>NC_090438.1:861159205-863659205 GCF_031143425.1 Pleurodeles waltl
TTATGTGGAAGGGTAACTGATTCCAGGTTTTGACAGTGCTGATGAAAATCTTTTTCCACCTCAATTAGCCCTACTGAATCTTGATACAACCAAAGTGTTGGTAGATTGAAGATTTCTGTTGTACTTGAACCAGTTAACATTTTTGTCAGATAAACCAATGAAGTGTCCTAATTGCCATGGTTACTGTTAGAAATTGGGTTTCTGGTTGGCTAGGGTATGCACCTAAGCCAGGCGGAACGCACCCACTCTAGTTAGAGCGAGGGAGTTACAGACCCAAGGTAACCCCTGCTCACACCCGTAGTAGCTTGGCATGAGCAGTCAAGCCTATCCCAGTGGCAATGTGTAAAGCATTTGCACAACAGACACAACACATGTAACACACTATCCCCACCACAAAGGAAACACAACACCAAGTTATATGAAAATAAACTGTATAGTTCACAATATCATAAGATCAAACACAACATGTCAGTAATACCTTGCTAGCCAAGCAGTTATCAGAACATAACACAGTACTTTAAATCTGCAAAAGCCAGCAGTAGTCACATAAAAAAATATAGGTGACTGGTTATTCTGCAACATAAGCAGTAGTCAGGAAAACATTGTTCTTTGAAATGCATATGTCGTCATAAACCTACATAATCATGAATGCATCAGGTCACTATAGCTACGTTACCAAGAAGGCACTTGCCCTGATAACATACCATCTGAATGCCCCTAAAAGACACATCATCATATTTGTGTGGGTTGTAGAGAACACATTACCAGTAATGCACGTCATAGAAAACACATTGCCAAAAATGCCAGGAGATCATTGTAAATGCATTCTCCCTGTTGTCGCACGAAAGAGGCAGTAAACCGCAGCACCATAATTGTCATACAGGAGCTCATGTGCTGCTAGGGTCAGGTATCTAGTGAATATGGCATTGCTGGATAAACTTTGGGCAGGCCGGAGAACTCCATCAAGGGTCACCACCCTGACCTGCTATGCGCCCATAAAACACAGGAACCCGGCACGATTCAGGGGCACACCCTGCCCCATGCACTTGAGGAGACCACGTGTCTCCTATTACCAGGGGCTTTCCCCCCTTTCACAGGGCACTCCAAGGCCCGACTCTTCTCCTCTGCAATGGACATTGCCTTCTGGGTTCCAGCAAGAGGCTACGCACTCTTTCAACAGCCGCCTGCATCCTTGAGGTGGCTTCAGAGTCAAGTAGCTCTCCCTAGCGAGCCACGCTCCTCCTGGAGACTGCGGCTGGGACCTCACCCAGCCTCCCTTGTCCTTGGGCCGGCCTGCTCCTCTTCTCTCCTCCGTACTGCTCAATCTGCAGGCAAACCTGCCTTTTCCCCGGTTTGTGGCGGTGAAAGCACCAAAAGTGGGTGCCCGCATGTGTCCCGGGGCACTTTCCACAGTGCTGTTCACCCTGGGGCACTCAGTGGAGTGCGATCAATCCTATCTCCATCCTCCCATTCCCTGGGTGCTCCCAGCTCAGGGTGTTTCGGACGTGCTCTGATGATACAGGCTGCCTGGGTCATGGTGGTAATTTTCTCCCTCGGAGGCAGAGAAAGCATCCTCAAAGAGCGAAAAATGAATAAAACAGAGCGCTTGTCAGGTGCTTATGCTGCAGCAGAGGAACTTCAAACACTGTGCTATCCTCGCACTGGAAAGCAAATGGTTGCAGGGGGTAGGGGCCACAGCACCCAGCCCCTTGGGACACGAGTGGACATACAGGGTTGTACGGCCCAACAACAGGCCAGCACAAGGGAGATACAGTGAGTGGCAGTTCCTCCTAGTGACCCAGCAGGGCACAGGTCAGCACAGCAGCAGCAGTCCAAGGCAGTTTTTGCTGAATCCCTCCAGCAGCATTCTGTGTCCATGTCAGTTGTTCCAGGGTATCTCTGAACATGGTGAAAAATCCCCTGTCCTTATACTCAGTTTTGCACAACATTTTCAAAGATGGGGAAAAGAGGTTCTAACCAGTTACAACTGGTTCTAGGAGTGTCCCCTCTCTCCTCCAGCACAGGCTCCAGATGTCATATGGGGGTGTTTTGTGTCAGGCCAAGGCACAGCCTTCACAAATGCAGGTGTGCCCTGCCTCCCCTTCTCTCAGCCCAATAAGACCATTCAATATGCAGATGCACCTCTGTGACACCTCCACCCTCCCTGTGTACAGGCTGTCTGAAAAGTATGCTCAAAGCTGTCACCCTGCCCCAGACGTGGATTGGAGTCAAGCTGCAAAACACCAGAGTCATAGGCACAGAGAAATGCTCACTTTCTAGAAGTGACATTTCAATAATGATAATAAAAAATCTATCTACACCAGTAAGCAGCATTTCTCACTACCATTACAACCATACCAAACATGCATACGCTACCGCCCATAAATCAGACAATAGCCCCTAGAGATAAGGCAGGGCATTTCCAATGCAATCCCATGAGTAAGGCAGCACTCACAGTAGTGACAAACCAAATAGGCTGTTTGTCACTACTAGGATGGGCCACACAACCACGCACATGTCCTGCCTTCTACATAAACAGCATCCTGCCCTTAGGGGTGCCTTACATCTAGTAAAAGGGGAGTGCCAGCCCTGGCAAGTAAATATAGATACCAGGTCCCTCCGGCAGTAAACTGGGCATGCAGGCCCTGTGCTAGCAGGCCTGACACAGGTTTGAAAGGCTACTTCTGTGGGTGGCACGAGCTGCGCTGCAGGCCCACTAGTAGCATTTAATTTACAGGCCCTGGGCATAGGGATACCATTGTACAAGGGACTTACATGTAAATTAAATGTGCCAATTAGGTGTAAGCCAATCATACCAATTTTAGATGGGAGAGCGCCTGCACTGTAGCACTGATCAGCAGTGATAAAGTGCTCAGAGTCCTAGAGTCAACAGCAAGAGGTCAGAAAAACCAGGAGGAAGGAGGTAACATGCTTGGGGATGACCTTGCAAAAAGGGCCAGGTCCAACAGTTACCAAGTTACATTTCAGGATCCCAGTTGATAATTTTGCCACAGCATTTTGTAGCATTTGTAATTTATTCAGGTGTTGTTGCTGCATATTGAGAATTAACCCATTGCAGTAGTCAAATTTTGAAAACACTATAGAGGTGACTACTGTTTTTGGTAAATAGGAGGGGATAGATTTGAGGATTTTTTAATCATTATCAAAGTAACAAAGGTAGCTGAAGTAACTGCATCCACTGATCACCAAAAGTGAGCTTACAGTCCATTTGAATGCCTAAATTTCTGGCCTTTCGCACCTGTGTTGGGAGAGTGCCCAAATTTGTGGCAACCAGGCAGGCAATCAACAGGAAGTCAGATTTCCAAACAGGATGACATCTGTCTTGTCTGAATTAAGTTGTAAACACTTTTTTCAATCCAGCTACTAATGGCAAGCCTACAGTTGTGAAATCGTGATCCTCTGTTTTCACCATAATTGGAAAATGATACAGCAATTTGTGTGTCATCCGCATAAGCAGTAGGTTAATAGCTGTAAGATCTTATCAATGGAGCCAATGAGGATACATAAATGTTAAACAATGTGGGGCTGAGCAAAGGCTCCTGTGGGACTCCGCATGGCAAGGAAAAGGGTTCTGATACAAGTGTGAGTTCCCCCTAACCCTTCCTGGTTTCTGTTCTTGCAGTATGCAATAGTCAAACCACATGACAACCACAAACTCTTCGGAAAGAGCCAAGAATAATGCCCTCTGTGAGGCCCACATCTTTCCTAAAAGGACTTCTGAGTTTCACAACATCATGCTTGAAGTAAAGGGGAAAAGGCATCTGAAGCTAGCTATGTCTGCCACTCACCAGCTGCTCCAGCCTCCCTACAACTATTAAGTCTGTGACACAGTCAGCACTGCAAGAAGAAAGTACATGAGATGGAAAAAAGCTATTGAAAGGGAAGATGATAGAATGGCAAGATAATCTCACTAAGCAATTGAGGTACCAAAGATCATTAATAAGATGCAATCATGTGTTCTAACCATAATTGCTATATACATGTATACCATTTGTTTCCTCTTACCTCCAGACTTACCATTGGTTTAATGAGTGTTTTTGAGTGCTGGGAGTTCACTAATGATACATGGAATGGTAGCTATCCATCATTTCAATAGTAAAATTGTACCTTTGATTATGCTGTGCTTGCCAAGTTCACTATGGTACACAAGCAAACAGTTCAACATTGTTTCTCTTTACTTCCTACTGATCATGCATGTGTGACACATTAAGTGCTGTTTAAGGAATGGCACACAGTAAGCCTGTACAGGATATGCAACACAGCATTGTCTGATAAGACCAACAGTCTTGAGAGTAAGACAGGTGATATTTAGGATTTCTGGTTGAAGTATGTGAAAAACTTGTGGATCTTAACTGCAAAATAAATGGATGGTTTAGCAACACACAATGGATTGCAATAGCATGTGAAGAGGATAGGAGCAGTGTTGAAGGGAAGGAGTGCTGTGCCTGGGACACTGGGCCCAGCAAGAATTGTTATAACTATAACCATTTACCAGTGCAGTCACTTCAAAGTATGTTTTCCAACTCAAAAGTATATGTTCTGTTACAGAGTGTTACAGATTAAAATAAATGTATATGCACAATGGTGCTGGATATTTCACTAAATTCCTAATGATGCTGATTCCTTTTGAAGGTTCTATGTGATAAGCAATTTTATCTAATTGCACCTTTTCCAGTAAACAAAGCAACTGTTCTGGGATATAGTAGCTGTTTACACATGACGTGTATTAACCCAAATTATTGCATTTGATGGTAACAGCAACCAATGTTTGCATAAATTGCCAGTGGACTTTTAAAAGTAATTTCCGAATGTATGTCCCATGTTAAACATGCCCTATGAGAGAAGGGTTTGGTGATTGTTTCTATTATTTCCCCATAATTGTATGTTCCAAGCTCCATCTCAACCCTATTGAGTGTCACAGGTTCCTGATGTACTACAAATGTGACCCAAAGCCAAGCAAATAATGCATTTGATCAATTTTCAGTTTCCAAATGTGTTGTTTTGCTTTCCCATCATTTTGGTGTTTTAAAAAGGATTTACCATCTTGGATTTTAATGATATTAACCCATTACTGGAGAGTTATTGTTATCCAAAGGATCCCAATAAAATGTGCAACTGACATTGTCCACAAATGGGCAATGCATCTGTATATTGAGCAATTCCCATATAGGTATGGAAATAACATCTCTGCAGTGTAAGGTGGATGTGTGCCCACAGAGGAGGGGAAAGGTAGAATTATGTTGATTCCCATCAAGGACTAATATTTTAAAGACTAATTTGTTCCCCTCCTGAATTAAAAGGCTGTGCAAGAGAGCTGTGATGCTGAAGCTCTTGTCAAATTCTTCTTTAAAAAATGTCTTCAACTCAGAACACACATTCCACATTTGTTTTCCACATGCTGAGGGTTGGGGTGATGCAGAAGCGCCATTGTGCCTATCACCCACCAATATTGAGTGCCATGGAATGGTGATGAAAAAGAAAGTGCTAAGATTAAAAAATGCAAACTATTGATTGGGCATCTGCTGAACTACCTGCACTTCCATTGCTTTTTCTGGCAATAAGAAGCACCCTGATTGAATTATTAAATTGAGATTCCATTACTGTGACCAATTATTGATGCTCTGCTGACACAGTGCTGCAAGAACCTAACAGATGAACTGCATTATCTTCATCACATGGTGTTTCAGGCCCTGCCAGTCTGCTTGGACACACTGTTCAATTGGTACAGCAACAAAAGATCCACAGTTTTAAATATGAGCTGCCTGCTCCTTTAGACATAAAACAGGTTACAACATAAGGGCTGGAAAGCCTACACTTTTGCACGTACTGGTGACTTCTGCTGCACATAATGGCTGAAACCTTATCAAGACATGCCAGGAAGTAGCTCTAGGTAGTGTCAGTCTTGTACACCCTTTTAACAGCAACAATAACGACAGTACTAATCATTGTTTTTAAAGATCATAAAAAAGCCAAGAGACTGGTGTCAGTGAAGGAATTTTGTAGGTCTCTGAAATATTATATGACATTTCACAGGAATGGGCTCAGTTGAGACAGAAATAACAACAAAGTAAGATTTAGGAGCCCCTGGCGCCTCCCTGGCCACATTAGCCTCATTTTTATTTACACTAATGTGGCCCAACGAGGCCAAAATTGCAGTGCCAAATTTACAAAGTGGCGCAATGCATGAATGTGCCACTTTGTAACACTTTGGGGGTCATTCTGACTTTGGCGGGCGGCGGAGGCCCCAGGGGCCCCGCGACACCTGTTACCGCCAGCCAGGTTCTGACGGTCAAAACCGCCAGAGCCAGGCTGGCGGTAAGGGGGTCGGAATCCCCATGGCGGCGCTGCCTGCAGCGCCGCCATGGAGGATTCCCCAGGGCAGCGGGAAACCGGCGGGACACCGCCGGTTTTCCGTTTCTGACCGCGGCGGTACCGCCGCGGTCAGAATGCCCATGGATGCACCGCCAGCCTGTTGGCGGTGCATCCGCGGTCGTTGGCCTGGCGGTAGTCTACCGCCAGGGTCAGAATGACCCCCTTTGTTCTCCATTATGCCTGCGCCAGGCATAATGTATGCAAAGGGGGCGTTCCCCCGTTAGGGAGGCTAAAAAAATGGCACAAAGAAATCTAAGAAATTCCTTTGCGTCTTTTTTTCGGCACTAGAAACGTCTGCTCAGAGCAGGTGTTAAAAGGAGGCTCCCATTGGATTCAATGGTCCTCTAGGTGCTTTGCAGGATTTGCTTCAACATTTTTGACACTAATCCTCCAAAGTGCCAAATTAGCGTAAAAAATTCTGACTCTAGTTCCCTAACTACTGACACAGTGTGCCGTATATTAAATACAGAGCACACATGGTGTCATTAGGGGGGGCGCAAAGGGGTGCAAAAAAAGTGACACTGCACAAGGTGCAGAGACACTTTTCATAAATCCGCCCCTAAGTATATTAGATTGTTAGAAAAATATGTTGCATTCTCAACATCTATAAAACTTATTTTTGCACACATCTTCCTTTCATCACTTAAGATGAGATGACATATGGTACGATGCCCTTAACAGGAACTGCGATGTGTGTGTTTATTTACAGAAATTGCTTTCTAGTCTAGGGCAGGATACCATAACAGTGAAAATACATCAAGGAGAAGCTAAAAGGGGGCCACCTCAGCAAATAAATATCACGTCTTCCATAACAAGGGATACCATACCAGAAGAAGTATCGCTAATAAAACAATATGTCAGAAATCCCAGGATAGTATTGAGGAACAGTGGCCTGCGATGTTACCTGGGGTGGTGGAGGCACTAGAAAACAAACATCAGATTCACAAATTGAGACTAGAATAGGAAGAAGTAGCTCCACTGTGCATCCGAGCTGCCTCATTCGTCACCAGCCTGCCTTGCAAATACTTCCTATAATTGTCAGAGGAAATAGAGAAGCGATTCAATCTTATTGATTACTTGTTGCACCTAACCCAAAAGAAAACTCCAGATAGAATATATATGTGGGAAATAGTACCTGCCAACATTGAATATTGTGAGAGATTGGGTTGTTGGCTGACTGGGATGTGAGCCCTGAAGTGAGCCCTGATCAAGCAGCATTAACAATTCTTGTCAGGCTAAGGCACAAGCAAACCCTAAATTAAACTGTGCTCACCATCTAGTAGCTTTACACAGAGAAGGCAGGCTTAAGTTGAAGGCAATGTGTAAAGTATTAGTGCAACCATTTAACTAATAAAACAGTGAAAACACCACACTAAAAGGATCCCACACCAGGATAAAAAAAATAGAATCTAATTTAACAAATAGAACAAGACCCAAAATGTAATAAGTAGAAATTGAGTTATGAATTTTATAGAATAAACTGAAAAATATCCTTAGAAGCTAGAAGCTCAAACCGGGGAGACTGGGTCATGCCCCAGATCAGGACAAAGCAAAGGTTCAGGACAGCTGTGATGGAGTGTAGGACAGCTACAGAGATCCAGTTAGGCCCACTGAACCACAGTACCTTAAATCCTGGTTGCGGAGTGCTGCATGAGTCCAAAATAAAGATGCATCTTGCAGCCAGGATGATATATCAGTTCCAAGATGCCGCAAGGCTGTCATGTGATATCCTGAGGCATCGACAATGAGGATCCTGTCAAAGGGGCTTGGGATGTGAAGACCAATGTCAAGGATATGTGATGTTAAGGATTCAGAGGTTCAGAGTCATTGTCGAGGCTGCTGTCTAAAAGGATGTGTGGAGCTTGCACTGGTTAAAGCGTTACAAAGTGGCATTTCCAAAGGCAAGGCACCAGCCCCACGATGTGTGTCTGTTCTGACCCATACAGTAGGACTGATACACCGTTCTGTTTCATGCAACACTGTAGGTGCATTGGCTCTGCTCCCCCATCAGAGGATCTGTTGGTTCCAGTAGATCAAGCATCTTAGGCTCCCTTCCATAGGTCCAGGACTGGGATGGCACCACTTAGCTTAGCAGGACAGGCTCATAGATGGCAGAGAACAGGTGCAGAAGCAGGGTGGTTGGAAGTCTTTTATGTCCCTGAGACTTCAGATCAGAAGACCAGCCAACTAGCCCTTGGACTCACTCTGGGTTAGAGTGATTCAGGTCTAGTCATTCTCACTCCTAGGCAAGAGGGCAGTAGGCATCAGGTCAGCACAGCAAGGCAGGAGTCCAGCAGAGTAGCAATCCAGCGGAGTGGCAGTCCTTCGGCAGCACAGTAGTCCTTCATCTTGCTAGAGTAACCACAGGTCCAGAAGTGTACTGAGGTGGTGGGTTCAGAGGTCCAGTACTTGTATCAAGTGGTGCCTTTGAAGTATGTGAGACTTCAAAGGCTTGCCTTTGACGTCCACAGAGTCCCTGTCCTTCCTGTCCTGGCTCAATACACATTACAGAGGGTTCTGCAGCCCTTTGTGTGTGGACAGGACACAGCCTATTCAGGGTAAGTGAGGCTGTGGCCTTCTCCTCCATGTCATCCTTCTCAGGGGTAAACTACACTAAAGATGCCAGGACTCACACATACATTTATATATCTCCAGCGGGAATGAAAGAAAGGTTAGAGGATTTTCTCCAGAGGTAATTGGATTAAAAAGGGATGTACTTTATATGTGGATAGTCAGCTTCTTTTTATCTGCATCAATGTTGGCATGGAAGATGTTACCTATCCTTTGTTACACCCAGGATGTTCTATGTTCAACATTTGCCACATGTAAGGCCTGGAGCAAGCAGGAGAATGATGAGGCACAGAAGAGTGGCCTATTGGGTTAGTAGCAGTAAATGAGGTGGCATGGTCGATTTGAGGACTTGTTGGCTGACATTTTAGCTGCCTTAGGAAATATCACTGTTAAATGACTGCAAAGAGGCCCGTCCTCATACAGGGCAAAATGTAATTGGATATTTTGCAAGCTAAGGACAGTAGGATATGTCAGCTAGTGGGCCCAATAATGTTGTGCCTACATACCGGACAACAGTGGCAACAGAAGACAGACAACAAGTAAGACCCATTAGAGGTGAGGAAAAAAATATATACAGAAAGGAAGATCATTGGAATCTATGGCTGCCCGGTTGGGCGAAAGCAGACCATGGATACTGATGGGACTTAGGGGCAGATTTAAGAGTCCCTAGTGCCTCCTTGCGCCACATTAAGATCATTTTTTTGGGGCTGATGTGGACCAACGAGGCCAAAATTGCTGTGCCAAATTTACAAAGTGGCGCAATGCATGCATAATGTCTGCAAAGGCAGCATTAAATCATAATGGGGGCAAAAAAAATGGCATAAAGAAATCTAAGAGATTTCCTTGTGCCATTTCTTTCGGCACTTTTAACACCTGCTTAGTGCAGGCATTAAAGGGAGGCACACCATTGTTTACAATGGGCCTCAAGGAGCTTTGCAGGAGCTTTAAAGGAGCTTTGCAGGATTAGCTCCTAACTAGTGTCAAAAATTCTGACGCTAGTTCCCTAACTACTGCCATGATGCTCAGTATCTTAGATACAGTGCACACATGGTGTCATTAGGGGGGCGCTAAGGGGCTTAAGAAAAGTGGCCTTTACTATCTTTGTACTTTTTTGCATAATTATGACAGTTACACCATGATGCATCAATACTAAAATGTTTAGGTCCAGAGCTTCCCATTGAGGAAACAATTGAAATGATTGCCATTGAACTTTATTAAATGACACTACTGAGTGTCAGAGTAGAGAATGTTGAATTCTTTTTTTTTTCAGGACATTCAATAGGAGCTCAGTAGGAGCAAGACTGCAGAAGGTGCACACGCCTTTGGCCCTATAGGTGAATTTGAGCTGTCAGTACTTTTGCTGTAACTGCAAGCCCTTCAGAAATGATTAAGTCACAAGTTTACATGGCAAGCTGTTGCTGTGCTTCTCTTGCTGATTTCATAAGTTGATGCCCATGTATAGGTAAGCAATTTATTTTGATTAATGATTGGGTAAATAAGTGGAAAAACTCCTACAGTTTTTCTAAGAAACTAGCTTTTATTGGCTGTGTATCATTTTTGGAATGTATGTAATATGTACTATAATCTATAAAAACCCATGCTAACTTCTGTATTTTGAGAGGGTCCATGCAGCATCTGTCTCATCTGCAGCTGTTGAATAATAAGATACACTTGAAATATCACTACCTCATCTTTTATTAAGTATACACTTCCACACCTGCAACTGACCAGCTAACCAGCTGCAACTGTACCTGTCTGAACCCAGCTGCTGGCCTTTGCTGTAGTGAGTCCTGATCCCCAAGACGTGTCCCCCAGGTCCTGACGCCTTGGCTGGCATCAGTGGAAACTCCTGCAGGAGGAAAAATTGAAAATCCTGAATCTCTTACAGTTACAAAATAAGAAATTATACTGCACATAAGATACAGGTAGAGGTACACTGGGCATTATAATCTGACAGTGTGTGGTAACAGGAAAAGATTAAAAGGTTAAAAGCAATAGCTAATCACTGGTGACAACATTAAAGAGCCCATCAAGACTTGCAGGTTTCAAAGATGCTTGCTGTTGACATTTAGAGCCTGATTTATGAAAAGTTAGTGCCGCCTTTGAGTCATTTTATGATGCAAAAGCGGCGCAAACTTCCAAACTATAATTACATTTTGTAGGTTTGTGCTGCTTTTCCGTCAAAAAATGACGCAAAGGCAGCGCTAACTTTCATAAATCAGGCCCTTAGTCCTACAGAAGACAGAGATAAATTAAACAATGCCTCACTCAAGGGGAAGCTGGTCTCGGGTAGTGTTCAATAAAGTCTCAATGTACTTGTAGGCGGTCCATTGATTGCCATTGTGAAGAAGACATGGAGTGAAGAAAGTTTTTTGGTGGGAGCAGGCCATAATGAAGTCAATGCATTAAGATAATCTGCTTGGATCAAAATGGAGGATTCCTTTCCTCAGCTTCTTAGTTAGCAGGAAGGTTCTCTGTGGTCACCAGTGTAGTGAGCATACATTGTGCTGTCCAAACTAAGTTTCACATGTTACGTTTATTGGGCTTTGCTTTCTTCAATGTATCTACAGGCAACTATATAGTATGAACAGAACTACAAAACCAATAGGCCAACTATGCAAGGTTGTTTATTGCAGACACTTACATATGCCAGATTGCCCCTGGATTTCAGGTCCCAATGGGGTTCATCATCAATCATTCTATTTTGTTTGAAGAGGAACTTAACAATTCATTATTGAAGTGAAGGGTAAAATGTAGACCGAACAGTCTGGGTGGATAGAGAGCTCTGATTCTGGGTATGTAGCAGGAAAAAGTGTAGCACGTTGTCTTCTGCTTCCTGCCATTTTTGTATCAAGGCTTTCAATGTTTCTGTTTTAGGTGCAGTGATACCCTCTAGAACTTTTACTCCTGTGTTCCACATGGATTCTCAGCTGTTGCAGCAGATTTCGAATGTGAAGTGGGCTAAAAAATGGAGGGATCCTGGATCGCTGAAGCTTCACAATGACAATTTAGTTATTGAGACATGTTGTTGTAAGCAAATTGTATCATTTAATCAAATGTGATATTGAATAATCATTCAATGTTTTTATACTTAAGTTTACTAACATGAGTTATGTTTGATTTCATCGGGGTGCCAATCACATTTTGTGTGCCACTGATGAAATCAAGCAGGTTAGGAATCAGAATGTCTTGTGAAAAGACGTACAATGCAAGGACTCATACATTTTGTTGCTGAACAGAATGGCCATTAAGGCAGCAGTACTTAAATGTTTGTCCGCTGACTTTTCCAACCAGCCCTAAGTGGTTACAATTAAGAACTCTCTCTCTAGTTTGGTAAAACTACGACATGGTGTCCTCCAAAGATCCATCCTACTTATCACTCTGTTCAATCCCTATATGGAACCTCGAAGGGCCATTCCTAAGGAAGATGGAACCACGGAGATCCATTCCTAAGGAAAATGCCTTGCTGGGTACTTTGGGATCAAGTTAGGGGTAGGCTCATTATTGATTGTTATCTGGCTAGAGTGGCATTATGGACAAAAAACAATTGACTGGAGTGCTCACTGTGCCATATGACTCAAGCTGCACCCTGCTGATGTGGCCCATATAGGCTGAAACCAGTCAGAGGCTGCTTGTGCTCTCTTCTGAAAGGGTCCTTGTCTGGCTGTTCAGGATGGACGTTTCTCATGAAGAGCAGACTCAGTACTAATTTGCATAAGGTGGGCCTTACCTACAGTTGTGTGTTGGGAAAAAACAATGGACTAGAATGCAGCTAAGAGTGATCACCAGTGGCTAAGATTAATGCAAGCACTCCATCTATCACCTTGTTGTCGCTGCATCCTTCTTTACTTCTACATTAATTTTCTTTAGTTTTCTATCCTGCTTATTCAAGGTAGATTTTGAACCATATCATTTGAGAAAGGAGTGGGTGAAATATTTCCCTTCATCTGTTCATGCATTTGTTCCTGACTTCAGCAGATGGTGCCAGAAACAAAGTAAAATCTGTCTGGCACTGCTGCAAGTCACGATTTACTGCACCGGGTTTGTCATGGTATAACACTCTGCTTTAGGAAACTGCATGCCACCTTGCACCTCTCCCTCAGAATGTGTTTAAGAGAGTACGTAGGGAATGAGAAGAGGAGGAACAGAGGATAGTTCATGTTATAGGGCAGGGCACACATGGGCAGGAAGGAACAGTGTGGGGTGGGACTGACCAATGTTTCTGTCCATCCTCTCTCCTGCTAGGATCTTTGATATAGAAGCCACAGTTTCCAAATGTAGCATGTCTTGCAAGGCAGCTTAGTCTGTTTTAAAACTTGACATACATCACACTTAGCAAATCTAAAAAAAAATGTAAGTTGTGATTGGCCAGATTTTTAACCTTCAATCACTTCCAATTAGAAATGAAAAATTTGAAAAGGGATAAGAAACGTTTACACAAACACCACAGTCTTACATCACAAATTGCCGGAGAGCTCTGCTCTATGGCTAGACTTATCTCATATCTTGCCATCTGTCACATTAAAACTACCACGAAAGTTATAAAGACCTTAAAAGTTCAAAAAGTATACATAGTTAACAGAGCTCTCTGAGTATGCAATACTTAGAAAGCAATGGTTATGATAAATAATGTTATTAGAAACTCTACCAATATAGATTAAACAATATTTTTTTCTCTCATATGAAAATCCAAGAAGCAAGGGCCTTCTGACAACAACTTGAAACTCTGAAAATCAGGACTTAACCTTGCATGTACTTGACTTTCAATGGATTCCCTTCCATTGCAGTTCTACTCTGAAAGTTAGTGAGAGGAGTAGTCCGACTCCTGTCCCTAAATAGGCTAATTTGAAGGGTCCTGTAAATTGCCAGGCCCATATATTACCTGGAAAAATTCCATTAGCCATGTTATTGTGTGCTGACTAGTGCTAACGTGCATGTGCTTCTCTTATAAACAAGGTAACAGTGGTGTATACACAATTGGCATACTTAATTTACTTGTAAAGTGGAATACCGTATACCCAGGTCCTGTAAGTTAAATGCTACTAGTAGACCTGCAGCACTGATTGTGCCACCCACTGAAGTAGCCCTTTAACAATGTCTCTGACCTGCCACTGCAGAGCCTGTGTTTACAGTTTGGCTGCCACTTCGACTTGGCATGTAAACCCCTTGCTAAGCCTAAAAATCTCCTTTTAATACATATAACTAACCCCTAAGGTAGGCGATAGGTAGCCCATAGGGCAGAAAGCTATGTAACTAAAAGGTAGAATATGTACTTCTAAGATTTACATGTCCTGGTAGTGAAAAAAAACCCTAAGTTGTTTTCACTACTGTGAGGTCTACTCATCTCAAAGGTTAACATTGGGAATTCCTTAACACACTAATCCGCTGCAATTCCTTTAGGAAAGTAGCCTCTTCTGGCATGGTTACCCCCAATGTTAGCCTGTTTGTCACTGTGTTTGGCTGTGTCTACTGGTACCCTGCTAATCAGGACCCCAGTAGTTATGCTCTCACCCTTAAATTAAGGTTATAGGACACTGGTAATCCAGTATTCCACCCACAATTAGCATACTGGTGCCCCCTTATAAGTCCCTAGTATATGGTACTTAGATACCCAGGGCATTGGGATTCCAGGGGGTCCCTATGGGCTGCAGCATTTCTTTTCCCACCCATAGGAAGCTCATGCAAAGGCTTCTACAGGACTGCCATTGCAGCCTGTGTGAAATGGTGCATGCACCCTTTCACTGCCCTTTACCCTGCACCAGGCCACTTAAAGTCACCCATATTGCAGGCTGTCCAGCACTGAAGGCAGGGTGCAGAGTACCTGTGTGTGAGGGCACCCCTGCACTAGCAGAGGTGCATCGACGACCTCCAGGACCATTTTTCCAGACTTCGTGAGTGCAGGTACACCATTTTACATGTGCAATGGACATAGGTCACCATCTATGTCCAGCTTCACAATGGTAACTCCGAATATGGCCATGTTTGGTATCAAACATGTTGGAATCATTCTACAAGGATTTTGCAAGCATTGGTTGTATGATCCCATGCCTTCTGGGGGCTCCTTAGAGGACCTCCAGTTCTGCAATTACAGCTTCTAAGGTTTTCCAGGCAGCCCTAGCTGCTGCCACCTCACAGACAGGTGTTTGCCCTTCTGTTGCTCAAACAGCTTGAGCCCAGGAAGGCAGAACAAAGGATTTCCTTTGGGAGAGGGGTGTTACACCCTCTCCCTTTGGAAATAGGTGTTACAGGCATGGGAGGGGTAGCCTCCCAGAGCCTCTGGAAATGCTTCGCAGGGCACAGATGGTGCCCTTCTTGCATAATCCAGCTTACACTGGTTCAGGGACCACCAGTCCCTGCTCTGGCACAAAACTAGACAGAGAAAACGGGAGTGACCACTCCCTTGTTCATCACCACCCAAGGGTTGGTGCTCAGAGGTCCTTCAGATGGTCCCTGGGTTCTGCCATTTTAGATTCCAAGTTGGCAGGGAACTCTGGAAGAGTCTGAGTGCCAGCAGGTGATATCAGAGCCCTCCCCTGATAGGTGCTTACCTGTGTAGCTGACCTATCCCCCTTTCAGGGCTATTTAGGGTCTCTCTCTTGGGTGGTTCTTCAGATTCGGATTACAAGACTCCAGCAGGAATCCTCTGCATCCTTTACTTCACCTTCTGACCAAAGAAAGTTCATCTGGACCCTCCAGGAACTCTACAAACTGCAACAAAGAAGCAAAGACTACTTCTGCAACATTGTAACTTCAGCAACTGCAATTGTTTTGAGGTTGTGCATCCTCCGAGGACTGCCTGTCTTCAGCATGCACCAGAAGAACAAAGTAATCTCCCTTGAAGTAATGAAGTCATTTTCCTGCTTCAGCAGGCACCCCTCTGCAGCGATCACCGGTGACATGGGTCCCCTCTCCTGATGGAGTGCGTGGATCCAGCATCACAGGTGGTGCACTGAAGTGGTCCTGATGGTCCTGACATCCTACTGTCCAACTTTGGTGGAGGTAAGAGCTTGCCGCCCCACGTAAGACAGTACCCCTGTGCACCACATGTTTTGCACTTGCCAGGGCTTGTTGGCATCCTTCCATGAAGTTCTTCATGCACTGTGCAGCTCCGGTCCCCAGCACTCTATCCTGTGACACACACCTTCCTGTGTGGTTCTCCCGCAGCGTGGGATCCGTTTTTGTAGTGCTGCGTGGGCCTCCTTTTGCACCTTCTTAATCCCCATGCTGTGAGACTCCTGTGCATGCTGCCTGGTCTTCTGAGGTATCTCTGAGTTGCTGAGAGCCCCTTCTGACTCCTCCTCCTGGGTGGAGTCCACCAGGTCCCTCCTGGTCCCTGGCAGCACCATTTTTCGCTAACCACAAGCTTTTCGTGTGCCAAGGCTTGTTGGCAGAATCCAGCGACGCAAATCTGACTGCAATCATCCATATGGCGTGGGACGACATCATCTGCACCAATCAGGAACTCGCATCCATCTTCTTGGTTGCAGTACTGACTGTTGTTCTTCACCGGTGGTTCTTCTTTTGCATCTTCATCCGGGTTAGCAGGGGCTCCTGTTCTCCCTGGACTATTCAGTGCTTCATGGACTTGGTACCCTTCTTCCACAGGTCTTCAGGTCCAGGAATCCATCATTGGGTCTTGCAGTCTCTTCTGGTTCCTGCATAGTCTTCTTTCTCATGTTCTTGCCCGGTCTAGGAAAGTTACTGTGATTTACTCCTGCTTTCCTGGGCTCTGGGGTGGTTGTGTCTTCTGACATGTGAGGCCAGTGAAAGTGAGGGACCAGCGTGTCCCAAGTTTTGCTTTGTCCCAGATGTCCAGCAAAGGGAATGTCATGTGCCAGTGTTAGGAGGAATTCCCTATACTGCAAGGGAATGACCAGTCTCCTGGTAGCACCAGGTTTTGGGTCCCTTGCCTCAGTCTAAAGAAGATTGTTCTCCCAGTAAACCTTGTGAGGCTCAGTGACATCCCCTGCTTCTTGCTTGACAGCTTGCTGTCTCAAACCCTCTAATGTGGGACAGGTCTGCTGTGCCACACTCAATTCCTCCCTGGCAGGCCCCGCTGCACCCAAAAGCTCAGCTGTGTCATCCTGGAGCTCCTCTGATGTAGGTTCTGCACAGGGAGTAGACTCCTCCTCATCAAAAGGGGAATCTTCAGGAGAGGGAGGGAGAGTGGACAAGGGTTTGCCCTTTCTATCCCTAGGTTTTGGGAGCACTTGGTCAATTGTTCCAGGATCCAAGTTTCCTGTCCTCTTTGCTTCTTGACCTGAGCTTTGGTGAGAGCAAAGATGTGCCCTGGAATGCCCAGCATTGCTGCATCAGCCTCCAATTCCCCTTCAGCCCAAGCTGAAGTCTCCAAATCATTGTCCAGTAACATTCTACAGGCAGGTCAGTGGATATAACAACTTTCCTTGGACCAGTTACCAAACCCCCCCCCCCCCAGTTGAGATTCACAACAGCCATGGGGTGGCTAACAGTGTTATTATGGGTGTCAGTCACTTGGTACTGATGACCAAGAAGGTGTTGCTCAGGGTGCACCAATTTCTCCATCATCATAGTGACACTGGCACCTGTGTCCCTGTAGGCCTCAGCCTGAACACCATTGATTAGGGGTTGTTGCTTGTACCTATCTATATTAAGGGGAAAAACAACAAAGGTAGCAAGGTCAATGCCACCATCAGAGACTAAAACAGCCTCAGTGGTTTCCCTAACTAAACCAACCCCCACTACGTTGCCCAAAGTGAGCCCAGCTACACCCTTGGACTTGTTATTTGTAGTGTTTGTGGGAGTTTTGGTGTTACTCTTTGGCCAAGTGGGGTCACTTGCCCAATGGCCTTTGATTTTACACAGGTAACACCATGGCTTTTTCTGTTGGTTTGAAGAGGATTTGTGCCCACCCCAGAAGATTTTTTATGGGCCTGATGAAGACTCTGACTTTTTATCTTTGTCCCCACCCTTATCATGTGACTTACCATCCTTCTTCTTGTCCTTGTCACCCCCCGTATGAGCTTTTCTGCTCACCCTTGTCTGCCTTCTTTCCCAGTTCATGGGGAGAGGTCAGATCTGAGTCTACCAAGTACTGGTGCAACATGTCACACTCACAATTGTTAAGAATATACTCTCTCAAAATCAGATTGTATAGACCCTCAAAGTCAGACACTTTGCTGCCATGTAACCAACATTCCAAAGCTTTCAGTAAACAGTCCACAAAGTCTATCCAATCTTGTGAAGACTCTTTTCTGGTTTCTCTGAACTTAATTCTGTATTGTTCAATGGTTAAACCAAATCCATCCAAGAGTGCTGTCTTCAAAACATTGTAATTATCTTAATCCTCCTCTCTGACAGTAAGGAGTCTGTCTCTCCGCGTGCCAGAAAAGGACAACCAGAGAATAGCAGCCCACCGTACCTGATGAACCCTCTGAACTTTACAGGCCCTATCAAGTGCAGCAAAGCACTTGTGGATATCATCCCCCTACATGTAAGGTGGAACAATCTTGTGCACGTTTTTGGAGTCAAAAGGATTCTCCCTAACACTAAAGCTCCTGAAACTGCTATTGCTGCTGCCACTATGGGGAACTAACCCCAACCCCTGCCTTTCCCTTTCCACAGGTAAGGCTTCCCTATCTAGGGCCAATTGTTGCTGTTGCAGCCTCAGTTTAGCCTCCTCTAATCTCAGCTTTCTGAGTTCCCTATCTAGAGATTATCCTCAGGATTGTATGTGTGGGACACCTCAGAGACCGAAGTGACATGGTATTAAGCAGAGGCAGATCTTTCCCTAGCTTTTGTAACCCTAGTAGCCTGGCTTCTAGGAGTGAAGAGAGCTCTATCTGTGTGTAAACCCTTCTCACTGCCGGCTACACTAGATGGTTTGCTAGGGGGAAGATTTTGTGAAGGAACCTCCCCTGAATCCTCAGGCTGCTCCCCTGATTCTAATGGGTTAGAATCCCCCTCCCTCTCCTCCTCCTGGTTACCAGACTGCTCCTGTTCATCCTGGAGAAGGAGACTCAAAAGGAAATCCTTGTTAGGGTTCTTCTCTATCTCTAGTCTTCTTTCTGAGCAGAGCCCCCTCAAAACTTTAAAGATTAGGTTCTCATAAGAGGTGTTTATGATCATAGGGGTAGCCCCAGAGGAAGACATAGTGATAGAAAGTTAGAGTAAAGTAAAAGGAAAGAGAAAGACCTACTTTATCTAACTTTTAGATTTTTACAAAGCAAGTGAAAAGACTAGGTATACTTTTGTATAGCTCCAAGTACACCTTCCTGTGGAAGTATGATAAGGCAATTGCAAGTAATTATCCCACCTCTGCACCACCAATATAGGAGGCTGACCTGGTTTGTAGTGGGTACCAGAGGTACTTAAACCTTATACCAGGTCCAGTTATCCCTTTTTAGTGAAATGTAGTCAGTGTCTAGAAGCCAGGCTGTCTACCCAGGAGGGGGAGACAGAGAGGGCTCCCAGCAACTCAGGGAGCCCTCAGAAGACCAGCGAGCATGCACAGGGGTCCCACAGCATGAGGACAAAGAAGGTGCAAATGGAGGTCCATGCACCATAACACAAAGGATTCCCACACCGCCGGTGAACCATTCAGGAAGCTGTGCGTCCCAGGATGGAGTGCTGGTGGCCTAAGCTGTGCTGTGCACAAAGAACTTCATGGAAGGTGACACACAAACCTTGGCAACTGCAAGTCATGCAGTGAACGGGGATACTGTCTTGGGTGAGGAGGCAAGCTCTTACTTCCACCAAGGGCGGACAGCTGCATGTTGGAACTGTCGGAGTCACTTTAGTCCACTACACGTGTTGCTGTATCAATGCTTGTTGTCTGGAGAGGGGACCCAAGCCAACGTTCGTTGCTGCAGAGAGGTGCCTGTTGAAACAGGGAAGTGACTACGTCACTCCACGAGAGATTCGTTTGGTTCTTCTGGTGAAGGCTGAAGACAGACATTCCTCTGACGTTGCACTACCTGGAAACTGTTACAGTTGCTTGCAGGAGCTGAAGATACAATGTTGCAGAAGTCATCTTTGCTTCTTTGTCGCAGTATTGTGGAGTTTCTGGAGTGGTCAGCAGTTCGTCCATTGGTAGAAGATGAAGGAAAGGACGCAGAGGATTCCTGCTGGAGTCTTGCAATCTGAATCTGAAGAAACACCCAGAGGAGAGACCCTAAATAGCCCTGAGAGGGGGATTGGTAACCTAACCAGGTAAGCACCTATCAGGAAGGGTCTCTGACATCATCTGCTGGCACTGGCCACTCAGATGCTCCCAGAGTGCCCCAACACCTTGGAATCCAATAAGGCAAAACCCAGGGACACTCTTGAGGAGCTCTGGGCACCACCCCTGGGTTGGGATAGACAGGGGAGAGGTCACTCCCCTTTCCTTTGTCCAGTTTTTCACCAGAGCAGGGACTGGGGGTCCCTGAACCAGTGTAGACTGGATTATGCAAGGAGGGCACCATCTGTGCCCCTCAAAGCGTTTCCAGAGGCTCTGAAGGATACCCCTCCCATGCCTGTTACACCTATTTCCAAAGGGAGAGGGTGTAACACCCCTCTCCCAAAGGAAATGCTTTGTTCTGCCTTCCTGGGCTCAAGCTGTTTGAGCAACAGAAGGGCAGACACCTGTCTGTGAGGTGGCAGCAGCTAGGGCTGCCTGGAAAACCTTAGAAGCTGTAATGGCAGAGCTGGGGGTCCTCTAAGGAGCCCCCAGAGGGCATGGGATCACACAACCAATGCTTGCAAAATCCTTGTAGAAGGATTGAGCTGCTCATACCCCAGGAGGGCAGAAGCCAGTCTGTGAGGTGGCAGCTGGGGCTACCTGGAAAACCTCAGAAGGCTGGTATGGCAGTACTAGAGGTGCATAGTGGAGCCCCCAGAGTGCATGGGATTGTGCAACCAATACTGGAATCGGTATTGTGGAACAATTCCCAGTTGTTAGACACCTTACATGGCCATATTCGGAGTTTCCATTGTGAAGCTGGACATAGGTATTCACCTATGTCCAGTGCACGTGTAAAATGGCATACCCGCACTCACGAAGTCTAGGAAAATGGGCCTGGATGATGTGGGAGCACCTCTGCTAGTGCAGGGGTGCCCTCACACACAGGTACTTTGCACCCAGCCTTCAGGGTTGGAAGACCTGATATATAGGTGACTTATAAGTGACCTGGTGCAGTATTTCACACAGGTTGCAATGGCAGTCCTGTAGAAGCCTTTGCAATGGCTCCCTATGGGTGGCAAAAGAAATGCTGCAGTCCATAGGGAATCCCTGGAACCTCAATGTCCTGGGTACTTATGCACCATGTACTAAGGACTTATAAGGGGGGGGGGGCATTATGCTAATTTGGAGTAAAAAACTGAGTTACCAGTATGTAGTGACACATTTAGAAACAGAGAGATCATGAGCACTGGGATCTTGATTAGCAAGACTCCAGTGACAGTTTAGAAAACAGTGAAACACGCTGACTAATAGGCCTAAACCATAAGCACTGGGGTCCTGACTAGCAGGATCCCAGTGACACAGTCAAAAACACACTGACATCAGGCAGAAATTGGGGGTAACATGCCAAAAAGAGGGTACTTTCCTACAGTTCTATTACTTACCTTTGATATTTTCTGATACTCCCAGCGCCCCTCTACACACTACACTTGCCTAGGTGGGAAACCGACATTCACATTTCACTTTCTTAGAATATGTTTTGTGTTCCCCCTAGGCCCATTTCTAACTATTGTGATTTTCACTATTTGCACTGTTTCCTAACTGTTTTACAGCTATTTCTGCATACTAGTGTATATCGTTTTGTGTATTACTTACCTCCTAAGGGAGTATAGTCTCTATGACATTTTTGGAATTTGTACCTTTATTTTTGTAACACTGAGTACTTTCAATTATGTGTGTGAGTAATGTGTGACTACAGTGGTATTGCATGATATGGTACCCACTACAAAACAGGGCAGCCTCCTACAATTTCTGTTAAAAAAGAGTAGCTGTTTCATGATTCATATCTTTGGAATGATAATGATAAATCCTCTTTACTGGTAAATTCAAATTTAACTTTACTATTTTAGAAATGCCACTTTTAGAAAGTGGGCATTGTTCTGCTCTTACAGCTCTATGCACCTGCAGCCTGTCTCCAATACACTTCCTGGGTGGGTGGCACCTACACTTTGTGCATTCCCTCTAGACAGACTCAAACACAAGAAGGTTAGGTGTGTCTGAGTGTTCATATGCATTCATCTGCATTCTGATGGTTCTTACTGGGCAGGAATGGGCTGACATACCCAAATAGGCGGTGCTTGTCCCCACACAAAGGGCTGATTACCCCTACTGATAATATGAAGCCAAGGCTAGGAAGAAAGGACCTCTGGCACATCGACGACCCTTCTTTGAAATTACCCCACTTCAAAGGCACAACTGGGTATGTGTACTAAATCTCTGACCCTGCCAAATCAGTACACTACTGGAGCTGTGAAGAACTCTGCCAGGATTAAGGACAGCTGAGCTACAAGGATTGCCACTTTGCTGGACCGCTGCCCTGGAAGGACTGCTCTTCGTTTTGCTAAGTTGCTCTGCTACCTGTTGATGTGTCCTGCTGGGTAAACGGGCCTGACTCATCTGACTTGAACTCAGAGTGACTCTAAGGGCTTGCTGGCTTGTCCATTGTACTGAAGTCTCCTGGCAAACACTGCAACAGCACCAGGACTCTGCAATATGTGTCTTGCCCTGCCAAGTGGTTTCAATTTAGTCCTGGGCCCTTGAAGTGTGATTTGTGCTGTCCTGATCCATCAGAAGTAATGCATCAATGCTGTTGCACAGATCAGAAACAGAGCATTTCAACACCATGACGATGCTTTGTCCATCTACAGCACTGCTCAATGCAAAAGCTTCACCATGTGTGCAGCTCGATGATGACACAGTGCCTGCATCACAAAGGGATTGGTACTGATTAGAATCAAAGCCTTGCCTCCATCCATGAGACTGGCTTTGACAAATCACATCCTCTGCTCCATGCATCGAACCTTCGATGTCAACGCTTCTTCCATCCAAGGTACTTCTTCAGTGGGACTTGTCTGAGTCCTGAAGCCAGCCTGCCCGCCATCACAGTTGGCCTGAACTTTAGAGTTACCATGGTCTGGCCCAAACTCAAATAACCTCTATACGTTATTGACTTTATTCTTTAAAAATTCATAACTCGATTTCAATTTATTGGATTTTTGTTGTTATGGTCTTGTGCGCCATTTTTTAAGGCCCGCCCCCTCCTGTGCGTCAAAATGACGCGGCAGTATAAATAATGGTGCACATGCCTTAAACTCATTTTTTGGACTGGAACGCCTACCTTGCATGTCATTAACGCAAGGCGGTTTCACGCATCCAGAAAATGACGCACACTGCTGAATTTTGATGTTTGCCGGGTCGGTCTTCAAAGTATAAATATGGTGTTAGGTTTGTGCCGAATTTGCATCAAAAAGTTTGATGCATATTCGGCTCAAACAGAGTATAAATATGCCCCATAATCTATTTTTATAACCCTGTGGAGTTTTATGTATTTTTTTTCGTTGTGTTACTGTGTGAGTGTGTTGCACAAATATTTTACACATTACCTCTTTAGATAAGCCTGACTGCTCTGTGCCAAGCTACCAGAGGGGGAGCACAGGTTATCTTTTAATGTGTATCTAGCTTACCCTGACTAGAGTGTTGGTTCCTGCTAGGACAGATGCATACCTCTGCCAACCAGAAACCCCATTTCTATCACCTGTCTTAGATTTTTTAATCTTTGTGACCACATATTGTCTTCCAGGTATTAGATGAAGGAAACTATGTGCAAACCAACCAGGACCAAGCACTATTTGCAATAAATCTGTGGTTTAAAATCAGGCAATTACTATTACTGTATGAGTTTACACAAAACAGGGCACTCTTTAGTATGTGAGATGCTTAGTATTATGGTGTGAACCTAGAACCTAATGAGTACAATTTTAGAAGAACAGATTCTAGACAGTTTATCTGTATTCAAAATTATCAGGAAACCAGCTGTAGTTTTTTTCCAGGGATGGGAATATTAAGGGCCAGATGTACGTAGCACAGAATCGGGCCGTTTGTGAAAAGAAAAAAGCATTTTGGTATGCACAAACCCTCTATTTTACGATTCAGTGATCTATTTACCGAATCACAAAATATGTCTGCGAGTCGCAATTAGGAAGGGGTGTTCCCTTACTAATTGCGAGTTGCAGTGCGATGTATGATTGTTTTGTGACAGTGAATGCAAAACAATTGCAGTTAGCAAACCCATTCGCAAGAATGGTAGTGAAAATATTTTTTCGGAGCAGGCAGTGGTCCCACAGACTCCTGCCTGCTCTGAGAAAATGAAAAGAAAACTTTTCATTTTTGTTTTCGAAATTCAGCCCATTTTCCTTTAAGTAAAACGGGCTTTATTTAAAAGCAGTCACAGACATGGTGGTCTGTTGTCCCCAGCAGGCCACCATCCCTGTGACTGCAGCCATTTCCAATGTGGTCGCAAATTGTGACCTGCCTCATGAATATTAATAAGGTAGGTCATTTGCAACCCCATTGGGAATCGCAAACAGTGTGAGATGCAAAACTCTGGGTCGTACATCTGGCCATAAATGATTAGTCCTTCATCAGGGGATGTTAAGCCGACGTCGAGACTAGAATCTGGTTTCCCACTTCCGAAGTAAGCACCCCTGGCTGATATGCCACATCCTCCCCCTTTTGGCGGTTTGTTAGGAGAGGTGCAAATGAAGCAGAACGATAGAAATATAAAAACATTCCCTTTGTCATTTTTTGACGGTATTTATTTTGTAGTAGTCTCACACCAGAATACAAGGGTCAGTGAAAAGAGAAAAGTATTGGGCCATACAGGAGAAATCAGATCAGGAGAAGGATACCTTGTCCTCTTAACAAATGGGAATGCTAGGTCCGTATCTCTGTAAGAATAAAAATCGTTTGACAAATAGGGGTCATTTAGTGAACCATGTTCTTAAGCAGGAACAATGACAAAGAATCAATCACCTGTTTCCAGAGAGAAGGCGCTGGTGTTAATGAGCTGTGAGCTCATTTCTATGAAAAGGAATTGAATAGCTGATGTGTCAGCTGAGGCGTTTTTCATCACTGACCTTTTTACAAAGCTTAAACACGAGAATCATCCTAGCAAACGGCTAACTTCTAAAAATATTTTAACTAAAGATGTTCTGAGCATCAGTTAACGTGAGCACCATCTGAGTTAAAATTAGGGCCAGATAATTGGAAAAATATACTCCTGCTTATAAGTCTAAACAGAAGACCGGAAAGTCTCTAAAAGGCGAACTAGACACGGGCTCTCAACTACGGTGTATGGAATCCCTATCTGAAAGATTCCACGTACCGTGAAAGATGGTTCTTTGAAGTTTTTTCAATATTAAGCCACCTCATTTCTCATTACAACAGAATTACATTAGGCAAAGCTCAACCTCCTTTCATTAAAACTTCAGCATAATAACCATCAATTCTGCACACTGTATTACTAATGACTCAGCCACAATGGAAAAAGGCATTTAAATGCAAATATATGTCAGATCTAGAAGTGATATGAATCGCTGATAAACGTTAGTTAAAATTCTGCTGTAATTCAGCGAGTAATAATTGTTCTTAATTGCGCAAGGAACATTCATGTGCTCTAAGAGCATTATTTTGACTCCCACCAAAACATCCTTTGTTTTTATTAAAGGTGCATTTGTTACTTTCGTTGTAAAGGCTCCTTCGATGTCATATCCAAGAAGAAAGACGTGTGAAAACAAATTGTCTACCAGATGTGTTATTTGAACTACTGAGACATGATTAACAACATTTGAAAAAAAAACATGTAAAGCATAAAAATTATGCAGAATTGTTCATAACCAATAATTAACTAGAGTGAAGTGAATCTTCTTATTGGCACACTTGAGCAGGGCCGAGCTGTCAAGGAAAACCAGCCCAACCAAAAATAGTTACAGCAGTTCAGCAATGTGTAGGGGTGTTAGACCTGGCATCCTTGGTGTGATTTCCCCTGTCTTTTTGTCTCTGCTTCCTGTATTTTTGACTGTGTACTGGACTTCGTTTTTGCTGTTATTTTGGTACTCTGGGCACTTTACCACTGCTGACCAGTGCTAAACTGCAAGTGTTCCCTGTATAAATTCTTATCATTACTGGCATATTTGATTTACTAGTAGGACCCTAGTAAAGTGCAGTAGAGGTGCCCAGGGCCTTATAAAATCAAGTGCTACTAGTGACCCTGCAGCACTGATTGTGCCACCCATATGAGTAGCTATGTAAACATGTGTCAGACCTGCCAGGGCAGTGTCTGTGTGTGCAGTCTTACACTGTCAATTTGACCTCGCACGTTTACCCATTTGTCAGACCTAAACCGCCCCTTTTACTACATGCATGTCACCCCTAAGACAAGCCCTAGTTAGCCTCATGGGCAGCGTGCAGTATATTTAAAAGGTAGGGCATGTACTGGTGTGTTTTGTATGTCCTGATAGTGAAATACTGTTAAATTAGTTTTTCACTATTGCAAGGCCTAACTCTCCAATAGGTTAACATGGGGACTGCCTTTAAATATCTTTTAAGTGCAGTTTCCCAGTGGGAGTAGATAGAGATTTGGAGTTTGGGGTCTCTGAACTCACAATTTAAGAATACATCTTTTGGTAGAGTTGGTTTTTAGATTGTCTGTTTAAAAATGTCACTTTTAGAAAGTGGGCATGTTCTTGCTTAATCATTCTGTCCCTCTGTCTGCCTGTGGAATCCAAGTCTGGGTCAGACTGACAGTTGGGCTGTTTGTGAATTTCCTCTAGACAGTGACAGAAAGGGAGCTGAGGAGTGTTTTATGCATATCCTGATGAGTCTCCTGGGCTAAACTGGGAAGGGAAGAGCCGACACCTGCACCTGAAAGGGCTTTGCCTGTCCACAGACAATGTGGTCTCCAACCCCTGGTGTTTCTGGGGCCAGGTCTGCGCAAGGCAGGATCTTGTGAACAACAGAGACTTTCCTTTGAAGTTTGTCTACTTCAGAAGCAGATATGATTATAAGTAGTGGACGCAAAACCCCAGACTTTTAGAATACTTCTGGATCAAGAAGAACCTCTGGCAAGGAGGAGAGCTGAAGATCTGGAGGAGGAGTACTGCCCCTTTGCTGTGCATGATTTGCTGGGTTGGCCTGCAGTTGCAGCTTCTGCCTTAGAGAGCATAAAGGCTGGACATTGCTGTGTATCCTGCTTGTGAAAATTCTCCAAGGGCTTGGACTGAGCTTGCCCCCTATTCTGAAGTCTTGGGGACATCAAAGACCTTATCTGCCAGCACCTGGGCACTCTTGCTGAGACCCCTAACATGCCAAGTGGTGTCACATTCAGTCCCTGGGCCCTTGAAAGGAGAAGCTGCTGAACCGAAGGTGAAAATCCATGCACCGGAGCCAAGCAGCAAAAAAAAAAAGGCAGCTGAAAAATCGATGCAGCGCAGTTGAAATCGACGCATCGCTAGCTCAGTGCGGATTCATTGCTGCCATGCATCTTTTATTTTTCATGCATCGTCCCTGGGCATCTAAACCTGCAACATCACTGCACAGACCTGAGGTTGCTTGTCTGGAAGTTGATACATGGTTTCCCTGCGAGGAAAGAATTGTCGCACCGCTTGCCCGGCAAAGAAAAAATAGATGAACGGCCTCACTTGCGAGTAAGGAATCGCTGCATCACTTGCTTTTCTGATGCTTGTTCGCCCATGCAGCTTTATTTTTGACACATACCAGGTACTTTGTGCTAAAACAATACATCCATTGATTTCTATTGATTAAAACTCTTTTAGCTTTAAGAATTCGTATATTTGCTTGTGCATGTTGGTTTTTTGTCATTTTGGTCTTGTGTGATTTAGATAAATATTGGTTATTTTTCTAAACTGGTGTGGAGTACTTTTGTAGTGTTGTCACTGTGCTACTGTGTGTTTGTGCAAATACCTTACACATTGCCTCTGAGATAAGTCTGACTGCTTGCACCAAGCTACAAAGGGGGTGAATATGGGTTATCCTAGGTGTGTATCTCCCTTACCCTAACCAGAGTGAGGGTCCCTGCTTGGACAGAGTACAAACTGACTGCCAACCAGAGAACCCATTTCTAACATTGGTGATAAACAGTGAGGATAGGACTTGTATTTGTATTTGACGTACAGTGATTGGTGTGCACTACTGTTTTTTTATAGACCATTACACAACCACATGCTGCTTTTTCTCTTGGATTTCTTTTACTTTTCTTTTTTGTCCTTTATGGGATCTCTCTGCCTTTTGGGACTTTGCAGCTTCACTGAACCTTGTCCACAAATATGTCTCAGTCTAGGAAGCCATCAGCAGTTTTTGCAAAAGTGGTGTTTGAGCTGGAGAAATTGGAGAGTTGTCCAATTGCCCAGCTCAAGCAATTCTGTAAAGAGTTTCAATGTCAAATCAAAAGCTCCACCAAGAAGGATGAGCTGCAAAAGTTGCTGAGGGCCTGGTTGGCAGCAAAGGAGGCTGTGGATGAGGAGGTGCAGAGCATGCATGGTGATTTGGTGGATAACCTAGATCGGCCTGGAGGGAGGGCCTCCAGGGCAGGCAGCATTGTTCCTTCTAAAGGTCTGACCAAAGAGGATCTGAGGGACAGACAAGCAGAGAGAAAGCTTCATTTGGAGCTTGAGAAGTTCAAGGTGGAATTGGCTAGGCTGGACAGAGAGGCAGAAGCAAAGAAAACGGCAATGGCCTTGAAGGAGAGAAAAATGTTGTTAGTTCATGAGCTTAGCTTAAAAGTGCTGGATCTGAAGGGCAGGCCCAGCAGAGATGGTGGCAGTGGTACTCCAGTGTAACCTGAGAAAAGAGTGCACATTCCCAAAGAACTGGTACAAGATTATAAAGGGGATGATGACATACACTTGTGGTTTAAGAGGTATGAGTCAGCTCTTCACATGAAACTGGGCCCTGAGGTACACTGGGGGGGGCGGTTTGTGGAAGCACTTTGAGGTAGAAGTGAGGGATACCTTGACAGCCCTAGGGGATCATCAGGGGCTCATCTACTCTACCATGAAGGACACCATACTCACTAGGTATGGTCTCACTCCACAGCAGACCAAGGAGACAATCAGCTCTTACAAGAAAGGGGATTCTCAAACTTAGTTAGAATGTCTTGATTCTTTTTGCAGGGCACTGGATGGATGGGTGAAGGGCAGCAAGGTAAAAACTTACGAGGAGCTCCATAATTTGATTGCATGGGATCACTTGTATAGTCTTTGTTTTCCATTGCTACTCCAGAACCTAATTGACTGATTGACTCCAGGAAGCTTGCCCAGGAAGCGGACAGGTGGGAGTGCACCATGGTCCAAAAAAGGTGTGGGAGAGACTCTGCCAAGGGTGGGTAGTGGGGGGTAAAGGTAAACAGGAGGAGTTCTCAAAAGGGCCCCATCCTAGTTCCCAGGGTAAGGATTCCCAGCCCCCAGGTGAGAAGAATCCATAGATCTCTACAGGGAAGCCTGCAGAGAGGGGCCCCCATAAGTGCCATGCATGTGATCAGGAGGGTCACATGAGGGGGGATCCCAAGTGGCCCAAGCAGACACCGCCACCCACTGGTGCACAGTCACAGGGTTTGGCCAGTATAGCGACTGGGGAGGAGATGGTTTCATGAGAAGGGTGGGAGCCAGCTGAGATGACCACCCTTGACTCACTAGGGGACATTGAGATGGTCGAGAGGACCCTCATGCCTGAGAACACTAAGAAATACAGGCAGTGGGTGACCATTAATGGACAGAGGGTGGAGGCTCTTAGAGACACTGGAGCCAGTGTGACTACTGCCAGGTGTCACTTGGGGTCTGAGGAGCAGGTGGTTCCTAATGTGCTTCACCAAGTAGTTGCTGTAGACAACTCAGAGCACATATGTAAGTGGGCCCAGGTTCCCTTTGCATGGGGAGGAGGGTCTCAGGTTCCTTGAGGGTAGCTGTGAGTCCAACCATGCCTGTTGATTGTCTGCTTGGTAAAGACCTATAGGATTCCCCTTGGAGTGAGGTGGCACGGCTGTCACACTTGGAGATGTTGGGTCTGCCTGGGTGGGGAAGCATGGCCACCTGGTCTATGGCAGCCAGTCAGGGTGATCAGGAGGCCCTGGAGCATGTAAGAGAGGCCCAGGTGCCTGCCAGGAAGAGGAAGGGCAAGGAGTGTAGGAAACCTGCCCCAGAACTTCCCATGGTCCGGGAGGAGGCTGAACCTGAGGTGGACACCCTGGAACCTACAGGGGAACAAGTGGCTGAACTGGGGGATGTGCTCAAAGTTATCCATTGGCAGCACAAAGGGAGTCCCACCATAGAGGAGTTCTGTGAGGCACAGAAGCCGTGCCCTTCTCTTGAGGGTCTGCGGCAATAGGCTGCAGACCATGCATCTGGCAAGGAGTTGTGATCACACTGGATGTACTGGGAGGATGGCATCCTGTATAGTGAGCCTAAGGTTTCTGAGCCTGGGGCAGCCCCTGTGCTGGTGGTACCCGAGTGCTTCAGAACCTTCTTACTGGGGCTGACTCATGATGTGCCTTTGGCAGGACATTTGGGACAGGTTAAAACTTTTGAGAGGATCATCATCCACTTTTACTGGCCCCAAATGTGCAGGCTCTCTGACACCTATTGTAGGTCTTGCCAGACTTGCCAGGCAAGTGGCAACAGAGGGGAGAGATGCAAAGCTACCCTCCAACCATTCCCTGTTGTCAGCATCCCTTTTTGGCAGATGGGAATTGACATTGTGGGGGCATCAACACCCCAAGACAGCCATGGGCAACAGGTTTATCCTTGTCTCGGTGGACCATGCCATCCAGTACCCGGAAGCTATCCCTGGCAGGTCAGTGACACCTGTCATGGTGGGCCGGGCATTGATGGGGATTTTTACCGACATGGGGTTCCCCAAGGAGGTGGTCCCTGACCGGGGCACATAACTATATGAAGTCTCTGTGGAAGGAGTGTGGGGTAACCTACAAGTTAATCATTCTTTAGCACCCTCAAGGAAATGAGTTGGTTGAACGGTTCAACCACACCCTGAAAGGCATGATTACAGGTCTGTCAGAACCCATGAGGAATCAGTGGGACATCCTCTTGCCATGCCTTCTCTTTGCATACAGGGAAGTACTACAGAAGGGACTTGGTTTTAGCTCTTTGAGCTGATGTATGGGAACCCTGTGAGAGGACCTCTGAGTCTGGTGAAGGTGGGCTGGAAGAAAGCTTTCAGTAGGCTCTCCCAAGGAATATTTAGCTACGTGCTGGCCTTTAGGGACCAGACTGCCTGCTTCAGGAACCCAAAAGCCAACCAGGAGGACATGAAACTTTGGTACTGGCAGAATTCCATTCTGATTGAGTTTCAGCCTGGCCAGAAAGTGTGTGCCATGGCCCCTTGGAGCCGCGTCCTTTCCAAGACAAGTGGACTGAGCCTTTTGAGGTGGTAGAGCATAAGAGTAATGTCACGTATCTGATGAACTTACAGACTCCCAGGAACGTTTTGAGGTTCCTACATGTGAACTGCCTCAAACCACATTTTGAGAGGTCTGAACTTACCATGCTCTTGGCAACAGATGATGGGATGGAGGAGGAGAGCGAACCTCTTCCTGCCCTCCTGTCTCCCCAAGACAAAGATGGGTCTGTGGAGGGTGTGAACTTCTCCCCCACACTGACCTGGGAACAGCAGAGGGACTGTCACCAGTTTCTGGGACTGCTTGCCTCTCTGTTTTCCTTGATCCCAGGGGTCACTCATTTGTGTACACATGATGTGGACACTGGGGACAGTCCACTTGTGAAGAGCTACAGGGTGACTGACAAGGTTGGAGCCAGTATCAAGGATGAGGTTTCCAAGATACTAGCCTTAGGGGTGATAGAGTTCTCCAGCAGTCCTTGGTCCAGCCCAGTGGTCTTGGTTCCAGAGGATGCTGTCCCTGGTGCAACTCCTGCGCTTAGGTTCTTCGTAGACTCAACGCCATCACTAAGACTAACACACACCTCATCCCCCGTGTTGACGAGCTCATAGAGCTCCAGGAGCTGCAAAGTTCCTCAGCACATTTGACTTGATGTTTGGTTACTGCCAGATTGACTTGACTGATGGGACCAAAGAGAGGTCAGCATTCTCATCACCAGAGGGGCGCTACCAGTTCAGGGTTTAAGTTGCTGAGATCCCTACCCTGCCAAGTGGTGCCACATCCTGTTCCTGGGCCCTTGAAATGAGAAGCTGAGGAACCCAAGGTGAAAATCCACGCACAGGAGCAGAGCGGAAGAAATATCGATGCAGCGCCTGCACCGCAGCTGAAAAATTGATACAGCACCAGTGAAATTTTCGCTTGGCAAGCTCAGCATGGAGTCACAGCTGCAGTGCATCTGAATTTTCTTTTCATTGTCTCTGGGTGTTAAAACCTGCAACATCACCGCACAGACCTGAGGCTGCTTGTCTGGAAATCAACACCTTGCTTCTCTGCGAGGAAAGAATCGATGCATTGCTTGCCCGGCAGAGAAAGAATCAGAGCACGGCCTCACTTGCGAGTAAGCAATCAACACATTGCTTACTTTTCCGAAGCACATTTTCCCATGCAGCTTTATTTTTGATGCATACTGTTACTTTGTGCAAAAAGAACGCATCCATTGATTTCTAAGGATTAGGACTCTTTTTACTTTATGAATTCATATTTTTGCTTGTGCATGTTGGATTTTTGTCATTTTGGTCTTATTTGACTTAGATAAACATTGGCTACTTTTCTAAACTGGCATGGAGTCCTTTTGTGGTGTTTTCAATGTGTCACTATGTGTGTATGTGCAAATACTTTACACATTGCCTCTGAGATAAGCCTGACTGCTTATGCCATGCTACAATGGGGGTGAGCAGGGGTTATCCTAGGTGTAGGGTGTAGGTGGAGAAGCGTTGCACAATGGTTAGAGTGGCAGACCCTGATGCAGAGATCTGGCCTAGGACCAGGGTTCACTTCCTGCCTCGGTGGGTCTTGGGCTCAATTCCCTTGGACCAGATAATTCTCGCCTTGGTGCCTAATCCAATTAATGGGTCCCACTCTGTAACTCTGGGCAATAGCTTGCTTAATCTCCACAATGTCCCTGACAGCACTTGGATGCCTGGCTTCACCCTGGGATTGTCCAGGAGTGGGTGCCTCACAGGGAAAAGCCAGGAAGGGTTCCACAGTGGTATGAGTACAGCACCTTAAGACCCTAACAGGTGAGTAGTGTGCTATACAAGTGCGAAATTTACATTTATCTACCTTACCCTGAATAGAGTGAGGATCCGTGCTTGAATAGAGTGCAAACTGACTGCCAACCAGAGACTCTATTTCTAACAGGGAGCATGAAGTAAAAATGGGCCTCAATGGTGCATACTACAACTCAACAGCCCACATTATGATTTAGCTAACATTAGGCCTGATATTTTTGACACTTGGGGCCATATTTATACTTTTTGACGCACAACTGCGCCAACGCAGTTGTGCGTCAAAAATGTCAACGCCGGCTAACGCCATTCCAAAGCGCCATGCGGGCGCCTTATTTATGGAATGACGTTAGCCGGCGCAGCTGACTGGTGTGCGTCAAAATAAATGACCCACACCAGGCAGCACCGGCGTAGGGGAAAAGGGAGCTTGGGCGTCAAAAAATGGGGCAAGTCAGGTCTGAGGCAAAATATTGGCCTCAACCCGATTTGCGCCATTTTTTTTGACTCCCAACCCCCATTGAAATGACTCCTGTCTTAGCACAGACAGGAGTCATGCCCCCTTGCCCAATGGCCATGCCCAGGGGACTTATGTCCCCTGGGCATGGCCATTGGGCATAGTGGCATGTAGGGGGGCACAAATCAGGCCCCCCTATGCCACAATTTTTAAAAAAAAAAATACTTACCTGAACTTACCTTAAGTTCCCTGGGATGGGTCCCTCCATCCTTGGGCGTCCTCCTGGGGTGGGCAAGGGTGGCAGGGGGTGTCCCTGGGGGCATGGGAGGGCACCTCTGGGCTCCTTACGAGCCCACAAGTCCCTTAACGCCTGCCCTGACCAGGCGTTAAAAAATGACGCAAAAGCGGCTGGATGTAATTTTTTTTGACCCGCCCACTCCCGTGCGTCATTTTTGCACGGGAGTTTAAATAAGGCGCACATGCCTTGGAGTCATTTTTTAGACGGGAACGCCTACCTTGCATATCATTAACGCAAGGTAGGTGTCCACGCTAAAAAATGACGCAAACTCCAAGATCTTTGGCGCTAGACGGGTCTAACGCCAAAGTATAAATATGGAGTTAGCTTTGCATCGGATTTGCGTTAAAAAAAACTACGCAATTCCGGCGCAAACAGAGTATAAATATGCCCCTTGGGGTCATATTTGTGAGCCACTTGTGCTGCTGCAGGGCCACTTTTTGTGAGGCTCTGGCAGCACAAGATAAAAAATCATATCTATGAGACCACGTAAAGCCACTTTGCCTGGCTTTGAATGGCCTCAGAGATATGGAGTAAGACAAGGCTGAGCAATTTGCTGTGTTGGCTTATTCTTTGATCGGGACGTGTTTCATGGGTGTTGCAATAGGTGTTCCCATAGAACTCTTATGGATTTTGATGCTCTCCCAGATTTACAAAACCATGCAAACCTGGGGATAAGCCAAAACCTTACACCTCCGAAAGTGAGGTGTAAAGAGGAGAAACAGCGTTATTTCTTATCAATTTTTCCATTTTCCATGTGGTGCAGAATCATCACATGTAGAAAGAAGAAAATGCCTCTCAGCACTGTTTTTTGTGCAGGAAGGTGCCCCTCCTACACAAAAACAATCCTGCCGACAACACAGACTCCCTTGTACCATGGTGAAAGGGTGCATGTGTTGGGACTAGGCTGTGGAAATCACACCATTGCAGGGGGGAAAGGAGAGGAATGCACTGTCTTGCATAAATATGGTGCATTCCTGCCCATTTACTTTGGGCTAGGGCAGCAGAGCAAGGGGACTTGCTGTGCTGCCCTACATCATATCCCGATAAATGAGGGCCTTGATAAATAAACTAGAATCTATTGTGTGTTCCCCCTTTGAATCCACTTTGAATGGGGACTAACATGAACATTTAGGTATTTGCTGCACCAAAATCAGTATGTCCCGGTATGAGATTATGTGGTTTTCACTTGATAAATATGGGCAGTATTGACCTGCCCAAATTGTTGTTTTCTTTATTGCAAATAATATGAATGAAGGATGATACCAACTACAAACAGGAGTAACCGCACATATTAGAAATTAAATCCAACTTTTAATGAGAGACGATGTTTCAAATATATTGGCTAAGCACATTCAAAACTGGGTCATGACAGCCCTTTAAGTTCTAAAAGCACACACCTAGCATGCAGGCTACTGGAGAAATACCTGAGTTTCAGAATACTACTACAGTCAGTTTATAATAAGAAAGAGTTTGACACAGTTAGATTTTGGTCCCCACATAGTACTCTCAATGAGATTAAGTTTCCAGATATATAAACAGTATTTTACCCAAAAATAGATGGAGTAATATGATGTTACAGTAATATTGTTGCATTTATATTGTGTTAACCATAATCCTGTTATTTTGAATATCACAGGTAGGAACTTTGCCTTTTATTAGTATATTTAATATAATTGTTAAAGGTTATATAATAATATAGATGTCTTTAATATTGTTATTGTTCCATAGTATTGTAATCTTTAAATGTTATAATATTTATATTTTGTTAAAACATTTTAATATTTTAGGAGCAGTATGTTGTTTCAATGTTGTACACATTTTATTACACTTTAAATTTGACATTTTGTTATTTTTACCACTTTTTGTGCATGGATGTGATATTTATTAAGTAGGGTTGTTTCAGGATGTAGGGTTGTAGAGTTGTTGACCTATAGGTTTTATAGGGGAAATTGGTGGAGAATGTTTTCTGAGATATATTTTTATTGGTTTCAACATTTATAGGACTGTTACTTTTATATAATGTTATTTTCAATATATTCAAATTAGTATTATGAGTAATAATATATTTTATTGCATATTTTTGTATTTTTTAATATTTGGTATATTAAAAATAACGTTGATGTTTTTATTTCTATTTATTAGAAAATTTAGAAAAATGCTAATTATTTATATATGTGTATGTATTTACGTTTTCATTTATGTTAATAATGTCTAGTTGTAATGTGCTGATTTTATTTTTATTTTGAAGTAAGTTAAAAGGAACTTTTAATATGAAATAATTCATGTTTATTACTCCAAAATTTCTATATAATTTGTTTTCGAAATTCCACTCAAATTGTTTACAAATATTTATATTTATTTACAATTTCTAATTGAATTTAATTATACTAATTGTATTTTAGATGCAATTTGTTTTTAGATATACTTGTTGAAACACTTTTAGTATATATATGTACACATATTTTGTTGATCCAATAAAGAATTTAAAGTGTTTGTTCATTGTAGTTTATAGTGGAGTGCTAAATGTAAATTCAATCCCCTCAAAGCCTGATGCTTTCCTCAATGCAGTTTAAATTGGAATGAGAATGCTAAATGTACCTCACTCAAATTCCAATGTTTTCCCCAATGTAGCATATATTGTAATGGAAAACATAAATGTATCTAGCTCATAGTCCATTGCTTTCCCAGTGAAAGCTAAATAGGAATGGTAATAGAAAATCGACCCCCTTCAAAGTTCAACGGTCTCCCCAATGTGGATTAGATTATAGGGAATAGTAAATTAACCTGCTTCAAAGTCCAATGCGTTTCCCATGTAGCTTAGACTGGAGTGCGTACCCCATATCTACCCTTCTCCAAACCCAACACTTTCCTTAAATTAGATTTGATTGTGAATAGTAAATCTACTCAACTCGAAGTCCAATACATTCCTCAATGTAACTTGGATTGGAGTCAGAATAGCTGATATACCCACTTAATATCTATCACTTTCCCCAATGTGGCCTAGATTGGAGTGAGAATACTAAATCTATTACCTTCACAATTAAACGCTTTCATGATTGAAGTTTAGCTGAGAGTGATAATTGTAAAAGTAAGTTCCACAATATCCAACACTTTCCCCAGTGTAGCTTAGATGGGAGTTGGAATAACAAAACTTCTCCCTCAAAGTTCAATACTATCCTCAATGTAGCTTAAATTGGAGTGTGACTGCTAAACGTAGCCTCTTCAAAGTCTAATGCTTTCCACAATGTAGCTTAGTTTGGAGTAGAATACTAAATCTTCCCCTCCAAATGCCAATATTTCCCCTGTTGTAGCTTACATTGGATGGCAGGCATAAATGTACCCCCTTCAAAATACAACATTTTTACCAATGTAGTTTAGATTGGGATTGGAATGCTGTTAATTCTGCCTTTCAAAGTCTAATACTTTCCCCAATAAAGCTGAGATCAAAGTGGGAATAGTAAATCAACCTCCCTCAACTTCAATATGTTCCCCAGTGTAGCTTAGATTGGAATGGAAATCATAAATCTACCCACAACGAAGGTCCAGTACTTTTCTTAACGTAGCTCTTCGATTGGAGTGGGTGGGATTACTGAATTTAAACCCCTTAAAGTCCAACACATACTCCAATGTACTTTAGATTGAAGTGGGACTACTGACTCTAACCACCTCAAAGTCCAACTCTTTCCTCAATGTAACTTAGATTGGAGTGCAATTAGTAAATCTAATCCCTTAAAGTCCATTGCTTTCACCATTGTCACTGAGATTGGAGTGGTATAGTAAATCAACACCCCTTGAAGTCCAGTGCTTTAGTCACTGTTGCTTAGATTGGAGTTTGATTAATAAATGTAAGTTTCTCAACATCCAATGATTCCCCATTGTAGATTGGAGAATTAGAAGGATTAGATTGTAGAAGAATAATACAACTACCCCTGCAAAGCCCACCACTTTCCTAAAGGATATAATGAGTATATAGTACCTCTAACCCCTACAATTCCAATACTTTCCCCAATGTTGCTTTAATTGCAGTGCAGATATTAAATCTACACTCATCAAAGTAAAACATTAAACTCAATGTAGCTTAGATTGGAGTGAAAATAGTAAATTGTACCCCTTTAAATCCCACACTTTGCCCAATGTAGCTTACAATGAAGTCGAAATAGTAAATGTTCCCTCCTCAATGTTGATCATTTAATCATTGTAGCTTTAATTCAAGTGAAAATGTAAATGTCAGTTCCTCAATATCCATTACTTTTCTCAATGGAGCCTATATAGAAGTGGGAATCATAAATCAATGCCCCGCCCCCAAAGCCCCACATGTTTTCCATGTAGCTTAGGTTGAAGTGGAAATAAGAAATCAACCCCTCACTTCAAAAAGTCCAGCACTGTCCCCAATGAAATTTATATACGAGTTGGAATAGTAAATCTACTCCACTCAAAGTTCAACACTTTCCTCAGTGCAGCTTAGATTGAAGTTAGAATACTAAATGTAACTTTTTCAATATCCAACATTTTTCCCCATGTAGCTTAGATTGAAGTGAGAATAGTAAATATAACTTCCTCATTATTCAACATTTTCCCCAATGTAGCTTAGATTGGTGTGGGATTAGTAAACCTACCCCATCAAAGTCCAACGCTTTCCTCAGTATGAATTAGATTGGATTGGGACTACTAAAATGACATCCTTTAAAGTCCAACTCTTTCCACAATGTAATCAGGTTGGAGTACAAATAGTACATTTAGCCCCCCTCCATGTCAAACTCTTACCTCATTGTGGCTTGGTTTGTAGTTAAAAGAGTAAATTTAATTTGGTCAAAGTCCACTGATTTGCCTAATGTAGCTTAGATTGATGTGAGAACAATAAAAAAAAATATTTTGAAGCCCAACACTTTCTCTGTGTAGTATAGGTTGCATTAAGAATAGTAAACCTTTCCCTATAAAGTCTAATGCTTTCCCCAGTGGGGCTTAGATTAAAGTGGGAACACTAAATAGACACCCTTGCAAAGTCCAAGGCTTTCCTCAGTGTTGCTTGAATTGGAGTGATGATAGTAAATCTACCCTCCTCAAAGTCCAACAGTTTCCTCAATGTAGCTTAGCTTGCACTTGGAACAGTAAGACTACCCTCAATAGAGTCAACACCTTCCCATGTGTAGCTTACATTGAGAGGGAATAGTAAATGTACCCCGTCAAAGTCCCATGCTTTGATCAATGTAGCATTAATTGGAATGAGAATAGTAAATGTACGTTCTGCAATATAGATTTCTTTCCTTAATATAGCTTTGGATGCGGAATAGTAAAACCACCCCCTCAAAGTCCCACGCTTTTCTAATGTAGATTAGGTTGCAGTGGGAATAGTAGATCTTCCTCCGCCAAATGTCCAACACTTTCCCCAGTGTAGTTTATACTGGAGAGGAAATAATTTATATTCCCTCCTCAAAGTCCAACACTTTCCCCAATGAGTTTAGATTGGTGTGGGAATAGTAAAACAACCTCCCTAGCAGTCAAACACGTTCCTCAATGTACCTTAGATTGCAGTGGGAACAGTAAGCCCAACTCCTTAAAGTCCAACACTTTCCTTTACCGAGTGTAGTTTAGATTGGAGTAGAACAGTAAATCAATGAACATCAAAGTCCTACACTTTCCTCATTGTGGCTGAGATTGGAGTTGGAATAATAAAACCACCCCTACGAAGTCTAATGCTTTTACCAAGTACCTTAGGTTGGAATGAGTATAGGAAATCTACCAGCCCAAAGTCCAACTCTTTCCCCAGTATAGCTTAAATTGTAGTTGGGATAGTAGATCTACCCTCCTCAAAGTCCAACATGTTTCTCACTGTAGTTTCGTTTGGAGTAAAAATAGTAAATCTAACCCTTTAAAGTCCAACACATTTCTTATGTAGCTTAGATTAGAGAGGTAATATAAAATCTACCCCATGAAAGTGCAGTGATTTCCTCAATGTAACTTTGATTGAAGTCAGAATAGTAAATTTACCCTCCCCAAAATCCATTCATTTCCCCAAAGTAGCTGAGATGAAGTGAGAATAGAAAATCTACCCCCTCAAAGTCTAACATTGTCATCAATGTAGATTAGATTGGAGTGATAATAGTGAATGTGAGCTCCTCAATATATAAGACTATCCCCAATGTAGCTTGGATTGAAGTGGGGAAAGGATCACTACCCCCTCAATGTACAAAGCTTTTCCCAATGTAACTTAGATTGGAGTGAGAATAATAAATATATTCCCTTTAAGGTCCAACGCTTTCACCAATGTACGTTAGATTGGAGTGGGAACAGTAACTGTCCACCTCAAAGTCCAAACCTTTTTTAAACATGGCTTAGATTAGAGTTTGAATAGTAAGTGTTAGTTCCTCAAAGTCCAATGTGTTACCCAGTGTAGAATAGAGTGAAGTGGGAAACATAAATGTCCCCCCTAAGTCCAATGTTTTTCAAACTTAGATTGGAGTGGAAATAGTAAATCTACTCCTCTTATGGTCCAACACTTTCCCCAGAATAGCCTAGATTGGGGAATGAATAGTAAATCATCAGCCTAGATTTGGGAGGGAATAGTAAATCATCACCCATCAACATCTAATGCTTTACCCAATGTAGTTTTAGTTAGAGTGTGAATACTACATCTATCCTCCAAAAGTCCAATGCTTTTCCCAATGTAGATTTGAGTGGAGTGGTATTAATAAATAAAAGCCCTTAAAGTCCCACTAAATCTAGATTGGATTGTAAATAGGATAAGTACCTTCCTTAAAGTCCAACACTTTCTTCAATGTAGCTTGGATTGGAGTGGGAATAAAAAAACAATCACCTGAAAGCATAACACTTTCCCAAATACTTTAGGTTGGAGCGAGAATAGTAACTCTTTCCTCATGAAGTCCAACACTTTCCCCAATACAGTTTACATAGGGGTGGGAATGCTAAATCTACCCCCTACAAAGTCCTAGCCTTTAAAGTGGAGTGGGGATGTAGATGTACCTGATTCAAAGGCAAACAGTTTCCTCTGTGTAGCTTAGACTGAAGTGGGAATAGAAAACCTAACCCCTTAATGTCTGTGATTTCCCCACTGTAGCTTACATTGGACTGAGAGTAGTAAATGCACCCCCTCACATTCCATCACTTTATTGAAAGTTGCTTTATTTGGAGTGAAATAGTAAATGTAAGTTCCTCAATATCTAATACATTACTCACTCTCAGTACCTCTCGAAAGCTCTTCACATGTATCTTAGGTTGAAGTGGAATAGTAAATTTTCTACCACATCAAAGGTTGAACACTTTCCCTAGGTGTAACTTAGATCAGAGTGGGGATAGTAAACCTACCCTTTTCAAATTCCAACACTTTCTCAAATGTAGGTTTGATTGGAGTTAGAATGGTAGATCTAATGCCTCAAAGTCCTATACTTTCCCCAAAGTAGCTTGGATTGGAGTGGCAACATTAAGGACCTCACTAGAAGTCTGGAGGTCTTTTGCCAAGACTCCTGCGGTCACAGTCACCAATAGACTGCCATGTTGGTGGTAATCCGACCACCATATTACAACTCACACTGTGAAGCCCGCCAAAAAATAGCCAAAAATATTAAATCACTAGGGCGCAGGAGCATGGAAAAGAGGCAGTCCCACCACCAGCATTCCCAGCCTCACAAAAATCCACCCACCAGATTACGAGCCACAAATCACCACAGAGGTTCTTTCATGGCAGAAAACCATTGGCAGTGCGAACCACAAGGGTCACAACTCACTACAGTCAGAACAGCACACCACATTGGACAATTTGAATACCCCACACCTGACCTCCACAGCTGCTTCAGTTCAGATATTTCAGTTAGTACCTGGTCGACCACGCCTCGGGACTCCTGATAGATCCTCAAGACGTAGGTGATGGTCTCTTGCCCGTGAGCATCCCCAGTGGCCTCATCCCCCTCGGACCCACAGCATCCCTCCCATGGACCTTACCTGCTTTGCCATTCTGTGCTTTTGCCTGGTTGCTAAATACACACCTGCATCAGACTAGTAGTTGGGATGTTTGTGAATTCACTCTAGACAGTCACACAAAGGGAGCTGAGGTGTGTCCTGCATATCCTGATGGGTCTTCCTGGGCTAGAGTGGAGGGAGGAGCTGAGAATTGCAAATGAATAGGGATGTGCCTGCCATGACACAAAGTAGTCTCCAACCCCCTATAGTGTGCCTGGGGCCAGGACAGGGAGAGGCAGGGTCTTGTGCACTACAAAGAGACTTTCCTTTGACGTTTGCCTTCTTCAAAGGCAGAAATGAGTATAAATATTGGACTTCTGACCTCACAACTTCAGAACACTTCTGGACTGAGGACATTCTGGCAGGAAGAAGAGCTGGATTCTGTAGGAGGAACTGGTACGCTGCCTGTTGCTTTGCTGTGCTGGCCTGCTGCTTGCTGCTTCTGTTGTGGGAGTTTAAGGACTGGACTTGGCTTTCACCATCCTGATTTCCAAGGTACTCCAAGGGCTTGAACTGAGATTCCTTCTAGTGCAGTCTCAGGGGCATCAAAGACTTCATCTGCCAGTGCCTGGGCTCTCCGGCCAAGAGTCCTGACATGCTAAGTGGTGGTAAATCCAGCCCCTGGGTCCTTAGAAGTAGAAGCTAGTAACCTTAGTGAAAATCCATGCACCCAGGCTGTTGCAGTAGAAAAATTGAAAGCGCCTGCACCATGGTTGAAGAAATTAATGCAGCAGCATGGATCCATCATTGCTGTGCATCTGGATTTTCCACACATCATCCCTAGATGTCATTTTCTTCATCGACGTTGCTCTGCAACTAGGAGTTTATGTATCGTCAGTCCAGCGGGAAAAAAATCCACACATCACAAGCCAGGCTGAACAGAATTTACTCATCGTCAGCCGGGCAGGAAAAGAATCTATGCATGGCCTGTCCAGTGTAAAAATAATCAACACGTCACATACTTTTCCGACGCATCACCTTCTTTGTGGCCACATCATCTTTATTTTGACTCATCCAAGGTAGTGTGGCCCTAATTACGACCCTGGCGGTTCGTAGACTGCCAATGGGCCGGCGTTGAAGACCACCACATTACAAGAGTGGTGCTTTGGCCTCTGCCAAACCACCACATTTCCATAGGTATTGCAGGTGCAGTAGGATAACGTGGCTGTAGGACAGCACCTCTGGGCCAGCGGTCCTCTGAAGACCGGCAACATTATTACGAACTGCCTTTCCGTCAGAGTTCCCGTGGCGGTGCCACCACCTCCAAAACCCTGGCATAAAGGCTGCTGGAGACAGGAAATTGCTTTCTTGCCGCCGGCAGACGACTTCCTAACACCCCCTTCAATTACATGACCCCCCCACCCACACTTCCATGACAGCCGCTCCCACCGCCCTCCCACACCCCTCACATCAGGACACTGCCATGCTGTATTACTGCTCAGAACACCGCAGGCTGAGTCCTTTTGGCATGGCAGTGACGGCAGTGGAACCACCTCTGCGCTGCCGACCGCCAGCACAACTGCTTAGCGATTTCCATCCAAATTGCAGCAGAAATCCATCAGTAGTCGTAATATGGCGGTTGGAAGACAACTAGTATTGGCAGTTTTCTGGTGCCCGTGACTTCAGCGGTCTTACAAAGAGACTGCCGAAGTTGTAATGAGGGCCTGTGTGTTATACGGGTACAACGATTGATTTTTCAGGATCAAGAATCTTTTAAATCTTTAAAAAGTGATATTTCTAATTCTGTATGTTTGACTTTTGTCATTTTGGTCTTGTTTGACTCAGATAAATATTGGCTATTTTTCTAAACTGGTGTTAAGTACTTTTGTAGTGTTTTGACTGAGTTACTGTGTGTGTGTGTTTATGTGTGTGTGTACAAATATTTTACACATTGCCTCTGAGATAAGCCTGACAGCTTGTGCTGAGCTACCAAGGAGGTGAGCAGGGGTTATCTTAGATGTGGGATTCCCTTACCTTGACTAGAGTGAGGGTCTCTACTTGGAAACGGTATAAACTGACTGCCAACTAGAGACCCCATTTCCAGCAGGGCTTCATCCTCGGGGTTATGGCAGTCTCTTCAGTGGCCCTCTTAAAGGCCAGTAGCAGCATGACCTGTTAATGTGAAAGACACTATGGCCCTCATTATGACACTGGCGGTTGGAGATAGAGTGGTGGTAATACCGCCGACAGGCTGGCGATAACTACTGCCAAATTATGACCATGGCGGTGATATGTCCGAAAGACAGCCAATGCATCACACCGACCGCCAGTGTGGAAACAACAGTTACCATGGTGGTAGCCACCTACAGCCAGGTGGAAGACAAAGTTCCACCCACCATATTATGACATGCCATGACTTTCCCGGGGTGGTACCAACACCATCAAAAGACTGGCAGGAACAGAGCTCAGAAGTGAAGAGACTCACCATTGGAGACACAGGGAAGAACTGCGCCACCATGGAATCAACTGCAAGTCTTTCCGATGATCTTCTACGCTATGCCATACCACGAGCACCAAAGCTGGTGAAAACGACAACAGTGAGTACAGCCGCCTAGCACACAAGGGAGGGGGAAACAAGAGTGACACAGACATGCACCACACACACCCTATACACACACACCATACACCAAACCAGCTGCTCCAAAAAAACAATTTATCCCCATAAATCGACTGAATAATGCAAGGAAAACAGCAATTGACTAAAGTGATTGTAATAAGATCAACATCAAAATTAATAAGTCGATGTGGCAATGAAACAGATATGTAGAAATGTACAAAAAAGGGACACTGCCCAGTCCACAGTTCACAGTGCCCACATGGCCACAGGGCAAAGTCCAAGACTCAATCCCTGCACCAATACAGAGAGAACACTGCAGGGGCAACAGCTGGCAAATAGTCAGGCACCTCAGGGGGACAGGGCACCTCAGCTGGATGCAGAAACAAGACCACTGGTTCTGGAGGGGCAACATACCCATTACTCTGTCCTGGGGAGTGCAAGGCCACAGTCTATCAGGTGGGTGACTCGCCCATTGGTTCTGGAGAGGGCAACATGCCCTGTGCTTGGTCCTGGGGAGTGCAAGGCCACAGTCTCTCAGGTAGGTGACTTGCCCACTGGTTCTGGAGGGGGCAACATGCCCGTGTGGATGGTCCAGGGGAGTGAAAGGCCACAGTCCCTCAGGTGGGTGTCTCTCCCACTGGTTCTGGAGGGGGCAACAGGGCAAAGTCCAAGACTCGATCCCTGCACCTATACGGAGAGAACACTGCAGGGGCAACAGCTGGCAAATAGGCAGGCACCTCAGGGGGACGGGGCACCTCAGCTGGATGCAGAAAGAAGACCACTGGTTCTGGAGGGGCAACATGCCCATTACTCTGTCCTGGGGAGTGCAAGGCCACAGTCTATCAGGTGGGTGGCTCGCCCATTGGTTCTGGAGGGGGCAACATGCCCTGTGCTTGGTCCTGGGGTGTGCAAGGCCACAGTCTCTCAGGTGGGTGACTCGCCCACTGGTTCTGGAGGGGGCAACATGCTCTTTGCTTGGTCCTGGGAAGTGCAAGGCCATAGTCCCTCAGGTGGGTGACTTTCCCACTAGTTCTGGAGGGGACAACATGTCCAGTGCTTGGTCCTGAGGAGTGATGGGTCACAGTCTCTAGAGAGGGTGACTTGCCCACTGGTTCTGGTGGGGACAGGCCACACAGCAGCCCATGGAGGCCGGATCATATGGCGTATGCTGGAAGAGGCTCCTGCTCAGCCCCTGCACCCTCTGATGGCTGCACTGTATTGGGAGTGGTTGTGGGAGGCTCATGCTCAGCCCCTGCTCCTTCTGATGGCTGCACTGTGGTGGTGATGGTTGTGAGAGGCTCCTGCTCAGCCCTTGCACCCTCCGATGGCTGCACTGTGGTGGTGGTAGTGGGAGGCTCATGCTCAGCCTCTGCACTTACTGATGGCTGAACAACCACGACTGGCAGTGGGGGCTCTGTGATAGCTGCTGGTGCAGGCTCCTTCCCCTTCTTGCTGGCTGATGCAGCTCCATCCCCTTTTTGCTGGCTGGTGCAGGCTCCTTCCCCTTTTTACTGGCTGGTGCAGGCTCCTTCCCCATTTTGCTGGCTGGTGCAGGCTCCTTTCCCTTCTTGCTGGCTGATGCGGGCTCCTTCCTCTTTTTGCGGGCTGGTGCAGGCTCCTTCCCCATCTTGCTGGCTGGAGCAGGCTCCTTCCCGTTCAGTATTTGTGGCCTGGAATCCTTTCCACCACGAGTAGGTGCTGGTGAAAGTGGGCCCATGGACTGTTTGTCCGAGGTGCAGGGCTGGGTTCTTGATACCCTGGCCATACGTGTAGGACGGGGGGAGGGGTAGGGAAGAGGTCAGTGGTGGAAAGGAAAAGCTTTTTAGGGACATTGGGGTGGGAAGACGGAGAAGAAATGGGAGAGTATGATGAGGGAGTAGTTGTTGCAGGAGTTTGTCAGCTGGAATTGGGTGCAGGTGCGTGGGTTGTATGCTGTTGTGAGGTGGATGGCATTTGGGTGTCTGAGTGCTTGCGTTTGTGTGCTTTAGGAGGGGAGGAGAGACACAGTGGAAGAGGACACAGGGGACGTGTGCATGGGAGTTGTCGAGGCGTCTGCTAGTGAGGTGTGTGTTCTGCTTGGTGTGGTGATGATGCAGTGCATGCAGGTGTGAGTGTGGATGTAACTGGGTGGGAGGTGGAGGAGGAGGGGGGGACAGTGGAAATAATGGAAGTTGTTGTGTCTGCAAATGAATGGTTCTTGTGTGGTTGCCTGTGGGATGAAGTGTGGTGCTTGTGTTTGCCTGTGACACTCTTGGGTGTTGTCCTGTGTGCAGGCTCATCTGACTGTGTGCTTGGGGTGGTTGGGGTTTGAGGAAAATGGGACTGGGAAGTGGAAGTTGGAGGGGGGAACAGTTGAAACAGGGACAATGGCTGCCATCAGAGAGGAGGCCAGTGCCTGGATTGATCTCTGTTGGGCTGCCAATCCACTGTGAATGCCCTCCAGGAATACATTAGATTGCTGCATCTGGGCTGCCAGTCCCTGGGTGGCGTTCACAGTAGTTGATTGCCCTTCAGAAATGGATCTCAGGAGGTCAATAGCCTCCTCACTCAGGGCAGCAGGGCTCACTGTGGCAGGGCCTGAGGTGCCTGGGTCGAAGGAGATGCCCACCCTCCTGGGTAAGCGGGCACGGGCAATTCGCTGATGGGCTGCTGGGAGTGCGGTGCTGGTATGGGGGTGGCTGCCGTATCTGTAGCTGTGGTGGTCACAGAGGTGTCCGCCACCACCAGGGAGCTCCCATCGGAGGAGGTGTCAAAGTCTGTATTGTCCCCTCCAGTCTCTGCCGCGGTGCTCCCCTCGCCCTCTGTCACACTCAGTGTCGGTGGACTCTGCCTCCAGGGTCCTCTGGGATGCAGCTCCCTCCGTCGCTGGTGCCTCTGCTACTATGCCAGATGATGCTAATGCACATAAGGAGAGGATGACCAAACAAGAATGGGGGGAGAGAGAGACAAAGGATACACTTGATCAATGACTGCACCAACACTACTGTTCGCGTACACAGCACCCTCACACTCAGGGAAAAGGCCTACACACTATGCATTGCACTACCAGTGATATTGCTAGCCACCAATGCATGAGGAGGAGCACACACCGCCAACTGCAGCACACCTGGGACACACACAGCCCTGACCAGTAGTGGATGCTAACAAGCTAGGTAGGCACCTTCAGACCATTAGCCACCAGAGGACCTACACTGCTATGTCTGGCCTGGCCTAGTGGCACCCACTGACACACTCCCACCACCTGGATACCACCACCTCCAGCCGTTTCCTTCAATGATGGCCACTGTGGCTGCTGTAATGCCCTCAAGCACCCATCCAGCTCTGGATAGGCCACCACAAGTATGCGGGCCATCGGGTGGTCAGGGTTTGACAGGTACCCCTTCCTCGTTGGGAGGCCATCCCCAGCTGGGCCTCCGTGGTCATTCGTGCCCAGAGTCTCAGGCCCCCCACCGTTTTCAACAGTGGGTGCTCTGCCTGCCATAGACCCCCAGGGTCCATACCTCCTTGGCGATGGCACACCACATACCTTTCTTTTGATGGGCACTGAACTGCAGAGGCAATACAGACAGGAGAACACATTAGCCAAACAGTCCAGCCTGTAGAACGAATGACCCACCATACCTGTTTCCATCATTATAGGCACACACATAGTCCAGCACTCAACGTGTACCCAGCCAAGAGGACATCCCTCCACCTACACGATGCCTTCACACACACCTCTGTGCATTCACCACATGCATCGTGCCCACAGTCAACTCACCTGTTGGTCTAGAGGCCCATCCAGCAGTCCGTACTGGGGTAGGACCCCATCCCCCAGTCGCTCCAACTCCTCAGAAGTGGGGGTCCTTTCCCCAGTCACAAGGGCCATGGTAGGTTCCATACACAGGTCACAGCAGCACATGAAGTGTAGGTCCTCTCCTATGGAAGGTCAGGAAACAAGTCAGGAATCAGATGGAAAATGGCGGTCACGTCCGTGGTGGCACATACCGTCACTGCCGGCGTAGATCACCATTGGCCACTGTACCCCACAGGGCCCAAAATTAATGAATGAGGAATTGCACGGTGGTTCCTGACCGCTTCCCACCACGGCGTACAACGTCAACGGCATTACCTCACTTCCACCTGTCCCTCCACACAGGACAGGTGGACGCCATTTCAGGGGGGTGCAGGCCTATGGAATAATGCTGCATCACAGGAGAAATAGGCACATACTTGACAAATCACACTGTCCCATAACATGTTTGCAGATTGCAGACTACTGTTGTGGCTCCATTGTTCAGTTTGTGACAGCCTCCTCACTCTTTTGTCCCTTAGGTTCCTACCGCTGTGGAAGAATAGGAGATGGAGACATACCCCTGTGTACAGACCCCTGGTGGACTTGGCTACACTGGAGGACAGGCACATAATACTCACCTATAGACTGGACAGGGCCACTATCACAGAGCTGTGTGTCCAATTGGAGCCTGACCTGATATCTTCTATCTGTCATACCACTTGGATCCCCCATCTTGTGCAAGTGCTATCAGTTCTCCATTTCCTGGCAACTGGTTCTTTCCAAGTGACAGTGGGCTTGGCAGCAGGAATGTCACAGCCAATGTTCTCAATAGTGCTGACAAGAGTGTTGTCTGCCCTGATAAAACACATGTGCAGTTACATTGCACTCCCCCAGGTTGAGGATTTGGCCACTGTCAAGGCTGAGTTTTATGCAATGGGACATATTCCCAATATAATTGAGGCGATTGATGGAACACATATTGCATTTCTCCCCCCCCGCCAGAATGAACAGGTGTTCAGGAATCGTAAGAGTTTTCACTCAATGAATGTGCAGATGGTGTGCTTGGCGGACCCGTATATCTCCCCCGTCAATGCTAAGTATTTCCAGGGTTGGTGCATGAGGCCTTTGTCCTGAGGAATAGCAGTATCCCAAATGTGATGGCCCAACTACGGAGGCACAGGGTGTGGCTAATAGGTGAGCCCTGGTTCCCACCAAGTATATGTTGGTGTATGCCTATGGTGTTGGCCATATAGGATAGTGTGCGGCTAAATGTTGTCCCTCAATATTTGCAGGTGACTCTGGTTACCCAAACCTATCATGGCTGCTGTCCCCTGTGAGGTATGCCAGGACAAGGGCAGAAGAACGTTATAATGAGGCACATAGGTGAACCAGAAGGATCATTGAAAGGACCTTTGGCCTCCTGAAGGCCAGGTTCCGGTGCCTCATCTAACAGGTGAATCCCTGTGCTAATCAACCGAGAAGGTCTGCCAGATTGTGGTGGCATGCTGCATGTTGCACAACCTGGCTCTCAGACGCCATGTCCCTTTTCTGCAGAAGGAGGAGACTTGAGATGCTGCTGTGGCAGGAGTGGACCCTGTGGACAGTGAGGATGAGGAGACATAGGATGAGGAGGAGGACTACAGAATATCTGTAATCCGTCAGTACTTCCAATAACACGCAGGTGAGAGAGTGCAACTTTACATTTCAATGACTTTGGCTGTATCCTGTGTGGCATTGGCATGCTGGTATTTCCCCCGTCTATGCCCACTTACTGTTCCCTTTGGCTATTCATTTTGCAGATGTTGGTGATTTGACAAATACCCCTGGTGTGATCACAACAGCCAGCTAAAGGTCATTAATTGTATGCTCATTAAATGTACAGTTCATTTGCAATGGTTGTACCTGTTTCAATTAATACATATTGGAAATACATGACATACTTGAATCGATTTTTATCAAAGGGTGTTTATTGAAGTGCTAATATATAGAGGGGAAAGTGCAATGGGATGGGGTGATGATGGAGGAAAGTCCAGGGTATTGTTCCAGTCTGTTCATAGCACAGGTGCATTGAAAAGAGGACATAGGAAGGGGAGCAATGGCAGTTCAAGGTGGACAGGATGACTGAGTGGGACTCAAGAGGGACAATCAGGAGAGTCTAATTTCCTGGCAGGGGTCTTGGCAAGTGTCTCTGGCTTCTGTATGGATCACAAAGAACGTTTGCAGGGTTGTTCACCTTCTGCAGGGGGCGGGGTGCTGGTGGCCTGTGAGTCCTGTAGCGGGGCCTCCTGGCCAATATTGGCAGCAGAAGTGGAAGGTTGTTCAGATGACTGGCTAGTGGCAGAGGCCCGCTTGTGTGACACTGCCTTTCTCATAATGTTGGCCATGTCTGCCAGCACCCCTGCTATGGTGATCAGGGTGTTGATGATGGCCTGCAAGACCTCCCTGATCCCCTGGTATTGTCCCTCCTGCAGCTGCCTGTTCTCCTGCACATTGTCTAGGATCTGGCAATTGTGTCCTGGGAATGTTGATAGGATCACAGGATCTCGGAGAGTCGGTTCCCTGGTCCTGTCCTCCCAGTGTCCCTGTTGGCCTGTGCCTCTGTCCCCTGAACTGTGTGCCCATTGCCACTGAACCCAGGTCCCTGATTGTCTTGTGTGCGAGGTGTGGCCTGGGGTCCCTCTACAGGTGGGCACACTGCTGATTGACGTGTCCTGGGGACAGAGGTTTAGGGACGCTGGGTGGGTGTTGCGATGTTGATTCCTGATGGGGGAGGCTCTGTGGTGGTCTGTGACTGGGCTTGAGTAACCGGCTGTCCAGTGGTCCCTGATGGGCCAGGTAGGTCATCCAGATACTGAAGATCAGAGTTACTGTCATCACTGTGGGCCTCTTCAGTTGAGGGACTGGATAGTGCTGGCACCTCCTCTCCAGTGACATTGGCTGGGGTACCTGTGGGGATGTAAATTATGTGTTATGGTTAATGTGTATGACATATTGGACATTTCTGGTTCCCCCCCTATGGTTGGTGTTGCCCTGACAGCTTTTACTTGTGTATGTTGGTTCATGGTGGGATTGTTAGTTCTCTATGCTGTGCATGCTTTAGTGATGAGTGTCCATGCAGGGTTGTGAGGGGTGTCCATGCATTGGTACAGCATGCACAGCTTGGCATTGGGATTGAAGAGATGTGATGGTGGAGTGTGTGGGATGTAGTGGAGTGATGGGAGTGAAGGTATGTGACAGCACACAGGTAGGGGGGTGATAATAGTAGGGAGTTGAATTACCAGAGTCCAGTCCTCCTCTGACTCCAGCCAAGCCCTTAAGATGCAGTATTGCCAAGACTTGCTCCTCCCATGCTGTGAGCTGTGGGGGAGGAGGTGGTGGTTCACCGCCAGTCCTCTGGATATCAAGCTGGTATCTTGCTGCTATGGAACGTACCTTCCCCCGTAGGTCGGTCCACCTCTTCCTGATGTTGTCCCTTGTTCTGGGGTGCTGTCCCACAGCGCTGACCCTGTCCACGATTCTCCGCCATAGCTCCATCTTCCTTGCTATTGATATCTGCTGCACCAGTGCTCCAAATAGCTGTGGCTCTACCCTGAAGATTTCCTCCGCCATGACCCTTAACTCCTCCTCAGTGAAACGGGGGTGCCTTTGTGGTGCCATGGGTGTTATATGATATGTGTTGGTAAGGGTGTGTTGGGTAATGTGTTGGGGTGTGTAAAGTGGGGTGCGTGAGGGATGTATGGGTGTATGTGGTGTATGTATGTGTAGGAGGCTGGCCTGGTTTGTAGTGGGTACCTTGGGTACTTACACCTTACATCAGGTCCAGTTATCCCTTGTTAGTGAATGTAGTAGTGTTCTAGCAGCTTAGGCTGATAGAGGTAACTAGGAGAAATGCAAAGCTCACGCAATACCACTTATAGTTACACAGTACTTATACACAAGTAAAGACAATACTCAGTGTTACCAAAAATAAAGTTATTTATTTGGGTGACACAGTACCAAAAATATCTAAGAGACAATACTCCTTCTGGAGGTAAGTATTATACACAATATATACACTAGACACCAAAATTAGACAAGTAAATAGTCATAGAACAATGCAAACAGTAGGAAATCCTATAGAATGCAATGGGAGAAAATAGGTCTAGGGGAAACACAAACCATATACTAAGAAGGTGGAATGTGAATCACAAATTCCCCCCTAGACAAGTGTAGTGTGTGCAGAATCGCTGGGAGAGTAAGAATACTGTAAAGGTAAGTAAATTACCCCACCCCAGAGCCCAGAAAAGCAGGAATAAAGTACTGCAAGTTTCCTTAGGACACACTACACCTCGTTTTGGGGATTTTGCAGCAGCGAACCAAGTCTGCAAAGAACAACTGCTGGATTTTGGACCTGAAGACCTGCAAAGCAAGGGGATCAAGTCCAGAAGTCGAAAGAAGTTCCAGGAAGGACAGGAGCCCCTGCCAACCCAGAAGAGGGTGCAAAAAAAGAGTCCCTGGTTAGCTGAAGACTGCATAAATGCACCCTAAGAAGATGCCAGTGGATTTCTGCATAATGCAAAAGATGTCCAATGGCGTGAAGATCGTTGCAGATGAGATTTCGTGTTGGAATGCGCCAACAAACCTTGGCTACGTCAAAAGTGCTTTTTTCATCAAAATGGCGCTGGATGGACCCAGGAGGGACCTGGGGGCCTCAACTTTGTGTGAGGAGGAAGAGGATACTCTCAGCACTTTAGAGAGCCCTCAGGATACCAGCCAGCACCACCAGAAGCCACAGGATCTGGGTTCAAAGGAGGTGCAAAATGTGGTTGATGCAGCAAAACAAAAGAAGGTCCCACAGCGCTGAAGAACAACTCAGCGAGTTGAGCGTCACAGGGTGGAGTGCTGAGGACCTGGGCCAGTCTGTGCATGAAGGAATTTTGCAAAGAGTGCACAGAGGCCTCAGGAGGTGAAGAAGACACAAAACATAGGGGTACCATCGTTCTCGGGAAGGCAAGGTCTTACCTCCTCCAAACTGTGTCAGCAGGACCTCAGGACAGTGTATGTTGACAATGTCCACTCACTGTGTCCTTAGGAGCACGCTCGTCACTATGAGAGGAGTCCCAGGGTACCGGTCGTCGCCTTGGAAGGTGCCTGCTTGGAGCAGGGTGTGACTCCATCACTCCACGGGAGATTTCTTCGGTCCTTCTGGCGCAGGATGAAGACAGGGAGTCCCCAGAGCATGCACACAGTGGAAACTGTTGCAGTTGCTGACTTTGAGCTGAGGTTGCTGAAGAAAAGTGTCTCTTGTAGACACTTTGTTGCAGTTACAGCGTTTCTTGGAGCAGGCTGCGGTTGATCCGAGATCAGAGGATGATGAAGTTGTTTCAGAGGATTCCTGAAGGAAACTTGCAAGCAGAATCTGAAGAGAACCCACAGGAGAGACCCTAAATAGCCTAGAGAGGGGGATTGGCTACCTTATCAGCTATGGACCTATCAGGAGGGGTCACTGACGTCACCTGCTGGCACTGGCCACTCAGAGCCCTCCAGAGTGCCCCCACACCTTGCAAAGTAAGATGGCTAAAGTCTAGGACACACTGGAGGAGCTTTGGGCACCACCCCTGGTGTGGTGATGAACAGGGGAGTAGTCACTCCCCTTTCCTTTGTCCAGTTTCCCGCCAGAGCAGGGGAGAAGGGGTCCCTGAACCGGTGTAGACTGGTTTGTGCAAGGAGGGCACCATCTGTACCCTTCAAAGCATTTCCAGAAACTGGGGGAGGCTACCCCTCTCCAGCCTGTAACACCTTTTTCCAAAGGGAGAGGGTGTAACACCCTGCTCTCAGAGGAAATGCTTTGTTCTGCCTTCCTGGGACTGGGCTGTCCAGACCCCAGGGGGGTAGAACCCTGTCTGTGAGGTGGCAGCAGCTGTACCTGCAGTGCAAACCTCAGAGAGCTGGTTTGGCAGTACTGGGGGTCCATGATGGAGACGCCAGGATGCATGGAACTGGCTCCCCAATACCAGATTTGGAATGGGGAGACAATTCCATGATCTTAGACATGTTACATGGCCATATTCGGAGTTACCATTGTGAAGTTACATATAGGTATTGATGCTGTATATGTAGTGCACATGTGTAATGGCGTCCCCGCACTCACAAAGTGTGGGGAAATGGCCCTGAACTATGTGGGGGCACCTTTGCTAGTGCAAGGGTGCCCTCACACTTAGTAACTTTGCACCTAACCTTCAGCAAGTGAAGGTTAGACATATAGGTGACTTTTAAGTTACTTAAGTGCAGTGAAAATGGCTGTGAAATAGTGTGTGCACTATTTCATGCAAGTTGCAATGGCAGTCCTGTGGAAGAGTTTGTCTGAGCTCCCTATTTGTGGCAAACGAAATGCTACAGCCCAAATGGATCTCCTGGAACCCCAATGCCCTGGGTACCTGGGCACCATATACTATGGACTTATAAGGGGAGTCCAGTGTGCCAATTGAAATTGGTAAATGAAGTAACTGGCCTACAGTGACAAATTTAAAAGCAGAGAGAGCATAAACACTGAGGTTCTGATTAGCAGAGCCTCAGTCCCACAGTTAGGCACTACACAGGCATACCCATTAGGCCACAAACGATGAGCACTGGGTTCCTGGTTTGCAGGATCCCAGTGAGACAGGCAAAACACACTGACATATAGGTTTTTATCTATGAGTACTGGGGTCCTAGCTAGCAGGATCCCAGTGACACAGTAAAAACACACTGACACACACTCACAAACTGGCCAAAAGTGGGGGTAACCATGCTAGAAGGAGGCTACTCTCCTACAGTATGTAGTTGCTGCAGTGGTCTTGGTGTCAGTCTCGTGCCAATGATTTGTATTTGTAAAGGGTTTTGGGTACCGTGGGTGTGTGTTATGTAGTGGTGTGGGTGTGGTGTGTGTATGGGTGTCAGGTGTGTGTCTTTAATATTTGCCAATGTAGTGTTGTTTTATATGTGGGTGTCCATTCTGAGTGCCGCGGTATGTACCGCCAATGGTTTTACCACTGTTGAATGTCTGCCCTGGTGATTCGCGGGTCACAATGTGGTGGGCGTTGTTCTGTTGGCGTAACGGTGTGGTTTTTGATACCGCCAGTTTATCACTGACCTTTGGTCTGGCAGATTTGTGTCCGTGGCTGAATTCTGTCGGATTAGTGTGTGTGTGTCATATTATGGTGAACGTATATCCGCCTCCACGGCGGTAAGTTGGCAGCCATCAGCGTGGCGGTAAGCAGGATTTATGACCAGGGCCATAATGAGGGCATATGTGTCTGGTTGTTTTGTGACATCTACTTCCAATCATTTACAGTGACATTTTACAGAGACCTTGTACATAGTTGTCCAGCATGTAAACATATTGTGACAGGTTAAGTTTTTCAGGCCTAGTTGAATGTGATACAAGCATACCAAGGAGTTTTTAGTATATGTGACATACATCATCATGTAGTTACTGCAGTGTTTATGTGTGGGCTGCCAATACCAATATGGTTATGCCTCTTGCAGCCTTTGGTATCATTGTTTAGCATGCTGGGTAAGCCGTTCTGCCTGTCCCCAATGGTTTCATCTTGGATTATTAGGTCAAGATGGAACTAGTTAGCCAGACACATCTCAAAGTTGGGCACAAACTGTATTCTGCTCACTCCCATTGGAGTGAATCTCAAATGTGACTTATCAGGCAGGGGTAATTGATCAAGTGACCACTAGTGTGTTTTTTTGATATTTGGAGAAACAGTGCCTCCTGGGAGTCAGAGTCATGTCACTGTCTCCTCTACACACACTTCACAATTTACATCATCCAAGGTGTGTAGAGTTAATTTGGGTCTTCTCTATTGATGGGTTTTGGCAAGCAAATACTGATTTTGGTGTTAGAGTATGTGGGACAGGGCCTATTGGGCTTAGCTTTCTGGTCTGGACCACTACTTTCCAGCATTTCACAAATGGTATCCACCCAGGTGAGTACACATCAATTGGGATTTCACAGACATGGCTATTTTTGCTTTTAGACCCTGAGCTTGTGGCTGGAGTGTGAGCTACATAGGCACCTCGCCTAAGCAGTCCTGCCACTACCTCTAGAACACACCTTATACAAACACATCCACACATCTGATAAAATTGACATTGAGAGTTGGAAAACTGTGCTCTTTGATTGTATGTACATTGTTCTGGTGTTTATAGTGAGAGTAACAGTGCCTCCAGTGAGGTGTAGTCAGAGAAGTCTAGATACTTGACATATCTAACCAATGACATCCCCCAAGGTGAGTACACTTTATTTGTAAGTTGACAGACAGGGGAATTTAGACAAGGGTACACTGTGCTGGTGTTTGGAGTTACAGAAACATTGCCTGCTGGGAGTTGCAGCTTTGTCAATTCCTGTAGTACACACACTATACATATGTGAACTCCCTAGGTGAGGGGACTTCATTTGAGACTTGCCAGGTGAGGGTATTTGCAGCAGTGTTCAGTAGGCTGGTATTTGGAGTTACAGAAACAGTGCCTGCTGAGAGTTGCAGTCTTGTCAGGTCATGTAGAACACACACTATATATATGTGAACCCCCCCAGGTGAGTAGACTTAATTTGAGACTTGCCATACAAGGGTATTTGTAGCAGTAAACACTGGACTGGTGTTTGGAGTTTTGGAAACAGTGCCTGCTGTGAGTTGCCATCTTGACAGTCCCTTTTGTACACATGCTATACATATGTGAACACCCCAGGTGAGTACACTTCATTTGAGAGATTACCAAAAGGCTCTTTGGACAAGAGGACAGTGTGCCTGTATTTGGAATCACAGTAACAGCACCTCCTGGAAGTTGCAGTCCTGTTACCCCTTGCACTCTATACATACAGATAAACCCCAGGTGGGTATACTTCTTTGAGAGTTAAATTACAGAAGTATATGGAGGGGAGAACACTGGGCTGGTGAGTGCTGTAAAAGAAAATTAGGGAAAAAGTGAGCTGTGGGCATGCATGACATAGCATTTTTGTGATCTTTTTGGTGTTGTAACGTCCCATACTCCATTCCCCATGGTAATCCTGTCAAGACCTCAGGATGCAGGATGTCCATGACCTTCTTCCAGGGAAAGACGTGTAAAAGGACAACAGGAGGGTCTCTTTCAGTCTTCTTTGGCCACAGCTGGTGCCTGGATGCCTTGACCCTGAGGTCGTTCCACCTCCTCCTGATGTCCTTCCTTGTGCGCAGAGTGGTGCTTACAGCATTCACTCTTCGAGCAATCCTCTCCCACATTTTCATTTTCCTACTGAAAGGAATATGCTGAACTTGTGCTCCAAACATTTGTGGCTCTACTCTTATGAGTTCATCCATCATGACTCTTAAATCATATTTAGAGAAATTGTTTTTTTTGGGAAAGTTACAGGGTGGGACTATAAAAAATGGGTGGGAGTGACTTACTAAAGAGGGGAAGTGCAATAAGGTGTGAATGGACAAAAGTGTGTGCAGGGTGTTCAATGTGGTGGTGGAAAAAGGGGTGCCTAATCTATGTAGTCTACCAACAAAAGGTGCTCAGGCTTCATTTTCTTACAGTGTAAATGTAAAAGATTGTGGTGTGTGAAGGGATGTGTTTTACAGTGCCCTTTGTAGATGTTTTGAATGTGGCAATGTGTGTCAGCTGTGTTGTTTTCAAATCCATCCAGTGTGCCATTTTGTATTACTTTGGTGACCATGAACTACCGTTGTTCGGACTGCCATTGGCTAACCGCCATGGGTACCCACCACTGCGACTTTCGACTTGTAATACAGTCAGTGGTTGGTCACTGTGCTGTCGGCTCTGGAGGTCGGACCGCCTATTTCCGGGCCTCCGCGCTGCTGCCTGTCTGACTTTTTTGGTTGGTGGTCAGCAGTCCTACCTGTTTGATTTGTTATATGGAGGTCTGTAACATCAGAAAAAGGTGAAAGAAGGGAGTCAAATGGGGGGGGCGGTTGAAGTGGAAAATTATTACCATGTTCTTCGGGCCCTGAAGTGGGATTATTCTGCAACAAGCTTACTCTGATGATCAAACTCAGCAACCAATATTACCTCCTCTGGAGAGGAAACATCCATTGTTGATGGAAGGATCAGAGGACCCTTCCTCAGGCTCATTTATAACTCTATAAAACAACTTCAGGAGGAAACTCATAAGGACAGCTGCAGGACCGGCAAGCTACAAAAAAGACATTTGGGGCGATCAGAAAGGTCAACAAAACTTCTGCAGAAATAGGAGAAGGGGTCTCCTCAGTAAAAGAACTGGGACTTGATGTAGGAGCTCTGAAAGGTCAGACTGATGCTTACGAGTCCCAAATGATGGACATGCTCTGGAAAATGGAAGATTTTGAGAATAGACAGCAGGGGAACTGTTTGAGGTTTCAGGGGGTTGCAGAAGGTGCAGAAGATAGTTCTGTCACGGCCTTCATGCTGAATCTCCTTAAGGGGGCCTTTCCTGAGCTGATGACATGGAATTGGGACTTGGAGGTGCAGCGTGTGTACTGTTTCCTGCTGATGCTAAAAAAACAGTGTGATGAACAGGCCTTCATCCCCGGAGCTATTTCGACGTACTTTGAGTGTTACTTACTCAGGCAAGCAATCTTTGAAAATAGCTTGCCCTGATCGAAATGGAGTCATAATGGTCATACTTTTTTGTGCAGTGTGACTTGTGTCATGCTATGGTGGAGAGGAGATGGTGGTTCAGAGAATTAATTAAGTAATTTCAAGATCAAGGGGTGAAGTATTTTTGATGAACACTCTCCGGCTGAAGGTCAACTTTAAGGACAAGACTCAGAAATTCACTTCTGAGGTTACTTCTAAAGAGAAACTGAATGACCTCTCTCTTGGGACATGAGAGCTCTCTTAGTCATGAGGTTTTCTTATATTATGATGTGCCTTTATCTTTATATTGACTCCTAACTGCATAGGGGTTTAGAATAAAATCTTCTTGTGGAGTTTAGTAGACACTTGGGTGCTATTGCCAGTAGACATTTTGCACAGAAGCAGGGTGGTATGGTGTGTCTCTGTATCTCTCCCTTTTTCAGGGTATTTGTTTGCTTTATTTCTTTTTTTTGTTTCTTTTCCTCTTGAGCAGTTTTGGTGATAGCTAGGGGGGAGCGTGCAGAGGGTGGACTGATGAACTAACACTCAGGTCATGGGTGGCCTGACTGCTTCATGATTTTGGTAGCGATGTGGGGAGCAGGAAGGAGTGGAGTTGGGGAAGGGGAGGAGGGATTGGATTTGGTTGGGAGCTCTGGGACAAGGTTGGGGGCTGCAGGAGGGGTTCAGCACAAGAGGAGAATCAAGATTTGTGCATGCTTGGCAACAGTAGAAGTTGGGGAGGTTTATTTGCTAAAAGGAGCAGGGCCTTTTGGTTGTTAGTCTTTCTCAAATTTCAGCCATGAGTAAGCGCCACATTGTAATGGTAGATATTTGTGGACTGAATGACAGTTGCACAAGATTGAAGCTGGTTCAATACCTGAATATTCTACAAGTTTGATAAACTTTGCCTACAGGAGATTCATATCAAGGGGATAATGAGGTACCTGCTTGAATCTTTAGGCTTTGTATTGGTAGGCTGTATGACCTAAGCTACTTATTTAAAGTATTTAGATCTTTGTTCTATCTGTTAAGGGATAATGGGTTAATAGACGCTTGGCACAAGATTAAAATGCCAGACCTTGGTTTCACCTACTTTTCTGCACCACATAGGTCACATGCTCACCTGGATTATTTTTAATTTCTCATAGCCTGCTCTGAGGAAGCAAATTTGAAAAATTCCCCGGGTAATATCCAAACTCAACCCACTGGTCTTAGAGAATTTAGTGAGGGACCTGGGGAGGAATAGGCAGAATTGACCCTTGAAGCGGGCACCTCTTACGGCAAAAGACTATATCCACCATATAAGCGATTGGATCCTAGAATATATTGAACATAACAGAGGGAGCGCCCCAGTTGGGATAGTGTGGGATGTTTTTAAGGCTGGCATAAGGAGGAAGATGCTTAGCTTTAGCCTGAATTGGCAAAAAATGGGAACTGGCAGCTACTGGAGCCATACAGGGCTCTTGGGGAATCTGAGTCACAATTAATTATGGCTGCATCAGAGGGGGTAGATTTTGAGAGAGTGCAATACAAGATGCCAGTAGCTAAAGCCATGATTAATGACATATCACCAAAAAAAGCAGCAGATAAATACCTTGCATGGAAGCATGAGTGTTAAGAGTATAGTAAGCAGGTAGATGGCCTGTTTGCTGTTCGCACTAGATGAAAAGTGAATCAAGGAGAGATAAAAAAAATTGAGGGATATCTTGAGTGGCCTGGTCACTGACTCAGAGGGATTATGAGAGGTTTTTCAAGAGTATTATTAGAGGCTATATAGGAAGGAAGAGGGGCAGGATGATGGGGATATATTGCAGTATTTGGAGTCAATCCGAGCAAGGAAGATTAGTTTTTGGATGCTTCCCTTTCCAGGGAGAAAATCCTGGTTGTGATAAAAAAAATTGCCCTCAAGGAGAGCTGTAGCAATGGATAAGATCCTGTTAGAATTCTGCAAAGTATTTTCCTCCCTCCTAGGTACAGTATTGACAGAGATATTCCTGCAGATACAATTGGGGCAGTTGGCTCCAGAGCCATGGTCTTCTGCAAATATAAGGGTGTTTCAGAAAAAAGGCAAACCTCCCAAGGAGACTGAGTCATGTTGACCGATCACCCTTATTAATTGCAACAATAAGATATATTCCAAAGTACTGGCTGCGTGGTTGAGCCAAACTATTGGTAAGGTTGTTTCCCCCAGACAACACAGTTTTTTTACCAGGCATGGGGACTACGGCTCACACCCGCAGGTTATTGCACTTTTTTGATGTCTCTGCTGTCCCTGGGGACCTTATGGCTTTGATTTTATTGGACGCGGAAAAAGGGTTATGTAGGGTCTCCTGGAAGTATCTATGGACAGCCATAAGCTGGTTCGGAATTGGAACTGGCTATGTCCATTCAGCACAAGCTGTTTTTTGTAGGCCTACTTCTAGGCTTCAGATTATGGGGGGGCAGTCTAGGCAAAAATCAAATTCAAAGGGGCACATGGCAGGGTTGTCCCTGCTCCCCTCTGCTTTTTGCTCTGTATGTTAATCCCCTGATTTGGAAGCTCGACACCAACTCCTCAAAAGCACCTATGAGATAATAAGGCTGGGACACTAAAGTTCTTTCATATGCTGACGACGTTGCTGTGGTAATACCCAGTCCCTAGGTAGCAATAAGGAAGACTGAAAAGGAGGCAAGTCTTTGGGAAATTCTCTGGATACTCTTTGAATCAGGGTAAACCCCAGATAGTCATCAATGGATACACACAATTTAGTGATATTTGGGTAGCCGAGAAAATTGTGATTTCAGGTGTTAATATGCTTGCTGAGGTAGACCAGATTGTTGAAACTAACCTAGCCCTAGTTGTCGGGAAAGCAAAAAGGAACCGATGGAGGATGAATAACCTACATCTCTCCATAGTTGGTCATAGTAGTGTCGGGAAAATTATATTCCTACCTAACTTTTGTAATTCTTTCAGGCTATCCCACTTGAGTTTAAGAGCCTCTGGTTTGAAATCATTGACAATACAATGTCTAGATTCATTTGGGCACATTCCAAAGCCATAAGGGTTCTTAAATATTTGACACTGTCCAGAAATTGAGGGGCCTGGGCCATTCCAAACTTCAAACAGAGCTCCAATATAAATGTTCTTTGATTGGGAAATGTGGGTAAGATCGATGGGTGGGGAAATCACCTATATCTTTAAATTATTGCTGGAGGAAGAATCTAGGGCTATTTTTTGCAGCAGGTAGAGGCCAGCTATTTCATGAAGGTCTGACTCTTCAGTGATCCTTTAAGATTTGGATAGCACTTCAAAAGAAGATTGTGCTAGGGCTGTTTCATTTTTTGACCCTGCTGCAGAGAAACCTATACTCCCAATATCTTCTGGGATCCTCGTGTGCTTGGCTAGGAGGGTCAAGGGTTAAAGAAGTTAGGTGATTTTTTTCGGTGATGGAATAATCTCCTTTGAGGAATTACAGACCAAATTTGAGGTCACTCAAAAGAAAATCTTTAAGTCCCTGAAAAGTCAAGACTTCCTATCTAGGAAAGGTTGGGGCTAGTGAGAATTTGTAAAAGTAGAAATGGTACACCTACAAGTGGGGTGCTTGCAGTGCACAATTAACCATATTTACAGATCACTAAATTTACTCTCGCAAAACAAGAGGCATTTGGAGGAATGGCAAAAGAAACTGGGTCGTCAGACTGTTCCTTTTTAGAATCCCTCGAGCTTGCTCAAGCTCCATAGCTCTCAGTTAGCTTACAGGTACAGCACTATAGAACCATCTTTTCCCTGTTTGACATGCCTGGAAAAATTGCCAAGTAGAGTGGGGAAGTGGGTATCTGCTCTACACATTGGCAGTATACAGGGGCAGATCTGATACATATGTTTTGTAGCTGTCCTGCACTCAAACTGCTTACAAAAATCACTAAGTGGCATATTTAAGAAAAGTGATGTTGCATACAGTGCAGCCCCACTATTCTTGCACCCTTTAGCACCCCCCTACCGCCACCTTGTGTGCACCATATCTAAAGTATGGTGCGCCATGGCGTAGGGTAGGGGGCAATAGCCTAATTTTTTATGCTGCTACTGCTGCAGGGTACAAAGGGATCCATTGTATTCAATGGCCTGCTCTGAACAGGTGTGCTTACATGGCTGCTGCCTGTTCTGCAGATGACATCATGCATGTGCACATCCCCTCAAGGCTGGCTGCCATATTTTGCATCCCCACCCGCACCTCCTTGGCCAGCTCCCGTTGTACTCCCACTACTGTCCTCTCAAAGGTGGTACCAGTGTCCTCAGAGTCCTCAGCTGTGTTGGAGCTGACAGGTCATACTATTGGGGTGGTGGGTGGCTCCTTTGTGATGGCTGATGTATATGTACTCCTCCTTGCGATTGAAGGTGGGGTCTGGAGGGTTCCAAGGACATCTTGGATGGTCTGTTGGCTAATGTTTGTCAGCTCATCATCCATGTCATAAGGGAATTCCAGGACAGGTATGTCCACAGGAGAGCCATCATCCTCTGCAATGAGATATTTTACACTTAGGCCCTCATTCTGACCCTGGCGGTTTGAAACCGCCAGGGCAGAGGGCAGAGGAAGCACCGCCAACAGGCTGGCGGTGCTTCTTGGGCCATTCTGACCGCGGCGGTGAAGCCGCGGTCAGAAAAGGGGAACCAGCGGTTTCCCGCCGGTTTACCCCTGGCCCAGGGAATCCTCCAAGGCGGCGCTGCTTGCAGCGCCGCCATGGGGATTCCGACCCCTTCCCGCCATCCTGTTCCTGGTGGTTTTAACCGCCAGGAACAGGATGGTGGGAATGGGTGTCGTGGGGCCCCTGGGGGCCCCTGCACTGCCCATGCCACTGGCATGGGGAGTGCAGGGGCCCCCTAACAGGGCCCCATAATGATTTTCAGTGTCTGCTTTGCAGACACTGAAAATCTCGATGGGTGCCACTGCACCCGTCGCACCCCTACAACTCCGCCGGCTCCATTCGGAGCCGGCTTCATTGTTGAGGGGGGTTTCCCGCTGGGCCGGCGGGCGACCTTCTGGTGGTCGCCCGTCGTCCCAGCGGGAAAGCCAGAATGGCCGCCGCAGTCTTTTGACCGCGGTGCGGTCTTTCGCCGGTTCCCTCCAGGCGGGTGGCTCCCGCCGCCCGCCGGGGTCAGAATGACCCCCTTAGTGTGTGTGTGTTGTGGCAGTTGTAATGTGACGTTACAGACTTCATATTAGTGAGACATAGTAATCTTGGTTTCTGTTCATTGATCCTGTCATTAATATTAGCATTCTCCCAGGCCTATGCCCCACCTGCATGTCACATGTAGTGTGGGCAGTTTGGGGAATTGTCATCCTCTAGGTGTAGGTTCTGTCCAAATTGTATGTTGCCACCTTAATGTCCAACTCAACCCTCCTTCTTTTTCCTCTTTCAGGCAAAAGCAGCAACTGCAGTCCAACCTAGTAAGGTACAGTCCCAGGCAAAGGGACAGTACACATGCTAAAGCTCTTCAGCTCTTCTCCTTGGTAGAGGTTCCTCTTGGTTCCAGAAGTAATCTGAAAATCTGAAAATCTGGGGTTTTGGGTCCACTACTTATACCCCTTTCTGCCTTTGAAGGGGAAATGGGTCTTGGAGCCTCTGCTGATCTGGGTTGCTGGCCAGCAGGGCTTTAGCAATCTGGAGAGATTGGGCTTCAAGGCAACTGAACAATAGATAGCCCTTATTTTGTTTCTTGTTTTGTTTCCTTTGATATTGGTGTGCCCAGGAGCAGGGAATAACATCAGGAGTGCATGAAAAACACACATTTTTTATGTTCCATTTCTTGGCACTCTACCCCGCTTCCTCCAGGCTCGTGAGGGCTTGATTTTTTGTTTTTTAAAATAAGCGGTAAACTTTTTATACATTTTTTTCCTTTTAATTTGTATTTCTTTTTACATTATGAGTCTCTTTGAATGTGTTCTATAAAGGAGATCTGAGCATCAGAGGCAGCCATTTGAAATGATTTTTCTCAAAAAGCACACCCAAAAGCATTCCTCAATGGCCACTTGTGGGTGTGCATATGTGTGGTTGATGCGCAGCCATCTTGGAATTGGTTTGTTATACTGACCTGAAACTTAACTAATGTGACTTGGTCCCAAGGTAATTTGACAAATCATGTAATCCAAATTGCTCCGCACTAGTCCTCACCCGCCACCCCCCACTCTGGGAATATTATACATCCTGAATGTTGAACCTGATCAAAACTGCCAAGGAAATTCACAGAAAAAAGGATAAAGTGGCATTATAATTAGAAAAGGAAACAAGACTTTGCCTTACATAAAAAACAGCAGAAATTCACTGAAAAAGATATAGAAATAATACCTCATTTTATAGGGAAAAAGACAGACATTAATAAAACAAAATGTTACTTTTATGTTTTGGTTAAGTAATACAGTCACACAAGACCTAATGTTTCAAAGCAAAAAAAGGGGTAACTATGACTGGGACCCTGTCATGCATTGCTTATGACCTCACATACAGTATTACTTATGACATGTTAAGCTACAACATTGATAACATCTCAAATGACCTCAGTAATGGGATCACAGATGGCATCATTCCATAAAAGAATTCCATAAACCATTAGAGACCATACACAAACCAGAATCATAAGCTGAGGATATTTGGGCTCATATTTATACTCCCTTTGCACTGGATTAGTGTAATTTTTTTTTACCCTAATTCGGCGCAAAGCTACCACCATATTTATACTGTGACGCTAGACCCATCCAACATCAAAATATCCCAGTGTGCGTAATTTTCTGGATGCATGAAACCACCTTGCGTCAATGAGATGCAAGGTAGGCGTTCCCGTCTAAAAAATGACCTGTGCACCATATTTATCCAACCGCGCAAAAATGGTGCACGGCTGGTAGACGGAGCCAGAAAATGGTGCCAGGGCTGGTGTTAAAATGGGGCAAACACACCAGTACTTAAGGAAAAATCACAGAGGCAACATCATAGCTCAAAAAGGAAGACATGGAGGTGCTACTCATCCAGCATGCACGAAGACGCAGAGCACAGGAGCAACAACAGCAGCTACCACCACACCAACAGGGAACCCAAAGCCAACGCAGAAGGCAGGGGAGGATATTCAGGGGCAGGACAACCCTGCAGGGCCTCAGGACACATGACATCATCCAGAGGTACAGACTAAACTGGCAAGCCAAACAGCAGCTGCTGCGCCTCATTGAGCCACAGTTGGCACCCAGCTTGCAGATACCCCATATCATTCCAGCAGAGACCAAGCTGCTAGCTGTCCTGCACATGTTGGCAAGTGGCTCTTTTCAAACCACTGGTGCCCTGGTTGCTGGGATCTCAGAGCCCTCATTCTCTGCCTTCCTTCCAAAGGTACTTGATGCCATCATCTTCCTCTCACCCCGCCACATCAGCTTCCCCAACACACAGCAGAAGCAGAAGGAGACCAAACAGGGGTTTTCTGAAATCAATGGCTTCCCGCACGTGTTTGGTGCCATTGACTGCACACATGTACGGATTGTGCTACCTGCTGCAACGGAGCATCTATACCGCAACAGGAAGCACACACACTCCATCAATGTGCAGGCCATTGTGGATCACCGTGGATTGATCACCAACATCGTGGCAAAGTATCCCAGGAGGGTACATGATTCATTCATCTTCCACCACTGCACCATCAATCAACACTTCCAGGATAGACAATATGGATATGGCCTATTTGTTGGTAAGTACAGAAACCTAGAATTTACACACAGCACAGCAACCCTGTAGGACACACAACACATACACCACTACATTGACACGTGGCCAGGAAGACACTGAGGTTGTGACACTGGTACTTATGTTTGATATACTGACCCAATGGGATACACACCTATGGACAAATGACAGATACAAATAACAAGAGATGCCACTCCAGAGCCACACAGGACAAATTTAAAACCACACAGTGACAATGATATGGCCTTAACTGGCAGTACAACTTGGAAGATGAATCTTTCAACATCACATCAATAGCACTCAATCACACATCCTTCCAACTAATGGGGGTGATTTTAACGTTGGCGGACGGCGGAGGCCGTCCGCCAAGGTACCGGCGTGAAATGACCGCACCGCGGTCAAAAGACCGCGGCGGCCATTTAAACATTTCCGCTGGGCCGGTGGGCGCTCTCCGAAAGAGCGCCCGCGGGCCCAGCAGAAATGCCCCTGCAACAAGGACGCCGGCTCAGAATTGAGCCGGCGTAGTTGCAGGGGTGCGACGGGTGCAGTTGCACCCGTCGCGTATTTCAGTGTCTGCAAAGCAGACACTGAAATACTTTGCGGGGCCCTCTTAGGGGGGCCCCGCGGCACCCCCTACCGCCATCCTGTTCATGGCGGGTTTCCCGCCATGAACAGGATGGCGGTAGGGGGTGTCAGAATCCCCATGGCGGCGGAGCGCGCTCCGCCGCCATGGAGGATTCCCCCGAGCAACGGAAAGTCGGCGGGAGACCGCCGACTTTCCGCTTCTGACCGCGGCTGAACCGCCGCGGTCAGAATGCTCGTGGGAGCACCGCCAGCCTGTTGGCGGTGCTCCCGTGGTCGGTGGCCCTGGCGGCCACCGGCCGCCAGGGTCAGAATGACCCCCAATATGTCCTGTGTCAGGGGTTTTGTACTGTATTTTGTTGCAGGTCAAATACCATGAGACAAATAGCATGACAATGCTGACTCTAATGAAGGAGACATGGAATAATTGAGGCAGTACTAACATCTCACATCACTCCTGGGGTGACATTGCCCGCTAGCAATAAAGAAGTGGACTGTGCTAAGAAAATATGTGGATATGACGCTAATGCAAAGTGCACACTGCTACACATACTGAAAGGGACAATTCCCCATATACATAACAGATGTACAGCCACATGGACCTTCTGACATTAAAACCTTCACCCCCACAACCAAGTTAGCCAGCTTACCTGGAGCAAGTTCATTAGTGTAGGTACATGTTTGCACAGGAGCCAACTCGGTGAGGGCATAAAAATAGGTTTGCATAGAACTTGTCACACATGGGATACTTGTGCATGGTCAATTGTGAACACTTCAGTGCTGCCAACATATGGAGATGTGTTGTGCATTGTCACCTAGCCAAATCAAAGGGCCTCACTGTTGCATTTCACATGCAATTACATATGTCAAATTGGATGGGATGTTCAGCCCATATAGTGCAACCGTGTTACCACCACAGTGGAATCGATTGTGTGTGTGGAAGTATTATATCACCTCCAGTGAAGGCACACTGACACTTCTTTCACATTACATAATGCATGGGAGATATTCACTGAACAGCAAGTTTCGAAATACACCACTGATATCAGGTCAATCAGGCAAACAACAGTTTTGATAGTTAAACAACTCAATGCAGAAAGAACATCACAGAAGCCAAGGATCCCACACAATACCACAAACCCTGAAGAGTCACAAACGATCAGGGTTACGGGATCCAGCCATGGATCATGACCCCATTTGCCAACCCAAGCACAGTAGCAGAGCGTGCCTTTAATGAGGCACATTGTAGGACACGCACCATAGCTGAGAGGACTTTTGGCATCCTGAAGTCTCCTATATTCATCTGAAATGGTCTGCAAGATCATTTTGCCCTGTGCCATCCTGCACAACATTTGTTTAAGGAGGAACATTCCCCTCTATGAACCAGACCCACAAATGCCTGAAGAGGAGGAAGAGGAGAATGCTGTCTATGAAAATGAGGGGAAACATCCAAACAAAGCTGCAGGATTGCGTTGCAGACAACACATCACACTAAACTTCTTCTAACGATAGTCACCATCACCACTTTATTACCATATGTCATTAAACACCTAACTTCATCACTCAATCATGCTCTGGGTAATTTTGTATGCATCACATCATCCCTAGGAATCATAATCAGAGTTTAGCCTCATGGAGCATTGCAGAAATACAGCTTAGGATACTGAAAAAGCCACATCACATTTGATGGGTATGAATGTACAGCCAACATCACACACAGTGTAAATGACATATATCGTGCCTATTTCACATGTGAAGGGCAATATCTGAGGACCACAGCTATGAGACACATCCATGTTGCCAACAGTGTCCATTGCAGCAAATGACACACAACTAAGACACCATCAATCATAAGGTAAAAAAGTGTGTCATACATGAGGCAGTGGATGTGCTATTGCATTGGTAACAGGAATGTGTGACCAGACCCTTGACAGCAGTAAGTGTGACATAAGCTATCTCTGCAAGGAGCATATGTGACAAGAAGTCCATCTAAGCTGAAAATGGATAGCACAAGTGCCCCAGGTATGACAAGCATTGCTCACAAGACATGCCCTCCACAGTCCATCCCAGGTAATAAGTCCTGCCACTACCATGTTTTAAGTCTCTCCCCACCCTTCTCTGGGGGGGGCCCTGTAAATGGACTATCTGTACCCTGAGAATCTTCATCTACACACACCCAGACTCCCATTCTGACGCCTGTGTGCTTCCCACTTCAGCATGGCATGCCATAGCCATAGTTCATCAGTATGCATGGACTGCAGGTCAAATAATGCACTACCTGATATTTGGTAAGACCTGTAATCAGCTGTCCTTTGCTTCCCATGTGAAAGGTCCACTTGGCCCTTTGAACTTGATTCTCAACTCCAGGACTTGTGAGAGACTGACGCTGCACACACCTGTGAGCAATTCCACGCAGACCAGCCATTTGACTCTGCCATGCCCTTGCTGCTGCCTGGAACTGCTTAGAAGCTGCAATTTTCTGAATTTCCTTGTTGCGCATTGGCGCACAAATCACCTGTGTAGCAGAGCCCTTGGAGGATTGTGTAATGTTGCAGACCACAGCACAAACTGTTTTTAGTTCCCACAGTGTTGTTCCAGCTTTTCCCAGTCAGAGTCTGCTCACTTTGTCTTTGCCTTGTTCATATTTGTTCCTGACAGAGCTTGCATCCTGTTAGCCTGACTGGTTCCTGTCTTTGAGTTAACCATAGAGGTTCCCTGTGGCTACATTTGTCTCCTAGTTGCTTTCCATGCCCTCTCTTTCCTCCTGGGATATTGTGCCTGGTAGGTCTACGATGAATCCTCAAATAGATAGTATAGTTTAATCATTTTACTTATCGTATTCTGTTCTGGGACATGAATTCAAATTGCCTAATCCAGTGCCCATCCTTTGTCTAGTTTTGCATGTATTCATTATTGCCAAACAGTGACAGTGTATTATGGCTGTATGCATGGATTCGGTACAGTGCCTCCAGCATAACAAACAAGGGTTGCCAATGTGTATGTGAGGACAAAACATGTTTGTGCCCTGACGGTCCACACACAGATTCACTTCTGCCGCCACCTTTTGAGGGTGCTTGCGTGGTGACTAGCTGTGAGATTAATTAGCATTAATTGTGATGAAAACTGCCTGTTTCCTATTACTCATCCATAAAGTTATTAAGCACACCAAGGTTGCCCTATCCTCAGCCTTATTAAAGTTCTGCAGGGCCATAGCTGGACTATCCCCAAGTGTGCCCTTAGTTGATCTTTGGCTTTAGGTCAAATCTGCTTTGAAGGATACTCTGTTAATTCAGGGAATGGCTCCACAGACTCATGACTAGACCTGCACGTAACTATGACAACATGGAGGCCAATACTGACACAGGGTACACATGGCCACACACTTGAACTGGACACTTTTGTGCAATGAATAACTGGAAATATGTGAACACATGCAGCATGGTCTGCTGGTCCTCCACAGCCACATGAGAAACCTAGGTCATGTACATTACTCAAACTGTGGTATACATAACAATTTTCTGATTGGATTTCAGACTCTGTGTCACAAACACTGTACCTACCTAGCATGTTCAAATGCCTGACTCATGGGTAGTATACACACAAGTGACTATGAAGTGGTATCCAAAATTTCATTCAATGTGATGGGTTACATTTCTGACATTTCTGACATTGCCATTATCAACCGCCCTCTATCTATCCTGTGCATAGTTCGGCATGGGAAATGTTTTGTCCCCAAAGTCAAGGAAGTGCACACAGCATAAGACGCAAGAGATATAACAAACACATATCATGACTGATGTACCTCAATGAATGACATCTGATGGTTATACACAATTACAACACATTCATACATGCACATTATGCAAAAAACCTCTTGTCATGTTCACACAGAGGCACAACAACAATTGAAATAGCCAATTCACAGGCATAAACACACAGGCCATGAGTCTATTTGTTTAGTTGTATAGCCCTGCTATCTTCTATTAATGCAACACCTGCTCAAACTAGGAAATACCAATTTTATTCCAAATGTTTGTGTTGCTGTTGTGTCAGTTAAGAGAGCTAATCCGGCACAACAACATGAGTATTATGGTCCGTAATGGTGTGGTCTGCCACATGTGCCCGAACACTAGAACACACACAGCAGGTCATAACATCCTATCTTTGTATAGTTATAGGCTGCATGTATGTTAAAAAAAGAAAAATGACACAAACACAATTATAGACAGATTTTTTTATGCAAAAGCGTAAAAAAAGACACAAATGTGTCAAAATATGATGCATATGTGTTACAAAATTACGCTCACACCCATAATACATCGATTGGTCCCTAGCATTGATTCAAACACTGCACCCCATGAAATCGGTTATCCATTAAAAATGTATTGATCCTTGAATGCGGGGGAATTTTCATGCATATGCTTAAAAAAATATTGATGCAAAGCCTGTAAGCGTCATAAAATTTCAAGCAATATAATAAAAACACACCACATTTGAGAAAGGAAGTGATGTAATAGGATATCCTGTTTCGGAAATGGTACAGTGAGTGAACTTTCACTTTCACTTTGCAGTCTGTGATTCTTCTAGACTGTGTGGCTATGTATTGAGTTGTGTCTCTGAATATTGTGCTTTTGTCTCTTGTGTGCTATTACCATTGTATTCTGTTTGTTTTGTTAGTGTCTGTGTTAATCAGTGTAAGTGTGTTTTTGGCATTTTTTGAGACTAGATTTGTCTTTGTACTGCTGGGAGTGTGTTAGTGGGTATTGTTAGTTGGGGTATTGTTGGGCTGTTTGTGGGTTCTGTAAGTTTCCATTCCCTACCTCCTTTCTCTGTTTTTCCCTATTTACCCTTTCCTATCCTTATTGTTGTAGAGATGTAGGGAAGGCCACATCTAAGGAGAATGGGTGAGGAGGAGTTGGGGGCTTTTGTGTGGCTGGTGTGCCACTTCCTCCCCCTGATGTTGGAGGCTGGGGGCAGGGTGATACAGGGGTATCACACGGAGGCTAGGAGGATCAGGTGGGCAAAGGTGCTGTTCCACCTAAGAAGACTCTTCAACAGCCAGCCCAATGACCAATCAAAACATCGCTGGGCTGACCTGGTGGCCCGAGACCAGGACCTGCTGGACCACCTGGGTGCGGTGATTGGTGGCCCTGTTGGTTAGTACAAATTTGACTAATGTGTACAGTACAATGCTCTGGAGTGACAGTAGCAGATTTTGTGACATGCTGCATGCAATGTTTATGGGCATGTGGAATGAAAGTTAAACAAACAGTGGTCCTGATTGATATCATTTTTGCTACGCATTACCATCCTTTGTTGACGCAAAAGCTGCACAAACTTACAAAAGAAAACTTTATCTTGTAAATGAGTGCCGCTTTGGCATCAATAGATGATGGTAATGTGGCAAAAATCACTTTATGATTCAGGGCCTGTGAGTCTTCCAGGAATGGGATGCATTTCACATGCTAATACAAGGAATCAAATCAAATCAAATCATTAACATTTATAAAGCGCGCTACTCACCCGTGCGGGTCTCAAGGCGCTAGGGGAAAGAGGGGGTTACTGCTGCTTGAAAAGCCAGGTCTTTAGGAGTCTACGGAAAGCGGAGTGGTCCTGGGTGGTCCTGAGGCTGGTGGGGAGGGAGTTCCAGGTCCTGGCCGCCAGGAAGGAGAAAGATCTCCCACCCACCGTGGAGCAGTGGATGCGAGGGACGGAAGCGAGTGCGAGGCCAGAGGAACGGAGGAGGCGGGTGGGGACGTAGAAGCTGAGGCGTCGGTTGAGGTATTCCGGTCCCTTGTCGTGTAGGGCTTTGTGTGCGTGGGTGAGAAGTCGAAAGGTGATCCTTTTGCTGACTGGGAGCCAATGCAGGTGTCTCAGGTGTGCGGAGATGTGGCTGTTGCGGGGTACGTCGAGGATGAGGCGGGCCGAGGCGTTTTGAATGCGTTGCAGGCGATTTTGGAGTTTGGCTGTGGTCCCAACGTAGAGGGTGTTGCCGTAGTCCAGGCGGCTCGTGACGAGGGCGTGAGTAATGGTTTTTCTAGTGTCGGCGGGGATCCAGCGGAAGATCTTGCGGAGCATGCGGAGGGTGAGGAAGCAGGCGGAGGACACGGCGTTGACTTGCTTGGTCATGGTGAGAAGAGGGTCCAAGATGAAGCCGAGGTTGCGGGCGTGGTCTGCGGGGGCCGGTGAGGTGCCGAGGGCCGTGGGCCACCAGGAGTTGTCCCAGGCGGACGGGGTGTTGCCGAGGATGAGGACTTCCGTTTTTTCAGAGTTCAGCTTTAGGCGGCTGAGCCTCATCCAATCTGCGACGTCCTTCATACCCTCTTGTAGGTTGGTCTTGGCGCTGGCGGGGTCCTTAGTGAGGGAGAGTATAAGTTGGGTGTCGTCGGCATAGGAGGTGATGATGATGTCGTGCTTGCGTACGATGTTGCCGAGGGGGCTCATGTAGACATTGAAGAGTGTCGGGCTGAGTGATGAGCCTTGGGGTACGCCGCAGAGGATCTCGGTGGGTACTGAGCGAAACGGAGGGAGGTAAACTCTTTGGGAACGGTTTGAGAGGAAGGAGGCGATCCAGTCCAGGGCCTGGCCTTGGATCCCGGTGGAGCGGAGGCGGGTGATTAGGGTGCGGTGACAGACGGTGTCGAAGGCAGCCGAAAGGTCGAGGAGAATGAGGGCGACTGTTTCACCGTTGTCCATCAGGGTTCTGATGTCGTCTGTGACTGAGATGAGGGCGGTTTCTGTGCTGTGGTTGGTTCGGAATCCGGTTTGTGGAGGGTCGAGCAGGTTGTTGTTTTCCAGGAAGGTGGTCAGCTGTTTGTTGACGGTCTTCTCTATTACCTTGGCTGGGAAAGGCAGGAGAGAGATGGGGCGGAAGTTTTTCAGGTCGCTCGGGTCAGCCGTAGGTTTCTTTAGTAGGGCGTTGACTTCGGCGTGTTTCCAGCATTCGGGGAAGGTAGCAGAAGAAAAAGAAGAGTTGATGACGGCCTGGAGGTGCGGGGCGATGATGTCGTCGGCTTTGTTAAAGATGAAGTGAGGGCAGGGGTCCGAAGGGGCGCCGGAGTGGATAGAGTTTATGGTGGATTTGGTTTCTTCAGTGTTGATGTGGGTCCAGTTGTTGAGGGTGATGGTCGGGGGTGCGGGTTCGGTGGTGTTTGGTTGGGTCTGGTGTCCGAAGCTGTCGTGGAGGTCGCTGATCTTGCGGTGGAAGAAGGTGGCGAGGGATTCGCACAAATCCTGTGAGGGCGTGACGGCGTTGGCGTTGGGGTTGGAGAACTCCTTGACGATGTGGAACCAATGTATTCCCCATTTTGTTTTAAACCATGTCTGAACAGCATTCATGACCATGCGTACAAAGATCTTCCTAACTTCTGTAAATATCTTAGGCCGATATTTTGACTTTGTTTGTGCAGCATTTAAATTATTTATGGATGCCAAAGTATAGCACACTTGCTACTATCAAACTATTTTGTGCTACTTTACATAGCTGTAGCCCACACAAATTAAACATATGCTACACATAAAAAACCAAAAACATCTGGCCCTAAGTTAGTTGTTTTTGTGAGTTTACGTCTGGACAGAAAATCTTTCACATGGCCAAACCTAATTGTGCCCAGATGCTACCAGATTGCTGTAGTATTAAACAGGTTCATCTTGTGGCTTTTCGGAGTAGGCGTAGAAATCCTATCATTGAGTAACGTGGCCCAACAACTCTTTTGCCTTGGGCACGATTGCTGGTACAGAGCTGGTGCATTTGACACCTGTGTCACTTTATAGCCAAACTATTTTCTAAAGTGAATGGGTCATCATGGGATCCCTGAACTTTGTGAATGCATGGTCACAAACGATGTATTTGCATGATGTTGTGCAAGGGACCACTGACTGCTTCCATCATACATTTAAAGTGACAAAATTGTTTGTTACTTTACGTTTGGTACACCACTGCTGATATTGTGCAGCATATGTACAATTATTAACTTCTCAGTATGGAGGCTATCACAGACATGGTGGTATGCTAAGATCAGCAGGCCAGCATTCCTGTGAGTGCCGCCATTCCCAAGGTGCTTTCAAATAGAGACCTACCTCATCAAGATTGCAGAAGTAGGACATTTGCTAACCCATATTCTAATGAGCGGACAGTTCGGTTGTAATACCACAGATCGCCCAACATGGCAATTCTAAGTTAATGAATCTGGCAAAGTGTGATTTACAATACCTGATGTAGGTACACTGGTCCCAGAGTAACACATTTCAGGTGCAATGACTACACCTGTGCCCATGCATTCTGTCAAGGATGATCAAATTAGACACTGTTAGCATACATCTTTTTGTGGTTAGATTTAGATAAATGGTCAATCCATGTTTAGCGTAACATTGTCATCAAGTAACACACAGGATCTCGGCCATCATGTTGCAATAGGGGGCATATACGGCTCTGGGTACACTGCCAATGTGGAATATGTAACCTACATACAACACAGGCACACATATAATGGACCATTGAAAGCACAATAATTCCTGAACGAAACTCAACCCACATGAGCATCACACAGTAACTCAATGTCCCTTGATGCACAAGCCACAATACCTGAGTCACTGGTATTGCAGTGCACCAGGAATGTGGCTTTGCGTGTCTATCATAATAACAAATGATGAAATGGAGTACCCTCTAGAAATAATTAAGCCCAAAAATGAGTATTCATGTTGGGCACCACATGATTGTTAGGGCCAGTGCATGTGTGCATATGAGTGTCTATCACTCACTGGAGTGACAGTGTCACTGCATGGGTGCATGACTATGTCTGTTGGTGTGTCTACATGCCTGATGTGATGCTCTATCATATAAAATGTCACACACAGTAATTAGTTGATCCTAGCTTTGTACAGTGAGCAGACATTGAGCACATATCACCCTTCCATGTTTCACAGGTGGACCCGCCCCTTACACAATTGGTGAAGTGGTTCGATTTGCGGACCCAGACGTATCCTATAAGTGTTAATATGTTTGTCCTGTGTTGTGCTTGCAGCTGTTGTGTGATTGACTCCTGTGTATTGGACTCTTTGCAAGGTGTGATGGGCTGGCACATGATCTGGTATGTGACTTGACTGGAGGTTGACATTTAGTTCCATGTTTGAGTTGGACATTCTGTGGCGGAGAGTCATATATTGGGAGTCTAGTGCTGCGATATAGGCATGGGCAGGTGAACTAGGTGATTAGTTGCTACATGTATGCCAATGATTAATTTGGAGGTGGCCAGTGTCATGATTTATTCAGAAAGTCATACCCTGATTCACGCACACCAGTGATGCCGAAGTCTTTTCCACTGACTTGAGCATCCCTGTTAACTAATGAACATAAAGGACTGTATGGTTGACTTTCCGGCAGCATCTAGCTACACTTGTTGTGCTCCGTTTATGTGGCACTTGAGTGAAAGGTCATAGGCGTGCATGCAGGTCAAGGCCCGATTGGTGCTTCCATCAATGTGCATGATTTTGGAAAGGTGTCAATGAGATGTAATGATGTAGACAATTGTGAACATTGAAAAAATTAGTGTGGATGTAATTGTCCAATGTTTGAGTCAATCCTAGTTGGCAGCCCTCCTTACCTGTGGTGGACTGACTAAACTCATCTACAGCTGTCCAAAGCTTCCTGGCTGTCCCTAATGTTTGACAGTATGTGTTGCATGTCCAACCCCCCTGAGACCCAGGGTTAGGGATAGGAAATATGTGTACCTAGGTGTGATGATCCCAGTGTAGAAGACAGACATGTAATTCAAACATTCATGTGTTCCAAACTACAATGCCCCCTCATGATTACCAACAGCATACCATCCAGCCAGTTCCATTTACAAATCACAGGTCTTGTGGGCCTTGGTTTTCATCCAGAAGATAGTCATTAGTTAGCCTACCACATGTGGAGTACTTGTAGCATTTGTTATGTGACTAATAGCAGCAGAAAGATGCACAGACCATTTAATTAAGTACACGCCTTGTTGTGCATTGCTGTGGTGTTAGATAGTAGATGTGTATGCTGCGTTGGTATGTCATTCCTGAGGGACATTCTATCATCTGAACTGTGATTTAGACTGTATGTGCTATTTTTGATGAAGTGTTAGAATATCATCCGTACATGTATCACACAATGATGTCACTAATGTTTGGCTTTCTCTATTTTGACAGCTGCCAACATGAATGCCCAGGAGATAAGGGAATTCCAGAGGCAGGCAGTGTGTCACCGCCACGTACTCGATGTGGAGGCTGGGTTCCGCAATATGGCATGTCGTTATCGCCATGAGAGAGCCACAGGGGTCTGGAGGGCATTTGCCCAAGGGGGGCCAGCCTTGCCCACAACAGCCACCACCACAGCTCAGACCACAGTGGCCCCAAGGATGACAGCCACTGTAGCAGGTCCCTCAACTTCATCTGCTCCTGGCCCACAAGCAGCACCTCCTGCACCTCCCCCTCCAACCACAGCACCGACACCAGCAATGGCACCAACAAGTGGTACACAGACAACCCCAGCTGCTGTGATAAACAATGTGGAATTTCAGACACTAAAAACTGACATGCAATGAATATTGTGCAGGATGGACAGGCTGCAGCAGGAGGTGTCCTGCAATAGCAGGAAACTGCGGGTATCAAAAAAATCCTGCGGAGTGCCAATTTGTAAATAATGGATCCTCACCCATGATTCCCTCCCCTCCCGCATCTTTACCCGTATTATCCTTAGTGGGTTTAGGGGGCTTAGTGTTAAGTTTGAATGGGCTGTTAGTTTAGTTAGTTTAAGTGGGTTAGGGTGGAGGGGGTTATATTATTGCATGTTTTTTTTGTGGGTGGGTGGGGGACGATGTTGGGGTTTATGTGTATAAAAAATACGAAAACATATTTACAAATATTTTTAAAAAATACAAAAAAATATATATTTGTTTAGGATAAGTTAGTATGTGTTAGGTTAGTATATGTTGTCCTACATGTGTCCCGTCTTATAAGGGGGTTGATGTTTAGAGTGTTCAGTTAAATGTGATACGTACGTTTAGCTTAGAGTAGTTAGGGCCAGTTGTGGGTAATGTATAGTTAGGATAGGTTAGTTAAGATGTTTCCCCTAGTTTAAGTTTTCTTTATTACTGTAAAATAATGTTTTAGGTACTTGTTGGACCTGGCCTTTTTTGACAGGGTGTGATGCTATTAATTGTGTTTGACCAATGACTTTGTGTTTCACCACTGCGCATATTAGTTGCTCAATGTTCACCAGTAGCACATTATGGCCCTCATTACGACCCTGGCGGGCGGCGGAGGCCGCCCGCCAGGATTCCGCCCTCCATAATACCGCTCCGCGGTCAGAAGACCGCGGAGGGTATTATGAGTTTTTCCCTGGGCTGGCGGGCGGTCTCCAAAAGACCGCCCGCCAGCCCAGGGAAAAACTCCCTTCCCACGAGGATGCCGGCTCGTAATCGAGCCGGCGGAGTGGGAAGGTGCGACGGGTGCTACTGCACCCGTCGCGTATTTCACTGTCTGCAAGGCAGACAGTGAAATACATTTTGGGGCCCTCTTACGGGGGCCCCTGCAGTGACCATGCCGTTGGCATGGGCACTGCAGGGGCCCCCAGGGGCCCTGCGACTGCCCCTCCCGCCATCCGGTTCCCGGCGGGAGAACCGCCAGGAACTGGATGGCGGGAGGGGGAGTCGGAATCCTCCAAGCCGGCGCAGCAAGCTGCGCCGGCTTGGAAGATTCCTTGGGGGCATCGGGAAACCGGCGGGAGACCGCCGGTTTCCCTTCTCTGACCGCGGCTAAGCCGCCGCGGTCAGAATGCCCCGTGGGGCACTGCCGGCCTGTCGGCGGTGCTCCCGCGTGCCGCGGCCCTGGCGGTTACAAACCGCCAGGGTCGTAATGAGGGCCTATATGTTTTGTTCAGTTTAGCCGCCTATTGGCTTTGACATGGCAGTAGCCATTACATTTTGTATTCAGCTCAGCTGCCTATTGGCTTTGACATAGCATTAGACATTACATTCTGTATTCAGTTTAGCTGCCTATTGGCTTTGACATGACATTAGTAGCTTAGCTGCCTATTGGCTTCAACATGGAGTTAGCCATTACATTCTGTATTCAGTTTAGCTGCCTATTGGCTTTGACATGGCATTAGCCATTACATTCTGTATTCAGTTTAGCTGCCTATTGGCTTTGACATGACATTAGACATTACATTTGATATTTAGGTTAGCTGCCTATTGGCTTTAACATGGAGTTAGACATTGCAGTTGAGACATTGCAGAGATGTCTGTGTTTTTTCCAAGCTGTGTTTTTCCACAAGATGGACCAAGCTGTTTTCTTCACACCAGACCTTAGCTGATAAGAGCACGTAGATTTTGTGTTTCCCTCGCAATCCAGTCTGAGACCGGAATGGCTCAAAAGAACTGGCCATTCTCCAAGGTCGTTCAAATCTCACACTGAGTTTGCTTTTAAGGATGACTCTGGGCTACACTGAGTTGGATTCGAATCTGCTTGACTTCAGGCTGGAGCTAGACGTCAGTTGCCAGTCTCCCGTTTGGGTAGATAATCTCTTTCTCGCAGTTGACCGGAGTCATCAACTTGCAGACCCCAGAAAGATGAAGCTGAAGATAGGCCCTACTTGCCCATACGGTGATGAATTTTGACTTTTATGCTTTGCTTTGATACTATAATCATATATATTTGCTGTGTACATTGCAACTGAGAAGTACTGTGATATATTTTGCTTTCATTGCTGCGACTACTCTTTTAAACGTGTGCTTGAAATCTACTAATTTTGTCTCTCAAGAACTTGTGGGTGGGGGAGAATTAACAACAATAAAGGTCTTCTTTGAACTCAGAAGTGCATTCCAGAGAGGTTCTGTAAGCTCCGATAGGAGATATGTAGGAAAGCAGAACACAGGGTCATCCCCAAACTTTTTGCCTCCTTCCTCCTATTTTTTCTGACCTGCTGTTGTTGGCTTTTGAACTCTGGGCACTTTACCAATGCTAACCAGTGCTAAAATGCATATGCTCTCTGTGTAAACTGTACTGTTGATTGGTTTATCCAAGATTGGCTATTTGATTTACTTGTAAGACCCTAGTAGAGTGCACTATATGTGCCTAGGGCCTGTAGATTAAATGCTACTACTGGGCCTGCAGCACGGTTGTGCCACCCACTTAAGTAGCCCCTTAACCTTGTCTCAGGACTGCCATTGCAAGGCCTGGGTGTGCAGTTTCACTGCCACTTCGACTTGGCATTTAAAAGTACTTGCCAAGCCTAAAACTCCCCTTTTTCTACATATAAGTCACGCCTAATGTGTGCCCTAGGTAACCCCTAGAGCAGGGTGCTGTGTGGGTAAAAGGCAGGACATGTACCTGTGTAGTTTATATGTACTGGTAGTGTAAAACTCCTAAATTCGTTAGGCTATAACTGGGGCTCCCCTCATACATTGTTGAAGTGGTAGCTGCTGATCTGAAAGGAGTAGGAAGGTCATATTTAGTATGGCCAGAATAGTAAAACAAAATCCTGCTGACTGGTGAAGTTGGATTTAATATTACTATTTTAGAAATGCCCCTTTTAGAAAGTGAGCATTTCTCTGCACTTAAATCTTTCTGTGCCTTACAATCCACATCTGGCTAGGTTTAGTTGACAGCTCCTTGTGCATTCACTCAGACACACCCCAAACACAGGGTACTCAGCATCACTTGCATACATCTGCATTTTGAATGGGTCTTCCTGGGCTGGGAGGGTGGAGGGCCTGCCCTCACACAAAGGACTGCCACACCCCCTACTGGGACCCTGGCAGACATGATTGAATTGAAAGGGGACCTGGTGCACTTCTTAGCCACTCTTTGAAGTCACCCCATCTTCAAAGGCACAATTTAGTATAAAACAGGGCCTCTGGCCTACCACCTCAGACACTTGCTGGAGAAGAAACCTGAACCAGAACCTGCATCCTGCCAAGAAGAACTGCCTGGCTGCTCAAAGGACTCACCTGACTGCTTTCTACAAAGGACTGCTGCCTTGCTGTTGGCCTGCTGCCTTGCTGAACTCTTGTCTGGCTGCAAAAGTGCTCTCCATGGGCTTGGATAGATCTTGCCTCCTGTTCCCTGAAGTCTCAGGACCAAAAAGACTTCTCTTTTTCAATTGGACTCCTCGTGCGCAGAAAAATTCGACGCACAGCTTGCTCCGCGGTGAGAAATTCACTGCACGCCAATCCAGAAAGACGCCGCTCGACGCGACGCCTGTGGTGCGACCGGAACTTCAACGCACGCCCTCGTCTGGACAACGCCGCCCAACTTCCAGAGAGGAAATCGACGCAACGCCAGCCGTGAGGAAGAAAATTCCACGCACAGCCCACCGGAACGACGCGCAGCCGGATAACAAGCCTAGGATTCCATGCATAGACCCTGGGACATCTGGTAATCCAACGACCCACAGAAGGAGATGGTCCGCGTGCCCGAAAACGACGCATGTCTTCCCCGAGTGAAAAAATACGACGCAAGTCCGTGTGTGGAGGGGCGAAACCGACACACACACCATTTTTCCTCCCATAGAACGACGCACGTCTCCCACGTGGAAAATAACGACGCAAGTCCGTGTGTGAAGGGGCGTAACTGACGCACACACCATTTTTCCACGCATCTCCTCTTCTGCGGCCCTCTGCGGAGATTTTCCTCTCCAAACCAGGTACTTTGTGCTTGAAAGAGACTTTGTTTTCTTTTTAAAGACTTAAGACACTTCATATCACTTTTTAGTGATATCTTTACAAATTCATATTGCATCTTTGATCGTTTTGACCTGCAAACACCCAGATAAATATTATACATTTTTCTAAACACTGAGTGGTGTATTTTTGTGGTGCTATATTATGTTATTGTATGATTTCTTGCACAAATGCTTTACACATTGCCTTCTAAGTTAAGCCTGACTGCTCAGTGCCAAGCTACCAGAGGGTGGGCACAGGATAATTTGGATTGTGTGTGACTTACCCTGACTAGAGTGAGGGTTCTTGCTTGGACAGAGGGTAACCTGAATGCCAACCAAAAAACCCATTTCTAACAGTACTCCTTTACAGTATGTGTCATATGCTTGAGGATCAGGGCCTTGGCATGGGTGTACAGTGTCAATTTAGTATTTGCACTTCTGTTCCATCCTGCATCAGAATCCAATTATTGACGTGGTTAATCCCAATTCCAAATGAGCTGTCACATTGGCAGCTACAACAAAGCTACTTCTCTATGCATCTGCCATCCATTGCACACACTCAAGGTTACTATGGTTCCCAATGTGTTGTAAAGGTTGGTGTGTTTTTATATCTGTCATCGTTTGAGTCCTGAATTGGAATCTTGAGCACTGTGGGACGTCTGCCTGCAGCCTGTTGGTCATGTGAAACCTGATAAGCTGAGTGATGGTATAACCGTATATAGTTCTGTATACATAACTCACACCTATCATATCTTACATTGTACTCCCAGGTTACATATTTGTCCATACACTCATACACATCCATTCCTGCTGTATGGTATCTGTGTGTGATTATAGTTTATAGTCAGATGTCACATACATAAAGGTTGTCTTGAAGGGAATGTTGGCCACATTGAGTTTCAGCTTATACATACTTTAAAGATGACTTTTTCTGTTCTACACAGCATTATACTGTTTGTTTTAATTTCACTTCAGAAATAAGCCTAAGGAAGCAGAGATGATTACAAAATCCAGACCCCAGTGCATAGTTGTCAGCCCACATTCTTTCAACACTGTTGTATTGACATTCTATGGTCATTGACATGTAACATACATCACAAATCTCCTACACAGTTGATGTGTCACGTTACACAGAGTCAAAGTGGTTGTGTAAGTGCTATTTTTTTAAAGTGCTGTAGTGCAATATTTACATAGTCCAGGAGTGTAAGTCCATTAGTGTGATGCCTTCTATTGTAATGCAACACACTTGCAATGGTGAGGGACATGTCATTGGACATGCTGGGGTGAAGTGTCATTCAGTGCAGAGGTACATGAATTGCCAATGAGGTAGTGAGAGACAATTGCAGTGCATAGTGTTAAGGTAAACTGTGTGCTGGAGAACAGTGCATGTTACCAACTGTAGCAAGACTGGCATGGTAACAAGCACAGTACCTAGGATATCAGTGCCCATGTGGCATGGACTTGTGCTACCGGGTACTCCTACGGGTGAAGGTGATCTGTTCCACATCTTCATCCTTCATTTTCTGATGTGTGTGTTGGCTCCTCTGCCCTTGGTGGTGGTGGGGTTGAAGGGGCAACACACACTTCAGTGTTTGATGAGATGGAGTCAGAATTCCCGGTAGCTGCCAACTGTGGGGCTATTAAGGGCATTACTGCAGCAAGAAGGAGCTGCTACATCACTGTGGCAGGCAGCCAGGACGGCCCTGAGGAGGTCATGATTACATTTGTGCACGCAGTGAAAGGTTTGGAATGCCCGGTGTTGTGGCAACTCCCTAACTGCTGTGGTGAAATCCTTCACACATTGTTGTAGTCCTTGCAGGAGGGATGGTAGTGCTTACATGGCTGCTGCCTGTTCTGCAGATGACATCATGCACGTGCGCATCCCCTCAAGGCTGGCTGCCATATTTTGCATCCCCAGCCGCACCTCCTTGGCCAGCCCCCATGTACTCCCACTACTGTCCTCTCAAAGGTGGTTCCAGTGTCCTCAGAGTCCTCAGCTGGGTTGGAGCTGGCAGATCATACTATTGGGGTGGTGGGTGGCTCCTTTGTGATGGCTGATGTATCTGTACTCCTCCTTGCGATTGAAGGGGGGGTCTGGAGGGTTCCAAGGACATCTTGGATGGTCTGTTGGCTAATGTTTGTCAGCTCGTCATCCATGTCATCAGGGAATTCCAGGACAGGTATGTCCACAGGAGAGCCATCATCCTCTGCAATGAGATATTGTACACTTAGGGGGTCATTCCGACCCTGGCGGCCGGCGGTATGTTGGCGGTAACACCGCCAACAGGCTGGCGGTGTTCCGCCAGCAATTCTGACCGTGGCGGAAAAGCCACGATCATACCGCCGGCCCCTCCACTTTCCCGCCAGGCTTCTGCCTGGCGGGCATAAGCCCCAGGGCAGCGGTGCAAGCACCGCTGCCCTGGGGATTATGAGTCCCCGACCGCCAGCCTGTCCGTGGCGGTAAACACCGCCATTGAAAGGCTGGCGGTAAGGGCACTGGGGATGCCCCTGGGGGCCCCTGCACTGCCCATGCACTTGGCATGGGCAGTGCAGGGGCCCCCAGGCATAGCCCCATCGTGCATTTCACTGCCCGAATTTCGGGCAGTGAAATGCGCGACGGGTGCTACTGCACCCGCTGCACATCAACATTGCCGCCGGCTCTATTACGAGCCGGCGGCAATGTTGATGTGCCATTTCCGCTGGGCCAGCGGACGGTAACGCTGTTACCGTACGCTGGCCCAGCGGAAATGTCGGAATAGGGAGGCATGAATACCGCCGGCAATGGCGGTATTCTGTCTCCCCCGGCCTCGGCAGTCTGGAGAAAAGGCCGCCGAGGTCGGAATGACCACCTTAGTGTGTCTGTGTTGTGGCAGTTGTAATGTGACATTACAGACTTCATATTAGTGAGACATAGTAATCTTGGTTTCTGTTCATTGATCCTGTCATTAATATTAGCATTCTCCCAGGCCTATGCCCCACCTGCATGTCACATGTAGTGTGGGCAGTTTGGGGAATTGTCATCCTCTAGGTGTAGGTTCTGTCCAAATTGTATGTTGCCACCTTATTGTCCAACTCAACCCTCCGTCTACTTCCATTATCATGGTGAGGCCTTGCAATGGCTGTGGGGTTTCTGATGCCACTTGCACCACACCTAACAATATGGAACTGACCCAGTCTCGGATATTTCACATACAACTATATGTTGCTGAGGCCAAGCACATGCTATGTATAGCATTGGCATGGCACGATACAGGTGTCAGCATTGGTAGCGTGTAATGTTGATGTTGGGAAATGTGTGCTACATTGGATTGCAATGATGGGCCTTGCAGTGTTCCATTTCCTCTTATGACTGTGCGGGTGTGTTTAACTAGCTAGACACATATGGCCTCCCCCTCAATGCCGTTGTCTTAGCAGTATGACAGTTGGGATGTTGCAAGGTTGCATTGCAGCTATTGTAACACAGGCATGGGGTAGACCCTGGAATGTGCAGCATGGGAATGACATTACTGCTGTGTACTTCATAATGTAAGTAACAATACCTGATGTTTATAGCTCCTATAGACATGAGCATTTGACAGGATTTACACTTTGTTCGGAATTACAGGGGATTGATAACGTCGTCATCCTGAACCCTCTATTTTTGGTGTGTTTGATCCAGGGGCACGTAACTGCCATTAGCTACTTGACCTGCACACACAGCACAGGCGGTAGCGGCAACTGTTGTCAATGGTAAATACCACTTGTGGATATGACCTGAGAATGGAAATTGAGCCCTAGTTCATGTTGTGACAATACCAGCTGTCGTGTGACAGCAGGCCAGTTTTACGTTGTACCCTACCCTCCTGGACTGGCTTTGCCTTTCCAACATCCTTGGCATGGCAGATTACCCCCATGCAAAGGTTGTTGGTGTAGTGTTGTGCTGTGCCCCTGGTTTACCCTGCACAGCCCATGCACCCATGCCGAGCCCCTTTGCCCTTTCCACTGCCTGACTTTCAGGGCTGACATGCATTGTGTACTAGGTATGCCCAACCCGCTTACAGTTAACATTTAGGCAATTTTTCCCCCATGCAACTTACTCTGCATCTGTGTGGCTTCCTGGAAGTCTGCGCTGTCCTGTCCTTGAATCCCTGTGATGATCTCCTATGGGATTATGGCGGCCACCATCTCCTCCATCTGGTCCAGGGCCTGCTGCGGTGCTGGACTCCCACCTCCAGTCTGCAGTGCTGCCCTCCTGTACCTTGCCATCTTTTCCTTTGTCCTGCACTTGCAGTCATGCCAGCGTTTCTTGCACTCAGTGAGTGTTTTCCATACTTCTGCCACACTGTTTATCTTGTACACAATTTGTTGCCAAATTGCGTCTCTCCTCCCAATAGGCAATTTTGAGGTGACAAAAAGTTGATGCTGGTGTTCCGTCACCTCTTTCACCAGTATTTCCTGCTCCTCTGCACTGAAACAACACTTTCTTTTCTTCTTCTCCCTCTCTTGGGTCTTGTCTGGGTCCTCCTGGCTGGCTCCTGGTCGATTGGAGTCTTCCTGGGGTCTCTCCTGGCTTCTGGGATCCATTTTGGGACTCCTTAGCACATTTTGCTGTGTTTGCGCTGCTTTTTGACGCACTTGCTGGGAAAAATGGCACCTACCCGGTTTGCATCGTCGTAAACCGGATTAAAGTCATTTTCGCTGCGTTAAGGCCTTTTTGCTTTATGACATGGAGCAATGGTTAGAGTAAAAAAAATTACTCTACCCCGTGATTTGACGCCCGGGTGGCGCAAAGAAATGGCGTTAGCTGGCGTTAAACTTTTTGACGCAAAACTGAGTTGGCACAGTTTTGCGTCAAAAAGTATAAATATGGCCCTTAGTTACAGGCCCACACTACCACAAAAACAAACCATTGGGGGGCACATAAACCCCTAGAGCCACATTGCGCCACATTATTTTTTAAGTGAATGTGGCTCAACAAGGCCGTAATCCCCGTGACGTATTTACACAGTGCCGCAATGCGTGCATTGCGCCACTCTAGAACTCTTTGCGCTACATTATGCCTGCGGCAGGCATAATGTATGCAAAGGGGGAGTTCCCCTGATAGGGGAGCCAGAAAAATGGCACAGGGAAATCCATGAGATTTCCGTGTGCCATTTTTTATGGCACTTTTAACCCCAGTTTAAGAGCAGGCTTTAAAAGAGGGCTCCCATTCTTTAGAATGGGGACCTATGTACTCTGTAGGAATAGCACCATTATTTTGGCTCTACTTCTGGAGAATACATCTAAGCACAATGAGAAATGATGCTATTCCCCCTACCCTGCACCATGGTTCACTGTATATTAAATACGGCACCCACATCTTGGTGACAAGGGGGTGCTAAGGGGCACAGGGAAAGTGATGCTGCACTCGGTGCAGCACCACTTTCCATAAATCTGCCCCTAGGTTGTCTCCTTTTGACCTCTGCCAACACATATGAAGCCTTTGAGAATGGGCACATACTTAAAGGATGACAAACCTGGGGGTGACACCCTCAGAGGTAGTTTAAATTACACTGGACTTGTAAACATGACCCTAAAGTTGTGTGTCATGTTAGCAATGTGTGCAGTGCATTTTATTTAATAAGAGAGGATTGCCCTTAGGGTCTAGCTGAAAATGCCTTATCTGTGGCCAATGCATACCTGTCAACATTTTGTCTCAAAATTTGTGGGTCTTGTGAGGTGTGTACGAGAGTCAACTCATGAGGTTTTCATAGAGTCCAGTGAAGCATTTTCTTTGTTAACTGCGTGAATACTACTAAAAAGAGAGTTACATCCACCAAATGTGGATGACATGACAGATATGCAACATGTTCAGCACTTTTTGTTTGGTTATACCGACTATCAGGTATTTTCTTTTTCATTTTGGGCACTTATGTAGATTGTTCTATACCACTGTGCCAGAGAGCCCATCCCACACTGTTCCAACTGAAGGATGATGGCAACAGTGATCATCAATGATGTTGCTTCAGATGTCATTTAACATGCCATGAGTGACGTAAAATGTGAGTCCATGACTGAGGCAAAAGTTATAGTTCACTCACTAAACTATAAATAGCCCCTGTCAGTGTTTTTTGGTTCATTAAAGTAAGGTTTGTGGGGTTTCACTTAACTATAACATCACGTTAACCTTTTTTTAAAATGAATTTCTGTTTTTTCTATAGGACAATGTTTTTTACCATACCTCGCTGTGCTGCCACTTTAACCTTTGTTTTTTTCAGTGAATATATATTTGTCTCGTTAGAAATGGGGTCTCTGGTTGGCAGTCAGTTTGCACTCTGTCCAAGCAGGGACCCTCACTCTAGTCACGATAAGGGATTTGCACTCCTAAGACAATCCCTGCTCACCCCCTTGATAGTTTGGCACAAGCAGCCAGGCTTATCACAAAGGTAATGTGTAAAGTATTTGTATCAACACACAGAGTACTACAATGAAAACACTATAGAATAATCACCACACCAGTTTAGGAAAATCAGCAATATTTATCTGAATCAAACAAGATCAAACAAAAATCCAACATACAAAAATAAAGTTATAAACTTTTAAAATAAAAGATTCTTAGCACGTAGAAAATAATGGAAACATTGTTGTTACACAAAGTACCTGGTTTGCTTAAAAAATAAGCCGCGCAGGCATAAAAAAAGGCAGCAATGAGTTGTTTTCTCCCTCGCAATTGAGGCTGTGCATTGTTTTCCAGATGGGGCACATCAGGTCCACGCAGGTTCATGCTGGTTTTGTTGACCAGCGATGATGCGTGTGAATCCAGCCACACAGTGATGGAAAACTGCGCTACATTGGGTTTGTATCATTTTCAGCAGCCGCAAGCGGGTGTTGCATAATTTCTCCAGCCGCAATATACGTGGTGCATCGATTTCCCAGCCACGATGCAGGTGGTGCATCTATTTCAGCTGCGAGGTGGGTGGCGCATCGTTTTTAAAGCCGCGTTGCAGGTGGTGCTTTGAAATTTTCCCTGCACAGCTATCTGTGTGTGGATTTCAGTCCTTGTTCTACCAGCTTCACCTTTCAAGGGCCTAGGGACTGGATAAGGCACCACTTGGCAGGGCAGGAGTCTCAGCAGAGAGTCCAGATGCAGGCAGAGGAAGACTTTGATGGCCCTGAGACTTCAAAACAAAGGCAAGCTCAGTCCAAGCCCTTGGAAATTCTTCAAAAGCAGGATTATGCGACAAAGTCCAGTCTTTGTCCTCTTTCATGCAGAAGCAGCAACTGCAGGCCAACCTAGCAACACACAGTCACAGGCAAAGGGGCAGTACCCCTCCTGCAGCTATTCAGCTCTTCTCCTTGGCAGAGGTTCCTCTTGGTTCCAGAAAAAATCTGAAAATCTGGGGTTTTGGGTCCACTACTTTTACCCACTTTCTGCCTTTGAAGTAGGAAAACTTCAAAAGAAAGTCTCTGTTGTTCACAAGATCCTGCCTTGCCCAGGCCTGGCTCCAGACACACACCAGGGGGTTGGAGACTGCATTGTGTGAGGGTAGGCACAGTCTTTTTAGATGTAAGTGACCACTCCTCCCTACACTCAAGCACTGATGGCTCATCAGGATGTGCAGGCTACACCCCAGCTCCCTTTGTGTCACTGTCTAGAGGGGATTCACAAACAGCCCAACTGTCAGTCTGATCCAGACTTGGAATCCACAACCAGGCAGAGGTACAGAATGGTTAAGCAAGGAAATGCCCACTTTTTAAAAGTAGCATTTTCAAACTGACAATCTAAAAAACAACTTCATCAAAAGATGTATTTTTAAATTGTGAGTTCAGGGACCTCAAACTCCGTATCTCTATCTGCTTCTAATGGGAAACTGCACTTAAAAGATATTTAAAGGCAGCCCCCATGTTAACATATGAGAGAGATATGCCTTGCAAAAGTGAAAAACAAATGTTGCAGTATTTCACTGTTAGGACATGTAAAACACATCAGAACATGTCCCACCTTTAACATACACTGCACCTTGCCCATGGGACTACATAGGGACTATCTTAGGGGTGCCTTACATGCCCATGTATAAATAAAGAAGGTTTGGGCCTGGCAAGTGAGTACATTTGCCTGGTTGAATTGAGGTTTAAAACTGCACACACAGACATTGCAGTGACTGGTCTGAGCCATATTTAAAGGGCTTCTCATGTAGGTGGCACAACCAGTGCTGCAGGCCCACTAGTAGTATTTGATTTACATGTCCTAGGCACCTCTGGTGCACTTTACAAGGGACTTACTAGTAAATCAAATGTGCCTATCATGGATGAACCAATCACCAATACAATTTACATATGCACTTAAGTAGTGGTTAGCAATGGTAAAGAGCCCAGAGTCCTAAAGCCAACAAAAACTGGTCATAACAAATACGAGGAAGGAGGCAAAACGTTTGGGGATGACCCTGCAAAAAGGGCCAGGTCCAACATGTCTGTCTTTATATCTACAGCTATATCTCCCTTTGAGATGCACAGATCTTAAACTTCCACGACTGCTTGTTTGGGTGCCTTTTCCCTGAAGTGTGTCTTGAAGAACAGCTGTTTAATGTTCTGGCCTTTTATTTGTTTCAGACACACTTGTAGAGGAATCTATTCTGGGGTTTATTGAAGAAGAAAATGACAGACTCTGTTTTCGTTTAGTTGAGGACTAGCTGCCATCTTTAGGACTAGTATACATTGAGGTCTCCATTCTCAAGTCACTTTCATAGTCACTCGCCGTATACATTCATGAAGAAATAAAAACGACTTCTGTTGGGAAATGCAAGGTTTCACATGTTTTAGCCACCACTGTAGCTACAATAATGAATGCAAATAATAAACCAAGAGGCCATCCAACACCTCCTCGTGACAATAACAGGTCAGGGAAAAGGGCTCATATTTTACTTAACATGAAGACATTTTAATTTTGTTGGCAAAAATGTAAATGAAACATCATAAAAAGATGTAGGTTTAAAGATCTATTTTTGATTAGGTCTGACACTCTTTGATGACCTATGATTCTGCATCTAACTAATAAAGTCTCCTTCAATGTAGCCACAGGACACATGCAAAGAGAAATCAGAACTTTCCTAAAATGTGTTGCTTGCATTCAGTAAGAAATCTCTATTCCTGTCAGGCATTAAAAGCATCAGTATACACTTTATTAGGCTCCAGGTTTGGCCACCATTATCATTAATAACGAAGAACATGTTTTTCAAGCAAAAGTCAAACAAACACAACTGAATTTTAAAATAGAAACATACCATCAGGCACTATGTTACAAAGCTCGTGCTGTAAATGCAAAGATGTAAGAACCTCATTCCACAAATGTGTTCATCTCCAGCACAAAACATGAAGCAGGGTGTTAACTCCAATCCCTACCATCTTCAGTGGCTTCTAGATCATGTCCCCTAATGCTGTCTTCTATAAATTGCAAGAAGCAAAACATATGAGGAGTTGCAAAAGATGGCACAGATGAATAAGATTCAAATATGTAGAGCAGTGGCCTTCAAACTTTTTAGTGCCGCACCCCCCCTGCCCAGTGTAAACAAAAACATTGGGGCCTCTCTCCAAATTTTACACAATTATTCTATTAAATTGCCAGTGTTTAAATATGTCTAGATTTTTTAGGCATTACAGTTAATTTATGTTACTGTTTTAAAATTGCAATCATATACATGATGGCAGACATACTATTCTGGTCAGGCAGGCCTTACTAACATGTAAACGTATTCACAGTGTGACTGTTAGAAGTGGAGATGGGGTTTTGAATTTTTTTTGGAGTACCCTGCCTTTTGACACATACTCCCAGCTTGGAAATAAATGACAAAACATATTAGTGATGGCCCATTACAGAGCGGTTTACTGCTTCTCTTTTTTCAGCTTGTAACAAAGCCCTGTTATCAGCATAATTATTCTCTTGACAAGAGCCTGGCTTCCTCCTGGGATCGGGGGTCGCCCCCAGGTTTAAAGACCCATGATGTAGAGGGTGAAGTTTGATGTAATGTGATCTGTGAGACCAAGTCATACATGTTTCTGAAAGCAGGAAAGAGGTGCAAGGCAAATACTTTGTCCTTGTAATGGAAGACGCACAATATTGGGTACACCTGAATTACTTCACTGTGATGACTGAAGGCTCTCACTGTGATGGGTAAATGAATGGTAAATGAATGGTCCACCGTACCATCAGATTTCCCCATAGCTACAGAATGTTAAAACCTTGTGACAAGTGACTCTATGTGACTCAGACAGCACTGAGAACAGCACACCCTCGTATCCACCGGTGGCAAATCTGTCTGTGCCTCTGCTATTGCACCATCTGATGGGTCTGTCTCCGCGACCCTTGTAAAAAGATGGCTGTTATACCCCTAAGGAAAAGGACCCACAGTACGTCCGCATTCCCAACCTTACCTAACAATACGTGTTTCAAAACCTTCAAAGCTTTCTTCATTTCACTGCCCAACCTAACTGATTCCCGTAGTACACTTTGGAAGAATTCTGAGAGGTCCACTGCTGCCTACATTCCCAAAAAGCATCAACAGTGCTGTTCATTACATGTCTGCTTACAAGTGACACCTGCCCCAAGGTGAGTGCCCCCCTCCTTAGAAAGCTGGAGTTTCACGGACACAGTTCGTGCTGCCGTTGGGTGACAACGTCGTGGCTCAACGGATATAGCAGAGTTACTGTCTGAGGGCATTGATGGGCATTCCTGCTGTATTTCATGTTTCTTTAGTGGCTGCTATAGGCTTCATCAGACCCATTTGTGCAGACATATGAAGCATTGCCTGGGTAATTTTATAGCTAGTTCCATTGCTTCAATATGACTTGGCTTACTTTGTGTCATTTCCTGTGCTCCCTTGCGGCAGGGTTACGTATTAATATTCAATTCTGTCTTAAATGAACACTCAGTAACCTGTTGCAAAAGGTTGTGAGTGCCTCCAAGTGACTAGGGCTGCATGCTGACTTGTGGCTGTGATAACATGGTTTATGAATCACAATGTCGAACACAATTTATACATGTATGTGTCGACGTTCCTTCAGCAACGTGGCTCACAACCTTGGTGACAGCATCATTATAGGATCCAAAGAAACAGTTTGAGTAGGCATTGGTGGGCCTTGTGGAGCATACTTCTTATACAGTAAAAGTAAATATCTCTAATGACTATCGTAGTCAAAGATGTAGAGATCATTCTTTTTTGGTGGGAATGGATGTAAAGTTAATGGGGCCTATTGAGACTAGGGAGTCCTTTATGAAACTGAAAATTCTCTCGTCTCGACAGATTTCTATTGATAGAAAAAGAATTGCAACAACGTTTTTCATACAGGGTTTGAGATCAGCTATCTAGATTCCTTTGCAGATAGGTGATTAAGACATTCTGAGGGGGTGCTTTGTGTCGTTGTATCCGAGTGGACATAATAAATCTGTCGCAGCAAACATTTGATGAAAATTCTTTATAAAGAGGTATATGTAGCACATGGGTCTGCTTTGGAATGTATTGTGATTGACATGTCGCATGTATTTTGGTTCACAGACATGTTTCTCCAAACTTGCTACATTTACTCTTCTTTTGTTTTCGATACCTTCTTTTATTTAACACATAAGACTGGTCTGTGCTTAGCGCACATTGTTGAACGCAAGTGTAGAGGATGTTTCTGTGTGTGTGTGAAGGGATTGAATGAGTTATGGACTAGTTGCATGTTCTCCTATTTTTGATATTGGGGTTGTATTTTCCACTTGCTCAAGTGGAATTGTAGTGGTCACTCAAATCCATCGTTACTTTACGAGATTAAGGTCAGATGTCCCATTTATCATCCTCTGCACTTTGTGGGGTGGTAGAAACTGGTATTGCCGATAGTATTGTCACTAGTTTCTGCCAAGGGAAGTCCAGTTTGGTTGATATGGCGCTCATGGAAATTGTGGACAGTGGACTTCCTGATCCCTATTCCACAAGAGTCGTTTCGTGCAATATTGCATTTGAAAAGAAAGTGGCCTCACAAAAAAAGCAATACATAAGTGCTTGACATGGGGGAAGAAAATGCCCAGCACTTCAAGGTCATTTTCCATTTGGGCCCTGTGCTTTTCGTTACTCCGCCATACACTTTTGTTTAGTGTCATCTTCCCCAATATACTGCCCGTGTGCAATTTTTTTTGTATCTAAGTTTTGCTATGCGATTTTGTGACACACATCTGTGAAATCAAAACCAGTTTGTGTGAGTTAAGGTCGGAACAGATTGTGGTCAGTATCGCGGAAATGCCAATTTTGATTAGTTATATTACTGAACACCTAAGATAAGGAATTATCTCAATCTACACATCAGAGCCCCCTCCTCACTTCTTGAGGTCCACAAGAAGCTGAAGTCGTATAAGCGCCCTAGGGAGCACAAAACTACACACATGCCCAAGCACCTGGATACCTTTTTGGGTGATTAGTGTGCTATTAAAATCAATATAACATAACATAACATAACATAACATGCAATGCTAGTGAAGTGTAGAAAGTGAATTTTTCGTCCATAAATGTTGATTGAGCTAACTTTGATTGCTCCTTCCTCTTAACCCTTGTAACGTGTTTAATTCTTTATAAAGATTTCATGTATGTAATCGCCATTTTAATAAATCTGGGCAACCAAAGATGTGCTATCAGTGTGAAGTTGACTGTAAGATGTACAACTTTCAGGCAGAAGCTGTGGAAGATACATTTGAAGAAAATTGAAGATACTGCATTGTTTCTCTCCTTACAGGGGGGAGACAGAGCACATTGATTAATTCCATGCATACTCAGCGTGTAGCCATTGTGAACCACGACATTGACTTCGACTATAAGTCTTTTGTTTTGGGCAATAGACATAAACATATATTGTTTGCCTTTTAATGAAAGCAATTACAGGCTTTTAGATGCTATCTCACTTCCTTTAGGGATATTTATGGTTTTGGCAAGACGCTAATGGATAAATGCAGTTGAGTAAATTCTGGGAAATGTAACATTACAACAACTCTAATAGTCTGGCTTTCATGATAATTGTGCTGCAATTGCTAGCCTAATCACTTTACTGTCCAATATGTATTTTATTTACAGACATAAAAAGTGAATTATTGGATCCATTTAAAGGATGGAACAGTATCTTGCGTTTACTTACATAAGAATAATTTAAAGGATATGTTTCTAAACATTAGTGTCATAAACTACTGAACCGTTTTATTTTAATGAAGCAAACACAGTCTTAACATTTGACGCAGTGCACGTTGATAGTAAATATCCAAACAAAATTTTAGTATTTGACTTATTGTGAGGCTTATGTTCATGTAATCAACTAAATGCCCATAAAAATACACTTTCTCATTCTGTAAGCATTTTAACAATGGCTAATTGTGTTACTCCAGGAAATTCAGGAGTAGTTCACACCTACTTGCAGAAAACACAGTGGGCTCTACCACTCTTGTGGAAATGTGGATCACCAATTCCTAATTATTTTACTGTAAATTCACAGCTGGTATTGACAAAACGTAAATTTACACTTGTAACATAATTTTTTCACACAAAATATCACACCAATATGATGCAATATTATGTGTAATCAAGTCTGCTCCCAGGGGCAGGCTGTGGGCATTTCAGGGTTTGTGTAAAAGGTGGGTTATGACCTGCGAAGGATGAGGATCCTTCACAAGTAATGAGCTTACAATTATCCATATACTGGGAATCAAGCCACCATTTGTAGCACTTGATTTTCTCAGTATAGTGAGGCAGAGCAATCCAACGCAGGTTCAGGAGAGGTGGTGTAGGCTAGTATCCCAGTCTGCAGGCACATGACAAACAATGCCCAGTGTTAGACTTGGAATCCTTGGTGTGGTCTCCCCTAACTTTTTGCCTCTGTTTCCCAGGTTGTTGATGTGTGCTGGACTCTGTTTTTGCTACTATCCAGTGCTAAAGTGCAAGTGCCCCTATTTAAAATGTATGTGTGATTGGCTTTCCATGATTGGCATATTTGATTTACTAGTAAGTCCCTAGTACAGTGCAATAGAGGTGCCCAGGGCCTGTAAATCAAATGCTACTAGTCGGCATGCAGTACTGCTTGTGCCACCCACATAAGTAGTCCTGGAAACATGGCTCAGACCTGCCACTGCAGTTTCTGTGTGTCAGTTTTTAATTTGCCAGTTCAACGTGGCAAGTGTACCCTCTTGCCAGGCCTAAACCATCCCTTTTCGTGCATGTAATGCACCCTTAAGGTAGGCCCTATGTAGCCCCATATGCAGGGTGCAGTGTATGTTTAAGGTAGGACGTATACTAATGTGTTTTATATGTCCCGACAATGAAATACTGCCAAATTCGGTTTTTACTGTGCAAGGCCTATCTCTCTCATAGGTTAACATGGGTGCTGCCTTTAAATATTATTAAAGTGCAGGTTCCCTTTGGGAGCAGATAGAAATATGGAATTTAGGGTCTCTGAGCTCACAATTTAAAAATACATAGGGGGTTATTCTAACTTTGGAGGAGGTGTTAATCCGTCCCAAAAGTGACGGAAAAGTGACGGATTTACCACCAGCCGTATTACGAGTCCATTATATCCTATGGAACTCGTAATACGGCTGGTGGTATATCCGTCACTTTACCGTCACTTTTGGGACGGATTAACACTCCTCCAAAGTTAGAATAACCCCCATAGTTTGGTAAGGTTTGTTTTTAGATTGTGTTTTTTAAAATGCTACTTTTAGAAAGTAGGCATTTTCTTGCTTAAACCATCCTGTTTGCGGATTCCCTGTGTGGGTCAGTTTGACATTTGGGCTGTTTGCACCTCTCTTCTAGACAGTGACACAAAGGGAGCTGGGGTGTAGCCCCAATATCCTGATGAGCCATCTGTGCTGGGAGGGAGGGAAGGGGTTGTCACTCATACCTGAAAGGGCTGTGCCTGCCCTCACACAAGGCAGTCTCCAACCCCCTGTTGTGTGTCTGGGGCTTGGCAGGACCTTACGTGCAAGAGAGACTTTCCTTTTAAGTTTGCCTACTTCAAAGGCAGAAAGGAGTATAAGTATTGGACCCAAAACCACAGACTTTAAATCACCTCAAGATTGCTTCCAGGATTCAAGATTCAAGAGGAAACTCTGCAAGGAGAGGAGCTGAAGAGTTGAGGAGAAGGGCTGCCCCTCCCTATGACTGTGCTTTGTTGGGCTATCCTGCAGTTACTGCTTCAGCCTGTGAAAGGGGACAAAGACTGGAACTTTGTTTTGCATTCCTGCTTGAGAAGAATCTCCAAGGGCTTGAACTGAGCTTACCTATTGTTGGTGAAGTCTGATGGGCCATCAAAGACGTCCCCTGCTAGCACCTGCACTTTCTACTGAGACTCCTGCCCTGCCAAGTGGAGCCCTATCCAGTCCCTGGGCCCTTGAAAGGTGAAGCTGGCAGACAAGAACTGAAAATCCACGCACAGAATGCCGTGCAGGGAAATTTCTGACACACCTTCCGCAACGCGGCTGATAAATGACGCGCCGCCAACTGCGGCTGAAATTGATGCTCCACCTGCATCACGGCTGGGAGATCGATGCACCGCGGCTGGAGAAACGACGTGCAACAGCCGCTTACGGAGGCTGATAATGACGCAAACCCCATGCAGCGCAGTTTTCTTACACTGTGCAACCGGATTTTTCACGCTTTGTCCCTGGGCGTCCAAGTCAACCAGACACTGCGGGGATCGAGGTGCCCCATCCGGAAATCCATGAATCGCTCTCTTGCAAGGGAGAAAAACAATGCATCGCCAATCCGATTGGAGAAGGAAACGATGCACAGCCCCACTTGCGACAAAGTATTAGACGCATCAGTAACTTTTCTGATGCATGCTCGCCCATGAGGTTTTATTTTTGACGCTGACCAGGTACTTTGTGTAACAACAGCATTCTCACTGTTTTCTAAGTATTAAGGCTCTTAGTCTTTTGAAAATTAATATCCTGACTTGTGTATTTTGGTATTTTTGTCATTTTGGTCTTGTTTTGTTTCGATAAATGTTACCTATTTTTCTAAACCTATGTTGTGTCATCTTGGAGTGGTTCTCTGTATTACTGTGTGTGTGGGTACAAATACTTTACACATTCCTTCTGAAGTCAAACCTGCCTGCTCGTGCCAAGCTACCAAGGGGGTCAGCGGAGGTTAACTGAGGGTGATTCTTTTTTACCCTGACAAGAGTGAGGGTCCTTGCTTGGACTGGAGGTAACCTGACTGCCAAACAAAGACTCAATTTCTAACACCCAGTAAATCATTGCTCTGTCATCACCTTTAACTATAAAAAGGAAGTCTACTTTCTTACGCACACACTAAACAATGGTAGGCATCAAGGGCTACATGTACGAAGCAGTTTGCACATCGCAAACAGTGAATCGGGCCGTTTGCAATGTGAAAAATGCACTTTGACATGTTCCAACCCATTTTTGCGATTCTGTAAACTATTTACTGAATCGCAAAAATGGATTGTGAGTTGCAATTAGGAAGGGGTGTTCCCTTCCTAACTGCGACTCGCAGTCCCATGTATGATTGTTTTGTGACTGCAAATGCGGTTGCAAAACAATTGTAGTTAGCATCAGTGTCACACTGGTGCTAACCCATTCGCAAACGGGAAGAGGTCCCATGGGACCCCTTCCCCTTTGTGAATGTCAGTAAAAAAAAATTTTCAGAGCAGGCAGTGGTCGTATAGACCACTGCCTGCTCTGAAAAAATGAAACGAAAACATTTTATTTTTTGTTTTTGAAATGCAGCTTTTTTCCTTTAAGGAAAACGGGCTGCATTTAAAAAAAAAAACTTCTTTATTTAAAAGCAGTCACAGACACGGTGGTCTACTGTCTCCAGCAGGCCACCATCCCTGTGATGGCCGCCATTCCCAAGAGGGTCACAAATTGTGACCTACCTCATGAATATTCATGAGGTGGGCATTTGCGACCCCCTTGCGAATCGCAAATAGTGTCACTGACACTATGCAACATAAGGTTTTGCGAGTCGCAAATTGCGAGTCGCTCTGACTCAAACTTTGGTACATGTAGCCCTAAATTACCTAACGGCAGGTGGAAATACTTATGGTGACACACTTGTAATTGTTTACAATCCTCTGAAGCCCTTAACACTAAAACTACAATACCCCTACACATCCTAAGCCCAATATAATGGGATTTAGTTATCAAAATGTAGGGACGCTAGATTTTTCAGGGCATTACCACAATAGTAAAGGTAGAAATATGTCATTATAAACCATTGCAATATCATTAACATCACTAAAGATGGTACCTTCATACAATGACATTCATTATGGCATGTGCTTACTCACCGCTTCAATAAAGCATTTCAAAGACAAGTATGCAATAATTCATTGTTAACTTTGTGATAGGCAATTAAGTATCATTTAAGTACCTGAATGACCTTCTTGAAGACATTTAGGCACAGATTCATACTTTTTTGCTGAAAAACTATGCAAACATAATTTTACTGCAAAAGTATACAGCCGGCTTGTGTCATTCCAAAGTGCGAGCCGTGCACCAAATGTATGGAATGCTGCAAGACGGCGCTAAGGTTGGGCTAGCGTCAGAAAAAATGAAGTTAGCTGGGTGGACGTAAGGGTACTGGTGAAGGGGGGTTTGCCTAAAAAAATTATGCTTGGCTGGTTAGAAGCAAGAAAGATGCTGTTAACCTGCCTAGTGTCATTTCCTAATTCACAACCATCCATAAAACATTACTCATGTCTTATAAAAGACAGGAGTCATGCCCACCACCCCAATGGCCAGCACAGGGGGCTAGTGCCCCCTCGACATGGCCATTGCACCCACTGCCAATCAGCGGGGGCCATGACAGCTCCCCAAATGGCACTTAATTTTTTTTAAAAAGATGCTTACCTATACTTACCCTACTTACCTGGGATGGGTCCCCCATCCTCTAGTGTCCCTCTGGTGTGGGAGTTCCTGGGGCTTGTGGTGGGCACCTGGGGACCCATTCTATGGTGTTTGACCATGGAAATGGGTTCACAGGTCCCCTAATGCCTGGTCTGGCCCAGGTGTTAAATATTGGCACTAAGCAGGCTTAGCGCTGTTATTTAGACCCGCCTCCCACCTGTGCACCTTTTTTTCACGGGAGGATAAATAAGGCGATACGGGCTTAGAATCATTTTTTGGACAGGAATGCCTAAATTGCATCTCATTGATACAAGGTGGGTTCAGCTTCCAAAGAATGACGTTAACTCCTATATTTGGATGCTAGATGGCTCTAGCGTCAAAATATAAATATGGAGTTAAGGTTGCGCCGAATTTGCGTAATATAAAATGACGCAAATTCCGTGCAAACAGAGTATAAATAGGCCCCTTAGTTTTCACTGCTAACCTTGTCATTATCAATAAAGCATTTCAATTTTGTCCTGCTTCAGGATTGTGAGGAAGCCCCTTCGCTCTATGTAGTTCCTTCTGACTCCACTGCTGGGCTCAGTTAGTGATAGTGGTAGACCTGACAGCCTTTAGGTTAGTATCCCCCAAACATTTTGCCTTCTCCCCTCCTGATTTGCTGAAAGTTGTATATATATATATATTTATATGGCTTTAGGGCTCTGTGCACTTTAAAAACAGCTAAAGTGATTGGTTTCACTCCGTTTAACATGGTAAAAATGGCTTACACACACTTGTCACATTTAATTTACTTATAAATCCCTAATAAAGTTATTCTACATGTACCCAGGGCATGTAAATCAAGTGCTACTTGTGGGCCTGCAGCACCAATTGTGCCACCAACTTTAGTAGCCCTTCAAACATCTCAGGCCTGCCATTTCAGCTTGTGTGCAGTTTTAAACTGTCATTTTGACCTTGTAAAATAAATCATTTGCCAGGCCTAAACCTTCCTTTTTAAAATACACAGCTCACACATAGGACAGGCCATAAACATTCCATAGGATAGGCTGTCTTGTATTTATAAAGGTGGACAGTTATGTTTAAGTTTAACGTGTCCTGATAGTAAAAAAAACTTCTTAATTCATGTCTCACTATTGCAGGGCCTACCTCTGCTTTAGGATTACATTGGATTACCTTGTTACGTTGCCTTGTTACGTGTAATAGGTGAAAATGTTTACTTTGGGTCAATGAAATGTCATGTTTGGTCTCTAGAGAATTGGAATATAAAACTCTCTTCTATGGAAAAGTTTGATTTTAAGTGACAATTTAAACATTTGATGCCTGCAGTCTCTGTCCTGGGACACATGACGAGGTGCAGTTGGCAGTTGGCCTTTGTGTATTCCTCTCAGGCAGTGTCACAAAGTGGACTGGATGTTGGCATGATAAGCTATCCTGACAGGATGGCTGGAGACAGAGAGCCACCTACCACACTTGCACATTCAAAGAAGCTGCCTTAGAACACTCATAGAAGACTTCACACTAACCTTTTGCCACTCCAGACATTCTGGGAACAAGGTAGGGAGGATGGAAATTCCATAAGCATCGGGGTGACTGTAGACGTTTCTCCCACTTCAAAGCTGGCACCAGGTAAAACTGCTAGACTTTGAGGCCCACTTTTCAGTAATGGACCTGTGGATTAATTAAACCACCTGTTCCTGTTTTTACAAATGCCTATTGTCTTTCATTTAATTTGAGCAGCATTTTAGCGAGCCAGATAGGAGAGACTGTTTTTTTTAACACAAATGCAGCTGAAGGAAGAGGACCCCACCCGTATGGATTCACATCTGCGCAATAAGAGAGATGAGCAGACGCCATAATTGTTTGAAAGTTCTGACACAATTGATTGAAAGGTCCAGCCTGAAGCAGCCATCAGTGGGTAAGAGACTAAGGGGGTCATTCTGACCTCGGCGGTAAAAGGCCATTACCGCCGGTCAGAAGAGCGCCATTCTACCGCCGCGGCCGCGGTAAACCGCCACGGTCATTCTGACCCACAACGGCGAAACCGCCAAAATCCCGACATCCAAGGAAGGCCGCCTCATCAGCGGGCCGCGGAAAACTGGAGATGACCAAACCTCCACCGTCACGCCAACACAAACACGCCCATGCCATTCTGACCCACGAATCCACGCGGCGGTCTTTCAACCGCGGTATTCCATTGGCGGGACACACCGCCGCGCTCAAAATACACACACAGCTCCAAAACACAGCCACATTGGACAATTTGAAATACACATACCTGACACACATACAAACAACACTCCCACACATCCAACCAACTATAAAACACACACCCACATCACCCACAAACCCCTACGACTGTAGATCATAGACGAAGGAGAGAGAGACACATCACAGAATAGAGAGCTACATCACACAGAGGCACACTACACCATCACACACACCACATAGAAGCACAAAGCACCACACACCAACACACTCTTCACCATATACACCACCCCACACCTCATCCACACCACCCCATGGCACCCCAAAGGCACCCACGCTTTTCGGACCAAGAACTCCGGGTCATGGTGGAGGAGATCATAAGAGTCGAACCCCAGCTCTTCGGCTCACAGGTGCAGCACACCGCTATAGCCAGGAAGGCGGAGCTATGGCAGCGGATCGTGGACAGGGTAAACGCGGTGGGACAGCATCCCAGAAATCGAGAGGACATCCGCAAACGTTGGAACGACTTACGGGGAAAGGTGCGCTCGATGGTCTCGCGACACAACATCGCAGTGCAGAAGACTGGCGGGGGACCCCCACCCACACCACCCGAATTCACAGCATGGGAGCAAGAGGTACTAAACATCCTGCTTCCTGATGGCCTCACTGGAGTACACGGAGGAATGGACTCTGGTAAGTACAATCTCAACTACTTCACCCCCCCCCAGCATGCCAACCCCCACCACCACCCTCACCCCCAACCCCCCATCACACATCCTCCCTGAGAATGTCTCCCCAGCACAACCCACCCAACACCAACCCCTGCATGCCACCACAAACTATGGACACCCATCACCTAAGCATGACCACTGCACATACCCCCCCCCAAACACCCCCACAACACCTCCCCCAAGGGAATGACAGCACTGGGGGACAAGGGCACCCATAAATCGCACACAATAGCACACACAGAAACAATAACCATACTCTCTTACCCCATGCAGGACCCGAACGCCAACACACCGGCCAGGAGGGTCCAGAAATGTCCATCCCCCCCCCAGAAGAGGCACCCAGTGATGACAGCAGCTCTGTCGACCTGGAACCTGATGACCAGCCCGGACCATCGGGGACCTCTGGACAGTCGGTTCCCCACACACAGGCCACAGCAGACCCAACCCCCTCTGGGAACAACAGCACAGCTCCCACCCAGCGGGCCCATGGCTCTGTCTCTAGGACAGGTCAATCAGCGGTGTGTCTGCCACTACAGGGCCCCCAGGCTAACCCACCACCCCAACAACAACAGGGACCTGGGGGCAGTGGTAGTGGGCACACCGTCCAGGGGACAGAGTCCGGGGGAAACAGGGCAACTCGGAGGGCTGCTGTGCGACAGGGGGGGAGGAGAGGCCCAGGGAACCGACTCTCCAAGAGGCCCTCACCACCATCATGGCAGCCTACCACCGCTCACAAGAGACGATGGCGACGGTACTGGCCAGGTTCCAGGAGATCCAGGCACAGCAGGAGGAACGCTACATGGGGTTCAACAATCATCTCACCGACATCTCTACCGCCATGGGGAGCATAGTCCAGGCCCTCCACCGGATAGAAGACACGTTGCGGGACCATGTGGCACCACACAGGGCCCCTGTCACTAGCCCGGACCAGGAACAGCCTACCACCTCCGCCGGCGCTAGTGGACAGGAGGCCCCACCACAACGACAGGCCACCAGAACCCCACCTCCTGCTGAAGAAGAACGACCCGCAAGAGGAGCCTGAGATCCCAAAAAAAGACAGAGTAGGATGTCAAGACCCCCGCCAGCATGAGATACCCCCTGAAGTCATCCCACTGTCCCACATTGCCACCCTGTCCAACCTTGAACTGCCCCTGCTCCATCCTTCCACAGGCATATGGACAATGCACCTGTGAGACTGAGAACTGGACTCTGCCATGGACATTACTCCACCCCCACCCATCACCGTGTGAATATCATGTACCATCATCTAGCACCAAAAATAAATCACGCAATGCACTGAAATCATGCTGGAGTCAGGCTGTATTATTTACAAATGTAAAACACATTACCGATCAATTATGTTCTGTAAACTTTGTGCTGAACACATACCGAGATCAATAAGCATTAGTCCATGGGCTAACCAAGCAGAAGTCACGGAGTGGGTCATACAGCACTGAAAAGGGAAGGGAGAATCAAACATCAGTTTCAAATAACTGGGGGGTCATAGACAAAGTTGAGAAGCACGAGGCATTCAGGAAAATTAAAATGGCGTGTGTGATTCTTACCTGTGTGCTACTGAAAATACTGTTGGATAACTCTGTCCCTGTTGTCTGGGTCGTCCTCTGAGTCTTCCTCCTCTTCACTCTCCACAGGCTCCACAGCTGCTTCAACACCACCATCTGGACCATCCTCCTGCAGGAAAGGCACCTGACGTCGCAATGCCAGATTGTGAAGCATACAGCAGGCCACGATGATCTGGCACACCTTCTTTGGTGAGTACATCAGGGATCCCCCTGTCATATGCAGACACCTAAACCTGGCCTTCAGAACCCCAAAGGTCCTTTCTATGATCCTCCTACTTCGCCCATGGGCCTCATTGTACCGTTCCTCAGCCCTGGTCCGGGGATTCCTCACTGGGGTCAATAGCCAAGGCAGGTTGGGGTAACCAGAGTCACCTATTAGCCACACACGTTGTCTCTGTAGCTGTTCCATCACATAAGGGATGCTGCTATTACGCATCACATACGCGTCATGCACTGAACCAGGGAACATTGCATTCACATGGGAGATGTACTGGTCAGCCAAACAGACCACCTGGACGTTCATAGAATGGTAACTCTTCCTGTTTCTGTACACCTGCTCATCGTCTTTTGGGGGGACTAAGGCTACATGGGTCCCATCAATGGCACCAATTATGTTGGGAATATGTCCAAGGGCATAAAAATCACCCTTCACAGTGGGCAAATCAACCTCCTCAGGGAACATAATGTAACTCCGCATGTGTTTCGTCAGGGCAGACAACACTCTAGACAAAACCTTAGAAAACATTGGCTGAGACATTCCAGATGACATGGCCACTGTTGTCTGGAATGAGCCACTTGCAAGAAAATGGAGGACTGACAGCACCTGCACCAGAGGGGGAATTCCTGTGGGTTGGCGGATGGGGGACATCAGGGCTGGCTCCAGCTGGGCACACAGTTCATGGATAGTGGCACGGTCAAGTCGGTATCGTAGTATGATGTGGCGTTCTTCCATTGTCGACAGGTCCACCAGCGGTCGGTACACGCGAGGATTCATCCTTCTCCTCGCAAATCCCAGCGGACGGTGCCTAGGAAGGACAACATGGAGCACAGAGTCAAGATAATCACTGGTACGTTCACCACTGCTTGCATGGCACACGGTTATCTAGGTATTGAAAGGCGTGTATGTGTGGCAATGCCAGGCCTAGGCCTGTGTGTCGCAGTAGAGATTATGCCATGTGGGCCCTTGAAATGGCGGCTGCCTGACCTGTGAAGTGGGACAATGGGATGTGAGGTCACTGCGCTGGCGGAGCACACCGTGGCGGTAGGCGGTCAAAGACCGCTATACGGAGCCGCATTGGATAACATTGAAGCCTATGGGTTTCAGGAGCCAATGACGATGTGCGCCGGCGGTCGCGGTACGCACCGCCGCGGTACGCACCGCCGCGGGCGTGACCGCCATTTTCTATCTGCTTAATCACTCGAGACCTGATCATCCACAGGAGAGGACCTATACTGCAAGTGCTGCTGTGAACTCGGTCTGGAAGTGACAATGGCTGCTGCGACTGGGGAAAGGGCCCCTGCCTTCACGTCTGAAGAGTTGGAGAAGCTCGTGGATGGGGTCCTCCCCCAGTATGCGTTACTCTACGGTCCTCCAGACCAACAGGTGAGTACACCGGGTGCACATGGAATGGGCGATGCCTGTGTGGAGTGGGGTGGATGTAAGTTGGTGGGGTGGGGGGCGAATGAGGAGTGCAACCCACGACAGATGAGAGCATGTGCTATATTGCAAGGTTGGGGAGGGGGGGCCAATCACATCTAACATGCATTAAGTTGATGAATGTTTCCTTCCCACCATGTACATGTCACATAGGTCAGCGCCCATCAGAAAGTCGGGATTTGGCGTGCCATCGCCAAGGAAGTCCGGGCCCTGGGGGTCCACGTCAAACGGGGCACCCACTGCCGCAAGAGGTGGGAGGACATCCGCGGCGGAACCAGGAAGATCGCCGAGTCACTGCTGAGGATGGCCTCCCAACCTAGGAGGGGTGCCAGTCGTACCCTGACCCCCCTGATGTCCCGGATCCTGGCGGTGGCCTACCCTGATTTGGATGGGCGCTTGAGAGCATCACAGCAGACACAAGGGGGTGAGTATCAGCACATTCAGCTATATTTCTGCACAGTGGAGGCGTCTGGGTGGGGGAGGAGGGTTGGGGGTGACATTAGGCCAGGGCGCTTTCTGTAGTGTAGTCCTCTCCCTTAGGCATGGCCCTGTGCTCCCGGCCCCCACCTCCGTAGGGTGACAAGTCCAGCTATTGATGGTCCAGCCTCACACATGTGCGCGTTTGTCGTCTCCTGACCTGTTGTCCAAGTCAGAAGTACTGAGTAGTGTGCCCCGAATGCGCGGCTTAGTGCATGCGGCTCCTGTGTCTGTCCTCTCCGCCAACGGTGTTGACATTGCATGCACTCAACCAGGTCTTCTCTTTCTCCCCCCACCATTCTTCTTCATCTTCTTGTGCATGTGTGCATTAGCATCATCAGGCGGAGGAGATTTGGCATCGGAGCACGAGGGAGCTGCAAGCCACAAGGCCCCGGTGGGCACAGGAACAGACACCGAGGGCCCAAGTGAGCCGGAGGGCGAGAGGAGCACCACGACGGGGACCGCTGGTGAGAGCAGCGACAGCGACACGTCCTCGGATGGGAGCTCCCTAGCAGTGGCGGCAACATCCGGGCCCCCCGCCTCTACAGGTACAGCCGCCACCCCGGCGCACCAGCCCCGCCCTCCCAGCAGCCCCTCAGCCTACGCTCCGTGCCCGCTCACCCAGGAAGGCGGGCGTCTCCTTCGCCCCAGGCACCTCAGCCCCTGCCCCTGTTACCCCTGCTGCCCTCAGTGAGGAGGTCATTGATCTCCTCAGGACACTCATTGTTGGGCAGACTACCCTTTTGAATGCCATCCAGGGGGTAGAAAGGGAGGTGCATCGGAGCAATGCCTACCTGGAGGGCATTCATTCGGGTCAGGCTGCCCATCAACGATCGTTCAATGCTCTGGCCTCAGCACTGACGGCAGCCATTGTCCCTGTTTCCAGCCTCCCTCTTCTGACTGCCTCCACCCTGTCTCTGTCTCCTGTTCCTCAGCCTATCCCATCCACACCATCTGACCAGCCTGCACACACCTCAACACCCAAGGGCAGCTCATACAGACACAAGCACCACAGATCCCACAAACACTCACCCAAGCAACACACAGATGCAGACATCCCAACAGTCACTACCACCCCTGTGTCCCCCTCCTCCTCGTCTCCCTCCTCCCTCCCTGTGACGTCTCCACTCACACCTGCATGCACACCAACATCAGCCAGTGCTTCCATCACCACCACACCCTCCTGTACAGTCCGCACGCGTGCAGTCACCACCCCCACTGCCATTTACACTTCCCCTGTGTCCTCTCCCACTGTGTCTGTCACCACCCCTTCCAAGACACACAAACGCAGGCAGACACCCACCCAACAGACATCCACCTCACAACAGCCTACAGCACCTGCACCTTCACCCAATGACAGCACACCTGACTCTCCTACAACCACATCCTCTTCCTCCACTTCCATCTCCACTTCTCCTACCTTTTACCTTGGCCCTAAAAAAGTTTTCCTGGCTAATCTTGACCTCTTCCCCTCCGATGACCTACCCCCTCCATCTGCAAAGAGTCCCAAGAGCACCACAGCCACCACCAGCCCAACTTCGGGTGTCACTGTTGTGCATGGGTTCTGGAGTCCACCCTTTGCCAGCAGTGACACCTCCATCAGCAGCAAGGACACATCCAGCCCCCCCCCGGCAAGAGGACCAGGAAACACAAGGGCCGCCGTGCGAAGACTGACACGGCTGCCCCCAAGGAGCAGAGTTCGCCCACTTCACCAGCCACAACGTCTAGGGGAGGCAAGGGCCCGAGAGCCCCATCTAAGGAGCGTAAGGGCAGCAGGGCGGAGACGTCAGCCAGCAGGAGCGCGGAGCAGGTGGGCCCCACATGCCACATCCCAGCTGTAAAGGAGGACACCAAAGGGCCCAGGACTCCGTCACCGAAGGGCCCAGGAACATCACGGTCGGAGGGCGTCTGAGCACGGAGTCCAGGCCAGGTCTGGCTCCCTTGAACCTACTGGATGTGCACCGCTGAACAGGCCCCGCTGTGAAGATAGGCACCGCTGAACAGGGCCAGCCGTGCAGAAGAGCACCGCTGAACAGGGCCCGCCGTGAAGATAGGCACCGCTGAACAGGGCCCGCCGTGCAGAAGAGCACCGCTGAACAGGCCCCGCCGTGAAGATAGGCACCACTGAACAGGGCCCGCCGTGAAGATATGCACCTCTGAACAGGGCCCGCCGTGCAGAAGAGCACCGCTGAACAGGGCCCGCCGTGCAGAAGAGCACCGCTGAACAGGGCCCGCCGTGCAGAAGAGCACCGCTCCGCTGGGCCCTTCCTGTCAAGCACCGCTCCGCTGGGCCCCGCCGTCTCAAGCACCGCTCCGCTGGGCCCCGCCGTCTCAAGCACCGCTCCGCTGGGCCCCGCCATCTCAAGCCCCGCTCCGCTGGGCCCCGCCGTCTCAAGCACCGCTCCGCTGGGCCCCTTCATCTCAAGCACCGTTCTGCTGGGCCCCGCCGTCTCAAGCCCCGCTCCGCTGGGCCCCGTCGTCTCAAGCCCCGCTCCGCTGGGCCCCGCCATCTCAAGCACCGCTCCGCTGGGCCCCGCCGTCTCAAGCACCGCTCCGCTGGGCCCAGCCGTCTCAAGCACCGCTCCGCTGGGCCCCGCCGTCTCAAGCACCGCTCCGCTGGGCCCCGCCGTCTCAAGCACCGCTCCGCTGGGCCCGCCATCTCAAGCACCGCTCCGCTGGGCCCCGCCGTCTCAAGCATGGCTCCGCTGGGCCCCGCCGTCTCAAGCACCGCTCCGCTGGGCCCCTTCATCTCAAGCACCGCTCCGCTGGGCCCCGCCGTCTCAAGCCCCGCTCCGCTGGGCCCTTCCTGTCAAGCACCGCTCCGCTGGGCCCCGCCGTCTCAAGCACTGCTCCGCTGGGCCCTTTCTGTCAAGCACCGCTCCGCTGGGCCCCGCCGTGTCAAGCACCGCTCCGCTGGGCCCCGCCATCTCAAGCACCGCTCCGCTGGGCCCCGCCGTCTCAAGCACCGCTCCGCTGGGCCCCGCCATCTCAAGCACCGCTCCGCTGGGCCCCGCCATCTCAAGCACCGCTCCGCTGGGCCCCGCCGTCTCAAGCACCGCTCCGCTGGGCCCTTCCTGTCAAGCACCGCTCCGCTGGGCCCCGCCATCTCAAGCACCGCTCTGCTGGGCCCCGCCGTCTCAAGCACCGCTCCGCTGGGCCCCTTCATCTCAAGCACCGCTCCGCTGGGCCCCGCCGTCTCAAGCCCCGCTCCGCTGGGCCCCGCCGTCTCAAGCCCCGCTCCGCTGGGCCCCGCCGTCTCAAGCCCCGCTCCGCTGGGCCCCGCCGTCTCAAGCACCGCTCCGCTGGGCCCCGCCATCTCAAGCCCCGCTCCGCTGGGCCCCGCCGTCTCAAGCACCGCTCCGCTGGGCCCCGCCGTCTCAAGCACCGCTCCGCTGGGCCCCGCCATCTCAAGCACCGCTCCGCTTGGCCCCGCCATCTCAAGCACCGCTCCGCTGGGCCCCGCCGTCTCAAGCACCGCTCCGCTGGGCCCCGCCATCTCAAGCACTGTTTATGGTTCACTGTGCCCACCATGCCTCCTCCTTGACCAGTGGAGATTGTTATCCACTTGAGAGACTAGGGCCCTCATTCTGACCTTGGCGGTCGGCGGAGAGGCGGCGGTCGGACCGCGAACAGACCGGCGGTATTAAAAATGGCATTCTGACCCTGGCGGGAACCGCCAACACAGCCCGCCAACTTAACACTCCGACCGCCACAGCGGTGCAAACAAACAGCGCGGCGGTTCCCGCCAACAGCCCGGCGGCAGACAAAGTACCGCCCACCCTATTACGACCCACCAATCTGCCACCTTTTCCGGGGCGGGAGCACCGCCGATAAGAACACGGCGGAAACAGACTACGAACGGGAAAACGCTCACCTCTACGCACTCCACGCGAGATTCCGGCAGTATGGAGCCAGAGTTACAGGTCATCCCCGCACTCCTATTCCTCCTCATATACCAGGAGCACGCCCGGCGGCGCGGAAGACATCGGTGAGTACTGCACCTACGACACAGGGGAGGGAAAAGATTACCGGCACACACCCACCCACCCACACCCACTACAACACACACATCAATGCATTCCCACAGATCACTGTCACAACCCACAAACCACCCCCCTCCGAAATAATGCAAAGACCAAAAGAAGAGATCATAAACGGGCAGATATATTGAAATATGTACGCCATTAATCCCAAAAAATAAATAAACTATGTACAAAATATATACAGCTACTAAATGTAGTCCAACCACTGTCCGTGGATCACAGGGGTCCTGTGCAAAGGGGCAAGGCCCAGTCCCACGACAAGAACTCCACGGAGAGAACACTGCAGGGGCATCAGAAAGAAAAAAGGACAGGCACCTCAGGGGGAAGGGAAGGGGGGGCACCTCAGCCACTTGAGTACACAACGCCAGATCCACGAGGGGACTCCATGACCACTGGCCCATCCTGGGGAGAGCAAAGCCACAGTCCAAACAGTCCATACAGTGGGTGGCCTGCCCACTGGGCCATCCTGGGGAGAGCAAAGCCACAGTCCATACAGTCCATACAGTGGGTGGCCTGCCCACTGGGCCATCCTGGGGAGAGCAAAGCCACAGTCCATACAGTCCATACAGTGGGTGGCCTGCCCACTGGGCCATCCTGGGGAGAGCAAAGCCACAGTCCAAACAGTCCATACAGTGGGTGGCCTGCCCACTGGGCCATCCTGGGGAGAGCAAAGCCACAGTCCAAACAGTCCATACAGTGGGTGGCCTGCCCACTGGGCCATCCTGGGGAGAGCAAAGCCACAGTCCAAACAGTCCATACAGTGGGTGGCCTGCCCACTGGGCCATCCTGGGGAGAGCAAAGCCACAGTCCATACAGTCCATACAGTGGGTGGCCTGCCCACTGGGCCATCCTGGGGAGAGCAAAGCCACAGTCCATACAGTCCATACAGTGGGTGGCCTGCCCACTGGGCCATCCTGGGGAGAGCAAAGCCACAGTCCAAACAGTCCATACAGTGGGTGGCCTGCCCACTGGGCCATCCTGGGGAGAGCAAAGCCACAGTCCAAACAGTCCATAACAGACCCCACTGCCACTGGAGGAGGCAAGTTGGCCAGAGGACATCCTGCAGCCCTGCCCGAGATAGATCCTGCCCTGCCACGTCTGCCAAAGGGCCAGCGGTTCTTGCCTTGAAGGGCCCAGTTCAGCGGTTCCTGAGACGGCGGGGCCCAGTTAAGCGGTTCTTGAGACGGCGGGGCCCAGTTCAGCGGTTCTTGCCTTGAAGGGCCCAGTTCAGCGGTTCTTGAGACGGCGGGGCCCAGTTCAGCGGTTCTTGCCTTGAAGGGCCCAGTTCAGCGGTTCTTGCCTTGAAGGGCCCAGTTCAGCGGTTCTTGAGACGGCGGGGCCCAGTTCAGCGGTTCTTGCCTTGAAGGGCCCAGTTCAGCGGTTCTTGAGACGGCGGGGCCCAGTTCAGCGGTTCTTGCCTTGAAGGGCCCAGTTCAGCGGTTCTTGAGACGGCGGGGCCCAGTTCAGCGGTTCTTGCCTTGAATGGCCCAGTTCAGCGGTTCTTGCCTTGAAGGGCCCAGTTCAGCGGTTCCTGAGACGGCGGGGCCCAGTTAAGCGGTTCTTGAGACGGCGGGGCCCAGTTCAGCGGTTCTTGCCTTGAAGGGCCCAGTTCAGCGGTTCTTGAGACGGCGGGGCCCAGTTCAGCGGTTCTTGCCTTGAAGGGCCCAGTTCAGCGGTTCTTGCCTTGAAGGGCCCAGTTCAGCGGTTCTTGAGACGGCGGGGCCCAGTTCAGCGGTTCTTGCCTTGAAGGGCCCAGTTCAGCGGTTCTTGCCTTGAAGGGCACAGTTCAGCGGTTCTTGAGACGGCGGGGCCCAGTTCAGCGGTTCTTGCCTTGAAGGGCCCAGTTCAGCGGTTCTTGCCTTGAAGGGCCCAGTTCAGCGGTTCTTGAGACGGCGGGGCCCAGTTCAGCGGTTCTTGCCTTGAAGGGCCCAGTTCAGCGGTTCTTGCCTTGAAGGGCCCAGTTCAGCGGTTCTTGAGACGGCGGGGCCCAGTTCAGCGGTTCTTGCCTTGAAGGGCCCAGTTCAGCGGTTCTTGCCTTGAAGGGCCCAGTTCAGCGGTTCTTGAGACGGCGGACGGTCTATGGCCAACTGCTAAATGCCTGGTGGTGCCCTCCTGGGCAGCGGGGATGGTGCTCCTTCACTGCCCACCTGGGCTGTGGGTGGTGGGGCCCTCCTGGCCAGCTGGGCTGGGTCCTCCCTGGGCAGCGGCTATGGGGCTGGTGGGCTCTCCCGGGGCAGCTGTGCCGGTTCCTCCCGGGGCAGCGGCTATGGGGGTTGTGGGCTCCTCCTGGGCAGCAGGCCTGCTGCCTGACCTCTCCAACTTGCTGCCCTTGCCCTCCTTAGTCGTCGGCCTGTGGCCCTTTCCTCCCTTTGGAGCTGTGGCTGGTGACTGTCTCTGGGTGGTGTCCGGGGGGGATGTAGAAGGCGGGCTCCTGCGGCGCCCCTTCCGCCTTCTGCTCCTCTTCCCAGGGGGTGGGCTGGCTGTCCCCTTGCTGCTGGGCGAAGATCCAGACATGCGGGCTGGCGGGCTCCAATACCCCTGCACCCTTGTCAAGGGGGCTGCAGGGCTGGTGGTGGCTGAGGTGCTCTTCTTACCCCGACGAGAAGGAGGGGGGGGCTCAGGGTCAGGAAAGAAGTTAGTAGTGGCGAGGAAGAGCTTCTTGGGACAATGGAGAGTGGTAGGTACAGTGGGAATGGGAGTGGAGGGAGAGGATGTGGTTGTAGGTGAGTCACGTTTGCTGTCTTTGGGTGCAGGTGCAGGAGGGATAGGCTGTCGTGAGGTGGATGGCTGTTGGGTGGGTGGGTGGCTGCGTTTGTGTGGTGTGGAAGAGGGGGTGACAGACACAGTGGGAGAGGACACAGGGGACGTGTAAATGGCAGTGGGGGTGGTGACTGCACGTGTGCGGACTGGAGTGGAGGGTGTGCTGGTGATGGAAACACTGGCTGATGGTGAGGTGAATGGAGGTGTGAGTGTAGACGTCACAGGGAGGGAGGAGGGAGACGAGGAGGTGGGGGTCACAAAGGTGGTAGTGACTGTTGGCATGTCTGCATCGGAATGTTGCGTGTGTGAATGTCTGCGTGATCTGTGGTGCTTATGTTTGGATGAGCTTCTCTTGGGTGTTGAGGTGTGTGCAGGCTGGTCTGATGGTGTGGGTGGGACAGGCAGAGGAACAGGAGACTGGGAGGAGGGAGTTAGTAGAGGCAGGCAGGAGACAGGGACAATGGCTGCCGTCAGTGCTGAGGCCAGAGCCTGGAACGATCGCTGATGGGCAGCCTGACCCGAATGAATGCCCTCCAGGTACGCATTGCTGCGATGAACCTCCCTCTCCACCCCCTGGATGGCATTCAAAAGGGTAGTCTGCCCAACAATGAGCGTTCGGAGGAGGTCAATGACCTCCTCACTGAGGGCAGCGGGGGTAACAGGGGCAGGGCCTGAGGTGCCTGGGGCGAAGGAGATGCCCGGCTTCCTGGCAGAGCGGGCACGGGGCGAACGCGGAGGGGCTGCTGGGAGGGCGGAGATGGTGCGCTGGGTGGCGGCTGTACCTGTAATGGCGGGGGGCACGGATGGTGCCACCCCCGCAAGGGAGCCCCCTTCCGAGGACGTGTCCGTGTCGCTGCAGGCTCCAGTCGTCCCCGTCGTGGAGCTCCCCTCGCCCTCCGTCTCACTGGTCCAGTCTGACTCTGTGGCATGGCCCTCCTGGGCCATGTGAGATGCAGCTCCCTCCTGCCCCGATGCCACTTCTCCTCCGCCTGATGATGCTGATGCACACAAGCACAGAAAGACAAACAAAAAGGGGGGGGGAGAGAGAAATAAAGGGATATTGATTACATGGATCTCCGGTACAGTTAGCGGACATGACAGACACAGATGCCCCCTGCACTAAGTTGCGCACTTGGGGTCCGCTACGCATTCCGTGGAACATGCCCTACACGCCTAGAGTTGTCAACTGCACCCATGGATGACACGGCCCAGGGATGGCTGTACTGACACACTACTGAGGGTGGTGGCTGGGGACACAGGGGCTTACGGGGGTGCCCAGCCTACAGATATCGCCCTGGCCTAGGGGGACCCACAGCCCTCCTCCCCCACCCAGACACCTCCACTGCGCAACAACAGAGTAGATAATGCTTGGACTCACCCCCTTGTGTCTGCTGTGCTGCCCTCACGCGCCCATCCAAATCAGGGTAGGCCACCGCCAGGATCCGGAACATCAGGGGGCTCAGTTGACGGCAGGCACCCCGCCTACGTTGGGAGGCCATCCCCAGCAGAGACTCGGCGGTCTTCTTGGTCCCGCGGCGGATGTCCTCCCACCTCTTGCGGCAGTGGGTGCCCCGTCGATGGTGGACCCCCAGGGCCCGGACTTCCTTGGCGATGGCACGCCAAATCCCGATCTTCTCATGGGCGCGGACCTATGTGACACGTACAGGGAGGGAGAAATACCACGTTCAAGTTACTCAGCATTTTCCTTTCCAGTGGCCCAACGCCCCCCATCCCCGCCAGGCCCCCCGCCAGGCCCAACATGCCCCCCATCCCCGCCAGGCCCCCCGCCAGGCCCCCCGCCATGCCCAACATGCCCCCCATCCCCGCCAGGCCCCCCGCCATGCCCAACATGCCCCCCATCCCCGCCAGGCCCCCCGCCAGGCCCAACATGGCCCCCATCCCCGCCAGGCCCCCCGCCAGGCCCCCCGCCAGCCCCAACATGCCCCCCATCCCCGCCAGGCCCCCTGCCAGGCCCCCCGCCATGCCCAACATGCCCCCCATCCCCGCCAGGCCCCCCGCCAGGCCCAACATGCCCCCCATCCCCGCCAGGCCCCCCGCCAGGCCCCCCGCCAGCCCCAACATGCCCCCCATCCCCGCCAGGCCCCCGCCAGGCCCAACATGCCCCCCATCCCCGCCAGGCCCCCAAGCCAGCCAGTGGCCCCAAATCCAGATAGAATTAAACTCACTTGTTGGTCTGGAGGACCGTAGAGTAGCGCATACTGGGGGAGGACCCCATCCACAAGTTTCTCCAACTCCTCTCCAGTGAAGGCAGGGGCCCTTTCCCCAGTCGCAGCAGCCATTGTCCCTTCCAGACCGAGGTCACAGCAACACTTGCAGTATAGGTCCTCTCCTGTGAAAGTTCAAGTCGCAAGTGGATAAGTAGATAGAAAATGGCGGTCACGTCCGCGGCGGTGCGTACCGCGGCGGTGTGTCCCGCCACCGCCGGCGCCCTTCGCCATTGGCTCCTGAAACCCATAGGCTTCAATGTTAACCAATGCGGCTTCGCGCCGCGGTCTTCGCCCGCCGCCCGCCGCGGTGTGCCACGCCAGCGCATTGACCTCACATCCCATTGTCACACTTCACAGGTCAGGCAGCCGCCATTTCCAGGGCCCACATGGCTCAATTTCAACTGCGTCACACAGGCCTAGGCCTTGCATAGCCACTCAGACACGCCATTCACTGCATAGAGAATCGTATACTGTGCTAGCTGTGAGTACGTACCTGTGGGTTGCCTGACTGTGTGCTCCATGTTGTCCTTCCTAGGCACCGTCCGCTGGGTTATGCGAGGAGACGGATGAATCCTCCCGTGTACCGACCGCTGGTGGACCTGGCGACAATGGAAGAACGCCACATTATCCTGACCTACCGTCTTAACCGTGCCACTATCCATGAACTGTGTGCCCGGCTGGAGCCCGACCTGATGTCCCCCATCCGCCAACCCACAGGGATTCCCCCTCTGGTGCAGGTCATGTCAGTACTCCATTTCTTGGCAAGTGGGTCATTTCAGACAACCGTGGGAATTGCTTCTGGGATGTCTCAGCCCATGTTTTCAAAGGTGTTATCCAGAGTGTTGTCTGCCCTGATGAAATCCGTGAGGAACTACATCATTTTCCCTGAGGTGGGCGAACTGGCTACAGTGAAGGGTGATTTCTACGCCCTTGGACATATTCCCAACGTAATTGGTGCCATTGATGGGACCCATGTGGCTTTGGTTCCCCCAAGAGACAGGGAGCAGGTGTACAGGAACAGAAAAAGTTACCATTCAATGAACATCCAGGTGGTGTGTTTACCAGTACATCTCGCATGTAAATGCCAAATTCCCAGGGTCAGTGCATGACGCCTACATCCTCAGGAATAGCAGCATCCCTTACGTGATGGAACAGCTACAGAGACACCGTGTATGGCTAGTGGGTGACTCTGGGTACCCCAACCTGTCGTGGCTACTGACCCCAGTAAGGAATCCCCGGACCAGGGCAGAGGAACGGTACAATGAGGCCCATGGGCGTACTAGGAGGGTGATCGAACGCACCTTTGGCCTCCTAAAGGCCAGGTTTCGCTGCCTGCATATGACCGGTGGATCCCTAATGTACTCACCTAAGAAGGTGTGTCACATCATCGTGGCCTGCTGCATGCTTCACAACCTGGCTTTGCGCCGCCAGGTGCCTTTCCTGCAGGAGGATGGTCGAGACGGTGGTGTTGTGGCAGCGGTGGAACCTGAGGAGAGTGACGAGGAGGAAGACGACGGGGCTGAAACAGACAACAGGGACAGAATCATTGAACAGTACTTCCAATAGGACACAGGTAACATTTCAAAGATAATTCAGTAAATGTTAACTACTCTGCAGCATCTCTGCTGCCTGTCTATTTGCCCCAGTGTATGATGACTGAGTTTTGGCTTTTCCCTCCCTATTTCAGATCTGGGGTCCCCACTACGAGTCCTGTGCTTCGTTTCCCCATGGACTACTGCTTTGTGGCAGCTGTTTGTTGACTTCACCATGTACAAGGACATATTTGCACTGTCATGTCAATTACAATCTATTGAAATCACAGCCAGACTCCTGATATTTTGGTGCAAAATAGGTGTTTATTGAAGTGCTCAAAATGGGATGGGTGGTTTCAAGTGGGTGGGGGCTATGGTGAAGGAATGTCCATGGCAGAGTCCAGAGTAACAGTCACACAGGTGCATTGTCCAGAGGCCTGTGGAGAGATGGAGCATGGGCAGTTCGAGGATGGACAGGGTGACAATGTGGGACAGTGGGATGACATCAGGTGGTATCCATTGCTGGCGGGGGTCTTGACATCCTACTCTGTCTTGCGAGATCTCAGGGCCCTCTTGCGGGGTGGTTCTTCTCCTGCAGGAGGTGGGGGTCTGGTGGGCTGCTGCTGTGCGGGGGCCTCCTGTCCACTAGCGCCGGCGGAGGTGGATGGCTGTTCTTGGTCCCGGCTAGTGACAGGGGCCCTTGGGTGTTGTTCAGTGTCCGCCCTGCTGTTTACGAGGTCCTGCAGCAGCCCTACCATGGTAACCAGGGTGGTGTTGATGGCTCGGATGTCCTCCCTGTACCCCCGATAGTGTTCCTCCTGCAGCACCTGGATCTCCTGGAACCGGGCCAGTACCGTCGCCATCGTCTCCTGGGAGCGGTTGTATGCTCCCATGATGGTGGTGAGGACCTCGTGGAGAGTGGGTTCCCTGGGCCTCTCCTCCCCCCCCTGTCGCACAGCTGCCCGCCGAGTTGCCCTGTTTCCCTTGGCCTCTGCCCCCTGGCCGGTGTGCCCACTACCACTGCCCCCAGGTCCCTGTTGTTGTTGGGGTGGTGGGTTATCCTGGGTGCCCTGTAGTGGTAGACACACCGCAGATTGACGCGCCCTGGAGACAGAGGCATGGGCCCGCTGGGTGGGAGCTGTGCTGGTGTTCCCAGAGGGGTTAGGGTCTATAGTGGCCTGTGCCTGTGTGAGGGGAACCGACTGTCCAGAGGTCCCCGATGGTCCGGGCTGGTCATCGGTGTCCAGATCGACAGAGCTGCTGTCATCGCTGACGGCCTCTTGGGTGGGGGGTGTGGATAATTCTGGCCCCTCCGCCGCGGTGTGTTGACGGTCGGGTCCTGCAGGGGTATAGAGGTATGGTTATAGTTTCAATGTGTCGCATATGGGTGTATCTGTGGGTTCTCGTGTCCCCAAGTGCTGGCATTCGTGTGTGGGGGCTTTGGTGAGGGTGGCTTGTGGGGGGGATGTGTATATGCATTGGGCATGCTTTGGTGATGGGTGTCCATGCTTAGTGGACGCATGCAGGCCTAGGTTTTGGGATGAGTGGGTTGTGATGGTGAGACATTGGCGGGGAATAGGTGTGGTGGGGGTGGGGGTGAGGATGGTGTTGGGGGTGAGGATGGTGGTGGGGGTGAGGATGGTGGTGGGGGTGAGGGTGGGGGTGAGGATGGGGTTCGAGGATGGGGGTGAGGGTTGGGGTCTGATTTGGCATGCAGGTGGGGGGGAAGCAGTATTGAAGCTTCAACTTACCAGTATCCATTCCTCCGCCGACTCCTGCGAGGCCGTCAGGATGCAGGATGTTCAAGACTTCCTCCTCCCATGATGTGAATTGTGGGGGTTGAGGTGGGGGTCCTCCGCCAGTCTTCTGCACGGCGATGTTGTGCCTGGATACCATGGAACGCACCTTCCCCGGTAGGTCGTTCCATCGCTTCCTGATGTCTTCCCGATTTCTGGGGTGCTGTCCCACTGCGTTCACCCTGTCGACAATCCTCTGCCATAGCTCCGTCCTCCGGGCAATGCTGGTGTATTGTATCTGTGTGCCGAACAGCTGGGGCTCTACACGAACGATTTCCTCCACCATAACCCTGAGTTCTTCGTCTGTGAAGCGGGGTTGTCTTTGGGGTGCCATGGGGTGGTGTGTATGATGTGTGGGGTGGAGTATGTGTATTTAAGTGAGTTGAGTGTGGTGGTGTGTGTTGTTTTGTGTGTGGATAGTGTGTGGGTGATGGTGTTGAGTGGCTGTGGCTGTTATGTTTTGGATGCTGGTGTCTCGCTCTTGCCTTCTTTACGATTTTGTAAGCGTAGGGGTTTGTGGGTGATGTGGGTGGGTGTTTTATATTGTATTGTGTGTGTGGGAGTGGTGTGTGTATGTGTATCAGGTGTGTGGGATTCAAATCGTCCAATGTGGGTGAGTTTTGTTCGTTGGTGTGTATTCTGACGGCGCCGGTGTGTCCCGCCAATGGAATACCGCGTTTGAATGACCGCCGCGTGGATTCGTGGGTCGTAATGGGATGGGCGTATTTCTGTTGGCGTGGCGGTGGAGGTTTGGTCACCTCCACCTTTCCGCCGACCGCTGGTCTGGCGGTCTGTTGTGGCGGTCGGATTTTCGGAGGTTTGCCTTCTGCGGGTCAGAATGACCGTGGCGGGTTTCCGCGACCGCGGCGGGATTATGGAGGATTTCTGACCGGCGGTAGGCGCCTTTTACCGCCGAGGTCAGAATGACCACCTATGTCTTTGCACTCCCCAGGATGGCACAGTGGGCAACCCACCCACTGTAGAGACTTGAGAGACTGTGGCTTTGCACTCCCCAGGATGGCACAGTGGGCAACCCACCCACTGTAGAGACTGGAGAGCCTGTGGCTTTGCACTCCCCAGGATGGCAGAGTGGGCAAGCCACCCACTGTAGAGACTTGAGAGACTGTGGCTTTGCACTCCCCAGGATGGCAGAGTGGGCAACCCACCCACTGTAGAGACTTGAGAGACTGTAGCTTTGCACTCCCCAGGATGGCACAGTGGGCAACCCACCCACTGTAGAGACTCGAGAGACTGTGGCTTTGCACTCCCCAGGATGGCAGAGTGGGCAAGCCACCCACTGTAGAGACTCGAGAGACTGTGGCTTTGCACTCCCCAGGATGGCAGAGTGGGCAACCCACCCACTGTAGAGACTTGAGAGACTGTGGCTTTGCACTCCCCAGGATGGCACAGTGGGCATGGTGGCCCCTTCGTGGATCTTGCGTTGTGGACTCATGTGGCTGTGGTGCCCCCCCCCTTACCTTCCCCCTGAGGTGCCTGTAGTATTTTCATCAGATGCCCCTGCAGTGTTCTCTCCAAAGGACTCAGGTCTCCTGTGTGGGCTTTGCCCTTGTGTCGCTACACTGTAGCCCACGGACTGTTCCATTTGACTTTGATGTAGCGGACTAATTGCCTCGGTTCTCCATGGCAGTGTGTATAGTATTATTTTGTTATGGATATTTTGCATAGTTGCCGATACATATCAGAGTCTATTTTTTATATAAAATTTTGGTTCACAATTTAATAATGTCTTTGCATTTTTCAGGGGGGTTTGGGTGGTGTCACTGTGCATTGTTGCTCTGCATTGGTGTGTACATAGTTTGTGGGGGTGGGGGTCGCATATGTGTGTGCCCGTAACCTTTCCTCCTCCCCCCTCCCGTGTGTCGTAGGTGCAGTACTCACCGTTGTCGTCTGCGCCGGAATTCGTACTCGTGGTAGATGAGCAGTTAGACGAGTGCAGGTAGGATGTTTAATTCGGGTTCCATGCTGTCCTCCGTACTCGTGGAGTGTGTTTTGGTGAGCGTTTTCCCGTCCGTAGTCTGTTTCCGCCGTGTTTTTATCGGCGGGGCTCCCACCCCGGAAAAGGTGGCGGATTGGTGAGTTGTAATACTGTGGGCGGTACATTGTCTGCCGCCTGCCTGTTGGCGGTGACCGCCACGCTGTTTGTCTGTACCGCGGTGGCGGTCGGAGTGTTAATGTGGCGGGCTGTGTTGGCGGTTGCCGCCAGGGTCAGAATTCCATTTTTTGGACCGCCGGCCTGTTGGCGGGTTGGCCGCTGCTTTATCACCGACCGCCAGGGTTAGAATCACCCCCTAAATCTGATGCTTAATTCCAGCAGTGGGCACATGGCAAACTAGGAAGACGCGTAAAAACGCCTCCCCTTGGCATCTTGCAGCATGTACAAGGACCGGGCGAAGGGTGTTTTTTTGTACAAAGTCATCAGTTTTTTTCTGTCACTTTTTTCTCTATTCTCTTTTTTACTTCCATTGTGGTTTTCAATTGATGCATTGTTGCTGTTGGTGCTGATAAACTATTGCAACTATATTTCACATTGAAATGCTATGTCTTGTTAAGTGATTTAATGTGGAGATGAAAATGTCAATATGTTTCTCTCACAAATCACATCCCATATCTGCTATTCCGCTGTTAAAAAACAGATCACAATGTATTGAATTAACCATTGCACGCTCTTTCAGGTTGTGACCCTTCATATGCATTGTTTTATGTTTTGTGAAAAGTTTGTTTGATGCATATGTGTGTAAAGCTGAGTTGATAGCCAATAGTTACTGCCAGCAAAATCCTGTGTACATATTTCCACATAATTAGAGTAGAGATTAGGATCATTTAAAACTCAAGAAAGTTAATAGTATGCTAGTCCCTTAAGAGAGGTTCCCAACCAATCTTGGAGTTGCCGTTAAGCCTTATGAAAACTAGATTCTCCATGCAGGCTAAAAAGCTAGCTGAATGTTGCCATGAATGGTACACACATACGAGAGCACATGCGTTCTCCTGGCCAGAGGGGGAAACCTTCAACACCAACACAATAGAACACACATTCAGACCAAATTTGTAGGGCAAAAGAAGACTAAGAGAGAAACACTGTTAGAACTATGGACAATCTTTGAGGTGGGCCAACCTGTAACTACTCAGAACCCACAAACCAGTTTTCCGCACCCCCTCACTATATGTAAGCATGGAGGTGCTCTCTCTGATGCCTGCCATCCCAATAGTTCCTGCACTAGGTTACACTAGCCCTCTGGGTATGGGGCCCAGAGGCCCCCCTGCCGGGCAGCAAGTCACTAAATCCAGGACTGGGTGTTCAACAAGTCAGCAGGCCCAGATGATTCCAGCCTCATCCCAGGTTATCACTAGGGTTCCCCCAAGCTCAACCCCCCATCCATCGTGTTGAGTCATTCGAACCCCAGCAGCACAGGGAGCATATACTCTAACCGTTCCAGCAGGGCATTCTCAGGTGACTGGGAGGTATATAGTGGTTCTGGACAGTGACACCACCAGTGGGGGAAGGAAAAAGTTACAGCCTTCCAGGGTCTGAATTCAAGGAGGAGCCACAGGGAGCCCTCCCCAAAGATGTGCCCAGGCAATGGAAGAGGCAACAGAAAGTGAGCTTAAGGGCACGATCCCACCATGGAGAACTGCACATAGCACTGAGAGGAGGAGGCAGCCCAGGTGGGAGTAAGAACAAAGGTGTGGATTGAGGTGAGACAGTGAAAGAACTCTCACCTGGAGGAGAGCTGAGATAGGCCCCGGGCTCCATACGAAGAAGAGTCAGAGGAAGAACCAAAAGGGATGCCCAAAACCCACCAGATTGCCAGCATATGAGAGGGGCTGACCAACAAATAAGAGATCAGAGTAGCCTAGTCCAAACCCAATTAAGGCATATGAGAAACAGAAAGGCACCTTTACACCTTTGTACAAGGAGAGCAGTGACAAAGAAGACGTCTGCTGCTCTCCCTGAACACACTGGTCATTCAAACTATACCCTAGAAAAATAGGCCTATATTTTTTTTTACGCAAATTCGGTGCAAACTTTACTCCTTACTCATATTTTGACCCTAGACCCATGTAGCGTCAAAATATAGGAGTTAACATAATTTTTTGGATGCTTGAACCCACCTTGCATCAATGAGATGCAAGGTAGGCTTTCCTGTCCCAAAAATGACTCTAAGCCCATAGCACCATATTTATCCCCCGTGCTAAAGTGACATACGGGTGGGAGGCGGATCCACACAATGATGTTAACTTCGTTTTGCATTAAATTTTAACATCTGGGTCTGACCAGGCATTAAAATGAGGCTCATACACCACTACTTAACGGAAATTCACAGAAGAAACAGTTGCTACCTCCAGGACAACAAGGAAGTCGTACTGTTCCAGCTAGGTACACGCTGCAGATGTCCTCAATGACAGCAGCTCCCTCCACCACCACTACAGCAACCCCAAACACCACCACAGCACCCACAAAGGCAATGCAGAAGGCAGAAGAGGATATTTCGGCAAAGGACAACCCTCCTTGGCCTCAGGGACCAAAACATCATCAGGATTTACATCTCAACCAGGAGTCCATTTTACGCCTGCTAAACCAGATTGCACCAGACATTACAGCCAGGCTGCAAACTCCCAATAACATACCACCCCTCACAAAGCTCCTCGTTGTTCTGCACATGCTGGCTCCTAGATCCTCTCAGATGCAACATGCTGCACTACACGGCAATGACTGGACATCACAAACGCAGACACTCACATGCACCTAACACAGCCACAAACTAACAGCCACACCACTTGAAGAACAGGTGGAGCTATGTCCCCTTTGCATACAGAAGAAGACCACAAACTACTACAAGTGTCTATGGTTGACTACTAAATATACTTCTCACCCCTTAGACCAAACCAACAAAAAATAGCTATGCCATGTCTATGACATATGGCATGGCCATGTAAAGAAAGTCCCACCTAGGCACATCCCCACCTCATTCATGGTGTGGAAGACTCAGGCACAATCTACATCAAATGCCACCCAAGTGGTGGCAACAACAACTACATGTCATCTACACATACCTGACATAGCTGTATACTGCACATACATCTGTCAAGTGCGTTGTATTGCACACATAGGGAGATGAATGCACCTGCCATTAAAGATTATGGAAAATCATGAGAAATGGTGCCACAACTACTCAACTGACTCCTCACATGCCCCACTTAGCGCCCCCTAACACCATCATGCTTATGCTGTAGACTATCAATAGTTCACCATGGTGCTGGTTCACTGCTAAACTGTAATGTACATGGATGGCATATTAGGCCCGTGTAGGAGTATGGAGGACATGACTGGCCACACATGCACTGTACTAAGTGACACTTCAGAAAAATAGTTGGGCCCCCTCCCAAAGTCTGGACTGTGCATGTGTAGTAAGTCTGGCTGAAAATCCAATTACTAAGAAGCTAAGACATACACCTGTACCAATTGTGATCTTCATACTAATATGTGATACATACCCTTGGACACCTCAGCACTCATCATAAGTTTGTTGTCCTGCGGAAGCCGCTCAACAAACTTCCACCGCTGTTAGACCGCCCCTAATCCCTATTAGGAGTTCACCGCTGGGCCTGTGAGCGGAAACAGTGTTTCTGCCAGATGGCCCAGCTGGGAAGAGAGCCAAATCATTGCAGCTGATTCGTAATTGAGCCGGCTGCAACGTGGTATTGGGGAGGCTGCAGCAGCACTGGTTGCGCTTTCTGCTTCCTGTAATTTGTGTAGTGGAAAGCACTACAGGGATGTCCCTGGGGCCAGGCACTGCCCATGCCAAGTGCATGGCCAGTGCAGGGGCCTCCAGGGGGCACTTATGACTGTGGTGGTCATACTGCCACAACTGCGGGGTCTAACCACCACTGTGAGTCTGGCATTCTTGAGTCCGCCAGATTTGTAATGAGGGCCAAGATGGCTGACCAACCATTATCTGCCACTAATGCTTACTAAATGTTTCACTGCATGCATATTGCCACATGCCAACATCGGCGGAATAGGCTGGCTTTGTAGGGCTGCTATGCTGGCTACACATCTGACACCACTGTGCTGCAAGGAGGTGGTAGCCTCCATCTCAAATAACGACACTGCTACTAATATGGACTACACAAAACATGCTACATACATAATGAGCATCAGTATTGGAATCCAGATGGTCATATACAGGTCCTTGAGTCAGTACCCAAGAATGTCATGTACATCAACACAGTCAAATTGAACCATATTACAAGACCAGGAACATACACAACACCACAATCACCTCTGATTCACCACTCAAACTGCAACCAACTACTGCCAAGGAATATTCCAGATCCTTCTCAAGTCTTTACTAAATCTCACCCTCTTATCTTTGCAGCTGACCAGGGTTATGGCAAACAGCAGTGAGTCATGACACCATTTACAAATCCAACAACCAATGAACAGCGTGCCTACAATGAAGGACACCTGAAAACACACAGGCGGTCATTTTGACCCTGGCGGGCGGCGGTTGTCGCCCGCCAGGCGGGAACCGCCATTTGGCCGCTACGCGGTCAAAAGACCGCTGCCGGCATTCCAACCTTCCTGCTGGGCCGGCCGGCGCTACCCATGGTAGCGCCGGCCGGCCCAGCGGGAAGGAGGCCTGCAACACAGAAGCCGGCTCCGAATGGAGCCAGCGGTGTTGCAGGCGTGCGACGGGTGCAGTTGCACCCGTCGCGCTTTTCACTGTCTGCTAGGCAGACAGTGAAAAGCTTCATGGGGCCCTGTTAGGGGGCCCCTGCACTGCCCATGCCAGTGGCATGGGCAGTGCAGGGGCCCCCAGGGGCCCCAAGACACCCGTTCCCGCCAGCCTCTTCCTGGCGGTGACAACCGCCAGAAACAGGCTGGCGGGAAGGGGGTCAGAATCCCCATGGCAGCGCTGCTTGCAGCGCTGCCCTGGCGGATTCGCCCAACCCGGGAAAAACCGGTGGGAAACCGCGGTCCCGGTTTTCTGACCGCTGCTTTACTGCAGCGGTCAGAATGGCCATGGAAGCACCGCCAGCCTGTTGGCGGTGCTTCCGTCATTCGCGACCTGGGCGGTCAAAGACCACCAGGGTCAGAATGACCCCCACAATGTGGTAGAGAGGACCTTTGGACTTCTCAAATCCAGGTTCAGGTGCCTGGACTTCACAGGAGAAAGCCTTCTGTATGCTCCCCCACTGGTATGCAAGATTATACTGGTATGTGCTATCCGACACAACATGTGTGTTAGAAACAATGTCCCCTGGGATGGACAAGTTGATGTCCACAATGAGGAGGACAAGGATGATGGGGCTGAGGACCTTGAGGGGGAACAACTAAACACAGTGGCAGGAGTTTGAGGAGAACATTTATACCTAGTCAACCAAAAATTACTTTGTAAATACCTCCAATAAATATTTGTTTAACAACATTATCCTTGGTCTACTCATTGTCCAATACATATACCATTGGAATGTGACTCTAACCTAATGGATGTGTCAGAAACACAAAAATAACAATTATGGTGCACACACCGTTGGTGATGTAGCGGGTTCTACAGACTCCATCTCACATATGAGTGACACCCAATTCGCTGGCATGTGTCTTCTGAAGGTCTAGACCCATGCACCACTACATATATTGTACTATCATGTGGGCAATGTTCAATGCCATAGGCCATTCACCACCACAACTCCATGCCTAACACGTTGTATGCATGGGTGGCACACATAAGGAACAAAAGGAGTTTAAGTAATGTTAGAACTGAACACTGTCACTACTCTTTATGATTGTAACTTTGCCTGCACAGTACAGGTGTGTCAAGAGGGGAACATCATAGGTAACGATGTTCCTTCAGTAATTGCCCATAGAATGTAATCAATGTTGGAAGTTGAGCCTGCACAGTGAATCCATGGGAATATGTTCTAGCACTTCAATTGGCCACATCTCTGACATATGGAGGACTGTAAATCATGTATGGCACATACACATTGGCTGGGGAATGGCCAGTGGCTTGATAGTGACTTAAAGGAGCTAGGGGTGTTGTGGCCATATACAAACACATAACAGAGTATGGTTCTATGAATTTTAGTGGGGGAATGCATCAGCCAAATGATAGTCTGGCTGGAATGTAGGCAGAGTGTGTAACACGCTATCTACATATCTGTGTGTGCACACCTGTCACACAAATGGGCTTGCTTCACACATGCCTACTGCTAATAAAGAGAAATGTATGAAGGCAAATGTATGGGTGCCCATTCTAGGTAGCAATGGGTATGCCATTATCCACAATGATTGACCTGCGTGTGCATGTCTACACCCTATGCCCTGTATAACAACAATACACAGCACATAGCAATACAAAGCACTCATTGTCACTTATATAACGGATCCATTGCATGGCACCAAATGTAACTAAATAGCTCTTACACATGATGGTCTCCAATATCACAATCAGGTGTGGCATGTACAAACATGTCCAGCATTGTTCCATACTGTCAGAGACCCACATCACACTGAGTGGGAGTAGACACAGCCAAATCGGTAGCATCTGGCAAAGGATAAATACAGCACTAAGAAGAAAATACACCTCAACATCATTCAGTCATGGTAAGAGTCAGCTAGGTTGTGGCATCCTGGGAGAAATGCATTGCCATGTTCAACGGAGGATGTAGATGGACAGCTCTGAGATACCCACAAACACTTGCTGATATAACACGCCATGTCACATGGAGTCTACTCAAGTGCTGTGGCATGTGTAATGTCATGTGTGTTTGGGACACATTACATCTCGCTAATATCACCAATTGGACATTAATTACTAAGTTCACAGTTGTAGGAGAATGGAATATCTCCACATTACACAAGTCACACGATTCCTGTCCCTATATCACCAGGCAATGTTACTGTAGAGGATGTGTACAAGGTGCTAGCATACAAAAGACTGGGAGCAATGGAGGACACAATACATACGTCACCAGATATGTCAGAAAAAATGGATAATAACCAGATGTACACCAAAACGGACACTGTAAGACACCAATGTTTACATGTCAAACTTTAACTGATGTACAGAGAATGTGGCCACGTTCTAACATGATTCAGACATGTTTGCCACTAGCATACCATGGTATTTGCCCTTCACATGGTATCAGAACAGGAGATAGTCACATACAACACCATCTGTACCATGTCATCTGTCCAACCTTGACATCACAACAGTTATACAACCCCTAAGCAAGCTGAACATGGACACAAGTTTGGACTCCAAATATTCATACATGTCCTACATGTGTAAGAACACAACCTCTGTACCTGAAAGGGCAAGGCTGACATGAAGTACTGCACTGGAAATCATAACAAACAGGCATATATGACCACATTTGTGCATGTCTCAATCTACTAGGGAGTGTGCACAGCCTGGAAATTAGCCATCATTAATAGTAGAGATCCCAACTCAATAAACCTATGCACCACTGCTCTGACAACATCAATATTTGATAATGTCAGATGCTTGATGCACATACACAGGGGGCAGAGTGAAGTGGAACACAATTAACCCCACCTTCATATGCAACCATGGGTTTGTGTTGCCACACAAACTCGCACATTGATGAAGATGGGTAGACCTGCCATCTATGCCACACTGCAACACTGCAACACAGTGGTACGGCATTGTATGTGGCAGTCATGACTAACATGATGTTGACAAATCAGAATATGCATTTGGAGGCAGGCACACATATCCCAAAGATCTCTGCACACATGTACCACTATAATGGGCCAGTCGTGGTAATGTGAATGGATTCAGTACAAAAGCTAACCTAACAGCAAAATAATGGCATAGGAATCACAAAACCTGAGAGAGTAAAAATGTTCTTATCAATTGTGTAGTGACATACAGAACATAGGTGCCAGTGATGTGACTACACAGGCAATAGTAAAAAAAAAAATCTGTCTATGCAAAAAGACATCAAAGTGAGCTTGCACATCCCCTTGACACAGCAATGTCATGACGTATAACACAAATGACAAACACGTCTATTCAGACACAAGGCATATAGCATTGTTCACCAACAAACGCACCATTAACATCCGCAGCAACTAAGATGCATGAGAAACTCCATGGCACACGTGTGGATGACCTGTAACTAGTTAAATATGGTAAGTAACCAGTGAGTAGACACACATGCACACTCAACTCGACAGGGGATACTTGATGTCAATGCAGTCCCAGTCCACTACATACTCGGAGTACAAAATGTAATAGTGAACACACGCCTTAGCATGTGTTTAAGACAGGGCCTAAATATAAATATGTTTGTAGGTATATATACATATATTGCCCACAGACATAACTATGTAGTCCACCTGCTACTCGTCATACACATATGTACTTAGATAGCACACATGTGCCAAAATACATGTGGACACAGTGTAGGGACCAATGCACATATGCACAAAGTATGAGTGAGTGTGTACAGCTGACTCATGAATACACGTATTGATTGCACATACTAATGACACCGTAATGACACTAACACATAGACTTGCACATGTAGCCAAAAAGCATATACAACATAGGAGGACAGCCCATGTAACATGTGTATTCAATCAGGGTGGATTCAAGGGCTACAAGGAAAAAAGGACACAATTTCCATGTACGTAAAAAAGAAAAAAAACACAAATGCATCAACACAACACTGCAACATGGAGAAAATTACGTCCGGGCCCTGAGCAGCAATTCAACATTACTACTATTCTCAGTACATCATGGAGAAAAATCGATGCATGACTCTTGTGCATCAAAAAAACATGCATGATACAAAAAACGTGATGCACAAACCCAGGAAGTGATGTACCAGTACATCCTGCCTGCAAGCATGGTACAGTAAGTATAGTTTCACTTTCATTTCACAGTCTGTTCCCCTGTGACTATGTGTGGTTGTGTTTTGGAGGTGCTGTTGGATTTGTGATGTGTTTGGAGGTCTTGTTGTGTCCCTTGTTCCGTGTCATTTGATTTTGGTGTCTAAATTGTCTATTTCCTTGTAATTTGTATTTAAAGGGTACTGTTTTTGTCATTGTACTGTGGGGTGTCTGTATGGAGTAGTTTAGGTGTTGTGGTAGTTTTAGGAGTTTGGGGAAGTTGTTGGGCTTAAGTTTTCTTTTCTTATATTGTTTTGGGTGTTGTCCTTTCCCCGTTGAAAATGTCTGGGAAGGGTAGGATGGCGAGAATGTCAGCTGATGAACTGGGGGGGGGGTCATATGGCTGGTGGTCCATTACCTGTCTCAGATGCTGCACCTGGGTGGCCAGGTGATCCTCGGCTACCCCATCGAGGCAAGGCAGCTGCAGTGGGGCAATGTGGATTACCACTTGGCACACATTTTCAGTACCGGATGCAATGAGCACCAGCTCAAGCATCGGTGGGCAGATCTGGTAGCAAGAAAGCAGGATTTGCTGGACCATTTGGGCATTGACATCAGCGGAACTGTTGGTAAGTCTCCCATTGCCATTCAATTGGCTGCATTTAGCATTTGACTGACAGTTGCAGATAAGTCTGAGTACTGTATGTAATGGTTGTGAACACCACTTGAGGCCTGCAGTTCAAATGTAGAACAATTCAGCCAATGCAGGACACATATATGATGAAGCCTGCATAACCATCATGAGGGGGCATATTTAACAGCCCATAGTGCAACCTTTGCACTGCCACAGTTTTATAATGTTGACAGTAAGGTGGCGCAAACCTGCCATACTGTAGTCCAATAGGCCTCTTGGTGTTATTATGCAAGGCCATGTAAGGGAGCTTGACAATGCACTGGGTCCTGAATACTGGCATTTTCATTTGACCTGTGCATTGTATATCAGAGTCAGCCTATACGATCTCCAAGACCACACACATGTGCTGCGTCTGTTCCACTAGCCTGCTGCTCTTCACTGACAGTATGGGGCTGCACTGCTTCAGCTCCATCACTGACACATCACTCACTAACCTACAACATCAGATGCATCCTCTGACCACTGAACAAGTGTGTCTGTGTTGAGCCATATTCCTACGCCCATGTACTCATCCCTCACTGGTTCAACTATGGTATAACACGGCAATAATGGCAGGGCACACACCATTGGCAACACATCCATGTTTCAGATCAGTCAATGAGCAGGTAGGTTCCACTATCTTCACATTACTTAACTGCCATTGCAATTTTCATAGTGTGACTGCCTTGTGATGGCACACACATTTCACTTACTTCACTGAAGGATGCATAATGTCAATCCTCAACACCTTGGAAAACCCACACAACCCCAAGGTAGCAGTTTATCAGTTTGCTATGATTACAATATAGATGTATACTACATCTGATGCAGGCTGACATGCTATGGTTGTGATAATGGGCCAGCCACTGCAACAACCATAGCATGACCCTCAGGTGGGATATACATGTTAAAGCTGTCCCATATGGTCAGAGAGGTGTTGTGCTAACAGCAACTGCATGAAAATGCCATGTAGAAATGGTGCAGGGAAATGCACCACAGGAGTGTCATGGACAGTGATGGTTTGTAGATGTGTGGGTCTACCTCATCAGAGAGTACATGTGACTGAGTGATCATAGTTGTCTATCAGATTCACTGATCTTCCATTAGGATTATTTCCTGACTTCCTTACATACCCTAACAAGTTTACACTGAACTATGTTGTCCATTGCTTGAACTTTGCATTTAAACTAGGCAATGTTTACCATTCATGTCTTACAGGTGGACCTGCTCCATACACCATTTGAAAGGTGGCAAAATTTGAAGACCCTGATGCATCTAGTAAGTGTCATATTGTGGCTCCTGTTAGCTACTCCAGGGTTTGGTGTGAGTCATTCAGAAGTGTGGAATGCAATGAGTGACCTTTTTTGTTCTGGACAAATGATCAGAAATCATAGGAGGATGGATGGTGACATCATGGGGCATGTGTAAGAGGTCCAAGTGCCCCCGGAACTTCAACATTTGTGTGGACGCTATGCCACGCACCGTGTATACAAGGTGGGCTTAAGACACATTTTGTGGCTTCACATTACCTTGTCAATACAGCCCCTTCACATGCAGAACGTTGCTTGGAAGGAGCGTGCAATGTAAGGTGTTCCAAAGCAATTAGACAGTGTCCCAGATCAACACATTTTCTTACACCATAAACTGTACCAAATTCTGAAAACACACCAAGGTGTGGCGTTAGCAGGGCACAACGAGCTAAAATGTATGTTGTTGTACCCTCCATTTCTGCTCTTTCAATGGGCGCTACATTTCTCAGCACACGTCGAAAGTGCAATGACCCTTTGAAGATTATTTTTGTGTAGGAAGGTGTCCCTTCATGCACAATGACAATCTCCCCCTCAACACAGCCAGCTATGCACCATGGTGCACGGGTGACTGGGTCAAGTACTGGATGCAAAATAAGCACTGGCTTAGGTGACAACACAGTGATGCACCATCCCCTAATCAATACAGCGCATCCCTGTGTTTTGAATAGGGAGGAGTGCTGCGCTGCCAATTTCCGTCAGCATGGTGCTCCATCATATTACCATCACGTATGATGTGCGGTTGTGCAATGAGATTGGCTTGCATGAAGTTCCAAGGGCAACGTTTGTTGGCATGGAATTGTGTGTAAAAGGAATAGTAATGACTGACCACATACTCATGGATATCTGCCATCATAGGTCACAGACCAGCTGTATATGTACATAGCATGCCTGTTGTAAACAAACTTGTCACAACACCATAATCAGCAATGTATGCCACTCGTAGCTTACACTTGTTGACAAGATGGCACAGATGTAGGGTTCTAACTGCAGTACTCTCTAGAGGGATTCTGTAGGAGATATACACACACCACAGGTGCCTCAGGACCCTCCAGAGATGATGAGGTAGTGATACAGCAAGGAGCCATAATGTGCAGAACTGCAGTAATCAGTGTACACAATGTGTGGACAACTCCACTCAAGGTGTTTCGGGTAAAAGTCTATTAATCTCCTAATACCAGATGTCAGCAGCTTTACCAATGTGGTGCAGCCACCATGTGAATTGTGACTGATGTAGGTCAGATCACAGATGCATAATGAGGCAATGTTGTGTGTGTAGCTGGTGCTGTGAGGATATCTGACATGTATCTGCTAATGATATAAGATGCTTCTGGATACAGTTGCAGCACCCAAAGCTGTGGCACAATTACTGTGGCCTTAAGGGCATCCATACAGCCACCACATGTGGGAATACATGGCACAGGGTAGGGGGCTTCAGTGCTATAATGTCTTGGCAACAGTGATGTGCAGCTCTGGGTTTACCCAACCTTTCTCATGGCGAGATAGCATCAGTTGCACATGTGGCAACAGAATAGATCATTCAGCTGAACCCTTGTAAAGTAGGCTCAGGCCAGGTTTTACAGCTGGACACATGAATGTAAATGTTCTACAACATAGAATACCAGCTTTGTAGTTTGCAGCCCCCGTAACAAACGGCCCATACCTTCACTCCATGATGAATGCTCAGGCCTTGGTGTATCACCAGGGGTGTTAAGCTGATGGATTGCATGCCCAACCCCCTTCTGCTCAGGGAGACAGACAATCCAAACTTAGTGAGACACATGTTCCTCACAGTGTAGTTGTGAGTGATGTTGAGCAGGCCATTATTAGTTCCTATCAGCTGTGGCCCCTTTTGATTTACAATGGATTGACGTCATCCCACTGACATGTACAAGATACGTCTGATGTATGGTTGGATATAGACGCAGATGAGGAGCAATTAATTTTTTTGAGGAAAGTGTGTAGAACTTTATCTGTAATCAGCTGTGGCAGTGTACATTAGAAATCTGTACATTCTCCACCCAATGCTGATACTGATGGTTGCTTGTCCTCATTTTATAGCTGCCAACATGACTAATGATGAGAAGCGGTAGTTAACACCGAGGGCCGAACGCTAGTGCCACATCCTGGAAGTGCATACAAGATACCACCGCATGGCACGCCTTTTCCGTGCAGAAAACGCTTCTGGGAATGGTGAGCATTCCCAGGCGGGGGACCCACATTGCCACCCAAGAAAATGCATGAAGCAAGCTCCTTAACCATGCAGGGACTCCAAGCTGCAACCACCCCACCCACATCTGCAGCACCAGTCGCCACTCGACATCAGTTTTGCCACCACCAGCCACTGCGCCATCCTAGTTTGAACTGGATCTAATGTTGAATATCAACCTAATCCTAAGTCGTTTGGATCAGTGGGAGGAGGATTTGGCAGAAAACTGCAAAATCTTGAGGTACATCAAGAAGAAGGTGAAGAAGTCCAAGAAATTAAGACGCTAAACTGCGCTAACGCAGTTTAGCGGCAAAAATTTTTGCGCCGGCTAACGCCATTCTGAAGCGCCATGCGGGCGCCGTATTTATTGAATGGCGTTAGCCAGCGCAAGCAGACCGGCGCTGCCTGGTGTGCGTGGAAAGAAAACACGTACACCAGGCAGCGCCGGCGTTGGGAAAAATGGCGCTAGGGCGTCTTAAAAATGGTGCAAGTCAGGTTGACGCAAAAAATCGCCTCCACCCGATTTGCGCCATTTTTAACGACGCCCAGACGCCATTTACATGACTCCTGTCTTAGTAAAGACAGGAGTCATGCCCCCTTGCCCAATGGCCATGCCCAGGGGACTTATGTCCCCTGGGCATGGTCATTGGGCATTGAGGCATGTAGGGGGGCACAAATCAGTCCCCCCTATGCCAAAAACAAATATAAAAAAAAAAAAATATATACTTACCTGAACTTAACTGAATGTCCCTGGGGTGGGTCCCTCCATCCTTGGGTGTCCTCCTGGGGTGGGCAAGGGTGGCAGGGGGGGTCCCTGGGGGCATGGGAGGGCAGCTGTGGGCTCATTTTGAGCCCACAGGTCCCTTAACGCCTGCCCTGACCCAGGCGCTAAAATCCGGCACAAATGCGGGGTTTTTTGGTCCGCCCGCTCCCGGGCGTGATTTTTGCCCGGGAGTATAAATACGACACATTTGCGGCGCAGTCATTTTTTTAGACGGGAACGCCTACCTTGCATGTCATTAACGCAAGGAAGGCGTTCACGCAAAAAAATGACGCTCTTTCCTCATAGTTTGGCGCTAGACGCGTCTAACGCCAAAGTATAAATATGGCGTTAGTTTTGCGCCGAATTTGCGTCGAAAAAAACGACGCTAATTTGGCGCAAACGGAGTATAAATATGCCCCTAAGTTGTACAGTAATGGACTACCTCTCAGTTCCTTCCCCTCCCTTTTAAAGTTGTAACATATTTTAGTTTGGGTTTTATGTAGTTAGTGGTAGGTTAGTATAGTGTAGTCATTAGTTAGGATAAGTGTAGTTGGGGGGTGGGTTACTATTCTTATGTTTCTATAGGGGGGTCATGTTGGGGTATTATGTGTTTATGTACAAAAAAAAAAAAATATATAGTAAAAAATATTTATTTGTTTAGGCCTTAAGATTAGTTAGTACACGTGTAGTTGTCATAATTGTTGTCCTACTTGTTTCTTGTTTCTTAAAAGGGGGTGGGGGGTGAATGTTTAGAGTGAGGTGTTTTGTGTGTAAGTTAAGTTTATCATAGGTTAGATAGTTGTTGCTGTATGATAAATATATTTAGTATAGGCTATTTTAGGATAGGGTACGTTTGTAACATACTCAGTGAATTGCTTGTCGGAGATAAGACCAGCATACACATTTGTCATGTTATGATCTTTGTATGTAGCTTTGTGTCCCCACAGTCCTGCACTCACGCACTGATATTCTGTGACCAATGACATGGATTCACACATTACAATCATTTAGCTGTGTAGATGGATCACAGTAGACGTAGACATGCTAAATGTGTACAAGATGTTTATTTACAAGTGGAAGTGTGAAAATGAGATATTTACAATATCCAGGTCAGAGCCCCCATTTGTGAAATCCAGATGTTTGTGACACAATACAAGTCCAGGGTTGAGGGACATGTCATGAGACATGCTTCAGAGTAGTGTTGATAAGTGTAGAGGAACAAAAATTGACAATTGGTAAGGGAGAGTGTAGGAAAGTACCATCTTGCCTGGCATGTTACCCCCATTTTTACTGTATGTATGTTTGTTTTTGCCTGTGTCACTGGTATCCTGTTAGCCAGGACCCCAGTGCTCATAAAGTATGCCCTGTGTGTTTTAGCTTTGTGGTGCCAACTGTATCACTGAGGCTCTGCTAACCTGGGACTCTCTTTTGTTGTGCTGAGTTGACCATCTGTGTGAGCTCTCTGTATTGCAGAGCGCCCCCTCTGTCTCCTTCTCCAAGGGGCAACCTCCAGGTCCTTCCTGGGCCCTGGCAGCACCCAAAACCTTCAACCACGACTCTTGCATCTAGCAAGGCTTGTCTGTGGTCTTTCTGCGTGGAAACAACTCTGCATCCTCCAGCACGCCGTGGGACATCTTCTGACCAAAGGAGAAGTTCCTGGCCCCTTATGTTGTTGCAGAATCTTCGGCTTCTTCCACCCAGAGGCAGCCCTTTTGCACCTTCATCCGGGGTTTTGTGGGCTCCTGCCCCCCCTGTACACTTCGTGACTCTTGGACTTGGTCCCCTTCCTTTACAGGCCATCAGGTCCAGGAATCCGTCTTCAGTGCTTTGCAGTCTGTTGTTGTCCTTACAGAATCCCCTATCTGGACTTTACTGTCTTTCCGGGGTAGTAGGGTAACTTTACTCCTACTTTTCAGGGTCTTGGGGTGGGGTATCTTGGACACCCTTAGTGTTTTCTTACACTCCCAGTGACCCTCTACATACTATACTAGGTCTGGGGTCCACTTGTGGTTCGCATTCCACTATTGGAGTATATGGTTTGTGTTGCCCCTAGGCCTATTTTTCCCTATTGCATTCTATTGTGTTCTACACTGTTTGCACTACTTTTCTAACTGTTTACTTACCTGATTTTGGTTGTGTGTGTATATGTTGTGTATTTTACTTACCTCCTAAGGGAGTATATCCTCTGAGATACTTTTGGCATATTGTCAGTAAAATAAAGTACCTTTATTTTTAGTAACTCTGAGTATTGTGTTTTCTTAAGATATAGGCCCTCATTCTGACCTTGGCGGGCGGCGGAGGCCGCCCGCCAAAGTCCCGCCGTCAGGTTACCGTTCCGCGGTCGAAAGGCCGCGGCGGTAATTCTGACATTCCCGCTGGGCTGGCGGGCGGCCGCCTTCAGGCCGCCCGCCAGCCCAGCGGGAAAGAGGCTTCCACGATGAAGCCGGCTCGGAATCGAGCCGGCGGAGTGGAAGCTGTGCGACGGGTGCAGTTGCACCCGTCGCGTATTTCACTGTCTGCGCAGCAGACAGTGAAATACATTTAGGGGCCCTCTTACGGGGGCCCCTGCAGTGCCCATGCCAGTGGCATGGGCACTGCAGGGGCCCCCAGGGGCCCCGCGACCCCCCTACCGCCATCCGGTTCCCGGCGGGCGGACCGCTGGGAACTGGATGGCGGTAAGGGGGGTCGGAATCCCCTCGGCGGCGCAGCTAGCTGGAGGATTCCAATGGGCGGCGGTACACTGGCGGGAGACCGCCAGTGTTGCCGGTCCGACCGCGGCTTTACCGCCGCGGTCGGAATGCCCATTGGAGCACCGCCGGCCTGTCGGCGGTGCTCCCGCGGTCCTCCAACCCGGCGGTCATGGACCGCCAGGGTTGGAATGACCACCATAGTACTAAGTGATATAAGTGGTATAGTAGGAGCTTTGCATGTCTCCAAGTTCAGCGTAAGCTGCTCTGCTATGGCTACCTCTATCAGCCTAAGCTGCTAGAACACTACTAATCTACTAATAAGGGATAACTGGACCTGGCACAAGGTGTAAGTACCACAAGGTACCCACTATAAGCCAGACCAGCCTCTTACAGAGAGACAATGACAGTCCACAGCAGATAAATCAACAGTGGGTGGATAAAGAGGACACATATCCTATTGTGACAACACTGGTTCTTAAGCCCAGAACTAAGAAGAAAACTGGCTATATGACACAGACTGGTGCTACTTGCCTTGCTTAATTGCGCTTTTGCCCCCATTTGTGCCTTTCTTAGATTGCTGTATTCCGCTTGTGCATTGTGCCGTTTACCGTATTTGTGACTGTTTTCCGTATTCTGTCATTTGCCTTTTGTGCCTTTGTGCTTTTTCTTCCAATTAGTGCCTTTTGCTGTTTTCTGCTTTTTTCGCCCCTTGGGCGCTCCCCCTTGCCGCTTTTCCCTGCCGCTGCCTCCCTGCGGCCCGCCCCCCTCGCGACCCCATTCGCCGCTCCCTCCCGCCTCCCAGCTGCTCCTCCCTTCCCCCTCCCTTCTTAATGGCTGGCGCTGCGCGTCAAGGGTGAGCGACCTCTGACCTGTTTTCGGTCAAGAGCTTGCCCCCCCACGTCCGCAGCACCACCTTGCTGTCTCCGTGTCCCTGACCTCCGCCCACGCTGCTGCTAGCGTGTTCGAGGCCCTCCTCCACCCGCAGGCATCCTCCTGCACCTCATCCCTGGTGTCTAGTGGGCTTCTGGTAAGCGTCGCTAGACCCGTGTACACTGTGCCGTTTTCGCCGTATTTGTGACTGTATTTTGTTTTTCTGCACCTTGCCTCCTTGCGCTCTTGCCCCCATTTGTGCCTTTTTCAGATTGCTGTAATACGCTTTTACATTGTGCCATTTTCGCCGTATTTGTGACTGTACTCTGCCTCTCTGCGCCTTGCTTCCTTGCGCTTTTGCCCCCATTTGTGCCTTTCTTAGATTGCTGTATTCCGCTTGTGCATTGTGCCGTTTACCGTGTTTGTGACTGTTTTCCGTATTCTGTGATTTGCCTTTTGTGCCTTTGTGTTTTTCTTCCAATTGGTGCCTTTTGCTGTTTTCCACTTTTTTCGCCCCTTGGGCGCTCCCCCTTGCCGCTTTTCCCTGCCGCTGCCTCCCTGTGGCCCCGCCCCCCTCCCACCTCCCAGCTGCTCATCCCTCCCCCCTCCCTTCATAATGGCTGGCGCTGCGCGCCAGAGGCAAGCCCATCTGCGCCTGGACCGTGCCCAGCGCCACCCCCCCTGGTCCGCACGCCCCCCGCACCACCAGACGTCGCTACTCGGCCAGCGAACTCATCGCCCTCAACACCGGCCCTTCCACAGCTTGCTACCAGGCCACACCGAAGCACACCAAAGGACCCTTCTCCTGCCGCGCCTGCAACTTCACCTGCAACAGAACAAGGAAACCTGCAACAACCAGAACTAACCACCTCCACTGCATACTCCTTAACACACACTCCGCACGAAAGCACGCCATCGAGCTCTGGGACCTGCTCGACACCACCGCCCCAGACGTAGCCTTCCTGACCGAAACCTGGTGGACGACTCCTCAGCACCCGACATCACCATAGCCATCCCGGACGGCTACAAGATCACCAGAAGAGATCGCCCCAACAGAATCGGAGGAGGAATAGCCATCGCTCACAATTCCACCCTCAAAATCCACACCCACACGGACGACACCCTCAAGACAGCCGATCACAAGACAGCCGATCACCTGCACTTCCGGATCCACCCTGACCCCAACACCACCCTCAGGGGAACGCTCATCTACCGACCCCCAGGACCACGAGCCCCCTTCAGCGACTCCATTGCCGACCTCACGAGCACCCACGCCCTCGCCTCTATGGACTACATCCTACTTGGAGACCTCAATTTCCACCTGGAGAACAACAACGACGCCAACACCACATCACTGACCGACAACCTCTCCAACCTCGGACTCAGACAACTGGTCAACACACCCACCCACATCGCCGGCCACACGCTCGATCCAATCTTCTCCGCATGCAACCACGTCACCTTCAGCCACACCACCGAACTCCACTGGACCGACCACCACTGTGTCCACTTCACATTCAAGAAACACACCGAACACCACCGCACCCCACTACCTCCTCACCGCCGCTGGAGAAAAGTCACCAAAGACCAACTGACCAGCACCCTTGCCCAGAACCCGCCTACCGAGCCCACCGACCCAGACACCGCCGCCATCAACCTACGACGGTGGATCAACGACTGCGCCAACACCCTCGCACCACTCAAGAGGCCCACCGACAACCAGCAAAAGAAAAAAAGCCACCTGGTTCACAGACGAACTCATCACCTCCAAACGCACCTGACAGAAACTAAAGAAGAAATGGCTCCTCGAACGAACACCAGACAGCCTGGCAGCCCACAAGGAAGCCACCCGCAAGCACCACCAACTAATCCGACTCGCCAAACGTTCCCACTTCACAGAACGCCTGAACAACAACGCACACAACAGCAAAGAACTCTTCTGCATCGTGAAAGAGCTATCCAACCCCAGCGCCAACGCCAATGACATCCCACCCTCCCAAGAACTCTGCAACGCCCTGTCCACCTTCTTCTACCAGAAGATCGCCGACATCCACGAGAGCCTCAACACCAAGCCTCCGCCAGACCGCACCTCCGACTGCTCCTCCTACAACAACCGCCTGACCACCTGGACCCATAGATGACTCGGAAACTTGCAAGATCATGAACTCCATCCACTCAGGATCCCCTTCAGACCCTTGCCCCCACCACGTCTACAACAAAGCTGACTCCACCATCACCCCCCAACTTCGTAAGGTCATCAACTTATCATTCGAAACCGCAACCTTCCCGGAAAGCTGGAAGCACGCCGAAATCCACGCCCTCCTCAAGAAACCCAAGGCAGACCCCAATGACCTCAAAAACTTCCGCCCGATCTCCCTCCTCCCCTTCCCGGTGAAGGTCATCGAGAAGATCGTCAACGCTCAACTCACCCACCACCTCGAGGACAACTACATCCTGGACCCCTCCCAATCTGGTTTCAGACGCAACCACAGCACCGAGACCACTCTCCTCGCCGCCACAGACGACATCAGACAGCAAATGGACAACAGCGAAACATCAGCCCTCATCCTCCTGGATCTCTTCGCAGCCTTCGACACTGTCTGCCATCACACCCTACTAACCCGCCTACACGAAGCCAGAATACAAGACAAAGCCCTCAACTGGATCTCCTCTTCCCTCTCCAGCAGAACCCAGAGAGTCCAACTCCCTCCCTTCCGCTCCGAAGCCACCATCATCATCTGCGGCATACCCCAAGGCTCATCCCTCAGCCCGACGCTGTTCAACGTCTACATGGCCCCCCTCGCACAACTGGCCCATCAGCACAACCTCAACATTCTCTCCTACGCCGACGACACCCAGCTCATCCTCTCCCTCACCAAAGACCCACACACCACCAAAGCTAACCTCCACGAGGGAATCAAGTTCATCGCCGAATGGATGAGGAAAAGCCGCCTGAAGTTGAACTCCGACAAAACGGAGGTCCTCATCCTTGGATGCACCCCCTCGGCCTGGGACGACTCCTGGTGGCCCAATGTGCTGGGACCCCCTCCAACTCCAACCAACCACGCACGCAACCTGGGCTTCGTCCTCGACTTCGCCCTCACCATGTCCAAGAAGGTCAACGCAGTCTCCTCCTCCTGCTACAACACCCTCCGCATGCTCCGTAGAATCTACAAATGGATCCCGACGGAAACCAGAAAAACAGTGACCCAGGCCCTCGTCAGCAGCAGACTGGACTATGGCAACGCACTCTACACAGGCATCTCAGCAAAAGACATCCAACGCCTCCAACGCATCCAAAACGCCTCCGCCCGACTGGTCCTAAACGTACCCCGCCGATGCCACATCTCCCACCACCTGAGAGACCTCCACTGGCTCCCCGTGGACAAGAGGATCACCTTCAAACTCCTCACCCACGCACACAAGGCGCTCCACAACGCCGGACCTGTCTACGTGAACAACAGACTCAACTTCTACGTCCCCTCCCGCCAACTCCGCTCCGCCAACCTCGCCCTCGCCATCGTCCCCCGCTTCCAACGCAAGACCTCCGGCGGTAGATCCTTCTCCTATCTCGCCGCCAAGACCTGGAACGCCCTCCCGACCACCCTGCGACAGACCCAGGATCTTCTCACCTTCAGGAGACTCCTCAAGACCTGGCTCTTCGACCAGTAGCAGCAGCCCCCCCCACCCAGTGCCTTGAAACCCTAACGGGTACGTAGCGCGCTCTATAAATACTATGATTGATTGAGTGATTGATTGATTACTTTTCCGAGAAAAAGTAATTTGGTCCACATCTTCATCCTCTGATGTGTGTGGTGCCTCGTGTGCCGTTGGTGGTGGTGGTGGAGAGGTAGAGGGGCCGACACACACTTCAGGACTTAATGATGTGGAGTCCAAGCTCTCTGCAGCTGCCATTTGTACTATGACATATGGCATCACTGCAGCAAGGAGGAATTGCAAATTTTTCAATATAGCAGCAACATCGTGGTGGTAGGCAGCCGTCTCTTCCATGAGGGTGGGCACTTTAAGCTGAATGGACTCTGGCCTGTTTTCTGTCATGCTGCTGCCAGTTTGGGAAGGCAGTTGTTGTGGCCTCTCCCTCAGTGCAGCAGCCAGACACTGCTGGACTCCACGCAGTGGGGAGTGAGTGCCTCCGATGGCAGCTGTCTCGAGGCACGTGCGCACTCTCCCTCGGCTGCCTGCCATGTTTTCTATCCCCACAGAACCTGCTTAGCCAGCTCCCGTTGGACACCTACCACTGTCCTCTGCAAGCTTGTCTCTGGGTCCTCAGATTCCTGAGCTGTGTTTGTTCTGACAGCTAGTATAGTTTGGTTGTTGGGTGGGTCATCTGGGGAGGCTGCAACATTGGGTGTCCTCCTTGCATCTGAAGGTGGTGCCTGGAGGGATCCCAGGACATCCTGGAGAGTCTGTTGGTTGATGGTTGTCAGCTGGTCATCCAGGTCATCTGTGAAATCCAGGACAGGCAGATAAGCAGGAGGCCCATCATCCTCTGCAATGAGATTTTTCTATGTTGTGGCAATTGACATAGCACATAATGTAATTGCTATTGGAGGCTCAGTGAATAAACTTACAGCCCAAAGATTGTTCTTGTGCGTTATGGGTCATATTCATCAGCACTTTGTCTCACATGAGTGTCAGGTAAAGGGAAGCTCAGGTGGTGCAATGGGCTGTGTTATATTTACAAAGTGTGATGTATCCCCTTGTAGTCGCTTGACACCACCTTGTTATTATGGCCCCTTCCCATGTATCAATTTGCATGGGAGGACCTTTGAATAGCTGTTGCGGTGGTCAAGCCATACCAACACACATTGCATTTCACCCCTGTCCCAGTTCTGCATGTTTTCGTACACCTGAGGCGGCACCAGTATCTTACACCACCCCAGGGATGGCATTATCGAGGCACAAAAATGAAGTTTACTTTGTTTGCTCCTCATGTTTAAGTTTGTATATGTTTGCTGCATTTCACAGCACACTTGGACCTATCAGATTGCCATTTCTGTTTCTGGTTGTGTTGGAAGGTGGTCCTCCTACACAACTATGATCTCCCACTAGACGCAGCCAAACTTGCACTATGGTGCAAGGGATGCAGCACTATGGCAGGGCAGCTAATTTACCACTGGCACAATGTGGACCCAGGGATGGCCACCATGGGTATCATTTATTGATGTGAACAGCATTTTGTACATGACATTGCCAGATGCCACTAATTTATAGACATAGCCAGTTGACTTATTTTCATCTTTGATCAGGGCCTCTAGCTAGTTTGATGGGGATATTGCAGCTAGTTGTACAAGTGCACACATGAGCCCACATTACAAGTCTGGCAGTCCTATGACCACCAGTCTGCCATTGGCAGTATGACCACCACCAAAAGCCCAGGTGGAACTGGCACATTTGTACCGTGGGGGATAGCCCCTCGGGCCAATGGCCTGGCACTGGCAGGTTGCCACCAGCTAAAGAACTGGCAATGCCATCTGTCTAATGTCACCAGCCCAGTAATGCAATCAGTGCTACCCTCCAGATTGTAATCCTGCTATTCCACCAGCCTTTGCATGGTGGTCCAACTGCCATGCACATGTTGGTGGTAATGGGGTGTGGTGTGCCCCTGCACTGCCCATGCACCAGGCGTGGGCAGTGCAGAGGCCCCCATGCCCAGGCCCTTTGTACTTTCCACTGCCTTATTTGCGGTGAAAAGTGCAGTGTGTGCTGTCATATCAATGCACCCAACGATTAGCGCTGGCTCTATTTGATCCAACAACAATGTTATGATAACTTCCCCACAGAGCTGACATGAGGAGACATGGTTTCCACCCGCCATCCCAGGGTGAAAGAGTGAGAAAGTAGCCTCTTTCTAGGATGGTTGCCCCCACTTTTGGCCTATTTGTGAGTGTGTCAGTGTGTTTTTACTGTGTCACTGGGATCCTGCTAGCCAGGACCCGAGTGCTCATTGATAAAAACCTATATGTCAGTGTGTTTTGCCTGTCTCACTGAGATCCTGCTACCCAGGACCCCAGTGCTCATAGTTTGTGGCCTAATGCGTGTGTTGTCAGTAGTGCTTACCTGTGTCACTGAGGCTCTGCTGATCAGAACCTCAGTGCTTATGCTCTCTCTGCTTTTAAATTTGGCACCATAGGCTAGTGACTTCATTTTCCAATTTCATAACCCCCTTATAAGTCCATGGTATATGGTACCTAGGTACCCAGGGCATTGCGGTACCAGGAGATCCTTATGTGCTGCAGCATTTCTTTTTCCACCCACAAGGAGCTCAGACAAACCCTTTCTCATGACTGCCACTGCAGCCTGCGTGAAATAAAGCACATATTATTTCACAGCCATTTTCACTGCACTTAAGTAACTTATAAGTCACCTATATGTCTAAACTTCTCTTGCTGAAGGTTAGGTGCAAAGTTACTGAGTGTGAGGGCACCCTTGCACTAGCAAAGGTGGCCCCACATAGTTCAGGGCCATTTCTCTGGACTTTGTGAGTGCGGGGACGCCATTACACACGTGCACTACATATAGGTCAATACCTATATGTAGCTTCACATTGGTAACTTCGAATAGGGCCATGTAAGGTGTTTAAGATCATGGAATTGTCCTCTCATTCCAAATCTGATATTGGGGAGCCAAGTCCATGTATCCTGGGGGCTCCACTATGGACCCCCAATTCTGCCAAACCAGCTCTCTGAGGCTTGCACTGCAGCTACAGCTGCTGCCACCTCACAAACAGGGTTTGTTACACCATCTCCCTTTGGAAATAGTTGTTACAGGCTGGGGAGGGGTAGCCTCCCCCAGCCTCTAGAAATGCTTTGAAGAGCACAGATGGTACCCTCCTTGCATAAGCCAGTCTACACCGGTTCAGGGAACCCTTGTCCCCTGCTCTGGCGTGAAACTGGACAAAAGAAAGGGGAGTGACCACTCCCCTGTCCATCACTACCCTAGGGGTGGGACCCAGAGCTCCTCCAGTGTTTCTCAGACTTCAGCCATCTTGCTTTGCAAGGAGTGGGGGCACTCTGGAGGGCCAGTGCCAGCAGGTGACGTCAGAGACCGATCCAATCTTCTCCGCATGCAACCACGTCACCTTCAGCCACACCACCGAACTCCACTGGACCGACCACCACTGCGTCCACTTCACATTCAAGAAACACACCGAACACCACCGCACCCCACTACCTCCTCACCGCCGCTGGAGAAAAGTCACCAAAGACCAACTGACCAGCACCCTTGCCCAGAACCCGCCTACCGAGCCCACCGACCCAGACACCGCCGCCATCAACCTACGACGGTGGATCAACGACTGCGCCAACACCCTCGCACCACTCAAGAGGCCCACCGACAACCAGCAAAAGAAAAAAAGCCACCTGGTTCACAGACGAACTCATCACCTCCAAACGCACCTGACAGAAACTAAAGAAGAAATGGCTCCTCGAACGAACACCAGACAGCCTGGCAGCCCACAAGGAAGCCACCCGCAAGCACCACCAACTAATCCGACTCGCCAAACGTTCCCACTTCACAGAACGCCTGAACAACAACGCACACAACAGCAAAGAACTCTTCTGCATCGTGAAAGAGCTATCCAACCCCAGCGCCAACGCCAATGACATCCCACCCTCCCAAGAACTCTGCAACGCCCTGTCCACCTTCTTCTACCAGAAGATCGCCGACATCCACGAGAGCCTCAACACCAAGCCTCCGCCAGACCGCACCTCCGACTGCTCCTCCTACAACAACCGCCTGACCACCTGGACCCATAGATGACTCGGAAACTTGCAAGATCATGAACTCCATCCACTCAGGATCCCCTTCAGACCCTTGCCCCCACCACGTCTACAACAAAGCTGACTCCACCATCACCCCCCAACTTCGTAAGGTCATCAACTTATCATTCGAAACCGCAACCTTCCCGGAAAGCTGGAAGCACGCCGAAATCCACGCCCTCCTCAAGAAACCCAAGGCAGACCCCAATGACCTCAAAAACTTCCGCCCGATCTCCCTCCTCCCCTTCCCGGTGAAGGTCATCGAGAAGATCGTCAACGCTCAACTCACCCACCACCTCGAGGACAACTACATCCTGGACCCCTCCCAATCTGGTTTCAGACGCAACCACAGCACCGAGACCGCTCTCCTCGCCGCCACAGACGACATCAGACAGCAAATGGACAACAGCGAAACATCAGCCCTCATCCTCCTGGATCTCTTCGCAGCCTTCGACACTGTCTGCCATCACACCCTACTAACCCGCCTACACGAAGCCAGAATACAAGACAAAGCCCTCAACTGGATCTCCTCTTCCCTCTCCAGCAGAACCCAGAGAGTCCAACTCCCTCCCTTCCGCTCCGAAGCCACCATCATCATCTGCGGCATACCCCAAGGCTCATCCCTCAGCCCGACGCTGTTCAACGTCTACATGGCCCCCCTCGCACAACTGGCCCATCAGCACAACCTCAACATTCTCTCCTACGCCGACGACACCCAGCTCATCCTCTCCCTCACCAAAGACCCACACACCACCAAAGCTAACCTCCACGAGGGAATCAAGTTCATCGCCGAATGGATGAGGAAAAGCCGCCTGAAGTTGAACTCCGACAAAACGGAGGTCCTCATCCTTGGATGCACCCCCTCGGCCTGGGACGACTCCTGGTGGCCCAATGTGCTGGGACCCCCTCCAACTCCAACCAACCACGCACGCAACCTGGGCTTCGTCCTCGACTTCGCCCTCACCATGTCCAAGAAGGTCAACGCAGTCTCCTCCTCCTGCTACAACACCCTCCGCATGCTCCGTAGAATCTACAAATGGATCCCGACGGAAACCAGAAAAACAGTGACCCAGGCCCTCGTCAGCAGCAGACTGGACTATGGCAGCGCACTCTACACAGGCATCTCAGCAAAAGACATCCAACGCCTCCAACGCATCCAAAACGCCTCCGCCCGACTGGTCCTAAACGTACCCCGCCGATGCCACATCTCCCACCACCTGAGAGACCTCCACTGGCTCCCCGTGGACAAGAGGATCACCTTCAAACTCCTCACCCACGCACACAAGGCGCTCCACAACGCCGGACCTGTCTACGTGAACAACAGACTCAACTTCTACGTCCCCTCGCGCCAACTCTGCTCCGCCAACCTCGCCCTCGCCATCGTCCCCCGCTTCCAACGCAAGACCTCCGGCGGTAGATCCTTCTCCTATCTCGCCGCCAAGACCTGGAACGCCCTCCCGACCACCCTGCGACAGACCCAGGATCTTCTCACCTTCAGGAGACTCCTCAAGACCTGGCTCTTCGACCAGTAGCAGCAGCCCCCCCCCACCCAGCGCCTTGAAACCCTAACGGGTACGTAGCGCGCTCTATAAATACTATGATTGATTGAGTGATTGATTGATTACTTTTCTGAGAAAAAGTAATTTGTTCCACATCTTCATCCTCTGATGTGTGTGGTGCCTCGTGTGCCGTTGGTGGTGGTGGTGGAGAGGTAGAGGGGCCGACACACACTTCAGGACTTAATGATGTGGAGTCCAAGCTCTCTGCAGCTGCCATTTGTACTATGACATATGGCATCACTGCAGCAAGGAGGAATTGCAAATTTTTCAATATAGCAGCAACATCGTGGTGGTAGACAGCCGTCTCTTCCATGAGGGTGGGCACTTTAAGCTGAATGGACTCTGGCCTGTTTTCTGTCATGCTGCTGCCAGTTTGGGAAGGCAGTTGTTGTGGCCTCTCCCTCAGTGCAGCAGCCAGACACTGCTGGACTCCACGCAGTGGGGAGTGTGTGCCTCCGATGGCAGCTGTCTCGAGGCACGTGCGCACTCTCCCTCGGCTGCCTGCCATGTTTTCTATCCCCACAGAACCTGCTTAGCCAGCTCCCGTTGGACTCCTACCACTGTCCTTTGCAAGCTTGTCTCTGGGTCCTCAGATTCCTGAGCTGTGTTTGTTCTGACAGCTAGTATAGTTTGGTTGTTGGGTGGGTCATCTGGGGAGGCTGCAACATTGGGTGTCCTCCTTGCATCTGAAGGTGGTGCCTGGAGGGATCCCAGGACATCCTGGAGAGTCTGTTGGTTGATGGTTGTCAGCTGGTCATCCAGGTCATCGGTGAAATCCAGGACAGGCAGATAAGCAGGAGGCCCATCATCCTCTGCAATGAGATTTTTCTATGTTGTGGCAATTGACATAGCACATAATGTAATTGCTATTGGAGGCTCAGTGAATAAACTTACAGCCCAAAGATTTTTCTTGTGCGTTATGGGTCATATTCATCAGCACTTTGTCTCACATGAGTGTCAGGTAAAGGGAAGCTCAGGTGGTGCAATGGGCTGTGTTATATTTACAAAGTGTGATGTATCCCCTTGTAGTCGCTTGACACCACCTTGTTATTATGGCCCCTTCCCATGTATCAATTTGCATGGGAGGACCTTTGAATAGCTGTTGCGGTGGTCAAGCCATACCAACACACATTGCATTTCACCCCTGTCCCAGTTCTGCATGTTTTCGTACACCTGAGGCGGCACCAGTATCTTACACCACCCCAGGGATGGCATTATCGAGGCACAATGATGAAGTTTACTTTGTTTGCTCCTCATGTTTAAGTTTGTATATGTTTGCTGCATTTCACAGCACACTTGGACCTATCAGATTGCCATTTCTGTTTCTGGTTGTGTTGGAAGGTGGTCCTCCTACACAACTATGATCTCCCACTAGACGCAGCCAAACTTGCACTATGGTGCAAGGGATGCAGCACTATGGCAGGGCAGCTAATTTACCACTGGCACAATGTGGACCCAGGGATGGCCACCATGGGTATCATTTATTGATGTGAACAGCATTTTGTACATGACATTGCCAGATGCCACTAATTTATAGACATAGCCAGTTGACTTATTTTCATCTTTGATCAGGGCCTCTAGCTAGTTTGATGGGGATATTGCAGCTAGTTGTACAAGTGCACACATGAGCCCACATTACAAGTCTGGCAGTCCTATGACCACCAGTCTGCCATTGGCAGTATGACCACCACCAAAAGCCCAGGTGGAACTGGCACATTTGTACCGTGGGGGATAGCCCCTCGGGCCAATGGCCTGGCACTGGCAGGTTGCCACCAGCTAAAGAACTGGCAATGCCATCTGTCTAATGTCACCAGCCCAGTAATGCAATCAGTGCTACCCTCCAGATTGTAATCCTGCTATTCCACCAGCCTTTGCATGGTGGTCCAACTGCCATGCACATGTTGGTGGTAATGGGGTGTGGTGTGCCCCTGCACTGCCCATGCACCAGGCGTGGGCAGTGCAGAGGCCCCCATGCCCAGGCCCTTTGTACTTTCCACTGCCTTATTTGCGGTGAAAAGTGCAGTGTGTGCTGTCATATCAATGCACCCAACGATTAGCGCTGGCTCTATTTGATCCAACAACAATGTTATGATAACTTCCCCACAGAGCTGACATGAGGAGACATGGTTTCCACCCGCCATCCCAGGGTGAAAGAGTGAGAAAGTAGCCTCTTTCTAGGATGGTTGCCCCCACTTTTGGCCTATTTGTGAGTGTGTCAGTGTGTTTTTACTGTGTCACTGGGATCCTGCTAGCCAGGACCCGAGTGCTCATTGATAAAAACCTATATGTCAGTGTGTTTTGCCTGTCTCACTGAGATCCTGCTACCCAGGACCCCAGTGCTCATAGTTTGTGGCCTAATGCGTGTGTTGTCAGTAGTGCTTACCTGTGTCACTGAGGCTCTGCTGATCAGAACCTCAGTGCTTATGCTCTCTCTGCTTTTAAATTTGGCACCATAGGCTAGTGACTTCATTTTCCAATTTCATAACCCCCTTATAAGTCCATGGTATATGGTACCTAGGTACCCAGGGCATTGCGGTACCAGGAGATCCTTATGTGCTGCAGCATTTCTTTTTCCACCCACAAGGAGCTCAGACAAACCCTTTCTCATGACTGCCACTGCAGCCTGCGTGAAATAAAGCACATATTATTTCACAGCCATTTTCACTGCACTTAAGTAACTTATAAGTCACCTATATGTCTAAACTTCTCTTGCTGAAGGTTAGGTGCAAAGTTACTGAGTGTGAGGGCACCATTGCACTAGCAAAGGTGCCCCCACATAGTTCAGGGCCATTTCCCGGGACTTTGTGAGTGCAGGGACGCCATTACACACGTGCACTACATATAGGTCAATACCTATATGTAGCTTCACAATGGTAACTTCGAATATGGCCATATGAGGTGTCTAAGATCATGGAATTGTCCCCCCATTCCAAATCTGATATTGGGGAGCCAATTCCATGCATCCTGGGGGCTCCACTATGGACCCCCAATTCTGCCAAACCAGCTCTCTGAGGCTTGCACTGCAGCTACAGCTGCTGCCACCTCACAAACAGGGTTTGTTACACCATCTCCCTTTGGAAATAGTTGTTACAGGCTGGGGAGGGGTAGCCTCCCCCAGCCTCTAGAAATGCTTTGAAGAGCACAGATGGTACCCTCCTTGCATAAGCCAGTCTACACCGGTTCAGGGAACCCTTGTCCCCTGCTCTGGCGTGAAACTGGACAAAAGAAAGGGGAGTGACCACTCCCCTGTCCATCACTACCCTAGGGGTGGGACCCAGAGCTCCTCCAGTGTTTCTCAGACTTCAGCCATCTTGCTTTGCAAGGAGTGGGGGCACTCTGGAGGGCCAGTGCCAGCAGGTGACATCAGAGACCCATCCTGATAGGTCCTTACTGATAAGGAAGCCAATCCCCCTCCTAGGGCTATTTAGGGTCTCTCCTGTGGGTTCTCTTCAGATTCTCCTTGCAAGTTTCCAGCAGGAATCCTCTGCAACTACCACTTCATTCTCTGACCTGGGATCAACCGCAGCCTGCTTCAGGAACCACTGTAACAGCAACAAAGTATCCACAAGGGATGCTTTTCTTCTGCAACTTCAGCTCCAGCCAGTAACTGCAACAGTTTTCACAGTGTGCACACTCTGAGGACTCCCTGTCTTCACCCTGCAGCAGAAGGACCGAAGAAATCTCCTGTGGGGTGATGGGGTCACTCCTCTGCTCATGCAGGCACCTTCTAAGTCGACAACCGGTTCTCTTGGACTCCTTTCACAGCGACAAGCGTGCTCCTTGGAACACAGAGGGTAGACCCCATCGACACAGACTGTCCTGAGGTCCTGCTGTCACAATTTGGAGGAGGTAAGACCTTGCCTTCCCCCAGACCGACAGTACCCCTGTGCACTGTGTCTTCTTCACCTCCTGAGGCCTCAGTGTACTATTTGCAAAATTCCTTTGTGCACAGCCTGGCCCAGGCCCCTAGCACTCTATCCTGCGACACTCAACTCACTGAGTTGATCTCCGGCGGCGTGGGACCTTCCTGTGTAGTGCTGCACCAACCGCATTTTGCACCTCCTTTGTCCCCGTGTCCAGGGACTCCCGTTGGTGCTATCCGGTGCTCTGAGGGCTCTCTGAAGTGCTGAGAGCCCCCTCCTCCTCCACACACAGAGTTGAGGCCCCCAGGTCCCTCCTGGGTCTAGATAGCACCTAGTTGATGCAAAACATGACTTTGCCGGAACCAAGGCTTGTTGGAGGAATCCAGTGCCAAAACTCGTCTGCATCCAACTTCACGACATGGGACATCCTTTGCATCATGCAGGATCCCACTGGCATCTTCTAGGGTGCATTTCTGCAGTCTTCGTACAACCGGGGTCTCTTCTTTTGCACCCTCTTCTGGGTTGGCAGGGGCTCCTGTCCTTCCTGGAACTTCTTTTGACTTCTGGACTTGGTCTCCTTCTTTTGCAGGTCTTCAGGTCCAGGAATCAACTGTTTGTTGTTTGAAGACTTGGTTGGTTCTTGTAATAATTCCAATCACGAGGTGAAGTGTGTCCTAAGGAAACTTGCAGTACTTTACTCCTGCTATTCTGGGCTCTGGGGTGGGGTAATTTACTTACCTTTACTGTATTCTTACTCTCCCAGTGATTTTGCACACACCACACTTGTCTAGGGGGGAATTTGTGATTTGCATTCCACTTTCTTAGTATATGGTTTGTGTTGCCCCCTGACCTATTTTCTCCCATTACATTCTATAGCATTTACTATTGTTTGCACTGTCCCATGACTAATTACTTGCCTTATTTTGATGTCTAGTGTATATATTGTGTATAATACTTACCTCCAGAAGGAATATTGCCTCTAAGATTTTTTGGTACTGTGTCACCCAAATAAACTACCATTATTTTTAGTAACACTGAGTATTGTCTTTACTTGTGTATAAGTACTGTGTAACTATAAGTGCTATTGTGTGAGCTTTGCATGTCTCCTAGTTCAACCTAAGCTGTTCTGCTATAGCTACCTCTATCAGCCTAAGCTGCTAGACCACTACTACAGTTCACTAATAAGGGATAACTGGACCTGGTATAAGGTGTAAGTACCCAAGGTACCCACTACAAACCAGGCCAGCCTCCTACATTGGTGGTGCAGCAGTGGGATAAGTACTTGCAATTGCTTTACCACTTTGTTACTGGTGCTTTTCACAAGAAAAGCTTGCTCCAATACTTAGAGCATACATAGTATATACCTAGAAGTACTTTTCAAACTTTGTAAAAAGTTTTTAAACTTTGCAAAAGTTCTTACAAAGTTCTGAAAAGTTTTTCTTCTTTTCTCTAAAAGTTAGCTCTGTTATTCTACTAACTTTTTACATACTTTCCTAAACTTTTTCTCTTTCAATATGTCTTCTGTAGAACCTACCCCTAGAGTTGTCAAGACTACCTATGAGAATCTTAACTTTAAACGTTTTAGGGGTCTCGGTATTGAACTAAGTTTAGCGATTGGGAAGAACCCCATTAAGGAGTTCCTCTTAAATCTTCTCCTGCAAGATGACCAGGGACTCAGCACTGGTCCAGATCAGACAGAGGGGGCGGGGTGAGGGGGTAGAGGATGATTCCAACCAGGAATGCTCAGAGGAGCAAACTGACAATCCTGGGAGGGTCCTTCCCCTAATTTATCTGTTAACAGACCCCTTAGTACAAATGGTAGTGGGAAGGGTTCACATACTAGTAGGGTTCCCTTCACACCTAGAGGCCAGGTCACTAGGGTGGCTCCAGTTAGGGATAGATCAGCATCTGCACATTCCCATGTTACCTCTGGTTCAGAGGCATCCTACACATCTAACCCTGAGGATCAGTCCCTAGATAAGGAACTCAGAAAGCTGAGGTTAGAGGAGGCCAGACTGAGGCTACAGCAGCAACAGTTGGCCTTAGCCAGGGAATCCCTGGCTGTGGAAAGGGAAAGGCAGGGTTTGGGGTTAGTTCCCCATGGTGGCAGCAGCAGGTTCAGAAATTCAAATGTTAGGGAACCTTCATTTGACTCTAGGAATCTACATAAAGTTGTCCCTCCTTACAAGGATGGAGATGACATATATAAGTGGTTTGCTGCACGAGAGGGCCTGTAAATTTCACAGGGTCCCTCATGTTCAGTGGGCTGCTATCCTGTGGCTATCCTTCTCTGGCAAGGGGAGAGACAGAATTCTGAATGTTAGAGAGGATGATGCAGATAATTATCAAATTATTATAAGCGCACTCTTAGATGGTCTGGGCTTAACCACTGAACAATACAGGATAAAGTTCAGAGAGACGAGAAAGGAGTCATCACAGGACTGGACAGACTTTGTAGACTGTTCAGTGAAGGCCCTAGAAGGTTGGTTAAATGGCAGTAAGGTGACTGACTATGAAAGCCTGTATAACTTAATTCTGAGAAAGCAAATATTGAATAATTGTGTCACTGACTTGTTGCATCAGTATCTTGTAGACTCAGATCTGACCTCTCCCCAAGAATTGGGAAAGAAGGCAGGCAAATGGGTCAGAACAAGGGTGAACAGAAAAGTTCATACAGGGGTGACAAAGACAGCAAAAAGAAAGATGGTGAAAAATCTCAGGACAAGCATGGGGATAAAAGTAAACACAAATATCCTTCTTCAGGTCCAAAGCACTCCTCTGGGGGTGTGGATAAAACTTCTTCATCTTCTTCAAACTCTTCACACAATAAGAAACAGCCTTGGTGCTATGTGTGCAGAGGTAAAGGCCATTGGCCAGGGGATAAGTGCTGTTCAGGAAAAGCCCCTGAGCCTACCACCACTAATACATCAAACTCTAGTGCCCCTAGCAGTAGTGATAATAGTGGTGGGTCTACTGGCTATAGTCAAACTAAAGGTGTAGTTGGGTTAACTTTTAGGACCATAATAGAAACATGGGTAGACAGTCCCAAGACAGTTTCTGTCACACCTGGTGGCATTGGCCTTGCCACCTTATCTGCTTGTCTCCTTAACATGGATAAGTACAGGCAGTCAATCTTAATAAATGGTGTTGAGGCCTATGCATACAGGGCCACAGGTGCCAGTATCACCTTGGTGACTGAAAACCTGGTGTTACCTGCACAACACCTCCTTGGACAGAAGTACCAAGTTATTCATGTCAATGATTCCACTCATTCTCTCCAGTTAGCTGTAGTTCAACATAGTTGGGGTGAAGTTACTGGCCCTAAGCAGGTGGTGGTATCACCTAGCTTACCTGTAGATTGTCTCTTAGGGAATCACCTAGAGGCCTCAGGTTGGGCTGAGGTAGAGTTTAGGACTCAAGCATCCCTGCTGGGTATCCCTGAGGAATTGCTTCCTCTCTTTTCTGGTGAAATGTAAAAGCAAAGGAGAGAAAAAGGCCTGAAATCTCAGGATCCCTCTCCACCAACAGGTAAAAAGGGTATCAAAGTATCTCTTCCCCACCCTGCCGCTGAGGATAGCATTCCTGTGGTGGGAGAAATCTCTCCTGGGGTGGAACCTGTACCAAGGGAGCCCTGAGCTACCACAGCTGGACTCCCAGAGGTAAATGTACCTCTCTATGGAACTACTAACCCAGATGTGCAAAATTGCATCATTTTAGTAAATATGGAGCATCCCTCCAGCCCTCCCAGAGAAACTTTACTGCAGCAGACCTGCACTGCCTCTATACACTTAGGACAGCAGCCCTGTCCTAGTGTGGAGCCTATAGGACAGCAGCCTTGCCCTCCTACAACTCAGGAGAAACAGCACCATTGTTCTCTCTTACAGCCATATGGACAAAGTTTTTGCCCAGCTATGGCTTGATTGAGACAGCATCCCTGTCTAGCATTTCCTGCATCTGACATAGGCCCAGTGGACCAATCCCACTGCCCAAATTTAAAACAAACTAATAGGAACTAGGGGAATTTACACTCACACTGTTGGTTAGGTAAAACATCTCCAAACAGGGTGGTTTACATCCCCACAAGGAAGCAACCATATAATGGATGATAAAGGGAGTAACCATTCTATTGCAGATCTACTCACCACTTATCACCACTTAGACAATAAAGTCTCAACTGGCCAATGTTAGCCTTATTGTCCTTTTGGGGGTCGTTTTGTGAGAAAGTAGCCTATTTATAGCATGGTTACCCCCACTTTTGGCCTGTTTGTGAGTGTGTGTCAGTATGTTTTTACTGTGTCACTGGACCCTGTTGGCCAGGACCCCAGTGCTCATAGGTAAAAAACGATATGTCAATGAGTTTTGCCTGTCTCACTGAGATCCTGCTAGCCAGGACCCTAGTGGTCATAGTTTGTGGCCTAATGTGTGTGTTGTCAGTAGTGCTTAACTGTGTTACTGAGGCTCTGCTGATCAGAACCTCAATGCTTATGCTCTCTCTGCTTTTAAGTTTGTCACTATAGGCTAGTGACTTCATTTACAAATTTCATTTGGCACACTGGGCCCCCCTTATAAGTCCATAGTATATGGTACCTAGTTACCCAGAGCATTGGGGTTCCATAAGATCCTTATGGGCTGCTGCCTTTCTTTTGCCTCCCATAAGAAGCTCAGACAAACCCTTTCACAGGACTGCCACTGCATCCTGCGTGAAATAACGCACACATTATTTCACAGGTATTTTCACTGCACTTACCTAACTTATAAGTCACCTATATGTCTAACCTTCACTTGCTGAAGGTTAGGTGCAAAGGTACTAAGTGTGAGGGCACCCTTGCACTAGCAAAGGTGGCCTCACATAGTTCAGGGCCATTTCTCTGGACTTTGTGAGTGCGGGGACGCCATTACACACGTGCACTACATATAGGTCAATACCTATATGTAGCTTCACATTGGTAACTTCGAATAGGGCCATGTAAGGTGTTTAAGATCATGGAATTGTCCTCTCATTCCAAATCTGATATTGGGGAGCCAAGTCCATGTATCCTGGGGGCTCCACTATGGACCCCCTGTACTGCCAAGCCAGCTCTCTGAGGCTTGCACTGAAGCTACAGCTGCTGCCACCTCACAGACAGGGTTCTGCCCCCATGGGGTCTGAGCAGCTCAATCCCAGGAAGGCAGAACAAAGCATTTCCTTTGGGAGCAGGGTGTTACACCCTCTCCCTTTGGAAATAGGTGTTACAGGCTGGGGAAGAGTAGCCTCCCCCAGCCTCTAGAAATGCTTTGAAGAGCAAAGATCGTGCCCTCCTTGCATAAGCCAGTCTACTCCGGTTCAGGGACCCCTTGTCCCCTGCTCTGGCGTGAAACTGGAGAAAGGAAAGGGGAATTACCACTCCCCTGTCCCTCACTACCCTAGGGGTGGGACCCAGAGCTCCTCCAGTGTGTCCCAGACTTCAGCCATCTTGCTTTGCAAGGTGTAGGGGCGCTCTGTAGGGCTCTGAGTGGCCAGTGCCAGCAGTTGATGTCAGAGACTCCTCCTGATAGGTCTATACCTGATAGGGTAGCCAATCACCCTCTCAGGGCTATTTAGGGTCTCTCTTGTGGGTTCTCTTCACATTCTACTTGCAAGTTTCCAGCAGGAATACTCTGCAATTACTACTTCATCCTCTGACCCCGGATCAACCACAGCCTGCTTCAGGAACCACTGTGACAGCAACAAAGGATCCACAAGGGATACTTTTCTTCTGCAACTTCAGCTCCAGCTAGCACCTGCAACAGTTTCCACGGTGTGGACGCTCTGAGGACTCCCTGTCTTCACCCTGCACCCGAAGGACCGAAGAAATCTCCTGTGGGGTGACGGAGTCACTCCCCTGCTCATGCAGGCACCTTCTAAGTCGACAACTGGTTCTCTTGGACTCCTCTCACAGCAACGAGCATGCTCCTTGGAACACAGAGGGTGGACCCCATTGACACAGACTGTCCTGAGGTCCTGCTGTCGCAATTTGGTGGAGGTAAGACCTTGCCTTCCCCCAGAACGACAGTACCCCTGTGCACTCCATCTTCTTCACCTTCTAGGCCTCTGTGTACTATTTGCAAAATTCCTTTGTGCACAGCCTGGCCCAGGTCCCTAGCACTCTATCCTGCGACACTCAACTCACTGAGTTGATCTCCGGTGGCGTGGGACCTTCCTGTGTAGTGCTGCACCAACCACATTTTGCACCTCTTTTGTCCCTGTGTCCTGGGACTCCCGTTGGTGCTATCTGGTGCTCTGAGGGCCTGTGAAGTGCTGAGAGTGCCTTCTTCCTCCTCACACAGAGTTCAGGCCCCCAGGTCCCTCCTGGGTCTGGATAGCACCTAGTTGACGCAAAACACGACTTTGCCGGAACAAGGCTTGTTGGAGGAATCCAGTACCAAAACTCACCTGCATCCAACTTCACAACGTGGGACATCCTTTCCATCATGCAGGAACCCGCTGGCATCTTCCTAGGGTGCATTTCTGCAGTCTTCGTCCAACTGGGGACTCTTCTTTTGCACCCTCTTCTGGGTTGACTGTTTGTTGTTTGAAGACTTGGTTGGTTCTTGCAATAATTCCAATCACAAAGTGTAGTGTGTTCTAAGGAAACTTGCAGTACTTTACTCCTGCTTCTCTGGGCTCTGGGGTGGGGTAATTTACTTACCTTTACTGTATTCTTACTCTCCCAGCGATTCTGCACACACTACACTTGTCTTGGGGGGAATTCGTGATTCGCATTCCACTTTCTTAGTATATGGTTTGTGTTGCCCCTAGACCTATTTTCTTCCATTGCATTCTATAGCATTTCCTATTGTTTGCACTGTCCTATGACTAATTACTTGCCTTATTTTTTTGTCTACACTATATATTGTGTATAATACTTACCTCCAGAAGGAGTATTGCGTCTGAGATATTTTCCTTTATTTTTGGTAACACTGAGTATTGTCTTTACTTGTGTATAAGTACTGTGTAACTATAAGTGGTATTGCATGAGCTTTGCATGTCTCCTAGTTCAGCCTAAGCTGCTCTGCAATAGCTACCTCTATCAGCCTAAGCTGCTAGAACACTACTACATTTCACTAATAAGGGATAACTGGACCTGGTATAAGGTGTAAGTACCCAAGGTATCCACTACAAACCAGGCCAGCCTTCTACAGAAACTTGTAATGCTAACCGCAGAGAAAAGACCACACTGGCAGTCTTACCATCGCCAGACTTTCCCATCCGCTATTCCCCACCCATTAATGTGATAATGTGCACCATAATGTTCACAGACATACACTATGGCCCTCATTCTGACATTGGTGGTAAGTACCGCTTACCGCCATGCTGACTGCCGCCAACATACAGCCTGCGGCGGCGGATCACCGCTACTCATATTATGACACACTCATAGCAATCCGTCACTATACAGCCACAGCCACAAACACAAGTCCGCCAGCCCAAAGGTCGGTGATAAACTGGCGGTAGCAAAACCCACACCGTTACGCCAACAGAACTACACCCACAACATTATGACCCATGAATCACCGCAGCTGACATTCAATGGCGGTAAAAAATTGGCGTTACATACCGCTGCACTCAAAATACACACGCACATACAAAACTACACCGCATTGGACAATTCAAATTGCACACACCTGAAACACATACACACACCACACCCACACCACTGTAAAACATCCTCCCACATTACCCATAACCCTTTATGACTACAAACAAGTGCCACAAGAGAGATAGCAAGACCACAGTCAAGACCACAGCCACACACCACCATCACCTATACACTATCCACGCACCTTACATCACACACTCCAACACATCAGCCCACACACCCTCACCCACACCACTCACACTACACCCATGGCACCACAACGACATCCCAGATTCTCTGAGGAAGAGTTGAGGGTCATGGTGGAGGAAGTCATTTGGGTAGAGCCACAGCTATTCAGACCATAGGTGCAGCCGACATCCATTGCCTGGAAGATGGACCTATGGCGGGGAATCGTGGACAGGGTCAACACCGTGGGACAGCACCCCAGAACAAGGGATGACATCAGGAAGAGGTGTAACGACCTTCGGGGGAGGGTGCGTTCCACAGCAGCAAGATGCCAAATAGCTGTACTGAGGACTGGCGGTGGACCCCCACCCCCACCTCCACAACTAACAACATAGGAGGAGCAAGACTTGGCAATCATGCATCCTGAGGGCCTGGCAAGAGTAGGAGGAGGACTGGACTCTGGTAAGTCAAATTTCTATTAATATCACTCCCCCACCTGCATGCCATCACAAACCCCCACGCTTACCCACACTCCCATCACTCCACCACCTCCCACACACCCCACCATCACAACCCACCCCTCCCAATACTAAGCCCTGCAATACAACACAAGTGCATGGAACCCCATCTCAGACCTGCATGGACATCTATCACTAAAGCATGCACACTAGAGGGAAACAGCAAGCCCACCAAAGATCTACTAACACAAAGCAAAACTGCCATGGCAATAACAACCTTAGAGGGCAACACACCCATGCACAAGATGTTACACGCAGAAACAAAACACTGCATTTACATCCCCACAGGTCCCCCAGCCAACGTCACCAGAGAGGAGGTGCCAGCAACATCCAGTTCCCCCCCCCAGAAGAGGCCCACAGTGATGACAGCAGCTCTGTACGCCTGGATCTGGATGACCAACCTGGTCCATCAGGGTTCTCCGGACAGTTGGTTACCCAGGCACAGTCCCATACCACCACAGAGCCTCCCCCCTCAGGAAACACCACCACAGTACCCACCCAGTGGGCCCATACCTCTGTCCCCAGGACAGGTCAATCAGCAGTGTGTCCACCACTACAGGGACCCCAGGCCACCCCACAAACACAGGACAATCAGGGACCTGGGGTCAGTGGTGGTAGGCACACATTTTCAGGGGACAGAGGCACAGGACAACAGTGAAGCTGGGAGGACTGATGTGTGACTGGGTATGACAGACCCAGGGAACCAACTCTCCAGGAGGCACTCACCAAGATCCTGGGAGCATACCACCATTCCCAGGAGACGATGGGCCAATTACTGGACAAGTTGCAGGAGAACCAGTGGCTCCAGGACGGACAGTACCTGGGGATCAGGGAGGACTTGAAGTCCATTAACACCACCTTGACCTCCATTGCAGGGGTGCTGGCAGACATGGCCAAAAGTATGAGGTAGGCAGTGGCACACCACCGGGCCACCTACCACTAGCCAAACCAATGAACAGCCCTCCACCTCTGCTGCCGCTAGGGGACAGGGGGCCCTGCCACAGGACCAACAGGCCACCAGCACCACTCCCCCTGCAGATGGGGACCCACCCTGCAAACGGTCCCTGCGATCCAGGCAGAAGCCAGAGACTATTGCCTAGTCCCCAGCCAGGAAATAAGACTCTCCTGATTGTCACCCTTGTTGTCCACCCTGTCCACCTTGAACTGCCATTGCTACACTTCCTATGACCCCTTGGACAATGCACCTGTGACCCACATAGCCTGGACTCTATCCTGGACTTTCCTCCACCATCAACCCAGCCCGTTGCACTTCCCCCTCTACTTATTAGCACTTAAAAAAACACCATTTGAAAAATAATACAAGTAGGGAGTCTGTCAAATGACTGAATTATGTATTGATTTAACAAGGTATAAACACTGCAATATAAATGTACAGTAATGTATACATAGGAATGATCTGTAGTTGGTTCTAGTCAACACACCAGGAGCGATAGTGGGGCACAAATATCTGCAAATAGAGATGCCAAAGGGTACAGTGAGTGGCCATAGAAGTGGGAAAATCAGCCTGCCAGTTACAATGTCAAACACAAAACAGTCATTTTAATTTGAAGTTACACTGTCTTACCTGTGTGTCATTGGAAGTATTGTTGAATTATTGCACTTCTGTTGTCCTCATCCTCACCCTCTGCCTCCTCATCCACAGGGTCCACTGCTGCCACACGGCCATCTTCAGCCTCCTCCTCCTGCAGAAAAGGCACCTGGCGATGCAAGGCAAGGTTGTGCAACATACAGCATTCCATGATGATCTGGCAGACCATCTTGGGTGAGTAGCACAAGGAACCACCGGTCAGATGGAGGCAACGAAACCAGGCCTTCCGGAGGCAGAATTTCCTCTGTATGATTCTTCTCGTTTGCCCATGTGCCTCATTGTACCGTTCCTCTGCCCTTATCCTAGCATTCCTCAAAGGGGTCAGTAGCCATGAGAGGTTGGGGTAACCAGAGTCACCTGCAAACATCGAGGGACCACTGTTAGCCACACACTTACCTTTAGAGCCCATACCATACCCATACACCAACATCCACTGGGTGGGAACGAGAACTCACCTATTAGCCACACCCTGTGCCACTGGAGTTGAGCCATCACATATGGGATGCTCCTATTCCTCAGGATAAAGGCATCATGCACAGACCCAGGATACTTAGCATTGACATGGGAGATGTACTGGTCCCCCAGGCACACTATTTGCACATTCATAAAGTGAAAGCTCTTTTGATTTTTGAACACCTGTTCATTTCACCGGTGGGGGAGGGACAAATGCAATATGGGTAGCATAAATAGCCCCAATAATGTTGGGGATATGTCCCATTGCATAGAAATCTGCCTTCACTGTGGTCAAATCCTCCACCTGGGGGAAAACGATGCAGGTGTTTAATCAGGGCAGACAACACTCTGGTCAGCACTATTGAAAACATTGTCTGTGACATTCCTGCTGCCAAGCCCACTGTCACTTGGAAAGAATGAGTTGCCAAGAAATGGAGCACTGATAGCATTTGAACAAGAGGGGGGATCCCGGTGGGTGACGGATAGCAGATATCAGGTCAGGCTCTAATTGGGCACACAGCTCTGTGATTGTGGCCCTGTCCAGTCTATGGTTGCGGATAATGTGCCTGTCCGCCATTGCTGCCAAGTCCACCATTGGCCTGTACAATGGGGGATATCTCCATCTCCTATTCATCCACAGCGGTTGCAGTCCAGGTGGCAAAATGGTGAGCAGCTGGTCAGTATCCCATATTTCCAAACACTACACTTCATTGCATGTTGTGACTGCATGTTGTGACTGTAACAGCAAATTGTTGGATAGGCCCAAATGGTGCTTATGTGTACTGTGATGCATTTAGGTGCCCTGGCCTCCCCCCCCGAAATGGTGTCCGCCTGTCCTCTTAGGAGGGACATGTGAAAATGAGGTAATTTCCACAGATGTTGTGCACCGTTGCGGGAAGCAGTCGAAAACCGCTGTGCAACGCCTTGGTTAACATTGGGCCCAATGGGTCACAGTGGCCAATGGTGATGTACGCCGGTGGTGACGGTGTGCACTGCCGTGGACCTGACCGCCATTTTCTATCAGTTCACTCACTTGCTACCTGACCTTCAACAGGAGAGGACCTACACTGCATGTGCTGCTGTGGCCTGTGTCCGGAACCTACCATGGCTCGTGTCACTGGGGAAAGGGCCCCTGCATTCACCGCGGCGGAGTTGGAGCGACTGGTGGATGGGGTCCTACCCCAGTTCCGAATGCTGAATGGGCCTCCAGACCAACAGGTGAATACACTGTGAGCACGATGCATGGGGCATGAATGCATGGAGTGGTGTCTGTGAAGGCCTCTGTAAGGGGAGGTTGGTGGAAGGGCAATGGGCAGCGTGATGCATGTATGGTGGGCCATGTCTGTGCGTAAGGGGATGTGAGGGCTAAAGTGGGCCATGAGTGTAACAGGCAGTACGGTCTGACTGATACCTTTTCCTATGTGTATTTCTCTGCAGGTCAGCGCTCATCAGAAAAAGGGTACATGGCGTGCCATTGCCAGGGTCGTGCGAACACTGGGGGTCTACGGCAGGTGGAACACCCACTGTAGGAAACAGTGGGAGGACCTGAGATGCTGGGCACGGAAGACGGAGGAGGCCCAGCTGGGGATTGCTTCTTGTTCTTCTTTGCCTCCCAATGGGGAAGGGGAGCCCATCGAACCCTGACCCACCTGCTGGCCAGCATCCTGGCGGTGGCCTACCCGGAGCTGAATGGGTGCATGGGGGCATCACAGCAGCCACTAGGGGGTGCGTACAGTTGGCCCAATTACTACTTGTGCGTGGTGGTGTGGCATTCGGGTGGGGGTTGTGGGCCTGTGGATACCCCTAGGCCAGGTTGGACATTGTAGGGTAGGTCCCATGTTGGGCAGGATCCTGATGTAAAATATCTCCAACCAAGCTAGTAGGCATCCGCTACTGGGCAGGGGTCTGTGGGTCTCAGGTATGCTGCAATTGGCATTAGGTGTCCCTGTCCAAAACAAGAAGCAATCCCCAGCTGCTGCCTGGAAGGGCAAGAGGTCTGCACCAGCAGACAGGAAGAACAAGGGGCCTGGTGCTGGGACTCAGTCAGAGCCCACACCACCAACCATGGTTGTGCGAGGTTGCAGTGGATGGGCAGGAGCTTCCCACCACAACCGCCACCAGCAGCAGCACCACTACCACCACTGAGCAGCCGTGAATGCCAGCGGATGGCCTGTAGACCTGCCTCCAAGGGCTATTGTGCGGCCTGCCCCCTGCAAATCCTGTGGGTATGACACCCAGCTGAGAGACTGTGACCTTGCATTCTTCAGGATCTTTTTTTTAAAATTATTTTATTTTGTATATTTTATTAACCCAAAAGAGTGCAACAACATGTACAGCATTTCAGTATTTCAAACAGAGATTCTCGTTTCTACATGCATAAAAAAACCCACATCTATTCACCTTCATGACCGGTTCGACTTGACCTTTTAGCTAACCAACTACCCAGTACTCCCCACGTGGCTTGCCCCTTTCATCTCCCTTCTTTCCCTTTATGCTCATACAGGGCAAGCTCAAGCTGGTATGTTGAGAGAAGGCAGTCTAGCCAGGTTTGAAATGTGGGGGGATGTTGATCCAGCCAAGCCGCAGATATACAAAGCGTATAAACAGACATACTTATAAAGACAAACTTAGACACATGGGGTGCAATCAAATCAGATACCCCGAACACTACTACCACGTGGTTAATTCTCCATCTTGCCTAGCGACTTCTTTAATAAACTGATCCACTTTCTCCTGCAGCGTGAGTAACTTTATACATGTGGCGTACATATGTGGTAGGTCGACGCTGTGCTGGTGACATCTTGGACAATGTACCACTCTGTCCGACCCCACTTTAATAACTTCACGAGAGTAAAGTAGAGGTCAAATATTTTGTTTAATAATGTTGTGCCTGGAGGGACGTGGAGTTCAAAATGCTACAACACAGTCCTTAGGAATCATAAAAGACCTAGGCCCTCATTACAACATTGGCGGTAAAAGCCGCTTACCGCTGTGCAGAAGACTGCCAACACACCGCCGCGGCCGTGGAATTCCTCCACAGCTATTATGACCCACAGTTCGGAATCCGCCAAAATTCTGACACCCACATAAGTCCGCCACACCAAAGGTCAGTGATAAACTGCCGATAACAGAACCTCCACCGTCACGCTAATAGAAATACGCCTACACTATCAGGACACACAAATCCACACGGCGGTCTTTCAACCGCGGTATTCCATTGGCGGTACACACCGCCGGGCTCAAAATACACATACATCTCCAAAACACCACCACATTGGACAATTCGAAATACACACACCTGATACACATACACACACCACTCCCACACACTCAGTACACTATAAAACACACACCCACATCACCCACAAACCCTTACGACAACAAATCACGAACGAAAGCCAGAGAGACACACCCATGATCAACAACACTAGCATCCACAGGCACACCAGACCATCACCCACATAACTTCCACGCACCTCACACAACACCCCACTACATATCAGCACACTTATCACCACACACACCACCCCACACATCACCTACACCACCCCATGGCACGGCAAAGATACCCCAGGTTCTCGGAGGAGGAGCTCAGTGTCATGGTGGAGGAAATAGTCCGTGTAGAGCCACAGTTATTCGGATCACAGGTGCAGCACATCTCAATTGCAAGGAAGATGGAGCTATGGCGAAGAATAGTGGACATGGTCAACGCAGTGGGACAACACCCAAGATATCGGGAGGACATCAGGAAGAGGTGGAACGACCTACGGGGGAAGGTGCTTTCCGTGGTCTCCAGACACCACCTGGCGGTTCAGCGGACTGGCGGCAGACCCCCGCTTCCTCCCCCACAACTAACAACATGGGAGGAGCAGGTCTTGGCGATTCTGCATCCTGAGGGCCTTGCAGGAGTAGTTGGAGGAATGGACTCTGGTAAGTCAAACCTTTAACTACTTCATCCCCCACCCAACTGCATGCTATCACCTACCCCCACCCTCGCCCTCACCCCCATCACTCCTACTCCTCACAAATGTCCCACTATCACAAACCACACATCCCAACACCAGGCCCTGCATGCAAAAACAAAGCATGGACACTCATCACTAAAGCATGCCCACTGCACATACCCATACACCCCCCCTAAACCACCATCACACAAGGTCCCACACAGGAATGCAAGCACTGGGGTAGAGGGTCACCCACCCATTGCACACCTTGACACACACAGATGCAATAATCATGCCTTTATACCCCTGCAGGACACCTACCCAATGTCACCGGACAGGAGGGTCCACACATATCCACACCACCAACAGAAGAGGCCCACAGTGATGACAGCACCTCTGTCCAACAGGATCTAGATGACCAGCCTGGCCCATCGGAGACCTCGGGACAGTCGGTTCCCATCACACAGTCACAGGCCACTACAGAGCTTCCCCCTTCTGGAAACACCAGCACAGCACCCACCCAGCGGGCCCATATCTCCGTCCCCAGGACACATCAATCAGAAGTGTGTCCACCACTAAAGGGAACCCAGGCTAACCCACCACCCTAACAACACCAGGGACCTGGGGGCAGTGGTAGTGGGCACACGGTCCAGGGGACAGAGGCCCAGGAACACAGGGGAACTGGGAGGGCTGCTGTGCGACAGGGGGCGGACATGCCCAGGGAACCCACTCTCCACGAGGCCCTCTCCTCCATCATGGGAGCCTACCACCACTCCCAGGAGACGATGGCAACGGTACTGGCCAAGTTTCAGGAGACCCAGCGCCTGCAGGAGGAACAGTATATGGGCTTCAGGGAGGAACTCAGAACCATCAATTCCACCCTGGGCACCATCGTAGGGGTGCTGAAGGAAGTACTCAACACCAGGAGGGACACTGTGGCACTACAAGGGGCCCCTGACACTAGCCTGGACGATGAACTGTCCACCACCTCCGCCGGCGTTAGTGGACAGGAGGCACCACCACAGGACCACCAGCACCTAACACCCTGCAGAGGGATAACCACCTCGCAAACGGTCCCTGAGATCCAGGAACAAGACAGAGAACGATGCCAAGACCCCCGCCAAGAAATGAGACCACCCTGATTGTCATCCTACTGTCCCACTTTGTCACCCTGTCCATCCTTAAACTGCCCCAGCTCCACTTCCTATGCCCATTTGGGCAATGCACCTGTGAGACTAATAGACTGGACTCTGCCTTGGACATTCCTCCGCCATCAACCCTCACCATTTTGCTACCCACTCCAATTTTGAGCACTAAAATAAACACCCTTAAAACACAAAACAATCTGGAGTCTGTCTGTGATTTCGGAATACTGTATTAGCAATAACTGTGGCAAAAAGCTCTTTCATTTGTAATGTCAACATACCTATGTCACACAGCTCTAGTCCATGAGGAAACAAAGCAGATGTCACACAGTGGGACCCACATCTGTGAAATCGTAAGGGAAAGTGACAACTCAGTGACCATACACTGGGTGAAAATGACAGAAAGTAGAGAGGTAGTAGTGTTTAAGTACATGTAGTAGGCAGGTTTGTATTCTTACCTGTGTCTCATTGGAAATATTGCTGGATCACTGAGTCCCTGTTGTCCATGTCTTCTTCCTCTGCTTCCTCATCTTCACTGTCCACAGGCTCCACAGCTGCAACAACACCGCCATCTGGACCATCCTCCTGCAGAAAGGGCCCCTGTCGTCGCAAAGCCAAGTTGTGAAGCATACAGCAGGCCACGATGATCTGGCACACCTTCTTTGGTGAGTAGAATAGGGATCCTCCTGTCATATGGAGGCACCTGAACCTCGCCTTCAAGAGGCCGAAGGTGCGTTCAATCACCCTCCTAGTTCGCCCATGGGCCTCATTATAGCATTCCTCTGCCCTTGTCCTGGGATTCCTCACTGGGGTCAGTAGCCATGACAGGTTGGGGTAACCAGAGTCACCTGCAAATGCGAGGGACAACTGTTAAACACACACTAACCTGGAGGGATATCCCCAGACAACCATTCCCACTGACTTGCTTCCAGGTGCTCACCTAATAGCCACACATGGTGCCTCTAGAGTTGACCCATCACATAAGGGATACTGCTATTCTGCAGGATGTAAGCGTCATGCACTGAGCCAGGGAACATGGCATTCACATGGGAGATGTACTGGTCTGCCAAACATATCATCTGTACATTCATTGAATGATAACTCTTCTGGTTTCTGTACACCTGTTCACTCCTGTGGGGGGGGGTACCAAAGCCACATGTGTCCCATCAATGGCACCTATGATGTTGGGGATATGTCCCAGGGCATAGAAATCACCATTCACTGTAGGCAAATCCTCAACCTGATGGAAAACGATGTAGCTCCGCATGTGTTTCCGCAGGGTAGACAACACTCTTGACAACACGTTGGAAAACATAGGCTGGGACATCCCTGATGCTATGGCCACTGTTGTTTGAAAAGACCCACTTGCAAGGAAATGGAGCACTGACGGCACCTACACTTGAGGGGGGATTCCTGTGGGATGGCGGATAGCTGACATCAGGTCTAGCTCCAGCTGGGTACACAGTTCCTGGATTGTGGCACGGTCAAGCCTGTATGTGATTATCACGTGTCTTTCCTCCATTGTCGACAGGTCCACCAACGGTCGGTACACCGGAGGATGCCGGCATCTCCTCACATGTCCCAGCGGACAGTGCGTATGAAGGACAACAGCGAGCACAGAGTCAACCAACTCAGAGGTATGTACCCACAGCTTACACAGAACACCATTCATAATCTAAAAAGTGGTCTGTATGAGTGTTGAGTCTAGGCCTAGGTATGTGTGACGCAGTTGAAAATGAAGCCATGTGGGCCCCTGAAATGGCGGCTGCCTGACCTGTAAAGTGGGACAATGGGATGTGAGGTAACTTCACTGGCGTTGTACACCGTCGCGGTAGGCGGTCGAAGACCGCGGCGCAATGCTGCATTGATAACATTGGACCCTATGAGTCCCAGGAGCCAATGACGATGTACGCCGGCGGTGACGGTATGCACCGCCGCGGACGTGACTACCATTTTCTATCTGTTCAATCACTCGATACCTGATCTTCGACAGGAGAGGACCTACACTGCAAGTGCTGCTGTGACCTCGGTCTGGAAGAGACAATGGCTCGAGTGTCTGGGGAAAGGGCCCCTGCCTTTACATCGGAGGAGTTGGAGAAACTCGTGGATGGGGTCCTCCCCCAGTACACGCTACTCTACGATCCTCCAGACAAACAGGTAAGTACACTGGGAGCATGCTGTATGGGCTATGTCTGTGTGGAGTGGGGTGGATGAAAGATGAGGGGGTAGATTTAGGCGTGCATGAAACGACGGTGAGTGCATGTGCCACATGGCAAGGGTGGGGATGGGGGCCAATCACTTTGACAGTGCAGTTGGGAATAACTTTCTCTTCCCCCTGTACAAATCATTTAGGCCTGCGCCCACCAGAAAAAATATATTTGGCGTACCATCGCCAAGGACGTCCGGACCCTGGGGTCTACCACAGACGGAGCACCCACTGCCGGAAAAGATGGAAGGACATTTGCCGCTGGAGCAAGAAGACGGCGGAGGCTCAGCTGGGGCTGGCCTCCCAACGTGGGAGGGGTGCCTGTCGCACCATGACCCCTCTGATGTTCAGGATCCTGGTGGTGGCGTACCCGGAGTTGGATGTGCGCTTGAGGGCATCACAGCAGCCACAAGGGGATGAGTACACTCGCATTCTGCTGACTTTGCGCGCAGTGGAAGGGTCTGGGTGGGGGAGGTGGGCTGTGGGTTTCCCTATGCCAGGGCGAGTTCCGTAGGCAAGGTCCCTCCATAAGGCAGGCCATGTGGCACCCCAGCCCACCTCTGTACAGTGGCAAGTACACCTAGTCATGCCCCTGTGTCATCTATGTGTGCAGATGTCGTCCATAGCCTTGTAGGCCATTTCCCAGGAATTAAACAGTGGAGCCCAAGAGCATGGCGTGGTATAGGCGGCTTCTGCGCCTGTCGTGTCCACCAACGGTAGCGGTAATGCATGCACTCAACATTTCTTTCTTCTGTCGTCCACCACTTTTTGTGGTCTCCCTGTTCTTGTGTGCATTAACATCACCAGGCGGAGGAGAAGTGGCACCGGAGCACGAGGGAGCTGCGTCCCACATGGCCATGGAGGGCCACACTACGGACTCAGAGTTCACCAGTGGGATGGAGGGCGAGGGAAATCCACGGCGGGGACAGGAGCTGAGACCAGTGACACGGACTCATCCTCTGATGGGAGCTCCCTTGTGGTGGAGGCAACATCTGTGCCCCCATCATCTACAGGTACAGCCGCCACCCACCCTTCCAGCACCGCCCTCCCAGCAGCCCCTCAGTCTTCGCCTGTGCTTGCTCACCCGGGACGGTGGGCATCACCTTCGCCCCAGGCACCTCAGGCCCTGCCCCAGTCTCCCCTGCTGCCCTCAGTGAGGAGGCCAGTGACCTCCTCAGGTCCCTCACTGTTGGGCAGTCTACCATTTTGAATGCCATACAGGATGTAAAAAGGAAGTTGCAACAAACCAATGCATTCCTGGAGGGCATTCATTCTGGTCAGGCGGCCCTTCAGCAAGCTTTTCAGACTCTGGCCTCAGCACTGATGACAGCCATTGTCCCTGTGTCTAGCCTCCCCCCTCCAACTTCCTCCACCCGACCCAATCCCCTGTACCTCAGCCTATCCCAAGCACACCTACAGACCAACATGCACACATGTCAACACACAAGGGAAGCTCAGGCAAACATAAGCACCACACGTCCCACAGGCACTCACGCAAGCATCACACACATGCAGACATACCGACATCCACTGCCTCCACTGTGTCCCCCTCCTCCTCGTCTCCCTCCTCCCTCTCTGTTTCGTCTACACTCACACCTGCATGCACTACCTCTACAGCCACTACGTCCCTCTCCAGTACACCCACCACCACACCCCGCTCACGTGCAGTCACCACCCCCACTATCATTCACACGTCCCCTGTGTCCTCTCCCAGTGTGTCTTTGATCCCCCCTCCGAAGATACACAAACGCAGGCACACACCCCCCCAACAGCCATCCACCTCACGACAGCCTCCAGCGCATGCACCTTCACCCAAAGTCAACAAACGAACACCTCCTACAACCACAACCTCTTCCTCCACTACCAAACCCCCGCCAGCTACCCGTCCCAGTGTGTTTATAAAAAACTTTTCCTGTCCAACCTTGACCTCTTTCCCACACCTCCCCCACCCCGTCCGTCTCATAGCTCCCTGTAGGAGGCTGGCCTGGTTTGTAGTGGTACCAAGGGGTACTTACACTCTGCACCAGGTCCAGTTATCCCTTCTTAGTGTAGAAGAGGTGTCTAGCAGCTTAGGCTGATAGAAAAGGGTAGCTTAACAGAGCAGCTTAGGCTGAACTAGGAGACGTGTAAAGCTCCTACTATACCACTGGTGTCATATGCACAATATCATAAGAAAACACAATACACAGATATACTAAAAATAAAGGGACTTTATTTTTATGACAATATGCCAAAAGTATCTCAGTGAGTACCCTCAGTATGAGGATAAGAAATATACACAAGATATATGTACACAATACCAAAAATATGCAGTAATAGCAATAGAAAGCAATGCAAGCAATGTACAGTCACAATAGATTGCAATGAGAGCACATAGGTATAGGGGCAACACAAACCATATACTCCAAAAGTGGAATGCGAATCACGAGTGGACCCCAAACCTATGTGAGCTTGTAGAGGGTCGCTGGGACTGTAAGAAAACAGTGAGGGTTAGAAAAATAGCCCACCCCAAGACCCTGAAAAGTGGGTGCAAAGTGCACCTAAGTTCCCCAGAGAGCACAGAAGTTGTGATAGGGGAATTCTGCAAGGAAGACCAACACCAGCAATGCAACAACGATGGATTTCCCGACGAGAGAACCTGTGGAACAAGGGGACCAAGTCCAAGAGTCACACTCAAGTCGTGAGTGGGCAGATGCCCACGAAATGCCAGCTGAGGGTGCAAAAAAGCTGCCACCAGATGGTAGAAGCTGTGGATTCTGCAAGAACGAAGAGGACTAGGAACTTCCCCTTTGGAGGATGGATGTCCCACGTCGTAAAGAAGCTTGCAGAGGTGTTTCCGTGCAGAAAGACTGCAAACAAGCCTTGCTAGCGGCAAGGGTCGCGGTCAGGGTTTTTGGATGCTGCTGTGGCCCAGGAGGGACCAGGATGTAGCCAATTGCGTGAGGAGACAGAGGGGGCGCCCAGCAAGACTAGGAGCCCACTCAGAAGCAAGCAGCACCCGCAGAAGTGCCAGAACAGGCACTACGAAGAAGAGTGAACCGGAGCTCACCCGAAGTCACAAAAGAAGGTCCCACGACACCGGAGGACAACTCAGAGGTCGTGCACTACAGGTTAGAGTGTCGGGGACCCAGGCTTGGCTGTGCACAAAGGAAATCCTGGAAGAGTGCACAGGAGCCAGAGCAGCTGCAAATCACGCGGTACCCAGCAATGCAGTCTGGCATGGGGAGGCAAGGACTTACCTCCACCAAACTTGGACTGAAGAGTCACTGGACTGTGGGAGTCTCTTGGACAGAGTTTCTGAGTTCCAGGGACCACGCTCGTCGTGCTGAGAGGGGACCCAGAGGACCGGTGATGCAGTCTTTTGGTGCCTGCGGTTGCAGGGGGAAGATTCCGTCGACCCACGGGAGATTTCTTCAGAGCTTCTAGTGCAGAGAGGAGGCAGACTACCCCCACAGCATGCACCACCAGGAAAGCAGTCGAGAAGGCAGCTGGATCAGCGATACAAGGTTGCAGTAGTCGTCTTTGCTACTTTGTTGCGGTTTTGCAGGCGTCCAGAGCAGTCAGCGGTCGATTCCTTGGCAGAAGGTGAAGAGAGAGATGCAGAGGAACTCTGATGAGCTCTTGCATTCGTTATCTAAAGAATTCCCCAAAGCAGAGACCCTAAATAGCCAGAAAAGGAGGTTTGGCTACTTAGGAAGGAGGATAGGCTAGCAACACAGGTAAGAGCCTATCAGAAGGAGTCTCTGACGTCACCTGCTGGCACTGGCCACTCAGAGCAGTCCAGTGTGCCAGCAGCACCTCTGTTTCCAAGATGGCAGAGGTCTGGAGCACACTGGAGGAGCTCTGGGCACCTCCCAGGGGAGGTGCAGGTCAGGGGAGTGGTCACTCCCCTTTCCTTTGTCCAGTTTCGCGCCAGAGCAGGACTGGAGGATCCCTGAACCAGTGTAGACTGGCTTATGCAGAGATGTGCACCATCTGTGCCCATCAAAGCATTTCCAGAGGCTGGGGGAGGCTACTCCTCCCCAGCCCTGACACCTTTTTCCAAACGGAGAGGGTGTAACACCCTCTCTCTGAGGAAGTCCTTTGTTCTGCCCTCCTGGGCCAAGCCTGGCTGGACCCCAGGAGGGCAGAAACCTGTCTGAGGGGTTGGCAGCAGCAGCAGCTGCAGTGAAACCCCGGGAAAGGTAGTTTTGCAGTTCCCAGGTCTGTGCTAGAGACTCGGGGGATCATGGAATTGTCTCCCCAATGCCAGAATGGCATTTGGGTGACAATTCCATGATCTTAGACATGTTACATGGCCATGTTCGGAGTTACCATTGTGACGCTATACATATGTAGTGACATATGTATAGTTCACGCGTGTAATGGTGTCCCCGCACTCACAAAGTCTGGGGAATTTGCCCTGAACAATGTGGGGGCACCTTGGCTAGTGCCAGGGTGCCCACACACTAAGTAACTTAGCACCCAACGTTTACCAGGTAAAGGTTAGACATATAGGTGACTTATAAGTTACTTAAGTGCAGTGGTAAATGGCTGTGAAATAACGTGGAAGTTATTTCACTCAGGCTGCAATGGCAGGCCTTTGTAAGAATTGTCAGAGCTCCCTATGGGTGGCAAAAGAAATGCTGCAGCCCATATGGATCTCCTGGAACCCCAATACCCTGGGTACCTAAGCACCATATACTAGGGAATTATAAGGGTGTTCCAGTATGCCAATGTGAATTGGTGAAATTGGTCACTAGCCTGTTAGTGACAATTTGTAAAGAGAGAGCATAACCACTGAGGTTCTGTTTAGCAGAGCCTCAGTGAGACAGTTAGGCATCACACAGGGAACACATACATATAGGTCACAAACTTATGAGCAGTGGGGTCCTGACTAGCAGGGTCTCAGTGACACATAACAAACATACTGGAAACATATGGTTTTCACTATGAGCACTGGGTGCTGGCTAGCAGGATCCCAGTGAGACAGTGAAAACACCCTGACATACACTCACAAACAGGCCAAAAGTGGGGGTAACAAGGCTAGAAAGAGGCTACTTTCTCACACAACCCCCCCCCCCCCAAACGAAGGACAATAAGGCTAACCTTGGCCAGTTGAGACTTTATTGTCTAAGTGGTGATAAGTAGAGAGTAGCTCTGCAATAGACTGGTTACTCCCTTTATCATCCACTATATGGTTACTTCCCTGTGGGGATGTAAACCACCCTGTTTGAAGTTTTTTAGCTAAGCAACAATGTGAAGACATATTTTCAGAGTTTCTATCAGTAAGTTTTAGTTTAGAGCAGTGGGAATTGTCCACTGAACCTATTTGTAGTGATGAGAATGCCAGACAGGGATGTTGTCTCAGTAAAGCCATAGCTGGGCAAAAACTTTGTCCATATGGCTGGAAGAGAGAACAGGGATGCTGTTTCTCTTTAGTTGGAGCAGGGCAGGGATGCTGTCCTATGAGCTCCACACTAGGGCAGGGATGCTGTCCTAAGTGTTGTGAGGCAGTGCAGGGTTTCTGCACTAAAGTTTCTCTGGGAGGGTTGGAGGGATGCTCCATGTTAACTAAAATGGTGCTCTTTTTCTCACCAATGTTAGTTATCCCACAGAGAGGTACTTCCACCTCAGGGAGTACAGCTATGCCAGCTGATGATTCCCTTGGAACAGGTGCCACCCCAGGAGAGGTTTCTCCCACCACAGGAATGGTATCCTGATTGGCAGGGTGATTAGGGGATACTGTGATACCCTTTTTACCTGTTGTTGGAGAGGGATCCTGATTTTTCAGGCCTTCTCTCCTTTGCTTTTTCATTTCAGTAGAAATGAGAGGGAACAATTCCTCAGGGATACCCAGCATGGCTGCATGGGTATAAAACTCTACATCAGCCCAACCTGAGGCCTCTAGGTCATTGCCTAAGAGACAATCCACAGGTAAGCTAGGTGACACTACCACCTGCTTAGGACCAGTAACTCCACCCCAACTAAGCTGAACTATAGCTAAGGGAAGAAACTTAGTGGAGTTATGGACATCAATAATCTTATACTGTTGTCCAATGATGTGTTATTCAGAAGCCACAAGGTTTTCAGTCACCAAAGTGATACTGGCACCTGTGTCCCTGTAGGCCTGAGCCTCAACACCATTTATTGAAACTGTCTGCCTGTACCTATCCATTGTAAGGGGACAAGCAGCCAGTGTGGCAAGGCCAATGCCACTAGGTGTGACAGAAACTGTCTTGGGACTGACTACCCCAGTTTCTATGATGGACCCATAAGTGAACCCAACTACACCCTTAGTTTGACTGTTGCCAGCAGTCCCACCACTATTACCACTACTACTAGGGGCACTGGAGCTTGATGTATCAGTGGTGGTAGGCTCAGGGGGTTTACCTGGACAGGACTTCTCCCCTGGCCTATGGCCTCTGTTTTTATACACAAAACACCAAGGCTTTTTAATGTCTGCAGGTTGTGAAGAAGAGGAAGAATTTGTTTTATCCCCACCCCCTGAAGAGTGTTTAGGATTTGAAGAAGGATCTTTGGTTTTACCCTTATCCCCATGCTTATCCTGAGATTTCTCACCATCTTTCTTCTTGCCATCCTTGTCACCACCTGTATGAACTTTTCTGTTCACTCTTGTTCTGACCCATTTGTCTGCCTTCTTTCCCAATTCTTGGGGAGAGGTCAGATCTGAGTCCACTAGATACTGGTGCAACAAATCAGACACACAATTATTAAGAATATGCTCTCTCAGGATTACGTTATACAGGCTTTCATAGTCAGAAACTTTACTGCCATGTAACCACCCCTCCAAGGCCTTCACTGAATGGTCAACAAAGTCTACCCAGTCTTGTGAAGACTCCTTTTTGGTTTCTCTGAACTTGATTCTGTACTGTTCAGTGGTTAAGCCATAACCATCTAGGAGTGCATTCTTAAGAACTGTAAAATTATTGGCATCACTTTCTTTAACAGTAAGGAGCCTATCCCTACCCTTTCCACTGAAAGATAGCCATAGGATAGCAGCCCACTGCCTTTGAGGGACCCCCTGTACAACACAGGCCCTCTCAAGTGCAGCAAACCACTTGTTAATGTCATCCCCCTCCTTGTAAGGGGGAACTATCTTATGCAGATTCCTAGAATCATGCTCTTTCACAGGATTACTATCTGTAATACTGCTGCTGCTGCCACCATGGGGTCCAAACCCCAACCTCTGCCTTTCTTTTTCTAAGTCAAATGCTTCCCTGTCTAGATCCAGCTGTTGCTTTTTCAGCTTCAGCCTGGACTCTTCCACTCTCAATCTATTGAGTTCCCTTTCTAACACTCTGTCATCAGGGTGGGTGGGTTGGGCATGCCTTGACACAGAAGAATAGTGTGAATGAACAGAGGGAGACCTGTCCCTAACAGATGGCACTCTAACAACCTGGCCTAAAGGAGTAACCTCCCTACTGTGATGTGAACTCACATCAGTACCAGCCCTGCTAGGTGGCCTGCTAAGGGGCAGGTTGGGAAGGTTCCCATCTAACACTTTTACTGGGGCTACCCCAGAGTCAGAGTGTGAACCATCAGCTAATCTGTCACCTGATGTGCCAGCTATGGCCTTATCATTTTCAATGAGCATATTAACCAACAATTCTCTAGAGGGATTCTTCCCTCCCCTAAACCTCTATCAATGCAGAGACTCCTTGCACCTTTCCAGCTAAGGTGGTCATAAGCAGTGCTGGTCAGATCCAGAGTTTGACCTGTACCAGACATGATAGAAAAAGGTTTAAGGGACAGTAAAAGAAAGAAAAATTTTCAGAACTTTTTAAGGAACAGAAAAAAACTTTTTTAACTTTTAAGAAACTTTTTGAAAGTTTGAGAGATACTTTTCAGCACCTAGCAATAGAGTAAGAGGAGAAAAGCAAAACTTTTTGGTTAGGTGTACATACACTGAACTTGTTTTGTATATTTTTCTCTTATGAAAAGTACAAAATTAAAAAGTGGTAAGTAGTTGCAAGTACTTATCCCACTGCTGCACAACCAATGTAGGAGGCTGGCCTGGTTTGTAGTGGTACCAAGGGGTACTTACACGCACCAGGTCCAGTTATCCCTTATTAGTGTAGAAGAGGTGTCTAGCAGCTTAGGCTGATAGTAAAGGGTAGCTTAGCAGAGCAGCTTAGGCTGAACTAGGAGACGTGTTAAGCTCCTACTATACCACTGGTGTCATATGCACAATATCATAAGAAAACACAATACACAGATATACTAAAAATAAAGGTACTTTATTTTTATGACAATATGCCAAAAGTATCTCAGTGAGTACCCTCAGTATGAGGATAGCAAATATACACAAGATATATGTACACAATACCAAAAATATGCGGTAATAGCAATAGAAAGCAATGCAAGCAATATACAGTCACAATAGATTGCAATGAGAGCACATAGGTATAGGGGCAACACAAACCATATACTCCAAAAGTGGAATGCGAATCACGAGTGGACCCCAAACCTATGTGAGCTTGTAGAGGGTCGCTGGGACTGTAAGAAAACAGTGAGGGTTAGAAAAATAGCCCACCCCAAGACCCTGAAAAGTGGGTGCAAAGTGCACCTAAGTTCCCCAGAGAGCACAGAAGTCGTGATAGGGGAATTCTGCAAGGAAGACCAACACCAGCAATGCAACAACAATGGATTTCCAGACGAGAGAACCTGTGGAACAAGGGGACCAAGTCCAAGAGTCACACTCAAGTCGTGAGTGGGCAGATGCCCACGAAATGCCAGCTGAGGGTGCAAAAAAGCTGCCACCAGATGGTAGAAGCTGTGGATTCTGCAAGAACGAAGAGGACTAGGAACTTCCCCTTTGGAGGATGGATGTCCCACGTCGTGAAGAAGCTTGCAGAGGTGTTTCCGTGCAGAAAGACTGCAAACAAGCCTTGCTAGCTGCAAGGGTCGCGGTCAGGGTTTTTGGATGCTGCTGTGGCCCTGGAGGGACCAGGATGTAGCCAATTGCGTGAGGAGACAGAGGGGGCGCCCAGCAAGACAAGGAGCCCACTCAGAAGCAAGCAGCACCCACAGAAGTGCCAGAACAGGCACTACGAAGAAGAGTGAACCGGAGCTCACCCAAAGTCACGACGCCGGAGGACAACTCAGAGGTCGTGCACTGCAGGTTAGAGTGTCGGGGACCCAGGCTTGGCTGTGCACAAAGGAAATCCTGGAAGAGTGCACAAGAGCCAGAGCAGCTGCAAATCACGCGGTACCCAGCAATGCAGTCTGGCATGGGGAGGCAAGGACTTACCTCCACCAAACTTGGACTGAAGAGTCACTGGACTGTGGGAGTCTCTTGGACAGAGTTGCTGAGTTCCAGGGACCACGCTCGTCGTGCTGAGAGGGGACCCAGAGGACCTGTGATGCAGTCTTTTGGTGCCTGCGGTTGCAGGGGGAAGATTCCGTCGACCCACGGGAGATTTCTTCAGAGCTTCTAGTGCAGAGAGGAGGCAGACTACCCCCACAGCATGCACCACCAGGAAAGCAGTCGAGAAGGTGGCTGGATCAGCGATACAAGGTTGCAGTAGTCGTCTTTGCTACTTTGTTGCGGTTTTGCAGGCGTCCAGAGCAGTCAGCAGGTCGATTCCTTGGCAGAAGGTGAAGAGAGCAATGCATTGGAACTCTGATGAGCTCTTGCATTCGTTATCTAAAGAATTCCCCAAAGCAGAGACCCTAAATAGCCAGAAAAGGAGGTTTGGCTACTTAGGAAGGAGGATAGGCTAGCAACACAGGTAAGAGCCTATCAGAAGGAGTCTCTGACGTCACCTGCTGGCACTGGCCACTCAGAGCAGTCCAGTGTGCCAGCAGCACCTCTGTTTCCAAGATGGCAGAGGTCTGGAGCACACTGGAGGAGCTCTGGGCACCTCCCAGGGGGGGTGCAGGTCAGGGGAGTGGTCACTCCCCTTTCCTTTGTCCAGTTTCACGCCAGAGCAGGGCTGGGGGATCCCTGAACTGGTGTAGACTGGCTTATGCAGAGATGGGCACCATCTGTGCCCATCAAAGCATTTCCAGAGGCTGGGGGAGGCTACTCCTCCCCAGCCCTGACATCTTTTTCCAAAGGGAGAGGGTGTAACACCCTCTCTCTGAGGAAGTCCTTTGTTCTGCCCTCCTGGGCCAAGCCTGGCTGGACCCCAGGAGGGCAGCAACCTGTCTGAGGGGTTGGCAGCAGCAGCAGCTGCAGTGAAACCCCGGGAAAGGTAGTTTGGCAGTACCTGGGTCTTTGCTAGAGACTCGGGGGATCATGGAATTGTCTCCCCAATGCCAGAATGGCATTGGGGTGACAATTCCATGATCTTAGACATGTTACATGGCCAAGTTCGGAGTTACCATTGTGACGCTATACATATGTAGTGACATATGTATAGTGCACACGTGTAATGGTGTCCCCGCAGTCACAAAGTCCAGGGAATTTGCCCTGAACAATGTGGGGGCACCTTGGCTAGTGCCAGGGTGCCCACACACTAAGGGGGTGATTCTAACCCTGGCGGCCGGTGATAAAGCGGCAGCCAACCCGCCAACAGGCCGGCGGTCCAAAAAATGGAATTCTGACCCTGGCGGGAACCGCCAACCCAGCCCGCCACATTAACACTCCGACCGCCACGGCGGTACAAACAAACAGCGCGGCGGTCACCGCCAACAGACAGGCGGCAGACAATGTACCGCCCACACCATCATGACCGGCCAATCCGCCACCTTTTCCGGGGCGGGAGCACCGCCGATAAAAACACGGCGGAAACAGACTACGAACGGGAAAACGCGCACCTCTACGCACTCCACGAGGAAGGAGGACAGCATGGAACCCGAATTAAACATCCTACCTGCTCTCGTCTACCTGCTCATCTACCACGAGTACGAACGCCGGCGCAGACGACAACGGTGAGTACTGCACCTACGACACAGGGGAGGGGGGAGGACGAAAGGTTACGTGCACACACATACGCGATACACCCACCCCCCTAAACCATGTACACACCAATGCAGAGCAACAAGTCACAGTGACACCACCCAAACCCCCGTGAAAAAAGCAAGGACATAATTAAATTGTGATTCGAAATTTATGGGAAATAAAAACCACTGATAAGTCACGGACAAATAGCAATAACAATTCAAACAAATGAATTCAATATTCAGCGCATACGATAAACCGAGGCAATAAGTCCTGCACATCTAACGAAATTCCAAGTGTCCGTGGGCCAAAGTGTATCAACACAAGGGCAAAGCCCACACAGGAGACCTGAGTCCTTTGGAGAGAACACTGCAGGGGCATCTGATGAAAAAACTACAGGCACCTCAGGGGGAAGGGAAGGGGGGGGCACCACAGCCACATGAGTCCACGACACCAGATCCACGAAGGGGCCACCATGCCCACTGTGCCATCCTGGGGAGTGCAAAGCCACAGTCTCTCAAGTCTCTACAGTGGGTGGCTTGCCCACTGTGCCATCCTGGGGAGTGCAAAGCCACAGTCTCTCAAGTCTCTACAGTGGGTGGCTTGCCCACTCTGCAATCCTGGGGAGTGCAAAGCCACAGTCTCTCAAGTCTCTACAGTGGGTGGCTTGCCCACTCTGCCATCCTGGGGAGTGCAAAGCCACAGTCTCTCAAGTCTCTACAGTGGGTGGCTTGCCCACTCTGCCATCCTGGGGAGTGCAAAGCCACAGTCCATCAGGTGGATAACAGTCTCCACCGGTCAAGGAGGAGGCATGGTGGGCACAGTGAACCGTGAACAGTAGTTTGAGACAGATCCGGCACTGTCATTGTGCCAGTGGTGCTTGAGACGGTCGGGCCCAGCGGAGCGGTGCTTGAGACGGCGGGGCCCAGCGGAGCGGTGCTTGACAGGAAGGGCCCAGCGGAGCGGTGCTTGAGACGGCGGGCCCAGCGGAGCGGTGCTTGAGATGCGGGGCCCAGCGGAGCGGTGCTTGAGACGGCGGGGCCCAACGGAGCGGTGCTTGACAGGAAGGGCCCAGCGGAGCGGTGCTTGACAGGAAGGGCCCAGCGGAGCGGTGCTTGAGACGGCGTGGCCCAGCGGAGCGGTGCTTGAGACGGCGGGGCCCAGCGGAGCGGTGCTTGACAGGAAGGGCCCAGCGGAGCGGTGCTTGAGACGGCGGGGCCCAGCGGAGCGGTGCTTGAGACGGCGGGGCCCAGCGGAGCGGTGCTTGACAGGAAGGGTCCAGCGGAGCGGTGCTTGAGACGGCGGGGCCCAGCGGAGCGGTGCTTGAGACGGCGGGGCTCAGCGGAGCGGTGCTTGAGACTGCGAGGCCCAGCGGAGCGGTGCTTGACAGGAAGGGCCCAGCGGAGCGGTGCTTGAGACGGCGGGGCCCAGCGGAGCGGTGCTTGAGACGGCGGGGCCCAGCGGAGCGGTGCTTGACAGGAAGGGCCCAGAGGAGCGGTGCTTGAGACGGCGGGGCCCTGTTCAGCTGTGCTCTTCTGCACGGCGGGGCTTGTGGGCCCCTCCTGCTCTGCGCTCCTGCTGGCTGACTTCTCCGCCCTGCTGCCCTTTCGCTCCTTAGATGGGGCTCTCGGGCCCTTGCCTCCCCTAGATGTTGTGGCTGGTGAAGTGGGCGAACTTTGCTCCTTGGGGGCAGCCGTGTCAGTCCTCTCACGGCGACCCTTTAGCTTCCTGGTCCTCTTGCCTGGTGGGGGGCTGGCTGTCCCCTTGCTGCTGATGGAAGTGTCACTGCTGGCAAAGGGTGGACTCCAGAACCCATGCACCACAGTGACACTCGAAGCTGGGCTGGTGGTGGCTGAGGTGCTCTTGGGACTCTTTGCAGATGGAGGGGGTGGGTCAGTGGAGGGAAAGAGGTCAAGATTAGCCAGGAAAACTTTCTTGGGACCAAGGTAAAAGGTAGGAGAAGTGGTGATGGGAGTGGAGGAAGAGGATGTGGTTGTAGGAGAGTCAGGTGCGCTGTCTTTGGGTGCAGGTGCTTGTGCTGGAGGCTGTCGTGAGGTGGATGGCTGTTGGGTGGGTGTCTGCCTGCGTTTGTGTGTCTTGGAAGAGGGGGTGACAGACACAGTGGGAGAGGACACAGGGGACGTGTAAATGGTAGTGGGGGTGGTGACTGCACGTGTGCGGACTGGACTGGAGGGTGTGCTGGTGATGGAAGCACTGGCTGATGGTGGTGTGCATGCAGGTGTGAGTGTAGACGTCACAGGGAGGGAGGAGGGAGACGAGGAGGAGGGGGACACAGAGGTGGTAGTGACTGTTGGAATGTCTGCATCTGGGTGTTGCTTGCGTGAATGCTTGTGGGTTCTGTGGTGCTTGTGTCTGGATGAGCTGCCCTTGGGTGTTGAGGTGTGTGCAGGCTGGTCTGATGGTGTGGATGGGATAGGCTGAGGAACAGGAGACAGAGACAGGGTGGAGGCAGTCAGAAGAGGGAGGCTGGAAACAGGGACAATGGCTGCCGTCAGTGCTGAGGCCAGAGCATTGAACGATCGTTGATGGGCAGCCTGACCCGAATGAATGCCCTCCAGGTAGGCATTGCTCCGATGCACCTCCCTTTCTACCCCCTGGATGGCATTCAAAAGGGTAGTCTGCCCAACAATGATGGTCTGAAGGAGGTTAATGACCTCCTCACTGAGGGCAGCAGGGGTAACAGGGGCAGGGGCTGAGGTGCCTGGGGCGAAGGAGACGCCCGCCTTCCTGGGCGAGCGGGCACGGAGCGTAGGCTGAGGGGCTGCTGGGAGGGCGGGGCTGGTGCGCTGGGTGGCGGCTGTACCTGTAGAGGCGGGGGGCCCGGATGTTGCCGCCACCGCTAGGGAGCTTCCATCCAATGGCGGGTGCGCCGGCGGTCGCGGTACGCACCGCCGCGGTACGCACCGCCGCGGTACGCACCGCCACGGGCGTGACCGCCATTTTCTATCTGCTTAATCACTCGAGACCTGATCATCCACAGAAGAGGACCTATACTGCAAGTGCTGCTGTGACCTCGGTCTGGAAGTGACAATGGCTGCTGCGACTGGGGAAAGGGCCCCTGCCTTCACGTCTGAGGAGTTGGAGAAACTTGTGGATGGGGTCCTCCCCCAGTATGCGTTACTCTACGGTCCTCCAGACCAACAGGTAAGTACACTGGGTGCACATTGAATGGGCTATGCCTGTGTGGAGTGGGGTGGATGTAAGTTGGTGGGGTGGGGGGCGAATGAGGAGTGCAACGCACGACAGATGAGAGCATGTGCCATATGGCAAGGTTGGGGAGGGGGGGCCAATCGCATCTAACATGCAGAAAATTGATGATTTTTTCCTTGCCACCCTGTACACGTCATTGGCTTCTGAAACCCATAGGCTTCAATGTTAGCCAATGCGGCTTCGTATAGCGGTCTTCGACCGCCTACCGCCACGGTGTGCCACGCCAGCGCATTGAACTCACATCCCATTGTCCCACTTCACAGGTCAGGCAGCCGCCATTTCAAGGGCCCACATGGCATAATTTGTACTGCGTCACACAGGCCTAGGCCTAGCATTGCCACACATACACGCCTTTCAATACATAGATAATCGTGTGCTATGCATGCTGTGGTGAACGTACCTGTGATTTGCTTGACTCTGTGCTCCATGTTGTCCTTCCTAGGCACCGTCCGCTGGGACTTGCGAGGAGACGGATTTATCCTTGCGTGTACCGACCGCTGGTGGACCTGTCGACAATGGAAGAACGCCATATAATACTACGATACCGACTTGACCGAGCCACTATACATGAACTGTGTGCCCAGCTGGAGCCAGCCCTGATGTCCCCCATCCGCCAACCCACAGGGATTCCCCCTCTAGTGCAGGTTCTGTCAGTCCTCCATTTTTTGGCAAGTGGCTCATTCCAGACAACAGTGGCCATGTCATCTGGAATGTCTCAGCCTATGTTTTCAAAAATCTTGTCTAGAGTGTTATCTGCCCTGACGAAACATGCGGAGCTACATTGTATTCCCTGAGGAGGTTGATTTGGCCACTGTGAAGGGTGATTTTTATGCCCTTGGACATATCTCCAACATAATTGGTGCCATTGATGGGACCCATGTGGCTTTAGTCCCCCCAAAAGACGATGAGCAGGTGTACAGAAACAGGAAAAGTTACCATTCGATGAACGTCCAGGTGGTCTGTTTGGCTGACCAGTACATCTCCCATGTGAATGCCAAGTTCCCTGGGTCAGTGCATGACGCGTATGTGATGCGGAATAGCAGCATCCCTTATGTGATGGAACAGCTACAAAGACACCGTGTGTGGCTAATTGGTGACTCTGGTTACCCCAACCTGCCTTGGATATTGACCCCAGTGAGGAATCCCCGGACCAGGGCAGAGGAACGGTACAATGAGGCCCATGGGCGAACTAGGAGGATCATAGAAAGAACCTTTGGCCTCCTGAAGGCCAGGTTTAGGTGCCTGCATATGACAGGGGGATCCCTCATGTACTCACCAAAGAAGGTGTGCCAGATCATCGTGGCCTGCTGTATGCTTCACAATCTGGCATTGCGACGTCAGGTGCCTTTCCTGCAGGAGGATGGTCCAGATGGTGTTGTTGAAGGAGCTGTGGAGGCTGCGGAGAGTGAAGAGGAGGAAGACGAAGAGGACGACCCAGACAACAGGGACAGAGTTATCCAACAGTATTTTCAGTAGCACACAGGTAAGAATCACCCACGCCATTTAACATTTACTGAAAGCCCCCTGCATCTTTACTTTGTGTATTTCCCCCCAGTTCCTTTAAACTGATGTTTGATTTTCCCTTCCCTTTTCAGTGCTGTATGACCCACTGCGTGACTTCTGCTTGGTTAGCCCATGGACTAATGCTTATTGACACTGGTATGTTGTCATCACAAAAATTACAGAACATTATTGATCAGTAATGTGTTATACATTTGTAAATAATACAGGCTGACTCCTGAATGATTTCAGTGCAATGAGTGATTTATTTTTAGTGCTAGATATTGGTACATGATATTAAAACGGTGATGGGTGAGGGTGGAGTTATGTCCATGGCAGAGTCCAGTTCTCGGTCGCACAGGTGCATTGTCCATATGCCTGTGGAAGGATGGAGCAGGGGCAGTTCAAGGTTGGACAGGGTGACACTGTGGGACGGTGGAATGACATCCGGGGGGATATTAGGCTGGCGGGGGTCTTGGCATCCTACTCTGTCTTCCTTTGAGATCTCAGGTTCCTCTTGCGGGGTGGTTGTTCTTCAGCAGGAGGTGGGGTTCTGGTGGCCCGTCGTTCTGTGGGGGCCTCCTGACCACTAGCGCCGGCGGAGGTGGTAGGCTGTTCCTGGCTAGTGACAGGGGCCCTTTGCGGTGCCACATGGTCCCGCAATGTGGTTTCTATCCGGTTGAGGGCCTGGACTATGGTCCCCATAGCGGTAGCGATGTTCCTGAGTTCATTGCTGAACCCCATGTACCGTTCCTCCTGCTGTGCCTGGATCTCGGTGAACCTGGCCAGTACCGTCGCCATCGTCTCCTGGGAGTGATGGTATGCTCCCATGATGGTGGTGAGGGCCTCTTGGAGAGTCGGTTCCCTGGGCCTGTCCTCCCCCCCCTGTCGCACAGCAGCCCTCCCAGTTGCCCTGTTTCCCCGGGCCTCTGTCCCCTGGACGGTGTGCCCACTACCACTGCCCCCAGGTCCCTGTTGTTGTTGGGGTGTTGGGTCAGCCTGGGTGCCCTGTAGTGGCGGACACACCGCTGATTGATGCGTCCGCGAGGCAGAGGCATGGGCCCGCTGGATGGGAGCTGTGCTGGTGTTCCCAGAGGGGTTTGGGTCTGCTGTGGCCTGTGTCTGTGTGTGGGGAACCGACTGTCCAGAGGTCCCCGATGGTCCGGGCTGGTCATCAGGTTCTAGGTCGACAGAGCTGCTGTCCTCGCTGGGGGCCTGTTCTGGGGGTGGGATGGACAAATGTGGACCCTCCGTGGCGGTGTGTTGGCGTTCGGGCCCTGCAGGGGTAAAGGAGTATGGTTATTGTTTCTGCGCTTGCCATGGCGTGCATTTTGAGTGCCCTTGTCCCCCAGTGCTGGCATTCCCTTGTGGGAGGTGTTGTGAGGGGGGGGGTGTATGGGTATGTGTAATGGTCATGCTTTGGTGGTGGCTGTCTATGGTTTGTGTTGGCATTCAGGGGTTGGTGTTGTTTAGGGTGGGTTGTGCTGGTGAGACATTGTCAGGGAGGTTGTGTGCTGGGGGGTTGGGATTGGGGGTGAGGGGGGGGTTGGCATGCTGGTGGTTGGGGGGGGTGAAGTAGTTGAGATTCGACTTACCAGAGTCCATTCCTCCGCCTACTCCAGCGAGGCCATCAGGATGCAGGATGTTTACCACCTCTTGCTCCCATGCTGTGAATTGGGGTGGAGTGGGTGGGGGTCCGCCGCTAGTCTTCTGCACAGCGATGTTGTGCCTGGAGATCATCGAGCGCACCTTCCCCCGTAGGTCATTCCATCGCTTTCTGATATCTTCCCGATTTCTGGGATGCTGTCCCACAGCGTTGACCCTGTCTACGATCCTTTGCCATACATCAGCCTTCCTTGCTATGGTGGTGTGCTGCACCTGTGTGCCGAAGAGCTGGGTGCTCAACCCTCATAATTTCCTCCACCATGACCCGGAGTTCTTGGTCAGTAAACCTTGGGTGTCTTTGGGGTGCCATGGGGTGGTGTGGATGAGGTGTGGGGTGGTGTTTGTGGTGATGTGCGTGGTGATATGTGGTGATGTGTGCGTAGATGTGGTGTGGGTGATGAAGTTGGGGTCCTGTGTGTGTTGGGGTTTTCTATTGCTGTGGTCGCTCTCTCTTTCTCTATCTCTGTCGCCTTCGCTCCGATTTCCAACTAGTGGGGGTTTGTGGGTGATGTGGGTGTGTGTTTTATAGTTGATTGGATGTGTGGGAGTGTTGTTTGTATGTGTCTCAGGTGTGTGTATTTCAAATTGTCCTATGTGGCTGTGTTTTGGAGCTGTGTGTGTATTTTGACCGCGGCAGTGTGTACCGCCAATGGAATACCGCGGTTGAAAGACCGCCGCGTGGATTAGTGGGTCAGAATGGCATGGGCATGTTTGTGTTGGCGTGACGGTGGAGGTTTGGTCATCTCCAGTTTTCCGCGGCCCGCTGATGAGGCGGCCTTCCTTGGATGTCGGATTGTTGGCGGTTTCACAGTTGGTGGTCAGAATGACCGTGGCGGTTTGCCGCGGCGGTAGAATGGCGGACTTCTGACCGGCGGTAAGGGCCTTTTACCGCCGAGGTCAGAATGACCCCCTAAGTAACTTAGCACCCAACCTTTACCAGGTAAAGGTTAGACATATAGGTGACTTATAAGTGTAAGAATTGTCAGAGCTCCCTATGGGTGGCAAAAGAAATGCTGCAGCCCATAGGGATCTCCTGGAACCCCAATACCCTGGGTACCTCAGTACCATATACTAGGGAATTATAAGGGTGTTCCAGTATGCCAATGTGAATTGGTGAAATTGGTCACTAGCCTGTTAGTGACAATTTGTAAAGAGAGAGCATAACCACTGAGGTGCTGGTTAGCAGAGCCTCAGTGAGACAGTTAGGCATCACACAGGGAACACATACATAGAGGTCACAAACTTATGAGCACTGGGGTCCTGACTAGCAGGGTCCCAGTGACACATAACAAACATACTGGAAACATAGGGTTTTCACTATGAGCACTCGGTGCTGGCTAGCGGGATCCCAGTGAGACAGTGAAAACACCCTGACATACACTCACAAACAGGCCAAAAGTGGGGGTAACAAGGCTAGAAAGAGGCTACTTTCTCACAGTCCCGAACTAGCACCTCAGCCACAACTTCTCCGGGACCAGTGGTGCCTGTAGTCACCGGAATCTGGAGTGCACCGGCCACCAGGGCAGCCAGTGTGGCACGGAGCCACAGCACAGACAGTCCCCCACCTGTGAAGCATCAGACGTTGGCCAGTGCCCGGCGGGAGAGGGGGAAGACTCCATCCACCAAAGCCGCTCCCAGGCGTCCCGGTGGGAGTGTGGAGTCAGCTGTGACACCTTCCAAGGTGGGTAAGGGCCACAAGAAACCCGGCAAGTCTGGGAAGAGCAGCACGGCGGAGAAGACCGACATCATCCCCGCTGCCCAGGAGGCCACCGCCAGCATCATCCCGCTGCCCAGGAGGCCATCGCCATCATCCCTGCTGCCCAGGAGGCCACCGCCAGCACAAGCCCAGCTGCCCAGGAGGCCACCGCCAGCACAAGCCCAGCTGCCCAGGAGGCCACCACCAGCACAAGCCCAGCTGGACCATGAAGGACCTCCAGCAAAAGCCCCGCTGGGCCATGAAGGACCGCCAGCAAAAGCCCCGCTGGGCCATGAAGGACCTCCAGCAAAAGCCCTGCTGGGCCATGAAGGACCTCCAGCAAAAGCCCCGCTGGGCCATGAAGGACCGCCAGCTAAAAGCCCGCATGGCCATGAAGGAACGCCAGCAAAAGCCCCACTGGGCCATGCAGGGCCACCAGCAGCTGAGTCCCAGCAATGGAGACCGCCGTCTCAGGCACCGCTAAACAGGGCACCGCCGCCTCAAGCACCGCTGAACAGGGCACCGCCATCTCAAGCACCGCTGAGCAGGGCACCGCCGTCTCAAGCACCGCTGAACAGGGCACCGCCATCTCAAGCACCGCTGAACAGGGCACCGCCATCTCAAGCACCGCTGAGCAGGGCACCGCCGTCTCAAGCACTGCTGAACAGGGCACCGCTGCCTCAAGCACCGCTGGCCCATGAGCGCCAAGGGAACTGACGCTACTGAGTCCGTCATGGGCAGAATGAAGCACTCTGGGCACCATGCCCCCTCCAGAACGAGTGGAGAGATCCATCCACTACCTCTGTCCTTAGCAGGATGAAGCACTCTGGGCACAAGGCCCCCTCCAGAACGAGTGGAGAGATCCATCCACTACCTCTGTCCTTAGCAGGATGAAGCACTATGGGCACAAGGCCCCCTTCAGAACCAGTGGAGACTGTTATCCACTTGAGAGACTGTGGCTTTGCACTCCCCAGGATTGAACAGTGGGCAAGCCACCCACTGTAGAGACTTGAGAGACTGTGGCTTTGCACTCCCCAGGATGTAACAGTGGGCATGTGGCCCCCTTGTGGATTTGGCGTCGTGCACTCAACTGGCTGAGGTGCCCCCCCTTTCCCTCCCTCTGAGGCACCTGTTTAGTTGCTCTCTGATGCCCCTGTAGTGTTCTCTCCGTCATGGTCGGGGATCTTGTGTGGGCCTCGCCCATACCGTGTGTGCCTAGTGTTCCACGGACTTAATTGGAGCACTACCTGGACTACCATGCTTGGTATACATTTTGTAAATGGTGTATATATATATATTTTTGCCTACTTGATTTTAATATATTACAATAGTTACACTCATTTTCTATTGTCTTTGCATTCTTCCGGGGGCGTTGGGGGGTGTAACTGTGATGTATCAATATGTATTAGTGTGTGTGTTGTAGTGGGTGAGGGTGGGGGTGAGGGTATTGCGTGTGTGTGTCCCTGTTTTTTCCTTCCCCCCTCCCCTGTGTCGTAGGTGCAGTACTCACCGTGGTCTTCGCCGCCGGCGTTCGTGCTCCTGGTAGAGGAGCAGGAAGACTATCGCAGGTAGAATTTGGAGTTCCAGGTCCATGGTGTCCTTGTTCCTCGTGGGGTGTGTAGAGGTGAGCGTTTTCCCTTTGAAATTCCTGTTTCCGCCGTGTTTTTATCCACAGTGAATCCACCCCGGAAAAGGTGGCGGATTGACCTGTCATAATAGTGTAGGCGGTACATTGTCTCCCGCCTGTCTGTTGGCGGTGACCGCTGCGCTGTTTGTTTGTACCGCCGTGGTGGTCGGAGTGTTAAAGTGGCTGTCTTTGTTGGCGGTTTCCAGAACGGTCGTAATTGCTAAATTTTTACCGCCGGCATGTTGGCGGTCTTACCGTCACTTTAACACCGTCCGCCAATGTTGTAATGACCACCCTAGTCTTTCACATTGAGCTTCGCACACCATTTTTCACTATGCTTCACCAAATCATCTGATTGTTCATCATGCAACCTAGCATAGACAGACCTTATTGTGGTCTTATCGCTACATATCATTGTTTCTAACGGAGAGTACTTGGCGAAGCCTACCGCCCCTCCAGTTTTCTTATGAATAAAATCCCTGACTTGCACATATTTGAGAAAGCCCTTATGGTCTAGTCTACATTTCACACATAAGTTCTCAAAAGTAGTAACTGTAGATCCTATAAAAAAGTCACCTAGCCTTTGAATTCCCTGCCTATTCCACCTTATCATATAATTATCCCTAAAGATCTCAGGAAGTGAGGAATTATTCTCGATCAAAGTGTAATAATTATATCTCCCAAGCCCAATTCTTTTCCGCAAGGGATCCCAGCATCTGAAGGCGGCAGATATAGTTTTAAACCGGACCTTATCAAAATAACTGGGTTCCAAAATAGCCAACAATGCACCCTTAGCAATGGGGCCAATTAATAATTCATAAATATTCGGGACATACTCTTGGTCTTGTGTGAACCTAGTGTTATTAAACAGGGGATGCATGTATTGTAATGCAGCCTCCAACTAATATAGCTTATAATTAGGGAGAGACCAGCCACCCTTCTCCCTAGGCAGCGTCATATGTTTACTAGCCCTCCTAATGGTGCCATATGACCTAATGAACCTCATTATTAGTTGTTCTAACATATTAAACCAGGATTTCTCAAACTCTAGTGGAATAGCCCGAAATAAATATAGCACTTTGGGGAGGAGCATCATTTTTACCAAATGACATCGCCCCATAATCGTCATATGCAGGTTATTCCATCTATAGAGACTTTCTCTAACGCCATTAACTATCGGCGAGAGATTATACCGAACTAAATGCTCCACCTGCGGATGAATATCAATCCCCAGATAAACTGCGTGCTCAACCCGGCGTTTGTATTTCGAACTACAGTGGTAGTTTAATACTATTTGTGTTTTTTCTTTATTATTTGATTAACCAGAAGCAATGCTGAAGCTTTCTGCCGCACTCTCGATTTCCACTAAAGCCAAATCCGGATTGTTGGTAATAACCGCAATATCATCTGCATAAGCCAAGATTTTTGTACCCGACCCGTTGCAAACCACCGGCTGAATATTTATATATTTTTTCCAATTGTCGCAAGAAGGGATCCAGATACAGTGCAAATAATAAAGGTGAACACAGGCATCCCTGCAGAGTGCCCCGCTCAATATTAAAATCGCTTGAATAACCACCACTTATTTGTACTCTAGCCCTTTGGTTTTTATACAAGGCCTTAATAGCTATGATAAATATTTCCCCTAGGCCATATATCTGTAAGGTTTGCCACAGGTACCCCCTGTTCACCCTATCGAATGCTTTCTCTGCATCTAACAGAACCATAGCCATCGATTCCTCTGCCACAAGTGTGGCATCAAATAATGCTATTACTTTTCTGACATGATCTGTTGTGTCCCTCCCTGGAATGAACCCATGCTGGTTAACCGTTACCAACTTACTAATGTGAACAGACAAGCGAGTTGCCAGCACTTTAGAATACATTTTTGCATAAGAGTGATTGGGTGGTAACAGTTTATACTAAGCGGGTCCTTGTTTTTCTTTAAAAACATTACTATATTAGCAGTGCCCCAGGATGGTGGAGGATTGCCCCCTTCCTGCACTTGAATTAACACTCTTATCATCACTGGTAAAAGCATAGCCTTAAAACTCTTATATGCTTCAAGCGGGAGGCCGTCCGGTCCTGCAGCCTTCCTATTCGAGAGTACCCTAAGTGCTTCCTCCAGCTCTTCCATTACAGGCTCCTGTCCAAGCTTTCCTTGCTTCTCTGAGGTAATCCTGCCGCCCGGGGCCTCGGACGTCCACCTACCAAGAGGCTGCCCTACACCCATGGTGGTGGCGCTATACAATTCACCATAATATTCCCAAAAGGCTTCCCTAATTGCATCGGGCCAGTGACTATCAACCCTGTTTTATTCCGGATTCTTGAAATTACCCCAATGGATGCTCTTTGACGGGCCCGTACTGCTAGGATATGCCCCACTTTCTCACTATACTCATAGCACTCTCTCCTCCTAGCGATATATTTTGCCGCAACCTTTTCCATCGTGCCCTTGTCAAGTAGCATTTTAGCTATTGCTGTCTGTTGTAAAGCATACTGAATACCAAAGCCGGACTCAAACGCCCTGATAAGCTTCGCTTCTGCTACGTGTAATTTACACATGAATTCCTGAGCTCGAACCATTATCAACTTCTGCTATCTAATACAAAAACCGAGTGTTTCCCCCCTTATCACTGCCTTAAATGTATCCCACACAATTTCAAGTGGGGTAGTCCGCATATTGACTGCAAAGAATTCCCTCAGACACATACTCATATGCTGCATATACAGAGAGCCATTCCAAAAAGGCTCTTTCGAATGTCCAATCTTTCCTGGGTCTCTGTCAGCCCGATAACTTAACCTCCAAAAGCAAAGGGCTATGATCTGCCATATATCGGGGATACAACACAATTTCCGATCCCTCAAGGAGATTCGATGAGATGAGAAAATAATCTAGTTGTGCAAACCTCCTATGGGGAGCTGAGAAATAGGTATATCCTGGGTTTGGCCATTTCAGTATTGACCATACGTCTTCCAATCCCACCTCCCTTTGCATATTCTTCAGGGCCTTAAACACTCTAGGTTTGCGACCTGAATAATGCTTATACGTAACCTTACTTAAATTCTGCAATCCATCCCATGACCCATTTATATTCAAATCTCCACAAACTCTATATGGAGCGGGCCAGACCGCTAACTCTGCCGAGATAAAGTCAAATAGTGTTGGATCTTCATCTATCGAACCATACAGTGTACATAGTGTGAATCTTGCACTATCCAACAAGCATTCAATGATCACCCATCTGCCAGACGGGTCTGCCTTCCTTCGGGGAACTATACATTTGATACTACTTGCTAAAATTGCTACGCCCCTTGTTTTAAACTTCTGCTTTGAGCATCCTGACAGCTTCAAGCCCAAGGTCTCCAACAAAGCTTTATCGACATTTTCTATGTGAGTCTCCTGCAAGCAATAAATGTCTGCCTTTAACATTTTCAGATCTTGAGATGTCTTCCTCCTCTTGCGGGGGTTGTTTAAACCACATATGTTAATAGTTGCTATACGAAATGCGGACATTAGGATACCACAAATTGATTTCACTCCGCCAAACCGCCTTTATGAGACATCTCCTCCCTATTCCCACAGCTATACTTATATAACAACCTCTGACCATTTGGTACCATCTTCATGTCAGATTCTCTAGCCACACAAACAACATACATTCGATAAGTTTGTCTTCGGCTACAAACTCTTGGGTACTGATTTTCCCTTATTTCCTTCCCCCATCCCCTCCCCTTCTCCACCCAGCACCCAGTCTGCCCCAACCCTCCTCCCCCTACCCCCTCTTCTGCCCCCATCCTCGCATCCGCCCTCCATCCCACCACCACCAAGGACCTCCTACCCACACCCAAACGCCCCCCACCCTGGTGAGCAATCAGACCACAGCTGGCCTGAATGTTAATGCCTCATAGATGAAGGCCTCCAGCCCGCCCCGGGATTGGCTCGTTATAATTCCATACACCAACCCTGCCAACAAAAACAATTATCGCAGAGGGACAGTTCCCTCACTTCTTTACGGCTTTGACCCCCAGTAGATAATCTTTTGCCTGAACTTCTGATGTGAACAGTTTCACTTTCCCATTGACCACATGATTGCGGAGAATTCGGTGCTCTCACTGAGGCCAGACCGTGCTTTTACACACTTGCGATGACGCCTTTGTTGTCGCACTGTGGGCTCAGTGGTTGACGATATACTCCCTGTCTCAGAAAGTATACTACTCCCTGATTCACTCTGATTGTGCTCACTATTGGTAAAGTCAGACTCCTCTGTTAGAGAATAGAATTTATAGCAGCCATCCTTAGCCCAATCAGAGGCTATCATACTCATTCCAACTTTTTTAGATCTTGCCGTCGGCATAGGAGCCATATAATCTGAGCCCCCGCACCCTGTCCAGTGGGTATGATACCCACATCGCTAGTCGGCTGCACGCTAACCGAGATTTCAGGCTGTTGAATTTGATGCCCACTTTCGCTAACAGGTAGGTCACTTTTCCCCTTGTTAGGCACTTTTGAATCTTCTCTGTTGCCCAGAGCATCTAGCGGAGCTCCTCTGACACTGTTGCCTCCTGCCACTTGCACCCTTACCCCACCAGTTAATGAGGAATTTTTTTTTCCAGCTGAATGACTGTCTGCGAGGGGGCCCAGTATGCTCTGAGCGACTTTCTTGCACCCCAGGTGTCAGAAAAGATGTAATCATAGGCTGAATTTTATCCTTACCCCTGGAATCCACAGCAGGGGGGAGGGGGAATAACTTTGTCATTTTTGGCGTCTTTGCCCAAACCTGCTGCAGATTTCCCACTTAATTTTACTGTAGTTGAGATAGCGCATCTGCCTGCAACAGCTCTATCCCCTTTATCTTTCCCCATTCGCACTGCCCGGACCCCCTCCCCTTATCGCCGGAATTTCAAGTAGTTTTGGATGCCATATTAGCTTTTAGGGCGACTGGGAGCGCGTTAACCAATGTGCTGATTCTCGCTATTAGCGGCAGTATGCTCTTTGTCAACCGTGTTAGGGCACCCCTCACAGTGTGACACGGCATCTGCCAAGAGTCTGAATGAATTTGTCTAGCAGCGCCAAGTCGAAAAGCGAGCGCGATCAGCATTAGACCCCCCCACCACCGCCATGCCAGTTATTCTGCTGTGTGCACTCCAGCTCACTCCTCCTCTGAGATGGGGGAGCGCACTATAGGCGCCGGAGCGCAATTACGCAAAACAGAGTACCAGGGGAGGGAGCAGCATGGTGATTTCCAGCGGCGCAGCTGCACCTCCTTTGGCCTTTAGTCAACCGTCTTAAAACATTCCTTAGAACACAACTCCGGCCTTTGCTAAGAATCTATTTAAATTTTATCCAAGTGCGTCTAGCAGGTGCATACAGTTAAAAAGTGTGTGTACCTCTTATGATTTCACTCATACCCAGACTCGAAGCTTCACTACTTCTTCTGACGGAGTGCACGCTTCTAGATCTGCTTTTAGATTGCTACATAACAGGGGCCAGGGGGTGATTCTGGTAGCGCGGCATAACCTCCGGTGAATCCCGCCACGCGACTGCACCTCCATCGGTTAGCCTCCTTAAATCATTCCCGAGAGCACGGCTTCGGCCTCAGCCATGAGTCGGTTTTGGCAGCGCAGCGGTCCCGGTAGCGTGGCTTCACACCCTACAAGCAGCCGCACCGCATACTGCTGGCATCCAGGGTGGGCGGGGCCTAACAGCCATCAGCTACGTCGGCACCATCTTGCTCAGCACTCTCCAGGATCAATAGCACAGGGTATGTTGCCCCCTCCAGAACCAGTGGGTATGAAACCCACTCACCCCATCCTCCCCAGGATCAGAAGCTCAGGGAACGATGCCCCCCTCCAGAACCAGTAGGTATGACACCCACTCACCCCATTCTCCCCCGGATCAGAAGCACAGGGCACTATGCCCTCTCCAGAGCCATTGGACAAGTCACCAACTTGAGAGACTGTCGCCTTGCACTCCCCAGGACTAAGCACAGGCCAGTGGATTTGTTCCATCTGCCGGCTGAGGTGCCCCAGGTTCTCCGTCCCCTGAGATGCCTGCCTATTTTCCAGCTGATGCCCCTGCAGTGTTCTCTCCGTGTTGGTGCAGGAGACAGGTGGGGCCTTCGACTTTGTCATGTGGCCCTGTGGCCCACGCACATTGAGGACTGGGCAGGGTCCCTTAAACTGTACATATTTATACTTTTGGATTGAATGTTCATATTTTTATTGTGTTTTATATCATTACACTCTCTTTCATCTATTTGTGTTATCCTTGCATTATCACTGAGGGGTACAGGGTCAATATGTTTTCTTACTGCATCTGATTTTGTGTATGGTGTTGGGGGTGGGGGTGTGTGTTGTGCGTGTGTGTGTCATTCTTTTTTTCCTCCACCCTTCCCTGTGTGGTAGGCAGCTATATTCACAGTGGTCGTCTTCGCCGTCGTTGGTGTTCGTGGTGGAGCAGGATGTAAAATATCATGGGAAATATTTGGAGCTCGGGCTCGTGGTTGTTCCCTGTGTCTCCAAAGGTGAGTCCTTTCCCCTCTGTGCAGTGTTTCCGCCAGGCTTTTGCTGTTGTTGGTACCGCCCCGGAAAAGGTGGCAGTTTCAGTGGTCATAATATGGTGGGCGGAACATTCACTTCTGCCTAGCTGTAGGCGGCTACTGCCGTGGTGTCTGTTGTTTCCGTCCTGGAGGTCAGTGTGGTAAAGTGGCTGTCTCTCTGAGATCTTTCCACCATGGTCATAATTTGGCGGTAGTTACCGCCAGCCTGTTGGCGCTATTACTTCCACTTTATCACCGACTGCCACGGTTGTAATGAGGGCCTAAATAATTATGTACATGTTTCTAAAGCTAACCTACAACCAACAGCTCTTATCCAACAGGTCTGTGACCAAATCACAAGAGCATCACCTTTACAGTGGCCCGCTATTTCTTCAGGAGCAACTTCCAGAACCCCAACAAGACCCAAGTGTGCAAGACAAATATCACAGACTGTTTTGGACTATTCTTTATGGACATTTATTTATTTTATTTATTTATTTAAATGTTTTGTATAGCGCAAACATGACTTAAGCAAGTATCAGAGCACTTTACACATATTCAGTATACAGATGGCATAAACAAGAGAGAAAACAGGGTGAATACTCTATCTAAAAAGAAAACCATCTGCAAGTCCAGACAAGTAGGAATCATGAGATTTATGACAAAAAAAATTCATCAGATTCATTTTCACTTCTTTCTTGAAAGAGGCTGTTGAGGGGTTCATTCTGATTTCAGGGGGTAGGGCGTTCCAGATTCTAGGAACAATACCTGAGAAAGCACGGTTGTATGTTTTTTTTTTTATGGAATTTAGGTGGTTTCACTAGTAAGAAACCAGTGCCTCTAGATACTCTCAAGCCACCAGATAACTCAGGTTTTTGTGCAAGGTATCTCAGGGTGTTGAAATGTAGAGCTTTGTGGGTCATGCAGGAAATCCTCGCCTAAAATGGGAGCTATTTTCGAGATTTCAGATCAGGCGTGATATGATTGTTTCTTTTAATTCCTGTGATGAACCTGGCGGAAGAGTTAAACCCCCCATACAGCAGCACTTTCGCCAAGAGCAGAGTCACCCCCAATCTCCAGAAGACCGCAGATATTTCACCAGGAAGCCACCCTGAAACATGCAAATTTCCAAAAGTTATGTAATTTTGCACCATGTTATACCTCCTGTTTGCTGTGGGTGTGGCCACTTCCATCTATATCCAGGAAACTGGTTAGTCACCTGAAGTCTACCTCCACATTTCTGCAGGGCTTGTGTAGTGAGCTTTCCCACATCACTTACAATTACACTGAACCTAATGTTAGTATTCCACATGCACTACAGAGCACACTATTACACAACACATGGTATCAGCACAAGACTGTTCTGGCCACCCAGATATCAGCCAGACCTGTTCACTGATACCACCCGCTATAGGCACAGATAGGCTTTATTTAAACAAGGAGACGGCACCCGAAAATGAGAATTGTCTCATCCATCTACAATATACCTATGTAGGATTAGGGCAAAGTTACAACCTAGTAGAGTGAAAACCCCATAGGATTGTAGTAAACATCACTCAATAAGAGACCAATCCCACCGTACTGTACCTTTACATCAAGCCTAGTGATATTCAAACCAAGCTAGACACTGTGCGCTGGCAAGGCAATGTACAGAGGACACTGTTTGGCTTGACACTTCTAGAAAAGAGATTCTTGGAGGTAGCAAATCCCCAACAGAAGTGCACAAAAGCATTCACTCCCACCTCTGTTTGTGGTCCCAGGGTGGCCCTTGACAAGTCCGGGGCAGTCTTCTTAAATAACAAATGGACCCTAAACATGAAGTTCCTGTGTAGGGCCATCCACCTCAATGATACAAGGGGAAATGAGTCTCATGGGGGGGGGACTCACTACCAGCATAGATACCCCATGTCAGGAAATCTGGGTTGCTGAGGTAAATAGGTACATGTTGCTAGAAGGGAAGGGGCATCCCCTAATTTTACAGAAACATATACTGTATTCCTTGTGTTTCAGAGGCAAAAGGATGATCCCGCTCAGCATGAATGAGAGTTATGAAGTAATACTGAACGTACCTGCCATGCCCAGGGGCGTCTCTGTGTTTATGGAATTCTAAAGGCAGTATGGAGAATTTGCTTTTTCTCAACTCATTCCTGGATGGCGGGGCCTCTGCTCACTTGTGAGCATACACACCCTGACCCTGGTCATCCCTGGACAAGGCCTGTCTGAGTTGTTCCAACATCCGCTACAGAAGAAAACAACTCTGTTGCATTAGGCTAGAGAAAAAAGAACTAAAGATTATTTTGGCTGGGCTCAGTACAAGGACATTATGGAAGAATTTAGACTATTCACTGATACTCAAGTGAACATGGGAGGATCCATTCCCTTCTTCACCATACAGACAAAAGCAAACCCCGCTGGTTGCAAATAGCAAGGTGGGAGATGCTGAAAATAATCAACGAAACTGAGCTCTGTCTAAATGCTATCAAGGAACAATTAAGAGCCACCCGCCTTATGGTGATGCAACATCGATATATGTTGGACTTGATGACCATGATGGAGGGTGGGGTATCTGCCAAGGACGGTGCATCCTGTTGTACATTCATCCCCGGTAATGACCTGAACAATGACACACTAACTTTTTCATCCGAGCACTGCATTGTATACAAGCCGACATGAAGAAAGAGGCAGGTGGCCATGAGCAGGACTAGTTATTAATTAGAATAATATTCCTGGCTCTGCCGATGGGTGACCAGACTGTGCAGGTCATTGCTGCCAATCCTCATTTTTGTGCTTTTTTGTGTTGTTTCCTGTAAGTGGGGGTTTCCTGCTGTAAAAATGCAATTAGCAAATTAAATAGAATGCAAATAACTAGCGAAATAGTAACAGACACAGCAGAAAAATGCCAAACCTCAAATAATGTGACTGTCATGAAGTATGGGGCAGATGATGCAGTTGAAAATTCAACTGGAGAGAGGAATGTTAATACTGATAAACACAAAGTCAATGTATGCCATGATATGTGTACGCATAACAACAAACTCACATCACTGCTGTTGGATCCACCTGATGTGACCTCCTCATAGACCCTGAGTCAAAAATACATGATGAGGCAATCCCTGCGACCTAGACCTGAAGCAACTGATTGACTGATCACACGTGAGGTGGCACTTAGCCCATAGACAGACCTACAAACAGGAAAAATCTGGATCAATCCCTCAGACAGGCTGTGACACCACAATGGTCCTAGGAGCTTGGTCCCCAATTAAACATATTTGGTGGAGGGGTAAACGTTTCCAAAGTACCATAAAAGTTAAATGCAACATAAAGTTAGTAACACTCAGCCAATCAGTAAAAAACACAAAAACAACATGAAGTGATTACGTTCTCTCCATGCCAGACATCTGCACATGTTACATACTGGCCTGTATAATGTCCACACAAGGCTGAGACCCACCTGCACACTTTGTCATATGATCAGATTTATGACTACGGAAGTAGGCCCGGATTCCCTTCTCCAGAGACTACTTACAAATGTTTTATGACACTTCGAGAAATGTACATAAGGGCGCTGAGAACCATTATACCTCGAGATAGTCATCAGACCCCAACTCTGTGCTGCTCTCCTGGTCACTGCATTCAATTAAATCAACAGTTCCTGTTTTGCCAAATGTCTCTTGTCTTTTATTTCTTTAAGTTAAATCCACATTAGAGCAACAATATTTAATAGGTGCTAAAGTTTGATTGGGAATAGGTAAACATTTCATGTTTTGTTATGGAGAAATTGTAAAACTCTTTTTAATAGGAAAGCTGGATTTTAAGTTACAATTTTGAAAATGCTACAAAGCTGTCATTTCCCTGCCCTATTTGGTCCCTGCAGCCTGTTCAGGGTCACAAGACTGGGTGTGGTTGGTAACTGAACATTGTTCATTCCTCTTTTACAGCTACATAATAAAAGGATTAGATGTTCCTGGATGGGCTATCACTGGCAGGACTGGGTCAAAGCTGGGCACAGCCTCACTTGCAAATCAATAGGCTGTGCCCTGTCCTGCCCTTCAACAAAGGACTTGTCACAACTTTATTGTTCATTCAGCTAGCCTGAGGCCATGGCAGGAGAGGTAGGAATCTTCAAGCACTTCAAAGGGAAATCTCTAGAAACTTCTCTTACTTCAAAGAAGGAACCAGGTATAAAAATAGGACCCTCAGACCCGCTCTTTAGTTCACTTTCTGGACCTTGAAAAGGACTTTCAGAGGACAGCCTGCTGGTATGTCCTTCAATGCATTTCAAAGGAATGATATGTCCTGCTGCTTGAGCCCTGTTCCACTTCTTCAAACTAGGACTACCACAATCGCTAGTTGGCTGGCCTTCTGATTAGAGCCTCATGGACAGAATAGGCTTCAACCATCTTGAACACGCACCTGGACCCAGCCTGAGTGAACCCTATCCCCCCTAAGTGGTGCGCTTTCAGTCTCTGGACCCTTAATGGAGGCACCCAGATAGTCAAAATCCAAAACCTGGGGCTGCTCTGAGAACAAGAGGAGACCAGGACCAACATGCTTGTCTACCTGCCCAAGGTGCATCATTGGTCCTCCTGACTTCACATCAGCTCCCCCTACATTCTTCTCATCAGCAACAAACCTTGTTCGGCAGTCCTTTGCCAAAGGGGTATCCGACCTTGTGGAATGCTCCGTGGTTAGAGGCTCCAGCTTTGTCTCACTGGCAATTTTCACTTCCTAAAAAGAGACTAAGGCCAGATGTGGAAATCATTACTACAACTTCATCCGGCAGTCCGCAACAAAGCCTTCTTCTCAGATATTGCCTGCTGCCTTTCCTCACTGTACTTCTACCTTCTCAAAGAACTTTTCTTCAAATGTTTTCTATGTCTAGACAAAAGCATGAACAGGGCCAATCCACTCTTTGTGTCTGACTCGTGCTACTTAGTGGTGGGCCCACATTTTCTTTAAGTTTGACCCAGCCTTGTCCAAATGGATGTCAATGATCGGCGCTTTGATCCTTGAGACACTAGTTTTTACCTTCAGTTTAAGAATTCAGAACTCCTGTTCTATTGATTGGATGTTTATAATTTTGGTTTCAATAACTTATTAAAACCAAACCCTATTGTTATAAGTTGGTGTGGAATTTTCTCTATGTTGTGTCTTGACTTTATTGCTGTGTGTGTGCTGCATAAATACTTTACACATTGCCTCTAAGTTAAGCCTGACTGCTTTCGTGCCAATCTATGAGATGGTTAAGCACATGTTAATTTAATGACTTTAGCCGTTCACCCTAAAAGGGACTGTGGCTATTGTTGAGCAGTGTTAACATCCCACTCAACTAACAACTCAATTTTAAATACCACACTCAGCCAAAATACCAATTTCTCACATTGCTTGAGAAGGGTTTTATCACTCTTCTTCAAAAAGCCAAATTCCTATATTATTGCTTAGTGGTGGGATGTATTTGTGGAGTGCCACCCAGTGATTTAGAGTAAAATACAAATCCCCAAAATAATCTGACATCAAATTCATTTTTTTGTTTTTAATGTTCTCCTTTGTTGGCTTCTTTTAATTTTTTTCTAACTTTTCCTCAGCTTTTGGTTTGGACATATTACTTTTTCAAAATTTAAGATACTTTACCTCCTTTTTGCTACAATGGAGACGAAGCTGATCAATGTGGATGTCCTCCCAAGGCACAACTGCAGAGGCTTTGCAAGGAGAGGGGGCTGAATGAAGGCAAGAAGACCACAAAGATTGATCTCCAAGTACTGAGAAGACCTTTCCTGAAAGGAAGATGATCTTGGCTCATGAAGGTAGTTTGAAAGAGCCTAACCTTAAAGCAAAACAAGCAGCATGTTCAAGCAGCAATAGGGCCAGCAATCTAGTGTCCCCTGCAGAGGTGAGGGCAGGAAGCTGGTCTTGTCTGTAGAGTACAAAATCAGGCACACTGTGTAGAGGGTCCCGGCCACCACATGTTTGTTTACAGGTGTAAAAAATCTAGACCACCTAATGCTCTATTTTTTTTGGTAGCTTGGTCAATCATTTAGGCTAATCTTGAAAAAGTGCAAATCATTTGTTGTACAAATATACTTCAGACCTTTATACCATTTTTAAGACCAAGGTCATCAAAATTAGGTGAGTACTTTTTAAGTTATGAACTTTAAAGTTTAGAAAATGGTTCAGTTCTGTACGTAATTACGCACAAGAGGAATCAGTGGAGAAATTCTTTAGAAATGCATTCAAAATCAGGCAATACTTTTACTAAGGCTCTTTTAGCAGGTATGTCAAGGTCGTTGGTGGGCCCTGTGGACAAACTAGAGAAGTTTTGGTGGCTCCCGGTTCTGGCGGGAGCAGGTGTACAACGGTGTGGGAACTTATGCAAGGCCACTTTGGGGGACATTTTGGAAAAGCACTGCACAGATGGATTTCTAGGTGAGTCTGGTAGGTTGCCTTGGAGTGTAGAGATCGCAAGGGGTGGGGGACCCTTAGGACACCAATAGATAATCAGTGCATGTCACAGGGCAGTCGAGTGCAGAGTGAATCAGTGAGTCAGGAGCTGTTAGCAGAGGTTCCCATGGAAGCAGGAGGTAGGTCACATTGAGGGTCGCTTACAGGTCATCAGGGGCACTCTGGTGTGGTGTTCTGGTGGTTTCTGAAGTCCCTCAACTGGGGCTTCTTCCTGGTCCTTTTGCCCCTCTAGGTGTCTGACATGCAGTGACCAGTTCCAGTTTCTATTGTACAGTTTGCCCACTGGAGGACACAGTGCCACCAATCTTGGCACACTTACAGGGTTTGTGCTTTAGGTTCATTGGGTGGAGTTTGGTCTGGCTGTGGTGTCTGGTTCTCTGGTCAGCAGCCGGTAAGTGAAGTGTACTTCACTGGTCATCTGTTCTTTTTTGCAGGAGAGTGATGCCTTCACTCGGGAGGGAGATCTTCAGAAATTTTCAGAAGTGTGGGTGTCCTCTGGTGGTTTGTAGGGCCTGTCTAATGTCCCAGCAACTCCTCAGTGATGAATGTTGAGTACTGGGTGCAGCAGGCAGGTTTGGGACCTTCTTCTTGGTGCAGCAGGACTTCAGTTCTCGAGCCTTGGGTCTTCTTTGTTGCTGGTCTTATTTTAGTCCTTAGAATCTGATTCTCTGGTCTAGGGGTACCCACTAAATATTGTATTTAGTGGGCATTTATGGGAATACCTAGAAGTGAACAAATGGGTAATCTACCTTAGGGTGGCTACATCCACTAAATGACCACATTCTTTGGGCAGATGTCACTTCCCTATACCTGACTGGCTAATTTACTTCTTTGCAAGATGGAGGGTTATGAAACGAATGGGTCACCTGGCATGCAACACCTTAGGAGTGGTGCAAGATGGGGCTGACCAATCCTCCTATCCTTTGTGTGTTTTCCCAATAAAAGTGGGTGTTTGCCGTGGGGGCAGCCACCTGTTGCTAGTGGCAGGCATGGGGTTCAAGTTTCAAGGGCGGTAAGCCATTTGAAGCTCGCCAGCAGGGCAGTATACATTCCTGGGGGAAGGTGTGATAGCACCTCTGACCAGTATTGGTTTTACTCTGGGACCCAGAGAGCAGGATCTCTCAACCCAGGGTTCCCGAATCTTGTCTGGTGGAGGCAGGCTGGTTTTGACCTGCCAGCAACCACGCTAGGGTAGTTAGCATTTTCAGGGGGCCCCTTTAGCGTGACCCCTGGGAACATTTTGCAATAAATCCAATACTGGTTCCAGTTTGGGATTGTCATTCTGAGTTGTTTGATACCAAACAACCCAGGGTTCAGAGGAGCCACCATGTAGCTGAGAAACTCTTACTGGCCAGTGTCCAGCACAGGTATTAAAATGGCTGCTCTGTTCACTTACTATGCCCCAGGTTTGGCAAGGAGACAGTAGGAGCATTTTGCTCATGCATCTATGCCCACACATACAGTATAGTGCACTCTGTCCTAGGGCTGGAAGGCCTGCCACTGGGGTGACATATCTATATTGCACACAGTGTATAGTGGAAAGGACACACATGATGTGTGCGATGTCTAGTTTGCATTTTAGGATTGCACCAGGACACTCAGCCTGCAATTACACTGCTCGATATATCTGGAGGAATGGCCCTTGAGGGTGGCACAATCTGTACTGCTGCCCTCAGGGACCTACTCCTAGTACCCCATTTCCTGGGGGCCTAAGCACCTTTCACTATGGACTTATAGCAGCAGCTAAGAGTGTTGCCAATTGTACCAATGCATTACAACAGTTTTGGGAAAGAGATCTGGCCCAGGGAACGTGGGGCTCTGGGCAATAATGACTCTGACACCACATCAAATACCAGGCAAATAGTGGGGGGTTAACCATGACAAAAGAGGCCTCTTCTCACAGTGAGTGTCCGTATACCCCAAGACCTGGTGCCCAGCCATATGTTGGGGATGATACAAATAATTAGTTTTGCCTATGACTGAGCCCTGAGAATGTATAGGGACCCAGAGGAGGATTGGGGGACAAGCCTATGGAATCACATGCCCATAGTGGTGAGGGATACCCTTCTTATGTTAGAGGTGGAGATCAGATCAGTTATACTCTCATGAAGGTCAATGTACTCACCACTTTTGGGCTGACTCCTGAGAACGATTGCTTCAGGTTCAGGGACAGCCAGAAGTTGCCAAACCATTCTTGGGTGGAATTCCAATACCAGTAAGGCACTGAGTGATTAAGTGAGGGGCAGTAAAGTACATTATTTCAGTGGATTGTATGACCTGATTTTGAGCGAGAACATGCTTCATACTTGTTTTAGAGAGTTGAGCAACACCTGATTGACAGCAAGCTTACTGACCCCAGAGAGTTTGCAAAAGAGGCAGATCACTGGGTCTCCAACAGAATGTTGAAGAAAGCGCTTTAGGGGGATCCTCAAAAGAGTGGTTAGAGTCCCCAAAACAAGACAGAGGGGCAGCTAAAAACAACTAAGGAGTTTTCAGAAGGCTCCCAAAACAGTTCAATGGGGAGGCAGACCCAGCCGCAACCTGACCAAAAAAATAATGATTTGTGTATGAAAAGGCAGGTGAATTTGTCCCTAAGTGCTGTGAGTATTACAGATATAGGCACATGAAGAGGGATTTCAAGTGTTTCAAGAGGGTACAGTTCCTCAATTGTGGGCAGACCCATGGGTAAGCCAATGTATTGCTTGGGGAGGAAATTTCACAAGTTAGGGTGGGGGTGGAGCAGAGGTTACCCTAGTTTCCCTGATGACAAACAGATGTTGCCCCAAGCCACATGCCTGATATTACTTTGAAGTATATCAGTGGGCAGAGGGTGGGTGGTCTGAGGGACTCAGAAGTCAGTATGACTACTGTAAGTTGTCATCTGGTTTTCTCAGAGCAGGTAATACCCAATACATTCCACCAGATTGTAGTAGCAGACAATCGTGAGAGTCACTATCCAGTGGCTCTGGTTCCATTTGAGGGTGAAGGATCTCAGGTTCAGCTATGAATCATGCCATGCCTATAGACTGTCTGCTTCAAAAGGACTTGGAGCATACTTCTGGAGGAAGTGGAGCTCAGGTCCCACCTGCAAATGTTAGGGTTGCTTGAGTGGTTGTGCCTTACCATAAGGTCCCTAGCAGCCCAAGAGGATAGTTGAGGAAAGTCGACATTACATGGACCCTCAAAAAATGGCCCGGGGAGCTGTCTGGAAAAAAGACCCACATACCTGCCTGGAAGAGGAAGGGCATGGGGTGTGGGAAACTACCCCTGAAATTCCAACGGTCCAAGCTGAAGGGGAGCCTGAGTTTGCTGACTGGAGCATACAGGGAAGTACACAGCATCCCTTTGAGAGTTGCCTGAGCTTACTGAACGGAAAATTGAGGTGGTTCCACCAAAGAGGAGCTTTGCAGAGCACATAAGGCTTGAGATGACAAGCTGAGGCCCAGGCAGCTGTTGACACCTATGGAAATCACCTTATCTACTGAGAGAAGTGTAGGAAGGTAGCCTCTTTCTAGCCTTGTCACCCCCACTTTTGGCCTGTTTGTGAGTATATGTCAGGGTGTTTTTACTCTCTCACTGGGATTCTGCTAGCCAGGGCCCCAGGGCTCATAGTGGAAACCCTATGTTGTCAGTGAGTTTGATATGTGTCACTGGGGGCCTGTTATTGTGGGAGGCTGGCCTGGCTTATTGTGGGTACCTTGTGGTACTTACACCTTGTGACAGGTCCAGTTATCCCTTATTAGTAGATTAGTAGTGTTCTAGCAGCTTAGGCTGATAGAGGTAGCTATAGCAGAGCAGCTTAGGCTGAACTAGGAGACATGCAAAGCTCCTACTGTACCACTTATATCATTTAGCACTATGTCATAAGAAACACAATACTCAGAGTTACTTAAAATAAAGGTTCTTTATTTTAGTGACAATATGCCAAAAGCATCTCAGAGGATATACTCCCTTAGGAGGTAAGTAATATACACAAAATATACACACAACCCAAAATCAGGTAAGTAAAACACTTAGAAAAGTAGTGCAAACACACACTGTAGAACACAGTAGAATGCAATAGGAGAAAATAGGCCTAGGGGCAACACAAACCATATACTCCAAAAGTGGAATGTGAACCACGAATGGAACACAGGCCTAGTGTAGTGTGTAGAGGGTAAGAAAACACTAAGGGTGTCCAAGATACCCCACCCCAAGACCCTGAAAACCAGGAGTAAAGTTACCCTACTACCCCAGAAAGACAGTAAAGTTGAGATAGGGGATTCTGCAAAGATAACAATTGACTGCAGATTCCTGGACCTGAGTACCTGCAAAGGAAGGGGACCAAGTCCAAGAGTCACGCAAGTGTCCGGGGGGGGTGGAGGAGCCCACTAAACCCCGGACGAAGGTGCAAAAGGGCTGCCTCCGGGTGGAAGAAGCCAAAGATTCTGCAACAACGGAAGGTGCCAGGAACTTCTCCTTTGGCCAGAAGATGTCCCACAGCATGCTGGAGGAGGCAGAGTTGTTTCCATGCAGAAATACCTCAAACAAGCCTTGCTAGCTGCAAGAGTCGTGATTGAAGATTTTGGGTACTGCCAGGGCCCAAGAAGGACAGGAGGTCGCCCCTTGGAGGAGGAGACAGAGGAGGCGCTCAGCAAGATAGAGAGCTCACACAGAAGCAGGCAGCACCCACAGAAGCACCTGAACAGGCATTCAAGAAATCTGAGCACAGCAGTTGTCTCAGCACAGCAAAAGAGGGTCCCACGAAATCGGAGGTCAACTCAGTGAGTTGAGCAATGCAGGACGGAGTGCTGGGGACCTGGGCTAGGCTGTGCACGAAGGTATCCTTGCAAAAGTGCACAGAAGCCCTAGCAGCTGCAGTTCATTCAGTACACAGGATTACTGTCTGGCGTGGGGAGGCAGGGACTTAGCACCACCAAATTTGGACAGAAGGACCACTGGACTGTCGGGGTCACTTGGATTCAGCTCCTGTGTTCCAGGGACCACGCTTGTCAAGATGAGAGCAGACCCAGAGGACCAGTGATGCAGAAGTTTGGTGCCTGTGGTAGCAGGGGGGAAGATTCCCTCAACCCACCGGAGATTTCTTCTTGGCTTCCAGTGCAGGGTGAAGGCAGACAGCCCTCAAAGCATGCACCACCAGGAAACAGTCGAGAAAGCCGTCAGGAGGAGGCGCTACAATGTTGCTGGTAGTCTTCTTGCTACTTTGTTGCGGTTTTGCAGGCGTCCTGGAGCAGTCAGCGGTCGAACCTTGGCAGAAGTCAAAGAGAGAAGTGGAGATGAACTCTTATGAGCTCTTGCATTCTTATCTGAAGAAAAACCCACAGGAGAGACCCTAAATAGCCCTCAGAGGTGGAATGGCTACCTAACCAGGTAAGAGCCTATCAGGAGGGGTCTCTGATGTCACCTGCTGGCACTGGCAACTCAGAGGTCTACATTGTGCCCTCACACCTCTGCATTCAAGATGGCAGAGGTCTGGGACACATTGGAGGAGCTCTGGGCACCACCCCTGGGGTGGTGATGGACAGGGGAGTTGTCAACATCAGGGTAGTGCGCACTATAAGGGTGACTAAAATGCAAAAACCCAGCCTTTATGCAAGAGCATAATTAATGTATTGTGTTTATATGCAGTTTGTTAACCTTTTGCATTGCAGACTTTAACCTTGAAAAACACTTTTAATGATGTTTACAATAACTGTTCTTTTGCAAGGTATTGCTGCGGACTTACTGAGTGTGTTAGGGTGTGGTCCTTTTCTAGGACCTTCCAGAAGCTTTCTCTGCAGCATGACTGGGCTGGCCCTCACTCTATATAAGGGAGCTCGCCCAGCTCCACATGCAAACTCTTCAGAGATCCCGGTGCAGAGCAGCAGCAACTTCCTGACCTCCTGTTCCGGAGGCCTACTTTGACCTTCCAGGCCTTGCCCTTCATTGTATTGGTGATCCTTGAACAGGCAGTAAGACGGAGGTCGGGCTGGGCCCCCGACCCCGTTTTCAAAGGCATTCGAGTTTTTGGGCCTAGGTTTCATGTTGAAAGATTTTCCTTGTGCGTGGGAATGTGCTTGTGGTTTGTGGCATTTACATTTGCCCAGACCCAAGGAGGGCAGAAACATGTCTGAGGGTTGGCAGCAGCGGTAGCTGCAGAGAAAACCCCAGAGAGCTAGTTTGGCAGTACCCAGGGTCCATGCTGGAGCCCCGGGGATGCATGGGATTGGCACCCCAATACCAGATTTGGCTTGGGGGGACAATTCCATGATCTTAGACATGTTACATGGCCATGTTCAGAGTTCCCATTGTGAAGCTACATATAGGTGTTGACCTATGTGTAGTACACGCGTGTAATGTTGTCCCTGCACTCACAAAGTCCGGGGAAATTGCCCTGAACAATGGGGGGGCACCTTGGCTAGTGCCATGGTGCCCTCACTCTTAGTAACTTTGCACATAACCTTCACTAGGTGAGGGTTAGACATATAGGTCACTTATAAGTTACTTAAGTGCAGTGCAAAATGGCTGTGAAATAACATGGACGTTATTTTACTCAGGCTGCAGTGGCAGTCCTGTGTAAGAATTGTCTGAGCTCATTATGGGTGGCAAAAGAAATGCTGCAGCCCATAGGGATCTGCTGGAACCCCAATACCCTGGGTACCTAGGTACCATATACTAGGGAATTATAAGGGTGTTCCAGTGTGCCAACTAGAATTGGTAAAAATAGTCACTAGCCTGCAGTGACAATTTTAAAAGCAGAGAGAGCATAAACACTGAGGTTCTGGTTAGCAGAGCCTCAGTGATACAGTTAGGCACCACACAGGGAACACATATAGGCCACAAACTTATGAGCACTGGGGTCCTGGCTAGCAGGATCCCAGTGACACATATCAAACACACTGACAACATAGGGTTTCCGCAATGAGCACTGGGGTCCGGGCTAGCAGGATTCCAGTGAGACAGTAAAAACACCCTGACATATACTCACAAACAGGCCAAAAATGGGGGTATTAAGGCTAAAAAGAGGCTACCTTCCTTCAAGACTAACTTCCTATATAGTGAGCCTAAGGTTCCCCAATCCAGGAGCAACTCATATATTGGTGGTCCGTCAGTGGCTCATGATAGACCCATGCCAGGACATCTGTTGCAAGACAAGAACTTAGCCAGGCTTGTCACCCACTTCAATTGGCCCCTGATGAAGACAGCCTCAGGTCAAGCCCTACCTGACAGGCCAGGGGAAAGTCAGGGAAAAAGCTCAATGTTCCCCTGGTTCCTTTACCTGTGGTTAGCAACCCCTTCGAAATGATGAGCATCAACATTGTTGGAACCCTGGACCTCAAATTTGCCTTAGGTTTATATGCAAAAGCAATACCTCTAAGGATTGTGCACCTGTAGTGGCTACTGTCTTGATGGGGATTGGGGATGGGGATTTTTATATGAGTAAGGTTTCACAAAGAAGTAAAGTCAAACAGGGGCACAAACTTCATGTCTGCCTACAAAACGCCATGTGGGATGTGTGGGGCAACTCATAAGTTTTCCACACCCTAGCACTCTCAGACCAATGGGTTTGTTGAAAGCTTCAACAAGAACCTTAAAGACATGACTCTGTGACTACCAAAGCCCATGAGGGAGAACTATGATGTTGTCTTATAATGCCTGCTTTTTGCGTACTGGGAGGTGCCACAGAACAGAGTTGAGTTCAGCAAAAGTGAACTCTTCTATTGTGACCCTGTTAGGTGACCTCTCAGTCTGGTGAAGGAGAGGTGGGATAAAACTCGCAGAAAGCCCTACCAGGATATAGTTAGCTTCATGCTTGCTCCCAAAAATCACATGAAATGCTTCAGGAAGAAGGCTTCTCGGCCAGCAGGTAATGAAAGTCTGGCATTACCAGAAGGACACTCTGTGTGGTTTATGGAGCATTCAAGACTGCTGGTCAAGGCCTTGTAGGTGGGAGAAAGCGGGAGGGCATCTACCTTGTGAATGTCAAGACTCCTAGGAACCCCATAAGGGTACTCCATGTTAATAGCCTCAAACTCCAATATGAGAGCTCAGAAGTTACCGTGTTCCCGGTGACAGATGATGGAATAGAATTAGAGAGTGAGGCCCATATTTATACTTTTTGATGCAAAACTGCGCTAATGCAGTTTTGCGTCAAAAAAATTAGTGCCGGCTAACGCCATTCTGAAGCGCCATGCGGGCGCCGTATTTATTGAATGACGTTAGCCGGCGTTAGCCGCCGGCGCCGTCTGGTGTGCGTTAAAAAAAACGACGTACACCAGGCAGCGCCGGCGTAGGGGGATATGGGGCTTGGGCGTCAAGAAATGGGGCAAGTCAGGTTGAGGCAATTTTTTCGCCTCAACCCGATTTGCGCCATTTTTTTCCACTCCCAACCCCCATAGAAATTACTCCTGTCTTAGCAAAGACAGGAGTCATGCCCCCTTGCCCAATGGCATTGCCCAGGGGACTTCTGTTCCCTGGGCATGGTCATTGGGCATAGTGGCATGTAGGGGGGCACAAATCAGGCCCCCCTATGCCACATACATTTTTTTTTAAAAACACTTACCTGAACTTACCTTATGTTCCCTGGGATGGGTCCCTCCAGCCTTGGGTGTCCTCCTGGGGTGGGCAAGGGTGACAGGGGGTGTCCCTGGGGGCATGGGAGGGCACCTCTGGGCTCCTTCAGAGCCCACAGGTCCCTTAATGCCTGCCTTTTGCAGGCGCTAAAAAACGGCGCAAAAGCGGCCGTACGTCATTTTTTTTGACCCGCCCACTCCTGGGCGTGATTTTTGGCCGGGAGTATAAATCCGACGCACATGCCTCGGAGTCGATTTTTTAGACGGGAACGCCTACTTTGCATATAATTAACGCAAAGTAGGTGTCCACGCTAAAAAATGACGCTAACTCCATGGACTTTGGCGCTAGACGCGTCTAACGCCAAAGTATAAATATGGAGTTAGTTTTGCGTCGAAATTGCGTCAAAAAAAACGACGCAATTCCGTCGCAAACAGAGTATAAATATGCCCCTGAATCTCTCCCCAACCTCCTATCTTTCAGGGAGCAGGATGGGTCAGTGGAGGTTGTCAACCTGTGCCCTACACTGACCCCAGAACAGTAGAGGTTACTGGAAAAAAATGTTTCCATGTTCTCTCTCACCCCTGGGCTCACACATTTGTGTACCCTTCACACAGGAGACAGTATGCCTTTAAAAAGTAAAAATTGCAAGCTATCTGACAAGGAAAGGGCTATCATTATGGAGAAAGTCTCCAAGATGCTTGAACTTGGAGTGCTATAGCGCTAGAGTAGCCCCTGGTCCAACCCAGTGTTGCTGTTACCCAAACCCCTACCTCTAGGTGCCCTCCTAAAACTGAAATTCTGCATGGACTATTGGGGTCTCAACTCAGTCACCAAGTTTCTGAGGTCATAAATAGATCAGTGCTGCTGAGTTTCTCAGTACTTTTGATCTGATTTCTGGGTATTGACAGATTGCCCTATCTGAGAAAGCTAAAGAATGATCTGCATTCTCCACCCCTGAGGGCTGCTTCAAATTTCCAGTGATGCCCTTTGGTCTAAAGAATGCCCCTACCAATTGGTTGGTCAACAGGGTCCTAGCTGTGATAAAGGCATTTAGCAATTGCCATATAAGGCCAGATAAGGCAGGGATCTGTGGTGTATCTGGAACATTTGATGGGTGGAACATAGTATAGCACTTCCAAGCCAAGATTGAGTCTCTCCTGGCCTGGGACCCCCCTTGAAATCTGTCTTAAGTGAGGGAATTCCTGGGCAATACTATAGGTAGTTTATCAGGCTATATTGCACCATTGCTGTACCCTTGACTGAGCTGATTTCCAAGAAGCAGCTGGAGAAGGTGATATGGAGAGAGGTCTGTACCCTGAAGATGCCCATGTGCACAGCACCTGTACTCAAGGCACCTGACTTCTCCAGGATGCTGCAGAGCACGACAATGATGTTGTACTATCACAGTTAGAAGAGGATTGCCTAGACCAACATTTAGCCTTCATAGGTTAGAGGTTACTCCCCAGAGAGAAAAGGTGGAGTGTTAGTGAAAGAGATGCTTTTGCTATGGTCTGGGTACAGAAGAACTTGAGACCATTTTTTTGTGGCTCACGTTCAAGTTCAGATGGACCACAGGCCCCTCCGATGGCTCAAGTAGATGAGAGGTGAGAATCCCAAACTGCTGAGGTGGTTTATCTGCTTGAAGGGAATGGCCTTTATATTGGCATACGGCCCAGAGTCAGAACACTCCAATGCTCATGGGCCACCCACGTTGTTCTTGTTTAGTGATGAGAACTTCAAAGAGGGAGGGGAGATTTCCCAAATTTCAGCTGGTGGGACATTTGAGACCTACTCACCCCCTGTTGCTGAAAATCGTTTTTATTGACTCTGTGATTCTGTGCACTTTAAAAGTTCAAACCAGTGCTAAAATATGTGCGGTCACTTCTTTAAAGATGGCAAAATTGGCTTATACACAAATTGGCAGATTTATTTTCTTATAATATCCTAGTAAAGAGGTACGACTTGTACCAGGGCCTTTACATTAAATTTCACAACTGGGTCTGCAACACTTATTGTGCCACTCACTTGAGTGATCATTAAATATACGTCAGGCCTGCCACTGTAGACTTTGTGCAGGTTGAAGCTGTCAGTTTGACCTAGCATAATAAATGTTTGCCTGGCCTAAGTTCTTTTATGATACATATGCCACCCCTAAGGTGGGGGTTAAACAGCCCACAGGAGAGGGTGCTGTGTTCTTAAAAATGTGGACATTTGCTTCTATGTTTTACATGCCCCGGTAGTGAAAACCTGTTATATTTGTTTTTCAATCCTACTGCAAGGTCTACCTCTCCCGGAGGATAAAATTGAGTTACCTAATTACATTTAATATGTGCTAATGTTTGATTTGGAGCTGGTAGAAAGGTCATATTTGGCCTCAAAAGAATTGTAATTTAAAGTCCTCTTTAATTGCAAAGCCAGACTTTAAATCACATTAAGAAAATGCCACGTTTAGAAAGTTTACATTTTTTTGACCTAACCAATTAGAGCCTACAACCTGTGTACTTGGTCATATGACTGTGAATAGGTGGCACTATGTGAGAAAGTAGCCTCTTTCTAGCATGGTTACCCCCACTTTTGGCCCATTTGTGAGTGTGTGTCAGTGTGTTTTTACTGTGTCACTGGGATCCTGCTAGCCAGGACCCCAGTGCTCATAGACAAAAACCTATATGTCAGTATGTTTTACCTGTCTCACTGGTATCCTGTTAGCCAGGACCCCAGTGCTCATAGTTTGTGGCCTAATGTGTATGCCTGTGTAGTGCCTAACTGTGTCACTGAGGCTCTGCTAATCAAAACCTCAGTTCTTATGCTCTCTCTGCTTTTAAATTTGTCACTGTAGGCCAGTGACGTCATTTACCAATTTCAAGTGGCATACTGGACCACACTTATAAGTCCCTAGTATATGATACCCAGGTTCCCAGGGCATCGGGGTTCCAGGAGATCCACATGGGCAAACAGCATTTCTTTTGCCACCTATAGGGAGCTCAGACGAACCCTTACACACGACTGCCACTGCAGCCTGTGTGACATAGTGCACACACTATTTCACAGCCATTTTCACTGCACTTAAGTAACTTATAAGTCACCTACTTGTCTAACCTTCACTTGCTGAAGGTAAGGTGCAAAGTTACTAAGTGTGAGGGCACCCTTGCACTAGCAAAGGTTCCCCCACATAGTTCAGGGCCATTTCCCTGTTCTTTGTGAGTGCGGGGACACCATTACACACGTGCACTACATATAGGTCAATGCCTATATGTAGCTTCACAATGGTAACTCCGAATATAGCCACGTAACATGTGTAAGATCATGGAATTGTCCCTCCATTCCAAATCTGGTTTTGGGGTGCCAATTCTATGCATACTGGGGGCTCCACCATGGACCCCCAGTACTGCCAAACCCGCTCTCTGAGGCTTGCACTGCGGCTACAGCTGCTGCCACCTCACAGACAGGGTTCTGCGCTCCTGGGGTCTGGGCAGCCCAGTCCCAGGCAGGCAGAACAAAGCATTTCCTCTGAGAGCAGGGTGTTACATACTCTCCCTTTGGAAATAGGTGCTACAGGCTGGGGAGGGGTAGCCTCCCCCAGGTTCTGGAAATGCTTTGAAGGGCACAGATGGTGCCCTCCTTGCATAAACCAGTCTATACCGGTTCAGGGACCTCTTCTTCCCTGCTCTGGCAGGAAACTGGACTAAGGAAAGGGGAGTGACCACTCCCCTGTCCATCACAACCCTAGGGTTGGTGCCCAGAGCTCCTCCAGTGTGTCCCAGACTTCAGCCATCTTGCTTTGCAAGGTGTGGGGGCACTCTGGAGGGCTCTGAGTGGCCAGTGCCACCAGGTGATGTCAGAGACCCCTCCTGATAGGTCCATACCTGACAAGGTAGCCAATCCCCTCTCAGGGCTATTTAGGGTTTCTCCTGTGGGTTCTCTTCAGATTCTGCTTTCAAGTTTCCTTCAGGAATTCTCTGCAACAACTTCAGACTCTTCTGACCTAGGATCATCCGCAGCCTGCTCCAAGAAACGCTGTAACTGCAACAAAGTGTCTACAAGAGACACTTTTCTTCAGCAACCTCAGCTCCAAGTCAGCAACTGCAACAGTTTACACAGTGTGCACGCTCTGGGGACACCCTGTCTCCATCCTGCACCAGAAGAACCGAAGAAATCTCCAGTGGAGTGACGGAGTCACTCCCCTGCTCCAAGCAGGCACCTTCCAAGACGACGACCTGTACCCTGGGACTCCTCTCACAATGACAAGTGTGCTCCTAAGGACACAGAGGGTAGATATCATCGACATAGACTGTCCTGAGGTCCTGCTGATGCAATTTGGAGGAGGTAAGACCTTGCCTTCCCCGAGAACCACAGTACCCCTGTGTACTGTATCTTCTTCTCCTCCTGAGGCCTCTGTGCACTCTTTGCAAAATTCCTTCATGCACAGCCTGGCCCAGGTCCCCAGCACTCCACCCTGTGATGCTCAACTCGCTGAGTTGTTCTCCGGTGGCGTGGGACCTTCTTTTGTTGTGCTGCATCAACTGCATTTTTCACCTCCTTTGAACCTGGATCTTGTGGCGTCTGGGGGTGATGGCTGGCATCCTGAGGGCTCTCTAAAGTGCTGAGAGCCCCCTCTTCATCCTCACACAGGACTGAGCATTCAGGTCCCTCCTGGGTCCATTCAGCACCATTTTCATGAAAAACACACTTTTGTCATAGCCAAGGCTTGTTGGTGCCTTCCAACACAAAATCTCATCTGCAACAATCTTCAAACAGTGGGACATCTTTTGCATCATGCAGAAACCCACTGACATCTTCCTAGGATGAATTTCTGCAATCTTAAACTAACTGGGGACTCTTCGTTTGCACTCTCTTCTGGGTAGGCAGGGGCTCCTGTCCTTCCTGGAATTTCTTTCGACTTCTGGACTTGGTCCCCTTCCTTTGCAGGTCTTCAGGTACAATAATCCAGCAGTTGCTCTTTGCAGACTTGGTTGGCTGCTGCAAAATCCCCAAAACGAGGTGTAGTGTGTCCTAAGGAAACTTGCAGTACTTTACTCCTGCTTTTCTGGGCTCAGGGGTGGGGTAATTTACTTACCTTTACTGTATTCTTACTCTCCCAGTGATTCTGCACACACTACACTTGTCTCGTGGGGAACTTGTGATTCACATTCCACTTTTTTAGTTTATGGTTTTTGTTGCCCCTAGACCTATTTTCTCCCATTGCATTCTATTGGATTTCCTACTGTTTGCATTGTTTTATGATTATTTACTTGTCTTATTTTGGTGTCTAGTGTATATATTATGTATAATACTTACCTCCAGAAGCAGTATTGTCTCTAAGATATTTTTGGTACTGTGTCACCCAAATAAATACCTTTATTTTTGGTTACACTGAGTATTGCCTTTATGATATTTCATGAGCTTTGCATGTCTCCTAGTTCAGCCTAAGCTGCACTGCTATAGCTACCTCTATCAGCCTAAGCTGCTAGAACACTACTACATTCACTAACAAGGGATAACTGGACCTGGTGTAAGGTGTAAATACCCAAGGTGCCAACTACAAACCCGGCCAGCCTCCTACATACTAGGCCTTTGTGTATTTCTTCCAGACAGAAAGAAAAAGGGGGGACTAAGTTTTGGCAAGAAAGGCTACACTGCCAGGATGAAAAGGACAGAAAGGGGCTGTCTCAGCATACTCACAAAGAACATGATACCAGTCCTTTGCCAGCCTAAACCTCTTGAATCTTGAGCAGAGGAGGAAGGAACATTTCAGAACCAGATGTAGGGAGAAGTCTAGAAGTTTCTCCCACTTCAAAGGCTGGTGCCAGGTGTAAATATTGGACCCCCGGGACAACTCCTCAGTTCACTGAGTTGGACCTGTGAAGGACGAGCAGAAGGGCTACCTGGTACTTCAGTGGACTGCACTGTTGTTTGAGACCTGCTTTGCATCCCAGAGAACTGCTGTGCTGCTACTAGAGGACTGCCCTGCTGCCTGAAGTCAGCCTTTTAACATCAGAGTACTGCCCTGCTGCTTGACCCTTAGGACTACCGGAGTGACTCCAAGGGAAAGTTGGATGGCCTCCTGGTTTGAGCTGCAGGGACACAAAAAGCTCCAACAACATGACCCCGGACCTGAGCCCTGCTTGAAATGAGTACTCCCCTTCAAGGGGTGCTTACCCAGTCCTGGGTCCTTGGAAATCATGCTAAAGCTGCCCAACAGCAAAAATTAGAAACTTGGGACTTAAAACATTTTCTACCAAAAAGTGGCCTGAGAACTGGCAGAAGACCAGGACATAAATGCTTTCTGGTCTGGGCTAAAGGGCATCTCTGGCTGGCCTGACTTTGCGGTAGCTTCCGCTACGCTCATCTCTACAGCAGCAAACCGCATTCAGCTGCACCGCCTCAGAAGTGTATCCGACCTTGTGAAGCTCTCATGCAGTATAGCCTGCAGCTTCATCCCGCTAAAGATTTTTGACTTTCAAAAAAGTCAGAACGTATAAACCTTCAAGAAAACTTTGTCCAAGACTCCCTGATGACAAATGTCTCTTCCTAAGATACTGCCTACTGCCTTTCATTGCTTAACTTTACCTTCTCCGAAATTTTCACTCCAAATTTCTTCTAAATCTTAAGGTAATCTGAGACTGGGCTCAATCTACTTATTTTATCCGAATGGGGCTCTATCACAGTCGGCCATACGTTTCGACTTTGCTGCATCCTTGCACACCTAGATGTCGACGGTTGTCGCTTTGATCTTTTAGATGCTATGTTTCACTAAACAATTTAAAAATTCATAATTGATTCTACTGCTTGGATTTTTTGTCATTCTGGTGTCAATTTATGTATTAAGGTTTCTTTACTTTTCTAAATTAGTGTGGGATTTTTCTTGTGTTATGTATTCACTTTATTACTGTTTGAGTGCTGCATAAATACTTTGTACATTGCCTCTAAGTTAATCCTGACTGCTTTTATGTCAAGCTACTTGAGGGTTAGGCACATATTAATTTAGTGATGTTTGTGGTTTACCCTGACAAAGATTGTGGTTGTTGCTTGAAAAGGTTGTTCTCTTCCCTCAGTCACAAACTTAGTTTCTTACAAGTAACCACTACAGGAGCCTGTTTCCCACCTGGATGAGAGACTGCAATGACTCTTGCGGTTTGATGAAGAAGAGCAGAAATGAGTGATCCTGGCCTTAGGGAGCCCCAATCTCATGGACCACTTCTCTTTGACCCTCAAGTTACCAAGGCCTAAGGGGCAATGCCCACGGAGAGCAGACCCCTCACAGTATCCTCAAAATTTAGAGTGTAGTGGTACTCATGTGTGGTTTTGTCCTTGTCCTTTCCATTTTTCATGAGGGAGCTTCTGTTTGGCTCCTGGTGACAGGCTGAGGCTACCCGGAATAGCTTAATCATGCTTCCTAGGCTCTAAAACTTAAAATTCTTGGTGAGCCTCATTTCTTTCTTTTCCTCCTCTCTCGACTCGGGATGTTTCCTCTATCAACCACTTGAAATTCTTATTTTAAGTCACCCACAGTGGCACTTAGTAGTCGTTATGGCAGTATTCTCTTCATGTCTGCATCCTTCAGGCCCCATTGCCTTCGTAACCACTTGAAGGTATCTGTGTGTAGGTTAGGGGACAGTACTCTGATGAGGAATACAACTCTGCAAGCCTGGTCATCAAAAGCTACAGGGGAACCCTTTTCCCACAGGGACCCTCAGCTGATTCATCCATCCATCAGCTGTTCATCAGAGGGGTTGTGGGAGCCAGCACCACTGGCCCTTGAGAGATGAACAACAGGGTACCTTCAAAGCTAATTCCATGGTTTGTCAGCACCTCAGACAGGAGTCTGGTCTTTAAAATCCACCTCTCACACTTTCTCTCTCTCTCCTTCTCGCATGCAGCATTTTTTAAGTGGGGGCAGACATTTACAGAATTATGGCACTTTTGTTTCAGTCCACTCTGGGTTGACACATCTTCCCTGTTCCAACCCTACAGCACAGCACAGCAATTAGGGACAGTTCAAGGTGGCAAATTGAAGTGGTCAGTTGAATACCTTCTCTGAAAGCTAGAGCACAGCCCATAACTGTCCAAACTGCCTGATCCCTTTCCTTAAAATTTTCAGATTAGTGATCCTCATGTGAATGGGTTCAGGGGTCGGGCTCACTTTTGAGTCTGTGAAGCTGAGCCTTGCCAGCTGTAGCATGAACAGTAATTATCACATGCTAATTCTGTCAATGCCCTTTCCCAAGGACATTCCATGCACCAGCATATGACCATACTGAGTGGCTACCTTGGAAACGCCAGCTGGCCATCAGAGTAATTAATTGAACCCAGCAGGGGAAACAGAAGTCTGGAATCGAATTAGCAGCAACGTCAGAGGAATATGACAATTCTTCAAGTGCCAGTAGGAGTGCAGATATAACAAGTGTTATGTTGAATTTGCACTCAGGATTATTTTTTCCACATGATCAGTCCATCACACAAATGCTCCTTTGAAGTATAACAGTGGCCTTTGGACTATTTAAAAATCCTTCGCCTTGATTACAAACAATATAGCAAATTCTAGGGTTATATATCGGTTGTAGTCATAAAGCTCTACTTAGGGTACGATGGCCATTACTGAATTTCCCTGCCAAGGTCCTTGTGTGCCAGGATCAAATGTGATCTTACATTTATTCCTGTTGGGATGGAAGCGTACTCCTCAGGGTAATGGATGTGCACCCCTGCCTAAAGTGCCATAACTACACTAATGTCTGGATCCCTAACACTGATTTTGTTGTCATAGGTCAACAAGTATCATGCATGCGTGCCGTTATATAGGTCTGTCTCAAGGATTCTGGTCTTGTCAGACCAGAAAGAGTTCCCAAAGTGCTACCTTTAAAGTGTTGAGAGGCTACTACCTTCACCAGGAGCTAAGTGGCACAAGTGAGGAGGTGGCAGCATACCATGTAGCGATGAGTAAGAGTGAGAAGGTCCTTTTCAAACCTGTTACTGAAGTGTGGCCTACAGGCTCACTTAGTTAATGTTCTGCTGCTGTGTGTGTAACTCACCCTTGGCCTATAGCAGTTTGGTGTGCGGTGTGAGTATGGTAAATGCATGTGTTGAATGCGTGTGTGCCTATGAGTGGTACAATACATGAAGGATACAGTGCTGTACAGTGTGTTAACTGTGTGTGCTGGATGTACGCGTGCCTATAAGTGGTACAGTACAAGAATGCTGGGTGTATGTGTGCCTATTAATGATACAATACATGGAGGACCCTGGGTTCCATTTTATGAGACCAAGGTCTATATGGTGAGCATAAGGGGCCTGATTCACAAAGGTAAACTTAGACATTTAGGGGGTCATTACGACCCCGGCGAGCGGTGGGCGCCGTCCGCCGGGCGGAGACCGCCAAAAGACCGCACTGCGGTCAAATGACCGCGACGGTCATTCTGACTTTCCCGCTGGGCCGGCGGGTGACCGCCAGGGTCAGAATGACCCCCTTAGTCTAAACTTAGTCCAAGCATCTAAGTTGAGGACTTTGGGAATTCACAAAGGGCATTTACAAGTAGTATCTTTACATAAACACTGGACATAAGGATACTTCTCGTAAATGCCCTTTGTGAATTTCCAAAGTCGTAAACTTAGACATTTGATATAAGTTTAGACCAAACGTCTTAATTTACCTTTGTGAATGGGGCCCGAGGAGAGGAAGTAGAGGAATCCCCTAGACAGATTTGTGCATTGTTGCATTACTGTAAACTTGGGGTCAAACACTGGTTAGGGGAGAGTCAGGTTTTCCCCATTCACTTCAAAGGGGTCTGGGTACATATCTGGAGATGAAGCTGATAAGAGAATCATAAAGAGTAGGAGTGGGGCCCTGGACTAACCTTTTGATATACACATCACTGTGGCTGCCATCCAGATATGAACTCAAGTCCCCCCGTGGACTGTGTTGAAGGGCTGTCAGCAATGGAGTCTTTCTTGCGGTAATAGACTTCTTTCAAAAGAAAGAGAGGGCAGAGGAGTGGGTACTTCAAAAGAACCAGACCTCCAACATAAACGTCTAATGTTCAGACTCTAAGGCCCGTATTTATACTTTTTGACGCAAAACTGCGCTAACGCAGTTTTGCGTCAAAAAAATTAGCGCCGGCTAACGCCATTCTGAAGCGCCATGCGGGCGCCGTATTTATTGAATGACGTTAGCCGGCGTTAGCCGCCAGCGCCGTCTGGTGTGCGTTAAAAAAAACGACGTACACCAGGCAGCGCCGGCGTAGGGGGATATGGGGCTTGGGCGTCAAGAAATGGGGCAAGTCAGGTTGAGGCAATTTTTTCGCCTCAACCCGATTTGCGCCATTTTTTTTTCACTCCCAACCCCCATAGAAATGACTCCTGTCTTAGCAAAGACAGGAGTCATGCCCCCTTGCCCAATGTCCATGCCCAGGGGACTTCTGTCCCCTGGGCATGGTCATTGGGCATAGTGGCATGTAGGGGGGCACAAATCAGGCCCCCCTATGCCACAAAAAAAAAAAAAAAAAAAACTTACCTGAACTTACCTTAATGTCCCTGGGATGGGTCCCTCCAGCCTTGGGTGTCCTCCTGGGGTGGGCAAGGGTGACAGGGGGTGTCCCTGGGGGCATGGGAGGGCACCTCTGGGCTCCTTCAGAGCCCACAGGTCCCTTAACGCCTGCCTTTTGCAGGCGCTAAAAAACGGCGCAAAAGCGGCCGTACGTCATTTTTTTTGACCCGCCCACTCCCGGGCGCGAATTTTGCCCGGGAGTATAAATCCGACGCACATGCCTCGGAGTCGATTTTTTAGACGGGAACGCCTACCTTGCATATAATTAACGCAAAGTAGGTGTCCACGCTAAAAAATGACGCTAACTCCATGGACTTTGGCGCTAGACGCGTCTAACGCCAAAGTATAAATATGGAGTTAGTTTTGCGTCGGAATTGCGTCAAAAAAAACGACGCAATTCCGGCACAAACGGAGTATAAATATGCCCCTAAATCACATTGGGGCAGATTTATACTTTTTGACGCAAAACTACGCTAACAGAGTTTTGTGTGAAGATTTTTATCGCTGGCTAGCACCATTTCTTGATGCCACCCGTGTGTCAAATTTGTACTTTGTTGCTGTGTGGCGCTAAGAATAGGTTAGAATAATTTTTCCTGACCCTAACCATTGCACCTTGTCGTAAGGCAAAATGACTCTAACGCAGGAAAAATGACTCTAATCCGGTTTGGGACATGGAAAAACGTCACAAAACGGATATGTGCCATTTTTCACCGCAATAGCATCAAAAAGAGACGCAACCAGAGCAAACGGTGCAAAGGAGCCCCAAAATGTATCCCAGAAGCCAGGAGAGAGCCCAGGGAGACCCCGCACAACCAGGAACAAGCCAGGAGGACACAGACAAGACCCAGGGGAGAGACAAGAAGAAGAAGAAGTGTTGCTTCAGCACAGAGGAGCATGAAATTCTGGTGAGAGAGGTGACAGAGCAACAGCATTAACTCTTCACCACCTCTAAATTGCCAGTTGGGAGGAGAGAGGCAATTTGGCAACAGATTGTGGACAAGATTAACAGTGTGGCAGAGGTCAGGAGAACTGTAACTGAGTGCAAGAAATGCTGGCATGACTGCAAGCACAGGACAAAGGAGAAAATGGCAAGGAACAGGAAGGCAGCACTGCAGACCTGAGGTGGGATTCCAGCACCGCAAGAGGACATAGATGAGATGGAGGAGATGGTTGCAGCCATCATCCCGGAGGAAATCGTCACTGGTATTGCAATACAGGGCAGCGCAGACTACCAGGAAACAACACATATGCAGGGTGAGTTGCATGGGGGATTAAAATGCCTAAATGTCAAGTGCAAGAAGGGGGAGGCACATACCTACTACACAATGCATGTCAGCCCTGAAAATCAGGCAGTGGAAAGGGCAAAGGGGCAGGGCACAGGAATGTCAGAATGTAAACTAGAGGACAATGCCCAGTCTCAGGTCATTGGCTCAAGTGGCATTTACCATTGACAACAGTTGCCACTACTATCTGTGCTGTGTGTGCTGGTCAATTAGGAAATGGCAGTTAGGTGCCCATGGCACAAACACCCTCAAAATGAGGGTTCAGTATGACTATGTGATCAATCCCCATCAATCCCTATCCAAGTGCAACTTCTGTCAACTGCTCATGTGCATAGACTCAATAACCATCAGGCACTGTCACATACATAATGATGTACACAGCAGTAATCTCATACCTATGCTGCCCATTCCTGGGTTTACCCCTGTGCCTGTGTCACAATAGCTGCAATGCCGCCATGCAACATCTCAGGTGTCATAGTGCTAAGGTGTGCAGGTAGGCAAACACACCCACACAGTCATAAGAGGAAATGGAACTCTGCCAGGCCCATCAGTGCAATGCAATGTAGCACACATACGCAAACAACAACATGAGAAACTACCAATGTGACATCCGTATCGTTTCATGGAAATGCAATACATGGTATGGTGCTAGGTCTTAGCACTGCATAGGTGTATGTGAAAAATGATAGACTGGGACAGGGCCATATTGTTATGTGTGGTGCATGTGGCATTAGCACACCAACAATCATTGCAAGGCCTCCCCACGCTAATGGAAGCAGAGGAAGGGTTGATGTGGATAAGAAGGGGGCAAGCCACAATTTGGACAGAACCCACACCTAGAAGATGTGACGCAGACAATTCCAGAACTGCCCACACTACATGTGATGTGCAGGTGATGCATAGGGCTGAGAGACTTGAAACATTAATGACAGGAACAATGCATGGGGACAAAGATAACAATGTACCACCAAAAGGAAGTCAGTGACGTCACATTACAACTGGCACAACACAGACACACTAATTGTACAATATCTCATTGCAGAGGACCATTGTTCTCCTGTGGAACTGTCTTGCCTGGACTACCTCGAAGACTTGGATGACCAGCTGACAACCATCAGCCAGGAAACCCTCCAAGATGTCCTGGGAACCCTTCAGACCCCACCTCCAGTCTCAAGGAGGAGCACACATGTAGCAGCCATCCCAGAGGAGCCACCCACCACCCCAATAGTACAACCTGCCAGCTCAAACACAGCTGAGGACTCTGATGACACAGGGACCACCTTTGAGAAGACATTAGTGGGAGTAAGGCAGCAGCTGGCCAAGAGGTGCGGGTGGGGATAGAAACTATGGCAGCCAGCCTTGAGGGGATGCGCGTGTGCATGATGACGCCCGCAGAACAGTCAGCAGCCATATAAGTCACACAATCCCTACTGCAAAGAGTCCAACAGTGTGTGAGGGACCTCACCACTGCTGTGAGGGAGTTGCCACAACACCTGCCCTCCCAACATGCAGCTGCATGCATGAAAACAAGCTGAACTCCATGGACCGGGAACTGGCCTCACTCTGGGTAGACATGGCTGCCTACCACAGGGATGTTGCTGCCATACTCAATGATCAGCAGCTCCTCCTTGCTGCAGTGATGCCATATGCAGCTCCACAGATGGCAGCTGCCGGGAATTTGGTGTCCACTTCTCCAACCACTAAAGTGTGTGTTGCCCCCACGAACACCATCAAGGGCAGAGGAGACAACACACATCAGTGGATGAAGATGTGAAACAGATAATCTTCACCCGTAGGAGTACCCGGTAGCACCAGCCCATGCCACGTGGGCACTGATTTTCCTTTGTCCTTTGCCTGACAACATGCCAGTGTTGCTACAGTTGGTGACATGCACTCTTCACCGATACACTGTTAACCTTACCACTATAAATTGCAATTGTCTCTCACTATTCAATTGGCAATTCATGTTCCTCTGCACTGAACAACACTTCATCTCAGCATGTCAAATGACATGTCCCTCAACCTTGCACTTGTGTTGCGTCACAATGGAATGCTTTACACTCATGGGATCATAGACATGGACAATGTAAATTTGCACTACAGCACTTTAAAATAAGCAGCACCTACGCACCCACTTTGTCTCTGTGTAATGTGACACATCTACATTGCTGGAGATTTTTGATGCATGTAACATGTGTATGGTCACAGAGTGTCAATACCAGAATGCAGAAATAATGTGGGCAGATATCTATGCACAAGGGCCCAGTTTGTTACTTTTTCTGCTCTGCATTTGCGTCATTTTGTAAGCAAAATCAGAGCAAACTTACAAAATATCATTGTATATTGTAAGTTTGCGCTGCGTTTGCGTAACAAAATAAGGCAGGCAAATGCAGTGCAATAATAGTATAATTCAGGGCCAAGGTATCTACAAAATGAAAGTCAATGCTGGCCACCTCCCCTACAAGCAAGTCATTGTGTATGTGACATTTGCTTTAGAACATACATGCCTCACCCACAACATACAGCAGGAATGGCTGTGTAAGAGTGTTTGGCCAATAACGTCACCTGGGAGTACAAGTAAAACACATAGGTGTGAAATTTGTATATTTGACCTCATCTGAAATTGACACAACATGAATTTCATGCTGCAGGCAGACGTCCCACAGTGCCCACCATTCTGACACAGGATCCAAACACTGACAGCTTTAAACCCACACCCACTTGCCTAATACATGGGAACCATAGTCATGTTGAGTGGTGGGTACAATGGACGGCACATGCATTGAGATTTAGATTTGTTGTAGCTGCCAATGTGACAGCTCAGTTGGAAGTGGGAATCCACATGTCAAGAGAGGGATGTGGATGCAGTACGGAATACACAGACCGTCAGGCAATTGGCACCGTACACTCATGCAAATACCCTGTGCCCAAGCATATGACATATGCAGCAAGGGAGTACCTAAATCTTTAATAACTATGTACAAAACAGAACTTAAAACTATGTAACACACCTATACTAACCTAATCTATCCTAACTATACATTACCCACAACTGGCCCTAACTACCCTATGCTAAGCTTACTTACCACATTTAACCCCTTCGCTGCCAGGCCTTTTCCCCCTCCTGTGCCAGGCCTTTTTTCGGCTATTTGGGGCAGTTCGCGCTTAGGCCCTCATAACTTTGTGTCCACATAAGCCAGCCAAGCCAAATTTGCGTCCTTGTTTTCCAATATCCTAGGGATTCTAGAGGTACCCAGACTTTGTGGGTTCCCCAGAAGGAGGACAAGAAATTAGCCAAAATACAGTGAAAAGTTCGTTTTTTTCAAAACAATGGGAAAAAGTGGCTGCAGAAGAAGGGTTGTGATTTTTTTCTTGAAAATAGCATCAACAAAGGGTTTGCGGTGCTAAAATCACCAGCTTCCCAGATTTCAGGAACAGGCAGACTTGAATCAAAAAACTCAATTTTTCAACACAAATTTGGCATTTTACTGGGACATACCCCATTTTTACAATTTTTTGTGCTTTCAGCCTCCTTCCAGTCAGTGACAGAAATAGGCATGAAACCAATGCTGGATCCCAGAAACCTAAACATTTCTGAAAAGTAGACACAATTCTGAATTCAGCAAGGGGTCATTTGTGTAGATCTTACAAGGGTTGCCTACAGAAAATAACAACTGAAAAAGAAAAATATTGAAATTGAGATAAAAAAACAGCAATTTTTCTCTACGTTTTACTCTGTAACTTTTTCCTGCAATGTCAGATTTTCGAAAGCAATATACCGTTACGTCTGCTGGACTCCTCTGGTTGCGGGGATTAATAGGGCTTGTAGGTTCATCAAGAACCCTAGGTACCCAGAGCCAATAAAAGAGCTGCACCCTGCAGTGCGTTTTCATTCTATACCGGGTGTACAGCAATTCATTTGCTGAAATATAAAGAGTGAAAAATAGCTATCAAGAAAACCTTTGTATTTCCAAAATGGGCACAAGGTAAGGTGTAGAGGAGCAGTGGTTATTTGCACATCTCTGAATTCCGGGGTGACCATACTAGCATGTGAATTACAGGGCATTTCTCAAATAGATGTCTTTTTTACACACTCTCTTAAATTTGGAAGGTAACAATGTAGAGAAATACAAGAGGCAATAACACTTGTTTTGCTAATCTATGTTCCCCCAAGTCTCCCGATAAAAATGATACCTCACTTGTATGGGTAGGCCTAGCGCCTGCGACAGGAAACGCCCCAAAACGCAACGTGGACACATCACATTTTTTTAAAGAAAACAGAGGTTTTTTTGCCAAGTGCCTACCTGTACATTTTGGCCTCTAGCTCAGCCGGCACCTAGGGAAACCTACCAAACCTGTGCATTTTTGAAAACTAGAGACCTAGGGGAATCCAAGATGGGGTGACTTGTGGGACTCTGACCAGGTTCTGTTACCCAGAATCCTTTGCAAACCTCAAAATTTGGCTAAAAAAACACATTTTCCTCACATTTTGGTGACAGACAGTTCTGGAATCAGAGAAGAGCCACGAATTCCCTTCCACCCAGCGTTCCCCCAAGCCTCCCGATAAAAATGATACCTCACTTGTGTGGGTAGGCCTAGCGCCCGCAACAGGAAACGCCCCAAAACGTAACGTGGACACATCACATTTTTTTAAAGAAAACAGAGGTGTTTTTTGCAAAGTGCCTAGCTGTAGATTTTGGCCTCTAGCTCAGCTGGCACCTAGGGAAACCTACCAAACCTGTGCATTTTTGAAAACTAGAGACCTAGGGGAATCTAAGATGGGGTGACTTGTGGGGCTCTGACCAGGTTCTGTTACCCAGAATCCTTTGCAAACCTCAAAATTTGGCTAAAAAAACACATTTTCCTCACATTTTGGTGACAGACAGTTCTGGAATCAGAGAGGAGCCACAAATTCCCTTCCACCCAGCGTTCCCCCAAGCCTTCCGATAAAAATGATACCTCACTTGTGTGGGTAGGCCTAGCGCCCGCGACAGGAAACGCCCCAAAACGTAACGTGGACACATCACATTTTTTTAAAGAAAACAGAGGTGTTTTTTGCAAAGTGCCTAGCTGTAGATTTTGGCCTCTAGCTCAGCTGGCACCTAGGGAAACCTACCAAACCTGTGCATTTTTGAAAACTAGAGACCTAGGGGAATCTAAGATGGGGTGACTTGTGGGGCTCTGACCAGGTTCTGTTACTCAGAATCCTTTGCAAACCTCAAAATTTGGCTAAAAAAACACATTTTCCTCACATTTTGGTGACAGAAAGTTCTGGAACCAGAGAGGAGCCACAAATTTCCTTCCACCCAGCGTTCTACCAAGTCTCCCGATAAAAATGATACCTCACTTGTGTGGGTAGGCCTAGCGCCCGTGACAGGAAATGCCCCAAAACGCAACATGGACACATCACATTTTTTGAAAGAAAACAGAGGTGTTTTTTGGCAAAGTGCCTACCTGTAGATTTTGGCCTCTAGCTCAGCCGGCACCTAGGGAAACCTACTGAACCTGTGCAGTTTTGAAAACTAGAGACCTAGGGGTATCCAAGATGGGGTGACTTGTGGGGCTCTGACCAGGTTCTGTTACCCAGAATCCTTTGCAAACCTCAAAAGTTGGCTAAAAAAACACATTTTCCTCACATTTTGGTGACAGAAAGTTCTGGAATCAGAGAGGAGCCACAAATTTCCTTCCACCCAGCGTTCCCCCAAGTATCCCGATAAAAATGATACCTCACTTGTGTGGGTAGGCCTAGCGCCCGCGACAGGAAATGCCCCAAAACACAACGTGGACATATCACATTCTTTGAAAGAAAACAGAGGTGTTTTTTGCAAAGTGCCTACCTGTAGATTTTGGCCTCTAGCTCAGCCGGCACCTAGGGAAACCTACTAAACCTGTGCATTTTTGAAAATTAGAGACCTAGGGGAATCCAAGATGGGGTGACTTGTGGGGCTCTGACCAGGTTCTGTTAAACAGAATCCTTTGCAAACCTCACAATTTGGCTAAAAAACACATTTTCCTCACATTTTGGTGACAGAAAGTTCTGGAATCAGAGAGGAGCCACAAATCTCCTTCCACCCAGCGTTCCCCCAAGTCTCCGATAAAAATGATACCTCACTTGTGTGGGTAGGCCTAGCGCCCGTGACAGGAAATGCCCCAAAACGCAACATGGACACCACATTTTTTTAAAGAAAACAGAGCTGTTTTTTGCAAAGTGCCTACCTGTTGATTTTGGCCTCTAGCTCAGCCGGCACCTAGGGAAACCTACCAAACATGTGCATTTTTGAAAACTAGAGACCTAGGGGAATCCAAGATGAAGTGACTTGTGGGGCTCTGACCAGGTTCTGTTACCCAGAATCATTTGCAAACCTCAAAATTTGGATTAAAAAACACATTTTCCTCACATTTTGGTGACAGAAAGTTCTGGAATCAGAGAGGAGCCACAAATTTCCTTCCACCCAGCGCTCCCCCAAGTCTCCCAATAAAAATGGTACCTCACTTGTGTGGTAGGCCTAGCGCCCACGAAAGGAAATGGCCCAAAACACAACGTGGACACATCACATTTTTTTAAAGAAAACAGAGGTGTTTTTTGCAAAGTGCCTACCTGTAGATTTTGGCCTCTAGCTCAGCCGGCACCTAGGGAAACCTACCAAACCTGTGCATTATTGAAAACTAGAGACCTAGGGGAATCCAAGATGGGGTGACTTGTGGGGCTCTGACCAGGTTCTGTTACTCAGAATCCTTTGCAAACCTCACAATTTGGCTAAAAAACACATTTTCCTCACATTTTGGTGACAGAAAGTTCTGGAATCAGAGAGGAGCCACAAATTTCCTTCCACCCAGCGTTCCCCCAAGTCTCCCGATAATAATGGTACCTCACTTGTGTGGGTAGGCCTAGCGCCCACGAAAGGAAGTGGCCCAAAACACAATGTGGACACATCACATTTTTTCATAGAAAACAGTGCCTACCTGTGGATTTTGGCCTCTAGCTCAGCCGGCACCTGGGGAAACGTAGCAAACCAGCACATTTTTGAAAACTAGAAACCCAGGGGAATCCAAGATGGGGTGACTTGTGGGGCTCTGACCAGGTTCTGTTACCCAGAATCCTTTGCAAACATCAAAATTCAGCCAAAAAACACTTTTTCCTCTCATTTCGGTGACAGAAAGTTCTGGAATCTGAGAGGAGCCACAAATTTCCTTCCACCCAGCGTTCCCCTAAGTCTCTCGATAAAAATGGTACCTCACTTGTGTGGGTAGGCCTAGTGCCCATGAAAGGAAATGGCCCAAAAGACAATGTGGACACATCACATTTTTTCACAGAAAACAGAGGTGTTTTTTGCAAAGTGCCTACCTGTGGATTTTGGCCTCTAGCTCAGCCGGCCCCAGGGGGGGCAGAAATGGCCTAAAATAAATTTGCCCCCCCAATCCCCCCCCGGGAGCGACCCTTGCCTACGGGATCGCTACCCCGCGTGACATTGGCGCCAAAAAAAAAATCCCCGGCGCCTAGTGGTTTCTGCCCCCCTTGGGGGCAGATTGGCGTAGCAAAAATCGGCCCATCTGCCCCCAGAGGGGGCAGAAATGGCCTAAATACAATTTTCCCCTCCAGGGGAGCGACCCTTGTCCAAGGGGTTGCTCCCCATCTGTAAAACAAAAAAAACAAAAAATCCCCGGTGCCTAGTGGTTTCTGCCCCCCTTGGGGGCAGATCGGCCTAAATAAAATAGGCTGATCTACCCCCCCAGGGGGGCAGAAATGGCCTAAAATAATTCCCCCCCCCAGGGGAGCGACCCTTGCCTAAGGGGTCGCTCCCCTGCGTGAAATTCACGAAAACAAAAAAAACTCCCTGGTGTCTAGTGGTTTCTGCCCCCCTTGGGGGCAGATTGGCCTCATCAAAATAGGCCAATCTGCCCCCCGAGGGGGGCAGAAATGGCCTAAATATAATTTGCCCCCTTGGGGAGTGACCCTTGCCTAAGGGGTCGCTCCCCACCTAAAAAAAAAATCAAAAGGAATTTTTTTTTTATCCCTGGTGCCCTAGAGGTTTCTGCCCCCAGGGGGGGCAGAAAAGGCCTTCCTAAAAAATGCCCCCCATTGGGAGCGACCCTTGCCCAAGGGGTCGCTCCATTATGCCAGTTTCAAAACAAAAAAAAACATCCCTGTTGTCTAGTGGGCGTTTCAAAAGCCGGATTGCAAGCAATCCGGCTTTTGAAACGCTTGGAGAGACTTCAAAGGGAAGGAAATACATTTCCTTCCCTTTGAAGCCTCTCCGGGCCTCCCCCACGTGATCGAAAGAGAAATGCAAAGCATTTCTCTTTCGATCCCGCTGGAAGCTGAGCTTCCAGCGAGATGGGTGAGGCCCTGTAACAAATCAGCGCGCGCTCATGCGCTGACGTCACGGGGGTGGAGGGGGTCGGGGTGGAAGGGGAAGGGCTTCCCCTTCCATCCCTGCCTTGGGGGGGTGGGTGGGGAGCACAGGGGCAGAGCGCTAGCGCCCCCCCCAGTTCCCGTGCCTTGGACGAGGTCACCTCGTCCAAGGCACACAGGAACCGGTGCCTTGGACGAGGTCACCTCGTCCAAGGCACCCTAGCAGTTAACAACACACTCTAATCATTTGACCCCAACCCCCCCTTATATGACGAGACACATGTAGGACAACATATACTAACCTAAACAGATACTAACTAATACTAAACAAATATATATTTTTTTGCATTTTCTTTTTTTTTTTAGTTTTTTTTTTTTAAATACACAAAAGCCCCAACATTAACCATACAAACTAACATGTAATAATCTGAACCCCCAACCTATTTATCCTATCTAAACTACTACCCTACTCTAACCTATCACTAAACCTCCTAAACCCCCCAAAAAAACAGATGAGGAGTGAGGAGGGAGGGGACTGAGTTAGGGGTGAGGGGAGGCAATAATTCACAGGTTTGCACCCATCAGTGTCTTCTTAATAGCTTTCAGCCTCTGGGTATTTTTGTCCAAGTCTCTCTGTATAGTGTCACGCTTTCTCAACACTTTCCTCACGTCCCTTCAGTTCAGAAATTGCTGCCATGTCCAATGCGGCAGATGTGGTGGTCTGTGTTGCAGAGGCTGTTGCTCCAACAGGTGTGGTGGTCGGTGGTGCTGATGTTGAAGGTGCAGCAGGTGTGGTGGTTGGTGGTGCTGAGGTTGACGGTGCAGCAGGTGGGGCTGATATGATGGTGGCCACTGTGGTACTGGCTGCAGTTGTGGTGGTAGCTCCAACCTTTGTGGCCAATGCCGGTCCCCCTTGACTGAAAGCTTGCCATTCTCCTGTGGCTCGCTCTCTCTGATAGCGTCTTGCCATCCTTCGGTACCCAGACTCGACATCCAATATGTGTCTGTATCTCACTGCCTGCTTCTGGAAAGCCCTGATCTCCGCTACATCCATGCTGGCAGCTGTAAAAATTAGACAGGCAACCATCAGTGTCATCATTGTGTGATGCATGTACAGATGATAATCTAACACTCTACCTCAATTTGCACATGCAGTACAAATCACAGTCCAGATAATATAATGTCCCTGACAAATGAAATGGCAACGCTGCCTACCCATCAAGAATTTAACAGCACAGCAAAGCACAACAAGAGGTGGACCAAATAAAGTGATATGTGTATTGATTTAGTGCAATGTGTCACAATGCAAAGGCAGCAACTACTTCACATTGGCCAGGCCGACTAATCTTTATCATCTGAATCAACCTCAAGGCACCCAAGACATGTGCTTTGTAGATGTAATTGGCAGGATGGTATGCAGTTGCTAATCATAAGGGGTCAGTTTTGTTTGGGACACATGCATGCTTGAATGAGATGACTGTCATCTACACTGTGACTATCACATCTACCTACACATATGTTCTTCCCTTACCCCTGTGCCTTAGGGGGGACGGGCATGCAATACATCATCACAACTGTCGAGGACAACCACAAAGCCATGTCCACTTGTACATGGATTTAGTGAGTGGAACAAGTGTGAAGAGGACTGCCACCTAGGAATGAGGTATCCATAGGTCAGTCACATCTCCATTCATGTGTCCAGTTGTGGACACCCATCAACACCTGATCTGCCAACACAATTCCCCAAAAACACCCACATTGATGACAGCACACGTCTGGCCTTGACCTGCATGCATGCCTATTATATACCACATAAGTGTCGCGTAAATGGAGTACAACTGATGGGGCTGGATGATGGGGGACAGTTACCCATACAGTCCTACATGTACATTAAGGATGCACAATTTTGTGCGGAAAACTGATGCATAACTGTCTTGTGAAAATGAGAGTATAACTCAGTGACAATAATCTGGGCATGTGGGCCTACATGTGGCTACTAATCACCTTGTTCACATGCTGCTGCCTATTGCGCAGCACAAGACTCCCAAGATGTGACTCTCTGCCTGTGAATGTCTAACCCTTGCACAGAACACTATGTCAACATCCAGTCAAGTAATATATCAGATCACGTGCCAGATCATCATATCTTGCAATGATTGCAACACACAAGAGTCACTCACACAACAGCTGCAATCACTACACAGGACAGACATAATCACATTTACTGGATACGTCTGGGTCCTCAACTCGAGCTACTTCCCTGATGGTATGGGGTGCCGGTCGACCTGTAAGACAGGGAAAGGAAATACATGCTCAATGTCAGATCACTGTACAAACGTGTGGACAACATATCACAGTGTGTAACATTTTATATGAGTGAGCTACTGATCCTACATGTAGACACTCCAACAGACATACCAATGCAAACTCACATTGACACTGACACTCCAGTGAGTGAAAGACTCAAATCTGCACACATGCACTGGGCCTAACAATCATGTGGTGCTAAACCTGACTACAAACATTTGTGGGTAATCCATTTCAGATGGTACTCCATGTCATGATTTGTATTTGGGTGACAATTTCAATGGCACTTCCCTGGTGCAGTGCAATACAAGTGACTCAGCTATTGTGGCTTGTGCATCAAGGGACACTGAGTTACTGTGTGATGGACATGTGGCTCAATTTTTCAGTCTGCAACTATCATGCATTCAGTGGTCCATAACAGATGTGGTACAGCTGTATGTAGGTCACAAATGCCCCATTGGCAGTGTCCCCTAAGCGGTATATGCCCCCTTTGCCAACATAATGGCAGGGATCATGTGTGTGTGTAATGATGACAATGTAGCGCTAAACATGGATTGCCCACTTTGCTGTCCCGATACAGTGAAATGTGGTATGCTGACAGTGTCTTACCTGATCATCATTGACAGAATGCATGGGCACAGGTGTTGTCATTGCACCTGAAATGTGTTACTAAGGGCCACATGTACCAAGATCAGGTTTTGTGAGTCACACATTGCAAGACTTAGCAACTCCCAATTTGCAAGTAGGATGATCTGAGGTACAACACTGTCAATGGCACTGTTTGCAAATAACAATTGTGGTAGCAAATGACCTACCTCATGAATTCTAACGAGGAAGGTCACATTTTGCAACCCCCTTGGGAATGGTGGCACTCACAGGGATGCTGGCCTGCGGGGCTTAGCAGACCATCATGTCTGTGACTGCTTTCAAATTGAGATGTATATTTATCTTTAAATCCAGCCTTATTTCATCAAAGGTAAACAGAAAGCATTTCAAAAAGCAATATTATGACTTTAAAATGTTTTATGAAGCAGACAGTGGTCTGTGGGACTACTTCCTGCTTTGAAACAATTTTTGTGCATGCATTCACCAAGGGAAGGGATCCCATGGGGGCTCCTCCCCTTTTGCAAATGGGTTAGCACCAACTTGAAACGGCTGGTAACTGCAATTGTTTAGTGCCAGCATTTGCGATCACCAATCAATCAATCAATCAATCAGCGGACTGCGACTCACTAATAGGAAAGGAATGTCCCTTCCTAAATGCCACTAGCAAACCCTGTTTTGCAATTGGGCAATGTGATAGCAGAATGGCAAAATTGGGGGTGTGCATTGGAATAAACATTATTTCCTGACGCAAACACAAAATTTTTCAAAACTAGGCCGTTTGTGCCAATTAAAAATAGCTTGGTACATGTGGCCCTGAGTAATAGTCAGACATGACTCAACAAAGCTCAGGACTGCATTGTTAATATGTATAGACATGTGGAATACATCTCAGTACTGGGACACTAACAGTTTGTTCTCCTTGCATTCAACATGGCCACAAACATTGCATGCCGGACGTCAAGACTTCTGCCACTGTCACTCAGGTACATTCTACTGTACACATTTGTCAATGTGATACTCACCAACAGGGCCACCGATCACCACACCCAGGTAGTCCAGCAGTTCCTGTTCTCTGGCCACCAGGTCAGCCCAGCGATGCTTCAGCTGGTGCTCATTCTTTGTGGTATGGAATACCTGTTTGAGGTGGCAGAGCACATTGCCCCACCGCAGCCGCCTTGCCTCTGTTTGATACCCTTGTATCACACGCCCACACATCTCCAACAGCGATGGCAGAAAGTGGCACACCAGCCACACAAGGCCCCCAAGCTCCTCCTCCTCCATGCGGGTCAGCCTCGCCCTTCCCGGCATGTCATTGCACAACAATGCAAAACAGAAAAAGTGAAAAAGGAAGAAAAATAAATATGAAAAAAGGAAACTCACACCCCACACTACGAACCCCAACTAATGTAACCCCCAAACAGACACCCAACAGTACAAATATAATCCAAAAGACACTAAACTACACAAAAGCACAAAAACAGGTACACTATACAAATAGAATACACAAAAGACACAAGAGAGACACCACAAGATACAAGAAACTCAATACAGACACCAGTAACACAGAGACACAGCCACACAGTCAAGGAAAAGCACAGACTGTAAAGTGAAAGTGAAAGTACAGCCACTGTACTTTGCCTGTAGACAGGATTTTCCATTACATCACTTCCGGTCCGCTTTGAGGCCCATTTTCTGTCTTACGCATATATTTTTAAGTATACAATGTTTGTGTGAATATTTTTGCTGCATAACCTGCATGTGCGGCAAAATATGACGCATTACTGGTAAACTTCTATTTCATCGCATATCCGCATGTGTGAGGTGCGATGGTAGAATTAATGCTATGGGCCCATGCATGTTTAGTTAGCATTTGTGTGATTTTTTTTACGCATTGCGTCAAATGTTTTGACTCAAACTGTGTTTGCATGAATTTCAATTATTTAACAAGCATGCACCCTGTATCAAGATGGAGGTAGGATGGTATGGCCTGCAGTGTATGGTATAGTGGTTGGCCACATGTGGTAAAGCATGCAACTGTGTGTTTTGTGTGTGAATGATCTGTAACAACAATGTGTGTGCCTCTGAAGGAACGGCATGCAATACAGTGGAAGTAAAGTTCATGTATGAATGTGTTACAAATGGGTATCTACATCAGATGACAATCAGTGATGTACAACAGTCATGATATGTGTTTGTAATATGTTTTAACTCATTTGATGTGTGTAGTTGCTTGACTTTGGGGACATTGCATTTCACACGACAAACAAAACTCAGGGATGATTGAAGATGGCTGATGACTGCTAGGTTAGATATGTTACCCCTCATATGTCATTGATTGTTGGCTACGTCTTCATGGTGACTTGTGTGTGAACTACCCATATGTTGGTACGTACAATGTCTGAGACACACTGCCTTAATTCCACCCATAAAAATGATATGTACACGTCTGTTTGACTCATAAGAATTACCTATGTTACTCATGTTCCTGCGGTGGACCTGCTGCCCTGGCTGCATGTGTTCACATATTTTCAGATGTGCATTCCACAGAAGTTGTCAGTTCAAGAGTGTGGGCATGTGTACCCTGTGTCAGGATTGGGCTCCATGGTGTTACGGTTTCGTGTGGGTCTAGTCTGTTAGGGGCAAACCTTGCGTTCACAGAGTATCTTGCAAGGAAGTAGTGTACCAATTAGAAGAGCTGCTAAAGGCATACAAGGGGAAAGGCCAGCTATGGAAAGGCAGAACAAACAGAAAAGTGAAGGCAGAGCAACCTTAGTGTGAACAAATGTGGAACAGGTTAGTAATGGACAAACAGGCAGGGCTTATCACTAATATTGTACACAGGGTAGGGCTCAGAACTTCCCACAGCAACAGGGAACGTCAGTGCCTCTGTGTAGAATAATCTTACATATAGTCACCACGTAAGCCCCGTAGAAAGGAGGCAGCAGAAGTGAATCTGTGTCTGGACCCTTAGGGCACAAACAAGGATTGTACTTACATACACAAGACTAGCCCTTGTTTGTCTGGCTGCAGACACAGTAACAATTCCTAGAATACAGCCATAGCACACTGTCACTGTTAGGCACTAATGACTACATGCAACACTAGACAAAGGTTTGTGGCTGGATTTGCCTCCTGGAAACCAGGCGCCTGACCAAATACAAAGGAAAACACTTCTAGACAGGTGAGGTCTGATAGGACACTTACCAGACACAATAACTCAAGAGGAAACAGAAAGCAAGGGAACCAACAGGCTCAGGTTGACACAAATGAATTGTTCTGCAATGCACGATGAGGAGCTTCAGAGAATGGCAGCTTCTAAGCAGTTCCAGGCAGCAGCAAGGCCAGGGCAGAGTCACATGGCTGGGCTGCACAAGAGAGGTCACAGGTGTATGCATCTTCTGTCTCTCACAAGTCCTGGAGGAGTAATCCAGTATAAAGGTTCAACTGGACTTTTCCCATAGGAAGCAATGGACAGAAGATTACAGGTCTTACTGACTATCAGGCAGTGCATTATGGGACCAGAGGTCCATGCAGGAAAATGTAGTTCTTCTATATCATGCCATATGGAAAAGGGAAGCAAACAGGAGTCAGAAAGGGACTTTGGGTGAGTGTTAATGATGATTCCCAGGGTACAGATAGTCCATTTACAGCACCCCGTAGAGATGGGAGGGCAGAGACTTAACACAGTGGCAGGAGTTATTTCCAGGGATGTACTGTGCAGGGCATGTGTTGTGAACATTGCGTGTCGTTCCTGGGACACTCATGCTATCCATTTTCAAAAATGATGCCCCTCTTGTCACACAAGCTCCTTGGAGAGATTGCAAATGTCACACTTACTAATGTCAGGGGTATGTTCATACATTCCTGTTTCCACTGATATTTCACATCTAGTCCCTCAATGTATGGTGCGCTTATTTACCTTATGATGGGAGATGTCATTGTTGTGTGTCATGTGCTACACTAGACCATGTTAACAATGTGGATGTGTGGCATATGCTGTGGTCCTATGATTTTGTCCTTCCTATGTGAAATTCAAAAGATGAGTATTTTTTATATGTGTGTGATGTTTGCTGTGCAATCATATGCATCACATGTGATGTTGCATCAGAAGTAGTCAGATTTGTCTTTGTAACATGCTTCCTGAGGTAATACTCACATTCCTAAAGAACATGTGATGGAGAAAGAAGAAACCAGAGCAGGATTGTGTGATCAAGTAAGGTGTTTAATTACATATCCTAACAAGGTGGGTAGAGTGACTATTGGTTAAAATTTTTTTGAACAATCTGCTGTCTGGGGCACATTCCTACAGCTGTGTTTTGATGTTCCTCCTCATTTTCACTGGCACCATCCTCCTCCTCAGGAAGTTCTTGGTCTGGCTCATATAGGGGACTGTGCCTCATACAAATGTTGTGCAGGATAGCACATGTAAGTATGATTTTGCAAACAATGTGTGGGGAATATAGGAGGCTGCCTCCTGTGATGTCCAGGCACCTAAATCTGGACTTCAGGATGTGAAAGGTCCTTTCCACAATGGTACGTGTCCTCCGAAGTGCCTAACTATAGGCATGCTGTGCTGCTGTACGTGGGTTGGGGAATAGGGTCATGATCCATGGCTGGATCCTGTAACCCTGATCAGCTGAAAAAGAAAATAGGAGTGAGTATTTTGTTAGTGCTTACAACAGGAATGTCATGTAACATGGCAGTTGATATCGTGTCGTCTGTGAATCATATGTGTTTGCGGTATTGTGTGAGATCCTGGGCTTCCGTTAGGTTTTTTCTGCAGTGGTTTGTTTGACTTGACAACTTGTGTTTGGCTCATTGACCTGGGATCTATGATTTTGTTTCTAAACTGCTGGTCAGTATGTGCCATGCTTTGTGTAGTGACCAACATGTTTTAGTGTGCTTTCACTGGAGGAGACATGACACTTCTACACACACAATAGATTCTGATGTGGTGGTAACATGGTTGCACTACATGGCCTGGACATCCCATCCAATTAGACAAATGTCATTGCAGATGAAATGCAACATCGAGGCCCTTTGATTTGGATTGGTGACAATCTCCATAAGTTAACAGCTCTGAGGTATTCAGTATTGGCAAAGCACAGTGGCACATCAATATGTGTTCATAATACAGTCCACTTCCTTATTTCTACCTGTCAATGGCACCCCAGGCGTGATGTATGATGTTGGGACTATCTCAGTGTTAGAAATGGGGTTTTTGGTTGGCAGTCAGGTTACCCTCTGTCCAAGCAAGAACCCTCACTCTAGTCAGGGTAAGTCACACACAATCCAAAATTAGCCTGTGCCCACCCTCTGGTAGCTTGGCACGAGTAGTCAGGCTTAACTTAGAAGGCAATGTGTAAAGTATTTGTGCAATAAATCATACAATAACACAATATAGCACCACAAAAATACACCACACAGTGTTTAGAAAAATATATAATATTTATCAGGATAATTGTAGGTCAAAACGAATAAAGATGCAATGTGAAATTGTAGAGGTATCACTGGAAAGTGATATAAAGGGGGTCATTCTGACCCTGGCGGTCATGGACCGCCAGGGCCAACGACTGCGGGAGCACCGCCAACAGGCTGGCGGTGCTCCCATGGGCATTCTGACCGCAGCGGTACAGCCGCGGTCAGAAACGGGAAACCGGCGGTGTCCCGCCGGTTTTCCGCTGCCCAAGGGAATCCTCCATGGCGGCGCTGCAAGCAGCGCCGCCATGGGGATTCCGACCCCCTTACCGCCAGCCTGGTTCTGGCGGTTTTGACCGCCAGAACCTGGCTGGCGGTAACGGGTGTTGTGGGGCCCCCTAACAGGGCCCCACCAAGATTTTCAGTGTCTGCCAAGCAGACACTGAAAACCGCGACGGGTGCAACTGCACGCGTCGCACCCCTTCCACTCCGCCGCCTCCATTCGGAGCCGGCATCCTCATGGAAGGGGGTTTCCCGCTGGGCTGGCGGGCGGCCTTCTGGCGGTCGCCCGCCAGCCCAGCGGGAAACTCAGAATAACCGCGGCGGTCTTTTGACCGCGCAGCGGTATTCTGGCGGTTCCCGCTTGGTTCAGAATGAAGGCGTCGCGTCGATCAGCGTCAGTGTGCGGCGTTTTTCTCGCCGCGGAGCAAGCTGTGCGTCGAAATTTTTGGCGCACGAAGAGTGCAAATGAAAAAGAGAAGTCTTTTTGGTCCTGATACTTCAGGGAACAGGAGGCAAGCTCTATCCAAGCCCTTGGAGAGCACTTTTGCAGCCAGACAAGAGTTCAGCAAGGCAGCAGGCCAACAGCAAGGCAGCAGTCCTTTGTAGAGGCCCTGTTTTATACCCCAATGTGCCTTTGAAGTGGGGGAGACTTCAAAGAGGGGTTAAGAAGTGCACCAGGTCCTCTTTCAGTTCAATCCTGTCTGCCAGGGTCCCAGTAGGAGGTATGGCAGTCCTTTGTGTGAGAGCAGGCCCTCCACCCTCCCAGCCCAGGAAGACCCATTCAAAATGCAGATGTATGCAAGTGAGACTGAGTATCCTGTTTTTGGGGTGTGTCTGAGTGAATGCACAAGGAGCTGTCAACCAAGCCCAGCCAGACGTGGATTGTAAGGCACAGAAGGATTTAAGTGCAAAGAAATGCTCACTTTCTAAAAGTGGCATTTCTAGAATAGTAATATCAAATCCAACTTCACCAGTCAGCAGGTTTTGGTATTACCATTCTGGCCATACTAAACATGACCTTCCTTTCAGATCAGCAGCTACCACTTCAATACTGTATGAGGGCAGCCCCAATGTTAGCCTATGAAGGGAGCTGGCCTCACAGTAGTGCAAAAACGAATTTAGGAGTTTTACACTACCAGGGCATGTAAACTACACAGTTACATGTCCTGCCTTTCACCCACACAGCACCCTGCTCTAGGGGTTACCTAGGGCACACATTAGAGGTGACTTATATGTGGAGAAAGGGGAGGTTTAGGCTTGGCAAGTACTTTTGAATGCCAAGTCGAGGTGACAGTGAAACTGCACACACAGGCCTTGCAATGGCAGACCTGAGACAAGGTAAAGGGGCTACTTAAGTGGGTGGCACAACCAGTGCTGCAGGCCCACTAATAGCATTTAATCTACAGGCCCTAGGCACATATAGTGCATATTACTAGGGACTTATAAGTACATTAAATAGTCCAATCAGGTATGATCCAAGGTTACCATGTTTAAAGGGAGAGAGCATATGCACTTTAGCACTGGTTAGCAGTGGTAAAGTGTGCAGAGTCTAAAAGCCAGCAAAAACAGTGTCCAAAAAGTGGAGGGAGACAGGCAAAAAGTTAGGGGTGTCCACCCTCAGGCTGTCAGGTCTAACCTCAGAGTTTCCATGTCACCTATATGTGAGTCTGCAACATCATGCTATGTGTCTCGTGGTGTTAGACCTGCAGCAACCCACATTGCACACCCCTTCCATTGTACATATTGCTTGGGAGGATGTCGGATTGACTAATTGGCCTAATGTAATTGTAAATGGTTCATCTGCCAAGTTGTACTTCCAGTGCAGGCCATGTCATTGTCACTGTGTGCTTTGACATTGGTCCTTTGTACCTCTAGAGTGGCACCTAATGTTTGTGGCAGCCGTCATTTGTCCAGAGGTGTGTATCCCATTAAGTCAGGGTGTACAACATAACTGCCTGTGTTACACCTCAGTGTCTTCCTGCCCACTTGTCAATGTAGTGGTGTATGTATTGTGTGTCCTACAGCAGGGGTTCCCAACCTTTTGACTTCTGTGGCCCCCGATTTAACATTACTGGATTCTGGGGACCTCCACTGAATCATTATTGGAATCTAGGGACCCCCCAATGAGTCATTACTGAAAGCTGGGGACCTAAACTGTTAATATTATATAATTTTGTAAGCAGTCGCAGACCCCCTGAGCAGGGTTCGTGGACAAGAAGGCCATTCCGATATTGTCCATACTGAAAGTGCTGTTTGATCGTGCTGTGGCGGAAGATGAAGGAATCATGTACACTCCCAGGATACTTGGCCAAGATGTTGGTAAACAATCCCTGGTGGTCAACTATGGCTTGCACATTTATGAAGTGGGTGTCCTTTCTGTTCCAGAAGAGATGCTCTGTTGCTGCAGGTGGCACGATCTGGACATGGGTACAGTCAATTGCACCAAGCACATGCGGGAAGACATTTATTTGATAAAACCACTGTTTGATCTCCTGCTGCTTCTGCTGGGTGTTGGGGAAGCTGAAGTGGCGGGTGTGAGGGAAATGATGGTATCTGAGACCTTGGGAAGGAAGGCGGAGAATGAGGGCTGTGATACCTCAGCGACCAGGGCAACCTTTGTTTGGAAGGAGCCACTTGCTAACATATGCAGGACAGCTAGCAGCTTGGTCACCAGTGGTATAATGTGTGGTGTCTGCAGGCTGGCTGTTATTTGTGGCTCAATTTGGCGCAGCAGCTGCTGTATGGCTTCCCAGTTGAGACTATGCCTCCGGATGATGTCCTGTTCCCTGAAGCCATGGAGGGTTGTCCTGTTCCTGAAGACCCTCTCCTGCCTTCTGTGTATATTTTGAAGACCCTCTTTGGGGAGGTGTTGGCTGCTGCTGTTGGTCCTGTGCTTTGCGTAGTCTAGCATGCTGCATCAGTAGCACCTCCATGTTGCTTGTGTGTGTTTTCCTTCAGTAGTGGTGTGTTTCCCTCATTTTAATGTCTGCCCTGGCCCAGGCATCAAAATTTGACGCAAATCGAGCTTAGCGCCATTTTTCGGGTGCACCTCCCACACGTGCATAATTTTTGCCCTGTTGGATAAATATGGCGCAAAGGTGTTTGAGTAATTTTTTGGACGGGAACACCTACCTTGCATCTCATTGAGGCAAGGCAGTTTCAAGCATCCTTAAAATGATGCAAACTCCATATTTGTTACACTAGACGGGTCTAGCGTCAACATATAAATCTGGAATTAAGTTTGTGCTGGATTTGCGTAAAAAACAAAATGACGCAAATCCGGCACAAACGGAGTATAAATATGGGCCTGGGTGTCTGGAAATGAACTATAGGAATGGGAGCTTGAGACCCCAAAAATTGTCATCCTCCAAGCACCAAATGAGCTGTGTTAGGAGGGAAGCTCTGCAACACATCTGCCTGTGACCAGGATTGGGAGCCAAGGCCTACTAGTCTCCCTGCTGGGTGAGGGGACATCACCCAGGGAATCCAAGATCACCTGCTCCGGAGCTTGGAGCACCAGTGGCTGCCTACTTGCCAAGACCAGTGTGCCTTGTGAGGAAGAGGAGAGTGTTGGATAGAGTGAGGTCCAGTGGGGAGCATTATTGAGTGGACTCCCTATGTGACATGTGAGGAAATATCTGCTGCACTAATCGGACCATTACCTACATGCAACACAAAGTTCTTTGCATTGGTAAGCCAGAGGAGGTCTTCTGTGCATTAAGCCATGTGCATCAATGGTCAATCAGGCCGGAGACCTGCATAGTGAGAAGTTGGTAACCACCTTATGCCAAGAAGGGCTGTAGTGTGAAGATTGCTGTGAGGACAGTAGCCCTCGTGCAGTGGTGAGCTGTGGACCCATGTGCTAGGAGAGACTGCTGCTGAGATCTTGCTGTGTCGAACAGGTATTAACCCATGTACAGGGAAGATATATTGACCCCGTATTCTCGAGAGGGTCATAGAGGGTAACAAGATTTGTGACCTGATTGACACCCCCAACTGGAGAAGTTAGACTACTATGGTATCACCTGCGCCCTATCATAAATGGCGAGGGAACTGCTTCAGGATTCATGCAGCATCACCTGCCTACTGTGGGATGGATCAGACATTTACCCTGCAAGGAAGAGCTGCCAAGAACCTCCAGTTGCTTTGATGGTGCTACAATGCATGAGGAACTCTGCACCCGCTGAGTGCAGCACACTGGTGCTGCTTAAGGTGATCTCACCTGATTCGCTGCTGCTGCTCCAAGTCCTTTAGAAGAGAGTCAGGTGCACTCTTGAGTTTCAAACTACTAGTGGAACTTGCCCGGGATGTTGCCTATAGTGAATGGGAGATAACCACTATCGCTAGAAGCAAGAATGAAGTGGGAACCGGGGTACCACCTAAAGAAACACTAGAGCCTTGACCTCAGTGGGACAGTGCTGTCATTCGTAAATGTCATATTTTCCCTTGTGTTTTAGTGGTAGAAATAAAATACTTCTCTTTTTTTTTCTATAAAACTGAGTATTTGACTAGACAATAATTTATTGCTGCTGCTGCATGCATTTTGAGCTGTGGGCCCATGTTCACTCTCCTATATCCACACCTCCCCCATTGAAGAATCCCTTGATTGCTCAGGCCACGCTATTCCTGGGAGTCATGTGCTGATAGAGTACTTCGCCTAGTTGCCTAGAAACCACAGTAGGTCAGGCCCTGGGGTATCAGAAGTAAAAGGCCTCAACCGCCACAGTTGGGCCCAGCAAACCCTATGTTGGAAATGCCCCTGTCTTCAGGGTCACCACCAAACGTTTTGACTTTTTCCCTCTACTTTTTGCTGGATTCATTCTTGTTGGCTTTAGGACTCTGTGCACTTTACCTCTGCTAACCATTGCTAAGGGGCTCATGCTCTTTCCCTAAAACGTTGCTTGATTGCTATATACCTAATTGGCAATTTATTTACTCATAAGTCTCTAGTAAAGTGTACTGCATGTACCTTGGGCCTGTAGATTAAATGTCACTAATGTACCTGAAGCAATGCTTGGATCACCCAATTAAGTAGCACTTTAAAACATGTCCCAGGCCCGTCGAAGACAGTGTTACACTGCCATGTCAACTTGGCTGTTAAAACCCCTTACCAAGCTTTGAACTTCCCTTTTATTACATATAAGTCACCCCTAAGGCAGGCCCTAGCTAGCCCATAGGGCAGGGTGCAATGTAATTAAAAGGCAGAACATACACTTTTACGTTTTTATGTCCTGGTAGTGAAAAACTCTGAAATGGGTTTTTCACTACTGTGAGGCATACCCCTCTCATAGGATAACATTGGGAATCCCTCTTTATAGGGGTAGGGGTAGATATGTCATGTTGAGTACCTATGGAATTGTATTAATAAATACCCTTCAATGGTAAAATTAGTTTATTGTTACAATTTAAAAAATGCAACTTTTAGAAAGTTAGCATTTTCCTGCTCTTAGCCTGTGCTCCTGCAGCACGTCGCCAATACACATCGGGATAGGATGACAGCTGGTGTTGTGCATTCCCTCTAAACAGCACCACAAAATGGGAGCTTCAGTGTGACTTGATGGATCCTCCTGGGCCATTACTGGTTTGATGGGGGGGCAGAGCTAAACACAGCTCCACGCTTACCTGAATAGGCTATGCCCTGTCTCCTCATAGTAGGCCTAACAACCCTTTATTGCCACTCCACCCAGCTTAGAGACCAGGGTGGATGGGGATTCCCTGCACTTAAAATCCACTGTTTAGAAGCTTCTCCCACCTTCCAGAACTAGGGCACTAAATTATAAGTACAATACCTCAGACACCACCTCCTCAGTATACTTCTGGATCTGTATATACAGTACTCTGCCAGGAAGAATGACTGCTGTGCTGCTGCAAGGAGTGCCACTGTGCTGAGCTGCTACTCTGCTGAATTCCTGCTTTCTTGAGATGACCTGCTGCCTCTTTCCGGGAAGGAGAACTGGATATGCAACCCTCCATCTTGTACCCGGGATCCCAGAGTGACTCAAAAAGCTAGACTGCTGGCTTCCTGATCTGAGTCTCAGGGACATAACATGCTCCCCACACCTTCAGAACTAATCTTTAAAACGCTTCTGACCCCCAAGAGGCACCTCCCAGGTCCTGGGCCCTTGGAAATGGTTTTGTGGCTTCTGAAATCAAGCTTTTGGGCTCTTTGAGGCCAGAAACAGGCCTACTTGTTCTGAGACTGCACCACTTGCTCGAAGAAATAGCACAAGACACTCCATGTTTGTCTCCTCACCCAGTAGGTATTGCCACGAGCCTCCAGATCACCTGTTCGCAACACCTGTCCAACTCCTCACCGTCCACAGACCACCGGCAGTGATGCTCAGATTTCTTCTGAGCGAATGGGACTCTTTGCTCAATTCTTGTGAAGGTAAACTTCAGTTGGACTTGTCTGGGGCTGTACCCCACCCACGGTCCTTCATGTTTCGTTTAAACTTTTGAATTTCACCCAGTCTAGTGCTACCATATAGCCCCGGATGGTGCTATATTTCAGTCTAAAAATGAGTATCTCAACATTTAAATATTGGGTTTTGTTGTTTTGGGCATGCTTTACTCCTAAAATTTAGCTCTATATTTCTATCCACATACAGGGCCTGATTCTGACCTTGGTGGATGAGACACTGTTACAAATATGACGAATATCCCGCCGGCCGTTTTACAAGTTCCATAGGATATAATGGAACTTATAATATGGAGGACAGGATATCCGTCACATTTGTGACAGAGTATCCCCTCTGCCAAGCTTGTAATCAGGCCTGCAGTGTTTTTTTGTGTAGTTTTCACTGTTCTATTGTTTAACGTGTATCACTTACACATAGCCTCCTAAGTTATGGCTGCCTGCTCTGTGCCAAGATACCAGAGGGTGAGCACGGGTTAATGGACTGTGGTTTCTGCTTGGACAGGGTACATATCGCTGCAAACCAAAATCCCAATTTCAAACACCCTACATGCCCCATGGCATTCTGAAAGCAGTTTGGACATTCTCCAACAAAATACCGTCTCAGAAAAAACATTCCACCACCTATACCAGGTGATGGGGTTTCTGCATGGCTCTAGGGCTTTCAGAAAATCTCCTTGATCCTGGTTGTGGTCATGTCCCATTTGAACTACTGAAAAGCCCCTCTCTCTAAACTCCAGTGTGATCAAGACCATGCAGCCTATCTGTTGTATGGTTTCAACCAGATAAAGCTGTCAGGAAGCTGTCAGGAACTTATTTTTTCATTTTGGTGAGTTTCCTATTCTAGACAGGGACCAACATGCTCTATGCCTTTTCTGAAGTGTATATATTTGAAGGCTCTATTATAAGTGCCACAAACAGGTCAGCAAAAATACAAGGTGATAAAATGGTATAGTAGGAAGGGGTGAGCACATTAAGTAATTTTAGGTTTTTCCCAAGCACCTGTGTGGAATGATTCTCACTTCAAGATAGAGAACTTGGCAACAGGATCAATGTTAAAGACTGAGGGGCATATTGTTTGCACCGAATTAGCGGAATTTTTTCACTCTAATTTGGTGCAAAACTAACTCCATATTTATACTTTGGTGCTCCACCAGTCTAGCTCCAAATTTTTGGAGTTAAAGTAATTTTTGGGACGTGGAAACCTATCTTGCCCTAATGAGATGCAAGGTAGGCGTTCCTGTGCAAAAAATTACTCTATGGCCATAACGCCATATTTATACTCCCATGCAAAAATGGTGCACCGGAAGGAGAAGAGGTCAAAAATGGTGCAAAGCTTGCTTTGCCCCATTTCTTAATGCCTGGGTCATAGCAGGCGTTAGGGGACCTGTGGGCCTATTTCCATGGTGAAACACCATGGAATAACCCTACAGGTGCCCTCCCCCGGCCCCAGGGACACTCACCCCATCCCTGGTAAGTACAGATAATGACAGGTTAATTATTAAATTTTATTTTTTTAAATGCCATGGGGGCCCTGAAATGGGCCCCCATATGTGGCACAGGGTGCAATGGCCATGCCCAGGGGACCTTTGTCCCCTCTGCTGGCCAATGGGGTGGTGGGCATGACTCCTGCCTTTACCAAGTCAGAAGTCATGTGGCATGGTAGGTTTAGCGCTATAAAATGACGCTAATCTGGTTAGAGTAATTCTTTTACTCTAACCTGCCTAAGATCATTTTGTGGTACAAAATCCCCTTTTTCCATACCTCCAGCTCCATTTTTATTGCCAATAGCCCACCCTTTGCCCCGGCTTGCACCATTCCATAAATATGGTGCCCGGCTCGTGCACAGAAATGGTGCAAGACGGTGCTAAACCTTTTGGTGCAAAACTTTGTTAGTGCAGTTTTACACCAAAAAGTATAAATCAGGGCCTAAAGGTGAGTTTAATAAACATGCTTTCATTGCCCAATATCACTCACACCACTTGTCACCAGCTGTGGAACAGAAGGAGAGATGGTGGAGAAATTGTTAATCTTATTGACGTTCTTTGTAGTAACAGATCCTTGTTTCCCTGTCTGTTCAAGTTCTCTTATCGTGTCCTGCAAATACATTCCCATCGGTGGTAGTTTCTTTGAAACCTTAACCTTTTCTAGCACACATTTATTTTTGTTTATTTTTGTTTTAAAGAATTGATATAACACTGCTGTGGGCTGTAATCAGCAGAATCATCTGACTTTGTGTCCTCTCCTAAATCAAAATATCTTTTTTAACTGGTTAGCATGCATATCCTGATGAGCCTCTTTTCTTTCACACTATCAACAGAACATTCCCTTAATACAAGAAGACAGGGTCGAAAAGCCAAACTTTGTTATGTAGCTAACCATATCAAAGGGCATATTTATAAGCCACTACCCCCAATGCTGAAGCTTATGGAGCACTAGAAACAAAATATAGACTTAAAACCCAGTATTCTTTCCTTTTTATGACATGCATTTTCTACTTGTGTTCCAGCAACTCCAAATCTCTGCACTAATAGCAATGAAAACTCTGCCGCCGTGGAACATTGGTTGTCTAAAAAATCCCAGACAGGAGGATCCCCTGAATCCCATTTTTAAAAGAAACAGCCAGCCCATCCAGAATTCTGCACTCTCTTCCTTAGTGTGGGAGACACCAAAGATCTGATCAGGTGATGTAGAATGGCAAACCTTCACAAGAGAGGCAAACATAATCACAATAAATCCTAACAGTTGCCAATTCCCACTCCTAAACACAGTTAGCAACCAGGGCAGAATATAAGACCTATACACATAGTGACAGAGCAGCAACGAGACCTCAGATTATCATCATCCTGGGGCAGCCACCTTCCTCCCATTCCCCTGCCACTTTAAAAAAGTACTATGGGTAGTTCCTGTGGTGTTCTATAGGGTGGACTGTTTAGTGGCATGGTCCTACAATTACTAGTTACTTAACACATGTTGTACAGTGATAAAGAACAATTTAAAGTATTCTTCTAGCACACTGGTCTCCAGAATCCTTACTAGTTGCAAAATTGAAAGGTCACTCTGCTGAGTAGTACTCTCCAGTTGGGTAAGCTTGAATCTTAGGTATGCTCCTATTTCTGCAAGTTCTTTGTTTGTGATGGAATCACATGTATTTTTCACAATAAAGTTATCAAAGAACAAGTTCATAATAAGTTATTCTTCAGGTCTTTCATTTGGAGAACCTGCATGATAGAACATATCCATTTCTTGTTATGCACTTGTCCTTCAACTTGTGATTTTGTGACAGCGTCAACATTTTGACAGTCATATTGTGTAATGAGAATGAGTTTATAGAACTCATTAGATTCATTTTGTGGCTGCAAGTAGGAAAGAAAAATATGTCCCTGAATGCATTTGTGCACCATGTCTGCAAAAACTTTCATTTTCCCTTGTTGTATGTACATGGACAAAGCATGATTTATAAGGCAAAGTCATGAATCTGCCTGCATGATTCCTTATCATAACACAGTATATGCTTTTAGGGACTTTCTGTAAAATGAACTCTCTAACTGCTTTGGACTCTACCTTTTGACCCTTCTCTGTTTCAGCCCATTCTGACACCCCACGCTCTACTTGTCTCTCCTACTGCCTCTTGCCAAAAGACTTATTTTTAGCAGGCTCATATCACCCTACAGGTGTCCCTAACTTTACCCTTCAGCCTAAAGAATATTCCCTGACATCCCCCTTTCTTAAACCATTCTGGGAGCTCTCCATCCAACTTTGCTTACCACTGTCTCTAATTGTTTCCTGCACTCTCTCCTCTCTAACAGTGCCTCATTTATGGCGTGAATGCCTCTTGTTCAGATCGTTATCCATTCCTGCAACTCCCAAATCACACTTCTACACACCAATTCCATTCCTTGATGAGCTTCTCTCTCTCTTTCACTGCTTCCTGCCCACTTTCCATTAGGACATTCTAATTAATGGCACTTGCAGAGGCAGCATTTCATGGGGATTCTTGCTAAAATTTCAGGTGCCAAAATGATTCACTCTAAATACAAAAAATGAGAAGGACAATAAGAAATATTTAGGTCATCCACCAAGTGGTAATGAGTTATGAACTTAAAGGTATATTTATGACCCCCTTTGTGTTACTTTTGCACCACTCAAAGTGGTGCAAGACCAACGCAAATAAAAATGAGACCTGTGAAGCCACACAAACCCACCTTGTGTGTTCCTGCGTGGCTTCATAAATCTCGAGGAGTATAAAGCAGCACAAATCGCTGCATTGCGGTACTCTGTGCCATGGAGGCATTTCAATGGGTGTTGCGTGGGTGTTCCCATGCAGCATTCATGGATTTTGACGTAGTAGAAGATTTATAAGTACAGGTTAACCTGGGAATGTGCCAAGCACCTACACCTGTTGTGTAGCCATTTTAGTTATAGCTCCATGCACGTTAGTTTAATATACTAGGCCGAAGTGCACCTTGACCTAGATATATTTTATTCAGCTTTGCATTGTTATTTTTAGAATAACCAGTTTTACGTTCTTGTTTTAATTTCTTCTATCTAACTCTTTTGCTTAGCCCAGCAGTGTGTTCTCAAACAACACATTCTTGATCACTCTGTGCTTCAGTCAAGGCTACAGTTTGGTACATTGCCGGTAAACGTGGTAGAAGTTTAGTCTCCAACATTCGTAGAAAATACACATCCTTACGTAGGGACATTTTCTTAGAACATCAGTTTTTTTATTATGAAAACACTTCCTAGTCCCATTACACGTCAAGAGGGAGATTCCAGCCAGAGAACCACAACTGTATGCTGAATGCTTCGCTGCAGATGCTAACGCAGACTACAGGCCTTTGCTCAGGTATGAGGGTTGATGTCCTCCCAGGGGAACCTGAAATGCAGGATTAGAGCTTAATGTGCCGTGCTCAAATTATGATTCAGATAGAAAATAGTCTATCGGCTTTAGTGGCAATATGATAGCATTATTCTTATGGTTCACTCTCATCGTCACCATTTTAATTTTTTTATATTGTGTCGTTCTGGTTATTGCAGCTCACGCTTTGCTATCTAAAATGCAGTTGTTTTATTAAACCAGTCTTTAAAACTTATACTGCACCGAATTGTGAATGAGAGAAACGGATGAGACCTGAGTGACCACGACTTCCCTGAGAAGTATGATATGTCATGCGCTCGGCTGCCCAATCATCTCTACCTTTCGGGAGAGATGAGACACTGCTAGTTAGCTGGAGCAACAGGTGTCACCCACCATGGGACAGGCTCAGTCTCCCACGCTGTGGACGATCTTGCTGCTCAAAATCCAGTAGTCGCATTAGAATAATAAGAGCCTACGCGACAACCTCCCCAGGTTAGGCGTAGCGAGGAGAAATGCCTTTATTTCTCCACATTATTTCCTTTTTCTATGTGTGTTGCATTCTGCAGCACACATGGGAAGAGGAAAAAGCCTCAGGGGATTGTTTTTTGGCAGGAAGGTGCCCCTTCCTGCAAAAAAACAATCCTGTATGCATCATGGTGCAAGGGTGGATTCCTTGGTGCTAGGCAGCCAATTGTGCAGCAGCACAGGGGATGGGACATGAATGCGCAGAATTGCTTTAAATACAGAGCAGTCCTGCCTTTTCTCTGACATGCAGTGCAGCATAGCAAGGTGATTTGCTGCACTGCACTGCATTACTTGGCCATAAATATGGAGCTTAGAGACATCTGCCTTCTCCTGTCCGCACTTTAGGATTCAGCATCATATTGCAGAGTGTGAAACCCAGCGGCGACTTCTCTGCTATGGCGGAGGAGTGTCAACCCACCCACCAGAAGCAGCAGCTGCAAACTGAAAAATAAAATGAGGATAAATAATGGTTACTATTGTTTAATTTTTCAAGGGAGGAAACCATGGCGGATCACAGGCAGGGAGTGGGAGTGCTGTGCACTCCCCTCAGTGCGCATGTGTGTTTGGACGGACGCCTCAGGATGGCCAAACACACATGCACACTGAGTTCTCTCTAACTCGAGTTGTGCTGCCAGGTTGGAGACAGCAGACACATGCTCCCTGTCCACCTGGGAGCCCAAAGCCAGAGCACTTATATAATTCTGCCTTTTAACTTCTGTTTTACTTTGTTTTCTATTTTTTATTTTTTCTGTCACTTCTCTTGCTTTTCTGTCTCTTGTGTTATGCTCTCCCTCTTGCGCCACTGCTGCCCCTGTGGCCCTGCACCACTCCTCCCACAAAGTGCTTTAAATGCTCCCCCGCCTCACAGCTGACCAGAACCCCCTTCTTAATGGCAGCCGCAGTCAGCGCTGTGAGAGGGCGACTCCACTGACCTCCTGGTCAGAGTATGTTGCCCTACCCAGCTCCTCCTGCTGCTGCTGCTTCTGCCTTGGGAATGAACTGAGATCCTGCCTGACTCTCATTTCGAGGCCCTCCTCCAGACGCCTGCGCCTCATCCCTAGTGGCCTACCTGCGATCTACAAGTAAGTATCTTCTGTCTCTCTCTGTCTCTTCTTACTCCTGCTTTTATACCTCAGCCTTTTTACCTCTGTTTTCATTTTGATTTCTATTTTTTTAGTTTTTTCTGTCTCTTCCCTTACTTGTCTGTCTCTTCTGTTACCCTCTCCCTCCCATGCCGCTGCTGCCCCTGTGGCTCTGACTCCTTCATCCCTCCCCGTGAAGCGCTCTTCCCACTCTCCCAGCTGACAGGAAATCCCCCAACTACCTCCCTTTTTAGTAATAGCCGCAGTGTGGCTGCGCACAGTGGGCATGCTGATTGCACGTCAAAGGCGTGCCAAATGCAAACCTGTCTTCGCCCGTCTGTGCCTGGACCGCACCCAGCACCAGGAACTCTGAATCTCCAATAAGCCATTCTCTGGCCACCCTCCATTACGACACCAAGACCCTCCACCGCCTTAACACCAGACGTCTCAGCACCTGCTACACTGCTAAAGACACCCACGGACCTTTTTCCTGAAGGAACTGCAACCTCAGTTTTAGCCACAACAAACAATCAGAACACCGCAAACCTGAAACCAGCAATGCCCACCACAACCTCATCAACTGCCTCCTTCTACTTATATATGCTCCCTCCAGAAGCACACCACTGAACTTTGGGACCTGATTGACTCTGTCCGGCCAGACATTGCATTCCTAAATGAGACCTGACATCGTAGACCAGACATGGTCTTCGCGATCGCGGATGGCAAAAACATCCTAAGTAAGGACCGTCCCTCCTGTCCAGGCAAAGGACTGGCCGTCGCACACAAGTCTTCACTCCACATCATGGTCAACACGGAGGAACACTGCACCACAATGGAACATCTACACTTCCAGATCCACGCCACTCACAACTCCTACCTTTGTGGCACCCTGGTCTACAGACCACCCGGCCCCCACCCAGCCTTCATCAATGCTGATGTGGACACCACCCCGCCCTGGCGTCCACCGACTTCCTCGTCCTGGGTGACGTCAATACCCAACTCGTGGACCGCAATAACCGAAACACCACTTCCCTACTCGACAATCTCACCATGCTCTGCCTCAGACAACTGATCACCCCACCCATGCATGCTGCAGGACACACATCAGATCTAATTTTCATGTCAAGCAACTGGATTACCATCAAGAATATCTCCACCTCAGAGTGGACTGATCATCACTGACTATACTTCTCCATAGAATGAAATCACCGACGAGCAACTCACCACGCCCCTTGCCAAATCTCCCCCGCCACCCACTGATTACACCAACACCGCAGCACGCAACCTCAACTCCTGGATAACCGACCTCCTTAGCCCCCTTTCATCAACTTCGGTCAAGCGCATCCCAAAAAAAGCCAGCTAGTTCACCATCGAACTACAAGAATCCAAACGCACCTGCCGGTGCCTAGAGAAACAAAAGAGAAACAGCACAACCAGCGAAGACCTCGCCTCCTTCAGAGCCACCACTGCCACACTTCACCAACGCATCAAGAACGCAAAAAAATCCACACTCCGTGAACGCATCAACACCTCCCCACACAAGAGAACTCTTCAAGGTAATCAATGAATTCACCTATCCTCCCACTGATGCCACCAACATCCCCCGTCACAAGCTCTCTGCAACAAATTGGCCACTTTCTTCCACCTCAAGATTATGGACATCTATGACAGCTTTCTCCCTCAGAACCATCCCAGCATCAGAACCTATGACTGACCCAGCCACCCCAGAAACCACCAAAACAGTCCACAGCTAGTCCACTCTCACCACAGAAGAGACTGAAATCATGATGAACAGCAATCACTCCAGAGCTCCCACAGACCCCTGTCCTCACCACATCTACAACAGAGCCAGTGCATCCATCACCCCCGAACGCTGAACTGCTCTTTCAAAACAGCCACCTTCACCGAAGATTGGAAACACGCCGAAGTCTGCCCCCTCCTGAAGAAACCCACAGCCAACCCATCAGAGCTCATGAATTTCCTGCCCATCTCGCTGCTACTCTACCCAGCCAAAGTCATGGAAAAAGCCATAGACTCACAGCTGTGACAATTCCTCGAGGACAACAACTCTCTGGCTACCTCTCAGTCTGGCTTCCGCAGGAACCACAGCATGGAGACAGCTCTTGCAGCTTCTGATGACATGTGCACACTACTCGACACACTGCAGCATTCATACTCCTCGACCTCTCAGCAGCCTTTGACACGGTCTCCCACAGCACCTTATGCACCAGACTCCATGACGCAGGAATCCGTGGAAAAGCTTTGCAATGGATACACTCCTTCCTCACCAGAAGAACACAGAGAGTCAGGCTCCCAACCTTCATATCCAAACCAATAGATGTCAGCTGTGGAGTCCCTCAGGCCAATGCTCATCAACTTCTACATGGCCTTGCTTGCAGCCATTGTGAGAGACCTCGGAATGAACATCATTTCATACGCCGATGACACACAACTCACTCACTGAAGACCCAGACAAAGCTAAAAGGAACTTTCTCACCAGAATGAAAGCCATAGCCACCTGGAAGAGGGAGAGCTGCCTCAAGCTCAACTCAGCCAAGACCGAGCTCAACATCTTTGGAAACTCCACTTCAGCCTGGATAGCTCCTGGTGGCCCACATCACTCAGCGCACCGCCCACTCAGACTGACCACACCCGCAACCTAGGAATTATCCTTGACCCAACAAGTAAACGCAGCCACCTCTTCCTGCTGGCACACCCTCTCCCAACTACGCAAAATCTTCAAATGGATCCCGCTCCGCTGCTGCTAGATAATCATCCATGCCCTGGTCACCAGTAAACTCAACTAGGCAACGCACTCTACGCCAGCACCACAACAAAGAATATCAGAGAACTACAACTCATCAAAAAGGGGCCACCAGACTCGTACTGAACCTCCCCACCAGGAACACATTTCCCAAAACCTGAGGATACTCAATTGGCCCCCAGTGGAGAAGCAAATCAACTACAAACTACTCACCCACACCTACAAGGCCCTTCATAACATCGGACTGACCTACCTGAGCCATCGCATCTCATTCCAAAACCCAGTCAGACCCTACCACTCAGCTCAGCAGGTGCTAGCCACTTCCCACGCATCCAGAAAACTACAGACGGAGGACAATCTTTCACCTACCTCGCAGCTAAGAGCTGGGACAACCTTGCCTGAGACAAAGCCCATTACTCACCATCTTCAGGAAGAACCTCAAGACATGGCTTTTCGTATGAGGGCAAGAACCAACACTAGTGCCTTGAGACCCTCACAGGTGAGTAGTTGTACTTTATAAAAACTGGTTGAATGATTGATAGCAGGGAAGCAGCTGGATCAGTTACAGCATCTCTGCCAAATGACCCCCAAAATAGACTTTAGAGCATGTATGGCTATCCTTGGGTAGACAAGGTATGTAAGCACCCCACAGTTAGAGTTTCACCAGTTATAGACTAAGCACCCTGTACTTGCTGCAGGAGGGACTGCCACTTTGCTGTGATGACTCCTTCCTTGGACCCACCCCATTTTCCATTTTCCATAACGGGCAGATAGATTACAGCCCCTAAACCTGTCCCTGCAATTTGCATCAGTCTCGGGAGTTTTCCTTTATATTGCTTGTTCCCTAAAGGAGCATGATCTGAGCCATTAGGAACTCGCTCTGTGGTGTGGAGCATCCTTCAGAACAAATGACAAGTGCCCTTCAAGAGCTGTGGGGAAGAGAATTTCTCCTGGGGCATTAACTAAATGTCCTTCAAACTCTTTCTGTTGTACTATTGTGTGTTTGTATATGTACTTTTTCAGAGGTTTTGCTATTAATTCAGCAATTGTCCTGCCAGAGGACTGAATCCTATGTTTTTACGAAGTATTGTGCAGCCAATCGTGCTTATGTTAGGTAAACTCGTAAGCACAGTACAACAGAAATACATAATGTTAATATTGTCACCAATTATATTTACAAAGGCAGTTCACCACATAAATAATACTACCCGCAATTGCCTCGTTAAGATTTAAAAAAATTACACAACTTTACAAATCGGGATTTCGGCATAAACAAGAATCAGTACTAAATATGACTTGTTCCAGGGTTTTCTAATTCCCTTCATTGTCATCATTTTTAATGCTTTCAATATAATTGTTTTGAACATATTTCCTAAGAAAATGGTAAACCAATAAACCTATTTATACCTCAGATTAATTTGTACTCTAGTCTAATTCTCCGTAATAAAATGGAATGCTTAATGCTAGGTGAGCAATAAATTGTCGTTTTAATGACACCTGCCTTGAAACAAGTGAGTTGAGAAAAAGCAATCAAAACAAACAAACCTCCATAGTTCCTATTTACTAAAATGATGCTGACATATTTGTATGCCCTTGACGCTATGATGAAGAGAGGTTCCTCGTGTGAAGGAAAATACTATATTTTGATCAAAATTTCAAGATTCACGTGAAAAGCATTTCATGATTCTGCGAATACCTATTGGAGGTAAATGATCAACCTTAGGATGCTAAATGATTTTATACCTGGTATTGATCCCTGCGGGTCAGAACTCACGTCTCACTCACTGATTACATTTTACATCGCCATTACCCACTGGGAAAGTTATATGCATTCACAAATAAAGGTTTAATCAGCATGCTGGAGAAAATCAAGGCCCAGATTTAATAACATTTTGCTTTGTGGTTGTGCCACTTTATCTGGTGCAGCCACAACACAAAAAGCTTGTCGAGATTTACAAACACACTTAAGGGTCGTTTTGTGCAGCCTTCTTGGCTTCGTAAAAAGACACACAGCACAAAACCTTGCACTACATTGCAGTATACATTGCGTTGAGTAGGCTTTACATGGGCGGAGCTTCAGATTTCCCATGCATCTGCCCATGAATTTTTATGCAAACCTAGATTTAATAAATGCTGTAAACGTGGGTTTGCACCAAATGGTGAGCCAGGCATAATGAGAACTATTTTTGGTTCTCCTCTTTATTTGCCTTTTCCATGTGTGCTGCATTCTCGAAGAAACAGGAAACAAGCCTCTTAAACTTGTATCCCTTCAAGTACACAAACAATCCTTCTTGCAATACAGGTATCCATGCAGCACGGCTCATATGTGCCATATCTTAGTATATATGGCACATTTCTGCTATCTTCCTTTCATGCAATGCAGTGCTGTTAGTTGGCTTGCTGCAGTGAGCTGTATTACCTGAAAGGGTTTGTTAGAAACTGGGGGGCATATTTATACTCTGTTTGCGCCGGAATTGCGTCGTTTTTTTTGACGCAATTCCGACGCAAAACTAACTCCATATTTATACTTTGGCGTTAGACGCGTCTAGCGGCAAAGTCCATGGAGTTTGCATCATTTTTTTGCATGGACACCTACTTTGCGTTAATGATATGCAAGGTAGGCGTTCCCGTCTAAAAAATTGACTCCGAGGCATGTGCGCCGTATTTACACTCCCGGGCATAATTCACGCCTGGGAGTGGGCGGGTCAAAAAAAATGACGTACGGCCACTTTTGCGCCGTTTTTTAGCGCCTGGTCAGGGCAGGCGTTAAGGGACCTGTGGGCTCGGAAGGAGCCCAGAGGTGCCCTTCCATGCCCCCAGAGACCCCCCCTGTCACCCTTGCCCACCCCAGGAGGACGCCTAAGGATGGAGGGACCCATCCCAGGGACATAAAGGTAAGTTCAGGTAAGTGTTTTTTTTATTATTTTTTTGTGGCATAGGGGGGCCTGATTTGTGCCCCCCTACATGCCACTATGCCCAATGACCATGCCCAGGGGACATAAGTCCCCTGGGCATGGCCATTGGGCAAGGGGGAATGACTCCTGTCTTTGCTAAGACAGGAGTCATTTCTATGGGGGTTGGGAGTCGAAAGAAATGGCGCAAATCGGGTTGAGGCGAAAAATTTGCCTCAGCCTGACTTGCCCCATTTTTTGGCGCCCAAGCTCCATATCCCCCTACGCCGGCGCTGCCTGGTGTACGTCGTTTTTTTTCACGTACACCAGGCAGCGCCGGCGGCTAACGCCGGCTAACGTCATTGAATAAATACGGCGCCCGCATGGCGCTTCAGAATGGCGTTAGCCGGCGCTAATTTTTTTGACGCAAAACTGCGTTAGCGCAGTTTTGCGTCAAAAAGTATAAATATGGCCCTGGGTCTTTAGTTGGAGGAGGTATGCTCCTTGTCCAAGTAGGGATCACGATCCTAGCCAGGGGAAGTCAGTTACAAAACAAGACCAAAATGACAAAAATCCTATCAGTAGAAGTTGATAGATGAATTTTTAATGACTAAGTGGCAGTTTTAAGGAAAATGCAGTGCCACTTTCCTTGCGCCCCTTACCACCCCTATACCACCACCATGTGTGCACTGCATCTAAGATACGGCGCACAATGGTGCAGGATAGGGGTCAATAGTGTCAATACTTTTAACGCTATTGATGTACTGTTCAGGGTTAGTGCCAAAATGTTGGCGCTAACAGTAAACAGTACTTAGTGGCCCATTATAAACATGTGCTCCCTTTTAACGCCTGCTCTGAGCAGGTGTTAAAAGTTCAGAACAAAACGATGCGAAGAAATCTCCTACATTTCTTTGCGCTATTTTTTCACCCCCTCCACCTGGGGAATGCACCCTTTGCATACATTATGCCTGGTGCAGGCATAATGTTGCGCAAAGGTTTACAAAGTGGCGCAATGCATGCATTGCACTACTTTATAACACTGGTGTGGGGAAAAGGCCACCTTAGTGTAAAAAAAAAATGAAGTAAGGGCAGCACTAAAGTGGCACTAGTCCCTCTTAAATCCGGGCCTGAATGTGAAAACAGTGCAGCGGCAAACTTGAGGTCGCAAGGGAACAGGGCTAATCCAAAATCCAGGCTGACCCGATGGAGAGGAGGGTGGCTACAGGACCCACGCAAGGTCCGCTGAAAAGTACCCTTGTTGGAGCAATGTGAGGAAGGCAAGGACACGATGCCTTGATACTTCTGCTGCACTCGTGGTGATGCGTCGTTGTCAGGCTCAGTAGAAATTAATGTGGTGCATTACTGGTGGGCTGTGCAGAACATCTTCATCACGTCATAAAATAGGTGAAGCTTGTGTCATTGGGTAGCCTCTGCATCACCGTCCGAGATGCAATATGTTGATTGTTCTGCCACACTCCGGGCAATGTATTGCTTTTAGATGTGTGTAGCTGCAGAAGCAGCTTCTGAGGCCCAGGACTGTGGTGGGGGGAAGCTCAGGCAAGGGTAGGACTCACAGATGACAGAGTCCAGCAGCACCAGGAGAGTTGCAAGCAGCCTTTGATGTCCCTGAGACTGCAGAAGAACAAGGGCCAATCCAGCAAGCCCTTGGAGACTCTTGGGTGCTAGAATGGTGAGAGCGAGCCTCGTCCTTCTCACTGCAGCGCAGAAGCAGCAGGAAGAAGGCCAACACAGAAGAGCAAACAGCAAAGTGTCAGTTCCGCCTACAGAACAGCACAGCACACAGCAGCAGTAGGCCAACATATCAATGCAGTTGCAGAGTGGCAGTCCTTCCTGGCAGCACAGCAGTACTTCTTCCTTTGGTTTCTTACTTTGGTTCCATTAAAGATCTGATCTGGTGGGGTTAAGGGTCCAGAATTCATACTTTGGTGCCTCGGTTATGGAAAATGAGAGAAACTTCCATGCCTTTGAGAGAGCGTAGTTTAAATATTACATATACTAAAAGTGGAATGCTTAATGATGCTGCATAGAAAACGACAATAATTAGTGTTTTGCTTAAACGTGCATTTGAATTATGACTTTAATGTGTGTGACCACCAATGTATACGCAAACTAATAACTCATAAATAGAATCATTAATGCTATGGTTAATCAAGTTATATTAACGATTATGATATTGCGTTTGTATTAAAATTCTCATAGGCCTTAAGTTAACGTGAGTTGTAGATTTAGCTGCCTAGCTCTCATATTAAAGCATTTTTCTCTGTTTTCCAGTGTACTGACTCGCAAAGGGCCATGACCCTGCATTTGTTCCTTTCCTTTCATTTCATGTATCAACCCAGATTCTGTTCTCACTCGCATGCTTGTTGTTTAGTATGAGTTATGTACAAAAGTTGAAACAAAAGTAGATTAATGTAATGTACAAGGACATTTAACCATGGACAAAGGAAACTCATGACCCGAGAAGACATGCCAAATGGTGAAGTAAAATCCGGATGTACCACCTCCGAAGGCGTCAATTACAAAGACCAATCAAAATGTTATGGATTATCATGGGGTGACAATTGGAATTACCTAATGCTTAATTTGATAGGTTAAAGATAGTGGGGTATAGTAAATGTCCAATAGAATTTTGGGAGAAGGTATTATGAAAAAAGGATAAAAACCCATGTCACAGAAGGGTCGTTAGAACTAGGTAGGGAATGCTGTTGAATTTATCCAGAAACTCTGTCACTTTGTTTGGTGACTTGGAGATTTAATAAACCATCCTCACCCATAGATTGCCCCTTTTCGCTTTTCCTCCTTATGAGGGAAAGTGTCCCCTGTCTTTTAGACAAGGTTATTCGACCGATGTCCTGAAGACGAAGACTGATCCTGTGTGCTGACCTAAACCTTGGAGGGTAATTATGACAATGCGATATGTAATTTGTCTGTTTGCTTTTCCTTTCTAGGTACCAACTGCTCATTTTTTAATAGAGGCCATAGTTAGATGTTTTCTAAATTGATGTTCTAAATTGTTTTGCATGAAGCCCAACATGCTGATGATAATTAGTGGTTAGGACAGATAATCACTCTGACTGACGCAAATAGACAGAGACTGACGTTGCGCTATGCTGAACTGAGACATACGTGATATTCTTTGTATTCTGATCTATGTTCACGCCGTGCTATGTTCTTATGTTTGTGATCCTTGCATTAATGAAATCATATCACAGTTGCCATATTGTGACTATGCTCTTATGCTTCTTGGTTTTGAGATTGACACTTTTGCTAGTAGATTGTAATCAATAGGGAATAAAATTCATGAAATTCTATCAAAAGGTGTGGTTATTCATGGCTGAAAGGTCATGGTTGCGTCGACAATTTGATTAATGTCTTTAACCAAAGTAAAGTGCATTGTGGTGCTAAATATTGATGACATTATTGATATATTGCTTGACATATTGATCAGTTATCTCGTCCTACGGTGTCTCACCTCTGGGTCACAAGATTCATTGGCCTAAAACGAGTCCTAGTGTGTATAAATTAACACAAAAGGACGCGTTAACAGTTCTGGTAGCAGAGCGACGGTTTTGGCCCTTGGGGGCCCTAAGACGGAGAACCATTGTTTGATTTGTTTTTCTGTGATAATGCAAATTGGAGGTATGATGGGTTTCTAAGTTCATCATGACTTTCCCGGGATCTCGGAGACTGCCTAAGTGAGTTGGGGATGTTCTCGGCGCCATAATGTGTTTGGTTTAGGGTTTTGCGCTTGCTAGCTTATGCCTTTTTGTGGGTGATTGCGAGATTTGTGTGTATTTAGGCCAAGTATGTGTTGTTTAGTAGGAGTAGGCGTACTCCGCAGTATAAGAGTAGGGAAGTCGGCGTACTTCATATGAGTGTGGCGCTTGGTGCTCAAAAATTATCCACGTGGTTGGTTGTTTATGTACGGACCTGTTGTGGTCTAAGACTCCGGAGTATGTTGACAAGTGTAGAAGACACTTGGATTTATGTTGTAATCTGTGCGGTTTAATAGGTCAATCGGGCGTGGTTGACAAGTCAGGTTTGAGTAGAAACGTATGTGTGAAACCTTTGATGGAGATTTAGCAAATTCTAAAGTGCACTAGGACGAGCCATTGACAAGTCGAGAGTAGAATTTGCGGGTCGACTTCTGCTTGCATATGCGGGAGCTGATAAGGAGAAATTAGCGGCTGAGGCTTCAAGTGAAATCTCTGTAAAGTTCTGAAGCGAATGTGTTACCCTTCCTGTAGTAAACCGGCAGATTTGTGTTGTCATTTAAGGTGTTCGTAATAATTTGCATTAGTTTGTATGAATTTAGTGAGGAGCGGATGTGCCGCAAGACTTTGTCAGCTGCAGTGTGTGTGAGTGTGACGTCAGTGGTGCCGCGCTGGGATAGGTCAGTTGTCGAGAGAGGTCGCACACGGATTGGCTGCCATCCGTGAGAGGCAATAGGTTGAGAAAGGTGGGTGAAGAGTGTCCTGGGAACTAAGTCACTTCTGATTAAAATACAAACAAGGGGAAATCGCAAAATGAATTTTGTTAAAGCATTTAAGAGTGCTCTGAAGGGAGACACATATATCGTAGCAACTGATGGGGAGCCTACACCACCCGAGGGTACTCCAGCTTATATGGTTATGGAAGAGAAGGGTGTTGCGCCATGTTTATGGATGAAGCAGTGGCGCAAACTAACAGAGAAGGAGGGATGTTTAGCGTTTCCGGAACATGGGACATTCAATCCAAAGGTGTTGGAAAACTTAAGGTGGATGTTAAGTACACAGAAACCACCCGAGGCCAGCTCAATATGAGGCTTTAGCGATTTGGGATTTGATGGCTCTTGAACATAGACAAGAAAGGTTCCATAGAAGGCTGAGAAGGGCAGAAAAATCCTATGCTGAGGCTAGATGGGATAATGAGAATAAAATGTGGAGAAGGGGAATTGTTGACGGACTAAAGCTGTTCCCAGCAATAACACAGGGAGAAGAAACACAGGGAAAGAAAGCCTCCTGTAAGACAGATAAAGACTCAGGCAAATCAAAAGAGAATAAAAGACCTTGGGAAGAGGAAGATGATTCAGACGATGAGGAATTTATGGACAGATTACTACATGATCGCCTGCCACCTTATGCGGTGAGCGATAGTGCTCCAAGCACTAGCATGGATCCTGGGAACCAGACGCAGGAAAAGGGAGTTGCTGATACGGTACAGACTAGTGATACGGCTTCGATACAGAATGGTGTCAGTGTACCCACTGCACCAGACATACCGATACAGTTGCAACCTCCACCGCAGATACAGAGAATCTATCCAGACGTTCCAGTACTTGAGACTACTACAAATCTGATAGTGCCGCTAGACCCGATATACACGAAATCAAAGTTAGTGCAGATTGAGTCAACTCCGAAATTACTGTCCCAACCGCAACCACAGCTGATACCAGGGTACAACCCTGTAGCTGGTCCGCCATTAGTACCTGTTCCGGGTACCTTGGAACAGACCTATGGAGTTACTGCTCCACGAAGTCTGGGACCAGGTCAGACTCCTGCTGCCATATCATTGCCAATCACCGTTGGTCCACCAGTGCCATTGTATGCGCAGGGTAAAACTGGTGTATGTGATCAGGGAGTAATGACTCAAGACGTAATAAGAGGAGGGTCTATGGGAACCCCCCAAATAATGGCACCAGGAGAGCAAGCAGTTGAACAGCCAAGGTCTTTAATGGACCTTAGCCCAGTGGGGGCACCCATAGAAGCAATGTGTCAAGCGGGGCTAGGGGTTTTAACCCCTCAGACGATGAGCACAAACACCTCACATTCACCAATGATACATGCAGGGGACATCTCATTGCAGGGTTTTACAGTTCAACAGCTAAATGAATGGCTAGAGAAGACTTATACTTCACAAAAAGCTGCAGTGGTCACAGTTGAACCAGAAAAGGAAAAGCAAGATGAGTGCTTGAACTTTGTAAGATTAGGGGCAGAAGCTGCTGAGTTAGTGGAAGGTACGATGGGAGTAAGCAGATTGGAGTCATACACGGAAGCAGAATTAAGATTCTTATGCCCCAAAATTACCAAAGAAGTAGGCAAGGTGCATCAGAGATTAGCGAACCTGGCAGATAAATACAATATTGATATCAGAAATACTAAACATCTGAAAAGAAGTTACAGATTGGATTTTGACTCCAAAGACTTTGAGCACATGAGGTCTGCGGGAATGAAGGCACATTTGAAAGAATTTTTGCAAAGCGCACAAATTTGGGGTGCACTGGAGAAATGGGAAGGCAGGTGGGCAAAGAAAAGAGATAAGGAAAAGAGTGACAGTCCAGGGTCTAATCAAGCCAAGGCCTCACCCGACCTGGACATAGGTTTGTAGTCTGTGACTCGAGTCCGGTATCCCTACTGGGAAGGGACTTCAAATAGTGATGATGAGGGAGATGAAGGTCAGTTCTCAGAAGAGGACACAGGAACAGCTAATGAAGATTATCCTTTGATTACTCTGTTCCCGATGCTTACCTTGATTGATTTACCTGTCGAGTTACAGGGGACAGAAACAGAGAAAGTATGGGACCTGACCGGAAAGGAAGTAGGACTAATAAAAGGAGTAGAACCAGTTAAGGTCCAGATAAAGCCAAATGCGGTATTCCCTCAGGTGCCACAATATCATATGACCCAAGACGTTCTCATCGAAGTGTCACAAATAATTGTAGATTTTCTCAGGCAGGGAGTCCTGAAGGAAGTTTTGAGCAGTCCATGTAACACTCCCATAATGGGTTTAAAGAAGCCCTGTGGGAAAGTTCGAATTGTACAGGATTTGAGAAAAATAAACGAAATCGTGGTAAAGTGTTGCCCCGTAGTGCCCAATCCAGCAGTGATCATGTTTCAGGTTCCATGTGATGCTGAGTGGTTCACCGTTATAGACCTTTCACAAGCCTTCTTTTCGATACCTCTTCATGAGGATAGCCAATTTTTGTTCAGTTTCAAATTCCTGGATAAGGTGTATAGTTGGTGCAGAATTCTTCAAGGGTTTTCTGAGTCACCGTCCATCATTAACCAGATACTGAAAAAGGATTTGGAATCCCTGGTACTGCCTTTTAATTTGACTCTTGTGCAGTACATTGACGATTTGCTGATTGCATCCAAAACTAGGGACAAGTGTAAATACGATACTATTGCATTACTGAATCATCTGGGAAAAAATGGGCATAAGGTGTCACCCAGGAAGCTACAATACTGTCAGAAAGAGGAGAAATACTTAGGGCATTTGATCGAAAGAGGTTCCAGGAGAATATCAAAGGAAAGAATAACAGCCATCTTACAAATGAACCCCCCAACGACAAAAAGAGATGTCAGGATGTTTTTGGGAATGGTGGGCTACTGTCGCCAGTGGATACCCAACTTCTCGATCATTTCAAAACCTTTAATAAAACTGACAGGCAAAGAGATCATAGATGAGCCAGACACCATAACTTTGTCTAAGGAAGAACTTGAGTCATTTATGGAGTTAAGAGAATGCATGTGCAAGGCACCAGCGTTAGGAATGCCTGATTATACGAAACCTTTTCTGTTGTTCTGTCATGAACGTGATGCTTGTTCTGTGTCTGTCTTAACACAGGTCCATGGAGATTCAAATCGCCCTGTAGCATATTTTTCAGCTACCTTGGACCCTGTCGCAGCAGCCTTACCGGGTTGTTTGCGTGCAGTTGCAGCAGTTGGTCAGAGCCTTACACAATGTGAAGGCATAGTTATAGGATTCCCCCTAACAGTAATGGTTCCGCATTCAGTTGAAATTCTGTTGACTCGAACTAAAACTCAACACATGACGCTCGTCTCACTAGGTATGAGACAATCATATTGGGGTCACCAAATGTTTCTCTCAAGCGGTGCACTGTATTGAACCCGGCAACTTTACTTCCTGTTGAAAATACTGAAATCAAAAATGAGGAAAAATTTGAACATGACTGTCTTGAGGTAACTGAGCTATGTACCAAACCTCGTCCAGACATTCAGGACACACAGTTGAAAGAAAATGACTGTATCATGTTTGTCGATGGGTCCTATCTAAGAGATTCTGCTGGAACACTGAGAGCTGGCTATGCGGTATGCACCATAGCTGGTATCGTTGAAACCTCCTGGCTCGAGAGAGTGTTTTCCGCTCAAGTGGCAGAATTAATTGCCCTTACTAAGGCATGCCAAGCAGCTGTGAATCTAAAGGTTACTATCTATACCGATAGCAGATACGGATTCGGAATCGTACATGATTTTGGCCAACTTTGGTCACAGAGAGGTTTCATGACCTCTTCTGGTTCTCCTGTGAAAAATGGTGAACAAATAAAGGATTTGTTACATGCAATTCAGTTACCTCTTAAAATTGCCGTGGTGAAATGCAGTGCTCATATTAGATCACAAGACTTTGTGTCCATGGGAAACGGCTATGCAGATCAAGTCGCAAGGTTTTGTGCATTGAACTGTATATCGTTCAAAGAGCAATGGGAACTGTTACCACAAACTGAAAATGACACATGTCTGAACCTCGCATTACGGGTGGTTGACACGTTAGATGAGTTGAAAACATTACAGTCGTGCAAGCAAAGAGGAAAAACGCTCTTGGCAAAGAATGCAATGTGTACAAAAGGCCGATGATTTGTGGGTCTCAGAAGAAGGAAAACTAGTCTTGCCAAACAGTCTTCTATCTCAGTTTGCCAGGCTATATCACGGACAGGCTCACCTTGGGAGGGATGCAATGATCAGGTCATTTAAAATCGATTGGTTCAACCCAAAATTCAGACATGCCGCAGAGGTTACCTGTCACAGGTGCATCATCTGTCAACAGATGAATGCCCGAAAAGGAACTGTGGTAACTTTGAGCCACATTGGGAGAGCTGGCGGTCCATTCAGCAAAATGCAAATGGACTTCATTGAAATGCCTGTTTGTGGAGGATTGAAGTACGTGTTGGTGATTGTGTGTGTTTTCAGTCACTGGATTGAGGCATACCCTACACGTAGGAATGACAGTCTTACAGTTGCAAAATTACTACTTAGGGAACTGATACCAAGGTTCGGGTTTCCGGGTCTCTATAGAATCAGATAGGGGCAGACACTTCGACAATGAGGTGATTAAACTCCTGTGTGCCGCACTTGACATCGAACAAAAGCTGCATTGTAGCTACCGCCCCGAAGCATCAGGACTAGTAGAACAAATGAACGGTACTTTGAAATCGAGAATGGCAAAAATGTGCGCAGCTACCAATATGAAATGGCCAGATGCATTGCATTTAGTGCTGATGTCAATGAGAAACACCCCAGACAAGAAAACAGGATTATCCCCCCATGAAATCCTCATGGGTAGAGCTATGAGATTACCAGCAGTACCTGCAAATGCTCTAGTGAATATTACAGATGATATGGTGTTGGACTACTGCAAGGGTTTGGCTGATGTGATTCGCTCTTTCTCTCACCAGGTGGAAGCTAACACATTGCCACCGATTGGCGATTCAGGCCACTCTCTACAAGCTGGTGACTGGGTGGTTGTCAAGAAGCACGTAAGAAAGTCGTGTCTGGAACCACGTTGGAAAGGGCCATATCAAGTAATCTTGACAACTACTACTGCTGTAAAGTGTGCTGGAATTCCAAACTGGATGCATGCCAGTCACACAAAAAAGGTAACGTGTCCTGCTGAAGAGGAACTTGAAGTTTCCTGCACAACGGCTTCAGGAAGAGAAGTCTCAGGGCCAGAAAACAGTTAAGAAGGAACTGAGACTGTCGGAGGGCCCACTGAGAACAGCCTCGTCCCTCAAACAGTAAATGAGTTCGAGAGAGGTGACAGAGTGCCTATCTCAGTAGAGGCAGCAGGAGAACTAAATCAAGGAGAGGTTCTCCCAGAAGTAGACAGATAAGGGTTAGAACTTGAACCCGGCACAGACCCAGACGAAGAAGGAGAAGAAGAAGAAGATGAAGGAGAAATTGTAGAGAGAAATAAGAGCGCGCCAGAGTCTCCTGAGCCAGAGGCAGGTCCATCAAGTAAAAACGCCATATCACAAGAGGAGGGTGCTGGCCAAAGTCCTGAAAAGACACATCGAAAGAAGACACATATAGGTGATAATTGGCCAGAAAAAACACTCTTCAAGATAAGAGACACATCAAACGAAACAATAACAGAAGAGAACGATACATCTAGAGTGGAAGACCTAAGCGAAGGAGAACAACAAGGTGAACGAAGGCTGAAAAGAAAGAGAGTCGCAAACAGAAGATATACAGGTCCTGAATGGGCGTATGCTACAACATCTTAATGGCAACAAGAATTCCTAGCATTCTGTTTTGATCGAGATGTACCAGGCCAATACTGCGGTACCTGAAAAAAAAAAAAAAATTGGTCAAAATTGAAAATCTGAAAACTGAAAGAGAGACTCTATAAACTACCGAAAGTGACACTAGAACCGGATTGACTTTTAAAGAAACCTGATTATGACAAGCTGCTAACCTGATTTGACAAAGGGGGTCCTGGAGTGAGTGAAGACGCTGTAAATATACGCAGAAAGCAAGAGAATATTCTAAATCATTCTTAAGTTGATTGCTGATCTACTATCTGATTCTATACAGACATGGCTTAAAATAGAAGTAGTAACAAGGGAAGTAAGGTGTGTGGTTGGCTAGGGCTTATAATAGGTGTGTGTGCAATAATAATTGTGGGAGTGATTGTGGGCATGCCATGGATAGAGAAAGAGACCATTAATCCTACTTCAAAACCTGAAACTACAACACTAACACCGTGGGAAAGATTTGAGCAGGATGCAAGACACTTGTATGAGGGAACTAATTCAAAAGGGGAACTTTCTACTAATGTCTTCTATCGCTTGCTAAACGAGTATGTGGAAACTATGGATGCAAAAGATTGTTATGTGTGTAGTAAGATTCCTTCATCTGTGCAGGAGGGAGTTACTTATCATAGCCTCCCTCTAACTTAAGGGATTAGTTGCAGCTTGCTACTAACAAGGTTCTATAATCAAGAACATGTGCAATACTTTTATTCAAATCTGGATGTTGTGTTTTCTTTTGTGCCTGTGATTGAATTTTTGAACAAACTAGCTAAGGAGCACAATATAAAAATAGTTAGAGGATTCTTTGAGCCAACGCTTACATTTGGAACTGCTTATGCACATCGCAATAATTTGACTTGCTTGCTATCACCTGTAGAGAAAAGCTTTTTAGATCACACTGATGATAGACGCAAAGCATTGAAGGAGAGATTAGAAAAAGGGTTGGAAAAACGCACGTATGCAAATGATTATGCTTACACTGCAATTAAAACACAAGGCAAACTAGCTATAGATGCATTACATGTAGGTAGGCTTTGTATATATAGCCCGAAATCTGAGCAAGACAATTTGTTTATGGGAACGAGTGAATGTAGACATGTATTTTTGTTTCAGAGTAAATGGACATTTATGTTGAATGGACAGGATCAGCGATCCCTGGGATTTATTACATCTGTGGGCTAAATGCTTATTACCGTCTCCCTAAGGGATGGTATGGGACATGTTATTTGGGAATAGTTTTCCCAAAGATTTACCAGATTGATGATTTAAAACAAATACCTAAAACGTCTGAATTACAACGTCCTAGACAAAAACGAGAATCAGTGGCTGCTGTCATTGGTGACATATTTGGAGCTATAATCCCTTCAGTGGGGGTTATCTTGAATTCTATGAAAATCCAAAAGTTGTCTCCTATTGTGGATAACATGCTGACAAATTTCACAGGGGCTATACTCCTGACGGATACTGAACTCGCTGCAGAAAGAGCTATGACTCTTCAAAATCGGCTTGCATTAGACATTCTTTTAGCAAAGAGTAAAGGGGTCTGCAAGATGCTCAACGAGCGTCATTGTTGCTCGTTCATTCCGGACAATAGTAAAAAGATTAGAAGTATGCTTATTAACCTTACTAGAGACGGTATAGATTTGAAGGATTTGAAGGAACTTGGTGTCTGGGAAAAGTTTGGAAAAGGAATTGCCAGAGTTGGGAGCTGGTTTACCAATATTTGGAATGGGGTACATGCAAAAATATTAATGGGTCTATTAATTGTTTTGGCCTGTCTATTAGGATTGTGGGGGGCATGCAAAATCAATGACAGAATCAAGAAAAATTGGACTAAATGAACCAGAAGAAACGAAGAAAGTGAAAGAGAGAAAATGTTCAATGAAATTTGGTATAGTTCACATAAAGGGCAAGATGTTGAAATGCGCATTATGCGCAAGGTGAAAAATTAAAGTGAAAGGTCAAGGGAAAGGTTGGTGTGATGACGAGCGTCATCAGAGGAGGGATTGAGAGAGCGTAGTTTAAATATTACATATACTAAAAGTGGAATGCTTAATGATGCTGCATAGAAAACGACAATAATTAGTGTTTTGCTTAAACGTGCATTTGAATTATGACTAAAATGTGTGTGGCCACCAATGTATACGCGAACTAATAACTCATAAATAGAATCATTAATGCTATGGTTAATCAAGTTATATTAATGATTATGATATTGCGTTTGTATTAAAATTCTCATAGGCCTTAAGTTAGCGTGAGTTGTAGATTTAGCTGCCTAGCTCTCATATTAAAGCATTTTTCTCTGTTTTCCAGTGTGCTGACTCGCAAAGGGCCATGACCCTGCATTTTTTCCTTTCCTTTAATTTCATGTATCAACCCAGATTCTGTTCTCACTCGCATGCTTGTTGTTTAGTATGAGTTATGTACAAAAGTTTAAACAAAAGTAGATTAATGTAATGTACAAGGACGTTTAACCATGGACAAAGGAAACTCATGACCCGAGAAGACATGCCAAATGGTGAAGTAAAATCCGGATGTGCCACCTCCGAAGGCGTCAATTACGAAGACCAATCAAAATGTTATGGATTATCTTGGGGTGACAATTGGAATTACCTAATGCTTAATTTGATAGGTTAAAGATAGTGGGGTATAGTAAATGTCCAATAGAATTTTGGGAGAAGGTATTATGAAAAAGGGATAAAAACCCATGTCACAGAAGGGTCGTTAGAACTAGGTAGGGAATGCTGTCGAATTTATCCAGAAACTCTGTCACTTTGTTTGGTGACTTGGAGATTTAATAAATCATCCTCACCCAAAGATTGCCCCTTTTCGCTTTTCCTCCTTATGAGGGAAAGTGTCCCCTGTCTTTTGGACAAGGTTATTCGACTGATGTCCTGAAGACGAAGACTGATCCTGTGTGCTGACCTAAACCTTGGAGGGTAATTATGACAATGCGAGATGTAATTTGTCTGTTTGCTTTTCCTTTCTAGGTACCAACTGCTCATTTTTTAATAGAGGCCATAGTTAGATGTTTTCTAAATTGATGTTCTAAATTGTTTTGCATGAAGCCCAACATGCTGATGCTAATTAGTGGTTAGGACAGATAATCACTATGACTGACGCAAATAGACAGAGACTGACGTTGCGCTATGCTGAACTGAGACATACGTGATATTCTTTGTATTCTGATCTATGTTCACGCCGTGCTATGATCTTATGTTTGTGATCCTTGCATTAATGAAATCATATCACAGTTGCCATATTGTGACTAGGCTCTTATGCTTCTTGGTTTTGAGATTGACACTTTTGCTAGTAGATTGTAATCAATAGGGAATAAAATTCATGAAATTCTATCAAAAGGTGTGGTTATTCATGGCTGAAAGGTCATGATTGCGTCGACAATTTGATTAATGTCTTTAACCAAAGTAAAGTGCATTGTGGTGGTAAATATTGATGACATTATTGCTATATTGCTTGACATATTGATCAGTTATCTCATCCTACAGTGTCTCACCACTGGGTCACAAGATTCATTGGCATAAAACGAGTCCTAGTGTGTATAAATTAACACAAAGGGACGCGTTAACACCTTCCTTCGAAGTCCATAAGGTCACTGTCCTGCCCTCTCTGGCTCCAGACACTCTATAGGGAGTTATGCAGCCCTTTGTGAGAGGATAGGCACAGCCCTATCCATGAATAAGTGTCAACTCCTCCCACCCATCTAGCCAGAAAGACCAATCAGCCTGGTGATGGGCCATTAATTTGCAAATGCCACACCCAAGCTTCCTTTATGTGTGACTGTCTAGAGGGAATGCACAAAGCCCAGTTGTCAAGAAGCCCAGACATGCAGAGACACAAAATGGTTAAAGTAAGAAAATGCCAAGTTTCTAAAAGTTGCATTTTCAGACTTACAATTTAATATCTGACTTCATCATAAGTTGTGATTTTAAATTGAGAGTGCTGGGATACCAAACCTCATATATCTATCACTTTTCAAATGGAAATTACACTTAAGATATGTCTTAAAGTAATCCCAATGCGATCCTATGGGAGAGATAGGCCTTGCAATTGTGAAAAAACTTATTTAAGAGTTTTTTAATTTCTGTAAATGTTAAACTTAAAAGTGCAAGTCCAAGTTTTTTAAATACACTGCACCCTGCCCTTGGGGTGAATTGGGACCCATCTTAGGGATGACTTACATATAATAAAAAGAAAGATTTGGGCCCGGCAAGTGGGTATCTTTGCCAGGTCGAAATGACAGTTTAAAACTACACACACAAGCTCTGCTGTGGCAAGCCTGAGATATGTTTGAAAGGCTCCTGTAGTGGGTGGCACAAACAAAGCTACAGGCCGACTAGAAGCATTTAATTACAGGCCCTGGGCACATATAGTGCACTTTACTGAAGACTTAAAAGTAAGTTAAATATAACAGATGTGTAGAAATCAATGTTACCATGTTTAGAGTACAAAGCACCTGCACTTTAGCACTGGTCAGCAGTGGTAAAGTGCCCAGAATTTTAAAAATCAGCAAAAACGAGTCAGAAAAACAGGATGTCATAGGGCAAAATGTTACGGGGAACCACGCCAAGGATGCCAGGTCTAGCATGTAAGCAAGCCCAGACCCTGAGTAATTGTGTGTCTTTATTCTAGGGACTATCATTAATCTTAGGACATGAACCCATGAATATTTGGGTAAACTATACACATGGCAATCCTTGGGATTCTTTGAGCTTTTTTACTTCAGTAAACTTACAGATGAGTACATTTGCACATGTAAATTTACTCTTACATTTTAGAGTACATTTACTACTTCTGAATATTGATAATTGCTGAGTGAATTTACTTAAAAGTGTAGACTTACGTATTTCCACCACCTGAACACACGGGTGGAGATTAAGTTACAAGTGTAAAATTACTACTTGTAGATATTTATGCATATTCAAAGATCTCTGCCACCATAGTTGAGCTCTCCTTAGGGTAAAGAATTGGGAAAATGATTAAAGTTTATCTTTTAACAACTGTTTATTTATTTTATTGTAAAATCTAGATGTAAAATAAACTAAAATCATTATTTTTGCAATAGAACTAATAAATTAAAACGTGAGCACACATTACCTCTTCAAATAATTTTTTTACTAAATAAATAATGCTAATATATGAATTTATCTGAGAAATATTAAATTGAAAACAAAATAAATTAAAAAACATAACTAGCAATTTCTTTTAATGAATATTAGGTAGATGTAATTAAAAGTTGTGTTTAAATAATGGAAATGTAGTTTTTAATTTTTAATAACAGTTTAGGAATGTAAGTTAATTATTCAATAGGTTAAATCTATCTATCTATCTATCTATCTATCTATCTATCTATCTATCTATCTATCTATCTATCTATCTATCCAAATGTATATACATATGTATATAGATATATACACACATGCACACAGATGCATTTCAAATCAATACCATTTCAGTCTTTATGTGCTGCAAAAACTATGTTAGGAAGTAGGGAACTCTGAGTAGTTCCCAGGTTTTAGGTGGAGAGCAGCCCCTTCATATGGAACATTTAACAACACCACTGGCAATCTAAAACTGCAGTCTTGAAATGTCTGAATTTCTAGCAGAGTTTTTAGGATTAGCGTAGTGCATCTAGTCATCTTGAAAAGTAAAAAGTCCCCTTGCTATCTTTGTGGAAAGTCTTTAAGCTTATGATTAGCTAGTGTAATCCACACCAAGCTGAAAAATGGCAAAAGCCATTTAACACTCCATGCACAGTATAACAGCTTGAGGCAAAGCTGTGTCTCCCAAACCAACTTTAGAACAGCGCAACACATGTCACAGGGAGTGCAACACATGTGACAGGGACTGCTTTCATTCATTCCAGGTTGGCTTGGATGGTATTTTACTAATATATATATATATGTATAAATGTAATGAATATAAAAAATAATTTAACAGTAAATTGTATTAATAAACAATTTAATTATGTTTAATTAATTATGGATATCACTTTTAATAAATAGTAATGCACATTAAAACATTATTTTTTTCTTTACTTGAGAATTTATTTTTGGGAATGTTTCCCTGCAGCTAGCCATGCAGAGATCTCTGCCATGACTGCAGTGTCTTACTATGATAAAGTATAGGTACAACTTTACAAAATATATATAACTAGATAATAAATATTAAACACAATTTTTCTTAAATATTCATATAAATTAATGTTGTATATTTAAATGTTGAACATAATTAAAAAATGCTTCAGCGCTATTAAATTAATTTTGAAATTTAACTTTAACATTAACAAGTTCTGTTTAGGGTGAAATGCATCACTGCACATAGTTATTAAAAATTCATGCAACGCAATGCAGCAAGCCACTTTGCTTCGCTGTGCTGCATGAAATAGAAACAGCAGGAAATCCACTTTGTTTACCAATATACAGCGCTTTCCTGTCCTGTCCTAGCATACCTTTGGCTGCCTAGCACCTATGCAGGCACCCTTCCTTCATGGTGCAAGGATGCCTGTATTGCATACTCCTTCACAAAGACAATCCTTAGAGTCATTTTCCTTTTTCTATTTGTGCTGCAGAATGTAGCACACGAGGAAACAATGAAGATAGAAGGAAAATAAAGATTTTTCTCCCATTTGTACCTCTAGTGGGGATGTGTACAATTCGGATGCATTCCCAGGTCTACCGGTGTTGGCACCTAAGCTTCACCTATGTAATGCCTCCCTGCCACACAGTAAGGCAAGACTTGCTCTACTCTAGATTTATCAAACCACACAGGGCCATGCAAAGAGGCTTGGTAAACCTCATTTAAGATATGTGTCACCCTTGTACCCCTTTGCATAGCACAAGGGTGATGCAGAACCTTGATAAATATGCACCAATGTGTCAGCCTTTTTGAAAAAATTTAATTAAGCAAGCAAACCTGTGTAGTGAGTCATCTTCTCATCTTGCCAGAAGGATCTGAAAGACACTCACATTATTAGCCGCGACCCATGAAGCAGGGAATCTGTGAGTCTCGAACTGTAGGTGACAAAGAGCAGCAGATGAAAGTTTCCTACAACCAAATGCCAACCTTCTTGCAAAAAGAATGGCCTTGTAATATTAGAATTGCATACCTACAGTATTTATTCGGTCACATGTAGCATATTGATCATGCCTAAGGATGCCTTGTTCGTGACACTATCAAATGATTGTAAGCTGAACCTTTAACCTGCTACATCTACTATGCACATGAAAACCTGTGCACTGTTATTGAAAAAGAAACTATAAACACTTGTCCATGATTTTAGAAAGGTACAATTTCTTAGAGATCAATGGAAAAATATTTTCAAATACAATTAGCAATTGTTGTCCTTTATGTTGTTCAGGAACCACTTTTGATTTAATTTAATTTGGAAATGTGCCATATGATAATTTCCATATGATTTCCACAAACATTTATATACAATGTGCCTATTTAACATTTTGAATTTTGCCCCAGTAGGTAATGCATCATATGATTTATTCCATTGGATTGTACATTAATTGAAATATGATTAATTCATTATCACTAATTAACACAATTCATACCCATGCATAAGAAATACTGGAATTCATAAGGACTGCAATTCAGCAGGAGAGCTACTTATGGTTTATTTCTGTGGTGGAGATTTCCACACGGAAATAATAAGAGGTTTTCATCTATAGGTATCTGAGTTGCATTTTGTAGAACCTGAGTAGTACAACGCTAGTGCTACCTTACTTATTAGTAAATGTAGGTTGTGAATCGAGCACACTGAGTGAAAATTGTTTATTTCGCGATTTCATATTGCCTACAGATGTGCAAACGTTTTTGCTTTCTGATTTTGTTTCTTTTTACTTGGGGCATGTTTTTGTGCCATTAGCTTTGTTAAGCTATCAAATTGATTGCATGTTGATAGATCCTTTGTTTGATATGTATCAAGGATAGTTGGGAGCGAGCTTAAAACACCACAGCTTATTTTCTCCCTTCTCTTTTTAGAGGCCAAAAAATTCAACGGCAAAGAGTACTGATGATGATTTAAGAACGACAAGATTTTTAATTTAAGGAAAGAAAATAAATATTTAATTTATAAAGCAGTGCCCTTCAATTTACCTATCACACCAAGGATACAATTGATTGACTGTAATATTACTGCAGATGACTTATCTATGATATTTACACCACCCTCAGATAATTGGTGTTGTGAATTGAAATAAATATAACTTGAACAATGATTGGAGTTAGTAGATTTGTATAACACTCAATGAAAACTGTTTCCAAATTAAAATCTTTATCTTTTACTAATGAATTTACGCATTTGTCATGTTATAGAATTCAGATCCTCATAACTAATTGCCTTGAGCAGTATTCTATAGGGGATACCGGCCTGGGCAACCACAAGTTTTCTGGCGTCTGACTGGGTGACTTCAAAAGTGCTGAGAAGCTACAGGCAGCTGCAGTGTCAAGCCCCACTCTCCCACAGAACTGGGCTGGGAGGACCTGCTGAAGGGAAAGGATATCTCCCCTCCAGCAGCCCCTATCTACAAGTACCCTTGTTAGATATAGGGTCTCTGGTTGGCAGTCAGTTTGCACTCTGTCCAAGCAGGGACCCTGACTCTAGTCAGCGTAAGGGAGAACACACCTGGTTAACTTCCGTTCACCCCCTTGGTAGCTTGCCACGAGCAGAAAGACTTAACCGCAGAAGCAATGGTTAAACTATTGTACCCCAGTAATAAAGTGTAAACACTACAAAATGGACACCACACCAGTTTAGAAAAACAGGTAACTCAAACAAGACCAAAAGGACAAAAATCCAACAAACACAAGTTAAGATATGAATTTTCAAAAGAATGAGAGCCTTAATCCATAGAAAACATGGAGAACGCTGTTACACAAAGTATCTGGTTTGCATGGAAAGAGGCCCGTGATGCGTCAATTTCTCACTCATAAATGAGACCGTTCCTTCTCTGGTCGGGTCAGCGTATGTCATTTTCTCTCTCTCATAAGAGAGCGATGTGCCGATTCCCAGACGGGCACCTCGGGTTCGGGCAGGCTTTGCTTTGATTTTTCATGCCCAGAGATGTTGCGTTCAAAATCCGGTCTCACGGTGTAAGGAAACCGGGATGCGTGGGGTTTGCGTCATTATCAGCAGCTGCAAGCGGGAGTTGCGCATCTTTTCTCCAGCCGCGATGTGTCGATCTCCCAGCTGCAATGCAGGTGGAGCGTCGTTTTCAGCCACGAGGCCGACAGCATGTTGTTTAGAAGCCGCGTTGTGGATGGTGCATCGAAAACTTCCCCGCACAGCAGTCTTTGCCTGGATTTCAGTCCTTTTCCACCAGCTTCTCCTATCAAGGGCCCAGAAAAAGAAAAAAAAGGTTAGGGAACCACTTAGCAGGACAGAAGTCTCAGCAGAGAGTCCAGGTGCTGACAGACAGAAGTCTTTGATGTCCCTGAGACTTCAACAAAGGAGGCAAGCTCAGTTCAAGCCCTTAGAGATTATTCACCAGTGGTAAAACACGCAAAAGTCAGTCTTTGTCTTCTCTCAGGTAGAAACAGCTACTGCAGACCAACCCAGTAAAGCACGGACCCAGACAAAGGGGCAATACTCCCCCTTCAGCTTTACAGCTCGTCTCCTGGGCAGAGGTTCCTTTTGAAGTAATCTAATTTTCAGGGGTTTTGTGTCCAATAATTATACCCCTTTCTGCCTTTGAAGTAGGCCGACTTCAAAGGAAAGTGTCTGTTGTTCACAAGATCCTGCCTTGCCTAGGGCAAGCCCCAGACACACACCATGGGGTTGGAGACTGCAGTGTGAGAGGACACGCACAGCCCATTCAGGTGTAAGTGACCTCTCCTCCCTCCACTCTAGCACAGATGGCTCATCAGGATAAGCAGGCTACACCCTAGCTCCCTTTGTCTCACTGTCTAGAGGGGATTCACAAACAGCCCACCTGTCAAACTGACCCAGACAGGCAATCCACAAACAGGCAGAGTCACAAAATTGTTTAAGCAAGAAAATGCCTACTTTCTAAAAGTGGAATTTTCAAACTAAAAATCTAAAAACCAACTTCCCTAAAATATGTATTTTTTTAATTGTGAGTTCAGAGACCCTAAACTAAATTTTTTGATCTGCTCTCAAATTGAATCTTCACTTGTAGGTTATTTTAAGGCAGCCCCCATAGGTAACCTATGTGAGAGATAGGACTTGCAACAGTGAAGCCTGAATTTAGCAGTATTCTACTGTTAGGACATGTGAAACACATCAGTACCTGTCCCACCTTTAACAAACACTGCACCCTGCCCATGGGGCTCCCTAGGGCCTATCTTAGGGGTGCCTTACATGTATAAAAAGGGAAGGTTTAGGCCTGGCAAGTGGGTACACTTGCCAGGACGAATTGACAGTTTTACAACTGCACACACAGACACTGCAGGTCTGAGCCATGTTTACAGGGCTACTCATGTGGGTTTCACAACCAGTGCTACAGGCCCAATAGTAGCATTTGATTTACAAGCCCTAGGCACCTCCAGTGCACTTTACTAGGGACCTACTAGTAAATCAAATATTCCAATCATGAAAAGCCAATTACACTTATAATTTACACAGGGAACACTTAGACTTTAGCACCTGTCAGCAATTCTAAAGTGGCCAGAGCAAACAAAACAGCAAAAACAGAATTCAGCACACAGAAACAACCTGGGAATCAGAGGCAAAAAGTTAGGGGAGACGACCCCAAAGATGTCAAGTCTAACAACCCTCCTCCCACAGCCGAAAAAAAACCCTGCAACATTTACCACCTGCTCCAAACATGTGGCAAAAGTTTGATAGTTTGGACCGATTATTTCCCCTGAAAGGATGAAAAACATGTGCAACATTACCCAGTATTACCGGGTCCACAAGTTGTTACCAATTGTAGAGGAAAATACATGTAACCACTGTGTTCCGGCCTGTATAGTTACATCCAACCTGCTATCTCTCTGCAGCGATAACGGGTTATACAAATTAAAGTGTTTTATTTAACTATCATCAGTATTTTTGTAGTGATTCCCAACTCATGGGATATCTGTAAATTATTGTATTATGTTAATAAACAAATATTGCAGTTTACAGCAGAGATTGAGAGAATTACAGATCATATTTGAAGTGCTGTCACAATGTCACCGAATTTGATGCGTGGAGCTTCATGCATCAATCATTTAGAATGAAATAGCGATTGCCCTCAAAGAACTATCTGCAGAAATTGCAGCCACTGCGGTTTGCATGCATAACGCTTACGTAGATAGTAAGAGTTAAGATTAGGAGACTAATTCATATTAAAGTCGATTAGTTTATAAAGCCACTTGTGGAATTAGTTATGCCAATCAGACTCAACCCTATCTGCAGGGATTTCCCCAGTAATCTCTCCATGCCTAATGCAATGCCAAGTAATTGATGACTTGGAGTAAACATGTATGTCTCAGCTGTCAATCATCTATCCCCACTCTGCTGAAATGGATGCCATAACTTCTTGTTATTTTACAGCGATGACATCTATAATCATCCAATCATATTTCAAAGCAGACCGATATCTGAAAAATGACATCTTTCAGTTAAGATTGAGAAATATTCTACCTGTAGTCCCCATGCAGGCGATGGGTATATATAAATGGAGAAGTGTTGATTTCCGGATTCTCACAGGGCTACACGTGGATAAAAACGTCTTTCAGAAATATTGCTTTTGGTTTCAAGTCAGCTTGATTACTTTAGCAGGAACTTCTCAAGGTGAAAAATAAATATTGTGAGTCAGAAAACTAGAATGAGGGCACATGCAGATGAGCCTTTTCTGATTGTGTAATCCAAACCTCACTAATGAAATGCTTTCTGCAATCTAATATTCCTGCCTTTTTCATGCTACGCTCACAACGGAATAGATTTCTTTAGTACTCTTCGATGAGAAAATGGGCCACTCTTCCAGAATACATCATTGGAAATATTCCCTTTGACATCACTGGAACATACTTTCACTGAAATTAAATACTAATGCAGGTTGAAATATAATGATCAAGGGAATTATTTAGTTCGATGGTGCACGGAGATTACTTAACTCTAAAATCTGCTTCTAGTGTTCACATGACTGAATGTGACTCCGAATACCAATGGAGGACATAGAAAATTGAATAGAGCATGCATATATTGCCTACGTAAAACAGTAGGAGCCTCTGAAAAGGCCTGGGCGGTATCACGCCAGATTTTATGCACTTACAGTATAAATTTAATTAATTTAGCCCCATATTTATTAATGATGATATAATGACCGAGAAGGCGGGTAAATCTTAATATATGCTGATCAACAGGAATATATAGAACGATTTTCATGCAAATAGATGTGGGTGATGTTCCCAGAAAAAGATGTTATGAAACACTACTAATAGGTATCATTAAATGCATCCATTCCTATTCACCAGTAAATTTTCCAAGAAGGTGGGACCTATATGGAATATCTGGAAGTTTTAGTACATTTTCCAGATTTAGCAGAGTGGGGATGATTGACAGCTGAGACATACTTGTTTGCTAAAAGTAAACAATTACTTGGCTTTGCATTCCACATGAAGAGATTACAATGTTGTCAACTATAGGGGTATCAATGTAGCAGTGTAGAAGCAGGTGATGATGGAGTTGTTGGTCATGTTCCACCAAAGATTCTTGGATGGGACGGACCACTGTGATTCTTAAGCAGAGTCGTGTTTCTCTTGTAAGCAGGTTAAAATGTTGTAGCAATTTCCTGAAGTGAGTTTGTAACATGGTGTTCGCCATGATGGAAACATTTTTCTGTCACTAAAAAAATGGAGAGTTTTAGGGTTAGTGGGTGGGTTAATAATAATGTAGGAGAGGGTAGAGGTAAATGAGGTAACCGTTTCTTAGGGTTCACGGATGGATAGAATTAAAAGGAGGTAAGGCTTTCAGGGGTAGGTAGAGGCAAAGGGAAGTAACAGTTTTAGGGTTTGAGCATAGCAATAAAGGTTTTAATGTTTTTTTTTTCAGGATTCAGGAGCAGGTAGGGTGAAAGGGAGGTTGTATAATGCTGCATTGTAAAACAAGGTGTTGTAAACAGGAGCATGTCACTAAGTGCATTTGCTGTAAATGTCATGCATTGTAAAAACTGATAATCTCTGAAGTGTGCCTGAGCAGGCTGTGCAACTGATTGTTAACATAGTGTACTCAAATGCAGCAATATACTGTCTCACTCTAGGCAGTGGTGTTTGAAACACCCTGCTGCATTACATTTTCCAATGGCAACCTTTTGAATTTGACACCAGCTTAATCAAGCTGTGTTCAGAAGAGGAACTGTAAGAATCAAGGACAGTCATTGATGCTGGAGCATGCTGACGGCTGTTTTCGGGTAGGTGGCCCACAGGAGCTATGCTCCACTATAGATGATATGCAAGAATCATTCTTCCACTGCGTATATCTCTTGCAAGAGGGAGGAAAGACCAAACGCATAATATTGGATTTACATGATCTTGGAGATAAATAAATATCTAGCATTTTTGACATTGTCTTTGGGAATATGCATATTGCAAAAACTACATAAAGAAGAGATGTACCTCTGGACCTGTGCCATACCATCCGTAATACACAATTATGTTTTATATTTTTGAGGTAAGGAGACCTTACATGTTAAACATATTGACCTTACACGTCGTCATAATAATACTCCATGCTATTTTATGATGATTCTTTCCGGTGACCAAAGCATTACATGTATCTTCCGAGAGATTATGCACAGATCTTCACTGCAAGTTCACAAAGTACTTGGACTATCCTACCAGTAAACTAAATTGTACATTATAATGTATATGTTTTGGTTGAATAAATTATTTGAATGGGTTGATGTTAATTTAATTTTAAATATCATTCTAAAACACACAAATATCCTGAGATGCGCAAGGATTTTTGACATCCCTAATAATGATAGTGTTTCACTTGGCTTAGTTTGCATATCCGTAGTAGGTGTTGGAAAATGGGTTATTGGTAAGGGCAGGTAGGTACCTACACTTAGGTCCAGTTAGGTCTCAGTAAATTAAACCCAGCTCAACCCCTGGTAGCTTGGCAACGAGCGACAAGGCTAAACTTATGAGACAGAGTGTAAAGCATTCAAATATCACAAAACAGTAATTAAATAAAACACAGGAACCAGTTTAAAAATCCAAAACTAATTTATAAAAATAGATTATATTTTTATCTTTAAAATGACACAAAAAATGAATAAAAAGTTTACCTTCGCACTTAGTCCTTTTTCTGAAGATTTGCTTCAGCGGGACGAACCTGCCAGTCCAGTCCGACCCCCTGGAACTCTTCTCGGGATACGTGTCGCGGGAGCCCCCGGTGGAGATTTTTACCTTCGGACTTAGTCGTTTTTTCGAGGTGAAAATTCCTCGACCGGGGTAAACCTGAATCTTGATCCGACGTCCTTGGATCCCTCCTCGGATACGCTGGCTGGGAGGTCCCGGTCAACTTAGTACGTTCGGACTTTGGCCCTCATTCTGACCTTGGTGGTCTTTTCGCAAGACCGCCGAGTTACCGCCGCGGTAAAGACCGCCGACCGCGGCGGTATGCCGCTGCGCGTATTCCGACCGCTGGGAGCGTTCCGCTGGAATACCGCCAGCAGCCACACTGGCGGTCGGCGGGAAAGTGGAGACTGGTCAACCTCCACCGCCACGCCAGCAGAACACCGCCCCCAGAATTACGACCCACATTTCTGTGTGGCGGTCTTCTGTTGGCGGTCTTCTGTTGGCGGTCACGTCCCTATGGCTCCCGTCGCCTCCCGGAGGACCAACGCACAAGGTAAGTTGATCATCCGTGAGGGGAGGGGGTGGGGGGGTGTTGTGTGATGTGTGCGTGCATGGGGGTGTGCGTGTGAGTGTGTAGAGGGGGTGTGTGAGTGCGTGCATGCGGGCGGGGAGTGCTGCTGTGCCTATGGGCGATGTGTGTAGTTCGGCGGGTGCGCATGTCGGCATGTATGTGTGCGGGTATGTGTCCCCGTTGTGTATGTGTGTGTGTAGGGGGTGTGTATATGTGCATGTTGGGGGTGTGTGCATGTCGGGGTGCGTGTATGTGCATGTCGGGGTGGGGGTGGGGAGGGGGTTCGTACCATCTCTGGGGGGTGGCAGGGGGGTGGAGGGTGTGGGGGGAGGACTCGGGGGGGGAGTGGGGGGTGGGGAGACCCCTATCAGTGCCAGGGAAGGAATTCCCTGTCCCCGATAGTGCCTACCGCCATGGTTCGCATGGCGGTTCCCGAACGCCAGAAACCGCGGCGGTAAGCAGGGTCATGATACCGTTGGCGGTCTTGGGTCGACCGCCGGACCGGAGTGCGCAGACTCCAGCCCGTCGGTCATGACCGCCGTGGCTGTCGGAGTGGGGAAGTGGCGGTCGGTCGCGGCGGTGACCGCCGCGGTCAGAATGCCATTTTTAATACCGCCGGTCTGTTCGCGGTCCGACCGCCGCCTCTCCGCCGACCGCCAAGGTCAGAATGAGGGCCTTAGTCTCTTTTTTGGACATTTTCTTCACCGGGATGAACACGCAAATCAGGCGGTTGAGGCAAGCCAGCTAGAGTTGCCACTGCAGGTCGGTCCCTCTATGGAGCTTTTCTTCAAAAGTTCTCCAAACTTCTGGGTCTTTTCCCAGATGTTACTTTCAGGTTCTTTTGGGGTCCACAGCTCACCCCAAGGGTCCAGAAGCTCTGAGATGATCCTTGGGGGTGTGGACTACAACTCCCAGAATGCATCTGGCGCAAACTCCTTTTTGGCCACTGGGCAGTGTCAGCTGGTTGATTTCTTCAGGAGTTGGTGCAGGGGACTCTGGTTAGCAATTTTTCACCTGTAGCAAACAGGGAGTCCCTCCTTGAACCATTTGAAGTCAGGCAAAGTCTTTCTTGTGATGAAGCCCAAGTGTGCAGCTGGTGCAGTCCTTCTGAGTGCAGGTTTCAGGTGCAGGACAGGGGTCCAGCAGGGCAGTTCTTCTTCTTCTGTAGTTCTTCCTGGTAGGGTTGTGGTAGGGAACTGAGGTGTGGGTGCAGGTCTGACATTTTTATCCTTGCTCCTGGGTGAAAAATAGGGGTTTCCTGATTCTCCAATCTGACGCAAGGTCCTTCCCCCTGTGATGACCACTTCCTGGGAAGTGTGGCAAAAATCAGTCCCAGCAGTCAACATTCTTCAAAAATCCATCATGGCTGAAAATGATTTTTGTAGGTTACATCTGGCTGAGCCCACCCACTGGTGTGGCTACAAATCATAAACACACCCCTCTCCTGCCCTCTCCTAATCTAATCAAGGGGGCACTTAGTTGTCTGGGGTTGCAGGATGTGGGGGTGTTGCTGGGTTGCTCCAAATGTCCTTCTCTGCCTTTGAAGACCAGTTTGGCAGCCCTCCCCCTTCCTGCCTCACCATCTGCTGAGGAGAGATTCCCTCCCACAGGCACATCTCTTTGTGTGAAGCCAGGCCACTTCACACCTCATCAAGGTAGCTTGGCCAATCAGAGCACAGCAGCAACATCAATGCAGGGCTGAAACTGGCAACTTTTCAGGTAAAGTTTAAAACTCTTTACCTGAACAAGTTACATTAAATCCCACAAATGGAAGTTGTGGGGTTTATTATAACAATTAATTTGATACCAAACTCTTTGTATCTGTCATTTAAGGGGACTTTTAAAATTAAAATAAAGGCCATTCACTACAATGAGGGAAAAATGAATTTAGCTGTTTTTACCTCACTAGGGTTTATAAAACTTCTTTTATAAGGTCCCTGCTTACAGTTACATGGCACCCAGCCCTAGGGGCACATAGGGCACACCTTAGGGGTGACTTACATGTAAAAATGAGGTAGTTTAAGACTTTGGACTACCTTTAATTCCAAAGTCGAATTTGCATATAACTTTAATTTAAAAGCAGCCAGCAAGGCAGGCCTGCCTTTAAAATGACACTGGGCACCTCAGCAGTGCATCTATGGGTGCACTACCTATGCTGTGGTCCCTAAACCTACATGCCCTACCATATACCAGGGACTTATGGGTAGGTTGACTTAGCCAATTATAATTCACCTAATTTACATATTGATTTTACACAGAGCACAGGCCCTAGGACTGGTTAGCAGTATCCAGGGCACCATCAGAGTCAGGAAAACACTAGCAAAAAGTGGAAAATGGGGGCAAAAAGTTAGGGGGCCTCTGCAATCAGCCCTGTTCTCTCACACAAGCCCCCTCATCCCACACGTCCAGGAGACTCATCCCAACCCTAGGAGAGTCTTCCTGGCTTGTAAGGCGAGGAAGACAGTGAAGAGAACAGGCTGCCCCTTTGCAGGGCCTACTCTGCCTTACATCCTCCTGCCATGGTCACTCCCTCTGGGTAGTGAATCCATCCCAACAGTGAAAGGACCCATCTCAAACTGAAACTTCCCTCTAGGGGTGTCTTCCTCCTCTCTCTCTGCCAACTTGGGTAGTGAGGTGCCCACCTCCCCTACTCCTAACTTTGCTAGGGCCACACCTAGCTTACCCAAAGAGGTCACCCAACACTTGAGCAACCCCACCATGAACAACAGGGTAAGGGGGCCTACTTTGCTTTTGGCCCCGGGGTCTGCCTCCCAGGCCAAGTACAGTGCTGCCAGGAAGGCAAGCACCCAGCAGAGGCTACTGACAGCTGTCAGTACCCAGAACCACACCCTAAGCTCTCCACTGACAGGTGGCTGAGCTGCTTTAGGGGCAACTGTGGGGTCCTGGCACCCCTCTTGCTGTCTAAAGTGGGGGGCTACCACCTCCTGTGGCAGACACTCTCCTTCCACTCTCCCTTCTGTCAGTGCAAGGGCAACACCCTGCATCTGGACAGCTGCCTGACTACTCAGGACCTCCTTGGGGTCAGGTGAGGCCTCACCAGTGCCAAATCTGGGCTCCCCCCTACTGGGGCAAAAGGCCTTTGGCTCCCTGGAACTCTCTTTAAGAATGGCTCACCCTTCCTTTTCTTCTTTCCTTTTCTTGGGGACCCCAGTCTCCTAACTGTAGGGACTGACTCCCCAGGACTTTGGGTTGGGGGGACGGGGCGACCGCCCCATCTGGGACCAGACTCACCTCTGGGAGGTCATTGCCTAGGATACAATCTAGGGGGAGGTCAGCACTGACTACCACCCTAAACCAGTCAATGATACCCTCCCTCACTAGGGGCACTATGGCTACAGGTTTGGAGGTGACCTCCACTGTGGCTATCCTGACTTTCCTGGTCTTTCCTGGGACATACATGTCTGAGGTCACTAACCGGTCACTCACTATAGTGTGACTGGCACAGGTGTCTCTCAGGCCAGTGGTAGGGATCCCATTCACCTGAATGGGGTGAAAGTGTCAACTCCCACCCTCAGGGATCACAGCTTACCATATGGTCCTATCTCCCAGCTCAATGCTAGGAGGACTTCATCATCTGAGGAATCCTCCTCCATGGCTACACTGGACAGCCCAGTGCTAACCACCTTCTTTGGACAGGCTGCATCTCCTCTGAAATGACCTGTCTGCTGACAGTCAAAGCAAGCCTTACTGTCCAAGAGCTTTTTTAACCCTGGGTCTCCCTGTCTCTGCTTGTCAGAGTGGGAGTGGGATTTACTCTCCTCCTTCTTAGGGTTCTGGGGTACAGAGGGAGTCTCTGTGGTGGGCTTACCACCTCCCTCCTCAGGTTTTTGGGGACCTGACCCCCCCTTCTTGGAGTATCCCCCCTAGGACTTGACAACCACCCTGGTTCTTAACCACTCATCAGCTGCCTCCCCAGCTCTCTAGGGTTGGTCAGCTTAGAGCCCACTAGATGCTGGCGTAACCTTTCTTGGATACAATTGTTCAAGATGTGCTCTCTCATTATCAGATTGTATAACCCCTCATATGTATTTACTTTGTTACCATGAATCCGGCCCTCTAGTGCCTTAAGTGAGGTGTCTACAAAGTCAACCCAAGACTGGGTACTGACCTTCTGGGTGTCCCTGAACTCATCCTATATTGCTCTGGGGTCTTGGTTAAGCACCTCTTCATACTAGGGTATGAATCTGCCTCCTCTCCACTTAAGCTTAGAAGCCTATCCCTCCTTGAGTTGGGGACCAACTCCCATAAAAGTGAACCCCAGTATTGAGGCCTAACCCTTCTCATTTGGAGTGCCCTCTCAAAGGCCTCCAACCACTTGTCTATGTCATCCCCCTCTACATAAGCAGGAACCACCCCCTTTGGTAATCTGGGGCAAACCCCCTCACCCATGGACACCTCAGCTTCTCTGTCGCTGCCACCATCTCTTTTATCGTTCTTTGCCCACTTTTTCTTTTCTAGGGCCAGCTTCTCTGCCTCCAAAGCTATAAATGCTAGCTGGACCTCCAGCTCTCTTTCCTTGAGGGATAGGTTCCCTCCTCCTGAAGGGACCCCCTTCCCCCAACTAGCTTTGGGTATGACCCTAGCAAAGGTGTGCAGTGAGGACCTGTCATCCTCATCTTCACTTAGGCTCAGATGCCCTCCCTCCCCTGAGTGGTTGGAGCTAACATCCTCCCCTACTTCTTTCTCCTCTGGAGCTTCCTCTGAGCCTACCTCTTGGGCCTCAGCCCATGCTGTCAGTGATTTAATCGGGACATGCTTCCTGAGGTCGGTGGTTGCAGGCAACCCCCTTGCAGTACACAACTCCCTAAGCTAGGCTGCTGTCAGTGTAGGTAGGCTGGCCAGATCAAGCTCCAAGGTTCCCTAGTTCTGTGTCAACAAAAACATTTTTGCAAAAATTGAAAACAAGAATTTAGAAAAATCGCAAAAATTCAATAATTGAAATTAATCCAAATTAAACATTAAAAACATTTTTTGCACTAGGACAGTATAAAGGATTTTTAATTTGTTTTACTTAAAACTGTAATGTGATACTGAACACAAATACAGGTTCCCACCACTGCACACCAACAATATTGGAAAATGGGTTATTTGTAAGGGCAGGTAGGTACCTACACTTAGCAATAGGCCACTAACCTCCACTTAGGTCCAGTTAGGTCTCAGAAAATTAAACCCAGCACAAACCTTGGTAGCTTGGCAACGAGCCACAGGGCTTAACTTAAGAGACAGAGTGTAAAGCATACAAATATCACAGAACAGTAATTAAGTAAAACACAGAAAACTGTTTAAAAATCCAAAACCAATTTATAAAAATAGGTTATATTTTTATCTTTAAAATGACACAAAAACGAATATAATCGGATAAGGGGAACCGGAGATAGGATTTTTTAAAGAATTATTGTTTTTTTAGCGCCTAGAAACAAAAAACGCCAATCGGGTCATCTGGTTGCACCTCGACCGGGGCAAAGTCAAAGTTCAAGGCCGACCGCGATGGAGCCCGGCTCGGCTACAGCTCGCGGGAGGCTCGGTCAAAAGTTTACCTTCGCACTTAGTCGTTTTTCTGAAGATTTTCTTCAGCGGGACGAACCTGCCAGTCCAATCCGACCTCCTGGAACTCTTCTCCGGATACATGTAGCGGGAGCCCTCGTGGAGATTTTTACCTTTGGACTTAGTAGTTTTTTCGAGGTGAAAATCCTTCGACCGGGGTAAACCTGGATCTTGATCCGAGGTCCTTGGAGCCCTCCTCGGATACGCTGGCTGGGAGGTCCCAGTCAACTTTGTACGTTCTGACTTAGTTTCTTTTTTGGAGATTTTTTTCACCGGGACGAACCCGCAAATCAGGCTGGGTCGCGGTTGAGGCAAGCTGGCTAGAGTTGCTGCGGCGTGTCGGTCCCTCTATGGAGGTTTTTTCAAAAGTTCTTCAAACTTCTCCAAACTTCTGGGTCTTCTCCCAGATGTTCCTTTAAGGTTCCTTTGGGGTCCACAGATCACCCCAAGGGTCCAGAAGCTCTGAGATGATCCTTGGGGTTGTGGACTACAACTCACAGAATACACCTGGCGCAAACTCTTTTTTGGCCACTGGGCAGTGGTCAGCTGGTTGATTTCTTCAGGAGTTGGTGCAGGGGACTCTGGTTAGCAATTTTTCACCTGTAGCAAACAGGGAGTCCCTCCTTGAACCAGTTGAAGCCAGGCAAAGTCTTTCTTATGATGAAGCCCAAGTGTGCAGCTGGTGCAGTCCTTCTGAGTGCAGGTCCCAGGGGCAGGCATGGGGTCCAGCAGGGCAGTCCTTCTTCTTCTGTAGTTCTTCCTGGTAGGGTTGTGGTAGGGAACTGAGGTGTGGGTGCAGGTCTGCCAGTTTTATCCTTGCTCCTGGGTGAAAAACAGGGGGGTCCTGATTCTCCAATTAGGTGCAGTGTCCTTCCCCCTGTGATGACCACTTCCTGGGAAGTGTGGCAAAAATCAATCCCAGGAGGCAACATTCTTCAAACATCCATCATGGCTGAAAATGATTTTTGGAGGTTACATCTGGCTGAGCCCACCCACTGGTGTGGCTAAAAATCATAAACACACCCCTCTCCTGTCCTCTCCTAATCTAATCAAGGGGGCACTTAGTTGACTGGAGTTGAAGGATGTGGGGGTGTTGCTGGATTGCTCCAAATGTCCTTCTCTGCCACTCGAAGACCAGTTTGGCAGCCCTCACCCTTCGTGCGTCACCATCTGCTGAGGGAAGATTTCCTCCAACAGGCACATCTCTTTGTGTGAAGGCAGGCCACTTCACACCTCATCAAGGCAGCCTAGCCAGGCTGCCAGAAGCTGGGCAATCAGAGCACAGCAGCAAAAACAATGCAGGGCTGAAATTGGCAACTTTTCAGGTAAAGTTTAAAACTCTTTACCTGAACAAGTTATATTAAATCCCACAACTGGAAGTTGTGGGATTTATTATAATAATTAATTTGCTGCCAAACTTTGTATCTGTCATTTAAGGGGACTTTTAAAATTAAAATAAAGTCTCCCCATTCTAGCCTATGAAGGCCATTCACTACAATGAGGGAAAAATGAATGTGGCTGTTTTTACCTCACCAGGGCTTTTAAAACTACTTTTATAAGGTCCCTGCTTATAGTTACATGGCACCCAGCCCTAGGGAAACATAGGGCACACCTTAGGGGTGACTTATATTTAAAAATAAGGTAGTTTAAGACTTTGGAACTACTTTTAATTCCAAAGTCGAATTTGCATATAACTTTAATTTAAAAGCAGCCAGCAAGGCAGGCCTGCCTTTCAAATGATACTGGGCACCTCAACAGTGCACCTATGGGTGCACTACCTATGCTGTGGTCCCTAAACCTACATGCCCTACCACATACTAGGGACTTATGGGTAGGTTGACCCTTTTCCACCCAATCCCTCACACCCCACACAAACTCCCATAAAAACTATTAACTTAAACAAACACAACTTTACACTTTACAAAATGAGGCAAACCAACAATTTGAATAAATATCCACAAACATACCATACGGTACAAATACATTTACAATAACAAGAACAAGCACAAAAGACAAACTTATACAACTCCTCCAACACACCGAAATTGCCAGCCAATGTCAACAGTTCCTCTCACACCTGGTACTGAATCCAAAAAAGAACATGGTGATCGCCCCATTTATATAATTTTTTGATAAAGTTGTGACCATGGAAGCAGTCCACAGGTGCCCTTTCCTGCCCCCAGGGACACCACCTGCCACCACTGCGCACCCCTGGAGGATACGGGGGGACCCATCTACGGTAAGTAGAGGCAAGTAGAGGTAAGTCATTTTTTTTTTAGGTGGCATAGAGGGGCCTAACTTGTGCCTCCCTACATGCCACTGTGCCCATTTGTCATGCCCAGGGAACAGAATTCCCCTGGACATGGCCATTGGGCAGGGGGGCATGACTCCTGTCTTTGCTAAGACAGCAGTCATTTCCATGGGGGTTGTGCGTCAAAAAATGATGCAGTCACTTGGTACAAAGTGTTCAAGTACCTTGAGGCAAATCTTCACATTTAGGCCTATATTTATAATCTGTTTGCGCCGGATTTGCGCCATTTTTTTGATGCAAATTCGGCGCAAGCTTAACTCCATATTTATACTTTGGCGCTAGACCCGTCCAGCACCAAAGTTATGGAATTTGAGTCATTTTTTGTACGTGAAAACCTACCTTCCGCTAATGACATGCAAGGTAGGCATTCCCGTGCAAAAAATGACTCTAAGGCATGTGCACCATATTTATCCTCCCGCGTCATTTTGACACACAGGAGGAGTTGGGCTTTAAAAATTGCCACCCAGCTGGATTTGCGCCGCTTTTTAACACCTGGGTTGTTAAGCGACCTGTTGGCTAATTTCCATGGTCTCTGACCATGGAAGCAGTCCACAGGTGCCCTTTCCTGCCCCCAGGGACACCACCTGCCACCGCTGCGCACCCCTGGAGGATACGGGGGGACCCATCTACGGTAAGTAGAGGGAAGTAGAGGTAAGTCATTTTTTTTTTTAGGTGGCATAGAGGGGCCTAACTTGTGCCTCCCTACATGCCACTGTGCCCATTTGTCATGCCCAGGGAACAGAATTCCCCTGGACATGGCCATTGGGCAGGGGGGCATGACTCCTGTCTTTGCTAAGACAGCAGTCATTTCCATGGGGGTTGTGCGTCAAAAAATGAGGCTAGTCAGGTTACAGGCAATTTTTTTTTTTTTACTCCAACCTGACTTGCACCATTCTTTGATGCACAACCCCCAGTCTTCCCTACGCCTCCGCTGCCCGGTTAGAGTCATTATTTTTGGCACTAACCAGGCCGCAGCACCGGCTACCATCATTCCTTAAATATGGCACCCGGCATTAAACTTTTTGATGCAAACCTGCGCTGGCGCAGTTTTGCGGCAAAAAGTATAAATATGGGCCTTAGTGGCATAGTTCACTTGAGCAAACATTCGGCAACTGGTACATGGATGGCCACTACATTCTTCATTTGGGGGAAAATGGGCAATGACATGCACTTGCTGCAAGCTTCTTCTTCAGACCAGCAGACTACTCGGGCACATTTGAGGAAAGGCACACTTTTGTAGTGCCACAGGTACTCTGAGCTAGAAGCATGGCAGTCACATCTTCATGAGTCTCTGTCAGACGGATGCACAAGACCAGGGTCAACTGTTGTTGCCAACACCAGTAGTCACCTCCTCCTACAGGACTAGCTCACCTCTTCCCATTTTCTCTGGGGAGGATTCTCCAGGTGTGCAAGGACAAGTCTCTTTCTCTAGATCAGACACCAGGTGATGTCCCCTCGCTTCTGGGAAGATGGCTGCTAGGCACACACCAGTTCTTGCTGAGCACCTCTCTGTGGTCAAACAGAAATGAGTAGAAGTACAGGTGGATCAACAAGGCCCTCTCTTATACAGGAACAGCAGGCAGGGGATATATATTCTCCATCTGTACTTTTAAATTCAATTTGAATCAGTTCTACTATCATGTATCATTTGCAGACTGTATTTTTGTCTTGCAGTAGGGTGCACAGAAACTGGTGAAAATGTTGGTAAGGTTACCCCAATGAACTTTTACTCTATTGGTTATGGAGGGACCCGGGGACCTACCCACATGTTCCATCCATAAGCTCCACCCCAAAACTAGTAGCAATAATAAATATGCCACCCAGGACTCTGTCTTCAGAACACCATGGAGCTGTTGAAAACAGAAAACTGAATACACTTGCTTTCGGAGACCTGAAAGATTGAACCTTCTACCACCTATACCCAGGTCAAATAAGAGGACTCTAAGGGTCAGTTGGCTGAGCTTATGTGTGGCTACAGGGACACAACAAGCTGCAAGAGGCTTTTTTCCTGAAGTGCCTAGCTGACCAGTACCAACTGGACCTGACGTGGACCTGCTGGGGGCCCATGCTGTATTAAGTCCTGACTCCATAGTACTGTTCTTGAGGTCTGGGGACTTTTGGGTCTGAAAACCTGGGACTTAGAAAGTATTTGGACTTTAAGACCTTCAGAAGTGGGACAAAACTGCCAAGCTGATTTTCCCACAGAGACACCCCGAATTAGAAGGATGTGTAAACTTGGAAATGCATCAAAGCTGTATGCCTCTCGAGAAGAGGCGTAACCAGACGAAATAGCTTTATTTCTCTTTGCTTTTTCCACTTTCTGTGTGAGCTGCATTCTGCAGCACACATAGGTATAGGAAAAAGCCTCCATGTATTGTTTTTGTGCAGGAAGGTGTCCTGCACATAAACAGTCCTGCCATCACTGCAGACACCCTTGCACCATGGTGCAAGGGTACCTGCGTTGGTGTTAGACAACAAATATTGCACAGGCGCTGACTGAAAGGACAGGAATGCACTGTATCTCGTAAATATGGTGCATTCCTGCCTTTTCAAATTGGCATAGAGCAGCACAGCAAAGACTTGCAGCGCTGCCCTATGCCAATTCATTGTCAATTTTCCCCTAAGTTCGAAGGTTTAATAATCATGTGAGAGGGAATGAGCAAAAAGTGTCCAACCAGCCCGAGGACTTCCCTGTCTGCAAAATTCACATTTTCCCATTCTGAGCTTCTCTCAAGACCAGCAGCTTTACAGAGACCTCGTCCAACACCTATCCGACATTGTGAGTCTTCCTGCTGCCTTGCCCCACTGAAGGATTTTGACTTCCAGAAAAAATAGGTCCCAAGGTGAAACCTCTGAATGGGTCGAAACTGGTCACTGGAACCGGCCCACCCTCCATTGAAGTCAGCGTGAAATCGTACCTAGGTCGTGGTCTACATTGACCATTGACTACCATTGACACTTTATACTTTTTGGCAGCATTTTTATACTTATATTTTCTAAAATTTATATCTCTGGTTACTCTTATAAGATTTTTCACATTTTTGTGTCATTTTGATCATTAAATGTTTCCCTATTTAGTTATAAATAATAGAGTTTTGTGTTTGCTTTTTAACTGTTTGTGTATTACTGAATGCCATACACATTTACTTAATTTAAGCTTGTCTGCTCTTTTCCAAAACATACCGAAGTTTAGGTTCATGTTGAAATTACGGAAACCTTTTATTGGACCTAACAGGGTAGTGCCTTTATTATTTGTAGTGCACCTCCATCCACCTCCATCCACCCCAACTAATAAAGAACGTTCTGAAAATGTACTTTGCATAGTGTTTAAAAAAAAACATCTTGAAAAAAAAGCTGGGCTTTCATGCAGGACTATGATCTCGGGCCAAAGAAAGCAAGATTACTTAAGTATTCTAGACAATGTGCACCATCATGAAGTAAATCAATAAAAAAGCCGTATCACCTACATATCACCTACAGCCAATAAAATCACATCTCAAGGTAGACTATACTGTCTATACATCACAACGTGTAGAGTGAAGACAGAAAAGTCCCAGAAGGAAAAGTCAGAGAAGGAAGAAGGAAAAGTACACATAAACAAGCTTTCAGTGGTTACACCTCCATTCAAGATCCCAGTCTACCATATGTAAACAGGGAGCACCTGCATCTTTATTCTTGCTTTGCAAACCTCTCGTTAGCAATGACCTGAATAAACCTCTCTAACGTAACAGCCTAAATTTATAATTGTTCAGGTTGTTGAATGCATTTTGTGCCATCTTTCATTATGCTTCTTTCCGAATTCCCTTTATAGCAAAAAAGGATTCATTATAGTACCCATTGTATTGATAACAAATAATAAAATAATCAAAATGTTTAAATATTTTAGTAATTTCACATCAGTAGATTTCTGATAAAATAACATCCATGATGACCTGCATTGTTTGCTTTGTAATATTTTTGTGCAGCTGCATCAAGACAGACAAATAAAGTGTACTTTTTGGTATGTGGTAAAAATAATCCTTCAATTCCAATCTAAATATCGACCAAATCAATCAAAGTGATTCAGGAGGAAAACTGAAAATTGAAGATCTGTAACCAGGATATCATAGACACATTGCAACTACACCAAGAATGACAACATCCTATTATGGCTGAATGTGAATCTTTCAGAAGTGTACACAATATTAAGAGAGATGACGCTGACTAACTTCTAGATTAAAAATCCACTATTTCTACAAGAAAGGGAACTAAAAAATGCTGCATTTCATAACTTGGCAGGTTAAAAAGAATGGGTCAGCACAAAGATTAATCAAAATGTAAAATAGCAAAGAAAGAAACCATTACAGCTCCCAACCTGATCCATAAATAATATATGCAGAAAATGGTCACACGTGACATGAAGTAAAGGGTAGAAAAATGCATATAATGCATACAATAGCCGAGTATCACCTCATTTTCTTGCGTAAATGAGCTGTATTTTCAGTAATCCATTTTCCAGTATGAAAATTGTTTTTGAATATCAAACTAGCAACTGAAATTTGATGGCCTGGAATCTGAATAATGTACATAACCTCACCCGCCCCCATCTAAACATAATTTACATTAATATGCGATATTGAAGTGCAATACCTTTTCACTCCTTCGATTATGAGGTCAGTCAGGAGTTGAAAGAGAAAAGTACCTGTCTCACTTATTATTTCCAAAGCTTGACTTGCTTCAGAGTGTTTTTATGTTTAATGCAAAGCTTTTCAGTGCAGTGCATTTGGCTGACCGAAGCAGTATTGGACATAGGGAGAGCCACCTTCAAATCACCACATGAAACCTAAAAACAGTTATGCGTCTCTAGTTATACCTTCTTCAAAAATTCTGCCATCAAAGTTTGGAAAAATTAGATTTTCGTTTAAATATTGGAATCCTAAAAGCCAGAATTTAGAGGATAATATAAGTAGTATGTTCCTTTGTTAGCGCCTTTTGGGGCATATTTATACTCTGTCTGCGCCGAATGTGTGTAAAAAATGTTGACGCACATTCGGCGCAAACCTTGCACCATACTTATACAATGATGTCCAAGCCTGCAAACGCCAAAAGTCTGCCATGTGCGTCATTTTCTGGATGCGGGAAACCGCCTTGCGTTAATGACATGCAAGGTAGGTGTTACTGTCCAAAAAATTACTTAAACACCCATGCGCCATTTTCTGCTACCGCGCAAAAATCACTCACGGCCGGGAGGCAGAGTCGGAAAATGACACACAGCCCGATTTGCGTAAAAAAATAACGCCTGGGTCAGGGCAAGTATTAAAATGGGGCAAATACACCAGTACATAAGGAAAACACACAGAAGCAACAGCAGAGCTCAAAGAGGAAGACATGGAGTTGCTTTTCATCCAGCATGCACACAGATGCAGAGCAGAGGACCAACAACAGCAGCTTCCACAACACCAGCAGGGATCCCAAAGGCAACGCAGAAGGCAGGAGATGATATTCTGCACCAGGACAACCCTTCTGGGAATCCGGCAACAAGACATCATCTAGAGGTACAGACTCAACTGGCAAGCCATTCAGCAGCTGCTGCGCAACATTGAGCCACAGTGGGCACCAAGCTTGCAGACACCCCACACCATTCCACCAGAAACCAAGCTGCTAGCTGTCCTCCACATGTTGGCAAGTGGCTCCTTTCAAACCACTGGTGCCCTGGTTGCCGGGATCTCACAGCCCTCATTCTCTGCCTTCCTACCCAAGGTGTTGGATGCCATCATCTCCCTCACACCCTGGCAGATCAGCTTCCCCAACACACAGCAGAAGCAGCAGGACACAAAACAGGGCATCTACGAAATCAACGGCTTCCCACACATGCTTGGTGCCATTGACTGCACACATGTGTGCATTGTGCCACCTGCTTCAACCGCGCATCTGTACTGCAACAGGAAGCACAAACACTCCATCAATGTTCAGGCCATTGACGATCACCGGGGATTGATCACCAACATTGTGGCAAAGTATCCTGGAAGTGTACATGATTCATTCATCTTCACTGCACCATCAATCAACACTTCCAGGATGGACGATATGGAAATGGCCTACTTGTTGGTAAGTACAGAAACCTACTTATATACACACTGCACAGCAATCCTGTAGGACACACAAAACATACATCACTACATTGACACGTGGCCAGGAAGACACTGAGGTTTTGACACGCTAGGCATGTTTGATATACTCACCCAATGGGATACAAACCTATGGACAAATGACTGTTCCAAATAACAACAAATGCCATTCCAGAGATACAAGGGAACAATTTAAAAACAACACAATGACAATGACTTGGCCTTAACTGGCAGTAGAACTTGGAAGATTAATCTTTCAATATCTCATCAATAACACTCAATCAAACACCCTTCCAACCAATAAGTACTGTATAAGGTGTGTGCAATGTGTTTTGCTGCAGGTCAAACACCATGAGACACATAGCATGATGATGATGACTACAATGAAGGTGAAATGGAATCAATGAGGCTGTACCAATATCTCACATCACTCCTGCTCTGACATTGCCCACTACCAATAAGCAAGTGGACTGTGCTAAGAACACATATTGATGTGACAATATTGAAAGTGCACATTCCTACACATACGGTTTGAGACATATTCACACACACACAACAGATGTACAGGCATATGGACCTTCTGACACTGTAAACGACAACCTCACAACCAAGTTAGCCTGCTGAACTGGAACAGGTTCAGTAGTATAGGTACACGTTTGAACATGAGTCGACTTGGCAAGGGCAGAGAAATTGGTCTGCAGAGAACAAGTCACAAATGGGATATTTGTGCATAGTCAATTGTCAACATGTCAGTGCAGACAACTTATGGAGATGTGTTGTACATTGTCACCTTGCCAAATCAAAGGGCCTCACTGATGTTTAACAAATTCTATTGCATATGTTAAATTGGATGGGATGTGCAGGCCATATAGATACAGCCATGTTACCACCACTGTGGAATTGATTCTGTGTATGGAAGTATCATGTCACCCCCAGTTAAGACACATGGACACCTCTTTCACATGACATAATGCAAGGGAGTACACAATGTACTTCAACTCTACAAAAATACCGCCGACATCCGGTCAATCAGCCAAACACCAGTTCAGATAATGAAACAACTCAATGCTGATGGTACACCCTAGAAGCCTAGGATTCCACACAATAATACAAACACAGATGGGTCATAGACAATACAAGAGAACAATTGCCATGCAAACTGATAATCATGATCCAAGCAACATCAACATTTTCTCACTCATTTTCTCTTCCAGCTGATCAGAGGAATGGGATCCAGCATGGATCATGATTCCATTTGCAAACCCAAGCACAGCATCAGAGCGTGCCTATAATGAGGCACATTGGAGGAGACACACCATAGTTGAGAGGACTTTTGGCATCCTGAAGTCAAGATTCAGGTGCCTCGACATCACCAGTGGCAGCCTCCTATACTCACCAGAAATGGCCTGCAAGATCATTTTGACCCGTGCCATCCTGCACAACATTTGTGTAAGGAGGAACATTCCCCTCTATGAACCAGACCCACAAATGCCTGAGGAGGAGGAAGAGGAGGATGTTGTCCATCAACATGAGGGGGACCATCCAAACACAGTTGCAGGATTGCATCAGAGACAACACATAGTGCAAACCTTCTTTTAACTCTACTCACCATTACCACTGCCTTACCATATGTCATTAAACACCTTTTCTAATCACTATATCAGGGGCTGGGTAATCATTTTTGCATCACATTATCCCTAAGATTGATAATCAGAGTGTAGCCTCATGGAGCATTGCAGGATTACATATTAGGATCCTGAAAAATCCACATCTCATTTGATGGGTGTGAATGTACACCCAAATTCACACACACTGTTAATGACATATGTCCTGTCCATTTCACATTTGAAGGGCAATAGCAGAGGACCACAGCTATTTCACACATACATGTTTGCAACATGGTTTATTGCAGCATATGGCACACAGCTAAGACACCATCATTCACTAAGGAGCAAAATGCCTTATACATGAGGCAGTGGATGTGCTATAGCATTGGTAACAAGAAGGTAAGACCAGACCCTTGACAGCAGTAAGTGTGACATCAGCTATCTTTGCAAGGAGAATGTGTGACAAGAAATCTATGGAAGCAGCAAATGGATAGCACGAGTGCCCCAGGTATGACTAGCATTGCTCACAAGACATCCCCTGCACATGCCATCCCAGGTCATAAGTCCTGTCACTGCCATGTTCTCTGTCTCTCCCCACCCTTCTCGAGGGGGCCCTGGAAATGGACTATTTGTATCCAGATAATCCCTCATCTACACACACCCAGACTCACATTCTGACTCCAGTGTGCTTCTCTCTTTAGTATGGTATGCCATAATCATTGTTCTTCTGTCTGCATGGACTTCTGGTCGGATAATGCACTGCCTTGTAGTCTGTAGGACCTGTAATCACCTGTCCGTTGCTTCCCATGTGAAAGGTACTGTTGTCCCTTTGAACTCGATTCTCACCTACAGGACTTGTGAGAGACTGAAGCTGCACACACCTGTGTGCACCTCCATGCAGACCAGCCATTTGAACATGCACTGCCCTTGCAGCTGCCTGGAAGGGCATAGAAACTGCCATTATATGTATATCACTGTTATGCATTGCCGTATGAATCACTTGGGTAACACAGGTTTTGGGTTATTGTGTAACGTTGTAGCACACAGGACAAATACAGTTTTCATTTTCCACAGTGTTGTTCCACCTTTGACTAGTATCAGTCTGCTCACTGTGTATTTACCTTGTTAATTTTTGTTCCTGATTGACCCTGCATCCTGTTAGCCTGACAGGTTCCTGTATTTACGTTACCATAAAGGGTCCCTGTGGCTACATTTGTCTCATAGTTGTTTTCCATGCCCTCACTCTCCTCCTGGAGTATTGTGTCAGGTAGGTGTACAATGAATACTCAAATACATTGTATAGTGTAATCAGTTTACGTATCATATCATGGGGTGGAACTTGTCTTCAAATAGCCTAATAACGGCCCATCCCATGTCTGGGCTTCATGTATGCATGAGTGACAAATAGTGACAGTGTATCATGGCTGTATGCATGGATTGGGTATGGTGCCTCCAGCACAACAAACAACTTTAGATAAGGTGCATGAAATGTAAACATGTTTGTACCCTGACGGTCCAAACACTGATTCACATTGCCCACAAAATATTGATGGGGCTTGCGTGGTGAATAGCAGTGAGATTAATCAGCACAGAGGCACTGATGTTCAAAATTACTGATTCATTAACTTTGTGAGGACACCAAGGTTGCCCTGTTGTCAGGCTCATAAACCTTCTGCAGTGCCATAGCTGGACTGTCACCATGTGTGTTTTCTTGTGTGTTTTCTATTCCTCTTTGGCTTTCCTTCAATTCAGCTGTCAAAGATACTTTGTTAATGCAGGGAATGGCTCCACAGACTCATGACTAGACCTGCACGTAACTGTCACAACATGGACCCCAATACTGATGCAGGCTAAACATTGGCCCACACACTTGAACTGGACACCTTTGTGCAATTAACCACTGGAAATATGTGAACACGTGCTGCTTGGTCTGCTGGTCCTCCACTGCCACAGGAGAAACAAAGGTCATTTATATGACTCAAACTGTGACATTAAATTTGTGGATTGGTTTTGGGACTCGGTGTCACAAACACCGTACCCACATAGCATTTTCCAATACCTGACTCATGGGTAGTAAACAAACAAGTGCCAAGGAAGTGGTATCCAACATTCCTGGACATGTGATGGCCTAGTCTTGGAACTTTGCCATGATCAACCGTCTTCTATCTATCCTGTGCATGGTTTGTCATTGGAGATGCTTATGTCCCAAAAAATCTAGGAAGTTCACACAGCATTTGTTGCTACGTGTATGACAAACACATTTCTTTCTCATTTCCACACTGAATAGCATCTAATGGTTGGCCCCATTGACAGTGCTGTAGTGCTATATTTAAATTGTCCATGTTTGTGAGTCCATTAGTGTGACACCTTCCATTGTGATCTTACACAAGCACAAAAGGACATGTCATTGGACAAGCTGGGGTGAAGTGTCAGACAGTGCAGTGGGACAGGATTTGCCAATGAGTTAGTGAGAGACAATCACAGGGCAGAGTGACAAGATAAACAGTGGGCTGCAGAACAGTGCTTAAGAGCAGCTGTTGCAAGACTGGCATGTTACAAAGCACAGGACCTTGGTTATAAGTGGCCAGGTGGCAGGGACTAGTGCTACTGGGTACTCTTATGGGTGAAGGTGATCTGTTGCAAGTCTTCATCTTCTGATGTGTGTGTTGTCTCCTCTGCCCTTGGTAGTGGTGATTGTGAAAGGGCAACACACACCTCAGTGTTTGAAGACGTGGAGTCAGACATCTCGGTAGCCGCCAACTGTGGGTCTATTAAGGGCAGTACTGCAGCAAGGAGGAGCTGCTGGTTCTTAAGAATAGCAGCCACATCACTGTGGTAGGCAGCCAGGTAGGCCCTGAGAGGGTCAATATTGCATTCGTGCACGCGTTGAAAGGTTTGTTGTTGGAGGTGTTGTGTCAACTCTCTTACAGCTGTGCTGATTTCCTTCACACTTTTTTCAAGTTAATGCAAGATTGATGTTCGCCCTTGCATGGCTGCTGCCTGTTCTGCAGTTGACAGCATGCACAAACGCACCCCCTCTAAGCTGGCTGCCATATTTTCCATCCCCACCCGCACCTCCTTGGCCAGCTCCCACTGTACTCCAACTACAGTTCTCTCAAAGCTGGTGCCAGTGTTGTCAGAGTCCTCAGCTGGGTTGGAGCTGGCAGGTCGTACAATTGGTGTGGTGGGTTCTCTGTGATGGCTGCTGTATCTGTGCTCCTCCTTGGGACTGAAGATGGGGTCTGGAGGGTCCCAAGGACATCTTGGAGGGTCTGCTGGCTGATGTTTTGTCCATGTCATCAGGGTAGTCCAGGACAGGCATATCACCAGGAAAGCCATCGTCCTCTGCAATGTACAATTAGTGTGTCTGTGTTGTGGGATTTGTAATGTGACATGCCTGCCTTCCTATTTGCTGCACATTGTGATCTTGGTTCCTGTTCATTACTCCTGTCTTTAATATTAGGTTTTTCCCATGGCCTATGCCCCACCTGCATGTCACATCCTCTAGATGTTAGTTCTGGCCAAATTGTGAATTGCCACCTTCTTGTCCTACTCAACCCTCCATCGACTTCCATTCTCATGGTGAGGCCTTGCACTGGCAGTGGTTGTTCTGATGGCACTTGCACCACACTTCACAATCTGGAACTGAGCCAGTCTCAGATATTTCACATCCAGCTATATGTTGCTGAGACCTATCATATACTATGTATAGCATTGGCATGGCACACTACAGATGTCGGCATTGGTAGTCTGTACTGTAGATGTTGGGGAATGTGTGCTACATTGGATTGCACTGATGGTCCTAGCAGTGGTCCATTTCCTCTTCTGACTGTGAGGGTGAATTTCACTAGCCGCTGACATATGTCCTCCCACTCAATGCTGTTGTCTGAGCAGTATGACATTTGTGATTTTGCATGGTGTCATTTGAGCTATTGTGACCCAGGCACAAGGTGGACCCTGACATATGCAGCATGGGTATGACATTAGTGCTGTGTACCTCGTAATGTTTATGACAATGGCTGATGTTTGTAGCAACTATGGACAATCACATTTGACAGGATTAGAAAATTTTTATTGATTACAGGGGATTGATAAAGTTGTCATCCTGAACCCTCTAATTTGGGTGTGTTTGATCCATGGGGACGTTACTGCCATTAGCTACTTGACCTGCACACACAGCAGAGGTGGTAGTGGCAACTGTTGTCATTGTTAAATTCCACTTGCATATATGGCCAGAGACTGTTAATTGAGCCCTACTTCATGTTTGGAGAATACCAGCTGACATGTGACAGCAGGCCAGTTTTACGTTGTACCCTACCCTCCTGGACTGGCTTTACCTTTCCAACATCCTTGGCATGACAGCATACCCCCATGCATAGGTTGTTGGTGTAGTGTAGTACTGTGCCCCAGGTATCCTCTGAACGGGCCATGCCCCCATGCCGTGCCTCTTTACCCATTCCACTCACTGAATATCATGACTTACATGCATTGTGTAGTAGGTATGTCCCCCCGCTTCCAGTTAATATTTGTGCATTTTAATTCCCCATGCGACTTACCCTGCATCTGTGTTGTCTCCTAGTAGTCTGCTCTTTCCTGTCCTTGAATCCCTGTGACGATCTCCTCTGGGAGGACGGCTGCCACCATCTCCTCCATGAGGTCCAGGGCCTCCTGGGGTGCTGGACTCCCACCTCCAGTCCTGTTCCTGGCCATCTTTCCTTGGTCTTGCGCTTGCAGTCATGCCAGCGTTTCTTGCGCTGGATGACTGTTCTCCGTACATCTGCCACACTGTTTATCTTGTCAACAATTTGCTGCCATATTGCCTTTCTCCAACTGATTGGCAACTTTGAGGTGACAAACAGTTGGTGCTGGTGTTCCGTGACCTCTTTCACCAGAATTTCCTGCTCCTCTGCACTGAATCAACACTTTATTTTCTTCCTCTCCCTCTCCTGGGTCTTGTGTGGGTCTTCCTGGCTGGTTGCTGGTCTGTTGTCATCTTCCTGTGGTCTGGCTAAGCATCTGGGATCCATTTTGGCTCTCTTTAGCATATTTTGCAGTGTTTGCACCATTTTTTTACGATATTGCGTCAAAAAACGGCGCATATCGGGTTTGCGTCGTCGTAAACTGGCTCACAGTCATTTTCGCTGCGTTAACATCATTTTTCTTTGCGACTTGATGCATTGGTTTGAGTAAAACAACATGACTCACACCAGTAGTTTGCACCGCCGTGCATCAAAGTATAAATTGTATGCCCAAGCGGCGCAAAGAAATGGCGTTTGCCGGCGGTAAACTTTTTGTCGCAAAACTGCGTTGGCGCAGTTTTGCGTCAAAAAGTATGAATTTGGCCCTTTGTTTCATACTTTGGGCATGCCTTACTACGCCAGGCAAATGTATTAAATCATAGTGACGAAGATGTGTTGTCTGTCTCTTGACAATGCACACTGTATCCCTTGGTTTTAACATATTTAGACCACATTTCATAGCGTAGGGAGGGCTGAAATTTTGATTAACCTTGGGGGGATCAACAAGGCTGACCGCAAATGGATCAACAAAAATCATTTGAAGCAAAGGTCACTAGATAGAGACCATTTGGCTCTTCAAAACTTGTCAGCGAGGTTACTCCCTGTTGAAAACCATCCAGTTTTTAGAGCCTTACCACTGTAAAGTTTATGAGGGCATAGCCACAACTTTGTGTTTCTTGACATTGACAAAGAAACTAGTAAAAGTAAGACCCATATTTATACTTTTTGACGTAAACCAGCTCCGGCGATTAAGGATTGACGTTAGCCAGCACTGCGGGCTGGTCAGAGTCAAATAAAATGACTCAAACCAGACAGCGCCGGCGCAGGGGAAAGTGGGGGTTGTGTGTCAAAAAATGGTGCACATCAGTTTTGAGTCAAAAATCACGGCTCAAACCGGACTTGCACCATTTTTTGATGCACAACCCCCATTGAAATGACTCCTGTCTTAGCAAAGACAGGAGTCATGCCCCCTTGCCCAATGGCCATGCCCAGGAGACTTCTGTCCCCTACGCATGGCCATTGGGCACAGTGGCATGTGGGGGGGCCAAATTAATCACCCCTATACCACTTATAAAAAATAAAAAAACATACTTACCTCAACTTACCTAGGATGGGTCCCCCCATCCATGTTTGTCCTCCTGGGGTGTTAGAGGGTGGCAGGGGGTGTCCCTGGAGGCACGGAAGGGCACCTCTGGACTGCTTCCATGGTCAGAGACCATGGAAGTGAGCCCACAGGTCCCTTAACGCATGCCCTCACCCAGGCGTTAAAAAACGGTGCACATCAGGCCGTTTTTTAAGGCCCGCCCCCTTCTGTGCTTCAAAATGACTCAGGATTATAAATATTGCACACAGGCCTTAAAGTCATTTTTTGGACGGGAACGCTTACCTTGCATGTAATTAACGCAAGGCGGTTTCCCACAACCAAAAAATGATGCACACAGAGGTTTTTTGACGTCCGCGGGGTCGGGCATCATAGTTTAAATATGGGGTAAGGTTTGTGCCGAATGTGCGTCAACATTTTTGACGCACATTCGGCGCAAACAGTGTATAAATATGGGCCTAAGTTCTATCAAGTGTATGAAAATAGACACACAAAAGACATTTAAACCCACAAAGAAGTATTTCTGATTTCTTAAATCGATCAGCTCTCATGTGCAATTGAACATATATTTCACTCCAATCATTTGGGATTTTTACCAGCGTGGAATTCCAATCTACTTTCTTCTAGTTAAAGCATGGGATATGCATTTCTGATTGGCCAGCCGACCTCATACACAGGTCCGATAATAAATTAGCTTTATATATATCACAAATGTGGCATTCTATCTTGTAGAGTCTCTCAAACCACTGTGAAAATTACCCTGAATGTAAAACTGTCAAAAACTGGTGTTGAAATAACATTGCACAGCAAGTGCACATCAGGAGAGCACCTGCTGGTGTTTGATAAAAGCTGGGAATTGGAGTTCTGAATGATCTCCAGGTGAAACTGAATCCTTCCTAAGCTCCAAATATAAGTTTCCATTATCAGAATGTGAACTTGATAGGGCTGTCACGGTTTGTATATTCATTAGGCACTAAAACATGGCACTGACTTGTCAAAATTGAAAAAATATGAAGTAGGAGATAAAATAGGAGGGGAAACTTTGAAGGTAATACAAAAATTGCCTCTTTCCAACCACCTCCGTTACTTCAGACAAACACCAAAGTCAGGAGGCCAATCCAATTTCTCCTAAAGCTTTTCCAGCCATCCGCCAGCACCACCAGCCCATTTATTTTAGATAGCATCAAAATATTTATTCAAAAAAAGAAAAGCATTTTCAAAATGTTTTAGATGACTGAGTGAAACAATTCAGAATGTAGAAAACAAGCAACAAAAAAAGAGTATCTTCCTAAAATTAAGTAACATATCCCAAATAATTCATTTTTAAAGAACATATATTACTAAAGCATACATGAAAAAAAAAGAGAGATGCAAAACACTTACATTTACCAAACATGGTTACAAACCAAACATAACTTCCTTCTTTGAAAAGAATTGTCAACTTTGTTTGAATTTGAAAACCTGATTATTTATTTTGGAATAAATATACTGTAATAATCTGACCCAATAAATTTTTGCCTGTGTGAAGGCTGGTGACTCCGAAAATTTCCAAAGCTGGAATATTAGAGAACATGCTATGGATAGAAACACATATAAACATACGTTTTGGCATGGATATGGCAGAATGATTATTTATGTAGCAAAACGAGTCATGTATGAATCTGGTATGATCTTTCTTTCAAGTTGGAGGTTTATAAAATCAATTGACTGATTCCAAAAGCAAAAAAGGAAGAGGGAGGTGAAAAATACATGTGTCACCAGTTGAATTGAAACAGGATCTTAAGCAATGGATGGACATCGATGGAAAAGCCTTTTGTAAAACCTTTAGTCTATAATAGGCATCCATTTGGAGAAAATAATTTATTCTTATAAAGTTGATGGCCCTGAAAAAAGTATTCGCGAACGTAGAACTTTCATGCTATTTGAGGGGAATAATATGAAAGCTGGTTTCCTTTATAACTGTCTCAAACATCAGGGTAAAACAAGTGCTTATAAATTCTGATGCAGAAGACGGTACCAACAAACAGCCTTAATAAGACATTCTTAAATAACAATTTAAAAATTGTACAAGCCATATCACGCACGGCTGCTGGATAGTCCTGTAATAATCTTCTCAGGTTGAGAAAGATGAACAAAGATAAACCAGAGCACAGTTTAAGCACTGATGCCAAGCAAATTCACTTGTTTCCATGTTTTCCATGAATTGTTAATTTTAAACTCAATAGCATTCCAGTACTTAATCATTCTGTTAGATAATATCAGACCCAGTCTAGCACAATCACATATATTTATGTCAATTTAAAACCTTATTTCTTACAAAAATCCCCCTTTTGTGAGACATCAAAGCATGAATCTTGTATCTTTTTTGGGGGAGGTTTGAGTTTTTTTCCGCTAATTCCTTGTTCATTAAAATGAAAAAAATAAGTATAATAGAAGAGAAAGATCATATAAATATGAAGAAGTGATAAATGATCTAACGCAACTGTATGATAACAGAGTACTTAGCGAGGTAAGGCAAGACAACCAAGCTCAATATTTAGTTGTAAATTAGTAATTTGTATAGGGGGATAATGATTTTTCTAAACACATTTTCTGGTTAATGCATCAACTTGGTTAAAATACTCTTTAGTGATCTTAATATTAACATTAGCAAGTAGGAATATGAAAAGTGGCAAAAAAAAGCCATTTTAACCAAGAAAAAACCCTGCCAAAAATTGACATTGGGACTAGTTGCCATTGCACTAAAAGCATGTATGAGTGCATAAATAGTTTAGTTTGAATAAATCTGAAGATTTGGAAGAAATATAATTCCCCAAGTACCAAACTAGGCGAGTGGGAGAATATTGTTCCTTTATTTGAAGTGGGAGATCAGTAGACGCAGCTTAATGAAATACAATTTAAATATAAGATTCCTCCACTAACAAGTAAATCATTATTTTGTTAGTGAAGAGTTGCAATTTGGGTATACCAAACAGGGGAGGCAAAATAAGAATGCCATTACCAATTGCAATAGCCAAAGATTCAATGAAAAGTGAAGACAAAATAGGAGATATTGGACAACCCTGATGAGTACCCCAAGACATTTTGATGGCCTCTGCCTCTTTTAAATTATCTATTATTGTAGCATAAGCATCTGCATATACATTTCTTTAAATCTAAAAGAAGCTAAATAACAAAATCACCAACTCTAGGAACATGAAAAAGGGCTGTGCAGTCTATCAGATAAAAGGTGTTATGTCATTGATGATAAGGATTGCAGCTGTAATGCTGTTAACCAAAAAATAATCAACTGCCAAAATCAATAAAAATGTATTAATTAATATGGAAATCTGTGAAACAAAGCCACTCTGATAATTAAGAAACTATTTTTGTGCAATGGATGTGATACGATTGGCCATTAATTTGGTCAAAAGCTTATAATCAACATTGAGCTAATAAGTCTATAAAGAGAATTGGTTTGTGGCTTCCCTTTAAAAAAAAAAAAAAAAAAAATTACAACAATGGCTTACAAAAAAGAAGCAGGAATTGGTATCCCTGAAATATTTGATTAAAATATTCAAGAAAAATAACTTGAAACTGAGGAAAAAATCCTTAAAACCCTCACTTGGTATACTATCATTGCAGCTGGGTTTTGATTTTGCTACACCTGATAGAAGTTTCTTAATCTCAGAGGCTGTGACAGGAATGACTAAAGTCTATTGTTGATCATACAACAGCTTTAGAAGATGCATTTGTATATATGATAATACTTTCTTGAGAAGTTATTTCGGAGGGTTGATGTACAGATTTAAATTGAATAAAGGATACCTTCTGGATACGATTACTTTGATGGTCAAAAAGATTAGACCAGATTCGAAATTTTCTATTACTGCATTGGTTTTAGTTTTGGCAGACCAAAGCTATAATCTTACCTACATGCTTCCTTTCTTCATAACATTTTTGTTTATATAGGTTTTCCCATTTAAAATGCCCTCAGAAAGAAAAACATCTTTCATATTGTATCTGGCCAGGGATAATCTTTAAGTATTAGACGTCTGATATGATGTGGAATTAGCCTTAGGTGCTGTATCAAGTGGATACTGTAGCAACATTATCACACTTTTTTGTTTTTTTATTGAGATTGGCCTCATAAATGATAACCTGTCATCTGAAGCATGCTTTGAAAAGTCTCACAAACTAAAAGAAATAGGACAGATGGAAGATTATGTTCAAAATACTTGTTTATGAACACCTGAGCCCCCTCTCTCCATTCCGAGTCCAATAAAAGTGATTTGTCAACAATCTATCTATAATTAATTTAGATTTTTTTGTTACAAAATCATGATCTGAAAACCATTCATAATTATAGAAAAACGTCTGCCAGTTAAAAAAGATGGCCACATTTTTGTGGGGAGAATCAGCTAATCTAAGAACAGAATGCAAAAATCAAATGAGAGATAGACCGCGTAGTAAATAGCTTTTTATCTTTAGGTATTAGATGCATCTCTTTCCAAAATACCTCACTTGGTTTAAAGGTTTTAATCAATTATAGAGCTGCAGGACATTTCTGACTTTTTCATGATGGGGTTGTTATTTCATGTGTAAATGGTGTTCTACTCCAGATGACAACAAAATATTATTTCATCCAAATATTGCAAATCTAGTCCCAGCCATAATTCAAAATTAGAGCTGAAATTGAGTACTGGGGTGAGATTTACTGTCCAAAGCACTGATGAAACACAAGGTTAAATTTAGGAGTAAAACATGGGAGCTGATGGCAATCCGTGCTGTGAATTTAATGCTAAATCAAAACAAGAAAGACAATTTGGCATATAGTGAGAAAATATATCTAAAGAAACAACATGTAAGTATTTATAAATACTATGGCCTATATTTATGCTTGGTTTGTGCTGAATTAGTGTCATTTTTTTAATGCTAATTCAACGCAAACCTATCTCCATATTTATACTTTGGTGCTAGACACGTCTAGCGCCAAAGTTATGGAGTTAACGTTGTTTTCTGGACATGAACACCTACCTTGCATCTGTGAGATGCAAGGTAGGCATTCCTGTCCAGAAAAGGACAATATGGCCTTTGCACCATGTTTATCCCCCGTGCTCAAATCCAGCACGGGGGCATGGGGGCCTTAAATAATGCGGCTAAGCTTGCTTAGCGCCATCATTTAATGCCTGGGTATGGGCAGGTGTAAGGGGACCTGTAGGCATATTTCCTGGTCAGAGACCATGGAAATTGCCTACAGGTGCGCTTCTCTGGCCCCAGGCACACCCCCAGCCACACCAGGAGGACACCTAAGGATGGGGGACCCATTCCAGGTAAGTCCCAGTAAGTATATATTTTTTCTTTATCCAACACCGCTCGGGGCCCTGACTTGGGGTCCCCTGCATGGCGTTGGCCCCAGTGGCCATGCGCAGGTGACATTCATCCCTTGGCCTTGGGAATTAGGGTGGTGGGCATGGCTCCTGTCTTTATTAAGACAGGAGTCATGTCCAAGGTGGTTGTGCACCAGAAAATGGCGCTACACTGCTTAGAGGCAATTTTTCTACCTCCTACCTCTAAACAGTGTAGCACCATAATTCGGCGCACAAGGTATAAGCCAGAGCAGGGCTGCATAAAGTGCAGGTACTGAATTGGGATTTACTTTTCATCACAAATCTCGATTTAAAATGGAAAGTAATCTTAAGGTAAAGCAAAGTAGCACTTACAACAACTCTGTGCTAACTTGTATCAAGCAGGTGTTTCGTAACTGGTATGTGGGCATGTAGCTGTTGATTTTGATGCAAAGGATTATACTCTTAAAAAGGTAGATAGGGTTTTGCATCAAAAAATGTATTTATACAAGTGGTGTTTGGTTGGTTGAGGTATTTCACAGATTTGCTTTTGGTATTGGTCCGTTTTTTTTGTTTTTTCACATTGTTGCTTGTAGCACCTTTTCAATTATTTTATTTTTGGTTTTGTTGATGAACGTACGGATACTAACTTACGTACAACTGTTATACAGCGGCATATATCATTGAATTATACTTTTTTTTTATTGTTTCTGTTTAGATGAAATACAGTGTTTCTGGTGCTTTTATCTGTATATAGATGCCCTGATAAAGGTGGCTGTTGAATTATAAATTTACTAGGAAGGTCAAATCCACTGAAACGTGCGTTGGCAATGGGGCACCAAGGTTGACAACGGAACACCAGAGTTTCAAGAATCAACTGACGAATTACTATATTTAGCTCAGATCAACTTGAATAATAGACAGCACTGGGATATTGTGCTGTTGTCATAATCATAGAGACTGTGAAAGAACTCTTTATAAAGATTCATTTTTGAGCAGCTGTTAAATACAGTGATTTGTTGATCTCTGATTGAGACTGATGAAATAAGATAAATAATATACAAAGTTGTTGGATAAAACATTCCAGACTGAGATACACAAATTACTATATTGAATTTTTATGTATATATTTGTTTTCATATTGATTTTGTTGTGAAAAAAGAGGTTATTTCATTGTTTGTCTATTCAGGTCTTGTCTAAGTTGTTTTGTGTTTTGTGTTTTATTTTGTCTTGATTGTCATTGTGTATGTTTATGTTGTGTTATTACTTATTTATATTTGATATTCTCTTGGAAGAAATATGTTATATCAAAATTGGAATTGAATGAGAAGGTTTGTTTGAAATAGATATAGGATTAAAAGCATTTGCTTTATGTTGGATTTGTTTTCCATCCGTATAATTTTTTCATTATTTAGACAGGACAGTAATTTTTCTTCAATAATTTGTGCCTTTTCCCTGAATTTCTCTCCTTATTATTTCAGGGACCCCTTTTTGTGTGTTTTTCCCTGAAATGCTACCCTTCCAGTAAAATACATATATTAGACATCACAAACATACGCACCTCTTTGCTTAGTTGCAAGGAGGTGGGCCTGATCCAAGTCAGCTTAAAGTGTGCCAGCGCAGGGGTTTACAATAGCTATGCCATGCCTCAATAGATTAAATGCTATTCTTATAACTTACTTTGACATAACGTAGTGCAATGCAGCAGGTTTGGTTGCTGTGCTGTGTTGCATGAAATACTAGTACAGTTGATCCTAAATAGCCAAACACAGTAATCAAAGTTCTTTTGGCCATTGCTCAATCTCACTAAGGAGCACTGTCACACAGTGGGCTTTATCACAAGGCTGTGCCACGGACCCGGTGGTTAAGACCTCTACATCACGAGTTGTGGGGCTTGGCAGGCGCCAAGCCTCCTCAACGCCACCTGGCTTGCCATTGCGGTCACCCGGCACACGCACCCCAACATGTCCACACACATGCACACCTCCCCCCACCTGTCCTCACACTTACAAACAACCCTCCACCCCTTCACACATGCATGCCTTTACATACACACCCATTGGCAGACACATACATCTACACAGACACCCCCACTCATTCGCAAACATGCAGACACACATCCCCACTCACTCACAAACATGCAGACACACACCCACACTGACCCGCACACATGCACTCAGACACCCCCATACACGCGCACATACAAGCACACAAACATTCACATTCAATCGCATACGCGCACACATTCAACACCCCTCCACATACAAGCACTCACACTGCACCGCTCTCCCTCCTCCACATACACTCACACACAACACCCTCCCTTTCGGACAACCACTTACCTTCTCCGTCGAGGAGGTAATCCAAGAGGGGATGGGTCCTGGCGGTCTTGCAACGGCAGAACCACCACGCCAGCAGGACTCCGCTAAGCCGTATTACAGCTTGTAATACTGTGGTTGGAGTTTTGCTGGCATGGCGGTGCTGGCGATGCAACTACCTCTTCAGAGTTGGACTTCCTCCCATAAATGGGCAGAAGTCCTCCAATGACTCCTAAAATAGTGGGCAACAGAACTCCAGCCCTGGCCTTCTGTTGCTTGTAGAGGCTTTGGTGGTCTTACAAAAAGACCCCCCAAGTCGTAATGAGGCCCAATATCTGGTAAGACTTTGGACAGAGAGCATATTTCTGGCTTCTGCTAGTTTACTGATCATCTGCTAAATAGGGGACAAATAATGCATGACAAACAGTATTTTCATCTTTTGCCAATCAGGCTTTTCATGGCTCAGAATAAGTAAAATGACCTGAAATACACTTTTGAATTAATGTGAAATCTATTTAAATATCATCACATAGATTATGATAGTCAATCAGATATAATAGTTATACATTAGTCAGAGAAAGTTTTAAAACCTATGTAAACAAGAAATCCTGTTGATTTGTTCTTTAAATTACGGACCCAAGCCCTTAATTGAGAGTTCCAAACACTGGGGGCCAGATTTATCAATCTTTGATTCAATGCAGCAAGTCAACTTGCTGCACAATGTGAAAGGGAGAAGCCAGAAATTAGCTATATTTACAAATGTATGGTGCATTCTTCCTCTCTGCCTGCTCTAGGGCACAATCTGCCACCTAACACCAATGCAAGAGCCCTTGTGCCATGGTGCAAGGGTGCCTGCATTGGAGGCAGGATTGTTTGTGTGCATGAAGGGGCACATTCCTGCATGAATGTGATCCTTTGTGGCTTCTTCCTCTTTCTAAGTGTGCTGCAGAACAAGGAGAAATAACAATATTTCTCCTTGTTGCACCTCTGGGGGGAAGGCAGAGCACTTTGATGTAATCCCAGGTTTACAAATGTTGGTCATTCTGGGACTAAACCAAGATTCATGGGCGGATGCATGGGAACAGTCACGCACCACTCTTGGAACGCCTTCCTAGGGCAGAGTAACACAAGGCAGTGGCTTGCCTGCCTTGCGTTACTCCAGATTTACTGAGCAATGCAGGGCCACACAATGCTTGTCTGCGTCCATCCGTGTCTGACTGAATCTGGAAGCTGGGGACTCTGTCCCTGCTACTCGGGATCTCCCACACCTACAATACCCCTAACAGCATCTTATGGACTTGGCCACTAGTCAGATCTGCAGGGGCTGAGAGCGAGCCTGCCCTGATCAGACAGAGGGCTGGAGGTGTGGTGTTTGCTCCTCGGAGTTTGGGCAGACTGTTCACTGTAGGTCCGTCTGTACCTTCCAGCAGGACCCTTCACATCTGCCTAAGTGGCAGAGGGATGATGACTTGAGCCACTTGAAATGTGGTCTGATTAGCGCACACTCACTGGTTAAACAAAGTGTTGAAATTGGAGACATGATTGAATCCTTGGACCTAGACTGTTTGTTTATCACAGAAACTTGGGCCAGGGAAGACTCCAATCCGGCTTTTACAGCAGCCTCCCCACCTGGCTATGTGTTCTCCAGACTCGATAGAACCTTTAAGAGGGCAGGGGTGCTGGCAGTGATCTCCAGGACTAAATTACATTGGGTATTGGAATCTATCAATGTTAGCCCAGAAATCTGCAAAGGTGCCTTCTTTAAGGTTTGCCTGAAGAATACAGTGTTCTTCGAGGGCCTTCTGACTCATCGCCCCCCGGCCCTAAGAACTCTTTTCTCCTTCACTGGCCGTCCATCATTGAGCCTCTTGTCGCTGCCTCCAAGTACATTGTGTTGGGAGACTTTTACATTCACCTCGAGGATAAACAGGACGCCGCAACATGAGCGTTCCTTGACCTTATGACGAATCTTGACTGGGACGGTATTTTCATTCGCCACAATAGTTGCACTTTTTTTGAGAATGTGGTCCTAGACTGGTCGGATCATCATCTGCTTACCTTCAGTGAGGCGGGCAGGAAGGCCCCCACCCACATTCTTCCACTCCTCAAGTTAATTAGACAATGTGGGAAAATTGAGACTTTGAAACAGCCTTGAAGGGAGGCTGGGAGCAGGCCAGGGAATGGTTTAGCTTGGTGGGAGAAATATACGATCACGGGATAAGGGCAGCTATCGATCTACTTGCCCCCTCCTAAGAAATCTAGACCCATGACTTGTAAGAACGTATCTTCTCCTTGCTATACCAAGAAACTCAAGGATCTGCAAAGATTATATAGATGGCAGGAACATAGATGGAAACTGAATCAGAACTCAGTGGAAAGAGACAAGCTCAGAACTCTGCTTGGGGGCTACAAACTGGTGATTTTAAAAAAAAAAAGACTAATTCACTCTTAAAATTAAGAAATCAGACAATGCACCTAGGAAACTCTTCACAGTGATCTGCTTTCTTACTTCTCCAACCTCCCCAACAGAATTTGAGAACTCCCAAGTCTTCTGTAGCAAGGTTACTGACTTCTTTAAAAACAAAGTCCTCCAGATACATGCTAAATTTGCTTAGCACCTCTTGCATCAGGACCTTAATTCTCAGAGGAGAGACTTGGTAACTAACAACCGTCTGACACTTACCAAATTCCAAACTTTGTTGGCTAATGCGATTAAAGAATTATTGTCTTGGGTTAAGTCTTGATCCCCCAGTGATCCTTGCCTCCCTAATTTACTGAAGCTTGCTCTGGACTTGTTGTCCACAGCACTAGAATTAGTCTACCAGGAGATATTGAACACCGGGGTCTTTCCACCCTATTGGAAAGAGGCAATTGTTATCCCACTCGAAAAGAAACCAGGAGGTGTCCCAAATGACCTTAAGAATCTTTGCCCAATAGCCCTATTACCTACCCCAGCTAAAATTCTTGAAAAACACCTTAATATTGAACTGGCCCGCTTCTTACATGATACTGGCTGCTTAGACCTCTCACAGCACGGGTTGCGGAAAGCACACAGCACAGAATCCGCACTCAATGCCACCTCGGATGTGATCCGCAGACTGGTAGATCAAGGGGATGGAGCCATTCTAATATCTGTCAGCTGTGTTCAACACTATCTCTCTGCAATTGATGGTACAGCGGCTTTACCAAGCTGGAGTGAGAGATAGTGTCCTGGATATCCTGAAGTCCTTTATGTCTGGGAGATCAACCATTGTGAGTTTTGGGGACTTCAAAGCGCCCTGTTTTAACTTCCTTGCGGGGTTTCCCAGGGGACCTCGGTTATCCCCACCTTGTTCAACCTGTAGGTGGCCCTGCTGGTCAGGCTGGTCTGTTCCTTTGGCTTTCAGGTTGCCTTCTACGCTTACAACACCCAGTTCATTTTCCCAGTAAATAAGAACTGGAAGGAGGTAGCGGACAGGTTTTACAACTGCATGAGCAAGATTAATAAATGGATGGGTCATAATTGACTCAAAATGAATGGGGAAATATGGACATTTTCTCTTTATGGAATTCCCGCTGGTGGCTGCAATCTTGGGGTGACCAAGAAACCTAGGGATCATATTTGACAACGCCTTATCTTTAGATCATCAGGTGAATCATGCCATTAAAACTTGTTACTGGATTAAAAAAAAACTCCAGAAAATTCTCCCCTTCCTGCAGAAGGAACTCAGAATCTTGGTGATCCTGGCTCTTGTTATTTCCAAACTGGACTATTAAACTGCTTTGATGTTGAAAATTAACAAAGGGTCTCTTTACAAACTGCAGTTGATTCAAAACACCACAGCCCTTCTGGTACTGGATCTGCCAAGCTCAGCTTCCGCCAGGGGCAGCTTGAGGCAGCTGCAGTGGTTACCCATAGAGAAGCACATTATTTTCATAGCCCTTTGCCTCACATATAAGGCACTCCACTCCGAAGGGTCCAAATACCTTTGTTCCTCTCTGCAATTGCAAGTGCCTAGCCACCTGCTTAGATCATCCGGTCGCCATCTGGTCTCTATCCCCAGCAGCCGGAAGTCTAAATGGGGAGACAGAGCCTTTTTGGTGGCAGCAGCAAAACTCTGGAACACTCTCCCGCTTCCTATTAGGAAAGAGGATGCTTTTATGCCTTTCCAGAAGCTGCTAAAAACCTGTCTATTTCCTAGCTTACAATTTCTGTCTTCCTAGCCAGTCTTTCAGTTCCCTTGTTTATCTTCACATTCACATGCACTTCTACCCCCTTAGCACTTCGATGCCATGGCCGGAATGCGCTTTAGAAATACAAATACAAATACGGATACAAATACAAACACAAGATGGCCTTGTGTTGCTTGGTAAATCTGGCTTTACTAGTGTGTTGCCCTTGTGACATAATGCGTGACGCAAGGGCAGCACAATACCATGATAAATCTGGCCCGTATGTCACAACGATAGGGAACAATGGTTCATAATAGCTCATTATTTAACTTTACAGTAAACGGTCTATTACAAGACATAATTTCAGTTGCGAAAGGTATCGCTAATTAAATAACAGCACAATTCAAAAAAGTAAGAAAAGAAATACCAAGGCCCATATTTAAACTTTTTGACGCTGAACTGCGCTAACGCAGTTAGGCATAACAAATGTACTGCCGGCTCGCGCCATACCACCAAGACACCGGCTGGGCGTCATATTTATGGTATGACGCTAGCCAGTGGTAAGGCCTGGCTAGCATCATAGAAAAGGACGTTAGCCAGATGGGGGAGGCGTAGGGGGAACAGGGGGTTTAGCGTCAGATGATGACGCTAGTACGGGCAGAGGCAAAAAAAATGCCTCTGCCTAGACTAGCAGCATTATCTGATGTTAGAATCCCATGGACATTACTCCTGTCTCATTTAATACAGGAGTCACGCCCCCCCAGACTTATGTCCCCTCGGCATGGCCATTGGGCCCAGTGCCATCTTGGGGGGCACAAGTTAGGCCCCCCATAGCACCTCATAAAATCAAAAGTAATTGTTAGAAATGGGGTCTTTGGTTGGCAGTCAGTTTACCCCCTGTCCAAACAAGGACCCTGTTAGAAATGGGGTTTCTGGTTGGCTAGGGTATGCACCAAAGCCAGTCAGAAGCCACCCACTCTACTCAGGGCAAGGGAGTTACACGTCCAAGATAATTCCTGCCCACCCCCTTGGTAGCTTGGCACGAGCAGTCGGGCCTAACCCGGAGGCAATGTTTAAAGCGTTTGCACAACACACACAACACACAAGACGCAAGATGCACACCACAAAGTAAACACAACACTGAGCTATGTAAAAATAAACTGTACTGCACAAAACATAATTAGACCAAACATTAAACGTCAGTAATACCCTGCTACCATAGCAGTTGTCAGAATGTTACACAAGTTACTAGTACTCTGCAAGAATAAGCAGTTGTCACAATGGAACACGTAAGTACTCAGAATTCTGCAACATAAACAGTAGTCAGGAATTACAATAAAGAAATATATGTAATTGTCATGAACACCTCATAAATATCCATAAAAGGAACATTAGGGAACCTATGGCAAGTCAGGAAAAACCTATTTCAGCAGGTCATGCCCATGAAAGGAACATGTAGCAAACCTATATAGTCTTAGAAAAATAGTTCTGGAGCATATCACCATAACATGTCCCCAAAAGTACCTGTTTCCTGAGAAAAAGGCACTCCTAGTGCCTGGAAGAGGAAGATGGGGCACACAGCGCTTCTGTGCGCTAAACAGAGGCCACGCTTGGCTCCTGGGAAGAGGGGTGGTCGGCACCTTCTCTGTTGTACCTAACAGGCCTGCCATCTCTGGGGGTCCCCTGTGCCTCTACTGGCCCTTACACCGGGGGGTAGACCAAAATGCCAAAGATAAGTGACTGGGGTGTTCGCACCCCGAAGGCAGTGGCTGGGGGGGAAAGGAACTCCCTTTCCATCCCCATGCCCTGCGTCGTGTAGGCAGCCACCCTCATCCTCGGTGCGGCTGCCCAAAAATGACAGGTGGAGCAGGGACCTCCTATGCGGCATTCCTCCTGCTCTACCATTGAGGCACCCGACACAGTGCGCAAGCCGCTCTTCTTCCCTTTCCCAGGCCGTTTCGGTGAGCAGGTACCAAGGTAGGTGCCTGCTGGTGCCCTGGTGGTGCATCTGAAAGCACACTTCACCCCGGGGGCACGGTTGGAGCATGCTCACTCCTTTCTTCCTGGTTTTGGTAGCCTGGGGGCACTGGATGGAGTGCAACGCGCTTGGGCTGCGGTGGTGAACTCGGGCAGCAAATGGAGTACTTTTTAAAATTGCTGGGGGCACATCTTGTATGCCGGGTCGTGGCGGTGAAGCTTCTTTATGGCCAACGGGCCTAGATGCACTGGGGGAACACAAAGGAGTAGCTCTTGGCGCTATATAAGAAAAAGCAGCCGTCCTCAGCCTGGATTTGTTGCAGGGGTCAGGGGCCACGACACCCTGCCCCTCGAGACAAGAGAGGGGGGGAGCACAGGGTTGCAGGCCCAACAACAGGCCAGCACAAGGGGTGCAGGTGATGGCGGTTCCTCCTAGTGACAAGGCAGGTCACAAGTCAGCACAGCAGCAGCAGTCCAAGGTGGTCCTGGTGAGTCCATTCAGCCGCGTCCTGTGTCCAGTCTTAAGTAAGTTTTCTGGAGTCCCAAGGATGTGTAAATTGTGGGGAAAATTCCCCTGTACTTATTCGTACTTTACAGTGTCTTTTACAATGAGGAGGAGAGGGGGTTTCAAACAGTTACAACTGGTTCTGGAAGTGCCCCTTCTCTCCTCCACCATAATCTGCGAGGCCAGGGTACAGCCTTTACAAATGTAGGTGTGCCCCCCCTCTCCCTTCGTTCAGCCCAGGAAGACCATACAATATGTAGATGTACCTCTGTGACACCTCCACCCTACCTGTGTACAGGCTGTCTGAAAAGTATGCACAACGCCCAACTGTCAGTCTGCCCAGACGTGGATTGGAGTCAAGCTGAAAAACACCAGAGTCATAAGCACAGAGAAATGCTCACTTTCTAGAAGTGGCATTTCTGTAATAGTAATAGAAATACACCTACACCAGTAAGCAGCATTTCTTACCACCATTACAACCATGACAAATGTGCCTATGCTACCCCTCATAAATCAGACAATACCCCTTACACATAAGGTAGGGCATTTCTAATACAATCCTATGAGATGGCAACACGTACAACAGTGCAACACACAGTTAGGCTATTTGTCACTACCAGAACAGGCCATGCAACCTGGCACATGCCCTGCCTTCCACATACATGGCATTCGGCCCATAGGGCTAGCTAGGGCTTACCTTAGGGGTAACTTACATGTAGTAAAAGGGGAGTTCTGGGCCTGGCTAGTAACTTTAGATGCCAGGTCCTTGTGGCAGAAAACTGTGCACACAGGCTCTGCGCTAGCAGGGCTGTGAGAGGTTTGAAAGGCGACTTCAGTAGGTGGCGCAAGCAGCGCTGCAGGCCCACTCGTAGCATTTAATTTACAGGCCCTGGGTACAGCGATACCACTTTACAAGGGACTTATACGTAAATTAAATATGCCAATTAGGTATAAGCCAATCATACCAATTTAAAAGGGAGAGCACACGCACGTTAGCACTGATTAGCAGTGAAAAAGTGCTAAGAGTCATAATGTCAGCCAACAAAGGTCAGAAAAACAAGCAGGCAAAAGGCAAAAAGTCTGGGGAATGGCACTGTATAAGGGCCAGGTCCAACAGACCCTCACTCTAGTCAGGCTAAAGGAGAATCACCCTTGGTAAACCCCCACTCACCCCCTTGTTAGCTTGGCATGAGCAGGCAGGCTTAACTTCAGAAGCAATGTGTAAAGTATTTGTACCAACACACACAGTAACTCAGTGAGAACACTACAAAATGACACAACACAGGTTTAGAAAAATAGAGAATATACACAGTTATGAATTATTAAAGAATAAGGCCCTCATTCTGACCCTGGCGGTCGGCGGAGAGACGGCGGTCGGACCGCGAACAGACCGGCGGTATTAAAAATGGCATTCTGACCGCGGCGGTCCCCGCCGCGACCGACCGCTACTTCTCCACTCCGACCGCCGCGGCGGTCATGACCGCGGGGCTGGAGTTTGCGCACTCCGGCCCGGCGGTCGTCCCAAGACCGCCAAGGGTATTATGACCCTGCCTACCGCCGCGGTTTCTTGCGGGCGGGAACCGCCGTGCGAACCATGGCGGTAAGCACTATCGGGGCCAGGGAATTCCTTCCCTGGCACTGATAGGGGTCTCCCCCACCCCCCACTACCCACCCGAGTCCTCCCCCCACACCCTCCACCCCCCTGCCACCCCCCAGAGGTGGTACGAACCCCCTCCCCACCCCCACCCCGACATGCACATACATGTACCCCGACATGCACACACCCCCAACATGCACATATACACGCCCCCTACACACACATACACAACGGGGACACATACCCGCACACATACATGCCGACATGCGCACCTGCCGAACAGCACACATTACCCATAGACACAGCAGCACCCCCCGCCCGCATACACGCACTCACACACCCACTCTACACACTCACACGCACACCCCCATGCACGCCCACATCACACAACACCCCCCCACCCCCTCCCCTCACGGACGATCAACTTACCTTGTGCGTTGGTCCTCCGGGAGGCGACGGGAGCCATAGGGACGTGACCGCCAACAGAAGACCGCCAACAGAAGACCGCCACACAGAAATGTGGGTCGTAATTCTGTGGGCGGTGTTCTGCTGGCGTGGCGGTGGAGGTTGACCAGTCTCCACTTTCCCGCCGACCGCCAGTGTGGCTGCTGGCGGTTTTCCGGCGGAACGCTCCCAGCGGTCAGAATGCGCACAGCGGCACACCGCCGCGGTCGGCGGTCTTCACCGCGGCGGTAACTCAGCGGTCTTGCGAAAAGACCGCCAAGGTCAGAATGAGGGCCTAAGAGTCTTAAATCCTTTAGAAAACAGTGAGAGCGCTGTTAGCATGCAAAAGTACCTGGGTAGCCTTAAAATATCATTGCACGGGCGAGCGTGTGTCGGAAAAGGCCAGCGATGTGTCAATTTCTCACTTGCAAGCCAGACCGTGTGTCATTCCTCCTCCAGTCAGGTCAGCGTGCGTAATTTTATCTCTCCCGCAGGAGAGCGATGCATCGATCCATACTGGCACCTCAGGTCCGGGTGGGCTTTGCGTTGTTTTTCCGCCCCCAGAGATGTTGCTTTGAAAATCCGGTCGCACGATATCACATAACCGCGCTGCGTGGGGTTTGCGTCGTTATCTGCTTCTGTTATTCGTTGTTGCGCATCGTTTTCCAGCTGCATTGCATTGATCATGCAGCCGCGATGCAGGTGGAACGTTGATTTCAGCCGTGAAGCCGGCAGCTTGGCTTTTGTCAACCACATCATGGAAGGTGCATCAACAATTTCCCCAAACTGCAGTCTGAGTGTGGATTTTCAGTCTTTGTGTGCCAGCTTCACCTTTCAAGGGCCCAGGAACTGGATAGGTCATCACTTGGCAAGGCAGGAGTCTCAGCAGAGAGTCCAGGTGCTGGCAGGGGAAGTCTTTGATTGCCCTGAGATGTCAACAACAGGAGGCAAGGTCAGTTCAAGCAGGAATGCAACAGATTCCAGTATCTGTCCCCTTGCATAGGCAGAAGCAGCAATTGCAGGATAGCTCCACAAAGCACAGGTAGGACAGCATTTCTACTCAGCTCTTCAGCTCTTCTCCAGGTAGAGGTTCCTCTTGAATCCTTGAAGTGATATAATTTTTCAGGGGTTTGGGTGCTCTTCTTATACCCCTTTCTGCCTTTGAAGTAGGCCTACCTCAAAGGAAAGTCTCTCTTGTTTGTGAGATCCTGCCTTGCCCAGGCCAGGCCCCAGACACACACCAGGGGGTTGAAGACTGCATTGTGTGAGGGAGGGCACAGCCCTTTCAGGTGTGAGTGACCACTCCTCCCCTCCTTACTAAATGAGATGGCTCATCAGGATATGCAGGCTACACCCCAGCTCCCTTTGTGTCTCTGTCTAGAAAGAGGTGCAAACAGCCCAGCTGCCAAACTAACCCAGACAGGGAATCCACAAACAGGCAGAGTCACAGAATTGTTTAAGCAAGAAAATGCCTACTTTCTAAAAGTGGCATTTTCAAACACACAATGTCAAAACCAACTTTACTAAAATATGTATTTTTAAATTGTGAGTTCAGAGACACCAAACTCCACATGTCTATCTACTCCCAAAGGGAATATACGCTTTAATCATATTGAAAGGCAGCCCCCATGTTAACCTATGAGAGGGATGGGCCTTGCAACAGTGAAAACAGAATTTGGCAGTATTTCACTGTCAGGACATATAAAACACATTAGTATATACCCTACCTTAAACATACACTGCACCCTGCCCATGGGGCTACATAGGGCTTAATTTAGGGGTGTCTTACATGTAAGAAAAGGAAAGGGTTAGGCCTGAAAGTGTGTACACTTGTCAAGTATAATCAGCAGTTTAGAACTGCACACACAGACACTGCAGTGGCAGGTCTGAGACATGTTTACAGGGCTACTAATGTGGGTCGCACAACCAGTGCTGCAGGCCCACTAGTAGCATTTGATTTACAGGCCCTGGGTACCTCTAATGCACTCAACTAGGGACTTACCAGTAAATCAAATATGCCAATCATGGAAATCCCATTACACATACATTTTACATAGGAGAACTTGCACTTTAGCACTGGATAGCAGTGGTAAAGTGCCCAGAGTAACAAAAACAGCAAAAACAGAGTCCAGCACACATCAACACCTGGTGTGGGTGGCGGTGGGTGAGGGTGTACCTGTGGCCAGGAAAGGACATCTATGGTCTCTGACCATGGAAAAAGGCCCACAGGTCCCCTAATGCCTTCCCTGACCCAGGCGTTAAATAATGGCGCTAAGCAAACTTAGCGCCATTATTTAAGATCTCCACCCCGTGCTAGATTTTAGCACAGGGGGATAAATATGGTGCTAAGGCTATACTGTTGCTTTCTGCAGATTTTTAGAGGTACTCATTTAGTAAAGCTAATTTCACAATCTAGATTCAAAGGATTCACCTCTACGTGTTAGCATATTTTCTTTTGCTTATTGGCAGCCATAAGTACATACATTTTAGCACTAGCATGCAACAACCTCTGTGTATTGTCACCAATGTAAATTGTCAGTGTTTCCATTTGTGGCCAAATTAATATTGTGGTTTTGACCAAGGTGCAAACACACCTTAGTTAGCTTGGGCGCATTGCTGGAAAAACAGAGATATAGTAAGACACTGAAATTCAGAGCCAGTCTGTACACACCTAATCTGGCTAAGGGATATGGACTGTTGCTTGAAAATAGAGGCGACAATGTACCACCTGAGAGGATGCCAAAATGACCATGAGACAATAGGTGCAGGGGGCCTTTATGGGATCAATTCAAATTAGTAGAACTTAATGGGGGTTTGTTATGACTCCTTTCTAAGGACAATCATAGAGGAGGGAAAGGAGTATGGTTTGTATTGTATTTAAGAAGCATACACTAATAGTATCTGTCAATGGAAAGATAATGTTCCATTATTTCTTTTTTATTGGTTATTTGTTTTTTGCCAACCTCCTCTATGCAAATCCTTTATACACTTATAAACCAAATCATTATTAAAAACCTAAAAATATTAAGAATTAATGTTGGACTTGGTCCTTTTTGCTGTGTTATCCCAAACAGGTTGCCTTCCTCCTCCTAATTTTCTGACTTCTTTTTGGTTGGCTTTAGGACTCCAGAAACTGCCACTGCTAATCAGTGCTAAAGTACATGTACTCTCTCTCCTGGTATGATTGGCTTAAAGCTGTTTAGCATACTTAATGTACCTGTGAAACCCTTGTATAGTGGTATACCATATACTCAGGGCCTGTAAATTAAAGGCTACAAGTGGGCCTGCAACTCTGAATGTGCCACCCACAGAAGTAGGCTTTCAAACCTGTCTCAGGTTTGCCATTGCAGTGCCTGTGTACAATTTACTGCCACCTTTACTTAGCATTTCAAATTGCTGGCCAAGGCCTAAAAGCCCTTTGTTACACCTACATCATCCCTGGGGTAGGCCCTAGATAGCCAAATGGGCAGAGTGCTGTGTAAGTAAAAGGCAGGACATGTACTCTTATGTTTTGCATGTCTTAGTAGTGATAAACACCCTATTTTGTTAATATCTCATAGGTTAGCATTGGGAATTCCCTTATTTACTTTAAAGTGGTTACTTCTGATCTCAAAGGAGAAGTGTTGCAATGTTTAATATGTTTGGAATGGTAGTGAGAGATCCTGCTTACTGGTGTTGTTGGATTTTACATTGCTATTTTAGAAATGCCACTTTTAGAAAGTGGGCATTTATCTGTGCTTATGTATCTATGTGCTGTGCAGCCTGCCTCTAATCCACGTCTGGTCTGTGCTGGTTGACAGATCTCCTTCTGCATTCCACCCAAACAGCCATAAGCACAGGACATCCAACTACATTGGCCAATTGGTGGGTCTTCTTGGGCAGGAAGGGTGGAGGGGCTCACACTTCAAAGGGTAGTGGCATAACCCCATACAAAGGACTGGTAACCCTCAATAAAAGTCACCCCTTGATCAAAGACATTTTTGAGTACAAGTACAGGGGCTCTACCTCATATTTTCAGAGCACTGGGGTAGAATCTATCTCAAAAGGACTGCTGGACTGCTTTAGCTACTCATCTGGACTACTCTTCTGCTGTTACCCTGATGCTTGCTATGTGCTGGGTGTCGTAAAGGACTCACTGGAGAGCTTTTCCGTTGTTGCCCTGCTGCCAGCTGCTCCCTGACTCTGTCCTGCCAAAGCACTGTGGTGCTGCCAGAAGAGATCACTTTAGTTCTGGTTTTGTTGTGCTGGTCTGCCTGCATACTGCTGTCTGCTCTGAGTCACTCCCAAGTCTTCTCATGGGACGGGGTGAACTAGAATTGTCCATGGGACTCTGAGTCTGGCCCCCACAGTTCTTAGAACCTGCGCATGGTGGGTACTTTTAACTTTCACTTCATTTCACCATGACTAGCACGGAGGGAGTGCTTTGCTGTTCTTCAACCCGTGTTGAATGCTGTGCACGTTCCTGAACATCAGCGCTTGTTAAAATCTTCTTCAAGAAATCACCTGTGATCAGCTCTGTCTTGCGCTACTCTGATTAAGCGGGCCAAGACTCTAAGTACCCCGAGAGACAGATTGCAGCACCTCCTCTTTTGGTCTTCCTGACTTGGGCTGCATAGGCTGTGGCTCTGAGTCCATGAGCTGCCTTCTTCCTGGAGCGCATTCCCTAAGCAAGAGGGAAGCCACGAGCAACGTCACCATCTCCCCTTGGCAGCTATAGTATTGCTGAGGAAATGACCTCACCCACTTGGCTCCTGGAAGTGGGAGATTTTCTTTCGTGCAGCCGCATCTGTTCTTTCACCGCCGTCTCAGGACTCGGCCCGCATTGGTTCTTTGCCCACACAGGCTGCAGTTGACGGGCTGTATTATCTCAAGAGGATGCCATGCCTGAGGCCATCTTGGGAGTCTCCATCACAACAGTGGGCTCCCCTGGCCAAGATTAAGTTTTATAGGTTGCCCCTGTGAAGTATGGTTCCCCACTCCTTCCCTAATGGCCAGAGAGGGGGGCCGAGGAGCATGAATGTAGGAGCCCGGGGCCGGAAAAGGTCTCCTGCAGCCTCCTTGATTATTGTCTGATTGGGCAATACCTACACTATGCCCATAATTCCTGTTGCTAAGTATTACCTTTTACATCTCTAATGTATTACCTCCACTGCATGTAGGATGACAAGTGGAAATTTAGATGTGATGGTGACCCTGGGGATTTATGTGGTGCGCACTGTAATGATTCTTATGCTGTATTACTCATGTTCTGATGGTATTAGTTAGGTCATTTTGATGCCTGTACAGGCAGGACAATGTGTAATATTTCAGTCATTGCACAACATGCACAGTATTTATGATTCATGTCACCTTGGTCTCTGTTATTTACAATATACCATATTTTTATATAACCCTGTGTGAAGTCTGTTTTGTGGTGTAGTTATTGTGTCACTGAGTGTGTTGTGCAAATGCTTCACACATTGCCGTGGAGAGGGGAAGGATGACGGCTATAAGTAGAAAGTCGCAGGAATAGCTTGGATGGTGAATATATACACCATTAGGACACACTCTACAGGGTGTCACACGCATCTTCACCCACATGATGCATTAGAAGAGAGGTGATAGCACGAATAAAAAGGTTTTGACACCTGGTTGAATCCAGTTATCGACCCAACTCACTATCCATATTTTCCTTTGTGCATCATGACCTCTGCTGCATAGGAGATTGTTAGAGACAAAGTGGCTGAAACCTATTTGCCATTCTAGGCAAAATGTAGCATACTTGGGGTTGTGGCATTGCAATTCTGTCCCCATGAGTCCTGTACCATTTCCACCCTGCTGATTACATTTGTGGAGTCAGGCTCTGCCCTATACTGGCTTGGGGGGGGGGAATAGCACAAGGCATGATTGGGTGTGTGTTCTGCACTTCCGACTGGCCCAGACTTTGCTCTCACCCATGTGCATCTCCTAAAGAATGAGAGGGAACAGGCAACCTCTGGCAGGTCCCTGTCTCTCAGACATGTTACACTGTCATGGCTCTTCGGACCATCAGCTCAATCCAAACTCAGGTACATTCCAAATGACTCATTAGCCAAAATCAGCCCCCTCCCCCAAAGGAATAACCTAACATTTTGAGTGTCTGGTACATACTGCTGACACATTAGCACTACCCATTTGGAGTGCATTGTGGTATTTGCAGTTCTTGTAATGTTTGAGCTGCACAGCAGCTTGAGGATATACTTGACCTGAGGTATGAAAGAAGCATGTTAAGCACCCAAACACAAGGGACCACTCTCAGCTAATTAATGGCAGAATCCATAAAATGTATAACCAAAAAGTGCCAACATTAGTGGTGTTGTTATTGGATGGTGAACATCTTTAATTGTGAATTTGAATGTGACCAAAGCACACAGATGTAAATAGTCAAATAACGTAGCAAGGATATGTATCCCTGGTAAAACGGTTCAAGTTGGAGAAAGAATACGTGAAGATCCCGAATTTGTTGGAGAAAATGTCTTTAATTATAGGCACAGTATGCCTCAAGATTGTGCGTTCTTCAAAATACAGCCAACACGTGTTTTGTCACTCTGGTGACTTCATCAAGGCTAGGTCGTCCGGCCAGCTAGACAATCTTGGAGAGCCTATGATAAGGCAAAGGAGTAGAGCTCTTGCAAAGTAGAAGGTTAATTTGAGGTAGTAACTTCAGAGCATCGGGTGCTATAGGTCAGAGTGATGACCAAGTAAAGTGTTCCACTCGATTACTTGCGACCCAACGAAGGCACGACTGCTTCAGCTCTTCGTCCTAGATTCCTTGATATTAGGCTTATCAGGGCCTTCCTCATTTTTTGTTACTGTGTACATTGGTACTCAAGTTTGTGCCTACTGGGTAGTAAGGCACTTGACCACTTGGCACCAGACTCTTACTGTACCTACACTCGTCAACTGTACTGGGTTTTACTTTCCAGATGTGCAGCACCTCTCACCCTTACTACCCCATCTTTAATTAGGAGTCCAAATGCTACTGTGAACTGCACATACCACAATGGTCTTGAAAGGGCTGGTCCTAACGCACCAACACCACCCACTGAAACAAGTCAGTATTTCCGATGTCTTACTTTTGGCTTGTTTCTGTAATTCTTGATTTAGCTGGGAGTACCTCAAGAGTCACTCACTGAAAAATATTTGCTAATCAGACCTCTGGAATATGTCAGAGGTACTAAAATAGTAATCATTCCCTTGTTTTCAATATATTTCTGCGAAATAGAACCAAAAAACTGCCATTACCTGTTGTTTTCTATGAAGTTCATTATGACATTTCTCTCAAAAGTGAAAACCTGTCATCCCTATATTTACTCTTATCTTCCCAAACACATTTGACTGAGTTTCTTCTGAATGATTCCAGTGCATTCACTAAATCCACAAAATGGGAGGTTCATACATTGATTATTTTAAAAACTCAAAACAAAACACAGGTTTGTGCTGTTCTAACTGCCTCTTTCCCTCCCTTTAGCTTACACCACTCTCCACTGGGCACTGTTTCATATGGTACTTACCTGAATACTGTATCACAAGGTACTTACCTGGGTACTTTTTCACATGGTTCTTACCTGGGTACTGCCTCACATGGTACTTGCTTGGGTATTATATCACATGGTACTTACCTGGGTACTGTTTCATGTGGCACTTACCTGCCTGAAAATGGACAATTGATTCAATGAAAATCTTCCTAATTAGTGTTGCTTTCTTCTTATAATACATTTGAATTCACCTTTTGTCCTTTTACCTTTTTCATCCTTGCAATCAGAAATATGAGTTTTCTGAAGAAAAGTAAATCACAAACAATTTATACCTACCTTGACAAGCGTTTGGATGTGCATCATATGTCTCACACCATCGTACTTTATTTATTTCTCTGCCTCTGTCTTTTGCTCTGTATTTGGAACACAATTTTATCCTTACATAAGCTTGTTTGAATCCATCTTCAATGCATTTCAGAACCTCTGTGATGGGGCGTAGTATTTATTTGTGAAATTGTGAACATGACTATGCCTGTTTTTCTTTATTCACATCTGCGACCTTACGTTCCTCTATAATTATGTCAGTTCATTAAATCTATTTTCAGAAGTATGAATAGGCTACTCCTAGTTCTCCTGCACAGCAGGTACTCATAAAGTCCCTTATAGATAGATTGCTCACTGATAAACCAATTTTTCAAAAAGGGGCAAAAAACAGGGTTGCATCATATCAACTAAGCTATCTTTTGGCTTCTGCTGCTAAGTACTTTGGGAAGGTGTTAGTCTCATTTAAAGAGGAATGCAAAGAAGAGAAAAGGCTCATCCCTTACGAGGAACTAGACTTTTCATCACTATTCTATTTTCTTACACATTTTAACAGTAGACATCATTCCATTTGGGTGTTTTGGGAACTGCTAGACCAGGTGTTCCAATAAAATCATTAATGAGTGTTCATGTATTCTGAATAATGGGTTTGTGTAGAAAATAAAATAATGTAGACAAATAATGCACGCATTTGAAAACGTGGTTACGATGAGTGGCCGCCAAAGTTCATGAAGTGTACGTATTAATATTCTAATACTGTGAAATGTTGAATATATGTTTGACCAATGTAGTAATATGTCTATTAAGGGTTTTGCATCATGTATTAGCTTTATTAATTGTAGGTCTTAACTTAGCAAAGGCCTTGGTCTAGTTGCCAGGCCTCATGTGAAGCTGTATTTCTTAACGTTTAATAAAGGGCCGTCCTAGAGAGTTAAACTGTGATTTTTGCATTGTTTAAATGTGCTTATAACTGAGAGTTTTCTCATGAGAACCGACTGCTAGAAGATGCTGTTCTTGATAATGCAACATTTTGTGAGTAATGTGTGTTAGACTGACTTTCTCAGGAGGAGAACAATGGAGACACTGACTGGAGTAGAACCTGCAACAATATTGTTACCTGATAAGCCGGATGATGAGGACATTGCAGGACAACCAATCAACGACATGTGAATGGACTAATAGTAGAATTAATAGATTTGGAGTTTTAGGTTTATTGGACAAAGAGTGAACATGGGATTAATTAACCAATAGGGATTTGAGAAATAGTTTTAGTGGTTTTGATTTAACTGGACTGCACTGGGAAGAAAGCAGCATTTTAGCATTTTAGCCTTTAGCAATCTGCATTTTTCATTTTCCCCGTGAGCATTGCCATAGCTCATTCTTGCCCATTTTGTGTCTTGACAAGAGACATGCTTAACTTTATTGCTTAAAGACTTTGCATTTTCTGAACTTTGATGCTGAATCCTGATGCCTTGCTGATTGACTGATGTCCTGAGGATGAAGACTGACTCATCTTGCTAATCCACACTGAGGATAGGTATTATGAATCAGACTATTGATTATCATGTTTATTTGCTTTTTCTTTCTAGGTACCAACCACACTGTTTTGATAGAGCCATAGTTAGATGTTTTTCCAAATTCGTGTTATTAAACTGTTTTGCATGAAGCCCAACATGCTGATGCTAATCTGATGTTAGTTAGTTAAGGGACCTCACTAATGAAAATCTGCTAATAGGGCAAATTGCTTGATGAATGTCTCTGCTGAACTTGAATGTACGTAAACACTTTGTCGCAGTTGATTTTGTTATTAATTTGCACCATAACATTATAATGTGTCATAGTTCAAGCTTTGATTAGATTACGTTTCATCTGCCGCTTTGGACGGCCAGTATTGTTTCTGTATGTGTTTCATTTGATATTGAGATTAAGCTACATGACCTTAGAATTGTTAATAAAAAAATAAATATTCTAACTTTGACTAAAAGGTCACTGTGCGTGACAATTACTGACTCTATTGATTATTACTGTTATTGGTTGTTATTGATTATTGATATTGTGTATTGGTTATTGACTATTGATTTACATGTTCTGGAGCTATGGTAAGAACATCTTAATTTCAAGTCAAAAGGTGTTCCCTTGTAAGTTAACGTATTAAGGTCAGATGCCCTAACAGGACTTCTGCTTGGCATTTAAAGTGGACCAATGCTATCTTTGGCAGAAGCTACACAGGATGCTGATTTCGCCAAGTTTTCTTTCTCTAAATGTTTGCCTTCATTATTCAATGTGGCCAAAGTTCAGTTTAATACCAACTGTGTCACAGCAAGTAAGGTCCTCATTTTTATTGGCTAATATTGGTGGCACTTTTCAGCACTCATGCTCTTCAGCATGGGTTTCTGCTAATTTTCAAAACTACATGTAGAGACGGAAAATTTCCCTTCAAAATTTGCTGACTCTCCTCTTTAATATGCTAATGTATGCCTTCGATCTTATGCATTTACACAAAACACTTCACTGACACTTAGCAGCCCAATGCTTACATTTCTGCACTAAGACATTTGGGGGCAGATTTACTTATATTTGGTGCAGCGCTGCAAGACAACTTACTGAACTGCATCAAGTGGAGAGGCCAGGAATGCTCCATAATTACTAATTTATGATGCACTCCTGCTTCCCCTCTGTACCTGGTGAACATATGGCTGCCAACCGCCAAAGCAGACACCTTTGCTCCATGGTGAAAATGTCCAGGCAGGATTGTTTTTTGCAGGAAGTGACACCTTCCTGCACAAAAACAATTGTCAGAGGCATTTCTTCATTCGGTGTGTGCTGCAGAAAGAAGAAATAATGAGGAGAAATAAATGTATACTCCTCGTTATGCTGTACCTGCATAGGTGTAGCTTTCTAAGTTTACTAGTCTTAGTAACTTTGGTTATGCTGCAATAAACATTGGTGGATGTGTGAGAACACCCACACTCCACCAGCAGACCATCTTCATAAGTGCAGATTAACACAAGGCAATGACTTGTGCTGCCTTGCATTACTACAGATTTACTAAGCCACGCAGAGCCATGCAATGTGGCTTTGCGTGGCTTAATAAATCGCATTCCCACCATGTGTGATGCAATGGCAACACAAGGGCTTCATAAATGTGGACCTTGCTATCAATACTTTAAGGCAGAGATAGTCCTTTTTTTAAAGGAACCAGGGGTCATGTGTATGAAAGTAGGTAGCATTTCCTAATGGACCAAATCACAATTTTGCTACATTAAGAAATGCCTAATTGCCTTTCCATATGTCCAAAGCAGATAGAGAATCAAAAAATTTGATTTCTACCCAGTAGAAATCTTATTTTGCAATTCTGCAAATAGTAAACTGTAAATAGGGATTACTTATTTGCGATTTCCTAAACACATGTACAGATTATATCCTCAAGGTGAAATGGGCATTTAAGAAAGCCATTACCATTGACTCCTAGTTGAATGTAACCATGTGCACTTTTAGAAAATGCACTCAAAATGTATTTTTTAAAGTGCCATGTAGCACACATGCCCATAGGGCATTTGTGCACTTTACATATGCACCACTTTTTTGGGGGTGCATCAAGTGGGGGCCATAGGCCAATAGTCACCTTTGGTTTTGCGTTTCCTAATTTGTGATTCCTACTAGGAAATAACAAATCTGGAAATGCAAAACCATTCAACCCTATAGGCCTTTAGGTGTAGCATTTCCTAAATAGCAATTTCCTAATAGAGATTCCTTCTCTGTAGGAATCACTATTAGGAAATGTCTATTTTTGTACATTCTATTTTGCAATCAATCAATCAGGAATTTGTAAAGCACACTACTCACCCGTGAGGGTCTCGAGGCGCTGAGGAGTCAGGGAGAGAAGGGAAGGGGAGGTGCTTCTACTGCTCGAACAGCCAGGTCTTGAGAAGTTTCCTGAAGGTAAGGAGATCTTTGGCCTGGCACAGGTAGGTGGGAAGAGTGTTCCACGTTTTGAGGGCTAGGTGCAAGAATGATCTACCGCCAGTTGTAGTTCTGCGGATGCATGGAGTGGTTGCAAGGTCGAGGTTGGTGCAGCGGAGATGCCTGGTCGGGGTGTAGAAGCCATCTGTTGAGGTATTCTTGTCTGGTGTTGTGCAGTGCTTTGTGAGCATGGGTGAGGAGTTTGAAGGTGATTCTCTTGTTGACTGGGAGCCAGCGCAGGTTTCTCAGGTGGTCTGTGATGTGGCAGTGGCGGTGGATGTCCAGGATGAGGCATGCAGCGGCGTTCTGGATGCGTTGCAGCCTCTTCTGGAGTGTCACCATGGTTCCTGAGTTGAGGGAATTGCCATAGTCCAGTTTGCTGCTTACCTGGGCTTGGATGACTGTTCTGCTGGTTTCAGTTGGTATCCATTTGTAGATCTTTCAGAGCATGCGGAGGTTGTTGATGCAGGAGGAGGAGATGGTGTTGATTTCCTGGGTCATGGATAATGAGGAGTCCAGGATGAATCCTGGGTTGCGTGCGTGGTCGGTGGGAGTCGGAGCGGCTACAAAAGTGGAGGGCCACCAGGAGTCATCCCATGCAGAGGGGTGGAGCCGAAAATGAAGACTTCCGTCTTGTCGGAATTGATTTAAGGCAGCTGCTCTTCATCCATTTGGCGGTGGCCTTCATTCCTTCATGGAGGTTGGTCTTGGCGGAGTCCTTGGTGAGGGAGAGGATCAGCTGGGTGTCATCGGCATATGAGATGATGTTCAGGTGGTGGGATCAGGTGATGTTAGCAAGCAGTTCCATGTAGACGTTGAAAAGGGTCGGGGACAAACCCTGGGGTACGCTGCAGATGATTTCAGTGGCCTCTGAGCAGAATGGGGGGAGGGAGACTCTCTGGGTTCTGCCGGTTGGAAAGAAGGTGACCCAGTCCAGGGCTCTGTTGCAGATTCCTGCATTGCTGAGGCGTGAGCGCAGAGTGTGGTGGCAGACGGTGTCGATCACAGCCGAGAGGTCCAGGAAGATGAGGGCCGCGGTTTCGACGTTGTCCAGTATGGTTCTGATGTTGTCAGTGGCGGCGATGAGGGCGGTTTTACTACTGTGGTTGCTGCGGAATCTGGATTGAGAATCGTCCAGGGTCCTCGAGGAAGCGGGTTAGTTGTCTGTTGACAGCCTTCTCAATGACTTTTGCCGGGAAGGGAAGCAAGGAGATAGCCCAGAAGTTCTTGAGGTCCTTTGGGTCCGCCTTGGGTATTTTGAGGAGGGTCGTTGATCTTGGTTTCTTCAAGCTCAACGGGATGGTGGCGACCTCAAAGAAGCTGTTGATCATCTTGCATAGTTAGGGTGCGCTGACGGAGCTTGCTTTGTTGAGGATGTGGTGAGGGCAGGGGTCAGATGGAGAGCTGGAGTGGATGGTGTTCATGATTTCAATGGTGTTGTTGTCATTGACAGGGGTCCAGGAGAGCAAGAGGTTGGTCGGAGGTGAATCTGTGGTGTTGGTGGTTGCCGGGGGGGTCTGGGTGCTGATGCTGTCGTGGATGTCTGCAATCTTGCTCTGAACGTAGGAGGCTAGGGAGTCACAGAGATCTTGGGATGGCGGAATGCCGTTGGTATTGGAGCTGGGGTTGGGGAGTTCCTTCTGGATGTTGAAGAGCTACTTGTGGCTGTGTGCTTTGTTGTTGATTAGGTCTTTGAAGGCGGTTCTCTTGCTGGCTCGAATGAGTTGGTAGTGTCTACGGATGGAATTTCTGAAGGCTGTGTGGTTGTCCAAAGTCTGATCTTGGCGCCACTTTCTTTAGAATCTTCGGCAGGTTTGCTTAGATTTGTGGAGGTCGGCAGAAAACCAGAATACCTTTCTGTCGGTGCATCTGTTGGAGGGATTCTTGATTGGGGTGAGAGTATTGGCACAGGTATCGACCCATTGCCTGAAGTTGCGGGCAGCCGTATCTGTGTCAGTGGTGTAGATGGGTGGGTTCCGGGAGAGGGCTGCAATAAGTTAGTCTTCTGTGACCTTGTTCCAACTGCGGTGGGGGATCCGTTGTGGGTGGTGGTGTATTGTGGGTTTCTTGAAGGAGAAGTGGATGTAGCAGTGATCTGTCCAGTGGAGTTCCATGGTGTGGCTGAAGGAGACATGATTGCTGGTGGAGAAAATAGGTTTGAGTATGTGTCCTGTGGAGTGGGTCGGTGTTGTGACACGCTGTTTGAGGCTGAGGTTGGAGAGCTTATTGAGCAGGGTGGCGGTGTTGTTGTCGTTGGTATTCTCGAGGTGGGAGTTCAAGTCCCCGAGGATTATGTAGTCAATGGATGCGAGAGCATGAGTGCTGATTATCTTGGTAATGGAGTCGCTGAACTGCTGTCGGGGCCTAGGAGCCTGTAGACGAGGGTCCCTCGGAGGGTGGTGTTTGGGTGAGTGTGGATCTGGAAGTGCAGGTGTTCGGTGGTGCTGAGGGTGTCTTCGGTGCTGGTTTTGATCCTGAGGGTGTTCTTGTGGATGATGGAGATGCTTCCTTCTGGTTTGTTGGAGCGATCCCTGCAGGTGATCTTGTAGCTGTCCGGGATGGCTATGGCGATGTCAGGCGCTGAGGAGGGGTTCATCCAGGTCTAAGTCAGGAAGGTGACGTCTGGGGATGCTGAGTCGAGTAGATTCCATAGCTCTACTGTATGCTTGCGGACGGAGCAGGTGTTGAGGAGGATACATATGAGATCGTTGCGTCCTGCCTTGGTGGGTGGGTTTTTGGCATGTAGGCTGGTGAAGGTGCAATTCCGGCAGGAGAAGGGTCTGTGGGTGGTCTGCAGGGAGGCTTGAAGGCACGCAGGAGAGCGTCCGGTGTTGAGGGTGTGGAGGGTGGTGACATCATAGTGAAGATGTGCGTGGTGGCGGTGGGGGGACGGGAGCCAGAGGTTCTGGCGCTGGGTGCCGTCCAGGTACGGACAGGCATAGATAGGTTTGCCTTTGGCGTGCAGTGGCCGCCAATAAGTAGGGGGGGGTCAGGAGAGGACAGCTGGGAGGTAGGAGCAGGGATAAAAAAAATGGCACGAAAAATGGTGCGGGCCGCAAAAAAGGTGGGGGCTGCGGTGGGAGTGCAGTGTGTGGGAGAGAGGAGGGGGCGGGGCAGCAGGGGCAGCAGCGCCGGGAGAGACAGATAGAGGGGAGAGTGAAAGTGAGAGAGAGAGAGGAGAGTGAGAGAAAAATGAGAAGAGTGTAGCGTGAAGCAAAAAGAGCACAAAGGGAGAAGGAGGAGAGAGGCAGAAGGTAGCCTATTAGGAAAGCAGAGCTCTCCCACTAGACACCAGGGATGAGGCGCAGGAAGAAGAGGGCCTCGAAATCCTGACAGGGGTAAGCAGTTCAGCGGAGCCAGGGAAAGGCCTCTACTTACAAGGTGGAGCCTGGTAGGCAGAGCAGTGCACTAACCTGGTCAGTGATGTTGCATTTCCTAAATAGCAATTTCCTAGGATATACTATATAAGAAATGCAAAAATGAAATTTTGTACATATGGCCCATGATTCCATATCAAAGGAGATTGGGCATTGAATCATCACTGATGGTGAACATATTTAAATAATTTAGGGATTTTTTTGGGATAAACATTAAATAGAACAACTACAAAGAAATGGACTGGAGGAATGCAGTGGTGAATATGAATTGCAGGGCTTGGTTTGATGCAATCTGCAGTAAGAACTCACTGAATCACCTTTTAAAGGCTTAGCAGGCAAAGATTGCCCCATTTGGGTTATATAGGGCGGCCTCATTACTCACAGAAGCCCCCATCGATTTGAAGCCCAATGGTAAATATTGGAGTCAAGCTCTTCCACCTTCTCTTTCAGCTTCGATAGAGGCACTGAAAATGGCACTTCTTTCCTTTAAATTAGATGTTGATGTTGCAGAAGTAAAAAATGTTCATGCACCGTTACAGGAATCCTCAAATATATTGGATGGAATGTGTTTCCTCAAATTGATTAGGGGAGAGTATAATAGGGCTAAGATGATTGTTTCTTCATTTTGAGAACTTTTTGAAACAATGAGGTTGAATGTTATGTTAATTGTACTTTGCATAAAATACATTTACCAAAGCATGTTTGAGGGAGGTTGCATTTCTTTCCCATTTTAAATGAGTACATAGAATACAAGAAGTCATACCCTCTGCTGTCTGTTCAAAATTACACTGGAATCTTGCGCCTCCTTCACATGTGTTCCTAATATTATTTGTTCCTAATATTATTTGTTCCACGGGGGTTTCTAATTGAAAGTATTTTCTACAGGTGGCACTTAAGGAGCCATTGTGTTTCCTTCCATTGTTCCAAGGCTCCATTTTATGTCTATGGGGTAAGGTTATGACGCACAACAATGATTAATTTCATAATAAAATTTAAAGCGAAATACTGTTTTTGCATGTTTCGTGGTTTTGCTTCATTTTTGAAGAATTTTGCATAATTAAGCAAAGGCAAGTTCCACAAAGTCTGCATACACCTCTAGCACAGTGTATCTAACCATAGTTTAGTTAAAGTTTGAGCAGTATACTGTGGAAGAAAGAATGGACACATCAAAGAGAAAGCTGGAATGCTATGCTAAAGAGTTTTTGTTCACTTGTACCTAATAACTATAGTTGCATAGTTCCATGGCCCAAAAAGTTAGAAACATTCAAGAATTTCAGAAATGATTAACAAGACTGTGTAAACAATCTGCACTCCTTTGACTGACACTTAGCAAAGACGTGGGTGTAAAATATACAGGCAATATCAGGTCTTTAGAGGACGGTAAAGTCGGAAGAAAAAAAGTCTCAAAAAGCAGATGAATAAAGTACAAGAAAACAAGGTAACATAAAGCTGTAAAACAGTCAAAATTTCGGCAGCACCAAATGGCATAGAAACAAGGACCCAGGCCTGGCTTCAGGATCACACTATTGGGTTGGAATCTGCATTGTGTGAGATCAGGCACAGCCCATTCAGGTATAAGTGACCACTACTCACTTCACTAAAGCCCAGATGGCTCATCAGGTTATGCAGGCCACACCCCAGCTCTGTTTGTGTCACTGTCTGGAGGGGATTCACAAACAGCCCAACTGTCAGCCTGACCCAGACAGGGAATACACAAGCAGGCAGAGTCACAGAATGGTTTGAGCAAGAAAATGCCCACTTTCTAATAGTGTCATTTTCAACCAGACAAATAAAAAAACAACTTTACCAAAACATGTATTTTTAAATTGTGAGTTCAGAGACCACAAACTCCATAGCTCTCAAAGGGAAACTGCACTTTAAGGATATTTAAAGGCTGCCCCATGTTAGCCTATGGGAGAGATAATACTTGCAACAGTACAAAATGAATTTGGCAGTATTTCAGGGTTAGGACATGTAAAACACATGCTTTACCTGTATAAAAAGGGAAGGTTTGGGCCAGGTTGAATTGGCAGTTTAAAACTGCAGTAACACAGAAGGATGATGAACAGAGTGTTGAAACTTTTCAAACACTCACCGCCAGTCACAGATCTGAGTTTAATCCATTGTTCTTTTGCTCACCATGCCACCCCAGTTTGGACCCAGCCAAATGCAAATCAGTCTTCACCCTGTTCCCAATGGGAACAGTCCAGACTGAATTGCCAGTCCAGGTCCTCCATGGACAAGGAACATGCATTCTGGGACCAGTTTGAGGGTATCACCCTTCATGAGCCAGACTGGCTTAAATCCAGCGGCACAGTGAGCAAGGGACCCACGTCTGGGCATACCCATCCCACTTAGGGGAACACAAAAGGATGATGGATGGAGTGCTGAACAATGCAAACACTCACCCCCAGTCAGAGATCTGGGTTTAATCCATCGTTCTTTTGCTCACCATACCACCCTAGTTTGGACCTAGACATATGCCAATCAATGTTCCATTGCATCTTCCTGGTTCCTTGAGTGAGTCTCCTTTGACTCCACCTACTCCTGCCAAGAGGACCCCAATGTGGATCTCCCCTCTCTGCCGTCTCTGCCTGAAAGCCTTTGTCAGATCCCCAATGTTGAAGCCTTCCTTAAAGAGAAAATAGCCTTCGTGTAGGGAAGAAGAGGGATTAGTCTCCTGGTGTTCCATCCTCGGATGACATAGGTATTTCCTACTTGCTGTAGGTTTTCCAGGTGTTTGATTTATAAAATGTTATTCCCCATGTTTTCTTTCTGTTGTTTAGATCTCATGCTTGTGAATCTGTTTTTTTTAATTATAGGGTAAGTTTCTGTTCCAATAGGTCCAAACTACGGGGCTCATTTAATGCACTTCTTCACTAGGAGTGTCCATAACACAGTGGGATAAGTGTAATTTGTTGTTAATGCACATGCTGTATAGCCTTTTGAAATATTTTACTCATGGGTGGAGTTCGCTCCTGTAGATCATAATACTGGGTGCTTCCTTAAATATAACCATTCTGCAATACCCACAAATGATCTACCATATCATGAAATGGGGATTCCTTTAGGCTATCAAGACTACCTTTTATGGTTTGGAGATCAATGAAGACATATAGTACAGAATTTTGGAATGACCCCATGAAGTAATGGGTGGCCCACCTGGCCTGTATTGGTTGAAAAACATACTACACAATGATGCTTCAAATCTGACTCTTCCAGAAGATAAGGAATCAGGTACTGGCTGTTCATAGATGATTTCAACAGTATGTCCTACAAACAACTCCTGCAGGAGCAATTGATTCACCAACTATTAATGTTATCATGGCAAATCACTGTCAAAAAGAGAAGACATTTCATTCTGAATTGCTGTCAAAGACAAACAACATTAAAGCGGTTGATCCTCATACAACACCCCACCATAGGCAAAGGATTTTGACTATATGCCTTTCCCTTGGAATAGTATCACCTGTGGAAGACTGGGGAATAATATTTACAAATATTTACAATACTGCAAACATGGTACACCATCACTAGCAGGTTTCCTGGAGGTGTTTTAAAAATACAGAATGAGTATGGTATTGCATAGGGAAGCAATTATTGGGCAATTTTCCAGACATAGTCCTCAATATAAGGTTCATGGACAAACACAAATTCAGGCAGTGTGCCAGTGACTGACAGCAGTTCCCCTTCAGGATCAAGAAAAGGAAGTTCCAAAAATAATTTCAGAAGTGTGTACCTCTGTGTGATGCGCTATGTTAGGTTTGCATCTCAAAGATAACATTTAGATTGAGGTTTAGACAAGGAGAAAGCAGCAGCAGACTCTAGAAAGAAGTAAAGAGCAAAACAAGAAAACAAGGACAGGATCTCCTCCAATGCAGGAGATCAGCAGATGTGGATATAGTTTTAGGGACTGTAATAAAATGAAAAGGCTGGATCATATTTCTTTTCTATTTTTACCTGGCTCTTGGGACTGTAAAAGGGCATAAAGCAGTGAATGGGCTGAGTATCACAGAAGGGATGACTACATCAAGTAGAAAAGTGAATCAGCACATGAAGTTGAGGTTAGTGTATAGAAGGACGAGAAAGACTCAATTTAAAAAGAAGTGGTAGCAGACCTAATAAAGAAACATGCCAATCAAATTAAGTATACTTCTGTGAAATTGGACTTTAGAGGTGACACTTCTGCAGAGGGCAGTGACAGTTCACCATACACTCAAGGAGCATCTGATGGTGACTCCAACTAAATAATTTGTACAAGTTGACATGCCGAATGGACATGTAATCCACCAGATAGGGTTTATGAAGTAGAATCCACCATTTGGCAGATGCTTATGACATTATTCTTACAGGGGATGACTGGCCTCTGACTTTTCTTAGGGATGCACATTGCAGAGAGAGGTAATCATACCATAATTTTCCTCTTTCGTGCCTGAAGAAATTGAGGAAAATTGTTCAAGTCAGACGGCTTAAAAACCAGTTCCAGATTGTACAGAAATAAAGCAGGGTGAGGCAAAGATTCAGTTCCATGTGTGATTGCCTTAAGGTGCAGGTTCAATTTCCTTTAAAACCACTGGTTAAGTGTGATATAAACACTATTTTAGATAAGATACCATATCAAGATATAACAATGCCTTTGTAGTTCCACAATTAATACCACTCTTGTTCACAAATTAAACCCTGATAACTCAAACAGAATGGTATTAGATTACAGAAATGTAAATACACATACAGGCACACATGCTATACAAAATTATCACAGTACTGGACTGATAACAAACTTTGTAAGGAAAAACAATTTAGAATGAAGTTAGATGTATCCAATGGATTTTTTAGCTAAACTTTAGCACCTCAGCCTCAGTTTATTACTGCTTTTTCATTTGGTAGTTTTTCAGTATTCCTACACAAGATTGTGTACTGGGTATAAGAAAGCCTGGACTCTTTGCAGCAAGGATTATGGAGATGTGACAAAACGATCCTGAGGTGCTATCATATATAGATGACATAGACATTACAGAGCACAACTTGACTGGACACCTGGCTACGATGGGCAGAGCAATCACTTTTCTAGCGCAATACGGTAATAACTTGAACTTTTATGAAATCTAAATCTCCATATTAAACCATGTTTTTTTGGGATATGAATTATGTAGTGAGTCTAAAGGTTTGGAACTTGTCTTCATACACAAATATGCTAATTTACAACCTCCAACCATGCACAGAAAATTACACACCCTAATGGGATTTCTCAGCTTCGTATAGCTTACTTGTCACATTATGCTGAGCAAGTGGACGCCTTATATGGTTTAGGAACTCTAACATCTTCTGAGCACACTGCTATCTAGTTTGGACTGCAAGCAGACAAGCTAGAGACTGAGAGCTTCACTCACAAAGGTAAGCTTACACTTTTGTATACGTTTACAATTGTTTGGTATTTACAAAGACAAAGGTATTTTACCAGTAGTATTTTTATTACTGAGGAGTCCCAGTACATAAAAAGATAGGACTGTTCTATCTTTTTATATGCAGAGACTCTGCAGTTGTAAAGTCATGAAGATACTACTAGCAAAATATAGTTGTAAATAGCAAACAATCATAATCTTACAAAAAAGTGGAATGTACATCTGTGAATCAGGTATGAAGTACATACAGACCCAAATAATAACACATACCTAGCTATTAGAATTCTTCCTAGTACTTTATGTGACATGTGCGGGGAAAGCAGACTATTATTGTCTCTCCAATATCTACTTTAGATGTATCAGCGAAAGCAAGCCTTCCTAATACTCAGGCTCTGCACCTGTGTTGGATGCAGTGGACCTCTTTTCTAAATTCCACTGACAGTTTAGAGTTAGGAGGAATTACGGGGATTTGAATAAAACAATAATGGACATGGACTTATTTGGAAAAAGGCGGACCTGGGGAAGCTCGTGAGCAGACTAATTAAAGGTAACCCGGGCATTGTGGGCTGTGTCTCTCGAAGATCACAGTTCCTTCTGAAGTAACTGGGGTTTATGCTACCGCAGTGTAAGGAAGTAGTGTATTAAAACCTCTCAGGCACACAGCTGACACATCACCTGAATGGACTGTGAACTTGCCAATACTAATCTCTGGATCGCAGTAAAGCCTGTCCTTCGAATTAGAGACGAGATCATAATGTGCACAGGAGAATATAAAAAAGCATTATAAAACTGAGGAAAAGGGACTTGTAAATGGACGTCGGGAATGATTTAGTGACCTCAGATAAGCGCAAAGGGGCTTATGCTTTCTAGAAAGCAGTAAAGACCAACAATCTCTCTGCGACCCCCCATTCAGGATTTGGCTCACAGGGCTTGGCTCTCAACATTTGCCCAGACATGTGGGTTGTGCATTTCAAAAAGATTTATCTCTATCCCCCAAATGGTAATTTTAAGTGTGATGAGCTTTTACCCTTATACACCTTCAATATTGCATTTAACTTGTATGAGATAGTTGCTGCAATTAATAAAAAACTCAGTAATAAGGTGCTGATCCCTGATGGGGTTCCGCTACACCCATATAAAGACAACCTTGGGTTCTGGGCACTGTTATTGACTATCGTTATTAATGCTCTTTGTAATTTGAGGCTTCCTCAATCACGGAGATCTGCAACAAAAGTCACTGTTTAAAAAAGGCAACCGTAGGGATTCACGCTGCTACTGCCCGAAATCTCTCCTGGACTCTAATGTTAAAATTAGGGGTGGGTGAAGAACTCTGCTCCGCTGGTGGAGTTTGCAGAGTTTTCCTCACTCTGTGCGGAGTGTGGAGTTCCAAATAACTCAGCGAATTGATGTCGAGAGGAGTTTTTTCTCTCGCCTGCCAGCTTTAAGTTGGAAAGCAAACAAAATTGCTAATTTGACGAGGACGAGTGACTTTTCTGTACACGAGCAGTCGTGGTAGGCCGTGACTGCTCATGTTGAGAAAGCTGCTGCTCATGTTGAGGAAGCTGCCTCTTGAGTAGAAAATCTACTCAAGTCTCAGAAAGAAGTTAGCGCCCTCTGGACCTCAGTGCAATGCAGTACATGCTGATTTTACAGTACAGAGGAAACTCCTGCACTGAAAATCAGAGCGAACAGCGCAATTTACCCAGACTCTGCCACTCGTGGAACTCAGCATAATGCGGCCAACTTTTTTCAGCACTTCAGAGTTCTATGTAGCTGAACTCCATGAACTCCGCGAATCCACCCAGGCCTAGTTAAAATAGTGTCTAGGTTTGTCCTGGTGAGGGTTCTGCAGTGGACCTCTGAGCATAACATAATCTCAGGTGTCTAGTACAGTTAAGGGTGGGCCTAGGAACCTTTGAACAATGTATGAAACTATATTTATTTATTTCTAAATTTACTGTGGCCAAACACTGTCCTTTTTTTCAATGGCATTCTCCAACCTCATTTGTGCACTTGATAGCATCAAAATCAGTTTAAGTTGTGAAAGCTTTAGAGTGGTTTGGAGGGGCAGATCCACCATGAGAGTGGAGAAGCATTAACCCGCAAAAAAATTGCCCCCAGATCTGAAAATTAAAATGGTAATAAACTTTAATTATTACCATTTTATTTTTCAGCACCCCATCCTGACCCAAGTGTCAGGACGGACCGGGGAATCACTGCTGAGTGGGAGCAGGGAGCTGTGCACTATGTTTAAAGTGTGCATGTCCCTTTGGCTGGCCATCTTGCAACCCACAGCCTGAAATGCGCACTTTGAACTTCTCTAACCTAGCTGTCTTAAGACAACTGGGTTAGATAAAGAACAGGCCTCCAGTACTCTTGTGAGTGCTGAGAGAGGCTGCTCCGGCCAATCCTGAGGCTTTTTTCATGCTGGTTACCAGCATGAAAGCAGCACCGGGATTGCTTAGTACAGTTTCCTGGGTCCTGCGTTGGAGCTTCAAGGAGAGAAGGAAAAATTACAAGAGGGGAGGAGAACGGCATAAGGTAAGTGTCTTTTTTTAATTATTATTATTGTACCCCCCCAACCCCTTTTTAAATTCAAGCCAGACATCACTGGTGGTTTGATGAGTTACTTGTGTGCCATACATCTTGATTTAAGAGCTTCTGTGTGTTTTGAAAACCAAAAGGAAATGCACAAATTATTTTTGGTTGGCACGGGGGATTTGGCAAGGATGTGTCATAGTGCTAATTTTGTTTTTATTGTCCACTAACATGCACGAGGCTCACTTGCTGGAAGATGGACAGGATATACCTCTGGCTATAGCAGACCAGTGCCAATCCTGCTATATGCAGATGATGAATTATTATTATTTCCAGAATAGTTTAAACAAATTACTGGATCATTTGTTCAGTGTACTTGAAGATTACGTTGGGAGACATATTTTACGAAGTCATTTACTATGGCCTAAGGTCCTAAAAATCTGAATTCCCTTTACATTGCGATTAAGGGCAAATGTATACAGAGGCCCCGGTTTTCTCATATCTGGGTGTGACATTTTAAACTAATTGTACTTGGGGACCCTGTCTGCTTTTGCTTTCAAGAAATGAGTGTTTTGCTCATGAATTAATTTCCCTGTTCTCCCTTGCAAAAAGATGTAGAGAAAAAAACAACTATTTCACTCTCAGAAGTTTACAAAGGTAAGTGTCTCCCAACATTAACGTTTGGGGCCGGAATATGGGGGTATTTAAATGTTGGCTCCCTGCAGGTTGAAGAACATCTTGCCTGGCAGTACATTTCTCGCCTTCCATTGAGTAATAAACTTGTCCCCTCTCCTATTTTGGAATGTTTACCTGACATAATAAATTTATAGTCCTGAATAAGTGTACTATAAAGGACTGTCTTTCTTGTGATCTTGCTCTTACTATCCCTTAACTTAATTATATAAAATTGCTGCTGAGAGTTCAGGCAGAACTTCTCTATCCCTGACAAGCTAACAGCTCTTGACAAAACCTGGTCATTCATAACTTTCTTAAAGCCAGACCTTATGAGCAGGAAGGTGGGGAACTCTTAAAACACCCTGTAAAAAATATATACATGGGTGTAGATGACTTCAGGTATTGAGCCCTACTTCTGATATGTTAATCTTATGTGGGAGCATATGCCCCTGACCAGGTTCAGAATGGGCTCTATTAGGTGGCACCTGTGGTCCCCGCTGGGTCAGTTTAACTCAGAAACTAAAGGGCATATTTATTTGCCCCTTGCAACTGATAGGGGGTGGCCTGGCCCAGACTCCTTCAGTCTATGGCCAGATAAATGGGCGATCTTAGCACAGTATTCACCCTGGTGTAGCCTATGCACATCCTGTACCCGCCTCACACTTGACACCAGATTTACAAAACCATGTAAACCTAGGGGTGCGCCAAACCCTTCTGTCTCCTGAGGTGGGTTGTAATGTGGAGAAATAACTTTATTTCCGCTAGTTCTTTGCTCTTTCCATGTGTGTTGTATTCTGCAGCATGCATAGATTGAGGAAAATCCCTCTCTGGATTGTTTTTGTGCAGGAAGGTGTTCCTTCCTGCATAAAAACTCTCCTGCTGATAACAGAGACTGTTTTATATCATTGTGCAAGGGTGCCTGTGTTGGCAGTAGACTGACAAAACAGTGCCAGTGCAGGGGGAAGGGACATGGATGCACCATAGTACATAAAGACGGTGCTTTCCTGCCCTTTTACTTTGGCGTATGGCAGCTACAGACCTTGCTTCATTTTATGATTTTCTGCATAGTATATTTGCCCTTTTCAAGGGGATATACCTACCCAATCCTAAAGAAGATTGTGTTTGTGAATTGTAGTCCTGCTTTGCTTTATTTACTTATGCTTGCCTCTGTAGATGAATGTGTAAATGTAGATCTCTTGTTTTAATTAGCCGTTCACTATCGTAATAGTTTGCTTTTTTGATGTGATTTTGCTGATGTTTATTCATTTTTCTAACTTATTACTATGAATCTATTTTTATTGTTGATTTCTTTATGTATTGTGACATGTTTTCAAAGAGCTCATTTATGTTCGTTTATCAATGGTCTAATAGAGATAGTAAGAAGAAGGAAAAAGATTTGCATGTTTTGGCAAATCCCAGCTTAGATTTTGAGCCAGAAATTTGCCACAAAACTGGTGCAACTCTGGTGCAAAATGTTAGCAAATCTATTCCAATGTTTCTAAATCTGCTGGTGGGTGGCTCCTCAATGTGAGGGAGCTAGGACAAGAAAATATCCCTGATAAATATGTCTTTGGGCCAGCATAGAAACTACCAGTTCCAGTTCTTGGGGAAGAAAGCAGTAGATCAGAAATCTTGCAGTCATTTCCTGGCTCAGAGAAAGCTGTCAATTGATCAACGTAAAAAGTACTATGTTGTCAATTCTGTTCAGCAGACCACTGCTGAGACCAAGGAACCTCCAGTATCGAGCAGCACAACCTCTCCCAACTCTATGAGAGCTGTCCCAAGCAGAACACAGCTGTGAAGTCCTTCATCCTCTTCCCAGGACCGATGAGCTTGTTGAGTTTCCAGTTTCATGCTGAATGGCAGTTGTCATGGATTAACTGGATGCTATGGACCACAGGCAGAGCCTAAAACAAATGAAATCATTCCATTAAAAAAAATGTCTTGCATGAAAATAATTCAGATGTCGATTTTGAAAGAAACAAGCCTCCAGCTAATCAATGGTACAGATAGCTTCTGCCTTGGCATTTGTTCCATGGCAGCTATCTTCTATCCTGGACATATAACTGGACTGCAGATGGAGTCTTTTCTTTTTAACATGGATTTTAATTCTGATTGGGATTTTGCTTTTAATAGATGAGACCTTCCTATTCCTGAGAAAACAGTGCAGTTTCTTATGGTTTAGCCATTGAACCCACAATATACTTCTAATAGATCACATTGATTTATCATGCTGTGAATATCTCTGCATATCCTGTCCTGGACTGTGTTGTTTGGGAAAAGGTTACTTATCAAACTGTAGGTCCAACAGAAATGTCTAAAATCCCATATCTTCAAAAGTCTTTCTAGATGTTATAATGCCTAGCCCATTTGCAAATGATTGGGATATGAAGACTTTTGAATTCATTTATGATTTGTCCTCATACGCTACCTTAGCTATTGAGGATCCATATTTAAGTGCTGAGAATCACCAATAATTTTTCTGTTTTCATCATTATGGATATCACTATATTCATAGAACTAGCAACTACCAAAGAACTATGTAACAATACACAATTGGAGCATTGTTGGCCTCTGCCTGTAAATAGTCTTCAAGATTTCCAGAAAAGGTTGCCAAATTTTAACGGAGTACAGGTCAGACCCATCACAAAAATCGTAAAGATGTCTGAATAATAATCACAAGTTCATATTTTGTGTTCAGTTTATTGAAATACTTGCTGTCCAAGATTATGAATAATGGAAAAATACAAGTGAAAAAAGTTTAATAAGTATTTGGAGTATCAAGTTCTGGGATATTAAATGTATATCGGTTTTCTTTAAAGCATGTAAAACCCCAGAGAAATTATGGGCCTCATTCACAAGAATCTGCCGCATCAGCTCTGATGCATTAGATTTCTTGCGTTGCTCTGCGACCCCGTAACAAAGCCATGGATGCGCTGAATTAACAACACAGGGCTCGATGGCGCACATTTTCACAGATGCATCAGAAATTCTGCTGGACTAGTGTAAAACAAAATGGGTCCACTCCAGGAATGCGAGGAGGCCCCCATAGACATAGACATTGAAAATTCTGACACAGTGAAGGTGCAGAATGATGCAGTGAAATGTAAATTCCACTTCATCAGTTCTGCATAGCTTTTCGTCTGAGAAAGCCTCCCTTGCATACCATTGCCAGGAGCTGGCACCCAGGGGAGAACAGTGATGCTAAATGCCTCTATCGTCATTTTGTAGATTTGGAGTTGCTTTAGCTACGCCGCATCATCAAAAAACATTACGCTGCAGTGGCACAAGGGCCTTATAAATGGGGCCCTGTATTTCTAAACAAAACTGTTAGCGCGTCCGTCTATGTCAATTTATACACATCAGGACTCGTTTTAGGCCAATGAATCTTTGGGCCCAGTGGTGAGACACCGTAGGACGAGATAACTAATCAAAATATCGATCAATAGGTCAATAACATTGTCAACGTTTAACATCAAATTAGACATTAATAAACGTTCGGCGCAACCATGACCTTTCAGTCATGAATAACCACACCTTAATGGAGTTAATAAGTTTATTCCCTATTGATTACAATCTAGTAGCAAAGCATTAATCTCAAAGTCAATAAACACGTAAGCACGATTATAAGATGGCAACCACAATAAGCTTTCGATAATGCAAAGATTAGTAACATGAATAATCAGATAGATATAGGGGGATTATAACACATCGAATTTCTAAGATACTAGTTCAGCATAGCACCACGTCAGTCACGTCAGTTTGTCAGTCAGAGTGAATACCTCGTCTAACCTCTAATTAGCATTAGCATGTTGGGCATCATGCAAAACAATTTTGAACACCAATTTGGAAAACATCTAACTAAGGTCTCTATCAAAACATACAGCAGTTGGTACCTAGAAAGAAAGGCAAAATTAATTTCCATTAGCAACTATATAATTACCCTCCTCTGATTAGGTCAGCATTCAGGATCAGTCTTCGTCTTCAGGACATCAGTCAGATCGCCGTCAGTCTATCTAAGTTAGAGGCAAGAGACACTCTCCTCATAAGGAGAAAAGTGTAAGGGGCAGTAATATGGGCAAGGATAGTTTGTCTAAGTCTCAAGTCACAGAATAGTGTGACAGAGTTTCGGGATGTAATCAATATCATTCCCTACCTAATGCTCCTTTATTTCCTATGTCATGGGTTTTTATCCCTTTCTAGTGATTCATTCCCCCAAAATTCTATTGGTTAGTCAATACACCCCATCATTGTTGACCTATCAAATTATACATTAAGTAATGCATTTGTCATCTCTCGATAATATATTGGCTTCTGATTGGTCTTCATAATCAGTCTTCCGTAGGTGGCATATCCGGGGTTACTTCATCAGCTTGGCACACGTCTCAGGTTAAAAGTTCTCGTTCCCTCGTCTCATTGTCCTTGGAAGTATCTACAAATGTTTCGAAGCACAATCATTTTATACTAAAAGATGCTAGCATGCGGATGGGAAAATATCCCGATGTGTCGAACTAATACAGAGAGAACAATAGCTGGGTCATGGTTGTTTGCAAGTTCTGCACACTGAAGAGACAGGAAAAATACGCCTTTAATATGAGAGCTACACAGCTTCTGCTTGACTCACGCTAACTTAAGATATACGAGTTTAATGAATGTAGTTTCATACGTTTTAATGTGCTCAGTTAGGCAAACTATAAACGATTATTCCTTACAGTTGACATTAGTTTATACATATGAACGATTCTCCATTTTTATGAATAAGCTTTTAATGAATGTTTTATTAATACAGCATTGTTAGACATAAGCATTTCACGTCTATAATATGTAATATCAAAATACGCTCTCTCAATCCCTCCTCTGATGACGCTCGTCATCACAAATCTTCCAGGTTTTAACTTTTTGCCTTACGCATAATGCGCATTTCAACATCTTTTCCTTTATGTGAGCTTTCCCATATTTCATTAAACATTTTCTCTCTTTCACTTTCTTCGTTTCTTTTGGTTCTGTTAGCCAAATTTCTTTTCACCTTTTCATTAATTTTGCATATTCCCCAAAATCCCAATAAACAAATCAGAACAATTAATAATCCCATCATAATTTTTGCAAGTACCCCATTCCAAATTGCCGAGGCCGCCCGCCAAAGTCCTGCTGACAAATGACCGCACCGCGGTCAAAAGACCGCGGCGGCCATTCTTACATTTCCGCTGGGCCGGCGGGCGCTCTCCAAAAGAGCGACCGCCGGCCCAGCGGAAATGCCCCTGCAACGAGGATGCCGGCTCCGAATGGAGCCGGCGGAGTTGCAGGGGTGCGACGGGTGCAGTGGCACCCGTCGCGATTTTCACTGTCTGCTCAGCAGACAGTGAAAATCATGGTGGGGCCCTGTTAGGGGGCCCCTGCACTGCCCATGCCTGTGGCATGGGCAGTGCAGGGGCCCCCAGGGGCCCCACGACACCCGTTACCGCCAGCCTATTCCTGGCGGTGAAAACCGCCAGGAACAGGCTGGCGGTAAGGGGGTCGGAATCCCCATGGCGGCGCTGCTTGCAGCGCCGCCATGGGGATTCCCTGGGCCAGGGGAAAACCGGCGGGAAACCGCCGGTTCCCCTTTTCTGACCGCGGCGTTACCGCCGCGGTCAGAATGGCCCTGGAAGCACCGCCAGCCTGTTGGCGGTGCTTCCTCTGCCCTCTGCCCTGGCGGTGTTACACCGCCAGGGTTAGAATGAGGGCCTAAGTTCTTTTAGATCCTTCAAATCTGTACTATCTCTAGTCAGGTTAGTAAGCATGCTTCTAATTTTCTTACTATTGTCAGGTATATACGAGCAACAATGTCGCTCATTAAGCATTTTGCACACACCTCCACTCTTTGCTAAAAAATGTCTAAAGCAAGCCGGTTTTGAAGAGTCATAGCTCTTTCTGCAGCAAGTTCTGTATCCATCAGGAGTATAGCTCCTGTGAAATTTGTCAGCATGTTATCCACAATACTAGACAACTTTTGAATTTTCATAGAATTTAAGACAACCCTTATTGAAGGGATTATAGCACCAAATATGTCTCCAAAGACAGCCGCCACTGATTCTCGTTTTTGTCTGGTATGTTGTAATTCAGACGTTTTAGGTAGTTGTTTTAAGTCATCAATCTGGTAAATCTTTGGGAATATTATTCCCAAATAACATGTCCCATACCATCCCTTAGGGAGACGGTAATACGCATTTAACCCACAGATGTAATAGATTCCAGGAATCGCTGGGTCTTGTCCATTTAACATAAAGGTCCATTTGCTCTGAAACAAAAACACATGCCTACATTCACTCGTTCCTACAAACAAATTATCTTGATCAGATTTTGGTCTATATATACAGAGTCTACCTACGTGTAATGCATCTATAGCTGACTTGCCTTGGGTTTTAATTTCAGTATAAGCATAATCATTTGCATAAGTGCGTTTTTCTAAACCTTTTTCTAATCTTTCTTTTAATGCTTTGCGCCTATCATCTGTGTGATCTAAAAAGCTTTTCTCTACAGGAGACAGTAAACATGTCAAGTTATTGCGATGTGCATAAGCAGTTCCAAATGTTAGTGTTGGCTCAAAGAATCCTCTAACTAATTTTATATCATGCTCTTTAGCTAACTTATTTAAGAATTCAATAACAGGCACAAAAGAAAACACAACATCCAAATTTGAATAAAAATATTGCACATGCTCTTGATTATAAAATCTTGTTAGTAGCAAGCTACAACTAATCCCATACGTAAGAGGGAGGCTATGATAAGTAACTCCCTCCTGCACAGATGAAGGAATTTTAGTACACACATAACAGTCTTTTGCATTCATAGTTTCCACATACTCATTTAGTAGGCGATAGAAAACATTAGTAGAAAGCTCCCTGTTTGGATTAGTTCCCTCATGCAGATGTTTTGTGTCTTGCTCGAATTTCTCCCATGGTGATAGTTTATTAGTTGTAGTAGTAGTCTCAGGTTTTGAAGTTGCATTAGTAGTTTCACTCTCTCTCCATGGCATTCCTACAATCACTCCCACAATCATTATTGCACATACAGCACCTATCATAAGTCCTAACCAGCCACACACTTTACTTCCCTTGTTACTATAAGCCATGTTTGTATAGAATCAAACAGTAGATCAACAATCAACTCTGTGTAGCAAACTCTTTCTGCGTAATTTACAGCGTCTTCACTCAATCCAGGACCCTTTTCGTCAATTCAGGTTAGCAGCTTGTCGTAATCAGGTTTCTATAAGTCAAATCCAGGTTTAATGTCACTTTCCGGTAGTTTTTTTTTCTTTTTTTCTCTTTTTCTCTAAGATTCTTGTTTTTTAGCTTTCACAATTTTCAATGTCTTTCTCTTCAATTTTCTTGTTGTATTTTCTTCAGGTACCGTAGTACTGGCCTGGTATTTCTCGATCAAAACAGAACGCTAAGAATTCTTGTTGCCATTCAGCGTTTGTAGCGTATGCCCATTCAGGACCGGTATATCTTCTGTTTGCTATTCTTTTTCTTTTTATTCTTCGTTCACCTTGCTGTTCTCCTTCACTCAGATCGTCTGCTCGTGAGGTATCGCTTTCCTCTATTATTGTTTCATTCGCTATTTTTCTTATTCTAAAGTGTGAATTGTCTGGCCAATTGTCACCTCTGTTCGTCTTGCTTCGGCGTTTTCCCTCAGTACCTCGGACAGCACCCTCCTCTGGTAATATGGTGTTTTCTCCTGATAGGCTTGGAACTCGTTCGGCAGATCTTGATTCGTTCTGATTTAAATTTGACACTTCTCCGTCTCTCTCTCCTTGTTCGATACTGTATTCAGTTTCTGAATTGTATTCGTCTGCTTCTGGGAGAACCTCTCCTTGACTTTGTTCTCCTGCTGCCTCCACTGAGATTGGCACTTCGTCACCTCTCTCGAATTCACTGATAGTTTGAGGGACACGGCTGTTCTCAGCGGGCTCTCCTGTAGTCTCAGATCCTTCTTGACTGATCTCTGATTCTGAGACTTCTCCTCTTGAGGTTGCTGCACCGGAATTTTCAAGTTCCTCTTCAACAGGACACGCTACCCTTTTTGTATGACTGGCATGTATCCAGTTGGGAACCCCGGCACACTTCACAGCAGTAGTGGTTGTCAATATCACTTGATATGGCCCTTTCCAACGCGGCTCAAGACACAATTTTCTTACGTGCTTCTTGACAACCACCCAGTCACCAGCTTGCAGAGAGTGTCCTGGTTCGCCGATTGGCGGTAACGTGTTAGCTTCCACCTGGTGAGAGAAAGAGCGAATCACGTCAGCCAAACTCTTGCAGTAATCCAACACCATATCATCTGTAATATTCACTAGTGCATTTGCAGGTACCTCCGGTAACCTCATTGCTCTGCCCATGAGGATTTCATGTGGGGACAATCCTGTTTTCTTATCTGGCGTGTTTCTCATAGACATCAGCACTAGAGGTAATGCATCTGGCTACTTCATGTTTGTTGCTGCACACATTTTTGCTATTCTTGATTTCAAAGTACCATTCATCTGTTCGACTAGTCCTGAAGCTTCAGGGCGATAGCTACAATGCAGCTTTTGTTCAATGTTGAGTGCGGCACACAGGAGTTTAATCACCTCATTGTCGAAGTGTCTTCCCCTATCTGATTCTATAGAAACCGGAAACCCAAACCTGGGTATTAATTCTCTGAGTAGTAGTTTTGCAACTGTAAGACTGTATTCCTACGTGTGGGATATGCCTCAATCCAATGGCTAAAAACACACACAATCACCAACACGTATCTCAGACCTCCACAAACAGGCATTTAAATGAAATCCATTTGTATCTTATTAAATGGACCACCAGCTCTTCCAATGTGGCTCAAAGTTACCACAGTTCCTTTTCCAGCGTTCATTTGTTGACAAATGACGCATCTGTGACAAGTAATTTCTGCGGCATGTCTGAATTTTGGATTGAACCAATCGATTTTAAATGATCTGATCATGGCATCTCTTCCCAAGTGAGCCTGCCCATGATACAATCGGGCAAATTGTGACAGAAGACTGTTTGGCAACACTAGTTTTCCCTCTCTTGATACCCAAATATCGTCTTCTCTCTGTATACACTGCATTTTCTGCCAGGAACGTTTTTCCTCCTTACCAACGTGACTTTGTAGTGTTTTTAATTCGTCTAAGGTATCAACCACTCGTAATGCTAGACTTAAGGTTGTGTCATTCTCAGGTTGTGGTAACAGCTCCCATTGTTCTTTAAAGGATATACAGTTTAATGCACAAAATCTGGCAACCTGGTCTGCATAACCATTCCCCATTGACACAAAATCTTGTGACCTGGTGTGAGCACTGCATTTCACCACAGCAATTTCAAGAGGCAACTGAATCGCATGTAACAAATCTCTTATCTGTTCTCCATTTTTCACTGGTGAACCAGAGGATGTCATAAATCCTCTTTGTGACCAGAGTTGACCAAAATCGTGCACAATTCCAAATCCGTATCTGCTGTCTGTATAGATTGTGACTTTTAAATTTACAGCAGCATGGCAGGCTTTTGTGAGAGCTATCAATTCTGCCACTTGTGCAGAAAACACTTTCTCGAGCCAGGAGGCTTCGACTATACCGGATATGGTACATACTGCATAACCAGCTCTCAAGGTTCCTGATGAATCTCTTAGACAGGACCCATCAACGAACATAATGTAATCGTTTTCCTTTAACTGGGTATCTTTTATATCTGAGCGAGGTTTGGTACTGAGCTCAGTTACCTCCAGACAATCATGCTCAAATTCTTCCCCATCTTTTATTTCTGTATTCTCAATGGGAAGTAGAGTTGCCAGGTTCAGTACAGTACACCTTTTCAATGTGACATTTGGTGACCCCAGAATAATTGTCTCATATTTGGTAAGTCGGGCATTTGTCATGTGTTGTGTCTTAGTTCGTGTCAGCAGAATTTCAACAGAATGTGGAACCAATACTGTTAGGGGATATCCCATAACTATGCCCTCGCATTGTGAAAGGCTTTGACCAACTGCTGCGACTGCTCGCAAACAACCCGGTAAGGCTGCTGCGACAGGGTCCAAAGTAGCCGAAAAATATGCTACAGGGTGATTTGCATCTCCATGGACCTGTGTTAAAACAGACAAAGAACAAGCATCACGTTCATGACAGAACAACAAAAATGGCTTCTCATAATCAGGCATTCCTAATGCTGGAGCTCTGCACATGCACTCTTTCAGCTCTAGAAATGACTCAAGCTCTTCTTTTGTCAATGTGATTGTGTATGGTTCATCCTTAACTTCCTTTCCTGTCAGTTTTGTTAATGGTTTTGAAATGATCGAGAAGTTGGGTATCCACTGGCGACAGTAGCCCACCATTCCCAGGAACATTCTGACATCTCTCTTTGTTGTTGGGGGATTCATTTGTAAAACAACTGTTATTCTTTCTTTTGATATTCTTCGAGACCCTTTCTCAATCAGATGTCCCAAATATTTTACTTCTTTTTGGCAGTACTGCAGCTTCTTAGGTGACACCTTATGTCCGTTTTTCCCTAAATGATTCAATAAGGCAATGGTATCATATTTGCAGCTGTCTTTGGTTTTGGATGCAATCAACAAATCATCAATGTACTGCACAAGAGTCGAATTGTAAGGTAGCACAAGGGGTTCCAAATCCTTCTTCAATATCTGATTGAAGATGGATGGTGACTCAGAAAACACCTGAGGAATTCTGCACCAACTGTATACCTTATCCAGGAATTTGAAACTGAACAAAAACTGGCTGTCCTCGTGAAGTGGAATCGAGAAAAACGCTTGTGATAGGTCTACTACGGTAAACCATTCAGCATCACAAGGAACCTGGTACATTATTACTGCTGGGTTGGGAACCACAGGGCAGCATTTTACCACGATTTTGTTTATTTTTCTCAAATCCTGCACAATTCGAACTTTCCCACAGGGCTTTCTCAAACCCATAATTGGAGTTACACAGACTACTCAGGACTTCTTTCAAAACTCCCTGTCTGAGAAAATCTGCAATTATCTGTGTCACTTCAATAAGGACATCCTGAGTCATGTGATATTGTGACATTTGTGGGAACACTGCATTCGGCTTTATCTGCACCTGGATTGGTTTTACTCCCTTTATTAATCCAACCTCCTTTCCAGTCAAATCCCATACTTTCTCTATCACCGATCCTTGCAGATCAGCAGGTAGATCGATCAAGGTGAACACTGGGAAAAGGGTAATTAGAGGGTAATCTTCATTAATCTCTCCTCCTTCTTCCATAAACTGACCCTCATCTGCCTCGTCATCACTGTTTGTCTGAACCTCTATTCCACCATCGGAACAGGTAATTGAACATTTGGTTTTGCACAATAAGTCTCTTCCTAACAAGGACACTGGACTTGAATCGCACACAACAAATCTATGCAGGCCCTGGAAATTTCCAATTTCAACCTGCACTGGGTCAGTGATTGGATTAGTCAGGTACTGATTAGCCACACCGACCACTCGTATGGTGCGCCCTGAGAGAGGTAATCTTGGTACCTCTGCACTGCGAACAGTAGAGCGTGTAGCTCCTGTATCAACTAAAAATGAGACTTTGTAGCCCATTACTTTTCCCTCCACATATGGGCCTCTCTGGTCTACCTCTAAGGATGCGGCGAGTCTGCACTCTTCACTGTCTGAGCTATCATCTGACCAGTTCCCATTCATCTCATTTTCACCTCTTAGTGGGAATTGTTGTACAGTGTTGTTTTGATTTGTTACTTGACCTGTGACCTGGTGAGGAAGCATCACCTGTCGCTGTCCCATCGGAGCTAGGGGTAACTGCATTTGCTGTCTAGGCACCATAGAGATCTGCTGTTGCATCGGTTGTACTGACACTGTTTGGAAACGCGGCATTTGCATTTGCTGCATTGGTTGCACCCCTGTCATTTGCACCAAATTATTTTGATAGTTCTGATTCGGGTGTCTCATTCTTGAACCTCGTGAATTTTGCAATGTACCGGCATTGTTACTCTGCTGAACTGTACCATCCTGCATTACATTTGGACAATCCCGTTTCCAATGTCCCACGCCCCCGCACGCATGGCATAGTGACATCTTTTTCACTCCTTGACCATCACCTTGAACAACAACATTATTCATGTCCGCACCACGGTTCACAAACCTTCGACCTCTACCTCTCGGCTGTGCCTGAAACACACCATTCAATTGCGGTTGTTGCTGTATCATTTGCTGAACACCATTTCCCTGTATTCCAGCCTGTGCAGCTCTTATCTGCATCACCATCACCTTCTCCTTCAACTTTTTCTGCTTTAACTCAATTTCGTCACTACAGTATTTCGCATACTGTAATACTTCATCAATCGGTTTAGCTTGCCAACAAATCAAATGATTTTTAATCATTTGGCTGACCTCCGGTCTCAGCCCTTCGACAAATCTGAACACAAGATGATTCATGTCCTTCGGCTCAATTGTTTCAGTACCACTGTAATGTTTGAATGCCTTTAACAATCTTTCATAATATGCATGTATTGACTCTTTAACCTCTTGAGAGGTCCGGTCAATTTTCTGCCAATCAGTCACCTTCGGCGACACCTTTTGTTTCAAAAACTCAATCACTTTATGATAATATTTCATCACCTCTTCAGAAGGTGCTCCAGTCACTTTATCCCTTGCTGGTTCTCTTGTGGGCCAATCTACCCCTCTCTTGCACTCAAGCCACAAGTCTGGCGGAACAATAATCTCAAACAAGGTATTTAAGTCTTCCCAGAGACACTTCGCAAGCTTCACGATACTGTCTGTCTGTGCTGTCTGTTGATACCACTCGATCGGTTTTTCTCTTAACCTGGGATAATCATTCATAAAGGACAAAATGTCTCCCCTGGACCAAGGCACATGCACTAAAACGCCACCAGCTGTTTCTCTCATAGGTAAGATTTTCACTGTCTCTAAGTTTGGTGTGACTGTTGTTTCATTAGACACTGGACTATCTCTTTTTCCCTTATCTTTTTTCTTCATCCATCGGCCTTCCCATTTCTCTAGTGCTCCCCAAATTTGTGCGCTTTGCAGCAGCTCTTTCAAATGTGTCTTCATGCCTGCAGATCTCATGTGCTCAAAATCTTTTGAGTCAAAATCTAATCTATAACTTTGTTTCAAATGTTTTGTGTTCCCAATGTCGATATTGTATTTGTCTGCCAAATTCGTCAATTTCTGATGTACTTTGCCTACCTCTTTGGTGATTTTAGGACATAGGTACCTTAATTCTGCCTCAGTGTAGGACTCCAATCTATTTACTCCCATTGTTTCATCCACCAATTCAGCAGCTTCTGCTCCTAGCCGTAATAGATTTAGGTATTCGTCGTGTTTCTCTTTCTCAGGTTCGATCGCAGTTGCTGTAGCCCTTTGTGATGTGCAGGATTTCTCTAACCACTCATTTAACTGTTGTACTGTAAAACCCTGCAATGAAATGTTCCCTGCATGTATCATTGGAGTGTATGAGGTATTTGTACTCATAGTTTGGGGAGTCAAGACTCCTAATCCTGCTTGTCGCATTGCTTCAAGAGGTGCTCCTATTGGACTAAGGTCCATTAAGGGTCTTGATTGTTCACAAGCCTGTCCTCCCTGTGTCATTATTTGTGGAGTTATAAGAGGCCCTCCTCTTATTGTTTCATGAGTTAGGACTCCCTGTTCACACATCCTGGTTTTCTCTTGTGCGTATAACGGCACCGGGGGACCAACTGTAATGGGTAGTGATATAGCAGCAGGTGTCTGGCCTGCTCCCAAGCTTCATGGAGCTTCAACACCATAGGTCTGATTTAATAATCCTGGTGCAGGTTCTTTTAAAGGACCCGCTACTGGGTTATACCCAGGTATCAGTTTCGGCGGTTGTGACACTAACTGCGGAGTTGATTCAATCTGCATTAACCTTGGCTTCGTATATATCGGGTCTGGCTGCACCACCAAGTTCGTAGTAGTCTCAAGTACTGGAACATCAGGATAAATTCTTTTTATCTGTGGTGGAGGCTGTAACTGTATCGGCGGGTCTGGAGCAGTGGGTACACTGACACCATTCTGTATCAAAGCTGTATCGCTAGTCTGCACTGTATCAGTAACACCCTTCTCTTTCGTCTGGTTCCCAAGATCCAAGCTAGTACTTGGAGCATTGTCGTTCACCGCGTAAGGTGGCGGACGATCATGTAACAACCTATCCATAAACGCCTCATCATCTGAATCGTCCTCTTCCTCCCAAGATCTTTTATTCTCTTTGTGTTTGACTGGCTCTTTGTCAGTTTTGCAAGAAGCTTTCTTTCCCTGTGTTTCCTCTCCCTGGGTTATTGCCGGAAACAGCTTCAACCCATCCACTATTCCTCGTCTCCACATTTTGTTCTCATTATCCCACCTAGCCTCTGCATAGGATTTTTCAGCTCTTGTCAGTCTCCTGTGAAATCGTTCTTGTCTATGTTTAAGAGCCATCAGGTCCCAAATTGCCAAAGCCTCATACTGTGCTGGTCGAGGAGGTGGTTGCTGCGTACTTAACATCCACCTCAGATTTTCTAACACCTTTTGATTAAACGTTCCATGTTCGGGAAACGCTAGACACCCTTCTTTCTCTGTCAGTTTACGCCATTGTTTTATCCATAAACACGGTGCAACACCCTATTCTTCCATAACCGTGTAAGCTGGCGTACCCTCAGGTGGTTTAGGTTCCCCATCAGTCGCAACGATATACACATCTCCTTTCAATGCGCTTTTAAATGCCTTAACAAAATTCATTTTATTTTATTTTTAACTCAGAAACAGCTTTGTTCCCAGGACACTCTTCACCTACCCTTTGCTCAACCTATTGCCTCTCACGGACGGCAGCCAATCCGTGCGCGACCCCTCTCGACATCTGACCTATCCCAGCGCGGCACCACTGATGTCACACTCACACACACTGCAGCTGACAAAGTCTTGCGGCTTGTCCACACCTCATTAACTCCTTCAACTCATACAAACTAATGCAAATTATTGCTAGCACTTGAATGACAACACAAATCTGCCGGTTTACTACAGGAAGGGTAACACATTCGCTTCAGAACTTTACAGAGATTTCACTTGAAGCCTCGGCCGCTACTCTCTCCTTCTCAGTTCCCTCATACGCAAGCAGAATTCGTCCTGCAAATCCTACTCTCGACTTGTCAATGACTCCTTCTAGTGCACTTTAGAACTTGTCAAATCTCCATCGAAGGTTACACACATGCATCATAACTCGAAACTCGATCTGTCAACCACGCCCGATTGACCTACTAAACCGCACAGATTACAACATAAACCATTTTATCATCATACTCCGGAGTCTTAGACCTCAATAGGCCCGTATACAACAACCAACCACGTGGATAATTTTGAGCAACAAGCGCTGCATTCACATGAAGTACGCCGACTTCCCTACTTTCATGCTGTGGAGTACGCCCACTCCTTCTAAACAACACTTAATTTGGCCTAATCACACTCAAGTATTCACAATCACCTGCAAAGTGCATAAGATTTAATAAGCGCAAAAACCCTAACCACACATACTATGGTGCCGAAAACATTCCCAACTCATTTAGGCAGGTTCAGAGATCCCGGGAAAGCCCATGGCAGATCTAGCAACTCATCATCTTTCCAATTTGCATTATCACAAGAAAACAATTGAACAGTGAAAACTCCGTCCTAGGGCCCCCAAGGGCCAAACCGTACTCTGCTACCAGAACTGTTAGCGCGTCCGTCTATGTCAATTTATACACATCAGGACTCGTTTTAGGCCAATGAATCTTTGGGCCCAGTGGTGAGACACCGTAGGACGAGATAACTAATCAAAATATCGATCAATAGGTCAATAACATTGTCAACGTTTAACATCAAATTAGACATTAATAAACGTTCGGCGCAACCATGACCTTTCAGTCATGAATAACCACACCTTAATGGAGTTAATAAGTTTTATTCCCTATTGATTACAATCTAGTAGCAAAGGCATTAATCTCAAAGTCAATAAACACGTAAGCACGATTATAAGATGGCAACCACAATAAGCTTTCGATAATGCAAAGATTAGTAACATGAATAATCAGATAGATATAGGGGGATTATAACACATCGAATTTCTAAGATACTAGTTCAGCATAGCACCACGTCAGTCACGTCAGTTTGTCAGTCAGAGTGAATACCTCGTCTAACCTCTAATTAGCATTAGCATGTTGGGCATCATGCAAAACAATTTTAAACACCAATTTGGAAAACATCTAACTAAGGTCTCTATCAAAACATACAGCAGTTGGTACCTAGAAAGAAAGGCAAAATGAATTTCCATTAGCAACTATATAATTACCCTCCTCTGATTAGGTCAGCATTCAGGATCAGTCTTCGTCTTCAGGACATCAGTCAGATCGCCGTCAGTCTATCTAAGTTAGAGGCAAGAGACACTCTCCTCATAAGGAGAAAAGTGTAAGGGGCAGTAATATGGGCAAGGATAGTTTGTCTAAGTCTCAAGTCACAGAATAGTGTGACAGAGTTTCGGGATGTAATCAATATCATTCCCTACCTAATGCTCCTTTATTTCCTGTGTCATGGGTTTTTATCCCTTTCTAGTGATTCATTCCCCCAAAATTCTATTGGTTAGTCAATACACCCCATCATTGTTGACCTATCAAATTATACATTAAGTAATGCATTTGTCATCTCTCGATAATATATTGGCTTCTGATTGGTCTTCATAATCAGTCTTCCGTAGGTGGCATATCCGGGGTTACTTCATCAGCTTGGCACACGTCTCAGGTTAAAAGTTCTCGTTCCCTCGTCTCATTGTCCTTAGAAGTATCTACAAATGTTTCGAAGCACAATCATTTTATACTAAAAGATGCTAGCATGCGGATGGGAAAATATCCTGATGTGTCGAACTAATACAGAGAGAACAATAGCTGGGTCATGGTTGTTTGCAAGTTCTGCACACTGAAGAGACAGGAAAAATACGCCTTTAATATGAGAGCTACACAGCTTCTGCTTGACTCACGCTAACTTAAGATATACGAGTTTAATGAATGTAGTTTCATACGTTTTAATGTGCTCAGTTAGGCAAACTATAAACGATTATTCCTTACAGTTGACATTAATTTATACATATGAACGATTCTCCATTTTTATGAATACGCTTTTAATGAATGTTTTATTAATACAGCATTGTTAGACATAAGCATTTCACGTCTATAATATGTAATATCAAAATACGCTCTCTCAAAACCATTAAGCAGTCAACATGTATGAGATTTGCATCCACTAGAGATCAAAAAATATAATTCATTGAACAAGTTAATTTGGCACAAGTCCGGGTTGGCAGTGAAATGAAGACTTTACTGATGCTGAATTCAAATGGTGCTTAAAGCTTGACTGCGTTTGTAGCAGATGGAAATGCCTTTTGGCCAATATATACTAATGTGTGCATGAAAATGTTTATTTCTAAAGCTGCTGGACCCTTAGCAAATAGACTGGATCGCCTATATTGCATATATTCTGGCTTCATAATAATCACCTATGTTATGGGTAAATTGTGTCAGATTGTATTTACTAATTTTAGTTAGACTGCAGCACAAAGAAAGACTGTTCAGGAGCGGCTGGTTGCAATGATAACTGGACTACTGATCACACAATCCGTCTCTCGCTCCACCTTCAGGAGAGAGGAGAGATGACTGGACTATTAAAGCCTGCTGTAAGAGACACAAAAAGACTGCTGGGCAGATGCCGATTGCATCGCTCAAGGGACAACAGATCCAACAATCCGGCTCTCACTCTACCTTCAGAAGGGAGGAGAGGCTTCTGGGCTATGAAGGACTCTCTAAAGCCCACAGTGTGAGGCGGGTACAGGATGTGCATAGGCTACACCAGGGTGAATACTGAGCTGGGATCGACCCATTTATCTGGCCATAGACTGAAGGAGTCTGGGCCTGGCCACCCCCTATCATTTGCTAATTGACTTTTCGGTTCGGCAGAGGACCAATTAAACAGCATGGGCGAGAGAAAATGGTTTCATCTAACAATGTTAAGGATGGGCAAGTAAGTGCTTCTATTAAGTTCTACATCTCAAATGTGATGGGGCAAGTTAATTCTGAGAGCACAAAGGGAAGATGAGATTCCGCTCAATAGGCAATATTTGAGGTGGTGAGCATTTTGTTGCACATAATATTAAACAACTCGCACCTGCACAAGGTAACAGATAAGTCCCTAAACACCTTCACAGCATTGACAAGGAATATGTATGTAGCAACTGCAGAACTATGAACCTCTAACACTAGCGACAAGTTCTAATTTAAAATTTAGGGCCAGGTGTAGCAAAGGGTTTTTCCCATTCTGTGTCAATGGGAAAATGTGTTCGCACATATGGCCCTTACTTCCTCCCAAGAGAAGTAAAGAATCTTCCTGTTCAACACGGCAGAAATATAAACAAGCTAGGGCTTGCGTTGCACTTTCAGTAAACCATCAAAACCCGCCCCTTGTTTCTGCCCGCTCTGCTTGCGCTAATATGTGCGCCGGGAGCTCATTTTATCAATGGTAAACAGAGTGATGTAGTTATTTCCCTGTGGGATAATTTTCTCTCCTTACTGAAAGATTTGAAAAAGAACATGTTCTCTGGTGTACCGGGCAGCCTAAAGGTTGTGGAAAGCACATTATTTAGGGGCATATTTATACTCCGTTTGCGCCGGAATAGCGTCGTTTTTTTTAACGCAATTTCGACGCAAAACTAACTCCATATTTATACTTGGCATTAGACGCGTCTAGCGCCAAAGTCCATGGAGTTAGCGTCATTTTTTAGCGTGGACACCTACTTTGCGTTAATTATATGCAAGGTAGGCGTTCCCGTCTAAAAAATCGACTCCGAGGCATGTGCGTCGGATTTATACTCCCGGGCAAAAATCACGCCCGGGAGTGGGCGGGTCAAAAAAAATGACGTACGGCCGCTTTTGCGCAGTTTTTTAGCGCCTGCAAAAGGCAGGCGTTAAGGGACCTGTGGGCTCTGAAGGAGCCCAGAGGTGCCCTCCCATGCCCCCAGGGACCCCCCCTGTCACCCTTGCCCACCCCAGGAGGACACCCAAGGCTGGAGGGACCCATCCCAGGGACATTAATGTAAGTTCAGGTAAGTTTTTTAAAAAAAAATGTTTGTGGCATAGGGGGGCCTGATTGTGCCCCCTTACATGCCACTATGGCCAATGACCATGCCCAGGGGACAGAAGTCCCCTGGGCATGGCCATTGGGCAAGGGGGCATGACTCCTGTCTTTGCTAAGACAGGAGTCATTTCTATGGGGGTTGGGAGTCGTAAAAAATGGCGCAAATCGGGTTGAGGCGAAAAAATTGCCTCAACCTGACTTGCCCCATTTCTTGACGCCCAAGCCCCATATCCCCCTACGCCGACGCTGCTTGGTGTACGTCGTTTTTTTTTACGCACACCAGACGGCGCCGGCGGCTAACGTCATTCAATAAATACGGCGCCCGCATGGCGCTTCAGAATGGTGTTAGCCGGCGCTAATTTTTTTTACGCAAAACTGCATTGCCGCAGTTTTGCATCAAAAAGTATAAATATGGGCCTTAATCTCTCGGAACATATCAAAGATTTTCTGAGTGCTCATACGTATAGGACCAAAGATAAGTATGTGCAATGTTGGTTAAAGTATAATTCAGATAAAACGCATAGGGCTAGATTAACAAGGCCCTACCACCACCACTTTTTGCGACGCTCTGGGGTGCTAACCACTGCTCATATTTACAAGGAGTTGTAACACACTTTTAGTGGCTTAGCGCCTCCTTGCAAGTATGGGCCCCTCCAATGTAGTTTTCTGCAGAAGAGGGGGGTGCAATGCAATGTTGCTGTGGGCATTCCATCACAACACCCATTCCTTTTAACGCTGCCCCAGATTTACAAAAAATCGTAAATCTGTGGCTGAACCAGGGGTGGCGTTAGTATGGCGCAACAAGGAGAAATACTCTTATTTCTCCTGATTTTTGCTTTTCTTATGTGTGCTGCATTCTGCAGCACAAGTAGAAGAAGCAAAGTGCCATGGATGATTGTTTATGTGCAGGAAGGTGTCCCTTCCTACACATGAACAATCATTCAATAATGACCATTTGCTACTACTGTGTGTGCTGCATTCTGCATTCACCATTGTAGTTTGTTTATGTGCTGGAAGGGACACCGTCCTGCACATAAACAATCATCCTCCTCAATGCAGACACCCTTGCACTATGGTGCAGGGATGCCTCTGTTGGCGCAGGCAGCTTCATTTAACACTGACGCAGGGGGAAACACAGTGCTGTGCCGTATTCTTGTGAAAACTGTGCAGCCCTGCAATTTAAAACTGGCGCAGTGCGGTGCCGCTGATTTTGGCGCAGCATGGCACTGAACCAATTTCTTGTAAGTCTGGCCCATAGGGGCTTATTTCCAAGCCCCTTGAGCTGCCGGAGCGCCACTTTTTACAATATAAAAAGTGACACCCAGCCTTTTTGCTGGGCCACCCTCCATCAAAACAAAAGGGCAGGAACGGTGTTTTCCTCTTTCTATGTGTGCTGCAGAGGAAAAGACTGGGAGGAATAATGTTATTTCTCCCCGTTGCGCCACTTTAACTCCATCCCTGAGGTATAGGAATCTGATGCATTCCCAGACTTGTGAATCTGGGTATACGCCAGATTCCATCATATTCCATAGTCGATGCGTGGTAACACCCACAGCAATACCCATGGAACGCCCCTTTCATGCAGTGTTATGCGTGAAAGGGGTCAATATATACAAGGCCATGGAACGCCCTGCAAGGTGGCTTTGCTTGACCTTGTAAATATGGGGCAGCATACTGCGCCACCGGACTGTAAAACAAATGATGCTCCGTTGGCACAGTGTGTCACTAGGGCCTTGTAAATGAGGCTCATAGTATCCTGGGCCATGATGGAGATGCTAGGCCTCTATCAGCTCAGCTGTTTTTCCAACATTTTAAGGCTAGTGGGGGCATCAAAGGGGCAAACGAGGAATCTATACAATCTGTGAAGAGACTACTAATACAGCCATGTTATCTTCTAAAGTCCCTAGTGCTGAGGTTACATCCTTTGTATTGTCACCTCCAACCTCTAAATACCAGAATAATAGAGACCAGCCACAACACTGTATGAATGTTTTATGAAAGGATTGTTTTGCTTTCACTAATGACCAATCTGACAAAAATCTCTGGAATGCACTTCTTAGTTCAAAGAATACATTTATTATTATTTCTCCATGAGGTTCCTAAAAAGAGATTAGTAGGTCTAAAGCATACATTTAAAAATAGTCACAGCAATTAAAGGAAAAAATATCAAAATGATTCTCAAATGTGCACAGCAAATATATGTGATTATATTATAGCATAATTGCAAAGCAAAGAATAAAGTAAAAAAGTCATCATGGTAGGGACTGCCAAGCTCTTCATCTTTCTCATGCCAGCAAGAAGATGACCCCGTTCAACTGCAAGAAAGAGATTAACACCCTCACGGGACAAGTGTCAGGCATTGGACGTCCAATCCTGACCGAGGTCTTAGAAGTTGTTTTGTCAAAAAAATCAAAACCCATATTTTGGTGGTATTTCTATTTAACTCTATCACCTCATGGCAGGACATTAAAAAAAATAATGCCGTCCCTCTGAGGCTCTTCTATTGACCAAGGCCCATGAGCAATTCAGTGAATCTCCCCATTCAAGAAATGTGATTGGGCAAACTGAGAGAAAATACATCAGGGCACAAGTTGGGGGTACATGTAGATGGACAGCATTCACCCACTATTTTTAGAGGGTGAACACTGTCCTCCCTGCTAAGAAGTTGGGCCCTACTTCAAAATATACTGAAGTCATCCCGGTGTAATTTTCAAACACTGGGACACATTCAGCAGTTCCTGCACCTTGTCTGCTATAGATTCGATCCCAGCAACAACGTGCAACCAAGGAGGGGCCCTTCATGTTTGAAACTCCAGCTGCACCCATGACAGAGGCTGAATTTAAGGGGACAACAGGTCTCCTTTTGTTCGAGTACCCTGCCCCGGAGTTATCTGGGAGGGAATGCCTCGATGTAAATGCACTGGAAGGGAAACAAAAGCACACAGCTTGTTAGCACTTCCCACTCACTTAAGAGAGGTAAGTTTTGACTTTGTTCAGTCCCTATATATGCATGCTCTGTGATAATGTCAGATATGTTGCTCTCTCCCAGTGTTTACACAAAATAACAATTTAAATTTGACTATTTTTATTTCTTTTATAGCACTATCCATCCCAATGCAAGGTGTCAGAGTGCTTTACATCACCCGTACACATTACATTGACAACAAATCATGCAAGTTTGTAAATCACTGTACAGCACATGTTACATAAGGCAGGGAAGGGTATAAGGTGCAGGAGTCACATCTCATTGTTCATAGCTCACTGCACTGTATTAGAAGGATTACAGTGCAACTGCAAGAAATAAAATCTCTGTGTAACCCACTTACCTATGTACATAAAATAAAAATCTATCATCTGCATTTTACATGATGTGCTTTTCAGGAGACACATTCACCCTCTATGCTACTTTGAGTAAAAACTGTGACTAGTCAAAACACAGATCTTTACCGCAAATGTTTTAACCACTAGAGTTATCTTAGCATTATTATTATTCCCTCAGATTTACTAGGAACACTAAGGTGCAGGAGGCGCTAAGGGGCTCAAGGAAAGTGATGCTGCACTGGGTACAGCACTACGTTTCTTAAATCTGCCCCATTGTCCTCCTTAAGCAGGCATACCAGCTTTGCATGGGTTAGCTCTCCAGTCCCACTTCCCTGTCAAAGGATCATGGTTATTCCCCTTTTATTTGAGGCCACATTTCAGCTGGGTCCCGCTAGTAAGTTCAAGTCTAAGAATTTCCATGATGGCTTTAGGAAAGTCAAAGTGCCTTCTCGCTGTAGTATGTCAGTCAGAGCAGGTTGCCCCAAGGCCTGGCAGCCCAGTATTCGGTCTTAAACACTGTCACTGGAGGGGAAGTTCAGAGTGGGCCTGGCCCTGGATGCTACAGTAGAGGTTTATGGGGTAAGCCTCCCTGTTAGAAATGGGGTCTCTAGTTAGCAGAGGTATACACCCTTGTCCAAGTAGGGACCACAATCTTAGTCAGGGTAAGTCACACACAATCCAAATTATTCTGTTGCCACCCTCTGGTAGCTTGGCTCTGAGCAGTCAGGCTTAACATAGAAGGCAATGTGTAAAGTATTTGTACAATAAATCATGCAATAACACAGTGAAACATCAAAAAAATACACCACACAGGTTTAGAAAAATATAAGATATTTAACTGAGCAAATTAAGGTCAAAACGATCAAGATTTGAAAAGCACAATTAGAAATACCACTTTTGCAATGATAAGAAGAGTCTTAAGTCTTTAGAAATCAATAAATGCCTCTGGTGTGTACAAAGTACCTGGTATATATCAAAATTACACACACAAAGACCGCAGAAGAGGAGATGCACATAAAAAGGAATGTGTGCTTTGGATTTTCTGTACCAGCACAAATGATGCATTGATTCTTCCCATGTTGCATGGGGTTTGCATCTATTTCCGGCACGCAGTCGTGGGTCCTCAGTGCGATGCGGGGTTTTTGACACCCCGGGATGATGCGTGGAAATCCTGGGTGTGCGGGGCGAAGTAACAGGTGCTGCGTCGCTCCAGTATGGCAATGCATCGGAGTTTCTGTCTCATGGCAGGCACTGTGTTGATTTCTTACACCGGAAGTCAGGCTGCGTCATTCCAGCTCGGCGATGCGTCGATCCAGTGTGGCTGGTTGTTGAAATTCCTTTCACAATTATGGCGCTACGTCGGACTCCACTGGGGAGCCGGGCTGCATCGTTCCAGATCGACAATGCAGAGATTCTTTCACCACAGAGTAGGCTGTGCATCGATTTTCTCCACACAAGGAGTTTCCTTGAAGAGGAGAAGTCTTTTTTGCCCTGAGACTTCAGAAACAGAAGGCAAGCTCAATCCAAGCCCTTGGAGAGCACTTCTCAGCAGAGCCAGAGGCCAGCAAGACAGCAGGGCAACAGCAAGACAGCAGTCCTTCACAGCAAAGCAGTCCAGGTGAGTCATTTGGGCAGCCAGGCAGCTCCTCTTGGAAGGTTGCAGGATCTGGTTCAGAGTGTCTGTCCCTGGAAGTGTCTGAGTTGGTGGGGTCAGGGACCCAGGTTATTTACCCAAAAGTGGCTTTGAAGTGGGGCAGGCTTCAAAGAGTGGTTTTGAAGGGCACAAGGTCCCATTTCAGTACAGGTCTGTCTGTCAGGGTCCCAGTATGGGGTTTGGCAGTCCATTGTGTGAGGGAAGGCCTCTAGCCTTTGAAATATAAGTGTCAGGCCCCCCACCTTTCCAGCCCAGGAAGACCAATTCAGTATGCAAATGAGTGCAGGTGTGACTGAGTATCCTGCGTTTGTGGTTGTCTGGGTGAAATGCACAAGGGATCGGTCAACCAGCCCAACCCAGATGTGGATTGGAGACAGGCTGCAAGGCACAGATGGGTTTTAAGTGCAGAGAAATGCTCACTTTCTAAAAGTGCCATTTCTTAAATAGTAATATAAAATCCAATCTCACCGATAAGCAGAATTTTGTATTACCATTCAAGCCATACTAAACATGACCTATTTACCCCTTCCTGATCAGAATCTACCACTCAAACAGTATATATGGGTAGCCCTAATGTTAGCCTATGAAAGGAGCTGTCCTCACAGTAGTGGAAAACTAATTTAGGAGTGACCATGACATATAAAACACATAGGTATATGTCCTGCCTTTTACCTACACAGCACCCTTCCCTATGTGTTACATAGGGCCTACCTTAGGGGTGACTTATATGTAGAAAGAGGGGAGTTAAAGGCGTGGCAAGTACTTCAAAATGCTAAATTGCTGTGGCAGTGAAACTGCACACACAAGCCATGCAAGGGAACGCATGAGACATGGTTAAGAGGCTACTAATGTAGGTGGCGAAACCTGTGCTGCAGGCCCACTAGTAGCATTTAATCTAAAGGCCCTGGGCACATGTAGTGCACTTTACTAGGGGCTTACAAGTAGATCATATATGCCAAATGGGTATGAACCAATGTTACTATGTTCTAAGGGAGGGAGCATATGCACTTTAGCACTGATTAGCAGTGGTAAAGTACGGAGAGTCCTAAAATCAGCAAAAACAGTGTCAGAAACGTTGAGGGAGACTGGCAAAACAAAAAGTTGGGGGACAACCACCTTAAGGCTCTCAGGTCTAACATGTGTCCCCCAGATGAAAGTGAGGAGAGCTACCCAACCCCTTGGGAGCTCTCATTGCTAAGGCAGAAGTATCTGGAGAGACCATCAGCACTGGTGTGGTCAGTCCCCGGTGATGCTCCACCGTAAAGTCCATCCCCTGTAGGGAAATGAACTACCTCAAGAGTTTTGGATTTTCACCCCTCATCTGCATGAGGCATCTGAGGGGCCTGTGGTCTGTCTGAACCAGGAAGTGAGTCCCAAACAGGTATGGTCTCAACTTCTTCAGTGACGAGACCACAGCAAAGGCTTCTCTTTCAATAGCACTCCACCTTCTTCCCCATGCTAATAGTCTTCTGCTAATAAAGAATACTGGTTGGTCTAGGCCCTCCTCATTCAGCTATGCTAGAACCACCCCTATACCATGCTCAGAAGCATCTGTCTGCATGATTCATTCTTTGGAGTGGTCAGGGGCCTTGAGCATGGGTGCTGTGCACATGGCTTCCTTCAGGGAGTCAAAGGCTTTCTGACAAGCCTCTGTTCAATTCACCAAACTAGGTTGCTTTTTGGATGTGAGTTCTGTTAAGAGGCCACTATGGTGTCATAGCCCTTAACAAATCTGCAGCAATACCCGGTGAGACCCAAGAAGGCTCTCACCTCTCTCTGGGTTCTAGGGGGTTGCCAGGCCTTGATTGTTTCAGTCTTGGCCTGGAGGGGCTGCACCTTACACGACCTACTAGGTGTCCCAAGTACACCACGGAACCCTGCCTAATCTGGCACTTACTGGCCTTGATGGTCAGGCCTGCCTGTTGCAGGGCCTGAAGTTACTCCTTGAGGTGGAGCAGGTGTTCCTCCCAGCTGGAACTGTAAACGACAATGTCGTCTAGATAGGCAGCGCAGAAGGCATCCTTGCCACCTAGGACCCTGTTAACCTACCGTTGGAAGGTAGCGGGTGCATTTTTCAGTCCAAAGTGCATTACTCAGAAATGGTATTGACCCTCAGGAGCAGAAAAAGCAGATCTTCCTGTAGGCCCCTCAGTCAAGGTGATCTGCAGTACCCTGACGTGAGATCAATGACTGAGGAACTTGGCAGTACCTAGTCTGTCTACGAGCTCATGAGCTCGTGGATGGGGTGAGTTTCTTTCTTTGTGACATTTGAGATCCCTGTAGTCTACACAAAACCTAAGCTCTGGCTTGGCACTGGGGGGTAGCAGCCTAGGGAACCAACACTACTGGGCTAGACCAGGGAATTCTATACTTCTCAATCACCCCAAGAGCCAGCATTTTGGCAACTTCCTCCTTGATGCTAGCCTTCACCTTGTCTGACACTCTTTACATTTTGTTCTTTACATGAGGACTATCTCCTGTGTCAATGTCTTGGACACACAAGTGTGTGAGTCCAGGGGTGAGGGAGAACAGGGAAGAGAACTGTTCCAATAACTGGTAGCAGTCTCCTCTCTGATCTAGGGTCACGGAATCAGATAGATTGACACCCTCCACTGACCCATCACCTTCCTTGGCAGAGAGGAGGTCGGGTAGAGGTTCACTCTCCTCTTCCATACCCTCATCTTTCACCAGAAGCATGCTGACCTCAGACCTCTCAGAATGAAGCTTAAGTCGGTTCTGATGGAGCACCCTTAGGGGGTTTCTAGGTGTGGGAAAACAGGGCTGATTGCAGAGGCCCCCTAACATTTTGCCCCCATTTTCCACTTTTTGCTGGTGTTTTCCTGACTCTGATGGTGCCCTGGGTACTGCTAACTAGTCCCAGGGTCTGTGCTCTGTGTAAAATGGATATGCAAATTAAGCTAATTATAATTGGCTAAGTTAACCTACCTATAAGTCCCTAGTATATTGTAGCGCATGTAGGTTTAGGGACCACAACATAGGTAGTGCACCCATAGGTGCACTGCTGAGGTGCCCAGTGTCATTTTAAAGGCAGGGCTGCCTTGCTGGCTGCTTTTAAATTAAAGTTATTTGCAAATTCGACTTTGGAATTAAAAGTAATTCCAAAGTCTTAAACTACCTGATTTTTACATATAAGTCACCCCTAAGGGGTGCCCTATGTACCCCTAGGGCTGGGTGCCATGTAACTATAAGCAGGGACTTTATAAAAATAGTTTTATAAGCCCTGATGAGGTAAAAACTGCCAAATTTGTTTTTCCCTCATTGTAGTAAATGGCCTTCATAGGCTAAAATGGGGAGACTTTATTTTAATTTTTAAAGTCTCCTTAAATGATGCATTCCAAGAGTTTGGTATCAAATTAATTGTAGTAATAAACCCCACAACTTCCAGTTGTTGGATTTAATATAACTTGTTCAGGTAAAGATTTTTAAACTTTACCTGAAAAGTTGCCAATTTCAGCCCTGCATTGTTTTTGCTGCTGTGCTCTGATTGGCCAGCCTGAGCAGCTTGGCCAAGCTGCCTTGATGAGGTGTGAAGTGGCCTGGCTTCACACAAAGGAATGTGCCTGTGGGAAGGAATCTCCCCTCAGCAGATGGTTAAGCAGGAAGGGGGAGGGCTGCCAAACTGGTATTCAAAGGCAGAGAAGGACATTGGGAGCAACCAGCAACACCCCCACATCCTGCAACCCCAGACAACTAGGTGCCCCCTTGATTAGATTAGGAGAGGGGGGTGTTTATGATTTTTAGCCACACCAGTGGGTGGGCTCAGCCAGATGTAACCTCCAAAAATCAGATTCAGCCATGATGGATTTTTAGAGAATGTTGCCGCCTGGGATTGATTTTTGCCACACTTCCCAGGAAGTGGTCATCACAGGGGGAATGACCCTGCACCTGATTGGAGAACCAGGACCCCCCTGCTTTTCACCCAGGAGCAAGGATAAAACTGGCAGACCTGCACCCACACCTCAGATCCCTACCACATCCAACAAAGAAGAACAACAGAAGAAGAAGGACTGCCCTGCTGGACCCCTGGCCTGCACCTGGAACCTGCACTCAGAAGGACTGCACCAGCTGCACACTTGGGCTTCACCACAAGAAGGACTTTGCCTGGCTTCAACTGGTTCAAAGAGGGACTCCCTGTTTGCTACAGGTGAAAAATTGCTAACCAGAGTCCCCTGCACCAACTCCTGAAGAAAGCGACCAGCTGACCACTGTCCAGTGGCCAAAAAGGAGTTTGCGCCAGGTGCATTCTGGGAGTTGTAGTCCGCACCCCCCAAGTACCATCTCAGAACTTCTGGACCCTTGGGGTGAGCTGTGGACCCCAAAAGAACCTTAAAAGGACATCTGGGAGAAGCCCCAGAAGTTTGGAGAAGTTTGGACAACTTTTGAAAAAAAAGCTCCATAGAGGGACCGACCCGCCTCAACCGCGACCCGGCCTGATTTGCTGGTTCGTCCTGGTAAAGAAAAATCTCCGAAAAAGAGACTAAGTCCGAAGGTAAAAAGTTGACCGGGACCTCCCAGCCAGCGTATCCGAGAAGGGCTCCATGGACGTCGGATCAAGATCCAGGTTTACCCTGGTCGAAGGATTTTCACCTCGTAAAAACGACTAAGTCCAAAGGTAAAAATCTCCACCGAGGATTCCAGCATCGCGTATCCGGAGAAGGGCTCCAGGAGGTCGGATTGGACTGGCAGGTTCATCCCGCTGAAGAAAATCTTCGAAAAAAAGACTAAGGCCCTCATTCTGACCTTGGCGGTCGGCGGAGAGGCGGCGGTCGGACCGCGAACAGACCGGCGGTAAAAAAAATGGCATTCTGACCGCGGCGGTCACCGCCGCGATCGACCGCCACTTCCCCACTCCGACAGCCACGGCGGTCATGACCGACGGGCTGGAGTCTGCGCACTCCGGTCCGGCGGTCGACCCAAGACCGCCAACGGTATCATGACCCTGCTTACCGCCGCGGTTTCTGGCGGTCGGGAACCGCCATGCGAACCATGGCGGTAGGCACTATCGGGGCCAGGGAATTCCTTCCCTGGCACTGATAGGGGTCTCCCCCACCCCCCACTGCCCCCCGAGTCCTCCCCCCACACCCTCCACCCCCCTGCGACCCCCCAGAGGTGGTACGAACCCCCTCCCCACCCCCACCCCGACATGCACATACACGCACCCCGACATGCACACACCCCCAACATGCACATATACACACCCCCTACACACACACATACACAACGGGGACACATACCCGCACACATACATGCCGACATGCGCACCCGCCGAACTACACACATTGCCCATAGGCACAGCAGCACTCCCCGCCCGCATGCACGCACTCACACACCCCCTCTACACACCCACACGCACACCCCCATGCACGCACACATCACACAACACCCCCCCACCCCCTCCCCTCACGGACGATCAACTTACCTTGTGCGTTGGTCCTCCGGGAGGCGACAGGAGCCATGGGGAGGTGACCGCCAACAGAAGACCGCCAACAGAAGACCGCCACACAGAAATGTGGGTCGTAATTCTGTGGGCGGTGTTCTGCTGGCGTGGCGGTGGAGGTTGACCAGTCTCCACTTTCCCGCCGACCGCCAGTGTGGCTGCTGGCGGTTTTCCGGCGGAACGCTCCCAGCGGTCGGAATGCGCACAGCGGCATACCGCCGCGGTCGGCGGTCTTCACCGCGGCGGTAACTCGGCGGTCTTGCGAAAAGACCGCCAAGGTCAGAATGACCCCCTAAGTGTGATGGTAACATTTTAATCGAGGCCTCCCGTGGCCTGTAGCCGAGCAGGGCTCCATCGCGGTCGGCCTGAAACTTTTGCCCCGGTCGAGGTGCAACCAGATGACCCGATTGGCGCTTTTTGTTTCTAGGCGCTAAAAAAATAATAATTCTTTAAAAATTCATATCTCCGGTTCCCCTTATCTGATTTTATTCGTTTTGATGTCATTTTAAAGATAAAAATATACTCTATTTCTATAAATTGGTATTGTATTTTTAAACTGTTTCCTGTGTTTTATTTAATTACTGTTTTGTGATATTTGAATGCTTTACACTCTGTCTCCTAAGTTAAGCCTTGACGCTCGTTGCCAAGCTACCAAGGGTTGAGCTGGGGTTAATTTACTGAGACCTAACTGGACCTTAGTGGAGGTTAGTGGCCTATTGCTAAGTGTAGGTACCTACCTGCCCTTACCAATAACCCATTTTCCAACACTAGGGAACTTGAGGTCCACTAGGTAAGTGGCCTTCCCTTTCTGCTCCTTGATCTCAAATGGGCCAGGCCAGTGGTCCTGGAGAGCTCTAGGCTCTACTGGTTCCACTATCCAAACTTTATCTCCAGGTGGGAATTCTACCAGGGTGGCCTTCTGGTCATACCATTGTTTCATCACCTCTTGACTGGCCTCGAGGTTGCTTTTGGCCTTCTTTCAGAAGCATTGCACCTGGTTGCAGAGGACCAGCATGTAACTGACCACATTCTGAGGGGATTTCCTAGGAGCTTTCTCCCATTCCTTTCATTATGCTTAGGGGTCCCCTGACAGGGTACCCATAGAGACGTTCAAAGGGGCTGAATGCCACCCCTTCCTGGGACACCTCTCCATAAGCAAAGAGGAGGTATGGCAAGAAGATGTCCCACTTACGCCTCATGGCCTCAGGTAAGCCTGTGTTGATGTCTTTCAGGATCTTGTTGAACCTTTCCAGAAGACCATTGGATTGAGGATGGTAACGGGTGGTGAACTGGTAGGTCACTCCACACACATCCCACATGGACTTCATGTACACAGACATGAAGTTTGTGCTTCTGTCAGGCACAATCTCTTTTCGGAACCCCACACGGGTAACTATCCCCATTAGAGCTCTGGTCACCACCTGTGCAGTCACTGTCCTCAGAGGGATCACCTCTGGGCAGCGGGTGGCATGGTCCACCAAAACCAGGAGAAACCTGTGGCCTAGGGCACATTTGGAGTCCAAGGGACCAATGTCGTTGATGCCCACCCTTTCAAAGGGGGTGCCAATGACAGGGAGTGGGTCCAGGAGGGCCTTGAGTCTTTTCATTGTCTTCCCACTACCCTGGCAGGATGAGCAGCAGCTACAGAAAGCATCTGAGCCCACCCACATTTGGTGCCAATAAAAATGGGTGACAAGCCTTGTGAAGGTCATGTCTTGCCCCAAATGTCGCGCCAGGGGGATGTCGTGACCAGGCCCAGTAGGAAGGCCTGGTAGCAGTGGGGGACCACCAGTACATGTGCTGCCCCAGCTTCCGGAGCCTTAGGCTCACTGTAGAGAAGATCATTCTCCCAATAGTTATGGTGATTGCCAGAGGCTTCACCTGCTGCTTGGGTCACGGCCTGTTGCCCCTTTCAGAGTACCAGAGACCCCACCACCGGTAGGTGACTCTCACGATTGTCAGCTACTATGACCTGGTGGAATGTATTGGGGATGGCCTGCTCTGCTGACACCAGCTGACCCCTGACAGTAGTCATGCTAGCTCCTGTGTCACCCAGAGCTCCACCTCTGCCCATTAATGGTGACCCACTGCCTATACTTGGAAGTATTTGCAGGCATGTGGGCTTTTGGCACAATTTCCTCACTAGCCTTTGAAATGTAAGTGGCATTTCTAAAATAGTAATATAAACTCCAATCCAACCAATAAGCAGGATGTTTCATTACCATTCTAGCCATACTAACATGACCTGTATTCCCCTTTCAGATCAGAATCTACCACTCAAACAGTATGTGAGGGTAGCTTTAATGTTAGCCTATGAAAGGAGCAGTCCTCACAGTAGTAGAAAATAAATTTAAGAGCTTTCCACTACCAGAATATATAAAACACATAGGTATATGTCCTGCCTTTTACCTACCCAGCATCCTCCCCCATGGGTTACCTAGGGCCTACCTCAGTGGTGACGTATATGTAGAAAAAGGGGAGTTGAAGTCTTGGCAAGTACTTTTAATTGGCAAGTCAAAGTGGCAGTGAAACTGCACACACAGACCTTGCAAGGGCAGGCCTGATACATGGTTAAGGGGCTACTTATGTGGGTGGCACAACCAGTGCTGCAGGCCCACTAGTAGCATTTAATCTAAAGGCCCTGGGCACTAGTAGTGCACTTTACTAGGGACTTACAAGTAGATCAAATATTCCAGTTGGGTATGAACCATTGTTACCATGTTGTAAGGGAGAGAGCATATGCACTTTAGCACTGATTAGCAGTGGTAAAGTGCGCAGAGTCCTCAAACCAACAAAAACAGTGTCAGAAAAGTGGAGGGAGTCAGGCAAAAAATTGGGGGATGACCACTCTAGGGCTGTCAGGTCTAACACACCATGAATTCTATGGTAGGTCTTTGGATCCTCCTAAATTGATGGGTAGTTGAGTCATTGCTCTTCTTCTGCGGGTTATGGCTTGCTTCTTCTTCGCAGCTGGACACTGCTCCAGGATGAAAACTCTTTCACTTTATCACTACCCCCTCCTGGCACATGGTGTTTGTAACAGTGCACACAGAAATACGGCTCCCTTTAGGTCACAGCATTGTACAGGGTGACAGCCCTCTTCTCATTAGAGCAATGCACCTGAGCGACAACCCTCAGTCATTGAGGCCCCCACCTGGCATACAGAGATCATGGGCAGCACAAAGGTTTTCTGTATTCACTTTGTACAATTCAGCCACTAAATGGGCATCTCTTTATTTCTCCTCTTTCACATCAGGGGTGAATGATTTCTCTTTAATTCTTGGTGCATGAGGGTAGAGTGAGGCTGGCATCAGAAGCCTCATGAAAGGCAAGTGTCAAGTGTATCCTAGATTCTTTTTATACATGGGGTAACATTACAGCCTATTAAATCAAACACAAGAGAGCAATTTGCCCGGGATCCTACAATTTGGTCAAGCTGAGAAGCCAGGATTGACCCCAGGTTTTCTGCTTTCACATTGTTGTTTGATTCATTACAGATGTACTGATGGCACATGTCTAACTTCTAATTAGGTCCAAACTTATGTGTGGTTATGTGCCCTAAGATAGTTTGATTATTTGTGCATTGGCATACTGTGTAGATACCATGTTCTTATCATTGCAAATTTGTAAAAATGTTTCTGTTATGTGTTTCCTATATGATTGCATTGAATAGGATTTTCTTTTTTTAATCGTGCTTTACATGTTTTTCATCAGCCCTGAAGAAACCCCATTGTCTTTGGATTAAAACGCGTTAGCTGTGTTTGTTACTCACATTGTGGCTGTGATTGCCATGTATATTATAAGCAAGAAAGAAAGAATATCACTTTTACTATGAATGAGTACCTGTCTATTTGAAGTATCGATTAATTAGTTTGGGCTTAATATATGGAACATTTCACTTCTTCTTGGACAATTTAAGAGCTGTGCTATATTTAAGAAGTGCCTTTCCCTTATTTTTGTATATTATTCCTGTAATATTTGTTTTTTTCTGAACAGTTGACCCAGGCAGTGGAGCACATGTGTTGTGGAACGAGTTGGTACATATTCCATAACCGTTATCAACTTTTGAGGTTTTCGTTACATTTTGGGAAGATGTTGCCCTGCCTGGGTAGGAGTGGTCTTTTTTTTGCCCTTCTCATACCTACCTACTGCAGCAATGCTGCAAAGTGTGCAATATACTGCATTAAAACACTACAAAAGAGGGTATATGTGTTGTTATGATGATCTTAAGTCTGAGAGAATGTTGTAATTAAGAGTTAAACTATGTATGAAATTAAAGATCATGTGTGCTGACGAAGGGCTGACTTCTTCATTTACAGTGAATAGGCTCGCCCACAGGTCAGTGTTACTATAAACATGCAGGTCAAGTAGACCACCTCCAGTGCACCGTTTTGGCAGTGTAACATGTCTAGGACATACCAATCTTTTATTAGTGAGCATAGTCCAGTGTGGATTCTGATTACTGGTCATAGTTTGGGGTGTATCTCGTTGTTCCTACGTCTCCCAACTTGGGTAGTTTCTCTATGCAAACTAGCAATATTTTCTTTTGAAGGACAATATTTTCTTGAAAGTGTTAGCTGGGACTGAAATTGCATGTGCCTTTTTCTTGTGAGTTACCTTAGTCACCATTTCCTTCTCATTTTTGAACGCTAGGTGGCTTACACTCATTTTAATGTGAAACTGATATTTCCTTCTTTTTTGGTCCATTCTTTGTATGGGTGTTGTGGTTGTATTGATTTCAAAGTGAGCTGAGAGAATGCACTGGTGAATGTGAGGCTGGCTTAGATATAGTTATGCCATCTTTAAGGACATGAGAGATGTCTACTGCTAAATGTGAAGGAGACCTTTTGCATGGCAGCTTGTGATTTGTAAAACCATAAATGCAGAGCCCAAAACGTTTTCTTAGGGTGCCATTGATGAATGCCAAGGATGCCATAAATTTTTTCTTTCAGTTTTCTACACTTACTTATTCTTGCAGGTTCTTTTTACTCCCCTTTTCTGCCTTCATCATTGTTTTCTCATCTCTCTTTCTTCTTTCTTCCCTTTCTGTATTTCTATCTTCCTTTGGGAGGTGGTCTGTTGTTAAAAAAATGAGCTTCAGTCTCATATAGTGAGTGCAGGTGCCCACCACAATCACACATTAAGCATTGGTTAGGGCTGAGCGACCGTACTTTGCATAGGAGAGTTGTCTCACCTCCGTAGATCACAGAGAGCCAAACCAATCACTTTTACATGGAAATATGCTGCATATGGAAAATTATGCCTGCTGGAGTAGGCTGGCGGCGGAGTTAGTTTGTTCAATTCTCTCTAAAGGAAGCTTCATGCTGACAAAAGGCAACATTTTTTTATGTGTAGCTTACAAAAGCTTGAGTCTTCCACAGGAGTGTTGGCATGTATTCTTGTAATGCGCTCAAATGTACTCATGATAGATCTGCTAAACATATGTGTGAAGTATTAGGATCTGATGTCCCTTTTTGTGATATAATTTCCTGAAAACTCCTTGATTGTGATGTAACTTCCTGTAGTGCCACGTGCAATGTCACTCTCCCTGATGTCACTTGCATACTGCCTAACTTTGTTAGCCACCCCACTTCTTTTTTAGGACTTGTGACCTGAGATACATCATCCTGATATTTAACTGTTTGGGCCAATTTTCTGGGGGTTATTGATTTGGATTGACAAAAATTTTATATATGACTTACTCCCTCGGGAGATATTGGGTTACAGGACAGTTGAATGATGAGGCAGTGCAAGAAATACTGGAACTGACCACTTTTCCTATCAAAACCATACACAAGAATGGCAGATGTGAGAAGTTAACCCTGGCTACTGGGAATGTTGTTGGAGTGACAAACAAATTGTCAAATACTGACTAATTGGCAAACTTTAAGGTCTTAGCATTATTTACAAGCAGAAAGCATGGCCCCTATACAACTTCCACTTTGATGAGTTCAGACTGTTTCCTACATCAGTCATTTGTTTCTCTTCTCACAGGCCTAAAGGCTGTCTAGCTACCTTGATCTCTGTCCTGTAGACATTTTGTGGGTTAAGTTAGAATTCGCGTTTTATCAATTACTAACTTTAAGGGTAAAATTTAGGTACAATATTTTTGTAATTAATTGTTATAAAAATGTGTTTAGTGCTCACAGGCATAAGTATAAATTGGACTCCATCGAGATATGTAGAACCGCCTTTTGAGAAACTGCAATGATTGCTCTGTTGTTTTGGTTGGTGACTTTGATTCTCACTTAAGTACACTCCAATTACATTAGATTACATTAGATTTGTGGGCTTGACGATAATTGGGGTGGGGAGGGTGGGTAGATAACCACATTTTGTCCACAGGGCATAAGGGGGGCTCAAATACTCTCTTTCTGAGGTTCAATTAGAATTTTACCAATGATTTATTGTACAGTACTTCACGTTTTCACCCGACATTTACCAGCAGAGTGCATGTAAGAGGCTGGCCCTCGATGTAGTGTGCAAAGCTAGGCACGCTGCGCAGGGGGTGCAGGGGGTGCAGGCAACCACACATTGGTTTCCAGAGGCAAAAGCTAGATCACTTAATGCTCTAATTTTTGAGGTAGCTTGGTTGAGCAGTTAGGCTAATCTTGAAGGGGTGCAAAGGATTTGTTGTCCTCACAGTATCAATCATGCGACCCAGACACTCAAAGGAATAGCACAAGACCAATTTACAAAAATACTTCAGAGTTTTATATAATTTTAAAGACCTAGATGATCAAAATTGGTTAAGTTCTTTTTAAGATATGGATTTTTGAAGTTTTAATAAATGCAGTTGTTCTGTGCGTTATTACGCACCATAGGAATCAATAGGCAGTCACTTTTAAAAATGCATATAAATTCACACTGTTGCTTTACCAAGTTCTGCTTTTGCAGGTTGGTCAAGGTCGTCGGTGGACACACTGTGACAGTCAGAGAAGTTCGGATGGCTCCCGGTTCTGGCGGGAGCCGTGCTGAAAAGTCTCTTGGAGCTGGTGAGGGTCACTGAAAGGGACCACTTGGAAAAGGTCTGTTCTTGCAGCTTTAATGGTGGTGCCTTGAGGTCCCCTCGGGATCTTGAGGTCACAAGGGGTGAGGGACCCTTGGGCATAGCTGGTTCCTCATTGCAGGGCACTGGGCGGGCAGGTGCAGGGTGAGTTGTTGGTCCAAGGGGCTATGCGCAAAGTCGCCTCTCAGGTCCGGAGGTATGCCACTTTTAGGGTCGCTTGCAGGCAACTGGGCACTCTTGTGGGTGGTCTGGGGTGTTCCTGAAGTTGTTTGAATGGGGACTCCTCCTGGCCCAGTTTCAGGCCTGGGGAGCTGCTTTGCTTTGAGTCTAAAGTCCACTGACCAGTACCCAGGATATTGGTACTCTACGGCTACTGGAGGGCGCAGTGCCACCAAACTTGGCACACTTACCAGATTTGTCCTGGTGGTTGTCAGTGTGTCATTGGGTTGGCTGTGTCTTCCGGTTTGGGAGATATTGGCCAGTCAGTGAAGTGGCACTCATTGGGTTGCTGTTTCCTTGTTTGTTGCAGAGTGGTACCTCTACTCTGGAGGAAGATCAGGGGTGATTTGTGAAGCCTGGAGGTCTTCTGGGTTTCGTGAGGTCAGTCCAGTGTCCAGCTCCTCCACAGCTGTGATTGTCGGGTCCTGGGTGCAGCAGGCAGGGTTTGGCGCCTTTTCCTTGTGCAGCAGGTCCACAGTTCTCGTGCCTTGGTTCTTCTTTGGGCTGGTCTTCTTTGTCCTTTCCAATCGGATTTCTTTGTCTAAGGATGCCCCATAAATACTGAATTTAGTGGGCGTTTTAGGAGGAACTTGATACTGTCCAATGGGACACTTACCTTTGGGTGCCCATACCCACTACAGTGACCACTTCCTGTGGGAAGAGTAAATGTCCCTAAACCTAATTGGCTATTTTTCTTCCATCCAAGATGGAGGAAAATGAAATAGGGGGCCCACCTCAATACCTTAGGGGTGGTGTATGCCAGGTGATGCCACTCCTCCTACCCTTTGTGAGGTTTCCGCACCTTTCTTCCCACCAAAAGTGGGGTTTTGCAAAGGGGGAGCCAGCTGCTGCTAGCAGCAGGCTGAGAGGTTGTGTTTCAAGGGTGCTAAGCCCTTTGAAGCTCACCGCCAGGACAATGCACATTCCTGAGGGAGGGGGTGTTACCTCCTCCACCCAAGAAGGGCATTTTCTTAGAAACCAGAGAGGCAGGGCTCACCCCCAAGGTTTGTACATTTGCTGTCTGGAGATGGCAGCTGGATAGAACCAGTCAGCAATCCTGCAGGGATAGTTAGATATTGCAGGGGACATCTCTAAGGTGACCCCTGGGTGCATTTAGGGATAAATCCAATACTGGCAGCAGTTTGCATTTATCATTCTCAGTTGTTTGATACCAAACAACCCCAGGGTACAGAGTGGCCATAATGAAGCTGGGAAACTCGTGTTGACCATTGTCCAGCAGATGTATTAAAATGGTTGCTCTCTTCACTCACTATGTGCCAGGTTTGGCAAAGACATACTGGGGGCATATTGTTCATGCAGCTATTCCCTCACATATAATATGGAGCACCCTGCCTTAGGGCTGTAAGGCCTGCCAGGGGGGGGGGTTTACCCATAGGAAATGCAATGTATGGTGGACAGAGCACACAGGTAGTGTGCAATGTTGAGTTTGTGTTTTAGGTTTGCACCAGAACACTCAGCCTGCAATGGCAGTGCTGGGTGTGTCTAAATGCATGGCCCAAGAGGGTGCCACAATCAGCGCTGCTGTCCTCAGATGCCTACCCTTAGTACCTCATGCCTTGGGCACAAAGGTACCCACTTACTAGGGACTGATAATAGTAGTGAAGAGTGTATCGAATTGTGCCAATGCATCACAACAGATGTAGGGAAAGAGCTATGGCCCAGGGCAGCTAGTTTGCAGGGGCTCTGTGCACTACAATTTCTAGGACACATCAACATCAGCAAAAGTAAGCAGATAACCATGTCAAAAAGACGCCCTAGCTCACAGTGCCCACAAGATGTATTGGTTTTATTTTAGTGTTCGATAATTTAAAGAGTAAATGGTATTCATGCAAATGGTCTGGCGTAGAGCCTGCTAAAAAAAAAGTTTTTTAGAGCCAGGAAAGAGTTTTCATCTTGCTAGTACTTGAATTCAGCAATATTCCTGATTTCATGTGTTACTGGCCAATTTCCCTAATGGATTCATCTCTTCTTTGATAAAGTTACTATAGGGCATGGATGGAAGATAATTCTATTTTATCAGACCTACAATTTAAGTTTAGGAAGACGTTGGGCACTCTAGACCTCTGAATCAAGAACTCTATTTGTGCTTCATGGACCTTAGTAGTTCATTTGGTTGTGTTAAGCATGCTTACCGGTGGCATATAATGGTCTAATTCTAGGGGCAGATGAATTGATCTTTTATCTGGTCTGTTGACATTATCAGAATGCTATTTCTCAGTGTTGGTGGCCCAAATAAGAAATGCACTAGATCCTTCATGGTGGGAAGAGGTGTCAGACAATATTGCCCCCTTTCCTATTTGCTCTTTACATAAATGGCCTAGAGCAGAAATTAGTTGCTTATGTGTTAACTAATATTTTTCATTGTTCAAACACAATGGGTATACCAACATTTTTCTTTTCGGAAATACAGGATCTGGTACACTGACTTGTTTAGAAGCCACATTTGGGCAGATACCTTCATTCTTCAGTCACGGTTTACAAATGTGGTGAGTTTTAACTGCTTTACTGATAGCTGGTTGTGCAATTCTGATTTATCTTCTAGTGAAGAAATAAAAACAACATAAATACCAGAGTGAATGGAAATTATCCTTATTCATCTGAGCAGGAGTGCTGGGAAAAATTGGTATTGTACTCCGGAAGGGGAATTTAATCCTCATGTGAAAACTACTTTTTGGTGCAGGAACTATTGTGAAACTGTTTGGAATCATCATCAGAATTGCCAACAATAGTGGTATTCATCATGGGAGAAGTTTTGGGACCAATAAGATTGCACCAATCATACTGCACTACTACACAGCAACCAGTCCTGAAATATCCAATATATAATGAAATTCTAACCCCAGCAAAAACTGCCCATCATTTTCTCTTCCAAAAATAAAGATGCGGACAGTGTCTGAAACAATGCATTCTCTTAATTCTACACTCCAATATATTTACAACAAAGCTTCAATGTCAGTCAATCAACCAGTGATGCCAATCTCAGCCAATGCTGTCCTATAATCTTATGCAGCCTTGTTGCTATCATCAGTGCCTCCAATGCCAATGCCACATGGCGGTTCAACATCTACATTTTTTAGAAGATCCATGTCTGTTCCTGTCTCTAATCGAAAATGATAGGTAACAGGATGAAAAAAAAACAGCTCCTCCTTTTTCAGAGGATACATGAAGAAAAGGTTAACAAGGGGAGAATGTGAATCTTTAATTTTTTCCTTAATATATATATTAGACCTGGCATCCTTAAGGTGCTCTTGCCCAGGACTTTTTGCCTTCACTGCCTGTTTTGTTGCTGTTTCTTTTTGTTGGCCTTAGGACTCTGAGCACTTTACTATTGCTAACTAGTTTTGAAGTGCATGTGCTTCTCCCCTGAACATGGTAACGTTGGTGTATCCACAATTTTCATATTTAATTTGCCTTTAAGTCCCGTGTAAAGAGGTATGTTACATACACTGGGCCTGTAAATGAAATGCTAATAGTGAGTGTTGGACTTTTGCTTATGCAGGGTCATCCTGAATCTTTTTGCCTCCTGCCTCCTATTTTTTTCTGACCTGTCGCTGTTAGCCTTTGAACTCTGAGCACTTTCCCACTGCTAACCAGTGCTAAAGTGCATATGCTCTCCGTGTAAATTGTATGTAATTGGTTTATCCATGATAGGCCTATTTGATTTACTAGTAAGTCCCTAGTAAGGTGCACTAGAGGTGCCAGGGCCTGTAAATCAAATGCTACTAGTGGGCCTGCAGCACTGGTTGTGCCACCCACATAAGTAGCTCTGTAATCATGTCTCAGACCTGCCGCTGCAGTGTCTGTAAGTGTATTTTTACACTGTAAATTCGACTTGGCAAGTGTACCCACTTGCCAGGCCTAAACCTTCCCTTTTCTTACATGTAAGGCACCCCTAAGGTAGGCCCTAGGTAGCCCCAAGGGCAGGGTGCAGTGTATGGATAAGGTAGGACATATAGTAATGTGTTTTATGTGTCCTGACAGTGAAATACTGCCAATTTCGTTTTTCACTGTTGCAAGGCCTGTCTCTCTCATAGGATAATATGGGGGCTACCTTTAAATATGATTAAAGTGTAGATTCCCCTAGATAGTAGATGGACATGTGGAGTTTGGGGTCCCTGAACTCACAATTAAAAAATACATCTTTTAGTAAAGTTGATTTTAAGATTGTGCGTTTGAAAATGCCACTTTTAGAAAGTGAGCATTTTCTTGCTTAAACCATTCTGTGACTCTGCCTTGTTTGTGGATTCCCTGTCTTGTTCAGTTTGACAGTTGGGTTGTTTTTCACCTCGCACTAGACAGTGACACAAAGGGGGCTGGGGTGTAACCTGCATTTCCTGATTAGCCATCTCTGCTAGGAGGGAGGGGTGGAGTGGTCACTCTCATCTGAAAGGACTGTGCCTGCCTCTGACAATGCCGGCTCCAACCCCCTGCTGTGTGTCTGATGCCTTGCCTGGGCAAGGCAGGATTTCACAAGTAGGTGTGAGTCCCCTTTGAAGAAAGGTGACTTCAAAGACTAAAATGGGTATAAGAAGGGCACCCAAATCTGCAGACTTGAGAAACACTTCTGGAACCAAGAGGAACCTCTGCCTGGAGAAGAGCTGATAGCTGAGGAAGAAGTGCTGCCCTGCCTGTGACCGTGCTTTGTGGAGCATTCCTGCAGTACTGCTTCTGCCAGAGTAAGAGGGCAAAGACTGGACTTTTTGTGCCTTCCATCTTGTGAAGAAATCTCCAAGGGCTTGAGTTAGACCTTGCCTCCTGTTGTTTGAAGTCTCAGGGACAGCAAAGACTTCTCTCTGCCAACACCTGGAATCTCTGGAGAGACTCCTGCCCCAACAAGTGGTGCCCTATCCAGTCCCTGGGCCCTTGAAAGGAAAGCTGGTGGAAACCCAAGGAAATCGACTTCGGATGACTCCGGACCGACGCCGCTGCTGAATCTGGTAACACCGCCTGCACCTGACGCCGTGACCTTCGCTGGAACGCGACGCTCTTCGCAGGCCCGACGCCGCTGCAGCCCACTGAAGTCCGCGACTCCGTGGAAGTCGCCGTACCCCGTCGTGACCGACGCCACTCGAAGTGCGTGGATTCAACGTTTCGCACAGACGCCGCGATCCCCGACTTCGCGCATCGGCTTGTTTTCACTCTTCACCAAAGGTACTGTACTTGGGGGTCTACACGACTCCGTGTCCGGCGCCGCTGGTGTCAGCTTGTTGGGAACGACTCCGTCACGACGCCGTGTTAACACCTCATCGAAGCATTTTTGTTTCTAAGCGCTATTTTCTAGTTTAATCTTTAAAAATTCATAGCTTGACTTGTGTATGTCGGATTATTGTCGTTTTGGTCTTGTTTTGTTTAGATAAATATTTCCTATTTTTCTAAACTGGTGTTGTGTCATTTTGTAGCATTTTCATTAAGTTACTGTGTGTGTTGGTACAAATACTTTACACCTAGCACTCTGAGGTTAAGCCTACTGCTCTGCCAAGCTACCAAGGGGGTAAGCAGGGGTTAGCTGAGGGTGATTCTCTTTTACCCTGACTAGAGTGAGGGTCATTGCTTGAACAGGGGGTAACCTGACTGTCAACCAAAGACCCCATTTCTAACAGTGAGCCTATTAGTGCCACCCACCTAAGTAGCTAAGTACAAATATCTCAGGCCTGCCACTGTAGTGCCTGGGTGAACAGTCTCACTGCCACCCCGAATAGGCATCTAAAACCTCTTGCCATGCCCTAAACTCCCCTTTTCTTACATATAAGTCGCCCCTAAGGAAGGCTTTAGCCCATAGAGAATGGTCAGATGTAATTAAAAGGATGGCCATGCACAAAGTCATTTTTCATTACTGTGAGGCCTGCCCCTCTCATAGGCCAGCATTGGTAATTCCATATAATGACTTCAAGCTGTAATTCCTGACAATATAGACACTGACATACCCAAGTAAACATTGAAATGGACACTGTCACTCCCGACTAAACACAAATACAGCTAAAAACATATCCAGGCACACACAGATACGACACAACCATGCACACAACAATATAGACACTGACACACCCAGACACACACATATGCAGACCCAAATACACCCAGCAAACAGTAATGCAACCACTGATATAGACACTGACAAACCCAGGCATACACCCATGCAGACATTGACACACCCAACCAAACACTAATGCGGCCAATGATACATACAGGTACACAACTATAATCACACGATCAAGCCTAATACAACACAACACACAGCAGTACACACACCTAGGCACACACTGATACAGACATTGATACAGCAAGGCAATCACTGATGCTGACACTGACACACCCAGCCAAAGACTAGTGAAGCTATTGTAACACTCAGTCACACACAGATACACATACAAAAACACCCAGCTAAACATAAATTTGGCCACTAACACACCCTGGCACACACCAATAGAGACACTGACAGACCCAGGTACACATCTATACAGACACTGACACACACAGGCACCCACTCTTACATCCAGTGACACACCCAGGCACACATCGATGCAGACACTGAGACATCCAGGAAAACACCAACGCAGCCACTAACACACCCAGCCACACATTGATGCAGACACTGACATACCCAGTTAAACACCAATGCATCCACTGACACACATGGTGACAAACACAGGCACATACTGAAGCAGACACTGACACACCCAGCCAAACAATAATGCAGCCTCTTAAACACCAAGGAACATGATGATACAGACAAAAACACACCCACGCATACACCAATGCAGACATGTACATACCCAGCCGAAGACTAATGCAGCCACTAACATACCCAGGCACATATTCAGACACCAACAGACACACACACACCAATACAGACACACAAACTTTCATCTAAACACTTATGCAGTTACTGACACACCAAGGCATACACTGAAACACACACTCATACAACCATGCACACACAAATACAGGCACTGACAAACCCTGGAAAACATTGATGCAGACACTGACACACCAAGCCAAACACTAATGCAACCACTGGCACACCCAGGCACTCACCAATACAGACACTGACACACCCAATCACAAACGGATACAGCCACTGACACACCCAGATGTACACTGATACACCCAGGCACACACTGATACAGACACTGACACATTCAGCGAAACACTAATGCAGCCAGTGACTCACTCAGGCACACATTAATACAGACATTGAAACACAAAGGGACACACTGATGGAGACACTGACAAACCAGCCACACAACAATACCGACACTGACACACGCAGGTACACACTGATGCAGGCACAAACACACCAAGCCAAACAGTAATGCAGCCACTGAGACTCCCAGGCACACACCGATACAGACACTGTCACACCCAGTCACATTCCAATCACACTGACCGACCAAGCCAAACACTATTGCAGCCACTGAATCCCCCAGGCACATTCTGATACACACATTCTGATATACACACTAAACACAAATTCATCTACTAACACTCCCAGGCACACACCGATACAGACACTGAAAGACCCAGCTATACAGTAGTACAGATACTGACACACCCAGGCACACACTCATACAACCAGTGACACACCAAGGCACACATTGATGCAGACACTGATACATTCAACCAAACAATAATGCAGCGGCTAACACACCAAAGCACAGATCAGTACAAACACTGACACACTCATGGACAAACAAGTACATACAGTGTGACACCCAGGCACACACTGATGCAGACACTGGCAGACACAGGCACACACTGACGCAGACACTGACACACCCAGTCAAACACTAATGCAGCCACAGAAAGGCCAAGGCACACATTTAAACAAACACTGACACACCCATGCAGTCGCTGACACACCCAGGCCCATATCTGTACAGACACTGACCCACTCATGCACATACAGATGCAGACATTAACAGACACATTCATACACCACTGCAGACACTAACATACCCAGCCAAACACTAATGCAGCCACAGGCACACCAAGGCACACACTGATACAAACACCAACGTACACACCAATGCAGACACTGAGATACTCAGCCAAACACTAATGCAGCCATTGAAAGACCTAGTACACACCGGGAGACATACTAATGCAGCTACTAAAACACCCAGGAGTACACCAATACAAATACTGACACAAACATGTACTTACCAGCACAGACACTGACACACACAGGATCACACTGATGCAGACAATGACACACCCAGCTGAACACTAATGCAGCCAATGGCATAGTCAGGCACACACTGATACAGACACTGACACACCAAGGCACAAATTGATATAGAGCCTGATACACCGAGGCACACACGGATGCACACTCTGATGCAGATAATGACACATTCAGCCAAACACTAATGCAGTCACTGACCTACCCATGGTCACACCGATATGGACACTGACACACTCATGCACACACTGATACAGACACTGACACACACAGCCAAACACTAATGGAGCTACTGACACACCCAGGCAACATTGATACAGACACTGCCACGCCCGACTAAATATAAATACAGCTACTAACACCCAGGCACATATAGATACAGACACTGTCACAACTATGTACACACCAATTTGGACAATGACACACACAGGTACACACCAATAGAGATATTGACACCCTGTACACATCAGTACAGGCACTAACACACCCAGGCATATGTCAATGCAGACACTGACACATTCAGCCAAACACTAATTCAGCCATTGACCCACCTGGGTATGTACTGATAGAGACACTGAGAAACCCATAAACACACCATTGCAGACACTGACATTCCCAGCTAAATGTTAATGCAGTCACTGACATACTGAGGAACACATCAATATGGACACTGACATGCCCAAGCTCACACCAATTCAGATACTGACACAACCAGGCACATACTCATACACCTGCTGACACACCCAGGCACACACCAATGCAGACACTGACACATTTAGGCAAACACAAATTCATCCACTGACACATACAGGCACACATGGATGCAGAGACTGACACACCCAGCTAAACAATAGTGCAGCCAGACGCACACACAGGCATACAACAATATAGACACTGACACACCCATGCATTCACCAGTACATGCAGTGACACACACAGGCACAAGCTGATGCAGACACCCACCCAAACACTAATGCATCCACTGACACACCCAGGCACACACCAACACAGACACTCACACCCTGGCACATACCGATGCAGACACTGACACACCCAGTCAAACTGTAATAAAGCAACTGACACATCCAGGCACACACTGATACAGTCACTGACACACCCAGGAACAAACCAATACAGACAATTATACATCCAGCCAAAAATGTATGCAGCCACTGACACACCCAGGCACACACACATATAGACAATGACACACCAAGGGATACAACAATGCAGACACTGACTTACCCAGCCAAACAGTAATGCAGCCACTGACATATCCCAGCACACAACGATACAGACACTGACAAGTACAACTAAACACAAATGCAGCTACTACCGTACCCACTTACAATCTGATACAGACAGTGGCAAAATCAGGTATACACCAATACAGACACTGATACACCCAGGCACACACTCATACACCCAGTGACACCGCCAGGCACACATTGATGCACACACCTACACACCCTGCCAAACACTGATGCAGCCACTAACACCCAGACACACACAGGTACAGACACTGACAAACTCAGGGACACACCAATGCAGACAATGACACACACAGCCTAACATTAATGCAGCAACTGACACACCCAGTCACAAAAAAAAAAAAAAACAGACACTAACATGGCAAGCTAAACACCAATACATCTACTTAAACACCCAGGCACACAGCGATACAAACGCTGACACCGCCATGCACACATCAATACAGACACCTACCCATCCAGGTACATATCATTACAGACACTGACATATCCAGGCACACACTCATACATCTAGTGATACACGTAGGCACACATCGATGCAGACACTGACTTATTTAGCCAAAGACTAATGCAGCCACTAACACACTTAGGCACACATCGATGCAGACACTGACACACCAAACACTAATGCAGCTCCTGACACACCCAGGCACACACCGATACAGATACTGACACACTCAGTCACAAATTAATGCTGACACACCAAGGGGCACACTGATACATGCACTGACAGACTCAGGAACAGATTGCAACAGACACTGAAACACCAATGTACACACCGATGCAAACACTGACACACACAGCGAAACATTAAAACAGCCATTGACACACCTAGGCACATACTGATACAGACACTCAAACTCCCATCTAAACACTAATGCAGCGATGAACATACCTAGTCATACACCAATACAAACACTGACACAACCATGCATACACCAATACATACACTAACACACCTAGGAACACATTAATGCAGACACTAATGCAACCACTGCCACACCCAGGCATACACTGACAGAGACCCTGACACATCCAGTTGCACGTGGATATAGACAGTGACACACCCAGGCACACACTGATTGAGACACTGACACACCTACATACACACAGATGCAGACACTGATACACCCAGGTAAATACTAATTCTGTCATTGACACACCCAGGCACACACTGATATAGACTCTTACACACCCATCTGAACAATATTGCAGCTACTAACACACCCAACAATGCACACATCAACACAGCCACAGAATCAACCAGAAACATAGCGATGCAGACACTGACACATCCAGCCAAACACTAATGTACCCACTGGCGCACCCAAACATACACCAATACACACACCCATGCACACACTGTTGCAGATACTGACACATCTAGCCAAACATTAATGCAGTCACTGAGACACTGAGGCACACATTGATGCAGACACTGACACACCCAGGCACACATTGATGCAGATACTAACAAACCAGCCACACAACAATACAGACACAGACACACACCTCAGCACACACTGATGCAGATACAAACATACCCAGCCAAATAGTAATGCAGCCACTGACACTCCCAAGCACACACCAGTACAGGCACTGACACCCAGGAATACCAAAGCAGGCACTGACATACCCAGCCAAACAATAAACTAGCTACTGACACATCCAGGCAACACACAGGAACACACTGATACAGACACTAACATGCCCAACTAAACACAAACATGGCTACTAACACATCTAGGCACACATTCATACAGGCACTGTCAAACCCAGGTACAGATCGATACAGATAGTGTGACCCCCAGGCACACACTCATACACCCAGTGACACACCCAGTAGCACATAGATGCAGACACTGACACAAACCCAACAAACTCTAATGAAGCCACTGCCACACCCAGGCACACATTGATGCAGACACTGACACACCCAGCCAAACACTAATGCAGCCACTGACAAACCGGGGCACACACCAATACAGACACTGACAATCCCGGCTAAACTGTAATGCAACTACTAAAACACCCAGGCACACACCAACGTAGGCACTGACACACTCATGCACATGCCAATGCAAACACAGACCCACCCAGGCACAAGCCGATACAGACACTGTCACACCCATTCACACACTGATGCAGAGACTGACACACCCAGTCAAACGCTAATGCAGCCACTAACACACCCAGGTATATCCTGATACAAACAATGATATAACCATGCAAACACAAATACAGACTCTGACACACCCAGGGCAAACCGATGCTGACACCGACAGACTTATCCAAACATGAATAAAGCGACTGACACATCCAGTCTTGGACCTGGCCCTTTATTCTGGATTATCCCCAAACTTTTCACCTTTTTCCTCTGACCTGACCTATTTCTGTTGGCTTTATTCATGATTGGCATATTTTGATTTACTAGTAAGTCCCTAGTATAGTGCACTGCATGTGCCCAGGGCCTGAAATGTGATGCTACTAGTAGCCTACAGCACTGACTGTGCCAACCATTCAGTAGCCCTTTAACCATGCCAAAGCCTGCCATTGCAGTACCTGTGTGTGCAGTTTTAAAGCTGCCATGTCAACCTGTCAAGTGCACCCACTTGCCAGGCCCAAAACGTCCCTTTAAACCTTCCCTTTTATTATATGTAAGTTACCTCTAAAGTAGGGCCAAGGGAGTACTATGAGCAGGGTACAAGGTATTTAAAAGGTAGGAGATGTAATGGTATTTTTTCATGTCCTGATAGTAAAATACTGTTAATTTTGGTTTTTACTATTCAAAGGCCTACCTCTCCCACCGGGTAATATGGCAATTTTCTTGAAATATCTTTTAAGTGTAATTTCTCATTGGGAGCAGATAGCGATTTGGAGTTTGGGGTCTCTGAACTCACAGTTTAAAAATACACATTTTAGCATTTAGCTGGATGCTGTAGGAGAGACTGCCACTCTGCCTCTTGCTTTGTTGTGCTGGCCTGTTGTTTGCTGCTTCGGTCCTGGAAGTGAAAGGACTGGACTTCGCATTCTACATCCTGCTTCCAAAGGTTTTCCAAGGGCTTGGATTGAGCTTGTCTCCTGGAAGAAGTCTCAGGGACAACAAAGACTCAATCTGCTAGTGCCTGGGCTCTTCTGCTGAGAGCCCACACCTGCCAAGTGGTACCAACTCCAGTCCCTGGACCTTTGGAAGTGCAGGTAAGTGATCTGAAGGAGAAAATCCACACATCAATGTGCCCCACTGGAAGAGTCGATGCATCACCTGTCTCACAGCTGAAGAATTGGCACAGCACCTGTTTCACTGCAGTTCCATCCACACAGCACATCTGGATTTTCCACGTATTATCTCTGGGCTCCAATTTTACATCGCCCCCACTCCCCAGTAACAAAGTGACACATCATCTCACCTGCGAGGAAAGAGTTTATGCATCACCTCCACTGCACAGTAAGGGATCGATACATCGGTTTGCTTTTCTGGCGCCTCGCCTTCCCTGTGGCCCACATCGTCTTTGTTTATGGCGCATCCCAGGTACTTTGTGCTATACATTGACTTGCACAAACTTTCAAAAGAGATATATTGGATTTTTGTTGTTTTGGTCTTTGGCTATTTTGGCTATTTTTCTAAACTGATGTGAAGTCCTTTTGTAGTATTTTTACTGTGTTGATGTGTCAGTGTGTACAAATAGTCTATACTGTATTGCCCGTGAGCTAAGCCATACTGCTTGTGCCAAGCTACCAAGTGGGTAAGCAGAATTTATCTTAGCTGTATGTCTCCCTTACCCTGACTAGAATGAGGGTCCCTACTTGGACAGGGTGCAAACCACTGCCAACTAGAGACTCCATTTCTAACACCCAGACACACATCAATACAGACAATGACACACCCAGGCACACACAGATGTTGACTCTGTCATGCCCAACTATATACTAATTCAGCTACTAACATAGCCATCTATACACAGATACAAACACTGACACAACCATGCACACACCAGTATAGCTAAACCCTTAGCTGCTGGGCGTTTCCTCCCCTATCCCCCAGTGCTTAGCCCTTTTTTGGCTACATGTGGTAGTTCGCACTTTGGCCTTCATAACTTTCTGTCCACATAAGCTATCCAGGCCAAATTTGTGTCTTTTTTTCCCAACATCCTGGGGAATTTAAAGGTAGCCAGAGTTTGTGGGTTGCCCTGGAGGAGACCAAACAATTTGCCAAAATACAGTGAGAATTTTTTTTTTTTTTTAAATAGGAAAAAAGGACTGCTGAAGAAGGCTTGTGTTATTTTCCCTGAAAATGGCATCAACAAAGGATTTTCTGTGCTAAAATCACCATCTTCCCAGCTTTCAGGAACGAGCAGCCTTGAATCAGAAAACAACATTTTTCAACACAATTTTAGCATTTTACTGGGACATACCCAATTTATACGATTTTTTGTGCTTTCAGCCTCCTTCCAGTTAGTGACAGGAATGGGTATGAAACCCATGCTGGATCCCGGAAAGCTAAACATTTCTAAAAAGAAGACAAAATTGTGAATTCAGAAAGGGGTCATTTGTCTATATCTTACAAGGTTTTCCTACAGAAAATAACAGCTGAAATAAAAAAAATAAAAAAATGAGCTAAAAAAAGCAATTTTTCTCCATGTTTTACTCTGTAACTTTTTCCTGCAATGTCAGATTTTGAAAGCAATATACTGTTACATCGGCTGGACTCTGCTGGTTGTGGTGATACATAGGGCTTGTAGGTTCATCAAGATCCCTAGGCATCCAGAGCCAATAAATGAGCTTCACCTTGCAATGGGTTTTCATTCTATACCAGGTATACAGCAATTAATTTGCTGAAATATAAAGAGTTAAAAATAGGTATCAAAAAAACCTTTGTATTTCCAAAATGGGCATAGGATAAGGTGTTGAGAAGCAGTGGTTGTTTGCACATCTCTAAATTCTGGAGTGCCCATACTAACATGTGAATTAGAGGGCATTTCTCAAATAGACGTCTTTTTTACACACTGGCTTACATTTGGAAGGAAAAAATGTAGAGAAAGACAAGGGGCAATAACACTTTTTCTGCTATTCTGTGTTCCCCCAAGTCTCCCGATAAAAATGGTACCTCACTTGCGTGTGTAGGACTAATGCCGGTGGCAGGAAACGCAATATGGACACATCACATTTTTACCTTGAAAACTGATGTGTTTTTTGGAAAGTGCAGAGCTGTGGATTTTGGCCTCTAGCTTAGCCGGCACCCAAGGAAACCTACCAAACCTGTGCATTTTGTAAAACTAGACACCTAGGGGAATCCAAGATGAGGTGATTTGTGGGGCTTTCGCCAGGTTCTGTTACCTATAATCCTTTGCAAACCTTAAAGTATGGTTACAAAAACACTTATTCCTCACATTTCGGTGACAGAAAGTTCTGGAATCTGAGAGGAGCCACAAGTTTCCTACTACCCAGCATTCTCCCAAGTCTCCTGATAAAAATGGTACCTCACATGTGTGGGTAGGCCTATTGCCTGTAACAGGAAATGCCCCAAAACACAACATGGACACATCACATTTTCCCAAAGAAAACAGAGCTGTTTTTTGCAAAGTGCCTAGCTGTGGATTTTGGCCTCTGGCTCATCTGGCACCTAAGGAAACCTACCAAACCTGTGCATATTTGAAAACTAGACAACTAGGGGAATCCAAGATGGGGTGACTTGTGGGGCTCTCGCCAGGTTCTGTTACCCAGAATCCTTTGCAAACCCCCAAATTTAGGCAAAAAAACACTTTTTCCCCACATTTCGGTGACAGAAACTTCTGAAAATCTGAGAGGAGCAACAAATGTCCTTCCACCCAGTGTTTCCCCAATTCTCCTGATCAAAATAATGCCTCACTTGTGTGGGTAGGCTTAGTGCCCGCGACAGGAAATGCCCCAAAACACAACATGGACACAACACATTTTGCCAAAAAAAACAGAGCTATTTTGTGCAAAGTGACTAGCTCTAGAGTTTGGCCTCTAGCTCCGCCGGCACCTAGGGAAACTTACCAAACCTATGCATTTCTTATCACTAGACACATAGGGGAATCCAGGATGGGGTGACTTGTGGGGCTCACACCAGGTTCTGTTACCCAGACTCCTTTACAAACCTCAATATTTGGCAAAAAAACCTTTTTCCTCATGTCTCGGTGATAGAAAGTTCTTGAATCTGAGAGGAGCCACAAATTTCCTTCCACCTAGCGTTCCTCCAAGTCTCCTGATAAAAATGGTACCTCACTTGTATGGGTAGGCCTAGTGCCCGCGACAGGAATAGATCACACAATGGCCAATGTTGGTCCTTCCATGAGGGCAACTGTTGACCCTGCGGTGATCCATTCCTTACGCAGGCACTAGGTACAGGCACTAAAGTGGGGTAGTGTTTTTATCAGGATGGGTGGGGAAACACTAGGTGGTAGGAATTTTGTGGATCCCAACATATTCCTGTAGTTTGACAGAAATGCATGAAAAAATAGAGTTTTTATTCAACAATTCAGATTTGCAGTGTATTCTGGGTAAGAAAACTTTGGGGAATCCACACAAGTCACACCTCTGTAGACTCCCCCAGAAGTCTAGTTTCCAGAAATGTCTGGGTTTAGGATGTTTCCTTATATGGCTGCCGAGCCCAGGACCAAAAACACAGGTGCCTGCCTTACAAAACCAGTTTGTTTTGTGATAGACAATTTTGATGTCTCCACAACACGATTTGGGAGGTGGATTTTGGGGCTGAACTAAATTGGAGAGCTCCCAAGAGAGCACTCTCTCTCTCTGTGCTTGGTGCCGCATGCACCTGCTCTCTGGGTTGGGCTAATCCGCTATTGTCCCGTTGCAAAGACTGTGCTTGCAAAGGGACAGCAGGACTGTCCTCATCAACTCCCTCATAATTACAGGAAGAGGAGTTATCGAATGGGACTCCTCTGACTGAAAAATCACTTCCAGAGTCTGGGTCATTGTCCTATCCCTCAGATGCTGTCTCAGTATCTGCTGTCTATGATCCTATGTCAGAGCTCCCATCAACAACCCGAGTGAGGGCTGGAGCACCAGTCACCCAACGAAATGCCATCTCTGCTACTGGCTAAATTGTTGCTCTAAAACAGTAGCCTACATAGACAGTCACAACGTTTCCAGTGGGTGTTTGTGTGTGATGCGTGCAACAATAGAGGATATCTTACCTTAACTTTTTCCTTCAATCAGCACGTTCTTTCAAAACACTCAAAATACACGTTGTCACATACCAATCGTCATAGTCTTTTGCACCTCTAGCGCCCGCTCCAACAATCATTATTGGTGCTCCCATTCCCATGACTGCCTCCTCGGATTCCCCCTCTACCACCCAGCAAAAGTGCCCTTTGTCTCTCCATAGCCCCGCTCGCACATACATTTAATTTGTATTGTTGGGCAGGTAAAGGCTGACTTTACTAATGTACTCAGCTATTTATATAAATTGCATACTTGCTCTTTGCAGTAGGCATAAAAACCTTCTGCGCTACTTTATGGCATCAAAACAGCCACTATACAAAAGACTGATCCTTTTGTATCAGAAACATAATCACAACTTTTTTATTGCTGCCTAAAAGCTGTAGTTGAAACCCGTCAGTTGAAGTATGTGCATTTCTTTGAAGATGCAAGCTGCAGCTGCAAGACAACTGGTGGCGAATATATATAAAATATCTAAATATATATTTTTGTGTGTATATACATACATATATATACATATATATATATGTATATATACATACGTATGTATGTATATATATATATATATATATATATATATATATATATATAGATCACTTTTACATGTGGGTCCGGTTTTCCTGGGGGCTGATCACAGCCCCCAGGGAAACCACACATGTATTGACAAAAGTGATCTATATATATAGACATAGATATATCTATCTATCTACATAGATAGATATATCTATATATATATATAGATCTATATATATATATATACACAGATCTATATATTTTTTAGTAGTTGTATGGTTTCCTTGGGGGCCCATTTGCCCGTTTGCCGAGGGGGCGGACCTCCCCCCAAGTCAAATCCCTGGTGTCTAGTGGGGTTTCCTGGCCCTTGATCGCAGCTGTGCTGCGATCAAAGGCCAGGAAACCAGTTCAGGGAGGCCTCATTTGAAAGGGGAAAGTCTCCCCTTTCAAACGATGCCTTCCCGAACATCAGGAAGGCCGTTTGGAGCTGTTTTCCCCTTTGGAGCAGGAAGCGGCCACAAGGCTGCTTACTGCTCCGATGGAGAAAACAAAACTGACATCACAAAGCGGTGGGTTGGCGGGGCGGTTGTAGATACGGAAGATCTTCCGTGTCTCCTGGGGTATTTTTTGAAAAACAAAATACTCTGGTGTGACGCACCTGAGGATTTTTTAACCCCCTCCCTGGTGTCAGCCACTGGTCATGGCCCGCACCAGGGAGGTAGTGTGATATACGTTTTGCTTTTTCCTCCCAGTTTTTTGCTGACTCTCTTTGTGTGGCCTTAATTCTCTGGGCACTTTCCTACTGTACTGCAGTGGGAAAGTGTGTGCACCTTTTCTACACATGACAGGAAGGGGTGCTTAAGTGATAAAAAGGTATACCACATACATGGGTTAAGTACAGCCCTGGCTACTTGTGATACATTTCCACCCACCAGAATAGACTGTCAAACTTGTATCTGTCCTGACAATGCAGGCCTGTGGAGATGCAGTTGAGCTGGTGCTCAGGTAGGCACTTCTAATTCCGTAGCCAATCCTGAATTGAAGCTCTGCTACCCCTAGGGCCCCCCTGAAGGACAGAGCAGGTGGTAGATGGAAGGCTGGGCAGGTACACATGGCTGCCCATGCCCCAGTAGTGAAGAACCTCCACTTTGGTATTCCCTACCAAGAAGATCCGCTCTTCCCCTATGTTTTGCTGATTCCCTATCCAGTGGCCTTAGGCCTCCGACCACTTTCCCACTGTATGTACAGTGTGAAAGTAAGTGTGCCTTTCCTGCACATGTTAGCAAGTGGCGCTGACCAGGGTGTGCATGCATGTCCATTTATGTTTCAAATATGTATTGAGCCTGTCATAGCAGGCCTGTGTGTGTGCATGTGCACCTATGATGTTCTTAAATATGTGTCCAGCCTGTCATAGCAGGCCTGTGTGTGCACACTTGCACCTATGGTGGTTTTAAACATGTGTCCAGCCTGTCATAGCAGGCCTACGTGTGCACACTTGCACCAATGGTGTTCTTACACATGTGTTCAGACTGCCAATGCAGGCTTGTGCATGAGCAAGAGCACGTATGCCCAGGGACTGAAGAATACCCATCTGTGTTTTCGCTACATATGAGAGCTGCTCTTCCAATAGGTTAACATTGAGGAAGTTTACAATTACTCATTGCGGCAAAAGTGGATTGCAGTGGAGCAGCCTCATAACGTTTCCTATCATTTGATTCGTTCCTGGCAAACCTTTTCCTATGGTAAAGGTGGTTTTGTCAATAATAACTTAGAAATGCCACTTCTAGAAAGTGGGCATTTCTAGGCTTTAAAACACTTTTGTGTGCCTTTTGAAATCTGCCTCTATTCCACACTGGAGGCTGGGGGAGCACATCTGAGTATTCCCTAGAGACAGCCATAAACCTTGGCCCATAACTGGAATGACATGCCTCTGCCATTTGAGGGATTGACTGGATAGATTATAGGGAGAGGTTGTGACACTTGGCCTCTTGGGGCCAGATCATGGCCTCACTAAAGATTAAGAACTGCATTCCACAGCCTCATGGCAGACAGGGTCAAAATTTAGGTGAGACATCTGTAGTTCAAGGGGGAACCCTCAGAACCTCCCCAAACTTCAAAGACACACTACAGTATAACTACTGGTGCCACATTGCAGCAAAAGGACAGATACACGTGTGGGGATGCAGGACTAGAGATACTCCTCTGCGTGGTGCACACTGCCAGAGGAATCTGTTGTGCACAATAAGTAATTACTTCCCTTGGAAGGGACCATGCACCCTTCCTGAATCATGATTGGACAGGGCTGATTGCATGATGCTGTGGGGCACAACAGAGTATGCTCTACAAGGGCTTGTTGGCTTGTCCCCTGTTCTTGTTGGAGGTCTCACGAACATCAAAAACCTCCCAGAGAGACATAAACCTTCTACCTGTGACATCTGGAGAGCAGTGCCCTCCTAAGTGAGCATGGAATTAGGTATAGTGCCTGGAAACAGGATTACCTAGTGCAGAACCATCAAAGTACTGCCCACATTCAAGAAGTGTGGCATTTCATCTTGGGACCTCGACACACATAAGTGTCTTGTTGGTGGGAAACAGATTCACCGGTTGCGGCGCTCCAAGTGGCCCGCTTTGTTGAGTGTGCTGCATTTCTCATGTGCAATACACTGACTGCATGCTCATTGCATGCGGTGTCCAATTCGCAGGTTGCGACTCTCGGAGGTGGGACCGTTCCAATATCAGTGCTGCATTCTACCTCATGTGGCACCACTGAATTTGTGCCTCTTTATATGAATAGAATTGTCTGATGTGACTCACTTCATCATGCACCAGACATTGTACCTCATTCCAGTGAGGAGCACAATAGGTAACTCTTTGTGTATGACCGTAATTGGCTGGTGTGGCTCAAGTCATCATGCACCAGACGTGCCTCATTCCAGGGACGTACAGAAGTGGTAACTTTTCATATGTGAATGGGATTGTCTGGTGTGACACAAGTCGTCATACACAAAACTTTGTGCATCATTCCAGGGAGGGACGGAATTAGTAACACTTCAAGTGTGATCGAAATTGACTGGTGCGACTCAAGTCATCACGCACCAGACGTTGAGCTTCATTTCAAGAAGGTACAGGAATTGGTAACTCTCTGTGTGTGCCCAAGATTGTCTGGTGTGACTCAAATCATCACTCACCAGACGTATTGCTTCGTTCAAGGGAGGGATGGAATTAGTAAATCTTCGTGTGTGCCCTGGATTTTCAGGTGCAACTCAAGTCATCAGGCACCAGATGGTGTGCGCCATTTCCAGAGGAGCACAGAGGAGCATACCTTGACCTTCTCTGGGTGCTTAGCAGAACGGGGCCCATGCTGGTAAGCACAGTGTAGAGATGTTTGAGTGAACTTCTTCAGTGGGCCCAAACCTCCATTTGCCTACTGCTGTATGAATAGCCTGTTATTTATTTTTTTGTTCCCCACCTTTCCCCCAGGAGCCTGAATAAGTGTGACTCCGGCCGCGATCAGCCTAGTACCTGGCCAATGGTTTCTTTCATCTCCAGCCCAAAAATGGGGTTGTGGGGATTGATTGCAGGGTGGAGGAGGGTTTAGACCCATGGAGTCTGTGAGTATAGTATTAACTGACCTGTCGGATATCAGAGCACCGCATTAGGGTGTTGGAAGTGAGTGTGTGTGTTTGTGAGTGCATGCTATACAGGCCTGCCTGATATCTGTGGCACTGCATAGCGATGTGGCGTGAGTGTGTGGGCGTGACTGCCTGTGATGAACTGCATCGTATGGTGGTGTTGCAGTACATGTTGTTTCCTTGCAAAAAAGATTATCATGGTTGATATTGGTTTTTAGCTGTGAGGCCTTGGCTCAGGAAGCTATTTAAAAGAGCTGTAATTATTGATGTGCACACATTGCTGCTAACGTTGTGACCTGTGGTGCACCCTATAACTGTGTGGTATTGAATGGGAATAATTGCTAGGGTGGGTCTTATGTTGCACTGCATGAGGGTGTTCAGAGGAAAAGTAGTATTTTTCCAAAGTGTACATATTGCTGATGTCATTTTAACATGGTTGGACGTAGTACTGCCAGTGATATTTCCAAATATGATTTATGTCCAGAAGTACATAATTTACATGGTGCGTTAGTTAATGTGTGTGTTGAAGAAAAATCTTACTTACAAACAGAACGTGTGAAGTCTCATTGTGTTACACTTATTGTGTAAGGGTGCTGTGCCAATGTTTTACACATTGTCCCTGTGATAGGACTAACTGCTCAGTTCCAGCTACCCTAGGGGAGAGCAGGTTATACAGTGAGTTTAATTACCCACCCCTGATGAGAGTGATAGGGTCTTCCTGGCTCTGGCCTTGCCTCAGCCAACCAGAACATGCCATCTCCTACTGGACTTATCAACCGCCTTCGACTCAGTCTCGCATTACACCTTCTGCTCCTGACTCCACACAGCTGGCATCTGTGGAAAGGCCCTCAAATGGATATGTTCCTACCTGTCTGCCAGAACACAGAGAGTCAGGCTTACGCCTTACCCTGGCAGAACCTATGGAGATCAGCTGTGGAGTTCCACAGGGCTCCTCCCTGAGCCCCTTTCACATCCATCGTCAGGAATCCCAGACTGACCATCGTCCCCTATACCAACAACACCCAGCTAATCATGTCACTGACAGACAACCCGACAACTGCCAAGAAGAATTTCTACCACAGGATGGAAACCGTCACCGCCTGGATGAAGGACAGCTGCCTCAAGTTCAACTCTAACGAGAATGAAATCCTCATCTGGCGACCCTCCACATCATCTGGGTTGACCACAGGTGGCATGCTTTCGTCAGCTCCCTCCCACCACAACAAACCACACACGCAACCTCAGCTTCATCCTGGATTCATCGCTCACCATGGCCCGCCAAGTCAACTCAGTCACAACCTCCTGTTTCGACACACTCTGACTTCGCTGGAAGATCTCTGAATGGATCCCAAATGACTGCCACAAAATCGTAACCCATGCCTTGGTCAAAAGCAGACTCAACTATGGCAACACCCTCTACACCGGCATCGCCCAGAAGAACCTGAAGAAACTACAGCACACCCAAAATGCCTCCTCCAGACTCATCCTAGACGTACCTGCTGCAAAAGCATCAAAATGCACCCAGGGGACCTCCACTGGCTCCCCGTCGAGAAGAGGATCAACTTCAAATTCCTCATCCACACATATGAGGCTCTCCGGGACCTAGGACCCAACTACCTCAACCACTGCATCACCTTCTACTCCCCAGCAAAACCTCTCTGCTCAACAGGGCCTAGCCACCGTACCCCATATATGAAAGACCTCAGCAGGAGGAAGATCCTTCACCTACTTCATGACAAAGAGCTAGAACACCTTGCCTCTTCACTTCAGGCAGTCACCATTGTTGCCTCAATTCAGGAAGGACCTTAAGACCTGGCTCTTCGACAGAAGCAGAGAGGACCAACCCCTCAGTACCTTGAGACCCTTATGGTGAGTAGTTGCACTCTATAAATATGATTGATTGATTGATTGAACACCGAGACAAACACTAATGCAGCCTTTGACACACTCAGGCACACACTGATACAGACACCAACACACCCAGGCACATACCGATATAGACAATGGCACAACCAGGCACACACCGATGCAGAAAATGACACATCCAGCCAAACTGTAATGCAGCCACTGATACACCCAGGCACATGCTAATACACAGTGACAACTAAACAGAAATAAGGCTACTTACCCATCCAGGCACACAGTGATACAGACACCTACACACCCAGGCACACACAAATACAGACACTGACACACTCAGGCGCACACTCATATACCCAGTGACACACCCACGCATCGATGCAGACACTGGTACATCCAGCTCAAGACTAATGCAGGGAAAAACATGCCCAGGCACACATTGATGCAGACACTGACATACCCAGGCAAACACAACTGCAGCCACTGACACACCCAGGCACACATCAGAACAGACACTAACAGACCTATGTCCATAGCAATACATAAACTGATACACCTTGGCACACACCGAAACAGACAATGACAGACACAAGCACACACTGATGCTGACACTGACACACTTGGCCAAACACTAATGCAGTCATAGACACACCCAGGCACATTCCGTTACAGACAGTGACACGCCCATCTAAACACTAATGCAGCTACTAACACACCCATACATATGCATGTATCAACAATGACAAAACTATTCATACACCAGTGCAGACACTGAAACAACCATAAATACACCACTGCAAACACTGACACACCAAATCAAACGCTAATGCAACCTGGCACACCCTGGCAAACACTGGTACAGACACTTACACATCCAGGCACAAACCCATACAGACACTGACACACCCAGACACACGTGATACAGCCACTGACACACCCAGACACACACTGATGCAGCCACAGTCTCAGAAAAGTGCAGATCGATGCAGACACTGACACACACAGGCACACACCGATGCAGACATTGAAAAATCAGCCTAACACTATTGCAGCTACTGACGCACCCTACCAAACACTAATGCAGTCACTGACACATTCCGGTGAGTGACACTGGCCTGCCCAACTAAATACTAAGGCATCTACTGTAGGGGGCTGATTGGTTTGTAGTGGGTACCTTGGGTACTTACACCTTATATCAGGTCCAGTTATCCCTTATTAGTGAAGTAGTAGTGTTCTAGCAGCTTAGGCTGATAGAGGTAGCTATAGCAGAGCAGCTTAGGCTGAACCAGGAGACATGCAAAGCTCATGCAATACCACTTATAGTTACACACTACTTATACACAAGTAAGGACAATACTCAATGTTACCAAAATTAAAGGTATTTATTTGGATGACACAGTACCAAAAATATCTTAGAGGCAATACTCCTTCTGGAGGTAAGTATTATACACAGTATATATATTAGACACCAAAATTAGACAAGTAAATAGTCATAGAACAACGCAAAAATAAGAAATGCTATACAATACAATGGGAGAAAGTGGGTCTAGGGGCAACACTAACCATATACTAAGAAAGTGGAATATGAATCACAAATTCCCCCCTAGACAAGTTTAGTGTGTGCAGAATCGTTGGGAGATTAAGAATACAGTAAAGGTTAGTAAATTACCCCCCCCCCAGTGCCCAGAAAAGCAGGAGTAAAGTACTGCAAGTTTCTTTCCTTAGGACACACTACACCTCGTTTTGGGGATTTTGCAGCAGCCAACCAAGTCTGCAAAGAACACCTGCTGGATTATTGGACCTGAAGACCTACAAAGGAAGGGGACCAAGTCCAGAAGTCTAAATAAGTTCCAGGAAGGACAGGAGCCCCTGCCAACCCAGAAGAGGTTGCAAAAGAAGAGTCCACAGTTAGTCAAATACTGCATAATATGCACCCTAGGAAGATGCCAGCGGGTTCCTGCATGATGCAAAAGAGGTCCCACTGCGTGAAGATCGTTGCAGATGATATTTTATGTTGGAAGTCACCAACAGGCCTTGGCTACGACAAAAGTGTGTTTTTCATCAAAAGGGCACTGGATGGATCCAGGAGGAATCTGGGGGCCTCAACTCTGTGTGAGAAGGAAGAGGGGACTCTCAGCACTGTATAGAGCCCTCAGGATGCCAGCCAGCATCCCCAGAAGCCGCATGATCCTGGTTAAAAGGAGGTTCAAAATGTGGTTGATGCAGTACAACAAAAGAAGATCCCACACAAGTTGAACATCACAGGGTGGAGTGCTGGGGACCTTGGCCAGGCTGTTCATGAAGGAATTTTGCAAAAAGTGCACAGAGGCTTCAGGAGGTGAAGAAGACACAGTACACAGAGGTACCGTATTTCTCAGGGAAGGCAAGGGCTTACCTCCTCCAAATTTCTTCAGCAGGACCTCAGGACAGTCTATGTCAAGGATGCCCACCATTTGTGTCCTTAGGAACATGCTTGTTGTTGTGAGAGGAGTCCCAGGGTACCGGTCATCGTCTTGGAAGGTGCCTGCTTGGAGCAGGGGAGTGACTCCGTCACTCCACTGAAGATTTCTTCAGTTCTTCTGGTGCAGGATGAAGACAGGGAGTCCCCAGAGCATACACACCATGGAAACTGTTGCAGTTGCTGACTTGGAGCTGAGGTTGCTGAAGAAAAGTGTCTCTGGTAGACTCTTTGTTGCAGTTACAACGTTTCTTGGAGCAGGCTGCAGTTGATCCGAGGTCAGAAGAGTTGGAAGTTGTTGCAGAGGATTCCTGAAGGAAACGTGCAAGCAGAATCTGAAGAGAACCCACAGGAGAGACCATAAGTAACTCTGAGAGGGGGATTGCCTATCTTATCAGCTGAGGACCTATCAGGAGGGGTCTCTGATGTCACCTGCTGGCACTGGCCATTCAGAGCCCTCCAGAGTGCCCCCTCACCTTACAAAGCAGGATGGCTGAGGTCTGGGACACACTGGAGCTCTGGGCACCACCCCTGGGGCGGTGATGGACAGGGGAGTGGTCACTCCCCTGTCCTTTGTCCAGTTTCCCGCCAGAGCAGGGGAGAAGGCGTCCCTCAACTGGTGTAGACTGGTTTATGCAAGGAGGGCACCATCTGTGCCCTTCATAGCATTTCCAGAAGTGGGTGGAAGCTATCCCTTCCCAGCCTGTAACACCTATTTCCAAAGGGAGAGGGTGAAACACCCTGCTCTCAGAGGAAATGCTTTGTTTTGCCTTCCTGGGACTGGGCTGCCCAGGAGGGCAGAACCCTGTCTGTGAGGTGACAGCAGCTGTTGCTGCAGTGCAAGCCTCAGAGGTCTGGTTTGGCAGTACTGGGGTCCATAGTGGAGCCCCCACGATGCATGGAATTGGCTCCCCAATACCAGAGTTGGAATGGGAGGACAATTCCATGATCTTAGACATGTTACATTGCAATATTCAGAGTGACCATTGTGAAGCTACATATAGGTATTGACCTATATGTAGTGCACATGTGTAATGGCGTCCGCACACTCACAAAGTCAGGGGAAATTGCCCTGAACTATGTGGGGGCACCTTTGCTAGTGCAAGGGTACCCTCACACTTAGTAACTTTGCACCTAACCTTCAGTAAGTGAAGGCTAGACATACAGGTGACATATAGGTTACTAAGTGCAGTGAAAATGGCTGTGAAATAGTGTGTGCACAATTTCACGCAGGCTGCAGTGGCAGTCCTCTGTAAGGGTTTGTCTGACCTCCCTATGGGTTGCAAAAGAATTTCTGCATCTCATATGGATCTCCTGGAACCCCAATTCCCTGGGTACCTAGGTACCATATACTAGGGACTTATAAGGGGGTCCAGTATGCCAATTGAAATTGGTAAATGTAGTCACTGGTCTACAGTGACAAATGTAAATGCAGAGAGAGCATAAGCACTGAGTTCTGATTAGCAGAGCCTCAGTGACACAGTTAGGCACTACACAGGCATAGACATTAGGCCACAAACGATGAGCACTGGGGTCCTGGCTAGCAAGATCCCAGTGACACAGTAAAAACACACTGACACACACTCACAAACAGGCCAAAAGTGGGGCTAACCATGCTAGAAAGAGGCTACTTTCCTACAGCTACTAACACACCCAGGCACACACCAATACAGACACTGACACACCCATGCACACAACAATACAGATGCAGACACTCCCAACCAAAACACTAATAAATTTACTAACACACCCAGGCACACACCGCTAAAGACACTGAAACACCCAGGCACACACTGATGCAGTCTCTGACACATCAGCCAAACACTATTACAGCTACTGACACACCAAGGCTCGCGACTATGCAGACCCTGACACACACCAATACAGACACTGACACACCTGACCAAACACTAGTACACACCAGTAGAGACACTGAATGGCCATGCACACCTCGATATAGACACTGACACAGACAGGAACACACCGATGAAGATACTAACACACCCGGCCAAACTCTAGTGTAGCTACTGACATACCAAGGCATTCATCGATATAGACACTGTCACACCCGACTAAACAAAAACACAGCTACTAACACACTAAGGCACACACCAGTACAGTCTCTGGACCAACCATGCACACAACAAATCATACACTAGAACACCCAGACACACACCGATGCAGACAGTAACACGCCCAGCCAAACAATAATGCAGCAACTCCCGATATGGACACTGACACACACAGGCACACAACAATACAGACTCTGACACACCCAGACAAACACTAATGCAGGCATTGATACACGCAGGCATACACTGATACAGATTTTAACATGCCCAATTAACAAAAATGTGACTACTAACACACCCCAGCACCAACCGATACAGACACTGGCACACCCAGGCAGAAACCAGTACAGACACTGACACACCCAGACACACGCTCATACACACAGTGACACACCCAGGTACCCAACCATGCAGACACTGACATCTCGAGCCAACACTAATGCAGTCACTGACACACCCTGGCACACATCGATGCAGACACTGACACATAAGGCCAAGCAATAATGCAGCCACGGACACACCCAGGCACACAACAATACAGACAATAACGCAGCCATGCACACACCAGTACATATACTAATACACCCAGTCACACACTGATGCAGACACTGATACACTCAGGTAATCACTGAGCATACACTGACACACACAGCCAAACAATAATGAAGGCCCTGGGACAACCAGGCATGCGCTGTTCCGGACACTGACACACCCAGGCACATACCCTTAAGACACTGACACACCCAGCCAAACAGTAATTCAGACACTGACAGACACAGGCACATACCATTAGAGACCCTGACACACCCAAGCACACACAGATGCAGACAGTGACATGCCCAAACTTAGACCTGGCATCCTTGGTGTGCTTTACCCTCACGTTTTACCGCTGCTTCCTGTCTTTTGGCTGTGTGCTGGACTGTGATTTTGCTTGTTTTTGGTACTCTGCACATTTCTACCACTGCTGGCCAGTGCTAAAGTGCAAGTGCTCTCTGTGTAAACTGTATGTGCAATTGACTTATCCATGATTGGCATAATTGATTTACTAGTAAGTCCCTAGTAGAGTGCACTAGAGGTACCCAGGGCCTGTAACTGAAATGCTACTAGCTGGCCTGTAGCACTGATTATGCCACCCATATGAGTAACCCTGTAAACATGGATCAGACTTGTCACTGCAGTATCTATGTGTGCAGTTTTCAGCTGCCAGTTTGACCTGGCAAGTGTACCACTTGCCAGGCCCAAACCTTCTCTTTTTGGACATGTAAGTCAACCCCTTGGTAGCCCTAGGTAGGATCATGGGCAGGGTACTGTGTAAGTTAAAGGTAGGACATGTAATGGTGTGTTTTACCTGTCCTGGTAGTGAAATACTGACAAATTCGATTTTCACTGTTGCAAGGCCAGTCTCTCTCATAGGTTAACATGGGAAGTGCCTTTAAATATATTTTAAATGCAGTTTCCCATTGGGAGCAGATAGACATCAGGAGGTTGGAGTCTCTGAATTCACAATTTAAAAACACATCTTTTGTTAAAGTTGGTTTTTAGATTGTCAGTTTGAAAATGCCGCTTTTAGAAAGTGGGCATTTTCTTGCTTAACCATTCTGTGCCTCTGCCTGCTTGTGGAATCCACGTCTAGGTCAGACTGACAGTTGGGATGTTTGTGATTTCCCTCTTGACAGTGACGCAAAGGGAGCTGGGATGTAGCCCTTCATATCCTGATGAGTCTCCTGGGCTAGAGTAGGGAGGAAGGAGCCAACACTTACACCTGAAAGGGCTGTGCCTGTCCCCACACAATGCAGTCTCCAACTCCCAGGTACGTTTTTGGGGCCAGGCCTGAGCAAGCCTTGTGAACAACAGATACATTGCTTTGAAGTGTGCCTACTTCAAAGACATAAAGGGTTATAAGTAGTGGACCCCAAACCCCAGAATTTTAGATTACTTCTCGATCAAGCGGAACCTCTGCCAAGGAGAAGAACTGAAGAGCTGGAGGAAGAATTCTGCCCATTTGCCTGTGAGTGTGCTTTGCTGGGTTAGCCTGCAGTGGCTGCTTCTGCCTTTGAGAAGACGACAAAGACTGAACTTTACTGTGTTTTCCTTTCTTGTGAAGTGTCTCCAAGGGCTTGTACTATACTTTCTCTGCCAGCACCTGGGCTTTCTTTCTGAGACTCCTACTCTGCCAAGTGGTGCCTAATCCAGTTCTTGGGCCCTTGAAAGGAGAAGCTGATGAAACCAAGAAGAAATTCACACAAAGTAGCTGTGCAGGAGAAAAATCGACAGAGCACCTGCTTAATGGCTGAAAAATAGTTTCACTACCTGCATCGTGGCTGGGAAATCGAATCAACACCCATGTGTGGCTGCCAAAATTGAAGCATCACCAACGCAGTGCAGGTCTTTATCACCGTGCACCGGAATTTCACACACATCATCACTTGGCATCAAAATCATCGTGAACCTGCACTGGCCTGAGATTGCCCGCCTGGAAATGGATTCATCACTCTGCTGCGGGAGGGAAAAATGAAGCATCACCTTCCTGACCAGAGAATAAATTACACATGGCCTCACTTGCAAGTAAGGAATCGACGCATCACTGACTTTTCCGACACACTCGTGCCCGTGTGGCTTTATTTTTGATGCAAACCAGGTACTTTGTGCAAAAACAACACATCTATTGACTTCTGTGGATTAAGGGCCAGATGTAGGTAGGAAAAATTTTGCGAGTCGGAAATTGCGAGTCAATGCGAATCGCAATTTCCGACTCGCAAAATAGGATCCAAGAAAAAAAATCAACATCAAATTGCGACTCGCAAATGATGGCGCACCGCAGTTTGCGAGTTCACTTTTGTCGAGGTCGCTTTTTGCGACCTCGCTAAAAGTGAACTTGCAATTTGCGAGTCGGGTGTCGCAATTTGCGACTAGCCCACAAATTGCATGCAGGTGCAGCATAACAGTTGGAAAAACACTTCCTGGATCTTGCTGATGACATCAGAACCAGGAAGTCATCAAATACACCTGGGAGGAGGGAGGACCACACCCTATTCAAACTGCTGTGCAACAACCAGGAGAGAGGAGCTGATGCTACCATGAAAGACACAGGCAGTGCAGGGAGGAAAAGGAAACTCAAGTTTTCTGAAAAAGAACTTGAGGTGCTAACAGAAGAATGCTGCCAGCACCATGACCAACTTTTTGGCAAGGCAGCCCTGAGTGTCCCAGACACTGAGAAGAGGAAGATCTGGCTGCAAATCCAAGAGAGGATCAATGCCATTGGGGTGAGCCACCGAACCCTGTATGAAATTAAAAAAAGGTGGTACAACCTGCGCTCCAGAACAAAGGAGAGGGTGGCAGAGCACCTCAGGGAAATTAGGGGCACAGGAGGAGGCCCATCCACCATCCCACCACCCACAGCCATGGAGGAATTGGTGGAGCAGACACTGGAGCCTGAGGCTGTGTCAGGAATGGGAGCATTGGACACTTCTGCGCAAGGGACATCCAAAAGTGAGTACCATGAAATATGCATTTACACCTACAAATGCAGTATCCACACTCTCCCAGTACACAGCAGCAGGCACAACCAGACTAGCTCCATTCCAGACTAGCAACCACCAGAATGGTGCATTATGGGCACTGTAGTACAGTAGTCAGCATATAGGCAAATGTTTATTATGAGGCATAAAACAGATGTGAGAGACTGACAGTGTGTTCCCTATGTCCGACAGGTCTCCTACACGACACCCCCACCAGCCACACCATCCAGGGAGGAGACAGCAGGCCAAAGGCAGTGCAGGAGGCTGCAGCAGCTATTCCAGGGCCCAGCACGACACCACCACAGTCCCCTCCAGAAGAAGTGCAGGACATGGAGGAAGAAAACACGACCCCTGGCCCCAGCCACACAGTGAGACGTCCAGAGCCAGCAGCACAACCACGACGCAGACGCAGATGCCAAGTCCAGGCAGTACCCCAGGAGGAGATAGGGGAGGCAGCAATGTCTGTAGTCGAGGCATCCCTCCTTACTGGTCAGCGCCTGCAAACAAGGCAATTACGGTTAATATCAGGTGCTTTGCACAGACTGGAAAATAACATGACACATGGCCTGGCTGATGTGAACTCGCAGTTCACAAGACTCAATGACAATGTGAGCGAACTCACCCAATCAATCCGCAAACTAGTGACAGAACTGGTGGCTGATAGACACAGCGCAAGGTGCCGGGAGTGCCACCTAGTCACAAGATTTGACTGCATGGCAGCGTCTATTGGGCGTCTTGCCACGAACACTACAGGCCTGTCAAGACGGACCGTGAGTCTGCAGGTCGAACTTGGCCACTTTGCAGGGGATGTGGCACGGGGACTGGGCCGCAATAGCCACGCAGTGGGCATGTTGGAGGCCAGGCAGGTGGCAAGGGGCACAGGTGAGACCCCTCAGGACAGTGAGGAGGGGTCCACTATTAGCAGTGTCTCAGCCACTGACTCACGTGTGCTAAGGAGTGGAAGTGCACGGCAGGAGTCAGCAGACCCACCTGGGATGAGCCATGCTAGGCGAACCAGGAGGAGGGTGTAGGCCACAACACAGCAGGACTCATGAGGCACATGAAGTTAATGTGTCCTCATAAAGAGTGGACATGTGCAGCCCCTCACGGACAGTTATATTCTTTCGACATTTGGTTCACAAATTAAAAGGTTTTGTTTGTTCCACTACACAACTGGGCTCTTTTTGTGTGACATTAGTGAGTGTGGTGACAGTTGCCACGTACCTTCCAAAGTATTGGGTTGCAATGTGGTCCCGTCTCTGTCTGCCTTGATTTGCAATGCTTCTATCTCCAGGATGGCGATGTGGTAGCTCTTGCTCCTCATCCTCCGAATCTGGGTCTTCAGGGGTGGGATGTAGCCCACGTCTGGTGGCAATGTTGTGTAGTATTGCGCATGCGCCAACTATCTTGAATGCTGTTATTGGGGCATACTGGAGCGCACCTCCACTTCTGTGGAGGCATCTGAATCTTGCCTTTATCAGTCTAAAGGTCCTCTCAATGACATTTCTGGTCTGCCGATGTGCACTGTTATATTGCCTCTCATTCTCATTGCCAGGCGTTAGGTACGGGGTAAGTATCCATGGTCTTAGCGCATATGCACTGTCACCTGTTTGGCAAAAATAAGCAATGTTAGCAGGGCATGGATGGTTTCTACAGTGACCTGTGTGTATGGCTTCAGGATGTATTCAGCAATACCGAATAGATATCCCTCTCCAAACTCCCCACGTTTTAGGCGTTGGTGTATCCCACTGTGCCTGAATATGTATGCGTCATGTGTACTCCCTGGAAATTTGGCTACAATGTCAGTGATGACATTATGGGCGTCACATACCACCTGGATGTTCAGTGAGTGTGTACATTTTCTATTGCGGAACAGATATTCCAGATTTGCAGGAGAGCAAATTTGTATGTGTCCCGTCCACACACCCTGTTACATGAGGGAAGTTGGCAATTCTGTAGAAGTCCAACTTGGTGCTGTTAATTTCTGCCTCATTCCTGGGTAAGTATATGTATCTGGACATGTGTGTGAGTATGGCATCTAGGAAACATCTGAAGAACCGTGAGAGTGCACTTTGGGATACCCCACCTGCCACTGCAATAAGCCCCTGATAGCTACCCGAGGCCAAGAGGTGCAGGGAGCATAGCACTTGCACTTGTGTGGGGATTGGTGCTGCCACGCATTGTCTAGCGTTGAAGCTGGGGATTGAGTAGTTCAATTAATTCTAATATTGCTGCACTGCTGAGTCTGTATTTTTCATAAATCTCCTCCTCAGTTTGTTGGAGAAGTGTCTGCCTAGTTCTGTATATCCTCTCCTGTCTCTGGCTCCTCCTCCTCCTCTGCTGGGTGGCGTGGACTCTCCTCCTCCTTGCTATCACATATATTTCAGCCATTTTGAGTAACCCAGATGCCTTCTGGATCTCCTTTTATACGTTGGTTCTGGTTATCACCTACTCTGACTTAGTGTTAATTTGGGTGTGCAAAATGGGCTTTTTGCAATTTGCAACTGGCTTTTTCATATGGTTTGCGACTCGCAAACCCTATTTGCGGGTCGCTCAATCAGGTCACTATTTTTGCGAGTCGGTAATGGGTTGCATCGCAATTTGCACTTCGGAAATGGGATTTTTGCATCCCATTTCCGATTTTGCGGTGTGGCAAATTGGGCCATTTGCCACTCGCAAAACTTTGCTACATCTGGCCCTAAGTCTCTTTTTAATGTTACATTTCATAACTTTGCTTGTGTATGCCAGATTTTTGTTGATTTGGTCTTGTTTGATTTCGATGAATATTGGCTATTTTTCTAATCTGGTGTTGTGTCCATTTTGAAGTGTTTTCACTATATTACCGTGTGTGTTGGTACAAACACTTTACACATTGCCTTTGAGATAAGCCTGACTGCTTGTGGCAAGCTACCAAGGGGGTAAGCAAGGGTTGTCTTAGGAGTGAAACTCCCTTACCCTGACTAGAGTGAGGGTCCCTGCTTGGAGAGGGTGCAAATTGACTGCCAACCAGAGAACCCATTTCTAACACCCAACTAAACACTAATGAAGCTACTAATACACTTAGGTATACACTGATACAAACACTGACACAACCATGCACACACCAATACCAACACTGATGCCCTTGGGAACACTCTGATGTAGACACAGAACCAAACATACTGACATGCCCAGCCAAACACTAATGCATCCACTGACAAACCCAGGCACGTTGGTACGGACAATGACACACCCAGGCACACACTAATGTGGCCACTGACACACCTAGGCATACACCAATGCAGACACTGACATGCCCAACCAAACACATAAGCAGCTACCAACACACACAGGCCCACACCGATATAGGTATTGACACACTGATGCAGACACAACAATACAGACAATGACACATGCAGCCACACATCAATGATGACACTGACACACCCAGCCAGACACTGATGCAGCAACTGACACACTCAGGTAGACACTGATACATACATCGACACACCAAGGCACAGACCAATGCAAACACTGACACACCCAGCCAAACACTAATGCAGTCACTGACACACCCAGCAACACACCGATTTGGACACTGACACAAAAAACTAAGCACTAATGCTGCTATTAAACTACCCAGGCACACTCTGATACAAACACTGATGCACCCATGCCCACACTATTACAGACACTGACATACCCTACTGACATACCCTACCAAAAAACTAATAAAGCTCCTAAAACACCAAGACGCACTCCGATACAAACATTAACACACCCATGACACTCCACTACAGACACTCACACACCCAGTGACACAGTGATGTCGACACTGACAGTCCCATGCAAATTCTAAAGCAATGGTGGAGGAGAGTCTGCCCCCTAACCAAGAGCCAGGAGATGAAAAATAAAACATTAGTCGACTATTATTTTATTTAGTGCAGGGAGGGGCAGAGCTGGGTCTTTTGGGGGGTGGGAGGAGGGAGAGTGCACCTAAGTGCACATGTGTGTTTGGCCGGCCGTCTCAGGCCGGCCAAACACACATGCCCACTTATGTTTCTCCAGCCCGGCTGTGTTGAACAGCTGGACTGAAGGAACTGCACAGACCCCAGGGCTGTGTCTGAGCAGCCGTCCGAGCCACTCAGACCAATCCTGGCACTGCTTTCATGCTATGCTTAGCATGAAAGTAGTGCAAGGATTGCTGTGGAGGCTGTGCTGGTGTCCCAGCGAATGCTGGGACACCACCCACCAGGAGAAGAGAAGGGATGCAGTGAAGTCGGCGGGAATGGCAGGAAAGTTAAATTTTGTTTTGTTTATTGTTCCCCTGTCGTCCCTCTTCATCCCCTCTGACATAGCCAGGTCGACATGGATGCATACACTGACATTCCCAGCTCAACAAAAATACAGCTACTAACACACCCAGGCGCACACCAATACAGAGATACAGACACTGACAGTACAATGCACACAACAATACAGACACTGACATACCCAGGCGCACACTGATGTAGACACAAACACACCCAGCCAAACAGCAATGCAGCCACTAACACACCCAGGCACACACCGATACGGACACTGACTGACATACCCAAACACATACCGATGCAGACACTGACACACCCAGCCAAACACTGAAGCTGCCACACTCTATAACCATGACCAAGACCTTTGTGGTCGAAATGCGTCGGGTGTTTGCAGAATTTCATGCAATAAAGAATGAGATGATTCACAATCTGGGAGTGCCGCTTTCCTGACTTGCTTGTCAATTGTGGAAAAAAATAAATATATATATATATATATATATATATATATATATATATATAAATATATATATATATATATATATAAATACATATATATGTGTATATATATATATGTGTGTGTGTGTGTATATGTATATATATATATATATATATATATATATATATACAAAAAAGGAAAGAGAACTCTGGGTAGTTCCCAAGTTTAGGTGGAGAGCAGCTCCAGTGAGGTGCACACTGCAACACCAGCAACACTCTAGATTTGCTCACCTCAAATGTCTGTTTATCTAACAAGGTTTTTAAGCATAGGATCAGCACAGTGCTATATATATATGGTTTTCTCTCAGGGAGCCTGCACACTGTTCTTCGCCACAAATCCAGTTTGACTCAGTTATTTTTCAAAGCGATTTATTATTAAAGTCTGAGGTGCCACAAAGAGAGAGAGCGAGAGAGAGAGAGAGATTTATAAATATAAATAAATGTATCTATATGCAGAGATATATTTATAAATATATACTTCAGCAAATATATATTCCTTTCTATGTACTATATTTAGATATATATATATTTTCAGCAAATATATATAGATATTTACTATTAAAAATTAAAGGGGGCCACACGCCAGGGGACCCCATCCCTGGGTCCCAGCCATATTGTCCTGAGTGACCTGCCACACCCAAGGTACCCAGTAGTAATAAATTGGGACTGCTCCCACCATCCCTGACACCTCCCATCTCCTGCAGGAGCCGGCATTCCTATTGCACGCAGGGAGCTGCTGTAAATAACAGTTCAGTGCGTGCAAGAGCAATTATTTCATTTCCATCCCTGCCCACATGTTAGCGGTCAGGGGAAGGGATGGGGCGGCATATTTACACTCTGTTGCACTGAATTTGTGTAATTTTCTATTTTGATGCTAGACCCATCTAGCGCCAGAATATAGGAGTTAATGTCATTTTTTGGATGCCTGAAACTTCCTTGTGTCAAGGAGATACAATGTAGGTGTTCCTGTCAAAAAAATAACTCTAAGCCCCTATCCCCTTATTTATCCTACCATGCAAAAAAGATGGAACTGGGTCAAGGCTGATTTGCATTCGGCTGGGTCTGAACTAGAATGGCATGGCAAGCAAAAAAACTGAATCACAGATCTGTGACTGGGGGTGAATGCTTGATTTGTTAAGCATTCAGTCCATCATCTATGGTTTTTGCAAGTGTAATTTTAAAGGCAGGCCTGTCTTGCTGGCTGCTTTTAATTTTAAGTTGACCCCCAAATTAGACTTTGGGATTAAAAGTACTTTTAAAGTCTTAAACTACCTTATTTTTACATATAAGTCACCCCTAAGGTATGCCCTAAGTGTCTCCATGGTTGGGTGCAGTGCACCTAAGCAGGGACTTTATAAGATATGTTTTTTAAGCCCTAGTGAGGGAAAAAAGCTAAACTCGTTTTACCCCACTGTAGTGAATGACCTATAGGCTAACATGGAGAGACTTTATTTTAAAATAATAAAGTCTTATTTTCCATAGAAAGGAGCTAGGTATGGCATTTTTATTATCAAATTAAAAGTTATAAAAGTTATAATACATCCAAAAACTTTCCACTGTTGAATTTAAGATAACTTATACCTAGAAAGAGATGAGGTGTTAAGTGGCCTGGGCTGAAACAAAGGTAGCATCTGGTGGGAGGAGATGTGTCTCAGCATATGGTTGAACAGGATGGGGGAGAGCAGCCAACTGGACTTCAGAGGAGGGAAGGATATTTAGGACAGCAAATGTAGCTCCCCCATTTCCTGCAAATCCAGACAGCCAGGCGCCCTCTCATTAGATTAAGGAAAGGTTTTATTAAGGGAAACTTAGCCATACCATTGGGTGGGCTCATCCAGACCTAAACTCTAAAATTGAACTTTTGTTATCTTGGATTTTGGAGAAATGTTGCTCCCTGAGATTGATTTTTGCCACACTTTCCAGGAAGTGGTCACTCAAGAGAGTGGTGGTCTGCACGTGATTGGACAGAGACACCCCCTTCTTTCCACCCCAGGAGCAAGGATAAAATTGGCAGAGCTACACCCCACTTCAGATCCCTACAGGAACAAAACAAGCTGAAGAAAGACTGCCCTGCTGGACCACTGCCCTGCACCTGGGCACTGCACTCAGAAGGACTGCACCAGTTGCACACTTGCGCTTCACCACTAAAAGGATTTTGTCTAGTGTCTACTGCTTCAAGAAGGAACTACCTTCTACAGGTAGAAAATAGCTTACCAGAGTCCTCTGCATCACGCCCTGAAGAAACTGACCAGCTGACCAGTGGTAATTGTTGGTTTTGAGCCAGGTGCACTCTGGGAGTTGGAGTCCTAACCCCCAAGGAGCGACTCAGAGCTTCTGGAATCTTGGAGTGAGTTGAGGAGTCATAGAGAACCTTAGATGAACCTCTGGAAGAAGAATTAGAAGTTTGAAGAAGTTTAGAGCAACTATGGAAAAAAGCTACATAAGTGGACCGACCCGGCTTCGTGAGTCAAGCCAGTTTACGTCGACCGCGACCCGGCCTGACTTGCAGGTTTGTCCCACTGAAAAGCTCCGGAACCCCAGACTTACAGGATTTCACCATGGCGCTGATGGAAAGGCAATCCAACTATGTCACATCAAACTCAGCTTGCTGTGGAGGGTCGTCTGACGTCAGTGGGAAAAAGCTCCCAAAAAGTTTCTAAGTCAGAATGTAAAAAGTTGACCGAGGCTTCTCACGCAGTGGATCCGAGGAGGGCTCCAGGGAAGTTGGCTTCAATTTCAACTTGGTCCCGGACAAAGATTTCTGTCCCGAAAAAATCAACTAAGTACGAATGTGGAATCCTTGACTGAGGCCTCCTGCAACGCGTATCTGAAAAGGGCTCTAGGGAGGTCGGCTTCAACAGGTGACTTCATCCCGGTACAGAAAAATCTTCAAGAAAAAGTCTAAGGGGCATATTTATAAGCCCCTATTGCCACCATGCACCACATTAGCGTCATTTTATTTTACGCTAATGTGGCCCAACAGGGCCAAAATCGCTGCGCCGAATTTCAAAAGTGGCGCAGTGCATGCATTGCACCACATTGTTACCCTTTGCGCTACATTATGCCTGCACCAGGCTTAATATATGCAAAGGGTGCATTTCCCAGTTAGAAAAGCCCAGAGAAGGCATTAAAAGGGGGCTTCCATTACTATAATTGGCCCCTATGTACTCTGCAGGAGTAGCACCATATTTTGGTGCTACTCCTGCAGAGTACATCAATAGTGTCATGAAAAATGATGCTATTGCCCCCTACCCTGCGTCATGGTGCACCGTATTTTAAATACGGCGCACACATGGTGGCAGTAGGGTGGCGGTAAAGGGTGCAAGAAAAGTGGCGCTGCACACAGTCCAGCGCCACTTTTCTTAAATATGCCCCTAAGTCCGAAGGTAAAACTTTAACCAAGGACTTCTGCTCACTGTAGCCGAGCAGGGCTCCATTGCAGTTGGCCTCAAATTTTTATTTTGCCCCGGTCAAGTGTGACCAGACGTCCAGATTGGTGCTTTTGATCTCTATGCGCTTGAAAACATTTAGGGCCTCATTACGAGTGTTGGCCGGTCAGGGCCACCGCTGTTGCAGCGGTCTGACCACCACCGCCAGGGAAGCGCCAGTACCCCCAGGATCCATGATTCCAGCGGCCTAGCAGTGGCGGAGATCGTAATCCGCCAGGGCAGAGCTGCATGCAGCTCTGCCCTGTGGTTTATGACCTTGTTCTTCACCAGCCTTTTAATGGTGGTACAACAGCAATGAAAAAGCCAGCGGAGAACAGGTGCAGGGGGCCACAGAGGGGGACCTGCACTGACCATGCATATGGAATGGGCAGTGCAGGGGGCCCCCCTGCCTATCACCATCTCAATGTTCTTTGCAGACAGTGAACATTTCAAGGGTGCTGGTGCACCCTGAGGGCTACAGCATTGCCACCGCACGATTACGAGCAGGAGACAATGCTGTTGCCTGTTTCCTGCTAGGCTGGTGAGCAGAAACTGAGGTTTCCAGCCCGCCGGACTAGCGGTAAACTCTTAATGACTCCGGCGGGGTAGTTGCCATGAAGGCAGCATCCACCCTGTGGGGAGTTTGGCGGGCACATTTACCCATCCACCAGACTCTTAACTAGGCCCCTAATCTTTAAAAATTCACATCTTTGGTTCCCTTCATTGGATTGTTGTCATTTTAGCATCATTTTAAAGATAACAATATATTCTATTTGTATAAATTGGAGTTGGATTTACTTATTAACTGTTTTGTCTTTACACACTTGTCTCCTAAGTTAACTGTTTGTTGCCATGCTACCAAGGGTTGAGCTGGGATTAATTTATTGGGACCCCCTAGTGGGGGTTTGTGGCCCATTACGAAATGTAGATACTTACCTGCCCTTACTTATAATCCACTTTCCAACATTTTCCCTCTAATATCTCAAAAACTACTGAACAGATATACACCTATATATATATATATATATTACACATGAATGTCTCTAGTGGTTTTCTCAGCAGGCCTCCGAAAAGGCTTTTACCTCTTGCCTTTTACTTTCATCGCGATTCAGACTGGTAATTTGTGTTCACACCACTGGTTTAATTGTGTTCCAGAGCTCCTTCTTTTTAAATGAGCAATACAACTTAAACTGAAATAGGTATGTGTCACACATTGCTAACTCTAACTTGTACTAAAGCTTTACAATTGGAGATATCCAATTATACCACAACCAGCAGTATTTTTATTTCATTAACTTTCAATTAACATAAGAGATCGCTTTAATTAAAAGTCAGTTGAAATTACAAGCACAGGTTTTCGTTACTCGTAAAAACAGGGTAGGTTGAGAAATGCTTATTTTAATTACCCTGGACCTAAGAAAGGACGTTTTTCTAAAATAAATCCAGTGTTTAAAAATAAGAAATGCTTTTAACCGAGTTTATATTGCTGCAGTGCTGTATCTGCGAACCGTACATTTAATGTACTATACACAAACACAACGATGAAATATGATCATTGGGTGGTGACAGCTAGGTGGCTACCATGGGAAAAAGAAACAGCAGGGAACATTTTAATTTACTTAGAATTTCCTCTGAAAACTCGACTTCGTCTCCAATATTTTGATGCTATGATGAGAGAGAAAAAACTAACAGTGAGATATAAGTTACCAAGTTAGAAAGTGTATTTTATTGTTTTTATTGTGACCTTGTTCTCTAAAACGACTCTTCGGCTATTTTTAATCGGCTTAGACAGTGAGCAGAGAGGCCATCACTCAGCAATGGCCCCCCACCCACCCATTTCCAGCTATTGGTAGCTCTCCACTAACATGCTCCCCCAGAGTGGAGGATGAGAAAATGTATTTGCATGGTGCCCCCAAAAAGCCATTTGAAAGCATCTGCCAGCGTGAGAGACACGCATTGTATCGTTATTCTCCATGTTAGAATCCTTTTATTGAATCATTCTTCATACTCTTCAATAGGCCAAAAATCTATATATCATCTATTTTATCCCGAACCACAGAGCAGAAAATGAGCCTGCAAAGTTGTGCAAGATTTGATTAATATTGCATCAGATTGTTGGTTGTTTATTTCAAAGATTTTTAGGGGGTCTTCTGCATAGCAACCGTAATGACGACTGCTGTAACTGCATCCCCTTAAATATTGTTGCTCTTCGCATTTGGTTTTCAAATGATACAAATCATTTTTCATTAAAACGATATTTAAAAATACATAAAATCTTCTTAGATATAATCTTATCTAATGCATATCAATAAAGCACCCACTTTCAAACCACTGCTCCCACTGACACATCAATCTAATGATTTCTCCCTTTGTCCTTGTTTCCATATTTTTACTCAGTCAAAAGTATTTAGATGTTGTTAGGGAGATGTATATAACTCAACAGGCAGATTTACCGGCAGAGTTAGGTTTTGGCTTGTTCTGCACTTTCTTTAACCCATCTTCAGGACATAGGGTGAGACATGCAAACAGAGGGGGTCATTTTGACTCCGGCGGTCAGTGCTAATGTGGCGGTAGTACCGCCAACAGGCTGGTGGTACTTACCTCCACATTATGACATTGGCAGGTTGGCTGAAGCCAACCCGCTCATGTAGCACTCTGACCTCCAAGGTGGTAGCAGCTGCTGGGCTGGAGATAAGAGTCTCCAGCCCGACGACCATAATAGTGCCACCAGCGGTATTATGTCCCTGCCTACCACCATGGTGTTTGTGGTGAAAACCATGACGGTAGGCCCTATCAGTGACAAGGAATTCCTTCCCTGTCAGTGATAGGATGCCCCCTCCCCCCCAAACCTCCCCAGACACCCCTCACCCCCCCACATCCATGCTACCTCCAAAACACACACACATGCATGCAGACACACACTCATCCACACATACATACACGCACTCACACACATTCATACACACACACAACCACCACTACACACACACATGCATGCAGACACACACTCATCCACACATACATACAAGCACTCACACACATTCATACACACACACAAACACCACTACACACACACTCACATTCACACATGTATTCACACGTACATGCACACCCACACACACACACACACGCACAACACTCCCACCCCCTTCCCCTGTTGGAGACCTGATTTACCTGGATCAGGGGGTCTTCCTGCAGGGGACGGGCGCTGCTACCACCGGCAGCGGCCTCTAGCAGAACACCATCAAGCCGTATTATTTGTCATAATACTGCTAGCGGTGGTCTACTGGCATGGCGCTGCTGGCAGTAGCAGCACCACCTTACCGCCATCTGCCAGTATGGCCACAGACGGATTTCTTGTGCTGGAAATCCAGCTGTGATCATACTGTGGCAGACGGATGGTAGCCGGGGTGACGGTCTTTTGGCGGTAGGCGGTTTTTACAGCCAATGTCAAAATGAGGGCCAGACTGTTCACTAAAAGTGGTCTTGGTTTATGCATTACTATTTGGAGATCAATCTTTGATTTTGCAATGCGACTTGTATATCAATCAGTCTTGTCACAAAATATCCAGTCAGAATAGGTCTTCTCTCAAAATTTCCATTCACAAGGAGTCGAAGAATGATGTGCTAAAGGTATATTAATTATGCCTCGACAAGTACAGGGAGGGATGATGTCTGCAGGGAATACCAGACAATCATCCCTGTGTTTGCTTTTACAAATTGTCACCTTGACCTCTGCTTGCCCTTCCTGAGGTGACCAGGCTGATTCCCAGTACAGCAGCTCTCCAAGTCAGCAGATTCCCCTTTGAGAACCTGTTACTATGTTTTTGAAGAGCATGTTTGAGAAGTTCAGTGCTTTGCAACTGTGCCTTATGATCACAAACCATTGAATCATCTCATTGAGAATCATAAATTACAGAGGACAATTTTGTGATTTAGAAAATCTTTGATGAATCACAAAATATGATTAATACTTGGAAGAGCACAGTTTTGATGTTGCAAATCATGTAAATAATCATTTTTCTAAAGTTCTGTTGACTTCTTTGGATCTAAAGGAAGTTGAATTTTCTGTTACTTATGCACCTTCTCCACAGGATACAGACATAGGGCCTTATCACAACCTTGTAATAAGGCCTATGGGTGTTACTCTTTTAGGAGAGTGTCATAATGTCCATTGAATCAGTTTAAGAACCATGTGGGCAGGGCACCAATTAGATGTGTATTGCCTCTGTCCTTGAGATGCCAATTGACTTGCGTATAGAAAAAATTACTAATATGCAACTAAATGGGGTACATGCTGTCACTGTCAGAAAGATAAATGACTGAGTTCAACTGCTGATATTCAAACTTGTATTACCCATGTTACATGCATAACTCTGCAGTGGCAAGTAACTCACTGCTCTTGCTTGCCACTTTGTCCAATGTCATGACCTAATATATTTGTCTCAGCTCCCACGCTGGTGAGACATATTGTTATGGTCAGGAATCTGCATGAAGAAGATTAGATTACATGTTTCAAGCAAACTAACTGTGAGAAAACTGGGCTTTATTCAGAAGCCCCCTCACTTTTTCCCACCATTTCTGACTGATATTGGTGTTTCCGACTTTGATTGTGCACTGGTCCATGCTAAGCAGAGCCTGTGCTCTGATTAAAAAGTTATATACAAATTAGGCATAATTAAAATTGGCTGTGACAACCTACCTCTAAGTCCCTCATATATGGTAGGGTATGTAGGTTTATGGACTCCAGTTCTGTTAAGGCACCCCAGTGAAGTTAGGACACCATGGTGCCTGGTGGCATTGTAAAGGCAGGTCTTCCTTGCTGACTGCTTTTAAAATTAAAATGCAGGCCTGCCTTGCTGACTGCTTTTAAAATAAAATAAAATGACCTCCAAATTAGTCTTTTAAATTAAGAGCACTTCCAAAGTCCTAAACTACCATATTTTTACACATGTAACCCCTAACCTCTGCCCTAGGTGCCCCTAGGGTTAGTGTAAATGTAAGCAGATATTTTATAAGCCTTGGTGAGGCAAAACTGCCAAATTAATTTTCCCCACTGTAGTGCATTAGCTCCATAGGCTAACATTGGAAGGCTTTGTTTTAAAATAATATTCTTATTTCTACTAGTAAAGAGCTAGGTATATCATGTGATATATCAAATTAATAGTCTGAATACATCCAACAACTCACCAATGTTAGATTTATTATAACTGTTGCAGGCAAAGCATTTCTAAAAGTTACCTAAATCAGCTCTATAGTGTCCATTCCTGTTTGGTCAGCCTTTGGCAGGCTGAGCCAAACTACTTTTACGAGGTGTGAAGTGGCCAAGGCTGAGACAATATTTGCATCGTATGGGTGGAGAACAGCTGTAGCAGGTGACAGAGCAGGAAGGGGGCTGGGTGGCCAAACTGGTCTTTAAAAGAGGGAAAGACGGTTAGGACAGAAGCCAGACCTCCACCATTTCCTGCACCCACAGCAGGATGGGAGCCACTGTAGTTGAATTACCAGAGGGGCTGGAAGGTGTGTGTTAGGGTAACTTAGCCACACCTGTGGGTGGGCTCAACCAGAATTAACCTCCCAGGGGAGATTTTCTCCATCTTGGATTTTTAAGGAATAATGCTTTCTGGGATTGGTTTTTGCTACACTTTGCAGGAAGTGGACACCCCAGATGGTGGCACCCTGCCCAGAAGCCTGGTAAAATATAGAAGACCTGCCCAGCAACTCAGTTCCCTGCTGGAAGAAAGACTGAAGAAGGACTGCCCTGTTGAATCCCTGGTCTGCACCTTAAGGACTGCAGCCACAAGGACTGCAACACCTGCACATCCAAAGCTTCACTACAAAAACTACTTTACCTTATTTCTAAAGAGCCAGGAGTGGACTACCTGTGAGCAACAGGTGCAAAGAATCTACCAAGGATCCCCTGTATCAAGTCCTGCAAGAAGAGCCAAGCTGACCAGTGTCCAGTGGCCTTTTGAGGAGTCTGACTATGTGCATTCTGTGAATTGTAGTCCCAACTCCCAATGAACAACTCAGAGCTTCTGGAGCCTTGGACCAAGAGTGTGGACACTTCAAACACTTAAGATGATTTCTGTAAGAAGATCCAGAAGTTTGGAGAAGTTTGGAGCAACTTTGTAAAAAAAGATTCATAACGTGACAGTCTTGACAACGAGAGTCAAACAGTCAACGTTGAACCATGACCCATCCTGATAGATGGGTGAGGCTCCAGAACTTTTCCTCGTCTATGAGACTTACAGGAGTTGACAGGGACCTTCACACTCAGCCAAGCTGACAACATTGCATCACAAGCTGACCTAAAGAGAAGCCTCACTAGATGACAAGAGAAAAAGCTCCAGGAAAAAAGACTGAGAGCCTGATCTAGAAGTCAGCAGAGGGGAATACTCTGCCACAAACATGACAGATATCCCATTCCCCATAATACAATCCCATTCAAACTTATTGGGATTATAATATCACGTTTGTGACGGAGTATTTCCTCCTCTGACTTCAAAATCAAGCCCTATGTCCGAAGGTAAGATTTTGACTGAGGCTTACTGCTCAGTGTATCCGACTTGAACTCCATCGTCGTCCACCTCAATCTTTGACTTTGCCTTGGTCAAGCACGACCAGATGTCTGCGGTTGGTGCTTTTTGTTTTTAGGCACCAGAAAGCATAGAAAACAAGTCATATCTCTGTTTCCCTACATTAGATTTTTGTTGTTTTGGTGTCCGTTTGAAGATAAAAATGGTTCTGATTTGTATAAATTACTGTTGGTTTATTATTGTGTGTGGTGTTTTACTTATTTACAGTTTTGTTGATATTAAGGCCCATATTTATACTTTTTGACGCTAAACTGCGCTAACGCAGTTTAGCGTCAAAAAATTTAGCGCCGTCTAACGCCATTCTGAAGCGCCATGCGGGCGCCGTATTTATGGAATGGCGTTAGCCGGCGCTAGCAGACCGGCGCTGCCTGGTGTGCGTGGAAAAAAAACACGTAGACCAGGCAGCTCCGGCGTAGGGGGAAAATGGCGTTAGGGCGTCTTAAAATGGGGCAAGTCAGGTTGAGGCAGAAAAATCGCCTCAACCCGATTTGCGCCATTTTTTTCGACGCCCAGACGCCATTTAAATGACTCCTGTCTTAGTAAAGACAGGAGTCATGCCCCCTTGCCCAATGGCCATGCCCAGGGGACTTATGTCCCCTGGGCATGGTCATTGGGCATAGTGGCATGTAGGGGGGCACAAATAAGGCCCCCCTATGCCACCAAAAAAAATTAAAAAATATAAAAAATTATACTTACCTGAACTTACCTGAATGTCCCTGGGGTGGGTCCCTCCATCCTTGGGTGTCCTCCTGGGGTGGGCAGGGGTGGCAGGGGGGGTCCCTGGGGGCAGGGGAGGGCACATGTGGGCTCATTTTGAGCCCACAGGCCCCTTAACGCCTACCCTGACCCAGGCGTTAAATAGTGGCGCAAATGCGGGGTTTTTTGACCCGCCAACTCCCGGGCGTGATTTTTGCCCGGGAGTATAAATACGACGCATTTGCGTCGCCGTCATTTTTTTAGACGGGAACGCCTTCCTTGCATCTCATTAACGCAAGGAAGGCGTTCACGCAAAAAAATGACGCTATTTGCCAATACTTTGGCGCTAGACGCGTCTAACGCCAAAGTATAAATATGGCGTTAGTTTTGCGTCGAATTTGCGTAAAAAAAAACGACGCTAATTCGGCGCAAACGGAGTATAAATACGGGCCTAAATGCTTTACACACTTGTCTCCTAAGTTAAGCCAAACTGGTCATGGTCAGGTCTACCAAGGGTTGAGCAAGGATTAAATTATTGAGACCTTGACTAAACTTTATGTGAGACTATGGTCTAAAACTAGGGCCCATATTTATACTTTTTTTTGTGCTACAGCAACGCAAACCTACAAAATATAATTGTGTTTTGTAAGTTTGTGCCCTTTTGCGTAGAAAAATGGAGCAAATGCGGTGCAACAAAAGTATAAATATGGGCCTTAGTGTCAGTACATACCTGCCCTTATAGTCCTGGCACCTAAATATACCTCAGTGAAACAATTGTTGTCCAGAGACTTTCATTTCTGATTTGTGTTTTTTGTTTCATTAAAGAAGTAAATTAGCTTGGGTAGACATTGCTAATCCAGGCCAACTTTTTCCAGATGACATATTTGCAATGCAATGGGTCTCGCATTTGCTCGAGTTAGAGCTATTAGCATTATTAGTATTGCAAACTTATAGCCTTACTTTACTTGAACACATAAACTGAGAAAGAAAAGTAAAACAGTTTCACATAAGCGAGCCAACAGCCTTCATGAGCGTGAAGGAAACACACAAAAGGAAATAGAAGTTCGTTCACAGTCAAACGTATAGGCTAAAGTGCAATTATCTATGTAACCGGCAAAAGTGCAATTATCTATGTAACAGGGTCGATGTCATGCAAAGCGCTTGACTACTGCCCAGCAAGATCGCACTGGGTAGGAAATAACAAAACACAAAGAAGTCCAGAAGCCTTGCAGAAAACACAGAGACTTGTATGTTTTCAGCAGATTACTGGTGCTCTCAATGAGGGCTAAACACCAGAAAAGGCATGAGGTATGCATGCCTTTCACTAATCAAATCAATGAAATCAAGTGAATTTTAAAAACCATGCCCACGAACCAAACAAACTGACAGGCGTGGTTAAATGCCCACAGAGCGATTAAAACAGGTGTAGAGCGCTTGCGTGCTCGACCCTAATGAGGGATGTGTTGCACTGATGGTGTAATATATCAGGGACCATGAGACCTGTATATACTACATTTTGGTGTCAAAACATAGGTTCTGGGGGTCAAGTAGACTTATAGAGACAGAAAATAACTCCTCAGAGAAACCCTTCCACCAATTTCCAAAATGGTTGCTCTATAATGATGCGTTTTAGCCATCATATTTGTAATTTGTTTTAATATTCTTTTTGTTTCAGGTTTTCCGTTGATTCAAGTTCGTAAACATTAAGTGGAGCAGGTGGTATCCGAGGATTGTTACCTCCTGACAGAGTGTTGCTCGCTACAAAATCTGATGACTCCTTCAACAAAGAAAAATGTGTCACATGCCAACTAATTTAAAAAAAAAAGTAACATCAACTGAAGCTTGACAGACTAACACTCGAGATGCTGCAGAAATATGACAACTCAAAGTTTAAAAAAGAATCAAAATGATGGGTGAAGAAGATTAAATATTTTGCCCTTGAAATAACAAGTGCTACAAGTTGTATACACTGGAAAAAAGCATGGAAAAATAGCAGAGATTAGTGAATCACAACAAGAATCCGAGCCTTCTGAGAATGCGACAACAAACAAACCCAATGCCCATCCACTTAGAAGATTGATGGAAACCCCTCGTCCACCTCCAACAACTGACCAGAAAGCAGAGGATCTTCAGTGTGTTATCTGTGGTTTAGCCAGAACAAGGGCCAAAGGAATTGACGAAAAGAACAAAGTACAGAGTACGTGAGTCTCAAAGGGCCAACATATTTGTATCTGCAGCTAGTTCCACAATTAAGTTTTCAGCCAAGTAGATGATCTTAACAGTTAGGTAAATGTACTTGCAGTGGATTTGTTTGTCCTTGTGAACTCCATATGTGCATACATTTGAATATATGAAACTAAAATAAGCCCCCAGCAGCAACGTATCCACCAGCCTTCAGTTAAGTTTGCACTCTTTGAAAAAGCAAATTAAGTTTTAAAGCTACTCTTGAGCACTGGCTACGGTTTACCACTCAGTGAGATCAGAGAAGTAATTGTCAATAATAACAAAACTGTACTGATCCATAATAATGAAATGAAGATTTTTCTGGTGAGAATGTGCAATGACAGAATGAGTTTTTGTCTGTCTAACAAAAAGAATGAGCCACTTGTGGTGTTCTCAGCTGACTTTACTCCTGAAGTTCCTGTTGCCAAAATAAGATCACAGGATGCAGTAAAACAGCAGGAGCCATTTTAAGAAATATCCTGAAAGATTTAGCCCCTGGTTGATACTTTTTTTGTGCCTCATTACCATCATTTATTGATGCAAAAGTGGTGCAAACTTCCAAAATACAACTGTATTTTGTAAGTTTCCGCTGCTTTTACGTAAAAAAAATTACGGTAATGCAGCGCAAAAAAAGTATAAATCAGGGCCATAGATTTTGGACTTAACAACAAATTGTGTGATTCCACAGAGCTCCACAAATCATGGGAGTCAAATGAATGCCTAATGTTGTCTTAACATTCTTTACATCATTGTTTAGTATCATCAAAGCAAAACTGTTACAAACTAAAGTTCTTGAGTTCAGAACAGAAGCCAACAACATTGATGATGGCTTTGAAGCTGTAAGCACAGAAGTGCAAGAAAATTCCATGAACCGACAGGCTTATGCTGTGCAAATGTACTGCCTTTTCCAAATCATGTTTTATGAATTACATCATGGTAAAAAGAAAACTCAGCTATACATGATGACTATCCACGCAATCTATGACAAGTGAAAACGTAGAGAGCTAATCACTTCAGTGAATAGGATTTGTGTATCAACAAGTTATAATGACATAGTATGGAGCAGGAACTCGTTAACAGCTCACCCTGTACATACTTGTGAATCTGACAGCACACTACTTCCAAGTCACTTTACCAGGAAAGTATTTACAATTGTTGCTCTTGAAAATGTTGATTTTGAAGACAGCTCTTCTTTGTCTGGAACATCCAGCACACATGATACTGCCATTGTGCTTTTTCAAGACTGAACCAATGAAGTAGCTGCTGGAAAACAACAAGCTGTGTCAGCTGTAGGTATAAACACATGAAGATGCAAACTTATAACCCAATTGCCTTGCCAACGTGTGCAAAATCACTACTAGCCATCAACACAACCCAGTCTACCAGAAAGTTTTAAAGTGGCTGAGGACATGGATTGTCTTCTACCTGATGCTGCGGTCTGCAAAGCTGATTTAACTGAATTTATCATTGTGCTTATTCAGTCTGAGGGATGAAGAGAAGCTAGTTCCTCCATGGCCTGGAAGTAATGCTCTGATCTCCTAGAAAACTGTTCCACTGAAGAAAGTTGGGTTTTTACCAATAATACTATCACCAGTCACAAATGATGCAACAGCATACACAGCTCTGAAAAAAATCTAAATTGTGTGTGCTCAGCTTGAAGACCAGCCTACTCCAACAATCTTCTGCAATTAAGGTGTTTTACATATTGTAGTTTACAACGGTTGTGGGCAATTCAGTAGAATGTGATGATCTTTAAACAATGATGGGCATTTTCCTTTTGACAAAAGTTGTGTTGTGATGTACAGGAAAATAACTCAGTGGATGTGGCATTGATGATGAACTTATTGAGGATGAAATCTTTGGAAGCAAAACTGTCCCGTAGGTGTTAAGCTGAACTCATATAAGGTATGCTCATCATATCTGGGGCTTTAGAAACATTGCATTGCTTTGCTTTCTGGATCAAGAATGACAAATTAGGTTTTGCATATCTTATCTCAGAAGTGAACAAGGCATAAGGTGCACTTAATTCAAAAGACAAAATGCAAAGCCAGGCAATTTTCACTACACTCAGTTCAATATCAGAAAATCTGAAACAGAACATTTCAAGTACTGGGTAAATGTTTTATACATAATACTCTAGTGAACAATTGATACATGCTGATCAGGAAGGTGATTGGGAGCTGTAGGTGAAGACTGTGGAGTCACTGATTACTGAGTTTTACGAATTCAATGACATAAAGTATCTGAGATATTGGCCTTGGTATTTGGAAAGAGTGAAGAAACCAGAGGTGGAAAAACCAAACCTCCACAAAAAATTCATCCAAATACATTTTGCTGTGAAAGACAGTGAGGGAATGTTCAAAACTGTGGCTCCTTATATGAAATTGGAACAGAGATCAGAGAAAACATCCAAGTTAATAGTTGGTCAAGCACATAAAAGTGAATATGTTGCTCAATGGAAGCTAGTTTACCATGAAGTCCTTTCTATTTGCAATGCTTTAAGAGAGATGGCAAATTCAAAACAAATGGACCCTTGTGAAACTGTTCCTCACCAAGAACTTGCGGGAAAGAGAAGAGAATGTTTTAATAAACATGTTGACAGGCTTCTTCATTTAATGCAGCAGCAAGAAACCCCTTTGTAATGACTGGGCTTGAGTGACTACACAACTTTGTAACCAAACAATATGTGGATAACGATATAAAGACACATCTAAGAGGGTTCCTGGTACATGGATCACAACTATACGCAGAACTGAAGCAGGAGAGATTTGTATTGACACAGAAAAAGCTGTTCGACATAATCACTAAACCTAAACTTCCATGCTTTAATTAAGATAGCAAGAATTTCATCCAACCAGCCACTACAAACCAGACAGGCAACAAAAAAACTAGTTTCCCAAGCACATAGAGAGATGAATGTAGCAGAAGAAAGGGGTGAATTTATCAAGGACTTTCTGTCGCATGATCTTCTTCCAGGAAATGCATTATTTGATGAAGATGCTGCAACCAAACCAGTGAAGCACAAACTCATAGAAGAGCAAAAAAAATTGACATGAAGAATTTCAATTCAAAAAGGTGTCCTCATTGAAAACAGCTATTGGAAAGTGGATTATTGGTAAGGGCAGGTAAATACTTACTCTTAGCAATAGGTCACTAACCTCCACTTAGGTCCAGTTAGGTCTCAATAAATTACGCCCAGCTCTACCCTTGGTAGCTTGGCAATGAGCGACAAGGCTTAACTTAGGATACAAGTGTGTAAAGCATTTAAAATTCACAAAACATTGATTAAGTAAAAAACAAAATACAATGAAAATCCAACACGTGTAAAAATAGATTATATATGTATTCTTTAAAGGACACCAGAATTATTAAAATCGAATAAGGGGACCAAGAGATATGAATTTTTAAAGAATTAATGATTTCTAGTGCATAGAAGTGACTAGCGCTCAAAGGGTTAAAAAAGACCACACTGGAGAGGGACAAAGTCCAGAGTTCAGGTCATCCATGAGGTAAAACTGTTACACTTACTTTCAGAAGTGTTTCTTGATTCAGGAAAGTAGTCCACAGCACCAGCCAAGGGTTCAGAGGCTCTGGTTTGCCTCTTGGGGTCTGGGACTACAACTCCCACAAAGCACCTCTTAAGCTTATGGAGTTGCTCCAAACGTCTCCAAACTTCTGGATCTTCTTCCAGATGTCCTTTATGGGTCCTTGAAGTGTCTGCAACTTGATCCAAGGTTCTAGAAGCTCTGAACTGCTCCTTGGGGGTTAGGGCTACAATTCCCAGACTGCACCTGGTCAGAATCCTCAAATGGCCACTGGAGGCTGGTCAGGTGGCTTTGCTTGCAGAACATGATGCAGGGGACTCTGGGAAGCTCCTTTGTACCTGTAGAAAACAGGAAATCCAGTCTTGAAGCAGTAGGAGACAGGCAAAGTCCTTTTTGTGGTGAAGCCTAAGTGTGCAGCTGGCACAGTCCTTCAGAGTGCAGAGTCCAGGTGCAGGTCAAGGGTCTATTACAGCTGCCCTTTTGAAAAATTGCTTAAGGGTTGCTATGAAGAGTTATCTTCTGTCTCTATATGCCTACCTAATCCCCAAAACGTATGTTTTGACACCTACATGAAGTATAAAGGTCTCTTGGTTCCTAAAATATTGCATCATCGCTGCAACACATCTAACATTTTAAAAAAAGTCATCCAGAAACAATCAGCCCACATCACCAATGTCCACTCAAGCTAAATTACTTCTCTTATGTTCCAAAAACACCAGTTTAAAATGAAAATCTCTGGACACCAATGTTTTTTACGGCGGTATTTCAAGTGGCTGGGATTATTACTAATAAACCACTTTCCAACACTAAAAGTATGCTGTTTAATAGTGTTTCATATACCACAACCATGCTAGTTTGTCCATCACAACAATTAATGTGTACTTTCACTCATGGTACTAGGGTTTTGAGAGAAGCATACTTTTATTTCCTTTTAAAGCGAGCATCCTTGCTCCTCTCTTCTTTTGAATCTCATGACTGACATATACATTTTTAATAATGATAGATCCATGAGTCATATGGGGCTTACCGGAAACCACTAATTACTTGATAGAAAGGTTGCCCGTGTCTGCGGGATATTCCCTCTGGATAAGGTGAGCACTACAGTGTGAATAGTATTTACCAAAACACATCAGTTGGGCCCAATTATATTCTCAAAATTCAGCTCAAAACACTGTTTTTTTCAAAGTAAACATTTTGAAGTTTCAAGACAATGATTCATTATGGTCCCTAGAAGAGTTGTAATATTTTCTAATGGTGTTTGAGGAGCAGACAGAATTAGCCAAGACACTTTTAAAATATGACACTTTTTGAACATTAAATACTCATTGTGAGCACACAAAAGGAACTCATAATTGCCTACACTAGTAAAATGATCAGTGCCTCTGTTTTCTCAAAGCAATTTAGCGGCATCCCTGTCCATGTTGCTTTTGTTTTATCTACCGGTACTTAATGACTCTCATAGCTGCCTTTTCTCTCAAAATATTTTGAAATTGCTATGGACATAAGTGTATCATATATGTCACACCTAGGGTGTGAATACCTGTTGCTTTTGAAGCAAATGTCAATTTTCTACCATAGGGAAGCAAATGCCTGGCACCTAAACAACCAATAACCTGAACGTTTCTGGATTCTTTACTGCCATCATGCTGGAAAATTCACTTGTTCTAAAATTCCAGTCTCAGAGTGGAAATGAATATAGGTGTTTGACGCTGTCTATTGATATCACTTGTTACTTTCATTTAATCAGAAGAATTTAACTTTTTTTACTAGTCACACATGAATGGCTCACTGGTGAGCCTGATACCATAAAATAACAATTGTAATTAATAACATTTCCAAGGTATAAACCCTCACAGCAGTGAGGACCCCAGTGTTTATGACGATGATGCTAAAAGAGATACATTAACGAGGCATTACTTCCCAACAATGTTTGGGGGCACTTGCATGAGAGTGAATGTGCCCTACAGGCCCATTAACTGTAGTAATATATGACAGACAGCATGAGCAATGAAGCTCCAACCTCATACCCTTGCTTTGTTTGGGGGCATTGCACTATTCTTGTGCTTCCTCTTGATCAGGGGTCAATTGATCCAATCTGAGAATACTCTTCACAAACAGCCTGGCTACGGAGAAGCTCACTATTCATAACTGATGCTCAAATCAGGCTATGTTTGAATAACTTTCTATTACCAAAAAAGAATGGACATGCAACTACTTTAAAGTACCGCTCCCTGTCCCGCACTCATGAGACACTTTCTTGCAATAATAGCCAACTAATGTCTAAAAGATTATCTCAGTACTAACCACAGGCAGGTGCTTCAGAGAAAGAAAGGATCTTGTAATAATCAAGTAGGCAAATCAAAATGAATATTCAGAATCTCGCCAGTTACCACTCAGTTTTACCAATTTCATATTTGATTTCCCTAGAGACCAACTCAGGGCTCTTCTATCACCTTATTATCCTCATTGATGTCTGAATGTCACTTTAAATATTGCAACTGTTGAACCTAGCCTATGGATGCTGGTACAACACGTAATGAGTTCCCATCTTTCTATCCTGACCACAACAATGACAGGTAAAAGGAAAGAAATATGTGCCTAGTGAACAGATGCCAATAACAGCATTTCAGTCACTTCGTCTCTAACACACAAGACCAACCACCAGACATCTGAAACCCATCTGAATAGGAACATGCTTTCATAATAATCATAATTACTGGCAGTTAACTTTTAAAACATGTAGCTGCCCAATCAGTATTTTTCTGCAAGCAGAAACTAAAGCCTCTTTAAATCTATAGTCACTAGCACAATTGAAACCCATGTATACAGTGACCTCAAAAGATGAAGGAAGGGCTCACTTGTGTTTCAGATTATTTCTAATTCTATCTGCCCAGCTTTTGTCACTCCTTTGTAAATAGTTCAGCATACTCACAGAATTTGCTGCCCCAGTGCATAAAAGCATATTGTGAAAGCCTAATGATGGTTAAGCTAAGAATCAAACAGCACAAGACTTGAAGACTTAGTTAGTGGGAGTCATTTGCTTGCAACAAAAAACTAGATGAAACTGCTATAGATCAGAGTGGCACATGTCCGCTCAAGGATGCACTGGAGTCGACCATTCTGCTTAGCTGATTTCAAGGCTGTGCCTGTGCCAATTATTTTCAGACCCAACTGGTCACTGTCTGTGAGAGAAGCCATTAGGTTTCTCACCGTAAATACTTAGAGAACACCAGCACTGATGTTGCCATGAATAGCAGGGCCTTATCATGCAATGCATCTGTGAAGGAAAAAATGCCTAAGTTTATCATCAGTTTAGACCAGTGTTTACCAAACCTTTTGGAACCAAGTTCCACTTTTTAGAACAACAATCTTTTGTGACCCACCTAACTTTAATGGACATGAGGCTGTGTATTTTAATGTGAATAAAGAATCTTGTGACAGCACACAATACAGACAGCATATCTTCCATTGAACTATACAACACACAAAGGATGTGTGAAAATTGGGTTTCTGTGAATATTTACCATTTGTGCATCATCAAGTAAAGCATCTTCATTTGTTTTGATCCTGTTAAAATCTGTGCTTCAATCACACATCAGAATTACAAAAATGTGCTTCATTTTTGCTTTCCTAACTGCTGAATGTGTACAGTTCATTTGCAGGTATCTACATGTTGCTGTCTGTCACAAAACGTACATACTACGGCCTTTCCTTTTGCACTCTCTGTACCCCAGAATGATTGTCTCCTAATTCACTTTACTTTTCTTTGACCCCAAAGTGAGAGAAGTTTGAAAACAGCAATTCCCATGTAAAAAAAAATAACAGCAATTTGTCACAAGACATAGCCTGACATTTGACCTGTGTCTTTGAAGAGCAACACGTGACAAGCTAAATACATAATTTAAAGGCATCTTCATTGTTGGACTTTTGGCCATACGCATGGTCATCCCTAGTCTTTTTGCCTCCTTCCTCCTGGTTTTTCTGACCTCTCGCTGTTGGCTCTAGGACTCTGAGCACTTTATCACTGCTGACCAGTGCTAAAGTGCAGGTGCTCTCCCATCTAAAGTTGGTATGATTGGCTTATACCTAATTGGCATATTTAATTTACCTATAAGTCCCTTGTACAGTGGTATCTCTATACCCAGGGCCTGTAAATTAAATACTACTAGTGGGCCTGCAGCGCTGCTTGCGCCACCCACTGGAGTAGACTTTCAAACCTGTCTCAGGCCTGCTAGCGCAGGGCCTCTGTACGCAGTTTTCTGCCACAGGGACCTGGCATCTAAATTTACTTGCCAGGCCCAGAACTCCCCTTTTACTACATGTAAGTCACCCCTAAAGTACGCCCTAGCTAGCCCTATGGGCAGGGTGCCATGTATGTAGAAAGGCAGGACATGTGCCATATTGCATGGCCTGTCCTGGTAGTGTCAAACAGCCTAACTTGGTGTCTCACTGCTGTGAGTGCTGCCTTCTCATAGGATTGCATTAGAAATGCCCTGCCTTATGTGTAAAGGGTAATGTCTGATTTATGAGGGGTAGCGTAGGCGTGTTTGGTATGGTTGTGATGGTGATAATAAATACTGCTTACTGGTGTGGGTGTATTTTTTATTACTATCACAGAAATGCCACTTCTAGAAAGTGCGCCTTTATCTGTGCTTATAATTCTGGTGTTTTGCAGCTTGACTCCAATCCACGTCTGGGCAGAGTGACAGTTGGGGCTTTGTGCATACTTTTCAGACAGCCTGTACACAGGGAGGGTGGAGGTGTCACCAAGGTGCATCTGCATGCTGAATAGTCTTCCTGGGCTGAGAGAAGGGAGAGGCAGGGCACACCTAAATTTGTAAAGGCTGTGCCCTGGCCTCACACAATAGGGTCGTTAACCCCCCACTGATGTTTGGAGCCTGTGCTGAAAGGAGAGAGGGGGCACTCCCAGAACCAGTTGTAACTGGCTGGAACCTCCTCTCCCTATCATTGTAAAACACTGTAAAAACAGGACTATAAGTACAGGGGAATTTTCCCCACAATTTGAACATTCTTGGAACTTGCAACTGGACACAGAACGCTGATGAATGGACTCACCAGGAAACCGCCAAGGACTGCTGCTGCTGTGCTGACCTGGGACCTGCCTGGTCACTAGGAGGAACTGCCACCATCTGCACCCCTTGTGCTGGCCTGTAGCTGGGCCCACCAGCCCTGTGCTCCTTCTTGTTTGGTTGTTCCCAGGGGCAGTGTGCTGTGGCCCCTGACCCCTGCAACGATCCTTTCAACCTTTGCACAGAATGCTTTAACAAGGCATTCTTTTAATTACTGAGGCTGCTGATGTGCCATTGCGCTTTGAAAGCGCTTTTCTTTTGCTAAAAGAAATCACCACCGCAGCCCGGGCTTTAAATTGTGCCCTCGCGCTTCCTGTCGCGCTTCTCTGCCAAAGGAAATCACCGCCGCAGCCGGGTTCTGAAGATATCCCCGAGCGCGAGGTTCGCGCTCAGCACTGTGCCCCCAGGGCACGAAGGAAACCTCCTTTTTATCGTAAGGAGCAAGAGTGCTCCTGTTGGTGCCCCCGGGGCGAGGACTGCTCTTTGGAGTCCCCCCGGGGCACCGGAAGGCCCTGCCGTGGGCCGGAACGAAGTCAGAGACGGCCGGGAGAGGAGGAAGCCTCTCCCTGCCCTGCTGAGCCCAGAGGGGCTCGCTCTGAGTTACGGGCGGACCGAGACCTCGCCGGAGGCTCGCCCGCACCGCCGGTCGCTAGCTCGGCCCGTGTGTGGGCCAGCATTAATTTCTCTGGGCTCCCCCCCTATCGAGGAGAGCCAGACAAGGCCGGGGGGGGCCCACAAAGTTTGCGGGTCCCAGGAGGGGCCCGCACTTGAATCGGAGGGGGTGCGTGGCGCACCCCTCCTTCCCAAAAGTATTGGGCGACCTGGGCCCCCCCTCAAGAGGGCCGGTGGAGGTCCAGGGGGGTTCCCAGTGATCACGGGCCCCTGGAGGGGCCCGTTAGGAGTACTGAGGGGGTGTGTGCTTCCCTCCTCGTTCCCATAATTGTCAGGAGGCCCCCGTTTTGCGCAGAAGAGCGCCGGGGCCCCTTTATTCGTTTTAGGCACTGGAGGTGCCTCTTCATCAAGCCAGGTGCTCGTAAAAGGGCCAGTATAACCAGAATTGAAGTTCTTGCTACAGACTTTATTACTTGTGTTATATTGCCTGCCTGTCCTATGATGCTTTTACATATGTGTGCAAATGTTCCTTTTATGGGCATGACTTGCTAATATGTTTCCCTAACTTGCCATAGGTTTTCTAATGTTCCTACTATGGGCGTTTCATGATATTCTTATGACAAGTGTTCTAATGTGATAACGTGTTTCCTGACTACTGCTTATGTTGCAGAATACTGAGTAACCTGTGTGTTATGTGTGACTACTGCTAGTTTGCAGAGTAACTAATGTGTAACGTTCTGACAACTGCTAAGGTAGCAGGATAGTACTGTTCTGTGATGTTGGTCTGATAATTACGTTGTGTGCAATACAGTATATTTTCATATAATCTGGTGTTGTGTTTCCTTTGTGGTGGGGATATTGCGTCACATGTGTGTGTGTGTTGTGCAAACGCTTTACACATTGCCTCCGGGTTAAGCCTGACTGCTCGTGCCAAGCTACCAAGGGGGTGAGCAGGGGTTATCTTGGACGTGTAACTCCCTTGCCCTGACTAGAGTGGGTAAGTTCTGCCTGGCTGAGGTGCATACCCTAGCCAACCAGAAACCCCATTTCTAACATTCATGTATTGTTTAGACTTTCAAGACCCTCTAAACATGATTTCGCGACCCACCAAGAGTTTGGGAAACACTGGTTTGGACACTTCTAATGAACAATCTACCTCAGCCCTATAAAGTCATCGTGATAATATGGCTGCAATAATCTCTGCCTCTTGTCAATGTTAGACAGAGCTGTGAAACCTGCAATAGAAAATGAGGGTTCTTGTCCAATTTTCAACAGAAAGTTGCCAAAAATCAAAAGCAAACCCCTACCATACCAGAAAACAAATAAGCTATCTTAATCTTCGCTAAATACAGCACTGGTGGCAAAATTCTTCCATATCTCTGATAGGAATGGTGACAAAGATGACTGAACATGTTGAAGCCTCCTAAACAATGCCATTATTGAAATCAGATAAAATATTTCCTGGAATAGTGTTACTCGCAGGAACACGTAAAGCTCTGAATACCAGTTTGGCGTACTTACATACTAATACTGAAGTGTTATGAAACGTAAAACCTACTGCTGCTTTCCAGTTGTCAAACCCTTCTACTCCAATTATAGTGTTGGACCGGAATACTAGACGTCTGTCCAGCGTCTGTTGATGTGCCCAGCTACACATATTCGTTTACAAGGGAATGGGCCTTCCTAGACCCCATAAGGGATCTAGTGTCTGCTAGTTAACAACTCAACTTATCCCTTCTAACCAAACCCTGCAGCCAGACATGAATTACACCAAAACCATTGTATGTAAATGTGACCACATGTGATGATATGGCCTCCTCTCTTTCAGTTATGATGGCACAGCAAAACCCTCATATTTACCTGGGAGAGAAGGGACAAAACACGCCTCTCTGTCAAACCCTCTGCTAAGACTCATTAAGAGAACAGCACTGTACAGACTAAGGTCCAAAATCCAATGTGTCACAACTAGAAACAGGAGAAACCAACTGTCACTGGTTAACTAAAATTCCCAGTAAGATTATTTTCAACCTCTCTTTAAGAAATCAAGGCTCAAATGTATCAACACATTTCCTCCAAACACAGAATGGGTAAAACGATACAACATGGCACACATTATGAATACGATTCTTAAATGTGAATATGAGATCTGAAGCTAACCGAAATAGTTCATCGTTAGAAAATAGCATGCAAGTTTTGAAAGCTCGACGCTGCCCGAGTGTGAGGAGAAAAGGGATGAATATTAAGACAAAAACAGAATTAACCTTCTGAATTTTCCGAAAATACATTAAAACATTAGCAACTTTAATCAGTCATGTAAGAGAGCCAAAACTGTTTTATATTAACAGTAATGTGGAACTGCATATAAAACACCAATGCAGTTGAGCTCACAGACATTAAGAGGAAATGAATTCGGAAAGGTAGATGTGATTTTGCACTCAAGAATGCAGATGAAAAAAGTAATCAACTGTTCAACGATATATAGTGAGCGCTTCATTGCTCAGTTGGAAGCATCTCTCTTTTTGTTTTGCAGAAACCCAGATGGCGCCTTTTAATATTCTGGCTTCTCTGTCTCCCCCTCCTACATCATCAATCAGGTTTGCATGTAATTAGATAAAATTATCAGCAGAAAATGCCATTTCTCTTTCAACAGAACGTTATGGTCTCCATCTACATCAGGCTAATATTTCTCTGAAACAAATGACTCACGTAAAAAAGAGAAACAACAAGGCAGTTTTACACGCATCTTCTGTGGCTGAAGAAAATGTGATATTCAGTATCATGGAGGTGCGGATAATGGAAACACACAGGAGCATTTCCGGAACTACTCGTAATGTTTTTCCTCAACTCATTAATTATGGAATCATGTTTATCTTATCTTGAAAGTACTAAGGATACACTGGCGGTCCAAAATCACAAAATTACCATTTTAATCTATTACCGCAATTGTAATGTGTATTTATCCGAGGGAGGTAGCAGGTTTACTGAGCAGAATACTTTCATTAAAACACGGTGGTTACACCGCAGTATTGTCTACACACTAAGGGGCATATTTATAAGAAATTGGTGCATCGGACCCCATGTGCAACTTTTCTTGCATCACCACTGCCCAACCTAATGACACCATGTCTGCTCTGTAGTCATAATACGGTGCACCATGGCGGTCGTTAGAACAATAGAGTTAACATTTTTTATGCTATTAAGGCGCTTTGTTGCACTAGTTTCAAAAAATTTGATGCTAGTGCAGTGAACAACAGAGAGGCCCATTGATTAAAATGGGTGCATCACTTTAACCCCTGCTCCGAGCAGGAGTTAAAGATGATGCAGTGAAATGTAAATTTCATTTTTGGGGCCTCCCTGTGTCTGAACGCCCCCCTTGCATACATTATGTTTGGCTCAGGCATAATATGGCTCAGGGGTTTACAAAGTGTAGCAATGCAAGCATTCTGACACTTTGTAAATACTGCATGGGAGAAAGGTCTCCTAAACGTGGCCTTAGCGTAAAAAACAATAATGCTAGGGTTGCGCAAGGTGGTGCTAGGGGCTTTTAAATATGCCTCTAAGGGACTTATTTAAAAGCCGCTTGCGCCGCCACAGAGTCAGTTTTTCATTTTATGCTGTGGCAGCACAAGCGGTCCCCTACACTGAGCCACATTTACAAACTAGTGCAATGGGATAATTGTTCCAGTTTGTAAAGCCTGGCACCAGACTATGCCTGCCCCAGGTATAATGTATGCAAGGTAAGCATTCCTAGGCAGAACTGGCACAGTGAAATTTAATACATTTCACTGCTCGTTCTGTGACTTCACTGCTTCAAAAATGTAACGACTGCTCAGAGCAGGCGTTAAACTGGCACACGGCTTTTTAACATGGGATCCTTCCTTGCACTGCTGGAGTAGTGATATTTTTTTATCCAGCAATTTGTGATTTTAGCGCTACAGATGTGTCAGAATTTCTGATGCATCCATTGAAACTTGTGCCACGGAGCTCTGTATTGTAAATACAGGGCATCCATGGCGTTGTTAGGGAGTCGCAGTGCAGTTCAAGAAATCTGATGCATCGGAGCTGATGCACCAGATTCTTGCAAATGATGCCCAAAGGGTCAAATTTAGAGTTTGGCTAATGGGTTTGTTACTCCTTCACAAACATGATGTATATCCCGATGCCGTAATATGATCCCATTATATCCCCTGGATGTCATAATACGGCGGATGGGATGTCTGTCATATTTCTCACGGAGTAACCCTTCCGGCAAACTCTAAATCAGGCCCTCAAGCTTTGATGAATAATTATATGGGGTCACACGTAGATGCAAATTTTGCACAGCATCTGTGGTACAAATGCAGATTAGTGATGTTCTGCAATGTATGTACTAAGACATCACTGTGTTAGAATGTATTCAGTAGGATTAGTGCTACTTAGGTGCAGCTGGAGGAGGAATCGCCATAGTCCACAGGAGCTCCATCAGGATCTCAACCAACACCCACGACGCCCTAGATGCTGCTGAACACCTGCACTTCCAGATTTACGTCAATGCCAACATCACCCTGAGAGGAACCCTTGTCTACAGACCCCCGCCTACAATTCTGCGAGGCCATCGCCGACACAATCAGCACCCATGTCCTCCCCTCCACAGACTACATGGTCCTCAGCGACCTGAATTTTCACTTGGGGAACACCAATGACTGCAACACATCAGCCCTGCTCGACAACGTCGACAACCTCGGCCTCAAGCAACTTCTCACAACGCCCACCCAGCCACACACTTGACGCCGTCTTTTCTACCAGCAGCCACATCACCTTCACCCACACCACCGAACTCCACTGACCGATCACCGCTGTGTCGATTTCAAATTCCAGAAACCCACCGCTCACCACCACCAGCAACGGACCCCTCACCGCAGATGGAACAAGATCTCCAAGGACCAACTGATCTCCACCCTCGCCAATGCCCGCCACCCAACACCGTCACCCTCAACCTCAAACAATGGCTCATCGACTGCGCCAACACCCTCGCGCCACTTAGGAAACCTACCAACACCCGCACCAGCAAGAAAGCTCCCTGGTTCACTGTCGACCTTCAGACCTCCAAGCGGGAATGCCAGAAAACCAAAAAGATCTGGCGCCAAGACCAAACAGAGAGCAACTACGCCACCCTCAAGACTGCCATCCACAAGCACCACCAGCTCATCTGGATCACCAAAAGATCATTCTACAAAAAACAAATTGACAACAACGCACACCACAGCAAGGAGCTCTTCAGCATCATCAGGGAACTCACCAACCCCAAGTCCTGCTCAGCCGACCCTCCCGCTCGCAAGACCTCTGCAACTCCCTCACCACCTTTTTTCACCACAAGATCAGCAACATTCATGGCAGTTTCGCACAACTGACCCCCACGACTAGCAATGCCAACGCAGACCCCAGCGCACCCATCCACACCAACCTCCTGAGTGCCTGGACTCACCCTAATGACAAGGAAACCACTAAGACCATGAGCACCATCCACTCCTGTTCACCAGCCGACCCCTGCCCTCACCATGTCTTCAATAAAGCCAGCCAAATCAATGCTCCCCAGCTTCAAACCATCATCAACAGCTCCTTCGAGACCGCCACCTTCCCGGAGAGCTGGAAACACACTGAAGTGAAGGCCCTGCTCAAAAAACCCAAGGCTGACCCCGAAGACCTCACAAACTACTGACCCATCTCCCTACTCCCCTTTCCAGGGAAGGGCATCAAGAAGATAGTCAACAGCCAACTGTCTCGCTTCCTGGAGGACAATAGCCTACTCAACATCTCCCAGTCCGGCTTCCGTAAGAACCACAGCACCAAGACCGCTCTCATCACTGCTACCGACGACATCAGGAGAATGCTCCACAAAGGGGAAACTGTGGCCCTCATCCTCCTTGACATTTCTGCAGCCTTCAACACCGTCTGACACCATACACTTCGCACACACCTCCATGACGCTAGAATCCGCCACAAGGCCCTGGTCTGGATCACATCCTTCCTCTCCAGCAGAACTCAGAGAGTCCACCTCCCTCTGTTCCTGTCAAAAGCCACCAAGACCATCTGCGGAGTTCCCCAGGGATCCTCCCTTAGCCCCACCCTTTTCAATGTATACGTGGCACCGCTCACCAACATCGTCCGATCCCTCTGCCTGAACATTGGCTCCTACGCGGACGACACACAACTGATCCTCTCACTCTCAAAGGACCTTGCCTCCGCCAAGACCAACCTCCACACTGGACTACACGTCATCGCCAACTGGATGGAGGCAAGCCACCTCAAACTGAACTCAGATAAGACCAAGATCATCATCTTCGGCTCCAACAAATCAGCATAGGACGACTCCTGGTGGCCTGCCACTCTAGGAGCCGCCCCAACGCCCGCCACCCACGCATGCAACCTCGGCTTCATACTGGACTCATCGCTCTCTATGACCCAGCAAATCAATGCCATCTCAGCCTCATGCTTTAACACCCTCCGCATGCTTCACAAGACCTTCAGATGGATCCCCATTTAAACCAGAAGAACAGTCACCCACGCCCTTGTTAGCAGTAGAGTGGACTACGGCAATGCACTCTACGCGGGAACGACAGCCAAGCTCCAGAGAAAACTTGAGCGCATTCAGAATGCCTCAGCACGACTCATCCTTAATCTCCCTCTGCAGGAACACATCTCAGCCCACCTCAGAGACCTCCAGTGGCTCCCGTCAACAAAAGGATCATCTTTAAACTCCTGATCCATGCTCACAAGGCTCTCCACGAGGCCAGACCTGCCTACCTCAACGAGCGTCTCAACTTCCACGTCCTGAGATGCCAGCTCCGCTCCCCCAATCTCGCCCTCGCCACCGTTCCCCGCATCCACCGTACCATAGCCGGTGGCAGATCCTTCTCCCACCTCGCCGCAAAGACCTGGAACTCCCTCCCTATCAACCTACGTCTGACCTTCTGACCTTCAGGAAGCATCTCAAGACCTGGCTTTTCAAGAGGTAGCACCCCCCATGCCCCCCAGCACCTAAAGCTCTTACCGGGTGAGTGGTGCGCTTAACAAATAATTGATTGATTGATTGACTGTAAGAAAGGAAATTGCATTTCTTAAGGGATCAAATCGGAACTTCGGTCCCTTAAGTAATGCAATAATGCCTTTCCACATGTACAAAGGCCCAAACATGGTTGCAAAACACGATTTCTACCCAGCATAAATCACATTTTGCGATTCCCTAAAGAGGATATTGCAAATAGGGATTTCCTATGGGTGATTTGTTAAGCATATTTACAAAGCATTTCCTAAATGCGAAATGAGCAATTAGATCCAATCTGATAGTAACCATGTGCAATTCGATTAGTAAAAAAACTTTATTCACTACCTCTCCGTAACATAAAAGTACAAAGTGCTAAATTCATAACACTTAAAAGTAAGAAGAACTGTTGTGTCATAACTAATTATTAATTAATCAGTAACAAACACATTCTTCATAGGTACCACACACTAAAATGACCTCCGCATAGGTCCCCCACACAGAAAACATCTGAACTGATATAACTGGACAACAGGATTTTGTGAGACACTTAACATTAACACTCCAGGCAATAACACAATAAAATACAATGGGCTTTTCATCCTTAATTTAAACTAATAAAATGTCCTCAATTTTAAACAGTGACAAATAAAAGCAGCCATCACCTGCCAGATCTCAAGGACATACAAATTCTTTAAAAAGAGAGAGCCGAGCATTATAAAATTATAATACTTTAAAAAGGGAACAATATAATTTTTCCTCAGAACCTCATAAAGCTTGCAGAAAAAGATCAAATGTAAATATTTTTGAGAAGATGTTTCATCGCAAGGACAAGGTCCCATTTCCTTCAGTGAGTGACATCTGTGGGGATGACCCCGCAGTAGAGGTAAGTAATTTTGGCAAAACCTAGAGAGGATGAAACAGTACTGTAAATTTTGGATTCCTGATAAGTAGAGTTGAAGGCTCTCCTGTGAGGGAGTCTGGCTGTATAGATGTACTGCTGATTTGTTGTTATTTAGCTCCACTCTTACTCCCTTGCATGCACCAAAAATACCTGCTTCAACCTGTTCTTATTATAAGTGAGGGATAGACATGGGTAGGCGAATAAGTCCAATAACCACATTGCCTCCAGGGACGATTTCACATACGAAACCCAGGGTATCCTAAGGGCTGCATCAAGATTCAAGCAGTCCTCTAGCACTGATTAAGTAAGTAGGGCTGCTTCCCTTCTCCAAATGGACTGCCAGAGTAAGGTGAGTTTGATTCTATCAGTGATGTATTGAAAACTTAGCTCCTCATGACACACACTATTGGAGCATCTCAGTGGGCCACCAAGAGTTGTTTTAAAAAGGCACACTCTATGCTCTGAATCTTGCGGAGGTCCCCGAACACCCAGATCCTTGCCCCATACATGGCAATTGCCACAGATTTGGATGCATAAATAGTCAGCAACTCTTGAACTGGTTTTGCACCTAACTTCTTGCTGAAGTTCAACAGGGCCAGGACCGATCTCGCCAATACGGTTGCTCAATTCGACACCACTGAGGGCCCAGAGCTTAGAATGTACCAAACAATCGTATAGAGCAAACAAGTCAATAAATGCCAAGTAGACTGACCTTCCTTAGCAACAATATGCTTGGCTATTATGATGCTCAGATTCAAACCCTGATCAATGGTGTCTTATCCTTTTTTGAAGCCATATTGGGTGTCAGCTAAGGCATTATTCGCTATAGTCCATTCCTCCAACCTATGTAGCAAAATCCTGCCCATGACTTTGGCAGTTGAGTCAAGCAGGGATATGGGTCTATAGTTCTTGGGTTGTGACTTGTTCCATTATTATAAATTAGGATGATAATCAACTGTTGCCAAGTGCATGAGGGTCCTTCCCTTCTAATAGCATTAAAAACATTCAAAAGGATGGGAGCCCATAAAGTCGGACACTCCATGAAAACATATGCCGGAACTCCTTCCGTGCCAGGGACCATACCACTACTTCATTCCCCCAGGGCTCTATGTACCTCTGAAAGATCAAAACTGAAAGGCTGTTAGACTTGGCATCCTTGGAATGGTCTCCCCTAACTTTTTGCCTTTGTTACCCAGGTTTTTGATGTGTGCTGGATGCTTTTTTGGCTGTGGGGGGGCACTTTACCACTGCTATCCAGTGCTAAAGTGCAAGTGCTCCTATGTAAAATGTATGTGTAATTGTCTTTCCATAATTGTCATATTTGATTTACTATTAAGTCCCTAGTACAGTGTCCTAGAGGTGCCAAGGGCCTGTAAATCAAATGCTACTAGTGTTCCTGCAGCAATGGTTGTGCCACCCACAATTGTAGTCCTGTAAACATGGCTCAGACCTGCCACTGCAGTGTCTGTGTGTGCAGTTTTAAACTGCCAGTTCGACTTGGCAAGTGTACCCACTTGCCAGGCCTAAACCTTCCCTTTCCTTACATGTAGGGCACCCCTAATATAGGCCCTAGGTAGCCCCATAGGCAAGGTGCAGTGTATGTTTAAGGTAGGATATACACTAATGTGTTTTCAATGTCCTGACAGTGAAAAACTGCCAAATTCGGTTTTTACTCTGCAAGGCCTATCACTCTCATAGGCTAACATGGGGGCTGCCTTTAAATATTATAATAACACAGATTCCCTTTGGGAGCAGATAGAAAAGTGGAGTTTAGGGTCTCTGAGCTCACAATATAAAAATACATCTTTTAGTGAAGTTGATTTTTAGATTGTATGTTTGAAAATTCCACTTTCAGAAAGTAGCCATTTTCTTGCTTAAGCCATTCTGTGACTCTGCCTGTTTGTAGATTCCCTGTCTGCGTCAGTTTGACAGTTGGGTTGTTTGTGACATTGACACAAAGGGAGCTGGGGTGCAGCTTGCATATCCTGATGAGTCATCTGTGCTGGGAGGGAGGGAAGGAGTGGTCACTCACACTTGAAAGGGCTCTGCCTGTCCTCACATAATGCAGTCTCCAACCCCCTGGTGTGTGTCTGGGGCCTGGCCTGAGCAAGGCAGGATCTCACAAACAGGAGAGCCTTTTCTTTGAAGTTTGCCTACTTCAAAGGCAGAAAGGACTATAAGTAGTGGACCCAAAACCCCTGAAAATTAGATCCCTTCTGCAATCAAGAGGAACCTCTGCCAAGGAGAAGAGCTGAAAAGCTGAGGAGAAGTGCTGTCCCTGCCTGTGACTGTGCTTTGTTGCGCTATCCTTCAGTTGCTGCTTCTGCCTGTGAAAGGGGGACAAAGACTGGACTTTGTTGTGCCTTCCTGCTTGAGAAGAGTCTCCAAGGGCTTGACCTGAGCTTGCCTCCTGTTGTTGAAGTCTCAGGGCCAATAAAGACTTCCTCTGCCAGCACCTGGGCTCTCTTCTGAGACTCCTGCCCTGCCAAGTGGTGCCCTAGCCAGTTCCTGGGCTCTTGAAAGGTGAAGTTGGCAGAGAAGAACTAAAAATTCACTCACAGACCGCAGTGAAGGGACATTTTCGACGCACCCTTCGTGACGCAGCTAATAAACGACGCGCCACCGGCTTAGCGGCTGAATTCAACACTCCACCTGCATCATGGCTGGAAGATCAACGCAACACGGGCAGAGAAACTATGCATAGCACCCGCTAAAAGAGGCTGATAATGACGCAAATCCCATGCAGCGCGGTTTTGTGATTCTGTGCGACCGGATTTTCGATGCAACATCGCTGGGCGTGGAAAAACAACGCAAAGCCTGTCCGGACCCGAGGTGCCCGTTCGGATTGATGCATTGCTCTCTTGTGGGAGAGAAGAAATGATACAGGACGACCCGACCGGAGTGAGAAATCGCTGGCCTTTTCCGATGCACACTCTCCCGTGCGGTGTTATTTTGACACTACCCAGGTACTTTTATGCGCTAACAGCATTTTCACTGTTTTCTAAAGATTAAGGGGCACATGTATGTACCATTTTTCCTGTTGCAAATGGTCCGGTTCACAGAATCAGACCGTTTGCACTAGGAAAACAACATTTTGGTATGTACAAAGCCTATTTTGCGATTTGGTAATCTATTTACTGAATTGCAAAATAAGTTTGCGAGTCGCAATTAGGAAGGGGCGTACCCTTCCTAACTTGCGAGTCGCAGTGCGATGTAGCATTGTTTTGGGACCGTGATTGCGGTCACAAAACAATCACAGGTAGCACCAGTTTCAAACTGCTGCTAACCCATGCGCAAACGGAAACGGGTCCCCATGGGACCCCCTCCCCTTTGTGAATGGCAGGACCACTGCCTGCTCTGAAAAATTGAAAAGAAAACTTTTCATTTTTGTTTGTGAAATGAATCCTTTAATGGAAACGGGCTGCATTTAAATAAAACAAAAAAAAAAAAGCTTTATTTAAAAGCAGTCACAGACATGGTGGTCTGCCGTCTCCAGCAGGCCACCATCCCTGTGAGGGCGGCCATTCCCAATGGGGTCGCAAATTGCGACCTACCTCATGAATATTCATGAGGTAGGTCATTTGCAACCCCATTGCGAATCGCAGACAGTGTCATTGACACTGTTGTACGTCCCTTCCAAACAGTGGCACAATTCTTGTTCAAACTTTCTTCTCACAGCTCCTCCCATGCCCTATCTTTCATCTCTTTACTTCTAACTTCTTGAACCTCTTAAAAGACTTTGCACAAGCTCCTTATAAGTACCCTATCTTTCTGGTCGGCACATAAAGCCTGCTGTGAATGCGACTGAGTTTTCGTACAGTTAGAGTCAAACCATCCCTGTGGCTTCTGATCCCTTAGAAGGGGTTTTCTCAGAAGGGCATTCTTAATGTTAGTTGTTATTCCCACAAAGGGCAAAATCACCTGCACTGGGGGTGTGGAATCACATTTTACAGTTCTTAGGTATGCTAGGCCTAGTGGCCCCTGTGATACACAATGATAATCTCTGCACAGGCCTATCATTAAGGAAAGAGGCCTACAAATGTAATTCACTACTGCTAGGAACGCATTATGTTGCAAGGCTTGCTCTCTGAACAGCCACCTTGAAATATCATCGTCATTGCATGCTAACTGAAGCAATATCCCTTCTGGAAAGTACCAGTCTGAGTACGTGATGTCAGCCATAATGGAGAAATAATCATACGTCAATCATACGTCAATGTCAAGAACCAATAGAACGTCGAATTATGTTTGTGGTTTAATACTATAAAACAGTGGTTCCCAACCTGTGGGCCGGGGACCCCTGGGGGTCCGCGAAGCCTCCGCAGGGGGTCCGCGACTGCTTAGAAAATGTAATATTATTAGGTTCCAACTATCAGTAATGACTCCGTGGGGGGTCCCCGGATTCCAATAATGATTCACTGGGGGTCCCCGGGCTCCAGTATTGATAAAATGGGGGTCCACAGAAGTCAAAAGGTTGGGAACCACTGCTATAAAAGATTGTGTATTACTTCCTATAATCAGGCTGTTCGTGTACAACTAGTACCGAGCATCCTCCATGTACATGTCTTTCTATCTCTAATAAATTCTTTATGTTTACCTAGAAGAGCTGGCTAACGGTCGTTTGTATCCTGGATGGGTGCTGAATAATTAGGCATCTACATTTGGTGAAGAATTGCGGTCTCGTTCAGCGGATGACTCCCTTCAGCTCAGCTCCTGCTTCAGTCGGGGCTACTGCTGAACAATTGGACAGGGCCCCTCCTGCGACTGAGGCTTGGGCTGTCGTGAGTATCTATTGCTGCTTCGTGGTCCTGCTCTTGCTGTTTGCTCTACTGTATTTTCAGTGTAAATATTGCGAAACAGGGAGGTAACTGGGGTATTTTGTTGATATGTTTCCTGCATAGAGTGGTTATACATTTATGGTTAATATTTTTATTTGCCGTACCCCTTAGCCTGCTCTTCTTTATAATAGCATTTTTTCTCGGTCTCCAGTGGCATGCCAAGGGCATTTCTTCCTCTGTTGCAGGCTCCTCTAATGTACCTCGTGAGAACGTTCTGTACTGGTGCTAGGGAGAGGGGAGGAGAGTGCCATACCTCTGTAGATATGGCATTCCTCTGCTCTCACCTTGTCACGCGAAGCTGCACAGCATTTTTAGATGTTCTACTGCATTGTGTGTAACTTTTGTAAATCTGGGTCTTAGACTAGTATAGATTTTCTATTCTTAACTCCATACTGTTTTACGTTAAATGAAAGCGGGTAGCTGATATACTGGAATCAACATAAGTGCAGGTCCTGGAACACAACCACTGAACGCTGATTTCTACCCTCTTGACCCTAGCTGCAATTCACACAGCAAAAGTTGTCTGTGTGAGAAGCTGGCCTGGTTTGTAGTGATTATCAGAGGTACTTACACTTTATACCAGGTACACTGACACACCTTAGTGAAATGTAGGCAGTGTCTAGCAGCTTAGATGTCTAGTGGTAGCTGTAGCAGAGCAGCCAAGGCTGAACTAGGAGACATGCAAAGCTCTTGCAATACAACTATAGTCACACAGTACTGATACACAAGAAAGACAATACTCAGTGTTACCAAAAATAAAGGTACTTTATTTTAGTGACACACGGCCAAAAATATCTTAGAGGCTATGCTCCCTCTGGAGGTAAGTATTATACACATTATAAACACTAGTAACCAAAATCAGGTAAGGAAACAGTCATAGAATAGTGCAAACAATGAAAAACACAATAGGTTGCAATGGGCCTATGGGCAATACAAACCATTTACTAAAATAGTGGAATACGAATGTCGGTTTCCCCCCTAGGCAAGTATAGTCTGTAGAAGGTCTGTAGAAGGGTAATGGGAGTGTAAGAAAACACCAAAGGAAAGTAAAGTACCCCACCCCAGAGCCCAGGAAAGCAGGGGTAAAGTACAGCATGTTTCCTCAGAACACACTCGAAGTCGTGGTAAAGGATTCTGAAAAAAAAACAAGCAAGACTGCAAGATACCAATAATGGATTCCTGGACCTGAAGACCTGTGGAGAGAGGAGACAAAGTCCAGATGTTGATGAAGAGTCCAGGAAGAACAGGAGCCCCAGCTAATGCGGATGAAGGTGCAAAAGTGGATTCTCCGGTTGGATGAAGAAGTCAGAAATGCACCAAAGAAGACAGCTGTGGGTTCCTGCTTGGTACAAGAGATGTCCGACATTGAGTCGTTGGATGCAGGCTGTTTTTTCATCATTAGATTCCGCCAACAAGCCTGGGCTCACGCAAATGTCGTGGTTGGGGGAAAAGGCGCTACCTGTGCTCAGGTAGGACCGGGGTGCCTCAACTCAGACTGAGGAGACAGAGGGGCTCTCAGCACTTTAGAGAGTCCTGGGAGGACCAGACAGCACCCACAGGAGGACAAAGGAGTTGCAGAATGCGATCATCGCAGCACTACACAAAGGAATCCCACGCCAAAAGAGAACAACGCCAGGAGTTGAGCATGACAGGTTAGAGTGCTGGGGACCTGGGCTACATTGTGCAAGAAGGATTATGGGAAGAAGGGCACAGAAGCCCAAGGAGCTGCAGAACACGAGGTGCACAGGGGTACTGTCTGACACAGGGAGGCAAGCCCTTACCTCCACCAAATTTTGACAGCTGGACCTTTGGACAGTCAGGATCACTTTGGTCCATCAACTGTGTTTCAGGGATCACACTCGTCGACATGAGAGGAGTCACAGATTACCAGTTGTTGTTGCAGAGAGGTGCCTGCTGAAGCAGGGAAGTGACTCCATCACTCCACTGGAGATTCATTCTGTCCTTCTGGTGCAAATGAAGACAGGCAGTCCTCAGAGTGTACACAACCTGGAAAATGTTGCTGGCTGGAGCGGAATTTGCAGGGCCACAGTAGCCTTCTTGGATAATTTGTTGCAGTTACAGCATTCCTGGATCAGTCTTCAGTTGATTCAATGGTCAGAAGCTGAAACAGAGGATGCAAAGGAGTCCTGGTGGAGTCTTGCAAATCGAATCTGAGGTAATGTCCAAGGAGAGACCCTAAATAGCCCTGAGAGGGGGATTGGCTACCTAACCAGGGATGCACCTATCAGGAGGGGTCTCTGACGTCACTTGCTGGCAATGGCCACTCAGATGCTCCCAGAGGGTCCCCACACCTTGGAATCCAAGATGGCTAATGCCAGGGACACTCTGGAGGAGCTCTGGGGACCAACCATGGGATGGTGATGGGCAGGGGAGTGGTCACTCCCCTTTCCTTTGTCCAGTTTCACACCAGAGCAGGGACTGTGGATCCCTGAACCGTTTAGCCTGGATCATGCAAGGAGGGCACTGTTTGTGCCCTTCAGAGCATTTCAAGAGGCTCTGGGAGGACACCCCTCCCATGCCTGTAACACCTATTTCCAATGGGAGAGAGTGTGACACCCCCTCCTAAATGAAATTCATTGTTCTGCCTTCCTGGGATTGAACTGCTCAATCCCCAGGAGGGCAGACACCTGTGTGTGAGGTGGCAGCTGCTGGGGCTTTAGTGGAAACCTCAGAGAGCTGGTTTGGCAGCATTGGGGGTCTATGGTCGAGTCCCCAGGGTGCATGAAATTGGCCCCCAATACCAGAATTGGATTGGGGGTACAAGTTCTCAATCTTAGACACCTCACATGGCCATATTCGGAGTTACCATTGTGGAGCTACATATATGTATTGATATATATGTAATGCACGCCTCTAATAGTGTACCCGCACTCACGTCTGGGAAATTGGTCCTGGACAATGTGAGGGCACCTTTGCTAGTGCAAGGGTGCCCTCACACACAGTAACTTTGCACAAAGCCTTCAGTAACTGAAGGTTAGACATATAGGTGACTTATAAGTTACCTGGTGCAGTAAAAATGGCTGTGAAATAGTGTGTGCATTTTTTCACTGATGCTGAAGTGGCAGTCCTGAAGGAGCTCCAAATGGGTGACAAAAGAAATGCTGCAGCCCAGAAGGATCTCCTGGAACCCCAATGCCCTGGGTACCTAGGTACCATTTACTAGGGACTTGTAAGGGGGGTCCAGTGTGCCAATCTGAATTGAAATATGGAGTTACTAGACTATAGTGACAAATTTGGTAAACAGAGAGAGCATAAGCACTAGAGTTCTGGTTAGCAGAACACCTGTGACACAGTCAAGCCTACTGATAACACAATAAAACACACTGACATCGAGGCCACAAACTGTGACCAGGATCCCAGTGAGACAGTAAAAACACACTGACAAACAGGTCAAAAATTGGGGTAACCATGCTCGAAGAAAATCATCTTCCTACACAACCCCCCCAAACGAAGGGCAATAAGGTTACCCATGGCCAGTTGAGACATTATTGTCTAAGTGGTGATAAGTGGAGCGTGTCTCTGCAATAGAGTGGTTGCTCCCTTTATCCTCCACTGTCTAGTTTCTTCCCTGTGGGGAGGTAAACCATCCTGTTTAGAGATTTTAGCCTAGAAAACAGTGCAAGTGCTTATTCACAGTTTCTCTGTTTGTAAAGATTAAAGTGGGGCAGTGTAACTGTTCCACTGATCCTATGTCAAGACAGGGCTGCTGTCCTAAGGATGGGAATGCTAGACAGGGATGCCGTCTCAGCAAGGCCATAGCTGGGCAAAAGGTTTGTCCATATGGCTGAAAGAGAGAACAGGGTTGCTATTTCTCTTGGGTTGAAGCAGGGTAGGGCTGTTGTCCTATAAGCTCCACAAAAGGACAGTGCTGCTATCCTATGTGTTCAGAGGTAGTGCAGGCCTGCTGCACTAAAGTTTCCCTGGGAGGGCTGGAGGGTTGCTCCAAATTTACTAAAACAGTGCAGTTTTGCTTATCTGTTTTAGTGGTTCCACAGAGAGGGACATTTACCTTTGGGAGTTCAGCTTTGGTAGCTGTGGGCTCCCTTGGTACCGGTTCCACCCCAGGAGATGTTTCTCCCACCACAGGAATGGTATTTTTAGTGGTAGGGTGGGGAAGGGATACTTTGATACCCTTTCTACCTGTTGGATGAGAAGGATCCTGAGGCTTCAGTGCTCTTTCTCTTCTTTGCTTTTTCATTTCACTGAAATGAGAGGAAGCAATTCCTCAGGGATACCCAGCATGGATGCATGGGCCCTACACTCTACCTCAGCCCAACCTAAGGCCTCTAGGTAATTACCTAAGAGACAGTCTACAGGTAAGCTATGTGATACCACCACCTGCTTTGGGCCAATAACTCCACCCCATCTAATTTGCACTACAGATAAGGGGAAAGACTGAGTGGAGTTGTTGACATCAGTAACCTGGTACTTCTGTCCAAGGAGTTGTTGTGAAGATGACACCAAGTTTTCAGTCACCAAAGTAATACAGGCACCTGTGTCCCTATAGGCCTGGGCCTCAACACCATTTATTAAAATTGACTGCTGGGTAGCAGAACTCCAGTGACACAGTCAAGCATACTGACAAAACAATAAAACACACTGACATATAGGGGGTCATTCCGACCTCCGCGGTCGGCGGAAGCCGCCCGCCTGGCGGGAACCGCCAGAAGACCGTACCACGGTCGAAAGACTGCGGCGGTCATTCTGAGTTTCCCGCTGAGCTGGCGGGCGACCGCCAGAAGGCCGCCCGCCAGCCCAGCGGGAAACCCCCTTCCATGAGGATGCCGGCTCCGAATGGAGCCGGCGGAGTGGAAGGGGTGCGACGGGTGCAGTTGCACCCGTCGCGATTTTCAGTGTCTGCTTAGCAGACACTGAAAATCTTGGTGGGGCCCTGTTAGGGGGCCCCTGCAGTGCCCATGCCATTGGCATGGTCACTGCAGGGGCCCCCAGGGGCCCCACGACACCCGTTCCCGCCAGCCAGGTTCTGGCGGTAAAAACTGCCAGGCTGGCGGTAAGGGGGTCGGAATCCCCATGGCGGTGTTGCCTGCAGCGCCGCCATGGAGGATTCCCTTGGGCAGCGGGAAACCGGCGGGACACCGCTGGTTTCCCGTTTCTGACCGCGGCCGTACCGCCGCGGTCAGAATGCCCATGGGAGCACCGCCAGCCTGTTGGCGGTGCTCCCGCGGTCGTTGGCCCTGGCGGTCCATGACCGTCAGGGTCAGAATGACCCCCATAGGCCACAAACTACAAGCACTGGGGTCCTGACTAGCAAGATCGCAGTGAGACAGTAAAAACACATTGACAAACACTGACAAACAGGTCAAAAATGGGGGGAACCATGCTAGAAGAAAACCACCTTCCTACAGTCTGTCACAACAGCTTCAAATTTGTGAATCACTACTGCCTCCATAAACAGGTTGGTAGCCCATCAGTAGTTTGCAACCTTGAGTACAACTGCAAAGCATTGATACACACCATTGTGACTTGCAACATGAAGGTGATAGAGCCTAGGGCCCTTTCACTAATTCATGAATCTTTTCTTTTTAGTTCCAAGGGGGTGAAGAGTATCACATTTCCATTTCATCAAACAGTTTCTTTATCAATCCAAATGACAAATAATAACATTCGTAGTCAATTTATAGGTTCAAATGGGTTTATTACAGACTCACGCCCATATTCATACTTTTTTAGAGCTGCTTTTGCATAATTTTTTTACGTAAAAGCGGCGCAAGCTGACAATATATAGTTGTTTTTTGTAAGTCTGCAACGCTTTTGCGTAAAAAATTACGCAAATGAAGCGTAAAAAAAGTATAAATATGGGCCTCAAAGTCAACGTTGCATAAATGATTCTCAAAACCATAGTACAAACATATAGGTGGTCATTATGACATTGATGGTAAATCCCGTATACCGCTGCATTGACGGCTGCCAACATACCATCACGGAAGCGAACATCTGTTCACCATATTATGACACACACACACACCAATCCGACAGAATACTGCCACAAACACACATCTGCCAGTGTTAGACTGTTGGTGCGAACACCCACACCTACACGCCAACAAAACAACAACCTCCACATTATGACCCACGAATCACCGCATCGGATATTCAATGGCGGTAAACCATAGGCGGTACACACCGGAGCGGTCAGGATGGCCACCAAAATACAAAACAATACAACATTGGCCAATACCAAAAACACACACAACACTAATACACACACCGCACCCACCCACCAACAGCACTATGAAACTTACACCCACATTACCCACAACCCTTTACGAACACGAAAAATAACCACGAGACGGACACGCAAATCACAGACACAACTAGACACACCACTAACACCCAGCCATCTGTCAAGCACCCCACATCCCACCACATTATTCAACACGAACTGCACAACACACACCATGTCCCCACAAAGGCACTCCAGTTTCACAGATGAGGAGTTGTGGGTCATGGTGGAGGAAATAGGGTACAGCCACAGCTGTTTGGAGTACAAATACAGCAAATGTCCATTGCAAGGAAAATGGAGCTATGGTGGAGAATTGTGAACTGGGTGAAAGTTGTGTGACAGCTTCCAAGAACAAGGGATGACATCAGGAAGAGGTGGAATGACCTACAGGGGAAGGTACATTCCATGGCAGGAAGGCACCAGCCACCATCGAGAGAGCTGGCGGTGCACACCCACCTCCTCCCCCACAGCTGACGGCATGGGAGGAGCACGTCTTGGCAATACTGCATCCTGAGGGACTCACTGGAGTAGACAGGGGACTGGACACTGGTGAGTCAATAATTATTACCTGTCACCCCCCTATACCTGCATGCCATCTCACCCCTCACCCTGACTCCCATCACTCCACTCCATCCCACACAGTGCACCTACACATATGACTAACCACAATGCCAACCCCTGCATGCCATAACCACTGCATGTACAGCCCTCCCAGCCCTGCATGTACACCCACCACCTATGCATGCACAGCATCGACAACTAACAATCACACAATACATCGCCATACACAAACAAGTGTGGCAGGACAACAGCAATGATGTAAGGGAAGCTAAGAATGTACAATTTGTCACAGACACAGGTGCCCCAGCCAATCCCAGCGGCGAGGACGTGCCACGGCTATCCAGTCCTCCAACAGAAGATACCCCCAGTGATGAAAGTAACTCTGGACATCTGGATCTGGATGAACTTCCTGGCCCATCAGGGACCACTGGTCAGTTGTTTTCCCCAGCCCACTCCCAGTCCACCAGAGAGCCTTCCCCCTCAGTTTCCAACACCACAGCACCCACTCAATGTCCCCAAACCTCTGTCACCAGTACACGTCAATCAGCAGTGTGCCCACCTGAACAGGGACCTTAGTCCACACCTCACAGGCAAGACAATCAGGGTCCTGGGGGTCAGTGGCAGTGGGCACACCGTTCAGGGGACACAGGCACAGGGGGACAGGGACACTGGGAGGACAGCTGTGTGCCAGGGGGAGGTGAGGCTCAGGGAACCAACTGTCCTGGAGGCACTAACTAATGTCCTAGTTGGGGGCTTACCAACAATCCCAGGACAAGATGGGCCAGATTCTTGACATCATGCAGGATAACCAGCAGCTGCAGGAGGTACACCATCAGGAGATCAGGAAAGATTTGCAGGCCATCAACACCACCATGGTCTCCATAGCAGGGGTGCTGGCTGACATGGCCAACATAATGAGGGAATACACAGCAAACCAGATGGTCCCTTCCACTAGCCAGTCAACTGAACAGCCCACCATATCTACTGCAGCTAGTGGACAGGAGGCATTGCCACAAGACCCACAAGCCACCAGCACCTCTCCACCTGCAGAAGGTGAACCACCCCACAAACGGTCCCTGCGACCCAGACAGATGCCAGAGACACTTGCCAAGACTAAGACCACCACCAGGAAATGAAACCCTCCTGAATGTCCCCCTTGTGTCCCACTCAGTCAGCTTGTCCACTATGAACTGCCTTTGCTCCCCTTCCTCCGGCCCCTTAGACACCGGACCTGTGCTGCAAACAGACTGGACCAATATCCTGGACTTACCTCTACCATCACCCCATTCCATTGCACTATTCCGTCTAAAAATCCCATTACAATAAACACTCTTAAACAAAACTTGAGTGATAATGCTTTATGTGAAGAAAATGTGCAATTATGGTCACAGTTACATCTTGTGCAAAGGACCTGGACTCTGTGATAGCATACGAATAATGACCAGTAGCTGTCTCTAGTCATCATATCAGTACACAGTAGTTATAACACCAACATTTGCAAAATGAGAAGGCATAGGTGACAGTCAGTTGAAATGCAAAGGAATTGACTGCCATCATGCTACAGCCACACTGAAAGGGTAAATAGTCAGAGGAATGGTCAGTTCCACTGTCTCACCTGTGTGTCATTGGAAATACTGTCTGTTGTCCACATCCTGATCCTCTGCCTCCTCATCCTCACTGTCCTCAGGGTCCACTGCTGCCACATGGCCATTTTCAATATCCTTCTCCTGCAGATAAGGCATATGTCATCTGAGGGCCAGGTTGTGCAACATGCAGCATGCTACAACTATCTGGCAAACCTTCTCAAGGGAGTAGCGCAGGGATCTACCTGCCAGATGGAAGAATCTGAACCTGGCCTTCAAGAGTCTGAAGGTAGGTTCTATGATCTGCCTGGTTCACCCATGTGCATCATTATACCAATTCTCAGCCCCTGTCTTGGAATTCCTCACAGGGGTCAGTAGCCACGATAGGTTTGGGTTGTCAGAGTCACCTGCAAGTATTGAGGGACAAACATTAGCCTTACACAATGGAATGGGGGATGACTTCTGAAGGCATACACTGACATACAGTGGGTGGGGACTCTGGCTCACCTATTAGCCACACCCTGTGCCTCTGTAGTTGTGTCTTTGTGCCATCACATTTGGGATGCTGCCATTCCTCAGGATGAAGGTGTCATGCACTGACCCAGAATACTTGGCAGTGACGTGGGAGATGTACTAGTCAGCCAGGCACACCATTTGCACATTGAATGAGTGGAAACTCTTCCGATTCCTGAATACCTGTTCATTGTGCCGGGGGGGAGACAAATGCAATATGTGTTCCGTCAATTGCCCTAATAATATTTGGTACATGTCCCATTGCATAGAATCCAGCCTTCACATTGGCCAAATCTTCCACTTGGGGGAAATCGATGTAGCTGCATATGTGTTTGACCAAGGCAGACAAAACCCTTGCCAGCATTATTGAGAACATTGGCTATAGCATGCTTGCTGCCAAGCCCACTGTCACCTGGAAAGAACCAGTTGCCAGGAAAGGGAGCACTGATAGAACTTGCACAAGAGGGGGGGATCCCAGTGGGATGACGGATAGCTGATATGCGATCAGGCTTCAATTGAGTACTCAGCTTTGTGATTGTGGCTCTGTCCAGTCTATAGGTCAGTATTATGTGCCTGTCCTCCAGTGTAGCCAAGTCCACAAGGGGTCTGTACACCGGGTCTTGTCTCCTTCTACTATTCCTTCGCAGTGGTAGGTATCTAAGTGACAAACAAGTGTACAGTGGGCATGGAGCCCCCTCCAGAATCAGTGGGCAAGTTCTTCACTTCAGCTAAGGTGGCCTGCCACCCCTCCCCCTTCCCCCTGAGGTTCCTGCCCATTTCCCACATGATGCCCCTGAACAGTGGATTCCGGATTATGTCAGGTGTCTAGTTAGGCCTTGGACTGTGCCCTGTGGCTATGTGGCCCTTTTGTACTTTGGACTGGCCATTGTCCCATTCTGAACATTGACGCCTGCATATGGAATGAAATGGACAATATGGTGGCTGTTGGCATCAAATTACAGTGTTTGCTGATTCTCATAGTTGTCCTTGTTTTATTTTAACGTGTGTACTGTGACATTGGTTTAACTCTGCAGCTGGTTCTGTGTATGGTGTGTGTGTGAATGGTGTGTGTTGTGCGTGTGTGTGTGTCACTCTCCTTTTCCTCCCTCCCTCCCCTGTGTGCTAGGTGGCTGTACTTACCATCATCGTCGGCTTTGGTGTTCCATGAGGGCCGTGGTGTAGAATAGCATCGGGAAGACTTGAAGTTCCGGTTCCAAGGCGGCAGCGGAGTCCTCTGTGTACCTGTTGGTAAGTCTAGTTTTCTGTGTTCTGTTTCTGCCAGAATTTTGATGGCGTTGGTAGCGCCCCGGAAATCATGGAGGTTTGCTATGTCATAATATGGTGGGCTGTACCTTGGCTTCCGCCTGGCTGTTGATGGCTACCGTCGTGGTCAGTGGTGTTAACGCACTGGCGGTTGATGTGGTACATTTGCTGTTTATGGAAGGTATCACCGCCATGGTCACAATTTGGCGGTATTGCCACCACTTTATCACTCACCGCCAATGTCATAATGATCACCATAATGTCACTGAAGAAGAATTAAAGTGTAGTACAATGTTAATCCTAGTTAGCAAATACAAGTCTAAGGGCTAGATGCATCAAACGATTTTGCATTCGCAAACGATGCGAACCGGTAGAATCCACCATTTGCGAATGCAAGATCTCCTTTCACGATGTATGAAAGGCATTTGCAGTGCAAATTTAAGGAATTGCTACAATAGCGATTCCTTAAAATTTCAAGTAGATTATGCGAATCGCACACTGCGATTCGCAAATACCGAATCACGATTCAATATATCAAGCATTCGCAAATTTTTGATTAGTCACAAAATGGGCTTTTGCATGTGCAATTTACCACAAATTGAAATCAGGTGGTAAACAGGTGAAACCTATATAAAGAGGCCCAGTATACATCAGCTCTTTTCAACTATGGCTGCACTCTACGTCATGGCGAGGAGGATGAGGATCCTGGCAGGTTTGAGGAGAGGGAGGAGGAGACAGGAGCGCATTATTAAAGTGTGCATTACCCTATTTGAATGGGGAGAGGAGGAGATTTTTGACAAGTAGAGGTTAAACTCTGCCATAATACTTGACTTGATAGCTGATTTACAAACCCTACTGCAACGACACACACAGAACCAATGCCATACCCACTCATGTGCAGGTATTATGCACCCTGCACCGCTTAGCCTCAAGAAGCTATCAAGGGGTCAAAGCAGGAGTTGGAGGTGTATCTCAAAGTGCTCTTTAACACTTCTTTAATGCATTCCTAAATGCCATGTTAACCAAACTCCATCAGCAAATGAACTTCATCAACACCCCACAGGATTTGTAGAAAAAAAAATTATTTCTACCAGGAAGCCCAATTTCCATGTCATTGGCTGCATTGATAGGACACATGTAGTAATCTGTCCACCATCTGCCACAGAGTATGTTTATCTGAATATAAAGAGTACACATTCCATGAACATACAGGTCATATGCAACGCCTCCAACATAATAACGGATCTTGTGACCAGATACCCAGGTAGCACACATGATTCCTACATCTTTAGGCACAGTGGAATACACACAAGACTTCTTGCTGGGGAGTTTGGTGAAGGATACCTATTTGGCAATGTAACAGTAAACAATGTCGCATAACGTCTATGTGATGTCACAGATAACAATAACTCATTTTACTCTCCTGTCATTCCAGGAAACAGTGCATATGCTGTGCTGTCCTTCATCTTAACACCCTATAGCAATCGTTCCACGCCAAGTGAAAGGGGGTACAATGCAACACACAGGAGGACACGTAGCATGACTGAGAGAACCTCCGGCCTGCTGAAGAGTCGATTCCTACGCCTGCACAATAGTAGGGGCACACTGCAATACAGTCCATAAAAAACACCTACAAAATCGTGGCCACGTATGTTATGTTGCACAACATCTCAACAAGGAGAGGCATACCAGTGGAACTGACAGAGCCAGACTCGGATGAGGATGATGATCCCTTGCCACCCCTTGACCCAGCAGACAGAACCAGTGCAGCAGAGGCCAGAGAAAGACGTGCTGAGATTACGCACAACTATTTCTGATGGAAGTAATGACAACACCACGTCTTCTTTCATTTATTTCTGTAGGTAGCACATTTATTGCCTTGACTTCAGGTAATATATGCGTGAATCGGGTCCCAGTTAGAGTGTGACACTACTGACATCATAGTATCAATGCATTGTTACATGATATGCAAGACCCCTGTACTTGTCCACATTACTTTTTACGTCCACAGACTCCATTTGAATGCTCAGTGGTCTCAGTGGTACCTCTTGTTGTGGGTTCAGAGACAGTACTGTGTCTGAAACTGCAGTGCCTAGGATCCATCACAGGGGCTGTGACAATCCTGAGGCTAGAGAGTTCCTCACTATCCCCACCACCCAGTTCGCTGTTTGTAGCACTCCGGGCTGTCTGCATTGTCTCCAATACATTGGTGATTTGCACCAATGCTCATGCAACATCTCGACTGCAATGTGCCATCTCCACTTGCATGCCCACATCACTTTGTGACACTAAAGCAGTTGTAGTAGTGACAGATCTACTGAACCCACCCAACCTACCCTAATGGCATTTGTCATCTCCCTTACTTGTTCTGCTGTAGCATGCTGTCCCTCATGCAGCTTGCACATGTTGTTATTGAGAGACTCCAACTGCTTGTGCATTGATTCCATGTTGTGATCAATAGACACCAACTGCCTGTGATCTCATGTGTTTACATTGAAGGCACTGCGCATTCATCATGGATGCCTCAAGGCCACCAAACAGAGATTGGCCCTCACCTTCCTCTGTGCACTGTCTGCCTTCTTCTTGACACTTTCTGAGGGAAGTGGACTGATGCTGGAACAGGGACTGCTGTCTGTCCGTGCATCTAACTTCTGTAGGTGGTGTGGGCACGTCTTCTGGCAATTCATCGGAGACCAGGGTAAAATCAGGGAGGGGGTTCCCCTGCGTCTAGTTGGTGCTTGTACGATGGACTCACTGGCGTTTGTATCGGACTGTGGCTGAAATTCGCCACTCCCCCATTTCCACTTTCTGCTGCATTAGGGCTCGGAACATCTGCAACAACAATGCGCAGCATGTCATTCATGATGTTCACCTTGGATTTCTAATCTCACAGTTACTTTAATGATAAACATTTCCCCTGGCATAGTGTCTCTAATTGTCTGTTGTGATATTTCTCTGTTTGACTTTACACTATCTTGCTATTTATGAAGTAGATGCATTTTAGGGGTATGGAATACCACTTCCATAAGGCATTGTTGGGTTGAATGTAATATGTGGCGTGGACTGCTTATCACTGTGCATAGTGCCAATGCAATTTTCTAAGGGGCATTTGTTCATGCACACATGGTGATTCAAATCATTACTGCCCTTATCTTTGCTGGTGCCGGGTATGCCTGAGGTGTCAATGTCAGTGACACCACTAACAGCTTCAGGTAGCAGTGTTGACTCCACCATGTCTTCCAGGAGGGTGGACAGTGTCCGGGTGGGCGGTCCTCCTCCAGTGCTCCTTGTCTCCTTCAGCCTGCTTTCTACCCTCTTTGGCATGTGATCGCAAGTCATACAAGCGCTTGCGTATCTCCTCGATGGAACGCTGCACAACACCCACTGCACATATTTTGGTCTGGATGTCAATCCACATTTTCCTCTTCTCATTTTCTGGGACCTGTAGTGAGTGTTTTTCAAATAACTGGTCATGGTTCTTGACCACCTCTTCTGTGAGCACCTCCAATTCCTGCTCACTGAATTTCAGTTCACGCTTTCTCTGTCCTTTGTCCTTCCCATTTCCATCAGTGGCCATAGTTTTTTCTGCTCCTGGATGACTCTCCTGAGTGCCTCCCTGATGCTTTGCTGGGTCTCGCTGCCTGCTCTTTGGCTCAGGCTTCTATAAGCAGCGTGCACTGACTTACTTCCTGGTTGTGATGTCATCAAACCACTCCAGAATAAGAAAAGAGCATTTTGCGATTTCAAAATACTGATTCGCTATTTTACTGAATCGCTATTTGCGAATGCGAATTTTAAGAAATCCCAAAAAATGTTGTGATGGTGTTACATCGCATTTTGCGAATTCCAGTTAGCAATTCGGTAAAAATCGCTATTTAGTATTAACTAATGTGAACCTTGATACATATGGCCCTAAAACTTTTACTGCAACAATACAAAAGATCTGGAAAATCATATGATTCTTCATCACAAGAACCAAACTCTCCTGCCTAATCATTCAAACTAAACTCTAACCATCCTGATACTACAAATAATTGAGAAAGGTCTGCAAACAGAAATTCAGTAGAGTATTTTGTTAAGAGAGGTGTGATGGCATAAAGCCACATAACAGTGTAAGGTCTGCACCTCAGAAGGGTCTATTCGACTCTTAAGATAGGGAAGGGTGTGAATCTTCACTAACTTAACCCTCCTTAAATCACAGTTTCCCAGGATAATGACATCACAGTCAAAGGTTCTCAAATGAGTCCCTAATTAAATGTAATTGGAGTTACGATTTCTAACCCCTGAAACAGCCAATCTTGAAATTCTTTGGCCTCAGTAAATTCAAAAGAGTTACAACGGTAAAAAGTCCAGGACACTCCCCTCTTCATCCTTGCATAGGTCATCTAAGGCTTTCTTATCTTTCTCTCACAATGAGCTTCTTTTTGACTCCATCCCCACTCCTAACTCCTGCATCTAGAAAGAAACATTAAGAAGAAACAACTGCACCATGAATGTTAAATGGAAAAAAAAACTATATGTGTAAGCCTTCACTCCAGCCATGTTAATAAAACATGAATATATTTTCAAATTACATAAATTCTAAACACTACAAATAAGAACCAAACAAGATCGGTATGCAAAATAATACTATTACAATGTTAGTCTCCAAACGATAATCATAAAATGCTGATTATATGCCATGAACAGGGATGCACCCCACTCAAGTGCTTTGCAGCACAATAATGAAATTAATCATATTAAATGTTACACAAAAAGTGGCCACCATCTTGTGGCCACCAATTAATTGATCATCCCTTCACGTTCTTTTTCCCAGAGATGCAGAGATGTAGTGGCTCAGCCAAACTATGCTCTTTCAATACTCCCTCTGGCGACTTTTAGAGTCATCAAAAATCTCTCTTCGTTCTTGAGTGAGACTCTCTAAACCTAGTTGTTTTAAACAACGTATCCCTAGATTTTTCCAGATGCTTCACATCTTCATTTCTACACTGACTATCTTCCAGTTCAACTTCTGCTCTCTTTCTTTTCCTGCCTTGATGAACATTTACTCTCTGAAACATTCAATAACCCATAGACAATACTATGGCTATGATCAAAAGAACCAACAATGGTTTCAACACAAACCCCCATATTCGAGTAACCAAGCAACCGAACAAACTGCCTATGGCAGAAAATGCACTTCCAATCGTCTCCTATGCACCTGTTGCTTCCAATTCCTTCAAATCTTTGGTCATATCCGAAATATTCTGATATACTTCTGCAAATGTTCACTTTTATCTACAAGCAACATGTCAAACACAAGCCATTTTTGCAAAACCATTGATCTAATCGCTATCATCTCAGTATTGACAACTAATTGTGCTCCAGCAGTATTAGTGTCCATTTCATCCACTATAGTAGACACCCTTCTGATTTTCAGATCATTCAAAATTACTCCCACAGATGGAATCATAGCACCAAAAATGCCTCCTACCATCTCCCTTGCACTCATACTTCGCATAGGCATAAACCCTTTTGTCCAAACAAGATTAGCAAAGTGTTCCACATGATAGATTTTAGTAAAAACCAATTCCCAAATAACATGTACCATACCATCCTTTTGGTAATCTAAAATAAACACCAGACATCACTGTGTCTTCACCATCCAAAAAGAACTTGAAATTTCGCTGAACTTCAAATGTGTGATCACATTCACTCTGTCCCACAAACACATTGTCCGTGGTGGACCTCTCCATCCAGATGCACAATTTTCCTTTATGTACCCATTCTAAAGCTAAAGCAGCAATGTTTCCTGCTAACTAATGTTCTATTTCTTCCTTTGTCCATTTCTCCTGACCTCGGAACAACTCATCTGTCTATGATCCGGCTTCCAACTCTCCTTCTGTCTTCAACTAAATTCAAAAACGTATTTTCTACATCTGATAAAAGACAAGTAAAGTTCTGTCTATGTTATAATCAGTATCTAAGGCAGAAACAGGTTTGAAAACTCTTGCAATAATCTTTATTTCCAAAGGAACTGGGTGTCTAATTAAATGTTTAATTATAGGAATTTCTGAAAGAACCATATCATAATTGAAGAAAAAATATTGATAATGTGATGTTCCATAAAATAAATTCAACAACAAACTATATCAAATTCTATCAGTCAGATGGGTTTGGTGATAGGTAATACCCTCCAAAATTAAATCAGGCAATTGAGTACATACATAGCAATCTCTTGCCTTCATGGTCTCTACATATTCATATAACAGGCCGAAATATACAGAATATTCTCCTCTAGATGTATCTACATGTAATGCATTATCACTTAGGGCATGATTTAGGAAAAGTGGCACTGCACCAAGTGCAGCACCACTTTTCTTGCGCCCCTTAGCGCCCCCCTAACGCCACCATGTGTGCACTGTTTCTAAGACACAATGGCAGTAGTTAGGGAAACTAGCGTTTACATTTTTGACACTAGTTTGGAGCTTTGCAGGATTAGTGGAAAAAATGTTGATGCTAATCCTGCAAAGCCCATTGAGGCCCATTGTAAACAATGGTGTGCCTCTTTTTAACGCCTACTCTGAGCAGGCATTAAACGTGCAGAAACAAATGATGCAACGAAGTCTCTTAGATTTCTTTGCACCAGTTTCACCCCCCCCCAAAGGGGGAACGTCCTCTTTGCATACATTATGCCTCACGCAAAGGGTTACAAAGTGGTGCAATACATGCATTGCGCAACTTTGTAAATTTGGCGTGCAATATTGGCCTCGTTGGGCCACATTAGCGTTAAAAAAAATGACACAAATGTAGCGCAAGAAGGCGGTAGGGTCTCTTAAATCTGCCCCTTAACCTATTACCCTACCTAGGACTAACAGCTTGGGAGGGAATATCAGAAGTCGTCCCTCCCACTACAGGATTAGTGGGGGAAAACACTCCTACTAGTAATGTTATTAATATGACAAGCAGAACTAGCAGTAAAGCACCTATTATACATCTGCGTCTATTTCTTTGATTTATCTCCTCTACGTCTTTAGAATCAGATCTATTATCAAGCAAAATATGGCAGCAACAAATGTTTCTTTGTTGACTTGGTCAACACGATCAAGAAAATAGAGTTCAAAAGTTCAAAGTTCATTCAGTGTCAGTACATATAAATCTTTGTGAGGCTTCCTTACCTTACTCTGTGTTCTTCCAATATGTGCTGAAACTACGCTACCAAATGATGATGAAAGTTCCAGATACAGCTTAATCACAATATCCGGTTCACTGAGGCTCAGCTGAACCAGTATGCTGATGCCAAAATTCCCATAATTCTTGATCTGCATCATTTGCAACATAGGTCCATTCAGGAGAATTTGTGACTTGGTACTCGTGCTCCTTTTGACTTTCTGTGTTTTACACATTCGTCTTCACATTCACTCAGATCATAATTCTCTGTTTCTTCAGGAATTGTTGATGGCACATGCTCTTTAGACACTGTCACTTCTTCTCACTTCTGTCATCTAGGCTATCACTCTCCAGCTTCCACTCACCTTCCAGTAGCACTTGTTCCCTCTCCAGGGTCTAACTCAGAGTCTGACTCCTGCTCCTCAGGACAAACTTCCTGCTGTTCTGCTTCAGAGTCAGACCTGAATTGCTCTAGACCCCTTTCTGCTTGGTAAAATGGTACTTCAAGCTCAGATTGGTCCCCCACAGGTTGATTGACCTTCTCAGGTTGTCTTTCACACACTACTGGCTCTTCCAGCACAGGCACTGTTTCATCGAGGAAACACTCTACCCTGCAAGTGTGAGAAGCATTGATCCAGTTAGGGAGACCTACACACTTGACAGCAAGCGTCATCATTAGGATCACTTGATAAGGCCCATACCAACGAGGTTCCAGACATGTCTTTCTGACGTATTTCTTCCGAAAGACCCAATTGCTGGGACTGAGGTCATGGAAGCGTTCTTGTTGTAGGGAGGCTGTGACTGTTCCAACCTGATGAAACACAGAACGCACCACATCAGCTAGTCCCTTGCAATAGTCTAGGACCATGTCATCAGTTATATTCATGAGTGCATTCACAGGATTTTCTGTCAGTCTCATTGACCTCCCCATCAGGATATCTTGGGAGAACACTGCTGTATTTCGATCACGTACTCCTCGAAGTCTTATCAACACAAGAGGCAAAACATTAGGCCATTTCTGAGACATTGAAGCACACACTTTTGCCAACCTCAATTTCAGAGTGCCATTCACTTGTTCAACATGACCTGAAGCCTCAGATCTATAACTGCAATGTAGACTCTGACCCATATGCAATGCTGCATATTGTAGGACCTCATTAGTGAAATTATTTCCTCCATCTGATTCAAAAGACTTTGGGAAGCCAAACATCTGGATGAGATCACTCAATAACAGTTTTCCCACAATAAAACTATCATTTCGCCTAGTTGGGTAAACTTCAACCCAACGGGAAAAGACACACAATGACCAAAATGTACCTCAATCCACTGCACACATGCATCTCAATGAAATCCATCTGAATTCTGTTAAAGGGTTCCTGACTTACCTATGTGACTCAGCGTAAATGCAGTCCTCTTCCCAACATTGTTCTGTTGACACACAACACACCTGTGACACAACACTTCAGCCATTACACTGAATTTGGGATTGACCTAAGCTTGCCTGAACAACCTCACTATAGCATCCCTACCAATGTGAGCAGGGTCATTGAAATGTCGAGACATAGGTGGTAACAGACTATTTTGTAATAATGGCCTTCTGTCCATTGAAACCGGAATGTCATCATCTCTCTTGACACAACCTTCTCTAACCCAACCTTGCTGTTCTTTCTCAGACACCTCTTCCTGTAACCTTTTCACCTCATCCCAGGTGTGAGCTGTTTTCAACAAGAGGTTAAAGTTAGTCTCATCCATTCCTTCATTCATGAATTCTCTGTAAATTCTCCATTAAATGTGCAATCTCTTTGGCATACCAATTGCCCAAAGTCACAGAATCATCCCCAGGGCTGTATGCAGAACACTTAACCGCCACAACCTGCTTGGGTAACTGGAGTGTGTGAGGAGATTTTTCACCTGAGATGACAGTTGCCCGAAGTCATGAACAACACCAATGCCATGCTGACTATTGGTAAAGATTTTCACTTTCAATTGATTGGAAACACAACATGCTTTTGCAAGAGAAATCAGTTCAGCCACTTGAGCCGAAAATATTCCTTGAAGCCAAGAAGCTTGGACAACTCCAGGCAAGGTACAGACAGCATAGGCCAATATCAGACTTCCTCCACTGTCTCCCAAACATGAACCATCAACATAAAGGACATAATCAGGTTTGAGCAATGGTTCGTCTCATATCTCCGGTCAGGTTTTGGTACATAGTACAGTGACATCAAGGCAACTGTGGTATCCCTCACAGTCTTCAACTGATCCTTGGCCCACTAATGGCAATGCAGTGACAGTAGTCAAAATTCGGCATCGTTTAACAGTAACGTTCTCCGCTGCCAAAATCACCTGCACGTATTTTGTAACTTTACTACTGGGAAGATATTGAATGCATGTCCTCGTCAATAAGAGTTCAACTGAATGAGGCACATATACTATTAATGGATGTCCCATAACAATATTATCATACCTCTCAATTGCAGTGCTAACTGCAGCCAGGCAAAGCAGATGCACCAGGATCCAACATCCCTGAGACTTCAGAACAGGAGACAAGCTAATTTAAAGCCCTTGGAGAGCACTGTGGGAGAAGGCGGAGTCCTCTCAGCACAGTCTGAGGCCAGCAGGGCAGCAGGGCAACAGGGCAACAGCAAGGCAGCAGTTCTTTGCAGCAAAGCAGTCCAGAGTCTGAATTGGTGGTGTCAGAGACCCAGTTTAGATACCCAAAAATACATTTGAAGTGGGGGAGACTTCAAAGAGTAGTTTTGAAGTGCACAAGTTCCCCTTTCAGCCCAGTCCTGTCTGCCATGGTCCCAGTTGTGGTTATCAGTCCTTTGTGTGAGGGCAGGCCGCTGGCCTTTGAAATGTAAGTGTCAGGCTCTCCACCCTTCCAGTCCAGGAGACCCATTCAGTGTGCACATGAATGCAGACTGAGTATCCTGTGTTTGTGGTTGTCTGGGTGAAATGCACAAGGGAGCTGTCAACCAGCACAGCCCAGGTGTTGACTGGAGACAGACTGTAAGGCACAGATGGTTTTAAGTGGAGAGAAATGCTGACTTTTTAAAAGTGGCATTTCTAAAATAGTAATATAAAATTCAACCTCACCAATAAGGTTTTTTTATTAGCATTCTGGCTATGTTAAATATGACCTGGTTATCCTTTTCAGATCAGAATCTACCACTTAAAATTTATATGAGGGCAGTCCCAATGCTAGTGTATGAAAGGAGCAGGCCTCAGAGTAGTGGAAAATGAAGTTAGGAGTTTTTCACTGACCGGACATATCAAACACATATGTACATGTCCTGCCTTTTCCCTACATAGCACCCTGCCCTATGGGATCCCTGGGGCCTACCTTAGGGGTGGCATATTTGTAGAAAAAAGGAGTTTAAGGCTTAGCGAGTACTTTTAGATGCCAAGTCGAAGTGGCATTGAAACTGCACACACAGGCCTTGCAATGTCAGGCCTGAGACAAGGTTAAAGGGCTACGTAGTTGGGTGGCACAACAAGTGCTGCAAACCCCCTAGTAGCAATTTAATTTACAGCCCCTTGGAACATATAGAGCACATTGCTAGGGACTTATAAGTAAATCAAATATACAAATTGAGGATGAAACAATGTTACCATATTTAAGGGAGAGAGCATATGCACTTTAGTACTGGTTTGCAGTGGTAAAGTGCGCATAATCCTAAAACTAGCAAAAACAGTGTCAGAAAAGTGGAGAGAGGCAGGCAAAAAGGCAGGGGAAGATCACCCTAAGGCTGTCAGGTCTAACATATATCAACAGAATCAAAAATTATGTTGCAATTGTCCCCTAACCTGTGCCATGGTGTGCTGTATTTTTGATACATAGCACATATGGTGGCAGTGGGGGGGTGGTGCTAAGAGGTGCAAGGAAAGTGGGCTGCACTGTGTGCAGCACTACTTTCCTTAAATCTGCCTCTTGATGTCCTCCCCTTTCTCATGACATGCTAAAGTTTTCCTTATGCCCTACTGTCATGCACATGCAAAGGAGGATGTTTCAATGTTAAAGGTTTACTCACCAACAGGTCCGCCGACCCGAACCACCAGGTGATCCAGGAGATCGGCTTCCTTGGCAATGATGTCTGCCCACTGGTGCTTGAAATTTACTTTACCATGTGTGCAGCAAGGAAGTTCTGTGACATCACTTCCTGGGCGTATGCATCATGTTTTCTGATATGCGTTGTTATTTTTGACACATGATGGTACTGAGTGTATTTTTTCCATGGAGTTTGACAAGGCCTGTTGACTTGCAATTGATGCGCCAAAGCCAGGTGTCAGCTTTTGAATTTAAGATTTTTGTAGGACAATGGTATACATCAACATTTTTGACATATACCATGACTTCGTGGATTTTTGAGGGAAGGGTGAGACGGGAAGACAATTCAGATGCACATGGTACTAGGAGTCATTTTAGTGATTTATGTTGTATGGAGATGTGCAATATGTGTCAAAAATGTTGATGCATAACAGCCATACGTAGATTTTGGTGAAAAGGACATTACACATTCCTTGTTACAGGGGCTTTGCATCTAAATAGATTGTATGCTATGGCTACATGTGTTTGCATGTGCGTTCAATTATGTACCGGCAACATAGGACTATGTTACCATATGTATGCATGTGTGTGTGTGATGCATGTGAGGACTGATAACGTTTCCAAATGTGCTTGTGTATGAAGACCCTTAGCCACATACATGTTTACACATGTGTACTGAGTATATATATGGGATGCTTCTCATGTTGTGGATCTACCACATTGTCATGTCAGAATTCCGACTGTATGTTACTATACAAAACATAAGATGGGAAGGCCCATGTGCAACACATGTTCCTTAACAAATTATTAGCAAAGGATGCTGTTGACTAAGGCCAGCATAAGAACCTGTAAGACATTTAAATGTAAGTGCATATATATGCACACTCTGGTGTGTTGTAAGGAGCAGAGTTAATGATGCAGAGCAACACATGTAACATATGGTCCCTATGCATACAAAATGTTGGAGATGGTGTGCTGACATGTGTCATTGTAGGTGTCTATGTGACATGTTTTTTGCGTGAAAATATATGTATCATATCTGACAAGTGTTGCATGATACAGTGGTGTGTTTAGGGATTGTGAACATTCCAAATCTCTATTCCAAATCTCTTATATGTAGGCCATTGTTCCAAAGCTGTGTTTTCATATTGGTGTAAAACATGTTTCACAATGGGGTGACATTTGTACTGGTCATGATAAGTTGTAAGTTATCAGGTGACACATACACGTTATGATGTAAATTGCAATCATTTGTCCATCCGCAAATTGACAGCAACAAGCCTGGTCCACCTAGATGGGACATGTGTGGATACATTTAGGTATGTTGTGTTAACAACATACATTAATAAAGTTAAATTACACAAACATAGATGCCATTGGCAGATTGAAGAAAGTGTGATGGTGATGGCACCCTAGTCATCAGTGCTCCTGATGCAATTTGAATGGCCATACTGGGCAATTGCTGCATGCATGAACAGCAGTTGACTGTGGTCACCTCAGCTCAGTTCACTGTGCACAATCTGCAGGTCCCTGACTGTGTCAAGGGTGACTGTAGCCTATTCAGGGGTTAAGGGGGCATTGAGTGGTGATCTGTCATCCTCCTGATGGATCATCTACACTTGAATCCACAGTTCCCTGCAGACATGCACCTGCACATTTGTGATCTGATGGCCAAGTATGTGTTCTTACCTTTGAGGTGTTTGATGTCAAGCTTGCCCTATCATATACTAGGAAATGGCATGTTGTTTGTGTAGGACGTCTCATCAGTTCCCCTTGTTTCACATGATTTGCCAAGAATCGTAATTATTCCTTGGATGCTTGGTTAGGTCATTGATTTTTTTTTAACTGTGTCTTGTCTGTAGGCCCAGGGTACAGATACTGTCCTCTCTGCCAGGGCTTCCCTTCTTTGTGGATGACTGTGAGAAAGTAGCCTCTTTCTAACATGGTTACCCCCACTTTTGGCCTGTTTGTGAGTGTGTGTCAGCGTTTTTTTACTGTCTCACTGGGATCCTGCTAGCCAGGACCCAAGTGCTCATATTTAATACCCTATTTGTCAGTGTGTTTTGCCTGTCTCACTGGGATCCTGCTAGCCAGGACCCCAGTGCTCATAGTTTGTGTCCTAATGTGTGTGTTGTCAGTACTGCTTAACTGTGTCACTGAAGTTCTACTAACTTGAACTTCAGTGCTTATGCTCTCTCTCCTTCCAAATTAGTCACTATAGTTTAGGGACTTCATATTCCAATTCCAATTGGCACACTGGACTCCCCTTATAGGTCCCTAGCATATGGTACCTAGGTACCCAGGGCATTGGGGTTCCAGGAGATCCTTATGGGCTGCAGTATTTCTTTTGCCACCCTCAAGGAGCTCAGACAAACCCTTCTTCAGGACTGCCACTGTAGGCTGTCTGAAATAGTGCACACACAATTTCACAGCCATTTTCACTGCACTTAAGTAACTTCTATGTCACCTATATGTCTAACCTTCATTTACTGAAGGCTAGGTGCAAAGTTACTAAGTGTGAGGGCACCCTTACACTAGCAAAGGTGCCCCCACACTGTCCAGGGCCGATTCCCCAGACTTCGTGAGTGCGGGATACCATTACACGCATGCACTACATATGTGTCAATACATATATGCAACTTCACAGTAGTAACTCCGAATATGGCCATGTAAGGTGTCTAAGATCATGGAATTGCCCCACATTCCAAATCTGGTATTGGGGGGACAATCCCATGCATCCTGGGGGCTCCACCATGGACCCCCAGTACTGCCAAACCAGCTCTCTGAGGCTTGCACTGCAGCTACAGCTGCTACTGATAACACGTCCCGTCTTAGATAATTTACTTTGTCTGGGACTCGTTTTAGGCCAATGAACCTTTTGACCCTGATTGAAGACACCTTAGGACGAGACAACTAATCAGGACATAAATCACTAGGTCAATAATTTTCTCAATATCCAATATGTCAAAGTAAACCAATTTAGATAACTGCATCAATAAAGTTTGATCACACCATGACCTTTCAACCATGAATAAGCACACCAAATTTAGTAAGATTTATGTTATTTTATTCCCTATTGATTACACTCTACTAGCAAGTTTATTCGTCCCAAAACCAGAAAACACATCAGCAATGTCACAATATGGCAACTAGAATAAGATTTCATCAAGGCAAAGATCATAAACATTAGAACAAAGCACGACATCAACATGGATTAACCCCTTCCCCCCCCATGGACGTAATGGTTACGTCCATGGCAGCGCCCGTGTGGCGCCATGGACGTAACCATTACGTCCTGCCACCGGCCCTCAGGGGAAGCGCTAGCGCTGCCCCCGAGGGCCGCCCCCCCATTCCCCCATGCCAGGGCTGAAAGGGGAATCCCTTCCCCTTCCACCCCCGACCTCCCCCCCACCCCCGTGACGTCAGAGCGCGAGCGCGTTCTGCCAATCACAGGAGCCTCCCCCATCGCGCTGGAAGCTCAGCTTCCAGCGCGATCGAAAGAGAAATGCTCAGCATTTCTCTTTCAATCACGTGGGGGAGGCCCAGAGAGGCTTCAAAGGGAAGGAAATGTATTTCCTTCCCTTTGAAGTCTCTCCAAGCGTTTCAAAAGCCGGATTACTTGCAATCTGGCTTTTGAATCGCCTACTAGACAACAGGGATGTTTTCTTTTTTTTTAAATTGGCATAAGGGAGCAACCCCTTGGGCAAGGGTCGCTCCCAGGGGGAGCATTTTTTTTAAGGCCTTTTCTGGCCCCCCTGGGGGCAGAAACCTCTAGGCACCAGGGATACTTTAGTTTTTTTGGTTTTTTTGTTGTTTTGTTTTTTGATTTAACTGTGGGGAGCGACCCCTTAGGCAAGGGTCGCTCCTATAGGGGGCAAATTATATTTAGGCCATTTCTGCCCCCCTCGGGGCAGATTGGCCTATTTTTATGAGGCCAATCTGCCCCCAAGGGGGGCAGAAACCACTAGACACCAGGGAGTTTTTTTTTTTTTTTCACGCAAGGGGAGCGACCCCTTAGGCGAGGGTCGTTCCCCTGGGGGGCATATTTTTTTTAGGCCATTTCTGCCCCCCATGGCACCACTAGGCACCGGGGATTTTTGTTGTTGTTGTTGTTTTACAGATGGGGAGCGTCCCCTTAGGCAAGGGTCGCTCCCCAGGGGGGGCAGAAAACTCTAGGCGCCAGGGCAATTGTTTTTTTGTTTGTTTTTTTAGAGATGGGGAGCGACCCCTTAGGCAAGGGTCGTTCCCCTGGAGGGGCAAATTGTATTTAGGCCATTTATGCCCGCTTTGGGGGCAGATTGGCAGATTTTAGGTCAATCTGCCCCCAAGGGGGGCAGAAACCACTAGGCACCAGGGATCTTTTTTTTTGCGCCGTCACGCAAGGGGAGCGACCTTGTAGGCAAGGGTCGCTCCCCGGGGGGGTGGGGGTCAAATTTATTTTATGCCATTTTTGCCCCCCCTGGGGGCAGATCGGCCTATTGTTATTAAGACGATCTGCCCCCAGGGGGGCAGAAACCTCTAGGCACCAGGGCAATTTTTTGTTTTTTTTGTTTTTTTAGAGATGGGGAGCGACCCCTTAGGCAAAATTGTAAAAATGGGGTATGTCCCAGTAAAATTCCAAATGTTCCTGAAAGCTGGTGATTTTAGCACCGCAAACCCTTTGTTGATGCCATTTTCAGGGAAAAAACCACAAGCCTTCTTCTGTAGCCCCTTTTTCCCATTTTTTTAAAAAAAACTAATTTTTCACTGTATTTTGGCTAATTTCTTGGCCTCCTTCTGGGGAACCCACAAAGTCTGGGCACCTCTAGAATCCCTAGGATGTTGGAAAAAAAGGATGCAAATTTGGCATGGGTAGCTTATGTGAACAAAAAGTTATGAGGGCCTAAGTGCGAACTGCCCCAAATAGCCAAAAAAAGGCTTGGCACCTGAGGGGGAAAAGGCCTGGCAGCAAAGGGGTTAACTTTAGCAGAGTATCATTAGCACATCATTCAACAAAGCATTGATTCAGTCATTTGTCTATTTACGACCGTTTTAGTGAACTCCTTAACTAACCTCGAATTAGCATTAGCATGTTGGGCTTCATGCAAAACAATTTAGCAACACAAATTTAGAAAACATCTAACTATGGTCTCTATCAAAAGGTAGCAGTTGGTACCTAGAAAGGAAAGGCAAACAGACAATTACAATTTAATTATTATATAGTTACCCTCCGTAATGGGTCAGCATACAGAGTCAGTCTTCGTCCTCAGGACATCAGTTGATTCGCCACCAGCCAGGAAACACAGCAAAGTTCAGCGAGACAGGCAATACGGGACACTTCCCTCATAAGGAGGAAAAGTATGAATCGGGCAAGACAAAGATAAGGATGGTTTGAAGAATCAAACAGCAAAGTCAGAGTGACAAAGTGGTTAGGTGATAGCAAAAAGGCACGTAATGGCTGTTTTCTCCTCGTGTCACAGGATTATATCAATCTTGTTGTACAGTCCCCTAATTTCCAATTGGGCAAATGTTGGTGCATCATTATCTCCATCCAATAATTAGGTTGTCACCTCATTAGGATTGTCACTTTAGAACAGTTCTCACATAGTTTATTGGCTCCTGTAATTGACGTCTCCAATGGGTAGAATGTCAGGTACGAACTTTATTATCGCGGTCCCAGTCAGTAGCTCCATTGTCTTTACCAGTTCAGGCGACCTTGTACCTGTTGCAAATTTACACTGTTGCATTCGGCAAGGATGTCTCCTTGAGCAAGTCGAGTCTCATGAGAAAGAATTTACTACGGTTACACACATCTTCTAGTTTCTGGAAAAGTACGGCTACATGTCCTTCAGCAAGTCAGCACATCACACGCATTTTCTCCCTTTTCTTTTCCTCCCTCCTCGCTTTATGTTTTGCCCATTTTGCTTGACGTCTTTCGCAAATTTTGCTAAGTACCTATAGTCCAAACAAACAAGCTAAAACAATTACTATTCCCTGTATTAATTTTCCCAGGAACCCATGCCAAAGACCACTAAACCAACTTCCCACACGCGCAAATCCCTCTCCAACCTTTTCCCAGACTCCTGGCTCTTTCAGTTCCTTCAAATCTGCACTATCTCTTGTTATGTTAGTAAGCATACTTCTAATCTCATTACTATTATCCGGTATGTAGGCACAACAGTGGCGCTCATTGAGCATCTTACAGACTCCGCCACTTTTCGCTAAAAGAATGTCTAAAGCAAGCCTGTTTTGAAGAGTCATAGCCCTCTCGGCAGTAAGTTCAGTATCCAACAGGAGTATAGCTCCTGTGAAGTTTGTCAGCATGTTATCCACAATAGTAGACAACTTTCGAATCTTTATGGAGTTCAAAACAACTCCCACTGAAGGAATTATTGCTCCAAATATGTCTCCTACTACACCAGCAGCAGTTTCTCTCTTTTGTCTAGCACGAAGTAATTCCGTCACTTTCGGAAATTTCTTTAAATCATCTAGTTGATAAATCTTTGGAAAAACTATTCCCAATAACATGTCCCATACCATCCCTTTGGAAGACGGTAATAAGCACTAAGTCCACAAATGTAATAAACCCCTGGGATAGCTTGATCCATTCCATTTAGCATGAAAGTCCATTTATTCTGAAACAAAAACACATGCTTACGCTCACTCGTTCCCACAAACACATTTTCATAATATGACTTTGGTCGCGTTATGCAAAGCCTTCCTACATGTTTTGCATCTAAAGCTAGCCTCCCTTGTTCCCTAACCCCATTATTACTATTACTAAGGAATGATCGTTGCTGCAAGCCCTTTTCTAATTTCCACTTTAAAACCCTCCTTCTATCTTGAGTGTGATCTAGAAAGCTCTTTTCTACAGATGTGAGCAAGCATGTCATATTATTGCGGTGCGCATATGAAGCACTAATTGTCATTCTAGGCTCAAAGAATCCCTTAATCAGCTTTATAGCATAGCACTTAGCTGCACTATTCAAATCTTCTATGATAGGCACATAAGAGAACACTAAGGGCCTGATTACAACTTTGGAGGACGGTGTTAATCCGTCCCAAATGAGACAGATATACCACCTACCGTATTACGAGTTCCATAGGATATAGTGGACTCGTAATACAGTAGGCGGTATATCCGTCACATTTGGGATGGATTAATACCGTCCTCCAAAGTTGTAATCAGGCCCTAAATCATAAAAGTCGAATAAAAATATTGCACTTCTTCTTGATTATAGAAACGTGTTAGTAGCAGACTACAACTAATCCCGTATGTTAATGGCAAACTGTGATATGTAACTCCCTCTTGGACTGAAAGAGGAATTTGTGTATGCACATAACAAGCCTTCGCATCCATAGTGTCAACATACTCACTCAACAAGCGATAGAAAACATTAATAGACAGCTCCCCTTTTGTATTAGTTTCATCATGCAAATACTTTGTATCTTGCTCAAACTTATCCCATGGTGTTAGCGTAGCAGTCTCAGAAACTGTAGCATTGTTAGCTTCACTCTCATCCACCAAACGCATTTCCACAAACAAGGCTATAATGAATATCACACACATAACACCCAAAGCAATACCCAAATATTTACAGCGCTTATTCCCCTCAACGGCATTTCCTGACCTAGGCATGATCTGTAAAGAATCAGAAAGTAAAGTACTACAAACGTAATCAACTAATAGGAGGATGGTTAATAACTCTTTCTTTCTGCAAAGCTTATGCAAAAGTCTTTTTTTTCAGCAAGTATTTACAGCTTTCTCATTCAATCCCAGGGTCTTTTGTCAATCCAGTTAACAGCTTGTCACAATCGTTTTTTTTTTTTCAAAAGTCAATTCAGGTTAACAGTGTCACATCCGGTAATTTATCAGTCTCTTTTCTCAGGTTTCCCCTTTACTCAATTTCAGCTTCACACAGTCACTTTTATTTGTAGCCGACTTCAAGTACCACAATATTGACCTGGAACCTCATGATCAAAACAAAATGCCAAGAACTCTTGTTGCCACTGAGCTGACGCTGCATAAGCCCATTCAGGACCTGCATATCTTCTGTTGGTTATTCTCTTTCTTTTCAACTTGCGGTCACCCTGCAATTCTCCTTCACTCAGATCTTCCTTCCTTGTGGTATCGACCTCTTCCTCTATTGTTTCATTGATGACCACTTTCCCTTTTTCAGTTTGCGATTCTGGCCACTTATCTCCTCTTAGGGTTCTTTTACACTTCTGCTTTTCAGGTTGCTGTTCAATGCCCTCCTTTTGTGATATGGTGTTTTCTCTTGATGGATCCACAAGTGGCTCGGGAGGAGTCTGAACACTTTGACTTCCTTCTGCCTCAACTCCTTTGCCTTCTGGGTCTGTCAGGGGTTCAACTTCAAACACGTAACCGTCTGCTTCTGGGAGAACCTCTCTTTGGGTCGGTCCTCCTGGTGCCTCAGTTGAGATAGGCTCACCGTCACCCGTCTGGATCTTGTTTGTTGTTTGAGTGACCAAGCCGTCCTCAACGGGCTCTCCTTCAGTCTCAGTTCCCCTTTGATCACTCTCTGGCCCTGAGACCTCCTTTTCTACAGCTGTTATTTTTGATAACTCAAGTTCCTCATCGGTTGGACACGTCACCTTCTTTGTGTGAATGGCATGTATCCAGTTTGGAATTCCCACACATTTCACAGCAGTAGTAGTTGTCAGTATCACTTGATACGGCCCCTTCCAACGTGGCTCCAAACACGACTTCCTCATGTTTTTTTTCAACCCAGTCACCTGCTTTCAGATTGTGACCTGGATCATTTATCGGTGGAAGTGTGGTTGCCTCCACCTGGTGAGCGAAAGAGCAGACCAAGCCAGCCAGACCCTTGCAGTAGTCCAACACCATATCATCTGTGATATTCACAAGAGCATTTGCAAGCACTGCGGGCAATCTCATAGCTCGGCCCATCAGAATTTCATGAGGAGACAGTCCTGTTTTCTTGGTAGGTGTATTTCTCATTGACATTAGCACTAAGGGCAATGCATCTGGCCATTTCAAATTGGTAGCTGCGCACACTTTTGCCATTCTCGACTTCAAGGTACCATTCATCTGCTCCCTAGTCCTGAGGCTTCAGGACGGTAGCTACAATGCAACTTCTGTTCAATGTTTAGTGTGGCACACAAGAGCTTAACCACCTCATTGTTGAAGTGACTTCCTCTATCTGATTCTAAAGAGATCGGGAACCCAAAACGTGGTATCACTTCCCTAAGCAGCAGCTTCGCTACTGTGAGACTGTCATTTCTACGTGTAGGGTATGCTTCAATCCAATGACTAAAGATACACACAATCACCAACACATATCTCAAACCTCCACACACAGGCATCTCGATAAAATCCATCTGCATCCTGCTAAATGGACCTCCTGCTCTCCCAATGTGGCTCAAATTCACCATGGTCCCTTTCCCCGCATTCATCTGCTGACAGATGATGCACCTGTGACAGATTACTTCTGCCGCTTGTCTGAATTTTCGATTGAACCAATTGATTTTGAACAACCTGATTATGGCATCTCTCTCAATATGTGCTTGCCCATGGTAAAACCTTGCAAACTGTGACAAAAGACTGTTAGGCAAAACCATTTTCCCCTCATCTGAAACCCACAAATCATCAGGTCTTTGTACGCATTGCATTTTAAGCCAAGAGCGTTTCTCTTCTCTGCTGGCCCGTCCCTGCAACAATTTTAACTCTTCAATTGTGTCAACCACCCTCAATGCGTAACCTGTGCATGTCTCATTTTCAGTTTCAGGTAACAATTCCCACTGATCCTTGAACGATATACAGTTCAATGCACAAAACCTTGCGACTTGATCTGCATATCCGTTTCCCATTGACACAAAGTCTTGTGATTTCACATGAGCGCTGCATTTCACCACTGCTATTTCAAGAGATAAATGAATCGCGTGCAACAACTCCTTAATTCTTTTACCATTTTTCACTGGAGAACCAGTAGAGGTCATGAAACCCCTCTGTGACCATAACTGGCCAAAATCATGGACAATTCCAAATCCGTATCTGCTGTCAGTATAGATAGTCACTTTTAGTTTGTCAGCAGCATGGCATGCCCTAGTAAGAGCAACCAATTCAGCCACTTGAGCAGAATACACTCTGTCAAGCCAAGATGCTTCTAGGATACCGATGATTGTACACACAGCGTATCCGGCTCTCAGTACTCCTACTGAGTCCCTCAGGCATGAACCATCAACAAAGATAATGTAATCATTTTCCTCCAATTGAGTATCTTTAATGTCAGGTCTTGGTTTGGTGCACAGTTCTGTTACCTCAAGACAATCATGTTCTATTTCCTCAGCATCATCAACATCTGTATTCTCATTGGGAAGCAAAGTTGCCGGGTTTAACACAGTACAGCGCTTTAGTGACACATTAGGTAACCCCAATATAATCGTTTCATATTTTGTTACACGAGCATTTGTCATGTGCTGCGTCTTGGTTCGGGTGAGTAGTATTTTGACTGTGTGGGACCATTACTGTTAAGGGATGTCCCATCACTATGCCTTCACAATGAGTGAGGCTTTGACCAACTGCTGCAACCGCACGCAGATAACCCAGTAAGGCTGCTGCGACTGGGTCAAAAGTAGCTGAAAAATATGCTACTGGGTGATTTGCTCCACCATGGACCTGTGTCAGGACAGACAAAGAACAAGCATCATGTTCATGACAAAACAGTACAAAAGGCTTTGTGTAGTTAGGCATACCTAAAGCTGGAGCCCTACACATGCACTCTCTCAGTTCAATGAATGCCCTTATCTCTTTCTCAGACATAGTTAGGGTATCCAGGCCATCCTTAACCTCCTTGACAGTCAACCTCACCAAAGGCTTATTAGAGATAATTTAGAAGTTGGGAATCCACTGGCGACAGTAGCCCACCAGTCCCAAAAACATCCTAACGTCTCTCTTGGATGTCGGGGGACTCATCTGTAGTATGGCTGTCACTCTTTCTTTAGATATTCTTCTTGACCCCTTCTCAATCAGGTGGCCCAAGTACTTCACCTCTTTCTGACAGTACTGCAGCTTCTTGGGAGAAACTTTGGGGGTTATTCCAACTTTGGAGGAGGTGGTAATCCGTCCCAAATGTGACGGATTTACCACCAGACGTATTACGAGTTCCATAGGATATAATGGACTCGTAATACGGCTGGTGGTATATCCGTCACTTTACCGTCACTTTTGGGACGGATTACCACTTCCTCCAAAGTTGGAATAACCCCCTTTATGTCCGTTCTTTCCCAAATGATTCAGTAAGGCAATAGTATCATACCTGCAGTCATCTTTTGTTTTGGATGCAATCAACAAATCATCAATGTACTGTATTAAAGTCAAATTAAAAGGCAGTTCCAATGATTCCAAGTCCTTCTTCAATATTTGATTGAAGATGGAAGGCGAGTCTGAAAATCCTTGAGGAATTCGACACCAACTGTAAACCTTGTCCAGGAATTTTAAACTGAAGAGAAATTGGCTGTCCTCATGAAGAGACACAGAAAAGAACGCTTGAGACAGGTCTACGACTGTGAACCACTCTGCATCACATGGAACCTGGAACATGATCACGGCTGGATTTGGCATTATGGGGCAGCATTTTACCATTATCTCATTAATTTTTCTCAGTTCTTGAACAATTTGAACTTTCCCACAAGGCTTTCTCAATCCCATTATTGGTGAATTATATGGGCTGCTCATCACTTCTTTTAAGACCCCTTGCTTCACAAAGTCCACAATTATCTGTGTCACCTGTATGAGGACATTTTGGGGGTCATTCCGACCTCCGCGGGCATCACCTGCTGGCACTGGCCACTCAGAGCTCTCCATTGTGCCTTCATACCTCTGCATTCAAGAAGGCAGAGGTCTGGGACACACTGGAGGAGCTCTGGGCACCTCCCCTGGGGTGGTGATGGACAGGGGAGTGGTCACTCCCCTTTCCTTTGTCCAGTTTTGCACCAGAGCAGGGGCTGGGGGATCCCTGAACCGGTGTAGACTGGTTTATACGAGGAGGGCACCATCTGTGCCCTTCAAAGCATTTACAGAGGCCAGGAGAGGCTACTCCTCTCAAGCCCTTAAGACATTTTTCCAAAGGGAGAGGTTGTAACACCCTCTCTCAGAGGCAATCCTTTGTTCTGCATTCCTGGGACTGGGCTGCCCAGGCTCCAGGGGGCAGAAACCTGTCTGAGGGGTGGAAGCAGCGGTAGCTGCAGAGAAAACCCCATAGAGCTAGTTTGGCAGTACTCGGGGTCCATGCTGGGGATTGGCACCCCAATACCAGATTTGGCTTGGGGGGACAATTCCATGATCTTAGACATGTTACATGGCCATGTTCGGAGTTACCATTGTGAAGCTACACATAGGTAATGACCAATATGTAGTTCACACGTGTAATGGTGTCCCCGCACTCACAAAGTCAGGGGAAATTGCCCTGAACAATGTGGGGGCACCTTGGCTAGTGCCAGGGTGCCCTCACACTTAGTAACTTTGCACCTAACCTTCACTAAGTGAGGGATAGACATATAGGTGACTTATAAGTTACTTCAGTGCAGTGTAAAATGGCTGTAAAATAACGTGGACGTTATTTCACTCAGGCTGCAGTGGCAGTCCTGTGTAAGAATTGTCTGAGCTTCCGATGGGTAGCCAAAGAAATGCTGCAGCCCATAGGGATATCCTGGAACCCCAATACCCTGGGTACCTAGGTACCATATACTAGGGAATTATAAGGGTGTTCCAGTGTGCCAATCAGAATTGGTGTAAATGGTCAGTAGCCTGCAGTGACAATTCAAAAAGAAGAGAGAGCATAAACACTGAGGTTCTGGTTAGCAGAGCCTCAGTGATACAGTTAGGCACCACACAGGGAACACATACAGGGCACAGGTTATGAGCACTGGGGTCCTGGCTAGCAGGATCCCAGTGACACAGGCAAAAACAAACATACACACAAGTAAAAAATGGGGATAACATGCTAGGCAAGATGGTACTTTCCTACACATCCATTCCCAAATTTTGTCTCTTTAAGGTTGCAAGGGCTCAATATGACGCAGGTAGAGTTTGCTCTCTCTGCCCATCCATACACCAGCCACAGGTGAGAATAGTCAGAAAGACCACTGGTTACGTTAGTGGCCTCAATTACTTTTAACAGCTTGTGAGTCGGTATGAGAACGTTATCAATTCAGGAGAGACTACCACACACCCCCAAGTAAAAGGATGAAGTCTTGGCTTGCTGGGTTAAGGGTACACCATATGCCAGTTCTTGGGCAGTGAGGACGTCTGACTGAGTCCAGGGGCCTGGCGGATGTCAGAGAATGCTATCACTCGGCGTTACATTGAGGTCCCCTCACATGATCACTTCACCATCTAGAAGACTGTGTAGCAGAGTGGTCAGGGCTGGTAGACGTGAAGTCATGTTGTGATAGCTACAGAAGGTATGTTTAAGATGCCCCTCTCCCCAGGTCCCAGAGAGCACCACATTGGGAACCAGCGGACCAAGCCATATTTGCCAAATGACCAGGAGTAGCATTCTCCTCACAAACATTACTGTTCCTCTAGAGGAGGTGGTATGGCCCACATTAGCAGCCTTTTAATTTTCCTAATGATGAAGGGCATTACACTTATTACCTAGGAGGTGAGTGTCTTTAGGAGAACCATCTTAGGGGAATCTGGTTTGAATTACTGGATACCACTTCTCATTTGACTTTGTCACCTAGGCCAATGACATTCCAGGATATTATCCTTAGGGTTGACATACCTACTTTGGACATCCCACACTATGGTTAAAGGACCACACACGGGGTGCCGGCTATAAGCTGTGAGACTGTGAGAGTGACTATGCTATGTGCCTCAGCTATGTTGACTGGCCATGAGTATCTTGCCTGAACATTAACTACAACAACTATCCAATTACCCCTCTGCAATCATCACTCACCACTTCCTTCTACACTGCTCTGCAGATTCCAAACCGCCCACCGCCCACATAGCGCCTTTTGCCCCAACCAAACAGACAGCTAACTAGAATGTGTCTGCCTTCTGGCTCCCACCCAGCCCCTTAATGAAATGTCTTTATCAGGTTGGTGTCTCAGATCCTCTGTCTCAATCTTGCTACCAATTACCGATTTAGGACCACCGCAGCCTGCTCCCAGCCTACCCACAAGATGCTTTGGGTGCATATCCATTGACACATTTATGTTCCTACGAGTCCCATGGGTCCCAAGATCCATTCAGGTGATCAGGATTTTGCCCCAGGCTAGGTGTTATATGTTTTGACCCTCACCTCCACTTTAAGTGTTTCACTATTCTCCTTTGCCATGCCACCACCCTAGCGCCTCTCAGGGCGATTGCAGTGTCTTGACCCTCCAGCCACTTGACATGCAATCTAGCTAATCACGATCATCTTCTGAACTTGATAAAAAGTGAGCTGCATAAGTCATTGTTAACTTGTGATCCCGTTCCTTCAGAGCCTTCTTCACTTAGAGAAAAACCGTGGTGCATCCTCTAGACCCAGTGACAGAAATTGGAGACAAAGGTAACCCGAGCTTTACCTACATGCAATGGAGGGGCACAGCGAGTTACTTGGTGACTAAGGGCCAGATGTAGCAAAATGCTAATTTGCGACTTGCAAATTGCGAGTCCCTGCGACTCGCAAATTGGTATGCAGTAATGTGTCTCAGACACCATCTGCGACTCGCTATGGGGTCGCAATGACCCACCTCATTAATATTCATGAGGTGGGTCGCTAATTGCGGCCCCATAGCGAGTCTAGGCACTCGCAAACATGGAGGCCTGCTGTCGTCAGCAGATCTCCATATTCGTGACTGCTTTAAATAAAGCAGTTTTTTTTTTTTTTAAGTGTAGCCCGTTTTCCTTAAAGGAAAACGAGCTGCACTTAAAAAAAAAAACGAAACCTTTAGTTTCGGTTTTTTTTCAGGGCAGGTAGTGGTCCCTTGGACCACTACCTACCCTGAAAAAATATTTGTGGGTCCATTCACAAAGTGGAAGGGGTCCCATGGGGACCCCTTCCTATTTGCGAGTGGATTACCATCCACTTCAAGTGGATGGTAACTGCGACACCATTTGCGACCGCATATGCGGTCGCAAATGGTATTGCATACCACTCAGAATCACAAATAGGAAGGGAACACCCCTTCCTATTTGCGATTCTGAAATGCATATTGCGAGTCGGTACCGACTCGCAATATGCATTTCAGCATTGGGAAACGCGAATAGCGAGTCGCAATCGGCAATTTTTGCCGTTTGCGACTCGCTATTTGTTTCCTGCATCTGGCCCTAAGTCCCGGAATTGGACGTTTATAAGTCTTGCTATGACGGGACGAGGGTGATTTCCATGCTTTCATGGTGCACCTGGGATACGGTGAGCTCCCTCCACCTAAAAGATTTTTAGGAGTCCAAGTGTTTGCAGCTTTCAGGATGAGTTTGTCCACAAACAGGTCCATGGCTGGACCCTTTGTTTTTAGAATTACCGCTAGTAGTCATGCATCATTTCAGCAGGACCAGCCATCCAAGTCTTCCAACTTCTCTCACAACTGTTCTACTGTGGCTTCACATCATATTTCATACATGGTCATATGCTCACATTTGCTTTCCTTATCCTATGTAACATTCACAATGAGTGTATTTTGGTACTGTGATTGCTCATGTCATCTATAAGTAGAGGGAATGACACAATCAAGCTTTCTATGTTATTCTTCACACATACAATTTGGAAAAGGTGTGTGACTTGTTAGTACATTGCTTGATTTACATGCACATTCCAAGTTGATTGGGTGTGATACGCCTAAACATTTGTGTGTATTGGTCCCTGTATGTCACTCTCTTGCTAATACTTGTGAGTGGACCTGGGAAGTACGTTCTCAGTGCTCGTGTGATATTGTCATTCAGACTTAGCTAGGTTACCTAGCAGACACACTGACATTGTAAGTACTAGCTAGCCTTTTTCTCCCTAGCCCATACATCTGTACAGCAGTCTTCACACATATTTCCTGGAATGCTACAGGCATATGTCAAGCAACACACTTGTGTGATATGTGTGTGACAATGTAAAATGCATTAGCTACAGACAATGCCTAAATTCCACCAACAAATTCATGCGGTAGTGAATTATTAAGTTGTTTATCGTTCCTGACTATGGTGCAGATTAAGGTAAGATGGTGCAGAAGCCGGTGCAGGGCCACTTTTCTTTCCCCCTAGCGTCCCCCTACCACAACCATGTGTGTGCCATCTTTTATAGACTCCACACCATGGACAGAGTAGGGGGTAATAGCGTATGATGTGATTGACACAATTGATGTAGTGTTGAGGGTTCAAGCGAAGATTTAGGCCCTGGCCAAGAACAGTATTCAGGGTCCCTTTGGTACCAATGGTGTGTCCCATTTAAACAGCTGCTCTGAGCAGGTGTCAAATGAAGCAGCAATATATGGCACAGTTGTTTTTGGGAGATTCCGCTGTACCATTTTGGATCTCTATCTACCAGCTGTACACCCCCCTTGCAATCTTAATGCCTGTCACAGACATTTTGTGGCACAAGGTTTTACAAAGTGGCACAATGCCTTACGTGCACCACTTTGAGTTTCTGCTACTTAGATATTTGCTAAGTTGGGTAACATTAGCGTAAGTTGTTTGACACTAACATTGCACAAGGATTCAGTAGGCACTCTTAAATCAGGGACAATGTCCCAAAGTTGTTTATAACTGTTGTGGTGTAATCATGCTCCCTGAGATATGGGCGAGTTACAATTCGTATGTGATGGTGTAAAAGAGTATGTCATGTACATGCTGAGTTTACATGGTTTAATTGAATTGTTTACACAGTGATTCTTGAAGTACAGTGCTATGTGAAAAAGATTTGCACAATTAGTTCTCTTCTGCGTACTCCAGCAGCAGTGTTTTGTTTCCCCCCTCCTCCAGTTATACACATTGTTGTTATCCTCCTCATTGGGGGCATCTACTTGGTTATCCCACGGGACATGTGTGCGTAGACGAATACTGTACAAAATGGCACATACAAGGATAAATTGGAAGACAAGGTGTGGTGCATATAGCTGACCTCCTCCTGTAAGATGTAGGCACCTGAACCTTGATTTAAGGAGGGCAAATGTCCGCTCTACAACATTTATGGTCCTTATGGGGCTTAATTGTGGGCCCGCTCTGCATCCTTTGTAGGATTTCCAAAATGTGTCATGACCCATGGCTGGATGCTGTAACCTTGGTCAGCTGCAGAGAAATGTGAGAACATGTAAATCATTCCCATTAGTTAATTGCTAGGTGCTACGGCCCATATTTGATTTGAGAGGAGTGGTGTATAAGAGGTACATGTGGTATTGTCTGTGTTCTTCTTTGGATGTATCGTTGCATTGGTCTGTGGTGGGCACTTTCCGATCATGAGTTGTGGCTTAGTTACATGGTGATTGTAATTGGATTTTTTTTCTGACAGTTCACCCATGCCAGTTGTGTGGGGTTGTCTCTATATTTGGGCCAGGGGACCAAATTTACAAGGTCCTAGAACCTCCTTCCACCACATTAGTCTCATTTTTTAAGACACTGTTGTGTCATGTTTACAAGCTGCTACTACCCATGCAGTGCAACATCTTAACAACACATTATGCCTGTGCAAAGCATCATGAATGCACGGGGTGTGTTTCCCCATTGCGCTAAAGCTAAAATGGTGCAGAGGAATTGGAGAGGTTCCAGAAAATATTTTTTATCTGATACTTTTGGCACCTGCACAGAGCAGGCATTAGTATGGGGCACATCATTGCTTTAAATATGGCCCTATGTACTGTGCAGGATGTGCACCATACATTTGGCATTTATCCTACACAGTACATTAATAGCATCCATCATGTTGATATAATTGTACCTACTCTGCGCCATGGTGCACCATATATTGACTACAGCACACAAATGTTGTGTGTAGGGGAGTGTTAAAGTGCCCAAGTGAAGTAGCACTGCTTTAGATGCTGTCCAACTTTTCTGACATGTGGCCCTTAGTGCCTTCACTTTAGACCTGCGGAAGAGTGATGTAGTAGACATGTGTACCCATTTTATGTGTTGTATGCCATGTAACAAATGTAGGGCTCTGTGCGTTGCAAGTGAATCCCACCCCTTTGCCCTAGAAATAACTCTCTTGCAAAAAGTGTTGTTGGCAATTGCTGGCTGGCACACGTATGTGCATGAGGTTCATATGCCCTGTGTGGGATAGTTATATGGGATGAATTGTGATGTACGCATGATTTTTCAGACAGCTGTGGGATAGGATGGGGCATGCTCCGCCCTGCCTCAGGAGTCGAGACCTGATAAGTTCAATGTATCTTCATTCATGCACATTTCTGGCCTCTCACTGTACATTGTAATTAGTACATCTGGCACAGTCCATTGTTGGTACCCTTGTATCATGGTATGGAGATTTGTGATTTACCGGTATATTTGTTGGTGTGCTGTGAGGTGTCCATTCCTGCACATGTTTTCATTGATGGTGATATTGTATTTCAATCTGTGCAGCACTATGCACCACAGAAGAGAAAGTTGTACCCAATGAGTATATCTATTATATTTAGGTGATATGTAGATGGTGATAGGACCACTCTGGTGGCAACAGGGACTTGTAGATATGGGCGTATGTGAGGGTGACTTGCATTGTATGCAGTGTACTGTGGCATGTGCCTTATGTCTTGTGGTCTATATATCTGTGTTTCTCTGTCCATGTATGTTTGATGTTGCATTTGCATTGTTTGTACTAGAAGATTGCTATGTTGTGTGTCTTATGATTTGTATGGTATCTTACCTACAAGTAGGCCATTTCCATATTGTCTATCCTGGAATTGTTGGTTTATAGTGGAGTGCCTGAAGATTTAAGCATCATGGTCGCTTCTGGGATATTTTGCAAGGATGTTTGTGATAATTCCACTGTGGTCCACAATGGCCTGTACATTGATGGAGTTGGTATGTTTACAGTTCCTGTAGAGGTGTTCAATTGCTACAGGAGGGACAAGTTAGACATGGGTGCAGTCCATTGCACCCAGCACTTAACGGGAGGCAGCAATCTGGGAGAAACCTTGCATTGTCTCCTGCTGCAGTTCCAGGGTTTTGGGGAACCAGATGTGGTAGGATGTCAATCTGATTATGGCATCCAGAACCTTGGTAAGGAAGACCGAGAGGGATAGTTGGGAGATCCCACCCACTTGTACAACAGTCACCTCAAATGAACCTGATGCCAGCAAGTGGAGGACAGCCAGGAGTTTGGTCAAGGGTGGAAATGCTGTGTGACTCCACCCTCTTGCTGGGATGTCTGGCACAATGTGGTGGAGAAAGCGTACAATGGACTCCCACCTCAGATAGTAGATTCTGATGACCTCTTCTTCCCTGAGGGCCAGGGTGCTTGCACGCCTGCGAAAGATCCTCTTCCCTCTTCTATGCTGCGTTTGTGGCTGCTGTGGTGGTGTTTACGGTTGCTGCTGTGGTACTGGTAGCACTTAGAGTCATTGCTGTCATCTTCTACAGGTGCCAAGCTTTAGGAATAACACCTCCATGGTGTCCAGTTGCTTTCCAAGGCTCCTGCTGTGTGTTTCACTTAAGTGGTAGTGTTTGGGTCTCATTTTAATGCCTGATCGGACCAGGCATCAAAATCTTGACGTTAACAGGACTTGGCGTCATTTTTTAGAGCCGGTCCTTCATGTGCATCGTTTTTCCATCGGGCTCCAAATTTAACGCTAGCGAGATAGGGCCATTTTTTAGGAGGGAAAGCGTACCTTGCATATCATTGTTGTTAAACAATGCAAGGTGTGTTGGCGTTCCCAAAAAATGACACTAAGTAAACAAATGTGATGCTCGAAATCTAAATATGCCGATAAGTTAGCATTGCTTTTGCGTAAAAAATTAATGGTGCAAACACGGTGCTAAACCTTCTTGAATCCGGGACTAACTGTCCTCATGCAGTGATATTGAAAGAAGGCCTGATACAGGTCAATGATAGTGAACCATTCAGCCTCATATGGAATTCGAAATAATATCACAGCTGGTTTCGGTATCACAGGGCAAACAGGGAACAACAAGATTGTTTACTTTTCTCAAATCTTGTACAATCCTGTACTTTCCATTTGGGTTTTGAAGACCCATGATGGGAGAGTTACAAGGACTTCCAAATATCTCCTTCAGAATTCCCTGCTGAATCATCAATTTGATTACAGGAGTTATAGCAGTAATTGTCTTAGGGGTCAAATTATATTGCAGAGTCTTTGGAGACTCAACATTTGTTTTGACAGTGATTTGGACAGGTTCCACACCTTTAATCAGTCCGATTTCATTGCCTAAAAAATCTCACACTTCATGCTTAACAGTGTCTCTCAAATCAAAGTGCAGATCATCGACTGCTAACAGAGTCAGTAATATGCAGTATGCCTCGGTTTTCATCAACCTAAAGTCAGCATTGTCATTGTGAGAATTTAATTTTGAAAACAAATTTCTTCCTAAGAGATTCACTGGACTACGGTCACATAATATGAACTGGTGCTTGTTTTCCTGAACGCCAACAACTTGGATTGTTTTTCTTGAGAGGGGTATGTTTGGGATGTGTACTGCTCTCAGAGTAGAACGGGTAGCACCAGCGTCAACCAAAATTAACACAAGGTGGCCATCCACTTCACACTCTATAAATAGTAGTTGACTCTGGTCTACCTTTAGGGCTGCACCAAGTATGCAGTGTACTTCCCCTTTCAGAAACCGTCAGGCTAACTGATTGGCACATTTGCTTCATCCATATCAAACAACGGATATTGCTGGAATGGATTTCCATTCTGCATTTCATTTGCATTCATCCTCAGACCTTTATTTGGATGATGACGTATGCCAGGAGCATGTTACTGTGGCATTGGAAATTGAGGGACTTACATGATTGGTGCTTGGGGCACATTAAAAGTTGACTTCTAGTTCTTTGAACTCCCTGCATCTGATTAAAGTTATTATTCTGTGAAAGTACAAACCCTGCCTTTTGAGCTTGATTAGCAGGATTTAATTGATATTCCTGCTTCCAATGTCCCAGTTTGTTAACAACATGACATGGGGTTCACCTCTCCAAACTATTTACATCCATTTCTGTATTAGGATCTATTGGGACACCTCAACCTCTCCATTGTGTTGGATTTTGTAATTGTTGATATATATCTTGCATTGATCCTGCATTAATCACAGCTACAGGCATGTGGCTAGTTCTCTGAGATGCTTTAATCTGAGCAAGCATCAACTTCTCTTTGAGCTTTTTCTGCTTCTTTTCTATTTCATCATGGCAGTAGTTAGCATAACACAAAATCTTATCAATGGACTTATTCTACCAACAAATCAAACGCTGCTGGATCATCAAACTAAATTCTGACCTGTCACAAACCTTGACACAAAATGTCCCATATATTTTGCCTCTAGAGTCTCCATACCACTATACTGTTTGAATGTCTGTAGCAATCTCTTATAATAGGCATGTATCATCTCCTTTGGTTCTTTAATTGCCCTGTCAATTTTAACCCAATCAACATCCTGAGGGGGCCCCTTCCCTTTCAGAAACATTAGGACCTCCTGATACTTCTGCATAACCAATCGTTAGAGACCCTTGGTTACCAGATTCCTAGGTGGTTCCTTCTCAGGCCAGTGAATAGCTATTGTTCATTCTCCCCACAAATCACTCAGAATGACAATGTCAAACAAAGTGTTAAGATCAACCCACCAGAGAAATCTTTACAAACCTTTCAACCTGTTTATACCATTCTATTGGCTTCTCTCACAATTTTGGGAAATCATTGGTAAATGATGCAAGGTCACTCCTACTCTATGGCACATGTCCATAACCCCAATCAGGTACCTCTCTCAAAGAGAACAATTCTACAGTTCCATCTGCTCCAACCGGAGGTGGTTCACCAGGGGGTTTCTTCACTTCTTTCTTTTTCACCAGTTAGGTTTCCCATTTATCCAATTCATTCCATTTCTTAATGTTATGAACCAGTTCCTTAATCTGGGTCTATAATCCTGGTGTCCTCATCTCAGAAATATCTCTGTTACTAAAGCACACCCGATAACTTCTTTGCAAGCTTTTTGTTTTATTCAAATCTACCTTATACTTCTGTGCCAATTCTGCCAACTTATCATGCACTTGGCATGCTCTTTTGGTAATGTTCCTACATAAGAAAGCAAGCTCATCTTCTTGTATATAGCCTCTCCAAGATTTCCAACAATCATCATGTTCAGTTCTGCCAATAATTTAGTCACATCTAAAATTCTCTCCCAAGGGGTGATGGAAGCGTCCCCTCACTCACCTCTGTATTCAGACTCTCCTTAGATGGAGTGTTTCATTAAAGAATTGTACTCATTCATCTATTTCCTTGGCACTATTGGATCGTGTAACCACAGGAATCTTTGGAGTGAACTCATTTCCCTGACCCAAAGATGGTTTCCAGACAGGAATAGTATGCAAAGGCATCTTTTGATTTGACCCAATAGAAGCACATCCTGACATGTTCATTTCGTATCTGCACTTGCCCCACATGAAGTACTAGCATGAGTTGGAATTAAAGTAACAAAATCTTTGACACTCAAAACATTGGAGACTCCACTCTGCTTTTCAGCGTCTACAGGTACATTCAGATTATATATATTTCTCCCAGAACTTTCTGTCTTGTACATAGGAACCACCGGATCAATAGTGACTGGAACTGTAAGGACATCCACAATACTCACTGCAGGGTCAAGGGCAATACATTTTCCCTGTCCTTCTCCCCAAGACCCACAAGCTGCCCCAGTAGAAGGTACTCCCACCGGGCTAGGGGTCAAATTTGTTGGGACAGTAGCAATAGCAACTGGACCACAATCACCAATATTCTGACTTCCATTCTTATCTCTATTATCATTATAAGGTGGTAGACACTCTGAAAGTAACACGTCCACAAGACTATCTCCAGAATCTCTATCACTATCCAAACTCATGTCATCAGGCCCCCCTGGTTTCCTTTCTTTTGGTTTTCGTGTTGTTTTGCTTTTTCCCTCTCCCTCAGCTGATAAGTAGTCAGAGCTGGATACAGCTTTACTCCCTCTGTCATGTCTATTCTCCATCACTTCTGGTCAGCGTCCTATCTACTATCTTCATAAATATATGCTGCTTTCTTTACATTACCTTGATATTTCTCTCTATCTTTTGAATGAGCAGGACATTCCCAAGCATTAAGTACTTCACACTGTGCAGGTCTAGATGGTGGATTAACTTCGTATAACACTCTCCTTAAAAATTTGCAAATGAAATGTGCCATATTGTGGGAATGTCAATACATCATCATTTTCTGTGATCTTATACCATTGAACAAGTCAGACACATGTATGAATCTCTACGTTGTTTGCCATTAAGTGACTTAGGGGGTCATTCTAACCCTGGCGGTCCGTGATAAAGCGGAGGCCAACCCGCCAACAGGCCGGCGGTCCAAAAAATGGAATTCTGACCCTGGCGGGAACCGCCAACACAGGCCGCCACATTAACACTCCGACTGCCACGGCGGGACCGACAAACAGCGCGGCGGTCACCGCCAACAGGCAGGAGGCAGACAATGTACCGCCCACCCTATCACAACTCACCAATCTGCCACCTTTTCCGGGGCGGGAGCCCCGCCGATAAAAACACGGCAGAAACAGACTACGACCAGGAGAACGCTCACCTATACACACTCCGCGAGGAAGGAGGACAGCATGGAGCCCGAATTACACATCCTACCGGCTATTGTCTACCTGCTCATCTACCAGGAGTACGAACGCCGGCTCAGACGGCAACGGTGAGTACTGCACCTACGACACAGGGGAGGGAGGAGGAGGAAAGCTTACGGGCACACACATACGCGATACACCCACCCCCTTAACCCCCCCCCCAATACCTACACACCAATGCAGAGCAACAAGTCAGAGTGACACCCCCCAAAACCCCCGGAAGAATGCAAAGACATAATTCAAATGAAGTTTAAAATTTGTGTATAAAATAGGTTCATTTAAGTCATGGTAAATATGCCATATGAAATATACAAAAGAAATAATGAACATAGTGCAAAGTATAAACATAGTCAATAAGTCCTGCACAGTCCGTTCAATATCCATAGTCCGTGGGCCAATGTGTACAAACACATGGGCAAAGCCCACACAGGAGACCGGAAACCATTGGAGAGAACACTGCTGGGGCATCAGATGAGAAAACAACAGGCACCTCAGGGGGAAGGGAAAGGGGGGCACCTCAGCCACATGAGTCCACGACGCCAGATCCACGAGGGGCCTCCATGCCCACTGTACCATCCTGGGGAGTGCAAAGCCACAGTCCATCAGATGGATAACCGACTCCACTGGTATTGGAGGAGGCATGGTGCCCAGAGTGCTTCGTGAACACCTGCTCGACACAGAACCGGCACTGTCAATGGACCAGCGGTGCTTGACAGGAAGGGCCCAGCAGAGCGGTGCTTGACAGGAAGGGCCCAGCGGAGCGGTGCTTGAGATGGAGGGCCCAGCGGAGCGGTGCTTGACAGGAAGGGCCCAGCGGAGCGGTGCTTGAGAGGAAGGGCCCAGTGGAGCGGTGCTTGAGATGAAGGGCCCAGCGGAGCGGTGCTTGAGATGAAGGGCCCAGCGGAGCGGTGCTTGACAGGAAGGGCCCAGAAGAGCGGTGCTTGACAGGAAGGGCCCAGCGGTGCGGTGCTTGAGATAAAGGGCCCAGCGGAGCGGTGTTTGACAGGAAGAGCCCAGCGGAGCGGTGCTTGAGATGAAGGGCCCAGCGGAGCGGTGCTTGAGATGAAGGGCCCAGCGGAGCGGTGCTTGACAGGAAGGGCCCAGCGGAGCGGTGCTTGAGATGAAGGGCCCAGCGGAGCGGTGCTTGAGATGAAGGGCCCAGCGGAGCGGTGCTTGAGATGAAGGGCCCAGCGGAGCGGTGCTTGACAGGAAGGGCCCAGCGGAGCGGTGCTTGACAGGAAGGTCCCAGCGGTCCGGTGCTTGAGATGAAGGGCCCAGCGGAGCGGTGCTTGAGATGAAGGGCCCAGCGGAGCGGTGCTTGAGATGAAGGGCCCAGCGGAGCGGTGCTTGAGATGAAGGGCCCAGCGGAGCGGTGCTTGAGATGAAGGGCCCAGCGGAGCGGTGCTTGACAGGAAGGGCCCAGCGGTGCGGTGCTTGAGATGAAGGGCCCAGCGGAGCGGTGCTTGACAGGAAGGGCCCAGCGGAGCGGTACTTGACAGGAAGGGCCCAGCGGAGCGGTGCTTGAGATGAAGGGCCCAGCGGAGCGGTGCTTGAGATGAAGGGCCCAGCGGAGTGGTGCTTGACAGGAAGGGCCCAGCGGAGCGGTGCTTGACAGGAAGGGCCCAGAGGAGCGGTGCTTGACAGGATGGGCCCAGCGGAGCGGTGCTTGAGATGAAGGGCCCAGCGGAGCTGTGCTTGAGATGAAGGGCCCAGCGGAGCAGTGCTTGAGATGAAGGGCCCAGCGGAGCGGTGCTTGACAGGAAGGGCCCAGCGGAGCGGTGCTTGACAAGAAGGGCCCAGCGGAGCGGTGCTTGACAGGAAGGGCCCAGCGGAGCGGTGCTTAAGCTGAAGGGCCCAGCGGAGCGGTGCTTGAGATGAAGGGCCCAGCGGAGCGGTGCTTGAGATGAAGGGCCCAGCGGAGCGGTGCTTGACAGGAAGGGCCCAGCGGAGCGGTGCTTGACAGGAAGGGCCCACCGGAGCGGTGCTTGACAGGAAGGGCCCAGAGGAGCGGTGCTTGACAGGAAGGGCCCAGCAGAGCGGTGCTTGACAGGAAGGGCCCAGCGGAGCGGTGCTTGAGATGAAGGGCCCAGCAGAGCGGTGCTTGAGATGAAGGGCCCAGCGGAGCGGTGCTTGACAGGAAGGGCCCAGCGGAGCGGTGCTTGACAGGAAGGGCCCAGCGGAGCAGTGCTCTTCACGGCGGGGCCCTGTTCAGCGGTGCTCTTCACGGCGGGGCCCTGTTCAGCGGTGCCTGTCTTGGCAGGGCCCTCTTCAGCGGTGCTCCTCACGGCGGGGCCCTCTTCAGCGGTGCTCTTCACGGCGGGGCCCTGTTCAGCGGTGCCTGTCTTGGCGGGGCCCTCTTCAGCGGTGCTCCTCACGGTGGGGCCCTGTTCAGCGGTGCCTGTCTTGGCGGGGCCCTCTTCAGCGGTGCTCTTCACGGCGGGGCCCTGTTCAGCGGTGCCTGTCTTGGCGGGGCCCTCTTCAGCGGTGCTCCTCACGGCAGGGCCCTCTTCAGCGGTGCTCTTCACGGCGGGGCCCTGTTCAGCGGTGCCTGTCTTGGCAGGGGCCCTCTTCAGCGGTGCTCCTCACGGCGGGGCCCTGTTCAGTGGTGCTCTTCATGGTGGGGCCCTGTTCAGCGGTGCCTGTCTTGGCGGGGCCCTCTTCAGCGGTGCTTGTCCTGTCTTTCAAGGGAGCCAGACCTGGCCAAGACTCCCCGCTTAGTCGCCCTCCGACCTTGCGGTAGCGGGGCCCTCCTGTGATGGAGTCTTGTGCCCGTGGGTGTCATCCGTCACACCCGGTATGGGGCTGGTGGGGCCCTCCTGGTGCGCTCGGCTGCTGCATGTCTTCTCCGCCCTGCTGCCCTTGCCCTCCTTCACTGCAGCTCTCGGGCCCTTGCCTCCCTTAGATGATGTAGCAGGTGACGTGGCAAGGCCACTCTCCGTGGTGGCAGCCGTCTCAGGCTTTTCGCGCCGGCCCTTACGTTTTCTTGTCCTCTTCCCAGGGGGTGGGCTGGCTGTCCCCTTGCTGCTGGCCGATGTTCCTTCCCTAGGAGCTGGTGGACTCCAATAGCCCTGCACTATGGTGATACTAGATGCAGGGCTGGGGGTGGCTGAGGTGCTCTTTGGACTCTTACCAGATGGAGGGGGTGGGTCAGGTGATGCAAAGAGGTTAATTTTGGAGAGGAAAAGTTTTTTAGGAGCAATGGGAACGGTAGGTGCAGTGGGTATGGGAGTGGAGGAAGAGGATGTGGTTGTAGGAGAGTCAAGTGTGCTGTCTTTGGGTGCAGGTGCTTGGGCTGGAGGCTGTCGTGAGGTGGATGGCTGTTGGGTGGGTGGCTGCCTGCGTTTGTGTGGTTTAGAAGAGGGGGTGACAGACACAGTGGGAGAGGACACAGGGGACGTGTAAATGGCAGTGGGGGTGGTGACTGCACGTGTGCTGACTGTAATGGATGGTGTGCTGGTGATGGAAGTACTGGCTGTTGATGGTGTGCATGCAGGTGTGAGTGGAGACGTCACAGGGAGGGAGGAGGGAGACGAGGAGGAGGGGGACACAGAGGTGGTAGTGACTGTTGGCATGTCTGCATCTGGATGTTGTTTGTGTGAATGCTTGTGGGATCTGTGGTGCTTATGTCTGGATGAGCTGCCCTTGGGTGTTGAGGTGTGTGCAGGCTGGTCTGATGGTGTGGATGGGATAGGCTGAGGAACAGGAGACTGGGACTGGGTAGAGGGAGTTAGAAGAGGGAGGCTGGAGACAGGGACAATGGCTGCCGTCAGTGCTGAGGCCAGAGCGTTGAACGATCGCTGATGGGCAGCCTGACCCGAATAAATGCCCTTCAGGTATGCATTGCTCAGATGCACCTCCCTTTCCACCCCCTGGATGGCATTCAAAAGGGTAGACTGCCCAACAATGAGCGTCCGGAGGAGGTCAATGACCTCCTCACTGAGGGCAGCAGGGGTAACTGGGGCAGGGCCTGAGGTGCCTGGGGCGAAGGAGATGCCCGCCTTGGTGTGCGAGCGGGCACGGGGCGAACGCTGAGGGGCTGCTTGGAGGGCGAAGCTGGTGCGCTGGGTGGCGGCTGTACCTGTAGTTGCGGTGGGCACGGATGTTGCCGCCACTGCAAGGGAGCTCCCTTCCGAGGACGTGTCGGTGTCGCTGACGTCTCCACGGGTCCCTGTTGTGGAGCTCCCCTCGCCCTCCGTCTCACTGCTGAACTCCGAGTCCGTTGCATGGCCCTCCGGGGCCATGTGAGATGCAGCTCCCTCGTGCGCTGATGCCACTTCTCCTCCGCCTGATGATGCTAATGCACACATGCGCATGAAGAAAAAGAAAATGGGTGGGGGGGGGAAATGAAGACAGGTTGAGTGCATGCATTGGCAACACCGTTGGCGGAGAGGACAGACACAGAAGCCCCCTGAACTACGCTGCGCAATCGGGGTACACTACTCAGTTCTTGTGACTAGGCCTACAGGTCTATGTACGACAAATGCACACATGGGTGATGGCGGACCATGGATAGCTGTACTTGGCATCCTACAGAGGTGGGGGGCGGGGGCACAGGGCCATGGCTAACGGAGGGGACTAGCCTACAGAAAGCGCTCTGGCCTTGAGTTACCCACAGCCCTCCTCCCCCACCCAGACACCTCCACTGCGCGCAAAGATAGCAGAATGTACTGATACTCACCCCCTTGTGTCTGCTGTGATGTTCTCACGCGCCCATCCAAATCGGGGTAGGCCACCGCCAGGATCCGGGACATCAGGGGGGTCAATTGGCGGCTGGCACCCCTCCTACGTTGGGAGGCCATCCCCAGCAGAGACTCAGCAGTCTTTCTGGTCCCGCGGCGGATGTCCTCCCACCTCTTTCGGCAGTGGGTGCCCCGTCTGTTGTGGACCCCCAGGGCCCGGACGTCCTTGGCGATGGCACGCCAAATGTCGACCTTCTGATGGGCACTGACCTATTTGACATGTACAGGGTGGGAAAGGAAATATCATCACTTTTCAGCATGGTAGATGTGAGTGGCCCCCCTCCCAACCTTGCCATGTGGCACATGTTCCCATCTGTCGTGCGTTGCACTCCTCATTCGCTCCCCTCCCCACCATCTTACATACACCCCACTCAACACAGGCATAGCCCATTCAGCGTGCACCCTGTGTACTAACCTGTTGGTCTGGAGGACCGTAGAGTAGCGCATACTGGGGGAGGACCCCATCAACAAGTTTCTCCAATTCTTCGGAAGTGAAGGCAGGGGCCCTTTCCCCAGTCGCAGCAGCCATTGTATCTCCCAGACCGAGGTCACAGCAGCACTTGCAGTATAGGTTCTCTCCTGTGGATGATCAGGTCTCGAGTGATTAATCAGATAGAAAATGGCGGTCACGCCCGCGGCTGTGCGTACCGCAGAGGTGCGTACCGCGACCGCCGGCGCACATCGTCATTGGCTCCTGAGACCCATAGGGTTCAATGTTAACCAATGCTGCTTTGTGCCGCCGTCTTCGACCGCCTACCGCCACGGTGTGCCACGCCAGCGCAGTGACCTCACATCCCACTTTCACACTTCACAGGTCAGGCAGCCGCCATTTCAAGGGCCCACATGGCATGATTTCTACTGCGTCACACAGGCCTAGGCCTTGCATTGCCACTCATACAAGCCGTTCCATGCATAGCGATTCGTGTACTGTGCAAGCTGTGTGAACGAACCTGTGGGTTGCTTGACTGTGTGCTCCATGTTGTCCTTCCTAGGCACCGTCCGCTGGGACTTGCGAGGAGAAGGATGAATCCTCCCGTGTACCGACCGCTGGTGGACCTGTCGAAAATGGAAGAACGACATATCATACTTACATACCGGCTTGACAGAGCAACTATACATGAACTATGTGCCCAGCTGGAGCCAGACCTGATGTCCCCCATCCGCCAACCCACAGGGATTCCCCCTCTGGTGCAGGTTCTGTCAGTACTCAATTTTTTGGCAAGTGGGTCGTTTCAGACAATGGTGGCCATATCATCTGGGATGTCTCAGCCTATGTTTTCGAAGGTTTTGTCCAGAGTGTTGTCTGCCCTGATGAAATACATGCGGAGCTACATTATTTTCCCTGAGGTGGGCGAATTGGCTATAGTGAAGGGTGATTTCTATGCCCTTGGACATATCCCCAACATCATTGGGGCCATTGATGGGACCCATGTGGCTTTGGTTCCCCCCAAGGACAGTGAGCAGGTGTACCGAAACAGAAAAAGTTATCATTCGATGAATGTCCAGGTGGTCTGTTTGGCTGACCAGTACATCTCCCATGTAAATGCCAAGTTCCCTGGGTCAGTGCATGACGCGTATGTCATGCGAAATAGCAGCATCCCTTATGTGATGGAACAGCTACAGAGACACCGTGTGTGGCTAATTGGTGACTCTGGTTACCCCAACCTGACGTGGCTACGGACCCCAGTGAGGAATCCCAGGACAAGGGCAGAGGAACGCTACAATGAGGCCCATGGGCGAACTAGGAGGATCATAGAAAGGACCTTCGGGGTCCTGAAGGCCAGGTTTAGGTGCCTGCATATGACAGGGGGATCCCTCATGTACTCACCAAAGAAGGTGTGCCAGATCATCGTGGCCTGCTGTATGCTTCACAATCTTGCATTGCAATGCCAGGTGCCTTTTCTGCAGGAGGATGGTCCAGATGGTGGTGTTGTTGCAGCTGTGGAGCCTGTAGAGAGTGAAGAAGAGGAAGACGACGGGGACGACACGGACAACAGGGATACAGTCATACAACAATACTTTCAGTAGCACACAGGTAAGAAACAGCCACCCCAATTTACATTTACTTGAGGCCTCATGCGTCTCCACTGTCTGTGTTTCCCCCCAGTTCCTGTTAACTGATTTGTGACTTTCCCTTCCCTTTTCAGAGCTGTATGACCCACTGCCTGACTTCAGCTTTGTTTGCCCATGGACTAAAGCTTATTGAAATTGGTATGTTGTCATCACAAACTAACTGGACATTATTGAACCGTTATGTGTAATACATTTGTTAAGAATACAAGCAGACTCCTGTTTATTTAAGTGGAATAAGTGATTTATTTTAAGTGCTAGATATAGGTAAATGATTGGGAAGCGGGGATGGGTGGGGGTGGAGTAATGTCCATGGCAGAGTCCAGTTCTCAGTCGCACAGGTGCATTGTCCATATGCCTGTGGAAGGATGGAGCAGGGGCAGTTCAAGGTTGGACAGGGTGACAATGTGGACAGTGGGATGACATCAGGGGGTATCTTAAGCTGGCGGGGGTCTTGCAATCCTACTCTGTCTTCTTGTGAGATCTCAGGTTCCGCTTGCGGGGTGGTTCTTCTTCTGCAGGAGGTGGGGTTCTGGTGGCCTGTCGTTGTGTGGGGGCCTCCTGTCCATTAGCGCCGGCGGAGGTGCTAGGCAGTTCCTGTCCTGGGCTAGTGACAGGGGCCCTTTGGGGTGCCACATGGTCCCGCAATGTGGTGACGATCTGGGTAAGGGCCAGGACGATGGTCCCCATTGCGGAACCGATGTTCCTCAGTTCCTCCCTGAACCCCATGTACCGTTCCTCCTGCAGTTCCTGGATCTCCTGGAACCGGGCCAGTACCGTCGCCATCGTCTCCTGGGAGCGGTGGTATGCTCCCATGATGGTGGAGAGGGCCTCTTGGAGAGTCGGTTCCCCGGGCCTGTCCCCCCCCCCTGTCGCACAGCAGCCCTCCCAGTTCCCCTGCGTTCCTGGGCCTCTGTCCCCTGGCCGGTGTGCCCACTACCACTGCCCCCAGGTCCCTGTTGTTGTTGGGGTGGTGGGTCAACCTGGGTGCCCTGTAGTGGTGGACACACCGCTGATTTACGTGCCCTGGAGACAGAGGCATGGGCCCGCTGGGTGGGAGCTGTGCTGGTGTTCCCAGAGGGGGTTGGGTCTGGTGTAGCCTGTGGCTGTCTGTGGGGAACCGACTGTCCAGAGGTCCCCGATGGGCCGGGCTGGTCGTCTGGCTCCAGGGAGACAGAGCTGCTGTCATCGCTGGGGGCCTCTTCTGGGGGTGGGATGGACATCTCTGGACCCTCCGTGGCGGTGTGGTGGCGTTCGGGTCCTGCAGGGGTATAAGGGTGTGGTTATTGCTTCTGTGTGTGGCATTTCGTGTGATGGGTGGGTGTCCGTGTCCCCATGTGCAGGCATTTCCTTGTGGGGGCTTTTGTGAGGGTGGCTTGTGGGGGTGATATGGGTGTGCAGTGGGCATGCTTTGGTGATGGGTGTCCATGCTTTGGGGTCGCATGCAGGGCTTGGTGTTGGGATGGGTGGGTTGTGATGGTGAGGCTTTTGCTAGGGGTTGGTGTGATGGGGGAGGGGGTGAGGGTGGGGGTATTATATGGCATTCAGGTGGGGTGGGGGTGGGAAGCAGTAGTGAAGATTTGCCTTACCAGAGTCCATTCCTCCGCCTACTCCAGCGAGGCCCTCAGGATGCAGGATGTGCAAGACTTCCTCCTCCCACGCGGTAAATTCTGGGGGAGTAGGTGGGGGTCCGCCGCCAGTCTTCTGCACCGCTATGTTGTGCCTTGATACCATGGAACGCACCTTCCCCCGTAGGTCGTTCCATCTCTTCCTGATGTCCTCCCGATTGCGTGGATGCTGTCCCACCGCGTTGACCCTGTCCACTATCCTTTGCCATAGCTCCATCTTCCTGGCAATTGTGGTGTGCTGCACCTGTGCCCCGAAGAGCTGGGGCTCTACACTGACTATTTCCTCCACCATGACCCTGAGTTCGGCGTCACTGAACCTGGGGTGTCTTTGGGGTGCCATGGGGTGATGTGGTTGAGGTGTGGGGTGGCGTTTGTGGTGATGAGTGTGGTGCGTGTGGTGGTGTGTGCCTCTGTGTTGTGGGATTCGCTATTCTGTGCTCTGTCTCTAGCCTTCGTCAATGATTTCGGGTAGTAGGGGCTTGTGGGTGATGTGGGTGTGTGTTTTATATTGTGTTGGGTGTGTGGGAGTGGTGTTAGTATGTGTATCAGGTGTGTGTATTTCGAAGTGACCAATGTGGCTGAGTTTTCTATGTGTGTGTGTATTTTGACCGCGGCGGGGTGTACCGCCAATGGAATACCGCGTTTGAAAGACCGCCGTGTGGATTTGTGGGTCGGAATGGTATGGGCGTATTTCTGTTGGCGTGACGGTGGAGGTTTGGTCAGCGCCATTTTTTCGCTGACCTTTGGTGTGGCGGATTATTGAGGATGTCGGGTTTTCGGCGGTTTGGCAGTTGCGGGACAGAATGACCGTGGCGGTTTACCGCGGCCGCGGCGGTGTTATGGCGGGCTTCTGACCGGCGGTAAGCGCCTTTTACCGCCGAGGTCAGAATGACCCCCTTAGTGTACCTTCGGGAGGCGCCACTTCTCCCCCCCCTACTGGAAATATAAACATGCCCTCTAAACATGTCCCTTATTACTTTAAAACATTTCATCTTTCCATAGTCGGTGTGATAACTTAATTCAGTTTGAAATAGCACTGTATCCACAATCCCTTACGCTACCTCAACCACTAATCATAGAGCGGCACCTGGTGATGTCACCCATCTATCACAGCACAGAACTACACCAGCAGACCTATACCAGCGCACCACACTGTGACGTAGACCCCGCTCCTTGCAGAAGTTCCCCGCCTTTAGAATCTGCACACACACTTTCTCCCAAACAACAAACACATACGAAATACAACACAATAAACCCATGTCTGCTTTACTAAAGAGTAAACAGTTTCAATAGCACAAGAAAGTTTGCAATGACTTCTGATGAGACCTGGATCTGTGGGGTAACATCTGAATCAGTACAGCTTCTCCTTGCTCAATAAGATCCACTACATCAATTCTCTCACATTCACACAAAGTGAACTTCTACTTTAACCTGGCCATTGATGATGTCCCACAATGATCGCAAATCTTCAGCAGACAATATATTATGGTGTTTTCTACACCTTTTAAACTATCTTGGGATCTTACGCTACATCAGACCTGATGACCATTTCAATTTCTCTTTAAATCACCACACTCATGCAACATTCTAAACATCTCTGCAAAACATCACCCAACTTTACAGTCAGAGCAAATTAATTTCGAGCTGCTGCACTTTGCACCCTGTTAATACTCACTAATCCTCCGCCAGACCAACTCTTTTGCACTCTTCAGTGACACCGCTGATTTTCCACATCTGCGAATGGACACTGGAATCTGGGCTCTGGGGACCATCTACTCTAGAACATGGTTCTAGTTCTCTCCACTTTGGAAGGAGGACCATCCGTTACTGCTACTATCTGATAGGGTCATTTCACTAATTGTATGGTTTGATTAATCTTTTATTCTCAGTTCCGAGGGGTGAAGAGTAACACAGTTCAATTTCATCAAACAGTTCCTTTATAACCCCAAATGTCAAATAATAACATTTGGAGTCAATTCATAGGGTTAAATGGATTTATTACAGAAGTCAACATTACATAAATGAGTCTCAAAACCATAGTATAAATATATAATATCAAAAACGGAGAAATAAAGTGTTGTACAATGTTAAACCTAGTTATCATATACATGACTAACCTTCTATTTCAATGATACAAAAGATCAGGTAAAGCATGTGATTCTTGGCCACCAGAACCAAACTCACCTGCCTAACAATTTAAACTAAACTCTAAAAATCCTAATATAAAAAAGTATGAGAAATGTCTGCAAACCCTACTTAAATCACAATTTTACAGGATCATGATGTTCCAGTTGAAGCGTCCCGCATGAGAACCCTAATTAAATTTAATTGGAAGTTACAATTCCGAACCCCTGATGCATCCCATCTTGACACTCTTCAGTCTCAGCAAATTCAAAAGAGTTATGACTGCCAAGCTTCCAGAACACTCCTCTCTTCATCCTTGTACAGATTATCCCAGGTTTTCATATCTTTCACACACAAGGAGCTTCTTGTTGACTCTGTATCTGCTCCTAACACCTGCATCTTGAAAGAAACATTTAAGAAAAAACGACTCCACCATGAATGTTGAATGAAAAATTTAATTTTATTTGTAGGCCTTCGCTCTAGCCAGGGTAATAAAACACAAATATATTTTCATAGTTCATAAATTCAAACACTACAAATAAGAACATATAAGAAGAGTACTATTAAAACGTTAGTCTCAAAAAGATAATCATAACATGTTGATTATATGCCATAAATAAGGATGCACTCCACTCACATGCTTTGCAGTGCAGAAATTAGATGAATCATGTTAAATGGTATAATGACTGTGGCCACCATTTTGTGACCACCAAAGAAATGATCAACCCTTGAAGTTTTTTTTCCCAGAGACGTAGTGGCACAGCCAAGCTATGCTCTTTCATAGGTAATATCTCTTTTATGCACCTTTACTCCTGTGAGTGTCAGGCCTTCATTCACAAAGGTAAACTTACACTTTTGTGTAAGTTTACACTTTTTTGATATTAACAATCTATGAGTTTATAGTAAGATTACAACTCTGGAGACTTATCGGTCAGGGCGTGAACTCTGCACATAAAGGTATAGGCCTGTCCAAGCTTTTTATGTGTGGAGTCTCTGCCTCAATGCGGAGTCTTTGCAGTCACAAACATAATATTACCTCATTATTTATAAATGCCAAAAAAGAGTAAACTTCCACAAAACTGTAAGTTTACTTTCATGAATCAGGGCCAGAGGGAGTCTCAATGTGTTCATAGTGAGTCGGAAAAACATACTTAACTTAAAATGTACCTTTAGTACATTGAGACTTGTGTTTCTGCATTCGCAAAGCCAATATTTTGCAAATTTGAAGCCAACGAGACCAGAACCAGGGTTTGCACATCAGGACCTAACTGTCCACTATATACATTAATGACAAAATACTTAGGTCTCTTCATAGTAAGCAAATTTAAACACATATATTTTGAGCGCGTTAGAGGGATATTTTAATGCAGTTTAATGAGAAACATTACACCCTCCCTAATATGACCTATATATAGTAAATAATTCTCCTCCCTTCCCATCAAACTAATAATGATCCACTAGGTGCCCCCCAGATGTCGGGTCGTGTAAGTGGCTGAGTCCTCTTTGAATAACAAGCTTAAAAGGATGTCTAAGTAGAGTAAATGTACATGTCTTGATGTTTTAATGATTTATAAAAGTAAATTGGCGCTCATCAGACGATTTCCATAATACCCAGCAAAGCTTTTCTTGGTGAAAAATGAGGCTTGTGGACTGCTACAATAGACTGAAGAGAAATGCAAAATATACTAATTGTAGGATATTATGAGAAAATAGCAGAATTGTGTGAAACATCGACAGATCAGATACTAAAGTTTTTTTAGAAGTTAATGGACATCTGTAGAAGTCTAAAAATTAATAGCTATGATAGGAGTAAATGACTCACTCAGTAACTCTTCTTGTGTATATTATAGCTGCCCAGGTAGTAAGCTATACTTATTCTTTCAAGTTTCATCAGCAAAACCATATCACAATTGGACCGTCAGTGAGAAATTTCACACCAATGGACAATCTATGAATACTTGAAGGACATATATTTCTTGAAGGCCTGTGTAAATCACAAATCCATTATGGTGATTTGGTGGAATGGTTTTACTTTGTGTGCTCACATGCAGGCAAAACCAAAAAGTGTAGGAGGCTAAAGAAAACTATTGAAATGACTCTCAGACCGTCACCATATGTTCAGGGACATAGCTTGGTCATTGAGTTTTGGGGAGTGGGAGGAGTGAGCTTTAGATTTCCTTACAGTCATGCTGGGATATCTTGTTAAATTTCTTTATATGAAAAACAGGACATAAGGGAGGCATAGGGGACAGTAGAAAGAAAGAGGAGGGCAAATGTTTAGACGCACTTAAAACACATCGGCCCGTATTTATACTCTGTTTGCGCCGAATTAGCGTCGTTTTTTTCGACGCAAATTAGGCGCAAAACTAACGCCATATTTATACTTTGGCGTTAGACGCGTCTAGCGCCAAAGTATGGGCAAATAGCGTCATTTTTTTGCGTGAACGCCTTCCTTGCGTTAATGAGATGCAAGGAAGGCGTTCCCGTCTAAAAAAATGACGGCGACGCAAATGCGTCGTATTTATACTCCCGGGCAAAAATCACGCCCGGGAGGTGGCGGGTCAAAAAACCCTGCATTTGCGCCACTATTTAACGCCTGGGTCAGGGTAGGCGTTAAGGGGCCTGTGGGCTCAAAATGAGCCCACAGGTGCCCTCCCCTGCCCCCAGGGACCCCCCCCTGCCACCCCTGCCCACCCCAGGAGGACACCCAAGGATGGAGGGACCCACCCCAGGGACATTCAGGTAAGTTCAGGTAAGTATAATTTTTTATATTTTTTAATTTTTTTTGGGTGGCATAGGGGGGCCTTATTTGTGCCACCCTACATGCCACTATGCCCAATGACCATGCCCAGGGCACATAAGTCACCTGGGCATGGCCATTGGGCAAGGGGGCATGACTCCTGTCTTTACTAAGACAGGAGTCATTTAAATGGCGTCTGGGCGTCGAAAATAATGGCGCAAATCGGGTTGAGGCGATTTTTTTGCCACAACCTGACTTGCCCCATTTTAAGACGCCCTAACGCCATTTTCCCCCTACGCCGGCGCTGCCTGGTCTACGTGGTTTTTTTCCACGCACACCAGGCAGCGCCGGTCTGCTAGCGCCGGCTAACGCCATTCCATAAATACGGCGCCCGCATGGCGCTTCAGAATGGCGTTAGACGGCGCTAAATTTTTTGACGCTAAACTGCGTTAGCGCAGTTTAGCGTCAAAAAGTATAAATATGGGCCATCATTTTTCAAACTAATCAACATTTTTAAGGGCTTCAAAACAGGGACGAGAGAGAAAGAGAAAGTGTGTGTGTTTGTTTTTGTGTGTGTGTGCATGAATTCTCTGGTAAAATCCGACAGACTCTTCATCATATCCAACTGAAAGCCCTTGTACCCTCCTGTTGAGGTTGTAACAAAGTTGGCCATTCCTGGAAGTATGCCTAGGGTTGTTGGTTGTGAGAAGTAACAGAAATGTTGATTTCTGTGAGGTAGATATGTTAAATACATTTTAGATTTGCACTTTGTATGGTGTATTAATGCAATATATGCTGTATTTTTAATAACATTTAGCTCCCAATCTGTCTCTTTATTTTCCGTTTTATACTGTGTTGTATAATGTGATAGTCAGAGGGGCCTAAGTAATAAACTCCACGGAGGTGAAACCGCAATATTTATGTATGAATACCACTAAAATCGACCGTCTCTGGGCAATACAATTCAAATAGGACTTTGGGAAGGAGGAGCTTGTACATGTTGGTAAAATTTTGTAACTGCAGTATGAACCGCCATGTTGCGCGATTCAAAGCTCAGAATTTAAGTGTTAGAAATTATAGTTTTGCACCAAGGTTGATAGTTGGATGTAGAAGATAAGTTATATGGTCAAGGTATATAGATGTAGAGTTAAGTTGTATAAATCTTTATATACATATGGGGGCTTACTTTCACAATATTTTGATATTCTATGTTTGGGCTAAGATGTCATTGCTTTATCGTAATTGAGAAGTACCTCCTCACCTACTGTTTTAAGGTATGTGTTATCATACCTGCAAGGAAGTGTGAACTATGGGGCATACGTATGAGAGGCCTACACCGCCTTTGCAACACTGTTAGTGACGCAACCTGCTGTAACCCTTTCAACCATATCTGTGAGACCATGCAAAGCCACTTTGCATGGATTTGATGGCCTCATTGATATGGAATAAGTCAAGACAGCCCAAAGTGCTGTGTTGCCTTAATCTGCTTTATGGAGACATTCCATGGGCATTGTGGCGGCAGTTCAAATGCAAAAGCCATGAATTTTGATGCACCACCAGATTTGCATGGCCATGTACACCGTGTAACCAGTTCTAAAGTGCTCTCTCCCTAAAACATGGTACAACTGGCCTAAATGTGATGGGCATATTTAATTTAATTGTAAGTCTCTAGTAGATAGTACTACATGTACCCAAGGCCTGTAAATGAAATGGTACGAGCAGGCTTGCAACACTCATTGGCCCACCCACTGAAGCAGCCCCTTAATACAGGTTTAAGGGCTGCCATTGCAGTCTGTGGTGCAGTTTTAAGCTCCAATTTCAACTTGGTAAATTTAACCTTTTGCCAGGCCTAAACGTTCATTTTTAATACTCATACGACCTCCAGAAAGCAGAACCTAATGTGCTTACATTATACATGCCCCGGTAATGAAAACTCCTAAAGTCTTTTTTCACTACTTTAAGACCTATCTCTGCAATTGACTAACACTGGGTTACCTCATTTCATCTAAAATGATAACTTTGGACTGGGAGCAAGTAGAAATATGCTGTTTGAACTCAAATGAATTGTAATCTATAATCCTCTTCAATGTTAAAGTCAGAATTTAAGTCACAATTCTAAAAATGCCACTTTTAGAAAGTTGGTGTTTCTAGGTCTCAGCAATTGTGCCTTCTGGTAGTTTCCTGGTTCATATGACTGTGAATGGCTCTTCTTTTGGAGTTTGTGTATTCCTTCCAGACAATGACACAAAGGGAATTAGGTGTGGACAGGATGTGTCATCTTGCCAGGATGGCTGGGAGTGAAGCTGTTCCCTGCCTAACTTACACTTCAGAGGGGCTTGTCTGAAACTAACACAAAGGAACCTGACCTGTAACTCCACACTTCTGGGAGATTTTCGAAGAGAAAGGAACAACCTTCCAGAAGCAGATGTAGGGGTAGAAAATGGTGCTCTCCTCCAGTATGGGACCTCAAGAGCCACTTTTGTGTACACTCATGGACCTGTGGTAATTACAGAAGAAGGCCTTCCCTGCCACCAGCGGACTGCCCTGCTGCTGCCAGAGGTCTGCCCTGCTGCTTAAGGACTGCCTTATTCTCTGAGAGGGAAGACTGGACCTGCTTTCTTCCTCCTCGGCTAACCTGTGTGACTTCAAGGGTCAGTTGGCTAAACTCCTGTTTGAACTACAGGGACACAATAAGCATCACAGGCCTCCCTGCAACTGCCAGGAAACCTGCTGCGCTAAACCTCCCTGGACCCAAAAATGGATTTGCCGGAGCCCTGCTGCTAGCCTCTGCTGAAGTGAGTCCCTGATCCCTAAGAGTTGCCTCCCCAGGGCCTGGGCCCTTCCCTGGCATTGAAGTGTACTCCTCCCTGCCTAACTGTGGGCTCCACTGAAACCAATGCAATGAGACATAACTCAATGCAGCACCTCACATCACAGCCCTCACAGCTCCTGATTGAAACCAATGCAGCGTGATGCAACTTGACTCGGGACTTCACATTGCAGCTCCTGATTGGGACCTATACCAAGCAACACAAAGCCTCACATAAAGGACAAAAGATACAAATCTTAGTAGGACTCACCTGGTCCCTGTATCCAGCTTGTGCTCCATCATGTTTGGCCTGAGTATGTGACTTAGTTCTAGTTCAACGCAACCAGATAGCCACAGTTGGCATTTTGTGCTTTTTACACTATTGTTACTAACATTTTTAAAACTCAATATCTCCAGTTCTACCAATTGGATATTTATCAGTTGATTTATTACAAATTACTCTATTAATCTGAATTGGGTTTAAGATTTATTTTGTGTTGTGTTTTCACTGTATCACTGTTTTATGTTCTGCAGAAAGAATGTATACATTGCCTCTCAGTTAAGCTTGACTATTATGTGCCAAGCTATCAGAGGGATAGGCACAGGCTAATTTAGTGACTTTAGTGATTTATCCATACAGGGATTGTGGATATTGCTTGAAAGGGGCTTCCACCCTCTTAGTCAATGGTCCTAATTCTTACAGTTAAAAACCATATATTAAGCAGTTTGTTAATAACTGAATGGTGCAAGTCTATGCACCTCAGAAGGATGAGTAAACTTTGCTGGAACTGAAGAGAATTAACTATAGGCTTACTAAAAGACAAATGTATTTCACAACCTGAACTACAGATATTAAGGACAACTTCATGGCTTCTTCCTACTGGGGGATATTTGAATGATAACAAATGCTTTTCTTTTGGTAAAGAACCAAATGTCACTAGAGTAGAATCTTGAATTTCAAAAGTGATACTGTTGAACACCAACTCTAACTACTTTCCTTACTGTTGATCCATTAAAAAAACATGTCTTTGGCTGTTTTAGTGGAATAGTATTCCATTAACATGATTGTAATTACTGACTTCAATATTCACAGAGTACATCTTTTGCTGAACTGCTGTTGTACAGGTTGTGACTACCTGAATCCTTCTTATCTGTGGGTTCTGAATCCTTCACTGCTAGCCAGAACGTGCTTTTCTGGCTGTGATTTCTTAGTCTTAAAATTACCTCCTCAGGCCCTTCTGCACTTTTTGAGGCGTCTTGGATCTTGCATGATACTGCTTGTTCTTGCTTTAGTTTTTGGTCTATTTCTTAACTAGCTGTGTTGCCCAAGTGCCATACATGGCTGCTGACCCCCATCCAACCTCACCTTCAGTTGCCTCTGTGTCTCATAGCTGCGTGGGATCTCACTTCCACTGATGTGACCCCTCTGCAGTTCAGTCACAGAACGACACAGCTCTAGACTTCATTATCCTACAAAGGAATGACCTCCACCCACAAGGAGCCATCACAGATATCTGTTTTTACTTTCCTTACAGTAAGGGCCTGATTACAAGTTGCACAGTGCTTGGCTAATAGTAAATCTCATATTCTTAATATGCTATAAATCCACACCAGTACTATGAAACTACGAGTAAAACCGCATGAAGTGGGAAAGTACCAAATAGGGCCAATTTTTCTTACCGTGAAACCGCAGAGGATTTCCAGTTCCATGAGTTTTTAATGCATACATTTACCACCTTTTCTGAGGAGGTGATATATGTATATGAGAGCCTGAGGTGGAAAGGGGGTTAGAGGAAGGTTATTTCTGGAAGAGGGGAGCATTGTATGATTCTGCTTGTAATTAAAAAAAAAAGGGAGAGGAATGAGGCTTGACTGCCTCTGTGACCTCATGTGGATTCGACATCTGAAATTATCACCCAGAAAAATTGCTATGATTCTCCCATATCTGGTGTGTAAAACCCTACCCACTCCGAATCAGGTGGAGCAAAATTGCAAGTAGTAATTTATCTCTGCCTTACTCAGAATCAGGGCCTATGTTGCTCAATAATGAGATCTCATCTACTGCTATCCCTTTAGTTCCATCCAGATTACTTGAGTAAACAAATCTTAATATGCCACTTTCTTAAGTCAATGTTTTTGCTTCCCCATACTTAAGATGTGATTGGGAACTGTAGCACTGCTGTCTGATTAAGTTAATCTGCCTATGATGTTGATTCTGACGTTTTGATTTGTGGGCAACCTGGGGTCCATAGGAATTTCTGAAAGTACATACCTTCCAACTCTCATACTGTCTTTCATGCTTTGTATTAGGAAACTAATTTTGCATTTGAAACTGATTAGCATGCCCTCCCGTAATTCAGACATTAAGATACTAGGTCATATGATGTCCATAAAAGAATGAAAAACAGGAATTATTAACAATCATCTTAAGATAAGCAGAGCCTAGGTGGATGGCTTTCATTCAGTAATTGATTCGCAGAGCCTGATCTATCATTTCCGAAAAGTTGGCGAGTCGGGTGGAATGGACCAGTTCATCCTCAATGTCTTCTATCAGGCCTCTAAGAAAGTGATTCATAAGGTCTACACTACCCATGTGGCTTCAGCTGCAAGTTGGAAAAAACGGATTATATAAAACAAGACGCCTTGCCACCATGAGGAATGTTACAAAGAGCCCCTTTAGCTAAGAATTCGAAGTCTAGTGTCTTAAACATTCCAATAAAAGCTGTTACTAAAGTTACGAACATCTGCATAAAGGCTATTACGAAGGTGGTATAAATATGCGAATTGGGCGACTTGCAAATGCAAACAGGTTTTGTACATCTATCCCTTAGTCCTGAAAGCTAGCAGTCTGACCTACAATCAAACATGTGAATTAGTAAAAGCCATGATGGGCTCAGGAGCTATCAGCAATTTCATTGACTCCAAATACATGGAATTTTTGATTTTAAAAACACAAAAGTTCAAGCATGAGACAGTCCGAGCAATAGATGAAACCATGTTAACTACAGGGCCCATAGTATAAAAATCCACCTTTGTAGCATTCCGTTGTAATAAAAACTCTACTTGTTATTAGGAAAAAACTTTAATTTGATGTTATTGACGCACCCCAGTTCACGTTGTTTTTAGGGCTAACCTGATTGACCCTTCATAACTCTACCATACATTGTAATCACAGATATATCACTTTCAGCTCCACTTCTTGTCAGGAGGTTTGCTAAACAGAGAAAAAGGAACTACCCATGATTTACATGAGCCGTACCATGACCACCGCTGCTGAAAAAGACCTATGATTGCCAGGAGTGCATCAAAAATTCAGGGATGTGTTCAGTGAGGCATGTGCTGTTTTACCAGTATTATGTAATGATCTTTGGCCTGTGCAGTGTCCCAGCATCCTTCCAGTTATTTTTAAAAGATGTTCTACTGCCATTTTTAGATCAATTTGTCAATGTCTACTCAGTGATATTCTTATTCTCAAAATAAGTCAGAATATATTCAGCATGTAAAAACCATCTCACACAAGCTGCGAGAACATTGTCTTTTCTGCAAACTACTACGCAAATTTCACATCACTAAAGCAGAGATTCTGGAGTTCATTTTTACCCCTCAAGGTCTGACTATGGCTGAAAGGGAGATCCAGTTAGTGAAGGAGTAGATGCGGCCTGAAATCATCAAAGAATTAGAAACATTTTTAGGCTTTGCCAATTTGTATCAGCACCTTAATCATAATTTCTCAAGCATTGTTGCACCTACTGCAAAACTGCTTTGAAAACATGTTTTCTTTTACTGGGCCTCGGAGGCTGACCAGACCTTTATCACCTAGCAAAAAGCCTTCAACTCGATCCCATTATAACACTTCCAAACATATAAAAGCCATTCATTGAGAAGCAGATGATTCAGATGATGGCCTGGAAACAATTCTGTCACAAAGACATCCTGAAATTGGTCAATTAAATCCTGTGGCTTATCTTTCAAAGAAGTTCAACCCTGCAAAACTGAATTTCACTGTTCGACCTGGCCCTTTCTAGAGGGTCATTCCCAAAACGTTTTGCCTTCCTCTAATCAGTGCTAAAGTGCATGTGTTCTCCCTTGTAAACTTGGTGTGATTGTCTTATACCAGATTGGCACATTTAATTTACCTGTGAGTCCCTTGCACAGTGGTATACTTATACCCAGAGCCTGTAAATTGAATGCTACTAGTGGGCCTGCAGCGCTGCTTGTGCCACCCATGGAAGTAGCCCTTCACACCTGTCTCAGCCTTGCTAGTGCAGGGCCTGCATGTGCAGTTTACTGCCACAGGGACCTGGCATCTAAAGTTACTTGCAAGGCCCAGAACTCCCCTTTTAGTAACTACATCTAAGTCACCCCTAAGGTAGGCGCTAGCTAGCCCTATGGGCAGGGTGCTATGTATGTATAAGGCAGAACCTGTAACTAGTTGTGTGGCATGTCCTGGTAGTGACAAACGGCCTATTTGGTTTCTCACTACTCTGAGTGCTGCCTTTCTCATAGAATTGAATCGGAAAGGCCCTGCCTTATGTCTAGGGGGGTATTGTCTGATAAATGAGGGGTAGCATAGGCATGTTTGGCATGGTTGTAATGGTAGTGAGAAATGCTGCTTACTAGTTTAAGTGGATTTTTTATTACCATTATAGAAATGCCACTTCTAGAAAGTGAGCATTTCTCTGTGCTTATGACTCTGGTGTTTTGCAGATTGACTCCAATCCACATCTGGCCAGAGTGACAGCTGGGCTTTCTGCATACTTCTCAGACAGCCTGTACATGGGGGGTGGAGATGTCACAGAGGTGCATCTACATATTGAATGGTCTTCCTGGACTGAGGGAAGGGGAGGCGGGAGACACCTGCATTTGTAAAGGTTGTGCCCTGGACTCACACAAGTGGCTTGTTGACACCCAACTGATGTCTGGAGCCTGTGCTGGAGGAGAGAGGAGACACTCCTGGAACCAGTTGTAACTGGTTGGAACCTCCTCTCCCTTTAACACTGTGCAAATATGGGTATAAGTACAGGGGATTTTACCCCATAAGGACGCACAAAAAACATACTTGGAACTGGACACAGAATGATGCTGGAGGGACTCACCAGGAACCGCTTTGGACTGCTGCCGCTGTGCTGACCTGTGAATAGCTGGGTCACTAGGAGGAACTGCCACTGTCTGCACACTCCTTGTGCTGGCCTACTTTAGGCCCTACCTCCTGTTCTCCCCTTGTGTCTGCCTGGGGCTGGGTGCTGAGGCCCCTGCCCCTACAAAGACTTGCTTGGCTGCGCCAAGAAGCGCTTTGCCGTGATTCTGGAGTGCCTGGTGAGTAGATCCCCTCCTCTGGTCATAGCACCTTGAGAGTGCCTCCGCTTCTTGGGATAGGTGTCTTGAGAGTGCTGCTGCCAGGGAAAATCATGTCCCCGACCCGGGCAGCTCGTGTGTTCGAGCGTGTTGAATGGCGCTGCACTCGGTGCCCAAGGGGCATGAAGAAACGAAGCCTGGAGCAAGCGTGCTCCAAGCAGTGCCCCCAGGGCGAAGCACACTATGGAGAGTACCCCGGGGCACCAACTGGCCCTGACTGTTAACAGAATTCAGCACTGCAGCCCGGGAAGCAGATAACACACTTGTGCACCAGATCTGGTGCGGTAGAGTTGACAGCAGCGGCCCCAGGAGGGAGAGAGAGACATCATCGGATGTCCCTCCGGACGCCAGGTCCTCCCTGAGAGCAAGATGCAGAAAGGCAAGGGTAAGTCCCCTCTTCCCCCGGTTGCTTCCAGAGGAGCCTGATGCTCCGATTTCTGTTCCTTGTTTGCTTTTGGGGTTCCCTTGCCCCCGTGAATGCCAGTCAAGGCACCAGGGGTCACCTGCGACAATTGCTGTCCCGGATAGGGCGTTGGCCCCAGGAGGGGCCCCTCTAAAGGAACTGAGGGCGTGCATGCCACCCCCCCTCCTTCACCCATCATCAAGCAACCCCCGTTTCGGCATGTGAGGAGTGCTGGGGGGCCCCTTTCCTTTGAACTGGCCAGGGAGGGTTCCTGGTCAGGAACTTCCTTGGGCCCAATTTATACTTGCTTTGCATAATTTTTTTTACTCTAATTCGGCGCAAACTTAAATCCATATTTATATTTTGATGCTAGACCCATCTAGTGTCTAAATATTGGAGTTTACATCATTTTTGGAAGCGTGAAACCTCCGTGCATCAATGAGATGCAAGGTAGGCGTTCCTGACCAAAAAATGACTCAAAGCCACTAGCGCCATATTTATCCAATCGGGTAAAAATGACGCACAGGTGGGAGGGGGACCCAAACATGACATTAACTCAAATTTGCATAAAATTTTAACGTCTGGGTCAGACCAGCCTTTCAAATGAGGCCCACACACCACTACTTAAGGAAAACACACAGAAGCAACATCACTAACCCACAGGACAGGATGGAAGTGCTACTGCTCTAGGTTACAAGAAGATGCAGAGGACAGCAACAACAACAGCAACCACCACCACTATAACGTGGCCCACAAAGGCAATGCAGAAGGCAGGAGAGGATAGTCAGAAATAGGACAACCCTTCTTGGCATCAGGGAACAAGACATATTAAGGATATACAGATTCAACCAGCAAGCCATTCTACACCTGCTGACCACATTGAGCCACAGATCACAGTCAGCCTGTAGACCCCACTCAATATACCACTTGTGACAAAGCTGCTAGCTGTCATGCATATGCTGGCAAGTGTCTCATTTCAAACAACGGGTGCCCTGGTTGCTGGTGTGTCACAGCCGTAATTCTCGGTGTTCCTGCCAAAGGAGCCAGATGCAATTATCGCTCTGATACTCCACCACATCTGCTTTCCCAACACAGAGCAAAAGCAGCAGGAGATAAAACAGGGGTTCTATCAATTTGGTGGCTTCCCGCATGGGCTCGGTGCAAGTGACTGCACCCATGTCTGACTTGTTCCACCAGCAGCAACAGAGCATCTATACCGGAATCGCAAACACGCGCATTCCATAAATGTGCAGGCCATAGTGGACCACTGGGGACTATTCACAAACTTTTTGGCCAAGTATCCTGGGAGTGTCCATGACGCCTACATATTCTGGCACAGCAGGACCAACGAACACCTCCAGGATGGCCAATATGGAAATGGCCTACTTGTGGGTAAGTCAACAAACCAGCAATTTACACACAACATTCACTACACCAAAAACACATGGCCAGGGTAACACAGATGTGCAGGTAGCAACACATATGCCCCATGCTGCAGTACAGCACAATCAGTGCACACCACAAACACATACACCCACATGTACGTAGCACACCCACAACTTGACAGGCACACCACATGAAGGACAGGTGCAGATATGTACCCTTCACAAACAGAAGATGTACACAAACCACTATAAGTGCCCACAGGTTGCCCACTACATACACTTCACATCCACAGTACACCACATAAAGAATAGCACAGCAATGTCAATGGCATACACCATACTCATGTAACGTACATCACACATAGGCACAGATCACTCAAATCATGCTGTGCAAGGCTCTGCCAGAACAAACATCACATGCTAGACAACTGGTGCCAATACCAACTACATCTCATCAACACATACCTGACTTACCTGTAGTGTGCATATACAACTGCCTGATGCATTGGGTCACACACATAGGAATATAACACCAATGGCCATCATATACCATGTACCAGATTTGTGAAAAATGGCACCACACCTGATGTAGTGCCACCTCACATGCACCACTTACTGACTCACAACACCATCATATCTGTACTGTAAAAGATAAGTGGCTCACCATGGGGCAGAGTCACTGTTAGACAGTGCAGATCATGGATGCCATAGTGAGGCCCTGTAGGAGTAAATAGGACATCACTGACCTTACATGAACTGTGCTAAGGGACACATTTGCTAAGTAGCTGAGCTCCATTCCACAGCCTGCACTGTGCATGTGTGGACAGTATAAATGCTGATTCATGTTTTGGAAGACAGGAGAGACACTGGTAGTGATGTTGATCACCCTGAAACAATAGGATACACACCCATGGATACCTGATGGCTGGCACAAACATCAGCTGCCACTTAGGATCATTAAGGGTCCTATATTAGAGCCCCCAATGCCATTCTCATGGCCTGCACTGTATGTACAAGTTGGCGGATGACCACTCTCTTGTGACCTGAAGCCACATTGGAAATCGACCACCCTCCCACGCAGCACTTAGCGTGGGAGGGGGTTGCAATGTGTATAGCTGCAGGTCTGTCACCACAAGATGGATAGCATTATGATGCTGACTCAGATGAAGGTGTCACCTAAAACCTGAGGCAGTGCCAACATAAAACACCACCCCAGTTTGCAATAAGGAACTGGACTGTGATTTGACCTCATATGAATGTGCCAGCTATGCATGCTGCATACTGCTTCACATACAGAAAGAGCCAATTGGCCATCAAAATTGTTTATTTATAGGAAGGTGTCCCTACCTGCATAGAAACATCCACCTCCATAGGACAGCCTGTTGCAAGGTCGGTAGTCTTGGAGCACAGCTTCATATTAGCCACTGGCTCAGGAAACAACAAAGGGTTGCCTAGTAACATGTCACACATAGTGCATTCCTGAATAGTCAAAATGTTGCAGCCCAGTGCTGCAATGTTAGAGCTGTGTTGTGCATTGTCACTTACTCATTAAAATGGGCCTTAGTGTTGCACTTCATCTGTAATGACACATGTCAAAATGGTTATGATGTCTCGGCTCAGTAGGGCTACCACGTTGTCACCACATCTGACCGCATTGTGCTGGGAGTCTTGCCCCTAGTGATAGCACACTGATACAAAGGTGCACTACACAACATATGTACATACATACTGAGTATCAGTTAGGATTTCAAAATATATTTCCCAGGTCCTTGAGCCAATACCCAAGATTGTCATGTTCAACAACACAGTGCTAAGAAACTTTGCACAAGGCCAGTAGCTCACACCATATCACAAACATGTATGAGATTCAACCAAATCAAAATAACAACTGCCATGGAACATGACAAACCTGTTGCAAGCCTAAACAACAACTTACACCTTTTATCTCTTACCGGGGATCAGGGTTATGGCATAAAGCCGTGGATGATGACCCATTTGTAATCCCAAGCACAGCAGCAAAGCGTGCATACAATGAGGGGCACCGTAAGAAGCAATATCGTGAAAAGGACATTTGGCATACTGAAAACAAGATTCAGGTGCCTGGACCTCACATGAGGCAGCCATATGCTCCACTCATTGTGTGCAAAATCATCCTGACGTGCTATCCTGCATAACATATGTGTGAGGATGAACGTCCCGGTGTATGACCAGGTAGATGACCTGTCTGAGGAGGAGGATGGTGGTGACGATATGGAGGGTGAACAGTACAACAAAGCTGCTGGGGTACCCCAGAGACAGTACATATTTGATAACTTTTACTCTTAAGAATCACTGAATTCACCTTGTCAATTTTGTACATAAACACTTCACTAATACAACCAATCCTGCTTTGGCCTATTCAATTGCCACTACATATAGTGTAGGAATGTGAATGAAAGGTCAAGGATCATGTTACAAATAGGAATCTGACAAGTACTGTTGCAACATCATATGTGATGTGTAAGATTGTACTGTCACCATCACACACATCAATAACAGCCTAATCACTGGTATGTGACAACTGAAGGACACAATCTATGGACCACTAAATATTGTGTACATCCTCGTTGCCAACTTGTAAGTCAATAGGTCATTAGACACAACTACATCATGTCCAAATAGGATGTATGCAAGGGGCCCACACATGAGGTAGTGAATGTCAAGAAATAGAAATTAAGTCATGTTGGAACTGAACACTGTCACAACTCAATGTGAGAGTTGTAATGGCTGCATGGAGCATGTGTGACAAGAGGGGACATCATTAGTAACAATGGTCATCATGATTTGTCCAGGTATAACAACCAATGGTAGAAGTTGGGCCTACGCAGTATATCCATGGCAATCTGTCCTGCCACTGCCATTGGGGAACAATCCTGACACAGGGTACACATGACCTCACACATTGAACGGACAGGTTGGTGGAATGCACATCAGCATGGATGAGACCATATGCAGCTAGGGCTGCAGATCCACCACACAAAACCAACAACCATTGGTAATTGCAATGAGTTCAATCAAACTTCTGTGATCAAAACATATTCTGAGTGGAATATAGGCAGATTGTGTTATACACACTATGTACCAAAGATGTACACATATCAGACAAATATGCAGGCTTCACACAAGTCTCCATAAACTCAAAATCTACATATGGAAACAGTTGTCAGGTAATAATTATAAGGTAGCAATGGTTCACCCATCATCAACAAGGCCTGACCTGTATATGTAGCTTTAAATATTATGCTCTGTATGACAACATCACACATTACAGACAAAAACACAATACACAATCACAAATCAGAACTATTGCATTAAGCTGAATGCCAAACATATGGGGATGCACTGTTGTCACACACGCATATATATGCACGATGTGCAACAATTTGCATGCTGTTGAGTCTGTAACACACACATTGGTGGAACAGACCAAACACACCCTTGTCACATTGTTGCATGCACTACCACATGTGGCCATACCCAAAATGCCACCCTATGTATGTTGATTTAGGGTGCATCTAAGGACAATGCAAAAAAAAAACACGCAATGAGGAATTGAGTAAAAGAATATGATGCAAATGCATCCAATACAGATGCAAACGCAAAGTAAATGACACATGGGCCCTTAGCATGAATATCACCTTCGCACATCTCTCAATGCTGCCTTCAGTGAAATCAACGCATAACAGTCATGCATTTATGTAAACGATGCACATGTGTTACACGTCTAAAAAAAGCTGTCTACAAGTATAGTACAATGGGTGTAGTTTCAGTTTCTCTTTACAATCTGTGCCTTTCTGACCGTGTGGTTGTGTTTGTGTACTAATGGTTGTGTCTTGGTTGTTGATTGCAGTTTGCGGTGTCCCTCCTCTCGTGTCCTGTCATTAATTGTGTGTATTTTCTCCCAGCTGTTGTGATTTTGTGTGTTTATTGTCTAAATTTCATTTGTACTGTGGGGTGTCTGTCCAGGGTAGTTCAGCACTTGGGATAGTTGGGATTAGTTAGTGGGGTTAAGTTTCCATTTAGTCTTCCTTTTTATCTTGGTATTTGGGGTCAACTTTGACCATCTACAACATTTCTGGCAGGGGAGGCTGACGAGAATGTCAAAGGAAGAGTTAGGTGGATTTGTGTGGCTGGTATTCGACTACCTTCCCATGATGCTAAAAATGGGTGGCCGGGTCATCGACGGAGGCCAGGCAGCTGCAGTGGGGCAAGGTGCTCCACCACCTGAAGATGGTGTACAGGAGTGGCAGGATTAGCACCAGCTCAAGCATCGCTGGGCAGATCAGGTTGCCAGGGAGCAGGAACTGCTTGATCACCTTGGTGTCAAGATCGGCGGACCTGTTGGTTAGTCTCCCGTTGGCATACTATTTACTGTTCACTGCTCTTGAATGACAGTAGCGGATGAGTTGGGGTGCTGCATGCAATGCTGGTGGACGGGGTGTATTCAACCAGAATAAAGTTTATCTGCGCCAGTCTAGGCCTGGAGTTCACATGTCCAACCATGATAGTAAACCAGGTTAGATGTCTGGTGAGTTCTGCACAACCATCACTTATGCACACATTTCAGAGGTCATGGTGACACCTGTGCCCCGGCATAGTGTCATGTATGAAACGCTAAGGTACCGCCAGCCTACCATATTTTCCCTGGATTGTGTCAACAAAGTTGGGCAATGCATGTACAGTGCAACTTTGTCATCATTTAACGCACATGACCCCTGCCATTATGTTAGCAAAGGGGGCTTCCCTGCCTTAGGGGGCAATGTATATGGGGCATTTGATACCATTATACAACTTTGCCACATCAGTCATGGACTAATCAATGCATGATCATTGCAGACTTAAAATTGAGCTGCATGTCTATCACAATACGCCTCTGGGTGCCTTGCAGGACAGGTGTCAAGAAAACTATTGCCAGCATGTAGGAGGCTGGCCTGGCTTATAGCGGGTACCTGATGGTACTTACACCTTGTGCCAGGTCCAGTTATCCCTTATTAGTAGATTAGTAGTGTCCTAGCAGCTTAGGCTGATAGAGGTAGCTATAGCAGAGCAGCTTAGGCTGAACTAGGAGACATGCAAAGCTCCTACTATACCACGTATATCATATAGCACTATATCATAAGAAACACAAAACTCAGAGTTACTAAAAATAAAGGTACTTTATTTTAGTGACAATGTGCCAAAAATATCTCAGAGGATATACTCCCTTAGGAGGTAAGTAAAATATAAAAAATGTACACACAAACCAAAATCAGGTAAGTAAACAGTTAGAAAGTAGTGCAAACACTGTAGAATACAATAGGATGCAATAGGCCTAGGGGCAACACAAACCATATACTCTAAAAGTGGAATGCGAACCACAAATGTACCCCAGGCCTAGTATAGGGTCGCTGGGAGTGTAAGAAAACACTAAGGGTGTCCAAGATACCCCAACGCAAGACCCTGAAAAGTAGGAGTAAATTTACCCTACTACCCCAGAAAGACAGTAAAGTTGAGATAGGGGATTCTGCAAAGACAACAACTGACTGCAAAGCACTGAAGATGGATTCCTGGACCTGAGGACCTGTAAAGGAAAGGGACCAATTATCACGCAAGTGTCCAGGGGGGGCAGGAGCCAACTAAACCCGGATGAATGTGCTAAAGGGCTGTCTCTGGGTGGAGGAATCTGAAGATTCTGCAAAAACAGAAGATGCCAGGAAATGCCAGGAACGTCTCCTTTGCACATAAGATGTCCCGCTGCGTGCTGGAGGATGCAGAGTTGTTTCCATGCAGAAAGACTGCAAACAAGCCTTGCTAGCTGCAAGAGTCACGGTTGAAGAAAATGGGTGCTGCCCGGGCCCAGGAAGGACCAGAAGGTTGCCTCTTGGAGGAGGAGACAGAGGGGGCGCTCAGCAGCACAGAGAGCCTACGCAGAAGCAGGCAGCATCCGCAGAAGCACTTGAACAGGCATTCAAGAAATCTGAGCATGGCGGTCATCTCAACACTACAAAAGAGAGTCCCACGAAGCCGGTGGTCAACTCAGCGAGTTGAGCAATGCAGGACGGAGTGCTGGGGACCTGGGCTATGCTGTGCACCAAGGATTCCTTGCAAAAGTGCACAGAAGCCCTAGCAGCTGCAAATCACACAACACACAGGATTACTATCTGGCGTGGGGAGGCAAGGACGTACCTCCACCAAATTTGGACAGAAGGACCTCTGGACTGTCGGGTCACTTGGATCCAGCTCCTGTGTTTCAGGGACCACGCTCGTCAAGATGAGAGGGGATCCAGAGGACCAGTGATGCAGAAGTTTGGTACCTGCGTTAGCAGGGGGAAGATTCCATCGACCCACAGGAGATTTCTTCTTGGCTTCCAGTGCAGAGTGAAAGCAGACATCCCTCAGAGCATGCACCACCAGGAAGCAGTTGAGAAAGCCATCAGGACTAGGCACTACAATGTTGCTCGTAGTAGTCTTGCTACTTTGTTGCAGTTTTGCAAGCGTCCTGGAGCAGTTAGCGGTCGATCCTTGGCAGAAGTTGAAGAGGGAGATGCAGAGGAACTCTGGTGAGCTCTTGCATTTGTTATTCGAGAAACCCACAGGAGAGACCCTAAATAGCCCTCAGAGGATGATTGGCCACCTAACCAGGTAAGCACCTATCAGGAGGAGTCTCTGACGTCACCTGCTGGCACTGGCCACTCAGAGGTCTCACACCTCTGCATTCAAGATGGCTGAGGTGTGGGACACACTGGAGGAGCTCTGGGCACCAGCCCTGGGGTGGTGATGGACAGGGGAGTGGTCACTCCCCTTTCCTTTGTCCAGTTTCATGCCAGAGCAGGGGCTGGGGGATCCCTGAACCGGTGTAGACTGGTTTATGCAAGGAGGGCACCATCTGTGCCCTTCAAAACATTCCAAGAGGCCAGGAGAGGCTACTCCTCTCAGGCCTTTAACACCTATTTCCAAAGGGAGAGGGTGTAACACCCTCTCTCAGAGGAAATTCATTGTTCTGCCTTCCTGGGACTGGGCTGCCCAGACCCCAGGAGGGCATAAGCCTGTCTGTGGGTTGGAAGCAGTGGTAGCTGCAGAGAAAACCCCAGAGAGCTAGTTTGGCAGTACCCGGGGTCCATGCTGGAGCCCCAGGGATGCATGAGATAGGCACCACAATACCAGATTTGGCTTGTGGGGACAATTCCATGATCTTAGACATGTTACATGGCCATATTCAGAGTTACCATTGTGAAGCTACATATAGGTATTGACCTATATGTAGTGCACGTGTGTAATGGTTTCCCCGCACTCACAAAGTCCGGGGAAATTGCCCTGAACAATGTGGGGGTACCTTGACTAGTGCCAGGGTGCCCTCACACTTAGTTAATTTGCACCTAACCTTCACTAAGTGAGGGTTAGACATATAGGTGACTTATAAGTTACTTAAGTGTAGTGTAAAATGGCTGTGAAATAATGTGGACGTTATTTCACTCAGGCTGCAGTGGCAGTCCTGTGTAAGAATGGTCTGAGCTCCCTATGGGTGGCAAAAGAGATGCTGCAGCCCATAGGGATCTCCTGGAACCCCAATACCCTGGGTACCTAGGTACCATATACTAGGGAATTATAAGGGTGTTCCAGTGTGCCAATCAGAATTGGTGAAAATGGTCACTAGCCTGCAGTGACAATTTTAAAAGCAGAGAGACCAATAACACTGTGGTTATGGTTAGCAGAGCCTCAGTGACACAGTTAGGCACCCCACAGGAAACACCTTTAGGCCACAAACTATGAGCACTGGGGCCCTGGTTAGCAGGGTCCCAGTGAGAGAGTAAAAACACCCTGACATGTACTCACAAACAGGCCAAAAGTGGGGGTAACAAGGCTAGAAAGAGGCTACCTTCCTACACAACGTTGTTAAGTTCTTCCCTCAGCAAAAACAATTCCCCTTTTCCTTGTACCCACGTTGGTTGCAGCGGCACCCTCAGTCCCGGTGGCTCTAGAGGAGGCTGCTCTTAGAACTAGCTTCTTCAGGTTTAACTGCCACTCAAGATGGTGGCCACAAATCCTTGTGAGGTCAGCGCTCTAGTGTTTCTACCTTAGTCTCTTGCTGAAGCTTCCCTCCAGCTGTTTCTCTCTGGGAGCCCTGCACTTCATCTGTCATCCTGAGGAGAAGGAGCAGTGTTCCTGATGCGCTTTGTTTCATAGAGAATTTGTGCAATTTTGAGTAATTAATTATTTTTCTTGTTACGGTGTGCACAGCAGCAATTTTTTCCCTTTTGAAGAAGCTGAATTTTTTCATTCGTCCAACAACTGGCTATTGGCTTTCTGAGGAGAATTGGTTTTGGCTTAACAGAACTTCAAGCAACTGCAGTAAGGAATAGTTTTGTATGATTTCCAGACTTGCCAATATATATCTGTACATATATATTCAAGAACCCTTTGATTTGCAGACTTGTCAGTCTTGAAGATAAATCTCAGTGTTCAGACTAATTCTTATAGACTGTGATTGAGAAAACTAAACCTTGAGAAGGAGTTTTAGTTTCCTGTAAAAGACGTTAGTAGTTTGTATATTTGTGAACTTTTGAAATGTTCTCCAGAGAACCTTGGAAATCTCTGACTCCTGGAGAAAAGAAGATATTATTTTTCTCTTAGGGAGAGGCTAGTCTTTCAAAAGATCCAGGTTAGGAGAACAATAGAATTGGGTGACTGTCAATGGCTGAACAGTTGAATGTGCAGTAGGAATGTACTTATTTAAGCTCTTATCACCATATTGCAGGCCCTCCCTTTAAAGAAATCCCAATAAGAAGAAAGGTGCAGGTTTTCAGAGGCACACACTGAATATCTTAGCTTCAAGTGGAAAACACAGGCTGGAACTGGATCTCGAGGCGGCCTCTCTTTTTCTATTCCCATTCCCCTTTCCCCCTAGCGGATGCAAGGTTTAGATAATCAGTTAAAGTCTGAGCCCGCATCTGTTGGAGGGAGTTGGGTAAAAGGCATCTGCTCCTGTGGAAGTTTGATTAAATGGGTAATCTTCTGGCAACAGGCTTGAGTACCTGAGTCATATGTCTTGCAAAGCACTAGAGTAGTGTATTTATTTTTACACAACTCCCCCTCATATTATGTTGTTCCATCTTCTATAGATGGCCCACATATGGTTGTTGCATGGTGCCCACTACATGAGTCTCTGGTCCAGTGTCAGTGTTCAGATTTTTGGCTCTTACTCACCTGAGAGTCTGGGTCATTGTGTGATCGTAGTGATGTGTCTGTTGCACTGCTTTCCACTAGGATGACTAGTTCACTCCTCTCAACTAGTTCACACTGGAATTTGTTGACTACTTGCAGTGACTGTGAGATGACACTAAGCGTGGTTTTCCATTCACGTCTTACAGGTGGACATGCCCCCTACACAATCAGCGAAGTGGCACGATTTGCGGACCCAGATGTATCCGGTAAGTGTGATAATGTGTGTCCTGTGAAGTAATCTAGGGTTTTGTGTGAGTGAGTCCTGTGTGTTGAATACAATGCCAGATGTGATAAGCTGTCCAATGATCAGATATCGAAGTAGGCTGGATACTGACATAATAGCCCTTTTAAAGGATCCCCATGCACCACCAGAGGGTCACATCTTGTGAGGCACGTGGTGCATAATGGCCAACATTGTGCATACAAGGTGATGACAAGCCACATATAGGGTGATATGTGACTATGAATGACAGAGTGCAACGCTGTGAGAATGTTGATAGTGGCGCACTCTATCATTCTCACAACACAGGAATGTACCATATTGAAACAAATTTGGTGCATCGCTGTAGTGTCATAAAGATGGAGGACTGGGCTGGCAATTGTCCCCCATCATGGCGCTCCATCTTTTGCAGTCCATGTATGTTACACTTATGTGGAATGCAATTAGCTTGCATGCTGGTGAAGGCAAAACGTGTGCTGGCATGGAAATTGGTGTGTAAGGAATATTAGTGGCAGATCAGGTATTGATGGGTGTCTACACCTGGACAAATGAATGTAGGTGTGATAGTCCTATAGATACCAGCTTCCTAGTTGTCAGCCTTCCTAACATATGGTCCACTTCTTAACTCTATATATGAGTGGGCATGCCTTGGTGGATGACCAGGACAGTTGAGATGATGGATTGCATGGCCATCTCCCCATATGCTCAGGGGGAGTCGAATACCAAATTTGTAGGTAGATGTGATGCTCACAGTGTAGATGACAGTCATATTGATCAGGCTTGCATGTGTACCTATCTGCTCTGACCTCTTATGGTTACCCACAGCAATCCATCCTTCCATTAACATGTCCAAGTTCCTGGTGATGTATGGCTGTAAATAGACACAGATGATGAGGAAGTTTGAGACTGATCTATGTCAAGTTTGCACTGGCTTTGCATTATTCTTTATAATGCAAAAGCGATGCACACTTGCATGTGTCTGGTTCATTTTCTCGTTTTGCGTCACCTTAGTAGCAATAAAATGATGCTAAGGCAGCATTGTAGTTACATTTATCAGGGGCATTGACTTTTCTGGAATGTGAGTTGGACTGCATGTGTACTTAAATGTAGCAGTGTAAGCTACTAATATGTACAGACTCCACACAATGCTGACACTGATTGTTGACTGTCTCCATTTCACAGCTGCTAACATGAGCAATGATGAGCTACGTGCATTCCAAAAGAGGACAGTGAGGTACCGCCATAACCTGGCAGTGGTGTCTGACTTCTTAGAATGGCTCGCCACTACCGTGCTGAGAGTGCAACGAGGGAATGGCAGGCATTCCACAAGGGGTCCCCACAGTGGCAAAGAAGGCACCCCAAACACATGTTTCCTCAGCAGTGCAGGGGGGTCCATCTGGTACCACACCCACTACCTCGGCTTCAACAACTTCTACTACAACAGTGCAACAGCCCACACCACCTAATGCCATGGTCACACACATACTGCAGGATCTGAAGAGGGACATTTCTGTGGTCCAGAAATGTTTGGACAGTGTGGAGAAGGAGGTGACTGACAACACCAAGAGACCGAAGTACATAAAAAAACAAAGAAAGCCAAGCTCTGAGTTAATCTGTCCTGCCACCTCCAAGTTCTGTCCCCTACCTTCTGCTTTTAAGTTTTATTTGATTGTGGGTTTTAGGGGGATAGGGCTAGGTTAGCATAGGTGTGTGGTTTAGTTAGGATAAGTGGGTTTGGGGGGTGGGTTATTTACTTATTACATGTTAATTGGTGGGTGAGTGGGTGGGGGGGTCATGTTGGGGTATATATGTTTTAATAAAAACAAATAATAAATAATATATATCTATATATATATATATATATATATATGTTTAGATTTAGATAGTATATGTGTAGTATTAGTATATGTTGTCTTGCATGTGTCCTGTAACTTAAGGGGGGGGGGATGCCAACGTTTAAAGTGTGGTGTTAAATGTGTATGTTAAGATTAGCATAGGGTAGTTAGTTAAGTTGTGATAGTACAGCCCCTAACCCTAATTCAGAAGCATCAGTTTGGACAATTAAACGTTTGGAGTAGTTTGGGCTCCTCAAGACAGGTGCAGAGCACATTGCCTGCTTAAGCTCCTCAAAAGCTTTCTGACAGCTGGCTGTCCAAAATACCTTTTTAGGCATTTGTTTGGAAGTGAGGTCATTAAGAGGGGCAACAATGGATCCATGGTTCTTAATGAACCTCATGTAATACCCAGTGAGACCTAAGATGGCTCTGACCTGGGTCTGAGTAGTAGGGGGATCCCAGTCCATAATTGCCTAGATCTTCACCTGTAGTGGTTCAATCTGTTCTCCACCTAGCAGGTGGCCCAGATAAAAAACTTTCCCCTGTCCTATCCGGCACTTTGAAGCCTTGATAGTGAGGCTTGCCTTTTGCAGGGCCTCCAAAACATTCCATAAGTGGACCAGGTGGTCATCCCAGGTGGAGCTAAATACAGCAATGTCATCTAAGTATGCTGCATTAAAAGCTTCCAAACCTTGGAGGACTGTACTCACCAGCCTGTGGAAAATGGCAGGTGAATTTTTCAAACCAAGCGCATGACTGTGAATTGGGAATGCCCTCCTATGGTAGAAAATGCAGTTTTTGCTTAAGCATCCTCTGATAACTTGATCTGCCAATACCCTGCAATCAGATCAAAGGTGTTTAGATACTTGGCAGAAGCCAGTGCATCTATGATCACATCTTCCCTTGGTATAGGGTGATCATCAGTTTTGGTTACAGTATTAAGTCCTCTATAGTCCACACAAAACTGCATTTTTCTCTTTCCTTCTTTGCAATGAGGTTTGGGGACAAGCACCACTGGGCTGGCCCAGGAGCTATCAGAGGGCTCAATAACTCCTAGGTCTAACATGTTCTGCACCTCAGATTTGATACATTCTCTGACATGGTCAGGCTACCTATAAATCTTACTTTTGACAGGCAAACTGTCTCCAGTATCAATTGCATGTTCACACCAGGTAGTTGTACCAGGTATGAGGGAAAAGAGGTCAGAAAATTGCCCTAGGAGGTTTTTGCAGTCCTCCCTCTGTTCTTAAGTGAGGCAGTCTGCAAGACCACTCCTTCCACTAAGCCGTCAGCTTCAGTGTTGGAGAAGAGGTCAGGAAGAGGATCCCTCTCTTCCTCCTGCCCCTCTTCTGTGGCCATGAGTAGGGTTAAATCAGCCCTATCATAGTGAGATTTAAGACGGTTGACATGAAGGGGACTTCTGGCAGTGGTCAGGTCTACGAGATAGGTGACCTCACCTTTCTTCTCCACAATGAGATGGAGTCCACTCCATTTGTCCTGGTGTGCTCTTGAGGCCACAGGCTCCAATACCCACACATTCTGTCCTGAGTGGTACTATGTCAGGACAGCCTTCTGGTCATGCCATTGCTTTTGGAGCTCTTGGTTGGCCTGAAGGTTTTTAGTGGCCTTTTTCATGTACTTAGCCATTCTAGATCTTAGGCCAAGTACATAGTCAACAACGTCTTGTTTAGGGGGCTTCAATGGTTGCTCCCACCCCTCTTTCACAAGAGCAATGGGACCCCCAGCAGGGTGACCAAAGAGTAGTTCAAAGGGGCTGTAGTCCACTCCTTTCTGGGGTACCACCCTGTAGGCGAAAAGGAGGCATGGCAAGAGGACATCCCATCTCCTTCTGAGTTTTTCAGAGAGTCCCATGATCATGCCTTTGAGAGTTTTATTAAACCTCTCAACCAATCCATTTGTTTGTGGATGTTAAGGCGTGGTGAATTTGTATGTTACACCACACTCCTTCCATGTAGCTTTGAGGTATGCAGACATGAAGTTACTACCTCTATCTGATACAACTTCCTTAGGAAAACCCTCCCTGGAAAGTATTCCCAGGATGGCCTTTGCCACTGCAGGTACTGTAGTGGTCCTTAAGGGGATAACTTCTGGGTACCTTGTGGCATGGTCCACAACCACAAGGATGAACCTATTGCCAGAAGCTGTTGGAGGGTCGAGGGGGGTAACAATATCAATCCCTACCCTCTCAAAGGGCCCCCCAACCACTGGCAGAGGGATTAAGGGGGCCCTTGGAGTGCCACCAGTCTTGCCACTGGTTTGGAAGGTCACACAGGAGTGACAAAACTCCTTGGTGTCCTCTGACATTGAGGCCAGCGAAAGTGAGGAACAAGTCTGCCCCATGTTTTAGTTTGCCCCAAATGTCCAGCCAAAGGAATGTCATGTGCCAGAGTTAGGAGGAATTCCCTATACTGTAAAGGGATGATCAGTCTCCTTGTGGCACCAAGTTTAGGGTCCCTTGCCTCAGATTATTCCCTCAGTAAACTCTGTGGGCATCATTGACATCCCCATTTTGCTGTTTGACAGCTTGCTGTCTGAGACCCTCTAGTGTGGGACAGGTCTGCTGTGCCACACTCAGTTCCTCCCTGGCAGGCCCCCCTGCATCCAAAAGCTAAGCTGTGCCAGCTTCAAGCTCCTCTGGTGTAGGTTCTGCACATGGAGTTAACTCCTCCTCATCAAAAGGGGAATCATCTGGAGAGGTAGGGATAGTGGACAAGGGTTTGCCCTTTCTACCCCAAGTTTTTGGGAGCACTTGGTCCATTGTTCTAGGATCCAAGTTTCCCTGTACTCTTTGCTTCTTGGCCCGAGCCCTAGTAAGAGCAAAGATATGCCCTGGAATGCCCAGCATTGTTGCATGGGCCTCCAACTCCAGTTCAGCCTCAGATGAAGTCTCCAAATAATTTCCTAAAAGACACTCTACAGGTGAGTCAGTGGATACCACAACTTTCTTTGGACCAGTAACCCCCCCAGTTGAGATTCACAACAGCCATGGGGTGGCTAACAGTGTTGTAATGGGCATCTGCCACTTGGTACTGATGACCAAGTAGGTTTTGCTCAGGGGCTACCAGTCTCTCCATCACCATAGTGACACTGGCACCTGTGTCCCTGTAGGTCTCAACCTAAACACCATTCATTAGGGGTAGTTGCTTGTACTTATCCATATTAAGGGGACACGCAACTAAGATGGCAAGGTCAATGCCACCATCAGAGACTAAAACAGCCGCAGTGGTCTCCCTAACTAGACCAACCACCACTACATTACCAAAAGTGAGCCCAGCTACACCCTTTGACTGGCTATTAGTAGTGTTCTTCCCACCACCACTGCTATTGCTAGGGTCACTAGTGGAAGCAGTAGGGGTTGTGGAGGCTTGGTGTTTTTATTTGGACCAGTGGGGTCACTTGCCCAAGGGCCTCTAGTTTTACATAAATAACACCATGGATTTTTCCGACCGTGTGAAGGGGATTTGGATCCACCACCCCCAGAGGATTTTTGTTTGCCTGATAAGACTCAGAAGATTTTTTATCTCTGTCCCCACCCTTGTCATGTGACTTACCATCCGTCTTCTTGCTATCGTTGTCATCCCCTGCATGAGATTTTCACCCTTGTTCTGACCCATTTGTCTACCTTCTTTCCCAAATCTTGGGGAGAGGTCAGATCTGAGTCCACCAAGTACTGGTGCAACAAATCAGACACACAATTGTTCAATATATGCTCTCTCAGAATTAAGTTATACAGGCTTTCTTAGTCAGTCACCTTACTGCCATTTAACCAACCCTGTAGGGCCGTCACTGAACAGTCAACAACGTCTATCCAATCCCATTAAGACTCCTTTCTGGTCTCTCTGAAATGTATTCTATATTGATCAGTAGTTAAGCCCAGACCATCCAAGAGTGCACTTTTGAGAATGTGATAGTTGTCTGAGTCATCCTCCATGACAATAAGGAGTCTGTCTCTCCCCTTGCCAGAGAAAGACGACCACAGGATAGCAGCCCACCGTGCTTGAGGGACCCTCTGAACTTTACAGGCCCTCTCAAGTGCAGCAAACTACTTTTAGATGTCACCCCCATCCTTGTAAGGGGGAACAACCTTGTGCAGATTGTTGGAATCAAATGTAGGTTCCCTAACACTGGAGTTCCTGAAATTACTGCTGCTCCTGACACCACGGGGAACTAACCCCAACCCCTGCCTTTCCCTTTCCACAGCCAGGGATTCCCTGTCTAAGACCAACTGTTGCTGATGTAGCCTCAGTCTGGCCTCCTCTAACCTCAGCTTTCTGAGTCCCCTATCTAGGGACTGGTCCTCAGGGTTAGATGTGTGTGACACCTTTGAGACAGAAGTGACATTGGATTTGGCAGAGGCAGATCTTTCTTAAGCTTGAGTCACCCTAATTACTTGGCCTCTAAGTGTGAAAGGAGCCCTACTTGTGTGTGACCACTTCCAGATACACTAGGGAGTTTGTAGAGGAAAAGATTTGTTGAAGGACCCTTCCCAGGATTATCAGATTTCTCTCCTGAGTCTACCTGGTTAGAATCTTCCTTTACCTCCCCCTCTGACTGTACCTGACCAGTGCTAAGTCACTGGTCATCCTACAGGAGGTGATTTCAGAGGAATTCCTTATTGGGGTTCTTCCCAATCCCGAAACTTCTTTCAATGCAGAGACCCCTTAAAGTTTTAAAATTCAAACTTTCATAAGTTGTTTTCACAACTCTGGGGGTATCCTCTACATCAGACATGTTGACAGAAGAGTTTTGGAAAAAGAGTAAAAAGTTTAGTAAACTATTAGGCCTAATCTTTTAGAGAAAAGAAAAACTTTTCAGAAACTTTTAGAAAGTTCCAAATGACTTCTAGGTACAATTATGTATAGCTCTAAGTATTGGAGTAAACGTTTCTTGTGAAAAGGACTAGTAACAAAGTGGTAAAGCTATTGCAAGTAGTTGTCTCACTGCTGCACCACCAATGTAGGAGGCTGACCTGGTTTGTAGTGGGTACCTAAGTTACTTACACCAGGTCCAGTTATCCCTTATTAGTGAAAAGTAGGCAGTGTTCTAGCAGCTTAGGCTGTCTAGAGGTAGCTGTAGCAGAGCAGCTTAGACTGAAGTAGGAGACATGTAAAGCTCCTGCAATCCCACCACAGTAACACAGTACTTATACACAAGAAAAGACAATACTCAGTGTTACCAAAAATAAAAGTACTTTATTTTAGTTACACAGGACAAAACTATCTTAGAGGCAATACTTCTTCTGGGGGTAAGTATTATACACAATATATACACTATACATCAAAATAAGGTAAGTAATTAGGCATATGATAGTGTAAACAATAGGAAATGCTAAAGAATGCAATGGGAGAAAATAGGTCTAGGGGCAACACATACCATATACTAAGAAAGTGGTGTGTTAATCACGAATTCCCCCATAGGCAAGTGTAGTGTGTAGAGGGGCACTGGGAGTGTAAGAAAACCACAAAGGTGAGTAAAATACCCCACCCCAGAGCCCAGGAATGTAGGAGTTAAGTAATGCAAGTTTCCTCAGGACACTTTACAAGACATGATAAGAGTTATTGCAAGAAGCAAGCAAGACTGCAAGCAACAAGATGTGGATTTCTGGATCTGAAGACCTATGAAGAGAGGAGACCAAGTCCGGAAGTCACAGAAGATTCCAGGATGGACAGGAGCCCCTGCCAACATAGAAGATGGTGCAAAAGAGGACTCTCCTGTTAGAAGAAGTCTGCAGAAGAGCACCAAAAAATCAGTCTCCTTGTGGCACCACGTTTAGGGTCCCTTGCCTCAGAATATTCCCTCAGTAAACTCTGTGGGCATCATTGACATCCCCATTTTGCTGTTTGACAGCTTGCTGTCTGAGACCCTCTAGTGTGGGACAGGTCTGCTGTGCCACACTCAGTTCCTCCCTGGCAGGCCCCCCTGCATCCAAAAGCTAAGCTGTGCCAGCTTCAAGCTCCTCTGGTGTAGGTTCTGCACATGGAGTTAACTCAGGACACTTTACAAGACATGATAAGAGTTATTGCAAGAACCAAGCAAGACTGCAAGCAACAAGATGTGGATTTCTGGATCTGAAGACCTATGAAGAGAGGAGACCAAGTCCGGAAGTCACTGAAGATTCCGGGACGGACAGGAGCCCCTGCCAACCTAGAAGATGGTGCAAAAGAGGACTCTCCGGTTAGAAGAAGTCTGCAGAAGAGCACCAAAAAAGATGGCTGCAGGTTCCTGCATGATACAAGAGATGCCCCAAGTCTAGATGTTGGATGCAGGCAAGTTGCAGCACTGGATTCGCCCAACAAGCCTTGGTTGAAGCAAGGTCGTGGTTTGCGTCAAAATGTCGCTACCTTTACCCAGGAGGGAAATGGGAGCCTCAACTCGGACTGAAGAGTCAGAGGGGGCTCCCAACTCTGGAGGGAACCCACAGATGACCAGGCAGCACCTACGGGAGTCCCAGGACACAGGGACAAAGAAGGTGCAAATTGAGGTTGCTGCAGCACTACAAAAGAAGGTCCCACGCAGCCGGAGAACAACTCAGCGAGTTGTGCGTTGCAGGATGGCATGCTGGGGACCTCGGCCATGCTGTGCATGAAGGATTCTTAGAAAAAGTACACAGAGGCCTCAGGAGCTAGAGATGACGCAGTGCACAGGGGTGCTGTTGCAAACTGGGAAGGCAAGCTCTTACCTCTGCCAAATTTGGACAGCTGGACCTTAGGACAGTCTGGGTCGAAAGGCGCACCACCTGTGTTTCAGGGAGCACTCTCATCACCAGGAGAGGAGTCCCAGAGAACCGGTTGTTGTCTTGGAAGGTGCTTGCTGGAGCAGGGAAGTGACTCCGTCACTCCACAGGAGATTCCTTTGGTTTGTCTTGTGAAGGGTGAAGGCAGGGAGTCCTCAAAGTATGCACACCTTGGAAACTGTTGCAGTTGTTGGCTGGAGCTGAAGTTGCAGGGTCACAATAGCCTTTCTGGATACTTTGTTCCTGGAACAGTCTGTGGTTGATCCGACGGTCAGAAGCTGAAACAGAGGTTGCAGAAGATTCCTGGAGGACACTTGCAAGCTGAATCTGAAGAGGAAGTGTTGGAAATGGCCTTTCTGCAGCATCACTCCCAAACTTTTTGCCTTCCTCCTTCTCATGTCTGACCTCATTTTTGCTGGCTTTAGGACTCTGCATACTTTACCACTGCTAATCAGTGCTAACATGCATATGCTCTCTCCTTAAAACATGGTGACATTGGCTTGTGCCTAATTGGCTTATTTAATTTACTTGTGAGTCCCTAATCAAGTGCACTACATGTGCCCAGGGCCTGTACTGTAAGTTAAATGCTACTAGTGGGCTGCAGCACTGGTTGCACCACCCACATAAGTAGCCCCCTTAACCATGTCTGAGCCTGCCATTACAGTGCCAGTATGTGCAGTTTCACTGCCACATCGACAGGGCATTTAAACGTACTTGCCAAGCCTTAAACTACCCTTTTTCTACATATAAGTCACCCCTAAGATAGGCCCTACGTAGCCCATAGGGTAAGATGCTATGTAGGTAAAAGGTAGGACATGAACATGTGTGTTCTATATGTCCTGGTAGTGTAAAACTCCTAAATTCATTTTTACACTGCTGTGAGGCCTGCTCCTTTCATAGGCTAACATTAGGGCTATGCTCATATACTGTTTGTGTGGTAGCTTCTGGTCTGAAAGGAGTAGAAAGGTCATATTTAGTATGGCCAGAATGGTAATACAGAATCCTGGTGACTGGTGAAGTTGGGTTTAATATTACTATTTTGGAAATGGCACTTTTAGAAAGTAAGCATTTCTCTGCGCTGAAATCCTTCTGTGCCTCACAATCCACGTCTGGTTAGGTTCAGTTGACAGATCCCTTGTGCATTCACTCAGACAAACCCCAAACACAGGATGCTCAGCCTCACTTGCATACATCTGCATATTGAATCGGTGTTCCTGGGCTGGGAGGGTGGAGGGCCTGACTGTAGCCTGCCCTCACGCAAAGGACTACCACCCCCCCTACTGGGACGCTGGCAGACAGGATTGAACTGGAAGGGAATCTTGTGCACTTCTAAGCCACTCATTGAAGTCTTCCCCACTTCAAAGGCACATTTTGTTATTTAAATAGGGCCTCTGCCCCTACTTCATCAAGACACTTCTTGAGAAGACACTCTTGTCACAGACACTTCCTGCAGAAGAAACTCTGAACCAGAACCTGCAACCTGCCAAGAAGAACTGCCTGGCTGCCCAAAGGACTCACCTGACTGCTTTCTGGTAAGGACTGCTGCCTTGCTGTTGCCCTGTTGCCTTGCTGCTCTCTGGCTGTGCTGATAAGAAGTGCTCTCCAAGGGCTTGGATAGAGATTCCCTCCCATTCCCTGAAGTCTCAGGACCAAAAAGACTTCATTCCTGCAAGAAAAATTCCCTGTGCGGGGTAAATTGACACACAGCTGGCAGAAAACGACGCACAGCCTGCATTGCGCTGAAAAATTCACTGCACGCCAAACCAGAACGGCGCAGCCTGACTTCGCAATGAGAAGATCGACGCAGCACCAGCGTAGCGACCGGACATTTGACGCACGGCCCACTGGATCGACGCAGAACCGAGCCGGAACGATGCAGCCCGACTTCATGAGAGGAATCAACGTAGTGCCTGCTGTGTGGTAGACATTTCCACACAACGCCCACCGGATTGACGCAGACCCTGTGACTTTGTCCTGTCAGCGCTGGATTTCAACGCATCATCCCCGGGGCGTCCACAAACCCTGCAGCCCGAAGAGGATCCAAGACTGAGCACTGGAAATCGAAGCGAAGCCTTCCCTGTGCGAAAAATAAACAACGCATCACTGTGCGCGGCCCGAGAATTTGACGCACACCTCCTTGTTTTCCACGCATCTCTTCCTCTGCGGTTTCTTGTGGAGATTTTGAACGCAAACCAGGTACTTTGTGCTTGCAAGAGACGTTTTTTGCTTTTAAGAGACTAAAGACACTTTGGCCCTCATTGCACCCCTGGAGGGCGGTGATAAGGTGGCGGTAACACCACCAACAGGCCAGCGGTAAAAAAATTGGAATCATGACCACGGCGGAAACCGCCAACAAAAACAGCCACTTTAACACACCGACCGCCACAGCGGTAGCAACAAACACTGCTGCGGTAACCGCCAACAGCCAGGCGGAAGACAATGTACTGCCCACAGCATTAAAATACGTCTTTCCGCCAGCTTTTCCGGGGTGGTACCAACGCCATCAAAAGCACGACGGAAACAGAACACTGAAGGGAAACGACTCACCTCTCGAAACTCAAGGAAGAACCACGACACCATGGAGCCCGAGCTACACTTTTTCCCAATGCTGGTGCACCTTCTCATACACCAGGAACACGAACGCCGGCGAAGATGACCACGGTGAGTACTGCACCTAGCACACAAAGGGGTGGGAGGAAGAGAGTGACACACACACGCAACACATAACAACCCTCCCACCACCACCACACACACAAACAGATGCGACAACATTACATATGCACCCCGTAACCCTCAGCAATAACGCAAGGACAAAAGTAATGGAGTAATATGAGGGTAATAGTACAGTTTTAGAAAAATACGTACTTGAATAAACAGTATGTACAATATATACAATACATGCAAAAGGAGGGACAGTGCCCACTCCAAAATGTCCATGGCCCACTGGGCCATAATACATAGCCCAAGGCCACACTTGACTCCTGCCTCAATACTGAGAGAACACTGCAGGGTCATCAGGTTGAAAACACACAGGCACCTCAGGGGGACGGGAAATAGGGGAGCACCTCAGCCGGAAGATGGTAAGCCACTGGCCTGGAGGGGGCTCCATGACCACTGCTTGCTCCTGGGTAGTGCAAAGCCACAGTCTCTCAAGTGGGTGGTTTGCCCACTGCTTGGTCCTGAGGAGTGCAAAGCCACAGACTCTCAAGTGGATGTTTTCTTCCACTGGTTCTGGAGGGGGCCTTGTGCCCAGTGTGCTTCATCCTGGATGGGGCAAGGTCACAGTCTCTCACCTGTGTGTCACACCGACAGGTGCTGCAGTTGCCAGTAGCACTGCAGCCCATGGAGTCACCACTACACACTGCTCGCCGGCGGTGATGGCTACTCAGTGGATGCCAGTTGCGCTGCAGGTGGTGGTGCTGGCAGTGGTGGTGGTAGTCTCCAGGCCTTCACCTGCATCCTCGGACGGCTGCCCACTGGGGCTGCTGCTGCTGGCAGTTGTGCTGCTGGCGGTGGTGCATGTGGTGGTGCTGGCTGCAGTGCAGGTGGAGGTGCTGGCTGCGGTGCAGGTGGTGGTGCTGGCAGTGGTGGTGGTAGCCTCCAAGTCTTCACCTGCAGCCTCGGACGGTTGCCCATTGGGGCGGTTGCTGCTGGCAGTGGTGCTGCTGGTGGCGGTGCATGTGGCAGTGCTGACCGCGGTGCAGGTGGCGGTGCTGGCCGTGGTGCAGGTGGCTATGCTAGCAGTGGTGGTGGTAGCCTCCAGGCCTTCACCTGTAGCCTCGGACGGCTGCCCACTGGGGCTGCTGTGGCTGGCAGTAGTGCTGCCGACGGCGGTGCATGTGGCGGTGCTGTCTGTGGTGCAGGTGGCGGTGCTGGCCTCAATGCAGGTGGTGGTGCTGACCGTGGTGCAGGTGGCAGTGCTGGTAGTGGTGGTGGTAGCCTCCAGACCTTCACCTGCAGCCTCGGACGGCTGAAGTGCCAAGGCTGGTGTTGTGTGCCCCATCCTACCCTTGGCAGATGGTGGTGCCTCCTTGCTTCTGCCAGCTGGTGTCTTTTTCATGGCCTTGCTGGCTGTTGGTACCTCCTTCCCCTTGCTGGCTGGAGTCCCCTTCTTGGCCTTGCTAGGTGGCGGCCCCTTCTTGGACTTGGCTGGTGTTGCTGGCACACTGGCTTTGCTGACGGGTGCCTCCTTGGAGCCTCTCACACTTGCTGCAGAAACCACAGTGGCCGTGGACTGGGTGGCTGAGGTGCTGGGCTGGGTTCTGGCCACCCTGGCCTGAGAGGAAGGACAGGGGGGAAGGGTAGGGAATAGGTCAATGTTGGCGAGGAAAAGCTTCTTAGGGACACTGGGGCGGGACAAGTGTGAAGATTTGGTTGTGGAGGAAGAGGGAGTGGTTGTAGGAGGTGTCGGTCTGCTGTGTTTGCGGTGCAGGTCCATGGGCTGGATGCTGTTGTGAGGTGGATGGCTGTTGGGTGTCTGAGTGCTGGCGTTTGTGTACTTAGGCAGGAGGAGTCACAGGCACAGTGGAAGAGGACACAGGGGATGTGTGCATGGATGTGGGGGTAGTGATTGCCAGTGAGGGGCATGTAGTGATAGGCATGCTGGTGATGGAGGTAGTGGATGAGGATGTAGTGCATGCATGTGTGAGTGGAGATGCTACTGGGAGGGAGGTGGACGAGGAGGAGGAGGGGGACACAGTGGAGACAGTGGGTGTTGGTGTGTCTGCATGTGGATGGTTCTTGTGTGAGTGCCTGTGAGATGAAGTGTGGTGCTTGTGTTTGCCTGAGAAACTTCTGTGTGTTGCTTTGGGTGATTGCTGGTCTGAAGGTGTGCTTGGGATAGGCTGGGGTTGAGGGGATTGGGACTGTGTAGAGGAAGTTGGAGGGGGAGGCTGGACACAGGGAAAACGGCTGCAACAGTGAGTTGGCCAGAGCCTCGAATGTTCTCTGTTGGGCCGCCATGCTGGAGTGAATTCCCTCTTGGTATGCATTTGTTTGTTGAAAATGCCCTGCTACATACTGGATGACATTCAATATGGTTGACTGCCCAATAGAGAGGGATCTCAGGATCCTCACTGAGGGCAGCAGGGCTGACTGGGGCAGGGCCTGAGGTGCCTTGGGCGAAGGAGATGCCCAACTTCCTGGGTGAGCGGGCACAGGAATCTCACTGAGAGGCTGCTGTGAGGGTGGTGCTGGTACGGGGGTGGGTGGTGCTGGTACGGGGGTGGCGGCTGTACCTGTAGTTGGGGTGGGCACAGAGGTGTACACCACCGCCAGAGAGCTTTCATCAGAGGAGGTGTCACTGTCGGTACCATCCCCTCCTGTCTCCGTCGTGGTGCTCCCCTTGCCCTCCGTCCCACTGGTGCCCTCACCGTCGGTGGATTTGCCCACCAGGCCCATGTGGGATGCAGCTCCCTCCGTCGCCGGTGCCTCTGCTCCTCCAGATGATACTAATTCACACAAGGACAGGGTGACAAACAAAAAGGGGGGGAGAGACAGAGGCACTCGGTCAATGCCAGAACAACACTACCGTTGGTGTAGACCACTCACAGGGAACAGCCCTGTGCACTAGACCATGCACTTCCAGTTACAATGCTAGTCTCCAGCCCATGTGGTACAATGCCTACCACCATTAGCTGCACACCTGAAACCCACAGGACCCTGCCCAGTAGTAGATGCCCACTAACATTATTGGGGTTGGAATGCATCTGAGCTGGCCCATCATTGAACATACCCTGCCATGTTCGCCCTGGCCTAGGGGCACCCACAGCCCACATCCCCCACCCATGTAATACCTTAATGCTCGCAAAGTCATGAATCTGAATCTGTACTCACCCCCTTGTGGCTGCTGTTATGCCTTCAAGAGCCTATCCAACTCTGGATAGGCCACCACCAGGATGCAGAACATCAGGAGGATCAGGGTACGACGGGCACCCCTTCCTCGTTGGGAGGCCACCCCCAGCTGGGCCTCCGCCATCTTCATTGCCCAGTGGCGCAGGTCCTCCCACCGTTTGCGGTAGTGGGTGCTCCGCCTGTCAAAGACCCCCAGGGTCCGCACCTCCTTGGTGATGGCACACCAAATACCCTTTTTCTGATGGCCGCTGGCCTGCAGGAAAAAAACAGCAGAAAAGGTATTAGTCATACCGTCCGGACTGTTATACTCATGGCCCAACACATCCCCCCCATCCCCTTATGGACATACATTGATCACCATACATGCAGCACTCTGCCCAGGACCCCTCAGACCCTCCCACACGAGGTTTACACACACAGCAATCCATACATTCATGGCCCATGCATCATGCTCACAGTGTATTCACCTGTTTGTCTGGAGGAACATAGAGTAAAGTGTACTAGGGTAGGACCCCATCCACCCGTCTATCCAACTCCTCCGAAGTGAAGGCAGGGACCCTTTCCCCAGACACTCGAGCCATTGTCGCTTCAAGACAGGTCACAGCAGCACTTGCAGTGTAGGTCCTCTCCTGTTGAAGGTCAGGTAGCAAGTGAGTGCACAGATATAAAATGGCAGTCACGTCCGCGATGGTGCCTACCGTCACCACCGGCGTACATCGCCATTGGCTCCTGGAACTCAGAGGGCCCAATGATAACCAATGCGGTGTTGCGCAGTGGTCGTCGATCTCCGACCACAACGGCGCACAACACCAGCACAATTATCTCATTTCCACTTGTCCCTCCTCACAGGTCAGGCAGCTGCCATTTCAGGGGGGTACAGGCCATGGCACCTAACTGCGTCACAGCAGACATTGGCACATCAACTGACTTACAAGTTCACATACTGTTTCTTTAAAGCAAAAAATGCATATTAATGTTGAAACGTGTGAATATGACCTTCTGCTCACCGTTTTTCACCCTAGAGTTCAACCACTGAGGATGAATAGGAGATGGAGACATCCCCCCGTGTACAGACCCCTGGTGGACTTGGCGACAAAGTAGGACAGGCACATTATCCTGACCTACAGACTTGATAGGGCCACAATCCAAGAACTGTGTGCCAATTGGAGCCAGACCTGATCTCAGCTATCCGCCACCCCACAGGTACACCCCCACTAGTGCAGGTCCTGTCAGTGCTCCATTTCCTGGCAAGTGGTTCCTTCCAAGCAACAGTGGCCATGGCATCAGGGATGTCAAAGCCTATGTTTTCAAATGTGCTGACCAGAGTGTTGTCTGCCCTGCTGAAACACATGCGCAGCTACATCATATTCCCCCAGGTGGAGGATTTGGCCAAAGTGAAGGCTGACTTCTATGCACTGGGACATATCCCCAACATCATTGGTGCCATTGATGGCACACATATTGCATTTGTCCCCCCCGGAGAAATAAACAAGTGTTCAGAAATAGAAAAAGCTTTCACTCTCTGTATGTGCAGATGGTGTGTTTGGCAGACCAGTACATCTCTCATGTCAATGCCAAGTATCCTGGCTCTGTGCATGATGCCTTTATCTTGAGGAATAGCAGCATCCCATATGTGATGACTTAACTCCAGAGGCACCGGGTGCGGCTAATAGTGAGCCCATGGTCCCCACCCAGTTGATGCAGGTATATGGGTGTGGGTTTGGCCCTAAGGGTGAGTGTGTGGCTAACAGGCATCCCTCGATATTTGCAAGTGACTCTGGTTACCCCAACCTCTCATGGCTACCGACCCCAGTGAGGAATGCCAGGACAAGGGCAGAGGAACGTTACAATGAGGCCCATGGGCGAACAAGGAGGATCATTGAGCGAACCTTTGGCCTCCTGAAGGCCAGATTCCGGTGCCTCCATCTGACAGGTGGATCCCTGTACTACTCACCCAAGAAGGTGTGCCAGATCATTGTCGCATGTTGCACAACCTGGCCTTAAGATGCCAGGTGCCTTTTCTGCAGGAAGATGAGCCTGGGGATGGTTGTGTGGCAGCGGTGGAGCCTGTGGACAGTGACGAAGAGGAGGCAGAGGAAGAAGATGTGGACAACAGAACTACACTAATTCAACAGTACCTCCAGTGACACACAGGTAAGACACTGTAACTTCACCTTCCATTGCAGTTTTGTGTTGGACATTGAACATGGCAGCTGAATTCATGATTTCTATGGCCACTTACTGTACCCTTTGGCATCTCTATTTTCAGATCTCTGTGCCCCACTCTGGCGCCTGGTGTGTTTACTGCTGCCCACTACAGGTCATACCTATGTAAATATTACTGTACATTTGAATTGCAATGTTTATAGTTTGTGAAACTAATACATTTGTCACACAATTGACAGACTCCAAATTTGATTTTGTTCCAAGGGTGTTTATTTAGGTGCTAATAAGTGGAGGAGGTATTGCAATGGGCTGGGTTGCTGATGGAGGAAAGTCCAGCATAGAATCCAGTCTCTTTGTATCACAGGTGCATTGTCCAAGGGGGCATTGGAAGGGGAGCAGTGGCAGTTCAAGGTGGACAGTGCGACAGAGTGGGACACAAGGGTGACAATCAGGAGAGTCTTATTTCCTGGTGAGGGTTTTGGCAATAGTCTATGGCTTCTGCCTACATTGCAGGGACCGTTTGCGTGGTTGTTCTCCTTCTGGAGGGGGTGGGGTGCTGGTGGCCTGTTGTTCCTGTGGCGGAGCCTCCTATCCACTAGCGTCAGTGGAGGTGGAAAGCTGTTCTTCGGTTTTGCTAGTTTCAGGGGCCCGTTGATGTGCCACTGCCTCCCTCATGGTGTTGGCCATGTCTGGCAGCACCCCTACAATGGTGACCAGGGTGGGGAGGATGTCCCTCAGGTCCTCCATGATCCCCAGGTACTGTCCCTCCTGTAGCCGCTGGGTCTCCTGCAACTTTGCCAGTATCTGACCCATGGACTCCTGGGAATGGTGGTATGCTCCCAGGATGTTGGTGAGTGCCTTGTGGAGAGTCAGTTCCCTGGGCCTGTCCTCCCCCTGTCACACAGCAGTCCTCCCAGCTTCCCTGTTGTCCTGTGCCTCTGCCCCCTGAACCGTGTGCCCACTGCGACTGACCCCAGGTCCCTGATCGTCATGTGTTTTGGAGTTGCCTGGGGTCCCTGTAGTGGTGGACACATTGCTGATTGACGTGTCCTGGGGACAGAAGGATGGGTCCGCTGGGTGTGTGTTGTGGTGGTGTTTCCTGAGGGGGGAGGCTCTGTGGTTGGTTGGGACTGTGTCTGGATAACCAACTGTCCAGAGGTCCCTGATTGGCCAGGTTGGTCATCGTGATCCAGGCGTGCAGAGCTGCTGTCATCACTGTGGGCCTCTCCTGGGGAGGACTGAATGTGGCTGGCACCTCCTCTCCGGTGACGTTGAGTGGGGGTCCTGTGGGGATGTGAATGCAGTGTTATTGTTTCTGCATGTGCCATCTTGTGCATGGGTATGTTTCTCTCTATGGTTGTTATTAGCAAGGCAGCTTTGGCTTGTGTGAGTTGTGATTTGTTTGGCTAAGTGATTGTCACTAGTGTGCATGCTGTGGTGATGGGTGTCCATGCAGGTCTGTGAGTGGTGTCCGTGCATTGTTTTTGCATGCAGGGCTTGGTATAGGGATGGGTGGGTTGTGATGGTGGGGTATATGTGAGGTGGTGGAGTGATGGGGGTGTGGGTAGGGGTTGTTGTGTGTGACGGCATGCAGGTAGGGTGGGGAATAAAGTAGTAAAGATTTGACTTACCAGGGTCCAGTACCCCTGCTACTCCTGCCAGGCCCTCAGGATACATGATCGCCAAGACTTGCTCCTCCCATGTTGTTATTTGCGGGGGAGGAGGTGAGGGTCCACCGCCACTCCTCTGTACAGCTATCTGGTGTCTTGCAACTGCGGAACGCACCTTCCCAAATAGGTCGTTCCACCTCTTCCTGATGTCATCCCTTGTTCTTGGGTGCTGTCCCACTGCGTTGACCCTGTCCACGACTCTCCGCCATAGCTCCATCTTACTTGCAATAGATGTCTGCTGCACCTGTGATCTGAATAGCTGTGGCTCTACCCGGATGATTTCAACCATCATGACCCTTAGCTCCTCCTCTGAAAACCTGGGGTGTCTTTGTCTTTGTGGTGCCACGGGTGTAGAGTGAGTGGTATGTGTGAGGGTGTGTGGGGTGATGTGTTGAGGTGTGTGCTGTGAGGTGCGTGGATGGTGGTTGGGTGATGGTGTTTTGTGGCTCAGAATCAGTGGGTGCTCCTGACTTGTCTCTCTCGCACTTGCCAAAATCTTTGGGTTGTAAAGGGTTGTGGGTAGTGTGTGTGTGTGTTTTATATTGGTGTGGGTGTGTGGGTGTGGTGTGTGTATGTGTGTCAGGTGTGTACCGCCAATGGTTTTCTGCGGTTGAATGACCGCCGTGTTGATTCGTGGGTCATGATGCTGTGGGTGTATTTCTGTTGGCATAACGGCGTGGGTTTTGGTACCGCCAGTTTATCACTGACCTTTGGTCTGATGGACTTGTGTGTGTGTCTGTTTAGTGGTGGATTTCTATGTGTGGGTCATAATACGGGTAGCGGTACACCGCCGCGGTCGCAGTATGTTGGCAGCAGTCAGCATGGCGGTAAGCGTCACTTACTGCGAATGTTGTAATGAGGGCTTTTATATCATTTTAACAGTGATATTTCAAAATATACTTATTGAACCCTAATCGTTTTGACCTGCAATTTACCAGATAAATATTATATATTTTTCTGAACACTTTGTGGTGTATTTTTGTGGTGCTATACTGTGTAGTTCTATGATTTATTGCACACATACTTTACGCATTGCCTTCTAAGTTAAGCATGACTGCTTAGTGCCAAGCTACCAGAGGGTCGGCACCGGATAATTTGGATTGTGTGTGACCTACCCTGACTAGAGTGAGAGTCCTTGCTTGGACAGGGGGTAACATGACTACCAACCAAACACCCCATTTCTAACAGGAACACACAGAAGAGACCCTAAGTAGCCCTGAAAGGGGGATTGGGTACCTACCCAGGTATGCACCTATCAGTAGGGGTCTCTGATGTCACTTGCTGGCACTGTCCACTCAGAGGCCTCCAGAGTGTCCCCACACCTTGGAAAGCAAGATGGCCAATGCCAGGGACACACTACAGGAGCTCTGGGCACCCCCCTGGGGTGGTGACGGACAGGGAAGTAGTCAGTCCCCTTTCCTTTGTCCAGTTTTGCGCCATAGCAGGGACTGGAGTCCCTGAACCAGTGTGGACTGGCTTATGCAAAGAGGGCACCATCTTTGAGGTGTGTTTTGGACCTGAAGAAGGATCGTTGTACTTAATTTTATCCCCATGCTTGACCTGAATTTTTTCACCATCTTTCTTTTTGCTGTCCTTGTCATCCCCTGTATGAGCTTTTCTGCTCACGCTTGTTCTGACCCATTTGTTTGCCTTCTTTCCCAATTTTTGGGGATAGGTCAGATCTGCGTCCACAAGATACTGGTGCAACAAATCAGACACACAATTGTTCAGTATATGCTCTCTCAGAATTAGATTATACAGGTTTTCATAGTCAGTCACCTTACTGCCATTTAACCAACATTGTAAGGCCTTCACTGAACAGTCTACAAAGTCTATCCAATCCTGTGAAGACTCTTTTTTGGTCTCTCTGAACTTGATTCTATATTGTTCCTTGGTTAGACCTAAACCACCCAAGAGTGCACTTTTCAGAACATGGTAGTTGCCTTTCATCCTCCCTGACAACAGGAGTTTGCCTCTCCCCTTGCCAGTGAAAGACAACCACAGGATAGCATCCCTCCTGTGCTTGAGGGACCCTCTGAACTTTACAGGCCCTCTAAAGTGCAGCAAACCACTTTTAGATGTCATCCCATCCTTGTAAGGGGAAACAACTTTGTTCAGATTTCTGGAATCAAATGTGGGTTCCCTAACACTGGAGTTCCTGAAGTTACTGCTGCTGCTGCCACCATGGGGAACTAACCCCAACCCCTGCCTTTCCCTTTCTACAGCCAGGGATTCCCTGTCTAAGACCAACTGTTGCTGATGTAGCCTCAGTCTGGCCTCCTCTAACCTGAGCTTTCTGAGTCCCCTATCTAGGGACTGGTCCTCAGGGTTAGATGTGTGTGACACCTTTGAGACAGAAGTGACATTGGATTTGGCAGAGGCAGATCTTTCCCTAACTTAAGTCACCCTAGTTACCTAGCCTCTAGGTGTGAAGGGAGCCCTACTTGTGCGTGACCCCTTCCCACTCCCAGCTACTCTAGGGGGTTTGATGAGAGAAAGACTTGTGGAAGGACCCTCACCAGGATTATGAGAATGCTCTCCTGAGTCTAACCTTGTTGGAATCTTCCTCTACCTCCCACTCTGACTGTACCTGACCAATGCTAAGTCCCTGGTCATCCTGCAGGAAGAGATTTAAGAGCAATTCCTTATTGGGGTTCTTCCCAATCCCTGAACGTCTTTCAATGCAGAGACCCATCAAACCTTTAAAATTTAAACTTTCATAAGTTGTCTTCACAACTCTGGGGGTAGCCTCTACACCAGACATGTTGACAGAAAGAGTTTAGGAAAAAGAGTAAATGTAGTAGACTTTTAGGGCTAACTTTTTAGAGAAAAACGTTTCAGAAACATTTAAAAACTTTTGCAAAGTTTTAAATAACTTTTTAGAAAGTTAGAAATGACTTCCAGCAAAAATTAAATTGGAGTAAACTTTTCTTGTGAAAATCACTAATAACAAAGTGGTAAAGCAACTGCAAGTACTTATCCCACCACTGCACCACCAATGTAGGAGGCTGGCCTGGTGTGTAGTGGGTACCTAAGGCGCTTACACCTCAAACCAGGTCCAGTTATCCCTTATTAGTGAAATGTAGGAAGTGTTCTAGCAGCTTAGGCTGTCTAGAGGTAGCTGTAGCAGAGTAGATTAGGCTGAACTAAGAGACATGCAAAGGTCCTGCAATACCACTATAGTTACCCAGTACTTATACACAATAAAAGACAATACTCAGTGTTATGAAAAATAAAGGTACTTTATTTTAGTAACACAAGGTCAACAATATCTTATAGACAATACCCCTTTTGCAGGTAAGTATTGTACACAATATATACACTAGTAACCAAAATCATCTAAGTAAACAGCCATAAAATAGTGCAAACAGTGAAAATCACAATAGGTTGCAATGGGCCTTGGGCAACACAAACAATATACTAAAATAGTGGAATGTGAATGTTGGTTTCCCACCTAGGCAAGTGTAGTGTGTAGAGGGGCTCTGGGAGTGTAAGAAAACCACAAAGGTGAGTAAAATACCCTACCATGGAGCCCAGGAAAGTAGTAGTAAAGTACTGCAAGTTTCCTCAGGACACACTACAAGTCATGATAAGAGTTATTTCAAGTACCAAGCAAGACTGCAAGCAGCAAAAGGTGGATTCCTGGACCTGAAGACATGTGAAGAGAGGAGACCAAGTCCAGAAGCTCAGAAGTTTCCAGGAAGGACATGAGCCCCTGCCAACCTAGAAGATGGTGCAAAAGAGGTTTCTCTGGTTAGAAGAATTCTGCCGAAGAGCACCAAAGAAGATGGGTTCCTGTGTGATGCAACAGATGTCCCATGTTGAGATGTTGGATGCAGGCAGTTTGCGACCCTGGATTCGTCCAACAAGTCTTGGTTTAAGCTAGGTCGCGGTTTGCATCAAAATGGCGTTGCCTGGACCCAGGAGGGACCTGGAGACCTCAACTCGGACTAAGGAGGCAGAGGTGGCTCCCAACACTGGAGAGAGCCCACAGATGTCCAGGCAGCACCCCACGGAAGTCCCAGGACATGGGAACAAAGAAAGTGCAAATTGCAGTTGGTGCAGCACAAGAAAAGAAGGTCCCACGCCGCCGGAGAACACCTCAGCGAGTTATGCGTCGCAGGATGGAGTACTGGGGGCCTGGACCACACTGTGCATGAAGAATTCTTGCAAAAAGTGCACAGGGGCCCCAGGAGCTAGAGATGGCACACTGCACAAGGGGACTGTCGCAAACCGGTAAGGCAAGCTCTTACCTCTGCCAAATTTGGACAACTGTACCTTAGGGCAGTCCGGGTGAAGGGGCCCACCACCTGTGTACGAGGGAGCACGCTCGTCACCAGGAAAGGAGTCCCAGCGAACCGGTCGTCATCTTGGAAGGTGCCTGCTGGAGCAGGGAAGTAACTCCGTCACTCCTTGGGAGATTCCTTCGGTTCTTCTGGTGCAGGGTGAAGGCAGGGAGTCCTCAGAGCATACACACCTTAAAAACTGTTGCAGTTGCTGGCTGGAGCTGAAGTTGCAAGGTCACAATAGCCTTTCTGGATACTTTGTTGCAGTTAGAGCAGTTCCTGGAGCAGTCTGCGGTTGATCCCATGGTCAGAAGCTGAAGCAGAGGATGCAGAGGATTCCTGGAGGAAGCTTGCAAGCTGAATCTGAGGAAACATTTACAGGAGAGACCCTAAATAGCCCTCAGATGGGAATTAGTCACCTAACCATGCTTCTGACATCATCTGCTGGCACTGGTCAATGAGATGCTCCCAGAGGATCCCAACACCTTTGAATCCAAGATGGCAAAACCCAGGGACACTCTGGAGGAGCTCTGGGCACCACCCCTGGTGGTGATGGACAAGTGTGTGGTCACTCCAGTTTACTTTCCTCTGTCCAGTGCCAGAGCAGGGGATGGGGGTCCTTGAACCGGTGTAGACTGGATTATGCAAGGAGGGCACCATCTGTGCCCTTCAAAGCACTTCCAGAGGCTCTGGGAGGAAACCCCTCCCATGCCTGTAACACCTATTTCCAAAGGGAGATGGTGTAACACCCCTGTCTCAAAGGACATTGTTCTGCGTTCCTGGGATTGGGCACACCTACACAACCTTTTTTCTCCAACATTAGACTGTGGAGCCGCTACTTAGACAATATTTTGGTGGTTTGGAAGGGTGATTTAGACCAGGCAAAAGCTTTCATACATTGGGTCAATACTTTGGATAACCACCTTCGCTTTAGTGCCAACTTCTCAAAGAAAGAGGTTTCCTTCTTGGACTTACGAATCATATTGGCAGATAGGGTATTACACTCCTCTATTTTTCGTAAGCCTACAGACAGGAACAGTCTCTTGCTTTATGATAGTCACCATCCTAAATCTTTAAGAAGTAATATTCCTTTTGTGCAATTCTTAAGAATGAGACGTAACTTCTGAATCTGCTGACTTTCATGGCCAAGCAGATACTTTATGTTGTAAAGTCAGGGAGTGCAATTATCCCAACTGTGTTATCAGACAAGCCAGGAAAGGAGCTAAAACTATTCCCACAGATACATTGCTAGCAACCACCACACGTGAACAACAGTCTAGGTTGACTTGCGTGACCACCTTCACTCCTTTAAGTAATCGTATTAAAAAGATCATTCAAAGACATTGGCCCATTCTCAACAGTGCTGGGGAATTCCTAGAATGCCCCCTATTTGCCTTTAAAAGAACACAGAATATTAAAGATCTTGTGGTACATACTAGACCGGTACCGCATAGAAATCCAGACTCAATTAGAGTTAGACCTTGGCTAGGGGAAAGAGGACATCACCCCTGTGGTGGATGTAACATCTGCCCGCTGACCACCAATACTCAAGAATTGGACCTGGGCGAACCAAAGAAATGGCAGTTAGTAACACACACTAATTGCATACAAAAAATTGCATCTACATGATTACTTGTCCGTGCAATTTACAATATATAGTTATGACCACTAGAATGGTCAAGACACAAATCAATGAACATCAGAGCACTATTAGATGCCATAGATCCTCAACGAAATTGACTAAACATTACATTGAACAGCATCACACTCCCAATGATCTCAAATAGGTCGTTTTGGAGACCCTTAAAGATCACAGAGATTGTACTATTCGTCTGTTTGAGAAAGAACAACGCTGGGTTTATAGACTGAGGACGCATTTAACTGGACTCAACAACAATATCCCATGGACTGACTTTATCCATAGATAAGCTTACTCTAATAGTATTGTTTACCATTTGATACAATAGACTTTTTGTCAAATATTTATTTTAGTGTCTAGGTCTCCACTCATTTCACCATCCAGAGAAATAGAGAGGTTCCCTTGATCTTTTGTTCCAGGCACTAAACAATATTATGATTTACTTTGGGCTGAATAGTGATTTGGCCATAAGTATGATGATACCAGTTCTTGAATCAAAACGTTATACCCAATACTGATATAAGTAATTCAATTTCGACCACCTACTATAGCCATCCATGTCTGCTTCCTATTTCATTTGGGATGATTTTCCCTATCTAATATGGCCTCCATTTGTCTCACAGACACCGTTGTCCCCTCTCTATGTTTATTATGCAACTTCAGATACAGCAAGCTAGATGACCTCCTGCTTACTGGTCCTTTCCTCTTTTCTATGCCTTCCTTTTAAAGTTTCTGCCCACCGGCTGATCCCCACACTTCCGGGAGCATCTAGCCGGGGCAGGTGGAGCCGCCAGTCGTGGTATAGATTCAAGAAAGTGTCTTTAGCAGTAGAACGCACTGGATTACTGGGACCCTGTAGCGTGGTCCCATTATTGGCATCCGGTCGGAGCTTTAAAGCATAACGCGCTGTTCTACACGCGATTTACTGGGACCCTGGAGCGCGGTCCCAACATTGGCATCTGGCGCGCCCAACGTTGCGGCGCTTTGTAGCCGGTCCAGAGAACAGTCTACATATGACTTACTGGGACTTTAGAGCGCGGTCCCATCACTTGAAATCAGGCATACCTAATATAGTGGCACTCTGTAACAGACTAAGTTAGACATTTGTTGAGATGGCAACAAAAAAGTTATTTTACAGTGAAGGTTTATGAGTTATTACAGACACTGTGTCCATCACAACTGGTTTGTTCTTGTCATTTATTTTAATGCATTGCACATACCTATTACTTGGAACATATAGAAACAAAATTGGCATATCTTTACACTAATACTTTCCATTTTCATTGGATACTCTTTGAGAGAGAGCTTGTTTTGGGACATTTTTAACATACAAATATATGGCTTTCAGCAGTGTGACACATTCGTTGGTCTAACCAGACATAATCGATGAGTCTCATCTTTTTACCTAATAGTGTCTTTCCATTTTGTACTTATAGCTATACATTTAGACCGCATTGGACCACGCTAGCTTGGTGCCTTACCCGATGGGGCCCATCCACTAATATGAGGTGGGTAAGCACGGCTGTGTTTGTTGTTTGTCTGTTTTTCTATTTTCTCCACCTATTTTATATGCACATCACAAAGGGGAAATATCACATGTGCGTTGATTAATTGCATTTGCACTTTGCACATCATTGAATGTTCTGTGCCTTTTTATGATCTGCTTTCCATTTTCTATATTCTAGGCTCCTGCCTAATGCGATATTCCCTACTATGGGTAACAGATAACTTTAGGATTAGGTAGGTTTATTGGTCCTGAAGAATCGCACAAGATCTTATAGACTAAAAAGCGAGAAACATGTTGACCTTGATTCAATAGTAGTACAGGGGATCCTGTACATACATACACTACACTCTAAGTTGAGAGGTTTAATGATAGTTATCAATACTTTTTCTTTTCCCTTTTTTTGGGGAGACTAGAACTTATCTTGCTCCCTCCCTTCACTTCTGTTTTAAATCATGACAGGTTAGATATCCTAATAAAATACGTTTTACCTCTAGTCATTTTTAACAGCACTCCTTCCCTTTTTGCATACCAATCCTACTTCATAATACACACTGACCGGCTATTATTCATTGTCAAAAGATCTCCTGCAAAGAGCCCCCGCGTGGGGCCCGTCTGGCATTGCAGTGCCGACCTGACGAGGAGCATAGCCCAATGATGAAGCATGTCTCCAAATGGTGAGTGAGGGCTCTTGTTCCAAAAGATCTGGATTTTAAGGAAACTTTGAAATATAGGAATCCGTTTTTCTCGTGGAACTGTGCATACCTTTTTGAGTTACATATTCAGAGTTACCACTGTGAAGCTACATATATATATTGACCTACATGTAGTGCACACTTATGATGGCATCCCCGCACTCACGAAGTCCGGGAAAATGGACCTGGATGATGTAGGGGCACCTCTGCTAGTGCAGGGGTGCCCTCACACACAGTAAATTTGCACCTAGCCTTCAGGGTCTGAAGGTTAGACATACAGGTGACTTATAATTTACCTGGTGCAGTGAAAAAGGCTGTGAAATAGTGGTTGCACTATTTCACTCAGGCTGCAGTGGCAGTCCTGAAGGAGTGTTTGTCTAAGCTCCTTATATGTGGCAAAAGAAATGCTGCAGCCCATAAGGATCTCCTGGAACCCCAATTCTCTGGGTACCTAGGTACCATATACAAGGGACTTATAATGGGGGTCCAGTGTGCCAATTGGAATTGGAATATGAAGTCACTAAACTATAGTGACTAATTTGGTAAGCAGAGAGAGCCTAAGCACTGGAGTTCTGGTTAGCTGAACTTCAGTGACACAGTTAAGCATACTGACAACACACACATAGGCCACAAGCTATGAACACTGGGGTCCTGGCTAGCAGGATCCCAGTGAGACAGTGAAAACACACTGACACACAAACTCATAAACGGGCCAAAAGTGGGGGTAACCATGCTAGAAAGAGGCTACTTTCTAAAAATCCATATCTTCCCTAGCCACTGTTTTGCCTGCACTGGTGGCAAGATGGCATTCCCAGGTCATCCTCCCAAGGGCTAATTATCTGCACATCTTAGCAATTTCTTGACAAAGATAGAATTGGCATGCTGCTCAAATGTCAGGTCAATAGAACCAATACCATAGGTACTTGCAACAATAAGATTAACATCAAAAGACCTTTGTACAAGGTCTATGCTTTATGTAACACTACATTTTTGAAGGTAGGTGCCACAATACAACCAGTAACATTGTATCATTCACATTAAGAGTTTGAGCTGCCACTGGGTACACAGAGGCCACAGATGAGACTGCCACTAACCCCTGGAGTAAGCACTCTGTGAAGAAGACACTCCTGGACATCTGGACATTGAGGATGGTTCTGTCCTATCTGGGCAACCCGGTCAGAAACCAACAGTGATTCTCACTGTGGCCACATCAACAGCTCTCATCCCGGTTGCCTGTACATCACAGGCAACCATTCAGCCCCTAACCTGTGCTCCAAGCACAGTGTCCACCATCTCATGCTCCCCAGTCCTGGATGCTGAGTTGCAGTGCAACACTTGCAACAATGATGATGCAGGAACTTGTAGGAGGGGACACCCTTGGGCAAGGGCACAGGACTGTCTGAGTAAGGTGCTTGGGGCGATGCTGTAGGACAATGGGGTGAGGCTCCTGGGGCTCCCCCTGACCAGGACACCACCAGCCACATCTTGGGGGTCTATCAGGAGTCCCAAGGCATGATGGGTCAGGTATTGACTAACTCCAGTAAATCAAGCAGCTACAGAGGGACATCATTAGGGATATGGGTGAACAGGGAGAGGCTCACAATCCCAATATGGCCTCCCCCACAAGGTTGATGAGGGACATTAACACCACCCTTATCAGGCACTACAAAACCACCCTTCCCCTTCTTTTGGCGCATTAACACCATGCCCTTCTTTATCAGTGCCAGACCCTTGAAGGGAGCCCATGCCAGAGGTACAAGCCCTAGACACCCCTGCTTCTGTGGCAGCCAACCCCTCCCACCTAGCAAGCGGGGACATAAGATGAAGAATCCAGGAGGTGCGGATGGCAAGACATCCACCACTGCAGCAAGTGACCTCTTCCTTAAGGATTTCCTTTGTGTGCCACACATTAACTTTATGGACTGATTCTGAACTATCAACCAGTGCCAATGGGAGAAGTACTCTGGACTGTTGACTCCCAATGGTGTAACATAAACTCCTATGATTTCATTCACCATGACTGACACCTTCACTTCATTATTTTCCTTCTTTTCTGTCCACATTTTATTTACTGTACCAGCACAGTCATAAATTCTCCCGTCACAAACTCATTGTTGGTTTGTTTAATTTCAACATTTTGCTATGTAGAGATGTAAGACCTTATGAACCATATGATGAAGACATACCTCACCTGTGCTGTTGTAGACTGAATCTTGCTCTACCCAAAACTGCTGGTTTAAGGAGGACAGTACTTATGTTTGTAGGTGACTATGTCAATCCTACAACATGTCACAACTGTCGTCCAAAGCCCATCTGGCTCACAAGCAGTACCTCACCAGAAACCTAAATATTAAAAGGTGATTTGTGGCAGCCTTTACAAATGGACTCAAAAGTGCGATATCTCAGAGAAGTCGTGTTTAAATGGAGATTACCCCTTTCTAACATGAACAACATGTCTCAGCCAAACACAAAGGCAATGAAGAGATGCAGTAAAGTTTCAATAGGTTTTATTGACAAGGCTGCAAGCCGCGATAAGTTGCATGGGCTGCAATGATTAGGATAAGGAATAATGCCAGGAGGAGAACGGTCAAAACAAGAGTCATGAACACAAAGACCCCCCACCATCTTGCAAAAACATAAAATGACATAAGATATTAAATATGTCCTAAGACAGTGGTTCCCAACCTGTGGTCCGGGGACCCCTGAGGGTCCGCGAAGCCTTCTCAGGGGGTCCGCGAGAGCCTAGAAAATTAAAAAATATTAACAAATATTGACAAATTAGGTCCCCAGCTTCCAGTAATGACTCAGACGGGGTCCCCGGATTCCCATGATGATTCAGTGGGGGTTCCTGGGTTCCATTATTGTTAAAGTGGGGGTCCACAGGAATCAAAAGGTTGGGAACCACTGTCCTAAGACTCTAATATGATGCGCCTACCCTCTAACCTAAAGAGAGCTAGGTGTGTTAAGCCTAATCTGCCAGTACCCTGCCCAAGAGAAGAGCCCCCAACCCTTGATACCTTGGAATGAGGTCTCTAGATCAGACTCCGTGGGAACACGAAACTGGGTCAGCATCAATGTGACATGTAGCATCAATAGCGTTGATGGCATCTGGTAGGAATCCCTCTAACTATCTGTCTGTATAAGGTGTATTTATACAGATCTGATCAGACTCCTGATGTAGGCCTGTTCCCAATCAATAAATAACAAGACATGCTTGGGATGACAATTACATAACCAATTCCTTCAAAAGTGCAAAGAGGGAAAGTACCTAATATGAATACCTACATTTTGTTTATCTTTGGCACTGATAGTGATGCCTTAGTACAGTGGCACTGATAACATGAAACTAAAACATTGGCCTAACGAAAAACAATGCAGCCATCTTGGAAAGATAGAATTAAATAATTGTGTTAAAACATAGCAAACTAAGTATGGTAAAAGTCACTGGGTGATGGGGGCACAACTCCGCAAGCCAGAAGGCTAAGCTAATTCCTGCTTCCCGTTAAAGCAAGATAGGATTCACTACAGTGCTAGGAGGGATATGTTACAGGTACACAATGTCCAGCTCAGGATTACAATAATTACACACAAGCACATCAGTACAAGTCTCTCATCACACCAAACATTTTATTTCAATGTACAGCACATAGGCTGTCCATATGTGTGGACCTTTGTGACATGAGGTTGTGTGACTCACACTGAGTCAAAATGCATCTTCCAGGGTACAGCACCCCAGACCACAGAAGGGAGGGATGTGCCAGACATTGTCCTGTCGAATAGGCAAACATTAAAGTGGTTGATGTCTCCAGCTTGAGCCTTATCACATAACACACCAAAGTAATCCACCATCACATAATCTTGATACAGACAGATGGCAGTACAACAGTCCATGATAACAGGCCCATCATAATCCAATGACCATGAATCTGGTGGTATGACACAAACATATGTCAGTGGTGTGGCACACCCACTGGGGCCTGCAATGACGAAACGCATCTACAGCTACGTACCTTTCACACAAGAAGAGTGTGTAGCCATTGAATGACGCACACAATGCAATTGACCCAACACGCCACACCAACCAAGTCCAACCTGCACTTCAGACCTTCCCCCCAAAACTTGGCACAGGTCTCACACACCAAATCTGTGACCTATATTACCTGGAACAATCCATGTCCACATTGGATGTCAGAACAGCATTGCATACCTGCCAATGTCACAACTCTGAAATGCCCACATGAGGATGTCATGGTGAAGGTACATGTGCAAAGGCAAAACAAGGAGTATAGGTGTGTAAACTTACCTATTACACAAATCACATAGCAAGCATCTGGAAACGCAATTAATTTGAAATGAAACTGACACAAATAAATGCAAAAGCCATCCTATAAGCAGCCTTTGGCTGAATATTATAGAGTAGCAGCTTTCTAGTTGTTGCTAAGCACTCAGCTCCACACATTCTCACAACTACAGTCCATTGCACAGTCACAGTCATGACATTCACATGACATATTACACTCATGAAAAATAGCTGTTAATGAGACAATCCCACAAGTCAACTCCTTCTATTTACCACTGTCATCCTTATTTGGCATTTCAGGAGTCTCGCTTGGTGGTACTGCAGGCTCCCTCTTCTCTGGAATGCTTGGGATGTTCCTCCACAAGGCGATGCTGTGGAGAATGCAGCATGCCACAGTGATCTGACACACTTTTGCAGGTAAGTAGAGTAGGGTTCCACCAGTCCTGTCCAGAAACCTAAATCGGGCCTTCAGGAGAGCCCAAAAGCCTGCTAAACTACCCGCCCTATTCGTCAATGGGCCTCACCGAAGCGGACTTCCCCTGGTGTAGTTAGATTCCTTATTGACATCAACAACCAAGGGCGGTTTGGAAATGTGGAGCCTCCTGTTACGTAATGGGACATATATGCAACAATGAGTCACTCAATTCATGATTGTAGCACCACACATTACACACACACAAATAGGAAAGATGTTACTTACCAACAGCCAGGCCCTCTCTGGGTACAGTTGTGACATCAGCCTAGGTATGTTAGTGTTCTGCATTATAAAGGAATCTTGGGTTGAATGTGGATAAAGGGCAAAGACCTGCAAAATGTAAAGATCCGCAAAACAGACAACTTGCACATTGATGGAAGGGACATACTTTCTGTTGTGGAATACTTGTTCATTGGCCTGCGGTGGGACCAAGCCAACATCTGTGCCATCAGTACCCCCCACCACATATAGGATGTGGGAAAAATGTTAAAAGTCTGCCTTCATCGGGGAAGCTTGATATAGCTGTCCAAGTGTGTCAACTTTGTTAAGAGGACATCCTTCAACAGCAGACTGAACAAAGGCTGGGACATACCAGCAGCTAGGGCCACTGTCTGTTGGAAGAACCATGTGGTCAGGTAGTGCAATACTAACATGACTTGTACAATGGGTGGTATGCTCGTTGAATAACTAGTAGCTGGCATCAGATCTGGCTCCAAATGATGACCTAAGTTCACTATTGTTTTCCTATTCAGACAGTACAGCAGTTCGATGTGTTATTCTTCCATGGTCTGAAAGTCTGGCAGTAGATGGTAGATAGGAGGTTGTCACATTCTCCCTCACCCTCGGTATTTATGTATGACATGATATGTTTTCTATCATTAGTCATTGTGTCCATAGCAACATACATGATGAATGGCAATTATATCATGTGAAGAGTCATTTCTGAATGGATAGACATACACATGACAGATGCAAAGAACACAAGGGTCACATGTGGCCACCATGATTTTCCACACATGGTGTCACAACATGTATATGGACCAAACTTAAAGATGTGCAACACAATTACCCCTCAAAATGTGACTGGATATCCCTACCGTCAAAGTGACCATTGGCGGCGGTGAACTATGCCCCACTGTTAAGAGCCATTTCTTCCCTGCAGCATACTCCATTGGTGTTTGAGTAATAGGACCTACATGACAAGACAAGATAAGTGTTTGTGAGGTCAAAAATCCATGCATACATAATGCAGTTTATATAGTCCAATACAGCATTTCAGGTCACCAAAATGGCAGCTGCCCGACCTACTCTACTGGAATTAGGAACTGCCTGCGACCACCGGCGGAAGTCATCATGGCGGTAGGCGGTTGCAACCACAGTAGACACAGCCGTAGACTAACATTGTTGCCAGTGGTGGTCACTGGCCAACGGTGCTGTCTGTGTATGTGGCGGATGTGACCGTTATGTTTTTCAGATTTACTCACTTGACTGCTGACAATGCTGCCAGCAAGACCTCCAGAACCTGAGCTTCTGTGTGCCGCCTTTGGGAGCAATCTTGCCATGTCCAGCAGATAGGGCCCCTGCCTTCTCTCCAGAGGAGTTGGAGAGGCTAGTTACTGAGGTCCTACCCCTGTATGTACAACTCTATGGTTCACCAGAGGAGCAGGTAAGCCCTTCAAGGGCACAATTTTCTCTGTACTTCACCATCCTTTCCCTCTGCATAGACTAGAACGTGCCCATGTGGGCCAGTTTGACTACTTTTGCGCATGTTTTTGCTGTCTGTGTGGCATCAATGGGATGGGCAATTTGCTGGTATTAGTGTCCAGTGCCAGAAGTTAAGTTCAGTCAAATTGTGTTGTGTGAAGTTTTTGGGGTTCTAGATCATCCTTGTGTTGGATGCATATAACTAGATAAGAAGAAATTACTGCCATCCATTGATATCGCTTTCCTCCTGATTGTTATAAATGTCAGACAACATGTATGTGCATGACACCATAAGCTGTGTATGCAAGTTGTATGAGTCATTCGAGAGTCATGTCAGTAATGCGCTTAGTCCACAGATCTTTCAAACCACAGCTACTCTTGCTAAACTGTTGTGTGTAAGGCATATCATGAGTCATTCTGCCATTCAGGTTGCCACATGCACCACAGGCCAGATTGCTGTTGGCTACATAATGTACTGTCATGCATGGAAGTAATGGGAATAAAGTGTCATATAGGTTTTGTCAGCTCAGCCTGTGGAGACCAGGGCCTGTCACATGTATCTCCCAGTTTGGGACAAAGTCTAGGCTGTGGGAGAATCACTGCAGCTATGCAACTGTGGCTCTTTGCACACTCCTGGTACGTCAGCAGATCCTGGCATGTGGACAATATGAAGCTCTGGGTGGAAAAACCTGCCCTGAATGCCTGGGTCCTGTGATTAGATTAGGTTTGGGTACAGAGGTAAATCATTAATCTAGTCCACATGTGCACTTAGAAACATTGTCAGTGTGTGTCTTGCACTCATGAAAGGTCCCTTACTCCCACGGCTCTGTTCCCACCTTCACACAATGGTCATATTTGTCCTCCTTAGGTGTATTGCATGACTGACAGTCCCACAGTGCAGTGTGTTGATTCCTGAGAGGCCATGATATGAGAGTCAGTGGCTTGGTCTCATAGCAGAAACTGTACAATACATATATTTGTTTTTGGATATCATCTCTGTAGGATGGACACATTTATCCAAAAGAGTGCTCTGCGTTACAGGTATATAGCACATAACCCCACCCCATGAAGTGTCATGAATCTGAAATTTTTTGTCCACACATGGACAGGGAAGGCACTTTCTGTATCCACCATTCCAGCACCTTGATTGTTACTCATGTGCAACGTTAGAGTTTGTAATCGGGCAGTTGCCTGCTGAGACTGCATGCAGTGAGTCATTCTCATAGAGTTTGAATGTGTTGGTCCATTCATGCTTAAGGAGTTTACCCTTTAGAAGCCACATAGGTGTATAGTGTTTAATTGTGGCTCACATCACAGTACTGGTTGCTAGAGCATGGGAAACCTGTCAGTAAGCTTGCTTAGTCATTGAAGGCCATAGGCACGGTAGTGGGTTATTCTGCAGATGAAAATATATATGTCTGTAGTCATATCCCTGTACTTAGTGGCTTGTGGGTGTCATGCTTGGGGAGTATTGACAAATAGAAAAGTCCTAGCTTGATGTTACTGACATGTATGTGACTCAACCATTTGAGATGAAACTTGTGACTTTAATCTCTAGATTTGTCCTTTGCATCTATGCAGATAAATGCCCATCAAAGGAAGGCACTATGAAGAGCCATCACCTGGAAGGTGTGGACCCTTGGAATCCACAGCCATCTGAGCACCTACTGCAGAAAAAGGATGTTGGACTTGAGACATTGGGCCTAGAAAATCACATAGGTCCAGCTGGGGCTGTCCTGCGAAAGTTGGCCGGGTACCTGTCAAACAATGACCTCCTCCTCCCCAAATGGCCTGCATTCTGGCAGTAGCCTACCCAGAGCTTGAAGGGCATTGGAGGATAGCACAGCAGCCACAAAGTGGTGAGTACAGAGCATATTCCTGCCTGTCACACCGCCAAATGAATAGGGGTTCTGACAACTCCCCCTGACGATTAGGGATGAGCTTTGTGTCACAGTAGATGAGTGATTGTTTGTGTAGACATGTCATGTGTTGTATACTGATGTGCCTTGCCTACTGGGCCAGGGACCTAAGACACACAATTATATAATCCACATACCATTTGCTCTCCAGGGATGATATATGCCTGTGTACAGTGATCAATTAAGTGCTGTTTGTTGTTGTAGTGTGTGTAAAGTATATGCAACAGACCACTACTACTCAGTGATAAAGGCCAAAGGTAAGTAAGTGATGAGTCATTGTACTCAGCCATGTGTCTCGGTAAATGAGTATGTTGGAATCTTCCACCCAGAGGCTAGTTGTCTTCAGCATATGACAGATCCTGCTGCCTCACTACAGTCTGTAATATGAAGATAGACATGCATACATGTGATAGAGCCTGCATTGTGCTTTGGATGCAGCTACAGATCAATACTTTCCCTTGATAAGTGGAGAATGCCCATTGTTGATTTATTTGCTGTCCCTGTTGACATTCCTTTTGCCTACATGTCAGCATGTGTCCCTTTCTCATTAGCAAAACATTATTAAGCCACTGTTTCATGCATGGTATACCTGTGTTGATGAGATGATGTCTGTATTCCCTCACATATATGTGCATGGGAACCAGTGTGTGAAATAAGCCATTTACAATGGGGGTACATTTCATGTTGTGCCACATATAGGAGTGTGTCATCATTAGTTTTTGGCTGACACAATCCCTCATGCAGCATAGCATGTCATTTGGCATGTACTACTGTAGTAGCAATGAGGGACATGACAGATTTTTGAGCCACAAGGTACATTGTTATGCCATTGATGTGGCTGCATGTATCAAAGTGCATTGCACATGTGTAATGGGTAAGGTTTCGACCTGATTGATGATATGCATCAAGGAGTGACTAGCAGTTTTGTTTAAATCACATGTGTTTGGGTACAAGCATTCATCCACAGACAGTCAACAGGATCTTCATGACCATAAGGGAGGCAATGATGTAGCTTCCAATTGGGAAAGATGTGGAGGGCCTTCAGCAAATATTTGCAAATGTCTGGGCCTCTCCAGCATCCAAGGGAACAACGGCGTCTACTGATGCAGTCAGATTATGTCATTGTAAGGGTCGACAGACATTACTGGTGATTACCCTGGAGCTTGCTGATTCATTGTGTTGTGGATTTTGCGGACATTTCTCTCTGACATATTGCACATGATGTCTACAGTGTCCATTTCCATGCCACATGTGTGGCCTAGCTGAGCAACATTAGTACTATCTCCATGAGACAAACGTAACTTGGTGAAGTATGCCTAGTCGAATTTCTTTCAGTGTGACATGAGTATTTACATGTCACCTTCTCCAGGCTATTGTACTTTTTGTCAGCAACATGGCAGGATTTTGGAGCATCATTTCTTAATGTTGGGTCATTATTTATGTGACAAACAGATGTCTACATGTCCTTGTGTGGGATCTGTGGGAATGCATTTGGCATTGGCCTTCTATTATATGACAACAGGTAACTGAGGTCTGCTCCATGGGGCAAAGCTTTGAGGGTGATGAATTGATACTATGTTTGCACAACTTCAGCCATGCAATTGTAGTTGCCTGAGATCCTGTATTTCCTGTGAGCTACTGTTGGTAGTTCAGATGACATGCATGCTTATGGTATGGCACATGTTTGGGCCACAAAGGTGGAGTATATAGCTCAGGCCTACTTGACATCATGGTAATGTTTGCAAATAAGAGCTGTTTTTCCAGTAAGATCATGAACATGTGATGACCCTATTTCTCTTTGTATTTGCAGCTTCTGCATCAGCAAGCAAAGGAGACAGAGAACAGCCATTTGGGGATGCACCTGGGCATGGGACCTTGAGGACAACACACCACAGACACAGAGGGACCCAGTGGCCCAGAGGGTAAGAGGAGTGCCACAGGAGTGACCAGAACATCCTCTTCATCATCACATTCTTCCTTCAGTGGACACTCCCTAGCGATGGAGGATTCATCGGGGCACCCCTATACTATGTTTGTCTCCCATTCTATCACCTCCCACCCTGTTGCTCCCTCCTCATATGGCTGTGGCCACACACCCAAGAGGGTGGGCATCTCCTTTGCTGCAGGTACCTCTTCCCCAGTCCCTGTCACCGCTGCTGCCCTCAGTGAGGAGTATCTCTGTGGGTCAGACAGCCATTGTGTATGCCAGCCAGAGACTGCTAACCCAACTCCAGGAGACAAATACATTTCTGGAAGCCATTCATGGTGCAACATCTGGCCTAGAGGTCTTTTCTGGCTCTGGCCTCTACAACGACAGCAGCCAGTCAGCCCCCACCTTCCGTCCCCCCTCCACCACCCTCTTCCAAATCCAAATACCCCATTCCCCAACCAACCCAAATCAATCCACATGCACCCACCTCAAAACACAAGAGAAACACACATAGACACAAGCTCCATAAAACACACCGGCACACAAGTAAATAACTAACACCCACAGATACAACATCAGTCACCACTTCCTTAGACACCAGAACATCTCCAGCATAACAGACATGATGTCAAGCAAACCTACGGGCACTAACACAACAGTGAGTCACACAGCCACCATACCCAGCATACCTGCAGACACCACACCAACAGACACACAGACATCTATCACTACCAGCATACCCGCAGATACCACAACAGACACACACATCCACCACTCCATCCCCTACCACCTTCACCTCCCATAACACACAAATGCACATACTCACCCAAGCAACAGACACCACCCAAATGCACTTGTTAGATCTGACAGCCTTAAGGTGGTCATCTCCCAACCTTTTGCCTGCCTCCCTCCACTTTTCTGACACTGTTTGTGCTGGTTTTAGGACTCTGGGCACTTTACCACTGCTAACCAGTGCTGAAGTGTGTATGCTCTCTCCCTTAAACATTGGTGCATACCCAATTGGCATATTTAATTTTCTTATGAGTCCCTAGTAAAGTACACTACATGTGCCCAGGGCCTGTAAATTAAATGCTGCTAGTGGGCCTGCAGCACTGATTGTGCCACCCTCCTAAGTAGCTCCTTAACCATGTCCCAGGCCTGCCATTGCAAGGCCTGTGTGTGCAGTTTCACTGCCACTTCGACTTGGCATTTAAAAGTACTTGCCAAGCCTTAAACTCACCTTTTTCTACATATAAGTCAACCCTAAGGTAGTCCCTAGGCAACCCATAGGATAGGGTTCTTTGTAGGTAAAAGGCAGGACATGTACATATGTGTTTTATATGTCCTGGTAGTGAAAACTCCTAAATTAATTTTCCACTACTGTGAGGCCTACTCCTTTCATAGATTAGCATTAGGACTGACCTCACATATTTTTTGAGTGGTAGATTCTGATCAGAAAGGGTTAACCAGGTCATATTTAGTATGGCCAGGATGATAATAGAAAATCTTGCTTATTGGTGATGTTGGATTTATATTAATATTTTAGAAATGCCTCTTTTAGGAAGTGAGCATTTCTCTGCACTTAAAAACAATCTATGCCTTACAGCCTGTCTCCAATCAATGATTGGGCTGGGCTGCTTGACAACTCCCTTGTGCATTTCACTCTGAAAACCACAAGACAGGACACTCAGTCACACCTGCACTCACTTGCATATTGAATGGGTATTCCTGGGCTGGGAGGTGGAGGGCCTGACACTTACATTTCAAAAGCTAGTGGCCTGCCTCCACACAATGGACTGTCAAACCCCCTACTGGGACCCTGGCAGACAGGACTGTACTGAAAGGGGAACTTGTGCACTTCAAAGCATTTTGGGGTATATAAACTGGGTCTCTGACCCCATCAACACAGACCCTTCTGGATCTACCCCTGCACCCTGTCAAGAGGAACTGCCTGACTGCCCACAGTACTCATCTGGACTGTTTTGCTGAGAAGTACTACTGCCTCGCTGTTGCCCTGCTGCCCTGCTTGCCTCTGATTGTACTGAGGAGGGAGGACTCTGGCTTCCCCAAAAGTGGTCCCCAAGGGCTTAGATTGAGCTTGCCTCCCGCTTTTTTAAGTCAAAGGGCGAAAAAGACTTTACCCCTTTTCAGAAAGGCTCCTTGTGCTTCAAAAAGCAACGCACCGCCTGCTGAAATTGACACAAAGCCTACATTGCGACTGAGAAACCGCCGCACATCTGACCGGAATGTCACAGCCCAACTTCCCAACAGTAAATTTGATGCAGCACCTGCCTTGCAACAGAAAATTTGACACATTGCTTACCTCATCGACGCAGTGCCCGTGTCTACTTCCAGCGCATCAAGATTTTCCCTGCATCATCCCTGGGCATCAAAAGATCCCTGCATTCCAGTGAGGAACTAAGACCATGCACCGAAAAACGACACAAACCCATTGCAGCATGGAAAGAAATGACGCATCATTTGTGCTGCATCGAAAAATCCGATGCAACACCCTATTTTTCCACACATCTCCGTGCGTGATATTTTTGATGCACACCAGGTACTGTGTGTAACAAAGAGACATCTGTTCATTTTTAAGGACTAAGGCCCTCATTATAACCCTGGCGGTAAATCCCACTTTCCGCCGTGTTGAAGACTGCCAACATACCATTGCGGCAGAGGAATTCCGCTACCGATATTACGCCCCACATCTCAGAATCCACCACAAAACAGACACCCACACAAGCCCGCCACACCAAAGGTCAGTGATAAACTGGCGATACCAAAACCCACACTGTCACACCAACAGGAATAAGTCCACACTATCACGACCCACGAATCAAAGCGACGGTCTTTCAACCGCGGTAATCCATTGGCGGTACACACAGTCGTGTTCAAAATATACACACATTACAAAACACAACTACATTGGACAATTCAAAATATACACACTTGATACACATACACACACCACACCCACACACTCACACCATTATAAAACACACACCCACATTACCCACAAACCCTTACACCGTAAAATTTAGAAGAAGGCCAGAGAGAGAGATTAGCAAACACAACACCAGCATACACAGACACACAACACCATCACCTATACAACATCCACGCACCTCAAACAACACACACCAACACATCCCCCCACACATCACAACAGACAGCACCTCACACATCACCCAAACCACATCATGGCACCTCAAAGACACCCCAGATTTTCAGAGGAGGAGCTCAGGGTCATGGTGGAGGAAATCATCCGGGCAGAGCCACAGCTTTTCGGATCACAGGTGCAGCACACCTCCATTGCGAGGAAGATGGAGCTATGGTGGAGAATCGTCGACAGGGTCAACGCAGTGGAACAGCATTCAATAACACGGGATGACATCAGGAAGAGATGGAATGACCTACGGGGAAGGTGAGTTCGGTGGTTTCAAGACACCAGATTGCTGTACAGAGGACTGGCGGTGGACCCCCACCTCCTCCCCCACAACTAACAACAGGGGAGGAGCAAGTCTTGGCAATACTGCATCCTAAGGGCCTCGCAGGAATAGCAGGAGGACTTGACTCTGGTAAGTCAAATCTTTACTACCATATCCCCCACACCCCATCTGCATGCCATCACATACCCCCACCCTTACCCTCACTCCCATCACTCCATCATCTCACATATGTGCCACTATCACAACCCACACATCTCAATACCAAGGCCCTGCATGCAACACCTATGCATGGACCACCGTCACCAAAGCATGTCCAGTACAAATACTCACACAGACCCCAAACCAACTATCACAAAAGGGCAAACATAATGATGCAAGCACAGGAGTAGAGGGTACCTCACCCAATGCACAAGATGGCACACACAGATACTAAAACTATGCATTTACACCCCAACAGGACCCATACCCAACGTCACTGGACACGAGGTGTCAGACATATCCAGTCCCCCCACAGAAGAGGCCCACAGTGATGACAGCAGCTCTGCACACCTGGATCAAGATGACCATCCCGGCCCATCAGGGACCTCGGGACAGTCGGTTCCCCTGACACTGTCCCAAACCACCACAGAACCTCCCCCCTTAGGAAACACCACCACAGCACCCACCCAGCGGGCCCATCCCTCTGTCCCTAAGACACTTCAATCAACAGTGTGTCCACCACTACAGGGAACCCAGGCAAACCCACCAACCCAAGAAAATAAGGGACCTGGGGTAAGTGGCAGTGGGCACACGGTTCAGGGGACAGAGGCACAGGATAACAGGGAAGCTGGGAGGACTGCTGTGCGACAGGGGGAGGACAGGCCCTGGGAACCGAACTTCCACAAGGCCCTCTCCAACATCATGGGAGCTTACCACCATTCCCAGGAAACCATGGGCACTGTACTGGCCAAGTTTGAGGAGACCCAGCTGCTGCAGGAGGAACACTACCTGGGGATCAGGGAGGACGTGAAGTCCATTAACACCACCCTGGTCACCATTGCAGGGGTGCAGGCAGACCTTGTCAACACCATGAGGGACACACCAACGGGCCCCTGACACTAGCCTGGATGATGAACAGCCCTCCACCTCCGCCGGCGCTAGTGGACAGGAGGCACCGCCACAGGACCAACAGGCCACCAGCACCCCACCCCCTGCAGAAGGAAAACCACCCCGCAAACGGTCCCTGAGATCTAGGAACAAGACAGAGAACATTGCCAAGACCCCCGCCTGGAAATAAAACCCTCCTGAATGTCACCCTTCTGTCCCACTGTGTCACCCTGTCCACCTTAAACTGCCATTGCTCCCCTTCCTATGCCCCATTGGACAATGCACCTGTGAGACCAAGAGACTGGACTCTGCCATGGATATTCCTCCACCATCACCCCAGCCCATTTCACACACACCTCCACTTATTAGCACAAAAATAAACACCCTTGAATCACCCAAAAATCTGGAGTCAGTCTGTGCTTTCACAAATGTGTAATTGCAAAATCTCTGGAATATAGCAATATCAATGTACTTGTTCACATACCAATGTTACACAGCTGCAGGCCAGGAGTAAACATAGCAGAGGGCACAAATTGGGATCCAGATCTGGGAAATGGAAAGCCAAAGTGACAAGTCAGGGTCCATACACAGAGGTAAAAAGGCAGACTTATGCCAGTTCCTACAATAGTATGAGATGTGGGAAGCAGTTCCATCTTCTTACATGTGTCTCACTGGAAGTATTGCATGATGATGTTGTTTCAGTTGTCTACATCTTCTTCTTCTGCCTCCTCTTCTGCACTGTCCACAGGCTCCACAGGTGCCACAAGACCAGCACAAGCCCCATGCTCCTGCAGAAAAGGCACCTGCTGTTGCAAAGCCAGGTTGTGCAACATACAGCAGGTCACGATGATCTGGCACACCTTCTTCGGTGAGTAGTATAGGGAGCCACATGTCAGATGGAGGCACCTGAATCTGGCCTTCAGGAGGCCGAATGTGTGCTCTATTATCCTACTAGTTTACCCATGTGCCTCATTGTAGCGTTCCTCTGCCCTTGTCCTGGGATTCCTCACTGGGGTCAGTAGCCATGACAGGTTGGGGTAACCAGAGTCACCTGCAAATATCGAGGGACAACTGTTGGATATACTCCAAACATTAGTGAATCTCCCATACCCAGACAGCAAATGAAACTGTGTGTGGACTTTAGACTTACCTATTAGCCACACATGGTGCCTCTGGAGTTTCCCCATCACATAAGGGATGCTGCTATTCCTCAAAATGTAAGCGTCATGCACTGAGCCAGGATACTTGGCATTCACATGGGAGATGTACTGGTCTGCCAAACACACCATCTGCACATTCATAGAATTGTAGCTTTTCCGGTTTCTGTACACCTCTTCATTCCCGCGAGGGGGGATAAATACCACATGTGTACCAACAATGGCACCTATGATGTTGGGGATATGTCCCAGGGCACAGAAGTCACCTTTCACTGTGGGCAAATCCTCCACTTGAGGGAAAACGATGTAGCTTTGCATGTGTTTCAGCAGGGCAGACAACACTCTGGACAACACTTTAGAGAACATTGGCTTGGACATCCCTGATGCTATGGCTACTGTTGTTTGAAAAGACCCACTGGCCAGGAAATGGAGTACACACAGGACCTGCACTAGAGGGGGTATTCCTGTGGGATGGCGGATAGCTGACATCAGGTCAGGCTCCAACTGGGCACACAGTTCCTGGATTGTTGCACGATCAAGTCTGTAAGTGATAATGATGTGTCTGTCTTCATTTGTCGACAGGTCCACCAAGGGTCTGTACACCAGAGGATGCCACCATCTCATCACCTGCCCCAGCCGAAGTGCCCTATGGAGGAGAACGGTGAGCAGAGGGTCACACAACACTTAGGTATCACAAGGCTGTTCAGCAAAAACGTAAAATTTTCTTTATGTACCTTTGTCTGTCCGTACTCCTGGCCTAAATAGGTGTGACACAGTTATTTGGCCTGCCATGTGGCACCCTGAAATGGCGGCTGCCTGACATGTAAGGTGGGACAAGGGGAAATGAGGTAACTGCGCTGGCATTGTACACAGTCGCGATAGGCGATCGAAACACCGGCGCAATTCAGCATTAGTTATAATTAGGCCCTATGGGTTCCAGGAGCCAATGACAATGTACGCCGGCAGTGACGGTATGCACCGCCGCAAACGTGGCCACCATTTTCTATCAGTTCCCTCACTTGATACCTGACCTTCAACAGGAGAGGACCTACACTGCAAGTGCTGCTGTGACCTGTCTGAAAGCGACAATGGCTACAGTGTCTGGGGAAAGGGCCCCTGCCTTCACTTTGGAGGAGTTGGAGAAACTGGTGGATGGGGTCCTCACCCTGTACACGCAACTGTACGGTCCTCCAGACAAACAGGTGAGTACACTGTGAGCATGGTGGATGGCACATGATTTTATGGAGTGTTGAGGATGGAAGGGGGGGGGACAGGCCAGCATGGGAGGATGGTGTGTGTTTGTATGTCTGGGCCAGGGTGGGAGGTTTGTGGGCAATGTGTGAGAAGAACTGTACGGGAGAGTAACATCCATTCTAACTTCACTTTTCCTCTAGGTCAGCGCCCACCAGAAGAAGGGTATTTGGCGTGCCATCGCCAAGGGAGTGCGGACCCTGGGGGTCTACCATAGACGGAGCACCCACTGCCAGAAAAGATAGGAGGACCTGCGCCGCTGGAGCAACAAGACAGCGGAGGCCCAGTTGGGGATGGCCTCCCAATGTGGAAGGGGTGCCCATCGCAACATGACCCCACTGATGTATGGGATCCTAGGGGTGGCATATCTGGAGTTGGATGGGCACTGGAGGGCATCACAGCAGCCACAAGGGGGTGAGTACACTCTGCTGACTCTGCGCGCTTGACGAGGTGTCTGGGTGGGGGTGGTGGGCTGTGGTTTCCCCTAGGCCAGGGCAGACGCGCAAAGGTAGATCCATTGATTTGCAGGCTCATTCCCACTCCAAACCCAAAGGTGGTATTTGCCCTCCACTGCTAGTCAGGCTCCCACGGGTTCCAGCTGTGCATGAAATGGTTCTAGACAGAGTCCCCCTTAGGCATGTGATTTTCCCTTGCACTGTTAGTGCATGGCTTAGTGCATAGGGCTGCTCCCTGTGTGTTGTGTCCGCCAGCGGTAGTGGTGTTGCATACATTGACCGTGTGTCTCTTCTGTCTCCCCCCCTTTTTGTTTTGTCACCCTGTTCCTGCGTGCATTAGCATCATCTGGCGGAGGAGCAGTGGCACTGAAGCAGGAGGGAGCTGCATCCTACATGGCCCTGGAGGGTGAAGTAACGGAGTCGGAAGGCACCAGTGGGACGGAGGGTGAGGGGAGCTCCACGACGGGGACAGGAGGAGACACCAGCGACAGCGACTCCTCCTCTGATGGGAGCTCCCTTGCGGTGGCGGGCACCTCTGTGCCCACCGCATCAACAGGTACAGCTGCCACCCCACTACAAGCACTGCCCTCCCAGCAGGCCCTCAGCCTGTTTCCCGTGCCCACTCACCCAGGAGGATGGGCATCTCCTTCGCCCCAGGCACCTCAGGCTGTGCCCCAGTCATCCCTGCTGCCTTCAGTGAGGAACTCCTGAGATGCCTCACTGCTGGGCAATCTATCATTTTGAATGCCATCCAGGGTGTTGAGACGCATTTGCAGCAAACCAAGGCATACCTGGAGGGCATTCATTCTGGCGTGGCGGCCCAACAGAGAGCATTTCAGGCTCTGGCCTCAGCAATGTGGGCAGCCATTGTCCCTGTGTCCAGCCTCCCCCCTCCAACTTCCTCCACCCAGACCCAATCCCCTGTACCTCAGCCTATCCCAAGCACACCATCAGACCAGCATGCATACTCATCAACACACAAGAGTGGACATGGCAAACATAAGCACCACACACCCCACCGGCACTCACACAAGCACCATCCCCATCCCCATACAGACACACCAACATCCACTGTCTCCACTGTGTCTCCCTCCTCCACATCCTCCTCCTCCCTCCCTGTCTCGTCTCCACTCACAGCTGCATGCACTACATCCTCAGCCACTACCTCCATCACCAGCACACCCATCACCACACACCGCTCACGTGCAATCACCACCCCCACTACCATTCACACATCCCCTTTGTCCTCTCCCAGTGTGTCTGTGAGCCCTCCTCCCAAACTACACAAACACAGGCACACACCCACCCAACAGCCATCCACCTCATAACAGCCTCCGACCCATGCACCTTCACCCAAATTCGGCAAACATACACCTCCTACAACCATTACCTCTTCCTCCACTCCCAAACCCCCTCCATCTTCCCTTCCCAGTGTGTCTAAGAAACACTTCCTCACAAACTTTGACCTCTTCCTTACACCTCCCCCCGTCCTTCTCCTAGGGCCAGGCTGTCCAGGTCCCAGCCCAGCACCTCTGCCACCAAATCCTCAAGCACAGTGGTCCCAGCAACTCCGGTCTCATCGCGGGCACCACCCATCAGGGCTGCCAGTGTGCCACCTAGCGAGGCCAAGGAGCAGGCCATTCCACCACTTGCCAAGGTGAACAAGGTGCCCACATGCCGGAGGGAGAAGCCGCACCTACCAGCAAGCAAGGGCTCCTCCAAGCCAAAAGGGGACAGTGGCAAGGCACCAGCAGTGACATCAAAGGCGGGGAAGGGACACAAGCTGAAGAGCAGGTCAGGACAGGGCACAGTGGCTCCGGATGAGGGACCAGAGTCACCTCTTCTGTCAACCACAACATCAATCTGTACGGTGCCACCTGCACATCTGCTGCCTCAGCAACAGTCCCCAGCATCATCCCCAGTGGGCAGCCGTCCGAGGCTGCGAGGCTGCAGGAGATATCCGGCTGTGTTCCTCAGCAGGTGCAGACACATGCACCACCACCAGCACCTCCGCCACAGACACCACCACAAGCCCCGCCACCAGCCCCGCGACGTGCTCAGACAGTGCCACCACAGCTTACATGGCAATCATCCCCAGTGGGCAGCCGTCTAAGGCTGCTGGAGACGTCCTGGACCCTGCCCAGCATACTTGAGGCATGACTCCCAGCACTGATTGTACCTGCAGGTGGCAGGCGAAGTCACAGAAGGGTGAAGTGTGTCTCTGCCTCCATGGAGTATCATGCTACCTGTTCCCAGGCAATCTCGTGGCACACACACCCAGGTGAGGGAATGGGACCTGCCACACTGCATGTGAAGCACTCTGGGCACGAAGCCCCCTCCAGAACCAGTGGAGAATCACATCCACTACTTCAGTCCTTGGCAGGATGAAGCCCTATGGGCACAAAGCCCCCTCCAGAACCAGTGGAGAATCACATCCACTACCTCAGTCCTTGGCAGGATGAAGTCCTCTGGGCACAAAGCCCCCTCCAGAACCAGTGGAGAATCACATCCACTACCTCAGTCCTTGGCAGGATGAAGTCCTCTGGGCACAATGCCCACTCCAGAACCAGTGGAGACTGTTATCCACTTGAGAGACTGTAGCTTTGCACTCCCCAGGATAAAGTAGTGGGCAAACCACCCACTGGAAAGACTTGCGAGACTGTGGCTTTGCAATCCCCAGGATACAGCAGTGGGGAAACCACCCACTGAAAAGACTTGAGAGACTGTGGCTTTGCACTCCCCAGGATACAGCAGTGGGCAAACAACCCACTGTAGAGACTTGAGAGACTGTGGCTTTGCACTCCCCAGGATACAGCAGTGGGCATGGAGCCCCCTCGTGGAGCAGTGGTGTCGTCCGTTCATCCGGCTGAGGTGCCCCCCCTACTCCTCCCCCTGAGGTGCCAATTTATTTTCCATTTGATGCCCCTGCAGTGTTCTCTCCGTTTCGAGTCAGGTGTCTTGTGTGGGCTTCGCCCATGCATTTTGGGACACTGATCCACGGACAATGATTTAATTTATATCCGGACTTGTGCAGTTGGGTTACACATTTGTATATACAATTTTTTTTAATTTGCCCTATCTGATATTTAATAGATTACACTCGTTACAATCATTTCCTTTTGTCCTTGCGTTCTTCCAGGGGATGACGGGGTGTATATGTAATGTTGCATGTATTTGTGTGTATGGTGTTGTGGGTGAGGGTGGGGCTTGGGGGTGTTGCGTGTTGTGTGTGTGTGTGTCACTCTCTGTTCCCTCCCCTCTCCCCTGTGTGCTAGGTGCAGTACTCACTGTTGTCATCGCCGGCGTCTTTCCTGCTCCTGATACAACAGGAGGTAGACCAGCATGGGCAGGACCTGTAGTTCGGGCTCCATGGCGTCCTGATTCCTTGTTGGGTGTCGAGAGGTGAGTGGTTTCTGTTCCAAGTCCTGTTTCCGATGCGCTTTTGATAGCATTGGTACCACCCTGGAAAAGGTAGCGGATAGGCGTGTTGTAATACAGTGGGCGGAACCGTGTGTTCCGCCTGTCTGTTGGCAGTTACCGCCGCGGTGTTTGTTTCTACCGCCATGGCGGTCAGAGTATTAGAGTGGCTGTTTATGTTGGCGGTTTCCACCATGGTCGTGATTCCATTTTTTTTTCCACCGATCTGTTGGCGGTATTAAAGCTGCTTTTACACCGACCGCCAGTGTTGTAATAAGGGCCAAAGACTATTTTAAGCCTTTTAAAAGTGATATTTTAACTTTTGATTATTGGATCTTTGTCGTTTTTACCTTATTTTATTCAAACAAATATCTATTTTTTCTAAACCTGTGTGGTGTATTTTTGTGGTGTTTTCACTGTGTTAATGTATGACTGCATGAACCAATACTTTACACATTGCCTTCTAAAATAAGCCTAACTGCTCAGTGCCAAGGTGGACACAGGATAATTTCAATTGTGTGTGACATACCCTGACTAGGATTGTGGTTCCTCCTAGTACAAAGGTGTATACCTCTGCCAACTAGAGACCCCATTTCTAACAACAAGCATACCTCCCACATGCATGCACCCACAACATCCACACCGAGACAGCAGACAACCAGTCCCTCAACCTGCAAATCCCCACCCCTTCTGCTTACAGTCCCTGTGTACCTAAGAGCGTTTTTTATTTGACCTTGACCTTTTCCCTGTTCCCTCCACCCCATCCCAAACCCGAAGGCTGACCCACCTCCCAACCCCTCCATCCTACCCCAAGTCCTCCCCTGTCACACCTGCCCCCATGCAACACCAAAATACATCCCCCCGGAAGAAACCCACCACTCCCGAAAAGTACTCTACTCCTCCCAAACCCAAGACCAAACCTAGCCCTCCCAAATCTGACCCCCCCACACCCAAGGATGATTCCTGGGGTGCCTGCCTGCCCACTTGATGCACCTTCCTGCGGAAGTTCCCTGTCAGTTAGGAGTCAAGTAACGGCACAATGATGTGCCTGTGCAGGAACATATGGACTGGCCAATGACCTTGGACTTTCAAAAAATTACATATAATAAACCCAAACAGTAGTTTTTTGGGGTATACATTTGTCCCTTTACCACTTTTATATTGTTCCTGAGTGAATTGTGTTGTCTGCCTACAGTTGTGTGTGTTTCATTCTGATTAATTTGCTGTTGCTTGCAGTATATGAATTTGTGCGCAGTGCGGGTGTCCCCGAAGAGAGGGATATATGTTGGTTCTATCTATATTTGTGTGTAGATTCAATGGTGGTGTCATGGCATTATGCAGTGTTTGGTATGGTGAGCATTTAATCTTGTGTTGTCCAATGTGAGCATGTATGGTGTTAGACTTGTCCCCCTGATAAGGCTTATGGATTCATTTAATGTGCTGCAGCTTGTGTTTTGTTCATGCCGGCATAAAATGTGGTAAGTTGTGGTCCCTTTGTTTGCATTTGACTGTGCATGTGTCCATTTAGCTGTGTGCACCTTGCAGTTACTTCATGTAGAGGTATGTCCCATGCCGCTGGAGTCGTATGTGCATGCTTGCCTTGCACTTCCACATTGTGCAGATAGGCATGTCACTTGGGTCTAGTATTGTTTGTCTCAGAGATACATGTAGGCCAGCTCCTGTGCAAATGTTGTTTAAGGGGCATAAGCAAAGTGATATGTGTCCCAGTGCAGCCTCCTTCCTTGAGTGCACAAGATCTTATAGACTAAAAAGCGAGAAACATGTTGACCTTGATTCAATATTAGTACAGGGGATCCTGTACATACATACACTACACTCTAAGTTGAGAGGTTTAATGATAGTTATCAATACTTTTTCTTTTCCCTTTTTTTGGGGAGACTAGAACTTATCTTGCTCCCTCCTTTCACTTCTGTTTTTAATCATGACAGGTTAGATATCCTAATAAAATACGTTTTACCTCTAGTCATTTTTAACAGCACTCCTTCCCTTTTTGCATACCAATCCTACTTCATAAAACACACTGACTGGCTATTATTCATTGTCAAAAGATCTCCTGCAAAGAGCCCCCACGTGGGGCCCGTCTGGCATTGTAGTGCCGACTTGATGAGGAGCATAGCCCAATGATGAAGCATGTCACCATATGGTGAGTGAGGGCTCTTGTTCCAAAAGATCTGGATTTTAAGGAAACTTTGAAATATAGGAAACCGTTTTTCTCGTGGAACTGTGCATACCTTTTTGAGTTACATATTCAGAGTTACCACTGTGAAGCTACATATATATATTGACCTACATGTAGTGCACACTTATGATGGCATCCCCGTACTCACGAAGTCTGGGAAAATGGGCCTGGATGATGTAGGGGCACCTCTGCTAGTGCAGGGGTGCCCTCACACACAGTAAATTTGCACCTAGCCTTCAGGGTCTGAAGGTTAGACATACAGGTGACTCATAATTTACCTGGTGCAGTGAAAAAGGCTGTGAAATAGTGGTTGCACTATTTCACTCAGGCTGCAGTGGCAGTCCTGAAGGAGTGTTTGTCTAAGCTCCTTATAGGTGGCAAAAGAAATGCTGCAGCCCATAAGGATCTCCTGGAACCCCAATTCTCTGGGTACCTAGGTACCATATACTAGGGACTTATAATGGGGGTCCAGTGTGCCAATTGGAATTGGAATATGAAGTCACTAAACTATAGTGACTAATTTGGTAAGCAGAGAGAGCCTAAGCACTGGAGTTTTGGTTAGCAGAACTTCAGTGACACAGTTAAGCATACTGACAACACACACATAGGCCACATGCTATGAACACTGGGGTCCTGGCTAGCAGGATCCCAGTGAGACAGTGAAAACACACTGACACATACACTCATAAACGGGCCAAAAGTGGGGGTAACCATGCTAGAAAGAGGCTACTTTCTAACAATCCATATCTTCCCTAGCCACTGTTTTGCCTGCACTGGTGGCAAGATGGCATTCCCAGGCCATCCTCCCAAGGGCTAATTATCTGCACATCTTAGCAATTTCTTGACAAAGATAGAATTGGCAAGCTGCTCAAATGTCAGGTCAATAGAAACAATACCATAGGTACTTGCAACAATAAGATTAACATCAAAAGACCTTTGTACAAGGTCTATGCTTTATGTAACACTACATTTTTGAAGGTAGATGCCACAATACAACCAGTAACATTGTATCATTCACATTAAGAGTTTGAGCTGCCACTGTGTACACAGAGGACACAGATGAGACTGCCACTAACCCCTGGAGTAAGCACTCTGTGAAGAAGACACTCCTGGACATCTGGACATTGAGGATGGTTCTGTCCTATCTGGGCAACCCGGTCAGAAACCAACAGTGATTCTCACTGTGGCCACATCAACAGCTCTCATCCCGGTTGCCTGTACATCACAGGCAACCATTCAGCCCCTAACCTGTGCTCCAAGCACAGTGTCCACCATCTCATGCTCCCCAGTCCTGGATCCTGAGTTGCAGTGCAACACTTGCAACAATGATGATGCAGGAACTTGTAGGAGGGGACACCCTGGGGCAAGGGCACAGGACTGTCTGAGTAAGGTGCTTGGGGCGATGCTGTAGGACAATGGGGTGAGGCTCCTGGGGCTCCCCCTGACCAGGACACCACCAGCCACATCTTGGGGGTCTATCAGGAGTCCCAAGGCATGATGGGTCAGGTATTGACTAACTCCAGTAAATCAAGCAGCTACAGAGGGACATCATTAGGGATATGGGTGAACAGGGAGAGGCTCACAATCCCAATATGGCCTCCCCCACAAGGTTGATGAGGGACATTAACACCACCCTTATCAGGCACTACAAAACCACCCTTCCCCTTCTTTTGGCGCATTAACACCATGCCCTTCTTTATCAGTGCCAGACCCTTGAAGGGAGCCCATGCCAGAGGTACAAGCCCTAGACACCCCTGCTTCTGTGGCAGCCAACCCCTCCCACCTAGCAAGCGGGGACATAAGATGAAGAATCCAGGAGGTGCGGATGGCAAGACATCCACCACTGCAGCAAGTGACCTCTTCCTTAAGGATTTCCTTTGTGTGCCACACATTAACTTTATGGACTGATTCTGAACTATCAACCAGTGCCAATGTGAGAAGTACTCTGGACTGTTGACTCCCAATGGTGTAACATAAACTCCTATGATTTCATTCACCATGACTGACACCTTCACTTCATTATTTTCCTTCTTTTCTGTCCACATTTTATTTACTGTACCAGCACAGTCATAAATTCTCCCTTCACAAACTCATTGTTGGTTTGTTTAATTTCAACATTTTGCTATGTAGAGATGTAAGACCTTATGAACCATATGATGAAGACATACCTCACCTGTGCTGTTGTAGACTGAATCTTGCTCTACCCAAAACTGCTGGTTTAAGGAGGACAGTACTTATGTTTGTAGGTGACTAGGTCAATCCTACAACATGTCACAACTGTCGTCCAAAGCCCATCTGGCTCACAAGCAGTACCTCACCAGAAACCTAAATATTAAAAGGTGATTTGTGGCAGCCTTTACAAATGGACTCAAAAGTGCGACATCTCAGAGAAGTCGTGTTTAAATGGAGATTACCCCTTTCTAACATGAACAACATGTCTCAGCCAAACACAAAGGCAATGAAGAGATGCAGTAAAGTTTCAATAGGTTTTATTGACAAGACTGCAAGCCACGATAAGTTGCATGGGCTGCAATGATTAGGATAAGGAATAATGCCAGGAGGAGAACGGTCAAAACAAGAGTCATGAACACAAAGACCCCCCACCATCTTGCAAAAACATAAAATGACATAAGATATTAAATATGTCCTAAGACAGTGGTTCCCAACCTGTGGTCCGGGGACCCCTGGGGGTCCGCGAAGCCTTCTCAGGGGGTTCGCGAGAGCCTAGAAAATTAAAAAATATTAACAAATATTGACAAATTAGGTCCCCAGCTTCCAGTAATGACTCAGACGGGGGTCCCCGGATTCCCATGATGATTCAGTGGGGGTTCCTGGGTTCCATTATTGTTAAAGTGGGGGTCCACAGGAATCAAAAGGTTGGGAGCCACTGTCCTAAGACTCTAATATGATGCGCCTACCCTCTAACCTAAAGAGAGCTAGGTGTGTTAAGCCTAATCTGCCAGTACCCTGCCCAAGAGAAGAACCCCCAACCCTTGATACCTTGGAATGAGGTCTCTAGATCAGACTCCGTGGGAACACGAAACTGGGTCAGCATCAATGTGACATGTAGCATCAATAGCGTTGATGGCATCTGGTAGGAATCCCTCTAACTATCTGTCTGTGTAAGGTGTATTTATACAGATCTGATCAGACTCCTGATGTAGGCCTGTTCCCAATCAATAAATAACAAGACATGCTTGGGATGACAATTACATAAACAATTCCCTCAAAAGCGCAAAGAGGGAAAGTACCTAATATGAATACCTACATTTTGTTTATCTTTGGCACTGATAGTGATGCCTTAGTACAGTGGCACTGGTAACATGAAACTAAAACATTGGCCTAACGAAAAACAATGCAGCCATCTTGGAAAGATAGAATTAAATAATTGTGTTAAAACATAGCAAACTAAGTATGGTAAAAGTCACTGGGTGATGGGGGCACAAGTCTGCAAGCCAGAAGGCTAAGCTAATTCCTGCTTCCCGTTAAAGCAAGATAGGATTCACTACAGTGTTAGGAGGGATATGTTACAGGTACACAATGTCCAGCTCAGGATTACAATAATTACACACAAGCACATCAGTACAAGTCTCTCATCACACCAAACATTTTATTTAAGTGTACAGCACTTAGGCTGTCCATATGTGTGGACCTTTGTGACATGAGGTTGTGTGACTCACACTGAGTCAAAATGCATCTTCCAGGGTACAGCACCCCAGACCACAGAAGGGAGGGATGTGCCAGACATTGTCCTGTCGAATAGACAAACATTAAAGTGGTTGATGTCTCCAGCTTGAGCTTTATCACATAACACACCAAAGTAATCCACCATCACATAATCTTGATACAGACAGATGGCAGTACAACAGTCCATGATAACAGGCCCATCATAATCCAATGACCATGAATCTGGTGGTATGACACAAACATATGTCAGTGGTGTGGCACACCCACTGGGGCCTGCAATGACGAAACGCATCTACAGCTACGTACCTTTCACACAAGAAGAGTGTGTAGCCATTGAATGACGCACACAATGCAATTGGCCCAACACGCCACACCAACCAAGTCCAACCTGCACTTCAGACCTTCCCCCCAAAACTTGGCACAGGTCTCACACACCAAATCTGTGACCTATATTACCTGGAACAATCCATGTCCACATTGGATGTCAGAACAGCATTGCATACCTGCCAATGTCACAACTCTGAAATGCCCACATGAGGATGTCATGGTGAAGGTACATGTGCAAAGGCAAAACAAGGAGTATAGGTGTGTAAACTTACCTATTACACAAATCACATAGCAAGCATCTGGAAACGTAATTAATTTGAAATGAAACTGACACAAATAAATGCAAAAGCCATCCTATAAGCAGCCTTTGGCTGAATATTATAGAGTAGCAGCTTTCTAGTTGTTGCTAAGCACTCAGCTCCACACATTCTCACAACTACAGTCCATTGCACAGTCACAGTCATGACATTCACATGACATATTACACTCATGAAAAATAGCTGTTAATGAGACCTTCAAACAAGTCAACTCCTTCTATTTACCACTGTCATCCTTATTTGGCATTTCAGGCGTTTTGCTTGGTGGTACTGCAGGCTCCCTCTTCTCTGGAATGCTTGGGATGTTCCTCCACAAGGCAATGCTGTGGAGAATGCAGCATGCCACAGTGATCTGACACACTTTTGCAGGTAAGTAGAGTAGGGTTCCACCAGTCCTGTCCAGAAACCTAAATCTGGCCTTCAGGAGAGCCCAAAAGCCCGCTAAACTACCCGCCCTATTCGTCAATGGGCCTCACCGAAGCGGACTTCCCCTGGTGTAGGTAGATTCCTTATTGACATCAACAACCAAGGGCGGTTTGGAAATGTGGAGCCTCCTGTTACGTAATGGGACATATGTGCAACAATGAGTCACTCAATTCATGATTGTAGCACCAGACATTACACACACACAAATAGGAAAGATGTTACTTACCAACAGCCAGGCCCTCTCTGGGTACAGTTGTGACATCAGCCTAGGTATGTTAGTGTTCTGCATTATAAAGGAATCTTGGGTTGACTGTGGATAAAGGGCAAAGACCTGCAAAATGTAAAGATCCGCAAAACAGACAACTTGCACATTGATGGAAGGGACATACTTTCTGTTGTGGAATACTTGTTCATTGGCCTGCGGTGGGACCAAGCCAACATCTGTGCCATCATATAGGATGTGGCAAAAATGTTAAAAGTCTGCCTTCATCGGGGAAGCTTGATATAGCTGTCCAAGTGTTTCAACTTTGTTAAGAGGACATCCTTCAACAGCAGACTGAACAAAGCCTGGGACATACCAGCAGCTAGGGCCACTGTCTGTTGGAAAACCATGTGGTCAGGTAGTGCAATACTAACATGACTTGTACAATGGGTGGTATGCTCGTTGAATAACTAGTAGCTGGCATCAGATCTGGCTCCAAATGATGACCTAAGTTCACTATTATTTTCCTATTCAGACAGTACAGCAGTTTGATGTGTTATTCTTCCATGGTCTGAAAGTCTGGCAGTAGATGGTAGACAGGAGGTTGTCACATTCTCCCTCACCCTCGGTATCTATGTATGACATGATATGTTTTCTATCATTAGTCATTGTGTCCATAGCAACATACATGATGAATGGCAATTATATCATGTGACGAGTCATTTCTGAATGGATAGACATGGTAACCAGTACACATCACAGATGCAAAGAACACAAGGGTCACATGTGGCCACCATGATTTTCCACACATGGTGTCACAACATGTATATGGACCAAACTTAAAGATGTGCAACACAATTACCCCTCAAAATGTGACTGGATATCCCTACCGTCAAAGTGACCATTGGCGGCGGTGAACTATGCCCCACTGTTAAGAGCCATTTCTTCCCTGCAGCATACTCCATTGGTGTTTGAGTAATAGGACCCACATGACAAGACAAGATAAGTGTTTGTGAGGTCAAAAATCCATGCATGCATAATGCAGTTTATATAGTCCAATACAGCATTTCAGGTCACCAAAATGGCAGCTGCCCGACCTACTCTACTGGAATTAGGAACTGCCTGCGACCACCGGCGGAAGTCATCATGGCGGTAGGTGGTTGCAACCACAGTAGACACAGCCGTAGACTAACATTGTTGCCAGTGGTGGTCACTGGCCAACGGTGGTGTCTGTGTATGTGGCGGATGTGCCGGTATGTTTTTCAGATTTACTCACTTGACTGCTGACAATGCTGCCAGCAAGACCTCCAGAACCTGAGCTTCTGTGTGCCGCCTTTGGGAGCAATCATGCCATGTCCAGCAGATAGGGCCCCTGCCTTCTCTCCAGAGGAGTTGGAGAGGCTAGTTACTGAGGTCCTACCCCTGTATGTACAACTCTATGGTTCACCAGAGGAGCAGGTAAGCCCCTCAAGGGCACAATTTTCTCTGTACTTCACCATCCTTTCCCTCTGCATAGGCTAGAACGTGCCCATGTGGGCCAGTTTGACTACTTTTGCACATGTTTTTGCTCTCTGTGTGGCATCGATGGGATGGGCAATTTGCTGGTATTAGTGTCCAGTGGCAGAAGTTAAGTTCAGTCAAATTGTGTTGTGTGAAGTGTTTGGGGTTCTAGATCATCCTTGTGTTGGATGCATATAACTAGATAAGAAGAAATTACTGCCATCCATTGATATCGCTTTCCTCATGATTGTTATAAATGTCAGACAACATGTATGTGCATGACACCATAAGCTGTGTATGCAAGTTGTATGAGTCATTCAAGAGTCATGTCAGTAATGCGCTTAGTCCACAGATCTTTCAAACCACAGCTACTTTTGCTAAACTGTTGTGTGTAAGGCATATCATGAGTCATTCTGCCATTCAGGTTGCCACATGCACCACAGGCTAGATTGCTGTTGGCTACATAATGTACTGTCATGCATGGAAGTAATGGGAATAAAGTGTCATATAGGTTTTGTCAGCTCAGCCTGTGGAGACCAGGGCCTGTCACATGTATCTCCCAGTTTGGGACAAAGTCTAGGCTGTGGGAGAATCACTGCAGCTATGCAACTGTGGCTCTTTGCACACTCCTGGTACGTCAGCAGATCCTGGCATGTGGACAATATGAAGCTCTGGGTGGAAAAACCTGCCCTGAATGCCTGGGTCCTGTGAATAGATTAGGTTTGGGTACAGAGGTAAATCATTAATCTAGTCCACATGTGCACTTAGCATCATTGTCAGTGTGTGTCTTGCACTCATGAAAGGTCCCTTACTCCCACGGCTCTGTTCCCACCTTCACACAATGGTCAGATTTGTCCTCCTTAGGTGTATTGCATGACTGACAGTCCCACAGTGCAGACAGTGTGTTGATTCCTGAGAGGCCATGATATGAGAGTCAGTGGCTTGGTCTCATAGCAGAAACTGTACAATACATATATTTGTTTTTGGATATCATCTCTGTAGGATGGACACATTTATCCAAAAGAGTGCTCTGCGTTACAGGTATATAGCACATAACCCCACCCCATGAAGTGTCATGAATCTGAAATTTTTTGTCCACACATGGACAGGGAAGGCACTTTCTGTATCCACCATTCCAGCCCTTTGATTGTTACTCATGTGCAACGTTAGAGTTTGTAATCGGGCAGTTGCCTGCTGAGACTGCATGCAGTGAGTCATTCTCATAGAGTTTGAATGTGTTGGTCCATTCATGCCTAAGGAGTTTACCCTTTAGAAGACACATAGGTGTATAGTGTTTAATTGTGGCTCACATCACAGTACTGGTTGCTTGAGCATGGGAAACCTGTCAGTAAGCTTGCTTAGTCATTGAAGGCCATAGGCACGGTATTGGGTTATTCTGCAGATGAAAATATATATGTCTGTAGTCATATCCCTGTACTTAGTGGCTTGTGGGTGTCATGCTTGGGGAGTATTGACAAATAGAAAAGTCCTAGCTTGATGTTACTGACATGTATGTGACTCAACCATTTGAGATGAAACTTGTGACTTTAATCTCCAGATTTGTCCTTTGCATCTATGCAGATAAATGCCCATCAAAGGAAGGCACTATGAAGAGCCATCACCTGGAAGGTGTGGACCCTTGGAATCCACAGCCATCTGAGCACCTACTGCAGAAAAAGGATGTTGGACTTGAGACATTGGGCCTGGAAAATCACATAGGTCCAGCTGGGGCTGTCCTGCGAAAGTTGGCCGGGTACCTGTCAAACAATGACCTCCTCCTCCCCAAATGGCCTGCATTCTGGCAGTAGCCTACCCAGAGCTTGAAGGGCATTGGAGGATAGCACAGCAGCCACAAAGTGGTGAGTACAGAGCATATTCCTGCCTGTCACACCGACAAATGAATAGGGGTTCTGACAACTCCCCCTGACGATTAGGGATGAGCTTTGTGTCACAGTAGATGAGTGATTGTTTGTGTAGACATGTCATGTGTTGTATACTGATGTGCCTTGCCTACTGGGCCAGGGACCTAAGACACAACTATATATAATCCACATACCATTTGCTCTCCAGGGATGATATATGCCTGTGTACAGTGATCAATTAAGTGCTGTTTGTTGTTGTAGTGTGTGTAAAGTATATGCAACAGACCACTACTACTCAGTGATAAAGGCCAAAGGTAAGTAAGTGATGAGTCATTGTACTCAGCCATGTGTCTCGGTAAATGAGTATGTTGGAATCTTCCACCCAGAGGCTAGTTGTCTTCAGCATATGACAGATCCTGCTGCCTCACTACAGTCTGTAATATGAAGATAGACATGCATACATGTGACAGAGCCTGCATTGTGCTTTGTATGCAGCTACAGATCAATACTTTCCCTTGATAAGTGGAGAATGCCCATTGACATGATTTATGTGCTGTCCCTGTTGACATTCCTTTTGCCTACATGTCAGCATGTGTCCCTTTCTCATTAGCAAAACATTATTAAGCCACTGTTTCATGCATGGTATACCTGTGTTGATGAGATGATGTCTGTATTCCCTCACATATATGTGCATGGGAACCAGTGTGTGAAATAAGCCATTTACAATGGGGGTACATTTCATGTTGTGCCACATATAGGAGTGTGTCATCATTAGTTTTTGTCTGACACAATCCCTCATGCAGCATAGCATGTCATTTGGCATGTACTACTGCAGTAGCAATGAGGGACATGACAGATTTTTGAGCCACAAGGTACATTGTTATGCCATTGATGTGGCTGCATGTATCAAAGTGCATTGCACATGTGTAATGGGTAAGGTTTCGACCTGATTGATGATATGCATCAAGGAGTGACTAGCAGTTTTGTTGAAATCACATGTGTTTGGGTACAAGCATTCATCCGCAGACAGTCAACAGGATCTTCATGACCATAAGGGAGGCAATGATGTAGCTTCCAATTGGGAAACATGTGGAGGGCCTTCAGCAAATATTTGCAAATGTCTGGGCCTCTCCAGCATCCAAGGGAACAACGGCGTCTACTGATGCAGTCAGATTATGTCATTGTAAGGGTCGACAGACATTACTGGTGATTACCCTGGAGCTTGCTGATTCATTGTGTTGTGGATTTTGGGGACATTTCTCTCTGACATATTGCACATGATGTCTACAGTGTCCATTTCCATGCCACATGTGTGGCCTAGCTGAGCAACATTAGTACTATCTCCATGAGACAAACGTAACTTGATGAAGTATGCCTAGTCGAATTTCTTTCAGTGTGACATGAGTATTTACATGTCACCTTGTCCAGGCTATTGTACTTTTTGTCAGCAACATGGCAGGATTTTGGAGCATCAGTTCTTAATGTTGGGTCATTATTTATGTGACAAACAGATGTCTACATGTCCTTGTGTGGGATCTGTGGGAATGCATTTGGCATTGGCCTTCTATTATATGACAACAGGTAACTGAGGTCTGCTCCATGGGGCAAAGCTTTGAGGGTGATGAATTGCTACTGTGTTTGCACAACTTCAGCCATGCAATTGTAGTTGCCTGAGATCCTGTATTTCCTGTGAGCTACTGTTGGTAGTTCAGATGACATGCATGCTTATGGTATGGCACATGTTTGGGCCACAAAGGTGGAGTATATAGCTCAGGCCTACTTGACATCATGGTAATGTTTGCAAATAAGAGCTGTTTTTCCAGTAAGATCATGAACATGTGATGACCCTATTTCTCTTTGTATTTGCAGCTTCTGCATCAGCAAGCAAAGGAGAGAGAGAACAGCCATTTGGGGATGCACCTGGGCATGGGACCTCAAGGACAATACACCACAGACACAGAGGGACCCAGTGGCCCAGAGGGTAAGAGGAGTGCTACAGGAGTGACCAGAACATCCTCTTCATCATCACATTCTTCCTTCAGTGGACACTCCCTAGCGATGGAGGATTCATCGGGGCACGCCTATACTATGTTTGTCTCCCATTCTATCACCTCCCACCCTGTTGCTCCCTCCTCATATGGCTGTGGCCACACACCCAAGAGGGTGGGCATCTCCTTTGCTGCAGGTACTTCTTCCCCAGTCCCTGTCACCGCTGCTGCCCTCAGTGAAGAGTATCTCTGTGGGTCAGACAGCCATTGTGTATGCCAGCCAGAGACTGCTAACCCAACTCCAGGAGACAAATACATTCCTGGAAGCCATTCATGGTGCAACATCTGGCCTAGAGGTCTTTTCTGGCTCTGGCCTCTACAACGACAGCAGCCAGTCAGCCCCCACCTTCCGTCCCCCCTCTACCACCCTCTTCCAAATCCAAATACCCCATTCCCCAACCAACCCAAATCAATCCACATGCACCCACCTCAAAACACAAGAGAAACACACATAGACACAAGCTCCATAAAACACACCGGCACACAAGTAAATAACTAACACCCACAGATACAACATCAGTCACCACTTCCTTAGACACCAGAACATCTCCAGCATAACAGACATGATGTCAAGCATACCTACAGGCACTAACACAACAGTCAGTCACACAGCCACCATACCCAGCATACCTGCAGACACCATACCAACAGACACACAGACATCTATCACTACCAGCATACCTGCAGATACCACAACAGACACACACATCCACCACTCCATCCCCTACCACCTTCACCTCCCAGCTCCCATAACACACAAATGCACATACTCACCCAAGCAACAGACACCACCCAAATGCACTTGTTAGATCTAACAGCCTTAAGGTGGTCATCTCCCAACCTTTTGCCTGCCTCCCTCCACTTTTCTGACACTGTTTGTGCTGGTTTTAGGACTCTGGGCACTTTACCACTGCTAACCAGTGCTGAAGTGCGTATGCTCTCTCCCTTAAACATTGGTGCATACCCAATTGGCATATTTAATTTTCTTATGAGTCCCTAGTAAAGTACACTACATGTGCCCTTGGCCTGTAAATTAAATGCTGCTAGTGGGCCTGCAGCACTGATTGTGCCACCCACCTAAGTAGCTCCTTAACCATGTCCCAGGCCTGCCATTGCAAGGCCTGTGTGTGCAGTTTCACTGCCACTTCGACTTGGCATTTAAAAGTACTTGCCAAGCCTTAAACTCACCTTTTTCTACATATAAGTCAACCCTAAGGTAGTCCCTAGGCAACCCATAGGATAGGGTTCTATGTAGGTAAAAGGCAGGACATGTACATATGTGTTTTATATGTCCTGGTAGTGAAAACTCCTAAATTAATTTTCCACTACTGTGAGGCCTGCTCCTTTCATAGATTAGCATTAGGACTGACCTCACATATTTTTTGAGTGGTAGATTCTGATCAGAAAGGGTTAACCAGGTCATATTTAGTATGGCCAGGATGATAATAGAAAATCTTGCTTATTGGTGAGGTTGGATTTATATTGCTATTTTAGAAATGCCACTTTTAGGAAGTGAGCATTTCTCTGCACTTAAAAACAATCTATGCCTTACAGCCTGTCTCCAATCAATGATTGGGCTGGGCTGCTTGACAACTCCCTTGTGCATTTCACTCCGAAAACCACAAGACAGGACACTCAGTCACACCTGCACTCACTTGCATATTGAATGGGTCTTCCTGGGCTGGGAGGTGGAGGGCATGACACTTACATTTCAAAAGCTAGTGGCCTGCCTCCACACAATGGACTGTCAAACCCCCTACTGGGACCCTGGCAGACAGGACTGTAGTGAAAGGGGAACTTGTGCACTTCAAAGCATTTTTGGGTATATAAACTGGGTCTCTGACCCCATCAACACAGACCCTTCTGGATCTACCCCTGCACCCTGTCAAGAGGAACTGCCTGACTGCCCACAGGACTCATCTGGACTGCTTTGCTGAGAAGTACTACTGCCCCGCTGTTGCCCTGCTGCCCTGCTTGCCTCTGATTGTACTGAGGAGGGAGGACTCTGGCTTCCCCAAAAGTGGTCCCCAAGGGCTTAGATTGAGCTTGCCTCCCGCTTTTTTAAGTCAAAGGGCGAAAAAGACTTTACCTCTTCAGAAAGGCTCCTTGTGCTTCAAAAAGCAACGCACCGCCTGCTGAAATTGACACAAAGCCTGCATTGCGACTGAGAAACCGCCGCACATCTGACCGGAATGTCACAGTCCAACTTCCCAGTAAATTTGATGCAGCACATGCCTTGCAACAGAAACTTTGACACATTGCTTACCTCATCAACGCAGTGCCCGTGTCTACTTCCAGCGCATCAAGATTTTCCCTGCATCATCAATGGGCATCAAAAGATCCTTGTATTCCAGTGAGGAACTAAGACCATGCACCGAAAAACGACACAAACCCATTGCAGCATGGAAAGAAATGACGCATCATTTGTGCTGCATCGAAAAATCCGATGCAACACCCTATTTTTCCACACATCTCCGTGCGTGATATTTTTGATGCACACCAGGTACTGTGTGTAACAAAGAGACATCTGTTCATTTTTAAGGACTAAGGCCCTCATTATAACCCTGGCGGTAAATCCCGCTTTCCGCCGTGTTGAAGACTGCCAACATACCATTGCGGCAGAGGAATTCCGCTACCGATATTACGGCCCACATCTCAGAATTCACCACAAAACAGACACCCAAACAAGCCCGCCACACCAAAGGTCAGTGATAAACTGGCGATACCAAAACCCACACCGTCACGCCAACAGGAATAAGTCCACACTATCACGACCCACGAATCAAAGCGACGGTCTTTCAACCGCAGTAATCCATTGGCGGTACACACAGCCGTGCTCAAAATATACACACATTACAAAACACAACTACATTGGACAATTCAAAATACACACACTTGATACACATACACACACCACACCCACACACTCACACCATTATAAAACACACACCCACATTACCCACAAACCCTTACACCGTAAAATTTAGAAGAAGGCCAGAGAGAGAGATTAGCAAACACAACACCAGCATACACAGACACACAACACCATCACTTATACAACATCCACGCACCTCAAACAACACACACCAACACATCCCCCCACACATCACAACAGACAGCACCTCACACATCACCCACACCACATCATGGCACCTCAAAGACACCCCAGATTTTCAGAGGAGGAGCTCAGGGTCATGGTGGAGGAAATCATCCGGGCAGAGCCATAGCTTTTCGGATCACAGGTGCAGCACACCTCCATTGCGAGGAAGATGGAGCTATGGTGGAGAATCGTCGACAGGGTCAACGCAGTGGAACAGCATTCAATAACACGGGATGACATCAGGAAGAGATGGAATGACCTACGGGGAAGGTGAGTTCCATGGTTTCAAGACACCAGATTGCTGTACAGAGGACTGGCGGTGGACCCCCACCTCCTCCCCCACAACTAACAACAGGGGAGGAGCAAGTCTTGGCAATACTGCATCCTAAGGGCCTCGCAGGAATAGCAGGAGGACTTGACTCTGGTAAGTCAAATCTTTACTACCATATCCCCCACACCCCACCTGCATGCCATCACATACCCCCACCCTTACCCTCACTCCCATCACTCCATCATCTCACATATGTGCCACTATCACAACCCACACATCTCAATACCAAGGCCCTGCATGCAACACCTATGCATGGACCACCGTCACCAAAGCATGTCCAGTACAAATACTCACACAGACCCCAAACCAACTATCACAAAAGGGCAAACACAATGATGCAAGCACAGGAGTAGAGGGTACCTCACCCAATGCACAAGATGGCACACACAGATACTAAAACTATGCATTTACACCCCAACAGGACCCATACCCAACGTCACTGGACACGAGGTGTCAGACATATCCAGTCCCCCCACAGAAGAGGCCCACAGTGATGACAGCAGCTCTGCACACCTGGATCAAGATGACCATCCCGGCCCATCAGGGACCTCGGGACAGTCGGTTCCCCTGACACTGTCCCAAACCACCACAGAACCTCCCCCCTTAGGAAACACCACCACAGCACCCACCCAGCGGGCCCATCCCTCTGTCCCTAAGACACTTCAATCAACAGTGTGTCCACCACTACAGGGAACCCAGGCAAACCCACCAACCCAAGAAAATCAGGGACCTGGGGTAAGTGGCAGTGGGCACACGGTTCAGGGGACAGAGGCACAGGATAACAGGGAAGCTGGGAGGACTGCTGTGCGACAGGGGGAGGACAGGCCCTGGGAACCGAACTTCCACAAGGCCCTCTCCAACATCATGGGAGCTTACCACCATTCCCAGGAAACCATGGGCACTGTACTGGCCAAGTTTGAGGAGACCCAGCTGCTGCAGGAGGAACACTACCTGGGGATCAGGGAGGACGTGAAGTCCATTAACACCACCCTGGTCACCATTGCAGGGGTGCAGGCAGACCTTGTCAACACCATGAGGGACACACCAACGGGCCTCTGACACTAGCCTGGATGATGAACAGCCCTCCACCTCCGCCGGCGCTAGTGGACAGGAGGCACTGCCACAGGACCAACAGGCCACCAGCACCCCACCCCCTGCAGAAGGAAAACCACCCCGCAAACGGTCCCTGAGATCTAGGAACAAGACAGAGAACATTGCCAAGACCCCCGCCTGGAAATAAAACCGTCCTGAATTTCACCCTTCTGTCCCACTGTGTCACCCTGTCCACCTTAAACTGCCATTGCTCCCCTTCCTATGCCCCATTGGACAATGCACCTGTGAGACCAAGAGACTGGACTCTGCCATGGATATTCCTCCACCATCACCCCAGCCCATTTCACACACCCCTCCACTTATTAGCACAAAAATAAACACCCTTGAATCACCCAAAAATCTGGAGTCAGTCTGTGCTTTCACAAATGTGTAATTGCAAAATCTCTGGAATATAGCAATGTCAATGTACTTGTTCACATACCAATTTTACACAGCTGCAGGCCAGGAGTAAACATAGCAGAGGGCACAAATTGGGACCCAGATCTTGGAAATGGAAAGCCAAAGTGACAAGTCAGGGTCCATACACAGAGGTAAAAAGGCGGACTTATGCCAGTTCCTACAATAGTATGAGATGTGGGAAGCAGTTCCATCTTCCTACATGTGTCTCACTGGAAGTATTGCATGATGATGTTGTTTCAGTTGTCTACATCTTCTTCTTCTGCCTCCTCTTCTTCACTGTCCACAGGCTCCACAGCTGCCACAAGACCAGCACAAGCCCCATGCTCCTGCAGAAAAGGCACCTGCTGTTGCAAAGCCAGGTTGTGCAACATACAGCAGGCCACGATGATCTGGCACACCTTCTTCGGTGAGTAGTATAGGGAGCCACCTGTCAGATGGAGGCACCTGAATCTGGCCTTCAGGAGGCCGAAGGTGTGCTCTATTATCCTACTAGTTTACCCATGTGCCTCATTGTAGTGTTCCTCTGCCCTTGTCCTGGGATTCCTCACTGGGGTCAGTAGCCATGACAGGTTGGGGTAACCAGAGTCACCTGCAAATATCGAGGGACAACTGTTGGGCATACTCCAAACATTAGTGAATCTCCCATACCCAGACAGCAAATGAAACTGTGTGTGGACTTTAGACTTACCTATTAGCCACACATGGTGCCTCTGGAGTTTCCCCATCACATAAGGGATGCTGCTATTCCTCAAAATGTAAGCGTCATGCACTGAACCAGGATACTTGGCATTCACATGGGAGATGTACTGGTCTGCCAAACACACCATCTGCACATTCATAGAATTGTAGCTTTTCCGGTTTCTGTACACCTGTTCATTCCCGCGAGGGGGGATAAATGCCACATGTGTACCATCAATGGCACCTATGATGTTGGGGATATGTCCCAGGGCATAGAAGTCACCTTTCACTGTGTGCAAATCCTCCACTTGAGGGAAAACGATGTAGCTTTGCATGTGTTTCAGCAGGGCAGACAACACTCTGGACAACACGTTAGAGAACATTGGCTGGGACATCCCTGATGCTATGGCTACTGTTGTTTGAAAAGACCCACTGGCCAGGAAATGGAGTACACTCAGGACCTGCACTAGAGGGGGTATTCCTGTGGGATGGCGGATAGCTGACATCAGGTCAGGCTCCAACTGGGCACACAGTTCCTGGATTGTTGCACGATCAAGTCTGTAAGTGATAATGATGTGTCTGTCTTCATTTGTCGACAGGTCCACCAAGGGTCTGTACACCAGAGGATGCCGCCATCTCATCACCTGCCCCAGCCGAAGTGCCCTATGGAGGAGAACGGTGAGCAGAGGGTCACACAACACTTAGGTATCACAAGGCTGTTCAGCAAAAACGTAAAATTTTCTTTATGTACCTTTGTCTGTCCGTACTCCTGACCTAAATAGGTGTGACACAGTTATTTGGCCTGCCATGTGGCACCCTGAAATTGCGGCTGCCTGACATGTAAGGTGGGACAAGGGGAAATGAGGCAACTGCGCTGGCATTGTACACCGTCGCGATAGGCGATCGAAACACCGGCGCAATTCAGCATTAGTTATAATTAGGCCCTATGGGTTCCAGGAGCCAATGACAATGTACGCCGGCAGTGACGGTATGCACCGCCGCAAACGTGGCCACCATTTTCTATCAGTTCCCTCACTTGATACCTGACCTTCAACAGGAGAGGACCTACAATGCAAGTGCTGCTGTGACCTGTCTGAAAGCGACAATGGCTACAGTGTCTGGGGAAAGGGCCCCTGCCTTCACTTTGGAGGAGTTTGGAGAAACTGGTGGATGGGGTCCTCACCCAGTACACGCAACTGTACGGTCCTCCAGACAAACAGGTGAGTACACTGTGAGCATGGTGGATTGCACATGATTTTATGGAGTGTTGAGGATGGAAGGGGGGGGGACAGGCCAGCATGGGAGGATGGTGTGTGTTTGTATGTCTGGGCCAGGGTGGGAGGTTTGTGGGCAATGTGTGAGAAGAACTGTACGGGAGAGTAACATCCATTCTAACTTCACTTTTCCTCTAGGTCAGCGCCCACCAGAAGAAGGGTATTTGGCGTGCCATCGCCAAGGGAGTGCGGACCCCGGGGGTCTACCATAGACGGAGCACTCACTGCCAGAAAAGATAGGAGGACCTGCGCCGCTGGAGCAAGAAGACAGCGGAGGCCCAGTTGGGGATGGCCTCCCAATGTGGAAGGGGTGCCCGTCGCAACATGACCCCACTGATGTATGGGATCCTAGCGGTGGCATATCTGGAGTTGGATGGGCGCTGGAGGGCATCACAGCAGCCACAAGGGGGTGAGTACACTCTGCTGACTCTGCACGCTTGACGAGGTGTCTGGGTGGGGGTGGTGGGCTGTGGGTTCCCCTAGGCCAGGGCAGACGCGCAAAGGTAGATCCATTGATTTGCAGGCTCATTCCCACTCCAAACCCAAAGGTGGTATTTGCCCTCCACCGCTAGTCAGGCTCCCATGGGTTCCAGCTGTGCATGAAATGGGTCTAGACAGAGTCCCCCTTAGGCATCTGATTTTCCCTTGCACTGTTAGTGCATGGCTTAGTGCATAGGGCTGCTCCCTGTGTGTTGTGTCCGCCAGCGGTAGTGGTGTTGCATACATTGACCATGTGTCTCTTCTGTCTCCACCCCTTTTTGTTTTGTCACCCTGTTCTTGCGTGTATTAGCATCATCTGGCAGAGGAGCAGTGGCACTGAAGCAGGAGGGAGCTGCATCCTACATGGCCCTGGAGGGTGAAGTAACGGAGTCGGAAGGCACCAGTGGGACGGAGGGTGAGGGGAGCTCCATGACGGGGACAGGAGGAGACACCAGCGACAGCGACTCCTCCTCTGATGGGAGCTCCCTTGCGGTGGCGGGCACCTCTGTGCCCACCGCATCAAAAGGTACAGCTGCCACCCCACTACAACCACTGCCCTCTCAGCAGGCCCTGAGCCTGTTTCCCGTGCCCACTCACCCAGGAGGATGGGCATCTCCTTCGCCCCAGGCACCTCAGGCTGTGCCCCAGTCATCTCTGCTGCCTTCAGTGAGGAACTCCTGAGATGCCTCACTGCTGGGCAATCTATCATTTTGAATGCCATCCAGGGTGTTGAGACACATTTGCAACAAACAAAGGCATACCTGGAGGGCCTTCATTCTGGCGTGGCAGCCCAACAGAGAGCATTTCAGGCTCTGGCCTCAGCAATGTGGGCAGCCATTGTCCCTGTGTCCAGCCTCCCCCCTCCAACTTCCTCCACCCAGACCCAATCCCCTGTACCTCAGCCTATCCCAAGCACACCATCAGACCAGCATGCTTACTCATCAACACACAAGAGTGGACACGGCAAACATAAGCACCACACACCCCACCGGCACTCACACAAGCACCATCCCCATCCCCATACAGACACACCAACGTCCACTGCCTCCACTGTGTCCCCCTCCTCCACGTCCTCCTCCTCCCTCCCTGCGCCGTCTCCACTCACAGCTGCATGCACTACATCCTCAGCCACTACCTCCATCACCAGCACACCCATCACCACACACCGCTCACGTGCAATCACCACCCCCACTACCATTCACACATCCCCTTTGTCCTCTCCCAGTGTGTCTGTGAGCCCTCCTCCCAAACTACACAAACACAGGCACACACCCACTCAACAGCCATCCACCTCATAACAGCCTCCGACCCATGCACCTTCACCCAAATTCAGCAAACATACACCTCCTACAACCACTACCTCTTCCTCCACTCCTAAACCCCCTCCATCTTCCCGTCCCAGTGTGTCTAAGAAACACTTCCTCACAAACTTTGACCTCTTCCCTACACCTCCCCCCCGTCCTTCTCCTAGGGCCAGGCTGTCCAGGTCCCAGCCCAGCACCTCTGCCACCAAATCCTCAAGCACAGTGGTCCCAGCAACTCCGGTCTCATCGCGGGTGCCACCCATCAGGGCTGCCAGTGTGCCACCTAGCGAGGCCAAGGAGCAGGCCATTCCACCACTTGCCAAGGTGAAGAAGGTGCCCACATGCCGGAGGGAGAAGCCGCACCTACCAGCAAGCAAGGGCTCCTCCAAGCCAAAAGGGGACAGTGGCAAGGCACCAGCAGCGACATCAAAGGCGGGGAAGGGACACAAGCCGAAGAGCAGGTCAGGACAGGGCACAGTGGCTCCCGATGAGGGACCAGAGTCACCTCTTCTGTCAACCACAAAATCAATCTGTACGGTGCCACCTGCACATCTGCTGCCTCAGCAACTGTCCCCAGCATCATCCCCAGTGGGCAGCCGTCCGAGGCTGCGAGGCTGCAGGAGATGTCCTGCTGTGTTCCTCAGCAGGTGCAGACACATGCACCACCGCCAGCACCTCCACCACAGACACCACCACAAGCCCCACCACCAGCCCCGCGACGTGCTCAGACAGTGCCACCACAGCTGACATGGCAATCATCCCCAGTGGGCAGCCGTCTAAGGCTGCTGGAGATGTCTTGGACCCTGCCCAGCATACTTGAGGCATGACTCCCAGCACTGATTGTACCTGCAGGTGGCAGGCGAAGTCACAGCAGGGTGAAGTGTGTCTCTGCCTCAATGGAGTATCATGCTACCTGTTCCCAGGCAATCTCTTGGCACACACACCCAGGTGAGGGAATGGGACCTGATACACTGCATGTGAAGCACTCTGGGCTCGAAGCCCCCTCCAGAACCAGTGGAGAATCACATCCACTACTTCAGTCCTTGGCAGGATGAAGCACTCTGGGCACAAAGCCCCCTCCAGAACCAGTGGAGAATCACATCCACTACCTCAGTCCTTGGCAGGATGAAGTCCTCTGGGCACAAAGCCCCCTCCAGAACCAGTAGAGAATCACATCCACTACCTCAGACCTTGGCAGGATGAAGTCCTCTGGACACAATGCCCACTCCAGAACCAGTGGAGAATGTTATCCACTTGAGAGACTGTAGCTTTGCACTCCCCAGGATAAAGTAGTGGGCAAACCACCCACTGGAAAGACTTGAGAGACTGTGGCTTTGCAATCCCCAGGATACAGCAGTGGGGAAACCACCCACTTGAAAGACTTGAGAGACTGTGGCTTTGCACTCCCCAGGATACAGCAGTGGGCAAACCACCCACTGTAGAGACTTGAGAGACTGTGGCTTTGCACTCCCCAGGATACAGCAGTGGGCATGGAGCCCCCTCGTGGAGCAGTGGTGTCGTCCGTTCATCCGGCTGAGGTGCCCCCCCCTACTCCTCCCCCTGAGGTGCCAATTTATTTTCCATCTGATGCCCCTGCAGTGTTCTCTCCGTTTCGAGTCAGGTATCTTGTGTGGGCTTCGCCCATGCATTTTGGGACACTGATCCACAGACAATGATTTAATTTATATCCGGACTTGTGCAGTTGGGTTACACATTTGTATATACAATTTTTTTAATTTGCCCTATCTGATATTTAATAGATTACACTTGTTACAATCATTTCCTTTTGTCCTTGCGTTCTTCCAGGGGATGACGGGGTGTATATGTAATGTTGCATGTATTTGTGTGTATGGTGTTGTGGGTGAGGGTGGGGCGTGGGGGTGTTGCGTGTTGTGTGTGTGTGTGTCACTCTCTGTTCCCTCCCCTCTCCCCTGTGTGCTAGGTGCAGTACTCACTGTTGTCATCGCCGGCGTCTTTCCTGCTCCTGATACAACAGGAGGTAGACCAGCATGGGCAGGACCTGTAGTTCGGGCTCCATGGCGTCCTGATTCCTTGTTGGGTGTCGAGAGGTGAGTGGTTTCTGTTCCAAGTCCTGTTTCCGATGCGCTTTTGATAGCATTGGTACTGCCCCGGAAAAGGTAGCGGATAGGCGTGTTGTAATACAGTGGGCGGAACCGTGTGTTCCGCCTGTCTGTTGGCAGTTACCACTGCGGTGTTTGTTCCTACCGCCATGGCGGTCAGAGTATTAGAGTGGCTGTTTATGTTGGCGGTTTCCACCATGGTCGTGATTCCATTTTTTTTCCCACCGATCTGTTGGCGGTATTACCGCTTCTTTAACACCGACCGCCAGGGTTGTAATGAGGGCCAAAGATTATTTTAAGCCTTTTAAAAGTGATATTTTAACTTTTGATTATTGGATCTTTGTCGTTTTTACCTTATTTTATTCAAACAAATATTATCTATTTTTTCTAAACCTGTGTGTTGTATTTTTGTGGTGTTTTCACTGTGTTAATGTATGACTGGATGAACCAATACTTTACACATTGCCTTCTAAAATAAGCCTAACTGCTCAGTGCCAAGTTGGACACAGAATAATTTCAATTGTGTGTGACATACCCTGACTAGGATTGTGGTTCCTCCTAGTACAAAGGTGTATACCTCTGCCAACTAGAGACCCCATTTCTAACAACAAGCATACCTCCCACATGCATGCACCCACAACATCCACACCGATACAGCAGACAACCAGTCCCTCAACCTGCAAATCCCCACCCCTTCTGCTTACAGTCCCTGTGTACCTAAGAGCGTTTTTTATTTGACCTTGACCTTTTCCCTGTTCCCTCCACCCCATCCCAAACCCAAAGCCTGACCCACCTCCCAACCCCTCCATCCTACCCCAAGTCCTCCCCTGTCACACCTGCCCCCATGCAACACCAAAATACATCCCCCCTGGAAGAAACCCACCACTCCTGAGAAGTACTCTACTCCTCCCAAACCCAAGACCAAACCTAGCCCTCCCAAATCTGACCCCCCCACACCCAAGGATGATTCCTGGGGTGCCTGCCTGCCCACTTGATGCCCCTTCCTGCGGAAGTTCCCTGTCAGTTAGGAGTCAAGTAACGGCACAATGATGTGCCTGTGCAGGAACATATGGACTGGCCAATGACCTTGGACTTTCAAAAAATTACATATAACAAACCCAAACAGTAGTTTTTTGGGGTATACATTTGTCCCTTTACCACTTTTATATTGTTCCTGAGTGACTTGTGTTGTCTGCCTACAGTTGTGTGTGTTTCATTCTGATTAATTTGCTGTTGCTTGCAGTATATAAATGTGTGCGCAGTGCGGGTGTCCCCGAAGAGAAGGATATATGTTGGTTCTATCTATATTTGTGTGTAGATTCAATGGTGGTGTCATGGCATTATGCAGTGTTTGGTATGGTGAGCATTTAATCTTGTGTTGTCCAATGTGAGCATGTATGGTGTTAGACTTGTCCCCCTGATAAGGCTTATGGATTCATTTAATGTGCTGCAGCTTGTGTTTTGTTCATGCCGGCATAAAATGTGGTCAGTTGTGGTCCCTTTGTTTGCATTTGACTGTACATGTGTCCATTTAGCTGTGTGCCCCTTGCAGTTACTTCATGTAGAGGTATGTCCCATGCCGCTGGAGTTGTATGTGCTTGCTTGCCTTGCACTTCCACATTGTGCAGATAGGCATGTCACTTGGGTCTAGTATTGTTTGTCTCAGAGATACATGTAGGCCAGCTCCTGTGCAAATGTTGTTTAAGGGGCATAAGCAAAGTGATATGTGTCCCAGTGCAGCCTCCTTCCTTGAGTGTTCCAGGTGGTACCATCCCTGTTGTGCAGGTATTGTTTGCATAGCGATCTCTGTAGATTTGTCTCTCTTTCTATTGTGCAACCCATTGTCCAATCATTGTGTTGCAATATGGGTGATGTGTGTGTCCATTGCAGGGCTGCTTACTGGGAGCGTCATTTGTGTTCCATTTAATATCCATACACCAGCTCTTCGTCACCTCCAAAATGCCAATAGGTAGGAGAGAGGCCATATAGCAGGTGATAGTAGACAAAGTCAACAGCGTGGCAGAGGTAAGGAGGACTGTCACTGATTGCAAGAAGCGCTGGCAGGGTTGCCAGCGCAGAACTAAGGAGAAACTGGCCGGGAACCGAAAGGCAGCACTGCAGACTGGAGGTGGAAGTCCCGCACCACAGGAGGACCTGGATGAGCTAGAGGAGATGGTAATTGTGGTCATCTCAGAGAAGCTGGTCACTGGAATCGCAGCACCTATCAGGAGGGGTCTCTGACGTCACCTGCTGGCACTGGCCACTCAGAAGCCTCCATTGTGCCCTCACACTTCTGCATTCAAGATGGCAGAGGTCTGGGACACTCTGGAGGAGCTCTGGGCACCACCCCTGGGGTGGTGATGGACAGGGGAGTGGTCACTCCCCTTTCCTTTGTCCAGTTTTGCGCCAGAGCAGGGGCTGGGGGATCCCTGAACCGATGTAGACTGGTTCATGCAAGAAGGGCACCATCTGTGCCCTTCAAAGCATTCCCAGAGGCCAGGAGAGGCTACTCCTCTCGGGCCCTTAACACCTATTTCCAAAGGGCAAGGGTGTAACACCCTCTCTCAGAGGAAATCATTTGTTCTGCCTTCCTGGGACTGGGCTGCCCAGAATCCAGGATGGCAGAAACCTGTCTGAGGGTTGGCAGCAGCGGTAGCTGCAGAGAAATCCCCAGAGAGTTAGTTTGTCAGTACCCGGGGTCCATGCTGGAGCCCTGGGGATGCATGGGATTGCCATCCCAATACCAGATTTGGCATGGGAGGACATTTCCATGATCTTAGACATGTTACATGGCCATGTTCAGAGTTACCATTGTGAAGCTACATATAGGTATTGACCTATATGTAGTGCACGTGTGTAATGGTGTCCTCGCACTCACAAATCTGTGGAAATTGCCCTGAACAATGTGGGGGCACCTTGGCTAGTGCCAGTGTGCCCTCGTACTTAGTAACTTTGCACCTAACCTTCACTAAGTGAGGGTTAGACATATAGGTGACTTAAAAGTTACTTAAGTGTAGTGTAAAATGGCTGTGAAATAACGTGGACGTTATTTCACTGAGGCGGCAGTGGCAGTCCTGTGTAAGAATTGTCTGAGCTCCCTATGGGTGGCAAAAAAAAATGCTGCAGCCCATAGGGATCTCCTGGAACCCCAATACCCTGGGTACCTAGGTACCATATACTAGGGAATGATAAGGGTGTTCCAGTGTGCCAATTAGTATTGGTGAAAATAGTCACTAGCCTGCAGTGACAATTTTAAACGCAGAGAGAGCATAGACACTGAGGTTCTGGTTAGCAGAGCCTCAGTGATACAGTTAGGCACCACACAGGGAACACATATAGGCCACAAACTATGAGCACTGGGGTCCTGGCTAGCAGGATCCCAGTGACACAGGCAAAAACAAGCTGACACACAAGTAAAAATGGGGGCAAAATGCAAGGCAAGATGGTACTTTCCTTCAACTGCCACCTAACACACAGGGTGGGGGGGAAGAGAGTGACACAAACACACGCAACACGCACACACAACACCCCCATCCCCAACACCATACACGCAAGCAGATGCAGTAACTTAATATATTGACCCCATACCCATCAGGAATAATGCAAGGACAAAAAGAATTGATTAAAGTGAGGGTAATAAGATAAAATAGTATAAATATGTGCAACCTGATCAACAAGTATATACATATTTCCAAATGTAGGGACACTGCCCAGTCCTCAATGTACATGGGCCACAGGGCCACAGGGCCACATCACATAGTCCTAGGCCCCACCTCATTCCTGCAACAACACAGAGAGAACACTGCAGGGGCATCAGGTCGAAAATAGCCAGGCACTTCAGGGGGACGGGGAATGTGGGGGCACCTCAGCCGGATGATGGTACAATGCCACTGGTCCTGGAGGGGGCAACATGCCCTGTGCTTGATCCTGGGGAGTACAAGGCCACAGTCTCTCAAGTGGGTGACTTGCAAACATGCTCTGGAGGTGGCAACATGCCCTGCGCTTGGTCCTAGGGAGTGCAAGGCCACAGTCTCTCAAGTGGATCACTTCTTCCACTGGTTCTGGAGGGGCATTGTGCCCAGTGAGCTTCATCCTATGGAGGATGGGATGAGTGAATGGCTTCTTCCACTGGTTCTGGAGGGGGCATTGTGCCCTGTGATGCAGATCTTGGGGAGTGCAAAGTCACAGTCTCTCACCTGGGTGTCAGACCCACAGGATTTGCAGGGGCCAGGCCGCACAACAGCGCATGGACGTGGGACTACACATTGTCCATTGGCGGTGAGGGCTGCTCAGTGGTGGCAGTGGTGCTGCTGCTCAGGAGCTGGCAGTGGTGGGGGGGAGAGGCTCCAGCCCATCCCATGCAGCCGTGGATGGCTGCCACTGGGGCTGCTGCTCCTGCCAGTGGTGCTGGTGGCGGTGCTGGCAGTGATGGGGGGAGGCTCCAGCCCATCCCCTGCAGCCACGGATGGCTGCCAGCAGTGGTGCTGGTGGCAGTGCTAGCAGTGATGGGGGGAGGCTCCAGCCCGTACCCTGCAGCCTCAGATGGCTGTATCACCATGGTTGGTGGTGGGGGCTGTGACTGAGTCCCTGCACCAGGCCCCTTGTCTCTACTGCCTGCTGTTCCAGGCCCCTTGCCCCTCCTTCCTGCAGGTGGGGCTGCCTCCTTGCCCTTCTGTCCTGCAGCTGGGGCTGCCTCCTTGCCCTTCCATCCTGCAGCTGGGGATGCCTCCTTGCCCTTCCCTCCTGCAGCTGGGGCTGACTCCTTGCGCTTCCTCGATGTACTTAGGGCTGGCATCCTGTTCGTGTGGCTTACTTGTGGCCGGGAACCTTTCCCACCTGAAGTAGCTGGGGACACTACTGTGCCTGTGCCTGTGCTTGCCTGGGTTTTGACCGCCCTGGCCTGACGTGAGGGACGGGGGGAGGGGTAGGCAAGAAGTTAATGTTGGAGAGGAAAAGCTTCTTAGGGACATTGGACTGGGAAGAGGGAGATGGTTTGGGAGTGGAGGAAGAGGGAGTTGTGGTAGGAGGTGTCTGCTGAGTTTGGGTGCAGGTGCATGGGGTGGATGCTGTTGAGAGGTGGATGGCTATTGGGTGTCTGAGTGCTTGCATTTGTGTACTTTGGGAGGTAGGGGCACAGACACAGGGGGAGAGGACACAGGGGATGTGTGCATGGATGTGGGGGTGGTGACTGCCAGTGAGGGGCGTGTACTGATAGCTGTGGTGGTGATGGTGGTAGTGGATGAGTGTAGGAGGCTGGCCTGGTTAGTACTGGGTACCTTGGGTACTTACACCTTATACCTGGTCCAGTTATCCCTTATTAGTGAAATATATCAGTGTTCAAGCAGCTTAGGCTGATAGAGGTAGCTATGGCAGAGCAGCATAGGCTGAACTAGGAGACATGCAAAGCTCATGCAATACCACTTATAGTTACACAGTACTTATACACAAATAAAGACAATACTGTTACCAAAACTAAAGGTATTTATTTGGGTGACACAGTACCAAAAATATCTTAGAGACAATACTCCTTCTGGAGGTAAGTATTATACACAATATATACACTAGACACCAAAATTAGACAAGTAAATAGTCATAGAACAATGCAAACAGTAGTAATGTAACAATGTAAAGGGGGTAAAAAGGAGATGAGATTTTGTGTTGACTACAGAGGACTCAATCAAGTAACCAAAACTGATGCTCACCCTATACCCAGGGCAGATGAGCTCATACATACACTGGCTTCTGCCAAGTATCTAAGAACTTTTGACTTAACTGCAGGGTATTTGCAGATTAAGTTGTCAGAAAATGCTAAACCTAAAACAGCATTTTCCACCATTGGAGGGCACTATCAGTTCATTGTTATGCCCTTTGGTTTGACAAATGCACCTGCCACTTTTCAGAGGTTGGTGAACACAGTCCTGCAAGGGTTGGAAGCTTTTAGTGCAGCATATCTAGATGATATAGCTGTCTTTAGCTCCACCTGAGATGATCACCTGGTCCACCCATGGAAGGTTTTGGAGGCCCTGCAAAAGGCAGGCCTCACTATCAAGGCTTCAAAGTGCCAGATAGGGCAGGGGAAAGTGGTTTATCTGGGCCACCCGGTAGGTGGGGAACAGATTGCACCACTGCAGGGGGAGATCCAGACCATTATGGAATGGGCTCCCCCTACAACCCAAACCCAGGTGAGAGTCTTCTTAGGCCTCACAGGGTACTTACTATAGGAGGTTCATTAAGAACTATGGCTCCATTGCAGCCCCTCTTAATGACCTCACAAGCAAGAAGATGCCTAAGAAGGTATTGTGGACAGCTAGCTGTCAAAAGGTTTTTGATGAGCTAAAAAAGGCCATGTGCTCTCCACCTGTCCTAAAAAGCCCTTGTTACTCCAAGAAATTCATAGTCCAGACTGATGTTTCTGAATTAGGGGTAGGGGCAGTTCTATCAGAGCTTAACACTGAGGGCCAGGATCAACCTGTTACTATTTTATCAGAAGGAGGTTGACCTCAAGAGAAAAGCGTTGGTCTGCCATAGAGGGGGAGGCCTTTGCTGTGGTCTGGGCACTGAAAAAGTTGAGACCATACCTGTTTGGTACTCACTTTATTGTTCAGATGGACCACAAACCTCTATTATGGCTTTAACAAATGAAAGGTGAAAACCCTAAATTGTTGAGGTGGTCCATCTCCCTACAGGGAATGGCCTATACAGTGGAACATAGACCTGGGAGTACCCACTCCAATGCAGATGGACTCTCCAGATATTTCCACTTAGACAATGAAGACTCATCTGGGCAAGGTTAGCCTTACTGTCCCTCGTTTGGGGGGGGGGGGGGTTGTGTAGGAAAGAACCGTCTTGCCTGGCATTTTACCCCCATCTTTACTTGTATGTCAGTTTGTTTTTGCCTGTCTCACTGGGATCCTGCTAGCCACGATCCCAGTGTTCATAGTTTGTGGCCTGAATGTGTGCCCCCTGTGTAGTGACTAACTGTGTCACTGAGGCTCTGCTAATCAGGACCTCAGTGGTTAATGCTCTCTCTGCCTTTAAAAATGTCACTATAGGCTAGTGACCATTTTTTCCAATTCTAATTGGCACACTGGAACACCCTTATAATTCCCTAGTATATGGTACCTAGGTACCCAGGGTATTGGGGTTCCAGGAGATCCCTATGGGCTGCAGCATTTCTTTTGCCACCCATAGGGAGCTCAGACCATTCTTACACAGGACTGCCACTGCAGCCTCAGTGAAATAACGTCCACGTTAGCAAGGCTTGTTTGCTGTCTTTCTCCAAAGAAACAATTCTGCTTCCTCCAGCACTCCGTGGGACATCTTCTGTGCAAAGGAAAAGTTCCTGGCATCTTCCTTTGTTGCAGAATCTTCAGCTTCTTCCACCCGGAGGCAGCCATTTTACACCTTCATCCGGGGTTTAGTGGGCTCCTGCTACCCCCCGGACACTTTTGTGACTCTTGGACTTTGTCCCCTTCCTTTACTGGTCCTCCGGTCCAGGAATCCGTCTTCAGTGCTTTGCAGTCAGTTGTTTTCTTTGCAGAATCTCCTATCACGACTTTAGTGTGTTTCTGGGGAAGTAGGGTCACTTTACTCCTACTTTTCAGGGTCTTGGGGTGGGGTATCTTGGACACCCTTAGTGTTTTCTTATGCTCCCAGCGACCCTCTACACACTACACTAGTCTAGAGGTCCATTCGTGGTTCGCATTCCACTTTCAGAGTATATGGCCTATTGCATCCTATTGTATTCTACAGTGTTTGCACTAGTTTTCTAACAGTTTACCTACCTGATTGTGGTTTGTGTGTATATTTTGTGTATTTTACTTACCCCGTAAGGGAGTAAATCCTCTAAGATATTTTTTGGCACATTGTCACTAAAATAAAGTAGCTTTATTTTTAGTAACTATATGTATTGTGATTCTTGTGATATAGTGCTATATGATATAAGTGGTATAGTAGGAACTTTGCATGTCTCCTAGTTCATCCTAAGCTGCTCTGCTATAGCTACCTCTATCAGCCTAAGCTGCTAGAACACTACTAATCTACTAATAAGGGATAACTGGACCTGGCACAAGGTGTAAATACCATCAGGTACCCACTATAAGCCAGGACAGCCTCCTACAAGGAATTCAACATTCACTTTCCACTATTTTAGTATATGGTTTGTGTTGCCACTAGGCCTATTGAAATTCATTGCACTGTATTTCCTACTGTTTGCACTATTCTATGACTGTTTACTTACCTGATTTTGGTTACTAGTGTATATATTGTGTATAATAGTTACCTCCAGAAGGAGTATTGCCTCTAAGATATTTTTGGCCCTGTATCACTAAAATAAGGTACCTTTATTTTTGGTCACACTGAGTATTGGCTTTTATTGTGTATAAGTACTGTGTAACCATAGTTGTATTGCAGGAGCTTTGGCTGTCTCCTGGTTCAGGCTAGGCTGCTCTACTACAGATAACTCTAGACAGCCTAAGCTGCTAGAACACTGCCTATATTTCACTAATAAGGGATAACTGGACCTGGTATAAGGTGTAAGTACCTTAGGTACCCACTTCAAACCACAGACTACCAAGAACTATCACAAATGCATGGGGGACTATCTAGAATCTCACAAATGGCAGAAGGAGGAGGCCCATAGGACACACTCAATGCAGGGTTGCATGGGGACACATAGGCCCTGAATCAAAATGTCCCATCGCCACCCAAGCCACACTTATACTGACGCTCTGGTTGCACAATGCACTCTGACATTTACACACCCTGGACATAAGCCACTTACTGTGGCATTACACCACCATGTAAATATGCAGCACATTGCCTGGAAGGGAATGCAAATTAGTGTGGATGTGCCACAACAACACCCATTGTATATTGTCATTGCCCCAGATTCAATACAACAGGTTCATCAGAGACTGTGAGTAAAGTCAACATCACCCCACGGATGGTACAGAGATGACACAACAAGGCAAAATGCTTTCCTTCCTCCTTGTGTCATTGCCCTTCTCATGAGTGCTGTATCGTGCAGCACACATAGAGATGCCACCTTGCCATAATTGCATGTACATTGGCAGGAAGGGACACCTCCCTGAAGATAAACAATCTTTCCCCTCAACGCGGGCACCCCTTCATCATGGTGGAACAATGCCTGCGTTGGTGCAGGGTGAACAAATCTGCGCAGGGGCAATCACAGGGATGTGCCGTATTCTAGTAAACATGGTGCATCCCTGTGTTTCAAAACTGGTGCAGTGCCGTGCAACATATATTGCTGCTGTACTGAGCTGTGCCACTTGAGCAAAAATCGGACCCTAAGTGTGCAGTCTGTGGAACGCAAACTGCACAGGGTGGACCAACAACTCCACACACTTCCATGGCCAATTCGGAATGGGCACAAAAGTGAACCGACACAACACATGGGGCATGTCTGTGACTATCATTTGTGTAGCTGTTCAGGTAGCTGCAATCTCACCATGTAACAAGGTTGACTGTGTTGTGTGAATGGTTGGCGTACTAATTAATGAGACATCTACATGCATCAGAGTTGGCACAAGTGACATCAAAGTTGCACTACTGGCCCAATGTCACTAGCCCGTAATGCAACTGTACCATTATACAAATAGTTGCCCATGTGGATCCAAGCTGCACATCCCCCTTCTACCACATCAACAAAATCTCAAAATGCATGCATTGATCTACATTCTACATCCTTAGCCCAACATATGGATGTGGCATATGTGCTGTTTGCAAGGAAACATCTCAAATGTAGGGAGACACAAACTAATGGGGTGGAAAATCTCTAATGGCTGGACCGTCCAATTAGCAAATATGTGGGGCCTGCTAGAGGCAGATGAGAATGTAACACAAGCATTGTAAGCAATGGACCTACCTGCGCTTTGCTGCACTAGTGCCATCATTCATGGTGCCAATGCATTTTAGCACCAAAAAGGTGACATCACACATTACACTACTGTGGGAATCTCCACCATGGTGAATAGAAAGGTAAATTACGTGCCACCATGGTGTCAGTGGAAGGGGCAAGGAACCTGCAAGGAAGTTGGTGTTGTGGGATAAAGCACGAAATATATTGAAAGGTTCCCCCATGAGTGATGCACAATGCAACGCATAATTTACAACTACAACCTGAGGTCTATAACATGTCACTGAGCCTCTAGTAGCAAGTAAATCATGTGCCATGTCAACAACCACCATAGTCAAAGATTGGCATATCACTATCTCATTGCAGAGGATGAGGCCTTACCTCCTGCCAACCTGCCTGTCCTGGATTTTATAGATGACATGGATGACCACCTGCCGAGCTTCAATGAAGAGACTTTCCAGTATATCCTAGATTCCCTCCAGACAACACCTCCAGTCACAGGGAGGACACACAGCATTGCAGGGTCTCCACATGAACCACCCAGCTGCCAACACTGACCACCAGCCATTCATGAGACAGCCCTGGGCTCCGAGGACCCAGGCATCACCTTTCAGAGGACAGTGGTAGGAGTCCAGCAGGAGCTGGCCAAGTAGGTGTGAGTGGGGATGGAGACCATGGCAGGCAGCCTAGAGGAAGTAGAGAGGTGCCTCAGTCTAAATAAGGACAACTCAACTGCCATCAGAGGCACGCAGTCCCTGCTATGTGGACTCCAGCAGTCCCTGGCCAACATAGCTCATGTCATGAGACAGAGGCTTCAACAACTGCTCTCCCAAAGTGGCAGTAGCATGATAGACAACAGGCTGGGGGCTATACATAATACTCTGGAGTCCATACAGCAGGAAGTGCCCCCCCTCAGGGAAAACATGCCTTCCTACCACTGTGATGCAGCAGTGGTGTGAGAAATGAGCAGTTCCCCCTTGCTGCGGTGACGCCTTATGTGTTCCCACAAATGACAGCTGCCGGGGCCTTTGTCTCCACATCTCTATCCCTTGATGTGTGTGTGGCCCCCTCAACCTCAACAAAACACCACCCATGGCACAGGAGGCACCACACAATTCAGAGGATAAGGATGTGGAAGGAACAACATTCACACAGAAAACCACCAGGTAGCACCAGTCTGTGCCACATGGACAGTATCTCCTTCTTTCTGTGCTTTAGATCATGCCAGTTTTGTGACAGCTGGCAATGTGCCCTTTTCAGTCAACCACTGTTTATTTGTCTGCTATGTACTGTCATTGTCTAAAACCATACCTATTGGCAATTTGGACACCTCCTCATTAATGCACACTTATCCTATCCATGTTTCAAGACATGTCGACAACAGCAACTCACAACAGTAATGAGCTCTTCAACATCGTTAAGGAACTCGTCAACCCAAGGTCCTTCTCCAACAACACCCCACCTTCGCGAGACCGATGCGACTCCCGCTCCTCCTTCTTTTACCGCAAGATCACAGACATCTACGACAGCTTCAACACTTCAACCCCCAACGCCAACCGCTGTCACCACAAACCCCGACTCACCGGACCCCAGCCACACCAACCTACTGCTCTCCTGGATCCACATCGACGAGGATACCATCAAAACCATGAGCACCATCCACACAGGTTCACCCTCCGACCCCTGCCCCCACCATGACTTCAACAGAGCAAGCTCGATCATCAGCCCCCTCCGAATGATCGTCAACAGCTCCTTCGAGACCGTCACCTTCCCGGAAAGCTGGAAGTACATTGAAGTCAACGCCCTACAAAGAAACCCAAAGCAGAACCAAGAGATCTCAAGAACTACCGGCCCATCTCCCTCCTCCCCTTCCCAGCGAAGGTCATCGAGAAGATTGTCAACGGCCAACTGACCCGCTTCCTTGAAGACAACAACACGTTGGACACTTCTCAATCCGGCTTCCATAGCAAACACAGCACCGAGACCGTCCTTATCGCCACGACTGACGATATCAGGATCATGCCCAACAAAGGCAAAACCACGGCCCTCATCCTCCTAGATCTCTTAGCTGCCTTCTTCACCGTCTGCCACCACACCCATCACACACGCCTCCACGACACAGTAATCCACCACAAAGTCCTGGACTTGATCACCTCCTTCCTCTCCGACAGAACCCAGAGAGTTAGCCTCCCTCCCTTCCTCTCTGGAGCCACCGAGACCATCTGCGGCGTTCCCCAAGGATCCTCACTCAGCCCGACCCTTTTCAACATCTACATGGCACCGCTTGCCAACATTGTCTGGTCACAAAACCTCAACATCATCTCCTACGCTGACGACACCCAGCTGATCCTCCCTCTCACCAAGGACCCCGCCACCGCCAAAATCAACCTCCAAGATGGAATAAAGGCCATCGCCAACTGGATGGAGAACAGCCGCCTAAACTCAGACAGGACGGAGATCCTCATCCTCTGCTCCAACACATCCACCTGGGACGACTCCTGGTGGCCGGCCACCCTAGGAACTGCACCGACACCCACCAACCATGCACTCAACCTAGGTTTCATCCTGGACTCATTGCTCACCATGACCCAGCAAGTCAACGCCGTCTTATCTTCCTGCTTCAACACCCTCTGCATGCTTTGCAAGATCTTCAGGTGGATCCCGACAGAAACCAGACAGACGGTCACCCAGGCCCTCATTAGCAGCAGACTGGACTACAGCAATGCTCTCTACGCTGGAACCACGGGCAAGCTCCTGAAAAAATTACAACGTATACAGAACGCCTCCGCACGCCTCATCCTCAACATCCCACGCCATAATCACATCTCAGCACACATGAGAGATCTACACTGGCTCCCCATCAACAAGAGGATCACCTTCAAGCTCCTCACCCACGCCCACAGAGCACTCAACTCCGGCCCTGCCTACCTCAACGAGCGTCTCACCTTCTACACTCCCAACCGCCAACTCCACTCCGCCAACCTCACCCTCACCACCATCCCTCGCATCCGCAGAACCACAGCCGGCAGTAGATCATTCTCTCACCTCGCCGCCAAGACCTGGAACTCCCTCCCCGTCCACCTGCGACAGACCCAGGACCTACTGACCTTCAGGAAATGCCTCAAGGCCTGGCTATTCGAGCAGTGGCACCCCCCTCAGCGCCTTGAGACCCTAGCGGGTGAGTAGGGTGCGCTTCAAATATCTGATTGATTGATTGATTGATTGATGTCCCTCACCTCTGAATGTGCAACAAATGGCTCAGGATTGCATTGGAAAAGAAAATACACTTGCAACTGAAAATAAATGTCCTTTTTCACCTGTGACACATCAGCTAAATGTATGCCTTGTTTGAAGCTATGCAATGAGAACAGAACCTAATTATGTGTGTGAATTACTGTCAGTCACAAAGCCGCACACTAGGATCCTAACATGAAAAAGGTGAATGGTTGTGTTGTGGGCTACAACCATCTTACAGACCCTTAAATATATGTATTGAGCAGATATCCCTGGAAGTTGACATATGGCATGTATGGGTCAGAACTAAGTAGATGGTAATTTACCCAGATGAGAGCACCAGTACAACTAAAATGAGTGGTTTAGAAGAGGCTAATTTCATCAGTGACGGTCAGCTGTCAGTGTGGCAGGAAACAGATCTTAAAATGGCTGATGTCATGTGTGTCACACTTACCAACAATAAGTTTGCCAGACCCCAGCGAAGACAGTTGAAGATCCAGACTTACCTGTCCAAGATTCAGTATACATACACAATGTGAATGGCTGGAACTGTGGATGACAAATATTTTGAGCAGCTGATGTCATTTAGTAGCCAATCTGATAGCTCCTTGGTCATAGGGGATGCACATGGTCATCCATGGAAATAAAGACAGGAAGCATACCACAAGCCATTCCTCCTAATTGGCCAGTGCACACATAAGAACACCCAGACACGCAATCAACATAGAGAGATGATTTTCTAATACTAACATGATACGTATTAAGACTATCATATCAAAACCTAACTTATACTCTATCCTACACTAAACTAACCTGGGGGTGGTAATGAGTTGTGAACTTATATGTCACCCCGTATTCCTTCCACAGAGTCTTTATATATGTTGATATGAAGTTGGTACCTCTATCAGATACCACCTGCTTGGAGAATCCCATGTGGGTAAAAACCCCCATCAAAGCACGTCCCACCACAGGGGAGGTGATTGACCTCAAAGGAATGGCTTCTGGGTACCGGGTGGCATGGTCCACCAAGACCAGGATAAACCTGTTGCCAATGGCTGTCTTTGTATCCAGGGGCCCCACAAAGTCAATACCAACCCTTTGAAAGGGGGTGCTGACCACAGGAAAAGGTTGGAGGGGAGCCTTACATTTCCCCCCACTCTTGCCACTTACCTGACAAGTTTGACAAGACCTACAGTGTGCATTTGAGTGCCTGCGCATTTGGGGCCAGTAGAAGTGGGTGACAAGCTATCCAGCTAAAGGCACATCATGAGCCAGACCCATTTGGAAGGCTCTGAAGTACTGGAGTACCACCTGCACATGGGCTGACTCAGCAACCTTAGACTCATTATATAGGAGGCCGTCCTCTGACTAGATCAAGTGTGATCCAGACTCATTGCCAGACACCTGGTCTGCAGTCTGCCACCGCAAACCCTCCAGAGTAGGACATGTTCTCTGTGCCTCACAGAATGCTTCCCTGGTGGGTCCTCCTTGCTGCTGCCACTGAGTCAGCTCAGGGACCTCCCCCAGCTCAGCCACCTGTTCCCCTATAGGCTCTGGGGCTCTCAGGTTCAGCGTCGTCCCAGACTGTGGGAACTTCTGGGGCTGGTTTCCCACGTCCCTTGCCCTTCCAACCTCTGGCAGACACCTGGGTCACTCCTTCAGGCTCCTGGGTCTCCTGATCACCCTGACGGGCTGCCATTGACCAGGTGGACACACACTCCCACCCAGGCAGACCAACATCTCCAAGTGAGACCTGTGTTCAACCTCCTTCCAAGGGGAATCCTCCAGGTCATTGCCAAACAGAAATCTACAGGCATGGTTGGACTCACAGCTGTGCTTACGGTACCTGAGACACCCCCCATTCAAAGGGAACCGGCGGCACTTTGCACAGGTGCTCTGAGATGTCTACAGCAACTAGTTGGTGAAGTACATCAATCTATCTGCTCTTCAAGCACCAGGTGACTTCTTATGGTAGTCACACTGGCTCATGTGTCTCTCAGAGCCTCCACCCTCTGTCCTTTGATGGTCACCCACTGCATGTACTTCTTAGTGTTCTCAAGCACAAGGGTTAACTGGACCATTTCACTGTCCCCTAGTGAGATAAGGGTCATCTCAGATGGCTCCCACTAATCTGGAACCAACTCCTCTCCAAGCAATACACTGGGCAAACCCTGTGCCTGAGCATCAGTGGGTGACAGTGTCCACTTGGGACATTTGGGATCCCCCCTCACATGCCCCACCTGGTCACATGCATTACACTTGCAGGGACCCACCTCTGCAGGTTTCCCTTTAGAAAACAGGACTTCTTTTCAACTGGGGCTGGAATCCTTACCCTGGGTACTAGGTTGGGGCCCTTTAGAGAACTCCTACTGTTTACCTTTACCCCCCCACTTCTTCTGGGAGGGACCCTGCCCACCATTGGCGAGGTCTCCCCCATACCTCTTTTGGACACTGGTGCTCTCCCAATGGTCCGCTTCCTGCGCAAGCTTCCTGGGGTAAGTCAGCTTGATGTCAATCAGGAGCTGGCGTAGCTCTGGAAAACAAAGACTGTACAAGTGCTCCCAAGCAATTAAGTTGTAAATCCCCTCATAAGTTGTTACTTTACTTCCCTTCACCCAACCATCCAGTGACCTGCAGAAAGAGTCAACACAGCCCACCAATGTTTGGGATTCCTTCTTTTTGTAGGACCTAAACTTGTCCTTGTACTGCTCATGGGTGAGCCCATACCTCATGAGTAGTCCGTCCTTCATGATAAAGTAAGTGTATCCCTGAGGATCCCCTAAGGATGGTAGAGTATCCATCCACCTCAAAGTGCTTCCACAGACCTGCCCTCCCAATGTGCTTCAGGGAACATGTTCATGTGGAGAGCAGATTCATACCCCTTAAACCACAAGTATATGTCATCCTTCCTCTTGTAATCCTTAGCTAGGTCTTTGGGAATGTGCACACTCCTCTCAGGCTGCTCTGTGGTATTATTGCCACCATCTCTACTAGACTGGATCCTCTGATCTAGTTCCCTCAAACTAAGCTCATGAGCCAGGACCATCTTTTTCTCTTCTATGGCCATCCTCTTCTTCTCCATTTCCCTCTCCATTTTCATCCAAAGCTTCTCTAACTCCAACTGGTGAACCCTCTCTGCCTGTCTGTCCTGCAACTATTCTGGAGTCAGACCCTAGGATGACAAAATGATACCTGCCCTGGGGCCCTCCCCTCAGGCAGTACAGGTACATCTACTACACCCTCACAGCTATCTTGCACCTCCTCACCCTGATTCATCTCCTCTGTGTGCCCCCCAACCTCCTTGGCTGTCAGCCAGGCCCTAAGTGCCTTTTGCAGTTCCTCCTTCCTGGTGGAGCTCCTAATGGGACAGGAAACATCATTATTAAACTGCTTCAACTGAGCCACTGTATAACTCTCCAGCTTCTCCAACTCAAAGACTGGTGCATCTCCAGATTGAGACATGATAGCAAGACAAAAAAACGAGTTCCCAATGAGAAGTTCAGAAATCACAAAAAATTGAAGCAGACGAAGTCCAAAAATAGAAAAAGCAAAAAACACAAAAACAAGTAGTATGTGGTCATGTTATGGTCTGCACATAAAACAGTAGTGTACACTTACTCACTGTATGTCAAGTACAAATACAAGTCCAATTCTCACCACTGATCAACCATGTTAGAAATGGGGTCTTTGGTTGGCAGTCAGGTTACCCCCTGTCCAAGCAAGGAGCCTCATTCTAGTCAGGGCAAAGGAGAAACACATCTGGTTTACCCCCACTCACCCCCTTGGCATGAGCAAAAAAGGCTTAACCCAGAAGCAATGTGTAAAGTACTTGTACCAACACACACAGTAATACAGTGAAAATACTACAAAATGGACACCACACCAGTTTAGAAACAATAGAAAATATTTATTTAAATCAAACAAGACCAAAATGACAAAAAATCCAACATACACAAGTCAAGATATACATTTTTAAAAGAATAGGGGGCTCATTCTGAGCCCGGCGGGCGGCGGGAGCCGCCCGCCTGGAGGGAGCCGCCAAATGGCCGCTCTGCGGTCGAAAGACCGCGGAGGCCATTCTGGCTTTCCCGCTGGGCTGGCGGGCGACCGCCAGAGGGCCGCCCGCCAGCTCTGCGGGAAACCCCTCCCCACGAGGAAGCCGGCTCCGAATGGAGCCGGCGGAGTGGGTATGTGCGACGGGTGCAGTGGCACCCGTCGCGTATTTCAGTGTCTGCAAAGCAGACACTGAAATACAAAGTGGGGCCCTCTTACGGGGGCCCCTGCAGTGCCCATGCCATTGGCATGGGCACTGCAGGGGCCCCCAGGGGCCCCATGACACCCCTCACCGCCATCCTGTTCCTGGCGGTCGGAGCCGCCAGGAACAGGATGGCGGTGAGGGTGTCGGAATCCCCCATGGCGGCGCATCAAGCTGCGCCGCCATGGGGGATTCCCAGGGCAGCGGAAAAACCGGCGGTCGACCGCGGCCAAACCGCCGCGGTCAGAATGCCCTGCGGGGCACCGCCAGCCTGTTGGCGGTGCTCCCGCATCACTGGCCCCGGCGGTCCTTGACCGCCGGGGTCGGAATGACCCCCTAAGAGTCTTACTTCATAGGAAACAATGGAAACATTGATTTTACACAAAGTACCTGGTTTGTGTCAAAAATAAACACGCACGGGTGAGTGTGCTTCAGAATGGTCAGTGATGCATTGATTCCTTACTCGCAAGTGAGGCCTGTGTGTTGTTTCTTCTCCAGTCAGGTAGGCAATCCATAATTTTTCTCCCTCACAAGAGAGTGATGCGTCAATTTCTGGACGTGGCACCTCAGATCCAAGCAGGTTCACAATGACTTTGACGCCCAGCCACGATGTGTGAGACATTCGGTCACGCGATTTTAGAAAACCGCATTGCATGGGGTTTGTGTCATAATGAGTGGGTGTTGCATTGTTTCTCTAGACGCAATACAGGTGGGGCGTTGGTTTCAGCCGCAAAGCAGTTGGCGTGTCATTTTTCAGCCACGTTGCAGCTGGTGCGTCGAACATTTTCCTGCACGGTGTTCTGTGCCAGGATTTCAGTCCTTCTTCTGTCAACTTCACCATTCAAGGGCCCTGGGACTGGATGGGGCACCACTTGGCAGGGTAGGAGTCTCAGCAGAGAGGCCAGTTGCTGGCAGGGGGGGTCTCTGAAGGCCCTGCAACTTCAAAACAGGAGGCAAGCTCAGCTCAAGCCCTTGGAGATTCTTTTCAAGGAATACACAACAAAGTCCATTCTTTTTCCCCTTTCACAGGCAGAAGCAGCAACTGCAGGATATCCCAACAAAGCACAGTCACAGGCCTGGGCAGTACTTCTCCTCAGCTAGTTAGCTTGTCGTAGTTTGGACTCTTGCTCTGAGCAAGACTGCTGGTTTAAGGATAACAGTACTTTTGTTTGTAGGCGACTGAGTCTTTCCTACAACAAGTCGCAACTGTTGTCTCAACCTTACCGGCTCCATAGCAGTCCCTCACCAGAAACACAATAGTAAAAGGTGATTTATGGCAGTCGTTTACGCATGGACTCAAAATAAGATATCTCAGGGTATGTCATGGTTAAACGGAGATTACCCTTTTCTCACAGATATATTATGTCTCATACAAACACAGGCAATGACACAGATGCAGTAAAGTTATAATAGTTTTTTATTTAACATAACTGCAATTTGCAAAAAGTTGCATGGACTGCAATGATTAGGATAATGAATATAGCAAGTAACAGTATTGTGAAGAAGAGAGTCATTGTTATGAAGACCCCCACCATTTTGTAATACATGAAAAAGATACATAAGATGGAATATGCCCTATTACCCTCATGGAATAGGCCTAACCTCCTACCTAAAGGAGAGCTGGGTTTGCTAAACCTAATCTGTCAAAGCTGTGTCCATGAGAGGAGCCCCCAACCGTTGTTACCTTGGAATGATGTCTCTATCTCAGACTCCATAGGGACACGAAGACTGGGTCAGCGTCAAGACGATTGCAGCATCGGTATCAGCGATGGTGGCGATGCCCTCTGGTTGGAATCCCTCTAATTATCTGTCTAAAGTGTGATGTATTTATACAGATCTACAAGGTCCCCTGACGTAAGTGTATTCCTAAACAATAGATAACATGCATGCTTGGGACGGCAATTAAAATCAACAATCCCTCGAAAGTATAGAGAGGGAAAATCCCTAAGTGTGAACACCTACTGTTTGTTTGTCTTTGGTGCTTGATCTTGACGCCTTGGCGCGGTGACACTGATAATGTAACTCATAACAAGTGGCTTAACTATAAACAAGGCAGCCATCTTAGAAGAAATAAATAATTAAATGGGCTAAGAAAGAGCAAGCTAAGTAGGTTAAAAGTCACTAGGTGACGGAGGCACGAGTCTACAAGCCAGAGGCTAAGCTAACTCCTGCTATCCCATTAAAACAAACTAGGATTCACTACACCCTCCCCATTGCCGTAACAGGTATGATGAAGGTACAGGAACCCAAATGCTAAAAAATTGCTCCTGAACTAAAAGCTAAATGCTAAAATAAGCCAAAAAAGCATTTGCATGTGTTAAAAAATATGTTAAAACAAATCTCTTTAAAAATACATACAGAGATGTTAATGTCAACTATGACAAGTACAGCGTGCAACAGCAAAAATTTTATTGCATAATTTGGAATCGGGAAATGGCAAGTCAATTCATCAAATTATGTGTTATACGCATGATCTTGAACAATGTCATCGAAGTCACCAGTCAAGGATCTCAAAAATGAGTCAACATCGTCCGAAGTTAAGTTTAGTGCTGGGCGGACAAACGGATCCACAGAGCAGAAGTGAGCCATATTTCCTGGTGTATCGTTACTCGTTGCAGTGTCTTCATCCATGTTAGATCTCACAACGGAAGGCTCATAGGTGGCCTTGCGGAGGAACCTCCGTCTCAAGGGGCATGACCGTGTATGAACCCTCATCGGGGACATCAGCAGTTCGTGGTCCACAGGAGATGTCGGTGCAACAGCAAGACAGACCATAGGCAGATGTTCAAAGAGACACCATATGCAGCGGAAGACTGGTTGTACACACCAGAGAAGTGGCCGAAATGACAATGACCAGTCAAGCTCCAGTTCCACCACCAAAGGTGCATCGAAGATCCGAACCATGCGCTCACGGCACAGTGGAGTTGGCAGGAGCGGCTCCATTGCTCTGTGTTGCTGGAAAGAAACAACCACTGCGAATCAGAAGAAATAACAGTAGTAGTCCGCCAATTAAAGCCAAAATAATTGGAAAGCCACCAAACACACTTGAAAAGAGAGAATGGATGGCTGACGGGATGACTCAGAAGACAGTCTGGAAGATTGACACGAAACCAGACCCGACAGCCTTAAAGAAATGAACAACCCCAGTGGTGCTTGAAGCATTGAATATTCTGGATACCAGCTCTCCAAAGTGTTTGGGGAAATTGGTATTTAAAAGGGATTGTATCTCGGCTGATGACCTCGCAATCTGGAGAGCATACGTCTCTTTTGCGGATGTCAAGGCGACCTGTTTCTGAAACAATAGCACCTTTAGCCTACTCAGCTTGTCATAGTTCACATTAATAGTATCTATGTGGGGCCACATGTCAGATACTTTTATCTCTCGTGTGGGGGGAAACAAAACATGTCCACAACAAGTAACGACCTTCGTGACCGAGATTGGGTAGGCAATTCCAGGTCGCATGCCGCAACAGCTTTGATCGTTCAGTACCACATAACTTACATTGGAAAGTACATGAAACACCGGACGAATCAAGGGAACGGGAGTACCCATCAGAAAACAGGCCAAATTAGCGACCCCCGCATTGCAAAGACCGTGAAGAGACACCTGTTTGCATATCATAGAATGACGAACGGCAGTCTCATATTCACTTCCGCTAAGAAAGACCTCCCTTTCACCGTTCAGACATCTATAATCAAAGGGCAACTCCCACTCTTCCTTAAGAAAGCTATCTCCTAGCTGCTCATATCGTCCCACTGCAAAATGTTTCAGGCAGCTCGAGAAACGAAAGGTCGAAATCGATAAATTAATAATGCCGTGTAGGAGTCAGATAGTTGAAGGACGCTCTGCTACCGTGAAGGGCAACTTATCTAATTTCTCTACTTGAAGCAGGGTGAAAGTAGCCTCCCATTTAGCCATTGTCTCTTGTTCCCTGGAAAAATTAAAAGCAGTGAAGAATTCACTCCCATTAATATACCTCCATGGAATGTGGCCACTTTTCAGTGTCTGCAATGTCCAACCCAGCTGCCTAATGGAACGTAGCTGTGTTTGCCCATGATATAACCGGGATAAGTCAGTCTGAGTGATATCAATAGCAGACGACACTATATTCAATAGTGAATAAATCCTGATGGACAGCGTGTTCATGCCATTGTCGACAACAGCTAATGTTTTTTCCAAATTGTCCTCATCTAGTTGCCTTAAACGCGCAGCAGCCTCAATCTTGGAAAGTTTCCAAATTTCATTGTACATAGCATATAAAAACCGTTTCGAGCGCTGTTTTCTAGGACCTAGCAGAAAATCCTGTAAGTCTATACTGTCGGAAAGAGTGTTCAGGTGGTTCTTAACCGCTGTTAACGTGTTTGTTTGCACCCATTGCTGGCACAGCTTACCCACACTGTATGTTGTAACTATACCTGTATGTTGACCCGATAGAAAGCGAGGGTCAGGCCTATTTATTAAAAAAAAACCTGAAGAGTTCAAGAAACGCCTTTGACACTCATTAGTATCGGTGGGCCATACCAACCACCCGCCGGGACTGGAAAGTGAAAAATTATAGGTACCAGCCTTAACCATTGCATCTAGCCCGGCCTCTGTGATATTAAGGAAGAGTTGCCAATCTTTAAATTTTGTCGGAGTAGGGATACTGGGTGTGTTTAGATCTTTAATTTTTGCTAACCCCAGACAGGATGTCTGCTCAATAGTATCATTTAAGAAAATAATTTGCACAGGAATCTGGCATGCTCGAAACAAAGCCTCCCTACCCTGTGTCTGCCAATCTTGTGTTCCCTGTACACTTTTCAAGTCAATAGTGCTCTTCCAATATTCGTAACCCTCAATCGAGAGCCGGGAAAGAAAGGGATCTGAATAAATCAGTTTTGTATCTGTTAGCAAAATTTTCCTAATTTGTGCCGGAGATATTTTAAAATAATACGACTCTGCTTTTTTTGGATCATGCCCAGAAAAGTTGGTAAATTTGTCTCTATAATACTTTGGACTCCCCACCTGTGGTGTCGAACAGTGTTCCCACTGTGTGTAATTTAAGAGAGGCCTATATCTAGTGGCACGGTGTAGGTAGTGATGTCCCCAATTGTTATAGCAGAACATTTCCCCATAATTCATTGTATAAGCATATACATCATCACTTTCAAAAGCGGAATAGTCCTTCATTTCAGTTAGCATGGAATCAACTGTTTGGACATCCCAATCATCAGAGACAACATTAGGTGAAATAACATCAGACATTGAAATTTTGAACACGTATGGTATTTGAATAATCTCTGTAGGCCCGTATATATCGAATGGAACTTTGTCCCACACAATCCCATCAGTAATTGGTATTGCTGTAATATTTACAGGGACAAATCTCTCCGGGCCTTATGTGAAGAATGATGTGGTGTTAAAATTTCATCAACAGGCTTCACTGAGGAGCAATCAGGAATATAGTGACCATTTATAAGCAAAAAGAAAACAGTCACAAAACCAATCCATAAAAATATTGCAATAAATGTCAAACAGAACCATAAATAGTTCCATGGGTAGATCAAATAGTTCTTCTTAAGCCATCGATACAGCTTACTACTTTTTGAAATGTTGTCAATCACTGTAGAGGACGAATCCGAAGAAAAATCATCAATGTCAACGAAATAGCCAGAGGTAGTCTCTGCAAACACAGGAGCTGGTACATTCTGATCCATCGCACGTGGAGGCTCTTGATATACAACGTCATTAGTCGTGGAAGTGTTCGTGCAAAATACTGCCAAATCTTGAAGCGGGGTGGTCACTGAAGATGTGACTGGAACCAACAAAAGTTCATTTTCCACCCTCCCCATGGTCGAGGAAGTGTCTGGAACAGCAGTTGACATAGTTGCATAGTCAGTAGTGATGTTCATCCTACTATGTAGATGGATGTCCTGTTGGGTAGTGAGAGGGGATCGGGAACCACCCAAGGGAGCTCCTGGTTTACTGTGAAGGATCGGCCACATGGTGTAATTTGATGTCATCAATGGAGATGAATCTGTTCCATTTAGAACTAGGCAGTGGTGGTAAGATGACAGTCCTGGTGCCTTTTATTCCCAAGACTGGTACAGGTGCTCTGTATGATGGACCAAACTCCTTCTATACAGCGATCTTCTCACGAACCAGATCCCCAACATTAGGAATCCAGCCAGTCGAAGTTTTCGCCAATTCCCTTATTCCTAAGGTGGCAGCACTTGTAGATGATTTATCATCATGAAATTGTTGAAGCTCCTGTAAAACAGTGAGATGTTCTTTTATGTCAAATGACGTTTCTGCTGCCACCATACCTGGGGCATCAAGATCTGGGACATACATAGGTATCCTAAAGAGAACCTCATATGGTGAGCGTCCCCCCAAGGACCGTCTTGGCAGATTATTCAGTGCTCTCTGGACCCCATATAGGTGGTGTAACCAACTACGGCCTGAACCTAATACTCGAGCTGTTAATGACTGCTTTAGATCACGATTCCGCCTCTCCACGACCGAATTTCCCTCGGGATGGTATGGTGAGGAGTAATGGAGTTCAACACCCATTTTCCCCATGGTGACCCTGAATGCTTTAGAGGCAAAAGCAGGGCCCTGGTCTGAATGGAATGCTGCAACCGCATATGTACCGATAAAGATCAGCAAATCTTTTATAACAGTCCGGACGTCAGCCGACCGCTGTGGCCATACCCACAGGAATCTAGAACAGGAATCCACAGCCACTAAAATGTATTTGTATGCACCATCAGGCTGTAAGGGACCACAATGGTCCAGGTACACACACTGAAGTGGCTTGTCTGACACTAAGAGGCATGTCTGCGGAGGGCGTTTGATATTAGAGCCCTTAATCTGCTGGCAAATGTCACAGCAAAGGATATACTGCTTAGTTTGTCCGCATAGACCAGGCCAGCAGTATAGTTGCTGCAGAATTGTTATCGTGGCCTGTATACCAGCATGTGCAGAAGCGACACCCTCATGTGCGGCTGTAATCAGCTCTAATCTCTGGTCTTCATTGGGGATCACTCGATCTCCAACCCCAGGAATTGTTGTATAGGCAACATTCTGTGCACTGATATGGTAAGTATAGTTTGTAGGGTATCCTTTTGGAAGGGTCTTGCCCGCAGCCGAAGCTTTAACGGCAATCAGTATTTCATTATCCAATCTCGTCCGAGAACGAGTCACTGCAGCCACAGAAGCCGTAGCTACTGATGCTTTGGCCGCTTCATCAGCCAACGTATTACTGGCAACGTGTATTCCTACATGTTGGTGTCCTAATGTATGAACTACATGGACACATGGTAGCTTATCATTAAGATCAGCCACCCTTCCCCACAACATTTTGTGTTTAATGGTGTTCCCTTTAGAATCCCTAAACCCGTTCAGTTTCCAATGATTGAGGTATTCATTGTATGACTGGACGCAGTAATATGAATCACAGACTATCAAAGTCTGGCTTCCTGCCTCTGTATGTTCGATCGCTAGAACACGAGCTTTAAGCTCAGGCAACTGGGCTGTGCAATCCCCTAAGGTCTGCGTGTAGGTATTATGAGGGTGGAAAATTCCATCTTCCATCACTCCGCACACGGCTGCGCAAGCTGGCGAGTATTGATGTTTAGTACCTACAGCCGGTTGTGCCGATCCGTCAGTATAAATGATAGTATTATAACTGTCCAGTGGCAAAATATTTAGAGGAGCGGGGTACTCCTGTTCATACCGTTGCATGTCTCTAAGGATGTGTGTGTGTTCAATCGTCCATCGTCTGCTAGAAAAATTGGGCTGAATTAAGTCATAAAGTGGCTTGATGCGTTCTGCATAATCTGGAATATATGTTCTGCCAAAATTGAAGAAACCCAGTAATGACTTTAATTTCTTAAGAGTGTTGGGAGGCTGTAGCTGAGCACACTTTTCTAGAAAGTGCGGGGCCAGGCTCTTCCCTTCGTTTGATAGCTCATATCCCAGGAACAACACACTAAGAAAGGCTATCCTGCTTTTCTTAAAATAAAATTTATAACCTAGGTCTGCAAACCCCAAAATGATCCGATCGACCCTCGCAAGATGAATGTCGAGGGCGTTGTCAGTGAGATAGATATCATCCACATAGGACAATGCATCGGAATCAATCTCCTGCTAAATTGATGTTACACGGGCTGAAAACAGGCCTGGGCTATTTTTATAGCCTTGAGGTAAACGACAAAAGCGTTTCTGGGAGCCAAATGAAAATGCACTTATCCATTAGATATATCCAATGTAGTTTTATATTTTTTACGCACTATATTGTTTATCAGTGCTGTGCTGTGTGAGTTTTGTATAGCATATGTGCGTGTATGACTATTTAAGTGTCTATAATCAACTACTATTCTATATGAATGATCTGGCTTTGCAACGGGGAATAATGGGTTATTCATCGCAGACGTACAGGGCTCAATTACTCCCTGGTACTCAAGTTGTGATAGTATCTCCTTCACCGGAGCTTTTGCTTCATGTTTAACAGGGTATTGTGGCTGCGGTTGGGGTGTAGACCTAACGGGAATAATATGACAAGGAGACTCCTTGTCCCAACCTACATGATTACGGTATAGTGCAGGTGCCTGTGCTAAAGCCCATTCAGCAGCATAGGCTTCTTTTGCTGCTTCCGGAACAAGATCGGAGAAAGAAGGCAAAATGGCATCTTCCCCATGCGGGAGCTTGCGGACGTGTTCAGGTGGCCAGTCTCTCTCGGCCAATAGGATATCACTAGTAAGTTCATCCCAAAATATCACACTAATAGTGCGTTTCACGTCTCCCTCTATCTGAATTGTTAAATCATAAACCCTATCGGGGGAAGAATGCGGCCATCCGCTGTTTCAACCGCTATGTAATCGCTAGTTGCTGTCGCATCCAGATGATCTTTCAGACTCTGGCGACATATTGTGACCTCTGCTGCGCTGTCTAACAGAGTCACTGCCCACCTCTTGTTCCTCAACAGCGTTCTCAATACTACTGGCATTTTTAACTGTCAGTGCTGCCACCTTCTTCTTTTTAAACTGTGGCTTTTGTTGAGGAGTCTTTTCTTCTTTTTTAATGATAGACTGTGGTGAGTCTTTCTTTTCTTTCACGTATTCTGGACGTCGATCTTGACGGCCCCCTCTCTCGCTACGTCTATCCGGTGTGTCCTGAAAGGAACGAGAGGGACGTGAATCAGTATATCTGTCTGGAGTTCTAAAGTTCTCCCTATTTCTGAGATTATACCTCCTTTCGGAGTTCTCCGGGTGTGGAGAATCAGCTCTCTTATTTCTTCTTTCTTTGAAATCTTTGTGTTTGTCCCAGCGCTTTTTAGGGCCCTCTTGTGCCTACTTTGTACCCTCCTTATGGGTGGTACTTTGTAACTCCAATCTTTTAGGTTTGGCTCCCAAACTATCCCGTCCTATACTAGTATAGGTATCGGAAATTATTTTCGGTAGCTGTCTCTCTTGTTCCAAATTTGGAGTTTCCCGTAAAACGCTGGCGTATTGCCAGTGCCACTGCTTCCCCTTTAATATTACTCAGTATTATTGAGGAGACGGCATCAAAGTTACGGATTCATTTCATCCCCAGATCCAGGGCTGGTGCAGCCCCATGCTCATTCTGTATCTGTTTCAACACTTCCGGCAAATTGGCAAGTGTCTGGGTACCATGTGTGGTAGTATAAACGGCAGTGAAGACCGTACCCCATGTGGCACAGTCATCCACCGAGGGAACCATCCCAAACGGCAAGCACATCGTGAGCAATCTATGTTTTTCCTGTGGTCCCGTATGGGGAAACACAGCTTCCAGCTGATTAGTTTTCTGGGCTATCCAGAATGGTATTTTTTCCCGTTCCGTGGGTACTTTACCCATAATAGTATGTACTGTTTGTGGATTAATCCCAGTAGCCAATTGATAACCACCAGCTACTGGTGGTGCTGGACGCGCTGGTGTAGTGTTCAATGTACGCATTACGAACTGAACCAATCGTCTATATAATGCCACTAATTCATTATATAAAACTCGTAAATCTGCTATCAGCATATTCTGTATGTCTGGGTGAGGTGTATATGTGGCGAACATAGGCCAGATAGGTCCCTCATTACTTAACCCCTTCGCTGCCAGGCCTTTTCCCCCTCCTGTGCCAGGCCTTTTTTTGCCTATTTGGGGCCGTTCGCGCTTAGGCCCTCATAACTTTTTGTCCACATAAGCTAACCAAGCCAAATTTGGGTCCTTTTTTTCCAACATCCTAGGGATTCTAGAGGTACCCAGACTTTGTGGGTTCCCTTGAAGGAGGCCAAGAAATTGGCCAAAATACAGTGAAAATTTCGTTTTTTTCAAAAAAAATTGGAAAAAGTGGCTGCAGAAGAAGGCTTGTGGTTTTTCCCCTGAAAATGGCATCAACAAAGGGTTTGCGGTGCTAAACTCAGCAGCTTCCCAGCTTTCAGGAACAGGCGGACTTGAATCAGAAAACCCAATTTTTCAACACAATTTTGGCATTTTACTGGGACATACCCCATTTTAGAAATTTTTTGTGCTTTCAGCCTCCTTCCAGTCAGTGACAGAAATGGGCATGAAACCAATGCTGGATCCCAGAAACCTAAACATTTCTGAAAAGTAGACAAAATTCTAAATTCAGCAAGGGGTCATTTGTGTAGATCCTACAAGGGTTTCCTACAGAAAATAACAACTGAAAAAGAAAAATATTGAAATTGAGGTGAAAAAAACATAAATGTTTCTCTACGTTTTACTCTGTAACTTTTCCCTGCAATGTCATATTATCGAAAGCAATATACCGTTACGTCTGCTGGACTCCTCTGGTTGCGGGGATATATAGGGCTTGTAGGTTCATCAAGAACCCAAGGAACCCAGAGCCAATAAATGAGCTGCACCCTGACGTGCGTTTTCAATCTATACCGGGTATACAGCAATTCATTTGCTGAAATATAAAGAGTAAAAAATTGCTATCAAGAAAACCTTTGTATTTCCAAAAAGGGCACAAGATAAGGTGTTGAGGAGCAGTGGTTATTTGCACATATCTGAATTCCGGGGTGACCAAACTAGCATGTGAATTACAGGGCATTTCTCAAATAGATGTCTTTTTTACACACTCTCCTATATTTGGAAGGAAAAAATGTAGAGAAAGACAAGGGGCAATAACACTTGTTTTGCTAATCTATGTTCCCCCAAGTCTCCCGATAAAAATGATACCTCACTTGTGTGGGTAGGCCTAGCGCCCGCGACTGGAAACGCCCCAAAACGCAACGTGGACACATCCCATTTTTTTGAAAGAAAACAGAGGTGTTTTTTGCGAAGTGCCTACCTGTAGATTTTGGCCTCTAGCTCAGCCGGCACCTAGGGAAACCTACCAAACCTGTGCATTTCTGAAAACTAGAGACCTAGGGGAATCCAAGGAGGGGTGACTTGCGGGGCTCGGACCAGGTTCTGTTACCCAGAATCCTTTGCAAACCTCAAAATTTGGCTAAAAAAACACATGTTCCTCACATTTCTGTGGCAGAAAGTTCTGGAATCTGAGAGGAGCCACAAATTTCCTTCCACCCAGCGTTCCCCCAAGTCTCCCGATAAAAATGATACCTCACTTGTGTGGGTAGGCCTAGCGCCCGCGACAGGAAACACCCCAAAGCGCAACGTGGACACATCCAAAATTTTGGAAGAAAACAGAGGTGTTTTTTGTGAAGTGCCTACCTGTAGATTTTGGCCTCTAGCTCAGCCGGCACCTAGGGAAACCTACCAAACCTGTGCATTTCTCAAAACTAGAGACCTAGGGGAATGCAAGATGGGGTGACTTGCGTGGCTCGGACCAGGTTCTGTTACCCAGAATCCTTTGCAAACCTCAAAATTTGGCTAAAAAAACACGTTCCTCACATTTCTGTGGCAGAAAGTTCTGGAATCTGAGAGGAGCCACAAAATTTCCTTCCACCCAGCGTTCCCCCAAGTCTCCCGATAAAAATGATACCTCACTTGCGTGAGTAGGCCTAGCGCCCGCGACAGGAAACGCCCCAAAGCGCAACGTGGACACATCCAAAATTTTCGAAGAAAACAGAGGTGTTTTTTGCGAAGTGCCTACCTGTAGATTTTGGCCTCTAGCTCAGCCGGCACCTAGGGAAACCTACCAAACCTATGCAGTTCTGAAAACTAGAGACCTAGGGGAGTCTAAGGAGGGGTGACTTGCGGGGCTCGGACCAGGTTCTGTTACCCAGAATCCTTTGCAAACCTCAAAATTTGGGTAAATAAACACATGTTCCTCACATTTCTGTGGCAGAAAGTTCTGGAATCTGAGAGGAGCGACAAATTTCCTTCCACCTAGCGTTCCCCCAAGTCTCCCGATAAAAATGATACCTCACTTGCGTGGGTAGGCCTAGCGCCGGCGACAGGAAACACCCCAAAGCGCAACGTGGACACGTCCAAAATTTTGGAAGAAAACAGAGGTGTTTTTTGCGAAGTGCCTACCTGTAGATTTTGGCCTCTAGCTCAGCCAGCACCTAGGCAAACCTACCAAACCTGTGCATTTCTGAAAACTAGAGACCTAGGGGAATCCAAGATGGGGTGACTTGCGGGGCTCGGACCAGGTTCTGTTACCCAGAATTCTTTGCAAACCTCAACATTTGGCTAAAAAAACATATGTTCCTCACATTTCTGTGGCAGAAAGTTCTGGAATCTGAGAGGAGCCACAAATTTCCTTCCACCCAGCGTTCCCCCAAGTCTCCCGATAAAAATGATACCACACTTGCGTGGGTAGGCCTAGAGCCAGCGACAGGAAACATCCCAAAGCGCAACGTGGACACATCCAAAACTTTGGAAGAAAACAGAGGTGTTTTTTGTGAAGTGCCTACCTGTAGATTTTGGCCTCTAGCTCAGCCGGCACCTAGGGAAACCTACCAAACCTTCTGAAAACTAGAGACCTAGGGGAATCCAAGATGGGGTGACTTGCGTGGCTCGGACCATGTTCTGTTACCCAGAATCCTTTGCAAACCTCAAAATTTGTCTAAAAAAATACATGTTCCTCCCATTTCTGTGGCAGAAAGTTCTGGAATCTGAGAGGAGCCACACATTTCCTTCCACCCAGCGTTCCCCCAAGTCTCCCGATAAAAATGATACCTCACTTGCGTGGGTAGGCCTAGCGCCCGCGACAGGAAACGCCCCAAAGCGCAACGTGGACACATCCAAAATTTTGGAAGAAAACAGAGGTGTTTTTTGCGAAGTGCCTACCTGTAGATTTTGGCCTCTAGCTCAGCCGGCACCTAGGGAAACCTACCAAACCTGTGCATTTCTGAAAACTAGAGACCTAGGGGAATCCAAGATGGGGTGACTTGCGGGGTTCGGACCAGGTTCTGTTACCCAGAATCCTTTGCAAACCTCAAAATTTGGGTAAATAAACACATGTTCCTCACATTTCTGTGGCAGAAAGTTCTGGAATCTGAGAGGAGCCACAAATTTCCTTCCACCCAGCGTTCCCCCAAGTCTCCCGATAAAAATGATACCTCACTTGCGTGGGTAGGCCTAGCGCCGGCGACAGGAAACACCCCAAAGCGCAACGTGGACACGTCCAAAATTTTGGAAGAAAACAGAGGTGTTTTTTGCGAAGTGCCTACCTGTAGATTTTGGCCTCTAGCTCAGCCGGCACCTAGGGAAACCTATGAAACCTATGCATTTCTGAAAACTAGAGACCTAGGGGAATCTAAGGAGGGGTGACTTGCGGGGCTCGGACCAGGTTCTGTTACCCAGAATCCTTTGCAAACCTCAAAATTTGGGTAAATAAACACATGTTCCTCACATTTCTGTGGCAGAAAGTTCTGGAATCTGAGAGGAGCCACAAATTTCCTTCCTCCTAGCGTTCCCCCAAGTCTCCCGATAAAAATGATACCTCACTTGCGTGGGTAGGCCTAGCGCCGGCGACAGGAAACACCCCAAAGCGCAACGTGGACACGTCCAAAATTTTGGAAGAAAACAGAGGTGTTTTTTGCGAAGTGCCTACCTGTAGATTTTGGCCTCTAGCTCAGCCGGCACCTAGGGAAACCTACCAAACCTGTGCATTTCTGAAAACTAGAGACCTAGGGGAATCCAAGATGGGGTGACTTGCGGGGCTCGGACCAGGTTCTGTTACCCAGAATCCTTTGCAAACCTCAAAATTTGGCTAAAAAAACACATGTTCCTCACATTTCTGTGGCAGAAAGTTCTGGAATCTGAGAGGAGCCACAAATTTCCTTCCACCCAGCGTTCCCCCAAGTCTCCCGATAAAAATGATACCACACTTGCGTGGGTAGGCCTAGCGCCAGCGACAGGAAACACCCCAAAGCGCAACGTGGACACATCCAAAACTTTGGAAGAAAACAGAGGTGTTTTTTGTGAAGTGCCGACCTGTAGATTTTGGCCTCTAGCTCAGCCGGCACCTAGGGAAACCTACCAAACCTGTGCATTTCTGAAAACTAGAGACCTAGGGGAATCCAAGATGGGGTGACTTGCGTGGCTCGGACCATGTTCTGTTACCCAGAATCCTTTGCAAACCTCAAAATTTGTCTAAAAAAATACATGTTCCTCACATTTCTGTGGCAGAAAGTTCTGGAATCTGAGAGGAGCCACACATTTCCTTCCACCCAGCGTTCCCCCAAGTCTCCCGATAAAAATGATACCTCACTTGCGTGGGTAGGCCTAGCGCCCGCGACAGGAAACGCCCCAAAGCGCAACGTGGACTCATCCAAAATTTTGGAAGAAAACAGAGGTGTTTTTTGCGAAGTGCCTACCTGTAGATTTTGGCCTCTAGCTCAGCCGGCACCTAGGGAAAAATACCAAACCTGTGCATTTCTGAAAACTAGAGACCTAGGGGAATCCAAGATGGGGTGACTTGCGGGGTTCGGACCAGGTTCTGTTACCCAGAATCCTTTGCAAACCTCAAAATTTGGGTAAATAAACACATGTTCCTCTCATTTCTGTGGCAGAAAGTTCTGGAATCTGAGAGGAGCCACAAATTTCCTTCCACCCAGCGTTCCCCCAAGTCTCCCGATAAAAATGATACCTCACTTGCGTGGGTAGGCCTAGCGCCGGCGACAGGAAACACCCCAAAGCGCAACGTGGACACGTCCAAAATTTTGGAAGAAAACAGAGGTGTTTTTTGCGAAGTGCCTACCTGTAGATTTTGGCCTCTAGCTCAGCCGGCACCTAGGGAAACCTACCAAACCTGTGCATTTCTGAAAACTAGAGACCATGGGGAATCCAAGATGGGGTGACTTGCGTGGCTCGGACCATGTTCTGTTACCCAGAATCCTTTGCAAACCTCAAAATTTGGCTAAAAAAATACATGTTCCTCACATTTCTGTGGCAGAAAGTTCTGGAATCTGAGAGGAGCCACACATTTCCTTCCACCCAGCGTTCCCCCAAGTCTCCCGATAAAAATGATACCTCACTTGCGTGGGTAGGCCTAGCGCCGGCGACAGGAAACACCCCAAAGCGCAACGTGGACACGTCCAAAATTTTGGAAGAAAACAGAGGTGTTTTTTGCGAAGTGCCTACCTGTAGATTTTGGCCTCTAGCTCAGCCGGCACCTAGGGAAACCTACCAAACCTGTGCATTTCTGAAAACTAGAGACCTAGGGGAATCCATGATGGGGTGACTTGCGGGGCTCGGAACAGGTTCTGTTACCCAGAATCCTTTGCAAACCTCAAAATTTGGGTAAATAAACACATGTTCCTCACATTTCTGTGGCAGAAAGTTCTGGAATCTGAGAGGAGCCACAAATTTCCTTCCACCCAGCGTTCCCCCAAGTCTCCCGATAAAAATTATACCACACTTGCGTGGGTAGGCCTAGCGCCAGCGACAGGAAACACCCCAAAGCGCAACGTGGACACATCCAAAATTATGGAAGAAAACAGAGGTGTTTTTTGCGAAGTGCTTACCTGTAGATTTTGGCCTCTAGCTCAGCCGGCACCTAGGGAAACCTACCACACCTGTGCATTTCTGAAAACTAGAGACCTAGGGGAATCCAAGGAGGGGTGACTTGCGGGACTCGGACCAGGTTCTGTTACCCAGAATCCTTTGCAAACCTCCAAATGTGGCTAAAAAAACACATGTTCCTCACATTTCTGTGGCAGAAAGTTCTGGAATCTGAGAGGAGCCACAAATTTCCTTCCGCCCAGCGTTCCCCCAAGTCTCCCGATAAAAATGATACCTCACTTGCGTGGGTAGGCCTAGCACCAGCGACAGGAAACGCCCCAAAGCGCAACGTGGACACATCCAAATTTTGGGAAGAAAACAGAGGTGTTTTTTGCGAAGTGCCTACCTGTAGATTTTGGCCTCTAGCTCAGCCGGCACCTAGGGAAACCTACCAAACCTGTGCATTTCTGAAAACTAGAGACCTAGGGGAATCTAAGGAGGGGTGACTTGCGGGGCTCTGACCAGGTTCTGTTACCCAGAATCCTTTGCAAACCTCAAAATTTGGGTAAATAAACACATGTTCCTCACATTTCTGTGGCAGAAAGTTCTGGAATCTGAGAGGAGCCACAAATTTCCTTCCACCCAGCGTTCCCCCAAGTCTCCCGATAAAAATGATACCTCACTTGCGTGGGTAGGCCTAGCGCCGGCGACAGGAAACACCCCAAAGCGCAACGTGGACACGTCCAAAATTTTGGAAGAAAACAGAGGTGTTTTTTGCGAAGTGCCTACCTGTAGATTTTGGCCTCTAGCTCAGCCGGCACCTAGGGAAACCTACCAAACCTGTGCATTTCTGAAAACTAGAGACCTAGGGGAATCCAAGATGGGGTGACTTGCGGGGCTCGGACCAGGTTCTGTTACCCAGAATCCTTTGCAAACCTCAAAATTTGGCTAAAAAAACACATGTTCCTCACATTTCTGTGGCAGAAAGTTCTGGAATCTGAGAGGAGCCACAAGTTTCCTTCCACCCAGCGTTCCCCCAAGTCTCCCCATAAAAATGATACCACACTTGCGTGGGTAGGCCTAGCGCCAGCGACAGGAAACACCCCAAAGCGCAACGTGGACACATCCAAAACTTTGGAAGAAAACAGAGGTGTTTTTTGTGAAGTGCCTACCTGTAGATTTTGGCCTTTAGCTCAGCCGGCACCTAGGGAAACCTACCAAACCTGTGCATTTCTGAAAACTAGAGACCTAGGGGAATCCAAGATGGGGTGACTTGCGTGGCTCGGACCATGTTCTGTTACCCAGAATCCTTTGCAAACCTCAAAATTTTGCTAAAAAAATACATGTTCCTCACATTTCTGTGGCAGAAAGTTCTGGAATCTGAGAGGAGCCACACATTTCCTTCCACCCAGCGTTCCCCCAAGTCTCCCGATAAAAATGATACCTCACTTGCGTGGGTAGGCCTAGCGCCCGCGACAGGAAACGCCCCAAAGCGCAACGTGGACACATCCAAAATTTTGGAAGAAAACAGAGGTGTTTTTTGCGAAGTGCCTACCTGTAGATTTTGGCCTCTAGCTCAGCCGGCACCTAGGGAAACCTACCAAACCTGTGCATTTCTGAAAACTAGAGACCTAGGGGAATCCAAGATGGGGTGACTTGCGGGGTTCGGACCAGGTTCTGTTACCCAGAATCCTTTGCAAACCTCCAAATGTGGCTAAAAAAACACATGTTCCTCACATTTCTGTGGCAGAAAGTTCTGGAATCTGAGAGGAGCCACAAATTTCCTTCCGCCCAGCGTTCCCCCAAGTCTCCCGATAAAAATGATACCTCACTTGCGTGGGTAGGCCTAGCACCAGCGACAGGAAACGCCCCAAAGCGCAACGTGGACACATCCAAATTTTGGGAAGAAAACAGAGGTGTTTTTTGCGAAGTGCCTACCTGTAGATTTTGGCCTCTAGCTCAGCCGGCACCTAGGGAAACCTACCAAACCTGTGCATTTCTGAAAACTAGAGACCTAGGGGAATCTAAGGAGGGGTGACTTGCGGGGCTCTGACCAGGTTCTGTTACCCAGAATCCTTTGCAAACCTCAAAATGTGGGTAAATAAACACATGTTCCTCAAATTTCTGTGGCAGAAAGTTCTGGAATCTGAGAGGAGCCACAAATTTCCTTCCACCCAGCGTTCCCCCAAGTCTCCCGATAAAAATGATACCTCACTTGCGTGGGTAGGCCTAGCGCCGGCGACAGGAAACACCCCAAAGCGCAACGTGGACACGTCCAAAATTTTGGAAGAAAACAGAGGTGTTTTTTGCGAAGTGCCTACCTGTAGATTTTGGCCTCTAGCTCAGCCGGCACCTAGGGAAACCTACCAAACCTGTGCATTTCTGAAAACTAGAGACCTAGGGGAATCCAAGATGGGGTGACTTGCGGGGCTCGGACCAGGTTCTGTTACCCAGAATCCTTTGCAAACCTCAAAATTTGGCTAAAAAAACACATGTTCCTCACATTTCTGTGGCAGAAAGTTCTGGAATCTGAGAGGAGCCACAAGTTTCCTTCCACCCAGCGTTCCCCCAAGTCTCCCCATAAAAATGATACCACACTTGCGTGGGTAGGCCTAGCGCCAGCGACAGGAAACACCCCAAAGCGCAACGTGGACACATCCAAAACTTTGGAAGAAAACAGAGGTGTTTTTTGTGAAGTGCCTACCTGTAGATTTTGGCCTTTAGCTCAGCCGGCACCTAGGGAAACCTACCAAACCTGTGCATTTCTGAAAACTAGAGACCTAGGGGAATCCAAGATGGGGTGACTTGCGTGGCTCGGACCATGTTCTGTTACCCAGAATCCTTTGCAAACCTCAAAATTTTGCTAAAAAAATACATGTTCCTCACATTTCTGTGGCAGAAAGTTCTGGAATCTGAGAGGAGCCACACATTTCCTTCCACCCAGCGTTCCCCCAAGTCTCCCGATAAAAATGATACCTCACTTGCGTGGGTAGGCCTAGCGCCCGCGACAGGAAACGCCCCAAAGCGCAACGTGGACACATCCAAAATTTTGGAAGAAAACAGAGGTGTTTTTTGCGAAGTGCCTACCTGTAGATTTTGGCCTCTAGCTCAGCCGGCACCTAGGGAAACCTACCAAACCTGTGCATTTCTGAAAACTAGAGACCTAGGGGAATCCAAGATGGGGTGACTTGCGGGGTTCGGACCAGGTTCTGTTACCCAGAATCCTTTGCAAACCTCAAAATTTGGGTAAATAAACACATGTTCCTCACATTTCTGTGGCAGAAAGTTCTGGAATCTGAGAGGAGCCACAAATTTCCTTCCACCCAGCGTTCCCCCAAGTCTCCCGATAAAAATGATACCTCACTTGCGTGGGTAGGCCTAGCGCCGGCGACAGGAAACACCCCAAAGCGCAACGTGGACATGTCCAAAATTTTGGAAGAAAACAGAGGTGTTTTTTGCGAAGTGCCTACCTGTAGATTTTGGCCTCTAGCTCAGCCGGCACCTAGGGAAACCTACCAAACCTGTGCATTTCTGAAAACTAGAGACCTAGGGAAATCCAAGATGGGGTGACTTGCGGGGCTCGGACCAGGTTCTGTTACCCAGAATCCTTTGCAAACCTCAAAATTTGGCTAAAAAAACACATGTTCCTCACATTTCTGTGGCAGAAAGTTCTGGAATCTGAGAGGAGCCACAAATTTCCTTCCACCCAGCGTTCCCCCAAGTCTCCCGATAAAAATGATACCTCACTTGCCTGGGTAGGCCTAGCGCCAGCGACAGGAAACGCCCCAAAGCGCAACGTGGACACATCCAAATTTTGGGAAGAAAACAGAGGTGTTTTTTGCGAAGTGCCTACCTGTAGATTTTGGCCTCTAGCTCAGCCGGCACCTAGGGAAACCTACCAAACCTGTGCATTTCTGAAAACTAGAGACCTAGGGGAATCTAAGGAGGGATGACTTGCGGGGCTCGGACCAGGTTCTGTTACCCAGAATCCTTTGCAAACCTCAAAATTTGGCTAAAAAAACATATGTTCCTCACATTTCTGTGGCAGAAAGTTCTGGAATCTGAGAGGAGCCACAAATTTCCTTCCACCCAGCGTTCCCCCAAGTCTCCCGATAAAAATGATACCTCACTTGCGTGGCTAGGCCTAGCGCCCGCGACAGGAAACGCCCCAAAGCGCAACGTGGACACATCCAAAATTTTGGAAGAAAACAGAGGTATTTTTTGCGAAGTGCCTACCTGTAGATTTTGGCCTCTAGCTCAGCCGGCACCTAGGGAAACCTACCAAACCTGTGCATTTCTGAAAACTAGAGACCTAGGGGAATCCAAGATGGGGTGACTTGCGGGGCTCGGACCAGGTTCTGTTACCCAGAATCCTTTGCAAACCTCAACATTTGGGTAAGTAAACACATGTTCCTCACATTTCTGTGGCAGAAAGTTCTGGAATCTGAGAGGAGCCACAAATTTCCTTCCACCCAGCGTTCCCCCAAGTCTCCCGATAAAAATGATACCTCACTTGCGTGGGTAGGCCTAGCTCCGGCGACAGGAAACACCCCAAAGCGCAACGTGGACACGTCCAAAATTTTGGAAGAAAACAGAGGTGTTTTTTGCAAAGTGCCTACCTGTAGATTTTGGCCTCTAGCTCAGCCGGCACCTAGGTAAACCTACCAAACCTGTGCATTTCTGAAAACTAGAGACCTAGGGGAATTCAATATGGGGTGACTTGCGGGGCTCGGACCAGGTTCTGTTACCCAGAATCCTTTGCAAACCTCAAAATTTGGCTAAAAAAACACGTTTCTCACATTTCTGTGGCAGAAAGTTCTAGAATCTGAGAGGAGCCACAAATTTCCTTCCACCCAGCGTTCCCCCAAGTCTCCCGATAAAAATGATACCTCACTTGTGTGGGTAGGCCTAGCGCCCGCGACAGGAAACACCCCAAAGCGCAACGTGGACACATCCAAAACTTTGGAAGAAAACAGAGGTGTTTTTTGTGAAGTGCCTACCTGTAGATTTTGGCCTCTAGCTCAGCCGGCACCTAGGGAAACCTACCAAACCTGTGCATTTCTGAAAACTAGAGACCTAGGGGAATCCAAGATGGGGTGACTTGCGTGGCTCGGACCATGTTCTGTTACCCAGAATCCTTTGCAAACCTCAAAATTTGGCTAAAAAAATACATGTTCCTCACATTTCTGTGGCAGAAAGTTCTGGAATATGAGAGGAGCCACAAATTTCCTTCCACCCAGCGTTCCCCCAAGTCTCCCGATAAAAATGATACCTCACTTGCGTGGGTAGGCCTATCGCCCGCGACAGGAAATGCCCCAAAGCGCAACGTGGACACATCCAAAATTTTGGAAGAAAACAGAGGTGTTTTTTGCGAAGTGCCTACCTGTAGATTTTGGCCTCTAGCTCAGCCGGCACCTAGGGAAACCTACCAAACCTGTGCATTTCTGAAAACTAGAGACCTAGGGGAATCCAAGATGGGGTGACTTGCGGGGCTCGGACCAGGTTCTGTTACCCAGAATACTTTGCAAACCTCAAAATTTGGGTAAATAAACACATGTTCCTCACATTTCTGTGGCAGAAAGTTCTGGAATCTGAGAGGCGCCACAAATTTCCTTCCACCCAGCGTTCCCCCAAGTCTCCCGATAAAAATGATACCTCACTTGCATGGGTAGGCCTAGCGCCCGCGACAGGAAACGCCCCAAAGCGCAACGTGGACACATCCAAAATTTTGGAAGAAAACAGAGGTGTTTTTTGCGAAGTGCCTACCTGTAGATTTTGGCCTCTAGCTCAGCCGGCACCTAGGGAAACCTACCAAACCTGTGCATTTCTGAAAACTAGAGACCTAGGGGAATCCAAGATGGGGTGACTTGCGGGGCTCGGACCAGGTTCTGTTACCCAGAATCCTTTGCAAACCTCAAAATTTGGCTAAAAAAACACATGTTCCTCACATTTCTGTGGCAGAAAGTTCTGGAATCTGAGAGGAGCCACAAATTTCCTTCCACCCAGCGTTCCCCCAAGTCTCCCGATAAAAATGATACCACACTTGCGTGGGTAGGCCTAGCGCCAGTGACAGGAAACACCCCAAAGCGCAATGTGGACACATCCAAAACTTTGGAAGAAAACAGAGGTGTTTTTTGTGAAGTGCCTACCTGTAGATTTTGGCCTCTAGCTCAGCCGGCACCTAGGGAAACCTACCAAACCTGTGCATTTCTAAAAACTAGAGACCTAGGGGAATCCAAGATGGGGTGACTTGCGTGGCTCGGACCATGTTCTGTTACCCAGAATCCTTTGCAAACCTCAAAATTTGTCTAAAAAAATACATGTTCCTCACATTTCTGTGGCAGAAAGTTCTGGAATCTGAGAGGAGCCACACATTTCCTTCCACCCAGCGTTCCCCCAAGTCTCCCGATAACAATGATACCTCACTTGCGTGGGTAGGCCTAGCGCCCGTGACAGGAAACGCCCCAAAGCGCAACGTGGACACATCCAAATTTTGGGAAGAAAACAGAGGTGTTTTTTACGAAGTGCCTACCTGTAGATTTTGGCCTCTAGCTCAGCCGGCCCCTAGGGAAACCTACCAAACCTGTGCATTTCTGAAAACTAGAGACCTAGGGGAATCTAAGGAGGGGTGACTTGCGGGGCTCTGACCAGGTTCTGTTACCCAGAATCCTTTGCAAACCTCAAAATTTGGGTAAATAAACAGATGTTCCTCACATTTCTGTGGCAGAAAGTTCTGGAATCTGAGAGGAGCCACAAATTTCCTTCCACCCAGCGGTCCCCCAAGTCTCCCGATAAAAATGATACCTCACTTGCGTGGGTAGGCCTAGCGCCAGCGACAGGAAACACCCCAAAGCGCAACGTGGACACGACCAAAATTTTGGAAGAAAACAGAGGTGTTTTTTGCGAAGTGCCTACCTGTAGATTTTGGCCTCTAGCTCAGCCGGCACCTAGGGAAACCTACCAAACCTGTGCATTTCTGAAAACTAGAGACCTAAGGGAATCCAAGATGGGGTGACTTGTGGGGCTCGGACCAGGTTCTGTTACCCAGAATCCTTTGCAAACCTCAAAATTTGGCTAAAAAAACACATGTTCCTCACATTTCTGTGGCAGAAAGTTCTGGAATCTGAGAGGAGCCACAAATTTCCTTCCACCCAGCGTTCCCCCAAGTCTCCCCATAAAAATGATACCACACTTGCGTGGGTAGGCCTAGCGCCATCGACAGGAAACACCCCAAAGCGCAACGTGGACACATCCAAAACTTTGGAAGAAAACAGAGGTGTTTTTTGTGAAGTGCCTACCTGTAGATTTTGGCCTCTAGCTCAGCCGGCACCTAGGGAAACCTACCAAACCTGTGCATTTCTGAAAACTAGAGACCTAGGGGAATCCAAGATGGGGTGACTTGCGTGGCTCGGACCATGTTCTGTTACCCAGAATCCTTTGCAAACCTCAAAATTTTGCTAAAAAAATACATGTTCCTCACATTTCTGTGGCAGAAAGTTCTGGAATCTGAGAGGAGCCACAAATTTCCTTCCACCCAGCGTTCCCCCAAGTCTCCCGATAAAAATGATACCTCACTTGCGTGGGTAGGCCTAGCGCCAGCGACAGGAAACGCCCCAAAGCGCAATGTGGACACATCCAAATTTTGGGAAGAAAACAGAGGTGTTTTTTGCGAAGTGCCCACCTGTAGATTTTGGCCTCTAGCTCAGCCGGCACCTAGGGAAACCTACCAAACCTGTGCATTTCTGAAAACTAGAGACCTAGGGGAATCTAAGGAGGGATGACTTGCGGGGCTCGGACCAGGTTCTGTTACCCAGAATCCTTTGCAAACCTCAAAATTTGGCTAAAAAACATATGTTCCTCACATTTCTGTGGCAGAAAGTTCTGGAATCTGAGAGGAGCCACAAATTTCCTTCCACCCAGCGTTCCCCCAAGTCTCCCGATAAAAATGATACCTCACTTGCGTGGCTAGGCCTAGCGCCCGCGACAGGAAACGCTCCAAAGCGCAACGTGGACACATCCAAAATTTTGGAAGAAAACAGAGGTATTTTTTGCGAAGTGCCTACCTGTAGATTTTGGCCTCTAGCTCAGCCGGCACCTAGGGAAACCTACCAAACCTGTGCATTTCTGAAAACTAGAGACCTAGGGGAATCCAAGATGGGGTGACTTGCGGGGCTCGGACCAGGTTCTGTTACCCAGAATCCTTTGCAAACCTCAACATTTGGGTAAATAAACACATGTTCCTCACATTTCTGTGGCAGAAAGTTCTGGAATCTGAGAGGAGCCACAAATTTCCTTCCACCCAGCGTTCCCCCAAGTCTCCCGATAAAAATGATACCTCACTTGCGTGGGTAGGCCTAGCGCCGGCGACAGGAAACACCCCAAAGCGCAACGTGGACACGTCCAAAATTTTGGAAGAAAACAGAGGTGTTTTTTGCGAAGTGCCTACCTGTAGATTTTGGCCTCTAGCTCAGCCGGCACCTAGGTAAACCTACCAAACCTGTGCATTTCTGAAAACTAGAGACCTAGGGGAATTCAATATGGGGTGGCTTGCGGGGCTCGGACCAGGTTCTGTTACCCAGAATCCTTTGCAAACCTCAACATTTGGCTAAAAAAACACATGTTTCTCACATTTCTGTGGCAGAAAGTTCTAGAATCTGAGAGGAGCCACAAATTTCCTTCCACCCAGCGTTCCCCCAAGTCTCCCGATAAAAATGATACCTCACTTGTGTGGGTAGGCCTAGCGCCCGCGACAGGAAACACCCCAAAGCGCAACGTGGACACATCCAAAACTTTGGAAGAAAACAGAGGAATTTTTTGTGAAGTGCCTACCTGTAGATTTTGGCCTCTAGCTCAGCCGGCACCTAGGGAAACCTACCAAACCTGTGCATTTCTGACAACTAGAGACCTAGGGGAATCCAATATGGGGTGACTTGCGTGGCTCGGACCATGTTCTGTTACCCAGAATCCTTTGCAAACCTCAAAATTTGGCTAAAAAAATACATGTTCCTCACATTTCTGTGGCAGAAAGTTCTGGAATATGAGAGGAGCCACAAATTTCCTTCCACCCAGCGTTCCCCCAAGTCTCCCGATAAAAATGATACCTCACTTGCGTGGGTAGGCCTAGCGCCCGCGACAGGAAATGCCCCAAAGCGCAACGTGGACACATCCAAAATTTTGGAAGAAAACAGAGGTGTTTTTTGCGAAGTGCCTACCTGTAGATTTTGGCCTCTAGCTCAGCCGGCACCTAGGGAAACCTACCACACCTGTGCATTTCTGAAAACTAGAGACCTAGGGGAATCCAAGGAGGGGTGACTTGCGGGGCTCGGACCAGGTTCTGTTACCCAGAATCCTTTGCAAACCTCAAAATTTGGCTAAAAAAACACATGTTCCTCACATTTCTGTGGCAGAAAGTTCTGGAATCTGAGAGGAGCCACAAATTTCCTTCCACCCAGCGTTCCCCCAAGTCTCCCGATAAAAATGATACCTCACTTGCGTGGGTAGGCCTAGCGCCAGCGACAGGAAACGCCCCAAAGCGCAACGTGGACACATCCAAATTTTGGGAAGAAAACAGAGGTGTTTTTTGCGAAGTGCCTACCTGTAGATTTTGGCCTCTAGCTCAGCCGGCACCTAGGGAAACCTACCAAACCTGTGCATTTCTGAAAACTAGAGACCTAGGGGAATCTAAGGAGGGGTGACTTGCGGTGCTCGGACCAGGTTCTGTTACCCAGAATCCTTTGCAAACCTCAAAATTTGGCTAAAAAAACATATGTTCCTCACATTTCTATGGCAGAAAGTTCTGGAATCTGAGAGGAGCCACAAATTTCCTTCCACCCAGCGTTCCCCCAAGTCTCCCGATAAAAATGATACCTCACTTGTGTGGGTAGGCCTAGCGCCCGCGACAGGAAACGCCCCAAACCGCAACGTGGACACATCCAAATTTTTGGAAGAAAACAGAGGTGTTTTTTGTGAAGTGCCTACCTGTAGATTTTGGCCTCTAGCTCAGCCGGCACCTAGGGAAACCTACCAAACCTGTACATTTCTAAAAACTAGAGACCTAGGGGAATCCAAGATGGGGTGACTTGCGTGGCTCGGACCATGTTCTGTTACCCAGAATCCTTTGCAAACCTCAAAATTTGTCTAAAAAAATACATGTTCCTCACATTTCTGTGGCAGAAAGTTCTGGAATCTGAGAGGAGCCACACATTTCCTTCCACCCAGCGTTCCCCCAAGTCTCCCGATAACAATGATACCTCACTTGCGTGGGTAGGCCTAGCGCCCGCGACAGGAAACGCCTCAAAGCGCAACGTGGACACATCCAAAATTTTGGAAGAAAACAGAGGTGTTTTTTGCGAAGTGCCTACCTGTAGATTTTGGCCTCTAGCTCAGCCGGCACCTAGGGAAACCTACCAAACCTGTGCATTTCTGAAAACTAGAGACCTAGGGGAATCCAAGATGGGGTGACTTGCGGGGTTCGGACCAGGTTCTGTTACCCAGAATCCTTTGCAAACCTCAAAATTTGGGTAAATAAACACATGTTCCTCACATTTCTGTGGCAAAAAGTTCTGGAATCTGAGAGGAGCCACAAATTTCCTTCCACCCAGCGTTCCCCCAAGTCTCCCGATAAAAATGATACCTCACTTGCGTGGGTAGGCCTAGCGCCGGAGACAGGAAACCCCCCAAAGCGCAACGTGGACACGTCCAAAATTTTGGAAGAAAACAGAGGTGTTTTTTGCAAAGTGCCTACCTGTAGATTTTGGCCTCTAGCTCAGCCGGCACCTAGGGAAACCTACCAAACCTGTGCATTTCTGAAAACTAGAGACCTAGGGGAATCCAAGATGGGGTGACTTGCGGGGCTCGGACCAGGTTCTGTTACCCAGAATCCTTTGCAAACCTCAAAATTTGGCTAAAAAAACACATGTTCCTCACATTTCTGTGGCAGAAAGTTCTGGAATCTGAGAGGAGCCACAAATTTCCTTCCACCCAGCGTTCCCCCAAGTCTCCCGATAAAAATGATACCACACTTGCATGGGTAGGCCTAGCGCCAGCGACAGGAAACACCCCAAAGCACAACGTGGACACATCCAAAATTATGGAAGAAAACAGAGGTGTTTTTTGCGAAGTGCTTACCTGTAGATTTTGGCCTCTAGCTCAGCCGGCACCTAGGGAAACCTACCAAACCTGTGCATTTCTGAAAACTAGAGACCTAGGGGAATCCAAGGAGGGGTGACTTGCGGGGCTCGGACCAGGTTCTGTTACCCAGAATCCTTTGCAAACTTCCAAAAGTGGCTAAAAAACACATGTTCCTCACATTTCTGTGGCAGAAAGTTCTGGAATCTGAGAGGAGCCACAAATTTCCTTCCACCCAGCGTTCCCCCAAGTCTCCCGATAAAAATGATACCTCACTTGCGTGGGTAGGCCTAGCGCCAGCGACAGGAAACGCCCCAAAGCGCAACGTGGACACGTCCAAATTTTGGGAAGAAAACAGAGGTGTTTTTTGCGAAGTGCCTACCTGTAGATTTTGGCCTCTAGCTCAGCCGGCACCTAGGGAAACCTACCAAACCTGTGCATTTCTGAAAACTAGAGACCTAGGGGAATTCAAGATGGGGTGACTTGCGTGGCTCGGACCATGTTCTGTTACCCAGAATCCTTTGCAAACCTCAAAATTTGGCTAAAAAAATACATGTTCCTCACATTTCTGTGGCAGAAAGTTCTGGAATCTGAGAGGAGCCACAAATTTCCTTCCACCCAGCGTTCCCCCAAGTCTCCCGATAAAAATGATACCTCACTTGCGTGGGTAGGCCTAGCGCCCGCGACAGTAAATGCCCCAAAGCGCAACGTGGACACATCCAAAATTTTGGAAGAAAACAGAGGTGTTTTTTGCGAAGTGCCTACCTGTAGATTTTGGCCTCTAGCTCAGCCGGCACCTAGGGAAACCTACCAAACCTGTGCATTTCTGAAAACTAGAGACCTAGGGGAATCCAAGATGGGGTGACTTGCGGGGCTCGGACCAGGTTCTGTTACCCAGAATCCTTTGCAAACCTCAAAATTTGGCTAAAAAAACACATGTTCCTCACATTTCTGTGGCAGAAAGTTCTGGAATCTGAGAGGAGCCACAAATTTCCTTCCACCCAGCGTTCCCCCCAGTCTCCCGATAAAAATGATACCACACTTGCATGGGTAGGCCTAGCGCCAGCGACAGGAAACACCCCAAAGCACAACGTGGACACATCCAAAATTATGGAAGAAAACAGAGGTGTTTTTTGCGAAGTGCTTACCTGTAGATTTTGGCCTCTAGCTCAGCCGGCACCTAGGGAAACCTACCACACCTGTGCATTTCTGAAAACTAGAGACCTAGGGGAATCCAAGGAGGGGTGACTTGCGGGGCTCGGACCAGGTTCTGTTACCCAGAATCCTTTGCAAACTTCCAAAATTGGCTAAAAAAACACATGTTCCTCACATTTCTGTGGCAGAAAGTTCTGGAATCTGAGAGGAGCCACAAATTTCCTTCCACCCAGCGTTCCCCCAAGTCTCCCGATAAAAATGATACCTCACTTGCGTGGGTAGGCCTAGCGCCAGCGACAGGAAACGCCCCAAAGCGCAACGTGGACACATCCAAATTTTGGGAAGAAAACAGAGGTGTTTTTTGCGAAGTGCCTACCTGTAGATTTTGGCCTCTAGCTCAGCCGGCACCTAGGGAAACCTACCAAACCTGTGCATTTCTGAAAACTAGAGACCTAGGGGAATCCAAGATGGGGTGACTTGCGTGGCTCGGACCATGTTCTGTTACCCAGAATCCTTTGCAAACCTCAAAATTTGGCTAAAAAAATACATGTTCCTCACATTTCTGTGGCAGAAAGTTCTGGAATCTGAGAGGAGCCACAAATTTCCTTCCACCCAGCGTTCCCCCAAGTCTCCCGATAAAAATGATACCTCACTTGCGTGGGTAGGCCTAGCGCCCGCGACAGTAAATGCCCCAAAGCGCAACGTGGACACATCCAAAATTTTGGAAGAAAACAGAGGTGTTTTTTGCGAAGTGCCTACCTGTAGATTTTGGCCTCTAGCTCAGCCGGCACCTAGGGAAACCTACCAAACCTGTCCATTTCTGAAAACTAGAGACCTAGGGGAATCCAAGATGGGGTGACTTGCGGGGCTCGGACCAGGTTCTGTTACCCAGAATCCTTTGCAAACCTCAAAATTTGGGTAAATAAACACATGTTCCTCACATTTCTGTGGCAGAAAGTTCTGGAATCTGAGAGGAGCCACAAATTTCCTTCCACCCAGCGTTCCCCCAAGTCTCCCGATAAAAATGATACCTCACTTGCGTGGGTAGGCCTAGCGCCGGCGACAGGAAACACCCCAAAGCGCAACGTGGACACGTCCAAAATTTTGGAAGAAAACAGAGGTGTTTTTTGCGAAGTGCCTACCTGTAGATTTTGGCCTCTAGCTCAGCCGGCACCTAGGGAAACCTACCAAACCTGTGCATTTCTGAAAACTAGAGACCTAGGGGAATCCAAGATGGGGTGACTTGCGGGGCTCAGACCAGGTTCTGTTACCCAGAATCCTTTGCAAACCTCAAAATTTGGCTAAAAAAACACATGTTCCTCACATTTCTGTGGCAGAAAGTTCTGGAATCTGAGAGGAGCCACAAATTTCCTTCCACCCAGCGTTCCCCCAAGTCTCCCGATAAAAATGATACCACACTTGCGTGGGTAGGCCTAGCGCCAGCGACAGGAAACACCCCAAAGCGCAACATGGACACATCCAAAATTATGGAAGAAAACAGAGGTGTTTTTTGCGAAGTGCCTACCTGTAGATTTTGGCCTCTAGCTCAGCCGGCACCTAGGGAAACCTACCAAACCTGTGCATTTCTGAAAACTAGAGACCTAGGGGAATCCAAGATGGGGTGACTTGCGGGGCTCGGACCAGGTTCTGATAACCAGAATCCTTTGCAAACCTCAAAATTTGGCTAAAAAAACACATGTTCCTCACATTTCTGTGGCAGAAAGTTCTGGAATCTGAGAGGAGCCACAAATTTCCTTCCACCCAGCGTTCCCACAAGTCTCCCGATAAAAATGATACCACACTTGCGTGGGTAGGCCTAGCGCCAGCGACAGGAAACACCCCAAAGCGCAACATTGACACATCCAAAATTATGGAAGAAAACAGAGGTGTTTTTTGCGAAGTGCTTACCTGTAGATTTTGGCCTCTAGCTCAGCCGGCACCTAGGGAAACCTACCAAACCTGTGCATTTCTGAAAACTAGAGACCTAGGGGAATCCAAGATGGGGTGACTTGCGTGGCTCGGACCATGTTCTGTTACCCAGAATCCTTTGCAAACCTCAAAATTTGGCTAAAAAAATACATGTTCCTCACATTTCTGTGGCAGAAAGTTCTGGAATCTGAGAGGAGCCACAAATTTCCTTCCACCCAGCGTTCCCCCAAGTCTCCCGATAAAAATGATACCTCACTTGCGTGGGTAGGCCTAGCGCCCGCGACAGTAAATGCCCCAAAGCGCAACGTGGACACATCCAAAATTTTGGAAGAAAACAGAGGTGTTTTTTGCGAAGTGCCTACCTGTAGATTTTGGCCTCTAGCTCAGCCGGCACCTAGGGAAACCTACCAAACCTGTCCATTTCTGAAAACTAGAGACCTAGGGGAATCCAAGATGGGGTGACTTGCGGGGCTCGGACCAGGTTCTGTTACCCAGAATCCTTTGCAAACCTCAAAATTTGGGTAAATAAACACATGTTCCTCACATTTCTGTGGCAGAAAGTTCTGGAATCTGAGAGGAGCCACAAATTTCCTTCCACCCAGCGTTCCCCCAAGTCTCCCGATAAAAATGATACCTCACTTGCGTGGGTAGGCCTAGCGCCGGCGACAGGAAACACCCCAAAGCGCAACGTGGACACGTCCAAAATTTTGGAAGAAAACAGAGGTGTTTTTTGCGAAGTGCCTACCTGTAGATTTTGGCCTCTAGCTCAGCCGGCACCTAGGGAAACCTACCAAACCTGTGCATTTCTGAAAACTAGAGACCTAGGGGAATCCAAGATGGGGTGACTTGCGGGGCTCAGACCAGGTTCTGTTACCCAGAATCCTTTGCAAACCTCAAAATTTGGCTAAAAAAACACATGTTCCTCACATTTCTGTGGCAGAAAGTTCTGGAATCTGAGAGGAGCCACAAATTTCCTTCCACCCAGCGTTCCCCCAAGTCTCCCGATAAAAATGATACCACACTTGCGTGGGTAGGCCTAGCGCCAGCGACAGGAAACACCCCAAAGCGCAACATGGACACATCCAAAATTATGGAAGAAAACAGAGGTGTTTTTTGCGAAGTGCCTACCTGTAGATTTTGGCCTCTAGCTCAGCCGGCACCTAGGGAAACCTACCAAACCTGTGCATTTCTGAAAACTAGAGACCTAGGGGAATCCAAGATGGGGTGACTTGCGGGGCTCGGACCAGGTTCTGATAACCAGAATCCTTTGCAAACCTCAAAATTTGGCTAAAAAAACACATGTTCCTCACATTTCTGTGGCAGAAAGTTCTGGAATCTGAGAGGAGCCACAAATTTCCTTCCACCCAGCGTTCCCACAAGTCTCCCGATAAAAATGATACCACACTTGCGTGGGTAGGCCTAGCGCCAGCGACAGGAAACACCCCAAAGCGCAACATTGACACATCCAAAATTATGGAAGAAAACAGAGGTGTTTTTTGCGAAGTGCTTACCTGTAGATTTTGGCCTCTAGCTCAGCCGGCACCTAGGGAAACCTACCACACCTGTGCATTTCTGAAAACTAGAGACCTAGGGGAATCCAAGGAGGGGTGACTTGCGGGGCTCGGACCAGGTTCTGTTACCCAGAATCCTTTGCAAACCTCAAAATTTGGCTAAAAAAACACATGTTCCTCACATTTCTGTGGCAGAAAGTTCTGGAATCTGAGAGGAGCCACAAATTTCCTTCCACCCAGCGTTCCCCCAAGTCTCCCGATAAAAATGATACCTCACTTGCGTGGGTAGGCCTAGCGCCAGCGACAGGAAACGCCCCAAAGCGCAACGTGGACACATCCAAATTTTGGGAAGAAAACAGAGGTGTTTTTTGCGAAGTGCCTACCTGTAGATTTTGGCCTCTAGCTCAGCCGGCACCTAGGGAAACCTACCAAACCTGTGCATTTCTGAAAACAACTAGAGACCTAGGGGAATCTAAGGAGGGGTGACTTGCGGGGCTCGGACCAGGTTCTGTTACCCAGAATCCTTTGCAAACCTCAAAATTTGGCTAAAAAAACATATGTTCCTCACATTTCTGTGGCAGAAAGTTCTGGAATCTGAGAGGAGCCACAAATTTCCTTCCACCCAGCGTTCCCCCAAGTCTCCCGATAAAAATGATACCTCACTTGTGTGGGTAGGCCTAGCGCCCGCGACAGCTAACGCCCCAAACCGCAACGTGGACACATCCACATTTTTGGAAGAAAACAGAGGTGTTTTTTGCGAAGTGCCTACCTGTAGATTTTGGCCTCTAGCTCAGCCGGCACCTAGGGAAACCTACCACACCTGTGCATTTCTGAAAACTAGAGACCTAGGGGAATCCAAGGAGGGGTGACTTGCGGGGCTCGGACCAGGTTCTGTTACCCAGAATCCTTTGCAAACCTCAAAATTTGGCTAAAAAAACACATGTTCCTCACATTTCTGTGGCAGAAAGTTCTGGAATCTGAGAGGAGCCACAAATTTCCTTCCACCCAGCGTTCCCCCAAGTCTCCCGATAAAAATGATACCTCACTTGCGTGGGTAGGCCTAGTGCCAGCGACAGGAAACGCCCCAAAGCGCAACGTGGACACATCCAAATTTTGGGAAGAAAACAGAGGTGTTTTTTGCGAAGTGCCTACCTGTAGATTTTGGCCTCTAGCTCAGCCGGCACCTAGGGAAACCTACCAAACCTGTGCATTTCTGAAAACTAGAGACCTAGGGGAATCTAAGGAGGGATGACTTGCGGGGCTCGGACCAGGTTCTGTTACCCAGAATCCTTTGCAAACCTCAAAATTTGGGTAAATAAACACATGTTCCTCACATTTCTGTGGCAAAAAGTTCTGGAATCTGAGAGGAGCCACAAATTTCCTTCCACCCAGCGTTCCCCCAAGTCTCCCGATAAAAATGATACCTCACTTGCGTGGGTAGGCCTAGCGCCGGAGACAGGAAACCCCCCAAAGCGCAACGTGGACACGTCCAAAATTTTGGAAGAAAACAGAGGTGTTTTTTGCAAAGTGCCTACCTGTAGATTTTGGCCTCTAGCTCAGCCGGCACCTAGGGAAACCTACCAAACCTGTGCATTTCTGAAAACTAGAGACCTAGGGGAATCCAAGATGGGGTGACTTGCGGGGCTCGGACCAGGTTCTGTTACCCAGAATCCTTTGCAAACCTCAAAATTTGGCTAAAAAAACACATGTTCCTCACATTTCTGTGGCAGAAAGTTCTGGAATCTGAGAGGAGCCACAAATTTCCTTCCACCCAGCGTTCCCCCAAGTCTCCCGATAAAAATGATACCACACTTGCATGGGTAGGCCTAGCGCCAGCGACAGGAAACACCCCAAAGCACAACGTGGACACATCCAAAATTATGGAAGAAAACAGAGGTGTTTTTTGCGAAGTGCTTACCTGTAGATTTTGGCCTCTAGCTCAGCCGGCACCTAGGGAAACCTACCAAACCTGTGCATTTCTGAAAACTAGAGACCTAGGGGAATCCAAGGAGGGGTGACTTGCGGGGTTCGGACCAGGTTCTGTTACCCAGAATCCTTTGCAAACTTCCAAAAGTGGCTAAAAAAACACATGTTCCTCACATTTCTGTGGCAGAAAGTTCTGGAATCTGAGAGGAGCCACAAATTTCCTTCCACCCAGCGTTCCCCCAAGTCTCCCGATAAAAATGATACCTCACTTGCGTGGGTAGGCCTAGCGCCAGCGACAGGAAACGCCCCAAAGCGCAACGTGGACACATCCAAATTTTGGGAAGAAAACAGAGGTGTTTTTTGCGAAGTGCCTACCTGTAGATTTTGGCCTCTAGCTCAGCCGGCACCTAGGGAAACCCACCAAACCTGTGCATTTCTGAAAACTAGAGACCTAGGGGAATTCAAGATGGGGTGACTTGCGTGGCTCGGACCATGTTCTGTTACCCAGAATCCTTTGCAAACCTCAAAATTTGGCTAAAAAAATACATGTTCCTCACATTTCTGTGGCAGAAAGTTCTGGAATCTGAGAGGAGCCACAAATTTCCTTCCACCCAGCGTTCCCCCAAGTCTCCCGATAAAAATGATACCTCACTTGCGTGGGTAGGCCTAGCGCCCGCGACAGTAAATGCCCCAAAGCGCAACGTGGACACATCCAAAATTTTGGAAGAAAACAGAGGTGTTTTTTGCGAAGTGCCTACCTGTAGATTTTGGCCTCTAGCTCAGCCGGCACCTAGGGAAACCTACCAAACCTGTGCATTTCTGAAAACTAGAGACCTAGGGGAATCCAAGATGGGGTGACTTGCGGGGCTCGGACCAGGTTCTGTTACCCAGAATCCTTTGCAAACCTCAAAATTTGGCTAAAAAAACACATGTTCCTCACATTTCTGTGGCAGAAAGTTCTGGAATCTGAGAGGAGCCACAAATTTCCTTCCACCCAGCGTTCCCCCCAGTCTCCCGATAAAAATGATACCACACTTGCATGGGTAGGCCTAGCGCCAGCGACAGGAAACACCCCAAAGCACAACGTGGACACATCCAAAATTATGGAAGAAAACAGAGGTGTTTTTTGCGAAGTGCTTACCTGTAGATTTTGGCCTCTAGCTCAGCCGGCACCTAGGGAAACCTACCACACCTGTGCATTTCTGAAAACTAGAGACCTAGGGGAATCCAAGGAGGGGTGACTTGCGGGGCTCGGACCAGGTTCTGTTACCCAGAATCCTTTGCAAACTTCCAAAATTGGCTAAAAAAACACATGTTCCTCACATTTCTGTGGCAGAAAGTTCTGGAATCTGAGAGGAGCCACAAATTTCCTTCCACCCAGCGTTCCCCCAAGTCTCCCGATAAAAATGATACCTCACTTGCGTGGGTAGGCCTAGCGCCAGCGACAGGAAACGCCCCAAAGCGCAACGTGGACACATCCAAATTTTGGGAAGAAAACAGAGGTGTTTTTTGCGAAGTGCCTACCTGTAGATTTTGGCCTCTAGCTCAGCCGGCACCTAGGGAAACCTACCAAACCTGTGCATTTCTGAAAACTAGAGACCTAGGGGAATCCAAGATGGGGTGACTTGCGTGGCTCGGACCATGTTCTGTTACCCAGAATCCTTTGCAAACCTCAAAATTTGGCTAAAAAAATACATGTTCCTCATATTTCTGTGGCAGAAAGTTCTGGAATCTGAGAGGAGCCACAAATTTCCTTCCACCCAGCGTTCCCCCAAGTCTCCCGATAAAAATGATACCTCACTTGCGTGGGTAGGCCTAGCGCCCGCGACAGTAAATGCCCCAAAGCGCAACGTGGACACATCCAAAATTTTGGAAGAAAACAGAGGTGTTTTTTGCGAAGTGCCTACCTGTAGATTTTGGCCTCTAGCTCAGCCGGCACCTAGGGAAACCTACCAAACCTGTCCATTTCTGAAAACTAGAGACCTAGGGGAATCCAAGATGGGGTGACTTGCGGGGCTCGGACCAGGTTCTGTTACCCAGAATCCTTTGCAAACCTCAAAATTTGGGTAAATAAACACATGTTCCTCACATTTCTGTGGCAGAAAGTTCTGGAATCTGAGAGGAGCCACAAATTTCCTTCCACCCAGCGTTCCCCCAAGTCTCCCGATAAAAATGATACCTCACTTGCGTGGGTAGGCCTAGCGCCGGCGACAGGAAACACCCCAAAGCGCAACGTGGACACGTCCAAAATTTTGGAAGAAAACAGAGGTGTTTTTTGCGAAGTGCCTACCTGTAGATTTTGGCCTCTAGCTCAGCCGGCACCTAGGGAAACCTACCAAACCTGTGCATTTCTGAAAACTAGAGACCTAGGGGAATCCAAGATGGGGTGACTTGCGGGGCTCGGACCAGGTTCTGTTACCCAGAATCCTTTGCAAACCTCAAAATTTGGCTAAAAAAACACATGTTCCTCACATTTCTGTGGCAGAAAGTTCTGGAATCTGAGAGGAGCCACAAATTTCCTTCCACCCAGCGTTCCCCCAAGTCTCCCGATAAAAATGATACCACACTTGCGTGGGTAGGCCTAGCGCCAGCGACAGGAAACACCCCAAAGCGCAACATGGACACATCCAAAATTATGGAAGAAAACAGAGGTGTTTTTTGCGAAGTGCCTACCTGTAGATTTTGGCCTCTAGCTCAGCCGGCACCTAGGGAAACCTACCAAACCTGTGCATTTCTGAAAACTAGAGACCTAGGGGAATCCAAGATGGGGTGACTTGCGGGGCTCGGACCAGGTTCTGATAACCAGAATCCTTTGCAAACCTCAAAATTTGGCTAAAAAAACACATGTTCCTCACATTTCTGTGGCAGAAAGTTCTGGAATCTGAGAGGAGCCACAAATTTCCTTCCACCCAGCGTTCCCACAAGTCTCCCGATAAAAATGATACCACACTTGCGTGGGTAGGCCTAGCGCCAGCGACAGGAAACACCCCAAAGCGCAACATTGACACATCCAAAATTATGGAAGAAAACAGAGGTGTTTTTTGCGAAGTGCTTACCTGTAGATTTTGGCCTCTAGCTCAGCCGGCACCTAGGGAAACCTACCACACCTGTGCATTTCTGAAAACTAGAGACCTAGGGGAATCCAAGGAGGGGTGACTTGCGGGGCTCGGACCAGGTTCTGTTACCCAGAATCCTTTGCAAACCTCAAAATTTGGCTAAAAAAACACATGTTCCTCACATTTCTGTGGCAGAAAGTTCTGGAATCTGAGAGGAGCCACAAATTTCCTTCCACCCAGCGTTCCCCCAAGTCTCCCGATAAAAATGATACCTCACTTGCGTGGGTAGGCCTAGCGCCAGCGACAGGAAACGCCCCAAAGCGCAACGTGGACACATCCAAATTTTGGGAAGAAAACAGAGGTGTTTTTTGCGAAGTGCCTACCTGTAGATTTTGGCCTCTAGCTCAGCCGGCACCTAGGGAAACCTACCAAACCTGTGCATTTCTGAAAACAACTAGAGACCTAGGGGAATCTAAGGAGGGGTGACTTGCGGGGCTCGGACCAGGTTCTGTTACCCAGAATCCTTTGCAAACCTCAAAATTTGGCTAAAAAAACATATGTTCCTCACATTTCTGTGGCAGAAAGTTCTGGAATCTGAGAGGAGCCACAAATTTCCTTCCACCCAGCGTTCCCCCAAGTCTCCCGATAAAAATGATACCTCACTTGTGCGGGTAGGCCTAGCGCCCGCGACAGCTAACGCCCCAAACCGCAACGTGGACACATCCACATTTTTGGAAGAAAACAGAGGTGTTTTTTGCGAAGTGCCTACCTGTAGATTTTGGCCTCTAGCTCAGCCGGCACCTAGGGAAACCTACCACACCTGTGCATTTCTGAAAACTAGAGACCTAGGGGAATCCAAGGAGGGGTGACTTGCGGGGCTCGGACCAGGTTCTGTTACCCAGAATCCTTTGCAAACCTCAAAATTTGGCTAAAAAAACACATGTTCCTCACATTTCTGTGGCAGAAAGTTCTGGAATCTGAGAGGAGCCACAAATTTCCTTCCACCCAGCGTTCCCCCAAGTCTCCCGATAAAAATGATACCTCACTTGCGTGGGTAGGCCTAGTGCCAGCGACAGGAAACGCCCCAAAGCGCAACGTGGACACATCCAAATTTTGGGAAGAAAACAGAGGTGTTTTTTGCGAAGTGCCTACCTGTAGATTTTGGCCTCTAGCTCAGCCGGCACCTAGGGAAACCTACCAAACCTGTGCATTTCTGAAAACTAGAGACCTAGGGGAATCTAAGGAGGGATGACTTGCGGGGCTCGGACCAGGTTCTGTTACCCAGAATCCTTTGCAAACCTCAAAATTTGGCTAAAAAAACATATGTTCCTCACATTTCTGTGGCAGAAAGTTCTGGAATCTGAGAGGAGCCACAAATTTCCTTCCACCCAGCGTTCCCCCAAGTCTCCCGATAAAAATTATACCTCACTTGCGTGGCTAGGCCTAGCGCCCGCGACAGGAAACGCCCCAAAGCGCAACGTGGACACATGCAAAATTTTGGAAGAAAACAGAGGTATTTTTTGCGAAGTGCCTACCTGTAGATTTTGGCCTCTAGCTCAGCCGGCACCTAGGGAAACCTACCAAACCAGTGCATTTCTGAAAACTAGAGACCTAGGGGAATCCAAGATGGGGTGACTTGCGGGGCTCGGACCAGGTTCTGTTACCCAGAATCCTTTGCAAACCTCAACATTTGGGTAAGTAAACACATGTTCCTCACATTTCTGTGGCAGAAAGTTCTGGAATCTGAGAGGAGCCACAAATTTCCTTCCACCCAGCGTTCCCCCAAGTCTCCCGATAAAAATGATACCTCACTTGCGTGGGTAGGCCTAGCTCCGGCGACAGGAAACACCCCAAAGCGCAACGTGGACACGTCCAAAATTTTGGAAGAAAACAGAGGTGTTTTTTGCAAAGTGCCTACCTGTAGATTTTGGCCTCTAGCTCAGCCGGCACCTAGGTAAACCTACCAAACCTGTGCATTTCTGAAAACTAGAGACCTAGGGGAATTCAATATGGGGTGACTTGCGGGGCTCGGACCAGGTTCTGTTACCCAGAATCCTTTGCAAACCTCAAAATTTGGCTAAAAAAACACATGTTTCTCACATTTCTGTGGCAGAAAGTTCTAGAATCTGAGAGGAGCCACAAATTTCCTTCCACCCAGCGTTCCCCCAAGTCTCCCGATAAAAATGATACCTCACTTGTGTGGGTAGGCCTAGCGCCCGCGACAGGAAACACCCCAAAGCGCAACGTGGACACATCCAAAACTTTGGAAGAAAACAGAGGTGTTTTTTGTGAAGTGCCTACCTGTAGATTTTGGCCTCTAGCTCAGCCGGCACCTAGGGAAACCTACCAAACCTGTGCATTTCTGAAAACTAGAGACCTAGGGGAATCCAAGATGGGGTGACTTGCGTGGCTCGGACCATGTTCTGTTACCCAGAATCCTTTGCAAACCTCAAAATTTGGCTAAAAAAATACATGTTCCTCACATTTCTGTGGCAGAAAGTTCTGGAATATGAGAGGAGCCACAAATTTCCTTCCACCCAGCGTTCCCCCAAGTCTCCCGATAAAAATGATACCTCACTTGCGTGGGTAGGCCTATCGCCCGCGACAGGAAATGCCCCAAAGCGCAACGTGGACACATCCAAAATTTTGGAAGAAAACAGAGGTGTTTTTTGCGAAGTGCCTACCTGTAGATTTTGGCCTCTAGCTCAGCCGGCACCTAGGGAAACCTACCAAACCTGTGCATTTCTGAAAACTAGAGACCTAGGGGAATCCAAGATGGGGTGACTTGCGGGGCTCGGACCAGGTTCTGTTACCCAGAATACTTTGCAAACCTCAAAATTTGGGTAAATAAACACATGTTCCTCAAATTTCTGTGGCAGAAAGTTCTGGAATCTGAGAGGCGCCACAAATTTCCTTCCACCCAGCGTTCCCCCAAGTCTCCCGATAAAAATGATACCTCACTTGCATGGGTAGGCCTAGCGCCCGCGACAGGAAACGCCCCAAAGCGCAACGTGGACACATCCAAAATTTTGGAAGAAAACAGAGGTGTTTTTTGCGAAGTGCCTACCTGTAGATTTTGGCCTCTAGCTCAGCCGGCACCTAGGGAAACCTACCAAACCTGTGCATTTCTGAAAACTAGAGACCTAGGGGAATCCAAGATGGGGTGACTTGCGGGGCTCGGACCAGGTTCTGTTACCCAGAATCCTTTGCAAACCTCAAAATTTGGCTAAAAAAACACATGTTCCTCACATTTCTGTGGCAGAAAGTTCTGGAATCTGAGAGGAGCCACAAATTTCCTTCCACCCAGCGTTCCCCCAAGTCTCCCGATAAAAATGATACCACACTTGCGTGGGTAGGCCTAGCGCCAGTGACAGGAAACACCCCAAAGCGCAATGTGGACACATCCAAAACTTTGGAAGAAAACAGAGGTGTTTTTTGTGAAGTGCCTACCTGTAGATTTTGGCCTCTAGCTCAGCCGGCACCTAGGGAAACCTACCAAACCTGTGCATTTCTAAAAACTAGAGACCTAGGGGAATCCAAGATGGGGTGACTTGCGTGGCTCGGACCATGTTCTGTTACCCAGAATCCTTTGCAAACCTCAAAATTTGTCTAAAAAAATACATGTTCCTCACATTTCTGTGGCAGAAAGTTCTGGAATCTGAGAGGAGCCACACATTTCCTTCCACCCAGCGTTCCCCCAAGTCTCCCGATAACAATGATACCTCACTTGCGTGGGTAGGCCTAGCGCCCGCGACAGGAAACGCCCCAAAGCGCAACGTGGACACATCCAAATTTTGGGAAGAAAACAGAGGTGTTTTTTACGAAGTGCCTACCTGTAGATTTTGGCCTCTAGCTCAGCCGGCACCTAGGGAAACCTACCAAACCTGTGCATTTCTGAAAACTAGAGACCTAGGGGAATCTAAGGAGGGGTGACTTGCGGGGCTCTGACCAGGTTCTGTTACCCAGAATCCTTTGCAAACCTCAAAATTTGGGTAAATAAACACATGTTCCTCACATTTCTGTGGCAGAAAGTTCTGGAATCTGAGAGGAGCCACAAATTTCCTTCCACCCAGCGTTCCCCCAAGTCTCCCGATAAAAATGATACCTCACTTGCGTGGGTAGGCCTAGCGCCAGCGACAGGAAACACCCCAAAGCGCAACGTGGACACGACCAAAATTTTGGAAGAAAACAGAGGTGTTTTTTGCGAAGTGCCTACCTGTAGATTTTGGCCTCTAGCTCAGCCGGCACCTAGGGAAACCTACCAAACCTGTGCATTTCTGAAAACTAGAGACCTAAGGGAATCCAAGATGGGGTGACTTGTGGGGCTCGGACCAGGTTCTGTTACCCAGAATCCTTTGCAAACCTCAAAATTTGGCTAAAAAAACACATGTTCCTCACATTTCTGTGGCAGAAAGTTCTGGAATCTGAGAGGAGCCACAAATTTCCTTCCACCCAGCGTTCCCCCAAGTCTCCCCATAAAAATGATACCACACTTGCGTGGGTAGGCCTAGCGCCATCGACAGGAAACACCCCAAAGCGCAACGTGGACACATCCAAAACTTTGGAAGAAAACAGAGGTGTTTTTTGTGAAGTGCCTACCTGTAGATTTTGGCCTCTAGCTCAGCCGGCACCTAGGGAAACCTACCAAACCTGTGCATTTCTGAAAACTAGAGACCTAGGGGAATCCAAGATGGGGTGACTTGCGTGGCTCGGACCATGTTCTGTTACCCAGAATCCTTTGCAAACCTCAAAATTTTGCTAAAAAAATACATGTTCCTCACATTTCTGTGGCAGAAAGTTCTGGAATCTGAGAGGAGCCACAAATTTCCTTCCACCCAGCGTTCCCCCAAGTCTCCCGATAAAAATGATACCTCACTTGCGTGGGTAGGCCTAGCGCCAGCGACAGGAAACGCCCCAAAGCGCAATGTGGACACATCCAAATTTTGGGAAGAAAACAGAGGTGTTTTTTGCGAAGTGCCTACCTGTAGATTTTGGCCTCTAGCTCAGCCGGCACCTAGGGAAACCTACCAAACCTGTGCATTTCTGAAAACTAGAGACCTAGGGGAATCTAAGGAGGGATGACTTGCGGGGCTCGGACCAGGTTCTGTTACCCAGAATCCTTTGCAAACCTCAAAATTTGGCTAAAAAACATATGTTCCTCACATTTCTGTGGCAGAAAGTTCTGGAATCTGAGAGGAGCCACAAATTTCCTTCCACCCAGCGTTCCCCCAAGTCTCCCGATAAAAATGATACCTCACTTGCGTGGCTAGGCCTAGCGCCCGCGACAGGAAACGCTCCAAAGCGCAACGTGGACACATCCAAAATTTTGGAAGAAAACAGAGGTATTTTTTGCGAAGTGCCTACCTGTAGATTTTGGCCTCTAGCTCAGCCGGCACCTAGGGAAACCTACCAAACCTGTGCATTTCTGAAAACTAGAGACCTAGGGGAATCCAAGATGGGGTGACTTGCGGGGCTCGGACCAGGTTCTGTTACCCAGAATCCTTTGCAAACCTCAACATTTGGGTAAATAAACACATGTTCCTCACATTTCTGTGGCAGAAAGTTCTGGAATCTGAGAGGAGCCACAAATTTCCTTCCACCCAGCGTTCCCCCAAGTCTCCCGATAAAAATGATACCTCACTTGCGTGGGTAGGCCTAGAGCCGGCGACAGGAAACACCCCAAAGCGCAACGTGGACACGTCCAAAATTTTGGAAGAAAACAGAGGTGTTTTTTGCGAAGTGCCTACCTGTAGATTTTGGCCTCTAGCTCAGCCGGCACCTAGGTAAACCTACCAAACCTGTGCATTTCTGAAAACTAGAGACCTAGGGGAATTCAATATGGGGTGGCTTGCGGGGCTCGGACCAGGTTCTGTTACCCAGAATCCTTTGCAAACCTCAACATTTGGCTAAAAAAACACATGTTTCTCACATTTCTGTGGCAGAAAGTTCTAGAATCTGAGAGGAGCCACAAATTTCCTTCCACCCAGCGTTCCCCCAAGTCTCCCGATAAAAATGATACCTCACTTGTGTGGGTAGGCCTAGCGCCCGCGACAGGAAACACCCCAAAGCGCAACGTGGACACATCCAAAACTTTGGAAGAAAACAGAGGAATTTTTTGTGAAGTGCCTACCTGTAGATTTTGGCCTCTAGCTCAGCCGGCACCTAGGGAAACCTACCAAACCTGTGCATTTCTGACAACTAGAGACCTAGGGGAATCCAATATGGGGTGACTTGCGTGGCTCGGACCATGTTCTGTTACCCAGAATCCTTTGCAAACCTCAAAATTTGGCTAAAAAAATACATGTTCCTCACATTTCTGTGGCAGAAAGTTCTGGAATATGAGAGGAGCCACAAATTTCCTTCCACCCAGCGTTCCCCCAAGTCTCCCGATAAAAATGATACCTCACTTGCGTGGGTAGGCCTAGCGCCCGCGACAGGAAATGCCCCAAAGCGCAACGTGGACACATCCAAAATTTTGGAAGAAAACAGAGGTGTTTTTTGCGAAGTGCCTACCTGTAGATTTTGGCCTCTAGCTCAGCCGGCACCTAGGGAAACCTACCACACCTGTGCATTTCTGAAAACTAGAGACCTAGGGGAATCCAAGGAGGGGTGACTTGCGGGGCTCGGACCAGGTTCTGTTACCCAGAATCCTTTGCAAACCTCAAAATTTGGCTAAAAAAACACATGTTCCTCACATTTCTGTGGCAGAAAGTTCTGGAATCTGAGAGGAGCCACAAATTTCCTTCCACCCAGCGTTCCCCCAAGTCTCCCGATAAAAATGATACCTCACTTGCGTGGGTAGGCCTAGCGCCAGCGACAGGAAACGCCCCAAAGCGCAACGTGGACACATCCAAATTTTGGGAAGAAAACAGAGGTGTTTTTTGCGAAGTGCCTACTTGTAGATTTTGGCCTCTAGCTCAGCCGGCACCTAGGGAAACCTACCAAACCTGTGCATTTCTGAAAACTAGAGACCTAGGGGAATCTAAGGAGGGGTGACTTGCGGTGCTCGGACCAGGTTCTGTTACCCAGAATCCTTTGCAAACCTCAAAATTTGGCTAAAAAAACATATGTTCCTCACATTTCTATGGCAGAAAGTTCTGGAATCTGAGAGGAGCCACAAATTTCCTTCCACCCAGCGTTCCCCCAAGTCTCCCGATAAAAATGATACCTCACTTGTGTGGGTAGGCCTAGCGCCCGCGACAGGAAACGCCCCAAACCGCAACGTGGACACATCCAAATTTTTGGAAGAAAACAGAGGTGTTTTTTGTGAAGTGCCTACCTGTAGATTTTGGCCTCTAGCTCAGCCGGCACCTAGGGAAACCTACCAAACCTGTACATTTCTAAAAACTAGAGACCTAGGGGAATCCAAGATGGGGTGACTTGCGTGGCTCGGACCATGTTCTGTTACCCAGAATCCTTTGCAAACCTCAAAATTTGTCTAAAAAAATACATGTTCCTCACATTTCTGTGGCAGAAAGTTCTGGAATCTGAGAGGAGCCACACATTTCCTTCCACCCAGCGTTCCCCCAAGTCTCCCGATAACAATGATACCTCACTTGCGTGGGTAGGCCTAGCGCCCGCGACAGGAAACGCCTCAAAGCGCAACGTGGACACATCCAAAATTTTGGAAGAAAACAGAGGTGTTTTTTGCGAAGTGCCTACCTGTAGATTTTGGCCTCTAGCTCAGCCGGCACCTAGGGAAACCTACCAAACCTGTGCATTTCTGAAAACTAGAGACCTAGGGGAATCCAAGATGGGGTGACTTGCGGGGTTCGGACCAGGTTCTGTTACCCAGAATCCTTTGCAAACCTCAAAATTTGGGTAAATAAACACATGTTCCTCACATTTCTGTGGCAAAAAGTTCTGGAATCTGAGAGGAGCCACAAATTTCCTTCCACCCAGCGTTCCCCCAAGTCTCCCGATAAAAATGATACCTCACTTGCGTGGGTAGGCCTAGCGCCGGAGACAGGAAACCCCCCAAAGCGCAACGTGGACACGTCCAAAATTTTGGAAGAAAACAGAGGTGTTTTTTGCAAAGTGCCTACCTGTAGATTTTGGCCTCTAGCTCAGCCGGCACCTAGGGAAACCTACCAAACCTGTGCATTTCTGAAAACTAGAGACCTAGGGGAATCCAAGATGGGGTGACTTGCGGGGCTCGGACCAGGTTCTGTTACCCAGAATCCTTTGCAAACCTCAAAATTTGGCTAAAAAAACACATGTTCCTCACATTTCTGTGGCAGAAAGTTCTGGAATCTGAGAGGAGCCACAAATTTCCTTCCACCCAGCGTTCCCCCAAGTCTCCCGATAAAAATGATACCACACTTGCATGGGTAGGCCTAGCGCCAGCGACAGGAAACACCCCAAAGCACAACGTGGACACATCCAAAATTATGGAAGAAAACAGAGGTGTTTTTTGCGAAGTGCTTACCTGTAGATTTTGGCCTCTAGCTCAGCCGGCACCTAGGGAAACCTACCAAACCTGTGCATTTCTGAAAACTAGAGACCTAGGGGAATCCAAGGAGGGGTGACTTGCGGGGCTCGGACCAGGTTCTGTTACCCAGAATCCTTTGCAAACTTCCAAAAGTGGCTAAAAAAACACATGTTCCTCACATTTCTGTGGCAGAAAGTTCTGGAATCTGAGAGGAGCCACAAATTTCCTTCCACCCAGCGTTCCCCCAAGTCTCCCGATAAAAATGATACCTCACTTGCGTGGGTAGGCCTAGCGCCAGCGACAGGAAACGCCCCAAAGCGCAACGTGGACACATCCAAATTTTGGGAAGAAAACAGAGGTGTTTTTTGCGAAGTGCCTACCTGTAGATTTTGGCCTCTAGCTCAGCCGGCACCTAGGGAAACCTACCAAACCTGTGCATTTCTGAAAACTAGAGACCTAGGGGAATTCAAGATGGGGTGACTTGCGTGGCTCGGACCATGTTCTGTTACCCAGAATCCTTTGCAAACCTCAAAATTTGGCTAAAAAAATACATGTTCCTCACATTTCTGTGGCAGAAAGTTCTGGAATCTGAGAGAAGCCACAAATTTCCTTCCACCCAGCGTTCCCCCAAGTCTCCCGATAAAAATGATACCTCACTTGCGTGGGTAGGCCTAGCGCCCGCGACAGTAAATGCCCCAAAGCGCAACGTGGACACATCCAAAATTTTGGAAGAAAACAGAGGTGTTTTTTGCGAAGTGCCTACCTGTAGATTTTGGCCTCTAGCTCAGCCGGCACCTAGGGAAACCTACCAAACCTGTGCATTTCTGAAAACTAGAGACCTAGGGGAATCCAAGATGGGGTGACTTGCGGGGCTCGGACCAGGTTCTGTTACCCAGAATCCTTTGCAAACCTCAAAATTTGGCTAAAAAAACACATGTTCCTCACATTTCTGTGGCAGAAAGTTCTGGAATCTGAGAGGAGCCACAAATTTCCTTCCACCCAGCGTTCCCCCCAGTCTCCCGATAAAAATGATACCACACTTGCATGGGTAGGCCTAGCGCCAGCGACAGGAAACACCCCAAAGCACAACGTGGACACATCCAAAATTATGGAAGAAAACAGAGGTGTTTTTTGCGAAGTGCTTACCTGTAGATTTTGGCCTCTAGCTCAGCCGGCACCTAGGGAAACCTACCACACCTGTGCATTTCTGAAAACTAGAGACCTAGGGGAATCCAAGGAGGGGTGACTTGCGGGGCTCGGACCAGGTTCTGTTACCCAGAATCCTTTGCAAACTTCCAAAAGTGGCTAAAAAAACACATGTTCCTCACATTTCTGTGGCAGAAAGTTCTGGAATCTGAGAGGAGCCACAAATTTCCTTCCACCCAGCGTTCCCCCAAGTCTCCCGATAAAAATGATACCTCACTTGCGTGGGTAGGCCTAGCGCCAGCGACAGGAAACGCCCCAAAGCGCAACGTGGACACATCCAAATTTTGGGAAGAAAACAGAGGTGTTTTTTGCGAAGTGCCTACCTGTAGATTTTGGCCTCTAGCTCAGCCGGCACCTAGGGAAACCTACCAAACCTGTGCATTTCTGAAAACTAGAGACCTAGGGGAATCCAAGATGGGGTGACTTGCGTGGCTCGGACCATGTTCTGTTACCCAGAATCCTTTGCAAACCTCAAAATTTGGCTAAAAAAATACATGTTCCTCACATTTCTGTGGCAGAAAGTTCTGGAATCTGAGAGGAGCCACAAATTTCCTTCCACCCAGCGTTCCCCCAAGTCTCCCGATAAAAATGATACCTCACTTGCGTGGGTAGGCCTAGCGCCCGCGACAGTAAATGCCCCAAAGCGCAACGTGGACACATCCAAAATTTTGGAAGAAAACAGAGGTGTTTTTTGCGAAGTGCCTACCTGTAGATTTTGGCCTCTAGCTCAGCCGGCACCTAGGGAAACCTACCAAACCTGTGCATTTCTGAAAACTAGAGACCTAGGGGAATCCAAGATGGGGTGACTTGCGGGGCTCGGACCAGGTTCTGTTACCCAGAATCCTTTGCAAACCTCAAAATTTGGGTAAATAAACACATGTTCCTCACATTTCTGTGGCAGAAAGTTCTGGAATCTGAGAGGAGCCACAAATTTCCTTCCACCCAGCGTTCCCCCAAGTCTCCCGATAAAAATGATACCTCACTTGCGTGGGTAGGCCTAGCGCCGGCGACAGGAAACACCCCAAAGCGCAACGTGGACACGTCCAAAATTTTGGAAGAAAACAGAGGTGTTTTTTGCGAAGTGCCTACCTGTAGATTTTGGCCTCTAGCTCAGCCGGCACCTAGGGAAACCTACCAAACCTGTGCATTTCTGAAAACTAGAGACCTAGGGGAATCCAAGATGGGGTGACTTGCGGGGCTCGGACCAGGTTCTGTTACCCAGAATCCTTTGCAAACCTCAAAATTTGGCTAAAAAAACACATGTTCCTCACATTTCTGTGGCAGAAAGTTCTGGAATCTGAGAGGAGCCACAAATTTCCTTCCACCCAGCGTTCCCCCAAGTCTCCCGATAAAAATGATACCACACTTGCGTGGGTAGGCCTAGCGCCAGCGACAGGAAACACCCCAAAGCGCAACATGGACACATCCAAAATTATGGAAGAAAACAGAGGTGTTTTTTGCGAAGTGCCTACCTGTAGATTTTGGCCTCTAGCTCAGCCGGCACCTAGGGAAACCTACCAAACCTGTGCATTTCTGAAAACTAGAGACCTAGGGGAATCCAAGATGGGGTGACTTGCGGGGCTCGGACCAGGTTCTGATAACCAGAATCCTTTGCAAACCTCAAAATTTGGCTAAAAAAACACATGTTCCTCACATTTCTGTGGCAGAAAGTTCTGGAATCTGAGAGGAGCCACAAATTTCCTTCCACCCAGCGTTCCCACAAGTCTCCCGATAAAAATGATACCACACTTGCGTGGGTAGGCCTAGCGCCAGCGACAGGAAACACCCCAAAGCGCAACATTGACACATCCAAAATTATGGAAGAAAACAGAGGTGTTTTTTGCGAAGTGCTTACCTGTAGATTTTGGCCTCTAGCTCAGCCGGCACCTAGGGAAACCTACCACACCTGTGCATTTCTGAAAACTAGAGACCTAGGGGAATCCAAGGAGGGGTGACTTGCGGGGCTCGGACCAGGTTCTGTTACCCAGAATCCTTTGCAAACCTCAAAATTTGGCTAAAAAAACACATGTTCCTCACATTTCTGTGGCAGAAAGTTCTGGAATCTGAGAGGAGCCACAAATTTCCTTCCACCCAGCGTTCCCCCAAGTCTCCCGATAAAAATGATACCTCACTTGCGTGGGTAGGCCTAGCGCCAGCGACAGGAAACGCCCCAAAGCGCAACGTGGACACATCCAAATTTTGGGAAGAAAACAGAGGTGTTTTTTGCGAAGTGCCTACCTGTAGATTTTGGCCTCTAGCTCAGCCGGCACCTAGGGAAACCTACCAAACCTGTGCATTTCTGAAAACAACTAGAGACCTAGGGGAATCTAAGGAGGGGTGACTTGCGGGGCTCGGACCAGGTTCTGTTACCCAGAATCCTTTGCAAACCTCAAAATTTGGCTAAAAAAACATATGTTCCTCACATTTCTGTGGCAGAAAGTTCTGGAATCTGAGAGGAGCCACAAATTTCCTTCCACCCAGCGTTCCCCCAAGTCTCCCGATAAAAATGATACCTCACTTGTGTGGGTAGGCCTAGCGCCCGCGACAGCTAACGCCCCAAACCGCAACGTGGACACATCCACATTTTTGGAAGAAAACAGAGGTGTTTTTTGCGAAGTGCCTACCTGTAGATTTTGGCCTCTAGCTCAGCCGGCACCTAGGGAAACCTACCACACCTGTGCATTTCTGAAAACTAGAGACCTAGGGGAATCCAAGGAGGGGTGACTTGCGGGGCTCGGACCAGGTTCTGTTACCCAGAATCCTTTGCAAACCTCAAAATTTGGCTAAAAAAACACATGTTCCTCACATTTCTGTGGCAGAAAGTTCTGGAATCTGAGAGGAGCCACAAATTTCCTTCCACCCAGCGTTCCCCCAAGTCTCCCGATAAAAATGATACCTCACTTGCGTGGGTAGGCCTAGTGCCAGCGACAGGAAACGCCCCAAAGCGCAACGTGGACACATCCAAATTTTGGGAAGAAAACAGAGGTGTTTTTTGCGAAGTGCCTACCTGTAGATTTTGGCCTCTAGCTCAGCCGGCACCTAGGGAAACCTACCAAACCTGTGCATTTCTGAAAACTAGAGACCTAGGGGAATCTAAGGAGGGGTGACTTGCGGGGCTCGGACCAGGTTCTGTTACCCAGAATCCTTTGCAAACCTCAAAATTTGGCTAAAAAAACATATGTTCCTCTCATTTCTGTGGCAGAAAGTTCTGGAATCTGAGAGGAGCCACAAATTTCCTTCCACCCAGCGTTCCCCCAAGTCTCCCGATAAAAATGATACCTCACTTGTGTGGGTAGGCCTAGCGCCCGCGACAGGAAACGCCCCAAACCGCAACGTGGACACATCCAAATTTTTGGAAGAAAACAGAGGTGTTTTTTGCGAAGTGCCTACCTGTAGATTTTGGCCTCTAGCTCAGCCGGCACCTAGGGAAACCTACCAAACCTGTGCATTTGTGAAAACTAGAGACCTAGGGGAATCTAAGGAGGGGTGACTTGCGGGGCTCGGACCAGGTTCTGTTACCCAGAATCCTTTGCAAACCTCAAAATTTGGCTAAAAAAACACATGTTCCTCACATTTCTGTGGCAGAAAGTTCTGGAATCTGAGAGGAGCCACAAATTTCCTTCCACCCAGCATTCCCCCAAGTCTCCCGATAAAAATGATACCTCACTTGTGTGGGTAGGCCTAGCGACCGCGACAGGAAACGCCCCAAACCGCAACGTGGACACATCCAAATTTTTGGAAGAAAACAGAGGTGTTTTTTGCGAAGTGCCTACCTGTAGATTTTGGCCGCTAGCTCAGTCGGCCCCTAGGGAAACCTACCAAACCTGTGCATTTCTGAAAACTAGAGACCTAGGGGAATCCAAGATGGGGTGACTTGCGGGGCTCGGACCAGGTTCTGGTACCGAGAATCCTTTGCAAACCTCAAAATTTGGCTAAATAAACACATGTTCCTCACATTTCTGTGGCAGAAAGTTCTGGAATCTGAGAGGAGCCACAAATTTCCTTCCACCCAGCGTTCCCCCAAGTCTCCCGATAAAAATGATACCTCACTTGCGTGGGTAGGCTTAGCGCCGGCGACAGGAAACACCCCAAAGCGCAACGTGGACACGTCCAAAATTTGGGAAGAAAACAGAGGTGTTTTTTTGCGAAGTGCCTACCTGTAGATTTTGGCCTCTAGCTCAGCCGGCACCTAGGGAAACCTACCAAACCTGTGCATTTCTGAAAACTAGAGACCTAGGGGAATCCAAGGAGGGGTGACTTGCGGGGTTCGGACCAGGTTCTGTTACCCAGAATCCTTTGCAAACCTCAAAATTAGGGTAAATAAACACATGTTCCTCACATTTCTGTGGCAGAAAGTTCTGGAATCTGAGAGGAGCCACAAATTTCCTTCCACCCAGCGTTCCCCCAAGTCTCCCGATAAAAATGATACCTCACTTGCGTAGGTAGGCCTAGCGCCGGCGACAGGAAACACCCCAAAGCGCAACGTGGACACGTCCAAAATTTTGGAAGAAAACAGAGGTGTTTTTTGCGAAGTGCCTACCTGTAGATTTTGGCCTCTAGCTCAGCCGGCACCTAGGGAAACCTACCAAACCTGTGCATTTGTGAAAACTAGAGACCTAGGGGAATCTAAGGAGGGGTGACTTGCGGGGCTCGGACCAGGTTCTGTTACCCAGAATCCTTTGCAAACCTCAAAATTTGGCTAAAAAAACACATGTTCCTCACATTTCTGTGGCAGAAAGTTCTGGAATCTGAGAGGAGCCACAAATTTCCTTCCACTCAGCGTTCCCCCAAGTCTCACGATAAAAATGATACCTCACTTGTGTGGGTAGGCCTAGCGCCCGCGACAGGAAACGGCCCCAAAACACAAGGTGGACACATCACATTTTTTCATAGAAAATAGTGCCTACCTGTGGATTTTGGCCTCTAGCTCAGCTGGCACCTAGGGAAACCTACCAATCCTGTGCATTGTTGAAAACTAGAGACCTAGGGGAATCCAAGATGGGGTGACTTGTGGGGCTCTGACCAGGTTCTGTTACCCAGAATCCTTTGCAAACTTCAAAATATGGCTAAAAAACCACATTTTCCTCCATTTCGGTGACAGAAAGTTCTGGAATCTGAGAGGAGCCACAAATTTCCTTCCGCCCAGCGTTCCCCCAAGTCTCCCAATAAAAATGATACCTTACTTGTGTGGGTGGGCCATGTGCCTGCAACAGAATAAGGCCCAGAACTTGTAGAGATAAAGGGGATAGCACAGGGAGTTTATAAGGACATATTCTTTTATACATCTTTAGACTGACTCTGCTTTGGGGACCCACATAAGTGAGGTGTCATTTTACTTGGGAGACTGAGGGGAACACTGGGGAGTAGGAATTTTGTGCTGGAGCGGTGATCGTACAAACAAAACTCAGGAAAATATGCTTTTTTATGCAAATTTTGCGGTTTGCAGAGGCATCTGGGTAAGAAAATGTTGGGGGATCCACGCAAGCCACATCTCCCTGCAATGGAGATGTCTGGGTTTGGTAGGTTTCCCTAGATGAAGGCCGCACCCAGGACCAAAAACACAGGTGGCCCTTCCCCCCAAACACAGGTAGTTTTGTAATATATCATTTTGATGTGTCCACATACGTCTGTGATGTGCCAAGCACTAAAATTGTGAAAAGAAACGCACTTAGGTTATGTGAAAAAGACCCCTCACCCACCAACCAAGTTGGTGGCATGCTTCATCATCGGGGTCCCACCTGAGACACCTAGCGTGTCTCAAGTGTGCTGCGAAGCCTGATTACAGCGGAGCAGGTTTTGTCATTTGTACCACACATACTGGTTGGATTTGGCACGAGGGTGAGTGATGGTTCAGTAGATCAAATTTTATTAACAAGAGATTTCACAAAAGTGAAATGCACTGGTAATAACTGAAAGGCCAAAAAACTGAACCAATGACTCACAGCTCGTGAGCTGTAAAGCCACGACAAGGCACCAACCGCTTTACAGTCCATTCACACACCTTTCATACATGACATGCACTAGACCATTCACGCCGCCAGCCACAGGCCCAGCACATTACAAGACTCGCATCCACAGACAGCGCCAGTCAAGGGCCCATCACTTTCATACGCCCACATGCCTGATACAACAATCACACCAGCTGATGAGTGTGTGGACTGGCGTTTGGCTGGCACTGCCAGCCAAGCGCCACCCCACCCACACCACCAGCCAAGCGCCACCACACCCACACTGCCAGCCCAGCGCCACCCCACCCACACCGCCAGCAAGCGCCACCCCACCCACACTGCCAGCCAAGCGCCACCCCACCCACACCGCCAGCCAAGCGCCACCACACCCACACCGCCAGCCCAGCGCCACCCCACCCACACCGCCAGCCAAGCGCCACCCCACACACACTGCCAGCCAAGCGCCACCCCACACACACCGCCAGCCAAGCGCCACCCCACCCACACCGCCAGCCAAGCGCCACCCCACCCACACCGCCAGCCAAGCGCCACCCTACACATGCCATCCCCTTTTTTTTGTTTTTAAACAACAAAGAAACCACTAATCATAAATTAGTACAAAACTACAAACACGAAAGCTCTAACTGAATACATGACTAATGCCAACCGTGAAACCGAACATATAAAAATATAAAACACCAGTTTACGCTCACGGAATTTCCCAATAATTCTTCTGTGTGTGGTAGCTCCTGAAACAGCCACCCACACACAGCCTAGGCTTTAAAGGACAATCAGGGCAGTACATCCTAGTCTCCTTCCTGATACCTCTTCGAGCACAGACTCTACATCTCTTAGCAGGAAAGTTTTTTTTGGCCGTGGGAGGAATGTGCTCAGCAAAGTGACGATCTTTCAATCTAGCCACATCCTCCACCACTGCTTCTCTAGGAACTCTTGCCTGTTCCAGCACAACAAGGCTAGCTATGATAGACTCCTGAAATTTCACAAATGTCATCCTTGACTCTGGAGAACTATCCTTAAACACAACAAAAGCATTAAAAGTTGCCAAGTGGAACAAGTGAAGCGCTAATTTCTTATACCACACATAAGACTTACGAGCAGCAGTGTAAGGTTCTAACCTCTGATCTACTCTATCAACACCACCCATGTGCTTATTATAGTCTAAGATGCACACAGGTTTGCGCACTTCGGCAACCTGACCCCAAACAGCCACAGGTGAAGTACTCTCATCATGGATGGTGCTTAGCATGTATACATCCCTCTTGTCTACAAATTTCAGAGCTAGCAGCTCATCATTCCGCAAGGCACTGCACTGTCCCTTCTCAAGTTTTTTACAGACAAGCTCTTTTGGATAGCCTTTCCGATTAGAGCGGATTGTGCCACAAGCAACAGTGTCCACTCTGAACAACTCCTTGAACAACCGAACTCCAGTGTAGAAGTTATCTACATATAAATGGTGACCTTTGTTAAACAGTCGTCTACCAAGTTCCCACACAATTTTCTCACTAACTCCAAAAGTGGGAGGACAACCAGGGGGGTCAATATTGGAATCCCTACCAGTGTAGACCCGGAAATTATAAACATATCCTGTACTACTTTCTGACAGCATATACAATTTAATTCCATACCGTGCCCTCTTGCTAGGAATGTACTGCCTAAAAACCAAACGACCCTTGAACAGGACCAAAGACTCATCTACAGATATTTCTTTCCCTGGAACATAGATCTTTGAAAACCGATCTACCAAATGATCAAGGACAGGTCTAATCTTAAAAAGACGGTCAGAATCAGGATGATCTCGTGGCAAGGCTAAAGCATTATCTACAAAATGCAACATCCGAAGAAGAAGCTCATACCGGTTACGACTCATGATGGCAGGAAATATAGCAGTTGCCATCAAGGGACTAGTAGACCAATATGAAGACAGCAATGGCTTCCTTATCAGCCCCATCAAAAAAGTTAAACCCAAGAACTTTTTCAACCCTTCCAGATTTGTGGGAATCCACTGGCTAGCTCTAGAGTGTGGCCTAAGTCTGGCAGCGTTGTCCCTCAAAAACTGCTCTGCATACAAATTAGTCTGCTCAACAATCTCTTCTAAAAATATATCGTCCATAAACAACTCAAAAAAGTTGACGGGCAAAAAGTTTTCCGTATTAACTCGACACCCTGGAAAACCAGTAAACGCAGGCAACTGTGGCTGCTCCATGTTTGGTGCAACCCATGTGTCAGGTCTTCCAATGGGAAGCCTTTCAGCCGCTGGTTCCTGCACCATTGGCACATCACTGTCCTCCTCTAAAACAGGCCCTTCATCAGCACTGAGAGTGGCTTCATCATCAGATGATTAATCTCTGACAGAAAATTCACTTCCAGAATCCTGCACTTCCTCCTCTGCCTCAGATGCAGAGTCAGTCTCATATTCATGGTCAGAAGATGACTCAAAAAGCACACTAACAACCTGCTGAGCGGTCATCCTACGGCTAGCCATGATCCTTCCTACAAAAATTAACTGGACAAATACACCACCAACAACCAGCACTGTGTAAGATAAGTAACAAAGTATAGGTTTATCACTAAGAATTATAAACTCAAAAACTATACTGCTCACTTGCCTGAAAAAGCTTGACTCACCAGCAACTACTCTGCACAGCCACAGCAATCACCAATGATATCCCACTAAAAAGAGAAAAAAAAAAGCAAATTAGGCATAAGACAACACAATAATCATTGTGCATAAATCTAAGGACAATTTCACACACAATCCTGCATTCAGTACACCACCTACAAACATGTCATTCATGCATTGCAACAATACTCACTTGGAGTAAATTTATTTGCTTACCTAAAACATGCAACTACGCAAACTGCAGGACAACTACTGCCAAAACTGCAACAAGCCACAGCAAAGTCAGCAAAAGCTTTGAACTAGAACAAAAAGGAGAAAAACTGTTATTATCATAAAAGCAAATACTTCACCAGTTGACAAACACTCCGCCACTAACCATTTTTTAATTTTCCCTTGTGTCTAGTGTTCTCTGCTTGGGGGAAGATGGGCCTAAAAAAAAATAGGCCAATCTACCCCCAAGGGGAGGGGGCAAAAATCGCCCAGATTACATTGCACCCTTTGGGGGGGGGCGACCCTTGCCCAAGGGGCCACACCCCCACACAAAGCACACACACACACACATATAGTATCCCTGGCGCTATGGGGATTCTGCCCCCCTTGGGGGCAGAAAGGCCTAAAAAAAGGCATATCTGCCCCCAAGGGGGGCAGAACTGCCCAATAATACATATGGGCCCCTGGGGCCGACCCTTGCCCAAGGCGCCGCCCCCCAACACAAAAAATAAAAAACAACAATAAAATCCATGGTGTCTAGTGGCTTTCTGCCCCCCTTGGGGGCAGATCGGCCTAAAAATAGGGCCAATCTGCCCCCAAGGGGGGCAGAAACGACAATAAATACATTGCGCCCCCCGGGGGAGCGACCCTTGCCCAAGGGGCCACCCCCCAACACAAAGCACACATACCAACATATCTTTCTGGCGCTATTGGGATTCTGCCCCCCTTGGGGGCAGAAAGGCCTAAAAAAAATAGGCCTCTCTGCCCCCAAGGGGGGCAGAACTGCCCAAAAATACATGAGTGCCCCTGGGGGCGACCCTTGCCCAAGGGGCCGCCCCCCAACACAAAAAATTAAAATCAACAATAAAATCCCTGGTGTCTAGTGGCTTTCTGCCCCCCTTGGGGGCAGATCGGCCTAAAAATAGGGCCAATCTGCCCCCAGGGGGGGCAGAAACGACGCAAAATATATTTGCCCCCAAAGGGGAGCGACCCTTGCCCAAGGGGTCGCTCCCCCACACTAATAAACACACAAACACACACACAGAGAATTCCCTGGTGTCTAGTGGCCATTCCTGCTGCCCGATCGCATCGCGATCGGGCAGCAGGAATGCTCAAAGAGACATCGAGGGAAAGGAAAACCCTTTCCTTTCCCTCGATGCCTCTCTCAGAGCACCCCCCCGCACGAAGGTGAAAAACTCACCTTCTCCCTTAGTCTTTCCCCCTTTCCATGAAATCAGCGCGCGATCGCGCGCTGACGTCATGGGGGGGTGGGCGGGGTGGGGGTGAAAGGGGAAGGGATTCCCCTTTCAGCCCTGGCCTGGGGGGGTTGGGGGGCGGCCCTCGGGGGAAGCGCTTGCGCTTCCCCCGACTGCCAGTCCCAGGACGTAATGGTTACGTCCATGGCGCCACACGGGGAAGGGGTTAAGGGACCTAACCTCACTCTTTGTAGTACATGTGGTAGGGCGCCTTCAACCCAGTTCTGATGCTCTTGATATGTGAGCGATATTTCATGATACTGGTATGCTTTGTTCCGTACAGGCACGTTTGCAACTTCATATGTGTGAAATGTCTGCGTTCTTTGGTCAACCTCAGGAAAGGTGACCCAACCATAAAACGTTCCTGTTTGGTATGCTTCAGTTGCTTCTATTATCAGAGTAACAGCCCCACCCTCGTCTGTAAGGCCATGCGCTAATAAATGTTGTGTAACGGCATGTCTAGCATTTGCAGGAATATCTATGGTATTAGCCATAGTTGTTTAGAGAAACGGAACACCAGATGGGGGAAGTATTTTCCTTTTTATGAGTTTGAGCTCGAACAACCTACAGCTTAATCAGGTGTCACCCGTTCAGCTGAGGAGGAATCTCCCAAAGACCACGGACGTCTCCGTATTACGGTACTTTAGGGTACCTGTTGTCTGTGAGACAGTGATAGTCAGGGTATCCGTAAATTACTGCCTAAACACCATCGTTGGTGGCGCCATGTCGTAGTTTGGACTCTTTCTCTGAGCAAGACTGCTGGTTTAAGGATAACAGTACTTTTGTTTGTAGGCGACTGAGTCTTTCCTAGAACAAGTCGCAACTGTTGTCCCAACCTTACCGGCTCCCTAGCAGTACCTCACCAGAAACACAGTAGTAAAAGGTGTTTTATGGCAGTCGTTTGCGCATGGACTCAAAATAAGATATCTCAGGGCATGTCGTGGTTAAACGGAGATTACCCTTTTCTCACAGATATATTATGTCTCATACAAACACAGGCAATGACACAGATGCAGTAAAGTTATAATAGTTTTTTATTTAACATAACTGCAATTTGCGATAAGTTGCATGGACTGAAATGATTAGGATAATGAATATAGCAAGTAATAGTATTGTGAAGAAGAGAGTCATTGTTATGAAGACCCCCACCATTTTGTAATACACGAAAAAGATATATAAGATGGAATATGCCCTATTACCCCCATGTGAATAGGCCTAACCTCCTACCTAAAGGAGAGCTGGGTTTGCTAAACCTAATATGCCAAAGGTGTGTCCATGAGAGGAGCCCCCTACCCTTGTTACCTTGGAATGAGGTCCCTATCTCAGACTCCGTAGGGACACGAAGACTGGGTCAGCGTCAAGACGATTGCAGCATCGGTATCAGCCATGGTGGCGATGCCCTTTGGTCGGAATCCCTCTGATTATATGTCTTAAGTGTGATGTATTTATACAGATCTACAAGGTCCCCTGACGTAAGTGTGTTCCTAAACAATAGATAACAGGCATGCTTGGGACGGCAATTAATATCAACAATCCCTCGAAAGTATAGAGAGGGAAAATCCCTAAGTGTTAACACCTACTGTTTGTTTGTCTTTGGTGCTTGACCTTGACGCCTTTGCGTGGTGACACTGATAATGTAACTCATAACAAGTGGCTTAACTATAAACAAGGCAGCCATCTTAGAAGAAATAAATAATTAAATGGGCTAAGACAGAGCAAGCTAAGTAGGTTAAAAGTCACTAGGTGACGGGGGCACGAGTCTACAAGCTAGAGGCTAAGCTAACTCCTGCTATCCCATTAAAACGAACTAGGATTCAATGCAAGCTCTTGGCTTGGAAGAGGTTCTTCTTGGTTCCAGAAGTGATCTAAAGTCTAGGGTTTTGGGCCCAATACTTATACCCCTCTCTGCTTTTTAAGGCCTGTCCCCAGAAACACACCAGGGTTTGGAGACTGCATTGCATAAGAGCAGCCACAGCCCATTCAGGTGTAAGTGACCACTCCTCCCTTCACTCTAGTTCAGATGGCTCATCAGGATATGCAGGCTACACTCTTTTACGTCACTGTCAGAGGAGATTCCCAAACAGCCCAACTGTCATTCTGACTCAGACAGGGAATCCACAAACAAGCAGTCACAGAACGGTTTAAGGAAGAAAACGCCTACTTTCTAAAAGTGGCATTTTCAAACTAACACTCTGAAAACCAACTTCACCAACTTCACTAACAGATGTATTTTTAAAATGTGAGTTCTGAGACCCCAACCCCCACATTTCTAACTTCTCTCAAATGGAAACTGAACTGGATAGGATATTTAAAAGCAGCCCCCATGTTAACCCATGAGAAAGATAGTCCTTGCAACAGTGAAAACCAAATTTAGCAGTATTTCACTGTTAGGACATGTAAAATCACAGAAGTACATGTCCTATGGGGCTAACTAAGGCCTGCCTTAGGGGTGCCTTACATGTATAAAAAGGGAAGGTTTGGGCCTGGCAAGTGGGTTGAATAGGCAGTACAAGACTGCACAGACAGACACTGCAGTGGCAGGTCTGAGACATGTTTACAGGGCTACTCATGTGGGTGACACAACCAGTGCTTTAGGCCCGCTAGTAGCATTTGATGTACAGGCCCTGGGCACATCTAGTGCACTTTACTAGGGACTGACTAGTAAATTATATATGCCAATCAGGGAAAAGCCAATTACACATACAATTTCACATAAGGAGCACTTGCACTTTAGCACTGTTCAGCAGTGGTAAAGTGCCCAGTGTAACAAAAACAGCAAAAACATAGTCCAGCACACAGTCAACAACCTGGGAAGCAGAGGTAAAAAGTTAGGAGAGACCATGCCAAGGATGCCAGGTCTACCAATTAGTAAAAGGGAGAGGGAAGGACCTGGGAGGCTGTGGCACAAATAGTTCAAATCTTCTTCAGTTTCTTCTTGCAGTAGTTAAGCAGTTTGTAATTCCCGGCATTGTCTCTTTCCAACTTATCCAATTTTGTCATTATGGCTGTCACGTTTCGTCTCATGTCATCCTCAAAGGTTGAGGTTGTGGCTGGAGCAGGTGGCTGTTGGGGTGGCTGGCTGTGGATAGGTGTGGTAGATGTGGAAGGGGTAGGACCAGCAGAAGCCCTCTGGCCCCAGATTTCTTCCCAAACTGTGGCCTGGACAGTTGTAGGCTATAGCAGAGGTCCCCCATGAGAAAATGCACGCCAAGCCTCAGTGGATTTCTACCCCCTATATTTGTTCTCGATCCTTTATTACCCTTCCTGTACAGTCAAGATGTGTCTGTACCTGTCAGCCCTCTTTTCAAAAGCATGTTTCTTGGCTGGGGTCATATTGGTAGCTAAAACATGAGGAGAACATGGCATTAAATACAGCATTGGGTGGAGATAGAACAGACATGCAATGTACACAACATCCTCAGATGACTCATGCTGTCCACCACACATTCCACAACACTGACAAACTCCAAATCTATACTAACTTCCACCAGCATCTACGGTATCATGTACATGTCACTGGGGTAATGGCTATCTATGGTTGATCATCAGGGCCCAAAGGTAAGTGAACTACTGCGTCCTTGCTCCACATTTGCATCATCATACTAGTGAGGATCAAGTGGCTCTACAAGTTCAGAATCCCTGTGCCATTGTCAATACCTGGCACAATGTATGTAATCCACCACTTTGACACCCATGTTGCTACATCAAGCCTTGTCCAGGCATCATGGATGCAAGGTGGAGGTGAACTGATAGGGGAAAGGAAACGTCTCACTGGCAATTCTAAGGTTTGGCAAAGCATCCTTATTGTGCCCTTGGGTTAACACCTGCTCAGAGCACACGTTACAAGGGGGCACATCATTACTCACAATGGGCCCATATGTACAGTTCAGGTTTAGTGCCCATATAGTTTGGCCAAAGCATAAATACTACATCTATGTTGTCTATAGATTTTGTACCTATTGCCCCCTATGCTATGCTATGTTGGGCAAATTGTGTAATGCGGCACATACATGGTGGCTGTACGGGTGCTCTAAGGGGCACAGTAAGAGTGGCACTGCACTTGGTTCAGCTGCAGAATTCCAATTTATTGAACAACATGTGCACAAGCATGCCAGATATATTTTGGGTACCAGATACACACTCATAACTCACATTCTATGTACATGTTCACCATGTTGGTAATTCTGCACAAACTCTAGCTTGCTACATTCTGTAGACATGTCCCAAAACACACCTGCAGCAGAGCTGTATTCTCATTGAGTACTTACCTGACTGTTGGCCAGTATAAAAAAGATCCTTGCACGATTGCTGCCACACTTAAAAAAGAGTAGTGAGGCACTAGTGGTGCCAGAGTCTCTTACATAAGCCGCCTAGACACCTCAAAACGTGTACATCATCTGTACCGTTTCCTGAGTAACTGAAAGCTACATCTGGCACACAGTGCTGACAAAAGTACTGTGACATAAATGTTGGCAACAGGCATGCTAATCAGATAAACAGCAGCTCAGACACATATCATGACTGACATCAATGCATATGTGGGCATGCTTTCCTTTTCCTAACACCCACTATTCTATAGCAGCATACATTGGCACTTGTGCAACAATCAACTTATTCTCCATCCTCAACATAGTATTAGACATGATGTCCGTATCCTAACTCAGATGACGTCATCTCATTGGTCACACAATACATTTCATCATTGCATTGCACGCATCAGACCCTCAACCCTGAAACGACACATGTGACGCACAAGGTGACACTTACTGGCTGCATTGGGGGTCTTCAAATCGGGTCACTTCTCCAGTGCTGTGGGGTGGAGGACCACCTGTGATACATGACTGGAAAATGTAGCTTTGTGATTTTTGGACATTTCTGTGCAAGGACAACAGTTTCACATTCAACTTGTTAAGGTGAGTAAGCAAGGCAAGTTAGTGGTAGGTCAGAACAACTGCCAAACATTAATAATCTGTCTTTTCAGATAAAGAGCCAGATAGTGGAGACCTTGGCACCACCAAAGCATCACTTTCTCTGACTCTCCTGTGGTGCGTTTCACTGCACCCTATGTACATGGGTTTGTCATGCAGCTGTTTTGTTGCGTTATACCTCCATGCCCTTATGGGGCAGCATGAGAGTATTCTGCATTAGAAGGCCCAGCAATGGTTGTTGCAGTGGCCATCCCATTGTAACACCCATTGCTTTTGACCCTGCTCTAGATGTTGAAGACATCTTACTCATTATCAGCACTAAAAGACTAACAACTGGCCAGGGTGGTGTGAGCCTAGCAAAGTGTTAAAGAATGCATTGATACTTCCTTGTTTCTTGTTTCTAATATGTGTGTGCCATTTCAAGGCACACACACTAGAGCTAAATTTCCAGGGCAGTTTCCTCATGTTCACGTAGTTGTCCCTTCCTGCACATTAACTGAATAACATTACTGATGTCTTGCCAATACTGTGTGGGCATAGTAGGCCATTTATGTCCAAGAAGGGATGCTATCCTGCACATATACACTCCCTTCAACATAGACACACTTGCACTGTGGTCCAAGTATGCCTGCATTGGTGCAGGCTTCTGAGTAATGTGCTAGTGCCTCCGCAGATGCAGGCTTGCCCCATACTGTCTGTAAAATGGGGCAGACATGTGGTACAAATTCAGCATATGTGTGTCAGATAATAGAAACATTATGGGGTGTATGTGATACACAATGAACACAGAGAGGAATCTGCGAGTAGTCTGGACCCGGTGCCTAGCTAAGCTCCCTTAAAAGCCACTGGCCAAAGACACAAAGGGGCAGATTTAAGGAAAGTGGTGCTGCACCTAATGCCTTGCAACTGTCCTCATGTCCCTAAGTGCATCCCTTTCCACCGCCATGTGTGCACCGTTATGAAATATACAGCGCACCATGGTGCAGGGTAGGGGGCAATCGCGTCATTTTATTGAGACACAAATGATGTACTCAGCAGGAGTAGCACCAAAAATGTTGCACAACTCCTGCAGAGTACCTAGGAGCCCATCATATGTAATGGTATGGCCCCATTTCACACCTGCTCTGAGCAGGCCCTCAAAGTGAGGGTAAAACAACACTTCAGCCCTGCCTTAGAGTCATTTATGAATTTCACAATGGCAGCGCTAAGGTGGCGCTAGGGGTTGTTAAATCAGTCCTGACCCTTGTCAAAACATGCTGCACTCAACCTTATTCCACCAGTCATGGACATGAAAATCTGGATGTTGCTATGTAAATGGGGTACTTACCAACTGATCCACTAATCTAGATCCCCATGTGATCCAATAGATCTTGCTCCCATGCTATGAGGTCAGCCCAACGGTGTTTCAACTGGTGGTCAGTGCGCACAACTCCAAATATTCTGTGTAGGTGGTGGAGCTCTTTGCCCCACTGCAGCTTCCGTGCCTCTGTGAGGTAGCCCTGTATTATGGGGCAACCCAATGCTAGCTTCACAGCAAGGTAATGCTGCACCAGCCACATGAACCCTCCCAGTTCATCTGCTATCATCTTCGTTGCCCTCCCTTTCCAGACATTATGCAGTATGAACATACTGCTAATGCGAGAGCCCAAAAAAATAAACCTATTAAACTGCCCCACCTATCCTCAAATATCCAATAAACTATTTTAACCCTAGAGAAACACCCGACAATACAATGACAAATACAGGACAAAAACACTACAGAAGACGGAGGAAAAATTCAAAAAGCACCCAACAGCAGCAGGACACAGCACAACACTCTCCAACAACACCAATCCTCCACCAGCACCGGCTTCACACACCCTCTCACAGTCACAGACAAAAAGCTTGTGAAGTGAAAGTGAATTCACTGTACCCTGTATGCAGCCAGAAAGTCCTGTTTCATCACTTCCTGGGCCTGTGTGTCACGTTTTCTGAAATGTGTCATTTTTTTGATGCATGACAGTCATCAATTGCTTTTTTTCCCCCACAACACTTGCTATTGACGTGCAGGGGCCAGGTGTTATTTTTTAGCATAGCAGAGTATGGTATATTGCTGTTTGACAGTGCACCCTGATTCACATACCATGTCACAGGACTATGCATGTATGTACTCAGTATGGTATGGCTACCTGTGTGTCCATGTTTATTATCAGTATGTGTTACCATTATGTTTGTATGTGTGTGTGATACATGCAATGACTGATACCATTTGCATATGTGCCTGTGTTGCTAGACATTGTCCACATACATGTTGCCACATGTGTTCTAGGAGTGTACATATGTGATCTAACACATATTTGTGGGTCTACCACATTGTAATGTCTGATTTCCAAATGCATATTTAACAACACAGTAGATGTGATTGGCTATGTTCAATTCGTGGTAATGTATGTGATATCCATGACAAATCAGTGAACTACGGCTGGGTTGATTTCACGTTACCCCTGACAATATGAGTGCATGTGTAGCCACACTGAGGTGTGTTGTTAGGTTTAGGCTTCATGATTCTCTGCTACACGTGTGACATATAGTTCCCCATGCATCTATGATGTAGGAGATGGTTTACTCACATGTGTCACTGAAGGTTGGTATGTGCCGTGTGTATGGAAAGAAATGTGTAGTGTCATATGTGTAAAATTTACCACAGTGGTGTGTTCATGTGATATGATACCTCACATGTCTATCTTCCTGCATGGACACATGTTCGACTTTCTTAAATGGTTGTGCAGTCATATCAGTGCCACCTACATTTTCATTAGTGGAAAGTTGATTTTTGTCCAGACTCCAATACACAATACCAGGACTGTGCCATTTAAGTGGTACCTGTGTGCAGAGATAGCAGACATATGTGTGCATGCCACAAACTGGGTACTTACAATCAACCACACCATGTGTGTTATGACTTTCACATACAATGGCATACAACTTTGAAGCAGTGTTGCAGTCAGGCAATGATGGAGGCCTAGTCATCATTACTACTGTGTGACTTTTTTGTGCCCACACAGACCCATGGTTGCCTGTTTTAGTGCAAGTTCACAATGTTCCACTCTGCTCAGTCTGTGTAGTCTCCAAGTGACCTCCACATGTTGTATCTCCAAGGATCTGTGGGATTTTCTCAGCTGTCCTTCTACATCCTTTGGTGTACATGGGTATGCACTAAGGCCCATATTTATACTTTCTAGCGCCGCATTTGCGTCGTTGCTTGACGCAAAATCAGGGCAAACTTACAAAATACAATTGTATTTTGTAAGTTTGCGCTGATTTTGCATCAACAAATGGTGCAAATGCAGTGCTAAAAAAGTATAAATATGGGCAAAATTCTGCATTTCACAACCTATGTCACTGTCATCATGAGTGTATCTTGTTAGTGTGTGAAATCATCTCAGCGCTTTATTATTTATTTGTCACATGCAACATATCTGTCTCCTTCATCAGCCACACTTTTTAGGATGGGTCTGTGACATGTTTGGACATTGCCTGACATACTTGTACATCCCACACCTGAGTGGCATGTTGGAGACCTAGACATTTGAGGGATTTTTTCACCTTTGGTAACTTTCTCTTGGTCAGACATGTGAGTGTCAATGAGAGGCATGTTATTATATCTGGTGTGTGATGGTATCATACAGAATATACTGAGTAACCATGCTGACACATGTCAACCATTGTAGGAAATTGGAAAACCTTTACTACCTAGGCCATACACCTACATAATAATTTTCACATGTATATCCAGATGAGCTGCAGGCAGGTGTCAAAACAGCAGATTTGTGTGACAAGTGTGTTATAATGTAGATAGGGAGTGGGGCAGACTCTGCTTACATTCCACACAGACATTTATTTGGTGGTGCATTCTCCCATTTTATTGTTAAATCCTGGCTATGGGCCACATGTATGGAGAGTGGATCAGCACTCAATGCTGCTTCACTTGTCTAGCAACCCTTAGCGCACCCCACAGTCAACACATGTGTGGTATATTTGAGGTGCAGCACACGATGTGGCAGGGTTGGGCCCAAGAGAGTTGCTGGAATGTGACACTATTGATATACGGTACAGGTTTAGGCTCAAACTTTGGTTCCTAACCCTGAATAGTCAATGAAGGTCCATTAATACCAATGGTCTCACCCCTTGATACATGTGCTCAGTGCTGGTGTAGCAGCTATCTGCCTGAAATGTGACACAGTTCAGTTCCTATTTTACAAATGCACCATTTGGAAACAGTCCGTAACCTATGTGTGCCTCCTTGCATACATCTTGCCATGTGTGGGGATAATGTGGGGAAAGGGGAAGGAATTTGCACAATGCACACTTAGGCCCTCATTCTGACCCTGGCGGTCGGTGATAAAGCGGCGGCCAATCCGCCAACAGGCCGGCGGTCCAAAATATGCAATTCTGACCCTGGCGGGAACCGCCAACACGGCCCGCCGCATTAACACTCCGACCGCCACGGCGGAACAAACAAACAGCGCGGCGGTCACCGCCAACAGCCAGGCGGCAGACAATGTACCGCCCACCCCATCACGACCCACCAATCCGCCACCTTTTCCGGGGCGGGAGCACCGCTGATAAAAACACGGCGGAAACAGACTACGAACGGGAAAACGCTCACCTTCACATACTCCACGCGAGATTCCGGCAGTATGGAACCCGAGTTACAGGTCATCCCCGCACTCCTATACCTGCTCCTGTACCAGGAGCACGCCCAGCGGCGCGGAAGACATCGGTGAGTACTGCACCTACGACACAGGGGAGGGAAAAGATTACCGGCACACACCCACCCACACCCACTACAACACACACATCAATGCATTCCCACAGATCACTGTCACAACCCACAAACCCCCCCCTCCGAAATAATGCAAAGACCAAAAGAAGAGATCTTAAACGGGCAGATATATTGAAAAATGGACAGCAGTAATCCAAATAAATAAATAAACTATGTACAAAATATATACATCTACTATATGTAGTCCAACCATTGTCCGTGGACCACAGGGGTCCTGAGCAAAGGGGCAAGGCCCAGTCCCACGACAAGAACTCCACGGAGAGAACACTGCAGGGGCATCAGAAAGAAAAAAGGACAGGCACCTCAGGGGGAAGGGAAGGGGGGGCACCTCAGCCACTTGAGTACACGACGCAAGATCCACGAGGGGACTCCATGACCACTGGCCCATCCTGGGGAGTGCAAAGCCACAGTCCATACAGTCCATACAGTGGGTGGCCTGCCCACTGGGCCATCCTGGGGAGTGCAAAGCCACAGTCCATACAGTCCATACAGTGGGTGGCCTGCCCACTGGGCCATCCTGGGGAGTGCAAAGCTACAGTCCAAACAGTCCATAACAGACTCCACTGCCACTGGAGGAGGCATGTTGGCCAGAGGACATCCTGCAGCCCTGCCCGAGACAGATCCTGCCCTGCCACGTCTGCCAAAGGGCCAGCGGTTCTTGCCTGGAAGGGCCCAGTTCAGCGGTTCTTGAGACGGCGGTCCCCAGCGGAGCGGTGCTGGAGACGGCGGGGCCCAGTTCAGCGGTTCTTGCCTTGAAGGGCCCAGTTCAGCGGTTCTTGCCTTGAAGGGCCCAGTTCAGCGGTTCTTGCCTTGAAGGGCCCAGTTCAGCGGTTCTTGCCTTGAAGGGCCCAGTTCAGCGGTTCCTGCCTTGAAGGGCCCAGTTCAGCGGTTCTTGCCTTGAAGGGCCCAGTTCAGCGGTTCTTGAGACGGCGGTCCCCAGCGGAGCGGTGCTGGAGACGGCGGGGCCCAGTTCAGCGGTTCTTGCCTTGAAGGGCCCAGTTCAGCGGTTCTTGCCTTGAAGGGCCCAGTTCAGCGGTTCCTGCCTTGAAGGGCCCAGTTCAGCGGTTCTTGCCTTGAAGGGCCCAGTTCAGCGGTTCTTGAGACGGCGGTCCCCAGCGGAGCGGTGCTGGAGACGGCGGGGCCCAGTTCAGCGGTTCTTGCCTTGAAGGGCCCAGTTCAGCGGTTCTTGCCTTGAAGGGCCCAGTTCAGCGGTTCTTGAGACGGCGGTCCCCAGCGGAGCGGTGCTGGAGACGGCGGGGCCCAGTTCAGCGGTTCTTGCCTTGAAGGGCCCAGTTCAGCGGTTCTTGCCTTGAAGGGCCCAGTTCAGCGGTTCTTGAGACGGCGGTCCCCAGCGGAGCGGTGCTGGAGACGGCGGGGCCCAGTTCAGCGGTTCTTGCCTTGAAGGGCCCAGTTCAGCGGATCTTGAGACGGCGGTCCCCAGCGGAGCGGTGCTGGAGACGGCGGCCATTCTATGGCCAACTGCTCATTGCCTGGTGATGCCCTCCTGGGCAGCGGGGATGGTGCTCCTTCAATGCCCACCTGGGCTGTGGGTGGTGGGGCCCTCCTGGCCAGCTGGGCTGGGTCCTCCCTGGGCAGCGGCTATGGGGGTGGTGGGCTCTCCCTGGGCAGCTGTGACGGTTCCTCCCTGGGCAGCGGCTATGGGGGTTGCGGGCTCCTCCTGGGCAGCTGTGACGGGTCCTCCATGGGCAGCAGGCCTGCTGCCTGACTTCTCCGCCTTGCTGCCCTTGCCCTCCTTAGTCGGGAGTCTGTGGCCCTTTCCTCCCTTTGGAGCTGTGGCTGTTGACGGTGGCTGGCTAGTGTCCTGGGGGGATATAGAACCCGGGCTCCTGAGGCGGCCCTTCCGCCTTCTGCTCCTCTTCCCAGGGGGTGGGCTGGCTGTCCCCTTGCTGCTGGGCGAAGATCCAGACCTGCGGGCTGGTGGGCTCCAATACCCCTGCACCCTTGTCAAGGGGGCTGCAGGGCTGGTGGTGGCTGAGGTGCTCTTCTTACCCCGACGAGAAGGAGGGGGGGGCTCAGGGTCAGGAAAGAAGGTAGCAGTAGAGAGATAGATTTTCTTGGGACAATGGATAGTGGTAGGTACAGTGGGTATGGGAGTGGAGGGAGAGGATGTGGTTGTAGGCGAGACAAGTTTGCTGTCTTTGGGTGCAGGTGCAGGAGCGGGAGGCTGTCGTGAGGTGGATGGCTGTTGGGTGGGTGGGTGGCTGCGTTTGTGTGGTGTGGAAGAGGAGGTGACAGACACAGTGGGAGAGGACACAGGGGACGTGTAAATGGCAGTGGGGGTGGTGACTGCACGTGTGCGGACTGTACTGGAGGGTGTGCTGGTGATGGAAACACTGGCTGATGGTGAGGTGAATGAAGGTGTGAGTGTAGACGTCACAGGGAGGGAGGAGGGAGACGAGGAGGTGGGGGTCACAGAGGTGGTAGTGACTGTTGGCATGTCTGCATCGGAATGTTGCTTGTGTGAATGTCTGCGTGATCTGTGGTGCTTATGTTTGGATGAGCTGCTCTTGGGTGTTGAGGTGTGTGCAGGCTGGTCTGATGGTGTGGGTGGGACAGGCAGAGGAACAGGAGACTGGGAGGAGGGAGTTAGTAGAGGGAGGCAGGAGACAGGGACAATGGCTGCCGTCAGTGCTGAGGCCAGAGCCTGGAACGATCGCTGATGGGCAGCCTGACCCGAATGAATGCCCTCCAGGTACGCATTGCTGCGATGAACCTCCCTCTCCACCCCCTGGATGGCATTCAAAAGGGTAGTCTGCCCAACAATGAGCGTTCGGAGGAGGTCAATGACCTCCTCACTGAGGGCAGCGGGGTAACAGGGGCAGGGCCTGAGGTGCCTGGGGCGAAGGAGATGCCCGGCTTCCTGGCAGAGCGGGCACGGGGCGAACGCTGAGGGGCTGCTGGGAGGGCGGAGATGGTGCGCTGGGTGGCGGCTGTACCTGTAATGGCGGGGGCACGGATGGTGCCACCCCCGCAAGGGAGCTCCCTTCCGAGGACGTGTCCGTGTCGCTGCAGGGTCCAGTCGTCCCCGTTGTGGAGCTCCCCTCGCCCTCCGTCTCACTGGTCCAGTCAGACTCTGTGGCATGGCCCTCCTGGGCCATGTGAGATGCAGCTCCCTCCTGCCCCGATGCCACTTCTCCTCCGCCTGATGATGCTGATGCACACAAGCACAGAAAGACAAACAAAAAGGGGGGGGAGAGAGAAATAAAGAGATTTTGAGTACATGGATCACCGGTACAGTTAGCGGACATGACAGACACAGATGCCCCCTGCACTAAGTTGCGCACTTGGGGTCCGCTACGCATTCCGTGGAACATGCCCTACACGCCTAGAGTTGACAACTGCACCCATGGATGACACTGGCCAGGGATGGCTGTACTGGCACACTACTGAGGGTGGTGGCTGGGGACACAGGGGCTTACGGGGGTGCCCAGCCTACAGATATCGCCCTGGCCCAGGGGGACCCACAGCCCTCCTCCCCCACCCAGACACCTCCACTGCGCGACAACAGAGTAGATTATGCTTGTACTCACCCCCTTGTGTCTGCTGTGCTGCCCTCACGCGCCCATCCAAATCAGGGTAGGCCACTGCCAGGATCCGGAACATCAGGGGGGTCAGTTGACGGCAGGCACCCCGCCTACGTTGGGAGGCCATCCCCAGCAGAGACTCGGCGGTCTTCTTGGTCCCGCGGCGGATGTCCTCCCACCTCTTGCGGCAGTGGGTGCCCCGTCGATGGTGAACCCCCAGGGTCCGGACTTCCTTGGCGATGGCACGCCAAATCCCGATCTTCTCATGGGCGCGGACCTATGTGACACGTACAGGGAGGGAGAAATACCACGTTCAAGTTTGTCTGCATTTTCGTTGCCAGTGGCCCAACGCCCCCCATCCCCGCCAGGCCCCCGCCATGCCCCCCGCCAGGCCCAACATGCCCCCCATCCCCACCAGGCCCCCCGCCAGGCCCCCCCGCCAGGCCCAACATGCCCCCCATCCCCGCCAGGCCCCCCGCCAGGCCCCCCGCCAGGCCCAACATGCCCCCCATCCCCGCCAGGCCCCCCGTCAGGCCCCCCCGCCAGGCCCAACATGCCCCCATCCCCGCCAGGCCCCCCGCCAGGCCCCCCGCCAGGCCCAACATGCCCCCATCCCCGCCAGGCCCCCAAGCCAGCCAGTGGCCCCAAATCCATATTGAATTAAACTCACTTGTTGGTCTGGAGGACCGTAGCGTAGCGCATACTGGGGGAGGACCCCATCCACAAGTTTCTCCAACTCTTCTCCAGTGAAGGCAGGGGCCCTTTCCACAGGCGCAGAAGCCATTGTCCCTTCCAGACCGAGGTCACAGCAACACTTGCAGTATAGGTCCTCTCCTGTGAAAGTTCAAGTCACGAGTGAATAAGTAGATAGAAAATGGCGGTCACGCCCGTGGCGGTGCGTACCGCGGCGGTGCGTACCGCCACCGCCGGCGCCCTTCGCCATTGGCTCCTGAAACCCATAGGCTTCAATGTTAACCAATGCGGCTTCGCGCCGCGGTCTTCGACCGCCGAGCGCCGCGGTGTGCCACGCCAGCGCATTGACCTCACATCCCATTGTCACACTTCACAGGTCAGGCAGCCGCCATTTCGAGGGTCCACATGGCTCAATTTCAACTGCGTCACACAGGCCTAGGCCTTGCATAGCCACTCAGACACGCCATTCACTGCATAGAGAATCGTTTACTGTGCAAGCTGTGAGTACGTACCTGTGGGTTGCTTGACTGTGTGCTCCATGTTGTCCTTCCTAGGCACCGTCCGCTGGGTTTGGCGAGGAGACGGATGAATCCTCCCGTGTACAGGCCGCTGGTGGACCTGTCGACAATGGAAGCACGCCACATTATCCTGACCTACCGGCTTGACCGTGCCACTATACATGAACTGTGTGCCCAGCTGGAGCCCGACCTGATGTCCCCCATCCGCCAACCCACAGGGATTCCCCCTCTGGTGCAGGTCCTGTCAGTACTCCATTTCTTGGCAAGTGGGTCATTTCAGACAACAGTGGGAATTGCTTCTGGGATGTCTCAGCCCATGTTTTCGAAGGTGTTATCCAGAGTGTTGTCTGCCCTGATGAAATACATGAGGAGCTACATCCTTTTCCCTGAGGTGGGCGAATTGGCTACAGTGAAGGGTGATTTCTATGCCCTTGGACATATTCCCAACGTCATTGGTGCCATTGATGGGACCCATGTGGCTTTGGTTCCCCCAAGAGACAGGGAGCAGGTGTACAGGAACAGAAAAAGTTACCATTCCATGAACATCCAGGTGGTGTGTTTGGCTGACCAGTACATCTCGCATGTAAATGCCAAATTCCCTGGGTCAGTGCATGACGCCTACATCCTAAGGAATAGCAGCATCCCTTACGTGATGGAACAGCTAGAGAGACACCGTGTATGGCTATTGGGGGACTCTGGGTACCCCAACCTGTCGTGGCTACTGACCCCAGTAAGGAATCCCCGGACCAGGGCAGAGGAACGGTACAATGAGGCCCATGGGCGTACTAGGAGGGTGATCGAACGCACCTTCGGCCTCCTAAAGGCCAGGTTTCGGTGCCTGCATATGACAGGTGGATCCCTAATGTACTCACCTAAGAAGGTGTGTCACATCATCGTGGCCTGCTGCATGCTTCACAACCTGGCTTTGCGCCGCCAGGTGCCTTTCCTGCAGGAGGATGGTCCAGATGGTGGTGTTGTGGCAGCTGTGGAACCTGTGGAGAGTGAAGAGGAGGAAGACGACGGGGATGAAACAGACAACAGGGACAGAATCATTGCACAGTACTTCCAATAGGACACAGGTAACAATTCAAACATAATTTAGTAAATGTAAAATACTCTCCTGCATCTCTGCTGCCTGTCTATTTGCCCCAGTGTATGATGACTGAGTTGTGGCTTTTCCCTCCCTATTTCAGATCTGGGGTCCCCACTACGAGTCCTGTGCTTCGTTTCCCATGGACTACAGCTTTGTGGCAGCTGTTTGTTGACTTCACTATGTACAAGGACATATTTGCACTGTCATGTCAATTACAATATTTTGAAATCACAGCCAGACTCCAGATAGTTTTGTGCAAAATAGGTGTTTATTTTAGTGCTCAAAATGGGATGGGTGGTTTCAAGTGGGTGGGGGCTATGGTGAAGGAATGTCCATGGCAGAGTCCAGAGTAACAGTCACACAGGTGCATTGTCCATAGGCCTGTGGAGAGATGGAGCATGGGCAGTTCAAGGATGGACAGGGTGACAATGTGGGACAGTGGGATGACATCAGGTGGTATCCTTTGCTGGCGGGGGTCTTGACATCCTACTCTGTCTTCTTGCGAGATCTCAGGGCCCTCTTGCGGGGTGGTTCTTCTCCTGCAGGAGGTGGGGGTCTGGTGGGCTGCTGTTGTGCGGGGGCCTCCTGTCCACTAGCGCCGGCGGAGGTGGTTGGCTGTTCTTGGTCCAGGCTAGTGGCAGGGGCCCTTTGTTGTTGTTGAGTGTCCGTCCTGGTGTTGATGAGTTCCTGCAGCAGCCCTACCATGGTAACCAGGGTGGAGGTGAGGGCTCTGATGTCCTCCCTGTACCCCCGATAGTGTTCCTCCTGCAGTACCTGGATCTCCTGGAACCTGGCCAGTACCGTCGCCATCGTCTCCTGGGAGCGGTTGTATGCTCCCATGATGGTGGTGAGGGCCTCGTGGAAAGTGGGTTCCCTGGGCCCGTCCCCCCCCTGTCGCACAGCTGCCCTCCGAGTTGCCCTGTTTCCCTGGGCCTGCCCCCTGGCCGGTGTGCCCACTACCACTGCCCCCAGGTCCCTGTTGTTGTTGGGGTGGTGGGTTATCCTGGGTGCCCTGTAGTGGTAGACACACCGCAGATTGACGCGCCCTGGAGACAGAGCCATGGGCCCGCTGGGTGGGAGCTGTGCTGGTGTTCCCAGAGGGGTTTGGGTCTGTAGTGGCCTGTGCCTGTGTGAGGGGAACCGACTGTCCAGAGGTCCCCGATGGTCCGGGCTGGTCATCAGTGTCCAGGTCGACAGAGCTGCTGTCATCGCTGACGGCCTCTTGGGTGGGGGGTGTGGAGAATTCTGGGCCCTCCGTGGCGGTGTGTTGGCGGTCGGGTCCTGCAGGGGTATAGAGGTATGGTTATAGTTTCAATGTGTGCCATATGGGTGTATCTGTGGGTTCCCGTGTCCCCAAGTGCTGGCATTCGTGTGTGGGGGCTTTGGTGAGGGTGGCTTGTGGGGGGGATGTGTATATGCATTGGGCATGCTTTGGTGATGGGTGTCCATGCTTAGTGGACGCATGCAGGCCTAGGTTTTGGGATGTGTGGGTTGTGATGGTGAGACATTGGCAGGGAATAGGTGTGCTGGGGGTGAGGATGGTGGTGGGGGTGAGGGTGGGGTTCGAGGATGGGGGTGAGGGTTGGGGTATGATTTGGCATGCAGGTGGGGGGGAAGCAGTATTGAAGCTTCAACTTACCAGAATCCATTCCTCCGCCGACTCCTGCGAGGCCGTCAGGATGCAGGATGTTCAAGACTTCCTCCTCCCATGTTGTAAATTGTGGGGGTTGAGGTGGGGGTCCTCCGCCAGTCTTCTGCACGGCGATGTTGTGCCTGGATACCATGGAACGCACCTTCCCCCGTAGGTCGTTCCATCGCTTCCTGATGTCTTCCCGATTTCTGGGGTGCTGTCCCACAGCGTTGACCCTGTCGACAATCCTCTGCCATAGCTCCGTCCTCCGGGCAATGCTGGTGTATTGGACCTGTGTGCTGAAGAGCTGGGGCTCTACCCGAACGATTTCCTCCACCATGACCCTGAGTTCTTCGTCTGAGAAGCGGGGGTGTCTTTGGGGTGCCATGGAGTGGAGTGTATGATGTGTGGGGTGGAGTATGTGTAGTTAAGTGTGTTGAGTGTGGTGGTGTGTGTTGTTTTGTGTGTGGATATTGTGTGGGTGATGGTGTAGTGTGCCTCTGTGTGATGGTGTTCTGTGATCGCTGCTGTGTCTCTCAGTGCTTCTTTTTGGATTTTGGTCAAAGGGGTTTGTGGGTGATGTGGGTGTGTGTTTTATATTGTATTGTGTGTGTGGGAGTGGTGTGTGTATGTGTATCAGGTGTGTGGAATTCAAATCGTCCAATGTGGCTGAGTTTTGTTCGTTTGTGTGTATTCTGACCGCGGCGGTGTGTACCGCCAATGGAAAACCGCGTTTGAAAGACCGCCGCGTGGATTCGTGGGTCGTAATGGCATGGGAGTATTTCTGTTGGCGTGACGGTGGAGGTTTGGTCACCTCCACTTTTCCGCCGACCGCTGGTCTGGCGGTCTGTTGGGGCTGTCGGATTTTCGGAGGTTTGGCTGCTGCGGGTCAGAATGACCGTGGCGGATTACCGCGGCGGAATTATGGAGGATTTCTGACCGGCGGTAGGCGCCTTTTACCACCGAGGTCAGAATGACCACCTTAATGCCATGTATTGTTTATGGTGTGTTAATCTAGTTCTTTGACTGCCACATGGCCATGAGTTATGTGATACTGATGTGTGGCATTGAAGCGCTTGACCCTCCTACATCCCAACCTACGTTCTATCCATCTTTGTAACTGTTGTGTTTCTTTCCTGCTCTCTGAGGTTTAAGCAACATTCCAATGGTATATGTAGTGGAGAATGAGTAGACCATGTATATTCTGGTGCAAAGTGATTTACTGCTGATATTTACAGAGTGATATTATTTGTACAAAGTCTAGGTATAGTAGTTCTGTACAATTTGTTGTGTCCTGCGAACTCCAGCATTAGTGCTTTGTAGTTCCCGCTCCAACTGTGGTGCACCATTGTCATCCTTCTCCTCATTGGGTACATCTACCAGTTCATCACAGGGAACATTGGTCTCTATACATATGTTATGCAAGATAGCACATGCAAGTATCATCTAGCATACCAGGGGTGGTGCATGCAACGGGCTTCCTCCTGTCAAGGCCAAGAATCTGAACCTTGAATTCAGGAGCCCAAATGTCCTCTCCACCACATTTTGAGTCCTTATTTGCCCCTCATTGTATGCACACTCTTCCACCATTATCGGGTTGCCAAAAGGAGTCATCACCCATGGCTCAATGCTGTAACCTTGGTCCGCTTCAAAGGAATTACAAAACATGTTTGGTAATACGTATTTGTTGTTTCGTATGTTCCATGGCAGATGTTAGTTTTAGGTGGAGCGGTGACTGCGACTTGCTTCTGGTATTGTTTGTGTTCCTGTTTTGTGGTATGGTTGCATTAGTTTGTGTTGATGGACATTACTATCATGGGTTGTGGCTCAGGGGCCTGGTGATTTTCAAAATAAATCAAAACTGACAATTCAACCATGCCAAATATGTGTTGTGTTGTCCATATTTGAGGCTGTGTCCTCTTGTTAGTGGAACATACCACCTCCTTGCACCATAGTGGTGTCATTTGTAATGACACCATGGTACCCGTGCAAAGTCAAACTCGGGCCATGTTACCATGTGGCCCTATGCATGCAGTACAACACTTAGGCCCTCATTACAACCTTAGCGGTCGGTGTTAAAGCGGTGGTAATACCGTTAACAACCCGCAGGAAAAAAATTGAATCACGACCATGGCGGAAACCGCCAACATAGACAGCCACTTTAACACTCCGACCGCCACGGCGGTAGAAACAAACACTGCAGCGGTAACCATCAACAGACAGGCGGAGGACAAAGTACCACCCACCCCATCACAACAGGCCTATCCGCCACCTTTTACGGGGCGGAACCAACGCTATCAAAAGCATGGCGGAAACAGTACACAGAAGGGAAAAGCGAACTACAGGTCCTGCCTACGCTGCTCTTCCTCCTACTCTATCAAGAGCAGGACAGACACCGTCGACGACCACGTGAGTACTGCACCTACAACACAGGGGAGGGAGGGAAAAGAGAGTGACACACACATGCAACACACAATACCCCCACCCCCACCCTCACCCACAACATACACACAAATACATGCAGCAACATTACATATATACCCGCTCCACCCCCTGGAAGAACGCAAGGAAAAAATTAAATGATTGTAATAATTGTAATCATGAAAAATCTGATAGTCAAAATTCAAAAATCAGGTTATACAAATATGTACACCAACTACACAAGTCAGGATAGTGTACCAATCATTGTTCGTGGACCACTGGTTCCAAAATGCATGGGCGAGGCACACACAAGATACCTGATTGGAAACAGAGAGAACACTGCTGGGGCATCAGATCGAAAATAAACAGCCACCTCAGGGGGAGGGGGGCACCTCAGCCAGATGAACACACGATGCCCCTGCTGCACGAGGGGGCTCCATACCCATTGCTGTATCCTAGGGAGTGCAAAGCCACAGCCTCTCAAGTCTCTCCAGTGGGTGGGTTGCCCACTGCTTTATTCTGGGGAGTGCAAAGCCACAGTCTCTCAAGTCTCCCCAGTGGGTGCTTTTCCCACTGCTTTATCCTGGGGAGTGCAAAGCCACAGTCTCTCAAGTCTCTCCGGTGGGTGGTTTGCCCACTGCTTTATCCTGGGGAGTACAAAGCCACAGTCTCTCAAGTGGATGTCATTCTCCACTGGTTCTGGAGGGGGCCTGGTGCCCAGAGTGCTTCATCCTGCCAAGGACTGAGGTAGTGGATGTCATTCTCCAGTGGTTCTGGAGGGGCATGGTGCCCAGAGTGCTCCACATGCAGTGTGGCCGGTACCCTTCCCTCACCTGGGTGTGTGTGCCACGAGACTGCTGAGGAACAGGTAGCATGATACATCATGCAGGCAGCGTCATAACCCACACTGCTGAGGCTTCACCTTCCACTTGCAGGTGCAAACAGTGATGGAAGTCATGCCTCATGGAAGCTGGCCAGGGTCCCGGAAGTCTCCTCCAGCCTCGGACGATTGACCACTGGGGATGGTAGACATGTCAGCGGTGGTGCCACTCTCTGAGCACGTCACGGGGCTGGTTGGCGGTGCTTGTGGTGGTGTATGTGGTGGTGGTGCTGGCGGTGGTGCATGGGTCAGAACCTGCTGAGGGACACAGCAGGACGTCTCCTGCAGCCTCGGACGGCTCCCCACTGGGGAAGATGCTGGGGACTGTCACTGAGGCTGCAGACGTGCTGGTGGCTGTGCAGGTGGCGGTGCTGGTGGCGGGGCAGCTTGCGGTGTTCGCTTCTGTACAGGTTGGTGTTGTTGTTGACAGAAGGGGTGACACTGGTCCCTCAGTCGGTGCCACCGTGCCCTGTCCTGCTCTTCTGCTCGTGTCCCTTCCCCACCTTTGATGGTGCTGCAGGTGTCTTGCCACTATCCCCTTTGGTTTTTGCGAAGCCTTGGTGGCTGGTAGGTGCAGCTTCTCCCTCTGGGATCTGGGCACCTTCTTCACCTTGCAGGTGGCGGAATGTCCTTGCCCTCGCTACGTGGCACACTGGCAGCCCTGATGGGTGGCGCACTCGATGACCCCGGAGTTGCTGGCACCACTGTGCCTGGGGATTTGGTGGCTTAGGTGCTGGGCTGGGACCTGGAAAGCCTGGCCCTAGGGGAAGGACGGGGGGTAGGTGAAGGGAAGAGGTCAAGGTTTGCCAGGAAAAGTTTTTTAGACACACTAGGACGGGAAGATGGAGTGAGTTTGGGAGTGGAGGAAGAGGTAGTGGTTGTAGGAGGTGTACGTTTGCTGAATTTGGGTGAAGGTGCATGGGCCAGAAGCTGTTGTGAGGTGGATGGCTGTTGGGTGGGTGTGTGCCTGCGTTTGTGTACTTTGGGAGGAGGGCTCACAGACACACTGGGAGAGGACACAGTGGATGTGTGAATAGTAGTGGGGGTGGTGATTGCACGTGAGCGGTGTGTGGTGATGGGTGTGCTGGTGATGGAGTAGTGGCTGAGGATCTAGTGCATGCAGGTGTGAGTGGAGATGAGACAGGGAGGGAGGAGGAGGAGGACGTGGAGGAGGGGGACACAGTGGAGGCAGTTGCTGTTGCTGTGTCTGCATGGGGATGGTGCTTGTGTGAGTGCTTGTGGGATTTGTGGTGCTTATGTTTGCCATGTCTACTCTTGTGTGTTGATGAGTGTGCATGCTGTTCTGATGGTGTGCTTGGGATAGGCTGAGGTATGGGGGATTGGGTCTGGGTAGTGGATATTGGAGGGGGTAGGCTGGGCACAGGGACAATGGCTGCCATCAGTGCTGAGGCCAGAGCCTGAAATGCTTTCTGTTGGGCCACCTGCCCAGAATGAGTGCCCTCCAGGTATGCATTTGTTTATTGCAAATGCCTCTCAACACCCTGGATGGCATTCAAAATGGTAGATTGCCCAACAGTGAGGGATCTCAGGAGGTCAGTAGCCTCCTCACTGAGGGCAGCAGGTCTGACTGGGGCAGGGCCTGAGGTGCCTGGGGCGAAGGAGATGCCCACCCTCCTGGGAGCGGGCACGGGACATACGCTGAGGGGCTGATGAGAGGGCAGTGCTGGTGGGGGGGTGGCGGCTGTACCTGTTGATGCGGTGGGCACAGAGGTGCCCACCACCACAAGGGAGCTCCCATCAGAGGAGGAGTCGCTGTCACTGGTGTATGCTCCTGTCCCCGTCGTGGAGCTCCCACTCGCCCTCCGTCCCACTGGTGGCTTCAGACTCCATTGCTTCACTCTCCAGGGCCACGTGGGTTGCAGCTCCCTCCTGCTCCGGTGCCACTGCTCCTCCGCCTGATGATGCTATTGCACACAAGAACAGGGAAACAACAAAAGGTGGGGGAAAGACAGAAGAAAAACATGTTCAGTGAATGCAACACCACTACCGTTGGCAGACACAACACAAAGTGAGCAGCCCTCAGCACTACGCCATGCACTAACAGTTCCTAGAAAATTCACATGCCCATGGGGTACGAGGCCTAAGCCCAATTGGTGCACATCTGGAAATCACAGGAGCCTGACTAGGTGTAAATGGCTCTTACCACTAGTGGGGTTGGGGTGCCACAGAGCCTGCCTCACAAGGGACCTTGCCTACCAAGTTCACCCTGGCCTAGGGGAACCCACTGCCCACCTCCCCAACTCAGACACCTCGTAGTGCGCGCAGAGTCAGCTTAGTGAGAGTGTACTCACCCCCTTGTGGCTCCTGTGATGCCCTCAAGCACCCATCCAACTCCGCATACGCCACCACCAGGATCCGGTACACCAGGGGGCAATGGTGTGACGGGCATCACTTCCACATTGGGAGGCCATCCCCATCTGGGCCTTCGCTGTCTTCTTCCTCCAGCGGCGCAGGTCCTCCCATCTTTTACGGCAGTGGGTGCTCCGTCTGTGTAAACTCCCAGGGTCCAGACCCCCTTGGCGATGGCACGCCAAATACCCTTCTTCTGGTGGGTGCTGACCTAGAGGAATGGTACAGGGGGAAAGGAAATTAGTCACCCGTCCGGACCGTCATACTCATTGTCCACCAGTTCCCACCCATGCCCTGATGCACATACACACACCATACGCACATGCAGGCCTCAGCCCCCCCATGTATCTTCCATCCACACCACTCAAAACAGGCATTGCCCACGCAGCATGCTCACAATGTACTCACCTGTTTGTCTGGAGGACCGTACAGTTGCGTGTACTAGTTTCTCCAACTCCTCCGAAGTGAAGGCAGGGGCCCTTTCCCCAGACACTGTAGCCATCGTCGCTTCCAGACACAGGTCACAGCAGCACTTGCAGTGTAGGTCCTCTCCTGTTGAAGGTCAGGTATCAAGTGAGTGAACAGGCAGAAAATGTCGGTCACGTCCGTGGCAGTGTGTACCGTCACCGCCGGCGTACATCGTCATTGGCTCCTGGGACCCATAGGGCCCTATGTTAACCAATGTAGAATTGTGCTGCGGTCTTTGACCGCCCACCACGACGGTGTACAACTCCAGCGCAATTACCTAATTTCCCCTTGTCCCACCTTACAGGTCAGGCAGCCGCCATTTCAGGGGGCCACATGGGATGGATAAAAACGGTGTCACACCTATCTAGGCCGGGAACACAGACAGATACCAGCACATTGCGAATTACAAACATTTCTGCAAATAACACATTGTGATACCTCAGTGTTGGATGACTCTCAGCTCGCTGTTCTCCTCCATAGGGCACATCTGCTGGGGCAGGTGATAAGATGGCGGCATCCCCGGTGTACAGACCCTGGTGGACCTGTTGACAATGGAAGAGAGACACATCATAATCACCTACAGACTTGATCGTGTAACAATCCAGGACCTGTGTGCCCAGTTGGAGCCAGACCTGATTTCAGCTATCTGCCATCCCACAGGAATCCCTCCTCTAGTGCAGGTCCTGTCTGTACTCCATTTCCTGGCCAGTGGGTCTTTTCAAACAACAGTGGCCATGGCATCAGGGATGTCCCAGCCAATATTCTCTAACATGTTGTCCAGAGTGTTATCTGCCCTGCTGAAACACATGTGCAGCTACATCGTTTTCCCTCAGGTGGAGGATTTGCCTACAATGAAAGGTGACTTCTATGCCCTATGACAGATACCCAACATCATTGGTGCCATTGATGGTACACATGTGGCATTTGTACCCCCCGCAGGAATGAACATGTGTACAGAAACCGGAAAAGCTACCATTCGATGAATGTGCAGATGGTGTGTTTGACAGACCAGTACATCTCCCAAGTCAATGCCAAGTATCCTGGCTCTGTGCATGACGCTTACATTTTGAGAAATAGCAGCATCCCTTATGTGATGGGGCAAGTCCAGAGGCACCATGTGTGGCTAATAGGTGAGGCCAAGGTCCCAATACAGTTGGCATAGGTGTCTGGGTATGGGGCTGTCCCTAAGGGTTACTGTGTGTCTAACAGTTGTCCCTCGACATTTGCAGGTGACTCTGGTTACCCTAACCTGTCATGGCTACTGACCCCAGTGAGAAATCCCAGGACAAGGGCAGAGGAACACTACAATGAGGCACATGGGCGACCTAGGAGGGTGATTGAACGCACCTTCGGCCTCCTGAAGGCCAGATTCCGGTGCCTCCATATGACAGGTGGTTCCCTATACTACTCACCGAAGAAGGTGTGCCAGATAATTGTGGCCTGCTGTATGCTGCACAACCTGGCTTTGTGACGGCATGTGCCTTTTCTGCAGGAGGATGGGCCAGATGGCGGTCTTGTGGCAGCTGTGGAGCCTGTGGACAGTGAAGAAGAGGAGGCAGAAGAGGAGGATATCGACAACCGAAACAACATCATCATGCAATACTTTCAGTGAGACACAGGTAAGAAGATGTCACTGCTTTCCACATCTCATACTATTGTTTGAGCTAGCATACCACTGTCGTTTTCATACAGTGTATGGACCCTGACGTGTCACTTTGACTTTCCATTTCACAGATCTGGGTCCCACTTTGTGCCATCTGCTATGTTTACTGCTGGCCTACAGCTGTGTTACATTGGTATGTGAACAAGTAAATTGACATTGCTATTTTCCATAGTTATTGCAATTACACATTTGTGAAAGCACAGACTGACTCCAGATTGTTTTGTGATTGAAGTGTTTTTATTCCTGTGCAATTAAGTAGAGGGGGTTGTAAAATGGGCTGGGGTGATGGTGGAGGAATGTCCATGGCAGAGTCCAGTCTATTTGTTTCACAGGTGCATTGTCTAAAGGGGCATAGGCAGTGGAGCAATGGCAGTTTAAAGTGGACAAGGTGACATAGTGGGACAGAAGGGTGACATTCAGGGGGGTCTCATTTCCTGGCAGGGGTCTTGGCAATGTTCTCTCTCTTGTTCCTGGATCTCAGGGACCATTTGCGGGGTGGTTCTCCATCTGCAGCGGGTAGGGTGCTGGTGTCCTGTTGTTCCTTTGGCGGTGCTTCCTGTCCACTAGCGCCGGCAAAGGTGGAGGGCTGTTCATCATCCAGGCTAGTGTCAGGGGCCCCTTGTTGTGCCACTGTGTCCCTCCTGGTGTTGAGAAGGTCTGCCAGCACCCCTGCAATGGTGACCAGGGTTGAGTTAATGGACTTCAAGTCCTCCCTGATCCCAAGGTAGTGTTCCTCCTGCAGCCGCTGGGTCCCCTGAAACTTGGCAAGTACCGTTGCCATGGTCTCCTGGGAATGATGGTAAGCTCCCATGATGTTGGAGAGTGCCTTGTGGAGTGTCGGTTCCCTGGGCCTGTCCTCCCCCTGTCACACAGCTTTCCTCCCAGTTTCCCTGTTATCCTGTGCCTCTGTCCCCTGAACCGTGTGCCCACTACCCCCAGGTCCCTGATAGTCCTGTGTTAGTGGGGTTGCCTGGGTTCCCTGTAGTGGTGGATACACTGCTGGTTGATGTGTCCTGGGGACAGAGGGATGGGCCCGCTGGGTGGGAGCTTTGCTGGTGTTTCCTGAGGGGGGAGGCTCTGTAGTGGCTTGTGACTGTGGCAGGGGAACCGACTGTCCCGAGGTCCCAGATGGGCCGGGCTGGTCATCTTGATCCAGGCGTGCAGAGCTGCTGTCATCACTGTGGGCCTCTTCTGTGAGGGGAACTGGATATGTTTGGCACCTCCTGTACGGTGATGTTGGGTAGGGGTCCTGTTGGGGTGTAAAGGCATAGTTATTGAATCTGTGTGTGCCATTGTGTGCAATGGGTGAGTGACCCTGTACTCCTGTGCTTGCATTATGTCTTTGCCCTTGTTGATTGTTAATTTTGGGGCCTGGGTGAGTCTCTGTAGTGGACATGCTTGGGTGTAACATGCAGGGCTTGGTTTTGGGATGTGTGGGTTGCGTTGGTGGGGTATCTGTGGGTTGTTGGGGTGATGGGTGTGAGGGTAAGGGTGGGAGTATGTGATGGCATGCAGGTGGGGTGGGGGGATAAGGTAGTAAACATATGTCTTACCAGAGTCCAGTCCTCCTGCTACTCCTGCAAGGCCCTCAGGATGCATAATTGCCAAGCCCTGCTCCTCCCATATTGTTAGTTGTGGGGGAGGAGGTGGGGGTCCACCCCCAGTCCTCTGTACAGCAATCTGGTGTCTGGAGACCACAGAATGCACCTTCCCCCGTAGGTAGTTCCACCTCTTCCTGATGTCATCCGGTGTTCTTGGATGCTGTCCCACTGCGTTTACCCTGTCGACAATTCCCCGCTATAGATCCATCTTCCTTGCAATGGATATCTGCTGCACCTGTGATCCGAATAGCTGCGGCTTTACCCGGATGATTTCTCCACCATGACCCTGAGCTCCTCCTCACAGAACCTTGGGTGTCTTTGGGGTGCCATGATGTGGTGTGGGTGATGTGTGACGTGGTGTCTGTAGTGATGTGTGAGGGGATGTGTTAGTGTGTGTTATTTGAGGTGCGTGGATGTTGTGTAAGTGATGGTGTTGTGTGTCTGCAGATGCTGGTGTTGTTTTAGGTATTGTCTCTGGCCTGCTTTCAAATTTCTGGTAGTAAGGGTTTGGGGGTGATGTGGGTGTGTGTTTTATATTGGATTGGGTGTGTGGGTGCAGTGTGTGTATGTGTATCAGGTGTGTGTATTTTGAATTGTCCAATGTGGTTGTGTTTTGTGAATGTGTGTGTATTTTGAGCACGGCGGTGTGTACAGCCAATGGTTTACCACGGTTGAAAGAGCGCCGCGTTGATTCATGCGTTGTGATAGTGTGGGCATATTCTTGTTGGCATGATGGTGTCGGTTTTGTTATCGCCAGTTTATCACTGCAACATAGAATCAGTGGGAGAAAACTTAAAAAATGCATATAAAATCAGGCAATGCGTTTACCAATGTCTCCTTTTGTTTTTAGCTTGAGGTTATTAGGGTGTCCTGTGGACCAGAGGGGGAAGTTTGGGCAGCTCCCGGTTCTGTCAGAAGCAGCTGCCAAAAAGACCTTGGAGCTGGTGCAAGACCCCTACGGGGGACCACTTGGAAAAGCAGTGCACAGGCAGACTTAAAGGTGAGTCCCCCTGGAATGTAGAGGTTGTAGGGGTGGGGGACCCCTAGAGCACAGCTAGTCCTCTGGTGTAGGGCCCAGGGAGGCCAGGAGCAGAGTAGATAGGTGAGCCAAGAGTTGTGCACAAAGGTTCCCATGGAAGCAGGAGGCAAGTCATTTTGAAGGGGGATTTATGGTAAGCAGGGTCACTCTGGGGGGTGGTTCTTATGTGTTCTGAAGTTCCACAAGTGGGGATTGCTCCTGGTCCTTTGGGAGTCTAGAGTTTACTTTTCTTCTTGGTGTCCATTGTTGGGTGTCCAGTAAACCAGGATATTGTGCGGTTCAGCCACTGGAGGTCGCAGTGGCACCAAACATGGCACACTTGCAGGATTTGCCCTCTGAGTTCATTGGGTGGAATATAGTCTGGCTTCTGTGTCCATTTCCTTGGTCAGTGGTCGGTCAGTGAACTGGACTTTATTGGTCTTTGGCTTTTTTGTTGCATGGAGTGATGTCTTCACTCTACAGGGAGATCTTTGGTGATTTCCAGAACAGTGGAGGTCCTCTGGTGTTTTATAGAGTTTATTCCAATGTCCGTGCACCCCCTCAGCAGTGATTGTTGAGTCCTGGGTGCATCAGACAGTGTTTGCACCTGCACCTATTTCTTTATGCTACAGGGATGGAGTTCTCAAGCCTTGGGTCTTCTTTGTTGCAGGCCCACTTGTGTCCTTAGAATCTGATCTGCAGGTCTATGGGTCATCTACCTTAGGGTGGCTACACCCACTATGTAACTACTTACTGTGGGCAGAGGTCACTTCCCTATCCCTGATAGGCTATTTTCATAACATCCAAGATGGAGGAAAATGAAATGGAGAGGTCACCTTGCATGCAACACCTTAAGGGTGGTGCAAACTGGGGGTGGCCACTCCTCCTGTCGATTATGCATTTTCCCGTCGTTGCTCCTGCCAAAAGTGGTGTTGTGCAATGGGGGCAGGCATCTGCTGCTTACAGCAGGGCTGGGGATCAAGTTTCAAAGGCAGGAAGCCTTTTGAAGCTCGATGGCAGGGCAGTGCACATACCTGGGGTTAGAGGTGTAACACCTCGGCCCAGAAAGGGCTTTCTTTTCTGAAACCAGAGAACAAAGGCTCTCACCCCCTGGTTCAAGAATCTTGTCTGGTGGTGCTGACTGGTTGTGACTAGCCAGCAACTGTGCCAGTGTTAGTTAACTTTTGCAGGGGTCACCTCATTTTGCAATAAATCCAATACTGGTACCAGTTTGGATTTATTGTTCGAGTTGTTTCATACCAAACAACCCAGGGTTCACATTGGTCATCATGTAGCTGTGAAACTCATACTGACCAGTGCCCAGCACATGCATTAAAATGGCTGCTCTGTTCACTTACTATGTCCCAGGTTTGGCAAGGACACAGTAGGGCATGTTGCGCATACACTTATGCCCACACATACATTACAGTGCACCCTGCCTTGGGGCTGGGAGGCTTGCTAGAGGGGTGGCATACCTATATTGAGTTCAGTGTGTAATGGCCATGTCACACGGGCTGTGTGCCATGTCAGTTTCGTATTTTAGGATTGCAGGAGGACATTCAGTCTGTAATGGCAGTGCTGGATGCACTTGGATGCATGATCCCGGAAGGTAGCACAATCTGTGCTGCTGCCCTCCGGGGCCTATCATTAGTACCCCCCCCCCATGCCCTGGGTACCAAAGTACTATATACTAGGGACATATAGTGGAAGCAAAATGTGTTGCCAATTGTGACAATATTCTTCTCCATTTTACAGGAAGAACACTGGCACTGGGGACCTGGTTAGCAGGGACCTAGTGCACTAAAGTCCAAGTTGCATTCCGAAAGCAGGCAAAAAGGGGGGTACTGCAATGAGGGGCCAGTTTCCCACAGTAATACAAACTAAACATGGTAAATACACACATTTTTACTAAGCAATTGAATACAATTTTAACTAAAACACACCTTCCAAAATTACAAACCTATAGTTAGATATGTGCATATTTAATACAACAAATATTTAAATTACTAATAGTAATCAAACATTTTCTCAAAATATGTACTGCCATTCATAAAGATTATACCATAAAATGACAAATAAATTCATAATTCAAATGAACAATCATGCAGAAAAAATATGTAAATATATTTTATAATTTAAAACTTTCAAAAATATTTTTAAATACATTTTTATTTTTAAAACCACAAGAATGTAAAATATTTCTACAATTTTATAAAATGTTTTACAAAATATTTGGAATTAAGACATTTTACTTAATTCTAACTCTTTAACTTTACTGAAAGTTTTGTTATTTGTTTTTAGATTGTATACTAATCATTCTTTTTTAGAAAAATAATACCATTAACATATATGTTAATTAATATGAAATTAAAATGTGTTAAATATATTAATATAACAGAATACATTTTATAATTCTAAATTAATATTTGTAATAGTCCTACAATTATTAACTTATATTTCATTTTAAAATATATTTTTACAAATATCTCAATATCCTTATCTCCTAAGAACCCAATATCCAGCTACTTAATTTTTTTTAAACAATTAGTTATACACATTGATAAAACTAAAAAGTACAATTTTCAGCAATTTTCATAATTAAATAATTATATCACTAAAATCACAAATACATACACATAACAAACTTATACAATCTAACACACTACAACAAATTATGTACTAATTAACGCGTACAAATTAAATTACATATGATATTTTCTACATCATTATTTATTCCAACAAGATTAAAAACAACACTAAAAATGATATTTTAACCATGGATATTCTTGTTGATGATATTTTTGGTAGATACAATATATTTGTATCGCAATCATTTTTTTTGCTGTTTTGTCCAAATAACGCTGAAACATCAGAACAAAACAAAAACTGGAAGACATGAGTGAAAGGTGTCCTACTAATGTGTGACCCCTTCCCACTACCAGTGTCACTAGGTGGCCTGTTAGCTGACAGGTCTTTGGAAGAACCCTCCCCAGCATCCTCAGGGGACTCCTCTGAGTCTGGCTGGGTACCCCCCCACCTCCTGATCCTGGGATGGGCCAAACTGGTTCTGGTCACTTTCTAGGAGAAGGCTAAGGAGAAGATCTTTTGTAGGATTCTTATCAATTGCTAAACCTCTTTCTATGCAGAGATCCCTCAAACCTTTAAAGTTTAGATTCCCATATGTTGCCTGGACAACTGTGGGAGTAAGCTCTACTGCAGACATGATAGAAAAGGTTTAGGACAGAGAGAGAAAAACATTTTTGGAACTTTTTAAAGAACAGAGAAAAACTTTTTTAAACTTTTGAAATCTTTTAAAAGTTTTCAGAAACTTTTCAGAAACGTTTTAGAAAGTTTTAGAGAAGGAAAGTTAAACTATTTAGGTTACTGTGAATATTCGGAAGTATTTGGTATATGTTTTTCTTATGAAAAGCACCAAATGAGAAAGTGGTAAAGCAGTTACAAGTACTTATCCCACCGCTGCACCCCCAATGTAGGAGGCTGGCCTGGCTTATAGTGGGTACCTGATGGTACTTACACCTTGTGCCAGGTGCAATTATCCCTTATTAGTAGATTAGTAGTGTTCGAGCAGCTTAGGCTGATAGAGGTAGCTATAGCAGAGCAGCTTAGGCTGAACTAGGAGACATGCAAAGCTCCTACTGTACCACTTTTATCATATGGCACTATATCATAAGAAAACACAATACTCAGAGTTACTAAAAATAAAGGTACTTTATTTTAGTGCAAATATGCCAAAAGTATCTCAGAGGATATACTCCCTTAGGAGGTAAGTAAAATACACAAAATATACACACAGACCAAAATCAGGTAAGTAAAATACTTAGAAAACTAGTGCAAACAGTGTAGAACACAATAGAATGCAATAGGAGACAATAGGCCCAGAGGCAACACAAACCATATACTCCAAAAGTGTAATGCGATCCACAAATGGACCCCAGGCATAGTGTAGCGTGTAGAGGGTCGCTGGGAGTGTAGGGAAAACACTAAGGGTGTCCAAGATACCTGACACCAAGACCCTGAAAAGTAGGAGTAAAGTTACCCTACTGCCCCAGAAAGACAGTAATGTCGAGATAGGGGATTCTGCAAGGACAACAACTGACTGCACAGCACTGAAGATGGATTCCTGGACCTAAGGACCTGCAAAGCAAGGGGACCGAATCCAAGAGTCACGCAAGTGTCCAGGGGGGGCAGGAGCCCACTAAACCCTAGATGAAGGTGCAAAAGGGCTGCCTCTGGGTGGAATTAGCCAAAGATTCTGCAACAACGGAAGGTGCAAGGAACTTCCCCTTTGGTCAAAAGATGTCCCACGGCGTGCTGGAGGATGCAGAGTTGCTTCCACGCAGAAGGACTGCAAACAAGCCTTGCTAGCTGCAAGAATTACAGTTGAAGGTTTTGGATGCTGCCACGGACCAGGAAGGACCAGGAGGTCGCCCCTTGGAGGAGGAGACAGAGGGTGCACTCAGCAACAGAGAGAGCACACACAGAAGCAGGCAGCACCCACTGAAGTACCTGAACAGGCGTTCAGAAGATCTGAGCACGGCGGTCATCTCAGCACAACAAAAGAGGGTCCCACGAAGTTGGAGGTCAACTCAGTGAGTTGAGCAATGCAGGACGGAGAGCTGGGGACCTGGGCTAGGCTGCGCACAAAGGAATCCTTGCAAAAGTGCACAGAACCCCTAGCAGCTGCAGTTCACGCAGTGCACAGGATTACTGTCTGGCGTGGGGATGCAAGGACTTACCTCCACCAAATTTGGATAGAAGGACCACTGGACTGTCGGGGACACTTGGATCCAGTTCCAGGGACCACGCTTGTCACGATGAGAGGGGAATCATAGGACCGCTGATGCAGAAGTTTGGTGCCTGCGTTAGCAGGGGGAAGATTCCGTCGACCCACAGGAGATTTCTTCTTGGCTTCCAGTGCAGGGTGAAGGCAGACAGCCCTCAGAGCATGCACCACCAGGAAACAGTCAAGAAAGCCGACAGGATTAGGTGCTACAATGTTGCTGGTAGTCGTCTTGCTACTTTGTTGCTGTTTTGCAGGCGTCCTGGAGCAGTCAGCAGTCAATTCTTGGCAAGAGGGAAGTGCAGAGGAACTCTGTGAGCTCTTTCATTTGTTATCTGCCAAGGAACCCACAGGAGAGATCCTAAATAGCCCTCAGAGGAGGATTGGCTACCTAATTAGGTAAGAGCCTATCAGGAGGGGTCTCTGACATCACCTGCTAGCACTGCCACTCAGAGGTCTCCATTGTGCCCTCTCACCTCTGCATTCAAGATGGCAGAGGTCTGGGACACACTGGAGGAGCTCTGGGCACAACCCCTGGGGTGGTGATGGACAGGGGAGTGGTCACTCCCCTCTCCTTTGTCCAGTTTCGCGCCAGAGTAGGGGCTGGAGGCTCCCTGAACCGGTGTAGACTAGTTTATGCAAGGAGGGCACCACCTGTGCCCTTCAAAGCATTTCCAGAGGCCAGGAGAGGCTACTCCTCTCAGGCCCTTAACACCTATTTCCAAATAAAGAGGGTGTAACACCCTCTTTCAGAGGAAATCCTTTGCTCTGCCTTCCTGGGACTGGGCTGCTCAGGCCCCAGGGGGCAGAAACCTGTCTGAGGGTTGGCAGCAGCGGTAGCTGCGGAGAAAACCCCAGCGAGCTAGTTTGACAGTACCCGGGGTCCATGCTGGAGCCCCGGGGGTGCATGGAATTGTCCCCCCAATACCAGAATGGTATTGGGGTGACAATTCCACATGTTACATGGCAATGTTCGGAGTTACCATTGTGAAGCTACACATAGGTATTGACCTATATGTAGTTCACATGTGTAATGGTGTCCCCGCACTCACAAAGTCCGGGAAAATTGCCCTGAATAATGTGGGGGCACCTTGGCTAGTGCCAGGGTGCCCTCACACTTAGTAACTTTGCACCTAACCTTCACTAAGTGAGGGTTAGACATACATATGTGACTTATAAGTTACTTTAGTGCAGTGCAAAATGGCTGTGAAATAACGTGGACATTATTTCACTCTGACTGCAGTAGCTGTCCTGTGTAAGAATTGTCTGAGCTCCCTATGGGTGGTAAAAGAAATGCTGCAGCCCATAGGGATCTCCGGGAACCTCAATACCCTGGGTACCTAGGTACCATATACTAGGGACTTATAAAGGTGTTCCAGTGTGCCAATCAGAATTGGTCAAATTGGTCACTAGCCTGCAGTGACAATTTTAAAAGCAGAGATAGCATAAACACTGAGGTACTGGTTAGCAGAGCCTCAGTGATACAGTGAGGCACCACACAGGGAACACATACAGGGCACACTTTATGAGCACTGGAGTCCTGACTAGCAATATCCCAGTGATACAGGCAAGAACAAACATACATATAAGTAGAAAATGGAGGTAACATGCCAGGCAAGACGATACTTTCCTACAAGGAACAGTTTCTTTCAGGCCTTGTGGAAAACGGAACCATAATAGCAGTTGAAGTATTTTATTTACACTTACACACTAAGGGGGTTATTCTAACTTTGGAGGAGGTGTTAAACGGAAAAGTGACGGATTTACCACCAGCCGTATTACGAGTCCATTATATCCTATGGAACTCGTAATACGGCTGGTGGTATATCCGTCACTTTACCGTCACTTTTGGGACGGATTAACACTCCTCCAAAGTTAGAATAACCCCCTAAGACTTGAACACTTTTCCTAGTTGATCAGAAGTACTACATTTCAGACTGCAAAAATCTGTCGCAATTCAGGAGAAGTCTTTTTGCGACCTCATACTTCTTTTGTGAATCAGCCTATGTACTAATAGACAGGTATGTGGTAATAGGCTGGTCCTAGTAGTCTGGGTAGCAAACTAACGATTCCAGTACTGTATTTTCCACTCCAGCCTGGCATGAAATTCAATCCATATAGCTCAGATTTGCACTAGAAAAATCACCACCCCTTTGTTACAGTGATACTGATAAATCCATTCTGGGCTATTCAACATGGTTGAATGAGGCCATTAACTCACTGGCCCCGCTAAAATTAGTCAAAACACATGGAGGTAAACACTGCAGAAGGATGGAGAGAATTTGGAGAATGGAATAAAATGAATTAGAAAAAATAAAAATATATTAAATCTCTAGCTGAATATAAGGTGATGATTCAAAAAACTAAAACCCAATTTATTACACACAAGATCCAATCCGCAAAAAGTTCCACTAGAGAATTATACCAAGCTTTAATCACTCTGTTCAAATGCTAAAGCCTAGATTTAAGAGGGTCATTTTTTTTACGCTAATGTGTTGATAGATGGCCAAAAACGCAGTACCATATTTACAAAGTGGTGCAATGCATGCATTGCACCTCTTTGTAACCCTTTGCACTACATCATCCATGCGATTTCTTTGCATCATTTTTTTTAGCACTTTCAATGCCTGCCCAGAGCAGGCATTAAAAGGGGGCACAACATTGTTTACAATGGGCCCCTTTGTACAGTCAGGGCTAGCGCCAAATGTTTGCCACTAAACCTGAACAGTACATCAATAGCTTCAACTTTTTTGACGCTATTCCCCTCTATACCTGCTCCATGGTGTGCTGTATCTAAGATACAGCGCCCACGTGGTGGCGGTAGGGGCGTGCTAAGTGGCACAAGGAAAGTGACCCTGCATGGGGTGCAGCACCACTTTCCATAAATCTGCCCCTAAACTTTAGTAACACTATAACTAATTTTTCTCAGAGCAAGGTAGAAATGTATAATTAGTTTGCTAAAACCACCTTGGAACCATCCATGAGTGACTTCGGTATTGGCAATCAATCAAGGGAGGACACTTTTGTAGAGTTTGTCCCACTATCTAAAGAGGAAGTACTGGATTTAATCCAATCTACTAAGGATCCCCCAACGACCCGTGCTCCCCTGAGTGGTAAAATTGGCCCCAGACATTATTGCAGTGAAACTTACAAAACTGTACGCTCTCATTTTCAGGAAGGCTTCCTTTCTCTCCAGTTGCAAGTGAGCTCCTTTGTTCCCTTTAATGAAAAAATACGAACCTCAATGCCTTTGATCCCAACAGTTAAAGACCAATATATCTAGAATACCATTTCCTGTGAAAATAATAATACAAAATTATGAACAGGTAGATCACTAACTATATTAAAATAATCATATACTAGATCCCACACTTTTTGGATTTAGATCAGGATACAGCATTGGGAAACACTTATTAAAGCCGCAGAGGAAGTAAGGACTGCACTCGATCAAGGGGTGAGAGCTGCGCTCATCCTTCTTGACCTATCGACAGCACTCAGTACAGTCAATCACAGGCTACTGCTGTTTCGTTTCTCCGAGATTGGCATGAGATGATTAGCCTGGGATCTCAGTAGCTCCTTCCTAAAGGAACATGAACAACCAGTGGCCCTAGGTGAATTTACCTCACCTTCCTTTTCTCTGCCATGTGGGGTTCACCAGGGATCTTCATTGAGCCCAACTCTGTTCAATATCTATGTGACCTCCCTGGCTCATTTAATCAGATCCTTTGGATTCTCTATTATGTCCTCCACTGACAATACCCAAATTGTAGTCTGAGTGGCCAGCAACAACGCAAAAAGTGAATCCAGATTCCATGACTGCATGCCAGTGGTTAGTGACTGAATGAACATACATTTCTTGAAACTAAATTAAGGGAAGATGGAAGTTCTTCTGTTTGGTAACCAAACCTCCTTCGGGTCTGCAGCTTGGTGGCCACAAAAAGTGGGCCCACTTGCTGCTTTGGTTAGTAAATCCCAGAACCTGGGGGTTTTAATTGATTATAAATCAAAATACTCAAATCAAATAAATGCAGAGTTCTCCTCTGCTTTTTGTGTGCTAAGAAAAATAAAGAAAAATGTTTCCTTTATTCCTACCAATCTGCAGAAAACAGTCATTAGTTCACTAGTTTTGGCAAAACCTGACTACTGCAATAGCCTATATCTCAATAAGCAACAACAATTTCTTGATCAGATTACAAACGGTGCAGAATACCACGGCAAGGTTGATATATAAAATCCCCAAGTTTCAGTAAGCTTTCAAGGATCATACAAACCTGCACTGCCACTGGCAACAAAGAATTGTTTTAAAGCCCTATATACCACATACAAAGCACTGCATTGCACAGATCCTGCCTATTTGCAGAATCTCCTTAGCTGGCACATTCCAACAAGGACCTTACGTTCACTTTTAAAAAAAATGCTCGTTATTCCCAGATTTAAGAAAACCGCATGGGGAGGCCGAAATCTCATACTGGGAGCTACCGAAGTGTGGAACTCTCTTCCACTCAGTATTAGCTGTTCGCCAAATCTGGCTTTTTAAAGATTAGAATTTGACCTCAACGTAATTGATGGAGCAACAGAGCTAGTGCCAAGACACATATGGGTGATAAATCGCACTACTATTTGTAACATTAAGTTTAACATTAATTGAGTCACAATCTGCCCTGCCTAAATAATATTTGTAAAATAGACGGTAAATGATGCCAAATCTGATTGGTCACAATCACAGTTATGTTTGTCTACAAGAATCAGCAGACCATCACACATGGCCAGACACTTGTAATAGTTTTTAAATACATTATTATTTTTTAAAAGCAGCTAGATTTCCTTAAATGAAAATTACTGCTTTAAATATGTTTTTTTAAGTTTCATTGAAAGTTATCAGTGCTCGCTCCCTTCGGAATATTATACTCCAATTCCCCGAGGAGAAGGTGTCCAAAGCAGACCTCTTCCCTTTGTGGATGAGTTAACACAAACACGTGGATTGGTATGTTTTCAATGGTTTAAAATCTAATTTCTTTTAACAATCCATTAATACGTAGGGTGCCGATCAGCAGTTGGATTGAGGCACCTACAAAACACCCCTTCCAATTTGAAAACTGCTAACTATTCTGAATCCCATCAAATGTTTACTGACTCCAACAAAGGAGCTCATGCATAGAAATCATATGGGTGTCAATTGTGAACACCCCGATTGTGCGATTTGGAGTTCTTGCAACCAGAAAATCAGTTAGCATATCTGGTCTTTACATCTATGAGAATCATACAGCCAGTTATCTAAAAATAGCTTTTTCTTGCTAGCATTTTGACCTCCTGAGAGGCTTAAGTGGTGGAGGCCCAGAAAAGTCCGTACCAGAAAACACAACAGCACAGGTTCTGGATTTTCAAGATTACCAGTGTGTTAATTCGAAAATTGTCAAGTCCCGTAACAGTTTGAACCAATCCCATCAACTGATTTCCGGCGACTCAATCTAGAAAAAGCCTGCTCAAAATAGTTCTCAGAAAGTCATTTTCAAGGATTTTTCAGCAGGGCATTAGATTCCTAGACTAGGAGGACTAAGGAGCATGCTATTGATAAATACCCGCGCTCAGTACTTCTCAACACCACCTTGTCCTGCTCATGCTGACTGAGGCGAATAGCGCTGTACACTTCCTTGCTTTTCTGTATTTAGCTGTAATCCTGCACATGGAAATCTGCACCAGAGGCAGCACTACATCCATTTGGTTGTGAACACTGACAGCCATCACTCTCCTTTGATAAACTTAGATATTTTATATCCAGATGCAAAACGTTCACAGAGTGCTCCTTCTTTACGTATCTGACACATGAACCGGGAATTCTACTTGGAACAGCCTCCAGCATTGCAGCTGAGTCACTCTTCATTTTTTTTAAAATCTTAATAAGTCTAAATAAAATTAAAATATAAACATTTTCATTGGGATCAGTCACCAACTTCAAGCCAAATTTTTCAGTTACAGGTTAGTGGTGTAATTTGCCAATGTCCTAGTCAAGCACTCAGGGGTTCCTGGACATGTCCAGCTTTTTCTATTTTCCACTGATTTGTAATGCAACATCTTTTATATGTATATTCAATGGGGAATTGTCCCTTGCCCCATAGAACCAGACCAAATTTTCTTATTTTAAATAGATACATTTTTTACAGTTTTCTTGGAGGTTTGCTGTTATTTTCTCTGCAAAATGCAAGATGTGAGCCAATGTAATAATTATTGAACCATAATTGCCTCTGTAGATTCTTCTACTTATACACTTTGGGGCTCTAGGTCCTGGTCATTTCAAGCCTGAAATCACTGTTACTCATGGTCTGCCAGATGAGCTTCATACATTTTAACTCCTTCATTTTCCCAGTGAAGGCAAAACAGATGTGTGAGGAATCAGGATCGGAGTGTCTCAGGGCACTCAGAAGATTATGGGCCTGATTACAACTTTGGCGGAGGGGGTTAATCCACCCCAAATGTGACGGATATCCCACCCGCTGTATTACGAGTCCATTATATCCTAGGGAACTTGTAATACGGTGGGCAGGATATCCGTCACATTTGGGACGGATTAACCCCCTCTGCCAAAGTTGTAATCAGGCCCTATGTCCCAAAACGGTAACAACCAGGCCCCTTTGGTTCTGGTGCCCTGGCGCCTCTATGCTGTGGAAAAGCAGGCTTTGAATCAAGATTCACTTTTAGTCCATGACTCTCAGAGTAGTGAAGCAGATCATTCAAAGTCATTTCAGGGAGCTCCAGTACATTAGAGACTCAGATTTATGTAGTGCAGCAAACAACACTTAAAGAATCATGTCCATTCAGTGCTTTTTCTTTTAAAAAGGAAAAGTAGGATGTTGCATATTAAACAAAATACTAAGCACACATTACAAATACATACAGAGTGATAGCTGGAAATGCACATGGGAAACTGTCATAAAAGTCTTGAATACTACACGGGATACACCAGGAAAGGTCAGAGTTAACTTATGACCCTCTAAATGCAAGCTAAAGTCCATGTGCAGGAGGCAGCTCTAATAGGTTGCACACCAGTGGGTCCTAACCCCTAGAAACACTAAACCCTATATGTGCCTAACAAAGACAGGGAGTGTCTTAATAAAAAGTCAGGACTGCTGGTTTTGAAAAGGGTGTCACCATAAAATCAACTGGAAGGATATACACCCTTCAGTAATAATACATGTCAGTAATATTAAACCTTTTCAAATATCAAAAGAATATATCCTTTTTCTGACATTTACTTTACCAGGTCATTTCAATGAGCTTTGGTATTTCCAGAAAAGTAATAAGCACAAAAGCAGTGAACATCTGATCAAGAGTTTTATTTTGATCTTTAACAAAATTGCCTAGCAACTCGAGAGGACACAAAAAGAAAGATACATGCACTCCAGACCTTTTGAGCCAAAAGCCCTAGCTCCTGGATTGCATCACATTGGCAGAAACATCTGATGGAATGCTCTTGTTAGGCTTCAGGAGATTTAGAGTACCAATCTGTTGAAGAACGTTGGTGAGAATCAATGTGGTCCACCACTACATGTCCCATCTCCCTCACTACACTTCTTCAGCTGTATGCCTGCCCTTCGGAGACACTGTGCACCATTTATGTAATTTTTTTCCTACCATGTGTTCAGGTTTTTTTGGAAGTGAAGTCAAGCTTTTGATTTAGCCATGGGGCCCTAGAACTTTTCAAAACCATCGGCATAACAGAGCATGGGCCACGTGAGGTGCCCAAAGTCCATGCAGTCCAGTCTTACTGCCTACCCCAAGCACATCCTCTTGTACTACCATGAGCAGAGCCTGCATTTCCCCATTTCCTCGTAATGCTAGCCTCACTGCACCGAGGTTTGATTGAATAGCAGAATGCCTGCCATATTTTAAGGGAATTTCATACTTCTCCCAGGGCTCAGGTCACAGCCTCAGGGGCTCCTAAGATCTTAAAGGAGGAGCTTGTGGTGCAAAAAAGATTGCTGGGATTGCAGAACGACCCAGTATGCTATGGGTTGCATTGGGAAACCTTCTTCATTGCCTCAGTTGTTGGTTTCAGCGAGGTAGCATTGCATCTCCACATTCAACTGTGGGAAATTAAACTGCAGCACTGTGATGCTGCAGTTTAATTTCTATTTTTTTTAAAATTTGGCCCAAGTGGCATTCGGCTGCAGATGTGCAGATAATTTGAAGACCACTTTGGGCAATTATGGTTTTCTGGGCCTGCCAGCTTAGGAAACACTACACATGAGTGACTTGGGGCTAGATACATGAAGCATTGTTGTACTTGCAAACAGGCCAATTCACAGAATTGGGCCGTTTGCAATTACAAAACTGCTTTTTTTATGTGCCAACCACAAATTGTGATTCAGTAACAACTCATTAAATCACAATTTATATTTGGGACCCAATACTGATTCAGTATAAGGAAGGGGCATGTTTAGGGCATCCCTTCCAAATACCAGACCTGATTTGTATATACTGTTGTTTCATGACTGAGTTCAGGTTGCAAAACATAAATCTTTCACCACCTTCTCAAGGGAGGTGGTAAGTCATTTTAAACGGGAAGGTTTCCCCAGGGGATCCCTCTCCCTTTGTGAATGTTATTGAAAACATTTTTAAGAGTAGGCAGTGGTCGCATGGACCACAACCTATTCTTAAGAAATGAAACTTAAACTTTTCATTTTGTTAAACTAATCACTTTTTCTTTTAAGGAAAACAGGTTGCTTTAAAAATATAGCTTTACTTAAAAGCAATCACAGATATGTTGGGCCGCTGCCCACTGCAGGCCACCATATCTGTGATGTCTGTGATTCCTAGTGGGTTACAATTTGCAATCTACCTCATTAATATTCATGATGTAGGTCAAATTGCAACCAACTAGGAATTTATACTTTGCATACTGATCTGTCAGTACATAGGTTGGTTTGTAAATTACCACACTGGTCACAAAAATACAGGCAGCAAATGGCGACCAGTATTTTATGACCAGTTCTTTATACATTTGGCCCTTTGTTGTGTGACGATTTCTACTGTCCCAATGCACCTTTTCAAAAGGGGTGTTCAATTTCTGTTCCTGGTCACATGCCCCAGTCGCCAGGAGTGGTTTTACAGGGATTCTACCTTTACAATTTAATTTGAGGAGTTTCAAATTATATTTTCCCAACCAGTACACACTTTGTATTTCTCTGAGCAGCATGGCAGCTATAAGGCTCTGGAAGTGCCCTCTTACTTAGCCCTTTGGTGGTTTTCCTGACCTATAAGCCTTCCTGCATGACAGACATAAAGATAGATCACTCACCCCACATTTACTCAACGACAATCTAAGTATTACTGTTAGATGCGTGTATCTTCAGAAGGCACCTGGGGTAAACTTACTAGAGCACACACATCCAGAACCGGTTAATGGGAGTCCATGGTGGTCCTCTTCTTCCAAGATCCCCAGTAAGTTCACACTTCACTGCCACACACTATGGAGTCAGAGCCCGACAGTCTGAAATGTATATGTCCAGAGGACTTCCATTCGAGACAGCAAGCCCATCTGTCTTTCCTCTTCTGTGGACCCTCTCTTCTAAAAATATCATATACAGAGGTACTCCAAAAAGCTTAATGGATTGTGAGGAGGGGATTCATTTAACAACAAAATAACACAAATGGCCTATCAATATCATTCAAAGAAAATTACAGTCTGTGACACCCTTATTATAACCAAAAATGTATTTGTTATGTCTCTAAAATTATTAAAGATGCAATAATTATTTCATCATGTTAAGTTAAAGTATTTTCAACACATTCATAGACTGTAAGTATTTGCTTCACATATTAGAAACACATCTGACCATATTCTAATTTATTCTAGACATTAGAGGACCTAAGATACTTCTCTCTCACCCCCTCATTACATGCATCCATACAGTCATACTTAATCTAAAAGTAGCCCCCAGTATATAATGATTGAAATCCAGCATACTCCTCCATTGATTGCATAACGTATGCTTACTAATGGTTGGATCCAATGGCTCCAAAATAAAATTACAGATACACATTTCAGTGGTATTCTTCTTTTTTTTTTAGTCCTCATTTTATAACAATAGACAGGAGGAGCCAGAAATGTGTCCCGACTCTGGTCAGAGCCCTAACCAAAGAGTTTACACCAGAAAGGTAGCCTCCATCAACCTAAGGAAAGGAGGTACGAGGGGAAAAGAGTAGAAACAGATCCACACCCTCACCTCCTCTCTGTTGTGTCTTAATGGTTAATCATTGGACTCTTGCCATATTCAGATATCAAGGGTTTATTCATATTATGCCTCCCCAGTCTGAGAGTAAAAGAAATTAGTTCTGTAGAAGACTAGAAAAGGTTCCCACATTCTCTGACATTTGACATTTGACTGAGCAATCTAGGTCATAAATTCTCTTCTCCGACAGTAGCCAATCAGTATGAGTAGGGGGAAATTTAGATATCCAGTTAATACATATTTCCCGCCGTGCTATTAATACCAAATAAAAAAAGAGATAAGCCTGGTGCTTCTCCAATTTATCCTGTATGCTCCTCCCAAACCCCTCATATAGTCCAAATACAATCATTGGTAGGCTTTCCTCTACTCGTCTGTTTATGATGGCTGAAAACATCTTGCCCACTTTTTCCCAGAAGGTTTGAATTTCTAAGCACCACCACCAAAAATGTATATCGTCCGCACCCTCTAGATCACAATTCGGGCAGTTACTCTCCCTTTGAAATCCTATTCTAGCTAACCTTCCGGGAGTCTAATAGACCCTATATATAGTGAACAGGTGATTCCTCCTTAAAGGGGCAGATTTCACCACAGACCAAAGAATACTCATTGATACCTGCCAATGATGAGGAAGGTCGAGGGCCGGGAGTCAGATTTCTGCACCTCTACTGGTAGTGGAAGAGAAACATCTTCTGCTTGTATTAATGCCCAGTACCATCTTGAAACGTCTTTCTTTATTCTCTGAGTATCTACAATTGCACTTTCCCAATCCGTGACAAGCCCTTCCTCAGGTTCTCCTTGTACCCAGCTTTTAATATGTATGTATATGAACCTGGATAGCCTAGCGTTTGTCACGTCAGATAGGGACTCCCATGAAATCACAGAACCCCTCATAAATATTTGTCCCCATCGTAAGATTCCTGCCTCCATTAGTGGAATAGCTAGTGCGTCTTGTAAACATATCGGTGTACCAGGCGAATCCCAGATTGAAGCCGGCTCACTACAGTACGGAATTCCTAATCTTCTTCTTACTGCAAACCATATCCTACAAGCTGTGTTGAGAACTTTTAATCTTACTTTTTTGTAGTAACTAGGGTGGCCAAATTTATAGAGAAAGTATGTACCTTGCTCCCGGAATTTCCTGCTAAAGCCCGCAATCAGGAGGAAGTATATTCCTTAGAAAATAACGGTCTGATGTTTTTCAATTGAAATGCCCAATAGTATAGCTGAAAATCTGGGAGTGCAATTCCTCCTTCTGGCTTCTTTTTCCTCAGTTTCTTCCAGGCTATTCTTGGGTTTGCATGTGACCAAATAAAGCTAATTACCTTCCTCTGCAGTTTCCATAGCCAGTCAGCTTTAAAACATAGGGGCAGAGCATTAAAGATAAAGGTAAATTTCAGCAGTATCACCATTTTTATTAAGTTTGTTCTACCTAGAATAGAAAGTTGTAGATGCGACCATCGAAGGAGAAGCCTATTTGTTTCCCTAAAAAATTTTAGAAAGTTCACCTGGGCCATCTTTGCCAAGTTTTTAACCTATTTTACCATTAGATATAACTTATTTTGTCTTTCTCTAAAATACGGTCCTGTGGGCCATTCCAGGTCATTAGCTCAGATTTGTCAGTATTGACTAAATGACCAGAGATTTTCCCAAAACCTGTTATAGTTTCAAAAAGTGCTGGAAAGGAACTTTGAGAAGTCTGTGTATAAATCAGGAGATTGTCTGCATATAAAGCTTCCCTCAAAACCCAGCTTTGATACTGAAAGAGTACTATTTTCTGATCTAGTCTAATTCTCCTAGCCAATGGTTCAATATATAAGTCGAGAGGAAGAGGAGAGAGTGGACATCCCAGTTGTGTTCCTCGTTCAATATTAAAGTGTGGTGATAAGTTACTATTAACAAGAATCCTGTTTGTGGGTGTTAAATGGCTTTAATTGCCTTAAGGAAATTATCTCCTAAGTTGTTTTGCTTCATTACTGCCTGCAAGAAGAGCCAGCTCACTCTATAAAATGCCTTTGCGGCATCGATTGTCAGTATGGTGAGAGGGGTGTTAGCAGTAGTGGCAATGTCAATTGCAGAAACCAAGACATGGATCAAATCATCTACATGCTGATCTCTCATAAAGCCTTTCTGATTGTTATGTACTACAGTAGACCACCAATCACTTTGTCCAGTCTCCTGCCAAGCACTTGTGCAAAAACTTTATAGTCGTTGTTGAGCAATGACTCACATCTCCTAGCATCCTTTGCAGCTTTATTATTAGAGTTATAATAGCTTCCTTCCATGAGATCAGGACCGGGGAGGACTCTATAAATATCGAATTCATCAACTGAGTTAGAACTGGTATAAGTTCTTCTTTTAGGGATTTGTACAATTGAGCTGGTATTCTGACTGGGCCTGGGGCCTTCCCATTTTTTTGCCCGGCAATGATATTACCTACCTCCCTGGCTTGAAAGCATTGATTTTGGTGGTATTGTCCAACTATCACCCTCTTCTTCTGAACATCATAGAAATCCAGCCCTGTAGTCAGCAGGCGGGTTTCAAAATTCAACCGATCTACAAGAAAGAAGACATAACTCATATTGAAATTGAGCACAAACATAACTATCTTTAAGGAGAGCACAATGAATTCATCAAAAAAAATTTTAGAAACAGCAAACCTGGTTAACCAGTTATTTTTATGTCAATTGTACAGGCATAGAATCACCCTTTGATCTTTCATATCAAAAGCCTCTACAAAGTTCCTATGAAAAAAAACCTAAAGGGTGGCTGTTAAAGCTAAATTAACTTTAAATCTGACATATGGTTTAGAGGGCTCCCTTGGAAAATTCAGTTAAACAAGCAACACAGTACAGTGCAATGTTTTCAGATACTTATTCATATTAACTAACAATGTTTTTCTATCTCAAATAAGGTTGGAATTTGGTGTCACAGATCAGCGATTGGCCATGAAAGAAGCTTCTTGAAATTCTGCCACAGGCTAAAAGGAGACACAGCCCATACTTTAAAAGTTTACATTTGGTCAGAACTGGCCGTGTACTTTGCCAGACAAAATAACTTATGGCGATTACACCTCGACTCGCCAATTTTATGGTTACATGTCAGGGAGGTGTGGGAAAAAATGCCTTATGCATGTTTTAAAACAGCTTTAAACAAAAACACTATTTACCTCTGTCTCCTAATTCATCAGCATTTCAGAGCAGAAGCCATGCTAGCATCACGCTCAACAGCTACAGACAACTTCAACCACAAGATTATCTTGGCAAGACCTTCCCAGTATTTATGAACTAAAGCTAATGCTTTTTATTCAGGCTTACCCTCACTTTGGGTTTTAAATTGCCATGGGGGCCAGAACCGAGCTCAAGTGAATGAAGGCTATGCAACTACAAAAGTGAGCCCCTGTTATACATGGTTTTTACCTGACCGATGTCTGACATTACTCCATCAGAAGATTATGGCTCAGACCACTGTCCCTTTTGCATACTACCCACACGACATGTGGTAATTTTCTGTTTAACTGTACAGCATCTCCAGCTACTGAGGAGGATCATCCAATATGTCATGAATGTAATGCTCCTAATCAATTCAAAGCAGTTGGCAATTTATCTATTAAGTGGATATATTGCATTGTATTGCATTATAAATGCACAAGTCACTTTAGAAAAAGTATGGGCCATATTTTGAACTTTGGTGGCACAGGCCAGCGCAGCAAGTCACCTTGCTGCACTGCTCTGTGTCACAGGGAAAGGGCAGGAATTCTCTGTATTTATCCAATACGGTGCATTCCTGTCCTTTTCCCTGGCGCTGGCACCGTTTTGACAGCTTAGCACCAACGTGGGCACCCTTGCACCATGGGTACCTGAATTGCATGTAAGATTGTTTTTGTGCAGGAAGAGATACTTTCCTGCACAAAAACAATCCTGAGTGGCGTTTTCATCTTTGCATGTGTACTGCACAATGCAGCACACATAGAACGAGAATAAAGGAGGAGAAATAAAGATATTTCTCTTTGTTACACCTCTCCTGGGGAGTCCTCTATTTCTGGCTCATCCCCAGGTTTACCAAGTTTGGTAAATAGGGGAATGCATCAAAAACCATGGGATTTGCGTGGGAACATCCAGGCAATGCCCATGGATTTCCTTCTGTTGCACAGAGTAATGCAAAGCAGTTATTTGAGCTGCCTTGCATTACTCCAGTTTCTTGAAGCCATTCAAGGCCATTCTAGGTTGCGTGGCTTTAAAAATCTGACTTGGAGGTTTCTGCAACACATGTACCGTGTTACATGGTGCAAGCATGGCACAACCCCCTCATAAATATGTCCCTATGTTTCTAGATATAAACCTGGAATATGACTCTAATTTACTGGTAACAATCCTTGTAACATCAGCTTTTACTATGGGGCGTCAAAGAGCTGAGATTTTCAGAAATGCAGAATTTCCTTTGACATCTGTATTTGCTGGGGGAGTACTGTTAGTACAAGCATTTTTGCACTAAGCTTAATTATAGCATTTGCACAGTGCATCTTGAGCTGTTATATTTTGTTGAATTTTTTTTAAAGTATTGCATTTAATATTGTGATGGGTTGTTTTTATAAACTTAACAATAAACAAGCTATTGGCTAAGTCATTCACATATAGGGATGTGATTGGGGTAAAATGAGGTAGAAATATATGTTTTTGAGAAATCTCAACTAGGATAGTTTATAATGCCTGTCTTGTGAAGATGGATCCTCCTCTTGAGGGAATGAGTGAATTGGTTGGTGAGTGAGAAGGAGTGAAAAAACATTAGTAGCAAAACACTGCAAACAAAATATGTCCATGTTTGACCAGTTTTACAAAAATGTTGCTAATGCTGTTGCAGTACTCTGGCTTACTCCGGATGTTCCGGAGTAAACCAGGAATATTCCTATCTTACTTTTGGCTTTTCATCTCCATTTGGGAGCAAGCCACGAGCATAACAAGTGTTAGTTGCAGTAGAAGTCATGCAAATGTGGCCCATTATTTCTTTACTATAAAACACAAGGCTTTACTGAAAATATGTCACCTTAAATACAGCTCCATCTAGTTAAACCTTTAGCAGAAAGACACAAATACTATTAGAATGACGCACCTGATCCATCGGGCAGACAAGCAGGTAGATAAGGAAAGAGCCAGGAAGTGGTACAGCCAGCCAAAAAGACAGAAAGCGGATTAGAAAAGATAGAAGGGCCTGCAGAAAAATTGAAACTTTGTACACGTTGATCAGTTACAACTGCTGATACTTTTCTAGATCAAAGTTTGAGTGCTTGTTTGGCAATTACCATTCCTGTGCAGCAATTATGACCAATTTTCTTGTTAGTTTCAGTTGTAAAATATAGAGACATTTCAAACTTGTAAAAAATGATATGCATTCTTGATAGTCTATTTCCGTTTCCATATAAATCCTGTTCTGATCGAGCTGTAAACCACAAGGTGACCATGTCAGCTTTCCGCAGTGCAATAATGAATAGAAGCATGCAATAAAAATGCAAGTATTTTCCCTCATCATTTATTGTGCACATAAAGATCTCTCAGACTGCTAGGGTCCAGCATAGCATAGTGCTAAATGCCAAATGAAGTTTTATGGCAGCTGTTTTACTACTGCATGCTAACCAGTCTAGAAGAGAGCTTGTAAATTTCGCAGCTGCATTACAGTGTCATACATTTATTGCAACCCCCTTGTATAAGCAAGTCTAAAACGTGGGGAGGCATGATATACTGTTAATATTTTAGCTGATTCTGTTGAACTGATAAAAATGATTAAAATAATGGACCGACTCTAACACGTGTTTGCATTAATGCTCGGAAACTACTGAATAAACACATTGTTTGATTTATATTTCAATTTAGAAAGAATAGACAGTAAATTCCAGCGTGAGATGCCACTAATATTTTGTGGTTTCAACGTGGTACCTCTTCGCCGCACTGGAGCTTTTTGAAAAACGATATATATGTGGTTTGTCCGACAGGTTTTAAGACCAGGGTGAAGGCATACAATTGCTAACAGAAATGATATCGCGGCGACAATGATGGTATGAACAATAAATCAACAAATTAGGTATATCATGAACTTGTTATTAAAATAAAAAGGAAACGGCAAATGCAAGACGAGCTCATAGAATTCGTGGGCGCAGCAATGCAATTCACACCGCACAACTGGACAGCCGATCCGAGTTGTTCTTCTTCTCACTTTGGTCAGAGAAATAACACAACATGAATCAGGGTGCATTCACGCGGCCAATGAACTGCAATGTGTCGCTGCTATTTGGACAACAACACACGTGCAAATACAGGGGCATATTTATACTCTGTTTGCACCGAATTAGTGTCATTTTTTTTAACTCTAATTTGGTGCAAAACTAACTCCATATTTATACTTTGGTGCTAGACCCCTCTAGCACCAAATTTATGGAGTTAAAGTCATTTTTTGAAAGTGGAGACCTACTTTGCCTTAATGAGATGCAAGGTAGGCGTTCCCGTGCAAAAAATGACTCTATGGCCTTAACGCCATATTTAGGGGCATATTTATACTCTGCGGCATATTTATACTCTGTTTGCACCAAATTAGTGTCATTTTTTTTTCACTCTAATTCGGTGCAAAACTAACTCCATATTTATACTTTGGTGCTAGACCCATCTAGCACCAAGGCCCTGTTTTAAACTTTTTTTGCACCGCATTAACGTCATTTTATGACGCAAAAGTGGCGCAAACTTACAAAATATTGGCACTTATTTATACTTTTTGCTGCAAAACTGCACTAACTCAGTTTTGCACCAAAAAGTTTAGCACCGGCTTGCACCATTTCTGTGCACCAGCCGGGCACCATATTTATGGAATGGTGCAAGCCGGTGCAAAGGGTAGGCTAGAGTTAAAAAAAATGACTTTAGTCTGGTGGGGCTGGCAGTATAGAAGAAGAGGGTTTAGCACAAAAAAATGGCTTTAGGCAGGTTAGAGTAAAAGAAAATGACTCTAACCAGATTAGCGTCATTTTATGGTGCTAAACCTACCATGCCACATGACTCTTGCCTTAGAAAAGGCAGGAGTCATGCCCACCACCCAGTGGCCAGCACAGAGGTCAGGGGTCCCCTGGGCATGGCCATTGCACCCTGTGCTATGTATGGGTGCCCATTTCAGGGCCCCCTATGGCACTTTCAAAAATAAAATGCACTTACCTGTACTTACCTGGGATGGGGTCCCCCATCCTCGCAGCCCTCTAGTGTGGGTGGGGGGTGCCCCTAGGGCCTAGGGAGGGCACCTCTGAGCTTATTCCATGGTGTTCCACCATGGAAATAGGGCCACAGGTCCCCTAAAGCCTGACCTGACCCTGGTCTTAAAAAATGGGGCAAAGCAAGCTTTGCCCCATTTTTTGACCCCTCCTCCCTCCCTTGCACCATTTTTACATGGGAGTATAAATATGGTGTTAAGGCCATAGAGTCATTTTTTTGCACATGAACGCCTACCTTGCATCTCATTAAGGCAAGGTAGGTTTCCACTTCCAAAAAATCACTTTAACTCTATAAATTTGGTGCTAGACGGGTCTAGCACCAAAGTATAAATATGGAGTTAGTTTTTCACTGAATTAGAGTAAAAATAAATGTACGCTAATTCAGTGCAAACAGAGTATAAATATGGCCCTTAGCGTCAAAAAATGATGCTAATCTGGTCAGAATCATTTATTTTGACTCAAAACTGCCTAACGTCATTTTTTTTTAAGCTAGCCTACCCTTTGCCCCGGCTTGCACCATTCCATAAATATGGTGCCCAGCTGGTGCTAAAAAATGGTGCAAGCCGGTGCAAAACTTTTTGGGGCAAAACTGCCTTAGTGCAGTTTTGCACCAAAAAGTATAAATAAGGCCCACAATATTTACAATATCATGAGCAACAAGTGAGAAAAATGCATTTTGCGCCGATAGGTCCAAAATTCAATTTTGCTTTTCCAGTGTTGCCCTGTTAGGTTGTGCAAATATCGGAGCAAAACTGCCCTGTAAAAGTTCAAATTCTTATGCGGTCTTTCTGTTTCGAATCTAGGACTCTTTTTGGCGTTCACTTCTGATATATATATATATATAATTTTTTAACAGACACTGTTGATGCTATAGAGCAAACATTAATATGTACGTTTGCACTATGAGGAGGTTTTAATTTCTATTTCATATCCATTCAGCATGTATACATTCTTTATTAAAGGACCAAATGAGAACCACTTTCCGACACCTAAGGGATTTCACGTGTCGCGCAGGCCTGGCCAATTTGAACTATTTCACAAATGGAGACAGGGTGTGTATGGAGGCCCTGGTTTGCATTGAGCCTAGAATGGAGACCCATATTGTACATGACTGAGTTGCAACGCGGAGAGAAACCCTGCAACAGCAGGTGAATATGAGCACTGATCAAACGAGATGAGGTACATAGAGAGGATCACGAGGAGGCGGGGAAATGCTGAATGGTGTCTGATCCTACAGCTTTCCATGAAGCTGAAATACCATTGCCACTGACTGTGAAAGATGGAGGCCCAGCAATGGGGTAATAACCTACGACTTGATATAACGTGGGCATATTCCGGTGATTATGAATCACCCAGACTTTAGTTTGAACATTTAGGCCCCTATTTATACTCCGTGTGCGCCGAATTAGCGTTGTTTTTTTCGACGCAAATTCGGCGCAAAACTAACGCCATATTTATACTTTGGCGTTAGACGCGTCTAGCGCCAAAGTATGGGCAAATAGCGTCATTTTTTTGCGTGAACGCCTTCCTTGCGTTAATGAGATGCAAGGAAGGCGTTCCCGTCTAAAAAAATGACGGCGACGCAAATGCGTCGTATTTATACTCCCGGGCAAAAGTCACGCCCGGGAGGTGGCGGGTCAAAAAACCCCGCATTTGCGCCACTATTTAACGCCTGGGTCAGGGTAGGCGTTAAGGGGCCTGTGGGCTCAAAATGAGCCCACAGGTGCCCTCCCCTGCCCCCAGGGACCCCCCCTGCCACCCCTGCCCACCCCAGGAGGACACCCAAGGATGGAGGGACCCACCCCAGGGACATTCAGGTAAGTTCAGGTAAGTATAATTTTTTATATTTTTTAATTTTTTTTGGGTGGCATAGGGGGTCCTTATTTGTGCCCCCCTACATGCCACTATGCCCAATGACCATGCCCAGGGGACATAAGTCCCCTGGGCATGGCCATTGGGCAAGGGGGCATGACTCCTGTCTTTACTAAGACAGGAGTCATTTAAATGGCGTCTGGGCGTCGAAAATAATGGCGCAAATCGGGTTGAGGCGATTTTTTTGCCTCAACCTGACTTGCCCCATTTTAAGACGCCCTAACGCCATTTCCCCCCTACGCCGGCGCTGCCTGGTCTACGTGGTTTTTTTCCACGCACACCAGGCAGCGCCGGTCTGCTAGCGCCGGCTAACGCCATTCCATAAATACGGCGCCCGCATGGCGCTTCAGAATGGCGTTAGACGGCGCTAAATTTTTTGACGCTAAACTGCGTTAGCGCAGTTTAGCGTCAAAAAGTATAAATATGGGCCTTAATTCAGTGTATTCGTGCTTTGCTGCCTGAGGAGAGCAGTTATTGTGGATGCTTTTCTAATGCTGCATAGGTAACATTAAGGATTTAGTAAAGTGGGTAGAATGGTTTACCACTGATGTTGGAAAATGGGTTATTGGTAAGGGCAGGTAAGTACCTACACTTAGCAATAGGCCACTAACCTCCACTTAGGTCCAGTTAGGTGTCAGTAAGTTAAACCCAGCTCAACCCTTGGTAGCTTGGCAACGAGCGACAAGGCTTAACTTAGGAGACAGAGTGTAAAGTATTCAAATATCACAAAACAATAATTAAATAAAACACAGGAAACAGTTAAAAAAAACTAAAATCAATTTATAAAAATAGGAAATATTTTTAGCTTTAAAATTACACAAAAACGAATAAAATCAGATAAGGGGAACCGGAGATATGAATTTTTAAAGAATGATTGCTTTCTTGCGCATAGAAACAAAAAGTGCCAATCTGGTCATCTGGTCGCACCTCGACCGGGGCAAGGTCAAAGTTTAAGGCTAACCGCGATGGAGCCCGGCTCGGCTACAGCCCACGGGAGGCCTCGGTCAAAAGTTTACCTTAGGACTTAGTCGTTTTTCTGAAGATTTTCTTCAGCGGGACGAACCTGCCAGTCCAATCTGACCTCCTGGAACTCTTCCTCGGATACGCGTCGCGGGAGCCCTCAGTGGAGATTTTTACCTTCAGACTTAGTCATTTTTTCGAGGTGAAAATCCTTTGACCGGGGCAAACCTGGATCTTGATCCGACATCCTTGGAGCCCTCCTCGGATACGCTGGCTGGGAGGTCCCGGTTCACTTCCTACTTCCTACGTTCGGGCTTAGTCTCTTTTGTGGAGATTTTCTTCACCGGATGGTACTGCAAGTCAGGCTGGGTCGCGGTTGAGGCCAGCCGGCTTGAGTTGCCGCGGCGGGTCGGTCACTCTATGGAGCTTTTTTCCAAAAGTTCTCCAAAGTTCTCCAAACTTCTGGATCTTCTTCCAGATGTTCTTTTAAGGTTCTGTTGGGGTCCACAGCTCAACCCAAGGTTCCAGAAGCTCTGAGATGCTTCTTGGGGGTGTGGACTACAACTCCCAGAATGAATCTGGCGCAAACTGCTTTTTGGCCCCCTGACAGTGGTCAGCTGTTTGGTTTCTTCAGGAGTTGGTGCAGGGGACTCTGGTTAGCTAGTTTTCACCTGTAGCAAACAGGGAGTCCCTCCTTGAACCAGTTGAAGTCAGGCAAAGTCCTTCTTGTGGTGAAGCCCAAGTGTGCAGCTGGTGCAGTCCTTCAGAGTGCAGGGTCCAGGTGCAGGCCAGGTGTCCAGCAGGGCAGTCCTTCTTCTCCTGTAGTTCTTCCTTGTTGGAATCTGATGGGGATCTGAGGTGTGGGTGCATGTCTGCTAGTTTTATCCCTCCTCCTTGGTGAAAAACAGGGGGGTCCTGGTTCTCCAATCAGATGAAGGATCCTTCCCCCTGTAATGACCACTTCCTGGGAAGTGTGACAAAAATCAATCCCAGGGAGCAACATTCCACAAAAATCCATCATGGCTAAAAGTGATTTTTGGAGGTTACATCTGGCTGAGCCCAACCACTGGTGTGGCTAAAAATCCTAAACACACCTCTCTCCTAATCTAACCAAGGGGGCACCTAATTGTCTGCGTTTGCAGGATGTGAGGGTGTTGCTGGGTTGCTCCAAATGTCCTTCTCTGCCTTTGAAGACCAGTTTGGCAGCCCTCCCCATTCCTCCTTCACCATCTGCTGAGGGGAGATCTCCTCTCACAGGCACATCTCTTTTTGTGGAGCCAGGCCACTTCACACCTCATCAGCAAAAACACTGCAGGGCTGAAGTTGGCAACTTTTCAGGTAAAGTTTAAAACTCTTTACCTGAACAAGTTATATTAAATCCAACAACTGGAAGTTGTGGGATTTATTATAACAATTAATTTGATACCAAACTTCTTGTATCTGTTACTTAAGGGGACCTTTCAAATTAAAATAAAGTCTCCCCATTCTAGGCAATGGAAGCCATTCACTACAATGTGGAGAAAAATAATTTGGCTGTTTTACCTCACCAGGGCTTATAAAACTATTTTTATAAGGTCCCTGCTTATAGTTACATGGCACCCAGCCCTAGGGGCACATAGGACACACCTTAGAGCTGACTTATAAGTAAAAATAAGGTAGTTTAAGACTTTGGAACAACTTTTAATTCCATAGTCGAATTTGCATGTAACTTTAATTTAAAAGCAGCCAGCAAGGCAGGCCTGCCTTTAAAATGGCACTGGGCACCTCAGCTGTGCACCTATGGGGGCATTACCTATGCTGAGGTCCCTAAACCTCCATGCCCTACCATATACTAGGGACTTATAGGTAGGATAGCTTTGCCAATTATAATTAGCCTAATTTTCATATCCACTTTCACAGAGCACTGGCCCTAGGACTGGTAAGCAGTACCCAGGGCACAGCCAAGAGTCAGTAACCACCAGTACCTGTCCAAAAAGTTTGGGAGTGACCAGGGCAAAAAGGAGGACTTTCTTACACTGCCCCTCCCCCAGATGAAAGGTGATGGGTACTAACCTACACCCTGGTAGTCTTCATCACTAAGTGGAAAAACCTGGAAAGGCCATCTGCATTGGCATGAGCAGTCCCAGGTCTGTGCTCCACTGTGAAGTCCATCCCCGGTAGGGAAATGGACCACCTTAACAGTTTTGTGCTCTCCCCCCTCATTTGCATCAACCATCTAAGAGGTCTGTGGTCAGTTTGTACACGGAAGTGAGTGCCAAACAGGTATGGCCTCAACTTCTTCAGGGACCAGACCACAGCAAAGGCCTCCCTCTCAATGGCACTCCATATTTTCTCTCTGGGGAGTAGTTGCCTGCTGATGAAGGCAACTCATTGATCTTGGCCCTCTTCATTAACTTGTGCTAACACTGCCCCAATCCCTTCCTCTGAAGCATCTGTTTGCACTATAAACTCTCTGCTATGGTCAGGGGCAAGTAACACTGGTGCTGAACACATAGCCTGGTTTAGGGTGTCAAAACCTTTCTGACACTCTGGGGTCCAAATGACCTTCTTGGGCTGTTTCTTGGAGGTAAGCTCAGTCAGGGGGGCCACTATGGTCCCATAATTCTGAACAAACCTCATGTAGTACCCATTCAGGCCAAGAAAGGCCCTGACCTGAGTCTGGGTTTTAGGAGCCTCCCAATCCAGGATAGTCTGGATCTTGGACTGGAGAGGTTGTACATGGCCTCCACCAACAAGGTGGCCCAGGTACACAACTGAGCTTTGCCCTATCTGGCACTTGCTTGCCTTGATAGTCAGGCCTGCTTGAAGCAGGGTCTGAAGCACTTCCTTCAGGTGGACCAGGTCGTCCTCACAGGTGGAACTAAATACAGCTATATCATCCAGATAAGCTGCACTGAAAGATTCCAACCCAGACAGGACTCTATACACCAACAGTTGGAAGGTGGCAGGAGCATTTTTCAGGCCAAAGGGCATCACCTTGAACTGAAAGTGGCCCTCTGGTGTGGAAAATGCTGACCTCTCCTTAGCTCCTGGACTTAAGACAATCTGCCAGTATCCTGAGGTCAGATCAAAGGTGCTCAGGAATTTGGCAGCCCCCAACTTATCAATGAGCTCATCAGCTCTAGGTATGGGGTGAGCATTAGTCCTAGTGACTGCATTTAGACCTCTGTAGTCCACAAAGAATCTCAATTCCTTCTTCCCACCTTGGGGATTAGGTTTGGGCACCACTACCATTGGACTGGACCAAGGACTGTCAGAGGGCTTAAATACCTTGAGCTCCAACATCTTAGCCTCTTCAGCTTTGATGTCAGCCTTGACTTGGTCAGATAGCCTGTACAGCTTGTTTTTGACAGGTAAGCTGTCACCCGGGTCAACGTCATGGACACACCAATTGGTGAGTCCAGGGGTCAGGGAGAACAGACTAGCAAACTGATCCAGAACTTTTCTGTAGTCTTTTTGTTGCTGGTCTGTCAACTTGGGAGAGAGTACCACTCCCTCCACTGACCCATCGTGTGCATTTGAGGATAGGAGGTCTGGCAGAGGTTCACTCTCCTCCTCCTTCCCTTTATCAGTGGCCATCAGCATGATCATGTCTGCCCTGTCCTGGTGGGGTTTCAATCTGTTACATGCAGGATCCTATGAGGATTCCTGGGGGTGCCAAGATCCACAAAGTAGGTGACCTCAACCTTTTTCTCCACAATTGGATAGGGCCAAGTCCATTTGGCCTGAAGTGCCCTAGGAGCTATGGGCGCCAAAACCCACACCAGCTGTCCTGGGTGATACTCAAGCATGGTAGCCTTCTGGTCATGCCAGAGCTTCATGAGCTCTTGGCTGGCCTCCAGGTTTCTGCTTGCCTTCTTCATGTACTCAGCCACGTGTGACCGCAGGCCCAGCACACAATCCAGCACATTCTCCTTGGACTCTTTGAGAGGCTTCTCCCAAGACTCTCTCACAAAGCACAATGGGGCTCTTACAGGGTGCCCAAACAGTAATTCAAAGGGGCTGAATCCAACACCCTTCTGTGGCACCTCTCTGTAGGCAAACAGCAGGCATGGGAGGAGAACATCCCATCTCCTCTTGAGTTTGTCAGACAAACCCATGATCATGCCCTTCGAGGTGTTATTGAATCTTTCCACCAGAACATTGGTCTGTGGATCGTAGGGGGTGGTGAACTTATAAGTAACACCACACTCATCCCACATGGCTTTCAGATAGGCAGACATAAAAGTTTTGCCCCTATCTGAGACCACCTCCTTTGGGAATCACACTCTGGTTAACACACCAAGTAGGGCCCTAGCCACTCTGGGAGCAGTGACTGTCCAGAGGGGTATTGCCTCAGGGTACCTGGTGGCAAGGTCCACAACCACCACAATGTACCTGTTGCCTGAGGCAGTTGGTGGGTCTAGGGGACCAACAATGTCAACCCCCACCCTCTCAAAGGGAGTCCCAACCACTGGCAGTGGTATCAAGGGAGCCTTTGGCTTGCCCCCTGCCTTGCCACTGGCTTGGCAGGTAAACCAGGAGCTGCAAAACTCCCTGACTTTTTCTGACATTTAGAGCCAATAAAAATGGTTAACCAGCCTGTTCCAGGTCTTGATCTGTCCCAAATGTCCAGCTAAGGGAATATCATGGCTTAAAGTGAGGAGGAATTCCCTTTACTTCTGGGGGACCACCACCCTCCTGGTTGCCCCTGGTTTGGGGTCCCTTGTCTCGGTGTAGAGAACTCCATCCTCCCAGTAAACCTTGTGGGTCCCACTGGTATCCCCTTGTTCTTGCCTGGCAGCAGTCTGCCTTAGGCCCTCAAGAGTGGGACACTCTCTTTGTCCCTGGCACAACTCTTCTCTGGTGGGCCCACCTGCCCCTTGCAGTTCTGCAAAGTCAGGCAGAGCTTGCAGGGGAAGTGGCCCTCCCTCAGAGGTCAGATCCCCCCCCCCCCCTCAGGTTTGGATTCCTCCTTATCCTCTGTACTTGTAGGGGTTGGCAAGCCAGACCCAGTGCCCTTTCTCTTCTTCTTGGAGGCTTGGCCCATTGTTCCAGGGTCCAAGTGTCCAGCACTTCCCTGTTGTGCTGCCTGTGACCTGGTCACAGCACACACCCATTCAGGGAGGTCCAGCATCTGTGCATGGACCCTTCTCTCCACCTCTGACCATTCAGATGCTTCAAGATCATTTCCCAGCAGACACTCTACTGGGAGGGCAGGAGCTACAGTTACCTTCTTAGGGCCAGTCACACCTCCCCATTCCATGCTCACAATAGCCATGGGATGGAGTTTGATTCTGCGATCTGCATAAGTCACTTGGTGGAAGACACCAGGTAAGACCTGTTCTGGGGAAACCAGCTTCTCGGTGACCATTGTCACACTGGCTCCTGTATCTCTCAGAGCTTCTACCTCAGTCCCATTGACTTTAGGCCTCTGCCTCTATATATCCATGCTGTGAGGTAAGGTGGCCATAGTTGCAATGTCCACCCCACCCACGGATACTAAGGTGACCTCTGTGTACCCTGATCCCAACCCTGGGCCAACCTCCACCCCCATCCCTACACTAGCAATCCCCTGGGATTGCCCACCAGTGGGGGGCTTCTTGGAGCAGATAGCATCTCCTCTTTTGTGTCCAGGTTGCTGACACTCAAAACACTTGCCGGCCTTAGAAAGCTCCTGAAACTTTCCTACTTTAACAGGATCATAATGCTTCCCCTGATACCTTTTCCGCTTAGAAGTGGAATGGCTCAGGGCTCCCCCACCCTGAGAAGTTTTTGGGGACTCTTGTGAGGACTCCTTGGGCTTTTTATCATCTTTCCCTTGGTTCTTCCCCTGAGAAGAGCCATGTCCTCCCTTTTTCTGATCAACCCCTAGGGGTTTCTGGTTAACCCTAGTTCTTAACCAGTCATCTGCTGCCTCTCCCAGCTCTCTGGGGTTGGTCAACTTAGAATCAACTAGATACTGGCGGAGCTTCTCTTGGACACAATTGGTTAGAAGGTGCTCCCTCATAATTAAATTGCACAACCCCTCAAAGATACTTACCTTGTTGCCCTGTACAAAGCCCTCTAGTGCTTTAACTGAGTTGTCCACAAAGTTCACCCAGGACTGGGTACTTGTCTTTTGGGTGTCCCTAAACTTGAGCCTATACTGCTCTGGGGTCATACCAAACTTTTTAGTCAAGCATCTCTTCATACTGGGGTATTAATCTGACTCATTTCCCCTCAAGTTTAGGAGCCTATCGCTCCCAGAGTTGGGGACCAATTCCCAAAGAAGTGAACCCCAGTACTGAGGCTTAACTCTCCTCATCTGGAAGGCCCTCTCAAAGGCCCCCCAGCCACTTGTCTATGTCATCCCCCTCTCCATAGGCAGGAACCACCCCCTTGGGTAATCTGGGGCAAAAAACCCCACCCATGGACACCTCAGATTCTCTGTCACTGCCACCATCTCTTTTCTCTTCCCTTGCACACTTTTTCTTTTCCAGGGCCAGCTTTTCTGCCTCCAAAGGTATACATGCTAGCTGGGCCTCCAGCTCTCTTTCCCTGAGGGACAGGTTCTCTCCTCCTGAAGGGACCCCCTTCCCCCAACTACCTTTGTGTAAGCCCCTAGTGACTGTGTGCAGTGAGGACCGGTCTTCCTCCTCCTCACTCAGACTCAGATGCCCTCCATTCCCTGAGTGGTTGGAGCTAGCATCCTTCCCTGCTTCTTCCTCCTCTGGAGCTTCATCTGAGCCTACATCTTGGGTCTCAGCCCATGCTGTCAGGGATTTAATCAGGACATGCTTCATGAGGTCAGTGGTTGCAGGCAACCCCCTTGCAGTACACAACCCCCTAAGCGGGACTACTATCAGTGTGGGTAGGCTAGCCAGATCAAGCTCCATGGTTCCCTAGTTTTGTGTCTACAAAATCTTTTTGCAAAAATTGGAAACAAGAATTTAGAAAAATCACAAAAATTCAATAATTGAAATTAATCCAAATTAAAAATTAAAAAAACTTTTTGCACCAGGACAATTTAAAGGATTTTAAAATTGTTTTACTTAAAACTGTAATGTGATACTGAACACAAGTACAGGATCCCACCACTGTGCACCAAAAATGTTGGAAAATGGGTTATTGAAAAGGGCAGGTAAGTACCTGCACTTAGCAATAGACCACTAACCTCCACCAAGGTCCAGTTAGGTCTCAGTAAATTAAACCCAGCTCAGCCCTTGGTAGCTTGGCAACGAGCGACAAGGCTTAACTTAGGAGACAGAGTGTAAAGTATTCAAATATCACAAAACAGTAATGAAATAAAACACAGGAAACAGTTAAAAAAAATCCAAAATCCATTTATAAAAATAGGAAATATTTTTAGCTTTAAAATTTCACAAAAGCAAATAAAATCGGATAAGGGGAACCGGAGATATTAATTTTTTAGGAATGATTGCTTTCTAGGGCATAGAAACAAAAAAGTGCCAATCTGGTCATCTGGTCGCACCTCGACTGGGGCAAGGTCAAAGTTTAAGGCCAACCGCGATGGAGCCCGGCTCGGCTACAGCCCGCGGGAGGCCTCGGTCAAAAGTTTACCTTAGGACTTAGTCGTTTTTCTAAAGCGTTTCTTCAGCGGGACGAACCTGCCAGTCCAATCTGGCCTCGTGGAACTCTTCCTCGGATACGCGTCGCGGGAGCCCTCGGTGGAGATTTTTACCTTCGGACGTAGTCATTTTTTCGAGGTGAAAATCCTTCGTCAGGGGCAAACCTGGATCTTGTTCTGACATCATTGGAGCCTCCCTTGGATACGCTGGCTGGGAGGTCCCGGTTAACTTCCTACGTTCGGACATAGTCTCTTTTTTGGAGATTTCCTTCACCGGGACGAACCTGCAATTCAGGCCGGTTCGCGGTTGAGGCAAGCCGGCTAGAGTTGTCGCGGCGGGTCGGTCCCTCTATGGAGCTTTTTTCCAAAAGTTCTCCAAAGTTCTCCAAATTTCTGGATCTTCTTCCAGATGTTCTTTTTTTAAGGTTCTTTTGGGGTCCACAGCTCACCCCAAGGTTCCAGAAGCTCTGAGATGCTTCTTGGGGGTGTGGACTACAACTCCCAGAATGCACCTGGCGCAAACTGCTTTTTGGCCACCTGACAGTGGTCAGCTGTTTGGTTTCTTCAGGAGCTGGTGCAGGGGACTCTGGTTAGCTAGTTTTCACCTGTAGCAAACAGGGAGTCCCTCCTTGAACCAGTTGAAGTCAGGCAAAGTCCTTCTTGTGGTGAAGCCCAAGTGAGCAGCTGGTGCAGTCCTTCAAAGTGCAGGGTCCAGCAGGGCAGTCCTTCTTTTCCTGTAGTTCTTCCTTGTTGGAATCTGATGGGGATCCGAGGTGTGGGTGCATGTCTGCCAGTTTTATCCCTGCTCCTGGGTGAAAAACAGGGGGGTCCTGGTTCTCCAATCAGGTGCAGTGTCCCTCCTCCTGTGATGACCACTTCCTGGAAAGTGTGGCTAAAATCAATCCCAGGGAGCAACATTCCACAAAAATTCGTCATGGCTGAAAGTGATTTTTGAAGGTTACATTTGGCTGAGCCCACCCACTGTTGTGGCTAAAAATCCTAAACACACCTCTCCCCTGCCCTCTCCTAATCTAATCAAGGGGGCACCTAATTGTCTGTGTTTGCAGGATGTGAGGGTGTTGTTGGGTTGCTCCAAATGTCCTTCTCTGCCTTTGAAGACCAGTTTGGCAGCCCTCCCCCTTCCTGCTTCACCATCTGCTGAGGGGAGATCTCCTCCCACAGGCACATCTCTTTGTGTGGAGCCAGGCCACTTCACACCTCATCAAGGCAATCAGAGCACATCTATATAACCGTAAGAGGGCGCCCTGTAACCCTACACTGCCCAGGGTCATACAATATCATGAACATACAAAATTAGCAGGAAGGGATAAATACAATTGTTAATTTAAAGAAATCAGTGATGAATCCTGATGTCTGGGGACAATTTATTTCCCTTATTTATTCAAATCATTTTGTTAGTAAAGGTAAGCATTGGTTATTCAATAAACATTCAATAAACATTAACACGAAACAAGACAAAAATGTTTTCACATTACAAACAATATTAACAAAAAACCAACTCATTGAGTAATGGAGATTACAAAAAAGTTATGTGCCCCTCGTTCGTTCTTTATCTTGTGGTCACTATCAAGAAAATCAAGTTGTGATCCACTGAAACACAATGGCTGAGGACCTAAACTGCACCCAGCTGTCAAATACCTGTCTATTTATTGCAAACGGTATTATATGGTGCATATCTAATTTCTTAATACATTGACTTATAAGCCCTCAGTCTCGCATAAGTTGGGTCGACGCATTTCGGCCTATCCAAAATTGGCCTCATCAGGACTCATGGAGGGCAGCACCGCCTCTACAATAATCAACAACAAACGTGAACTAGTATCATTAGGAATGGTAACAAAGGAGTTAAAATCTCTACGTCATGTCGGTCAATATTACCCAAGGCGTGTGGGTCCCATCATGCAGTCACACACGTTGCTGACACCACTGTGTGGCCATGAGGATTATCACCAGTTCTATGAATGACACCCAGCATTCAGCACACGCGATGAGGAACGTCCCTCGCCCGTTTCTGATGAAATGATATAATCGCTTCTCCGTCCCGTGTGGAAAGACAGGGAATTGATTTCCCCAAATCGCGGCACTAAGAGTGAATCATTATAAGTGTAGACGATTTGTCTTTTGTTCTGAGACTAAAAGAGAACAAAGTGTGCTTTAGCTAATACACATGGCTATTTGTACATATCCCGACTGCCAACAGAATTAGAGGTAAATATTACTTCCTCCTTGTTAGGTTTGGCAGCATTTGTCAGTAATGCACGTACTATGGTTACAGGAAGCATGTTCCTCACGTTAAGTTGGGTGCATGTGCTCCTTTTTACCTGTTGGTGTAAATAGAACTGGTGATAATCCTCTTGGCCACACAGTGGTGTCAGCGACGTGTGTGACTGCATGATGGGACCCACACGCCTTGGGTGATATTGACTGACATGACGTAGAGATTTTAACTCCTTTGTTACCGTTCCTAATGATACTAGTTCACGTTTGTTGTTAATTTTTGTAGAGGCGGTGCTGCCCTCCATGAGTCCTGATGAGTCCAATTTTGGACAGGCCGAAATGCGTCGACCCAACATATGCGAGACTGAGGGCTTATAAGTCAATGTATTAAGAAATGAGATATGCACCATATAATACCGTTTGCAATTAATAGACAGGTATTTGACAGCTGGGTGCAGTTTAGGTCCTCAGCCATTGTGTTTCAGTGGATTGCACCTTCATTTTCTTGATAGTGACCACAACAAAAAGAACGAACGAGGGGCACGTACCTTTTTTGTAATCGCTATAACTCAATGAGTTGGTTTTTTGTTAATATTGTTTGTAATGTGAAATTTTTTTTGTCTTGTTTCGTGTTAATATTTATTGAATGTTTATCGAATAACCAATGCTTACCTTTACTAACAAAATGATTTGAATAAATAAGGGAAATAAATTGTCCCCAGACATCAGGATTCATCACTGATTTCTTTAAATTAACAATTGTATTTATCCCTTCCTGCTAATTTTGTATGTTCACAATCAGAGCACATCAGCAAAAACACTGCAGGGCTGAAGTTGGCACCTTTTCAGGTAAAGATTAAAACTCTTTACCTGAACAAGTTATATTAAATCCAACAACTGGAAGCTGTGGGATTTATTATGCCAATTAATTTGATACCAAACGTCTGGTATCTGTTACTTACAGGGACTTTTAAAATTAAAATAAAGTCTCCCCATTCTAGGCAATGGAGGCCATTCACTACAATGAGGGAAAAACAAATGTGTCTGTTTTACCTCACCAGGGCTTACAAAACTATTTTTATAAGGTCCCTGCTTATAGTTACATGGCACCCAGCCCTAGGGGCACATAGGGCACACCTTAGGGGTGACTTATATGTAAAAATAAGGTAGTTTAAGACTTTGGAACTACTTTTAATTCCAAAATCGAATTTGCAGGCCTGCCTTTATAATGACACTGGGCACTTCAGCAGTGCACCTATGCGGGCACTACCTATGCTGGGGTCCCTAAACCTCCATGCCCTACAATATACTAGGGACTTATAGGTAGGTTAACTTTGCCAATTATAATGAGCCTAATTTGCATATCCACTTTCACAGAGCACTGGCCCTGGGACTGGTAAGCAGTACCCAGGGCACAGCCAAGAGTCAGTAACCACCAGTACCTGTCCAAAAAGTTTGGGGGTGACTAGGGCAAAAAGGAGGACTTTCCTACAACTGTTCTTTAACTACTGTGGATAATCCCATCAACAACAGATAGAAAAGTTACTTACAGTAGGCACAGCACTATCAGCGCTTTATTTAGAGTTCGACAGAAGGGATGCTCTTTCAAAAAGTATCAGATATCACACCTGCAACCTCACAAGTTCCATAGGCTATAATCAGGTCCAGCTACTGGAATTAAGGGCTAGGGATGGACCAAACTATGTGGCAGGGTTGATTAACTTATATGTCAAGAATATGTAAATTATGTGGCACAAGGCAGCATATTTTGTGACAGTTTTAGTTCACTATGTGTCATTTTTACACGTTAGTACAAATATTTTACCACATTAGTATCAGTTTAACACCTAAATACAGCAGTGAGCAACAGAAAGCTGAACAGCCAAACTTTGTGAAGAGCCTTCTAATGTGGGGCAACGTGTTGTTGCATGTTTTGATCCGACTGACTGGAAATATATTTTAAAAAATCTACAGATTATGCAGCAGATGTTAGATTATGTGGCAAATGTGTGAATCCATAAATATGCAGTTTCGGAAACTGGGATTTTGAATGAGGGGGTGAAGACCCTTCTTAAGCAACAACCACAATCCCTGCTAGGGTGAACCACAAGTCACTAAATTAACCTGTTCTTAGTCCTCAGGTAGCTTGGCACAAAAGCAGTCAGGCTTAATTTAGAAACAGTGTGTTAAGTATTTATGAAGCACACAAACGGTACGAAAATAAAAACTCAACATGAGAAAAACCCTGCACCCTTTTAGAAAAATAAAGAAATTGTTAATAAAGAAAATGAATCCAAAATTAATTATGTTTAATCAGTAGAACTAGAATTGTGAAATTAAGTGAAAAAATTGTGCCAAAGAGATCAAAGCACCAGCTGTGAGTATCTGGTCATGTGAGACCGGGACAAAGTCAAAAGATAAGGGTGACTGTAGGAGGCTGGCCTGGCTTATAGTGGGTACCTTATGGTATTTACACCTTGTGACAGGTCCAGTTATCCCTTATTAGTTGATTAGTAGTGTTCTAGCAGCTTAGGCTGATAGAGGTAGCTATAGCAGAGCAGCTTAGGCTGAACTAGGAGCATGCAAACCTCCTACTATACCAGTTATAACATATAGCACTATGGTGGTCCTTACAACCCTGGCGGACGGTGTTAAAGGGCGGTAAGACCGCCAACAGGCCGGTGGTAAAAAAACTGCAATTACGACTGTGGCGGAAACTGCCAACAAAGACAGCCACTTTAACACGGCGGTACAAACAAATAGCGCGGCGGTCACCACCAACAGACAGGCGGTAGACAATGTACCGCCCACACTATTATGACAGGCCAATCCGCCACCTTTTCCGGGGCGGATTCACTGCGGATAAAAACACGGCGGAAACAGGAATTTCAAAGGGAAAACGCTCACCTCTACACACTCCACGAGAAACGAGGACACCATGGAACCGGAACTCCAAATTCTCCCTGCGATATTCTTCCTACTCCGCTACCAGGAGCACGAACGCCAGCGGCGAAGACCACAGTGAGTACAGCACCTACGACACAAGGGAGGGGGCAGGCAAAAAACAGGGACACACAGACGCAACACCCCCACCCTCACCCACCACAACACACACACTAATGCATATCAATACATCACAGTAACACCCCCAAACCCCCACGGAAGAATGCAAAGACCAAAGAAAATGAGTGTAACCATCAGAATATATTAAAAACAAGTAGGCAGAAATATATATATACACCATGTACAAAAGAAATACCAGGCATCGTAGTCCAAGTACTGCACAAAGAAAGTCCGTGGAACACTGGGACCACACGGTATGGGTGAGGCTCACACAAGATCCCCGACCATGACGGAGAGAACACTGCAGGGGCATCAGAGAGCAACAAAACAGGCACCTCAGGGGGGGAAGGGGGGGCACCTCAGCCGTTTGAGTGCACGACGCCAAATCCACGAGGGGGGCCACATGCCCACTGTTCCATCCTGGGGAGTGCAAAGCCACAGTCTCTCAAGTCTCACAAGTGGGTGGGTTGCCCACTGTTCAATCCTGGGGATTGCAAAGCCACAGTCTCTCAAGTCTCACAAGTGGGTGGGTTGCCCACTGTTCAATCCTGGGGAGTGCAAAGCCACAGTCTCTCAAGTCTCTACAGTGGGTGGCTTGCCCACTGTTCTATCCTGGGGAGTGCAAAGCCACAGTCTCTCAAGTCTCACAAGTGGGTGGGTTGCCCACTGTTCAGTCCTGGGGAGTGCAAAGCCACAGTCTCTTAAGTCTCTTCAGTGGGTGGGTTGCCCACTGTTCAATCCTGGGGAGTGCAAAGCCACAGTCTCTCAAGTCTCTACAGTGGGTGGCTTGCCCACTGTTCAATCCTGGGGAGTGCAAAGCCACAGTCTCTCAAGTGGATGACAGTCTCCACTGGTTCTGGAGGGGGACTGGTGCCCAGAGTGCTTCATCCTGTGAAGGACAAACGTAGTGGATGGATCTCTCCACTGGTTCTGGAGGGGGACTTGTGCCCAGAGTGCTTCATCCTGTTAAGGACAGAGGTAGTGAATGACAGTCTCCACTGATTCTGGAGGGGGACTGGTGCCCAGAGTGCATCACTCACCCGGGACGGACCCAGTTGCGTTAGTGGTGCTTGAGATGGCGGTGCCCTGTTCAGCGGTGCTTGAGATGGCGGTGCCCTGTTCAGCGGTGCTTGAGATGGCGGTGCCCTGTTCAGCAGGGCTTGAGATGGTGGTGCCCTGTTCAGCGGTGCTTGAGATGGCGGTGCCCTGATCAGTGGGGCTTGAGATGGCGGTGCCCTGTTCAGCGGTGCTTGAGATGGCGGTGCCCTGTTTAGCGGTGCTTGAGATGGCGGTGCCCTGTTCAGCGGGGCTTGTGCTGGCGGTCCTTCATGGCCCAGCGGGGCTGGTGCTGGTGGTCCTTCATGGCCCAGCGGGGCTGGTGCTGGCGGTCCTTCATGGCCCAGCGGGGCTGGTGCTGGCGGTCCTTCATGGCCCAGCAGGGCTTGTGCTGGCGGTGGCCTCCTGGGCAGCTGGGCTGGGGCTGGTGGTGGCCTCCTGGGCAGCTGGGCTGGGGCTGGCGGTGGCCTCCTGGGCAGCTGGGCTGGGGCTGGCGGTGGCCTCCTGGGCAGCTGGGCTGGGGCTGGTGGTGGCCTCCTGGGCAGCGGGGATGATGGCGGTCTTCTCCGCTGTGCTGCTCTTCCCAGACTTGCCGGGTTTCTTGCGGCCCTTCCCCACCTTGGAAGGTGTCACAGCTGACTCCACACTCCAAACGGGACCCCTGGGAGCGGCTTTGGTGGCAGGAGTCTTCCCCCTCTCCCGCCGGGCACTGGCCAACTTCTGATGCTTCACAGATGGGGGACTGTCTGTGCTGTGGCTCCGTGCCACACTGGCTGTCCTGGTGTCCGGTGCACTCCACATACCGGCGACTGCAGGCATCACTGGTCCCGGAGATGTTGTGGCTGAGGTGCAACTTCAGGACTTATGAGATGGACGGGGTGGGGGAGGTGTGGGAAAAAGGTCAAGGGTGGACAGGAAACATTTTTTGGACACACTGGGACGGGTAGCTGGAGGGGGTTTGGGAGTGGAGGAATAGGTGGTGGTAGTAGGAGGTGTACGTTTGGTGACTTTGGGTGAAGGTGCATGCGCTGGAGGCTGTCGTGAGGTGGATGGCTGTTGGGTGGGTGTGTGCCTGCGTTTGTGTATCTTGGGAGGGGGCGTCACTGACACACTGGGAGAGGACACAGGGGACGTGTGAATGGTAGTGGGGGTGGTGACTGCATTTGAGCGGGGTGTGCTGGTGGGTGTGCTGGTGAGGGACGTAGTGTCTGTAGAGGTAGTGCATGCAGGTGTGAGTGTAGACAAGACTGGGAGGGAGGAGGGAGACGAGGAGGAGGGGGACACAGTGGAGGCAGTGGATGTTGTTGTGTCTGCATGTGTGTCTTTCTTGCGTGAGTGCCTGTAGGATGTGTGGTGCTTATGTTTGCCTGAGCTTCCCTTGTATGTTGAGGTGTGTGCAGGCTGGTCTGATGGTGTGCTTGGGATAGGCAGAGGTACAGGGGATTGGGTCTGGGTGGAGGAAGTAGGAGGGGGGAGGCTAGAGACGGGGACAATGGCTGCCATCAATGCTGAGGCCAGAGTCTGAAAAGCTTGGTGAAGAGCCGCCTGACCAGAATGAATGCCCTCCAGGAATGCATTTGTTTGTTGCAACTGCCTTTCTACACCCTGGATGGCATTCAAAATGGTAGACTGCCCAACAGTGAGGGACCTGAGGAGGTCAATGGCCTCCTCACTGAGGGCAGCAGGGGTGACTGGGGCAGGGCCTGAGGTGCCTGGGACGAAGGTGATGCCCACCCTCCTGGGTGAGCGGGCACGGGGCGAAGCCTGAGGGGCTGCTGGGAGGGCGGTGCTGGTAGGGGGGGTGGCGGCTGTACCCGTAGATGCTGGGGGCACAGATGTTGCCGCCACCACAAGGGAGCTCCCATCAGAGGACGAGTCCGTGTCACTAGTGTCAGCTCCTGTCCCCGCCGTGGAGCTCCCCTCGCCCTCCGTCACACTGGTGAATTCCGAGTCCATAGTCTCACCCTCCAGGGACATGTGGGATGCAGCTCCCTCGTGCTCCGGTGTCACTGCTCCTCCGCCTGATGATGCTAATGCACACAAGAACAGGGAGACCACAAAAAGGGGGGGGGATGACAGAAGAAAGACATGTTGAGTGCATGAATTACCGCTACCGTTGGCGGACACGACAGACACAGAAGCCCCCTGCACTACGCCGCGCTCTTGGGCTCCACTGTTCAGTTCCTGGGAAATGGCCTACAAGGCTATGGACGACATCTGCACACATAGATGACACAGGGGCATGAATACCTGTACTTGGCACTCTACAGAGGTGAGCTGGGGTGCCACATGGCCTGCCTTACGGAGGGGCCTTGCCTACGGAACCCGCCCTGGCCTAGGGAAACCCACAGCCCTCCTCCCCCACCCAGACAACTCCACTGCGCGCAAAGTCAGCAGAATGAGAGTGTACTCACCCCCTTGTGTCTGCTGTGATGCCCTCAAGCGCCCATCCAACTCCGGGTAGGCCACCACTAGGATCCTGAACATCAGGGGGGTCATGGTGCAACGGGCACCCCTCCCACGTTGGGAGGCCATCCCCAGCTGAGCCTCCGCCGTCTTCTTGCTCCAGCGGCGAATGTCCTCCCATCTTTTCCGGCAGTGGGTTCTCTGTCTGTGGTAGACCCCCAGGGTCCGGATGTCCTTGGTGATGGCACGCCAAATATCTTTCTTCGGGTGGGCGCTGACCTATATGAAATGTACAGGGGAAGAAGAGAAGTCATTACCAACTGCACCGTCAAAGTGATTGGCCCCCATCCCTACCCTTGCCATGTGGCACATGCCTTCACCGTCTTTCATTCACGCAGAACTCTGCCCCCTTCCTTCTTACATCCAGCCCTCTCCACACAGGCATAGCCCATACATCATGCTCCCTGTTTACTTACCTGTTTGTCTGGAGGACCGTAGAGTAGGTTGTACTGGGGGAGGACCCCGACGTGAAGGCAGGGGCCTTTTCCCCAGACGCACAAGCCATTGTCTCTTCCAGACCGAGGTCACAGCAGCACTTGCAGTGTAGGTCCTCTCCTGTCGAAGATCAGGTATCGAGTGATTGAACAGATAGAAAATGGCGGTCACGTCTGCGGCGGTGCGTACCGTCTCCGCCGGCGTACATCGTCATTGGCTCCTGGGACCATAGGGTCCAATGTTAACCAATGCAGCACCTCACATCTCTTTGTCCCACTTTAGAGGTCAGGCAGCCGCCATTTCAGGGGCCCACATGGCTTCATTTTCAACTGCGTCACACATACCTAGGCCTAGACTCAACACACATACAGGCCACCTTTTGTGTATGGATGGTGTTCTGTGTAAACTGTGGGTACGTACCTCTGAGTTGTTTGACTCTGTGCTCGCTGTTGTCCTTCATGGGCACCGTCCGCTGGGACATGTGAGGCAATGGCGGCATCCTCTGGTGTACCAACCGTTGGTGGACCTGTCGACAATGGAGGAGCGACATTTGATAATCACCTACAGGCTTGACCGTGCCACAATCCAGGAACTGTGTACCCAGTTGGAGCCAGACCTGATGTCAGCAATCCGCCATCCCACAGGAATCCCCCCTCAAGTGCAGGTGCAGTCAGTGCTCCATTTCCTTGCAATTGGCTCTTTTCAAACAACTGTGGCCATGGCATCAGGGATGTCCCAGTCTATGTTTTCCAACATATTGTCCAGAGTGTTGTCTGCCCTTCTGAAACACATGCGGAGCTACATCATTTTCTCTCAGGTGGAGGATTTGCCTACAGTGAAAGGTGATTTCTATGCCAAGGGACATATCCCCAACATCATAGGTGCCATTGATGGGACCCATGTGGCTTTGGTCCCCCCCCACAGGAGTGAACAGGTGTACAGAAACCGGAAGAGTTATCATTCTATGAATGTACAGATGGTATGTTTGGCAGACCAGTACATCTCCCATGTGAATGCCATGTTCCCTGGCTCAGTGCATGACGCCTACATCCTGCGGAATAGCAGCATCCCTTATGTGATGGGTCAACTCCAGAGGCACCGTGTGTGGCTATTAGGTGAGCACCTGGAAGCAAGTCATTGGGAATGGTTGTCTGGGTCTGGGGTTATCCCTACAGGTTAGTGTGTGTCTAACAGTTGTCCCTCGCCATTTGCAGGTGACTGGTTACCCCAACCTGTCATGGTTACTGACCCCAGTGAGGAATCCCAGGACCAGGGCAGAGGAACGCTACAATGAGGCCCATGGGCGAACTAGGAGGGTGATCGAGCGGACCTTCGGCCTCCTGAAGGCCAGGTTCAGGTGCCTCCATATGACAGGTGGATCCCTATTCTACTCACCAAAGAAGGTGTGCCAGATCATCGTGGCCTGCTGTATGCTTCACAACTTGGCTTTGCGACGACAGGTGCCTTTTATGCAGGAAGATTGTCCAGATGGCGGTGTTGTGGCAGCTGTGGAGCCTGTGGACAGTGATGAGGAGGAAGCAGAGGAAGAAGACATGCACAACAGGGACTCAGTGATCTTGCAATATTTCCAGTGAGACACAGGTAGGAATCCAAACCTGCCTACTACATGTACTTTGACACTACTACCTATCTCCTGTCTGTCGTTTTCACCCAGTGTATGGTCACTAAGTTGTCACTTTCCCTTATGATTTCACAGATGTGGGTCCCACTGTGTGACATCTACTTAGGTTCCTCATGGACTAGAGCTGTGTGACATAGGTATGTTGACATTACTATTTAAAAAACATTTTAGCACTGTAATTGCTAATACACTATTTTGAAATCACAGACAGACTCCAGATCGTTTGTGCTTCAGGTGTGTTTATTTAAATTCTCAATATTGGAGGGGGTAGTGAAATGGTGAGGGGTGATGGCGGAGGAGTGTCCGTGGCAGAGTCCAGTCTATTAGTCTCACAGGTGCATTGCCCATATGGGCATAGGAAGTGGAGCTGGGGCAGTTTAATTATGGACAGGGTGACAAAGTGGGACAGTAGGATGACAATCAGGGTGGTCTCATTTCTTGGCGGGGGTCTTGGCATTGTGCTCTGTCTTTGTCCTGGATCTCAGGGACCGATTGCGGGGTGGTTCTCCGTCTGCAGGGGGTGGGGTGCTGGTGTGGTGGTCCTGTGGCAGGGCGTCCTGTCCACTAGCGCCGGCGGAGGTGGTGGGCAGTTCATCGTCCATGCTAGTGTCATGGGCCCCTTGTAGTGCCACAGTGTCCCTCCTGGTGTTGAGTAGTTCCTTCAGCACCCCTACGATGGTGCCCAGGGTGGAGCTGATAGTTCTGAGTTCCTCCCTGAAGCCCATATACTGTTCCTCCTGCATGCGCTGGGTCTCCTGAAACTTGGCCAGTACCGTTGCCATCGTCTCCTGGGAGTGGTGGTAGGCTCCCATGATGGAGGAGAGGGCCTCGTGGAGAGTAGGTTCCCTTGGCCAGTCCGCCTCTTGTCGCACAGCAGCCTTCCCAGTTCCTCTGTGTTCCTGGGCCTCCGTCCCCTGGACCGTGTGCCCAATACCACTGCCCCCAGGTCCCTGTTGTTGTTGGGGTGGTGGGTTATCCTGGGTTCCCTGTAGTGGTGGACACACTGCTGATTGACGTGTCCTGGGGACGGAGGTATGGGCCCGCTGGGTGGGTGCTGTGCTGGTGTTTCCAGAGGGGGGAAGGTCTGTGGTGGCCTGTGACTGTGTGAGGGGAACCGACTGTCCAGAGGTCCCCGATGGTCCGGCTGGTCATCTAGATCCAGTTGGACAGAGTTGCTGTCATCTCTGTGGGCCTCTTCTGTTGGTGGTGTGGACATGTGTGGACCCTCCTGTCCGGTGACGTTGGGTAGGTGTCCTGCAGGGGTATAAAAGGATGTTTATTAAATCTGCGTGTGTAATGGTGTGCAATGGGTGGGTGACCGTGTACCCCAGCGCTAGCATTCCTGTGTGGGAGCTTGTGTGATGAAGGTTTAGGGGGGTATATGGGTATGTGCAGTGGGCATGCTTTGGTGATGGGTGTCCATGCTTTGTTGTTGCATGCAGGGCTTGGTGTTGGGATGTGTGGTTTGTGAAGTTGGGACATATGTGAGGAGTTGGTGTGCTGGGGGTGAGGGTGGGGGTATGTGATAGCATGCAGGTAGGGTGGGGGATGTAATAGTAAAGCTTTGACTTACCAGAGTCCATTCCTCCACATACTCCTGCGAGGCCCTCAGGATGCAGAATCACCAAGACCTGCTCCTCCCATGTTTTTAGTTGTGGGGGAGGAGGTGGGGGTCCGCCGCCAGTCCGCTGAACCGCCAGGTGGTGTCTTGAGACCGCTGAACGCACCTTCCCCCGTAGGTCGTTCGACCTCTTCCTGATGTCCTCCCGATTTCTTGGGTGCTGTCCCACTGCGTTGACCCTGTCCACTATTCTTCGCCATAGCTCCATCTTCCTAGCTATGGAGTTGGGCTGCACCTGTGATCCGAATAGCTGTGGCTCTACCCGGACGATTTCCTCCATCCTGACCCTGAGCTCCTCCTCCGAGAACCTGGGGTTTCTTTGCCGTGCCATGAGGTGGTGTAGGTGAAGTGTGGGGTGGAGTGTGTGGTGATATGTAGTGGTGTGTTGTGTGAGGTGCGTGGAAGTTCTGTGGGTGATGGTGTTTTGTGCCTGTGGATGCTGTTGTTCTTGCTGGTGGTGTCTCGCTCTGGCCTTCTTTCGGAATTGTTTGTCGTGGGGGTTTGTGGGTGATGTGGGTGTGTGTTTTATATTGTAATGGTGTGTGGGAGTGGTGTGTGTATGTGTATCAGGTGTGTGTATTTTGAATTGTCCTATGTGGCTGTGTTTTGTAAGAGTGTGTGTATTTTGAGCGCAGCGGTGTGTACCGCCAATGGAATACCGCAGATGAAAGACCGCTGCGTGGATTCGTGTGTCGTAATAGTGTGGGCGTATTTCTGTTGGCGTCACGGTGGAGATTTTGTTTTCGCCAGTTTATCACTGACCTTTGGTGTGGCGTACTTGTGTGGGTGTCTGACTTTTGGCGGATTCCGAGATGTGGGTCATAATAGCTGTGGCGGATTTCCGCGGCGGTGTGTTGGCGGTCTTCTGCACGGCGGTAGGCGCCTATTACCGCCAATGTTGTAATGACCGCCTATTTCATAAGAAACACAATACTCAAAGTTACTAAAAATAAAGGTACTTTGGGGGTGATTCTAATTCTGGCGGGCGGCGGAGGCCGCCCGCCAGAATTCCGCCCCCATAATACCGCTCCGCGGTCAGAAGACCGCGGAGGGTATTATGAGTTTTTCCCTGGGCTGGCGGGCGGTCTCCAAAAGACCGCCCGCCAGCCCAGGGAAAAACTCCCTTCCCACGAGGATGCCGGCTCGTAATCGAGCCGGCGGAGTGGGAAGGTGCGATGGGTGCAGTAGCACCCGTCGCGTATTTCAGTGTCTGCAAGGCAGACACTGAAATACCTTGCGGGGCCCTCTTACGGGGGCCCCTGCCGTGCCCATGCCATTGGCATGGGCACGGCAGGGGCCCCCAGGGGCCCCGCGACCCCCCCTACCGCCATCCTGTTCATGGCGGCTTTCCCGCCATGAACAGGATGGCGGTAGGGGGGGTCAGAATCCCCCATGGCGGCGCAGCAAGCTGCGCCGCCATGGGGGATTCTGAGGGCAGCGGTAAACCGGCGGGAGACCGCCGGTTTACCCTTTCTGACCGCGGCCAAAGCGCCGCGGTCAGAATGCCCTGCGGGGCACCGCCGGCCTGTCGGCGGTGCTCCCGCTGACCCTCGCCCCGGCGGTCGAAGACCGCCGGGGTTAGAATCAGCCCCTTTATTTTAGTGACAATGTGCCAAAAATATCTCAGAGGATATACTCTCTTAGGAAGTAAGTAAAATACACAAAATATACACACAAACCAAAATCAGGTAAGTAAACAGAAAAGTAGTGCAAACACTGTAGAATACAATAAGATGCAATAGGATACAGGAGGCCTAGGGGCAACACAAACCATATACTCCAAAAGTGGAAAGTGATCCACGAATGTACCCCAGGCCTAGTGTAGTGTGTAGAGGGTCACTGGGAGTGTAAGAACACACTAAGGATGTCCAAGATACCCCACCCCAAGACCCTGAAAAGTAGGAGTAAAGTTACCCTACTACCCCAGAAACACACTAAAGTCGTGATAGGGGATTCTGTAAAGGCAAAAACTGACTGCAAAGCACTGAAAATGGATTCCTGGACCTGAAGACCTGTAAAGGAAGGGGACCAAGTCCAAGAGTCACGCAAGTATCCGGGGGGCAGGAGCCCACTAAACCCCGGATGAAGGTGCAAAAGGGCTGCCTCTGGGTGAAAGAAGCTGAGGATTCTGCAACAGCGGAAGATGCCAGGAGCTTCTCCTTCGCTCAGAAGATGTCCCACGGCGTGCTGGAGGATGTAGAGTTGTTTCCACGCAGAAAGACTGCAGACAAGCCTTGCTAACTGCAAGCGTCATTGTTAAAGAAAATGGGTGCTGCCCGGGCCCAGGAAGGACCAGGAGATTGCCCCATGGAGGATGAGACAGAGGGGGCACTCAGCAAGACAAAGAGCCCATGCATAACCAGGCAGCACCCTCAGAAGCACTTGAACAGGCATTCAAGAAATCTGAGCGTGGCAGTTATCTCAACACTACAAAGGAAGGTCCCACGAAGTCGGTGGTCAACTCAGCGAGTTGAGAAATGAAGGAAGGAGTGCTGGGGACCTGGGTTATACTGTGCATGAAGGATTCCTGGCAAAATTGCACAGAAGCCCTAGCAGCTGCAGTTCACGCAGTACACAGGATTACTGTCTGGCGTGGGGAGGAAAGGACTTACCTCCACCAAATTTGGACATAAGGACTACTGGACTGTCGGGGACACTTGCATCCAGCTCCTGTGTTCCAGGGACCACGCTCGTCGAGATGAGAGGGGACCTAGAGGACCGGTGAAGCAGAAGTTTGGTGTCTGCGTTAGCAGAGGGAAGATTCAGTCGACCCACAGGAGATTTCTTCTTGGCTTCCAGTGCAGGGTGAAGGCAGACAGCCCTCAGAGCATGAACCACCAGGAAGCAGTCGAGAAAGCTGACAGGATTAGGTGCTACAATGTTGCTGGTAGTCATCTTGCTACTTTGTTGCAGTTTTGCAGGCGTCCTGGAGCAGTCAGCGGTCGATCCTTGGCAGAAGTCAAAGAGAGAGATGCAGAGGAACTCTGGTCAGCTCTTGCATTCGTTATCTGAAGAGAAACCCACAGGAGAGACCCTAAATTGCCCTCAGAGGAGGATTGGTTACCTAACCAGGTAAGCACCTATCAGGAGAGGTCTCTGACGTCACCTGCTGGCTATGGCCACTCTATGCCTCCATTGTGCCCTCACACCTCTGCATTCAAGATGGCAGAGGTCTGGGACACACTGGTGGAGCTCTGGGCACCACCCCTGGGGTGGTGATGGACATGGGAGTGGTCATTCCCCTTTCCTTCGTCCAGTTTCATGCCAGAGCAGGGGCTGGGGGATCCCTGAACCAATGTAGATTGGCTTATGCAAGGAGGGCACCATCTCTGGCCTTCAACGCATTTCCAGAGGCTGGGGGAGGCTACTCCTCCCCAGCCCTTAGCATCTATTTCCAAAGGGAGAGGGTGTAACACCCTCTCCCAGAGGAAATCCTTTGTTCTGCCTTCCTGGGACTGGGCTGCCCAGACCCCAGGAGAGCAGAAGCCTGTCTGTGGGTTGGCAGCAGCAGTAGCTGCAGTGAAAACCCCAGAGAGCTAGTTTGGCAATACCTGGGGTCGATGCTGGAGCCCCAGGGATGCATTGGATTGGCACCCCAATACCAGATTTGGCATGGGGAGACAATTCCACGATCTGAGACATGTTACATGGCCATGTTCGGAGTTACCATTGTGAAGCTACATATAGGTATTGACCTATATGTAGTGCACGCGTGTAATGGTGTCCCCCCACTCACAAAGTCCGGGGGTATTCCCCGGAACATTGTGGGGGCACCCTGGCTAGTGCCAGGGTGCCCTCACACTTAGTAACTTTGCACCTAACCTTCACTAAGTGAGGGTTAGACATGTGGGTGACTTATAAGTTACTTAAGTGCAGTGTAAAATGGCTGTGAAATAACATGGACGTTATTTCACTCAGGCTGCAGTGGCAGTCCTGTGTAATAATTGTCTGAGCTCCCTATGGGTGGCAAAAGGAATGCTGCAGCCTATAGGGATCTCCTGGAACCTAGGTACCATATAATAGGAAATTATAAGGGTGTTCCAGTATGCCAATCAGAATTGGTGAAAATGGTCACTAGCCTGCAGTGACAATTTTAAAAAAAGCAGAGAGAGCATAAACACAGAAGTTCTGGTTAGCAGAGCCTCAGTGATACAGTTAGGCACCACACAGGGAACACATATAGGCCACAAACTATGAGCACTGGGGTCCTGGCCAGCAGGATCCCAGTGACACAGGCAAAAACAAACTGACACACAAGTAAAAATGGGGGTAACATGGCAGGCAAAATGGTACTTTCCTACAGTGACACAATGGAGCATCGTTCTGCTACATAAGATGGATTTGGCCCATTGAAGAACAGTTCCTGGGCAAGATAAAGTTCAGTGGGGTCAGGCAACTGGTGATGTCCGAGGAGGAGGCACCATCATAGAGGATCCACTATACAGAGTCAGGTTGAAGATTCTACGGCCCATATTTATACACTGTTTGCACCAGATTTGTGTTCATTTTATTGCACGGCGCTGGCCCCAATGCCCATGCCCCACACAAGCCCCGTTTCCCCCTACACCTCCCAGGCCCTGTTTGCGTCCTTTCATAGGAGGCTAACAGGGCCTTAGTGCCGACTAGCGCCATTCCTTAAACATGCCACCCGACCGGCGTCTAGGAATGGCGCTATACTTTTTGCCGCAAACCAGCACTAACGCCGGTTTGCGATAAAAAGTATAAATCTGGCCCTACATTCGGAGTTTGTCACTTGGATGTGAAAAATCTCCAGCAGGATGAAGCTGCATGCTGTAGCATAAGGGGGCTCCACAAGTCAGGATACCCTTTTTGAGTGGTCTAGCTGAGCAGGATTTACTGCTGCAGAGAACTCAGTGTGAGCTACTGTGAAGTCAGGCCAACTGATGATGCACCTTGAGTGGATCAGCAAGCAGGTCTGAACAGGTCTTCTGTTGTTTCTCAGACCACTTTTTTGGTAAAATGTTTTGAAGCCCCAAGTTTCAGATTTTGGCTGGAGAAATACCTATTGCATCACTTTCAAGGGGACGGACTGATTAGGCACCACTTGGGGGGGGGGGAGTGTCTGAACTCACTCCAGGCAGAGCCCAGGTGCAGGGACCATGGTCTCTGGAGCTTGTTATGTCCCTGTAGCTCACACAAGAGGTCAGCACACTAGCCCTTGGAGGCAATTTGTTAGTCCTGGGTTCAAGAAATCAGGCAGCATGGCTGTCCTCTGGGTGTTCAAGGCAAGAACAAGCAGCAGGGCAGTCCTCTGGTAGGCAGCAGGTTAGTCATCTGAGGTACAAAGCAGACTTTAAGCAGCAAGGCAGTTCTCCAAAGTACATACCAGTCCTTCTGGAGATTCCCCACAGGTCTAGGAGTGTTCTGAAAAGCTGGTCAAAGGGTCCAATATTTATACCTGGTGCCAGCCTTTCAAGTGCGAGAAACATTTAGGCTATCCCTCTATCTGGTTTTGAACATTTCCTTCCTTCCCCAGTCCAGGCTCCAAATATTGTGTAGGATGAAAAAAGGCTGGTCTGAAATTCCTTTGTGAGTGTGCTGGAACAGTCGTTTGAAATCTAAATGGGGCAAGGAACAGCTCTGTATAACCCATCCTGGCAGCATGGCCCATACTGCCAACACCTAGTCCCCCTTTGTCTCACTGTCTGGGAGGAATACACAAAGGTCAACTGCAAACTAATCACAGTCATGAAGCCCAGGATGCAGGCTGTAGGCACCAAATAGTGAGGACAAGAAAATGCTATTTTCCTAAAAGTGATATTTTCAGAATTTTGACCTAAAAAATGACTTCACCATTGAAGAGGATTGTAAATTACAATTTCTTTGAGACCACACATGACATGTCTACCTGTTTCCAGTCACAAGTTAGCACTTATTAAATGTAACAAGGTAATACTAGACAGGTGTCAGGTTCCTTTTTACATGTTGGAGGTGAGCCCTTTAAAGTATAGGTGGGCCAGGGGACAGCTCTGCCCTCAACCATCCTGGCAGGATGACCCATCCAGCCCACACCTGCTACCCTGTTGTTCACTTTCTAGGCCCAACACACATTCTTAATTGGGAGTAATTACCATGCTCGGATAGATGGAAACTCCTAGAAGGTCTGAGGAGCTTTTGGGCAGGAAAATGCCAATTTTTGTAAGTGGTGTTTCAAAATTGTAATCTAAAATCCAACACTACCATTAAGTAGGATTTAAAACTAAAATTAATTTGAGTCCAAACATGATATATGTTGAAAAGGGAGTTTTAGGCCTAGCAAAAATGCTATTTTGACAGGTCGAACTGGGAGTTTTAAATTGCACACAGGTGGCAGATGTAGGCCTGAGACATGTTTTAAAGTGCTACTTTAGTGAGTGGCACAATGGGTGCTGCTGGCCCACAAATAGCATTACATGTACAGGCCCAAGTTACATGTAGTACCACTTTACTAAGGACCTACAAGTAAATTGATTGTGCCAATTGGATTTAATCAAATGCTACCATGTTGAAAGGATTCAGCACAAACAGTTTAGCACTGGTTAGCAGTGATCAAGTGCACAGAGTCCTAAAGCCAACAAAAAACACATTCAGAAAACCGGAGGGGAGAAGACAAAACCCTTTGCGGAAGAGCACACCAAAGCATGTCATGTCCCAACATGCAGAAAATGCTGAAGTCTCAATCTCACATAATTCCAGAGTCCTATAATTCACTTGCAATACAGTGGACAGGATATCTACCACATTTGTGATGGAGTATCCCATCTGCCAAACTCTAAATAAGGCTCTATGGTCCTGAGTTAAGAAAAGTGGTGCTGCACCCAGTCCAATGCCATCTTTCTTGCGCACCCCCAATACCACCATGTGTGCCCCGTATCAGAGATACGGAGCACCATGGAAGTAGTTAGGGGAACTAGCATCAAAATTGTTGATGCTAGATCAGCAAAGTCCATTGAGGCCCATTGTAAACAATGGTTAGCTTCCTTTTAACACTTGTTCTGAGGAAGCGTTAAAAGTGCTGAAATAAATCACACAAAGAAGTCTTTTAGATTTCTTTGCACCATTTTTCAGTTCCCCTCATGGGGAACGCCTCCTTTGCATACATTATGCCTGGCGCAGGCATAATGTAGCGCAAAGGGTTACAAAGTGGAATAATGGGTTACAAAGTGGCACAATGTGCAATTTTACTCCTGATCCTTCTATCTTTTCTGCTTTTGAATCAATCCTTATGTCTTTCAGTGGAGAGCAAAGCCTAAGACACATCCTTAGTTTGTTGCCCTATTTTCACATGAATAACACTGGTAATTACTCTGCTAATTGTCAATGACACCAGGCACTACCTATCACTGTGCTTTCACAAAAAAGGGACGATGTTAGTATAGCTGCACAACCTTAAACACCATTGTAAAGGAGCCCTTCCGTCACAGACAATTCTCAAGGTTACAAGTGGAATACATGAGTGAATACATCTCATAGAGAAAACATGACCTTAAACCAAGTATTGATCTCTAACGTTTGATTTATCACTATATCACCTAACCTCTAATCCCAGTCATCCACATCATAGTAAAGGGATGAGGTGGCTAATCTCTGTACGACTTGGAGCCTAATATAGAATTTGGCACACAGATTACTCTGTAACAACAGTGACGGATCTCTCGTCCGCTGAAATCTAAATCCTATTATGTTCTATAGGATTTAGATTTCAGCAGACGGGATATCTGTCACCGTTGTGACAGACTAACCCATCCACCAAGTTCTAAATCAGACCATGGTTAACAAAGAAAAAGTGCTGCTGGAATAACAGGGTCAGTTCAAATCCTAACATTAGTGAGCTCTGCATATGACATTAGCAATGCCAAAATGTCATATTTTACTTAAAAATACCACTCTAAACCTGATCATTGGACTCAAAAAAAGGAAAGAAAAAACTAGTAATAACTGCAGTACTTTTCGTGGTACACTGGTGTCCCCCACAGAGGATTACAGTTCTATAGCAATACCTGAGGGCTGAAATTATTGTGTTGATTGCCACATTTTCAGGTTGAATGACTTGCACTATTTATTACCACTTATATCTTATTTGTTCTCACCTAGTAACATACCTTTCACTGATTCACAGGACTAAATATTATAGTTGCTAATATATTGTAATGAAAATGTAGGTGATTTATTAAATCAAGAGCTTCCAAGCATTATTGCTTAAAAGAGCTAATTTTCCTATGAGAAAACTTCACTCTAGCATGTGCACAGAACAATACGACCTTTATCATTGCCAAGTGAAAGAGATATATATCACATAATATTAATAATGGTAGTAATGATACTAATATTAATCTAATTCTATTACTACTACTAATACTACTACAATTACTACTATTACTAATAATAATATTAATAATAACACTGCTGATATTATCAGTGTTGGTATGATTGTTGCTGTTTTTATTAGTTCTACAACAAGAATTAGTGCAGGGATGATGAAGATGATGATGATTATTATTATTATCAACACCACACTAATTTTATCATTATGATTAACAATGGTACTCTCAATTGATTGTAGAGGTCTGCAGTTGGTGAGTTGGTGTGATTATTATTATTATTATTATTATTATTAGTGAAAATATTACCAGCACCATGCTAGTTTTATCATTATGATTAGCCCCTTGGCAGCCAAGTATGTAATGGTTACGTCCTTGGCTGCAGTGCTGATGCGCCAAGGACGCGGTTACGTCCTTGGACTGGCTAGCACTCCCCCTATGAGCCTCGCCTCAGCGCCCCTACTGCAGGGATGGAAGGGGAATCACTTCCCCTTCCACTCCCACCCCCCCAGCGTCTGATGACATCAGCTCATGATCGCGCGCTGACTTCATCAGAGGCCTGCCCCTGCGCGGACTGAAGGAGAAATGCTTTAGCATTTCTCCTCCAATCACGTGGAGGGACCAAGAAAGGCATCAAAGGAAAGGAAAAGCCTTTCCTTTCCTTTCCTTTGCTATCTTTCTCAGCTTTTCTGCTGCCCGATCGTGATGTGATCGGGCAGCAGAAATGCCCACTAGACACCAGTAGGGATTTTGTTTTGTATGTTATTGACATGAGGGCAGTGGCCCCTTGGGCAAGGGCCGCTCCCCGGGGGGCCAAATTATATTTAGCCCTTTTCTGCCCCCTCTGGGGACAGATCGGCCTAATATAATTAGGCCGATCTGCCCCCAGGTGGGGGCAGAAACCCCCTAGATATCAGGGATATTTTTTTTTGTTTATTTATTTTTTTAATATATGGGTAGCGACCCCTTAGGCAAGGGTCGCTCACGGGGGCAAAATTACTTATAGGCCATTTCTGACCCCCTTGGGGGCAGATCGACCTATTTTTATTAGGCCGGGCAGAAACCACTGCACACCAGGGATTTTTTTTCTTTTTTTTCTATTATTGAACAAGGGGAGCAGCTCCTTGGGCAAGGGCCGTTCCCTAGGGAGCAGGATAATTTTAGGCATTTTCTGCCCCCCCCGGGTCAGATCACCCTATTAGAATTAGGCTGATCTGCCTGGGGGGGGGGGGGCAGAAACCCCTAGACACCAGGGATATATTTTTTTTGTTTACTTTATTTTTTATATATGGGGAGCAACCCCTTAGGCAAGGGTCACTCCCCTGGGGGGCAAATTTATTTTAGGCCAGTTCTGCCCCACTTGGGTGCAGATTGGCCTATTTCTGTTAGGCCGATCTGCCCCTGGGGGGCAGAAACCACTTAGGCACCAGGCATTGGTGTGTGTGTATGTGTATGTTTTGTTTGGGGGGCAGGCCCTTGGGCAAGGGTCGCTCTCCATGGGAGCACATTACTGTTGGCCATATCTGCCCCCCCTTGGGAGCAGATCGGCCTATTTTTGGAAGGTCCAGAGACCAGGGAAGATTCTTTTTCCAAAGTAAGATACCCCCACCCCAAATAAAAGGGGCCAAAGTTGTTCTGCCCACCAGTAAGCAGATAGGGCAATTACCCCCGATCCACACACCCCAGGGGGGCAGAAAGTCTAGATGCCAGGGAATTAAAAAAAAATAGTGGTGTGGTGGCTACCAACCAGCATGGTCCTGTTTTAGGCCTCCACCCCAACTGAAGGGGATAACAGTCTTTCAGCTCTCCCCTGCACACTAAAACATGTTATCCCATGGCAAGCAAGAGGACATTTTATTATTTTGGGTTTTGGTTTTACATTTCGGTGGTGAGGGCGGCACTTTTTGGACTATGAGGTGCTGCCATGTAGAAAAATCCACAAGACCTAGACACATCTGAAAACTAAACATCTGTGTGAATCCAGGGTGGTGTGGTTCACATGCACCCCACACCATATTCTTACCCACAATGCCCTGCAAACCTTCAACTTTGCTGGAAATCAAAAAAAATTCCCCATTTTTGTGATGGAACCTTCTGAAATCTGCAGGAATCCACAAAATTCCTACCACCCAGCATCGTCTCACCTCTACCAATATAAATTCTGCTCCACTTGTCAGCCGAAAAATGTTTTTTTTTCCAACTGCCCATTTGGACCCACTTTCTTTCCCCCTCAGTTTTTACATCTTTTTGGCTCTTCCCGATTACAGGCACTTGGCCCACCAACACAAGTGAGGTATCGTTTTTACCAGGAGACTGAGGGGAACGATGGGTGGTAGGAAATGTTTCCTGGTGCAGTGATCCCACACAGAAATGTGGGAAAAATGTGATTTTTTAGCTAAATTTGAGATTTGCTGAGGACTCTGGGTAAGAAAACACTGGGGGATCCACGCAAGTCACACCTCCCTGGACTCCCTCTGGTGTCTAGTTTTGAGAAATGTCTGGGTGTGGTAGGTTTCCCTGTATGGCTGCTGAGCCCAGGACCAAAAACCCAGGTGCCCCCACCAAACAAACAGGTAGTTTTGTATTTGATAGTTTTTATGTGTCCAGATAGTGTTTTGGGCATTTCCTTTCCCGGGCACTAGGTCTACCCACACAAGGTGAGGTACCATTTTTATCGGGAGACTTGAGGGAACACTGGGTGGAAGGAAATTTGTGGCTCCTCTCGGATTCCAGAACTTTCTCTCACTGAAATGTGAGGAAAATGCATTTTTTTGCCAAATTTTGAGGTTTGCAAAGGATTCCGGGTAACAAAACCTGGTGAGAGCCCCACAAGTCACCCCATTGTGGTTTCCCCTAGGTGTCTAGTTTTCACAAATGCACAGGTTTGGTAGGTTTTCTTAGGTGTCCGCTGAGCTAGAGGCCAAACTCTACAGCTAGGGACTTTACAAAAGACACAACAGATTTCAATGTAAAAATGTGATGTGTCTATGTTGCGTTTCCTGTCTTGATCATTAGGCCTACCCTCTTTATTGGGAGACTTGGGGGAACACAGAATAGCAAAACAAGTATTATTGCTCCTTGCCTTTCTCTACATTTATTCCTTCCAAATGTAAGACAGTGTGCTAAAAAGAGATCTGTTTGAGAAATGTCCTGTAATTCACATGTTAGTATGGGTACCCCGGAATTCAGAGATGTGCAAATAGCCACTGTTTCTTAACACCTCATCTTGGGCCCATTTTGGAAATACAAAGGTTTTTTTTATACCTATTTTTCACTCTTTATATTTCAGCAAATGAATTGCTGTATACCCGGTATAGAATGAAAACCCATTCCAAGGTGCAGCTCATTTATTGGCACTGGGTACCTAGGGTTCTTGATGAACCTACAAGCCCTGTATATCCCCAAAATCAGAATTGTCCAGCAGACGTAACGGTATATTGCTTTAAAAAATCTGACATCACAGGAAAAAGTTACAGAGTAAAATGTGGAGTAAAACGGCAGTTTTTACACCTCAATTTAAATATTTATTTTATTTCTGCTGTTATTTTCTGTAGAAAACCCTTGTAGGATTTACACAAAAGCCTTGTGGGATCCAGCACTGCTTTCACACCCATTTCTATCACTAACTAGAAGGAGCCTGAAAGCACAAAAAATAGTAAAAATGGGGTATGTCCCAGTAAAATGCCAAAATTGTGTTGAAAAATGTGTTTTTCTGATTCGTGTCTCCCTATTCCTGAAAGCTGGAAAGATAGTGATGTTAGCACCACAAACTATTTGTTGATGCCATTTTCAGGGAAAAAAAACCACAAGCCTTCTGCAGCTCTTTTTCCCATTTGTTTTTAAAAAAATGAAATTTTTGCTGTATTTTGGCTAATTTCTTGTCCTCCTTCAGGGAAACCCACAAAGTCTGGGTGCCTCTAGAATCCATATGATGTTGGGAAAAAAAGGACGCAAATTTGACATGGGTAGCTTATGTGGACAAAATGTTATGAGGGCCTAAGCGCGAACTGCCCCAAACAGCCAAAAAAGGCTTGGCACCTGAGGGGGGAAAGGCCTGGCAGATAAGAGGTTAACAGAGGAACTCTCAATTGATTGTAGAGGTCTGCCGTTGGCGAGGTGGTGTGATTATTTCCTCATCACTTAGCATTACAGTGGCCATCTGGATTCTGGTCATTATAGACACTGCTGCTAGTCCTGAATGTTTTTGTGATAGCCTAATTTTATTTGGGTGCTGTAGTTCTGTTTTGCTTTTATTGAAATAATTTTAATAAACCACCAGAAATCAATTATTTTGGGGTGAAATGTTCAGAACAGGAGACAGTGCCTCTGCTAACTTGGAGGGAGATAGGTATCACCTACCATGAATGAAAAATGCTGCAGCACTACATTCCACTTTCCCACCACACCCCTATTACGGACCACTGTTCTTGTTTGACTACCACAGGAAGGACTAGATAGGCAATTGCAAAACAGAACCAAGCACCCTCACACTATACTGCATCATGTCCTTTTGAAGGAGGAAACAGCCAGAAAGAGCTACACAAATTCTAGGATGTTTATAATCTTAAAAAAGGCATTGTGTTTACCAAATGGTTGTTCTGCTTCATTTCAGGCCCTGTTGTCAAAGCGAGTGGTGCAAGAACATTGAACTAACCCTTCCTCATCCACTTTTGCATCAGCTAGGTGGCACGTGGTACTGCTGAAAATGGCACATAGTTTGCTAATGTCTGGATGCGGAGATGTCTGGATCCGTAATGTAGATATTTTTAAATTTTTTGAAACTCTTGTTGGTCAAACATGGTTGAATCAAAACATATGCAAAGCACTAGTCATGGACAAATCTGGATGAATTAGGCCTCAAATAGGGCCCAAGATATAAAATATGGGCCTGATTCAGGAAGAGTTTGTAGTACTCCTGTCTTACTCCTGAAGAGTAAATCAAGAGTAGGCCAGGAGTACTCTTAGGAGTAAGTTGAGAATACTACAAAATTCACACCTTCTATTAGAGAACCTGCATGAATCAAGTTTATGGTGATTCTATTTAGCACTGTTTGAATCTATATTTTAAGTATGTACAATACCCAAGAAACCAAAGCACTTCAAATAGTAATTGTCTGCTATAAGAAAGCATATTAGATATAATTACTTAATATAGGAGGGACAGAAAGCAGCGTACTGCACAATGACCCAGAAGCTAATCCTCAGGCATAAGTAGGTTTCAATGAGGGTAGCCTTTGATCATATTTGATAGCATGGTCTGAGATACAAAGCACACACCAGAGAAAGTACATATAGATAGTTTGTCAAACAACCCAACATTACAACAACACTGTAAGATATCAACAACATTCAAAGTCCATTCCATGTTTGAGTGACAGTAGAACAATAACTTTGAAACAATACAGAAAAGGTATTCACAGTGTGGCAAAAAAAGGACTTAATAAAAAGGGGGCAAAATTAAAAAATGTAATCAACTAAAGAATCAAGCAAATGATTCCCTGGTGTGAGGAATATAAATTAAATGATTTCCTTTCAAATGCATTAAGATGTTACAAAGCTATTGTAAACTGTGTTGAATTCAGAAAATATTTTACTATGGCTTACTCCTATACTACTCCTTGGCTTAGGCTAAGGTTGGAGTGGTGTTGTTGATGCTGGAGAGCTGCTCCCAGGTTCCTCCCCAGAACGCCTCCTGAGAAAGGTTGCAGTTTGCATGAAGTGGTGGAAAGCTGCTTCTTCCCATTGGCCACTTTCTTGGCAGTACCTTCTTTGGGGCCATCTTAAAGCTCTCAGTTGGCAGCAGCGGTAAGCTGAACAAGCAGAAGAGATGGGAACACTGATGTCACATGTTTTTTGTACAGGCTTTCTGTTTGGCAGTAATTTGGGTGATGTCTCTTCTTCTCTTCTGCACCTAAAAGCAAACAAGCAAGAAAAACATTTAGTGAAACGTGGAATTTTTGCAGTTTGAATAGTACAGACAAAGGTTATATAATTTAGAGTGGTTGGTTACTTAGGTAATATCTAAACATTTTAAAGTCAAACCACACCACCATACCATATAATTTCATTTTCAATCAGGCTAACATAATATACAGATATAGGTCCTCGCTTTATGTGCATGCAGTCTAAAGGAGACACCTGTGGCAGTCAGGGGGTGCACAGGTAAATGGAATAATCCTTTAAAAAATGAAGATTAGTGTGCGCCTATAACAGACAAGGTGGTCCAGAGGGAAATGAATAATTATTTAAAAAACTGAACAATGCTAATGTGTCTGCACTGCACCTACTCTATGGCAGGCAAAGTGTCCAGGAGAAATTAAATTATACCTAAAAATGCTATTGTGCAGCTGTGCACTATGGTAGACGGATTGTGCTTTTTTTTGCCTTGAACCCTGCATTAGTAGGCTGTATATCATAAGTTCCTCTTATCTTTTGAAACTCATAAACACATCTAAACCAACTGTTTTTTTTTCTCGTTTCTATACTAAACCAGTACAAACACATTAAAGACACTTGTTGCCCTTTTTCTGTCCTCTGAAAATAGCACAATATAATACCACATTCACAATACAGTGCTATCATGCATATCGCTATGTGAGTTTTACTTGTAAAAGAGTTGAGGTTGGTCTACAAATAGTCCTTTTGGTCAACTTCATTCTTTTCCCCTCACTTTTGATATATTTTCACTAATTTTCCCCTTTTTTACACTCATTCCACAACTTTCATTTTATTTTCCACTGTTATTATTAAAACATTGTTAAACACATCTTTAAATTGAAATTGTAAATGAATGGATAAGTACATGTTAAACTGCAGAGATTGTTTCACATTGTACCAACAGTAAGACATCTGCCACCTCTTCCACTGTACACCAGTTACAAAGGCAATGATGCAGGATCAGCTTACAAACCTAACTTTGGTTCAAACCTTCAGCAAGCATAGTGCTCTCCACACAACACTCCAAAAATTATAATTGACAGTCCTCAGAATTCACAAAACAAATGGCAACTACTTGCTGCCTAACCTACTGTTTCACTTCCCTAACTACAACCAATCAGAAATGTAGGAATCTAGAAGACTATGAGCCATATTTACAAGAAAGTGGCACATCAGCTTTGATGCTCCACTTTTCATGCACCTCCTGTGCCCCTCTATTGACACTATGGCCCCCATTCCAACATTGACGGGCGGCGGAGGCCGCCCGCTAATGTTGCGCGGCAGAAATACCGCTCCGCGGTCCAGAGACCGCGGAGGGTATTCCAAGTTTTCCCCTGGGCTGGCGGGCGGCCGCCGAAAGGCCGCCCGCCAGCCCAGGGGAAAACAACCTTCCCACGATGAAGCTGGCTCGTAATCGAGCCGGCGGAGTGGGAAGGTGCGACGGGTGCTACTGCACCCGTCGCGTATTTCACTGTCTGCTATGCAGACAGTGAAATACAAGCGGGGCCCTCTTACGGGGGCCCCTGCAGTGCCCATGCCATTGGCATGGGCACTGCAGGGGCCCCCAGGGGCCCCGCGACACCCCCTACCGGCATCCTGTTCCTGGCAGGCGAACCGCCAGGAACAGGATGGCGGTAGGGGGTGTCAGAATCCCCAAGGCGGCGCAGCAAGCTGCGCCGCCTTGGAGGATTCCAACGGGTAGCGGAAAACCGGCGGGAGACCGCCGGTTTTCCTGCACTGACCGCGGCCAAAGCGCCACGGTCAGAATGCCCTGCGGGGCACCGCCGGGCTGTCGGCGGTGCTCCCGCCAACCGCGAGCCTGGCGGTCACAGACCGCCAGGCTCGTAATGAGGGCCTATGTGTGCGCTGTATTTACAATATGGCGCAGCATGGTGAATATTAGGAAAGAGCATCAAAGATTTGTTATGCTAATGTGCTTCTTTGCAGGATAAGAGTGCCACAAATTGTATTATTCCAAAATAACACCTACTATTGCATGCTTGGTATCTGCTATAGGTGGAGTGTATTTCTCAGCAGTAGGTAAAAGTATAGTCTTAAACAATACAAAGGAATGTATCTAGTTTATTGGACCTGTCAGGCTTAGGGTGGTCTTCTTCCAAACTTTCTGATTTCCTCCTCCATCTGTGCTGATCTCATTTCTGCTGACCTTAGGACTCTGTACACTTTCCCACTTCAAAACAGTGCAAAAGTGCATGTGCTCCCTTCTTAAAATATGGTAAAATTGACTCATCCCTAATTGGAATCCTTAATTTACTTATAAGTCCCTAGTAAAATGGCACAAAATGTGCCCAGGGCCTTGTTACTAGTGGGCCTCCAGCACTGATTGTGAGACCCACTTAAGTAGCTTTTTAAACATGTTTCAGGGTGGACACTGCAGCCTGTGTGTTTAGTTTAGGCTGCCATTTCAATCTAACAAAGTAAACCTTTTACACACAGAAAAGGGAAAAGTACATATTCCATGATAAAGATTCACAGGCAAGAAATCTTATACCCGGTTGTAATTATTTTAACACTGCCAAGAGGAGACCATAATAAAATTGGGTGGGCACCTTCTTAGACAATTTTACCATTGTTATGCGTTATGGATTCCTCATAAATAAAAAAAATGCAGCGCTCTTTCCTGAGCATTGGTCTTCCCCAGGGTGTCTTAGCGGACCTGTGATGAAGCATGCCACTATTTAGTGGGTGAGGGCAAGTTTAAAAAATCCTATGGGCTTTCCACTTAGGGTTTCTTCCCTGTGACTTTTTATTGTTAAATATGTACTTTTTCCTATTCTTTATGTAGACGTGAATTGTTTTGGGAGGAATGGGGAAATCTTACACCTCTCTTCATTCTTATTTTGTGTATATAGAGTGAGTGCAGCCTCTCAGCCACAGGGACTGTGTAGTATTGACTACTGTGGGTGACTCAGATTTTCCTGATTTAGGAGAGGTGCACCCTTAGAACGTAAATCGGAATATGATGGACAAATAGGATCTATCATATGGTGAGGTAGCAGTGGCATCAATTTTGACAGGTCTTTCCCTATTAGGGGAGTCCACTCTAACTCAGGCACTGACACAGGTGGAAGGGTGGGACACACTGATTGATCTAAACAAAACCAATATTAAAACCATTCTTCATGGCTCAATATATACAGAATATCTTCAAGTCAATGCACTACTCAGGGGGTTATTGCTCACTGACGAACCATTGATGTTTCTGGAGGATCTCATGAAAGACTCGTCATTAATAGCCTGGAAGAGTACAAGAGATTGGCTTATTGTGATTATCAACAAGGCCAAAAATATATTTGATATACTTCTAATTCAAATCCAGATGAGTAAGAATAATCTTAAACCACATGTACAGTGGACAAATTTTAGGTAGACAGAAATACAAAATACTAGGCAGTGACCCTAACCTGGATCTCCAAAGAGTTTGTGTATCCATTATAGGGGAAACATTAACAAATGGGTGGATCTTTCAAAAAGAAGCTTACTTTCTATGCAGAGAAAAACTAGTGGTCCCATATTGCTATACATTGCCGAAAAAACACAAGCCCACAAAACCGCGGCAGGGAAGATCCATAGTATTGAGTATAGGTCCGGTATTGGAACCGTTATCACAATTCTGTGATTTCGTCCTGCGGCCACTTGTGGAGAAAATGACTGCCTATTTAAAAGACACTAGGGAATTACTGAATCTTTTTGAAGATATGACATTCAATCCCCATATGGAATTTTTAATAGTGCTTTACATCAAATCCCTATATATCATCATTTCCCAAGAGGAGACTTTGAGGGTTATTGAAGATATTGTGTACTCTGAAACATGGGAATTTCAAACCCTGAGATCTTTTATATTGAGCCTGGCAGAATTAGCACTCACTAAGAACTTTTTTCCGGTTAAAGAAACCTTATATCTTCAAATACATGGAATGTCCATGGGAAGTTCATTTCTACAAAGCATGGAATGCTTGTTTGTCACAGGTTTTGAGAAAGAAAACATCTACTCTGCGTCAAACCCCTTCTCTGAATCTATCATTACAGAGACGACATGTTCTTGAGTTGGCGTGGTGATTGAGAATCAGTGGATGAGTTTCTCAGATGGCTAAACAGTAGAAATCCATATTTGATTTTCACCTCCACAGTTACTTCTACAGCACTGCCTTTTCTGGACCTGGTAATAAAACCATCTGAGGAGAGGCTGGAGAGTGAATTATATCACAAACGAAGGCCAAAAATATTTTTCTGTCTTTTCCAAAGTTGCCATCCCAAGTCCCTGAGGGAGAATCTGCGATGTGGACAGTTTCCCCACTTGCACACGAATGGCTCAGAAGAGTAATTTTGAAACGAAAGGTGGAAAATTAAGTGATAAACTACAAGAGCGGAAGAACCCTGAAAAGGTTATCAGAAAAGCGTGGTAAAGAGCTAGAAATAACAACATGGAGTCCCTCTTAGAGACCTAGCATTGACAGAAACATTTGTATGACCACATTCAGTACCACCTCTGATTGTGTAAAGAAGGTAACAAAGATTTGGCATATAATGAACGTAAACTAAATTTGCACATACTACTATTCTCTTTCAAAAAGAGTATTATAAACCTCTTGGTACACACAAGACCATGAATGACCAAACCAAACCAATAGCTGAACCAAATCTGCTGGAGTTACCCCCAGATACTTCCCACTATGCTTGTGGGTCTTGCAAGGCCTGTCCACTGACCAGTAATATGGAATCTGTGGATCTGGGATTTAAGTATCTGTGGCAACTTACTAGCCATACTTCTTGCAACTCGGAAAATGTAATATACCTAATCAGGTACCCCTGTAATTAACTATATGTAGGCATGACCACAAGACATGTGAAAATCAGAATATTAGAGTATGTGAGCAATGTTAGATGCAAAAAGGCGATAACAAAAATGACCTTACACTTTGTTGAGAGGAAGCATTCAGAAAAGGATATTAAATGGGTGGTTATAGACAAACCATTTATTATGAAAACAGTGAAGGATGTGAAGATCTTTTGGTTTAAGTGCTAACAAAGATGGGTGCATAGACTAAATAGCAGCGACCGGGGGATGAATGATGGGATCCCCTTGCACTGTCTTAATTGCCTCCAATAGTTAGCCAGGCTCAAAGGAAAAAAAAAAAAAAACACGTAAAAAGACACTACTGAATTGCTTTGGAAATATGAGTACATATTCAGAATAAATATGAAATTATTTAGATCTCCCCTAAAGAGGAAGGAGGAAAAGGTCACGTTGCGCTCTAACTAAAGGTGAAGTGCTTCCAAATTGTCCTCTATGCAGACTGTTGGAATGATAACTAAACAAAAAACCGGGTCCATATAGATATATTGATAGGACAAACAGTTTCTTAAGATTTATGCTACAATGGGGAATAATTTGGCATATTAGGAATGAAGAGGCCAATGAGACTCCGTTTTACCTCGTCGAGTTTCTTTAAGCAAGGTGTTAGAACAATCGGACAATGAACACACACATGTAAGAACAATGACAGAATAGTCTTTTAATTATAGATTCCTGCAGTAATTAACAATAATGTCATAAAAGAAGAACAAACAGAATGATGATTTGTGTGTTTATGTACTCGAGGAGCAGTATTAACCACTCGGGTGCCTTGGACGAGGTCACCTCATCCATGGCACCGGTTCCCGGGTGCCTTGGATGAGGTCACCTCATCCTACACCCGGGAACCGGGGGGAGCGCTAGCGCTCCCCCTATGTGCACCCCACCCACCCCCTCAAGGCGGGGATGGAAGGGAAAGCCCTTCCTCTTCCACCCCGACCCCCCCGGCAATCTGATGACATCAGCGCGCACAGCGGCGCCGACGTCATCAAGTATTGCCGGGACGCGCTGGAAGCCATTTGCTTCCAGTGCATCAAGGGACGAGGACTTGTTCAGGTAAGTCCTTCCCTTTTTGGGGGTTTTGGGGGGGGAAACAGACACGGGGGGAAAGGAAAGGGTTTTTCCTTTCCTCCTGAGCCTGTTTCCACTAGATTCCTGCTCCACTAGACACCAGGGATTTTTTGGGGTATGTTTATTTTGGGAGCGACCCCTTGGGCAAGGGTCGCCCCCCTGGGGGGCTATTTTTTTTTGTATTTCGCCCCCCCGGGGGCAGAGGCGAAATCCACTGGACACCAGGGATTTTGTTTTTATTGTTTATTTTGGGGGCGACCCCTTGGGCAAGGGTCGCCCCCCCTGGGGGGCTATTTTTTTTTGTATTTTGCCCCCCCTGGGGGCAGATAGCAGATTTTTCGGCCAATCTGCCGAACAAGGGTCGCTCCCCTGAGGGGCTATTTTTTTTTCTGTTTAGGCCCCCCCTGAGGGCAGATCAGCCATGTTTTTGGACGATCTAGCCCCCAGGGGGGTCGAAGCACACTAGGCGCCAGGGATTGTGTGGTGTGTGTGTGTGTGTGGTATGTGTTTGGGGCACCCCTTGGGCAAGGGTCGCCACCCCCAAAGTGGGGAAAGTTCGTATTGGCCATCTCTGCCCCCTTTGGGGGCAGAAACCACCAATACGCCAGGGATTTTTTTTTTTGTTCCCCTTATTTTTTGTTTTGTGCTGGGGGTGCCCCCTTTGGGAAGGGTCGCCCCCTAAAGGGGGCACAGAGCTGTTGCCCATTTCTGCCCCCCTTGGGGGCAGATCGGCAAAAAAATTTTTTACGCCCATCTGCCCCCAAGGGGGGCAGAATTCACTTAGGTACCAGGGACAATTTCTAAGTTCTTGGTGGTGGGGTGTTTGTCAACTGGCGAAGTATTTGTATTTGTGATTATAACAATTTATTTCTTCTTTTGATTCCTTTTGCTGTGGATCCTTGCGGTTTTGGCAGTAGTTGTCCTGTGGTTTGCATAGTTGCATGTTTTAGGTAAGTGAAAGCAATTTACACCAAAGGAGTATTGTTGACATGCATGAATTACATGTTTGTAGGTGGTGTACTAAATGCAGTATTGTGTGTGAAATTGTCCTTAGATTTGAGCACAATGATATTTGTGTTGTCATATGTCTAATTTGCTTTTATCTTTTTTCTTTTTAGTGGGATATCATTGGTGATTGCTGTGTCTGTGCAGAGTAGTTACTTGGTGAGTAGCTTTTTCAGGCAGGTGAGTTGTATAGTTTTTTAGTGCATAACTCTTTGTGATAAAGCTACACTTTGTTTATTACTTATTTTAGTGCTAGTTGTTGTTGGCAATCCATTTGTTGTTAGTGAGGATCATGGCTAGCCACAGAGTGACCACTCAGCAGGTTGTTGGCATGCTCTTTGAGTCGTCTTCAGACCATGATTACGAGACTGACTCTGCATCTGAGGCAGAGGAGGAAGTGGGAGATTCTGGCAGTGAGTTTTCTGTCCGAGAGTATTCTTCTGATGAAGAAGCTACTCTCAGTGCAGATGAAGGGCCTGTTGTAGAGGAGGACATTGATGTGCCAAGAGTGCAGCAGCCTGGGGCTGAAGGGTTTCCCATTAGAAGACTTGACACCTGGATTGCCCCAAACATGGAGCAGCCACAGTTACCTGCATTTATTGGTCTCCCAGGGTGTAGAGTCAATACGGAAAACTTTTTGCCTGTCCATTTCTTTCACTTGTTTATGGACGATGTATTTTTGGAAGAGATTGTTGAGCAGACTAATTTGTATGCAGAGCAATATTTGAGGGTCAACGCTGCCAGACTTAAGCCTCAGTCTAGAGCTACTCAGTGGGTTCCCACATATCTGGAAGAGATGAAAATGTTTTTAGGTTTGACTTTTTTGATGGGGTTGATCAAGAAACCGTCACTGGCTTCTTATTGGTCTACTAGTCCCTTGATGGCAACGGCTATATTTCCTGCAACTATGACACGTAATCGGTATTTGCTTCTTCTTCGTATGCTGCATTTTGTAGACAATGCTTTAGCCTTGCCACGAGATCACCCTGATTGTGACTGTCTTTTTAAGATTAGGCCTGTCCTTGATCATTTTGTAGATCGGTTTTCAGAGGTCTATGTTCCAGGCAAAGAGATAAGTGTGGACGAGTCTTTGGACCTTTTCAAGGGGCGTTTAGTTTTTAAGCAGTACATTCCTTGTAAGAGGGCACGGTATGGGATTAAATTGTATATGCTGTAAGAAAGCAGTACAGGATATGTGTTTAATTTCCGGGTCTACACTGGTAGGGATTCCAGTATTGACCCTCCTGGTTGTCCGGCCACTTTTGGAGTTAGCGAAACAATTGTGTGGGAACTTGGTAGACGGCTGTTTAACAAAGGTCACCATTTGTACGTAGATAATTTCTACACTGGAGTGCAGTTGTTCAAGGAGTTGTTTAGAGTGGACAGTGTTGCTTGTGGCACAATCCGTTCTAACCGGAAAGGCTATCCAAGGGAGCCTGTCTGTAAAAAACTTGAGAGGGGACAGTGCAGTGCCTTGCGGAATAATGAGCTGCTAGCTCTGAAATTTTCAGACAGGAGGGATGTGTACATGCTGTCTACCATCCATGATGAGAGTACTTCCCCTGTGACTGTTTGGGGTCAGGTTGCGGAAGTGGGCAAACCTGCGTGCATTTTGGACTACAATAGGCACATGGGTGGTGTTGATAGAGTAGATCAGAGGTTAGAACCTTACACTGCTCTTCGTAAGTCTTACGTGTGGTATAAAAAGTTGGCTCTACATTTATTTCATTTGGCAACTTTTAATGCTTTTATTGTATTCAAGGATTGTTCACCTGAGTCAAGGATGACATTTGTTAAATTTCAGGAGTCAGTGATAGAAAGCCTTATTGTGGTGCAACAGGCAAGAGTTCCTAGAGTAGAAGTGGTGGAGGATGTGGCTAGATTGAAAGATTGGCACTTTCCAGATCACATTCCTCCCACTCCCAAAAAAGACTTGCCCACAAAGAAATGTAGAGTATGTGCCCGGAGATTAATCCGGAGGGAGAGCCGGATGTACTGCCCCAAATGCCCTTCAAAGCCTGGGCTGTGTGTGCCCAGCTGTTTTAGAAGTTACCACACAAGGAAAAACTTCTGGGAAATACCGTGAACGTAAACTGTCTGTTTTATATTTTCATATGTTGAGTTTCACGGTTGGCATCACTGTCAAGTATTTAGTTAGAGCTTTTGTGTTTGTAGTTTTGTACTTATTTTATAATTTGTGGTTTCTTTGTGGTTTATAAACAAAAAAAAAGTGATGGCGGTGTGCGTGGGGTGGCGCTTGGCTGGCGGTGTGCTTGGGGTGGCGCTTGGCTGGCGGAATGGGTGGGGTGGCGCTTGGCTGGCGGTGTGGGTGCGGTGGCGCTTGGCTGGCGGTGTGCTTGGGGTGGCTCTTGGCTGGCGGTGTGCTTGGGGTGGCGCTTGGCTGGCGGTGTGGGTGGGGTGGTGCTTGGCTGGTGGTGTGCTTGGGGTGGCGCTTGGCTGGCGGTGTGCGTGGGGTGGCCCTTGGCTGGCGGTGTGGGTGGGGTGGCGCTTGGCTGGCGGTGTGCGTGGGGTGGCACTTGGCTGGCGGTGTGCATGGGGTGGCGCTTGGCTGGCGGTGTGGGTGGGGTGGCACTTGGCTGGCGGTGTGGGTGGAGTGGCACTTGGCTGACGGTGTGCTTGGGGTGGCGCTTGGCTGGCGTTGTGCTTGGGGTGGCGCTTGGCTGGCGGTGTGGGTGGGGTGGCGCTTGGCTGGCGGTGTGCTTGGGGTGGCGCTTGGCTGGCGGTGTGCGTGGGGTGGCGCTTGGCTGGCGGTGTGCGTGGGGTGGCGCTTGGCTGGCAGTGTGGGTGGGGTGGCGCTTGGCTGGTGGTGTGGGTGGGGTGGCGCTTGGCTGGCGGTGTCAGCCAAACGCCAGTCCACACACTCATCAGCTGGTGTGATTGCTGTATCAGGCATGTGGGCATATGTTGAGTTTCACGGTTGGCATCACTGTCAAGTATTTAGTTAGAGCTTTTGTGTTTGTAGTTTTGTACTTATTTTATAATTAGTGGTTTCTTTGTTGTTTATAAACAAAAAAAAGTAATGGTGGTGTGCGTGGGGTGGCGCTTGGCTGGCGGTGTGCTTGGGGTGGCGCTTGGCTGGCGGTATGGGTGGGGTGGCGCTTGGCTGGTGGTGTGGGTGGGGTGGCGCTTGGCTGGCGGTGTGCTTGGGGTGGCGCTTGGCTGGCGGTGTGGGTGGGGTGGTGCTTGGCTGGTGGTGTGCTTGGGGTGGCGCTTGGCTGGCGGTGTGCTTGGGGTGGCACTTGGCTGGCGGTGTGGTTGGGTGGCGCTTGGCTGGCGGTGTGCGTGGGGTGGTGCTTGGCTGGCGGTGTGCGTGGGGTGGCGCTTGGCTGGTGGTGTGGGTGGGGTGGCACTTGGCTGGCGGTGTGGGTGGAGTGGCACTTGGCTGACGGTGTGCTTGGGGTGGCGCTTGGCTGGCAGTGTGCTTGGGGTGGCGCTTGGCTGGCGGTGTGGGTGGGGTGGCGCTTGGCTGGCGGTGTGCGTGGGGTGGCGCTTGGCTGGCGGTGTGGGTGGGGTGGCGCTTGGCTGGTGGTGTGAGTGGGGTGGCGCTTGGCTGGCGGTGTGGGTGGGGTGGCGCTTGGCTGGCGGTGTCAGCCAAACGCCAGTCCACACACTCATCAGCTGGTGTGATTGCTGTATCAGGCATGTGGGCGTATGAAAGTGATGGGCCCTTGACTGGCGCTCTGTCGATGCGAATCTTGTAATGTGCTGGGCCCGTGGCTGGCGGCGTGAATGGTCTTGTGCATGTCATGTATGAAAGGTGTGTGAATGGACTGCAAAGTGGTTGGTGCCTTGCCGTGGCTTTACAGCTCACGAGCTATGAGTCATGGTTCAGTTTTTTGGCCTTTCAGTTATTACCAGTGCATTTCACTTTTGTGAAATCTCTTGTTAATAAAATTTCATCTACTGAACCATCACTCACCCTCGTGCCAAATCCAACCAGTATGTGTGGTACAAATGACAAAACCTGCTCCGCTGAAATCAGGCGTCGCAGCACACTTGAGACACGCTAGGTGTCTCAGGTGGGACCCCGATGATGAAGCATACCGCCAACTTGGTTGGTGGGTGAGGGGTCTTTTTCACATAACCTAAGTGCATTTCTTTTCACAATTTTAGTGTTTGGCACATCACAGACGTATGTGGACACATCAAAATTATATATTACAAAACTACCTGTGTTTGGGGGGGAGGGGCCACCTATGTTTTTGGTCCTGGGTGCGGCCTTCATCTAGGAAAACCTACCAAACCCAGACATTTTTTAAAACTAGACACCCCAAGGAGTGCAGGGAGATGTGGCTTGCGTGGATCCCCCAACATTTTCTTACCTAGACGCCTCTGCAAACCGCAAAATTTGCTTAAAAAAGCATATTTTCCTGACTTTTGTTTGTACGATCACCGCTCCAGTACAAATTCATACTCCCCTGCGTTCCCCTCAGTCTCCCAAGTAAAATGACACCTCACTTGTGTGGGTCCCCAAAGCAGAGTCAGCCTAAAGATGTATAAAAGAAGAATATGTCCTTATCAACTCGCTGTGTTATCCCCTCTATCTCTACAAGTTTTTGGCCTTATTCTGTTGCAGGCACCTGGCCCAACCACACAAGTGAGGTATCATTTTTATCGGGAGACTTGGGAGAATGCTGGGTGGAAGGACATTTGTGGCTCCTCTCTGATTCCAGAACTTTCTGTCACCAAAATGTGAGGAAAAAGTGTTTTATTAGCCACATTTTGAGGTTTGCAAAGGATTCTGGGTAACAGAACCTGGTCAGATCTCCACAAGTCACACCATCTTGGATTCCTCTAGGTCTCTAGATTAAAAAAATGCACAGGTTTGGTAGGTTTCCCTAGGTGCTGGCTGAGCTAGAGGCCAAAATCTACAGGTAGGCACTTTGCAAAAAACACCTCTGTTTTCTTTAAAAAAATGTGATGTGTCCATGTTGCGTTTTGGAGCATATCCTGTCACGGGCCCTAGGCCTACCCACACAAGTGAGGTATAATTTTTATTGGGAGACTTGGGGGAACGCTGGGTGGAAGGAAATTTGTGGCTCCTCTCTGATTCCAGAACTTTCTGTCACCAAAATATGAGGAAAATGTGTTTTGTTAGCCACATTTTGAGGTTTGCAAAGGATTCTGGGTAACAGAACCTGGTCAGAGTCCCACAAGTCACACCATCTTGTATTCCCCTACGTCTCTAGATTAAAAAAATGCACAGGTTTAGTAGGTTTCCCTAGGTGCCGGCTGAGCTAGAGGCGAAAATCTACAGGTAGGCACTTTGCAAAAAACACCTCTGTTTTCTGTAAAAAAATGTGATGTGTCCATGTTGCGTTTTGGGGCATATCCTGTCGCGGGCCCTAGGCCTACCCACACAAGTAAGGTATAATTTTTATTGGGAGACTTGGGGGAACACTGGGTGGAAGGAAATTTGTGGCTCCTCTCTGATTCCAGAACTTTCTGTCATCAAAATGTGAGCAAAACGAGTTTTTTTGGCCACATTTTGAGGTTTGCAAAGGATTCTGGGTAACAGAACCTAGTCAGAGCCCCACAAGTCACACCATCTTGAATTCCCCTAGGTCTCTAGTTTTAAAAAAAGCACAGGTTTGGTAGATTTCCCTAGGTGGCGGCTAAGCTAGAGGCCAAAATCTACAGGTAGGCACTTTGGAAAAAACACCTCTGTTTTCTTTAAAAAAATGTGATGTGTCCACGTTGCGTTTTGGGGCATTTCCTGTCGCGGGCGCTAGGCCTACCCACACAAGTGAGGTATCATTTTTATTGGGAGACTTGGGGGAACGCTGGGTGGAAGGAAATTTGTGGCTCCTCTCTGATTCCAGAACTTTCTGTCGCCAAAATATGAGGAAAATGTGTTCTTTTAGCCAAATTTTGAGGTTTGCAAAGGATTCTGGGTAACAGAACCTGGTCAGAGCCCCACAAGTCACACCATCTTGGATTCCCCTAGGTCTCTAGATTATAAAAATGCACAGGTTTGGTAGGTTTCTCTAGCTGCCGGCTGAGCTAGAGGCCAAAATCTACAGGTAGGCACTTTGCAAAAAACACCTCTGTTTTCTTTAAAAAAATGTGATGTGTCCATGTTGCGTTTTGGGACATATCCTGTCGCGGGCCCTAGGCCTACCCACACAAGTAAGGTATAATTTTTATTGGGAGACTTGGGGGAACGCTGGGTGGAAGGAAATTTGTGGCTCCTCTCTGATTCCAGAACTTTCTGTCATCAAAATGTGAGCAAAACAAGTTTTTTTTGCCACATTTTGAGGTTTGCAAAGGATTCTGGGTAACAGAACCTAGTCAGAGCCCCACAAGTCACACCATCTTGAATTCCCCTAGGTCTCTAGTTTTAAAAAATGCACAGGTTTGGTAGATTTCCCTAGGTGGCGGCTAAGCTAGAGGCCAAAATCTACAGGTAGGCACTTTTTGAAAAAACACCTCTGTTTTCTTTAAAAAAATGTGATGTGTCCACGTTGCGTTTTGGGGCACTTCCTGTCGCGGGCGCTAGGCCTACCCACACAAGTGAGGTATCATTTCTATTGGGAGACTTGGGGGAACGCTGGGTGGAAGGAAATTTGTGGCTCCTCTCTGATTCCAGAACTTTCTGTCGCCAAACTATGAGGAAAATGTGTTCTTTTAGCCAAATTTTGAGGTTTGCAAAGGATTCTGGGTAACAGAACCTGGTCAGAGCCCCACAAGTCACACCATCTTGGATTCCCCTAGGTCTCTAGATAGAAAAAATGCACAGGTTTGGTAGGTTTCCCTAGCTGCCGGCTGAGCTAGAGGCCAAAATCTACAGGTAGGCACTTTGCAAAAAACACCTCTGTTTTCTTTAAAAAAATGTGATGTGTCCATGTTGTGTTTTGGGGCATATCCTGTCGCGGGCCCTAGGCCTACCCACACAAGTGAGGTATCATTTTTATTGGGAGACTTGGGGGAACGCTGGGTGGAAGGAAATTTGTGGCTCCTCTCTGATTCCAGAACTTTCTGTCACCAAAATGTGAGCAAAACGTGTTTTTTGGGCCACATTTTGAGGTTTGCAAAGGATTCTGGGTAACAGAACCTAGTCAGAGCCCCACAAGTCACACCATCTTGGATTCCCCTGGGTCTCTAGTTTTCAAAAATGCACAGGTTTGGTAAGTTTCCCTAGGTGGCGGCTAAGCTAGAGTCGAAAATCTACAGGTAGGCACTTTGGAAAAAACACCTCTGTTTTCTTTAAAAAAAAATGTGATGTGTCCACGTTGCGTTTTGGGACATTTCCTGTCGCGGGCGCTAGGCCTACCCACACAAGTGAGGTATCATTTTTATTGGGAGACTTGGGGGAACGCTGGGTGGAAGGAAATTTGTGGCTCCTCTCTGATTCCAGAACTTTCTGTCGCCAAAATATGAGGTAAATGTGTTCTTTTCGCCAAATTTTGAGGTTTGCAAAGGATTCTGGGTAACAGAACCTGGTCAGAGCCCCACAAGTCACACCATCTTGGATTCCCCTGGGTCTCTAGTTTTAAAAAATGCACAGGTTTGGTAGGTTTCCCTAGGTGGCGGCTAAGCTAGAGGCCCAAATCTACAGGTAGGCACTTTTTGAAAAAACACCTCTGTTTTCTTTAAAAAAAATGTGATGTGTCCACGTTGCGTTTTGGGCATTTCCTGTCGCGGGCGCTAGGCCTACCCACACAAGTGAGGTATCATTTCTATTGGGAGACTTGGGGGAACGCTGGGTGGAAGGAAATTTGTGGCTTCTCTCTGATTCCAGAACTTTCTGTCGCCAAAATATGAGGAAAATGTGTTCTTTTAGCCAAATTTTGAGGTTTGCAAAGGATTCTGGGTAACAGAACCTGGTCAGAGCCCCACAAGTCACACCATCTTGGATTCCCCTAGGTCTCTAGATAGAAACAATGCACAGGTTTGGTAGGTTTCCCTAGCTGCCGGCTGAGCTAGAGGCCAAAATCTACAGGTAGGCACTTTGCAAAAAACACCTCTGTTTTCTTCAAAAAAATGTGATGTGTCCATGTTGTGTTTTGGGGCATATCCTGTCGCGGGCCCTAGGCCTACCCACACAAGTGAGGTATCATTTTTATTGGGAGACTTGGGGGAACGCTGGGTGGAAGGAAATTTGTGGCTCCTCTCTGATTCCAGAACTTTCTGTCACCAAAATGTGAGCAAAACGTGTTTTTTGGGCCACATCTTTAGGTTTGCAAAGGATTTTGGGTAACAGAACCTAGTCAGAGCCCCACAAGTCACACCATCTTGGATTCCCCTGGGTCTCTAGTTTTCAAAAATGCACAGGTTTGGTAGGTTTCCCTAGGTGGCGGCTAAGCTAGAGTCGAAAATCTACAGGTAGGCACTTTGGAAAAAACACCTCTGTTTTCTTTAAAAAAAAATGTGATGTGTCCACGTTGCGTTTTGGGGCATTTCCTGTCGCGGGCGCTAGGCCTACCCACACAAGTGAGGTATCATTTTTATTGGGAGACTTGGGGGAACGCTGGGTGGAAGGAAATTTGTGGCTCCTCTCTGATTCCAGAACTTTCTGTCGCCAAAATATGAGGAAAATGTGTTCTTTTAGCCAAATTTTGAGGTTTGCAAAGGATTCTGGGTAACAGAACCTGGTCAGAGCCCCACAAGTCACACCATCTTGGATTCCCCTAGGTCTCTAGATTAAAAAAATGCACAGGTTTGGTAGGTTTCTCTAGCTGCCGGCTGAGCTAGAGGCCAAAATCTACAGGTAGGCACTTTGCAAAAAACACCTCTGTTTTCTTTAAAAAAATGTGATGTGTCCATGTTGCGTTTTGGGACATATCCTGTTGCGGGCCCTAGGCCTACCCACACAAGTAAGGTATAATTTTTATTGGGAGACTTGGGGGAACGCTGGGTGGAAGGAAATTTGTGGCTCCTCTCTGATTCCAGAACTTTCTGTCATCAAAATGTGAGCAAAACAAGTTTTTTTGGCCACATTTTGAGGTGTGCAAAGGATTCTGGGTAACAGAACCTAGTCAGAGCCCCACAAGTCACACCATCTTGAATTCCCCTAGGTCTCTAGTTTTAAAAAATGCACAGGTTTGGTAGATTTCCCTAGGTGGCGGCTAAGCTAGAGGCCAAAATCTACAGGTAGGCACTTTTTGAAAAAACACCTCTGTTTTCTTTAAAAAAATGTGATGTGTCCAAGTTGCGTTTTGGGGCATTTCCTGTCGCGGGCGCTAGGCCTACCCACACAAGTGAGGTATCATTTCTATTGGGAGACTTGGGGGAACGCTGGGTGGAAGGAAATTTGTGGCTCCTCTCTGATTCCAGAACTTTCTGTCGCCAAACTATGAGGAAAATGTGTTCTTTTAGCCAAATTTTGAGGTTTGCAAAGGATTCTGGGTAACAGAACCTGGTCAGAGCCCCACAAGTCACACCATCTTGGATTCCCCTAGGTCTCTAGATAGAAAAAATGCACAGGTTTGGTAGGTTTCCCTAGCTGCCGGCTGAGCTAGAGGCCAAAATCTACAGGTAGGCACTTTGCAAAAAACACCTCTGTTTTCTTTTAAAAAATGTGATGTGTCCATGTTGTGTTTTGGGGCATATCCTGTCGCGGGCCCTAGGCCTACCCACACAAGTGAGGTATCATTTTTATTGGGAGACTTGGGGGAACGCTGGGTGGAAGGAAATTTGTGGCTCCTCTCTGATTCCAGAACTTTCTGTCACCAAAATGTGAGCAAAACGTGTTTTTTGGGCCACATTTTGAGGTTTGCAAAGGATTCTGGGTAACAGAACCTAGTCAGAGCCCCACAAGTCACACCATCTTGGATTCCCCTGGGTCTCTAGTTTTCAAAAATGCACAGGTTTGGTAAGTTTCCCTAGGTGGCGGCTAAGCTAGAGTCGAAAATCTACAGGTAGGCACTTTGGAAAAAACACCTCTGTTTTCTTTAAAAAAAAAATTGATGTGTCCACGTTGCGTTTTGGGACATTTCCTGTCGCGGGCGCTAGGCCTACCCACACAAGTGAGGTATCATTTTTATTGGGAGACTTGGGGGAACGCTGGGTGGAAGGAAATTTGTGGCTCCTCTCTGATTCCAGAACTTTCTGTCGCCAAAATATGAGGAAAATGTGTTCTTTTCGCCAAATTTTGAGGTTTGCAAAGGATTCTGGGTAACAGAACCTGGTCAGAGCCCCACAAGTCACACCATCTTGGATTCCCCTGGGTCTCTAGTTTTAAAAAATGCACAGGTTTGGTAGGTTTCCCTAGGTGGCGGCTAAGCTAGAGGCCAAAATCTACAGGTAGGCACTTTTTGAAAAAACACCTCTGTTTTCTTTAAAAAAAATGTGATGTGTCCACGTTGCGTTTTGGGGCATTTCCTGTCGCGGGCGCTAGGCCTACCCACACAAGTGAGGTATCATTTCTATTGGGAGACTTGGGGGAACGCTGGGTGGAAGGAAATTTGTGGCTTCTCTCTGATTCCAGAACTTTCTGTCGCCAAAATATGAGGAAAATGTGTTCTTTTAGCCAAATTTTGAGGTTTGCAAAGGATTCTGGGTAACAGAACCTGGTCAGAGCCCCACAAGTCACACCATCTTGGATTCCCCTAGGTCTCTAGATAGAAACAATGCACAGGTTTGGTAGGTTTCCCTAGCTGCCGGCTGAGCTAGAGGCCAAAATCTACAGGTAGGCACTTTGCAAAAAACACCTCTGTTTTCTTCAAAAAAATGTGATGTGTCCATGTTGTGTTTTGGGGCATATCCTGTCGCGGGCCCTAGGCCTACCCACACAAGTGAGGTATCATTTTTATTGGGAGACTTGGGGGAACGCTGGGTGGAAGGAAATTTGTGGCTCCTCTCTGATTCCAGAACTTTCTGTCACCAAAATGTGAGCAAAACTTGTTTTTTGGGCCGCATTTTTAGGTTTGCAAAGGATTTTGGGTAACAGAACCTAGTCAGAGCCCCACAAGTCACACCATCTTGGATTCCCCTGGGTCTCTAGTTTTAAAAAATGCACAGGTTTGGTAGGTTTCCCTAGGTGGCGGCTAAGCTAGAGTCGAAAATCTACAGGTAGGCACTTTGGAAAAAACACCTCTGTTTTATTTTAAAAAAAATGTGATGTGTCCACGTTGCGTTTTGGGGCATTTCCTGTCGCGGGCGCTAGGCCTACCCACACAAGTGAGGTATCATTTTTATTGGGAGACTTGGGGGAACGCTGGGTGGAAGGAAATTTGTGGCTCCTCTCTGATTCCAGAACTTTCTGTCGCCAAAATATGAGGAAAATGTGTTCTTTTCGCCAAATTTTGAGGTTTGCAAAGGATTCTGGGTAACAGAACCTGGTCAGAGCCCCACAAGTCACACCATCTTGGATTCCCCTGGGTCTCTAGTTTTCAAAAATGCACAGGTTTGGTAGGTTTCCCTAGGTGGCGGCTGAGCTAGAGGCCAAAATCTACAGGTAGGCACTTTGCAAAAAACACCTCTGTTTTCTTTAAAAAAATGTGATGTGTCCACGTTGCGTTTTGGGGCATTTCCTTTCGCGGGCGCTAGGCCTACCCACACAAGTGAGGTATCATTTTTATCGAGAGACTTGGGGGAACATAGATTAGCAAAACAAGTGTTATTGCCCCTTGTCTTTCTCTACATTTTTTCCTTCCAAATATAAGAGAGTGTGTAAAAAAGACATCTATTTGAGAAATGCCCTGTAATTCACATGCTAGTATGGTCACCCTGGAATTCAGAGTTGTGCAAATAACCACTACTCCTCAACACCTTATCTTGTGCCCATTTTGGAAATACAAAGGTTTTCTTGATAGCTATTTTTCACTCTTTATATTTCAGCAAATGAATTGCTGTATACCCTGTATAGAATGAAAACGCACTGCAGGGTGCAGCTCATTTATTGGCTCTGGGTACCTAGGGTTCTTGATGAACCTACAAGCCCTATATATCCCAACAACCAGAGGAGTCCAGCAGACGTAACAGTATTTTGCTTTCGAACATCTGACATTGCAGGAAAAAGTTACAGAGTAAAACGTAGAGAAAAAGTGCTGTTTTTTTCACCTCAATTTCAATATTTTTCTTTTTCAGTTGTTATTTTCTGTATGAAACTCTTGTAGGAGCTACACAAATGACCCCTTGCTGAATTCAGAATTTTTTCTACTTTTCAGAAATGTTTAGGTTTCTGGGATCCAGCATTGGTTTCACACCCATTTCTGTCACTGACTGGAAGGAGGCTGAAAGCACACAAAAATGTAAAAATGGGGTATGTCCCAGTAAAATGCCAAATTTGTTTGTTCCTGAAAGCTGGGAAGCTGGTGATTTTAGCACCGCAAACCCTTTGTTGATGCCATTTTCAGGGAATAAACCACAAGCCTTCTTCTTCAGCCACTTTTTCTCATAATTTTGAAAAACCCGAAATGTTCACTGTATTTTGGCTAATTTCTTGGCCTCCTTCAGGGGAACCCACAAAGTCTGGGTACCTCTAGAATCCCTAGGATGTTGGGAAAAAACCACGCAAATTTGGCGTGGGTAGCTTATGTGGACAAAAAGTTATGAGGGCCTAAGCGCGAACTGCCCCAAATAGCCAAAAAAAGGCCTGGCACAGGAGGGGGAAAAGGCCTGGCAGCGAAGGGGTTAAAGTGCTATCTGTAGCACTACCAAGTACGATTAAGATGGCGGGGGAAATTAACAATAGCTTGACTGATGAGACGTGTATTGGCTGGCACGTGATGAGTAGAATCACATGAGCCATGGAATTTCGTTACTCATAGCGGCAGCCACCTTGACACTAAAATGCCTTCACGTTATCATCTAGGGCAGAGGTCTTCAATCTGGGGGTCGGGACCCCCAGGGGGGCCGTGGAGTCCTGGAAAGGGGGTCGCGCATTCACCCACCGATCCTCAAAATGCCTCAGCTGAACTTTAATTTGAGTCTCCTCTGCTGTGAAAGCCGCACAGACAGCTAAGGAGACCTTCCCAGGGTGTCTGCTTCCTGAATGAAATGCAAATGTGCTCTATGAGCACATCTGCAAATGTAAAAGATGCTTGGGAGCAGCTTTCAATGTTCGAATCACTCAAAGCTTTGGGAGGACAAATATTTATTATTTTTGAGGGGTAATGCAAAGAGTTGACAACTGTGCTGTGAAGTGTGTTCTTTTAATTGTAATTGTATTTCCACAGTGCTTACTTCACCTAGAGGTGTTGAAGGGACATCTATTAAAAAAAAAGGTATTGCATATGCTCTGATATTACTTAAATCTACATTTTGGAACCACAGTTTTATCTTAAACCTTTTTGTAGTGGCATATCTTATACTGTGTGTAATGCAAGTATAAAATAATGCCTTACATATTCACAGTGCGTTCTGTCACAGGCTGTGACCTCATGGCACTAACAATACACAAGTCACTTTTCTTAACTGCACTAACCAAGATTTAGTTCTGTTGCTCTCTGGTTACACACATACCTCTGCAGTGCACTAACTAATAGAGGTTTCATAATGCATTACTGTGCATTTCCCAGTGAGTAACAACTTTCTTTCATTTATTTTTCATTTAAGCTGGCTGTTATTTTATGTGTAACTACCTGACGGTGAAAGACTTTAAAAAAACGTAGAGAATATTTTGGGTTTATTTATGAGAGGCTTGTGCTGCTGAAGCATCACTTTTTTTGACGCTCCAGCGGCACAAGCCTCTCAATCATACCTAAGAGGTGACGCAAAGCCACCCTGAGTGGCTTTGAATGGCCTTGTAGATATGGAGAAAGGCATAGCAGTACAAGCCGGCGCATTGCCTTACTTTGCGTCAAGGAGGTGTTCCACGGGCGTTGTGGTGGGTGTTCCCATGCAACACCCATGGATTTTGACACTGCCCCAGATTTACAAAATCATGTAAACTGGAACAGTGCCAAAACCTTACGCCTCCCCAGAGCAGGCATAATGAGCAGAAATGTTTTAATTTCTCATGTTTTTTTTCTCTTTCCATGTGTGTTGCATTCTGCGCACATATAGAAAGAGGTACAATGCCTCTCTGGATTGTTTTTGTGCCAGAAGGTGCCCCTTCCTGCACAAATACAATCCTGCCTATGTTGGCACTAGGCAACAATTGTGCGCCAGTGCAGAGGGAAAGGACAGAAATGTACTGTATTTCATAAACACGGTCCATTCTTCCCCTTTTGTATTGGCGTAGGGCAGTGTAGCAAGAAGACTTTCAGCACTGCCCCACGTCAATTCCTCATAAATTATTACCTTTGTTTTTAGCCACACCCTTGACCACGCCCCCACACTCACTGACCTTTGGTTTGATAAACAATGTTTAATATTATTTCCTCACAGTAAAAATGATTTGCTGTGGGAAATGGTGACGTTTATTATTGTTGTTGATGATGAGGCATACCTGGTTCTAGAAATTTTTATCAGAAGGGGGTCCTTACACCTACAAATTTTTAAGAGGGGGTCCTGGCATCAAAAAGTTTGAAGAGCTCTGATCTAGGGTGTCTTCGGCAGGCAACGAGTGGCTCTGAAGGTAATGCTGGATTTTGACAAAGTGGCCATCTCCCTGTCCCCATCACCTTTCCTCCCTTGCCCCTCAACACCTACAAGGGGAAACACTGTTGCTAACAAAACTAGAGATACCTCTTGGTACTGACAAAATTTAAAACAACGGGAGCACAATGCGATCTCTGGAGCGCATGGTTAATTAAGATACAGGGTGGGGGCCTACACATGCTTTTTTTGAAGCGAGAGGGGGGCGTAGAGGTTAGCAATAGGAGACAACTTTGAGGTTGAATTCATGGAAAATATCTGAGACTGAGATTAGATAATGGGCTGTAATAGGAGAGGGGGTAATAGATATGGGGCTTTTACGGAAATTACCAATGGCTATATCTTGCACGAGGCTGCTGAATAAGAACTGGGATATAAATCTATAGCAGGAGATACTGGCTAACTCTTTTTATGTAAGTACAGTGTGCGACGAAAGGGCAACGTACCGACTCCTACACTGGGTTTGGAATAATGATAATGAAACTCGGGTAAGGGATGGTGATTACTTTTATTTTCTTTAGTGTTGATGGTGTGCCCTGCACAGTTTTGCACTGTCTTTTGGTGGCACATTGGGTGTATGTATAGCCATGGGCTTCGACACAAATGTTTTACGAAGTGAAGAAGATGATCGACTCGGGGAAGTCTTTTTCTTAATGTTGCTACAATAATGATATCAGTGTGTTTGTAGGCAGCCCTGTGGAGCATCTTTACTAATGGCAAGCATGGCCTGAATATTTATTGATCGTCTTCATCTATTCACAGACCAGGAGGCTCTGTACAAGGGATCAGTATCCCAAGGAAGGCCAGTGACCCAAAGGGGCAATTGAATGGCTGAAACATGTTGATACCAGCAGCGATGGTGCCAGGGATGTAGGTTCCTGGGTACACCCCATTGTAATTATTTTAACCCTGCCAAGAGGTACCCATAATAAAATTGCGAAGGCACCTTCTTAGACAGGTTTAACATTGTTTTGCAGTGTGGATTCCTCTTAAATCAAAAAAATGTAGCACTCAACCCTGAGCATCGTTCTGCGTTTGGGTGTGTTAGCAGCTCTATGGTGAAGCATGGCGATATTTAGTGGGCGAGGGCAATTTGAAAAAATCCTATGGGCTTTCCACTAAGGATTTCTTCCCTGTGAATCTTGATCACAGAATATGTTCTTTCCCATTTTCTGTGTGTTGAATTGAACTATTTTGGGAGGTCTGGGAAAGCATACACCTCTCATCTCTCTTATTTTGTGTATTTAAAGTAATCGTTTTGCCCAGTCTTTTTTAATACACATAAGTCACCCCGACAGTAGGCCTTAAATAGCTTAAAAGGAGGGGTACAGTGTATTTAAAAAGTAGGACATGCACCTCTGAGTTTTATATGTCCTGGTAGTGAAAAAATGTTACTACTGCAAAGCCTACCTCACCCATTGACTACCATCTTAGTTATCTTATTACATTTATTAACGTGTAATTTCCAAATCAGAGCAGAAACCAGTTCATGTTTGGTGTCTTTGGAACTGTAATGAAAAATCCTAACTAATAGCAGATTTTAAATAACGATTTTGAAAATGCCACTTTTAGAAAGTTGGCATTTTCTGTGTCTGCAGCCTGTCTCTGATCACATAACGGGGAGTAGATGACAGTTGGGCTTTGTGTTTTTCTCCCAGACAGTCACACACAATAGAGAGATTAAACATGCCTCGATGTGACATAACTGGCACATACGTATATCTGAATAGGCTGTTGCCTGCCTCCACAAAAAGGGCTGCATATCCCCTGTAGTTAGCCTGGAGCCAGTGAAGGGAAGGCAGGATGCATGGAGACTTCAATGGGGAAACCTCTAGAAGCTTCTCCCCCACTTCAAAGGCACAATTCTGTGTATATATTGGACCTCAGACACCAATTCTTCTGTACATTTCTGGACCTGTGGATACTCTGCCAGGGCAAGTGACTGCTGTGCTGCTGAAAGACTACCACTTTTCTGAACTATTGCCTTGCTGTGCTGCTGGTTTTTTATGTTTACCTGCTGCCCTTTTGGCTGACTGAGAAGGACTGAACCTGCATATCTTGAACCCAGAACCCCAAAGTGCAAAAACATTACTTGACTGCAATGCATCCTTGAAGCTGGACTTTGCATCTCAAGCCCTCATTGAGGGGATCTTCAATGATGATGCAGCAGGACATCACATCACAGCCTCTCCACATGTTGGAAGTGATGCATTGCTTAAGCTGTGCGAAGCATCTTCGAAGTAGATCCTCGCAATGCTCCGCAAACCAGTATTTGAAGTACTCTGCTCAGCCGGCCTGTAGCTGGACCACACTCTATGGCCTAACTTCTGACTTTGTCCTGGTCAGACATGATCATATATTAACAGTTAGCGCTTTAGGGGCCAGATGTATCAAGCTCCTGGTTTGCATTTCTTAAATAGCAAATTTTAAGAAATCACTATTTAAGAAATGCAAAATGGGATGTATCAAAATTGCGAGTCAGTAATAGTGATTTCTTAAAATTCACAAAAAAAATAGCGAATTGGTATTTGCAAATCACAAATTGCAAAAACGGAAAACCAGAACTGCCTGATGACATCACAACCAGGATGTGAGTCAGCCCATGCTGTTTCCAGGAGCCACACCCACAGGAGCAGGCAAAGATACACAGCCCAGCACCAGGGAGCCAGCCTTGTGAGCCAGCCAGGACCAAACAGCAACACGGCCACTGATGGGAATGTGAAGGAGAAAGGTGACAGGAAGCGCAAGCTCAAAGTCAGTGAGCAGGAATTGGAGGTGCTCATTGAGGAGGTGGACAGGAACCACAACAAACTTTTTGGGAAGAACTCACTCCAGGTACCTGAAAGTGAGAAGAGGAAACTGTGGTCAGACATCCAGACCAAAATATACACAGTGAACGTTGCGCAGTGCACCGATGAGGAGATACGCAAGCAATGGTACGACTTGTGTTCCCATGCCAAAGAGAGGGTAATTAGCAGGCTAAGGGAGGCAAGGAGCACCGGAGGAGGACCATCCACCCAGACACCATCCGCACCTATGGAAGACATGGTGGAGTCCACACTGCTTCCTGAAGATGTCAGTGGTATCACTAACATTGACACCTCAGGGACACCCAGCACCAGCAAAGGTAAGGGCAGTAGTGATGTGTTTCCCCATATGTGTATGTACAAATGTCCCCTAGAAAATAGCTATTAGCATGATTCAGTGTGATAAGTAGTCCATGCCATATTTTACATACGACGCAACAATGCCTTATGGGAGTGGTAGTCCACACCCCTAAAGTGAAACTACCACATAACTAGCAAGATAGTGTTCAGCCAAATAGAGAAACAACACAAAAGACTCTTAGTGATACTATGTCAGTGTACATTTAATACTATTATGCAACGATTTTTTAAATAATCAAAAATGACATGCTGCACTTTGTCGTTGTAGATGTTCCGGGCTCAGACGCAGCAGAAGGTGGAAATGGGGGGATAGCGAAACACAGCCACAGTTCGACTCAACCACCAGTGAGTCCTTCATTATTGCACCAACTAGACGCAGGGCAAGATTGTTTCTTCTCCCAGAGTATAACCTGGACTCTGATGAAACACCAACAACACCAACAAGCACCACAACAGCAGCAAACCCCACAATCACCTCAACTGCATCCTCCTTAACACCCGCTCTGTCCACAAGCACGCCATCGAGCTTTGGGACCTACTCACCACAAACTCTCCCGACATCGCCTTCCTCAGTAAAACATGGATGAACTCCTCATCAGAACCCGACATCGCCATAGCCATCCCAGAAGGATACAAAATTACCTGTAGAGACCACACCAACAAACCAGGAGGAGGAAGCACCATAATACACAAAAACTCCATCAGGATTTCCACCAACACCAACGACACCCTAGAAAACGCAGAGCACCTACACTTTCAGGTACACATCAACACCACCCTAAGAGAAACCATCGTCTACAGACCACCAGGACCCCACCCTCCATTCTGTGACACCATCGCCAACACTATCAGCTCCCACGCCCTCACCTCCACAGACTACCTACTCCTTGGTGACCTTAACTTTCACCTGGAAAGCACCCACGACTGCAACTCCACTGCCCAGCTGGACAACCTCACAAACCTCGGCCTCAAGCAACTGGTCACCTCACCCACCCACTCAGCCGGACACACGCTAGACACCATCTTCACCTCCAGCAGCCACATCGCCTTCACTCACATCACCGAACTCCACTGGACTGACCACCACTGCGTCCATTTCTCCTTCCTGAAACCCCCCAGCTACAACCAACAACATCCTACTCCTACCGCAAGTGGAACAAGATCTCCAAAGAACAATTAATCGCCAACCTCGCACTAGCCCCACCTCCCAGTACCAACGACCCCAATGCCGCCGCTCTCAACCTCACACAATGGCTAGAAACATGCGCAGACTCCCTCGCCCCATTCAAAATAAACAACAACACCCGCACGATCAAGACCGCCCCCTGGTTCACCACAGAACTTCATTCCTCCAAACGAGAATGCCGAAAAAGTTAGAAACCCTGGCGCCAAGAACCCTCAATGAGCAACTTCTCCGCCCTCAAATCAGCCATGTGCAAACATCACCAACTCATCCAAACCTGCAAACAATCCTTCTACAAAGAACGTATAGACAACACACACAACAACAAGCAACTTTTTGCCATCATCAAAGAACTCACCATACCAAAACCCTGCACCATCGACCCTCCACACTCCCAAGACCTCTGCAACTCCCTCTCCAACTACTTCTACCGCAAGATAGAGAGACATACATGACAGCTTCACATCGTCATCACCCACCATCACCACCACTGACACAACCAACACCACTACACCCTGCCGCACCATTGTACTGAACACCTGTACCCCCACCAATGATGAAGAAGTTGGCAAAACCATGAGCTCCATCCACCTAGGCTCCCTTACAGACCCTTGCACCCACCACATCTTCAACAAGGCCAGCCAAATCATCGCTCCCCAGCTCCAGGCTGTCATCAACAGTTCCTCCAAGACTGCAACCTTCTCAGATATTTGGAAGCACGCCAAAGTCAATGCTCTTCTCAAAAAACCCAAAGCAGACCCTGAAGACCTCACACACTACTGACCCATCTCTCTACTCCCCTTCCCCGCAAAGGTCATAAAGAAGATAGTAAACATACAACTGTCTCACTTCCTAGAAGACAATAACATTCTCAACGTCTCCCAGTCTGGATTCCGCAAACACCACAGCACCGAGACCACCCTCATCGCCTGTACAGATGGCATCAGGACCAGATTGGACAAGGGCGAGACCGTCACACTCATCCTCCTAGACTTCTCTACAGCTTTTGACACAGTATGCCACCAAACCCTCCGCACACGCCTCTTCGATGCCGGAACTTGCCACAAAGCCCTGGACTTGCTCACCTCCTTCCTCTCCGAAAGAACCCAAAGAGTTTGCCTCCCTCCTTTCTGGTCTACAGCCACCAAGACCATCTGCTGGGTCCCCCAAGGATCCTCCCTCAGCCCCACCTTTTTTAATATCTACATGGCTCCTCTTGCCAACATCATCTGCCCCCACAGCCTCACCATCATTTCATACGCTGACGATACCCAGCTCATCATCTCCCTCACGAGGAACCCATCTACTGCCAAGAAAAACCTACACGCCGGACTCCTTGCCATCGCTAACTGGATGACAGCAAGCCACCTCAAATTGAACTCAGAAAAAAACAAGATCATCATCTTCGGCCCCAACAAGACAGCATGGAACGACTCTTGGTGGCCCACCACTCTTGGACCACCCCCAATACCCACCACCCATGCACGCAATCTTGGCATCATGTTGGACTCATCTCTCTCCGTGACTCAGCAAATCAACGCCATATCATTCTACTGCTTCAACACCCTTCGCATGCTACGCAAGACTTTCAAATGAATTATTTTAGAAACAAGAAGAATGGTCACTCACGCCCTCTTAAGCAGCAGACTGGACTACGGCAATGCCCTCTACGTAGGGACCACAGCCGAGGTTCAGAGACAACTCCAGCGAATCCAGAACGCAGCCGCACGTCTCATCCTCAACCTCCCCCGCCACAAACACTTCCGAATCAACTTCCACAAATCAACTCGACAGCTCCGCTCTGCCGCCCTCGCTACAGTCCCCTGCATCCAACGCAACACCTCCGGTGGCAGATCTTTCTCCCAGCACGCCGCCAGACCTGGAACTCCCTCCCCCCCAACCTATGCAAGACCCAGGACCTCCTAACCTTCGGAAAGCACCTTAAAACATGGCTTTTCGAGCAGTAAGCTCCCTCCACCCCAGCACCTTGAGACCCTACCAGGTGAGTAGTGCGCTTAAGAAATTTGTTTGATTGATTGATGAAATGCCGGATGAAGTACCCACACCACCCCCAGAGGTTAGATTCACAGTAAGACAGCAGATTCACAGTAAGACAGCAGTCCCTGCCCCAGCGTCAGTCCACTTCCCAGGAGGTGTCACGATGCAGGTAGACAGTGCCCTGATGAAGGAGAGGGCCCATCACTCTTTGGCTGCCTTGAAGCTTCCATGCTGAAAGTGCAGCATCTGCACTGTAAACACATGAGGTCAATGCACAGGCAGTTGGTGTCTCACAATGGCAACATGGGAGTAATGCACAAGCAGTTGGAGTCTCTTAATGAAAACATGTGCAAGCTTCATGAGGGACAACAAACAGCAGCAGAAAACACAAAGAAGATGACAAATGGCATTAGGGAACTCTGCAATGTGATTCAGCAGGAGCGTGTCACCCACCGCAGGTGACATCACCAATTGATGGGCAGGTTGGATGGGTTCTGCAGATCTGCCAATTGGCTCGCTACCTCAACTGCCTTGATATCACTACATGCTGTGGGCATACAAGTGGAGATGGCACATTGCAGTCGCGAGGTTGCACGAGGATTGGTGAAAATAACCAATGTTTTTGGAGACAATGCAGATAGCACGGAGTGCTACAAACAGCAAACTCTGAGGAGCTCTATAGCCTCAGCAGTCTCACAGCCCCTGTGTTGGATCCTAGGCATCACAGCACCAGACAAAGTACTGTCTTTGAACCTGCTACAAGGGGTGCCACTGAGGCCAAATGAGCACTCAGGTGGATTGTGTGGACATAGGAAGTGATGATGAGGGGTGTAGGGGGCCAGCTTAACCTGTAGCAAAAAAGTTATACTATGATGCTAATAGTGTGATACTGTTACTTGCACCGGTTTGCGTATAGTGCATAGCTAGGTCCTAATCACACATATATTACCTGAAGTAAAGGCAATAAAGATGCTACCTACAGCAATACATATAATAGACATGGTATAGTCATTACTTACATCAGAAATGGTTGCACGTGATGTCACTGCTTCTGTCTACTGGGTGAAGGGGTGGCAACGGATCACTATCCTCATGTGAGTCCGGCTCTGTGGGTTCTACAGGTATGCCCCTCGTAGCAATGTTGTGCAACATAGCACATGTAGCCACGATCTTGCATGTTGTTTCAGGGCTGTATTGTAGTGCACCGCCACTCTTGTGGATGCATCTAAAGCGGCTCCTCAGCAGGCCTAAGGTCCTCTCCACAACACTGCAAGTTGCCCTGTGAGTAGCATTATACCTCCGTTCGGCTGGCGTTGCAGGACTCAGGTAGGGTGTCAGTACGAATGCCAGCACGGCATAGGCACTGTCTCCAGGAATGACATGAGAGTAAAATTAATACCTGTTATACGTGACGTCACATTTACATCAATGCGACATTGTCAACTATTACATTACCCAGTAGATATCCTTCGCCAAACTCCCCAGCTAGTAGTCTTGTGTAAATTCCACTGTGCCGAAAGAGTCATGTGTGCTACCTGGATATCTGGCCAAAAGATCGGTTATAATGTTGGAGGCATTGCTAATTACTTGTATGTTCATGGAATGTGAATTTTTACAGTCCGATAAACATACTCTGTGGCCGATGTGGACAGATATCTACATGTGTCCCATTGATGGCGCCTATTACATGTGGGGATCGGGCAATCTGGTCGAAATCAAATTTTGCCTGTAGTAATTCCTGTGGGGTGTTGGGGAATATTATGTGCTGTTGAATTTTGCTCAGCATGGCATTGAAAAATGCATTGAAAAATCGTGAGAGGGCACTCTGTGAGACCCCTCTAGCTGCTGCTATAACCCCTTCATAGCTCCCTGAGGCTAATAGGTACAGGGAGCATAATACCTGCACATGGGTGGGTATACTATTGGTCCTGTGTGTGGTGCGCTGCAATATGGGTTGTAGATCATCTATCAGGTCAAGCATCATGGCTGAGCTTAATCTGTACTTCTCATATATCTCCTCCTCTGTCTGGTCAAAAAGAGTTATGGGCACTCTAGAAATGCACTCCTGTCTCCTCCTCCCTCTCCTCAAACCTGCCAGGATCCTCATCCTCCTTGCCATCATGTAGAGTGCGGCCATTGTAGAAAAGGGGCTGAGTCATTCTGGGCCTCTTGATATAGGTTGCACCTGGTTACCACCTGATTTCACTTCGTGGTAAATTGCATGTGCAAAAGGCCATTCTGCGAATAATCGCTATTCGCGAATTTTTGATACATAGCATTGCGAGACGGAATTTGTGTGACGCAATCTGCGTATCGCAAATAGCGACATGATTTTGCAGAGTACTATCTGCGATTCGCAAATCTAGGTCGCAATTTGAGTTACACAGATTGAGATTCCCTAAATCATGTCGCTATTTGCGATACACAGATTGCGACAAGCAAATTCATGTCACAGTTGCAAGGAATCGCTATTTTAGCGATTCCTTATGTTTGCACTTCAGATGCCTTTCATACATCTTGAAAGGCATTTTTGCATTGGCAAACAACTGAATTTCGCGATTCGCACCGTTTGCGAATGCAAAAATGTTTGATACATCTGGCCCTACATCTTTCAAAAAAGACCTTAAATAGGGTAAAAGAAGTATTCTTTTGGAAGTTGTGAAATTGTTTATTACTATGCAAACAAGAAGCAAAACAATAAATTTGAAACCATTTTATTAAAATGAAATAATGTTAAATGTTTTTTTTTTACATTTTCAAACGATTCATTTTTGAGACATCCAAACGAAATGTTCTTATAATGTTGTAGAATTTTGGTCTCCCATTGTATGGCACGTTCAACACTGAGTAGTTGGCTCAGTCCACCCTAGGACTTGCATTGATTGTTGGTGTCTTTGCAATTTATATCCCATATTACACTTCTTGTGTTCTACTTGGCCTTCTTAAAAAGGACATCGTCCTTTTGGCCACTAAGTGGGCTTGAAGGTACTTTAAGTAATTGATTATGAACACTTGGTTAAAACAGCAGGTACGTGTCTTTATCAAGGAAGAATATCCGGTGAAGAAGGTCTCCAGGGTGCAACTTTAAAGAATACTGCTCAAAATTATCTTTTGTTTAAAGTCTTATAAAACGTCATACAAAGCAGCAGGAGAACAATTTCATAGCATACGAGACAGAGAACGTTCCCTTTATATGAAAGTTAAATGGTCCCAAATCTCAAAATGCATCAATCAGGCTTATTACTACATGACAACAAGCAGAATGTTCTGTATACCAGGCAGGTCTGCAAAGCAGAGTTGACGTGTTAGGAATATGAATTATAATATCTGTTTCAGTCTCAGAACAGGATGTTTCAAACAAATGCTAAGTGTCCAGCATTATACCTGTGGGGATCATTGATTGATCAGAAAGCATCTGGAACCAGTAGTGAATCATCTGCACATTCAAATATAATATCTGGTTTATAATGCTGAAATCATACTCTTCACTTTTATGATGTAATTTACGAATATCGGCGTTTATTCTCAATCTCGTACATCCTGCCGCCCTGCCTCCGTGAAAAGGAAGTAAGGTGAAAAAGGTCACTCCTTTTTCATATTGATGAAAAGTGTCCTCGCCAGTCTCACTCAGTAAACTGGCAGAATATATGGTAGGCACAATGTCGATATTGTCGATATATGTAAATATTTTTGGGTCTAAAGCTCAAATGCAAAAAACAGTGATAGATACTTAAATATAGACGTACCATACTTAACGACTTAACTCCATATCTATCTATCTATCTATCTATCTATCTATCTATCTATCTATCTATCTATATTTTACATAGATCCAAAAGACTAAGGGCCTGATTAGGAGTTTGGGGGATTAGATGACCTATCTGCTGAAATCCGACAGTGAGGTTGCCGCCATACAGGCTGCCTCACCACTGAACCGATTATGACTTTCCTGCTTGGCTGACTGGCAGAAATCTAGGTTTCCACCCATCAGCCCAGTGGGAAAGTGGCAGCAGCATTGCTCTTAGCTTGTAATCAAGCTGACGGCAATGCTGCCGCCCACAGGGGGCACCAGCAGCCTGTGAGGATTGCGGGGGTGCTGGGAAGGGGGACCCATACACTGCCTGTGACAAGTACATGGGCATTGCAGGGGCCCAACTGTGGCCTCCTTGCACCTGTTCTCTGCCAGCCTTCTTAATCAGCAGGGCGGTGCTGCATGCAGCGCCAACCTGGCTGATTCCAACCTCCACCACCATCAGCCCATCGGGATCATCAATCCTGGTGGAGACGGCGGTACTGAGGCAGTCTGACCACCAGGGTTGTACTGTGGCAGTCTGACCACCACAGCAGCAGCGGTCCTGACCATCACTGCGAGGCTGGCATTCGCAAGAGTGCCAGCCTCATTATGAGGCTCTTAGTTTCTAATCATCCCAACATCACATACAAAAAAGCAGTCTGTCTGGTGAAATGGTAGTTCACAGCTACTTCTCAACCTCAAAAACAGGAAAAAAAAATTGGTTGAAGAAACCTGGCTTTTATAAATGTCAGAAGTGCAAAGCGTGCAAGATTGGTCAAAATACCCCATCTGTCAAACCTATGGATAGGACAGAACGACAAATAGGAGAATGTATATATAGTGAAACTAACACATGGTGTACATGTAGGAATACAGATGTTGGAAAAGATACATAGGGAGTACAGTAAATAAAGTGAAACTGTGCATCTCACAGCACTTAAGAGTGATCTCAAACAAAGATTACACCTATTTGATGGCAAAACATGATTGTGAAGAACACAGAGGAGGCTTGAACATATTTCAGTATTATGAAATCCAGCATGTCCCAACCAACCCGAGAGGCAGGACCAAGAACTATCATTAAGAAGGCTGTAGTCAAGATGGATCATCACAGCTGCGACAGAAACCCCTTGGAGCCTTATTACTGATGCTGAGCTTCATGTGTGTATATGATGTAGACAAAGGGTCATGGGGGTAGATGACTCAATTAGTCTGCCAGGTCAGAAGAAAATGGTTGTGCTTTTTCCTCTAGTAAAGGATGAATTAAGATATTAATATCGGTAACAAATTACACTGGCAAGCGAGCTCGGCAGTTGTTAACAGATAAATCGGTACTTTACCAAGTCTATGATCAACAATTGTGAATAATTTTAAATTAGATCATAGAGGTGGAAGTGCAAGTAGCTGTGCACTACACAATAGAGACTTCACTGTGTGTGTGTTTGTTAATTTTTTAACATGTTCCATGTTTGAAAAAACAAGAGGTACTTTACCGGAATTTATTATATTTCTTACAATATTAGATTCTGAAGAATGAGAGGTGCTTTACCTGAACTTAATTTTGATCATTTTAATAACTTTGGAGATTGTTCACTCACAGTGAAGAACTGCAGGCACAACGGCTTTCCTTGCAAGCACTGCCTTTTTAAAGTTTGCTAAAATGCTAGCTACAAATAGAGGAAAATGCAAGAGATGATGTATTTTTATCAGGCTTTTATTGCACATATGAGACTTTAATAGTGCTGCTCTGGTCTAGTCTCTGTTTTTATTTTTAGTTGGTGAGGGTAAATTAGGCGGTGGTCCCCTTTAAATAGACACTCTGTAATGCACCTCTATGGCCCAGTTGAAAGCTTATGCCGAAACGTGTAGGCTGTTTGTCTCTTGAGCATTTGCACTTTTGCCATGAATTTGAAAAAGTAAAAAGGACATCTTTTGGATTCCTACTGGATTGTGCCGTTCCTTGCTTCTTCCACCAGATGGATGGATTCATCTAGTGGGGGTTGCCACTAGGTAAGTATAGTTAGGACCTAGTTTCTATTGTAAAAGCTGTTTTTTGGTTGTCTATATCCCTGGTGCCACTTGATGAATCTTCACAAAAATGTCCAAAAGATTTCGACAGTCACGTGGGCTGCTGTCTGGAAGCTTTGGGGTGATCCATGAAGCGGGGGCCGAGATAAAGGTAGGTATGAAGTTTAGTATGTTTCAAATGTTAATTCCCATAGGAAAAATTGAACAGTGATAGTGCAAAAACCACTGCACAGAGTTACTCCAAATTTGGGAATAAGGTAGTTCTTGGTCCAGAAAGAGTCCTTTATGCTATTTGTTGTAAATGTGTTCAGTACTTCTTGAGAAATTAAAGGAAATCCAAATTTGTGTATGTTTAGGGACGCAAAGGATTTGCAACCCCTCCTGATCTCGTGCTGAGATCCGATTGGCTGCCAACACTTTAACAAGGAAGTGTTGGCAGCCATATTGGGACTCGGCTTGAGCTGAGTCCCAGAAAAAAAAGTTTAAAAAAAGAAAAGGGGTTGGGGTAGAGACACCTTGACACCCTGACCCCTTAGTTCCTCGGGGCTCAAAAGCATTTTTTTTAAAACATTCGGTGGGAGTTATTAAAATAATAAATTAAGCCCAGGCTCCTGCGCCTTATTTTTTTTAAGCCATCCGATAGGCCAAGTCCCAGGGGCATTGTTTCAAAGTAATAGGGGGCCACCCCCCTACCCTAGGGACCACCACCTCTCCAGGGCAATATGTTTTAATTCTGTGAGGGAGGCCCGTTGGTCTTCCCACAGCCCCGGGGACCACCACCTCCCTGAGGATCCAACTTATTGGGATGCGGCCCCCCCACACGCCCAGGAATGGTACTTCTATAGGGCTTTAATCAGAAATAATTCAGGGGTGCCTGCACCCCCACAGCCCCAGAGACAACCACCTCCCCAGGATATTCATAATATTGTGTGCAGTGGTTCACGTGGCACCCCAGCAGTCCCAGGGACCACCACCTGCCCGGAGCTATATTAAAAATAATCATAGGTGGTCCGTTTCTGACCCACTTAGCCCCAGGGACCACCACCTCCTTGGAAATCTGGAGGGGGGCAAGGAGTCACTGATGGCCCTGGGGACTGCCACTCCCCAGGGCTGGCTCCTGCTATGTCCTGGTGTGCCAACCCGGGGACATACCTGTTTGCTGTGGCTTGGCTTCAGCTTTGACAGCTGCAGCTAAATCACAGAAAACACTCCACTTTCTGACAGCAGGATCTTTCAAACACGTCCAGCTGTCAGAAAGAAAAATTTTCATCTGTCTTCCCTCCACACATAAATGTGCGCAGGGAAGACAGATGAAAACATGCCTTCAGCAACCAAGGAGCTGCTGCTAAAGGCAGCTGTCTGCTCGCTGGAGGAGCAATGGGACCACACAGGAAGCATAGAGGCTACCACAAAGGTCCCAGATAACCCCTAAAGAGCAAGAAAAAATTGCCCCACCAAAAAAACATGGATAGGTCAAGTGTGAAGGTCACAGAACTTCATAAGGATAACTGAGGGTTTGAGTCCACGTGTATCCCTGGTCATTTCCATTCATTATTATTTTTCATGTGAAAATGTTTAAGGATGATACTGAAAGGTGATCTTACTCTTTTTAATTGACAAATACATTTTCCTTTTCTATTAGTGAAGAAATATCTCGTTCTAAATATATCATCCATCAAAGCCTAAAAAAAGTTCTCTCTCTCCCTCTCTCTCTATTTGTATCTCTCTCTCCTACTCACATACCCACTTAAACCTTTGTGCACACACTCACAGCCCCACTCATACCCTCATGCACACACTCACAGGCCCACTCAGGCACTCACACACTCACTCATATGCCCACTCAGACTCTCACATACCCACTCATAGGCTCAGTGACACCTTCATGCATCCACTCAGAGACCTGTGCAGACACTGGCACACCCACTAAGACACTGATGCACGTACTTTCACACCCATACAGATACTCTCACAGCTACTGTCATCCTGAGATACACCCACTTACACCTATTCTCACACCCAGAGATACAGGCTGCGGTCAACTCCTGTTGCGTGCCGTCAAAGAGCTGTGTGCAGTGTTGGGTTGGATGGTGAGGGGGGTTGACCGCAGGGTCTGGCTGCAGGCAGGGCCTTGTGGGCAACCCCTGCCATGTAAGGGCGAAGGCTGTGCATGGTGCAAGGTTGGGTGCTTATAGGGGGTTGGCCTCAGGTGCTGTGGCCAGTTGCCAGTAATGCGCTGCTGTGGTTAGATTAATGTGTAGTACTGAAAATTACTTTACCTTAAAAAAAAAACATGAAAATTCACTGAAAAACACAAAGGTTACAGGGATGTCAAAGTTAGGAAATAGAATTAAAAAAAACAACATAGAAATGTTTTAGTTGGTAGAGTGAGGTTCTGAATTTACTTGAACAAAACCATCAAAGTTCTGCAGTTATAGTTAGAGTTCTTTCAAGCAACTATAACTTACACCCTAAGGTAACAGTAGCTCGCACCCCCTCCATGCACAACTTTTTCTTCAAAAATGTAACTGTTAATGTTTAATTTATACTATTAAGGAATTTATAGAAGTTGTCATGAATGCTGTAATATCTGAGACAATTAGCAGTGGTATGCCTGTATTACAATATCCTTTTCATAGCTCTGTGGAAGGTACTGGCAATGTGCAACTTGTTACATGGGCAAATGAGGCAGTACACACAATAGTCAGTATTGCAGCCATAGTTACCCTTAACCCCTTCGCTGCCAGGCCTTTTCCCCTTCTGTGCCGAGCCATTGTTTGGCTATTTGGGGCAGTTTGTGCTTAGGCCCTCATAACCTTTTCGCCACATAAGCTACCCATGCCAAATTTGTGTCCTTTTTTTCCAACATCCTAGGGATTCTAGAGGTACCCAGACTTTGTGGGTTCCCCTGAAGGAGACCAAGAAATTACCCAAAATACAGCAAAACTTTTGTTTTTTAAAGAAATGGGGAAAAGGGGCTGCAGAAGAAGGCTTGTGTTTTTTTCCCTGAGAAATGGCATCAACAAAGGGTTTGTGGTGGTAAAATCACCATCTTCCCAGCTTTCAGGAACAGGCAGACTTGAATTAGAAAACCCAATTTTTCAACACAATTTTGACATTTTACTGTGACATACCCCATTTTTACTTTTTTTTTTGCCTTCAGCCTCCATCCAGTTAGCGGCAGAAATGGGTGAAAAACAAATGCTGGATCCCAGAAAGCTATTTGAAAGTAGACATAATTCTGAATTCAGCAAGGGGTCATTTGTGTAGATCATACAAGCGTTTCCTACAGAAACTAACAGCTAAAATAAAAGAATATTATAATTGAGTTGAAAAAAACAGCCATTTTTCTCCACGTTTACTCTGTAATTTTTCCTGCAATGTCAGATTTTTTAAAGCAATATACCATTATGTCTGCTGGACTCTTCTGGTTGCGGGGATATATAGGGCTTGTAGGTTCATCAAGAACCCTAGGTAGGAATTTTCATTCTGAACCGGTTATACAGCAATTAATTTGCTGAAATATAAAAAGTGAAAAATAGGTATCAAGAAAACCTTTGTATTTCCAAAATGGCCACAAGATAAGGTGTTGAGAAGCAGTGGTTATTTGCACATTTCTGAATTCAGGGGTGTCCATACTAGCATGTGAATTACAGGGCATTTCTCAAATAGATGTCTTTTTTACACACTGTCTTACATTTGGAAGGAAGATTTGTAGGGAAAGACAAGGGGCAATAACACTTGTTTTGCTATTCTGTTTTCCCCCAAGTCTCCCGATAAAAATGGTACCTCACTTGCAGGGTTAGGCCTAGCGCCCGCGACAGGAAATGACCCAATTCCCCTTCATCCCTGCCTTGAGGAGGTGGGAGGGAAGCCCACGGAGGGAGCGCCAGCGCTCCCTCCGAACTCCATGCCGAGGACGTAATGGTTACGTCCTCGGCACAGGAGCACTGTGCCGGTGGACGTAACCGTTACGTCCCCAGCACAGAAGGGGTTAATGTTGTGGACACTAATACTATGGGGAATTTCAGTCCTGGCTCAATCAAAGCTGTTGGTACATGCTTTGCATCTCCTACAGCAAAAGAAACCTTTAATGTCACCAATGTGTCTGATAGTAGTATCCTGGGTGATTATGTCATGACTCCACCTGTCCCTCAGCAATCTGCTCTTCCTAAAAGTAATCGGGGAGTTTCATATATTTGTTGAGTACCTCAGTCATGTTCAGATTACACACTGAAAACCCTAGCAATTTAGCAATGATAGTTATCTCAAGAAACTATGGGCCAGATGTACAAAGTTTTTTTCGTGATGCAAAGGGTCTGATTCACAGAACTCTGAAAAAATGAACAGAAAGCTTTTCATTTATTTGTTTGAAATACATCCCATCTCCTTCAAGGAAAACAGGCTGCATCCCGGGGTCATAAATTGTGACCTACCTCTTGATTGATGATGAGGTAGGTCATTTGCAACCCAATTGGGAATCACAAACAGTGTACTTAACAATGTTTTACATTTTGTTTTGAGATTGACAATTTGCAATTCCCAAATAGATCGTAAATTGTGAGTCGCAAAACAAGAAGGTTGTTCATCTGACTCTAGAACTCTTACCCTAATGTAACTATAACTAGGGGTGGGCGGAACTTGCAGAGTTTTTACTCTATGAAATTCCGCAGATTTATATGAAAATTCTATGGGATTCTGCATAGTGCCTTTATTGCAAACATTGCATTATCAGAAAGCGGGAGGCTGGTTTCCAGGATCTGTAACCCATCAAAGGGATGGGCTTTTAAAGAGCTGTGGTTTGTCTATTGAGCTATCAGAAAAGGTTTATTTTCTAGTTAGCTTTATCAAAGCGGACTCAGAGTATTGCAGGGTGTAGGAGGCTGGCCTGGTTTGTAGTGGGTACCTATGGTACTTACACCTTATACCGGGTTCAGTTATCCCTTATTAGTGTAGTGTAGACAGTGTCTAGAAGCCAGGCTCACTAGAGGAAGTGTTAGATAAGCAGCCAAATCTTATCTAGGAGACTGCAAAGTTCATGCAATACCACTGTAGTCACACAGTACTCACACACACAAAAGAAAATACTCAGTGTTACAAAAATAAAGGTACTTTATTTTGTTGACACAAATGCCAAAAATACCATAGAGACTATACTCCCTTAGTAGTCAAGTAATACACAAATGATATACACTGGTATGCAAAAAAAGGTGTAAAACAGTGCAATTAGTGAAAATCATCATAGTTACAAATGGGCCTAGAGGAACACAAACCATATACTAAGAAAGTGGAATGCAAATGTCGGTTTCCCCCATAGGCAAGTGTAGTGTGTAGAGGGGTGCTGGGAGTACTAGAAAACCCCAAAGGTAAAGTACTAGAACCTACCTCAGTGCCCAGGAAAGCAGGAGTAAAACACAGTAACTTTCCCAGAACATACAGAAACGAGAAGATTAAGCAAGAACCAGAAGAGACTGAGAGACACTTACAGTGGATTCCTGGACCTGAAGACCTGTGAAAAAGGAGACCAAGTCCAAAAAGCACAGAAGAGTCCAGGGAGACCAAGAGCCCCTGCTAACCCGGATGAAGGTGCAAAAGAAGAACCACCAGTGAAGAACAACAGTCAGTATTGCTCCCAAGAAGACAGAGTTGGGTTCCTGGTTGGTGCAAGTGATGTCCTATGCCGAATAGAGGACTGCAGTCTGGTTTGCTTCACTGGATCCTGCCAACAAGCCTTGGCACATGCAAATCTTGCAGTTAGCAGAAAATGGTGCTGTCCGGGACCAGGAAGAACCAGATGGACTCTACCCAGGAGAGGGAGTTGAAGGGGGCTCTCAGCAACTCACAGAGCCCACAGAAAACCAGGCAGTGTGTAAAGGAGTCCCGCAGCACGGGGACAAAGGAAGGAGCAAAAGAGGCCAATGCAGCACTACGAAAAAGGCTCCCACACAGCCGTAGAACCACTCAAGAAGCTGTGCATCGCATGATAGAGTGCTGGGGGCCGGACCAGCAAGATGCACAAAGAACTTTGTGGAAGGATGCTAACAAGCCTTGGCAACTGCAAAACACACAGTGCATGGGATACTGTCTTGCGTTCGGAGGCAAGCTCTTACCTCCGCCAAAGTTGGACAGTGGGATGTCAGGACCATCGGGACCACTTCAGTCCATCACCCATGATGCAGGATCCACGCAGCTCAGCAGGAGAGGGGATCCACACAGCTAGTTGTCATTGCAGTACGTGCCTGCTGAAGCAGGGGAGTGACTCCTTCACCCCAGTGGAGATTCCTTCGCTCTTCTGGTGAAGGCTGAAGACAGGCTTCGTCTCAGAGGATACAAGACCAGGAAACAATTGCAGTTGCTGGCAGGAGCTGAAGATACAATGTTGCAGAAGGCTTCTTGATTCTTTGTTGAAGTTTGTAGAGTTCCTGGAGGGTCCAGATGCAATTTCTTTGGTGAGAAGTTGAAGTGGAGGATGCAGAGGATTCCTTCTGGAGTCTTGCAATCAAAATCTAACAAACCACCCAAAGGAGAGACACTAAATAAACCCTGAAAGGGGGATTAGTCAGCTACAGAGGTAAACACCTATCAGGGGAGGGCTTTGATGCCACCTGCTGGCACTGGCCTCTCAGATGCTCCCAGAGCTCCCTGCCAACTTGGAATCCAAGATAACCAAACCTCTGGAGGAGCTCTGAGCACCATCCCTGGGGTGGTGATAGACAGGTGTGTGGTCACTCCCCTTTCCTTTGTCCAGTTTCTCGCCAGAGCAGGGACTTGGGGTCCCTGAACTGGTGTAGACTGAATTATGCAAGGAGGGCACCAAATGTGCCCTTCAAAGCATTTCCAGTGGCTTGGGGAAGCTACCCCGCCAAAGCCTGGAACACCTATTTTAAAAAGGAGAGGGTGTAACACCCGTCTCCCAAAGGAAATCCTTTGTTCTGCCTTCCTGGGCTTGAGCTTTTCAAGCAACAGGAGGGCAGAAACCTGTCTGTGAGGTGGCAGCAGCTGGGGCTGCCTGGAAAACCTCAGAAGGCTCTCATGCAGTACTGTGGGTCTTCTAAGAAGCCCCCAGAGTTCATGGAATCATACAACTAATGCTTGCAAAAGCATGGGGGTAGGATTCCTACATGTTTGATACCAAACATCCCTATGTTTGGAGTGACCTTTGTCAAATACATGTGTAAAATGGAGTCACCACACTCCCAAAGTCAGGGAAAATGGTCCTGGAGGTTGTGGTGGAACCTCTGCTAGTGCAGGGGTGCCCTCACACAATGGTACTTTGCCTCCTGCCCTCAGGGCTGGAAGGCCTGCCATAGGGATGACTTATAAGTGACCTGGTGCAGTCTAAATAGCAGTGTACCTTTTCACGCAAGCTGCAAAGGTAGTCATGCAGAAGCCTTTGCAAGGGCTCCCTATGGATGGCAAAATATATGCTGCAGCCTGTAGGGATTGCCTGGAACCCCTATGCCCAGGGTACCTAGGTACCATACACTAGGGACTTATAAGGGGGCACCAGTATGTCAATTGTGAGTAGAATACTGTGTTAACAGTATCCAGTGACCAATTTGGTGGGAGAGAGCATATTTACTGGGGTCCTGATTAGCAGGATCCCAGTAGACATCAGGCAGAAAATGGGGATAACCATGCCAAGAAAGAGGGTACTTTCCTACACAGGGAGATTGCATGACAGTCACAAAAAAGGCACCTCGGGTTCTTATAAAAAATACGCTAACATGCTGTATCCATCTGTTACTTAGAGTACAAAAACAGGCTGTGCTAGTGAGAGGGACCAACCACTGCCAAGCAATTCATTATTAACCATCTGCTTGGTGGTGCCAGGGTGGCAGCAGAGGTATGTGGCAAATATCACACTGTGGCATCGTATGCCTGTTCTTGAATGCAACAGTATCACAAGCAATATGAGGTGTCATAGCAGAAGCTGTGGCTGTGGCTGCAGCGGGAGATAATGCTGACCGTATCCATTCTCTGCAGGTTGCTCATTCAGCATGGGAAGGCAATAGCCCGGCTGTACGTTTGGATCATGCAAACAAAAGGAGATAGAGACCAGCTTCCAAGGGGCCAGCAAGCTCTCCTGCAGGCAATGCCAAGCCAGGCAGAGCTGAAAGATTGCACAGTTTTTAAGATAACCTCAGGAAGTCTGGGGTGGTGACGTTTCCACATTGAACACAATCTCTCTCATGCTGAAGGTGTCTTATGCAGCCACAGACATTGATTTTAATGAGCCTGAACTCCTTTGAGTTTTGCATTCATAATTTCCACTCATCTGATATATTCTACGCTATAAAGATGAAAAAGCATCAAATAGTAAAAGTGAGGAATGAAAGCTGGGTATTCAGTACATCAATAAGCCTGAATCCTTCTTCCTTACAATGATTTTAACCCTCTTACTTCACATGGCCTTTTAACACGTACTTCTCTTGCCAGTCTTCCACTTTACAATTGATGACAAGCCCAACTGTACTATTCCTATGCATGTGTACATCTTCGATGTTTGGGTTTGTGAATGAAGAACCCTCTACCATATTGTTCCAATCACAGAGTCAATGGCAGTGCCTGATGTAAACTCATGGGAGGCACAACACACAACTCTCTTTCTGAGTTTCATTTCCCCAATCAAAGATGTAAGTTTAAAGGAGCATTTTAGGGAGATAATTCATCAGTTTTATTCCTTCTTCTTCTGAGGTTTAAAGATCACTCAATGCCTCAACATGATGCAATGCCTTTTAATAATTTCTAGGGGTGGGCATTAACCTCTGCCATGTGGTGGTTGGGATAGTTTTTCTGAACTTTGTACTCCAAGTAAAGAGCAAAGTAGACAAAACTCTGATAACTACCGCCCACCGCTAACTATAACTGTTGCCCCTGAAATGCACAGTTGTCTCATCAATAGTTTTTGTTAAGGGTAAATAGCAGTGCATGGTGAGGGAGGGAAACTTTGTTCCCTTAGGGCACGGGTCATAGTTTCTTGAGATAACTTGAACTACAACTGCTGAATTTCTATGCCTTTGTGTGTGTGGAATCTGAAGCTAACTATAACATTCCTGTCACCTTTGTTTTTTCAGTACATTTCTGGATGCAGTTCTAAGGCACTGCACCCTACCCCCAATATGCACCCACCTCCATGCCACAGTTCTAAGGCCCTGTGTCCTACACCCTATATGCACCCAACTCTGTGTCATACACTCCCTTTGGTCATATGCAGCGGGGTTGGCTGCAGGGCCTGGCTGCAACCAAACCCCTATTAGCACCCCTACCTGTGCCACCCATGCCCTTCAGCCATGCCCAGTGGGAGTTGTCCAAAGGGCAAGGCCTGCAGCTAGGCATGGCACCTACCTCTTGTAAGCATCCAACCCTGTGCCACAGACGGACCCTCTGGCCTACCCCGTGCAAGCACACAACCTAATGCCACGCACACCTTTGTCCATGAGCAACCGGGGTTTCTGGCCAGGCCTGACCTGCGGCCAAGCGATGTGGCCAAAACCCCATTAAGCAGCGAACCCCATGCCACACATGGTCTTGGGAGAGAAAAGAAAAGGGGGCAGGGTAGGAATACCTTGACCCCTAGCCTGGGGGCTGGAATCCCAAAGGGACCCCGTCAAGGCAAAAAAGCATATATTTTTTATTTTCACTGAAAATCATAAAAGATGTGCAAATCCAGTGAATTTTTTTTTTTATAAAACAACCGTGGTCGGCATTTGTTCAGTGTAGCCTCTGGGCGGGCCAGGACTCAGAGGCATGTGGCATAATAAAAAAAGATGAAAAAGAAGGGGGCACATGGTACCTCTCCACCACCACCTCCCCGGGGATTTATTTTACAAATGGTGGGGGTCCGCGCGGACCCACCTCCTGAGGCTATGACATGCCCCAGGGACCAATACCTCCCTGAGGATAACTTACATTTTTGCTAGGGAGGACGCAAGACCTCCATTGCCCTGGGGATCACCACCTCTCCAGGGTGTATTAAAATAACAAAACTGGAGGGGGGGGAACAACATGGCCCTACTTCCCGGGCTTATTTTGACCCCAGTGAGTCCATTCTCCTGGGGGCCCAGCCATTATTAATTGGGGGAAAGGGAACCACATGGTCCCCCTCTCCAGGCCAATTTCAGCCCGGGTACCCCATCTGCTGGGGCCCATCCACGTCTACCTGGGTTCTCTGGCCCTACCCAGGGCACCAACTTTACAATAATGCGGACGGTGGAGGAGCCTAAAGGCCTAAAGACAGGAGGAGCATAAAGGCTCTGTAACCACACAACCCCGTGCCTTGCACAGCCTTCGGCAATGCATGACTTGGGGTTGGGTGTAGGGCTGGGCTTACAGCCAGGCCCTGTTGCCAACCTCTATAACCACCCACCCATGCCACACAAGGCTTGCGGCCATGCAAGGCTGGGGGTTTGTCGTAGGACCTAGCCTGCAGCCAGGCCCTGCACCCAACCCCCTTTCAAAACCTAACCCCCCCTATAAAAACCCAACCCCTCTACAAGGTTTACAGATAACTTTGCAAGGTGAAAATGCAAAGGAGAAAAAACTTGCATTGCCTTGACCACGCACAAAAAAATGTGGATGATTAGTACTTTCCAGAAGTGGAGCACCAACTTGGGTGCCTTTTTTGTATCTGTAAATGCTTTCCTTTGAGGTTTCATTTCTGTGAAATGAGCATTGTGTCAGAATGAATCCTGGCCTACATATTTATCCAAAACAAGGTCAGCATTTTGTGCAGAATGTCTACCTAACTGGAGTACTTTCTAATGACTAATTAGTAAGTGCAACTTTGTTACCTATAGTGCATGTCCTATACTGCAGCTACCAAAATGTCTTCAGTGACCTTGTATGTTTGTAAATTTGCCAATGTGATAGTTCCTCAGGTGACTTTACAAGGTTGGAACTGCAGTGAAATCACATTTGGATGATTTGCACTTTATAGAAGTAAGTGCTTGACTTTGCTGATGTGATAATTCCTTGAGCTTCTCCATCAGATAACTTTACACATTGGAACTGCATTGAAATGACATTTGGATGATTAGCACTTTACAGAAATGCATCTTTGTTATGGGACTACAGGGGGAGCCTCAAGGACCCCGATGTCCCAGTCAGCTCCCTGCCTCCTGCAGGAGCCAGCATTGCTCCCACACAAGGGTAGCTTCTGTAAATGCAGCTCCCTGCATATTTGACCAATCGTTTTATCTCTTTCCCTGCCCGAATGACAGAGAGCAGGGAAAGAGATGAAAGCTCTGCTTTCAGCAAGCTGGAGAATTTTTAAAGGAGTGTTTGCTTTTGCAACCTGACCGGAAAATTGAGGCCGCCATTTTAAGTATAGGGAGACAGTTCTAGGGCCTATAGTTTAAGTGCAAATTGATTGAATGCGATCAGGATGGAGGTACCCTGACACCATGGATGTGCTAGAGGGATTTAAGAGGGATATATGAGGGGCAAGAAATTACCTTAAGATGTTTTTTATTCCACGTGCAGGGATCTGAAGATCTGCCACATGAGCACTGTGGTTAGTCTATGATGGATCTGTGGATCCTGTCTCAATTAAAAAAAATAAAAAAAAACTCTCACAGACCCCCTCAGAGTCCCACACAGGCACTCTTCCACCCACTCACAGACCTTCACCTGCACTCACACACCCAATTACACACCCATGCAGGTACTCACACACCCACTTGCATACCCACACAGGCACTCACATGCCTTCTAACAGACCCATGCAGGCACTCACACACCCACACACAGACCCACACTGTCACTCACACACCCACTCAGAAACCCACACAGCAACTCATACACCTACTCACAGCCCACACAGTCCCTCACACCCCTTCGCAGACCCATGCAGACACTCACACACCCACTCACAGCCCCCACAGGTTTTCACACTCACTCACAGACCCACTGAGACACTCACACACCCACTCACAGTACCACTCTGGCACTCGCACACACACTCATAGACCCAAATAGGTACTCACACACCCATTCACAGCTCAACATAGGCACTCACCCACCCACACACATACCGACACAGGCACTCATACACCTACTCACAGATCTACACAGTCACTCCCACACAGATCAATATAGTCACTCATACACTCACTCAAAGACCCACACAGACACTCACACACCCACTCACAGACCTACACAGGCACTCACACACCCACACACATACCCACACATGCACTCATACATCTACTCAGAGATCCACACAGTCACTCACACCCAGACCCACACAGGCACTCATACACCCACTCAAGGACCCACACAGACACCCACACACTGACACACAGACCCACACAGGCACTCACACACCAACTCATATACCTACACAGTTACTCACAAATACCCACACAGGTACTCACACACTCCGCACAGATCTACACAGGCACTCACACACCACCTCACAGACCCACTGTTACAAAACAGGACTTTTTGTAGTATCCCCTACTTTTTACCCCCATTTTGACTACTAGATACTGTTTTCTGACTCTGATTGTGCCCTGGGCTCTGCTAACCAGACCTATGCCTGTGCTCAGATTAAACATTATTGATAGTTAGGTGTAATTACAATGTATACAGACAACCTACCTGCAGTCCTAGTATATGGTAGGGCATGAAGGGCAAGACGCCTAGCAGATTAATTTCACTCAAGTGTGCACTGCTTTGTGGCCTGCTGTCATTTTAAATGTCAGCTCTCCTTTTAAAGTATAATTAAATATAAATTTGACTTTCGATTCAAAGGTACTTCCAAAGCCTTAAACTAACTATCTAATGCTTTCATATAAGTCGCCCCTAACATCCCCTTAGCTCCCCCAGGGGTAGGGAACCTTGTACCTATTGGAAGGGACAAGATAAAATATGTTTTATAAGACCTGATGAGTGAAAATCTGCCAATTTAATTTTTCCCCTTTGTGGTGCATGAGCTCCATAGGCTGATGTGGGAAGGCTTTATTTAAAGTTAATAAAGTCTTACTTTTATAGGAGTGAGCTAAACATATAATTCAAGGTACCAAATTAATAGTTAAAATAGATCCAACAACTTGTCAATGTTAAATTTATTATAACTATTACAGGGAACACGTTTTAGGACACTTTTCTAAAATTATCTAAATTCACCCCTGTAGTACCGCTTCTGATTGGTCAGCCCTTGGCAGGCTGGCCAGGCTGCTTTGATGAGGTATGAAGTGGCCTCTACGGAGACAAAGAAACCATCTAGTGGGTGGAGAACTGCATCAGCAGTTGCCAGAGCAGGAACGGTGTTGGGTGGCAAAACTGGTCTTCAAGGGAGGGAAAGACAGTTGGGACATAAACCAGATCTACCCATTGCCTGCAACCGTAGCCAGATGGGAGCCCCTGAAATCAGATTAGGAGAGGGGCTAGAAGTGGAGTGTTAAGGAAAGTTAGCCACACCTGTAGGTTTGTTTGACTATACCTCAAGCTCCAGGAGAGATTTTCTCAATTTTGGATTTGGGCAGAATTATGCCACACTTTGGAGGAAGTGGTCATGCCTGAAGGTGGCATTCTGTACTCCATTGGTCAGGGGTGCTCGCCTACTTGTCACCCCAGAAGCATGGATTACAGTAGGAGAGCTGCCTAGCAATTCAGATCCCTGCATGGAAGAAGAAGAAGAAGACTACCCTGCTGAATCCCTGATCTGCACCATGAAGGACTACACTCACAAGAACCCCACCTTCTGCACAATCGGGCTTACCAAAAGAGGACTTTGCCTGGCTTCTAAATTATTCAGGAGTGGACTTCTTGTAACCAACATGTATAAAGGAGCTACCATATGTCACCTGAATCAACTCCTGCCAGAAGAGTCCAGCTGGACAACTTTCAGTGGACTTTTCAGGATTTCGCCAGGTGCACTGTGAACATTGCAGTCCCAATGTCCCTAAGAGAAACTCAGAGAATCTGGAACCTTGGATTAGTGTTTTGGACCCCCAAAGACCCAAAACAAACAACTGGAGAAGAAAGACTGCCCTGCTGGACCCTTGGACTGCACAAGAGAGGACTGTACTCATAAGGACAGCACCTGCTGCACTCAGAAGGATTCACAACAAAAGGACTTTGCCTTTTTTAAAGGATAAGGTGTGGACACACTGATCAGCAAAAGGTAGAAAAGTGCTGGAAGGGCTACCTGTAACATCAACAGCAAGGACAACACCAGCTGATAAGCTTCACCCGAATATTACTTGGATTGACCAGGTGAGTTGTAGTCCAAGATCACAAGAGGCAAACAGAGCTTCTGAACCCTTGGCTGGTGCTCTGGACTGCTTCCCTGCATCAAGAAACACTTCTGGAAGTAAGTGTTAAAGTTTTTTTATTACGGGCAGCCGGAACTCTTGACTTTGTCCTGGTCTGGAGCAATCTTTTTTTAGCCCTTTGAGCACTATTTGCTTTTATGTACTATATTTACTTTTAATCTTTAAAAATTCATATCTCCTGTTCCCTACATTGGAGTTTGGTCATTTTAGTGCTATTTTAATCATAACAGTATATATCTATATATATATAAATTGGTGTTGTGGGTGTTATTCTGTGTTGTGTCTTACTTATTTAATGTATTGGCATTTTTAAATGTAGCCAAGCTACCAACGTTTGAGAACAAATTTATTTATTGAGACCTGGAGTAGACCTTATGTATGAATGTGGCCTTATTGTTAGCTGTAGGTACCTACCTACATCTACTAATAATCCACCTTCCAACACCCACACACCCACTCACTTACCTACTCACAGACCCATTGAGGCACTCGCACATCCACTCACAGACCCACACAGGCACTCGCACACCTACTCAGAGACCCACATAAGCACTTACATCCCCACTCATACACCCACATGGGCACTTACACCCCCACTCACAGACCCACACAGGCACTTACACACATACTCACATACCCACACAGGCACTCACACACCCACTCACACAACTATAATTGTTATTGTTGTGTATTGAGTGTGCGTTTTTGGTTTGTGGATCTGCATGGATCCATGGGTCCTAATGAGAATTTACCCTATAAGTGTATGTGTCAGCCAATGGCTTGCACAAGCACACCTCCCTGGTGCATTTGAAGGCTACTGACTGTCACCAGAGAAGGCATTAAAGAATCCTCCAGTCAAAATCACCAGGGGGATTTTTTTCAATTTTAACCTCCAGGGGAGATGCTGATTCACTTCTACGTCTCACTCATCTATGACATCAGCACGCCACAAGGCATGCTGACCTCAAAATTATTCCCCACCACTGCAAAGACATGAGCAGGTAAGTCTACTTTCTACTCCGGTGTTGGAAAAAAGCCAAATCAGCCTTGCCTGCTTTCAAGGAGGCCATGTTTGAAAAGGGAAAGTCTCCCCTTTCAAACAAGGGCTTCCTAAAAGCGTGTCCTGGCCATGGATTGCAGGTGTGCTGCTATCCACAACCAGGACACCCCATAGTACCAGGGATTTGACCGGGGGGGGGGGGGTCTGTCCACACAGAAGTGGCCCACTTCCCTTGGGGGGCAATTATTTTGAAATAAATATGTTGGTTTACCCTGGGGTACACAATTGCCTTCCTAGAGGTTAAGTGTAACAGAAAATAATAAAAAATAAAGGTTGCAAAATAAAATTGACTGGGAGGTCGGACAGTCTGCTCATTGACTGACCTCCTGTGAGGGCTATTTTCTTTTTTTTTACATGTGAGATTTTCCTGCGGGCCACAATCGGCCCCTGTAGAAACCACACATCTATTAAATGTGATATATGTATTAAATATATTTATATATAGACATAGACATAGATGTATGAATTTCTATGGTTTTGTATGGGTAAAATGTCAACCTAACTATAAGGTCCTTGCATATGTTAATATTTGTGTCAGGTTGCAGCATACCAATCAGGGTCGTGCCTTTCCCCAGGATCCGATGATGATCCAAAGAGGATCAGTAGAGGATCCTAGAATCCTTGGATTGGCCAAAAAACAAAGTGCAATTTTTTTCCCCCCGTGAGCGGTCCCCAAGGGACCCCTCCATGTATCCTTTTGGGTCAGATCACCTGTATCCTGACCCCATATATGTTTTTACACTGTTTTTTTCCCAAACCCACAGGTAATGGAATAAATAAAATGGTAGCCTCAACTTTTCTGTCAGGCTGTGGCCAGCCAAACAGGGCCTTGCTTTTCCTCCAAGTCTGCGAAGGATCCAAGGAGGATCTGCATCCCTATACATGCCAATTTGGTTTTCATTTATTAACTAAAAAACTACTGAATGGATTCACACCAAATAACAAAAAGGACTCTTTCTGGACCAAGAGCTACCTTTCTTGACAAATTTGCTGTAATTCCGTCTAGTGGTTTCGGCCCTATCACTGTTCAAAATCCTTATGGAAAAACAAATAGGAAAATGCATTTTTATCCCTTCTCTTTTTGTCTGCCCCCACTTGACAATCACCCCAAAACTTTCCAAACAGCAACAAAAACTGCTTATTCTATAGAAACTAGGTCCTACTATAACTGCCTAGTGGCTAACGCCAGTAGATTATATATATATATATATATATATATATATATATACTGTATATATATATAAATATATATAGAGAGAGAGAGAGAGAGAGGGAAAGAGAGAATCTCTCTCTCTCTCTCTCTCTCTCTCTCTATATATATATATATATATATATATATATATATATATATATTACCTACTGGCAGTCGCCAGTAGGTTGTTATAGTTAGGACCTAGTTTCCATGGAAAAAGCATTTTTTGACTTGCCTATATCTTTGTCGCCCCTTGCCGATTCTTCACAAAATTTTCAAAAAATGTGTGCCCAAAGAATCTTGTTGTGCTTGGAAAGTTTTGTAGTGATCTGTCAAGCATGGCAGAGAAAAGGGGGGTCATAAAAGTGTGTTTCCCATGTTAACACCCGAAGAGATTTTAGAAATAACTACAGCCAGAACGTCTGGACGGAATCCCACAAAAGTGGCAGAAAGGAAGGTCTTGGTCCAAAATTGGTCAGGAAAGTGTACTTTTTCTTATTTCATGTAAATCTGTTCAGTAGTTTTTGAGATATTAAAGGAAAATAAAAATGTATATCTAGAGGTGCCAATGCTTCATGAATTCTCCCAATCTAGTGCAGATATCTGATTGGCTGCCAAACACTTCATCCAGGAACTTCAGAAAAACGCATTGAGAGAGGTGGGCGGTCAGAGCGAAGAACAGAGTATGTGAAACTGAGACAGGAATCACAACGCTCATAAGAGGTTTTTCTTAATAAGGAAGAGAAACCTCCCCAACAAAAACCCAAATGTAAAAAGAAAAAGGTGGTCAACTTCAGCTGAGTGTCAAAAAGAAATGTTAAGATAAAAAGAGGGGCCAGTGTAGCGATAGCCTTAGCCTTGATGTAGGGGTCCCTGGACCCTCCTAAGACTTTGAAGTATGTTGTAAACATCACGGCAAAAGTCATAGTGGATCTGCAGATTTTGGAGTGATTTAAAAAAAAACAAAGCTAACGCAGTCTCTTGTCCTTGCTTTTCACTTTGCCCCCTGGTTGGCAAAGTCCTGCTGGCATTGCCAAAATATAGATGGGGCACAGGGGCCCCTATCCTAGGGCTTGAAAAAAGCCTCAAGGACAGCCACCTTCCTGGGGCACGGCACATGATGTATGCAGGGGGTTCGCATGGCACTCCTGCACCCTCGGGACCGCCACCTCCCCAGGACAATAGTTCTTTGTGTATGCAGTCAGGTTCACTCTGCCCACCTGTGCCGTGGGGAGAACCACCTTCCCAGGTTGAATGCTACTAAATAAATGCGGGGGGCCTGTGCATCCCATCCCAGTCCTGGGTGCTGCCAGCTTCTTGGGGGGGCAAATGCTGTTAAATGAATGTGGGTGGGTACATACAGAAAGGCGACCTCACTCTTTGTACTCAAATACATTTTTTGTTCAATTTGTCAGAACATTTTCCATTATAAGTGGCTCGGAGTTGGGTGGTTAAATGCAGACCCTGGCCAGGCGAGGCCCTGTGGCCAACCGCACTGCGTATAGCAGAAGGCTGTGCGGGGTGCAGGGTCGGGTGATTATAGGGGGGTGGCCGCAAGGCCTCGCCACAAACCAGGCCCTATGGCAAACTCCCACAGCTCATGGCCTTTGGCGGTGGTATGATTAAAGTATGGTAAATAAAAAGGAATTTACGTTAAATAAAACATAGAAATTTACTCTGTTTACTACAGAGACGTTATAGTTAGACTCACAATTTAAGGATATAAAATCAAAGACATTCAGCAGTTTCAGTTAGAGTCCTTTAAAATAACTATAACTGGTGCCCTAGGGTAACTATAGTCGCGCCCTCGCCGCACACCTCCTGGCGATGGACCCCCACCTCCTCCCCCACAACTAACAACATGGGAGGAGCAAGTCTTGGCATTCATGTATCCTCAGGGCCTGGCAGGAGTAGCAGGAGGACTGGACTCTGGTAAGTCAACTCTTTACTACTATCACCCCCCTACCTACATGCCATCACATAGCCCCACCCTCACCCTCACTCCCATCACTCCACCACATTCCACATACCCCACCATCACAACCCACTCATCCCAATGCCAAGACCTGCATGCAACACCAAAGCATGGACACCCCTCACAGACCTGCATGGACACCTATCACCACAGTATGCACACTGGAGAGAATCACCCAGCCCACCAAATAACAACGTACACAAGGAAAAGCTGCCAGGGCAATAACAACCATAGGGGGCAACCCACCCATGCACAATATGTCACACACAGAAACAACAACACTGCCTTTACATCCCCACAGGTACCCCAGCCAATGTCTCCAGAGAAGAGGTGCCAGCAACTTCCAGTCCCCCCACAGAAGAGGCCCACAGTGAAGACAGCAGCTCTGCTCGCCTGGATCTGGATGACCAACCTGGCCCATCAGGGACCTCCGTACAATGGGTTACCCAGGCACAGTCTCACACCACCACAGAGACTCCCCCTTCAGGAAACACCACCACAGCACCCACCCAGCGGACCCACCCAGCGGACCCACCCAGTGGACCCATACTTCTGTCCCCAGGACATGTCAATCAGCAGTATGTCCACCACTACAGGGACCCCAGGGCACACCACAAACACAGGACACTCAGGGACCTGGGGTCAGTGGCAGTGGGCACACTGTTCAGGGGACAGAGGCACAGGACAACAGGGAAGCTGGGAGGACTGCTGTGCGACAGGGGGAGGACAGGCTCAGGGAACCGACATGCCATGAGGCACTCACTGCAATCCTGGGAGCATACCAACATTCCTAGGATACGCTGGGCCAGGTATTGGACAAGATGCAGGAGAACATGCAGCTGCAGGAAGGACAGTACCTGAGGATCAGGGAAGACTTGAAGGCCATTTATACCACCCTGGTCTCCATTGCAGGGGTGCTGGCAGACATGGCCAACAGTATGAGAGAGGCAGTGGCACAACAGCGGGCCCCTGACACTAGCCACACTACTGAACAGCCCTCCTCCTCTGCTGCCGCTAGTGGACAGGAGGCCTGCCAAAGGATCAACAGGCCACCAGCACCCCTCCCCCTACAGAAGGAAAACCACACCGCAAACGTTTCCTGTGAACCAGGCAGAAGCCAGAGACTATTGCCAAGACCCCCACCAGAAAATAAGACTCTCCTGATTGTCACCCTTGTGTCCCACTGTTTCAGCCTGTCCACCTTGAACTGCCATTGATCCCCTTCCTATGCCCCGTTGGACACTGCACCTGTGCTACAAATAGACTAGACTCTAACCTGGACTTTCCTCCATCAACAATCCAGCCCATTGCACTACCCCCTCTTCTTTAGAGCGCTGCAATAAACAAACTTTGAAAAAATATGGAGTATGTCACGTGTTCTCAAAATGTATTTTTTTAACAAGGTTCAAATATTGCAATTCACCTGTACTGTAATGTATACATAGGAATGAACTATAGTTGGCTGCATTGAACACACCAGGAGCAATAGTGTGGCACCAACATCTGCAAAAAGAGATGCCAATGGGTACAGTGAGTAGGCATAAAAGTAGGAATTCACAGCATGCCAGTGACAATGTCACACATCAAACAGTCAATGAAATGTGAAATAACAATGTCTTACCTGTGTGTCCTCGGACGTATTCACGAATGACTGAACTTCTGTTGTCCTCATCCTCATCCTTTGACCCCTATTCTTCACTGTCCACAGGGTCCACTGCTGCCACACGGCCATCTCCAGCCTCCTCCTCGTGCAGAAAAGGCACATGGCATCTCAAGGCAAGGTTGTGCAACGTACAGCATGCCACGATGATCTGGCAGACCTTCTTTGGTGAGTAGCACAGGGATCCACCTGTTAGATGGAGGCACCGAAACCTGGCCTTCAGGAGGCCGAATGTCCTTTCTATTATCCTTCTTGTTCGCCCATGTGCCTCATTGTAACGTTCCTCTGCCCTTGTCCTGGGATTTCTCACAGGGGTCAGTAGCCATGAGAGCTTGGGGTAACCAGAGACACCTGCAAATATCAAGGGACAGCTGTTAGCCACACACTATCCCTTTATGGCCCACACCATACCCATACACCAACATACACTAGGAGGGAACCAGGGCTCACCTATTAGCCACACCCTGTGCCTCTGGAGTTGGGACATCACATTAGGGATGCTGCTATTCCTCAGGATAAAAGCATCATGCACTGAGTGATATCATTTACGGTTTCTGAAGACCTGTTCATTTTGCCGGGGGGGACAAATGCAATATGTGTCCCATCAATCGCACCTATGATGTTGGGGATATGACCCATTGCATAGAAGTCAGCCTTCACAGTGGCCAAATTCTCCACCTGGGGGAAAACGATGTAGCTGCACATGTGTTTAATCAGGGCAGACAACACTCTGGTCAGCATGTTTGAGAACATTGGCTGAGACATTCCTGCTGCCAAGCCCACTGTCATATGGAAAGAACCAGTTGCCAAGAAATGGAGCACAGATAGGATTTGCACAAGAGGGGGAATCCCAGTGGGATGACGGATAGCAGGTATTAAGTCAGGCTCCAATTGGGTACACAGCTCTGTGATTGTGGCCCTGTCCAGTCCATAGATGAAGATAATGTGCTTGACCTCCATTGTTGCTAAGTCCACCGGGGTCTGTACATCTCCATCTCCTATTCATCCACAGCGGTTGCAATCTATGGGGCATAAGAGTGAGCAGCTGGTCATTATCTGTACATTGTAACCACTACAGTTTAATGCAAATTGTGATTGTTACAATATTTTCGTGCCATATGTCCAGAATGTGAAATTGTGTACTGTGACGCAGTTAGGATCCATGGCCCTGGAAATGGTGTCCGCTTGTCTAGTATAGAGGGACAGGTGCAAATGAGGTAATTCCGCTGACGTAGTACGCCATTGCGGGAGGCGGTCGAGAACTGACGTGCAACTCTTCATTGGTTATCATTGTGCCCTATGGGGTACAGTGGCCAATGGTGATGTACGCCGGCAGTGACGTTACGCGCCGCCGCGGACGTGACCGCCATTTTCTATCTGTTCACTCACTAACTGACCTTCAACAGGAGAGGACCTACACTGCATGTGCTGCTTTGACCTGTGTCTGGAACCGACCATGGCGCTAGTGACTGGGGAAAGGGCCCCTGCCTTCACCTCGGCGAAGCTGGAGCGACTGGTGGATGGGGTCCCACCCAAGTACCGACTGCTGTATGGGCCTCCAGATCAAAAGGTGAGTACACTGTGAGTACGATGCAGGGGCATGAATGCATGGAGTGCTGTGTGTGAAGGCCTCATGTAGGGAGGGTTGGTGGATGGGCCTTGGGCAGCGTGCAGCATGTATGCTGGGCCATGTCTGTGCTAATGGGGATGGGAAGGGGCATGGTGGGCCATAAGTGTAACAGGCAGGACGGCTGGACTAATACCTTTTCCTGTGTGTATTTCCTCTGCAGGTCAGCGCCCATCAAATGAAGGGTACATGGCGTGCCATCGCCAAGGACGTGTGGATCCTGGGGTTCTACGGCAGGCGGAGCACCCACTGTCGGAAATGATGGGAGTACCTGAGACGCTGGGCACGGAAGATGGTGTAGGCCCAGCTGGGGACGGCCTCCCAACGAGGAAGGGGTGCCCGTCGAACCCTGACCCCTTTGATGGCCCGCATACTGGTGGTGGACTATCCAGAGCTAGATGGGCGCTTGGGGGCATCACAGCAGCAACTAGGGGGTGAGTACAGTGGCCTTTATTACTACTTACGCCTGGTGGGGTGGTATCCGGGTGGAAGATGAGGGCCTGTGGGTGCCCCTAGGCCAGGCCTGACTTTGCAGAGTAGGTCCCATGTTGGGCAGGGTTCTGATCTGGAAGTACTCCAACCAAGCTAGTAGTCATCCACTACTGGGCAGGGGTGTGTGGGTCTCAGGTATGGTGCAGTTGGCAGTATGTGCCCCATCCATGGGCTGGTGACTAGCATTGTAACTGGTAGTGCATTGCCTAGTGTGTAGGGCTGTTCCCTGTGTGCACGTGTGTTGTGTACACAAACGGTGGTGTTGGTGCTGCCATTGACCAAGTGTTTCCTTTGTCTCTCCCCCCCTTTTGTTTTGTCACCTTGTCCTTATGTGCATTAGCATGATCTGGCGGAGGAGCAGAGGCACCGGCGAAGGAGGGAGCTGCATCCCACAGGACCCAGGAGGCTGAATCCACCGACGGTGAGAGCACCAGTGGGACGGAGGGTGGGGTGAGCACCACAGCGGAGACTGGAGGGGACAGTTCGGACACGGATATCCCCTCTGATGGAAGGTCCCTGGTGGTGGCGGGCACTTCTGTGCCCACCCCAGCTACAAGTACAGCCGCCACCCCCGTACCAGTACCTCCCTTCCAGCAGCCCCTCAGCGGGATTCCAGTGCCCACTCACCCAGGAGGGTGGGCATCTCCTTCGCCCCAGGAACCTCAGGCCCTGCCCCTGTGAGCCCTGCTGCCCTGAGTGAGGAGGCTATTGACATCCTGAGATCCATCTCTGCTGGGCAGTCAAACATTGTGAATGCCATCCAGGGGCTGGGAGCCCAAATGGAACAATCCAATGCATTACTGAGGGCATTCACACTGGCTTGGCAGCCCAGCAGAGATCAATCCAGGCTCTGCCCTCCTCTCTAATGGCAGCCATTGTCCCTGTTTCCACCCTCCCACCTCCAACTTCCTCCACCCAATCCCAATCTCATTCCCCTAAACCCCAACCTATCCCAAGCACACAGGCAGACGAGCAGGCACCCAGGACAACACACAAGAGGGGACATGGCAAACACAAGCACCACACTTCTTCCCACAGGCACTCACACAAGCACCATCCAGATGCAGATATGCCAACATCCACTGCCTCCACTGTGTACCCCTCCTCCTCCTCCTCCACCTCCCTCCCAGTTTCTTCTCCACTCACACCTGCATGCACTACATCCTCATCCACTACCACCATCACCAACACACCTATCAGTCCACACTGTGAGTCATCACCCCACATCCATGCACATGTCTCCTGTGTCCTCTCCCACTGTGTCTGTGCCCCTCCTCCCAAAGTACACAAATGGAAGCACTCAGACACCCAACAGCCATCCACCTCACAACAGCATCAAGCCCATGCACCTGTACCCAAAAACAGCAGACTGACACCTCCTACAGCCACTCCCTCTTCCTCCACTCCCAAAACATCTCCCTATCCCAGCCCCAATGTCCCTAAGAAGCTTTTCCTTTCCACCATTGACCTCTTCCCAACCCCTCCCCCTGTCCTTCACGCCAGGCCAGGGTGGTCAAAACCCAGGCAAGCACCTCAGCCACTCAGTCCACGGGCACAGTAGTGTCCCCAGCAACTCAGGGTGGGAAAGGATCCCGGCCACCAGCCAGCCAGAGAGGGTGCCTAGCCCAAGTGCTGCAGGAAGGAATGGCAAGGAGCCAGCCCCCAGTGCTGCAGGAAGGAAGGGCAAGGAGCCAGCCCCTAGTGCTGCAGGAAGGAAGGGCAAGGAGCCAGCCCCAAGTGCGGTAGAAGGAAGGGCGAGGAGCAAGCCCCAAGTGCTGTAGGAAGGAAGGGCAAGGAGCCAGCCCCAAGCGCTGCAGGAAGGAAGGGCAAGGAGCCAGCCCCAGCTGCTGGCAGCAAGGGCAAGGGGTCTGCACCAGCAGGCAGTGAGGACAAGGGGCCTGGTGCTGGGACTCAGTCGGAGACCCCACCACCAACCATGGTGGTGCAGCCGTCTGAGGCTGCAGGGGATGGGCTGGAGCCTCCCCCCACCACCACCAGTTTCACCAGCAGTACTGCCACCAGCACCAGTGGGTAGCCGTCCAAGGCTGAAGGGGATGGGCTGGGGCCTTCCCCCACCACCACCAGCACCACCACCAGCAGCAGCAGCACCAGTTAGCAGCTGTACAAGGTTGCAGGGGATGGGCTGGAGCCTCCCCCCCACTACCAGCTCCACCAGCAGCACTGCCACCAGCACCACCACCAGCAGCACCAGTGGGGAACCATCCAAGGCTGCAGGGGATGGGCTAGGGCCTCCCCACACCACCAGAGTTAAGTACAGAAATCGCTCAGATTGGACTTCAGTTGTAGATGTGAAAGAACAATCTTTACACTCATGGTTCCATGTGTAACTCAGTTCAAATATGTCATCAATATTTACACCTTTATCTTCTAAAACTCCAAAGATCACCATAAGAAATACCTGTGCATCTTGTTGAGCATTTAAAGGAAATACAACAGATCCACTATATTTGTCTACTAGCTGTCGAATGCCTGAAGCTGAATTTATTACATTTCTGTCAATAGATAAGCATTGAAGGCAATTACATAGTGCTGTGCACAATGTGTTTCTTGTTTTTTCTTGAAATGCATTTACAATATGTGTTTTTTTTAATTTTTCTATAAACAAAATTCTGTGATTAGTTTCCGCTTATTGCATAATACCCGCTTTTCATAGAGAGGATACTGTCCTAAATGAGGAGCATATTCACTCCTTAATCTGTTGTACACTCTCACACAATTTACATCTGCACTAAGCTTTTCTTCATTGATCAGAAATAAACCAGATAATGGTTGTATTCATGACCATGCTACATATTAGAACTGACATCCTTGCTGTGGACTCGTTGTTTGCTGTTTTTGTTACTCTGTGCACTTTACCTCTGATTACCAGTGCTAAAGTGCAAGTGCTCACTATGTGAAATTACATGTGTAATTGGCTTTTCCATGATTGGCACATTTGATTTATTAGTAAGCCCCAAGTACAATGCATTAGATATGCCCAGGGCCTTTAAATCAAATGCTACTAGTGGTCTGCAGCACTGGTTGTGCCACAAACATGAATAGCCCTGCAAACATGGCTCAGACCTCCCTCTGCAGTGTCTATGTGTGCAGTTTTAACCTGCCAATTCGACCTTGCAAGTGTACCCAGTTGCCAGGCCCACACCTTCCCTTTTTATACATGTAAGGGAACCCCTAAGGTGGGCCCTAGGTAGCCCTATGGGCAGGGTGCAGTGTATGTTAAAGGTGGGCTATGTACTGATGTGTTTTATATGTCCTAACTGTGAAATACTGCCAAATTCGGTTTCCACTGTTGCAAAGCCTATCTCTCTCATAGGTTAACATGGGGGTTGCCTTTAAATGTTCTTAAGGTGCAGTTTTCCTTGGAAAGCAGATAGAAATATGGAGTTTAGAGTCTCTGAACTCACAATTTAAAAATACATCTCTTAGTGAGGTTTGTTTTTAGATTGTTAGTTTGAAAATGCCACTTTTAGAAAGTAGACATTTTCTTGCTTAAACCATTCTGTGACTCTGCCTGGTTGCAGTTTCCTTGTCTGGATCAGACTGACCGTTGGGCTGTTTGTGAATCTCCTCTAAACAGAGACACAAAGGGAGCTGGGGTGTAGTCTGCATATACCTATGAGCCATCTGGGCTAGAGTGGTGGGAGGAGTGGTCACTTGCACCTGAATGGGCTGTACCTGCCTTCACAGAATGCAGTCTTCAACCCGCTCGTTTGTGTTTGGGGCCTGGCCTGGACAAGGCAGGATCCTGTAAACAAAAGATACTTTTTTTTTAAGTTGGGCAATTTCAAAGGCTCAAAGGGGTATGAGTAGTGGACCCAAAACACCCTTATTTTTAGATCAATTCTTGATTCAAGAGGAATATCTGCTAAGGAGAAGAGCTGAGGAGAAGTGCTGCCCCTGCCTGTGGTTTGTTGGGCTATCCTGCAGTTGCTGCTTCTGCCTAAGAAAGGGGACAAAGACTGAACTTTGTATCTCCAAGGGCTTTGACTGAGCTTACCTCATGCTTTGAAGCCTCAGGGCCATCATAGACTTCCTCTGCCAGCACCTGGACTCTCTGCTGAGACTTCTGCCCTGCCAAGTGGTGCCCCATCTTGTCAATGGGCACTTGAAAGATGAAGTTGGCAGAACAAGGACTGAAATCTATGCACAGAACACCGTGTGCGGACATTTTCAATGCACCACCTGCAATGCAGCTGAAAAACGATGAGCAACCCACTTCACGGCTAGAATCAAACCTCCTACCTACATTGCGGCTGGGAGATTGATGCATCACAGCTGGAGAAAAGATGCAGCACCCTCTCCCAGCTGCTGATAATGATGAAAACCATATGCAGTGCTGTGTTCTAACAGAGTGCAGCCAGATTTCTCACGCATCGTTGCTGGGCATCAAAGTCATTGTGAACCTGTGCAGTTCCGAGGTGTGCTGTCCAGAAATCGACACATCGCTCTCTTGCTAGGGAGAAAATTGACACATTGCCTACCTGACCAGAGAAGAAACAACACAAGCATCACTTGTGGGGAAGTATTCGACACATCGCTGACTTTTCCGATGCACGCTCACCCGTGCAGCTTTATTTTAGGCGCAAACAAGGTACTTTGTGTAAAATCAGCGTTTCCAATGTTTTCCATAGAGTAAGATCCTTAAGAGGGTGAGGGGGGTTATCTAAGTGTGTATCTCCATTGCCCTGACTAGAGTGAGAGTCCCTACTTTAACCAAAGAGTTAAATTCTTCTAGTATTTTTTCATTCAGCAGTACATTAACTCCTTGATGTTCCATTTTGTCGATAGCAATAATCTCCAAAATGTTTTTATTTTCATATTTTAGCAATTCTTCATTAAATGCAGCACACTTCTGAAGCGTAGGCATCAAATAAACTACATGTTTCTCCTCTTTACAAAAGTTATACATTAGCTCTGGTGCCATCTTTTTAGAGGAAAACAGTTTCTTACTAAGCCAACTTTCCAACATCAGTCTTCCCTCCTCTGTCAGAACACTTACTCTAATGTCCTTTAGAATGTTTCCATACTCTGTGTCAGTCTTGATGAATATTTTTAACAAGTTCCTTGTATTTAAAATATTGCCAAATGTTTACATTCCCAATACTTCCTAATGAGTTTTGAGTCTCTTCATGTCAAAGGGTTTTAAAAACAGGCTGTCCTTTTGCAGTAAGGACAAGTTTTCTGCTTTTGTAATGTTTCATTTGTTTAAGAAGATTTTGAATTACTCTGTCACAAAGCATTCTAACTCTACTTTCCTTAAACTGTTATTGTCTTCTCTTTAACCTATCTGGTTTCTTTAATAATTTCTCACTGGACATATCACCTTTTTCTTGTACCTTCTTTGTTGACTTGATACGTTCCTTTTTCTTGACATCACCTTTTTACAGTTTGTAGTTTTCCACATATAGGCCCTGATTTATACTATTTGACGCAAACCTGCGTTAGCGCTGGTTTGCGTCAAAAAGTTTAATGCCAGCTAGCGCCATTCCTGGATTCCAGCCAGGCTTCATATTTAAGGAATTAAGACAGCTCGCAGTAAAGCCAAATTAGCGTAAAAATAAATGATGCTAATCGAGTAGGAGAGGCGTAGGGTAAACAGGAGGTTGTGCATCAAAGAATGGCGCTAGTCAGGTTAAAGTCAGAAAATTGACTCTAACCTGACTAGCGTCATTTTTTGACACACAACCCCCATGGACATGAGCCATGTCTTATTAAAGACAGGAGTCATGCCCCCCTGCCAAATGGCCATGCCTGGGGGACTTATGTCCCCCAGGCATAGCGATTGGGCATAGCTCCATATAGGGGGGCCCAGGTTAGGCCCCCCTATGGCACTTAAAACATATAAAAAACTTACCTGGACTTACCTGGGATGGGTCCCCCTATCCTTAGGCGACCTCCAGATGTCGGTGGGGGTGTCGCTGGGTGCAGGGAAGGGCAGCTGTGGGCTGTTTTCATGGCCTCTGACCATGGAAAATGGCCCACAGGTCCCCTAACGCCTGCCCTGACCCAGCCTTGAAATAATGTCTTAGTGCCATTATCTAAGGCCCTTCTCCTCCCGTGCTTGATTATTGAACGGGAGCAAAATAAGGAGCAAAGTCCTTAGAGTAATTTTTGCCTAAGAACGCCTACCTTGCATCTCATTGACACAAGGTAGTTTTCTGCAGGCAAAAAATGACTATAACTCCAAAATGCTGACGCTAGACGGGGCTAGCATCAAAATATTAATATGGATTTAAGTTTGCCCCAGATTTGCGTAAAAAAAGTGCAAACAAAGTATAAATATGCCCCATAGTTTTAAAAAATGTTTTACTTCTGTTACCAGCAGCTGTTTTATCATTAAGGACAGTGTTCTGATGTTCGGATTTTTCTTTCGTGTTGCAAGTACATAGTAGGCTTCCCTCCGTTTTTTTTTTTCTTCATTTTTATAGGCATATTGATTATCACTTCTTAGTAAACATATCTGAAACAGAAAACAATATAGCAACATATTTACAAATATAAGACACTGTTCAACATTGTCTTATCCAGGTGACTGGTTGACACCTGTTCGGTATAAGTCAATAAGGACGCTCAATGAAGGACCACACGCCAATTATAAATATAATGTAGCTTTACTAGAATTGCAGGTAAATGTAGGCATTTAGTACATTAACAATAGTAGAATAAGAATAGCAATGAAAAGCATCTATTTATATATAAGTACACTACAAAGAGCATCTATGCATATATATATATATATATAAGCAGATATAAGTTTTGATTAACTGTATACCAAAATGCATCACACCACGATATTCAGGAAGCAGAATATACATGAGTTGAATACTTCAGATAAGCTTTAATTTACTGCACACCAAAATGCATGTTTCAATTACTGCAGCAGGTTCTCACTACGATGTTCGGGAGGCAAAATATAAACGAACTGAATACTTCAGATAAGCTTTGATTTACTGCACACCAAAATGCATGTTTCAGTTACTGTAGCAGGTTCATACTACGAGGTTTAGAAAGCAAAATATAAACAAGCTGAATACTTCACGTTATAAACACAGCGCAAGCATAAATAATCAGTCATAATAATAGAGCAGAGAAATAAAGGCCTTTCATCCCTGTGTGGAACTTAACTTAGTCCACGAAATGCTGGGGAGCCCTCTCTCCCCCTCAAGCATCACGGTCAGCAAAACAGGGAGGCAGCGCTGGTCCATGGCAGCTTCCACAATTCCATCTGCGAGCTTCCAAATCCCTCACCCATACTTCAGTGCTTAAATAACTTGAAGCTTGGATTGTGTCTCATTCTGGCATTTTCTAGCTATGTTATCAGTACTTGGCTGCTCTGCCCTTTTCGAGCCTTTGTTTTCATTCCATCTTCTCCCTGTACTCTCGTTCTCAAGGTTGAGACGGAGTCTTCTACACAAACAAGCTTGAAAATAATATCATGAACTTTTCCACATTGTTTGGGGGGGGGGGTTTCAACAGGCATCACACCTATCTACACTGCTCAAGCTAATTAACCTTTCGCATCACAATGTCTTCCGCACCTTTCCCTATACTGATCACTCCACCCCTTAGATGGGCGTGATGCATGTTGAAACGGATATCATTTACTTTGACATTCCGCTCGCTAGATTGCTACTAATACTGGTCAGTGTTATTCTAAGCGCCTGCATCTTTAGTATGAAGCTGTTTTGTGCATACATATAGTCTACATAGTATAGTCATTAGCGTAACACAAACAATCAAAAAACAGATTAGCTGTTGTAACACTATATTTAGTGTCTTCATAGCTCCTAGTGCCCAGCCTAAGAAGATGTCATACCAATGATGCTCAGTTATTTGCTGGATGCATGAAGCAGTGTGCATAAGCTGTTTAGCGTTTATGGTCATTAGTATGGCTGTATCCTTGGTGTATTTAGCTGCCATATCAAATTTAGCAAAGGTAACGTGTGTAGTGCCTGATTGCCTCTAATTTGGGTAGCTTAACAATAAGCGAGATATTCCACTCTAACTGTGCACGCATTTGCGTCTGTAATGTGGTTATGGTGAACTTAGTTGATCAGTACAAGATGTGAGTGTTTATGTCAATGATGCTGGTAATATTGCACATACACATTACTTGCTCTCCGGTGGTTTGTATAAATCCGTTAATAAGTAAGGGATGATTAATGACATAACATATACTCTCTGTCCCTATCTGATATAAGTCCGTGCCATTTAATAGGATAAGGTAACCATTCACATTCTCCCGGTATTGTGTGAAGACATGAATCTAGCACACGTCCATTGTGGGTACATACCCACCCCTTAGACCAATCTGCACATCTAGTGGGATCTACAGTGTGATTTGTTTAATCAATCTACTTTTTGTCAGTGTGAGGTATCCACCATTCTTTTACTTATCACTACGGGGAGCAATATAAAGGGGCACCATATGTCAGGAGGAAAATCACTTCTTACTATATCAAAAAGAGCATAACACATTTCTTCCTCACAGTGAAACTGTATGGGCTTTACCCATATTTCGTCAGGCAACTGCAATTGTTGTCTCCAATATTCGCCCTGAGGCTGTCCCCATTCTGCGTTAAAGTCAGCATACTGTAGATTAACAATGTTTTGCCATAGTATACACTGGATGCCCTTGGACGCTGCTTGTCGGTTTTAAAAGCTTTTTTTTTTTCCCCCGAATTGTTCATAAGTGAAATTATGCCATTGCCAATCGCGATACAACCCACGCAGGACTTTCCATACTTCTGGTGAGTGTGTTGGCCCCCATTGAGAAATTACTTTTATGGCCTCTCCTGTATTATATCCTGTAGAAGATAGCTCATTCCTAATGGCTTCAACATCAACAAAAAAGAAATTCAGGGCCCCTACCCCGATTCCGGTGGCCCCAGCTATCAAGTACCCTAGATCTCTTCTATTGCGTAACTTTGGCAAGGGCCATAACTGTGGTGTCCATGGTGCACATAATGGATCATACTTTGAGACATTCCCCTTGGCAATATTTATCTGTAACACAATACGTTTAATTATGCTTGCATGCAGAACTTCCTTACATCTGATTCTATATCGCACTATAGAAATGTTGCTTAAGTTGTTAACCATGCGTCTTTCGGTCACATAAAACATGAAGGCTGGTGTTCTATTGTTCATTGTAACAACCACCATTTGTCCTGGTATCACAATATTTACATATTATGTTTAGCATATAACTCAAAGTCTGTACTGTTGCTGGCGTCCCCTTCACCTTGTTCAGTCCGTTGGCATGTCGGATTTGCTGTCCAGTTACCTTCCAGGTCACAGCTTTGGCAGCCTTTCACTTGCTTCCAGGTACCTCCACGTTGCAATGTGAAACATTTCCCTGGTCATCAGTTACATTAGTGGCTTGAGGTGCACAAGTGACATGAAGGTCTTTTACGGCATTCTCTGCTATCATCAACGCAGATGTCATCGTTTATGACCGTGGGGTAAGTCTCACTGCAGGTACAAATACAGGTACATTAGAGTTCTTTAAAAGTACAATATATGTACTCCCCACCCCTTTACTCAATATCTCTCCTGCCTCTGGCTTTTTCCCTGGATGATGCACCCATACTCTTCTTCCTGTGCTTCCAAATCCTCCCTCACCTCTCTGGGTGTTATCGGGGGGGCAGATCTTTCTTCAATGTGGGGGGTATACACTTGTTCACAAATCAATTGAGCAAGTCTGTCATGTGCTTGATACGATACAGTAGCATCTCCTTGGTTCAGTAATACTACTTTAACCTCTCCTCTAAAATCTGGATCTATGACTCCCCCTAGCACCGATACTCCCTTGATGGCTAGGCCGGATCAAGGGGCAATTCTGATATGTTCCAGGTGGAACTCTTACCCCTATTCCTAAGGGAACAGTTTTCACCTGTCCTACGGGTATTTCTCCATCCTCTGGAGCAAACAGGTCCAGTCCTATACTGCCAGAAGTAGCCTATAAAGGTAATCGAGCTCGAGGGTCTGTTTTCCAGACAATCATTGTGTGGGTGATTTCTTTATCATGCCCTGTCATCCGAATAAAGGAGTCTGCTGCCCAACTGGTCTATTGTTCAATTCAAACAAGGCTTTGTCTAAATTACTACTCCATCCTTTTAGAGTCTGATGTGCTGATAACTTTGTTAGCTGTTCTTTCAACAATCCGTTATATCTCTCAATCATGCCTGCAGCTTGTGGATAATAACCAAGGTGTAAAATCCACCGAATTCCCAGTACCTGTGCCCAATCATGCACTGTTTTATCTGAAAAGTGTGTGCCCCTATCTATTTGGATTTCATCAGGTACCCCATAATGTTTTATCAGGTAGTTTAGCCCTCGCAAAGTGGACTTTTGGTCTGCAGACTTCCAGGGCATACCCAACATAAGGCCAGAGTAGGTGTCCACCATGGTCAATATGTAGTTGTTTCCTCCTTCCTTTGGTAGCGGCCTAATATAGTCCAATTGCCACACTGTAGCAGCTGCGGTTCCTCTTCTGATATGGCCGCTAGTCTTCTTTTGCAGTGGCATTTGTCTTATCTGGTTGCATGTGGGGCACTCTTTTACTGCTTGTTGTACCTGTTCTTCAGTAACTGGAATCTGTCGTTGCTGTGCCCATGCATAAATGCCATTCTCTCCTAGATGTTCAGATGTTGCATGGGCCCAGTTTGCTAGAGCAACTTCAGCCTCCTCATTGATGACCACTGTTCGTGTTTTGGCCATCTGATCTGCGGTGTTGTCGAATAGAGATGCAAGTGAGGTGTCCGATGGGCAATGGGCATCTACATGTCCCACATAGATTTGACATGTTTGCCCTTTCTCCCACATCTCTTCCCATAGCTGCTCGCCTCCCGAAATGGGGGTGCCTTTAATTTTCCATCCATCCTTGCGCCAAGTCGGGGCCCAGCTTACTAGTCCTTGGTAAGTGGCTCGACTGTCAGTGTACACAAATGTTTTCTCTCCGATGGGGGCTTGTTCGATCACTGCTGCTACCCCCTGCAGTTCTGCAAGCTGGCTTGATTCATTATCCCCTCCTCGCAGCAACATCGTTTCTGTAGCAGGCTGGAATGCGACTGTTTGCCTTTGTCTTTTTCCTTGATAGTACCGGGCGGTACCATCTGTGAACCGTGCATTTTGCAGTTCTTCTTCGGTGAGTTATTCAAAAGGCGGGGCTGTCTTAAATGGTGAGGATTCCATTTCAGAGGGCTCTGGCGCAGGGGACATTGCCTGCAAGTCCACTGCCCTTAGTTTATCTTCTTGTAACTTCGACACTCCTGCTGGTCCTGGTTTTGCCCTCTGCTGCAGATACCATTTCCACTTCACGATGGCAAACTCCTGCGCTCTGCCTACTTTATTGCCAATCCCTCCGTCTCTTGTCCAACCTAGTAAGGGGACCCATGTTTTTAAAGTGACTGGCCGATCATCAGTTATGTATTCTATTTCCACTATGGCCCAATCTTGTGGCACCCTCTTTTTCCCCTGCCTCTGCCATAGGCTCCACATCACTACATCATCTACATCATCCTGTACTATCATGTCCAGCTCAGACGAGTCTCCTTCTGTGATGGGACCTAACGTAAAAAGATTCTGTAATGCATCTTTTGCTCCAGTGTCCCACGATCTCACCAACCATTTAAACAAAGGCTCTACAGGCATCTGCCCAAACATACGGGTTCTTTCCAACAACTCACTCTGCGTATAATCTCTTACCAAACGAGAATTCTGTATTTGCCCACCATTCACTCCCTTTTCACCTTCAATTTCACCTACACGTCCTTCTCCACTTTCAACTCCACCTAGTTCTGTTACACGTACTTCCACCTCATCCTCCCAATTCCAGTCATCATTATCTGAGACTGTTCCATCCCAAGTATATGGATCCCAATTTTCTTTGCGTACCAATGCCCTCACTTGCACAGTTGAGGGTATTTTAGGATTCTGTCTACTCTTCTGTTTGCGTACCAGTGCCCTCACTTGCACAGTTCAGGGCATTTTAGGCTTCTGCCTACTCTTCTGTTTTGCTACTCGTACTGCTAATGCGGTGCACCTTGCTTCCATTTGATCACCCTGAGTCACTGCACTTTCTATGGTCTCTTTCATAAGTAACTGCCTTTCCTGGAAGGCTACAACCTCATCCCGCAGTTTTCTTATCTCTGCATCCTGTGTTAATGTTTTCCTGTATACCGTACGGAGCGCAGACAGGAAAAGCCATCCCACTTGCCCTGCTGCTTTCAGCTCCAGCTTCGCCCCTCTTTGCTTCACCCTCTCAACCACATCTTCCACTAAGAGAGGAGTCACTTTCTCAACTAATGCCTCCCATAACACCGGCACTGCCCACCTGTTCAGGACTCCTGCCACACCAGAGAACGGGTCAGTTGCTAACCACCCGGGAATGGATCTGGCTTCTGCCCCATGCTGCCTTCCGCTCTCTGCCTCACTTTTCCTGCGTCCCCAAAGAGGCATTATTGACTTATACCCCACTCCTGGTACCAAATGTCTTATCCAGGTGACTGGTTGACACCTGTTCGGTATAAGTCAATAAGGACGCTCAATGAAGGACCACACGCCAATTATAAATACAATGTAGCTTCACTAGAATTGCAGGTAAATGTAGGCATTTAGGGGCATATTTATACTCTGTTTGCGCCGGAATTGCGTCTTTTTTTTGACGCAATTCCGACGCAAAACTAACTCCATATTTATACTTTGGCGTTAGACGCGTCTAGCGCCAAAGTCCATGGAATTTGCGTCATTTTTTAGCGTGGACACCTACTTTGCGTTAATGATATGCAAGGCAGGCGTTCCCGTCTAAAAAATTGACTCCGAGGCATGTGCGCCGTAGTTACACTCCCGGGCAAAATTCACGCCCGGGAGTGGGCGGGTCAAAAAAAATGACGTACGGCCGCTTTTGCGCGGTTTTTTAGCGCCTGGTCAGGGCAGGCGTTAAGGGACCTGTGGGCTCGGAAGGAGCCCAGAGGTGCCCTCCCAAGCCCCCAGGGACACCCCCTGCCACCCTTGCCCACCCCAGGAGGACACCCAAGGCTGGAGGGACCCATCCCAGGGACATTAAGGTAAGTTCAGGTAAGTTTAAAAAAAAAAAAAATTGTGGCATAGGGGGGCCTGATTTGTGCCCCCCTACATGCCACTATGCCCAATGACCATGCCCAGGGGACAGAAGTCCCCTGGGCATGGCCATTGGGCAAGGGGGCATGACTCCTGTCTTTGCTAAGACAGGAGTCATTTCTATGGGGGTTGGGAGTCAAAAAAAATGGCGCAAATCGGGTTGAGGCGAAAAATTTGCCTCAGCCTGACTTGCCCCATTTTTTGGCGCCCAAGCTCCATATCCCCCTACGCCGGTGCTGCCTGGTGTACGTCGTTTTTTTCCACGCACACCCGGCAGCGCCGGCGGCTAACGCCGGCTAACACCGGCTAACGTCATTGATTAAATACGGCGCCCGCATTGGGCTTCAGAATGGCGTTAGCCGGCGCTAATTTTTTTGACGCAAAACTGCGTTAGCGCAGTTTTGCGTCAAAAAGTATAAAAATGGCCCTTAGTACATTAACAATAGTAGAATAAGATAGCAATGAAAAGCATCTATTTATATATAAGTACACTACAAAGAGCATCTATGCATATATATATATATAAACAGAGAGTTCATTGACATATATAAGTTTTGATTAACTGTATACCAAAATGCATCACACTACGATATTCAGGAAACAGAATATAAATGAGTTGAATACTTCAGATAAGCTTTACTTTACTGCACACCAAAATGCATGTTTCAATTACTGCAGCAGGCTCTCACAACGATGTTCAGGAGGCAAAATATAAACAAACTGAATACTTCAGATAAGTTTTGATTTACTGCACACCAAAATGCATGTTTCAGTTACTGTAGCAGGTTCATACTACGAGGTTTAGAAAGCAAAATATAAACGAGCTGAATACTTCAGGTTATAAACACAGTGCAAGCATAAATAATCAGTCATAATAATAGAGCAGAAAAATAAAGGCCTTTCATCCCTGTGTGGAACTTAACTTAGTCCACGAAATGCTGGGGAGCCCTCTACCGCCTGCTTGGACCTCTCTCCCCCTCAAGCATCACGGTCAGCAAAACAGGGAGGCAGCGCTGGGCCATGGCAGCTTCGACAATTCCATATGCGAGCTTCCAAATCCCTCACCCACACTTCAGTGCTTACATAACTCGAAGCTTGGATTCTATCTCATTCTGGCATTTTCTAGCTATGTTATCAGTACTTGGCTGCTCTGCCCTTCTCCAGCCTTTGTTTTCATTCCATCTTCTCCCTGTACTCTCGTTCTCAAGGTTGAGATGGAGTCTTCTACACAAACAAGCTTGAAAATAATATCATGAACTTTTCCACGTTGGTTGGCGGGGGGGTTCAACAGGCATCACACCCATCTACACTGCTCAAGCTAATTAACCCTTCGCGTCACTATGTCTTCCGCACCTTTCCCTATGCTGATCAAACATATATCATTATAATACATTTAGTTTATGACTGCATTGCAGGCACTATATATTTATTTTTTATTAATTGTTTCACTCTCTGGGCATAGCTATTAGTGTATGCTTCAAACTGTTATTAAAGAACAAACATGATTTTGTGTATATCACTCTGTGCATAAGTGTCAGAATCAACCTCACACTGTATGCATTAGTGTTATTGTCATATTCTGTTATTCTACTTATCATCTCCTCTTCTCCTTGGTTTCTAATCAGCAAGGTGTCCCTTCCTGGAGAGAGCCAATGTTCACATCAACTAGGGAGCCTTGCTGTATAATTAAACATTTCTGCATTACAATGGGTTGCAATTCATGTGACAACAGAGGGGAGAGAGCAGAAAACCTCCATATCTTGCACATACACCACATTCATCCCCTTTCCCTGTGGCACATGCCAGCACAGATTGACACTTAATGTGCCACCCTCTCCCATAGGTTTCATGAATGAGACCCTTTGGGCCTGATTCCGACCCTGGCGGTCCTTGACCGCCGGGGCCGGGGTCGGCGGGAGCACTGCCAACAGGCTGGCGGTGCTCCCCAGGGTATTCTGACCGCGGCAGTTCAGCCGCGGCCAGAAAGGGAAAACCGGCGGTCTCCCGCCGGTTTTCCGCTGCCCTGTAGAATCCTCCATGGCGGTGCAGCTTGCTGCGCCGCCATGGGGATTCTGACCCCCATACCGCCATCCTGTTCCTGGCGGCCGAGGATGGCGGTATGGGGTGTCGTTGGGCCCCTGGGGGCCCCTGCAGTGCCCATGCCAATGGCATGGGCACTGCAGGGGCCCCCGTAAGAGGGCCCCACCCTGAATTTCAGTGTCTGCTTAGCAGACACTGAAATTTGCGACGGGTGCTACTGCACCCGTCGCAATTCTTCCACTCCGCCGGCTCAATTCGGAGCCGGCATCCTCATGGAGGGGTGTTTCCCACTGGGCTGGCGGGCGGTCTTTTGGCGGTCGCCCGCCAGCCCAGTGGGAAACCCAGAATACCCGCGGCGGTCTTTTGACCGCGCAGCGGTATTCTGGCGGTTCCCTCCAGGCGGGCGGATCCCGCCGCCCGCCGGGGTCAGAATGACCCCCTTTATGTCTAAAACAAATGATTTACAACCTTGTATTGTTAATAAATTCCTAAAATGTCAAGTACATGCCTATATATATATATATATATATATATATATATATATATATATATCAATAAGCCTTTCATCACCTCTCTACCTATACCTCAAATATTATAGTTTATCTGCATCATGTGCACATCTATCACTTTTATTTTCAAACAGAGCCTGCTTAGAAAGTAATAGTTTTAGTAACACACTTGGTAATAGCTTCTGTTGATAAGTAAAATACTCTCACAATATGACGTTGGCTCTTTTGTTTATATCACGATGAATACGAACGGTATAGCACTCTTACTCTCAGCAACCAGTAATGGCAACTTCTTCATGGTTTACATGTTTCATTTATGATATCCCACATCTGAATGGTTAGTGACTATTCACCCTTCCTTGTATTTTTGGTAAGAAGCCCAATTTCCTACTGTGTGCTACAGGAGTCGCGACTCCTTCGCGACCCTCTGCTCTGCCTCTGTGTAATGTCACGATGGAGTCATGACTCAAGTCCGGGATTAAAAAATATATTTACCATTACTTTTTTGTGCATTTTCATTTACATTGTAAATTAAGACAGTGATTTGGGAAAATGATTTATTTTCATTTGCTACTCCACCATAAGTTGTCTTTCATTGAAAATGTTTGTCTCCTACCCCCACTCTATTTCTCCACTGCTACCTTAAAAAATCCTCTAGAACAGTCTACTGTACCAGTAGTTCAAAAGGACAAGGGATTTTTCTGTTAAGAGCAGATTGTGTGCTGTAGCAAGTGTGGCTGACTACTTCAGAAAGTAAGCACATCTAAATTAGGATTACTTATTTTAAAAAAAATAAGAACCAAACAGAGAACACCTGACAATATTTCTAGTCACAATCTATTTTTAAATACCATTGTGTTGACAACATCCAATTTTGAAATCAGTTGCTCTCTCCATTTTACCCACCTCACTTTTTCAGAACTCCTTCATTCAGCTGTAGCCTTCTCCTGTGTGCAACAGCTCCTTTCCTTGAAAATGTTTAGGGGCATATTTATACTCTGTTTGCGCCGAATTAGCGTCGTTTTTTTCGACGCAAATTCGGCGCAAAACTAACGCTATATTTATACTTTGGCGTTAGACGCGTCTAGCGCCAAAGTATGAGGAAAGAGCGTAATTTTTTTGCGTGAACGCCTTCCTTGCGTTAATGAGATGCAAGGTAGGCGTTCCCGTCTAAAAAAATGACTGCGTCGCAAATGCGTCGTATTTATACTCCCGGGCAAAAATGACGCCCGGGAGTGGGCGGGGTAAAAAACCCTGCATTTGCGCCGGATTTTAGCGCCTGGGTCAGGGCAGGCGTTAAGGGACCTGTGGGCTCAAAATGAGCCCACAGCTGCCCTCCCATGCCCCCAGGGACCCCCCCTGCCACCCTTGCCCACCCCAGGAGGACACCCAAGGCTGGAGGGACCCACCCCAGGGACATTCAGGTAAGTTCAGGTAAGTATCCTTTTTTTTTTTTTATATATTTTTTTTTTGGCATGGGGGGCCTGATTTGTGCCCCCCTACATGCCTCAATGCCCAATGACCATGCCCAGGGGACATAAGTCCCCTGGGCATGGCCATTGGGCAAGGGGGCATGACTCCTGTCTTTACTAAGACAGGAGTCATGTAAATGGCGTCTGGGCGTCGTTAAAAATGGCGCAAATCGGGTGGAGGCGATTTTTTGCGTCAACCTGACTTGCACCATTTTTAAGACGCCCTAGCGCCATTTTTCCCAACGCCGGCGCTGCCTGGTGTACGTGGTTTTTTTCCACGCACACCAGGCAGCGCCGGTCTGCTTGCGCCGGCTAACGCCATTCAATAAATACGGCGCCCGCATGGTGCTTCAGAATGGCGTTAGCCGGCGCAAAATTTTTTGACGCTAAACTGCGTTAGCGCAGTTTAGCATCAAAAAGTATAAATACGGGCCTTAGGGGCATATTTATACTCCGTTTGCGCCGAATTAGCGTCGTTTTTTTCGACGCAAATTCGGCGCAAAACTAACGCCATATTTATACTTTGGCGTTAGACGCGTCTAGCGCCAAAGTATGAGGAAAGAGCGTCATTTTTTTGCGTGAACGCCTTCCTTGCGTTAATGAGATGCAAGGTAGGCGTTCCCGTCTAAAAAAATTACTGCAACGCAAATGCGTCGTATTTATACTCCCGGGCAAAAATCACGCCCGGGAGTGGGCGGGGCAAAAAACCCCGCATTTGCGCCGGATTTTAGCGCCTGGGTCAGGGCAGGCGTTAAGGGACCTGTGGGCTCAAAATGAGCCCACAGCTGCCCTCCCATGCCCCCAGGGACCCCCCCTGCCACCCTTGCCCACCCCAGGAGGACACCCAAGGCTGGAGGGACCCACCCCAGGGACATTCAGGTAAGTTCAGGTAAGTATCATTTTTTTTTTTTTATATTTTCTTTTGGCATAGGGGGGCCTGATTTGTGCCCCCCTACATGCCTCAATGCCCAATGACCATGCCCAGGGGACATAAGTCCCCTGGACATGGCCATTGGGCAAGGGGGCATGACTCCTGTCCTTACTAAGACAGGAGTCATGTAAATGGCGTCTGGGCGTCGTTAAAAATGGCGCAAATAGGGTGGAGGCGATTTTTTGCGTCAACCTGACTTGCACCATTTTTAAGACGCCCTAGCGCCATTTTTCCCAACGCCGGCGCTGCCTGGTGTACGTGGTTTTTTTCCACGCACACCAGGCAGCGCCGGTCTGCTTGCGCCGGCTAACGCCATTCAATAAATACGGCGCCCGCATGGCGCTTCAGAATGGCGTTAGCCGGCGCAAAATTTTTTTACGCTAAACTGCGTTAGCGCAGGTTAGCGTCAAAAAGTATAAATACGGGCCTTAGAGTGTAAATTGTAGGTCACAGCTATGTTTTTTGGGGCTAGTAAGTATGATAGAAACAGCGACATTGGCAGGGACCTGAGTTTGGATATTATATTACTTGGGTTGGCTAGAGAAGGTTAAAGTGGCAGCAATTGCTTCCACTGGTTGAAAGCATTAGAGATTGACAACCACCTCACCTCCTGATTGTGCACTGTGGCGGTAATGTCCTGGGAACAGCAACCGGGGTAGGATTGGAAATGCTAATGAAGGATACCTTTGTTTAATTAATGTACCTTCTCTCTTACACATTCTTTGTGTTTTCTAACATATGCAAAAGGCAGAAATGGAAGTGGTCAGACCAATTCTGTCCAAAGATTGACAAGTCTAGGAAACATATTAATAAAACTGTTTCAGTATTCCTCAGACACCATAGCATGGGCTGTATGTACAATAATAATCTCCACTTTTTACATGGATGGCATCTGTGGGCGAGATGGCATGAACTTCACAAATGAAGGCAACAGAGTGTTTCCCAACAACTTGATAGTCTGCACCTACTCTTGTGCGTACTAGACATATACACACAATAAACACAAAGGCTCCTTTTACAGCCACCATATACCCTAAACAATCTTTACATGAAAATAAAATCTGATAATTTTTTTAAAATTCATCCCGAATTCGCGAACCAAAGGTACAAATTCAATGCACAACAGCACCATATGTTTCTATTTCACATCTCTTCATGTCTCAATACATTTCTTAAAACCTCAGTGGAAGTCTGATGGAGTCTCTAAGTTCATCTATGAGTGTTTGAGTGGGTCTAAAAAACTGTGTGTGACATTCTGAGTGGATCTGTGAGTGGATGACTGATACTCTGGCTGGATCTGTAAATTGATTAGTGGAAGTCTGACCAGGTCTGTGAGTAGGGTGGGTGAGTGTCTAAGTGGGTCTGTGAGTGGCTGCATGAGGGTCAGGGTGGGCGTCTCAGTGAGTGCATCAGTGTCTGAGTGACTGAGTGGATGCATGAGTGTCTGAGTGGGTCTGTGAGTGGGTGAATCAGGGTATCAGTGGATCTGTGATTGGGTGTGTGAGTGACTCAATGGGTTTCTGATTGGATGTGCGGGTATCTGTCTGCGTCTGAGGATGGGTGTGGTAGTACCTGAGTGGGTCTGTTAGAAGGTACACCAGTGTCTGAGTAGGACTGTGAGTGGGTGTATAAGTATCTGAGCGTGACTGTGAGTGGGTGTGCAAGTGTCTGTCTGGGTTTCTGAGTGGGTGTGCAAATGTCTGGGTCTGTGGATAGATGTACAAATGTCTGAGTGGTTCTGTGAGTGGGGGCATAATGTCCAGAGTAGGTCTGTGAGTGGGTGCATGACGTTCAACGTCGGTGTGTCAATGGGTTCATGAGTGTCTGAACTGGTCTGTGAGTGGGCGCATGAGTGTCTGAGTGAGACTGTTAGTGTGTGAGTGAGGGTCTCAGTGGGTCTCTGTGTGGGTCTGCATGTGTATGTCTGGGTCTCTGTATGGGTGTGTAATTGTCTAAGGGGGTCTGTGCATGGGGGCATAATGGCCAGAGTGGGTGCATGAGTGTCTAAGTGGATCTGCAAGTGGGTGCATGATGGTCAAGGTGGATGTGTCAGTGGGTGCATGAGTGTCTGAGTGGGACTGTGAGTGAGTGCATCAGTGTCTGAGTCAGTCTGTGAGTGGGTGCATGAAGGTCTGAGTGGGGCTGTTAGTGAGTGGGTCTGCATGTGTCTGTCTGGGTCTGTGGATGGATGTGCAAATGTTTGAGTGGGTCTGTGAGTGGGGGAATAACAGCCAGAATGGGTATGTGAGTGGGTGCATGAGTGTCTGAGTGAATTTGTGAGTGTGTCAGCATGTAACTCAGTCTGTGAGTGAGTGCATGAGTGGCTGAGTGGGACTGCAACTGGGTGTGTGAGGATCTTACTGGGTATGTCAGTGAGTGCATGACAGTCTTTGTGGGTCTGTGAGTGGATGCATGATGATGTCAGGGGACTGTGAGTGGGTTTATGAGTGGCTCAATGGGTCACTGAGTCGGTGTGCAAGTGTCTGTCTGGGTCTACGGATGGGTGTGCACGTGTCTGAGTGGTTCTGTGACTATGTGCAGAAAGGCCAGAGTGGGTCTGTGAGTGGGTGCATTAGTGTCTGAGTGGGTCCATGAGTGAGTGCACGTTGTCTGAGTGAGTCTGTGAGTGGCTGCATGATGGTCAGAGTGTGTCTGTGAGACAGTGCATGAGTGTGTGTGCGTGTGTGTGTGTGAGAATGTGTATTTTTTATTTTTTGTTTTTGTGTCGCAACATTACATGGAGGGGTCATGGAGGGGGGGCTCGATGGAGTTGTGACTCCACGATGTTTGTTAAAATAGAGTTGTTAACCATTTTAAACTCATAAGGGGTCACTCAGACACTCATAGGTGAACCTTCTGGGATCAGAGTACCTATACCCTGAACGGTTTTATGGTTTACAGCCCCTATTTCTATCCCCCAGGCCGGGAACCAGTCCATAAGATGGTGGCTGTACTTTTTTCCCTATGTTGTGGCCAGCCAATCGCAGTACTACTTTCTGTCACGTGGAGCCATGGCTTAGCCCGCAGGAGCCAAGACGATCAGCATCCCCATATATACAATTTTGGATTTCCTTTATTTTCTCTAAAACTACCATACAGATTTACATTAAATAGCAGAAGTCCTCTTTCTGGACCAAGAGCTAACATTCTCCTAAAAGTTGGTGGAAATTTGGTCAGTGGTTTCAGCGCTATCGCTGTTCAAAATCTCTAAGGAAAAATGAATGGGGAAAACACATATGGGATCCCCCCTTTTCTCAGCCCCCGCTTGACTGATCATTCCTGAAACTTTCCAGACAGCAACTGAAGTGACCACTGTTGTTTTTTGGAAAATGTTGTGAAGATTCATCAAATGGTTCCACAGTTATTAGCAAAACAAAAAAGGTTTTTTCTATAGAAACTAGGCCCTAACTATAACTACCTAGTGGTGACCACCACTTGGTGATATATATATTTATAGCTTTCAGGCAGCAGTACAAATGTCAAGTTAACTCATGTGATTATTTCCTGCTAGAGAGAGAGATTAGACGTTTGTCTAGTGCCAGTTTTGACATGCCATAAAGAAGCACAGAAGTTAATGTTCCTGCTGCAAGAACAGATCTCTATTTTATGTCGATAGCTGAGTGGATTAGTAAAGCCAGCCATTACCAGCGCTTTAAAACAAATGAAGTGAATGTAAGAGAGGAGCTGCGGAGAGATGAGGGGCACTTTTGCTGGGTGGCAGTGAGGGAATCCAAAGAGAAGTTCACGAGGGGCACCACAAATGATTATTGCACTGGACACCAGCAGCACTAAATGCTGTGATGATGGGTATGTGGCACAGTGAAGTAAAATCATATCATTTCTTTTGTTTTTTTAAGTGTTGTTGGAGTACCAGGTGACCGTCTTTATTTACTGTTGCACAAATCAACCAACTGTTTCAGAGCAACATATCTGCTCTCCACATAGGATAGTGTTTTAGAAGGACAGTTTTAGCGAGTAGCAGGGATGGAATCTCGGTGTAGTACTGCTGCTCAATCCCTAACTGAGGTGATGGAGGACAGCTCTGAGGCAGGATCAGAGACTGAGACAGCAGATCCTGAGATAGAATCTGAGGGAGAGGACAATGGAACAGAATCTGGAAGTGATTTTTCAGCCTACAGAACCCCATCTGACAACTCATCTTCCAGCAATTCCGAGGGACATATTGGGGGTCATTACAACATTGGCGGTAAAAGCCGCTTACCGCTGTACAGAAGACCGCCAACACACCGCCGTGGCCACAGCTATTCAGATCACAGGTGCAGCACACCACCATAGCTAGGAAGATAGAACTATGGCGCAGAATGGCAGGGTCAACGCAGTGGGACAGCACCTAAGAACTAGGGATGACATCAGGAAGAGGTGGAACGACCCACGGGGGAAGGGGCGTTCCGTGGTCTCAAGACACCAGATAGCGGTTCAGAGGACTGGCGGTGGACCCCCACCTTCTCCCCCAGAACCAACAACATGGGAGGAGCAGGTCTTGGCTATACTGCATCCTGAGGGCCTTGCAGGAGTAGCTGGAGGAATGGACTCTGGTAAGTCAAACCTTTAACTACCATATCCTCCACCCTACCTGCATGCTATCACATACCCCCACCCTCACCCCCATCACTCCAACTCCTCACATATGTCCCAATATCACAAACCACATATCCCAAACCCAAGCCCTGCATGTAACACCAAAGCATGGAGACCCATCACCAAAGCATGTCCACTGCACATACCCATACACCCCCCTAAACCATGATCTCACAAGGTCCCACACAAGAATGCAAGCACTGGGCTACAGGGTCACCCACCCATTGCACACCATTGCACACACAGATGCAATAATCATGCTTTTACACGCCTTCAGGACCCCTACCCAACGTCACCGGACAGGAGGGTCCAGACATGTCCACTCCACCCACAGAAGAGGCCCACAGGGATGACAGCAGCTCTGTCCAACTGGATCTAGATGACCAGCCCGGCCCATCTGGGACCTCGGGACAGTCGGTTCCCCTCACACTAGCACAAGCCACAACAGAGCCTCCCCCTCTGGAAACACCAGCATAGCACCCACCCAGCGGGCCCATACCTCTGTCCCCAGGACACGTCAAGCAGCAGTGTGTCCACCACTACAGGGAACCCAGGCTAACCCACCACCCCAACAACACCAGGGACCTGGGGGCAGTGGTAGTGGGCACACGGTTCAGGGGACAGAGGCCCAGGGAACTGGGGGAACTGGGAGGGCTGCTGTGCGACAGGGGGAGGACAGGCCCAGGGAACCCACTCTCCACGAGGCCCTCTCCAACATCATGGGAGCCTACCACCATTCCCAGTAGACAATGGCAACAGTACTGGCCAAGTTTCAGGAGACCCAGCGGCTGCAGGAGGAACAGTATTTGGGATTCAGGGAGGAACTCAAATCCATCAATTCCACCCTGGGCACCATTGTAGGGGTGCTGAAGGAACTCGTCAACACCAGGAGGGACACTGTGGCACAAAAAGGGGCCCCTGACACTAGCCTGGATGATGAACTGCCCACCACCTCTGCCGGCGCTAGTGGACAGGAGGCACCGCCACAGGACCACGACACCAGCACCCCACCCCCTGCAGATGGAGAACCACCCCGCAAGCTGTCCCTGAGATCCAGGACAAAGACAGAGAACAATGCCAAGACCCCGGAAAGAAATGAGACCACCCTGATTGTCATCCTTCTGTCCCACTTTGTTACCCTGTCCATCCATCAACTGCCCCAGATCCACTTCCTATTCCCCTTTGGACAATGCAACTGTGAGACTAATAGACTGGACTGTGCCATGGACATTCCTCCACCATCACCCCTGACCATTTTACAACCCCCTCCACTATTTTGCACTTAAATAAACAACCTTAAATCACAAAACAATCTGGAGTCAGGCTGTGCTTTCGAAAAATGTGTATTAGCAATAACTGTGGCAAAAAGCTATATCAAAGTAATGTCAACATACTTATGTCACACAGCTCTAGTTCATGCGGAAACAAAGCAGAGGTCACACAGTGGGACCCACATCTGTGAAATCGAAAGGGACTCAGTGTCCATACACTGGGTGAAAATGACAGACAGATGAGAGGTAGAAGAATTAAATCAGATGTAGCAGGCAGTGTTGTCTTCTTACCTGTGTCTCACTGAAGTATTGCTGGATCACCGTGTTCCTGTTGTCTATGTCCTCTTCTTCTGCTTCCTCGTCTTCACTGTCCACAGGCTCCACAGCTGCCACAACACCTCCATCTGGACCATCCTCCTGCATAAAAGGCACCTGTCTTTGCAAAGCCAAGTTGTGAAGCAAATAGCAGGCCACGATGATATGGCACACCTTCTTTGGTGAGTAGAATAGGGAACCACCTGTCATATGGAGGCACCAGAACCTGGCCTTCAGGAGGCCGAAGGTCCTCTCTATAATCCTCCTAGTCCGCCCATGGGCCTCATTGTAGCGTTCCTCTGCTCCTGTACTGGGATTCTTCACTGGGGTCAGTAGCCATGACAGGTTGGGGTAACCAGAGTAACCTGCAAATGTCGAGGGACAACTGTTAGACACACACTAACTCTTAGGGACATCCCCAGACACAGACACCTAGTCACACTGTATTGGGTCCATGTCCTCACCTAATAGCCACACACGGTGCCTCTGGAGTTGCCCCATCACATAAGGGATGCTGCTATTCCGCAAAATGTAAGCGTCATGCACTGAGCCAGGAAATTTGGCATTCACATGGGAGATGTACTGGTCTGCCAAACACACCATCTGCACATTCATAGAATGGTAACTCTTCTGGTTTCGGTACACCTGTTCACTCCTGCGGGGGGTACCAAGGCCACATGTGTCCCATCAATAGCACCTATGATGTTGGGGATATGTCCCAGGGCATAGAAGTCACCTTTCACTGTAGGCAAATCCTCCACCTGAGGGAAAACGATGTAGCTGTGCATGTGTTTCAGCAGGGCAGACAGCACTCTGGTCAACACGTTGGAGAACATAGGCTGGGACATCCCTGATGCAATGGCCACTGTCGTCTGAAAAGACCCACTTGCCAGGAAATGGAGTACTGACAGCACCTGCACTAGAGGGGGGATTCCTGAGGGATGGTGGATAGCTGACATCAGGTCTGGCTCCAACTGGGCACACAGTTCCAGGATTGTGGTACGATCAAGTCTGTAGGTGATAATTACATGTCGCTCCTCCATTGTCGACTGGTCCACCAGCGGTCTGTACACCGGAGGATGCCGCCATCTCCTCACCTGCCCCAGCGGACGTGCCCTATGGATGAGAACAACAAGCACAGAGTCAGCCAACACTGAGGTAGGTAAACACAACTTAATCGGAAAATGTTTTAAAATCGACATATGGCTGTATTAGTGTTTAGGCAAGGCCTAGATATGTGTGACGCAGTCAAAAATAATGCCATGTGGCCACCTGAAATGGCGGCTGCCTGACCTGTAATGTGGGACAAGGATTATGTTATGTGGTAACTGAGCTGGTGTTGTACACTGTCACGGTAGGCGGTCGAAGACCGCGGCGCAATCCTGCATTGGTTAACATTGGACCCTATGGGTCCCAGGAGCCAATGATGATGTACGCCGGCGGTGACAGTACGCACTGCTGCGGACGTCACTGCCATTTTCTGTCTGTTCAATCACTTGATACCTCATCTTCGACAGGAGAGGACCTACACTGCAAGTGCTGCTGTGACCTCAGTCTGGAAGAGACAATGGCTCCTGTGTCTGGGGAAAGGTCCCCTGCCTTCAGCATGGAGGAGTTGGATAAACTAGTGGATGGGCCCCCCCCCCCCAAGTACACGCTACTCTACGGTCCTCCAAAAAAACAGGTGAGTACACTGTGAGCATGCTGTATGGGCAATGTCTGTTTGGAGTGGTGTTGATGAAAGATAGGGGGGGAGAATGAGGCGTGCATGAAACGACGGTGAGTGCGTGTGCGTCATGGCAAGGGTAGGGATGCAGGCCAATGACTGTGACGGTGCGGACAGTTATATCTTCTCCTTTTCCACTGTACTATTCCTGTAGGTCATCGCCCACCAGAAGCAGGATATTTGGCGTGCCATCGCCAAGGAAGTTCGGACCCTGAGGGTCTACCACAGACGGAGCACCCACTGCCGGAAAAGATGGGAGGACATTCGCCGCTGGAGCAAGAAGATGCGGAGGCCCAGCTGGGTATGGCCTCCCAACGTGGGAGGGGTGCCCATGGCACCATGACCCCCCAGATGTTCCGGATCCTGGTGGTGGCGTACCCGGAGTTGGATTGGCGCTTGAGGGCATCACAGCAGCCACAAGGGGGTGAGTACACTTTCATTCAGCTGATTCAGCGCACATTGTAGGTGTCTGGGTGGGGGAGGTGGGCTGTGGGTTCCCCTAGGCCAGGGCGAGTTTAGTAGGCAAAGTCCCTTCTTAAGGCAGGCCCTGTGGCACACCACCCCACCTGTGTACAGAGCCAACTACACCTAGTCAGGCTCCTTTGACTTCCATGTGTGCAGCAATCAGTCATAGCCTTGTAACCCATGTCCCTGTGATTGATTAGGGAACTCCAAATGCATGGCGTAGTGCAGGGGGCTTCTGTGTCTGTAGTGTCCGCCAACAGTAGCGGTATTGGATGCACTCAACATTTCTTTCTTCTGTCCTCCCCCCTTTTTGTGGTCTCCCTGTGCTGGTGTGCATTAGCATCATCAGGCCGAGGAGCAGTGGTACCGGAGCAGGAGGGAGCTGCATCCCACATGGCCCTGGAGGGCGACACAACGGAGTCAGAATTCACCAGTGGGACGGAGGGCGAGGGGAGCTCCACGGCGGGGACAGGAGCTCAGACCAGCGACTCAGACTCGTCCTCTGATGGGAGCTCCCTTGCAGTGGCGGGCCCCTCTGTGCCCCGCATCTACAGGTACAGCCGCCACCACCACTACCAGCACCGTCCTCCCAGCAGCCCCTCAGCGTTTGCCCCGTGGCCGCTCACCCAGGAGGGTGGGCTTCTCTTTCGCGCCAGGCACCTCAGGCCCTGTCCCTGTCAGCCCTGCTGCCCTCAGTGAAGAGGCCATTGACCTCCTCAGGTCCCTCACTGTTGGGCAGCCTACCATTTTGAATGCCATCCAGGGTGTAGAGAGCCAATTGCAACAGACCAATGCATATCTGGAGGGCATTTATTCTGGTCAGGCAGCCCATCAGCGAGCTTTTCAGACTCTGGCCTCAGCACTGATGGCAGCCATTGTCCCTGTCTCTAGCCTCCCCACTCCAACTTCCTCCACCCAGACCCAAACCCCTGTACCTCAGCCTATCCCAAGCACACCATCAGACCAGCATGCACACATGTCAACACACAAGGGAAGCTCAGGCAAACATAAGCACCACACATCCCACAGGCACTCACGCAAGCATCATACACATGCAGACATACCAACAGCCACTGCCTCCACTGTGTCCCCCTCCTCTTCGTCTCCCTCCTCCCTACCAGTCTCGTCTCCACCCACACCTGCATGCACTACATCGTCAGCCACTACCTCCATCACCAGCACATCCACCACCACACCCGCTCATGTGCAGTCACCACCCCACTACCATTCACATGTGTCCTCTCCCAGTGTGTCTGTGAGCCCACCTCCCAAGGTACACAAACGCAGCCACACATGCACCCAACAGCCATCTACCTCACGACAGCCTCCAGCCCATGCACCTTCACCCAAAGTCACCAAACGTACACCTCCTAAAATCACTACCTCTTCCTCAACTCCCAAATCCCCTCCATCTACCCGTCCCAGTGTGTCCAAAAAACCTTTCCTATCAAATGTTGACCTCTTCCCCTCACCTCCCCCACCCCTTCAGTCTCCTAGGACCCGCCTGTCCAGGTCCCAACCCAGCGCCTCAGCCACAACATCAGCGGGAACAGTGGTGCCAGTAGTAACCGGCTTCTAGAGTGCGCCAGGCAGCAGGGCAGCCAGTGTGCCAAGGAGCCAGAGCACGGACAGTCCCCCACCTCATAAGCACAAAAAGTTGTCCAGTGCCCGGCGGGAGAGAGGAAAAAAATCTTCCACCAAAGCCTCTCCTAGGGGTACAGTTGGGAGTGTGGAGACAGCTGCGCCACCATCCAAGGTGGGGAAGGGGCACAGTAAAACAGGCAAGTCTGGGAAAACCTGCACAGCGGACAAGGCCGGCACAAGCATCGCTGCCAAGGACACCGCCACCACAAGCACTGCTGCCAAGGACACCGCCGCCACCAGCACCGCTTCCCAGGACACCGCTGCCACCAGCACCACTGCCCGGGACACTGCTCCCACCAGCACCGCTGCCCAGGACACCGGCGCCACCAGCACCAGCACCGCTGCCAAGGACACCGCCGCCACAAGCACTGCTGAACAGGACACCGCCGCCACCAGCACCGCTTCCCAGGACACCGCCGCCACCAGCACCGCTGCCCAGGACACCGCCGCCACCAGCACCGCTGCCCAGGACACCGTTCCCACCAGCGCCGCAGCCCAGGACACCGCCGCCACCAGCACTGCTGCCAAGGACACCGCCCCCACAAGCACCGCTGAACAGGACACTGCCGCCACAAGCACCGCTGCCAAGGACCCTGCCGCCACCAGCACCGCTTCCCAAGACATCGCCGCCACCAGCACCGCTGCCCAGGACACCGCCACCACCAGCACCGCTGCCAAGGACACCGCCACCACAAGCACTGCTGAACAGGACACTGCCGCCACCAGCACCGCTGAACAGGACACCGCCGCCCCCAGCACCGCTAAACAGGACACTGCCGCAACAAGCACCGCAGGTCAGTGAGTGCCAAAGATTCAACGCTACTGAGGCCGCCACGAGCAGGATGAAGCACTCTGGGCACAAAGCCCCCTCCAGAACCAGTGGAGATTCGCATCCACTACCTCAGTCCTTGTCTGGATGAAGCACTCTGGGCACAAAGCCCCCTCCAGAACCAGTGGAGAAAGGCATCCACTACCTCAGTCCTTGGCAGGATGAAGCACTCTGGGCACAAAGCCCCCTCCAGAACCAGTGGAGATTCACATCCACTACCTCAGTCCTTGGCAGGATGAAGCACTCTGGGCACAAAGCCCCCTCCAGAACCAGTGGAGAAAGGCATCCACTACCTCAGTCCTTGGCAGGATGAAGCACTCTGGGCACAAAGCCCCCTCCAGAACCAGTGGAGATTCACATCCACTACCTCAGTCCTTGGCAGGATGAAGCACTCTGGGCACACAGCCCCCTCCAGAACCAGTGGAGAAAGGCATCTACTTGAGATACTGTGGCTTTGCACTCCCCAGGATAAAGCAGTGGGCAAACCACCCACTGGAGAGACTTGAGAGACTGTGGCTTAGCACTCCCCAGGATAAAGCAGTGGGCAAACCACCCACTGGGGAGACTTGAGAGACTGTGGCTTTGCACTCCCCAGGATGAAGCAGTGGGCAAACCACCCGCTGGAGAGACTTGAGAGACTGTGGCTTTGCACTCCCCAGGATAAAGCAGTGGGCAAACCACCCACTTTAGAGACTTGAGAGACTGTGGCTTTGCACTCCCCAGGATACATCAATGGGCATGGAGCCCCCTCGTGGATCTGGCGTCGTGCACTCATCCGGCTGAGGTGTCCCCCCCTTCCCCTTCCCCTGAGGTGCCTGTTGTATTTCTATCTGATGCCCCAGCAGTGCTCTCTCCGTTTTGATCGGGTATTGAGTGTGGGCCTCGCCCATGCATTTTGCGCCCAGTGGTCCACGGACTATGATGGTGGAATACCTTGGACTTGTATTCTTGGTGTATATATTTGTTTCTATTGTAAATATATGTATATGAATGTATATATTTTTGATTACTGTTTTTGAATAGATTACAAACGTTCAACTCATTTCCTTTTGTCCTTGCATTCTTCCAGGGGGAGTTGGGGGTTGTTAATGTAATGTATCAACATGTACTTGTGTGTGTGTTGTAATGGGTGAGGGTGGGGGTGGGAGTGTTGCGTGTTGCGTGTGTGTCACTCTTTTTTCCCTCCCCCTCCCCTGTGTCATAGGTGCAGTACTCACTGTGGTCTTCGCAGCTGTCTTTGTTGTTCCTGGTAGAGATGCAGGAAGATAAAGGCTGGCAGTATCTGGAGCTCAGGTTTCATTGCATCCTGATTCCTCATGGGGTGTGTAGAGGTGAGCTTTTTCCCTTCCAAGTCCTGTTTCTGCTGTGTTTTTGTTCGCGGTGAATCCACCTCGGATAAGGTGGCGGATTGGACTGTTGTAATACAGTGGATGGAACCTTGTCTTCTGCCTGTCTGTTGGTGATTACCGCCGCGGTGTTTGTTTGTACCACCGTGGCGGTCTGAGTGTTAAAGTGGCTGTCTATGTTAGCAGTTTCCGCCACAGTCGTGATTCAATTTTTTTTACCGCCGGCCTGTTGGCGGTTTTACCGCCACTTTAACACCGACCGCCAGGGTTGTAATGACCACCATTGTCCCTTCGCCAGTCTGTGCAGCAAGACAAAAACAGCAGGTTAGATCAACCCAATAGGTTAGAAAAGGCACATGCTGCGGCAAGCACAGATGGAGTGATCTCTTGGCAACCCCCTCAATTTAGTTCAGCCCCAAATTCTTCCTTTCACTGGTGATGCTGGACGTAAAACTGATACGGCCAACTTTTTGCAATTGACTATATCCAACTCTTTTTGGATCTTGAGTTTCTTGAGCAAATTGTGCAGAAAACAAATTTGTATGCCAACCAACTTCTGAGGAAGCATGAGGCTCGCATGAGGCTATCTATAGCCTTGTTCTAGGGCACCCGAGTAGACTCTCACTTCGCTGTCTGCCAGGTTTCTAGAGATTTATAATCTTTGGACAAAATATAGCCATGGATGAGTCCTTGAACCTGTACAAAGGGTGGCTTCTGTGCATGCAGTACATTATGAGCAAAAGAGCTCGCTATGGCGTCAAGCTGTACATTCTGTGTGACAGCTCCCCTGGCTTGAGAGCATATATAGGGAAGGACTCCACTCTAAATCCTGTAGGTTGCCCTCCCAACCTAGGAGTGACAGGAAATATTGTATGGGAGCTTGTCCAGCCACTCCTTCACAAACATTATGGGGCATATTTGTACCCTATTTGCACCAAATTACTGTCATTTTTTAATGCAAACTTGGCTCAAAACTAACTTCATATTTATATTTTGACGTTAGACCTGTCTAACGGGAAAATATTGGAATTTGCACAATTTTTTTGAAGCGTGAACCTACCTTCCGTTAATGAGATGCAAGGTGGGCGTTCCCATCTAAAAAATGGTGCTAACCCCATAGCCCCATATTTAGCCCCCGTGCTGAAATGACACATGGGTGGGAGGAGGGGCTAAATAATGGTGCAAAGCTTGCTTTGTACCATTATTTAACACCTGGGTCTGACCAGGCATTAAGCGACCTGTGGACCCATTTCCATGGTTAAAAAACATGGAATGGGTCCATAGGTGCCCTCCTCAAGCCCCAGGAACACCCCCACCCACACCAGAGGGACACTGGAGGATGGGGGACCCCATCCCAGGTAAGTAGGGTAAGTATAGGTAAGTATTTATTTTTATTTAAAGTGCCATTGGGGGCCGAACTTGGGGCCCCCTGCATGGCACAGGGTGCAATGGCAATGCCCAGGGGACACTGGTTCCTTGTGCTGGCCATTGGGGTGGTGGGCAGGACTCCTGTCTTTTCTAAGACAGGATCATGTGGAATGGATTGTTTTGCGTCAGAAAATGACGCGAGGCTGGTTAGAGTCATCTTTTTTTACTCTAACCAGTCTAATGTAATTTGTTTGGTGCAAAATCCCCTTCCCAATACCGCCAGCCCCACCTGGCTAACATATATTTTTTTTTACGCTAGCCCACCCTTTGCACCGGCTTGCGCTATTCCATAAATATGCCACCAGGCTGGTGCTCAGGAATGGCGCAAGCCGGTGCTAAACTTTTTGGTGCAAAACTGCGTTAGTGCAGTTTTGCACCAAAAAGTATAAATATGCCCCTATAACGTTTATGTAGACAATTCTATATGGGAGTAGAGCTGTACAAAGCTGGCACTGTGGCCTGTGGTATAGATCTTTGTTGCTGTGCAGGATTCCAGCAGGAGCTTGTTTGTAACAAGCTCAAGAAATGCCAGAGCTCTGCATTGCATTCCAAAGAACTGCTTGCAGTCAGATTCTTGAATAAGCATAATGTGCACATGCTCACTACAATTCATGATAAGAGCACTTCCCCCCTCACTGTTTGGGGTCATTTGCCTGAAGTTCACAAGCCCACATGTACTTGATTACTACAAGTACATGGGCAGAGTAGATAAGAGCAACCAGGTTTGTCAGCTATACAATGTGAGTTGTAAAACTTGCATTTCATACAGAAAAATGTTTGTCTGCCTGATCCAGACGGCAACATACAAGGATGTGGAAAGGCTGCAGGAGTGACACTTTGCTGATCGCATTCCTCAAACACCTACAAAGGCTTGCCTGTGTTTTTTGTTGTAAAGTCTGCTCTAAGTAATAAAAAAAATAAGGTAAGATATGTTAACTGTCCCCAGTGACCATCTTAGCAAGCCCTTTGTTTTCCTACATGGTTTATATTGTATCATACTAAAGTGAAGTACTGGGAAATTTATTGAGGTGGAGCAGCCATTAGGTAACCCTTTCAATGGCTGTGCATGGATACCTACCAGCAATGGGCCACTTCTTTGTAGGCAAGCAGCCACATAATTTTTGTTTCTCTGCTGCAGGAAACCATGAACTTCCTTATGGCCTGATCAACACCTTAGTCTGCCTTCAAAATGTGGTAGGTGTTCTGTTTACTGATTGAAAAAGGGCTTTACAGTTCCTATGATGCACACACTAGTGGACTGAACATATGCCAAATTGTCACGAAGTAGCCTGTATGGCAAGATGTTAAAGGCTTGATTTTGAAGTGCTTGCTAGGGAACTTATGTATACTAAACAAGATCCACCCTGATTGCCCAAGAAAATCAGGGTAAGTGTAATAAGTCAAACAAATGTTCAATGGGACTTATTCACCAACATTTCTACTTTCTTCGAAAGTGTGCAAGCTCAATTAGTAACTTTATCAAAACCAATGTTATTGAAAAGGGGTACAGGACACAATATATTGTATGATGATTGCTTTCACATCTTTAGTATAAGATAGAAAAATCATCATACAATATATTGTGCCCAGTACCCTTCAAAGCAAAGGTAGAAGTGTCCGTGAATGAGTCCCACAGGGCATTTGTTTGGCTTATTACTTTAGGGAACTTAAGCAGTATTCCCCATCATGTTTGCCTTAGTTTCAAAGGCAGATATGCTTGCTTAATTCTAGGAATAGGCCTCCGAAGGCATACTCAGACACCCCCATCTTGCAACCACAAACTGGAAGGAGTTAGATTTAGCACAGTAAGTGCACTGATGACACATGAAAGGTATGTTTTCTTGAGCTTCAAGTAGCTAGTGACGGAAGGCATTAGTATAGGCTCATTTGGCAATTATACAGGATTATTCAGGGCTTTGATAAGGACAGAGACCTGAGTGGGTAAGAAAAGCTTATGGTAGGTGTGCTTTCCCACTGCCATTATATAAGTAGAAGGCAGATAGGAAAGGTAGTACAGATACACAGGCCCAACTTCAACTTCATCTGTGGATTTAAACCAATTGGTGCTGCACTCACCCTGATACCGAATTACTATGGCATTTACAGGTAGATGCTTAACCTGCTCGCCATGTTCGCCCTCCTTCAAAACTTAGTAGATGTTATGTTTGCTGTATGGTAAGTGCATTACAGTCACAGCACTGCACATAATGGTGGATGGGATATGTACTACATTCTCAAAGAATACCATATGTGTCAAAAACTACAGTTCTTCATAGTTTATGATGTTCTCTTTGGGGAAATTCAGAAAATTCCTTAGCATGTTTACCTTAGTTTCAAAGGTAAATATGTTTATTCAGTTTGAGGAACGGTGTATCGGGGCACACTCGGACGCCCCCAACCTGCATCCACAAACTGGAAGGAGTTGGATTTAGCACAGCGAGTGTGCTAAAGGCGTATGAAAGATATCAGCTATAGCGGGTAGTAAGGGTGAGAGTTGGCCGCACTCAGAGGGATTAGTACATAGATGTTGTATGGTCAGTTGATCAGGAAATGGTGCACGTGATCGTATGCCCTACTACCCTTGGGCAACAGTAATGTGTAATATGGATACACAAATAGAATACGCAAACAAAGATCACAGCACACAGTATGCAAAGTAGGACAAAACAGGATCAAGTCAACTAGTCATTATGGGATAGAAATGAATGAAAAAATCGAGCACATCGGTGTTCAAATCTTGTCTCCAGAGAAGAGTTCAATTTATTCTGATTGAAATGGTATTCCAAATAACAGGGAACAATCTTTCCAAAGCAAACAGCCAACACGTGTTTCGTCACACCAGTGACTTTTTCAAGGCTGCAAATAAACATATACATGTGTGTCTGGTTTAGGCGTAACAGGTCATTACATTAAATGATTGTGTGTGACAAGCAAGTGATATGGTATAGAACAATCTGTGCATAAAGAGTGACAACATCAGGGAAGCTCAGAAAATCAAGTACATATACCTAAGGACATGGCTGGGAAGTATCAAAAGAAACCGAAAAACAGTGTATGCCAAGGTGCCCAAAAGACTAAAGGCATGCTAAGAAACATTAGAAACAGTAAAAATGTCCCAATAGCCCTAAGATGGAAGATGTGTGGGAGAGAGATACCCACATGTGTTGGTAAAGGGTGTGCTAGGAGCATAGAAACTTAAAAGTCAAAACGAGTATTGAAAAAGATCAGGTCTCTAGACCTACCCGAAATATTGTGGGAAGGTTCCAAGAAAGTAAATTCCGATACGTCTCAGGGATAATAAGCAGTCCAAAAAGTACTAAGTAATCTAGAAAAAGGGGTGTTAGAATAAAAAATATATATATATAAATATATAGCTAGTTGAGTCAGGTTAGGTAAACATGAGTTACCAAACTTACAGAAAAAAGAAATGAAGTAACAAAAGAAAATCAACCGGAAAAATACCTCTTAATTATCATCGTCAATGAGTAAAAATAGATAGTCCACAGGGCGTGCGAAGCTGTCCATCAAAGAGAACCACGGTAGGTCCACACGTATGTCTTTATGGGAACAGTAAATTAAACCATAAAAAAGGAAAGCATAAATCATGCCATTCGTCGCAGTTGTACCAGTAGAATACCAATATTTTAAACCGGGGAAGTTAATTAGTAATTGATTAGCCGGACCGGTTAGGTAGACGACATACGGGTGCCCTAAAAGACTGGCCATGCGGAAAAGCTACATGACTGGCAGAGAAGTACTTATGAGATAGCCTAAAAAAGTGTACGGTAAATCAAAGGGAAAATAGTTACTAAAAACAAGAGTCCGGAATGAATCCGTAGTTCTGACTCCCTAGAGAGCAGTAAAAACAGGTCAACTAACCGTATATGGGCGTCTAAGCCCTACTCCTAGACAGAGCACTCATGCAGAGTTACCGTATAGTGTTAGCTGTGACGCAACTTAACACCGCGCCTAGGTACCAAAGAGAAGTAATAGAAACGTAGGCGAACTATGAGTCTATGGCGGTGTATATTAAACGGGGTGCTAACAGCACAGAAAGTTTACATACCTCCGTATAATAACAGATTGAAAGACGCTAATACGCAAAGTCAACAAAGTAAACCACACACTAAATGCCAGTCCAGCGCCGATGCCTAAAGGTAAAAACTGGAGTACCAGCTCACCGTAAGTAAATATTTAGCAGTCTGTCCGTGTGTCGGCGTCTTCTCCTCTGTAGCTAGCAGTAACGTTGTAAGTCAGTTTAAGTTACGTGTAGCAATGAATCACGTGACTAGGAACGGGCACCGAAATTGTGAAAGGACTAAGGTAGTCAAAGCAAACAAAGGTTTATGCGAAAAATCGGTGGACAGGAGGAGCCATATTATGTGTGGAAACTAAGTTTAAACAAAAATAAGTCAAATAAACTTGATAAATGAAAGTAATGATGCACGTAGATAGAGTCATGGTCGTTAAAGAAAAATGAAGAAGGACACGGTCCCAGACGGGCCGCTGTCCTGTATATTAATGGAATGTATGGGCTATAAAGAGTACGAAAGACAAACAAAAAGAGGTGAGAGAGGAAGGAAATAGAGAAAGGGGGGAAAACAGTAACAAATAAAGTAAATGCCAAATACAGGACATGTGCATGGAAATCTGTAATATGAATTCGAGAAGAGTTAACAATCAAAGGATCCGTCATTGTAGATACAAATGGTATAAATGGTATTTGACCAAATTCAGGTAACAACAGAGTATTTTATTAACAAGTAGTACAGGCCAACTTAATATAAGAAGGCTAAATGAACAGAAAGCGGGAGAGAAACAATAATGCATACAAATGACACATATATATGTAATCATTGGCCATATCAGTTAAGAAAAACATATAATTCCTTATCAACATTGAGGCCCATCTCTACCGCTCTAAGTTTCAGTATCCATCTGGCCTCGCATTTACGTAGGTCCAAAGTCCTATTACCAAACCTAGGTGCAGTAGCGACATGTGCGATGCCAAAAAATCTAATGTTGCGAATTTCACCCTCTCCATGTTCTAGATTAAAATGTGTAGCAAGAGGGTAATGTTGATTCTGGTTTCTGATGGCCCTGATGTGCTTACACAACGGTTTATTGCCAGGGGCTACTCTCAAGAATTGATCTCTAAGGCTAACAAACGAATTACTGCCAAACAACGACAACAACTGCTGATCAGAGGCCACAATAGGAAGACTAACGTGGCTAAAAGGAAGGTCATCCCTTTTATCACCAAATTCAGCCCTGCCAGTATGTCAATCTATCGGATCCTGAAAAAACACTGGCATCTTCTACTTTTGGACTTTGGACCTACGTAAATGCGACGCCAGATGGATACTGAAACTTAGAGTGGTAGAGATGGGCCTCAATGTTGATAAGGAATTATATGTTTTTCTTAACTGATATGGCCAATGATTACATATATATGTGTCATTTGTATGCATTATTGTTTCTCTCCCGCTTTCTGTTCATTTAGACTTCTTATATTAATTTGGCCTGTACTACTTGTTAATAATATACTCTGTTGTTACCTGAATTTGGTCAAATACCATTTATACCATTTGTATCTACAATGACGGATCCTTTGATTGTTAACTCTTCTCGAATTCATATTACAGATTTCCATGCACATGTCCTGTATTTGGCATTTACTTTATTTGTTACTGTTTTCCCCCCTTTCTCTATTTCCTTCCTCTCTCACCTCTTTTTGTTTGTCTTTCGTACTCTTTATAGCCCATACATTCCATTAATATACAGGACAGCGGCCCGTCTGGGACCGTGTCCTTCTTCATTTTTCTTTAACGACCATGACTCTATCTACGTGCATCATTACTTTCATTTATCAAGTTTATTTGACATATTTTTGTTTAAACTTAGTTTCCACACATAATATGGCTCCTCCTGTCCACCGATTTTTCGCATACACCTTTGTTTGCTTTGACTACCTTAGTCCTTTCACAATTTCGGTGCCCGTTCCTAGTCACGTGATTCTTGCTACACGTAACTTAAACTGACTTACAACGTTACTGCTAGCTACAGAGGAGAAGACGCCGACACACGGACAGACTGCTAAATATTTACTTACGGTGAGCTGGTACTCCAGTTTTTACCTTTAGGCATCGGCGCTGGACTGGCATTTAGTGTGTGGTTTACTTTGTTGACTTTGCGTATTAGCGTCTTTCAATCCGTTATTATACGGAGGTATGTAAACTTTCTGTGCTGTTAGCACGCCGTTTAATATACACCGCCATAGACTCATAGTTCGCCTATGTTTCTATTACTTCTCTTTGGTACCTAGGCGCGGTGTTAAGTTGCGTCACAGCTAACACTATACGGTAACTCTGCATGAGTGCTCTGTCTAGGAGTAGGGGCTTAGACGCCCATATACGGTTAGTTGACCTGTTTTTACTGCTCTCTAGGGAGTCGGAACTACGGATTCATTCCGGACTCTTGTTTTTAGTAACTATTTTCCCTTTGATTTACCGTACACTTTTTTAGGCTATCTCATAAGTACTTCTCTGCCAGTCATGTAGCTTTTCCGCATGGCCAGTCTTTTAGGGCACCCGTATGTCGTCTACCTAACCGGTCCGGCTAATCAATTACTAATTAACTTCCCCGGTTTAAAATATTGGTATTCTACTGGTACAACTGCGACGAATGGCATGATTTATGCTTTCCTTTTTTATGGTTTAATTTACTGTTCCCATAGAGACATACGTGTGGACCTACCGGGGTTCTCTTTGATGGACAGCTTCGCACGCCCTGTGGACTATCTATTTTTACTCATTGACGATGATAATTAAGAGGTATTTTTCCGGTTGATTTTCTTTTGTTACTCATTTCTTTTTTCTGTAAGTTTGGTAACTCATGTTTACCTAACCTGACTCAACTAGCTGTATATTTATATATATATATTTTTTATTCTAAAACCCCTTTTTCTAGATTACTTAGTACTTTTTGGACTGCTTATTATCCCTGAGACGTATCGGAATTTACTTTCTTGGAACCTTCCCACAATATTTTGGGTAGGTCTAGAGACCTGATCTTTTTCAATACTCGTTTTGACTTTTAAGTCTCTATGCTCCTAGCACACCCTTTATCAACACATGTGGGTATCTCTCTCCCACACATCTTCCATCTTAGGGCTATTGGGACATTTTTACTGTTTCTAATGTTTCTTAGCATGCCTTTAGTCTTTTGGGCACCTTGGCATACACTGTTTTTCGGTTTCTTTTGATACTTCCCAGCCATGTCCTTAGGTATATGTACTTGATTTTCTGAGCTTCCCTGATGTTGTCACTCTTTATGCACAGATTGTTCTATACCATATCACTTGCTTGTCACACACAATCATTTAATGTAATGACCTGTTACGCCTAAACCAGACACACATGTATATGTTTATTTGCAGCCTTGAAAAAGTCACTGGTGTGACGAAACACGTGTTGGCTGTTTGCTTTGGAAAGATTGTTCCCTGTTATTTGGAATACCACTTCAATCAGAATAAATTGAACTCTTCTCTGGAGACAAGATTTGAACACCGATGTGCTCGATTTTTTCATTCATTTCTATCCCATAATGACTAGTTGACTTGATCCTGTTTTGTCCTACTTTGCATACTGTGTGCTGTGATCTTTGTTTGCGTATGAAAGATATGTCTTCCTGATCCTCATGGAGCTGTCATTGAAGCCATTATTAGAGGTTCATTAGGCATGCGTTCGGTAAGGTTAAAAAAGAAGGAGGTGGTGAATTGACAGGGGTTAAAATGTAGTCAAACTGATTTTGCCCTGTGGCATATGAATGTGATGAGTATTTCGTTGTGAGTGTACTGAGAGAAAAAAATGATTTGGGATGTGGTTTCATTTATACATGGGTGTGTTCCTAATGTAGCTAATAAAAAGCTGATGGTTAGATATTTCTTCGAACAAATTTGCAGTTCAAGTCTGTAGATTTGCGGAACTCGTAACTCGCCATTAGGTAGGTATAGTCCTAGATTCCAGACGAACTGTGTTTTTTTGTTTTGCCTATAACTTTGGCACTGCTCAACGAATCTTCATCTAATTTTCAGAACTTATACTATGCTAAGTTCACAGCTTCTGTCATAAAATGTTCAGGTGATATATCAAGCGGGGTCCAAGAAGTAGAAGGGGTCCCAAAACACATTTTGCCCATTCATTTTTCCATAGGACCTTTAGACACGCCTGCAGTCCGAACCACTGAACGGAATTACATGAAATATACCATGAAGCTAGATTCTGTTGCGCAGATCATGCTTTTTTGGGTTGATGCAAATCCATTCAGTAGTTTCAGAGTAATTTAAGGACAAAAAATATAGATATATAGAGAAGCGGATCCTCGCGGATCCAACTGTCCCCATGCTGATATCTGATTGGCTGCCAGTCCCAGAAAATAAATACAAAAAAAAGAAAATGGGCCAGGGTAGAGTCACCCTAATCCTCTAACACCGGTGCTAGGGTCTCCCCCCCCCCCCCAAGGCCAAAAGGATAAAAAAAAAAAATTGGAAAATTCTACGGATGGATACCGAAATTTTCCAAGATTTTTTAAAAAAATGCTGTCTGTTACGTTTTTTTTTTAATTTGCCCCTGGGTGGACCAGGTCTCGGGGGCATTTGGGGTTAATATGTGAGTGGGTCTCTGGGGCCCCGCTCCATGGGCTTTAATAAGTCCCGGGGACCACTGCGATTGTGTAAATTTGAGCGTGGGCCAGAGCCCCTGTTCCCTGGGGTCCACCACCCTGGGGCAAAATGCTTTTTAACAAGGGGGTAGCCCTACAGTCTCCCCCACAGCCCCAAGGGACACCACCTCCCCTCGGAAAATACCTAAATATCAGCCCCGTGCCCTGGGACCACCACACCTGGGGCGAAAATGATTTAAGTAAGTTGGGGAGGCCCGATGCCCCCCGCTGCCTCAGGGACCACCACTCCTCTGGGGAAATATTTAAAAATATAAAAAAAGGGTCCCTCTGGGATTCCTAAGCCCTTAGGGACTACCACCTCCCCAGGGCTACAGTGATTTATGAGAGGTGGGGCCACACATCCCAGCTGCCCCGTGGACCACAATCCAAGGGGAAATGTTTTTTTTTTAAAAGGGGGTCCCTTTGTAACCCCCAAGCCATGGCGACCACTACCTCCCAGAGGTGATGCATACATTGGAAGGGGGCCATGAGGCCCCACTCGAGGAGCCTCTGATGGCCCTGGGAACTGCCACTCCCCCAGGGCTGGCTCCTCCTATGTCCCGGGGTGTCTACCCCTGGGGCATAGCTGTTTGGTGTGGCTTGGCTGCAGCTCTGATTGATTGTTAATTGTAAACAAATATCAGCTTCTAAGTATATCAGACATCAAACCCTAAAAAAATTATCTTTTCCTCACTTTCTTTCTCTCTTCCACTTACACACCCACTCAGACACTTATGCACCCACTCAGACACTTCTACACCCACACATAGACCCACTCAGATGCCCCTGCACCCACTCACAGATCCACTCACATCCTCATGCGGTCACTCACAGCCTCAGTCAGACCCTCATGCACCCATTCACGGATACACTTAAACAGTTATGCACCCACTCACACACCCACTCAGACTGTCACACACCCACTCACAGACCCACTGACACCCTCATGCACCCACTCACAGACCTGCACAACACTCGTGCACCCACTAAAACACTGCTGTACACACTTAAACACCCAGTCAATCTGACAGCCACTCTCACCCCCAGATGCACCCTCTCCCACCTACGCCACGGACAACTCCCACCATACACGACCAAAGGGCAAGGCACAGCATGGGGTTGGGTGGTTAGGGAGGTTGGCTGCAGGGTCTGGCTGCGTGCCAGGTCTTGCAGGCAAACTCCGGTGCAATGGGTGAAGGCCATGCACAGTATATGGTTGGCTGCTTATAGGGGGTTGGCCGTGAACGGCAGTGGTTGGATTAAAGTATATTAATGAAAATTACGATACGTTAAAAAACACATAGAAATTCACTGAAAAAAACAAAGGTTACAGGGATGTTATAGTTAGGAAATAGAATTAAAAAGAAACATAGAATTTCACTGAAACAAACAAAGGTTTCAGAGACGTTCTAGTTAGGATCACATTTTAAATGTTAGAAACTCACTTGTTATAGTTAAAGGTATCTTAATTAACTATAACTCATGCTCTAAGGTAATTTGCGCCCTTGCCATGCACTGCTAATTACACACAAATTATGGCACTCATGATATCTTTGATACCATCAATGATAATATCAATGTAGACTGTGCAGAAAACGTTTTGAGCAAAAAACTGCAGGGCGGATGCACAAGTTAATGTTACCTTGGGGCACAAGTTATAGTTAGTTTAGATAACTATAACTATAACTGGTAAATGTTCAAGGTTTTGTATGTTTAAAATGTGAGCCTAACATTAATGTCTCTTTAAACTTTGTTTTTTATCAGTGACTATATATATATATATATATATATATGTGTGTGTATATATATATATATATATATATATATATATATATATGTGTGTAAAACTATGTTTAAAGTGATGTCATTACTAAAATGAGAGGGACGTATAAATGTGATTACTTTTTATGGGTTTTGACGAATCTGTATTTACATATTTGTTTTGATCACATCACTGGAATTAGAAACCATAGAGTAATTGTAGTCCAGTCTTTATTTTTGGAACCACAAAGGGTTCGCTGAACCGTAAAAGAAAACTTGTTTTATTAAATTTACAAAAATAGTTGATATTTTACATTAGCTATATTGTTTTTTTTTACTTTTAAAATGTATATATCTTTTTTTGTTTATTAAGGTTTTATTATGAACATTGCGAAGTCGTACAAAACCCAAACGGGGTCGAAGCCCCAACAGTTTTCAGTGATTGTGTACAATGATCAATAAACAGTGGAACGGGGGGAAATGGGTGGATCAATAGGATATTATCAAACGTGGCTTAGGATAAACATGTTGTATCAAATCACGCAGGGGACGGGAAAAGGCGTTAGGGAGGAAAATGAAAGAAAAATGTGAGGTATAAAATCGGGTACGGGCGCTATGCCTTGTTATGTCGTGTTACAGTGGTTGTGGAATTGTGAGGCTATAAGGTTGTAAAGTTGTAGGGCTCTCGGAGGTGGGGTTGTAGGTTAGTGTGGAATACAAACAGTTTTGGTCGGGTAGGCAAGCTAGCCAGGACAGCCTAGTGGCATGGGCATGGGGCATAAAGGTCGGGGCGCCTGTCTGTCCGGAAGTAAGTAAGTAAGTAAGTAAGTGGGCAGGCTCTGTGCCATGTCGCCACCTGGGTCGGATGTCGGTCGTTAGGTGTCTGGGTCTGTACCGAGCCTGGGGGGTCGCCGTGGCAGGCAGTAGCGTACCCTAAAGTGGTGTTGAGTTGATGGCAGAGGGGGGGGGAGGCCGGTACGTCGGGAGGGTGGGGTTTAAAGCCTTTGGCCGTGCTCTGCCCATTTTTAATTAAATACTAATGTCCTATCGGCGGCACTTGGGGAGAAGTCTGTGGGGGTGTCGCTAAAGGGGGGGGGAGAGGGGGAAAGGGTGGTGTGCAATCCACTAACTACGCGCTGTGTACTACGTATCACACTCTACACGCTCCGCGCTCTGTACTACGTTCCCCATATCACGCACTACTACTACTATTACGTCCCCCCCCAGTCAGAAAGGGGGTCCACACCTGGGTAAAGGTTTGGGCTTGATCTTGCAGGTTGTAGGCCGTGCGGGTCATGGCTATGATCCATTCCTCCGGGGTTGGGGAGATTTCTGACCGCCAATGACAGAGAATACAGATCTTTGCAGTGGCTAGTGCTGTGTGTAGCAGTCTTTTTTGCGGCCTGGAGAGGTCCGGCAGGGCAGTCGTGTCTTGTATGAGTATTAAGGAAGGGGGGAGTGGTGACGGGAGTGTCAGTGATTCGGCCAAGGTGGAGCTCACCGCGTCCCACAGTGGTCGGAACATTGGACAGTCAATTAAGGTGTGTTTTAAGTCGCAGAGTGTCTCTGGGCATCTCCAGCATTGCGCATGCGGGAGAAGTCCAATCTTGTGCAGTTTCGCCGGGGACCAGTACCAGTCGTGTAAGACCTTAAAAAGGCAGAACTTTAATCGTGCTTCGTGGGTACCTCTGTCCAGGGCTTCCAGGACGTCCTCCCAATCAGTTGGATCTAGGGGTTGCTGTAACCGGGTTTGCCAGTGCGAACACAATTTATCTAGGAGGGGTTGGGAGTAGAGTTGTCTGGTGATTAGGTCGTAAAGACCCGACATGACTCCCTTTTGTTGAGCCCACCACTGCAGATAGGTCACTATGGGCGAAGGATGGGACCCCCATCGGATAGCTTCAACCCTTTGGGAGATGTAGTGTTTAAGCTGTTGGTATCTCCATTCTTGGTTTGGCTGTAAACCGAATTCTTCTCTTAGCCTTGGGAAAGGTTTGATCGCCTCGTTCTCCAGTATCTGAGAGAGGGTGTGAATACCAGCCTCCCTCCACTGCGACCAGTTAATCACTTTCCCACCTATCCGGAGTCCGTTATTGCGCCACAGCGGCGCCTGAGCATCGATAAGGGGGTGCACCCCGAATAATCTGTGGGCCCTTCGCCATGCTGCTCTAGTCGCTTTCAAGATAGGGTTCACTGGGCTGGTCGATGGGAGGTCATCGCGATAAGGTCCCCCAAGTCCTTAGTTTGCGGATAGTAGTCGCCTTTCCACTGCAATCCATTGTGGTGGGTCAGGCATCACGAGCGTGGTGTGGGACAGTTGTGATAATTGTAATGCTAGCGAGTAGTGCTCCACTGATGGAAGTCCCATACCCCCATGTGAGCGGTGGGCTATGAGCTTGGTGGGTGATAGTCATGGCCGCATAGGGCCCCATACGAACGATCTGATGAGGGAGTCTATGCGTCGTAGTGTGTGAAGGGGCACTTGTAAGGGGAGGAGTCCCAGGATATAGGTGAAGCGAGGCACCGTGACCATTCTGGTCGCCTGTACTCGGCCCCACATGGACAGGCCCAGGTGGGTCCATTTGGCGAAGTTGAGTTTCATCCGTGCAATGAGGGGGTCGATATTTTCCGCTACCATATGCGCCATGCCCGGGTTGATTAGCACTCTCAGGTATTTGAGGTGTTTTGGCGTCCACCGAAATGGAAAGCCTAGGAGTGCGGCTTTTGTGGTCACCCGCGAGAGGGGGAGGGCTTCACTCTTGTCCCAGTTGACGCGGTAACCGGACAGTGTTGCGAATCCGTCAATGACATCCAAGAGGGCCGGCATAGAGCTTTCTAAGTCCGTAAGTGTTAACAGGATGTCATTGGCGTACAGGTAAATTTTGGATAGGCCGTCAGGAAGTGCTAGGCCAGTTATAAGGGGGGAAGATCGGATGGCTGCGGCCAAAGGCTCCATGGCAAGTCAGAACAAGAGAGGGGAGAGAGGGCAGCCCTGTCGTGTGTCTCTGCGGATTGGGAAGGGGTCTGAGAAGAAGCCCCCACAGTTGACTCTTGCCTCTGGTTGGTCGTAGAGTAGTCGTACCATTGAGATGAATTTGACTCCCAAACCAAATCTCTCTAGGGCCGTGAATAGGTAGGGCCATTCTATGCGATCAAACGCCTTTTCGGCGTCTAGAGATAGAGCTAATGCGGTCTCCGGCAAGTCTTTTGCGGCCCATAAGGTATGACACAAGGTACGCAAATGGTTCCTAGAGGTGCGTCCCGGTACAAACCCCACCTGCGTGTGGTGAATTAAGGATGGGATGACTTTGCACAACCTATTTGCCAAGATGCTTGCTAAAATTTTAATGTCGCCGTTTAAAAGAGATATAGGCCGGTAGCTGCCACATAGCAAGGGGTCCCTCCCGGGTTTCGGTATAACAGCTATCGTTGCGTTATTGGATATGGCACCTAGCGTCTGCGTGGAACAGGCTTCGTTTAAAGCTTCGTGTAGGATATCTATTGCCTCTTTTCCTGCCCATTTATAGAATTCCGCTGGGAAACCGTCCTCCCCGGGTGATTTGTGATAGGGGAGGCTGGAGATGACGCTCTCTAATTCCTGTCTAGTTATTTCCCCTTCAAGGAGACTACGACCTGTGTCTGACAGGGAGGGTAAGTTGAGGCCTTTTAGGAAGGTTGTGGTCTGTGCCGGGTTAAATGTTATTTCTGGGGTGTATAGGTGTCTGTAGAACAGCGCGAATTCATTTGCAATGGCTTGCGGGTGTGTCAGTATTTCTCCAGAGGGAGCGCGTATTGCCGGTATGACAAGGGCTGCCATTCTTTGGCGCAGTTGGGCTGCCAGCAGGCGTCCCGCTTTTTCGCCCTGGTCATAGTGTCTCCCTTGTATTCTCTGTAATGCGTATTCAGCCTGTGTGGTGTATAACTCATTGAGGGCCATTTGGGCGCGTTCCAATGTTCGACGCCCTGATAAAGAGGGGTGCATAGTATATTGTCTGGTAAGACGACGAATATCCAGTTCTAGTGCCGCCTGTTGTTCCTTTCTGTCTCTATTCGCCAGCACTGCATCTCGCATTAGTCGTCCGCGTATCGTGGCCTTGGCTGCGGCCCACAGTATGCGGTTGGACTCAACTGTGCCTTTATTGTCCTGAGCAAAGGTGGCTACATGATCCTGTAGCTGTAGTTTACCTTGTGGGGATCGGTAGCGATGGACAGCGAGCATCCAGGGCTTGCGGCCCGGGGATACTAGTCCTAATTGGATAGCCACACTGCTCGGAGAGTGGTCTGAGAGGCCACCCTCCATTATGGTATTATCGTGGGCGTGGGCCACGAGGCTATCGGACAGGAGGAAGTAGTCGAGTCGGGATTGAGTGCCATGTACCGGCGAAATGAAAGTGAATTCTCGTTCCGCCGGGTGGGTCAGCCTCCAGTGGTCCACGAGGCCGTTGTCCAAGAGGACATCAGTCTGTAGGGCTATGTCTGCGTTATTACTTGTGTCAAGGGGTCCTGTTCTGTCCAGGACTGCATCCCTAGCTATGTTCCAGTCCCCCCCTATTACATAGCGAGATGCTCCTATCTCCGTCAGGAGCAGATTGATTTGTAAAAAGAAAAGGCGCTTGGGGCCCGTTGGTGCGTAAACGGAGCCCACGCATAGTGAGGAGTCTCCTAAGTTTAGCTTAGCAAATACGTAGCGACCCTCAGGATCGGACCATGATTTGATGATCCTGTGGGGGAGGGTTTTACGTATTAATAGTGCCACCCCGCATTTTCTTGGGGTGTTCTGTGTTGGGTGAGGGTGGACTGCAGCTAAATAGGACCGTGCCTACTCAGTCCCGTCGAAGTTTGTCGGACTCCAGTCTGTCCAGGTGTCTCTCTGGTAAGAGGGAAATGTCAGTTCATTTGTCGTTAAGGTAGGTCAGGATTTTTTTCCTTTTTATGAAGTGGGTAAGGCCATTTACATTCCATGACATGATCCTTAAGGGTGCTACCTTGTTTGAGTCAGGCATCGCGGTCTTTTAGAGGAGCTTACCCGGGGGGGAGGGAGTAGGCGTCAAGGATGGAGGAAGGAGGAACTGGGAGGGATAGAGGGGGGGAAAGGGAGGAGAAAATTAACCTCTAAAAGCGGGGAAGGAGAGAGTGGTGTGGGGGGTGGGAGAGGCTATAAGTGTGTGTAGTAATGAGGGGAGGGGAAGGGAAAGAGAAAAACAAAAACAAAGAAAAACGGGACACAAGTCCCTGTGTTCTCGAACTGTGACCTGCGGGTCTAAAACCCAAGTCCGTCGAGCTCCACTGCCCGTCCAGCGGGCCGCGCGTCCAGAGAGGCAATGCACGTCTGGCGTCCAGGCCCCAATTGGTCTTATTTATTTCCATATGGAGGTGTGTGTGGGTCCGCTACGTCCACAGGTGATGGCTGGTTTTATGGGGTTTATTCTACCTGCATCGCTACGTACTCCGCGTCTCAAGCCTACGTTACTCTAGTGCACTCCATGGGTCAGCCACGTCACTCCCCACTAAAACAGAAAAGAAAAGCCAGCAGGCAGGCAAACAAACAAGCCAGCTGCCCATTAAACCCTCTCGGGACGAGGGGGGGGGGGAGGAGCAAGGCCCTGTTGCAGTTCCCGCCGAGAGGGGGAGGGAAGAAGAGAGAGGGTGCGCGCTGGCCCATTGCTAGGCAAGTCTGGTCATATGGGAGTGTTGTGTGGAAAAGGGGTGTTTGTTAGGAGAGAGGAGAGAAGAGAAAAAAGAGGAGGGAGTAGGGAAAAGCATCAGTAGCACTGCTACTTCGCGCCGGGCCAATCTGAGGCAAAGACCCACAGTATTGGGATGACTCATGAGTTCACAGGATCAGGTACTCATCTCTCCGTTTGTTCTTCTCCTCCGCCTCTGGGGCTGCTGGGCTCAACCGTGATAGTCTAGTGTTCGTCATGACCATGACTCTGAGGGCTCCGAGGAGGGGGGAGGGAGGGTGGGAGGAGGGAAAAGTGCTGATGTCCGGTCTGCCTCAGATGGGGGCAGCTGTGGGCTTCAGAGGGGAGCAGATTTATCTCTGTCCGACATCTGGGTGTACATCGCCACCGCCTGTAGTACTTGACCCCTGTCGTCGTGGCTTTTTGTGCGTCTCTCTAAGTCTCTTCCCCTGGGTTGGGGATCCATGGTTGTTCCTCTCTCTGGGTTGAAGATGGCTTCAGGGTGGTTGGTTTCTGAGGGTATACCTTGTATGTCCTGGAGGGGCAGAGTTGTCGTTTCCATAGGTTGTGCCTGTTCCTGAAGTTTGTCTAGGAATGTTCTCAGGTCTTCCGGGTCGAAGAAGGTTCTTGAGTCGCCGTTTGTGGTGATCCACATTCTGGCCGGTTCGAACAGGCCAAATTTCACGTCCAAGTGGTGGAGGCGAGGACGGAGAGAAAGGAAAGCTCTCCTACGGTCTACAGTTTCTTTGGAGAAGTCAGCTGAGAGTTGGATTTCTGTAGTGCACAGTTTCAGTGGGCCTTGTGCCCGGGCTGTCTGTAGTAGTTGGCGAGCTTGACATTGGCGCAGGAGGCAGGCTATGATTGAGCGGGGACGTCCCTTTCCGTCCTGTCTCTTTGGACCCAGTCTGGGCACCCTTTCGAATTCTAGAGGAGGGTCGAATGTTGTGTCCGTTAGCTTAGGGAGTGTGTCCCGGAGGAAGGAGGTCAGGTCCGTGCCCTCTATGCCCTCCGGGAACCCCATTAGGCAGATGTTGTTCCTGCGGCTTCTATCCTCCAAGTCCGTTAGTTTGCTATGGAGGTGCATGAGTTCTTGGCCATTGTCAGTCCAGGAGGCTACCTGGGTTTCCACTGTTGCCACTCGTTGGTCCAGTCCCGATATTTGCGACTGGAAGCCCGCTATCTCTAGGCACATAGATCTTGTCTCTGCTGTCAGCACAATCATGGCGCTATCCATACCTTCCAGTTTGCGTCCCACTGCCGAGATCTCCTGCAGAATGCGGTCCATGGACGCACCTTGCGGGCCCTCTTCCATGTTACCAGTGATGGTGTGAGAGTGGGGCGGAGGGTCCTTTGGGTCTTTTACCGGGGGATGCTTCTGTTGGTGCAGGGCTTCCGAGAATAGTAGTTGACGGTCGGGGTTACTCGGTGGGTTGCCCGTCGCTCTTCCTCTGGGCATGGCAGGTCCCCCCTCGCTGGCAGGCGGCTAGGGGGGGATATGTGTCCTTGGCTCAGCGGCATGGCAGGTGTTAGGGGAGTGGGGGGGGAGCAGGAGGGTCTCGGGCGGCAGGCAAGGTCAGATGAGTGCTTCTTTGTTTCCCAGGGTAGTCTCAGCGGTAGGGTAGAGTTTGGCCCCGCTCGTTAGACACAGTCTCGGATAGTCTCTGGTGTTATCTCCCGGCCCCGGCTTCCCTCCTCTTCTCCTGGCCGGGTGGGGGGGAGCAGGGTTAAAGGAGAAGAAGGAGAAGGGATGGGTGTGACAAGGGTCTCACCTCCGGTTTCCGCACCCCTCCAGAGTCCTCAAAGGATCTTTCTCACCCCCCTCCTGTTGGGGGGGATCGAGCGTTCTCCGGCCGATCTCTTGGCTCGTTCCGCCGTGGTTCGCGGCTCGTCGTCGCGGTCGGCAGGGGCGGAAGATGGGGGGGCTTTCAGGCTGTCCCCAGTAGGGGGGGGGAGATGAGGGCGCACTCCCCGGTTTGATCTCCACGCGCCCGTTTTAGCGATTCAGCGGTTCAGCGCCCCCCTGTCCGTCCCTGGCTTCCGATTTGATTTCCGATTTGATTCCCCTCTCTCCCTGGTCGTGGAGGGCCGCGGCAGTAGGCGGTGAGGGGAGGGTGCAAAGGTGCTACCAGGGCCTCCCTCCAGGTCCCGCCGTCCGTCGTCTGTCAGTTGGCCGCGGGGGGAAGTGTTACTCACGGGGTGGTTCCCCTCCTGCACTCGAGGCCCCAACTTCTTGTCTCGCCGCAGGCCTTGACTTCTTTCTCTGCTCTCCTCGGCGTTTCTACGATGAGCGCGGGTCTCCCGATGGCTCTTGTGGCCCTTCCCAGCTGTCGGTCCTTCGCCCCAGGGTTGGCAGGGGATGGGGGGGCCTTCAGAGCGCTCCCGGCCTCGCCACTCTCGCCGTGCGGGGGGGGAGTGAGTGTCTTCTAGGCGGCTCTTCCGCTCGTCCTGCCGCGTGTCGTGGGGAGCCATGGCAGTAGGCTAGGAGGGGGGGGAGGGAGGGTGCAGAGAGGGGCCTTCAACTGCTAGGCCCAGGCCTCCTGTACCAGCACCCCTGGTCTCCACAGTAAACTTGTTGGACTTGTTAGTGGTACCACTCTCAACCATCCAAGTGGGGTGGCCAAGCATGGATCACCAACACGAAGGAAGTCAGAGAATGCCTGCGGGCAGCACAATGTCGACTTGTTTGAGGCATATTTCCAGAAGACCCTGGCAAGGAACAGTCAATGCTTGTTTTCTCTAATTCACCACTTCGAGTAAGCAGCTCTTACACTCTGTACACATTTCAGTGGAGTAGATTGATATTCATGGTGGTTTGGTGATCAGTTTCAGGGAGTTGCTTAGCTTCCCAGAGATGTAATCCAGATGAAGAGCAAACCTTGTTTGACATTATCCTGTGCAGTAATATATTTTGTAAATGTATTCACGCAACTATTATTCTCTCTGAAAGCAGGGCACATAGAGCAAATGGTGCATTTTGGCATGGTTAAACGACATTTAAATGCACAGAGGTTCCCCGCGGGATAAAGACGTTGAATGCATTGCATATTTTCGTTGTGCATGTATACTCAGGAGATTACAATAGTAGTGATGCCAAACAACAATGGAACAAGGAGAAGAAACATCTGAATATCCTGCTTCACTTTCAGGACAGCATTTTCTTCTTGCACTCAACGGAGCAAAAGACCATCCCCTCTATCGGCATGAACTTCTGCCCAGTCAGGGACTTACTGCAGCAGGAGCACACAAAACATTCTTCCGTAGCATGCCAGTGGAAGTTGTTGTTGTAACTCACGGATTGCGTTTCCGGGTCAATAGCGTTATGGCAACCCTGGCACACCGCTGCATGGTTCTTCACGTAGCATGGTTTACAGGTCGGCTTGTCATTCACCATGACGTAGATCTCTCCAGCCAGGACACAGTCACAATCAAAACAGCGAAAGTGCTTCAGCTGCCAATTCTGGTCTTCTGCCTGAGTGTACTCGTTAGTACCTCCCTCCAGGTCCCGCCATCCGTCATCCGTCGACTGGCCGTGGGGGGAAGCGCGTCTCTCGGGCGGCCTCCCTCCTTCACTCGAGGCCCCGGCTTCCCGTCTCGCCGCAGCCCTGGGATTCGCCCCCCGCCCTCCTCGGGTTTTCTATGGTTGGCGTGGGATGGGGGCTTTCAGAGCGCCTCCGGCCTCGCCCCTCTCGCCGCGCGGCCCGCCATCCTGCGGAGCCCTTCACTTAGGCGGCCATCATTAGTCGTGGCCAGACCACGCCCCCTTAAAATGTATATTAAATATATCCGTAAATAAATGAATTTCTATACTTGAAAAAAAAAATATATTAGTAAATTAAAAATTAAAATGGAATTGTAGTACAATTTATACAAAAAAAAAACTAGCAATTCACTGAAACAAACAGTGGGCAGGGAAACAAAGAAAACGCTCACTAGCTGGAAGTGAAGTTACTGTTTGCTTATCCTTGGCAGGACCTGTCACAGCAAAAAGCTATCTCCTGAGGGTGGACACCTCAGAAGATAGCAGGAACCAGCCCTGGGAGATGGCAGCCCCAGGGCCATTAATGAATCCAGGAGAAAGCCATGCAGCCCCCCTCCTTTAATTGGCACAGGCTTGACCTGTGGAGGTGCTGGTCTCTGGGGTTCCAATGATCCCTAGGAGGGGGCATCATTCACCCCTACCTGGTTTTATTACATTTGTTGCTCCAGGGAGGTGGTCCCTGTGGTCTGGAGGTCCACACACGCCCCCTCATGAATTTTCCATTTTTTTGCCCTGGGAAGTTGTGGTCTCCAGGCATGCAAAAGCCCCAGGAGAGGAGGTCCACATGGCCCCCCTCCATGTGTTCAATGAGCTCCAGGGAGGTGGCTGTCCCTGTGGCTCCTACTAGCCCAAAGGAGGAGAGGCTGTGAGGCCCCCGCTTCACTATGATTATAAAGCCTAGGGGAGGCAGGCGTGAACAGGCTCAAATGAGCCTTAGGAGGTGGCCCCGTGCGACCCCTCCTTTATTTTTCATCTGCCCACAATGTAGCCCACATTTTGAACATGCACGGTTGACTGTACACTTTTGTTTAAAAAAAATAAAAAAAATAATGAGAGTTGCAGAAAAGATTTTTGTCCTGGCAGGGACCCCAGCACCAAGGCTGCCCTCTTTTCTTTTTTTTGTGCTTTTTTTGGGACTCAGCTGAGTCCGAGTCCCAAAAAGGCTGCCAACACTTCCTGGTTGAAGTGTTGGCAGCCAATCACCTCTCCGTACAAGATCTCTGGGATCCATGGAGCCTCTGTGTTACTCTATATCTATATTTCATTTCCTGTTAGTATCCTTAAAACTACTAAATGGATTATACTACAGCACAAAAACCATGATTTCTGATCCAAGAGCTAGCCTTTTGCCAACATTTTGTGTAATTACCGCCCAATGCTTCAGACTGTAGTCGTGTTTAAAATCCCCATGAGAATTAACATAGGAAACAATCTTTTTCTCAGCCTCTGCTTAACAAATCACTCCAAAACTTGCCATGCATAATAAGATACAATAGGACACTTTTGTGGGATAAATTCGTCAAAATTCATCAAATGATACCAAAGCTAGAGACAAGTCAAAAAATGCTTTGCCTATAGAAACTAGGTCCTAAAAGTAACTACATATTCACTGAAAAAACCAAAGGTTACAGGGAAGTCATAAAGTAATAGTTAGGAAATATAATTAAAAAACAAAAAATAGAAATTCACTTAAAAAAACAAAGGCTACAGGGATGTTATAGTTCGGTTCTGAACTTACTCGCACAAAACCTGAGAAATTCAGCAGATATAGTTAGAGTTATTTCAAGTAACTAAAACTCATGGCCTAAGGCAGAGGTCTTCAAACTGGGGGGTGGGCCCACGTAGGGGGACCTCAGGTGATCACAGGGGTGCGCCAGACTCTTGCCAAAAGAAGCATTACACACATAACAGGCCTTTGTTTTAAGCAGAAGCATGTTTTTGCATCTTTAAAAAGGTAACAGTACTTAACTGCAATGTTTAAATAGGTCTAGACATATTTAAACATTGCCATCTTTATACAATAATTGTGCAAAATTCTGAGGAGGGGGCCCAAAGATTTTTATTTTTCAGCTGGGGGGGCGCAGCATTAAAATGTTTGGACACCTCTGGCCTAAGGTGACTTTAACTTGCTCCCCGCAAATATTTTACTGCTCATTGTAGGAGGCTGGCCTGGTTTGTAGTGGTACCAAGGGGTACTTACACTCTGCACCAGGTCCAGTTATCCCTTATTAGTGTAGAAGAGGTGTCTAGCAGCTTAGGCTGATAGAAAAGGGTAGCTTAGCAGAGCAGCTTAGGCTGAACTAGGAGAAGTGTAAAGCTCCTACTATACCACTGGTGTCATATGCACAATATCATAAGAAAACACAATACACAGATATACTAAAAATAAAGGTACTTTATTTTTATGACAATATGGCAAAAGTATCTCAGTGAGTACCCTCAGTATGAGGATAGCAAATATACACAAGATATATGTACACAATACCAAAAATATGCAGTAATAGCAATAGAAAGCAATGCAAGCAATGTACAGTCACAATAGATTGCAATGAGAGTACATAGGTATAGGGGCAACACAAACCATATATACCAAAAGTGGAATGCGAATAACGTATGGACCCCAAACCTATGTGAGCTTGTAGAGGGTTGCTGGGACTGTCAGAAAACAGTGAGGGTTAGAAAAATAGCCCACCCCAAGACCCTGAAAAGTGGGTGCAAAGTGCACCTAAGTTCCCCAGAGAGCACAGAAGTCGGGATAGGGGAATTCTGCAAGGAAGACCAACACCAGCAATGCAACAACGATGGATTTCCAGACGAGAGTACCTGTGGAACAAGGGGACTGAGTCCAAGAGTCACACGCAAGTCGTGAGTGGGCAGATGCCCAAGAAATGCCAGCTGAGGGTGCAAAGAAGCTACCACCAGATAGTAGAAGCTGTGGATTCTGCAAGAACGAAGAGGACTAGGAACTTCCCCTTTGGAGGATAGATGTCCCATGTCGTGAAGAAGCTTGCACAGGTGTTTCTGTGCAGAAAGACTGCAAACAAGCCTTGCTAGCTGCAAGGGTCGCGGTTAGGGTTTTTGGATGCTGCTGTGGCCCAGGAGGGACCAGGATGTCGCCAATTGCGTGAGGAGACAGAGGGGGCACCCAGCAAGACAAGAAGCCCACTCAAAAGCAAGCAGCACCCACAGAAGTGCCGGAACAGGCACTACGAAGAAGAGTGAACCAGAGCTCACCCGAAGTCACGAAAGAAGGTCCCACGACGCCGGAGGACAACTCAGGAGGTCGTGCACTGCAGGTTAGAGTGTCGGGGACCCAGGCTTGGCTGTGCACAAAGGAAATCCTGGAAGAGTGCACAGGAGCCGGAGCAGCTGCAAATCACACGGTACCCAGCAATGCAGTCTGGCGTGGGGAGGCAAGGACTTACCTCCACCAAACTTGGACTGAAGAGTCACTGGACTATGGGAGTCACTTGGACAGAGTTGCTGAGTTCCAGGGACCACGCTCGTCATGCTGAGAGGGGACCCAGAGGACCGGTGATGCAGTCTTTTGGTGCCTGCGGTTGCAGGGGGAAGATTCCGTCAACCCACGGGAGATTTCTTTGGAGCTTCTAGTGCAGAGAGGAGGCAGACTACCCCCACAGCATGCACCACCAGGAAAGCAGTCAAGAAGGTGGCTGGATCAGCGATACAAGGTTGCAGTTGTCGTCTTTGCTACTTTGTTGCTATTTTGCAGGCGTCCAGAGCAGTCAGCGGTCGATTCCTTGGCAGAAGGTGAAGAGAGAGATGCAGAGTAACTCTGATGAGCTCTTGCATTCGTTATCTAAAGAATTCCCCAAAGCAGAGACCCTAAATAGCCAGAAAAGGAGGTTTGGCTACTTAGGAAGGAGGATAGGCTAGCAACACAGGTAAGAGCCTATCAGAAGGAGTCTCTGACGTCACCTGCTTGCCCTGGCCACTCAGAGCAGTCCAGTGTGCCAGCAGCACCTCTGTTTCCAAGATGGCAGAGGTCTGGAGCATACTGGAGGAGCTCTGGGCACCTCCCAGGGGAGGTGCAGGTCAGGGGAGTGGTCACTCGACTTTCCTTTGTTTGGTTTCGCGCCAGAGCAGGGCTGGGGGATCCCTGAACCGGTGTAGACTGGCTTATGCAGAGATGGGCACCATCTGTTCCCATCAAAGCATTTCCAGAGGCTGGGGGAGGCTACTCCTCCCCAGCCCTGACACCTTTTTCCAAAGGGAGAGGGTGTAACACCCTCTCTCTGAGGAAGTCCTTTGTTCTGCCTTCCTGGGCCAAGCCTGGCTGGACCCCAGGAGGGCAGAAACCTGTCTGAGGGGTTGGCAGCAGCAGCAGCTGCAGTGAAACCCCGGGAAATGTAGTTTGGCAGTACCTGGGTCTGTGCTAGAGACTCAGGGGATCATGGAATTGTCTCCCCAATGCCAGAATGGCATTGGGGTGACAATTCCATGATCTTAGACATGTTACATGGCCATGTTCGGAGTTACCATTGTGACGCTATACATAGGTAGTGACCTATGTATAGTGCACGCGTGTAATGGTGTCCCTGCACTCACAAAGTCTGGGGAATTTGCCCTGAACAATGTGGGGGCACCTTGGCTAGTGCCAGGGTGCCCACACACTAAGTAACTTAGCACCCAACCTTTACCAGGTAAAGGTTAGACATATAGGTGACTTATAAGTTACTTAAGTGCAGTGGTAAATGGCTGTGAAATAACGTGGACGTTATTTCACTCAGGCTGCAGTGGCAGGCATGTGTAAGAATTGTCAGAGCTCCCTATGGGTGGCAAAAGAAATGCTGCAGCCCATAGGGATCTCCTGGAACCCCAATACCCTGGGTACCTCAGTACCATATACTAGGGAATTATAAGGGTGTTCCAGTATGCCAATGTGAATTGGTGAAATTGGTCACTAGCCTGTTAGTGACAATTTGTAAAGAGAGAGCATAACCACTGAGGTTCTGGTTAGCAGAGCCTCAGTGAGACATGTAGGCATCACACAGGGAACACATACATATAGGCCACAAACTTATGAGCTCTGGGGTCCTGGCTAGCAGGGTCCCAGTAACACATAACAAACATACTGAAAACATAGGGTTTTCACTATGAGCACTGGGCCCTGGCTAGCAGGATCCCAGTGAGACAGTGAAAACACCCTGACATACACTCACAAACAGGCCAAAAGTGGGGGTAACAAGGCTAGAAAGAGGCTACTTTCTCACACTCATATTATGGTGATATTATCAATGATGTCATAGAAGATTTTGTGAGTGATGTAATATCTTGGCTAATTAAGAGCACATGATGAGGGCTAGAGCTATTGTTATCTTAGGGCCTTAGGGCATGAGTAACTTTAACTGTAATTGAATTTCTATGGTTTTGTGTACGTAAAATGTGAACTTAACTATAACATCCATATAACCTTTGTTTTTTTAATTTTCTTTCCAAACTATAGCTTTGTTCATTTCAGTTCATTTCTAGTTTTTTGTTAGCGTTAAGAAAAATGCCCATTGCAATGCATGCAGGGGAGTGTTGGATACAAGGCCTGGCATTGTGATGCCCCCACTGAAGCTTGCTGCTCCTGCTCCCCCTTCTCCTTTACATTCATTGTCCAAGTCCATGCCGCTGCCTCTTCATTACAGCCCTGTGTGGTAGTTGTTCTGCCACTGCCCTTCCCACCTGCCCTGAACAGTTAGATTGCTGTCCCATTCACCTACACCCAACCCTCTGCTGTCTGAGTCTATCCACCAGCCGCTTCCCTGCTGCCCTGTATGGTCTGATGTGCTGCCACTGCCCGACATTTAGCTTGATGCCCCTGCCCACTCCTCCTTCCCTCCATTACAAAATTCTAGGCCTATCATTGCCTCCTGCTTCACCTCTGTACATTGTTTGCTCCACCTAGCCTCCTTCCCCCTGCCCCCCATGTTTGTGTGCTTGCTCCTGCTCTCTCCCTTTAGCTCAACATGTTCTATAGATCTGCCACTGTCCCTCCTGTCTACTATGAGTGTTTTGTTGAGCTGCCTTTGCTCCTCCCACCTGCCAAGCATGCTCATATGACTGCTGCTATCCCTGGCACCTAAACCCTGCCTTCCGAGCTACATGCACCTATCCCCTCCCTCTTGTCCTCCAGGGTTCCTTTTGCTGCCACTTCCTTCTGCCTTCCATGTTCAGGTGTGCTGCAACTGCTCCTCCTGATTACCCGCATGGTCTGTTGTGAAGCTCCTTCTCTGCCCTCTCTTGCCTGTGTACAGCCCCTGCCCATTCCTTCTGTCCTCAATGATCCTTTGTGCATTCCCCTGCCCCATCCCTCTTGTCCACCATGGACTACCACAAACCCTCCCACTTGCCATGCATGGCCTTCTATGCTGCCACATCCCCTCTTACCTGCCCTGAGTGGTCTGCATGTTTCCACTACCCGCTCCAACTTTCCCTCTATTGTCTGGGTGTATGCCATTATAGTCTCACTGCTGTCCTCCATATTGTGTTGTGCTGCCCTCTATGGTCATCTTGGTGTTCTAGCTCCACCCCTTGCACTTCTTTTTCCATGTGCAGGCCCCATCCCCTCTGTCCTGCCTTCTTTGGTCTCTTGTCATGCCTCTGCCTCCTCCTTCCTGCCCTTCCTGATGTGTTATGCTACAACTGTCCCTTCTGTCTGACCTATGTGGTCAACTTGCTGTGCTTGCCTCTTTCCCCTATGCTCTCTGTTGTCTGTGTGCATGGCCCTGTCCCCTCCCTATTGCTTTCCATGGTCCGTTGTACTGCACCTGCCATCATGCTTGCCTTGTGTGGTGTATCGTGCTGATGTAACCTCTGATGCCTTCCCTGTGAGGTCAGTTTTGTGCCCTACCCATCTCCCCCTGCCTTCTGTTATCGGAATCCGTGTCCCTAACCCATTCCTCTTGCCCTCAGTGATTCAATGTACCATACTTGCCAACATTTGGAACTTGGTAAGAGGGAGATTTTGAAAAAAGCCCTAGGAAATTGATCTTTTCCATCAACATACATTGGAAGAGAGGAGTTTTAGGCAAGAGACAGATAAAATAATGCCTGTTTTGGCTTAAAAACATTGTGAGTCTCCTGCCTGAATCAGGTTTGTTGGCATGTATGGTTGTACTGCATGGCCTCTTCCTTCTTCCCTGAATAGCTTCTTATATGGCCACGGCCTCTCTTGCCTGTCCTGCATGGTTGGTTTGTTGCCCCTGCCCCCCTTTCTCTTGCCCTCCGTGGACCCTTGTGCTATCACTGCCCCTCGCACCTACCCAGCATGGTCAGCTTGTTGTTTCTGCACCCTCCTCCCTACCTTCAATTATCAGAGTCTGTGCCCCTGACATATGCATCCCCACAGAATTCTAATGAACTAGATTGCTAACATTCTATATTTAGTACAAAATTGTGGCAAGCCTGACGTCATCTTGTTGTAATCAAAACTGTAATACCTAAAGCATTTCCTTTAGAAATTATGACCAAGAGAGGGTCTCATTCCCAAAGAAATTATAGTTAGTGCTCTAAAAAACGAAAATGAGGACATATTTTCTGAGTTCTCAAATAGCGACAAAGCAGTTTTAGATTACTTGCTACCTTGATGTTTTTTATCCAGTTGATCACTTGATTAGATGTTGCACTTGGGGTGGAGGATGTTGTATTACGGCCAGAGCTGCAGTCTTTGACACTGGGAGACGAAGTTCGAGTTTCAGTGCCAGCTCGACATCCTGTGATTCTGGGCAAATCACTTAACCTCCCCTTGCCTAAAGCCCAAAACGAATGTGTTCTTGTGTAATGTAACTTATGCAAATGTAAAGCACCCCAATAGCTTCAGGTCAAATCTGTGCTATATAAAACTGCAAAAAAAAAAAAAAGCAATTAAGGGGCATATTTATAGAAAGTGGCGCTGCACCGAGTACTGAGCAGCACGTTCTCTGCATCCCTTATTGCCCCCTACTTCAACCATGTGTGCGCCGTATTTAACATAGGGCGCACCATGGCACAGGGTAGGGGGCAATAGTGTCATTCTATGTGACGCTATTGATGTACTCTGCAGGAGTAGTGCCAAAATGTTAGCGCTATTCCTGCAGATTACATAGGGGCCCATTCTGAGTAATGGAAGCCCCCTTTTAACTCCTGCTCAGAGCAGGTGTTAAAAGTGCCGAAACAAATAGTGAAAGGAAAACGCACCCTTTACATACATTATGCCTGGCGCAGGCATAATGCAGTGCAAAGGGTTATAAAGTGGCACAGTGTATGCATTGTGCCACTTTGTAAATAAGGCTTGAAGAGTTTGGCCTCCTTGGGCGACATTAGAAAAAAAAATGATGTCAATGTGGTGCAATTTGGCTCTAGGGGCTTATAAATATGCCGCTAAGTGTTTTGCACCCTTCTGAATTGGGCTGTACTTCTGCTATATTGGGGTGTTATTTGTGATACATTAGCGCTCTTTTTTCTCTGATGGCCATCTTAGGAGCTCCTTTGTTTTGAAGCTTCCGAAGCTCCTAATTTACTGAAATATCCTCAGTAGAAAATGCTTTCAGTTTCCCACTTCGATTCCATTAAGATGGCGGGCAGATGTGCCACACTATGGGCATGAATTCAGAGTGTCCATGTTACAGTCTATATGTCAGAATGTTTAATAAGGTAGAAGAAGAAGGTATTTTAGAACACACTGAAACCATAACCTAATTTTTCTAACTACAGCACTAACCATAATTTCTATGACTAAATCAAACCCCTCATTTTGTTGCCTTCTAAATTAAATGGTTTAAGTTTTTTCAGTTTGATTCAATCAAGATAGCTTCAGGTGCACCAGACATTTGTCATAAGTAAGACTGTTAGCACTCTAGTTCTTTAGAACACTGTGGGAGACTGCAATAAAACACAAGGGAATCAACTGACAGGCTACTCCTGTTGGGAGTACATGTTTTTCTGAGAATGTCAGAATTCTTTCCCATGTGACTGAGAAAGATAGTGTGAATTTACACAAACTATGCTTTCATTTTAGCTTCTGGAGCACCTTCCATAACCTCTATAGAAAATCATTGAGAAAACAGTTTTCTCTCAAGCATGATTCATGAAATCCCAGCAGAAGGCTTTTTCACATGGTAAAATGACCTTACCAACAAACGATTTATATTGTAACTAAAATCTTTTATCACCCTTTACTTGTTCTCATTTTTGCGACCCTCAAAACGTACCAATCACTACAATGCATTTCAATGGGTGCTATCATATATATGGGTCCCAAGGTGGCTGCCATCCCTTTGAAGTGCTGACAGCCAATCAGATCTCACTATGATATCTGTGCTTAGGCTCCACCCAGATATACAAATTTGGATTTCCTTTGATACTACGAAAACTACTGAAGAGATGTGTACCAAATAACAAAAATGCTTCTTTGTGGACCAAAAGCTACCCTTCTGCCAAATGTGATGTAATTATGTCGGGTGGATCGGGCTGTAGTCGTATTCAAAATCCCTATGCAAATTAAAATGTGAAATTGACCCAACCCTTTTTCTAGCCCCCTCTTGAAGGCTCACCCCAAAGCTTTCTCGGGAACACTTTTTTTGTCAAATTTTGTGAAGATTACTCAAACAGCACCAAAGATAAAGGCAAGTCCTAAAAATCTTTTTCTATGGAAACTTGGTCCTAACTATAACTACCTACTGGCGACCGCCACTAGGTAAAAAAAAGTAATAAAATATATATATATATATATATATATATATATATATATATATATATATATATATATATATACATATGTATAACCTAGTGGCGGTCACCACTAGGTAGTTATAGGTAGGACCGAGTTTTTATAGAAAAAGCATTTTTGTTTTGCAAATAACTTTGGTGCTGCTTTACGAATCTTCATGAAATCTTCCAAGAAAATACGACGTTCACCTGTGTAAATCCGTTCGGTAGTTTCTGAGAAATTATGGAGAAAAAAATTGTATATATAAGGAAGCGAAGGATTCACAACCTTCCCCAATTCATGCTGAGATCTGATTGGCTGTTAACACTTCAACGATTAACTGTTGGCCGAATCTCAGAAAAAAATGTAAAAAAAAAGGAAAAGGGACCAGATTACAGACACTCTGACACTTTAGCTCTGGTGTTGGGGTCGCAGAGGGCTCCCCCCCACCTCCCAGGGCTAAAAAGCATTTTTTTTTCATGGGATTCGCAGAAGATCCACAGATCTGGCAAAATAAATAAATAAAAAGGAAGCTTGGGGTCCAGCACTTCGTATTTTGTAAGCCCCTTGGTGGGCCAAGTTCCAGGGGCATTCTTTAATAGGAATGCAGGGGGGAGTGCCAGGCCCCCCAGGCTCTGGTGACTACCACCACCAAAGAGTAAAAATATTTCTTGGTGTGGGGGAGGCATTTCCACCTCCTCACTGCCCCAGGGAGCACCACCACCCTAGGACAAAGATAAAAAACAGTGAAGGGGGACCATCACCTCCCTGGAGCTATATTTGTAGGAGAGGGGCTGCGCGGCCCCCCTCAAGGAGGAGCCAGTGATGGCCCTAGAGACCACCACCAAACAGGGCCGGCTCCTGCTTTGTGCCGGGGATGCCACTCCTGGACATAGCTGTTTGCTGTGGCTTGGCTGCAGCTTTGTCAGCTGCCGCCAAGTCACAGCAAACACTCCAGTTTCTGACGGCTGGATCTGTCAAACAGGTCCGCTGTCAGAAAGTTGTGTTTTCATCTCTGTTCTCTGCATTCAGGTATGCATGCAGGGAACAGAGATGAAAGTTTTGCTTCAGCAAGCATGGAGCTTCTACTTAAAGCAACTCATTGCTTGCTGAAGCAAGGGGGCCACAGGGGTGTCTCAGTGTCTCATTGTATGTATGAGTGTCAGCCATGGGTGTGTCAGCATGTGCATAAGTGTATGTCTGGCTTTGTTAGTATATGTATGGATGTGTGTCTAGGTGTGTTAATGTATGTATGGGTGTATGCATGGTGTGTCACTGTATATGTAAGTGTGCATCTGACTATGTTAGTGTGTGTTTGAGTGTGCACCTCAGTGTATAAATCTTTGCATCAGTGTGTGCCTGGGTGTGTCAGTGTATGAATCAGTGTGCTCCTGGGTGTGACAGTGTATGTATCTCTTTTTTCCCTGTGTGTGTCTCTGCATGCATCGGTGTGTGCCTGGGTGTGTCAGTGTGTGTCTCAGTGTGTGCCTGGAAGTATCAGTGTATGCATAACTGTGTACCTTGGTGTGTTAGCGTATACATCAGAGTGTACCTCGGGGGGGTGTGTATGCATCAGTGTATACCAAGGTGTATCAGTGTACACATGAATGTGCACCTGGGTGTGTCAGTGTATGCATGAATGTGTGCCTGGGTGTGGCAGTGTATGAATCAATGTGTGTTTGGGCATGTCATTGTATGCATCAGTCTGTGCTTGATGGTGGTAGTCTATGCATCAGTGTGTGTCTGGTTGTATCAGTGTATGCATCAGTGTGCGTTTGGTTGGGTCAGTGTATGTATCAGTGTGTGCTTGGGTGTGTCAGTGTATATATCAGTGTTTACAAGAATATGTCAGTGTACGCATGAATGTGTGCCTAGGTGTGTCAGTGTATGGATCAGAGTGTGTAAGGTATGTTAGTGTATGTGCCAGAGTGTGTCTGTGTGTGTCAGTGTATGGATGGGTGTGTCTGGGTGTCTCAGTGTATGTGTGAGTGTCTGCCTGGGTGTATCAGTGCAGGCATGAGGATGTGCCTGGGTGTGTTAGTGTATGAGGTGCGCAAGGGTGTATCACTGTATGCATCAGTATGCATCTGAATATGTTAGTGCATGTTTGAGTGTGTGCCTGAGTGTATAAGTCTATGCATCAGTGTGTACCTGGGTGTGCCAGCATATGCATCAATGTGCACTAGGGTGTGACAGTGTTTGTATTGGTGTTCCCTGAGTGTGTCACTTCATGCATCAGTGTGTGCCTGGGTGTGCCAGTGTGTGTGTCATTGTGTGCCTGGAAGTGACAGTGTATGAATGACTGTATGCCTGGTTTTGTCAACATATACATTAGAGTGTACCTCGGGGATGTGAGTGTATGCGTCAATGTATGCAATGGTGTGTCAATGTACAAATGCATGTGCACCTGGATGTGTCAGTGTATGCATGAATGTGTGCCTGGCTATGGCAGTGTATGTATTAGAGTGTGCCGGGGGAGTGAGTGTGTGCATCAGTGTGTTCCTAGGTGTGTCAGTGTATGCATCAGAGTGTGCTTTGGTATGTCAGTGTATGTATCAGTGTGTGCCTGGGTATGTTAGTCTATGCATCAGTGTGGTTGTGTTCATGTATGCATCAGTGTGTGCCTTTGTGTGACAGTGTTTGAATCAGTGTGCACAACGACGTGTCATTGTATGCATACATGTGTGCATAGATGTGTCAGCGTAGGTATCAGAGTGTGTCTGCGTGTGTTAGAGTATGCATCAGAGTGTGCCTGGGTAATCTAACGTTTTGATGAGTGCCTGGGTGTCTCACTGTATATGTGAATGTCAGCCTGGGTGTGTCAGCATATGCTTGAATGTGTGCTTGGGTGTGTTACTATATGCATGAGTGTGTGTCTAGGTGTGTTTGTGTATGCATGAGTGTGTACGTGGGTGTGTCACTGTGTGTGTCAGTGTGTTTCTGACTGTGTTAATGTGTGTTTGAGTATGTGTCTGAGTGTATAAGTCTATGCAACAATGTGGGCTTGAGTGTGTCAGCGTATGCATCAGTGTGTGCCCGGGTGTGACAGTGTATGTGTTGGTGTTTCCATGGATGTGTCAGTGTATCCATCAGTGTGGTTCTGGGTGTGTCAGTGTGTACACCATTGTGTGCCACGAAGTGTCAGTGTATGAATGACTGTGTGCCTGAGTGTCTCAGCATATACATCAGAGTGTACCTGGGCTGTGAGTATATGCATCAGTGTATACATCCATGTGTCAGTGTACACATGAATGTGCACCTGGGTGTGTCAGTGTATGAATGAATGTGTGCCGGGGTGTGGCAGGGTATACATTGGAGTGTGTCTGGGGGTGTTAGTGTATGCATCAGATGTGTTCCTGGGTGTGTCACTGTATGTATCAGAGTGTGCTTGTGTTTCTCAGTGTATGCATCAGTGTGTGACTCTGTGTGTTAATCTGTGTATCAGTGTTTATCTGGTTATGTCAGTATATGCATCAGTGTGTGACTATGTGTGTCAGTGTTTGTCACTGTGTACAAGGGCATGTCAGTGTATGCATGAATGTGTGTCTCGGTGTGGCAGTGTATGTACCAGAGTGTTTCTGGGTGTCTCTGTGTATGTGTGAGTGCCTGCCTGGGTGTTTCAGTATATGCATGAGTGTGTGGCTGGGTGTGTTAGTTTATGCACAAGTGTGTGTCTAGGTGTGTTTGTGTATGTATGAGTGTGTGCATGGGTATGTCACTGTATGTGTCAGTGTGTATCCGACTGTGTTAATGTATGATTGAATGTGTGCCTGAGTGTATGTCTATGCCTGGGGGTGTGAGTATACGCATCAGTGTGTGACTGTGTGTGTCTGTGTATGTTTCAGTGTGTGCTTGGGTGTGTCAGTGTATGGATCAGTGTGTGTCTTGGTGAGCTAGTCTATGCATCAGTGTGTATCTGGTTGTGTCAGGGTATGCATCAGTGTGTGCCTGGGTGAGTTAGTCTATGCATCAGTGTGTAACTGGTTATGTCAGTGTATACATCAGTCTGTGCCTGGGTGTATGTGTTGATGTTTCCTTACATGTGTCAGTGTATGTATCAGTGTGTGCCTAGGTGTGTCAGTGTGTGCATCAGAGTGTGCCTAAAAGTGTCAATCTATGCATGACTCTGTGCAAGGGTGTGTCAGCATAACTCTGTGCCTGGGTGTGGGGGTGTGAGTGTATGTGTCAGTGTACACAAGGGTGTTTGATAGTACACATGACTGTGTGCCTGGGTGTGTCAGTGTATGAGGTGTACCTGGATGTGGCAGCGTAAGTATCAGAGTGTGCCTGGGGGTGTGAGTGTATGCATCAGTGTGTGTCTGGGTATGTCAGTGTATGTGTGAAGGTGTTCCTGGGTATGGCAGCATATGCAACAAAGTGTGCTAGTGGTGTCAGTGTATGCATCAGTGTGCGCCTGGGTGTGTCAGTGTATGGACGAGTGTATCTGGGTGTCTCAGTGTATGTATGAGTGTCTGTCTGGGTGTGTTCAGTATTTGTCTTAGAGTGTACCGGGGGTGTGAGTGTATGCATCAGTGCATCATTGGGTGTATCAGTGTATGCATCAGTGTGTGGCTGGGTATTTCAGAGTATGCATCAGTGTATGCCTGGGTGTGTAAGTGTATGCATGAGTATGTATGTAGGTGTGTCAGTGTATGAATCAGTTTGTGTCTGGCTGTGTCACTGTATACATTAGAGTGTGCCTAGATGTGTCAGCATATGTATCAGTGTGTGCTAGGGTGTGTTAGTGTACACATCAACGTGTGCTTACGTTTATCAGTGTATACATGAGTGTTTTCCGGGCTGTGTCAGTGTATGCATTAGTCTATGCTTGGGTATATCAGTTAATGAATGAGTGTTTGCCTCAGTGTGTTAGTGTATGCATTAGTTTTTGTCTGGATATGTCAATGTATGTATTAGTGTGTATCTGGGTGTGTAAGTGTGTGCATTAGTGTCTGTCTGTGTGATTTACTTATGAACCAGTGCATACCTGAGTGTGTCAGTGTATTGAATGGTGTGTGTGTGGGTGTGTCAGTGTATCCATGACTGTGTACCTAGGTGTGTCAGTATATGCATCAGTGTTTGCCTGGGTAATGTCAGTGTAAGCATTAGTGTTTGTCTGGTTATGTCAGAATATAAGCATTGTGTGACTGGGTGTGTCAGTCTATGTATAGGTGTGTGCCTGGGTGTGCTAGTGTATAGATGAGTGTTTCATTTGGTGAGTTAGTGTAAGTGTTTTCAATAGTGTATATTAGTGTATCAGTACACTTATCAATGTTTAGTTGGGAATATCTATAGATACTTTGTGAATGGTGACAGATGGAATTAGTTACTTACAGTACTGCTATAAATAGGTTCATTAACCTGTCAAAAAGAAAGAAAAATAAATAGAAGCTAAAGTTCCATATTAAACCTTTGTCTAATCTACTTTTATGATCTATAATATAAAAGCATTATTAATAATAGAGCAAAAACTATTTACATTATGATATATCAATTTATAGAGATTATTTAAGCATCCTAATTTCCCTTCCTCACTTTTCTCAGTTTCTAGATTTTTACACTATAAATGAATGGGGTATATTTACTCATGACTGAACAGTGTGGGGAACACAGTCATATGGATTGTAAAAAAAAAAACAATAAGTACATGGCATGTTATTTCAAATTAACATTAGAATGAATCACACTCACTAAAATAATTTACCTAACTTTTTTACATATACATGGTATATATTATAATATACATTGTATTTTATAATACAATTAGGGCCCCATTATGACCTTGGGGGTCTTTTTGGAAGACCGCTTGGGTGACAGCCACCAAAAGACTGCCATGTTGGTGGTCATCTAACCGCTGTATTGAGAGTCACACAGTGAAGACCGCCAAAAACAGCCAAAAATACAAGACCGCCAGAACACTTGAGGGCCAGAAAGAAGCTGTTACACCACCAGCACTGCCAGGCTGACACAAATCCACCCACCAGGTTATGAGCCACAGATCACCACAGTGGTTCGTCCATGGTGGAAAACCATTGGGGGTGCGAACCACAACTGTCAGAACCCACTACTGTCAGAACACCACATCACATTGTAAATACCTGACACCTGTCCACATACCAGACACGCCAACTCACTGCCCTATATAATACACCTTGACACAACCCATAATCCTTTGCAACAAAAATGACATTCACATACACCAAGAGTAGGCAACCACAGAGAGAGCGTACCCTACACCATAGGCTAACACGCACACACTAATCATACCACATGCTTCACACACCACACACCAGCACAACTAACACACAACACACATAACGAGCATACACAAATTACGGCAAGCATCCATCACACACAATGCACCACCCACACCCCATCAATCACCCAACTGTATCCTTACTCACACAAAACACCCCCTCAACACAACCATAACCATGTCCTCACAAAAGCACCCACTGTTCACAGATGACGAGTTGAGGGTCATGGTGGATGAAATTATCCGAGTAGAGCCATAATTGTTTGGAGTACAGGTCCAACAAACGTCGATTACCAGGAAAATGGAGTTGTGGCAAAGAATCATTGCGGTCCATGGCATCACAATACCAGATCGGTGTGCACAAGACTGGCGGTGGGCCCCCACCTCCCCCCCCACAGTTCACATCCTGGGAGGAGAAGGTCTTGGACATCCTGCATCCCAAGGGCATGACTGGAATACCTGGGGGACTGGACTCTGGTAAGTACCCACAACTTCCATGCCACACAATTATCATGTCCTGCATACTTCCTCACCACCCAAATACTCCTCAATTCATTGTATGTCTCACTACACCTCCCACCTATTCACCTAATGCCCCTCTCTTGCATGCCACACCTTCACCCAACCCAACAGCCCACACAGCCCTTCGCAAAGGCATGGAGAGCATTGGCTAATACTATCACTATGACTCCCACAATGAACTAGCCCATCAGTCTGAAAACCTGAAATACATCACATCACATCTCTTGAACGTATGACTATAGTACGAGCTACATCAACTAGATTGTACGACTGAGGACCACAAAATGGCAATTTCAGCAATGCATTGGCTTGTCACAATGGCAACAAGGCTAAACACAGCTACAGCTCTGTGAGAAATCCTAATGGCCACTTACCTAGACCTCCAACCCTGAAATGGACTGACCATGGCATGGAAAGTAAGACAGCAGACTCCATGCAAATGCATAAAATGCAGAGACAGGACATTTAACCATCCTTACTCACTACTGTCCTCCTACTGTTACACCTACACCATGGTGCAATGTTCACCCATTTAGAGTGACATCTAGCAAGCCTGACTATTTAGTAGGTAACAGTGCTGAACAGTCATGTGAAGTATCAGACAGTACCTGAACCTATCCACAGTACTATATGTACCAAACCTGAATGGCAACACCCAACATGGAGTATGTAACACATGTCACAGATTAGTATGTACTACGAAAGTTATGCGTCTGACAAAGAGATAACCAAACACAATTTCTCTTTTTAATTCAGTGTCATACTCCATCCACAGGTACCCCTTCCAGTGCCACCATGGAGAGGATACCAGAGACTGCCAGCCCTTCTCAGGATGAAGGCCCCAGTGAGGACAATACACCTGGATGTCTGGACAGTGAAGACCAACCTGGCCACTCTGGGACACCTGGTCAGTCTACGACTCCCTGCCTCACCATGCCCACATAAATCCCCTCACCCCTGTTGCTACAACATCACAGCCAACCCTTCATCCCTAAACCTGTGTCCCAAGGACTCTTCAAACTATTGTGTGCCCCACAGTACAGGGACCTGACTCGATCCATGACATCCCAGATAATGAAGGTCCTGCTAACACTTGAAGTGGGAACACTGTGCCAGAGGCACAGGCACTTGGGGGCAGGGGGCATTGGAAGGAAGCTTTGGGCCAGAGGAGGGACCCCCATTGGACTCGACTGATCAGGAAACCACCTCCCAAACCCTGGGAGCACACCAAAGTTCCCAGGACAGGATGGGCCATATTATCACAATGTTGGGGGAAAACCAAAGGCTACAGAGGGAATACCACCAGGAGGCCATGCAGCACTGGCTGGCCTCCATTGCAGAGGTGCTGTGGGACATCAATACCACCCTGCGTGGTTCCTCTAACCACCATCAGGCCCCTTCTGCTAGCAACCTTACATTTGCCCCATCTACATCAGCAGTATCAATTTGGATGGAGGCCCTGCCAGGGGAACCAAAGGCCTCAGATACCCATCCCTCTGTAATAGAAGAATCCCCCAGCAAATGTGAACGTCCACCCAGACATCCAGCTGGAGCAGATGTCAAGACCAAACCCACTGCTAAGAAGTGAACCTTACCTGATTTGTCTACTTTGTGTGTCACTAAGACACCATGTTGACATGACTCCATTTTCCCATGGCACTTGGACAATGGACCTGTGCATCCAACTGCTGTAGCTGCTACTCTGATGCTATCTACCATGACCTCCTTCATCATCTTAATGTCAATTTAGGCACCTTTTTTTACTTTCAGTATTATGATATGCACAATAAATCACTATTGAACACAGTTACTCTATATGTGTCTTAAATTAAACATAAAAAATTGTCATGCTTGCCAACTGTGGTCGGGTGATGCCCCTCCCTACATCAAACAGTCAGTGTAATGGACAGCAGAGGAGGGCTTTCTCAGCAGGGGACAAAAAAAAACAGATATGTACCTGGACAGATGTCAGAGAGGTAGAAATCGAGGCCACACAAGAAAGCAGTCAGTATTGCAACCTGAAGAAAGACCATAACAGAGAGTACCATCAGGAAGGAAGGCATGGTGCCTCACAAAGCACATATGCAGGTCATAGGTGTTGTGCCCAGTGTACAATACCTCCTAATTAGGGTCCTCCCGATATTACCATACATCACCAGTCACAGACTATTCACACAAATCATTTACCTACCATCTGACATGTACAACCCACATGTCTGCAATCATTTAGCAATGGCTAATGACTATGAATGCCTCAAGCCATAGGTAGCAGAAGCACAGATTAAAAACCACAGTCAGTGGGTGGAATGGCATGAGAAAAAGCAAAGGCAGCAAACATAGCTCAATGCTGGTCTGTTCATTTGAGAATTGAATATAGGTAACTAGTGAACACACATCTTAGAGTTGAACCACATATAGGGATAGTACCACATTACACCCCCACTGATGAATCATGTCAGGAGGACTATTGTCACCAATCTACCTCTTAATGCAGACATTGAAGACTTGAAAAACCCTACTCTATATACCTGTATGTCACTGGATGTACTGACTGATGAGCTCTGTCCTAGAGTCTGCTGAACCTTCTTCCTCTGATTCCTCTTCACTTGCCATTTCAGTATTTCCAGCCACTGGTCCAGCTGCCTCACCCTCATCAGCTAACAACGGTATCTGATGCCTCAGGGCTAGATTGTGGAGCATGCAGCAGGCAATGATGATTTGGTATACCTTTTGGGGCGAGTAGAGGAGGGCACCTCCAGGTAGGTCCAGGCACCTGAATCTTGCCTTCAGGAGGCCGAAAGTGCACTTGATTAATATGGATTGCCAGAGTCACCTGTGTGCACAAATGTAGGACTTGAGAATTAATAGATACAGCGACTGGCCAGAATGTGATGACAGGTGCCATAGCAGTGAAATACCTTCATATGAATACATACCAAGGAGCCAGGCCCTCTCTGTGTGTAGTTGTGCCATCATGTGAGGGAAATTGCTGTTCCCCAAAATATAGGAGTCATGCACAGATCCTGGAAACTTGGCTGTCACTTGTTAGATGTACTGGTCTGCTAGACATACCACCTAAACATTTATGGAGTGGTAGTTTTTCATGTTCCTATACGCCTGTTCATTGGCACTGGGAGGGACCAGGGCTACATGGGTGCCATCAATGACCCCTATCAGATGAGGAATGTGTCCCATATCATAAAAATCTGCCTTCACATAGGCCAACTGCCTTCACAAAGGCCAAATGCACATGTTGGGGGAACATTATGTAGCTGTCAAGGGGCTTTAACAAAGCACACAGTACATCCTTCAAGAGAAGACTGAACATGAGCTGAGACATCCCTGCTGTTTAGGCCACTGTATTCTGAAATGAGCCTCTGGCCAGGTGGTGTAGCACTGACAAGACTTGTACAAGGGGGTTGCGTACGGATGGCAAGAAATCTGGCACCAACTACGTACATAGATCCATGATGGTCTAACAATTCAGACAATGGGCTACATGTACCAAAGTTTGGATTTGCGACTCGCAATTCGCGAATGTAGTATAGTGTCATTGACAGTAATAGCGATTCACAAGGGGGTCGCAAATGCCCACCTCATGATTATTCATGAGGTAGGTCACAATCTGCGGCCCCCTTGGGAATGGCGGCCCTCACAGGGATGGTGGCCTGCTGGAGACAGCACACAACCATGTCTGTGACTGCTTTTAAGTAAAGACTTTTTTTTTTTTTTTAAATGCAGCCCGTTTTCCTTAAAGAAAAACAAGATGCACTGCCTGCTCCAAAAAAAATGTTTTCAGTGACCTTCACAGGGGACCCCTTCCCGTTTGCGAATTGGTTAGCACCAGTGTGACACTGGTGCCAACTGCGATTGTTTTGCTGTCACAAAACAATCATACATGGGAGTGCGAGGCGCAATTAGGGAGGGAATACCCCTTCCTAATTGGGAGTGAAAAGTTTACTGAATCGCAAAACTGGGTTTGTGCATGGGGAATTGCATTGTGCACGTTGCAAACAGCCAGATTTGCTGTTTGCGATGTGCAAAATCCTTTATACCAATATGTCTGGATTACATGTCTGTCCTTGATGGTTGCAATGTAAACTAGTGGACGGTAGACTGGTAGTTGTCTCAATCTCCTCATGGCAGGATATCTATGTTGAGAGGAGAGAATGTACAATGAGTAAAACAGTAGGCACATGTAAGCACCACATGGTATATTAGCTCACACCTAACACTATTGGGGCTGTATTGCACTGCAGACTTATACACTAATGACCACGGTTATGAGCATGTTGCACCCTCATTGCTGCACATTGGTTTACATGTAATTTGTATAGGACATATGTCACATGTGTAATTGAATATGTGTGGCTGACTGAGCTGTCCTGCACTGATCACACATCTGTTATTGGAATCTATTACATATAGATCTCGCCTATGTGCCTCTGAGTATTTAAACATAGCTATCATCAATTATACAGCCTCAACACATCATTGTGTCAAGTTTGCCACAATGTGAAGTACTACCATGAAGGCACAACATAGGGTTGCACCGCCATCTGGGTGAGTATGTTTATGGCTCACTTAATTAGGCTCATCCAGCGAATAAATGTCCACAAAATGGTTGCCGCCTGTCCTGCTGTAGTGGGCAATTGGAAGTGACATAAGTCCATCAGCTAAAGTCATCATGGGGGTAGGCTGTCACAACCGCCATGCAACTTGTCATTGGTTAACATTGCTGCCTGTGGTGTACTGGGGCTAATGGTCATGACGGTCCTGTACGTGGCACCTGTGACCTCCATTTTCTGCCAGAAGAGCCGGAGACGCTGGTGGAGGAGGTCCCACCCCTGTATGAACAGCTAGACTGGGCACCAGAGGAGCAGGTGAGTCCAATGGACCAGCCATGTGTGATAGGAGTTGTGCGTGACATTGATTGGGACATGTGCACTGGTGAGGGAGTATTTCCATGCAGAGGCCATATTGTGAAGGCGTGTGAGCAGAGATGATGGGTATGTGTGGGCACTTGCTGTGACCGATGTGTTGTGTCCACTACTGTTGGTATTGTGCATGTGTATATGACATTTCTCTTTTTTTTCTGTGTCATCCTTGCAAGTGAAAACACATCAGAAGAACGAGATCTGGTGAGCCATCGCCAATCAAGTGCGGACCCTGGGGGTCCACAGCCAGCGGAGCACCCATTGACGTAAGCAGTGGGAGGACCTGAAATGCTGGGCCCGGAACACTGCAGACATCCAGCTGGGGATGTCTTCCCAACGAGGGAGGGATGCCCGTAGGACCCTGACCCCCCTAATGGCCCACATTTTAGTGGTGGCTACCCTGAAGTAGATTAGTGTTTGAGGGCAGCACAGCAGCCACAAGTGAATACTGACTCTATACAGGTACTTAGCTCTGGTTGTATGAAGTTTGCTGACCCACTGTAGCTTCTGTCACAATGCAGTAAGTGCAACATGTATGTAGACTAGTGGACATGTGTAGTTCCCATCTTGCCTGAGTAATAGATGTGGCTTCATGGTTTGCTATCAGTAAATTAACATATACGGTATCAAGACATCTTCATGTCTGCATGTGGAGATGGTCAAATAACAACATCACACATGTGACTCTATCCTGCCATTTCCATGGATGTGAGCTTGTGTATCACACTACCCATTCAGTATGACCTGGTCCATCCATCAGCATATGAGCAGTAGTGGCTCTGAGGTGTCTGTCCACTCCGATATGTATTGTTCACAAGAATTTTCAACTGGCTGACTCTCATTTTTGGTACAGGGACTATAGACATCTAGTACTGGTACAATTATAGAGTCCAAGTGAGGCAGCCATCTTATTTATACCACATATATGGCCTGTATAGGACTGTACTTATGGCTTAGTAGTTGTAACCCCATTGTCTGTTCATCTTTCTATCTATGTGGTATGTGAATGTAGCAACATCAGGCTAATATGATTTGGGTGTCTGAATTGGTATAATTGGACCCATCATGCATTTACATCTGCTTGACTTGTGGGGATATTTCCTTCAAACCAATGGGTTTGTTCTAGAGGAGGTAAGTGCCTAGGCAGATCTTGCCTTTGACAATATGCTATGTCAATGCCATGTGTGCCAATGCTCTACAAATTACAGTGCAACATAGCTCAGTTGCAGCCTACATCATGTCTTAATGGTTACTTGGGGGCACAGCTGAAGAAGTGGGACAACCTTGGACTAGCTGATGTGGGTAATTTTGACAGGATAAGGTTTTTTTTTACTATAAAATGGTGATGTGATTTTTATGTTGTCTCATAATTCCTGTAGCTCCCCTATGTAGTAGTGGGACATGTTCTTAGTGCCATAGGAGTCGTGTAGGTCCATGTGTGCATATAGCATACCGGTCATTTCCGTCTGACATGTGTGTTGTCTGGACTTAGGTATAGGTAATCACATGTCAGGAATTGTGTGAGGGATGTAGGTTTGCTCATGTTGCCAAGTCGAACAACTGTGCCTGCGTATTAGGTGAAATGGTAGGTGCCCTGTGATGTTATATGTGGCTTTCTGAAGTTCATTAGTTGTGACTCTGCACTCAGTGATTGTCTGTGGATTTAAAATGTGTGCAATGTAGGCCATTGTAGATGTACATAGATGTATGAATAGTTGTGGTGTATTTGTTTGGTGTCTGCAGATCTTAATCTGTGATTGGGTCAAACTAATCATATGGCTGTACCCCAAACTTGTATTCTACACATCAGATGCCACCTGTATGGGAGTCCAACTTCTAGTGGCTACATCAGTTTATGGATCCATATTGGCATTTTTGCACAGAGTGTTAAGTCAGCCATGTTATGTGACTGGCAGGTGCTGTGTGGTCTGTGAGTGGAGTAGTCTTCACTATTATGGGACATTACAAATGGACATGGACTGATCAAGTGTAGTTCCAGTACAAGCCTAATGTGTTTTGTCCCAATAGGTGGTAAGGCTATGGAGAGGTATGTTAAGGAATCAGGTAGTCATTTGTACTTCAGCCGGGGTATGATGTGCATGCAGACATTACTTTACTGGTGATCATGTGGATTTCTCCAGTCATGCTAACTTACTTGGAATTTCTTGTGGGTGTGAGACTTGACATGCAAGGGTGGCAAGTAGTGACATGTTGTGATATGATGTAGGATATGTGTAATGCCAACAGAGATTGCTTAACCAGGAGATGTTTAACTACAGATGTTCATGTTCAAATGTGTGTTAACCTTCTCTCTCCCTCTCACTCTCTCTCCCTCACTCTCTCACTCTATTTGTGTGCATCAGCATCGGCAGGCAAAGGAGACAGGGCACAGACAAGTTGGGATGCTGCTGGCCACAGGACCTGGAGGGCTGTGAGCAGCAACAGTATAGGGCCCAGTGGCATGGAAGGCAAGGGTAGTGCTATGGGGGAGACCGGTTCTTCCACTTCATCTTCAGAATCCTCCTCCAGTGGACACTCTGGCGGTAGTGGACCCTTCTGCTCTCCACACCGTTGTCCATGCCTGCTAACCCAGGAGGGTGGGTGTCTCCTTTACAGCAGGCACCTCTTCCCCTATCAGTCCTGCTGCCCTCAATGAGGAGGCTATTGACCTCCTGAGGTCCATCTCTGTAGGTCAGTCGACCATCATGAATGCCATCCAGGGACTAGCAACTCAAGTGCAACAGAGCAATGTGTTTCTGGAGGGCATTCACAGTACCCTGGCTCATCTACAGAAATCCTTGAAGGCTCTGGCCTCCACACTGATGGCAGTCAGTCACCCTTTGCCTTTTGTCCCCCTCCACCTACCTCTTCCCAATCCCACACCCCTCTTCCCCGTACCAGCACACAGACAGACAAGCATGCCCTCACCATACAAGGCTACAGCTGACAGACACAAGCACCACAAGACCCACCACCGGCATGCACACAAACAACACCCACCTGCAGAAACCCCAACATCCACTACCTGCACAGACTCACCCACCACCCCCATCTTCACAGACACTACATCAGACACACCTGCAGACACCACACCAAGATTCACAGATCTAGCCACCACTCCAATCCTACCCATAGTCAGCACAATAGAATACCCGCAGACATCCACCCCAATTACCAAATCCACAGACACCACAACCACTGACACACCCACATGTAGCACATCGTCCATACCTGCAGACACCACCCCAACAGTCACCCATCCACCATGGCATCTCCCAGCACCTCTTCCCCCATCCTCCCAAGACACATAAACACCCACACTCACCCACCCAACAGACTCCCAGCACCCACAGGCATTCCTCACACACACATGCACCCAAGACATCCACCAAGACGTCTCCTACAACCATTCCCTCTTACTCCACTCCCAATCTTTTTTGCCATGACCATCCCCATGTGTCCAAAAAGGTAATCCTATAGGAGTTTTCCTTCTTCCCTACTCCTCTCCCACCTGTGATGCCTCCGAACATTCTGTGTCCCTCCCTAAGTCCAGCCCTTCCACCTCCAAGTCCTCGCCCGCCCCCCTGCTAGTAACCATGCCCCTCCCCCTGCCAAGAAGTCGACCCCTCCCAAGTCTTCCCAGCCCTCCCATAAACCTCACCCTAAGCCCCCCTCGCTAGCCCAAGGCCAAAGACCCCACTTCCAAACTGAAGCCCAAATCTCCTCTACACCACAATCCCTGAGGTGCCTGCCTGCCCCCTTCAAGTTCCTTCCCTGTGGAGGTCATATAGCAATTGGGAGTCATGTAGGGGCACACTGATGTGCCATATTTGCATTGTGCACGTTGTTAATTGAATTGGCCTATGGCCTTTTATTTTGTACATAGTTCCTTATTTATTTTCATATTTATCTATATTTAGGCCACCCAGTTGTTGGTCCCATGGTCACATATTTGTCCTGCATTTCTTTCAAAATGGCAGGTTTGGTTTTGCCTGCTTTGGTTTGTGTGTGAATAACTTTTGTGTGTTTGTTGATTGCGCATACCAGTTGTGTCTGGGCAGCATGGGTGGGTGTGCCCACTGCATTTGTCCTGCAGTAATGGCTGTGCATTGTTTGTAGGACATGTTTGTGTTTGGAACATGCATGTATGCTGATACTGCGTATATTGTTTGTGTTGACATGTATTATTCGTAGTGTTGTGTGCCCTTGTGTGGTTGTACTGTGTGCGTACTTGCGAGTGGTGATTGGTATATCAGAACCATTGTGTGGTGTGTTTGCATGGTATGATGTATGCTTCATTGTATGGTTGTGTGATTGCGTGTATTGGTTGCCAGGTGTTGTTATGTGTTGTTGTTTATATGTAATGTCAACTGGAAGTGTGTATTGTGTTTGCTTGATGATGCATTTGAGGTGTTGCAGTTGTGGTGTAGTTGTCTGAATTGCTGGAGTTGTATATTGTTGTGTTTGACTGTGCCGTTGCTGTGTGTCTGCAGGTTGATGTGTGTGTTGGAAGTGTGTGTTGGCCATGGTGTGTGTAGTATGTGTGCGCGTCTGAGTATGTGGCTGTGTGTGAATGTGCGTATCAGTGTGAGAGTATGTGTGTGTGTCACCCTCGTCACCTGTCACGGACATGTATGCTGTGAGTACATAGGTATTTTCACAAATTACAACAGTGACAGGTAAGTGTGTGTACTTACAGTAGGTGTCATTGTCGCTGGTTCCAGAGTTGTTGGGTAAGCAGGAGCAGTGGGAGGACGTGCAGTTCAGGTTCCATGGTGGCTCCAAACAGATATGGGTGTCTCCTTTTATGGAGTTGGTTTCCACCAGGGTTTCCGTGGTGGTGTGACTGTGGTGGAAACCTTGGCGGTGCGCATCCTCGAAATCTGTCCAATGGGAACATGGTCTCTGCTGGCCTGAATCTGGCTACCGCCATCTGAAGCAGGCTGACCGCAGTGGTGGTGCTGGCTGTGGAGTTGCTGCATTTAGCTGTGAATACCGCCATGGTCATAATTTGGTGGTCTTCTCCGCTGGCCTGATGGCGGTACAACTGCTGCTGCCAGCATGGCGGTCCTGTGACCGCCAAACTCGTAATCAGCCCCTTAATGTGTATGAATGATAGTGGTAGGTGAAAAGGCATATAAGGACATCACCCCTGGTAGGCCGCATGATATTATTAAATCTGGTCATCCACTAAACAGGAGCAGAGTATATCATCAGTGGTGTCATTCCATTCATATTTTTCAAGCTTTTCTCCAAACATAAATTTTGCAGTGTTTCTTTTTCTCTTCAATAGCTGTTTGTACTGGTTTGTAGTTTGTGATTTGCAATTCCAATTTAGTGGTATTTCCTTTGTTTTCTTGTAAGTGTATGAACATTTAAAGATTTTAAATCCATTGTAAGTACATCATCCTTGGTAGGCCGTATGATGTCTTTACCTTTTCTTTTAGAAGTCCCAGAAGTGTACCATTCTAGTTTTTTCAGTAGTAGTCCTCCTTAGAATTTTCATTCCAGAAAGAGAAGGTAATAATTTGTCAGTTTATAGGGCGATATCTGCTTGAATGAAAGGTTGCTATCATTACGCTCTGTCCATCCAGTTGTATTTTTCAAGTAGGTGGTGCAGTGGCCAGATGTAATACTAACTCCTTCATGAAAAATAGTAGCTAGACAGTTATGTGTTTTACCAGAAATAGAGATGTGTTCAGCTTTAAAATTTGCAATTTGAGTTTCCAATTTTGTTCGATCTGCAGTACATCGCTGTAGCATTAGGGTGATATACTTGCCAGTTCTTCGTATATAACATTTGATAGAAGATCTGAGTTACCATTTGTGTAGGTATTACTCTGTAATGCATCTTTAAACAATTTCTCAAATCTGACAATTTTACTGTTTGGTACAGTTAAGTAGATAAAGTGTTCTGACTATTTCTGTTTTTGAAGAAAAAGAACACTTTTCACAATAATGCTTCCATGAGTAACATAGTTTAAATAGGTCATCAATAGGTACAAACTCTTCTTCTAAGATGCCAAGTAGGACCATACGGAACGTTTGTACATTTTCTTGAGTGTTTTCAGTGAAGTGTACAGATCCAGTGCACAGATGGGTAAGATCTCTAATAAAAGTCACAAAAGTCTCTGTTAAATTGCATGAGCCAGCAGAGGTAAGTAAATATGCATTGAGAACTACACTGGCATAGATGTTGACTTTATAGAGGTTTCAGAACTGTTAACCAACAATTTCACCAGATTTTTTTGTATTTTTTCCCAATACTCCTTTCTTCTCTTTTTTCCTATTTTTCTCAGGAATGTCACTATGTCACTATGAACCTTTGAAATCTTTTGTTGCAGTAAGATTCTAGGCTTCTAAACTGGGTACTGTCGTAAATAAGGAGCATACAGAGTTCTCAAACCGTTATACTCCATCACAAAGCTGGAATCAGCATTTACTTTACTGTCATCAAACTCAGATACAAACCGGACAAAGTTCTAACCTGTGAGAATGCTACATATGATGCTACCAATGTTTATAAATGCTGCATCTACACTTAAACCTTGAGACTTCTATATTGTTATAGCATAGGCTAGAAATTATGGAAACTGTTTCTGTGAACATACAAGTGTTTTACAAGCATGAAATGTGTAACAGACCTTGTGATCTCTTTTCCACCTTCAAGTTCATCAAATTTAATTGCTAGGTAATCAACCTGATTTCTGTTTGGATACAAAGTGAAATCAATTATTTTACCCATTGCTCCAATAACTAATCCTTCCTCAACATTTGAATCACGTCACAAAACCACCCTACATTTCTTACAGACACATAAACACTTTTCTAATCCTACAATTTTGGAAACATATTTCTCCAAATAATTCAGTTTTGATTGTAGTTTTGCAGTCAATAGTACTGTGACTCCTTGGTGTTCCATTTTATTAACTGATGTAAGGTCCAATATTTGCTCTTTCTCCAGGTATAATAATTGTTCATTAAAAGAGATACATTCTTGAAGAGTAGGCATTAGACACACAGTGGATTTTTGTTGTTGAATACATTCAAACATTAGCTGTGCAGCAAACATTTTTAAAGGAAATATGTTCTTTATAAGTAGAGTTTCCATAGAACGTTTTCCTTCTTTTGCCAGTATTCCTAATCTAATATCCTTCAGAATACTTCCATATTGCATATCAGATGCTTGACCCATGTTTCTAATTAGTTCTTTGTCTTGTCAATTTAACCAAATAGTCTACATTACCAAAGCTTTCTAAAGAATTATGAGTTTCTTCATGTGAGGGTGTCTTAAATACAGGCTGTCCTTTCACGGGGTAAGTTGCAATAAACCACCAAAAACAATTACATGCTTTCCTCAAAAAAGTATATCATGCTCTGTCTTCAATATCTGTTGGATTCTTAAGTGCATGAAGGCAAGCATTAGGTTTGGGACGATGCTCACCTCATTGATAAATAAATGTTTTAGGGGCATATTTAAGAGCCCCTGGAGCCACCAGAGAGTCACTTTTTGTGACTCTCCGGTGGCGCTAAGCACTTATTCATATTAACATGGAGGCATAATGCCACTTTTTTAGTGGCATTACGCCTCCTTGTAAATATGGGCCCCATCCTCACAGCTTCCTGCATCGGAGGGGCGTGCAATAGGTGTTGCTATGCGCGTTCCACTGCAACACCCATTACTTTTGAGGCTACCTCAGATTTACGAGTTGTCATAAACCTGAGGCAGCACCAAAAACTAACCCCACCCCAGGGGTGGCGTTAGCATGGCAAAACGAACAGGAATGCTTTAATTCCTCCTTGTTTTTGCTTTTTCTATGTGTGCTGCAGAATCAACATTCCATGGACGGTTGTTTACGTGCAGGAAGGGACACCTTCCTGCACATAAACAATCATTCAAAATTACGCTTTGGTACTTCTATGTTTGCTGCATTTTGCATCACACATAGAAATGCCAAATAACCATTTTAGATTGTTTATGGGCACCTTCCTGCACATAAAGAATCTATCCCCTAAATGCAGACACCCTTGCACTATCGTGAAAGGATGCCTTTGTTGACTCTATGTAGCTTAATTCAGTGCCAATGCAGGGGGAAATGCAGGGGTGTGTCGTATTCCTGTAAGTACAATGCACCCTGCATTTAAAAAGTGGCACAGTGTGGCGCTGCTATTTTTGGTGCTGCACCACGTTGTTATAAATCTGGGCCTTAATTTATTAAAGACTCTTGAAACTTCCTGACAAGCTTCACCAGATAACTTTTGGTATTCCAGTTTACTATTGTGTTCAAAGTCAACTGGTAGCATAAGTGGACCATGCAAGGGAACTCATTTGATGTTGTGTGCGGCTAATCCAGTAGGGGCTGTTACTACACACAACAAAATGGAGTCAGTAGTCTTCTATAGAAAAGTAATTAGAACTTGTATTAAAAAGCTTTTTCCACTGCCAGCTTGTCCACTGACATACAAAAGAATTGGCATAAAACTTGAACATTTACATTGACTGTTTTCGTGCAGGAATCCATGTGCTAATTTTTATATATATATTTTTCTGCTCATCATTCAGTTGTTCTACTGTTTCAAGTCAACATATTCTTCTCATGCTTGTTCCATTGCTGTCTCCACCTCATTCGTTGCTATCGTGGCTTCATTTTTTATTATTGGCTATCCAAGAGGATCTTGACTGAGAGGTCCAGAATACCGACTGCTTTGTGAACTATCCTTTGCTATCTCAATAGCAATTGTTTCTGCTTGTTGAATTTCTTCATTTAACATTTTCAGGTAGTGGGGAAATATTGGAAAGAGAAAGAGAAAGAGTCTACATAGCAGTTAGATTGTCCAAGTAACTCTGCTACTGAATGCCAAGCTTTGAATAGCTAGAGAAGTGCTAAGTAGAAAAAAAAAGTTTTAATTAATTTTACAAGTAAGTTTTCTATGGTTCATTTGGTTACCTTTTGCATGCCAAACTAAACAACCATTGCAACCAACTACAGCATATTTGCCTTCATCAATGTTGTCTGACACATTATTTCTGTACCTATAGTGTTGCAGAATTTCATAAAGACACATATTTTAAAGCTGTGGGCTTCTCATTGGATAGTAGATATCCAACATATTTGTTTTTACACTATCTGTACTCTCATGATCAAACTCTGCTAGGTACTACATTTCTGGGAAAAACTTCAACGCTCTGTCTCACATGTTATAGTTACCCAAACAATTCTTCTAGACTTTAAGAACAAACTAGATGAGCTTAACCTATCTGCACACTCATAAGATCCAGTTTCCCTGTGGGAAAGCATTTTCAACCTAAATCTATAAAATTTCTTGGTAAGACTCTTCTCTGCAGAAATCACATCCCACATCCCCATCATTTCTGCTTTCTCAGATTATATGATAAACAATGTGACATACCGAGCAACAGCAATAGAGTTATCTGCTACAAACTGTGGGACATATTTATACCCCATTTGCGCCAATATGCGTAATTTGTTTTCACTCAAATTTGGCGCAAAACTAACTCCATATTTATATTTTGACGTTAGACCAGTCTAACGTCAAAATATTGGAGTTTGCGCCATTTTTCAGATCCTTGAACCTACCGTGGGTCAATGAGATGCAAGGTAGGTCTTCCCATCTAGAAAATGGTGATAACCTCATAGCCCCATATTTATTCCCCCATGCTAAAATGACACACGGTTGGGAGGAGGGGTTAAATAATGGTGCAAAGCTTGCTTTGTACAATTATTTAACCCCTGGGTCAGACCAGGCGTTAAGGGACCTGTGGACCCATTTCCATGGTTAAACACCATGGAAGGGGTCCACAGGTTCTCTCCTCAAGCCCAAGGAACACCCCTACCCACACCAGAGGGCACTGGAGGACAGGGAACCCCATCCAAGGTAAGTAAGGTAAGTATAGGTAAGTATATTTTTTTTATATAAAGTGTCATTGGGGGCCCAACTTAGGGCCTGTACATGGCACAGGGTACAATGGCCATGCCCAGGGGACACTGGTCGCCTGTGCTGGCCATTGGGGTGGTGGGCATGACTCCTGTCTTTTCTAATGTAGGAGTCATGTGGTATGGATGGTTTTGCACCAACAAATGAAGCTAGTCTGGTTAGAGTCATCTTTTTTTACTCTAACCACCCTAACATAATTTTTTGGTGCAAACCCCCCTTCTCCCATACCGCCAGCCCCACCTGGCTAATGTAATTTTTTTTTTACGTTAGCCCACCCTTTGCACCGGATTCTGCCATTCCATAAATATTGTGCCCAGCTGGTGCTCAGGATTGGTGCAAGCCCGTGTTAAAGTTTTTGGTGCAAAACTGCATTAGTGCAGTTTTGCACCAAGAGGTATAAATATGCCCCCATAAGTCCATGTTTGCATTCTACATCTTTCAAATGACTGGATTATAATCATTAATGTACTTTGAAGCCTCTGTTCTTCTCAAGTTATAAGTACTTTTGAGTTACTTTATATCAATGTATGTCTCACTGCAGACAGAAAGCTGTTTACTGTTCCTTCTGAAATCACGGCCATGGAATCTAAAAAGCAACTTATATAAAATGTACGTTTGCTTTTATATTTTTGTTGGCAGTACTTCCCACATCTTTATTTTGGAACCCCAGAACTTGTTGCCGCAAACTGTTTCCACCAGTATCTTTTAGAATGGACCAGGTAACATACTGTTCAATGAACAATAAGACAGATTCATCACTGTCTGTTCCAAATTTAGGGACACCTTTAATCCATAACTACATGTGAATATGAGGAGCACCTCTTGCGTGATTCTCTTTAGGTAAGAATAAATCAATTATTTCACCAGGAGGAGGGTTTGACTTGTTGCAGAGGAAAGATATCATAACTTGAAATTGATAGTTTACATTTTTGAAATTACATGGCCCCGCTCACCATCATCCTCCGCCCCCACGGAATCACCATCATCTCGTACGTAGACGACAACCAGCTCGTCTTCTACCTCACCAGGAACCCTTCCACCGCTGAGACAAACCTCCACGCTGGACTCCTCGATACTGCCAAAGGATGACAGCAAGCCACCTCAAACTCAACTCCAACAAAATAAAAATCATCATTTTCGGACCCAAGAAGACAGAATGGAACGAATCCTGGTGGCCCATTGCCCTAGGACCACCCCCAACACCCTCCACCCACGCACGCATCATCTTAGACTCTTCTCTCTCCATGGCCCAGCAAATCAGCACCATATCATCCTCCTGTTTCAACACCCTTCGCATGCTACGGAAGACCTTCAAATGGATTCCCATAGAAACCAGAAAAACCATCACCCATGCACTCATCAGCAGCAAAATAGACCACGGAAACGCCCTCTACGCTGGTACCACAGCCAAACTTCAGCAAAAACTCCAGCGAATCCAGAACTCAGCCGCACGTCTCACCCTCAACCTCCCACACCACGAACACATCTCCGCTCGCATCAGAACCCTTCACTAGCTGCCCATCAGCAAAATGATCACCTTCAAAGTCCTCATCCACGGTCACAAATCCCTCCACAACACTGGACCAGCCTACCTCAACGAACGAGTGAATTTCCACACACCCACTTGACTACTCCGCTCTGCTGACTTCACCCTCGCCACAGTCCTCCGCATCCAACGCACCACCTCCGGAGGCAGATCCTTCTCCTACCTCGCCTCCAAGACCTGGATCTTCCTCCCCACCAACCTACACAAGACCCAGGACCTCCTGACTTTCAGAAAGCGCCTAACAAAATGGCATTTTTAAGCAGTATAAGGCATCCCCCTCTGCCTCCCCTCCCCCACAGCATCTTGAGACCCTATTGGGTGAGTAGTGCGCTTAATACAGGTTTTGATTAATTGATTGATTGATGGTTAAAGTATCTGAAAACATTAGAAAGAATCAAGGAACAGAGTTCTTCAGCTGTCTTCAGGTCAATGTCTTTAATATTGAAGTTTGCTTCTCTCAAAAATTGTAGGAGATCATCCCAAGCATACTCAGCACAACTGAGTATGTGTACCTAGGTTTCTTAACATGCATTTTAGCTCACTGTGACAGTGGTGCCAATACTCATTGGCACCACGTAGACACGCCATCAAATTAATCAAGCTGTACTCTAATTTTTTGTCCTTTTCAACAAACTCCTTTGCAGAAAGGTTTTGAAGATTTATCCTGTCTTCAGTATATGGTTAATAGCATATGACATTCCAGATAAGTCACTCAGAATATGGTTAACAGCATATAACAGTCCAGATAAGTCACTTTCAAACAGAAGATTAAATATATATGGAATACACTGGAGAAATTAAGGATCTTCAGAATATAATCTCCTTGAGCGGTATTCAGCACTGGGTACAAGTCAGCCATCATAATTCCCACCTTTTCCAGTGGGAAACAGTTGTTGAAAACAGCAGGCTTCTATTTTTTTTTTCCAGACACTCATGGGAGCTCCTTTAACTTGTTTCAGATGGAAAATATCACTTGCATCACCAATAACTTCTTTAGAATGAAGTGGATGGATCTGTAGTGTTCAGAAATTTCTCTGGATCTTGAGCAATCCACCTTTTCTATTTGACCACTTGATGGTAATGTTTCATCTTCTACATGAGTTATATCTTGAAGAACATCTGCATTTTTGTAATAAATGTTGTTTTCTAGTAAACGTTATTTACATTTACTAATGCTTGCCCTATCTTTTTGCTCTTTTTAGGAACACCATTTATTAAAATAATGAGTGCATTCTCAAAATCCCTCTGTATCTCTGTAGTTTCAATTTTTCTTTTTGAATCCTAATGGCAAGTACACACCTCTACCCTTAAGACCTTTCTGAAGTTCTGTTGGAGGTGATTTACCTGTTTTCGGTTCTATATAACAATAGCTTGGAAGGGATGTACACATTGTATAAGGATTGATTCATAAACATTTAAATTTTGAAGCTCTTGCGCTATTGTATCTATTAACTATTTCTAACTTGTTATGTACTGTTATGTACTACTCTAGCTGGCATATTATTCTCCTCTATCTTATCCTAGCAGTACTTACAAATTATTTACCTTAAGCCCAAATCAAAGCGTTCCTCTACAAACAAATGAGCTGCAAAACCTTCCTATTTATCTCTGTTTTCTTCTTCAGTTTTTGGGTATAGATTAACTTTATAAGTTTGACTTTTGTAGTGAGTGTGTCGACAACATATACAAATATAAGCTAAGTTAAACTTCCTACTTTCTTCTGTGAAGTTGTCAATATTAATTACTGTGTCCTGTTTGTCTACACCTGCACATTTAAACTCCACATTTTCCCTACACTCTTGTTCTGGACCAAAGAATCAAAACTGAACATCATCACAAACTCTTTGTACATGTACAACTATATCATGAAAAATAACTCTATTCTCAGAAATTTTATAATGCTGCCGTTTGCAAAGCCAAACAGGAACCAGATGAACGGTGGTGGGTACTATTACAAGATGCCTCGCTAGAGAAAGACTGTTTAAAGTTCTGGTCCTTCTTTGCAGGTGGCTCCAACAAACTTACATTGGAGATAGTAACAAATATTGCTGCATCAGATTGGGAAGAACACTTTAGACAACTGCATTCTGTGACTTTTCCACTCCAGCTGGAGAGTCCCATTGGATTTCTCCTGTTCTTATGAGTCAATTGCCAAGTTCTGCCCCCAACTCAGTTGTATACACTCTCTGATGTTGTGCACTCTCTTGGCGTGGTCAAGCGTGGCAGGCCACCTGGCCCTGATGGTGTTCCAGCTGACTTATTCTTGACTAACATTGATCTTTGGTCTGGCTACATTCTCCTTTATCCAATGCAATTGCTGCCCGGGCTTCTATTCCGGGACCATGGAAAGGAGAAGTTGTTGTTCTGAACCACAAAATGGGCGATAGGTCGTTGCCCTGCAACCATAGGCCTAGCCGTCTTTTAGACTGTCTACAAAATGTTTTTTGTCACTGTCTGTTGGGTAAGATCCAAGACTGGATGTCTGACCTTGACATACTCAGCCCACTGCAAACGGACTTTCACAGGAAAATCTCTACTATAGATCAAGTCTTTAGGTTCTTGCTACTCTATTGAAAAATGGTTTTAATTCTTAGAGGGAGTCTCTATGTTGCTTATGTAGACCTGAAGTCAGCGTTTGGCTTAGTATCCCGTGCCAAGTTGTGGAAGGTCCTTTAAGATATGGCAATGCCCCCCATATTCTCTCTCTTCTTATATGCCTTCATGAGGACAACTATGCTCATATTAGGTGGGGCTATCAAGGTCAGCTAACAACAAAATTCCAGGGCTAAGGGGTGTACGGCAAGGCTGCATTCTGGCTCCCACTTTGTTTTCATTATTTGTAAACAATATTGCCTCTTTCTTGGCACAGGTAGAGACAGATGCACCTTCCTTGGGAGCAGCCTAAATTGCAGTTCTGTTATTTGTGGATGACACCCTTTTGATCTCCAAGACCCCGAGAGGGTTGCAGAAACTTCTAACACACTTTGAGGAGTTCTGTTCCACCAGGGGCGTGGAGATCAATTCCTCTAAAACTAAATTGATGTTGTATACCTGCATAAATCATTTAAAGGGAATATTGTCCTCAAAGGCACCCCTCTTGAGATGCTGAAATCCTTTAGCTATTTAGGCTTATTTCAGAAACCATGTCTTGGAAGGCTCACATTGCCAAGGCGGCACTAAAGCACAAGCAGGTTATAGGTGTTCTTATTCAAGAGTTTGCGTCCTCTTACACTAAACCTATTCAGCCGGGACTTCAGGTTTATGAAGCTAAAGCCACAGGCTCTGCCCTTCATGGTGCAGAATTATGGAGCATTTCCAAAGTTCAGGCCTTATCCTCAATCGAAAATAAGTTTATGAGGAATCTTGTGTCTCTCCCTCAGAGTACTCCACTGCTCCCTCTTTTCAAGGACTTGTGTGTCAGGAGAATCGCGCCTAAAGCTCACTTGTGCCCACTCCTTTATTGGAGGTGGCTTTGGACTACTCCATAGTTAGGTCCTTATGTTTCTGCCCTTCAGGTTGTGTTGAGAGCTGATCATTTTCTTAATGTCCCCTGGCTTAGAAACATCAAAGGAACATTATACCAGCTTGGATTGTGCGACCTGTGGAATTGTCCTAGTGTCGCCCTTTTTCCTTCTAAAGGAGATCTAAAGAAGCTTTATTGGAGGGCAGGAAACTCTGATGAGTGATTTTATTAATTTTAAAGATGTGTACAAATAGGAAGTGTATTGGGATGAGATTTTGGACGGCAAACATAGGAAACTCTACTTCCAATTTCATGTGGGGTAACTCCCACACTGAATATCTCCCTCATGTTCTTTTTTTTTGCCCTGCTAGTACAGTACCACGCAGAAAGTGGCTTGCTCCTGCCTTTAGGGTATTAAGTGTTCGTAGGCATGTCACCGCTCTTCTCATTCTTAAATCAGACTCGTAAGGCTCTAGCTGTTTCTGTTGTTAAATTCCGTGGAGTTATGGGGATCCTTAGATCAAAAATGTTATTTACTCATCCCAATACTGACCCTTGATTACATATTTTATCTTTGTATTTGTAAATTATTTTTACTAATGTATTTAATTCTATTGTATGTGTCTGTGGCCCTGGAGGCCAAAATAAAGTTTTAAGAATGAGATATCATGAAAAATAACTCTATTCATGTCTCATAAACATAGAGCAGGAGTCTTTACATAGTGAAGTCTCATTACAAAAGTTTTCATTCTATATTGGTGTGCAGCTAACGTGCTAAAATGATGAAAGGTGTGTGGCACACTTTCTTCAACAAACATGCTAGTGAATGCCCTTCTAAACTGGTGTACTTCCTTACTTTGCATGGATCTAATCCTTGTAATACACCTATTTTCCACTTCAAACTTTTACAAGGAAATGTATGAAGAACACTTCTGAATAAATCAATTGATTTGTGCCATATACTGCATATACTGCTGCAATTCAATTTATACACAGGTGCCTTTCTATGCATTCCCTGTACCTCTCCAGCTATAACTTTCTCTACATTTCTAGGTACAATGTCCCTTTTTGAAATAGGACTACAGCCCTTCATCTCATAACATCGTCCACATGTTGCAACTGCATGCACTGATGTGTTCTCTTGGAAGTAGCTTTCCTTATCAAAATAAGGTTCTGTACTAGAAGCATGTTTCCAATCACCACTAAAAAGTATGCAGAAATTACTTTGTGTTACAAATAATATCCTTTGGCTTCGTCTTCTTGATAGTCAATGCTATTTTATCTAGTGTTCTCATTCTATTCAGAATCAAAATAAATAGTTTCATCCTCAGGACAAAAGCCTTATCAACTATAGTTTCAACATACTCCTTTTGTTTGATCAATTGTCTTCTTCCCTTATATTTCTTCATACTTTTTGGAAGATTCTGAATTACCCTACAATGAAACATTTGAACTCTTAGCTCTTTAAAATGCTTCTGTCTTTTGGTTAAAGTATCTGCTTTATCCTTCAATGTTTTACTCTTAATAACATGAACTTTTCCTCCTTTCCTGGGAAGTTTAAAAAATGTTCTATTTACTTGTTTTTGCTCACTCTCCAGTTTGACATATACTTTTTCCAGAAAGTTTTTTGTTCTCTTACCAGCAGTTATTTTCTCTTTCATTCCATTTTCTGCTTTTAGTAGATATCTGTAATCAGAAAATATACTTAGCTTTTCTTTAGGTATTCTTAAATTATATTTGTAACCATTTAACTGTTCCTTTGAATGGTTATATTATAATTACATAGCACCATGCCTGATTGCCTAACTACAACCTAGGTAAGGGGTAACATTTCTGTAATAGGAAGCCAGTTCAAGACTTTTCAACCAGATTTTCTACTGCTACGTTCAGCTGATGTTTAAAACTACACTCTTAGGCTCAGCAGTAGTCGGCCCTACCCATGCTTAAAAGAGTACTTTTCTGGATGGGAGACTTGCCTGTGTGAGCACTTGCTTACATATGTGAGTGAATGTATAAGTTAGCAACTGGTTCTCATACTGCAGTATGCAGAGGTGCTCTTTGAATGTGTGCATGAATATATGAGTGACTCTGTCAGTGGCTGACTGGCTCTCTGAGTACTTCTATCCTCTTGTAAGTAGGTACATGAGCTGCAGTATGAGTGAGAGTCTGCATATCTATCTGGGCATAGGGGTGTGCCAATGCATTTCTAACTCACTGAAAAGGTCGAGGACATCACTCACCTTTAAATTACATGACAACATGGCTGATGGCCTACCTGCAGCCTAGATGAGGGGTGACATTTCTGCAGTAAGAGGTCAGTTCAAGACTTGTGAAGCAAGTTTTCTACGGCCAGGTCGGGCTGGCATTTAAAGCTACACTCTCCATCTCAGCACCAGTAGGCCTGACCCATGTTTAAAAGAGTACTTTTCTGGATGGGAGACTAACTTCTCTCAATAGTTGCCAACAAATGTCAATGAGTATATCAGTTAGCAACTTGTTCTGATACTGTAATATGCCCATCTACTGTTTGCGTGTGTGCGTGAATGCTGATATTCACAAATTTTCTGTGGCGCTACACTGGGGTGCTGCGCTAGGCATTGTGGCCGATTCGTGAATAACTGTCATGAAAAAACAAAAAACAAAACAAGTGAGTGTATGAGTGTCTGAGTGGGTCTGTGAATGGGTGCATGAGTGTCTGACTGGGTCTGTGAGTGGGTGCATGAGTGTATGAGTGGGATTGTGAGTGGGAGGATAAGGGTCCAAGGGGGTCTGTGAGTGGGTGCGTGAGTGTTTGAGTGGGTGTGTGAGTGGCTGAGTGGGTGCATGAGTGTCTGAATTGGACTGTCAGTGGGTGTGTGAGTAAGTTGGTTTGTGAGTGGATGCATGAGTCTGTGAGTGGGTCAGTGAGTGGGTGCATGAGTGTCTGGCTGGGTCTGTGAATGGGTGTTCAGGTGTCTGAGGGACTTTGTTAGTGGGTGTATGAGTGGCTAGTTGGGTCTGTCTGTGTGCATGTCTGAGTGGCTCTGGTAGTGGGTGTGTGATGGGCTGAGTGGGTCTGTTGGTCGGTGCATGAGGGTTTGTGTGGGTCTTTGAGTGGGTGCATGGGTCTGTGAGTGGGTACATGAGTTTGTGAGCGGGTCTGTGAGAAGGTGCATGAGTGTATGGTAGGTCTGTGAGAGGGTGTGTGTGTCTCTGAGTGGGCCAGTGAGTGGGTGTGTGAGTGGCTGAGTGGGTCTGCGAGTGGGAGTATGAGTGGTTCTATGAGTGGGTGCATGAGGGTCTATAGGAAGTTGTCTCTCAATAGAGTGTACGAAAAAGATGTGCAGTGTGCAGAAAGTCGAAGCAATCTCACTTCAGTACCCAGAGGAAAAGAATTGACCACCTAATGCTCTGTTTTTTATGGTACTGTGGGTGAGCAGTTAGCTTTATTTTGAAGATGTGCTAAGCATTAGTTGTACTCACAGTATAAATAAATGCGGACACACACTCAAAAGAATAACTCAAGACCAATTTACAAACATACTTTTGATTTTTATACACATTTTGAGACCAAGATCATTAACTTACGGTAAGTATTTAGTTAGTTATGATTATTCAAAGTTTAAAAAAGTTTCTGCTTTTGTACGTAATTGAGCACCATACATGTGAGAAAATAGCCTCTTTCTAGAATGGTTACCCCCACTTTTGGCCTGTTTGTGAGTGTGTGTCAGTGGGTTTTTACTGTCTCACTGGGATCCTGCTAGCAGGACCCCAGTGCTCATAGTTAAAATCCTATCTGTCAGTGTGTTTTACCTGTCTCATTGGGATCCTGCTAGGCAGGACCCCAGTGCTCATAGTTTGTGGCATAATATGTGTGTAGTCACTGTGTCACTGAAGTTCTGCTAACCAGAATTTCAGTGCTTATGCTCTCTCGGCTTCCAAATTAGTGACTATAGTTTAGTGACTTCATATTCCAATTCCAATTGGCACACTGGACCCCCCCATAAAAGTCCCTAGTATATGGTACCTAGGGACCCAGGGCATTGGGATTCCAGGAGGTCCTTATGGGCTGCAGCATTTCTTTTGCCACTCATAAGGAGCTCAGACAAACCCTTCTTCAGGACTGCCACTGCAGCCTGCGTGAAATAGTGCAGACACTATTTCACAGCCATTTTCACTGCACTTAAGTAACTTATAAGTCACCTATATGTCTAACCTTCATTTACTGAAGGCTAGGAGCAAAGTTACTAAGTGTGAGGGCACCCTGGCACTAGCAAAGGTACCTCCATGCTGTCCAGGGCCAATTCCCCAGACTTCAAGAGTGCAGGGATACCATTCCTTTGTGTACTAAATATAGGTCAATACCTATATGTAGCTTCACAATGGTAACTCTGAATATGGCCATGTAAGGTGTCTAAGATAATAGAATTGTTCCCCCATTCAAAATCTGGTATTGGGGGGCAAATCCAATGCTTCCTGGGGGCTCAACCATGGACCTCCAATACTGCCAAACCAGCAAACCAGCTCTCTGAGGCTTGCACTACAGCTACAGCTGCAGCCACTTCACAGACAGGGTTCTGCCCTCCTGGGTTCTGAGCAGCTCAGTCCCAGGAAGGCAGAACAAAGCATTTCATTAGGGAGGAGGGTGTTACACCCTCTCCCTTTGGAAATAGGTGTTATAGGATTGGGAGAATCAGGCTCGACAAAGGTGAAACCGTGGCCTTCATCCTCCTTGACCTTTCTACAGCCTTCAACACCATCTGTCACCACACACTTCGCACACGCCTCTGCGACGCTGGAATCCACCACAAGGCCCTGGACTGGATCACATCCCTCCTCTTCGGCAGAACTCAGAGAGTCTGCCTCCCTCCGTTCCTGTCAAAAGCCACCAAGACCATCTGCGGAGTTCCCCAGGGATCCTCTCTCAGCCTCACCCTTTTCAATGTCTGCATGGCGCTGCTCGCCAACGTCGTCCGTTCCCACGGCCTTAACATCGTCTCCTACGCGGACGACACACAACAGATCCTCTTACTCATGAATGACCCCGCCACCGCCAAGACCAACCTCCACACCGGATTTCTCACCATCGTCAACTGTTTGGAGGCAAGCCGCCTCAAACTGAAATCAGATAAGACCGAGATCATCATCTTCGGCTCCAACAAATCGCAAGACCTTCAGATGGATCCCCATTGAAACCAGAAGAACGGTCACCCAAGCCCTTGTTAGCATTAGACTGGACTACGACAACGCACTCTACGCGGGAACAATGGCCAAGCTCCAGAAAAATCTTCTGCGCATTCAGAACGCCTCAGCACGACTCATCCTTAACCTCCCTCACCATGAACACATCTCAGCCCACCTCAGAGACCTCCACTGGCTCCCCGACAACAAAAGGATCATCTTCAAACTCCTGATCCACGCTTACAAGGCTCTCCACGATGCAGGCCCTGCCTACCTCAACGAGCATCTGAACTTCTATGTCCCAACATGCCAGCTCCGCTCAGCCAACCTCGCCCTCTCCACCATCCCCTGCGTCCACCGTACTACAGCCGGTGGCAGATCCTTCTCCCACCTCACCACCAAGACCTGGAACCCCCTCCCCATCAACCTACATCTGACCAAGGACCTTCTGATCTTCAGGAAGCATCTCAAGACCTGGCTTTTCGAGCAGTAGCCCATACCCCCCCAGCGCCTTGAGACCCTACCGGGTAAGTAGTGCGCTTAACAAATAACTGATTGATTGATTGAGTGGTAGCCTCCCAGAGCCTCTGGAAATGCTTTGAAAGGCACAGATGGTGCCCTCCTTGCATAAGCCAGTTTACACTGGTTCAGGGACCCCCAGTCCCTGCTCTGGTGCAAAACTGACCAAAGGAAAAGGAAGTGACCACTCCTCTGTCCATCACCACCCCAGGGGCGGTGCCCAGAGCTCCTCCACTGTGTTCCTGGCGTTAGCCATCTTGTTTTCCAAGGTGTGGGACACTCTGGAGATCTCTGAGTGGCCAATGCTAGCAGTTGACGTCAGAGACCCCTCCTGATAGGTGCAAACCTGGGTAGGTAGCCAATTCCCCTCTCAGGGCTATTTATGGTCTCTCCTGTGGGTTCCTCTTCAGATTCAGCCTGCAAGGCTCCTCCAGGAATCCTCTGCATCCTCTGCTTCAGCTTTCTGACCCTCGGACCAACTGCAGACTGCTCCAGGAACCGCTGTAACTGCAACAAAGTATCCAGGATGACTCCTGTGACCTGCAACTTTTAGCTCCAGCCAGCATTTGCAACAGTTTCCGAGGTGTGAATGCTCTGTGGACTCCCTGTCTTCTCCCTGTACCAGAAGAACCAAGGGAATCTCCTGTGGAGTGACAGAGTCACTTCCCTGCTTCTGCAGGCACCTTCCAAGACGACAACCAGTTCTCTGGGACTCCTCTCCTGATGACGAGCGTGCTCCCTGGAACACAGGTACCCATCTGACCCAGACTGTCCTAAAGTCCAGCTGTCCAAATTTGGCAGAGGTAAGAGCTTGCCTTCCCTGTTTGCGACAGCACTGCTGTTCACCACGTCATCTCTAGCTCCTTGGGCTTCTGTGCACTACTTCCAAGAATCCTTTTTGCACAGTGTAGCTCAGGTCCCCAGGACTCCAATCTGCGACGCACAATTCTTTTGTTGTGCTGTACCAACAGAAATTTGCACATTTGTCCTGGGACTCATGTGGGTGCTGCCTGGTCATCTGTTGGCTCTCTCCAGTATCCGGAGCCCCCTCTGCCTCCTCAGTCTGAGTTGAGGCCCTCTTGGGTCCAGGCAGTGCCAATTTGATGCAAACCGCGACCTTGCTTGAACCAAGGCTTGTTGGACGAATTCAGCAACAAAAACAGCCTGCATCCAATATCTTGACGTGGGGCATCTCCTACACCATGTAGGAACCCGCAACCATCTTCTTTAGTGCTCTTATGCAGACTTCTTCTAACCGGAGTATCCTCTTTTGCACCATCTTCTAGGTTGTCAGGGGCTCCTGTCCTTCCTGGAATCTTCTGCAACTTCTGGACTTGGGCTCCTCTCTTCACATGTCTTCAGGTCCAGGAGTCTACCAATTGTTGCTTGTAGTCTTGTTTGGTTCTTGCACTAACTCTTATCACGATCTGTATTGTTTCCTGAGGAAACTTGCAGTACTTTAATCCAATTTTTCTGGGCTCTGGGGTGGGGTATCTTTGGTGTTTTCTCACACTCTCAGCACGTCTTACACACTACACTTGCCTAGGGGTAATTCATGATTTGCATTCCACTTTCTTAGTATATGGTTTGTATTGCCCTTAGGCCTATTGCATTCTATTGTATTTTCCACTGTTTGCACTACTCTATGACTATTTACTTACCTGATGTTGGTTTCTAATGTATATATTGTGTATAATACTTACCTCCAGAAGGAGTATTGCTTCTAAAATATTTTTGGCCTGAATCACTAAAATAAAGTACTTTTATTTTTGGTAACATTGAGTATTGTCTTTTATTGTGCATAGGTACTCTATAACTATATTGGTATTGCAGGAGCTTTGCATGTCTCCTAGTTTAGCCTAAGCTGCTCTGCTACAGCTACCTCTAGGCAGCCTAAGCTGCTGGAACACTGCCTACATTTCACTAATAAGGGATAACTGGACCTGGTATAAGGTGTAAGTACTTTAGGTACCCACTACAAAGCAGGCCAGCCTCCTACAGTAGGAATGAATGTGAACATCTTAAAAAATGCATTTAAAGTTAGGGAATACTTTCACAAGTGTAACTTTCTATTTTTAGGTCAAGGTAGTTAAGATGTCCTGTTGGCCAGCTGGAGAATGTTTGGGCAGTTCCCGGTTCAAGTAAAAACAGCAGCTGAAAGTCTTGGAGCTGGTACACAATGGAGAGGGGGACCACTTGGAAACACAATGCACTGGCAACAGTGTGGGTTCGTTATTTTGAGTTGGTTGATAATAAACAACCCAGGGTTCAGAGTAGCTATCATGTAGCTGGGAAACTCGTAAATACCAGTGTCCAGCACATGTACTTGCTATGGCTCCCCTGTACACTTACTATGTCTTAAATTTGAGCAAAGACACAATAGGGGAATATTTGCTCATTTACACATATGCCCCCACATGCATTATATAGCACCCTGCCTTAGGGCTTTAAGGCATGACAGAAGTGTGACTTACCTATATTGCATGCAGTGTTAGTGGGCATGGCACTCTGGCTGGGTGCCATGTCAAGTTTGCAACTTTAGAATCACCTTGTCATACACTTTCAATAGCAGTCTCAAAGAGGCTGGTGTGGGGCCTCTCAGAGTGGCACAAATGACGCTGCAGCTCTGAGGGGCCCTTTCAGTACCCATGCCCTAGGTACCAGGGATACCATCATTTACGAGGGACTTACAAAGGTGGCTGAAGTGCCAAACATAGTACAGTTTTGGGGAAAGAAATCTGGCCCTGAAAAACTGTTTAGCAGGGGCCACAACACTTACAGTTTGAAACTACATCATTTTTCAGGCAAAAAGTGGGGTCATCCATGTCAAAATAGTCCCATTCTCGCACTACTCCCCCCCCCCCCCCCCCAATGAAAGGGAATGAATCTACCCTTCCCCTGGTGAATCTTCGTTCTCCTAGTCGAAGAACCTGGAAAGGCCATCTACATTGGCCTGGGCAGTCAAGGTCTGTGTTCCACTTTAAAGTCCATACCCTGTAGGGATATGGATCACCTCAGCAGTTTGGGGTTTTCACCTCTCATCTGTTGAAGCCACCTGAGAGGCCTGTGGTCTATCTGAACTATGAAGTGAGAGCCATCCAAGTATGGCCTCAGCTTTTTCAAGGCCCGGACCACAGAAAAGTCTTCCCTCTCTATGGCACTCCATTTTTGTGCTCTGGGCAGTAGTTGTATGCTTATAGGAGCAACAGGCCGATCAAATCCCTCATCATTTATCTGGGACAGGACTACTCATATCCCAAGTTCTGAGGCATCTGTTTAGACAATAAACTGCCTGGAGTAATCTCAAACTTGCAGGACTGCGGCAGAGCACATTCAATCCTCCAGAGTATCAAAAGCCTTTTGACATCTCACTGTCAAGTTGATCTTTTTGGGCATTTTCTTGGAGGTAGGTTCTGTGAGAGAGGGCATTATGATGTCATAATCCTTCACAAACATCCTATAGTACCCAGACAAGCTAAGGAATGCCTTGACTTGAGACTGGGTGGTTGGAGCTTCCCAAGCCAGAATTGTCTGGATCTTGGGCTGTAGTGGCTAAATTTGACCTCCTCCTACCAGGTGGCCCAAGTATACAACCTTTACCTCCCATATCTGGTGAGTACTGACCTTGATAGTGAGGCCTGCCCTTTGCAGTGCCTCAAATACCTTTCCCAGGTGGACTGGATGATCCTCACAGGTAGAGCTGTAGACAACAATAATATCTAGATAAGCTGCACTTAAGGATTCAAACCCACCTAGGACTTGGTTCACCAACCTCTGGAAAGTGGCAGGGGCATTCATTAATCCCAAGGGACATCACAGTGAATTTACAGTGCACATTTGGGGATCAATGCTAATCTTTCTTTTGTTTCAGGGGTCAGGCCAATCAACCAATACCCAGATTTAAGATCAAAGGTGCTCAGGTACTTGGCTGCCCCTAATCTGTCTATGAGCTCATCATCTCTTGGAAATGGGTATACATCCATTTTTGTTACAGAGTTGACACCTCTATATTCCACACAGAACCTCATTTCCTTTTTCTCTTCCTGAGTGAGATTTGAGGACTAAAACTACTGGGCTATTCCAAGGGCTCTTAGAGGATTTAATGACAACCAAATCCAGTATTTTGTTGATTTCAACTTGGATGCTTTCTTTGACATGGTCTGACTGCCTAATGTTGTTTTTGACAGGCAAGCTGTCTCCATTGTCCACATCATGGGCACACCTGTTTGTCCTACTAGGGGTCAGAGAACATAGTTTAGGATACTGGTTGAGGACTTGCCTACAATGAGCCTGCTGCTGTCCTGTGAGGGTGTCTGACAATACCACCCCATCCACAGAAGCATCTTGTGGGTTGCTGGGAGGAGATCAGGGAGAGGTTCATACTCTTCCTCCTGTCCCTCATCTGTAACCATGAGCATTGTCACATCAGCTCTGTCAAAATAGGCTTTGGGCAGTTTGAATGTATAATCTGTTTGGGATTTTTGGAGCTGCCAAGGTCATCCAAGTAGGTGACCTCCACTTTTCTTTCAAGTATGGGGTAAAGCCTCAACTATTTTTTTGGGAGAGCCCTAGGAGCCACAGGCTCCAACAGCCAAACTTTCTGCCCTGGTTGGAACTCCACCATAGCAGCTTTTTGGTGATACCAGTGTTTCTGGAGCTCCTGGATGGTCTGGAGATGTTTTCTGGCTTTTCCCATATACTTACCCATCCTGGAACAAAGGCCAAGTGCATAATCCATATTGTCTTAGTTAGGTTATTTGAGAGGCCTCTCCCAGCTTTCCCTCACCAGACTCAATGGACCCCTAACAGGTTCAAAGGGGGAAACACTACTCCCTGTTGCAACACTTCTCTGTAGGCAAAAAGCAGATGTGGAAGTAAGACATCTCAGCCTCTTCTGAGTTTTTCAGGAAGTCCTCCAATCATGCCTTTCAATGTTTGGTTAAATCTTTCAACTAGCCCATCAGTCTGTGGATGGTATGGGGTAGTGAACGTATAAGTTACTCCACTTTCCTGCTGCATGTCTTTCAAGTATGCAGACATAAATTTTGAACCCCTGTCTGATGCTGCGTTTTTAGGAAAGACTATAGTTGAAATACCCAGGAAGGCCTTTGTCACTGCAGAGGCAGCCATGGTCCTATGATGAATGGCTTCAAGATATATAGTAGCATTATCTACTGCCACTACAATGTATCTGTTTCCTGAAGCTGTTTGAGGGTCAGAGGGGTCAACAATTGCAACCCCGACCCTCTTGAAGGGCACTCCACCCACAGGTAGTGGCATTAAGGGGCTTCCAATCTTACCACTGCTTAGCAGGTGACACAGGACTGACAAACTTCCTTCACTTTTTCGGACATTTCAGGCCAGTAAAAGTGATTAACTATCCAGATCCTGGTTTTGTTTTGGCCCAGATGCCCAGCTAGGGGAATGTCATGGGCTAGAGAGAGAAGAAACTCTTTGTATTGTTGGGGCACTAGCACCCTCCTGGTGGCACCAGGCTTGAGGTGCCTGGCTTCAGTTTACCTTGTGGGTACCGATGACTGTTTTTTGTCCTTGGTACAGATCCTCCCTAGAGGGTCCCCCTGATCCTGTGAGCTCTGGGTGGTAAGGGCCAAGCTCCGCAGGCTCAGTTCCCTTTTAGGGCTAACAAGTCTTCTTCATGGGAAGAGAGCTTCTGACTTTGAATCTGGGTAAAAGCTGGTCCCCCAGTCTTCTTGCCTTTTCTCTTGGAGGGTTGTTCCATTCCTCCAGCATCCAACCCCTCTTGTTCACTTTGCAGTTTTCTCTGCACCGTGGTTTTCACACAACCCCATTCTGGGATCCCAAGAATGGCTGCATGGGTCCTCAGCTTTACTTCAGCCCAGGGAGAATTCCCCACATTATTGCCAAGCGGACAGTCTACAGGGATGGATGGGGACACAGCCACTTCTTTCTGACCTACTACTCCCCCCAGTCAAAAGATTCCATTGCCATGGGATAGATCTTCATGACATTATCAGCATTGGTGACAGGAGAAGTTTTCCCTTACCGGTACTGATCTGAGTGGACCGGGTGCTGGGTCACCATGATGACACTAGTCCCTGTATCCCTCAATGCTTCTATCTTAGTCCCATTAATCATAGGGTGCTGCATGTATTTATGCATGTTAGTGGGCCAGGCAGCACAGGATAAGTCTACCGCTCCCTGTATTACTCATGTTGTCTCTGTGGGTTCACTGACATGGTCAGGCCACAACTGTGAACCCATCTGGAGATTTGCAACTGCATTTACTCCAGGTGACCTAGTAGCATTTTTCTTGTTTTTACAGCTAGGGTCTCCAGTTTGTTGTTGTTGTTTGGCTTTGCAAGCATGGCACCAAGCCATTTTGGGATCAAAGTGTCGACCTTTGTACTCACCTTAGACTGTGAGGAGTCCCAGAGCCCACCTTTCTGTGGAGGTCTTTGGGGGCCTGATGAAGACTCTTTGTTTTTGGCTCAGTTCCAATCTTTCCCATTGGTAGCTTTTTGGCCTCTTTCTTTTGATCTCGCCACCAGTGGTTGTTTTGATCACCTTTGTCTTGTACGAGTAGTCTCCCTTCCTCCTCAACTCTAGAGGAGAAAGTTGACCTACTTCTACCAGGAAGTGATGTTTTTTCTCATTGTAATAGTAACTCTAAAGATGCTATTTCACAAATTAATTGTAAAGCCCAATAAAATATTGTACCTTGTTACCATCTAACCAGCCACCCAGTATTTTTAATGAAAAATCCACAAATTCTACACAGGGCTGATTCTATATCCTTCAGTTGTAAGTTCAAAGCCTTCAATCATTGTAGTCTTCATGAGGTCATAGGACTTGCCACCTGCCTCATTCAATGTCAAGAGTCTATCTGTGCATTTTCTTGAGAACAGTTCCCACAATAGAGAGCCTTAGGCCCAAATTTATACTCAGTTTGCACTGAATTAACATAATTTTATTTTTAACGAATTCAGCGCAAACTTAACTCCATATTTATATTTTGATGCTAGATCGGTGTAGCATCAAAATATACCGTCATTTTTTGGATGCGTGAAACCACAGTGCGTTAATGAGTTGCAAGGTGGGCTTTCCCGTCCAAAAATGACTCTAAGCCCCTAACCCCATATTTATCCACCCATGCAAAAACTACACAGGGTTGGGAGGTGGACCCAAAAAAATTACATTAACCCTGATTTGCGGCAAATTTTAATGTCTGGGTCAGACTAGGCTTTAAAATGAGGCCTACACATCAATACTTAAGGAAAACACACAAAAGCAACATTGTCAACCCACAGGACAAGATGGAAGTGTTACTTCTCCAGATTGGGAGACGAAGCAGAGGACAACAACCACAACAGCAGCTGCTACCACTACTGCAGCAACCACAACCACCACTACGGCACCCAAAAAGGCAACGCAGAAGGCAGGAGAGGACATTCTGGAACAGGACAACCCTCCTTGGACACAGGGGACAAGACCTCATTAGGACTTACTGTCTCAACTGGCAAGCCTTGTTACGCCTGCTGCACCACATTGAGCCACAGATCACAGCCAGGCTCCAGACACCACATAACATACCACCTCTCACAAAGCTGCTAGCTGTCTTGCATATGCTGGCAAGTGGCTCATTCCAGACAAGGTGCACTGTTTGCTGGTATGTCAGAGCCATCTTTCTCTGTTTTCTAGTCAAAGGTATTAGACGCAATCATCTCCCTGCCACCCTGCCACATCTGCTTCCTCAACACACAGAAAATGCAACAGGAGATAGAGCAAGGCTTTTACCAATTTGGTGGCTTTCCACATGTGCTGGGTGGAATGGACTGTACACATGTCCGACTTGTCCCACCTGCAGCAACAAAACATTTATACAGGAACCGGAAACATATGCATTCCATAAATGTGCAGGCCATAATGGACCACTGTGGACTATTTATGAAAATGTTAGCCAAGTATCCTGGTAGTGTCCATGAAATCTACATCTTGAGGCACAGCATGATCGACAAACACTTCCTGGATGGCCAGTATGGTAATGACCTGTTTGTGGGTAAGTCAACAAACCTAGCAATATACACACAACACACCAACCCTGTAGTACACACAAGACATACACCACCAAAAACACATGGCCAGGGTTCACACAGATGTGCAGGTAACAATACATATACACCATGCTGCAGTACAGCACAATCAGTGAACAGCACAAACACCTACCCCCACATGTATGTAACACAACCACAACTTGACAGGCACACCATGTGAAGGACAGGTGGAGGTATATATGCTTTGCTAACAGAAGATGTCCACAAACCACTACAAGTGCCCACAGGTTGGCCACTACATACACTTCACACTCATTACACCAAACAAAGAATAGTACAGCAATGTCAATGGCTTACACCATGGTCGTATAACGAAAGTCACACATAGGTACAGACTCCTTAAATTATGATGTGCAAGTCTCTGCCAGAACATACATCAAATGGCAGACAACTGGGGCCAATACCAACTACATCTCATCAACACATATCTGACTTAGCTGCAGTGTGCATATACATCTGCCTGATGCATTTGGTCACACACATCAGAATACCAAATTAACAACCATTACATACCATGTGCCAGATTTGTGAGAAGTGGCACCAAACTTACTGTAGTGCCACCTCACATGCACCACTTACTGACCCACAGTGCCATCATGTCTGTACCGTAAAAAATAACTGTCCCACCATGGGGCAGAATCACTGTTAGACAGTGCAAATCATGGATGCTATAGTGAGACCCTGTAGGAGTATTTAGGACATCACTGACCTTACATGCACCGTGCTAAGGGACACATTTGTAAAGTAGCTGTGCCCCACCCCATAGCCTGCACTGTGCATGTGTTGATGGTATAAGTGCTGATTCATGTACTGGAAGATAGGAGAAACACCGGTAGTAATGTTGCTCATCCTGAAACAATGGGATATACATCCTTGGACACCTGATGGCTGGCATAAACATCAGCTGCCCCTCAAGAGCACTACGGAACATATGTAAGAGCCCCTAGTGCCATCGTCATGCCCTGCAATGTATGTACAAGTTGGCAGATGACCACTCTTTTGTGACTTGATGCCACATTGTAAATAGGGCCCCTCCCATGCAGCACTTTGCAAGGAAGGGGTGTGCAATGTGTTGTTGTAGGTGTGTCACCGCAAGACACATAGTATGATGACACTGACTCAGATGTAGGTGTCACCTAAAACCCGAGGCAGTGCCAACATCAAACACCACCCCAGGATGGTGTTTGCAGGTTGTAATGAGGAAATAGACTGATTTGACCTCATATGAATGTGTCACCTATGGGTGCTGCATACTGCTGCACACACAGAAAGACCAAGTTGCCCATCAAAATACTATGGGGGTCATTCCATCCCTGGCAGTCGGTGTTAAAGCGGCGGCCAACCCGCCAACAGGCAGGCGGTAAAAAAAATGGAATTCTGACCCTGGCGGGAACCGCCAACAGAGACCGCCACTTTAACACTCCGACCGCCACGGCGGGACAAACAACTAGCACGGCGGTCACCGCCAACAGACAGGCGGGAGACAATGTACCGCCCACCCTATCACAACCCACCAATTCGCCACCTTTTCCAGGGCGGTAGCCCGCCGATAAAAACACGGCAGAAACAGACAGTACGAACGGAAAACGCTCACCTCTACACACTCCACGAGGAATCTGGACAGCATGGAACCCGAATTACACATCCTACCAACTATTGTCTACCTGCTCCTCTACCAGGAGCACGAACGCCGCCGCAGGAGACAACGGTGAGTACTGCACCTACGACACAGGGGAGGGGGGAGGAGAAAAGATTACGGGCACACACATACGCGACACACCCACCCTCAGCCTCACCCACAACTACATACACATCAATGCAGAGCAACAACTCAGAGTGACACCCCCAAAACCCCCCGGAAGAATGCAAAGACCAAATAAAATGATCATGAAAATTGAAGTATATTGTACGGCTAAGTAAATAAATATAACAAACAACTATAACGATATATACATATGTAAATTGTCTTGTCCAAATTGGGTATCAGCCATTGTACGTGGGCCAATGGGCCGAAACACATGGGCAAAGCCCACACAGGAGACCCGAATCCATTGGAGAGAATACTGCAGGGGCATCAGATATCAAAACTACAGGCACCTCAGGGGGAGGGGAAGGGGGGGCACCTCAGCCAGATGAGTCCACGACACCAGATCCACGAGGGGCCTCCATGACTACTGTTCCATCCTGGGGAGTGCAAAGCCACAGTCTCACAAGTCTCTACAGTGGGTGGATTGCCCACTGTACCATCCTGGGGAGTGCAAAGCCACAGTCTCACAAGTCTCTACAGTGGGTGGATTGCCCACTGTACCATCCTGGGGAGTGCAAAGCCACAGTCTATCAAGTGGATTACAGACTCCACTGGTTCTGGAGGAGGCATGGTGCCCAGAGTGCTTCGTGCAGCCCTGCCCGACACAGATCAGGCCCTGCCCCTTCTGCCAATGGGCCAGCGGTGCTTGAGATGAAGGGCCCAGCGGAGCGGTGCTTGAGATGAAGGGCCCTGTTCAGCCGTTCTTGACACGGCGGTGCCCTGTTCAGCGGTGCCTGTCTTGAAGGGCCCTGTTCAGCGGTGCTTGTCTTGAAGGGCCCTGTTCAGCGGTTCTTGACACGGCAGTGCCCTGTTCAGCGGTGCCTGTCTTGAAGGGCCCTGTTCAGCGGTGCTTGTCTTGAAGGGCCCTGTTCAGCGGTTCTTGACACGGCGGTGCCCTGTTCAGTGGTGCTTGACTTGAAGGACCCTGTTCAGCGGTGCTTGACACGGCGGTGCCCTGTTCAGCGGTTCTTGACACGGCGGTGCCCTGTTCAGCGGTTCTTGACACGGCGGTGCCCTGTTCAGCGGTGCCTGTCTTGAAGGGCCCTGTTCAGCGGTGCTTGTCTTGAAGGGCCCTGTTCAGCGGTTCTTGACACGGCGGTGCCCTGTTCAGCGGTTCTTGACACGGCGGTGCCCTGTTCAGCGGTGCCTGTCTTGAAGGGCCCTGTTCAGCGGTTCTTGACACGGCGGTGCCCTGTTCAGCGGTTCTTGACACGGCGGTGCCCTGTTCAGCGTGCCTGTCTTGAAGGGCCCTGTTCAGCAGTTCTTGACACGGCGGTGCCCTGTTCAGCAGTGCCTGTCTTGAAGGGCCCTGTTCAGCGGTTCTTGACACGGCGGTGCCCTGTTCAGCGGTGCCTGTCTTGAAGGGCCCTGTTCAGCGCTGCTTGTCTTGAAGGGCCCTGTTCAGCGGTTCTTGACACGGCGGTGCCCTGTTCAGCGGTGCCTGTCTTGAAGGGCCCTGTTCAGCGGTGCTTGTCTTGAAGGGCCCTTTTCAGCGGTTCTTGACACGGCAGTGCCCTGTTCAGCAGTGCTTGACTTGAAGGGCCCTGTTCAGCGGTGCTTGACACGGCGGTGCCCTGTTCAGCGGTTCTTGACACGGCGGTGCCCTGTTCAGCGGTTCTTGACACGGCGGTGCCCTGTTCAGCGGTGCCTGTCTTGAAGGGCCCTGTTCAGCGGTTCTTGACACGGCGGTGCCCTGTTCAGCGGTTCTTGACACGGCGGTGCCCTGTTCAGCGGTGCCTGTCTTGAAGGGCCCTGTTCAGCGGTTCTTGACACGGCGGTGCCCTGTTCAGCAGTGCCTGTCTTGAAGGGCCCTGTTCAGCGGTTCTTGACACGGCGGTGCCCTGTTCAGCGGTGCCTGTCTTGAAGGGCCCTGTTCAGCGGTGCTTGTCTTGAAGGGCCCTTTTCAGCAGTTCTTGACACGGCAGTGCCCTGTTCAGCAGTGCTTGACTTGAAGGGCCCTGTTCAGCGGTGCTTGACACGGCGGTGCCCTGTTCAGCGGTTCTTGACACGGCGGTGCCCTGTTCAGCGGTTCTTGACACGGCGGTGCCCTGTTCAGCGGTGCCTGTCTTGAAGGGCCCTGTTCAGCGGTTCTTGACACGGCGGTGCCCTGTTCAGCGGTGCCTGTCTTGAAGGGCCCATTTCAGCGGTTCTTGACACGGCGGTGCCCTGTTCAGCGGTGCCTGTCTTGAAGGGCCCTGTTCAGCGGTTCTTGACATGTGTCTCCAGGGCACCAGATCCGGCCATGAGATGGAGTTCACTCGCCACCCGACATGTGGCTGCCGGGCCCTTCGTGCACATCTGTCTTCTTGCTTGCGGGGCCCTCCTGTGCTGCTGTCCCAGGCCCGTGGGTGTCCTCCTTCACACCTGGAATGGGGCTGGTGGGGCCCTCCTGGGCACCTCGCCTGCTGCCAGACTTTTCGGGCGTGCTGCCCTTGCCACCCTTACCTGCTCCTCTGTGGCCCTTTCCTCCCTTTGTCGGTGTGACAGGTGGCACCCCACTTCCTGACGGTGCCAGGGTAGTGCCATTGGAGCCTGCTGTCTCTGGCCTCTTTTTTACCAGGGGGTGGGCTGGCTGTCCCTTTACTGCTAGCCGAAGTAGCTGCCCTTGAACGTGGTGGACTCCAAAATCCCTGGACTATTGTCCTTGTAGGTCCAGGGGATGTGGTGGCTGAGGTGCTGATTCGACTCTTAAGAGATGGAGGGGGTGGGTCAGGTGATGGAAAGAGGTTAATTTTGGACAGGATTTTTTTTTTAGGAGCAGTGGGAAGGGTAGGTGCAGTGGGTATGGGAGTGGAGGAAGAGGATGTGGTTGTAGGTGAGTCAGGTCTGGTGTCTTTGGGTGCAGGTGCTTGTGCTGGAGGCTGTTGTGAGGTGGATGGGTGTTGGGTGGGTGGCTGCCTGCGTTTGTGTGGTTTGGAAGAGGGGGTGACAGACACACTGGGAGAGGACACAGGGGACGTGTAAATGGTAGTGGGGGTGGTGACTGCACGTGTGTGGAGTGTCCTGGTGGGTGTGCTGGTGATGGACGTAGTGGCTGATGATGTTGTGCATGCATGTGTGAGTGGAGACGTCACAGGGAGGGAGGAGGGAGACGAGGAGGAGGGGGACACAGAGGAGGCAGTGGCTGTTGGCATGTCTGCATGTGGATGTTGCTTGGGTGAATGCTTGTGTGATGTGTGGTGCTTATGTCTGGATGAGCTTGCCTTGGGTGTTGAGGTGTGTGCAGGCTGGTCTGTAGGTGTGTCTGGGATAGGCAGAGGAACAGGGGAATGGGACTGGGTTGAGGAAGTTGGAGGAGGGAGGCAGGAGACAGGGACAATGGCTGCCGTCAGTGCTGAGGCCAGAGCGTTGAACAATCGCTGATGGGCAGCCTGACCCGAATGAATGCCCTCCATGTATGCATTACTCCGGTGCACCTCCCTTTCTACACCCTGGATGGCATTCAAAAGGGTAGACTGCCCAACAATGAGCGTCCTGAGGAGGTCAATGACTTCCTCACTGAGGGCAGCAGGGGTAACTGGGGCAGGGCCTGAGGTGCCTGGGGCGAAGGAGATGCCCACCTTCCTGGGTGAGCGGGCACGGGGCGAACGCTGAGGGGCTGCTGGGAGGGCGGAGCTGGTGCGCTGGGTGGCGGCTGTACCTGTTGTTGCGGTGGGCACGGATGTTGCCGCCACCACAAGGGAGCTCCCTTCCGAGGACGTGTCTGTGTCGATGGTGTCACCACGTGTCCCCGCTGTGGAGCTCCCCTTGCCCTCCGTCTCACTGGTGAACTCCGAGTCGGTTGCATGGCCCTCCAGGGCCATGTGAGATGCAGCTCCCTCGTGCTCCGATGCCACTTCTCCTCCGCCTGATGATGCTAATGCACACATGAACAGGAAGACCAACAAAAAAAGGGGGGGGAGAAATAAAGACATGTTGAGTGCATGCATTGGCAACACCGTTGGCGGAGAGGACAGACACAGAAGCCCCCTGCACTACGCCGCGCACTTGGGGTACACTACTCAATCCGTGGGACATGGCCTACAAGCCTATGGATGACAAATCCACACATAGGTGACACAGGGCCATGATTAGCTGTACTAGGCAACCTACAGAGGGGGGGGCGGGGCACAGGGCCATGCCTAACGGAGGGGCCTAGCCTACGGAAATCGCCCTGGCCTAGGGATACCCACAGCCCTTCTTTCCCACCCAGACACCTCCAATGTGCGCTAAATCAGCAGAATGTGCTTGTACTCACCCCCTTGTGTCTGCTGTGATGTCCTCACGCGCCCATCCAAATCGGGGTAGGCCACCGCCAGGATCCGGGACATCAGGGGGGTCAATTGACGGGAGCCACCCCTCCTACGTTGGGAGGCCATCCCCAGCAGAGCCTCCGCGGTCTTCCTGCTCCCGCGGCGGATGTCCTCCCACCTCTTGCGGCAGTGGGTGCCCCGTCTGTTGTGGACCCCCAGGGTCCGGACGTCCTTGGCGATGGCACGCCAAATGTCGATTTCCTGATGGGCGCTGACCTATGTGACATGTACAGGGTGGGAAAAGAAACATCATCACTTTTCTGCATGGTCGATGTGAGTGGCCCCCCCTTCCCAACCTTGCCATGTGGCACATGCTCTCATCTGTTGTGCGATGCATTCCTCATTCGCTCCCCTCCCCACCATCGTTCATTCACCCCACTCAACCCAGGCATTGCCCCCAAAGCATGCTCCCAGTGTACTTACCTGTTGGTCTGGAGGACCGTAGAGTAGTGCATACTGGGGGAGGACCCCATTCACAAGTTTCTCCAATTCTTCAGAAGTGAAGGCAGGGGCCCTTTCCCCAGTCGCAGCAGCCAGTGTATCTTCCAGACCGAGGACACAGCAGCACTTGCAGTATAGGTCCTCTCCTGTGGATGATCAGGTCTCGAGTGATTAAGCAGATAGAAAATGGCGGTCACGTCCGCGGCGGTGCGTACCACGGCGGTGCGTACCGCGACCGCCGGCGCACTTCGTCATTGGCTCCTGAAACCCATAGGGTTCAATGTTAACCAATGCGGCTTTGTGCCGCGGTCTTCGACCGCCTACCGCCACGGTGTGCCACACCAGCGCATTGACCTCACATCCCATTGTCGCACTTCACAGGTCATGCAGCCGCCATTTCATGGGCCCACATGGCTTAATTTCTACTGAGTCACACATGCCCAGGCCTTGCATCGACACTCATACAAGCCATTCAATGCATAGAGAATCGTGTACTGTGCAAGCTGTGGGAACGTGCCTGTGGGCTGATTGACTCTGTGCTCGCTGTTGTCCTTCCTAGGCACCGTCCGCTGGGACTTGCGAGGAGATGGAGGAATGTTCCCGTGTACAGACCGCTGGTGGACCTGTCGACAATGGAGGAACGACATGTCATTCTGACATACAGGCTTGACCGAGCCACTATACAGGAACTGTGTGCCCAGCTGGAGCCAACCCACAGGGATCACCCCTCCAGTGCAGGTGCTGTCAGTACTCCATTTTTTGGCAAGTGGCTCATTTCAAACAACAGTGGCCATTTCATCAAGGATGTCTCAGCCTATGTTTTCAAAGGTGTTGTCCAGAGTGTTGTCTGCCCTGCTCAAACACATGCAGAGATACATCGTTTTCCCTGAGGTGGGGGATTTGCCTACAGTGAAGGGTGATTTCTATGCCCTTGGACATATTCCCAACATCATTGGTGCCATTGATGGGACACATGTGGCTTTGGTACCCCCCAGAGAAAGTGAACAGGTGTACAGGAACAGAAAAAGTTATCATTCCATGAATGTCCAGGTGGTCTGTTTGGCTGACCAGTACATCTCCCATGTAAATGCCAAGTTCCCTGGGTCAGTGCATGACGCGTACATCATGCGAAATAGCAGCATCCCTTATGTGATGTAACAACTACAGAGACACCGTGTGTGTCTAATTGGTGACTCAGGTTACCCCAACCTGTCGTGGTTACTGACCCCAGTGAGGAATTCCAGGACAAGGGCAGAGGAACGGTACAATGAGGCACATGGGAGTACTAGGAGGGTGATCGAGCGGACCTTCGGCCTCCTGAAGGCCAGGTTTAGGTGCCTGCATATGACAGGTGGATCCCTAATGTACTCACCAAAGAAGGTGTGCCATATCATCGTGGCCTGCTGTATGCTTCACAGCCTGGCTTTGCGACGCCAGGTGCCTTTTCTGCAGGAGGATGGTCCAGATGGTGGTGTTGTAGCAGCTGTGGAGCCTGCGGAGAGTGAAGATGAGGAAGCCGAAGAGGACGACACAGACAACAGGGACACAGTGATACAGCAGTATTTTCAATAACACACAGGTAAGACTCAACGGCATTTTACATTTACTTACAGTCTCCTGCCTCTCTACTGTCTGTCCTTTTCACCCAGTGTATGCTAACAGAGTTGTGACTTTCCCTTCCAATTTCAGAGATGTGGGCCCCACTGCGTGACCTCTGCTTTGTTTGCCCATGGACTACAGCTGTGTGACAGTGGTATGTTGTCATCACAATGTAACTGGTCATTTTGGCACGTTTATGTCTAATACATATTTTCAAAAATACAGGCAGACTCCAGATTATTTGTGTGCAATAAGCGTGTTAATTAAAGTGCTCAATTTTGGGACATGGTTGAAAATCGTTGATGGGTGATGGTGGAGGAATGTCCATGGCAGAGTCCAGATTCTCAGTCTCACAGGTGCATTGTCCATATGCCTGTGGAAGGTGGAGCTGGGGCATTTTAAGGTTGGACAGGGTGACAATGTGGGACAGTGGGATGACATCAGGGGGTATCCTTTCCTGGCGGGGGTCTTGGCATCCTACTCTGTCTTCTTCCTAGATCTCAGGCCCCGCTTACGGGGTGGTTCTTCTTCTGCAGGGGGTGGGGTTCTGGTGGCCGGTTGTTCTTGTGTCGGGGCCTCCTGTCCACTAGCGCCGGCGGAGGTGGTAGCCTGTTCCTGGTCCATGCTAGTGACAGGGGCCCTTTGTGGTGCCACATGGTCCCGCAATGTGGTGACAATCTGGTTGAGAGCCACAACGATGCTGCCCATTGCGGAACTAATGTTTCTCAGTTCTTCCCTGAACCCCATAAACTGTTCCTCCTGCAGTACCTGGATCTCCTGGAACCTGGCCAGGACCGTCGCCATCGTCTCCTGGGAGTGGTGGTATGCTCCCATGATGGAGGTGAGGGCCTCGTGGAGAGTGGGTTCCCTGGGCCTGTCCCCCCCCTGTCGCACAGCAGCCCTCCCAGTTCCCCTGTTTCCCTGGACCTCTGTCCCCTGGATCGTTTGCCCACTACCACTGCCCCCAGGTCCCTGTTGTTGTTGGGGTGGTGGGTTAACCTGGGTTCCCTGTAGTGGTGGACACACCGCTGATTGACGTGTCCTGGAGACAGAGGCATGGGCCCGCTGGGTGGGTGCTGTGCTGGTGTTCCCAGAGGGGGATAGGTCTGCTGTGGCCTGTGGCTGTCTGAGGGGAACCGACTGTCCCGAGGTCCCCGATGGGCCCGGCTGGTCATCTGGGTCCAGGGAGACAGAGCTGCTGTCATCACTGGGGGCCTCTTCTTGGGGTGGGATGGACATTTCTGGACCCTCCTGGGTGGTGTGGTGGCGTTCGGGTCCTGCAGGGGTATAAGAGTATGGTTATTGCTTCTGTGTGTGCCATAGCGTGCAATGGGTGGGTGCCCGTGTACCCCAGTGCTGGCATTCCTTTGTGGGGGCTGTTCTGATGGCGGTTTGTGGGGGAGATGGGTATGTGCAGTGGGCATGCTTAGGTGATGGGTGTCGATGGTTTGTGGTGGCATGCAGGGTTTGGTGTTGGGATGGGTGGGTTGTGATGGTGAGACATTAGCAAGGAGGATGTGTGATGGGGTTGGGGGGGAGGGTGGGGGTATGAGTTGGCATGCTGGTGGGTGGGGGGGATGAAGTAGTTGAGATTAGACTTACCAGAGTCCATTCCTCCAGATACTCCTGCGAGGCCCTCAGGATGCAGGATGTTCAAGACCTGTTCCTCCCATGTTGTAAATTCTGGGGGTTGAGGTGGGGGTCCGCCGCCAGTCTTTTGCACCGCGATGTTGTGCCTGGATACCATGGAACGCACCTTCCCCCGAAGGTCGTTCCACCGCTTCCTGATGTCGTCCCGATTTCGTGGATGCTGTCCCACAGCGTTGACCCTGTCCACTATCCTTTGCCATAGCTCCATCTTCCTGGCAATGGTGGTGTGCTGCACCTGTGTCCCGAAGAGCTGGGGCTCTACCCGAACTATTTCCTCCACCATGACCCTGAGTTCTGCGTCTGAGAACCTGTGGTGTCTTGGGGGTGCCATGGGGTGGTGTGGATGAGGTGTGGGGTGGTGTTTGCGGTGATGAGTGTGGTGAGTGTAGTGGTGTGTGGTGTTTTGTGCGTGGTTGTTGTGTGGGTGATGGTGTAGTGTGCCTCTGTGTGATGGTGTTCTCTATTCTGTGCTGTCTCTCTCTGGGCTTCGTCTCTGATTTGTGGTCGTAGGGGTTTGTGGGTGTGTGTTTTATAGTTAATTGGGTGTGTGGGAGTGTTGTGTGTATGTGTCTCAGGTGTGTGTATTTCAAATAGTCCAATGTGGCTGTGTTTTGGAGCTGTATGTGTATTTTGAGCGCGGCGGTGTGTACCGCCAATGGAATACCGCGGTTGAAAGACCGCCGCGTGGATTCGTGGGTCGTAATGGCATTGGCGTATTTCTGTTGGCGTGATGGTGGAGGTTTGGTCTTCGCCAGTTTAACGCTGGCCGTTGGTGTGGCGGACTATTGTGGATGTCGGGTTTTTGGCGGTTTGCCTCTTGAGGGTCAGAATGACCGTGGCGGTTTACCGGACCGCGGCGGTGTTGTGGCGGCCTTCTGAACGGCAGTAAGCGCCTTTTACCGCCGAGGTCAGAATGACCACCTATATGTACAGTAAGGTGTCCATTCCTGCACAGATTTATCCACCTCCACAGGGCAGCCAACAAAGCACCCTGGTGCAAGGTTGGCAGTGTTGGTGCATGGCTGCATATTTGGTGCTGGCACAGGGGGAAATAAAGGGTTGCCTTGTAACACATTACACATGGTGCATTCCTGCATAATGAAAATGAAACAGTACGGCACTGACAATTTTGAAGCTGTGTTGTGCACTGTCATTTACTCTTTCAAATGGGCCTAAATGTTGCACTTCATCTGTACTGAGACATGTCAAAATGGCTGGGATGTCCAGGCTTTTTAGGGTTACCATGTTGTCACTACATCTGACCCCATTGAGTTGCAAGGATGTGTCATGCTCCCTCTAGTGATAGCACACTGCTACAAAGATGGACTACACAACACATGGCACATACATACTGAGCATCACTTAGGAATCCAAATTATTTGTCCCAAGTCATTGAGCCAATACCCAAGATTGTCATGTCCAACAACACAGTGCTAGTAAAACTTAGGACAAGGCTAGGAACTTACACCATACCACAAACATGTCTGAGTGACAACTAACTCCAACTAACCACTGACATGCTACATACTAAACCTGCTGCCAGCTTTAACATTTTACAACTTTTACCTTTGCAGCAGACCAGGGTTATGGCCTACAGCCGTGGGTGATGATCCCATTTGCAAACCCTAACACAGAAGCAGAGCATGCCTACAATGAGGGACACCATCAGACACGCAATGTGGTGGAAAGGACATTTGGCATCCTCAAATCCACAATCAGGTGCTTGGACCTGACAGGAGGCAGCTTCCTTTATGCCCCAACTATTGTGTCTAAAATAATCCTCACATGTGCCATCCTGCACAACATATGTGTGAGAATGAATGTGCCATTGTACGACCAGGTTGCTGACCTGCCTGAGGAGGAGGAGGAGGATGGTGGGATATGCAAGAGAAAACATATTGTTGACAACTTTTATACATAAGAACCACAGAAATCACCATGTAAGATTTGTAAATACACAGTTTATATTTGTTCACCAATCCTGCTTTGGTCTATTCAATCTCAATTATGTATACCATAGGAATGTGACTCTAACCTCAGGAAGCATGTAACAAACACTAAACTGACAAATATTGTAGTGACATCATATGTGATGTGTTAGATCATACTGCCACCATTACACACATCACTCATAGCCTTGTCACTGGTATGTGAGAACTGAAGGACACAATCCATGGACCACTACATATTTTGTACATTCACGTTGCCACCTTTCTACTCAATAGCCCATCACACCCAACTACATAAACTCCTAATAGGATGTATGTAAGGGGCCCAAACATGTGGTAGGATATGTAAAAAAATTGACATTAAGTAATGTTGGAACTGAACACTGTCACATCTCAGTGTGAAAGTTGCAATGGCTGCATGGAAGATGTGTGACAAGGGGGGGACTTCATCTGTAACTATGGTTATGGTTATGACTTGCCCAGGGATAGTAACAAAAGGAAGAAGTTGAGCTTGAGTGGTCTATCCATGGTAAACTGTCCTGCCACTGCCAGGGGGCACAACCTTGATACAGGGTAAACATGACCTCACAGACACTTCTGTGGAATGCACATTAGCATGGATGAGAACATATGCAGCTAGGGCTGCAGGTCCACAATACAAAAAGAACAACAATTGGTAAATGCAATGAGTTAAATCAAAAATGTGTGATCAAACCATATTCTGGGGGGAATGTAGGCAGAGTGTGTTATGCACACTATGTACCAAAGATGCACACATGTCAGGCAAATGTGCTGTCTTCACACATCTCCAGAAACTCTAAATCTAAATACGGAGGCAAATGTCGGGTTACATTTTCTAGGTAGCAATAGTTTGCCCATCATTAACAATGCCTGACCTCTGTATGCAGCTTTAAATAGTATGCTTTGTATGACAACTTCACACATCACATACCAAAACACAATACACAGTCACAATACAGAACAATTGCATGGCACTAAGGGGGTCATTACGACCCTGGCGGAACAAGTCCGCCAGGGCCGTGGGACGCGGTGGCACCGCCGACAGGCCGGCGGTGCCCCGCGGGGCATTCTGACCGCGGCGGCTCAGCCGCGGTCAGAGAAGGGAAACCGGCGGTCTCCCGCCGGTTTCCCGCTGCCCCAAAGGAATCCTCCAAGCCGGCGCAGCATGCTGCGCCGGCATGGGGATTCCGACTCCCCCTCCCGCCATCCAGTTCCTGGCGGTTCTCCCGCCGGGAACCGGATGGCGGGAGGGGGAGTCGCGGGGCCCCTGGGGGCCCCTGCCGTGCCCATGCCTATGGCATGGGCACGGCAGGGGCCCCCGTAAGAGGGCCCCTAAAAGTATTTCAGTGTCTGCAAAGCAGACACTGAAATACGCGACGGGTGCAACTGCACCCGTCGCACCTTCCCACTCCGCCGGCTCTATTACGAGCCGGCGTCATCGTGGGAAGGGAGTTTTCCCCTGGGCTGGCGGGCGGTCTTGTGAAGACCGCCCGCCAGCCCAGGGGAAAACTCGGAATACCCTCCGCGGTCTTACGACCGCGGAGCGGTATTTCGGAGGGGGGAAGCCTGGCGGGCGGCCTCCGCCGCCCGCCAGGCTCGGAATGAGGGCCTAAATGTTAAAATGTGTCCCATACATGTTACGGACTCCAAAAGCACAATCTGGAGTGTATGCGCTACAATGTGTTGCAATGTTGAACATGATCAGATATCCAAAATCACATTGAGTCAGAGTACACCTAGCCGTGTAGGTAGGTTGTTCCAAGAGATGAATAGAGACCTGAGATGATTTCTAACCATTACATCATACAGTCATGGTTAGAGTCAGCTAGGTTATGGGATGCTGGAAGGATTGCATGACCATGTTCTAAGGAGGGTGTGGATGGACAGCTCAGAGATACCCACTGATAGTTTCAAATAGTACATGCCATGTCCCCTGGAGACTATGCAAGTGCTCTGCCATAAGTCATGATAAGTGTGCGTGGCAGTCATTACATCGCACAAATACCACCAATGGTACAGGAATTAACAAGTTGCCAGTAGGAGGTGGAGGCAAGATCCCAACATCACATAAGTCATTTGTTGGATTCTGTCCCCACAACACCACACAATGTTGTTGTAGAAGATGCATACAAAGCAGTAGCTGCCAAATATCTGTGATTGATCAAGGACATAATACATTACTTCACAGTAATGCCAGAAAATAATAGGGATATTAACAGAGATACTCCAAAACAGACAGTGCAACACATTAATGATTGCAGGTCTATAATTCACAAATGTAAATTGAGGCTGGCCAGGTACAAACATGCCCCAGACATCTTTAGCACCACCATAACATGACAATTGGCCTACGCATGGCACCATGACATGAGCATCTCACGTATAACACCATCTGTCCCATGCCATTAGTTGATCGTTGAGACAACTACACTCATACAACCCCTACACATACTGCGAATGGAAACAGATGATGAGTCCCATGAATGTGAGATGTCTTACATGTGCAAGCATCTGAGCACTGTACCTGAGAGGGGAAGGCCTGACATCAAGTGCCGCATGGCAAAGCAGCACGTCCTGGTGTGTATGAACACATTTGTGCATGTGTAGAACCACTGTGGAGTCAGCATAGGCTGCTGAGTTCCAATCATTAATGGCCGAGATCCCAGCTTTATTAAGCCACAGACCACTGTCCTGGCTACATCAACATATGACATAGTCAGGTGCCTGTTGTAGATGCACAGGGACAAGAGCACAGTGGAGCACCAGGGACTTGCAAGCTCCCAACCAAACATGTTTTTGTTGCCATTCATACCCAAACAGTGATGATGGAGAGTAGACCTGCAAACTATGCCACATTGCAACAGTGGAACCCCATGGTACAACAGAGTATGAGACAGTAATGAAACACATGAATGAGACTAATCTGATGGTCTATTTGGAGGCTAGCACACATATACAACATATCACTGCACACTTTCAACCATAATGGCCCTGGCATTGTAACGTGTCAGGATTCAGGACAGTATACAACCTAGCAGTGCTATGATGGCATAGGTAGCAAAACACCTGTGACATCCAGATATGATCTCCACATGTGTACCCACATACATACTAAATAGGTGCCAGTGATGTGACTGCATACGCAATAGTCAAATTCCAATATCTCCCCATGCTGTAAGATTGTTATGTGACCCTGGACATCCCGTTCAGGCACAAGTGTCATTTGTGTTACCGAAATGCACTTACACTTGTTTCTATACACACAGGGCATATCACATATATATCACAAACCCTAGTGTACATGATATCACCAGCAACTGAGATGCATGGGTAACCACATGACGCAAGTGTACCTGAGCAACAAGAGGGAACATACAACCACAAACCACAGAGTCAACACATAATACCATGTAACTCATCAGTGGAAATGTGATGTTAAAGCAAGACAAGTATAGTGCATACCCTTAGTCCAAATTGTAATGGCTGACACATTACAGAGCATGTATTGGAGACAGGCCATCTCATATCATCAGTCATGTATGTCATCAGTATACACATAGGGCACACATATTTCAAACATATGTGGACACACTGTTGTTACACATGCATGTATGCATGATGTGCAAATGATTGCATGCTGTTGACTCTGTAACGCACTTATTGGTGGAACCAACCAATCACACTCTAACCACATTGCTGCATGAACTTCCACATGTGGCCATACCCCACATGCCACATTTCAGCACAGCCCTTGTCATATGTATGGGGAATCAGGGTGCACTCAAGGACAATGCAAAAAAACACTCAATCAAGAAATGAGGCAAATAATATGACACAAATACGTCAAAAACATCTGCAAACATTAAGAAAATTACACATGGGCCCTTAGCATGAATTCTACGTTCACACTCCTCTTAATGGAGCCGTCTGTGAAATCAACACATAACCGTCTTGTGTCAATTTAAACGACGCACCTGCGTTATGCGCCTAAAATAAACTACACATATGCCAAAAGCATCAAATAAAAACATGTATAACTTAAAAACGGGATGCACACGTCCTGGAAGTGATGTAATAGGAAATCCTATCTACAAGCATGGTACAGTGGTTGCAGTTTCACTTTCTCTTTACAGTATGTGCTTTTGTGACTGTGTGTGGTTGAGTATTGGAGCTGGTGGTCGATTGTTGGTTGTGATTGGACGTTTGTGTTGTCCCTTGTGCCATGTCCTGTGTCATTTTGTGTGCATTTTGTCCTAGAAGTTGTGGTTTTGGATAGTGTTCATCCAGTTTTGTAATTGTACTGTGGGGTGTCTGTTTGGGGTTGGTAATTAGTCGGGATAGTTTGGTTACAAAGGCATACATTTCAGAACCCATAGCGTCACCTGTGCACTGGCATAGTGTCATGTATGTAACGCCAGGGCACCGCCAGCCTACCGTATTTCCTAGGATTGTGTAAACAAAGTTGCGCAATGCATGCATAGCGCATCTTTGTCAACATTACACGCACATGAGCCTTGCCCCAGCCATTATGTTTGCAAAGGGGGTTTAACCACCTTAAGGGGGCAATGAATATGGGGCATTTGATTCCATGAGACAACTTTGTCACATCAGTCATGAAATGATCAACGCATGATCATTGCAGACTTTTAATGGAGCTGCATTTCAATTAGAATGTTCCTCTGGGTTCCTTGCAGAACTAGCTTAAGTACTTGAGTTTTAAGTCTTGCAAAGAGCCAGGGTAGTGTCATGTATTTACTACACAACTCCCCCTCACACCATGTTGCACCATTTTGTATAGAGGCCTCACACATGGTGTTGTCAGGGGTGTGCTAAGGGGCATACATCATGTGGGGAAGCACTAGGGGCTGGATTCATGAGAGGTTAGAACCGCCCTTGCATCATTGTGTGACTCATTGGCTGCCCAAAATTAACATCAAACACAGGATTTGTAATTAGGGTTGCTTTTGCCTCGGAAAATTACGCAAAGGTGGCACTCATTTTTCGTTACTCAAATCCTAGGTGCTGCACCACTGTTGTCCTATTGGCCCCTTTGTGTCATTAGACACAGCCATGTAAGGGATATTGAACATGAATTGGGAAGAGAATACTGGCAGTTCCATGTTTCAGATCATGTTCTGTCACAGATTGCCTCTACCGTCCCTATACCACACACAGGTGCAGAGTTTGTTCCACTGGCCTACAACTCCTCACTGATAGTATGAGGGTGCACTGCATCAACTCCATCTCTGCCACATCACTCACTAACCTGCAATTCCAGATGCATCCTCTGACCACAGAGCATGTGTGTCTGTGTTGAGTGTTAATCTTATGCTAATGTACTTCTCCCTCACTGGATTGGCAATGGTGTACAATGGCAACAATGGCAGGCCACCCACTATTTGCAATACATACATGTTACAATGCAGTCAATGCGCAGGTAGGTAAAGCAACTGCACATGAGTCCACAGCCATTGCAATTCCTTAAGTTTTTCTGCCTTGTGATAGCACACACATTTAACTGTTCATTGCAGGGTGTGTAATGCAAATCCCCAACACCTTGCAATACCCACACAATCCCAGGGTAGTAGCATGTCTGTGAGCTATCAAGATGATATAATTGTTTCCTACATCTGTTGAAGGCAGAAATACCATGGGTGTGACAATGGCCCTGCCACTGCCATAACCATAGCATGGCCCTCAGATGGAAAATACATGATCAAACAGTCCCATTTGGCAATGGAGGTGTCGTGCCCACGGACAGCTGCATGACAATGCCACATATAAATGTTGCAGGGTGTAGCACCACAGGAGTCTCTGGCTCAGTGCTAGTGTTCAGATGTGTGGCACTAACTCACCTGAGTGTGGATGTCATTGTGTGATTGTAGCGGTGTGCCTGTTGCACTGATTTCCACTAGAATAAATAGCTCACTCCTCTTAACTAGTTCACACTGACATTTTTTGTCCACTCACAGTGACTATGATTTGACACTAAGGGGGTCATTCTAACCCTGGAGGTCCAAGACCGCCAGGGCTAAAATGACGGGGGCACCGCCAACAGGCTGGCGGTGCCCCGCTGGGCATTCTGACCGCAGCGGTTCGGCCGCGGTCAGAAGTGTAAAACCGGCGGTCTCCGGCCGTTTTTCCGCTGCCCAAATGAATCCTCCATGGCGGCGCAGCAAGCTGCGCCGCCATGGAGGATTCTGACACCCCATACCGCCATCCTGTTCCTGGCGGTTCTCCCGCCAGGAACAGGATGGCGGTATGGGGTGTCGCGGGGCCCCTGGGGGCGCCTGCAGTGCCCATGCCAATGGCATGGGCACTGCAGGGGCCCCCGTAAGAGGGCCCCAAAAAGAATTTCAGTGTCTGCTTTGCAGACACTGAAATTTGCGACGGGTGCAACTGCACCCGTCGCTCCTTCCCACTCCGCCGGCTCAATTCTGAGCCGGCGTCCTCGTGGGAAGGGTGTTTTGCACTGGGCTGGCGCGTGGCCTTTTGGCGGTCGCCCGCCAGCCCAGTGCAAAACCCAAAATACCCTCAGCGGTCTTTCGACCTCCGCCGCCCGCCAGGGTGAGAATCACCCCCTAAGCATGGTTTACCATTCATGTCTTACAGGTGGACCAGCACCCTACACTATTGGTGAAGTGGCATGCTTTGAAGACCCTGATGCATACAGTAAGTGTGAAAATGTGTGTCCGATGAAGTAATCCAGGGTTTGGTGTGAGTGAGTCATGTGTGTTGAATACAATGCCAGATATGATAAACTGTCCAATGATCAGATATTATAGTAGTCTGGATGGTGAGATCATGGCCCATTTTAAAGAGCCCCAGGCACCATCAGAGGGTCACATCTTGTGAGGCTCGCCGTGTGCAATTGCCAGTATTATGTATACAAGATGGTGATAAGCCATGTGTAGGGCCATATGTAGCTAAGAATGACAGAAGGCCACACTGTGAGAAAATTGGAAGTGGCGCACTCCGTCATTTTCACAACACAGGGATGCACTGTATGTAATCGTATACAGTGCACCTCTGTGTTGTCCCCTGTGGTGTTGCTAAATTTTCAGCCAAGCCCCAACTCAGCTACCCTTGTGCCATGGGGATCAGATGGCTGCGCTGAAAGGCGTTTAGCTGTTCTGAAGGAGGGACACCCTCCTGCACAAAATAGTATCTCCATATGTGATTTGCTCTTATTCTGCGTGTTGCAGAGTGCAGCACGCATAGAAAGAGCAACAAACAAGGGGATATGCCAACTTTTCTCCTCATTGCACCCTGCTAACACCATCACTCACATGGGTTTAGCCAAATTTGCTCTGACTGAGGTGTGAGTAGACTTCAATGTCAGGGGCAGCGTGATACGCTGCAATGGGTGTTGCTGTGGCACAACCACAGCATCACCCATTGCATTTATATGCAGTCCCAGATTAACAGATTTGCTTGCACCAGAGTCAGTGCCACATTCAGCACATTCCCAAGGGGGGGCCTTAGCAATGTGGATGAATACTCCCATGTATCCTCTGATTGAGATGTTTCAATGGCTGATGCATTAGGTAGCGCACATCTATTGTATATCCTCTTTCTGTTACTGTAATGTGTTGGAAGGTGTCCCTTCTGGCACATAATCAAACTCATCCTCAACGCAGCCAACTATGCACCATTTTGCAAGGCTCCCTGGATTGATAAATGTTAGCAATATGTGCCCAGGCATAGGTGACAACACAGGGGTGCACCATATTGATCCTAATTTGGTGCATCACTGTATTGTCATGAAGGTGGAGGACTGGCTGGCAATTGTCCTCCAGCATGGTGCTCTGTCTTTTGTACTCCATGTATGTTTCACTTTTGTGAAGTGTCATTGGCTTGCATGCAGGTCAAGGCCCAACATGTGCTGGCATGGAACTATGTGTGAAAGGAATAGTTATGGTAGATCCCGTATTGATGGGTGTCTACACCTGGACACATGAATGTAGATGTGATTGACCTATGGATACCAGCTTCCTAGTTGGCAGCCCTCCTGACATATGGTCCACTCCTTGACTCCAGGTCAGGCCTTGGTGGATGACCAGGACTGTTGAGATGATAGATAGCATGGTCATCCCCCCTTAGGCTAAGGGGAGAGGAATACTAAATGTGTAGGTAGATGTGATGTTTACAGTGTCAGTGACAGTTATGTTGATCAAGTATGTGTTGGAAAACCGGTTATTAGTAAGGGCAGGTAAGTACCTACACTTAGCAATAGGCCACTAACCTCCACTTAGGTCCAGCTAGGTCTCAGTAAATTAAACCTAGCTCAACCCTTGGTAGCTTGGCAGCAAGCGACAAGGCTTAACTTAGGAGACAAAGCTTAAAGCATTCAAATATCACAAAACAGTAATCAAATAAAACACAGAAAACAGTTAAAAAATCCAATTTATAAAAATAGATTATATTTTTATCTTTAAAATGACACCAATACGAAAAAAATCGGATAAGGGGAACCGGAGATATGAATTTTTAAAGAATTAATGCTTTCTAGCGCATGGAAGCAACTAGCGCTCAAAGGGTTAAAAAAGGTCAGACTTGAAAGGAACAAAGTCCAGAGTTCAGGCCACCCACGAGGTAACACTGTCACACTTACTTTCAGAAGTGTTTGATTCAGGAAAATGGTCCATAGCACCAGCCAAGGGTTCACAGGCTTTGGTGTGCCTCTTGGGGTCTGGGACTACAACTCCCACAATGCACCTCTTCAACTTATGGAGTTGCTCCAAACGTCTCCAAACTTCTGGATCTTGTTCCAGAGGTCCTTTTTGTGTCCTTGAAGTGTCCAAAACTTGATCCAAGGTTCCAGAAGCTCTGAGTTGCTCCTTGGGAGTTGTGACTACAATTCCCAGAATGCACCTGGTCAGAATCCTCAAATGGCCACTGGAAGCTGGTCAGCTGGGCTCTGCTTGTAGGACTTTATGCAGGGGACTCTGGGTAGCTCATTTGTACCTGTAGCAAACAGGGAGTCCCTTCTTGAAGCAGTAGAAGACAAGCAAATCCTTTTAGTGGTGAAACCCAAGTGTGCAGCTGGTGCAGTCCTCCAGAGTGCAGTGTCCAGGTGCAGGTCAGGGGTCCAGCAGGGCAGTCCTTCTTCTCCTGTAGTTCTTCCTTGTTGGAATCTGAGAGGCATCTGAGGTGTGGGTGCAGGTCTGCCAGTTTTATCCTTGCTCCTGGGTGAAAAACAGGGTGGTCCGGGTTCTCCAATCAGGGGCAGGGTCCTTCCCCCTGTGATGGGCCATTCACTACAATGAGGGAAAAACGAATTTGTCTGTTTTACCTCATCAGGGCTTATAAAACTATTTGTATAAGATCCCTGCTTATAGTTACATGGCACCCAGCCCTAGGGGTACATAGGGCACACCTCAGGGGTGACTTATATGTAAAAATAAGTTAGTTTAAGACTTTGGAACTACTTTTAATTCCAAAGTCGAATTTGCATGTAACTTTAATTTAAAAGCAGCCAGCAAGGCAGGCCTGCCTTTAAAATGACACTGGGCACCTCAGCAGTGCACCACCTATGCTGGGGTCCCTTAACCTACATGCCCTACCATATACTAGGGACCTATAGGTGGGTTGACTTAGCCAATTATAATTAGCCTAATTTGCATACTGAGTTTACACAGAGCACAGGCCCTGGGACTGGTTAGCAGTACCCAGGGCACCATCAGAGTCAGGAAAACACCAGCAAAAAGAGGAAAATGGGGGCAAAAATTTAGGGGGCTTGTGCAGTCAGCCCTGTTCTCTCACAGTATGCATGTGTACCTATCAGCTCTGACCACTTATGGTTACCACAGCATTCCATCCTCCCAATGACATGTCCAAGTTACTGGTGATTTATGATTGGAAATAGAAATAAACAAAGGTACACTGTTCCAGAAAGGGGAATATAAAGAGACCGCCAGACACTTCTATATATAGAAGCAAGAGCCCTCACACACCTTGCTATATGTCATGCTTCATCATAGGGCTCGCTCCTCGTCAGACTGGCGCTGCAATATCTGACGGGCCCCACGAAGGGGCTCTTTGCCAGAGATCTTGACTAGCAGTGTGTGCCAAGGTGACGAGTATGTAGGAATACATTTTAAACCTACTGGCAAACACCGGGGAACAAAAAGCAGGAGAGAAAAAAGGGTGAGTTAAAATTGACTCGGGAACCTCCAAACCCTACTTTATTGAATGTGGCAGGGTTCCTGTCAAGGTTAAAAACGCTGTAGAGTGAAAAGGAAATAATGTTCCCACGCTCTACCGAAATTATGGCAGATGGAACTAACTTCAACAATTAAGAAAAGGTCAACATGTTTCGCACCTCAAAAAAGTCCAACCGGATCACATGGCGCTTCATCAGGACCAAATAGGAAAAGACTTCTTCTGAGCTGAAATGAAAACTATGTTCAATATATACCTATGTGTTAAAAGCCAAATCAAAAAAAATTGGTTAACTTATTCAAAAAAGGCAAAGGCAACCATGCAATAAATATAAGTAGTGAAGATTAAAAAAGTGACATAGAACTCAGGCCCTCATTCTGACCCTGGCGGTCCTAAACCGCCAGGGCCGCGGGCAACGGAAGCACCGCCAACAGGCTGGCGGTGCTTCATTGCCCATTCTGACCGCGGCGGTAAAGCCGTGGTCAGAAAAGGGGATCCGTCGGTTTCCCGCCGAATACCCCTGGCAGGGCTGAACCTCCATGGCAGCGCTGCAAGCAGCGCCGCCATGGGGATTCCGACCCCCTTACCCGCCAGCCTGTTTCTGGCGGTTTTGACCGCCAGGAAAAGGATGGCGGGAACGGGTGTCGTGGGGCCCCTGGGGGCCCCTGCACTGCCCATGCCACTGGCATGGGCAGTGCAGGGGCCCCCTAACAGGGCCCCAGCATGATTTTCACTGTCTGCACAGCAGACAGTGAAAATCGCGACGGGTGCAACTGCACCCGTCGCACCCCTGCAACGCCGCCGGCTCCATTCGGAGCCGGCCTCTGTGTTGCAGGGCCTTTCCCGCTGGACCGGCGGGCGCTCCTTTGGCGGGCGCCCACCGGCCCAGCGTGAAAGCCAGAATGGCCTCCGTGGTCTTTTGACCGCGGAGCGGCCAAATGGCGGTGACAGGATGGCGGACGGCTACCGCCGCCCGCCGCGGTCAGAATGACCGCCTCAGTGTCGATGTGATGCCATGCTAGGTGGTTGGTGGACAGATAATCAGGTGCACCACTGCTCACCATCCTCAATTAGGGACGGGATTCCATGGGAAAAAGCGTGCCACTAGGCTGTCGTTGTATCTAAACAGGTACAAAAGGTAAGAGACATCATAATTTTGTGAGACTCACAAAAACTCAAAATAAGTACGGAATTGTTGAGGGACTGGTAAAGTGTATACTGATGTCAGTACACAAGCGTAACCCACTCTACAGATGTAATAGGTTATTGATCTCGAGTAAGGTACAATTATTAATCCATAATTCTGTGGTGACCTCTACATTGTCACAGAAAGACAGACTGAACTGACACACATATATAAACAATGAAAAATAAAAATAATCAAAACGAAGCAAATGGCACATCTCTTTTGTTAATTAATCATAAAAGTCTACTGTTAAGCGAAGCAGAGGAACTCTGCTTTTGACCAAACTAAATGGTCGTTATGGCAATAGCAATTGTTATTGTAAACAAATAACAGAGAAAATGCCAAAGGAATAAGGATCGCATGAGCGTCCACAGTAGTATAGAAAATCCATATTTAGTGAAACTAATTATTAATATTGCGAAAAACAACACCTCACAAGGAGCTCGCCCCGTGGGAGTAATATTACTCACATTTTCGAATGACAGTCTGTATCTGAAGACTTACCCCGGGGCTGCATTCCTGAAGACTAGAGAGCGAACGTGGCTCCCAGGTAAAGTAAAGAGGTCAAAGTTGCTGGCGCCCAATCAGTGGGGGAATTCTGGTGCAAAGAGGCGGTACTACAGAAACGTCAGAAACTGTAGACGGACAACATCCCTTAGTACAGCTAGAGGTGATACAAATGACAGTCTATCGTTGTGTCAACAAAGGGAAGGGACAGAAGCCAGAAAACGTGCAATGGTGATGTACAATGGAAGGAAATGATAGAAATTAACTGCATCAATATAGCAGGCACATACCCTAGTCTAGTTAATCCACTGTGTATCAATAGATCATCCTCCGTGGAACTAAAATATAAAAATAAACTAGACAAAAAAGTAGAGGCACCAACATGAAATATGGGAGTTTGAATACGTGAATTATGAAAACCCTTTGGTTGATAATGGGTTGGAAGCAGAACCATACGGCAGTCATAAGTGGAACTCAAATTGAAAAAGGAATCTGGAGATAGAAAAGATGATCAACTGACCAAAAATGCAATAAGTTGGAAATAACAGGGACTCAATGATACTGTTTCTGTTCCCAGATCCTAGGATGGATGACTTCCAGGGTTTGAGTTTTGATGATGACGTATTTTCTGCCATACTACAAACGCCCTCCATCCTCTGCAGTGATGGATCTGGCCCCTTCGGGTGCCTGAAAGAAGATTGGGACAAGCTGTGCTCGCTGAAACGGGACTTGATCAAAACAATTCTGCATGGAACCATCATGACTGAATACCTTTGGGCCAACATTGCCCCGAATGGCCTGATTGTGACTAACGTACGAAGAATCTTTTTACAAGATCTGGTCTTTAAGAAAGATTGGCCACAAATCGCTTGGAAATGTACCAGAGATTGGCTGTTCCTTATTATCAATAAGGATATCCGATTCTATTACAATTCAGAATAATCTAGCAGAAAATTCATTGAAAACTACTCTATCCCTGTTAGCTTTCAAAAGTCAGCTCGCTGAAACTAACACAGAATTGAACGAAAAAAAGGAGTATCTGACTCAGCAGAAGATTACCAAGTTAAAAAAGGATATCACCAAGTTCAGTAAGGAGAAGGTATACCCTTACATCAGAGATGACTATGAGATCGATACTTAATCACGTTCTTCAGAGGAATCGGTCACTCCCCATAGAAAACCTTGCACACATAGCAGCAGCTCATCTTCAGATGGTTGGAGCACAGATGAAGGTATACCACAACCTTTTTACAACCTTCCACAGTTTCCAATACATCATCCCCTACCTTGGCAATCCCCATACTCTTTCTACCAACCACGTCCACTGATGCCTTATGTTCCTTTTTTAGGCCGAGGAAGGGCCAGAGGAAGAGGCAGGCAGAGAGGAAGAGGCAGGCATGTACACTGGGCCAGAAAAGACCCACAAATGGTGACCAAAAGTTAGGGTAGGAATCAACCAGCGATAACCTAGTTGTTAACTTATCCTCTAGACAACTCTCTATAGATGAAGTCAATGCTTTGAACAAAGGGTTGGGCTTTGTACCTACTCCTAAACAGGACTTTTTTGCCTTAATTGTGAACTTTCCCAATTCTTCAGGAAAATTTGGTTGCATTTCTTTTTTAAGGATAAACCGGTAGTGCTGCGTATGGAGGATACCGGACTAAATAACCCATCCTCTTTTGTTCCTTCCACTACGACAATGCCCTACGAATTGCTTGCTTTTGAGAAAGCAATCATGACCGATATAAGTAGGCTATGCCCAAAACACACCTTTGTCAATATCCCTACAAGAGAGAGGATCGCGCTCCAACCATCAGCATCAGACCAATCCATCGTCATTATCCTGGACTCTCAAGACTATAGAAAAGAATGTTTAAGTCTTTTGAGTGACTCAACATACTATGCTATTATAACACAAGACAAGAGTATTGGGAGTTTTTCAACCCCACACAAGCTCACAAACCCAAGGAACTAGAACATAAAGAGTGTGGGGGATGTCAAGGACAGGTTTCTTGTGGCCTATTTAGGCTAAGAGTACGCCGGTTAGGTGATCTTCTTCATGGACATGGGAAGTGAAAGTGGCAGTTAAGTGTATGAGGGAGTTCCCTTTATGGACTAGGTGGTCTCACACACATTATAGTGTCATGCTTCATCATATGACCACCTAGCACCACCCTGGTAAGGTAATACTACCTGGGCAGACTCAACTTCATTGTTAAATGAACTCTGAGGGAGTGCTGAAATTTTTATCTTCCTGGATAAGTCAAGGGATCCAGTTGAACGTGAAATAGATGATAAAATTACCTCACAAATCACCTATTAGATATAATATTTTAATGGAGGTGTTTGTTGGTAAGATTGAAAGAACTGTAGGGACAAATTTGAATATAATGATTCAAAATGTCTGACAAAAAATGGGGACCAACATGCTTCTGCCCTCTCTAAGAGCCAAAGCGGTCTGGGGCATTATTCAGGGTCAAGGATCCCTAATATATAAGGGGCTAGATAGGTATGCTAGACAGTGAGCAGATACTTTAAAATGCACACGGGGCCTACCTGGTTAAACTGTAGAGGTAAGGCCTAGAAGGAGAAAAAGTGGATGAGAGTTCAAACAGTGAAATATATAGTGTATGTGACACATCACTTCACATCACTGAACACTAAGGTGTAAAGACCATGCTGTGAGTTGCAAGATCCCCGCAACTATGAGACGCGCCTGAAAATTGACTCTCGCCTGCAGCGCAGCTGGAAGATCGACGCACATGGCTGGAGAAACGACGTGCAGCATCGCTGACGGAGGCTGGTGTGATCGCCACCTGCGCTGCGTGGTTTTCGGATCATCGTACGGCAGGATTTCCGACGCAAACATCGCTGGGCATGTAAAAACGATGCAAGGCCTGCCCTGACCCGAGAGTGCGGTTCGAATCGACCATTGCTCTCCTGCGGAGAGAAGAAACGATGCACGCTGACTCGACTGAAGGAGAAACAAAGCATGGTCTCGCTCGTGAGTGATAGCGACGCATCGCAAGCCCTTTTTGACGCACACTCGCCCATGCAGGGTTATTTTTTACGCACCCAGGTACATTTCCATGCTAACAGTGATAGCGTTGTGTTTAAAATTACATGAAGACTCTTTTTGGTTTTTAATTGATAACTTGACTCGTTTATTGTGGATTTTTGTCATTTTGTAGTGTTTTCATTAAGTTACTGTGTGTGTTGGTAAAAATACTTCACACCTAGAACTCTAAAGTTAAGCCTGCCAGCTCGTGCCAAGCTATCAAGGGGGTGAGTGGGGGTTAACTGAGGGTAATTCTCTTTTACCCCGACTAGAGTGAGGGTCCTTGCTTGGACAGGGGGTAACCTGACTGCCAACGAAAGACCCCATTTCTAACACACACCTCCAAGATAAGCCTAATTGCTTGTCCACACTTCCACAAAAACAGATCATTAGGTTGTCTATTTTATTTTTACCTCTGGGTACCGAGGTGGAGTTGCTTGAACTCTCTGAACAGTGCACATCTTATTCATACACTATATAGGGAGCCAGCCTCCTACAGTTGGTGGAAGCGGTGGAATATAAGACTTTGCATTTGCTGATAACACTGTCACAAAGTGATCACACAAATAACTCAAAACATTATCTTTAGCCTAGTATTTGAAATTGGACTATTTTTTGAAATTCTAAAATGAATTGCTAGGACTCTGGTTAGGTCCCTAAAACAGAGATTAGAAATAAAAGTATTTACTATAGTTAAGCTTTAGAAAAAGTTATCAAAAGTTTGCAAAAGTTTACCAAAATTTCAAAAAAGGTCCCAACTTTATTGAGAAAAATGTCTGATGCAGAGAACCTGACTTAGGAGATCGATCTGAACCCCAGGTTGGGGTTGAAATACCCCATACTAAGGGCTCTCTGCAAATGATACTAAATCCACACTGGTGCTCATGCTACCACAGAAACACTTAGAAGACTTGTGGCAGAACATGAAACTACACACTCAGTGGGTGAGGGTGAACCCCTAGAAAGAGAAAATGAAGACAACTCAGAAGAAGCTGAGGGAAACGATGTAGTATCCTTTGTCTCAGAAGTAGGAGCCCCCTCAGAGATGGATGTAGCTCTGGCTAGGTTGCCTTTAGAAGCCTATCTTTTGGAAATATAGAGAAAAAGAAGAGCGCTCGTCCTAGGACCCATCTCAGGTGGCAATATACAAATAGCTCGGGAGAAAGATAAATCTTTTAACTTAAACCCCCAAAGGAGTTGTCCCCACTTTTGCAGAAAGTGATGAAATAAAAAAATGGTTTTCTGTCCATGTGAGAGCCTGCATAGCCAGGGAAGTAGATAGGAAACATTTAGGGCAATAGTTATACTTTTTGATGCAAAACTGCGCAAATGCAGTTTTGCGTCAAAAAGTTTAGCGCTGGCTTGCGCCATTTTTTAGCATCATCTGCACGTCATATTTATACCATGAAGCATGACGGCACTAAAAACTAGTTAGAGTCAAATTTTTTGCTGTAAACCCTTGCACCCTGTCGTAAGGCAAAATGACTTTAATGCTGCAAAAATGACTGTAAGTAGTTTTACGACACATAAATATGTCGCAAAACGGATATGCACCATTTTTAACAGCATTAGCGTCAAATTCAGACGCTAATGCAGAAAATAATGCAAAGGAGAAGCAAAGTGGACCCAGCAAGTCAGGAGAGACCCCAGGGTGTGCCCATTCAACCAGGAACCAGCCAGGAGGAGACCCACAATTCCCAGGGGAGGGAGAAGAAAAGGCACAAGTGTTGTTTTAGTGCAGAGGAGCATGAAATCCTTGTGAGAGAGGTGACAGAGCACCAGCAACAACTATTCTTCACCTCCAAATTGGCAAGTGGCAGGAGAGCAGCAATATGGCAGAAGATAGTTGACAAGATTAACAATGTGACAGAGGTGAGGAGAACCAACTGAGTGCAACAAACACTGGCATGATTGTAAGCGTTGGGCAAAGGAGAAAATGGCAAGAAAGGCAGCACTGCAACCTGGAGGTGGAAGTCCAGCACCACAAGAGGACCTGGACGAGATGGAGGAGATGGTTACAGCGGTCATCCCAGAGGGACTGGTCACTGGAATCGCAGGACAGGACAGCTCAGACTACAAGAAACCACCAAAAATGCAGGATACGTTACATGGGGGAAATTAATACAAAATTGTCAAAGGGGAAGGCCCATAGAACACACTTAATGCATTTGAAAGGGGCGCAGAGGGACAAATTGCACATAAATCAAGTTACATCATTCAAACATAAGCAACATATGTACATATGCCTTGGTTGTGCCATGCACCACAACACATATACAACCTGGACATATGTTAATCCCCAGGCCTACATAACAACATGTACATATGTAGCACATAAGATGGAAAGCATGTCTAATTACTGTGCCTGTCATTGTGTCATCAAAACATCCCTTGCATATAGTCAAATAAACCCTACCAACACGACAAAGACATCCAAGACTATGAAGTCAGTCAATACCGTTCCTGGGGTTACGTCATGGTGGTATCCCTTGCAGAAACACCACTCAACTGCCTTGTCCCATTGCCAAAACACATGTGTGCTGCATCTTATAGCACACAACAAAATGCAACCTTAGCCAATGTTACTCAGACTTGTACCGGAAGCACCACCACCCCACACATAAACAACACATCCTCATAAGACAACCACTTCTCCATCATGCAGTAAGGATGCCTCTCTGGGTGCAGAGAAAACTAATCTGGGCATCCACTGGGGGAATTGCAGGGTGGTCCTGTATCACAAGAAACATGACACTACCCAGTGTAACTAAACTGGTGTAGTGTGGAGCCGCACATATTGACGCTGATTAGAACTATGCCACTAGAGAGAATATGTACTACATATTGCAATCTGTAGGTCACAACACATACATGCTAAACCCACAACTACCCTGACACAACTATGTGAGACACATAGAAATGGGGAAATAAGCACACAAACACAACCCATGGGGTATGTCTGTGAACATCATGGTGTACAATTTCACATTGACGGGTGGGGAATGGTGCATGGGCAAGTTTGGTGTTGATAAGACTGCCAGTGCTTTGTACCCTTTGTGGTTGGCAGTATGAGTTACACGCTGGGATGGCAGGTGGAAATCTGTCTGCTCATGTCAGCTCTGTGGGGCAGTTACCACTACATTGCTGATGGATGAAATCTTGTGGTGCATTGGGTGTGACAGGACACGCTGCTCTTAGCACTGCAAATCAGACAGTGGAAAGTGCAAAGACCATGGGGCACCATGCTTTGCCCATGCCAGGTGCATGGGCTGTGCAGGGATACCCAGGGGCACATCACACAACACCACATTACCACCAACCTTTGCATGGGGGTTTCACTTCCATGCAAAGCATGGTGGAAATGCAGGAACATACCAGGAGGGTAGTGCTGATCGTAATACTGGTTTGGTGTCACAAGACAGGTGGCATTGCCAGTCTATAAGCTGCCGGGAACCTGCCAGCACCGGCCATTGGCCCATGGGGCATTCCCCATGGACAACATGTGCCACTTCCACCTGCGTTGTTGGCAGTGGTCATATTGACAATGGCAGGCTGGTGGTCATAGGATTGCCAGACTTGTATTGAGGGTCCATGTAGGCACCAGTACAACTACCTGTAAAATCTCCATCAAACTAGCTGGAGGCCCTGATCTAATTCAACTTTAGTCAACTGGCTCTGTCCATTATTTTGTGGCATCAGGCACTGTCATGTAGAAAATGATGTACACATCAACAAAAGATACCCATGCTGGCCATCCCTGGGCCCACCCATGTGCCTGTGTTAAATTAGCTGCACTGCCACAATTCTGCATCTCTTGCACCATAGTGCAAGGATGGCTGCATTGAGGGGGAGATAATAGTTGTGTAGGAAAGAGCACCTTCAAGCACACCCAGAAACTGAAATGGCAATCTGCTAGGTCCATGTGTGTTGTGCAATGTAGCACACATACACATACATCAACATGAGGAGCAGTCAAAGGAAACAACAACATAGCACCTAGGTTTTGGTACTGTCCTTGTGATTTTAAAGCATGTAAAACTGGGACAGGGGCATATTGCAATATGTGTATATGTATTAACCCTTTTAGTGAGTACACAAACGTTACAATTGCCACACAGATGGTGACCAACTACTGGTGGGAGTTGTCAACGTGTTGTCGGTTCTGTTTCACGTGGGATGGTCAAGTATGTAATATCAGATCTTTAATATTGGTAGATCTTTTAAAGGCAAACGTGGGTTTTGGTATTCAAACCCCTCAACTACAGAGGATCGACCATCGATTGTTAATCAACTTTTTTAAAGTATTAGACGGTGGGGTATATGTAGAGATGCAGGTGAGATGATTGTCAGTTTCTTTAGGTTCAGTTGTTAATAATGCCTCTCTATTGTTACAGGCCTGTTTACGGGCAGTGTTAATGATCTTGTGGGGGTAATGTCTTTCACGTAGCTTCACCGACAGATCATTGGGTTGTACTTCAAAAACTGATGTGGTGTTGCAATTATGACGGAAAAATTGGCCATAGGGTAAGTTATCACGTAGAACTCTAGGGTGGTGACTCTCATATAATAGTAAACTATTGCGGACTGTTGTTTTTTGAGAAGTTCGAGTTTCTAGTTTGCCCTGATTAATAGTAATCATCAGATCCAAAAAGGAAATGTTGATAGAAGAAACGGTTGAAGTGAACTTAAAAAAAGGATCAAGTCCATTGATCTGAGTATGAAGGGATCCATATTCTGTATCTGGCCTTGCCACAGATTAGGATATCATCAATATAGCGGCGCCATAATCCGATATTGCCAAAATAAGGGTTGGTGTTATTAAGTATGAAAAGTTGTTCAAAATGATATACCTATAAGCAGGCCAGACTAGGAGCAAATGTGCTGCCCATAGATGTGCCGAGTATCTGATGGTATAGTTGGTTTTCGAATTAAAAAAAGTTCTCAGACAAGGCTAAAGAGGCACATTGCATGATGAAGTGAACCGCGGTAGGTGAGGACAATGGTCTATTCATTAGAGCGTCTTCAACTACCCTCAGTGTAGCTCCCTGAGGTATGTTAGTGTAAAGAGCTTCCACATCAAGGGTGATGAGAGCATGCATCTTTTCGGTGGCATTGATAGAGTCAATCAAGTTAAGCACATCCTTAGTGTCTTTCAAGAATGTGTGAGATTCTCTCACAATGGGTTGCAAAAAATGGTCGCTGAAGGTAGAGAGGGGTTCAAGAACAGACGCTATTCGTGACACAATGGGGCATCCAGGCGGAGGCAATTTGACCTCACGGATCTTGGGGAGGCAGTAAAAGTACGGAATGCGCGGATGGTGGGTTTCCAGAAAATCAGCCTCCTCATGAGAAATCCATGCGTTAGTTTCAGCCTCGTGGTTCATAGTACAAATATGGGTTTGAATAGGAGGGGATCTTTTCCCTGCATGGCGGTCGGTGCGTGGATTTCTCACTCTTGGTCTGCCAGTATCTCCATTCAGGGTCCCAGGAACTGGATGGGCAGCACTTGGCAGGGCAAGAGTCTCAGCAGAGGCTCCAGATGCTGGCAGAGAGAAGTCTTTGCTGTCCCTGAGACTTCAAATAACAGGAGGCAAGCTCTAATTCAAGCCCTTATAGAGTTCTTCACTAGAAGGAAGGCACACAAAGTCCAGTCTTTGGCCTCTAGCACAGGCAGAAGCAGCAACTGCAGGATAGCTCCACAAAGCACAGTCACAGGCAGGGCAGCTCTTCAGCTCACCTCCAGGCAGAGGCTCCACTTGGTTTCCCGAAGTGTTCTAAATTCTGTGGTTTTGGGTGCCCTTCTTATACCCCCTTTGCCCTTTGAAGTAGGCTTCTGGGCTTCTGGGCTTTTGAGAGTCTGTAGTGGGCTTTCCTTCTGGGTGTCCACCGTTGCGAGTCCAGTAACTGGTATTGGCTCATCTCAGGCCCTGAAAGTTGCAGTGTCACCAAACATGGCGCACTGGTAGGATCTGTTCTTCAGGTCCATTGGGTAGATTTTGGAAAGGCGGCTATGTCCAGTTTGTTGGTCCAGTTTTTCCACTGCAGCCACACCCTGAGGCTAACCCGACAAGCACCTAACCTTGCACGTCCTTCACACATTCACAGCAAAGGTTGCCCACAAGATCTGGCCTGCAGGCAGACCCCGCGGCCAACTCCCAAACCAGTCATGCTATGCACAGCCCTTTGGGCGTTCATGGTGGGAGTTGGCCACGGCCTCTCTGTGTGTGAAGTTAGGTGTGAGAGGGTGTATCCGGGGGTGAGTAGCTATGAGAGTGTGGTCCAGGCGTGAGAATGTCTATATCAGTGTTTTATTGGGTGTGTCATTGTGTGATTGGGTCTGAGAGGTGGTGCATGAGGCTGTCAGTGGTTCTGTGAGTGGGTGTGCGAGATTCTGAGTAGGTTTATGAGTGGGTGCATAACTATCTAAGTGGGTCTGTGAGTGGGTGCATGAGGGTCTGACTGGGGCTGTGAGTGGGCACACAAGGGTCTGAGTGGGTCTGTGAGTGGGTGCACAAATGTCCAAGTGAGGGTGTGAGTGGGAGAAAGATTGAAAGAGAGAGAGCGAGAGAGAGAGAGAGAGAGAGTTTGGTTTGAGGAGGAGTTAAGCCTCAATAGACTAGTCATCCAGGAATGTACGAAACTGGATAAAATGTCCAATATTCCATGGCTGTACTATTTGAGGGCACGTTTTAAAGCCCTTGGGAGCTATTCTCTAACTCAGAGGACATAACAAAACAAGATGCTGTCTGACTAAAGTAAGCCTTTTGACTTAGGATGGCTTCTTTAAGGTGAGCCTCTGCTCTATCCAAACAGACATTTTGTCAATATACTATGGTAAAAAAAAAAGTTAATGGGATAGAACCATATCTTCTCCTTGAAATGCCCAATCATTAACGGAAGGTACTGATGGATTTCAGGCGGGGCATATTTCATGAGCTCTTTTGTTTGAAAGATATCTGGTATAAAAGCATGGATTTACCTCCTTGCACGTATAATCAAGCCTCACTTTGCTACAACTTGCACATTGTTCTTGTCTGCCCTAAATACAACACCAATGATCTTACGTTTTTAAGACCACTCTTTTTAACTATAGATTTAAAGCAGGATAGGCCAGCTTTTTTTAATTTACAGCTCCTAGCCACACCCAAAATCTGTTTTAATGTGGCTTCGCATTTGTCTGCCGTTCTTACCTCAAGATATTAGGCCCCAACTTTTTGCACAGTGCCTCCCCATATTATATTTCATATTGTGGGTCCTGCTTGTGGATTTGGTAATATCGATGTTGTTTTAAATAAAACTTTTGTATTGTTCTTAGAAATGGAGTCTCTGGTTGGCAGTCAGTTTCCACTCTGTCCTAGCAGGGACCCTCACTCTAGTTAGGGCAATGGCGATTCACTCTTAGATAACCCCTGCTTACCCCCCTTGGTAGCTTGGCACAAGCAATTAGGCTTATCTCAAAAGCAATGTGTAAAGTATTTGTACCAACACACACAGTAATACAGTGAACACACTGCAAAATGGACACCACACCAGTTTTGAAAAATAGGTAATATTTATCTAAATCAAACAAGAACAAAATGACAACAATCCTATATACACAAGTCTAGATATACATTTTCAAAGTAAAAAGAGTCTTACTCCATAGAAAACAATGGAAACATTGGTTTTGTACAAAGTCGCAGGGGTAAGCGTGCATCGGAAAGTCAGCGATGCGTTGATTCCTTACTCGCAAGTGAGGCAGTGCATCATTTTTTCTCTGGTCGGGTCAGCGATGCGTCATTTTCCTCTCCCTCAAGAGAGCAATGTATCGATTTCCCGAAAGGGCACCTCGGATCCATACAGTTTCACAATGACTTTGACGCCCTGCAATGATGCGTGAGAAATCTGGTTGCATGTTGTTGGAAAACCGTGCTGGGTGGGGTTTGGGTCATTATCAGCACCCACAAGCTGGTGTTGCGTTGTTTCTCCAGCCACGATGCGTCGATGTCCCAGCCGGAGTGCAGGTGGAGGGTTGAGTTTAGCCGCAAGGTGGGTGGCACATCTTTTTTCAGCTGCGTTACAGGTGGTGTGTCAAAATGTTCCCCCCACAGTGTACTGTGCATGGATTGCAGTCCTTGTTCTGCCTACTTCAGCTCTCCGGGGCCCAGATTCTGGACAGGGCACCCATTGGTAGGGCAGGAGTCTCAGCAGAGAGTCCAGGTGCTGGCAGAGGAAGTCTTTGATGGCCCTGAGACTTTAAAACAGGAGGAACGCTCAGTCCAAGCCCTTGGAGATTCTTCACAAGCAGGACTATACCACAAAGCCCAGTTTTTGTCCTCTCCAAGGCAGAAGCACCAACTGCAGGCCACCCCAGCAAAGCACAGTCACAGGCAAAGGGGCAGTGCTCCTCCTCCAGCTTTTCTCCTTGACAGAGGTTCCTCTTGAATCCAGAAGCAATCTAAAAATCTGGGGGTTGGGGTCTACTATTACCCCTTTCTGCCTTCGAAGTAGGCAAACTTCAAAGGAAAGTCTCTGTTGTTCACAAGATCCTGCCTTGCTCATGCCTGGCTCCAGACTCACACCAGGGAGTTGGAGACTGCATTGTGTGAGGGCAGGCACAGCCCATTCAGGTGTAAGCAACCACTCCTCTCTCCACTCTAGCTCAGATGGCTCATCAGGATAAGCAGGCTACACCCCAGCTCCCTTTGTGTCACTGTCTACAGGGGATTCCCAGACAGCCCAACTGTCAGTCTGATCCAGACAGGGAATATACAAGCTGTTAGAGTCTCAGAATGGTTTAAGCAAGAAAATGCCCACTTTGTAGAAGTGACATTTCCAAACAAACAATTTAAAAAACAACTTTACCAAAAAGTGTATTTTAAAATTGTGCGTTCAGAGACCCTAAACTCCAAATATCTATCTGCTCCCAAATGGAAACAGCAAATAAAAGATATTTAGAGACAGCCTCCATGTTAACATATGAGAGAAATAGGCCTTACAACAGTGAAAAACGAATTTGGCAGTATTTCACTGTTAGGACATATAAAACACATCAGTACATGTCCCACCTTTTACATACACTGCACTCTGCCCCGGGGACTACCTAGGGCCTATCTTAGGGGTGCCTTACATTTTAAAAAAATAGAAGGTTTGGGCCTGGCAAGTGGGTACACTTGCCAGGTCGAATTGGCAGGTTAAAACTGCACACACAGGCACTAAAGTGGCAGGCCTGAGACATATTTACAGGGCTAGAGGTCCACCAGTAGCATTTGATTTACAGGCCCTGGGCACCTCTAGTGCACTTTACTAGGGACTTAATAGTAAATCAAATGTGCCAATTATGGAAAAGCCAATTACACATACATTTTACACAGGAAGCACTTGCACTTTAGCAATGGTCAGCAGTGGTAAAGTGCCCAGAGTACCAAAAATAGCAAAAACAGAGTCCAGCACACAGACAAAGCAGGGGAAGCAGAGGCAAAAAATACAGGGGAGACCACGCCAAGAATATCAGGTCTAAGAATTGTTTTTTCTTTTATCTTGTTTTTCTCTTCTTTTTAGGTGATTAAAATTGCTTTTTTGCTTGTATACTTGTATGATTTTATACATAAAATGAAATAATGTCTGAACTGATCTGGCACCAACAGTCAATCAGCCCCAGGGGATGGGGTCCTGGGCTGTTCCATGGCTCAGGGAGAGGGGCCCCATGGCCCTCCTCAAAATATGACACAGCGAGCACCGCAGAATGGGGTCACTGGAGCCATATCATGGGTTTGGGGGGTGAGGCCACTCCCCTTCACTAAGAAATAACATGACAAGCCCTGGGGAGTGGGGCCTCCAGGGTCTTCAAATAGCTTGGGGGGACCGCAGGCCCCTTTCTCCTTAAAAATAATTTCGACCCATTGGGATGGGGCTCCTGGGGCCTTTAAATAGCTCTGGTGAGGGGCTGCACACCCACCTCTTCATAAAAATGAAATTGACTCAGGGGAAGGGGTTAATGGGGCATCCAAATGGCTTGCGAAAGGAGGACCACATGCCCTTTACCCAAAAAATATTTTGCATTGACTCTCTGGGCCCTGGCTCACCCAGGTGGTCTTTTATTTGAAAAGGACAGATGTCTGCTCTTTTTTAAAAACAACTTTACCTCAGAACATGCACGAATCAAGTGTACTGTACATAAAAATGATGTTTTTTACCCCCACCAGGCATATGAGTCAGGCCATCCCTACCCTTTCATCATTTTATATTTTTTCATGGTATGGGCACTGAGTTCCCGGGTGATAAAATAACTGCTGCAACATCTTTGTTGAAGGTATTACAGTCAATCAGTTCTTATCTTTTCATAATCGGTTCAGCCTGAAGGATACATGAATTTTAATTTTCCTAAAACTACTGAAGGGATTTAAACCAAATAACAAAAATACCCTTTCTAAGTAAAGCTCTAGTTTTCTGCAAACGTTGGTGTTATTCTGTTCTCAGCCTCCTCTTGACATATCACCCAAAATGTTTCAAGGAATTAGCTGAGGTGGGTGAGTCTTTCTTTTGTAAAGTTTTCGGAAGATTCATCAAACTACACCAAACAAATGCAAACGACACAAAACAAGATAATCAGCAAGCAAAGAAACTGGGCACCATCCCCCTCTTGATAGGAATCATCCTGGGGACCCAGAAGAGACAGAAGATGGAAAAGAAGAAAAATTACCTCACTGTGCTTGTGTCTGGAGGGAGGGAGGTATACTGAATCGGAAGTCCCTGTAACAAAGAAGTGCCAAGAGAGCATTATGGAAAAAACACAAAAATTACCAAACGAGATAAGCTCTTTTGGAGAATGAGGCTACTCTTTAGATATCAATGGGCTTGGGACAAATGAGCACATAGTACTCTCTGGGGTGCTCTGGAAAATTAGTATATCCACTATAGTGGTGCCCCAGAAAGGGCAGGGGCACCAATATCAAGTTGTGGTGTGCCCAGGAGCACAATATCCCCCAGAGGAGTGCACTCGAAAGTTTAAAGTAAATGGACCTAAGTCTACAAGGTAGTCGAATTTATTACCCCAGAAGAAGATGTGCAGTATTTCCAGCACTATTGGAGCTGGGGGGGTTTGGTGTAAAGACTCTAGGGTGCATGGATTTCTGTCAGTGGATTCTTAAACGTCTTTGCCGCTATTGTGATATTCTATTGTTGTTGTGGAGTCGCATCGTTCTTACTGGTTTCAATGATGTTGCATTTGATTGTAATTACATATTTCTGCTATTATTAAACTGGTTATTTCCTTTATGGTTAGTTGAATGTTTCTATTGACGTTTTAGTTTAGGATGGCAATGTGTTATGCCTGAGCCTCTCTATTATCTAAATAAATCACTGTGCAGAACATGGTGGAGACTACATCTGGAAAGTATGTGCAAGTACAAGTCTTGGTGAGAAGAAAATGACTAAAATATGGTTATAGGTTTGTTCACAAACAACGCATGAGTTGTTAACACTATGAAAAATGTGCTGTTAAGTGCAGTGCTAATTTTACAATTTTGTATCCCTAACCTAGAGTTTTTATAAAGCACCACAATTAGACGTGCATTAGCTTCACAGTGCTTTGACTTTAACTGCTATACAATTACAGCAAAGAAATGGGCAATTAGTAAACGTCTTAGTTATCGGGAGCACGTCATCATGCCGAATGTGTGAAACAAACAGTTAATATCATTAAAATGGACCATGTTGGCCTTAACCCCCAGATATAGGTCAGGTCAGTTTACGTCAATGGAGAATATGGCACAATTTTATATACTGTGAAACAACTGGGATACCGAGCGAGGTCGCTGCAACAGCTTGAAACCTACAAATGCCATAGCCCTCCTTACCTTCTGGCTTGCACTTAATATTGGGTACTTATGGCTGATTCACAAATATTTTACTGTGACTACTCTTGTAGTACACCTGAATTCAGAAGTAACCAATGAGTTAGTTGTAGAGTGAGCCGGGCCTGGAGGTCATCGGATTACCCTACAGAGAAAGTCATGGTAAACAAATGTATACAAAATACAATGCAGTAATAGTTGATGGACCACGTACAACATTACAACATCTAGGGTAAGAGCAAACTGGCGAATTTACCCGTGTCGTGGAATACTTTATAAAGCTTACACAACCACACGAGCCATGACGATCATACATCGCCATGCTGTGTATTCAAAAACAATTTATATTTTTACGCTGGCATTAAGACGACCAAGGTTTAAAGGGTAATACAAAATAAATACCCTATCATTCAGATTAATGGTAAATTAAATTGCGCTGTAAAGTGCTACTTTATGTTATTGGCTATAGATGCACACATCTCACAAAATACGTTCTGCTATAACGCTATAAAACATGGTATTGATCATGCAACACACATAAAAGGCATGCTGCGCGCCTGTCTTGTTAAAAGCACTGCGTGTGTTTAATAGTTCCGTGGAAATGTGCCATATTGAATGAGGTATTTCACTCCCTGAGCCCTGTTGATAATTAATCAGCTGTTTATAGCCATATTATGTTATGATAATAACTCTGTTGGAATAAAAATAGAGCTGTATTTTATATGGTAAAAGTAGATATTAATGTCACAGTTTATTGCAGATTTATTGTTGTAGAGCAATAACTGAAACATGATTATTATATTTAGAACCGGCGATGTTTCGTGATCATTTATATTTCCCCAAGTACTTTGCAGCGTTGCCACAAAGCTTAGATGTCATATGATAAACTACCACACATCTTTGGTCAGATCACGCAAATTGCACTAGTGGCAGCAGCTTTACACTGATGGCTCTCAATTGTGCATGGGATGAGTTAAACGTCAGCCTTGCTCTGACATTTGCACGAATCAACTGCTTCAAAAAATATATTTCGAATAGTCACTGCGTACAAATTGGTGTATTTTCGTTAGACGTTGTAAACGTCACAGCAAACCTGTCCAGAACTGGTACACACGTGACCAGATCAATTTCATAAAGTGCTGAGGCCCATATTTAAAAGGTTTTGTGTCGGGTTTCTGTCACTTTTTTGATGCTGAACCAACGCAGAATCCATTTTGGAACTTAAAAGCAGCACAAATAGTATAAAAAAAATAAATCTAAAAAATGTAATACAAAGTACTACATTGAGCTGCCTTGTGTTACTTTGCATCGGGGTCGTGCTCCTTGGATGGTGCCTGGGCATTCCCATGCATCTACCCATGAATTCTGACACAGACCCATCTTCACAAAAAGCTGTAGACATGGGTTTGTGCAAAAATGGTTTGCCTGCCTAAGGCTGGTGTAATGAGTAGAAACAGCATTCTGTACCACATATACAAAGAGGAAAAAGCCTGCAAGGATTGTTTTTGTGCATGAAGGTATCCATATCTGCATAAAAACTATCCTGCGCACAATACAGACAGTGCAAGAGTGCCTACATTGGCGCTAGGCACCCCAATGTGTGCCAGCACAGGAAGAGAGCAGAACTGCACTATTATTTTTTAAATATTGCATAGTTCTGGTCTTACACTTTCATGCAGCAGAAAGCAGCAACTTCATTGCTGAGCTATGTTGCATGAAATATTTATAAATTTGGGCCTAATGGGCATATTTATGAGCCGCTTGCGCCACCCCTGTATTACTTTTTGTGACACAACGGTGGCACAAACTTTGAATTCATATCTATGAGGTCACGCAAAGCCACTTTGCGAGGCTTTGAATGGCCTCATAGATATGGAGTAAGGCAAGGCAGCACAAATTTCTGCTTTGCCTTACTCTGCACTGGAGAGGTATTCCATGGGTACTGTGGTGGGTGTTCCCATGCAACACTCATGGAGTTTGATGCATCCCCAGATTTACATGAGCTTGTAAATGTAGGGATGAGCCAAAACCGTATTCCTCCCCAAGGGCGGTGCAATGAGGAGAAATCTATGTATTTTTTCTCTTTTTTTTCATCTTTCTATGTGTGTTGCATTCTGCAGCATACATAGAAAGAGGAAAAAGCCTCCCATGGTGTTCCTTCCTGCACACAAACAATCCTGCCTCCAACGCACACACCTTTGCACCATGGCACAAGGATGCCTAAATTGGGCTAGGCTGACAAAATGGTGCCCTTGCAGAGGGAAAGGGCAGGAGTGTGCAGTATTGCTCAAATATGGCACATTCATGCCCTTTCCCTTTGATGCAGGACCGCACGTCAAGGTGACATGCTGATCTTTCCTGTGTCAAAAGCCCATAAATATGGGCCTACGTTTTTAAGTCAAAGGGTTATTCAAGGGAGGTAAGTTGTGGTAGGAGGATGCAGGATGAAATACATTGGAGTTTCTAACATCCCCAACACTCCTAACACTGGGCAATATTCAATGCATGAATCCTCATCGGTTCCCAAATGAAGAACTGCACCATGACATGAACAGAACTCTGTTGAATTGTAGCTAATTATGTACTGTGAAAGTGCTATACATTCATATAAACACCTTTGAGCTCCAGCAGAGGTACACCAGAGTGAGAAGAAGAAGAAAGGGTAAATGATGATTGGGTGTGTCAACTTAACCAAAATCTATTCAGCTGGAGGCAGAACCCAGACCCTTTTAAGGCAGACCCTGCATTTTACTATTTTTACGCTCCCCAGAAGCAAACCTATTACTCAGACACTTAACCTCCCCTGTACTGGCTTTCTATTCAGAAGCGAATCTCCTTTTAGACCCCTGTGTATATTTCATAAGACCCTTGGGGACAAAGGTCCGGAGTTCATTAGGACTGAAGTGGCCTGTTATTGTCCTCTATGCAGACGTGTGATGCCTTCTTTCAATTCTCAAAATAAAAAGTGTGAACTGGTGGAAGATCATTCTATTTCCGAGCTGTAAAACTTTGGAATGACCTTCCACTTAACAACAGATTAAAAGCAAATGCTGTGATCTTCGGACACTTTAAGTAAAGTTAAAACATGGCTGTTTAGTTTTTAGCTAGTTTGTTCTTCAATTCCGTACTCCTCAGTTCTGGGATGCCCAAATTTGGGTGGGATTCGCAATCTGCATGTTCATGATGTGACAAACTAATATACTGGGGACTTTGCCCAATTTCCTTGCATATGTAATGCAGATATTTAGAAAAGATCTTTTTGAACTTACTTAGTACCTTTTTAAATCAAGGTCTTCAACCAAGAATTTATAGAGTGCAGCAAATCACCCATAAGGGTCTCAGGGCCCTGGAGTTGCTCATGGCTTTGTGGTCATTTGTTTATTCGAATAGCCAGGTCTTGAGTCCTTGAATTGCTGGATTGAGGAGGTGGTCCTGAGGTGTAGGAAAGGTTATTCCAAGCTTTAGCCACCAGGTGTGAGAAGGAGTGTTCTCTGCTTTTACTTTGGCAAATCCAGGGGGTGTCTGCAAGGATGAGGGAGGTGGCTCGCAGATGTCTGGTCAGTTGGTGGAAGGTCATGCATTTGTTGATAAATGCTGGTCCTTCTTTGAGCAGGGCTTTGTACGCATGGGTCAGCATCTTGAAATGGCATCTTTTCTGGATCAGAGGCCAGTGTAGCTTTCTCGGGTGGGTTGTGATGTGTGTTTGTCTATGGAGGTCAAGCATAATCTTGCATCTGAGTTTTGTATTGTCTTTAGTCTCTTCAGGAGCCATGTGGTGATTCCTACATAGAGTGTGTTCCTATAGTCCAGCCTGCTGGTGAGGAAGGCGTGCATGACAGTGCTTCTGGTGTTGACTGTGAGCCCCCTAAAAGTGTTGTGGAGCATACGTAGGGTGTAGAAGTAGGAGGATGCGACTGCATTGACCTGCTTCTTCACAGATACCTTGCTGTCTAAGATAATGGCAAGATTGCAGGCATTGTATGTTGGGCAGGGGATGGGCCAACTTCTGCAAGCTAACACGCATCATTCCATGGCAAGATGTTGCTCCCAAAGATGAGGACTTCCATCTTGTCCTTGTTGAACTTGAAATGGTTGTCCTGCATCCAGTCAACAATGTTCTTCAAACATCTGTGGAAGCTGGCTCTGGTGGTGGAGGGGTCTTCTGACAGCGAGAGGATGAGCTGGGTGTCGTTGGCATAGGAGATGATGTTGAATCTGTGGGCTCTGAAGGTATTGGCAAGCGGGGTCATGTACATGTTGAAGAGGGTGGGGCTGAGGGACGATCCTTGAGAAACACAGCAAATTAATTTCTTGGGCTCCGGAGATGAACAGTGGTAAGACAGATTCTCTGGTTTATTATGGTGAGGTATGAGGCTTTCCACTGAAGGGCGTCTCCCTGCATTACAATGTGGTGGAGTCTGTTTATCATGATGTGATTGGAAACAATTTCAAAGGTGGCTGACAGATCAAGGAGGATGAGGGCTGCCATCTCCCAGCAGTCCAGGAGGGCCCTGATGTCGTCGGTAGCTGCAACCAGGGCTGTCTCAGTGGTGTGGTTGGCTTGGAATCTAGATTCAGGTTGGTCCAGAGGTTACTGTGTTCCAGGTGTTTAGTGAGTTGCTGGTTGATTGCCTTCTCTAGAGCTTTTGCTGGAAAAGGGAGCAGGAAAATGGATGGTAGTTCTTTGGTTCTGCTGGGTTAATGGATGGTTTCTACAGGATGGGCCTCACTTCAGCGCATTGCCAGTCCTCATATAAGGAAGCCAAGACGGAAGTCAGGACTTTTTTGAGATTGTCACCAAATGTCTTACTTCTGATGTTGAATATGTGGTGGAGAAAGGAGTTTGTGGGTGCTCCAGATTGCATGGAGTTCATGATGGAGATTGTGGCTTGAGTTGTGAGAGGATCCCAGTGAGCAGTCGTTCAGGGTTTGTGTTTGTGGGCAGGCTGATGCTGTTGGCAGCAGAGGTGGTGTTTGAAGTATTCATAGATGACTGAGATCTTGTTGTGGAAGGAGTCTGCCAGGGTGTCATACAGTCCTTAGGAGGGGGTGATGTTGTCGGGGAACTCCTTCACGATGGCGAAGATCTCCTTGATGCAGTTAGTGCTGGCTTCTATGTCGTCTATTAGTGCATGTTTGTTTGTTTGTTTGTTTCTTTCTTTCTTTCTTTCAGAACGTGGTAGTACTGGTTGAATGCTGTCTTGAAGGTGGTATGGTCTCCTGTCTCTTTGCTGGCGGACCACTCCCTTTCCAGTTGCCGGCAGTTGTTTTTCATGGATTTCAGCTCCGAGCTGGCTCTTCTGGCTAGTCTTTTAGATTTAGCTGGCTTGACATTGGGGATTTCATCCGGGCATTCTCTGATCAATTGTGAGAAGTGATTTGCAGTTCTTTTTCCAAAAGTGGTAGCGTAGGGTATTAAAAAGAAAAGGTCTGGCCTGTCTCAAAAACCAGAACAAGTGCCTAAGTGGTACTTTAAGGCAGAAATCCACCTATGAGGAAAGGAGCACTACAGAAGGATGAGAATTATGCTTCTTGGTTGGAGTGCTGAGTGGGAGGAGAACGGGATGAGTAAACATAGGGTGTAGGGGGAGAGAAAGCTGGTGCAAGGTGTATTTGTTACAACAAGGTTATGCCACAAAAATAAAGCACATAAAAAAATACCTTATCTGCCTTCACCCATTGGTTCATGCGGAGGAAGGAAGCAATGAAGTAAAATGTGAATGACACTTAAACAGACCGATTAATAAAGCCCTTCTGTGGATGTATTTTTAATCTATTATATTTTTATTACATTAGCTAAAGCTGTCTTTATGTGAGCCCCAAAAATTAATCATTGGAAGGAAAAATAGAGACATAGGGCCAATTACTTAATTCGTTTTCTAAAAATAACTATAATTCGATCTACAGAGGGAAAGTGACAAAGTATGGAGTGGGAATGTGAATACTGTAAGAAAATGAACCATTGTATGTTTTGCGCCTACTGCGGAAATGTGCTAGGTGATAGAAATAATTTTGTGGCTGCGGCCAGACTTAACTGATGCCGGACCGTTTATTAATTTCAATTTGAAGTGTTTCGTTTCGCGGTATTTACGTGAGTGACAAACGTATATAATGAACAAACACAGGAGTTATTTGATACATACTGAAGTGTAGTTTTAGTAAATTTAATACTGTTCAATATGTTTTTCTTTTTTAATAATATCTTTATTCTTCAGTAAAGAAACTTCACAACTTTCTCCAGAAATGAGCCTGATGTTGACACATTCCTCATTCTCTCTGAGTTGGGTACATCACGCACAGGCTGACATTTGATCGCACATCACCCATATTACTTTCATCTCCTCCTTGTTAAGTGGGCCCGGAGATAAAACTGTGACTGCAGAGAATATAAGGTCAATTCAAATGTTAACCCTAGAGATTGGAAAAGGTGCCAAGTATCTGCAATGGCTCCTTCCTAGTCAGTTATTGCAATGCAGTTATTGGATTTCAAACTCAAAAAAACAGCATTTATGCGACTTGGTTATATTTCCAATAGCTTTCAAGTGCTCATAAATACGTGGTAAATGTGTCGCCTCAGTGGACAGTGTCCTAAAAATTAGGCAAGACAGAGAAACATGGTTTTATAATGAAACATAATAGCCACTCCTTTCTTTATTACAATAGAGCAGCTACACAGGTTTGCTTTTAAACCAGTGCTTCTCTGATAGCTATGACGACCAACTCTAATGTGACAATAACCTTATATAAACAGGTAATCACTTACTAAACGCTAAAAGCCATAGAATATAGCGGATTTCCGTCTTTTGTGACAGAGTGAAACCATGCCACAAAGCAGAAAAAAGACTTAGAACCAGGAGGGCGCCGCGCTCAGTTTCACAGATTGATGAGATGCGAATGAATGTACAAAACTAAAATTGAAAATGGAGAGAAACGATTGCCCCGTCCCCCTTGGAATAAACAATTGCATATCTATAATGAAAATCAGAAAGGTTTGCTTGCTCTTTGAGAAAAAATGAATGGGCTCAAAATGGCATTTGTAGCGTTCTTCTTTCATTTCATTTTTCTAGAAGTTAAGCAGTGCCATCGTAATTAGCGAGCATATTGTTTGATTAAGCAATTGAAAAAGTGTAATTATGAAATAAAAAGGAAATCATGCCAGGGCCCAGTCCGATTCAAATTGAAAGCCTTAACCATAGCTGTACAAGGTATGTGCCGCTATTACAGTGATTGTCATCAATGTTTACATTATGAATAATACAAAATCATGCTAATGAGAAATTCATGTCAGTTTACTGCGTTTTGGCTAGAAGAACGTAGTAAAAACCTGACTAGCAATGCAAATGCAATAAGACGACAACTCACTGAAACTGTCAAAGGTCGTTAACAACATGTTAAAATGCAGCAAATTAACCTTATCTCTACACATCTGTCTTGACTACACGTTGAGACACAAATGAAAAAAATGCATGTTACCACTTTCTTCTGCATGAGGGTGAAGATACGAACGTTCCTTCAAATAAATCCTGAAAAATGCATACAATAAGCGCCCACTTTACAAGTATTGCAGAAGTAAAACAGAGGATGCTAATTCTGACGTCTATCTACATGATTAGGAGGATGAGAACATGCGTGTTTTTCGCCTTATTTCACTATAGCCCTGTAGTTTAGAACTGTTGGTAAAAAGATCGTTTACCACACGCAGTAATCCTGGTATAGTTACAGTCATTGGTTAATTTAGTGCATAAATTAGTGCATAAGCACAGTTTGTTCGGTGGGGAGTTCCTTCACCCCACTCTCTATTTCTAACATTTCACTTCTTCGGACAACACTTACAGTGACACCAGTCAATATAGTGTAAAAGGTCATTTATTTAGGACAGGATTTTACCAAAATACAACATATAACTTTTCAACATCTCCCCAAATCTTTAAGAAACCCAACTTTTCAATATTTCCTTGCTCATCTTGTCTCTTCGAATCCGTTCTTCGTTTCCCCTCCCCTCGACACTGCCCTATTCCTTTCATGCCCTACTTCCTTTGTGCATCCCCCCCACTCTGCTCCTTCTCCTCCTTGTTTTTCCCCTTGGAAGGGTGGTCAAGCCCGCATCTGGCTCTCCACCCTCCCGCATCTACTGCCTTAACCCTTCTACTCCACCTGCCCTAACTGACGCCTCACAAACCCTTCCTACCCATCCTCATGAATCTCTGAGTCACCATTGTACCCCCAATCTCCTAAAATTGCCGGGTGGGTGGGAGGCCAAATTCCACCCCGTCCAACAGTCGGCGCGGAAAGAGGTCGTTCCTTTCCCCCACCCCCCTTTTAAACCCTTCCCTAACGTCCTCCCCCGCTTACCTGCACCCAATCCTGTCTCCTTCCCATCACTTCCTCTCCCAAAAGAGCCCACGGAGACACTAGAGCGGGGCTCTCTTCTCCGCGGGCCCCTCCATCGGGACACACTTACAGTGACACCAGTCAATTTAGAGTAAAAGGTCATTTATTTAGGACAGGATTTTACCAAAATACAACATATAACTTTTCAACATCTCCCCAAACCTTAAAGAAACCCAACTTTTCAATATTTCCTTGCTCATCTTGTCTCTTCAAATCCCTTCTTCGTTTCCCCTCCCCTGGACACTCCCCTATTCCTTTCATGCCCTACTTCCTTCGTGCACCCCCCCCCCACTCTGCTCCTTCTCCTCCTTGTTTTTCCCCTTGGAAGGGTGGTCAAGCCCGCATCTGGCTCTCCACCCTCCCCCACCTACTGCCAACCAGCAAAACCGACTAGGCGTTTTGATGCCCCACCTTGGGCACGAAACATTTACTTGTCCAGTTTTTTGTTTTTAAAAAAAAACATTTATGCCTGTTCTCTAACCCACAACTTTTCTCCCCATAACTCTTCTAACAGCAATCTCAAATCTGTTAAATAATACGCATTACCCAACTGCGACAGGTGCACTCCGTCCGCTCTGAACAGTGCCCCCTCTTGTTCTTTTATGTCCTCGTGCTTCAGGACCTTAATCCCCTGTGCCCAGCAAAATACCCTCATTGCCCTGTTCAATTTATTCCGAGCCCGTTCCACTGCTGCATGTTTTACCGCCCCTCTCCAGACTCTCCTGGGCACAAATTCCGTCCACACCAAACATGTACCCTGTAGATTTTGTTTTAGCAGCTCCAGATCCCTCTGCATATGTTGTATTAGCGTCAGCCCTGATAACTTCACCATGTCATTTTCCCCTAGGTGAATCAGCAGCAAATCCGGGCACCCCCATACTGGCAAGTTAGCAGTGATTAATGGAAGCAAACTGCCCCACCTTATGCCGCTTTTTCCCCACCATATGACTTCATGGCGACTGCTGGGGAGTCCCAGTGCTCTACCGTAAATTTGCTTCTCCGCAAACTTCGCCGCCCAGTGCATGAAGGAATGGCCGACCAGATATGTCACCGTCTTGCCTTTCTGTGGCCCAGACACACATCCTGTAAAGAAAAAAACACTGTAAAGGCTGTTCCAAAACCACCATACTCTCCCTTAGTGTCCTTCAACTTCCATCCCGCCCCTTATTCCTGCACCACCTCACGGCCTCACATAGCGCTCGCAGCATCTAGATTTCCATCTGCCTATGGCCTTTTTTCTGGTCCAATCCCACCCCAAAAGCGCTGCCTCTGTAGCTGCCCCAATTCTAAAGGAATGCGTACCAAAATCCATCGGTCTTCGACCTATCCTTCTCAGCGCCATCCTCAACACCTGCAAGAGCTGGTACCTCGTAAGCTTTGTACCCTCCTTGTGTACAAACACTCCATTCTCCCCTGCCCCGCTTAACCTTTTTTTGAACGCCATCCATTCTCTCACTGGGCATGCTGCTACATTCCCCCCCTTGTCCAGCCATACCATTTTCCTTTCCCCAACTGATCAGTCTTTGATCGCCTAAGCCAAATTCCCAGCCTATCCCCATGCATGCAAACCTCCCTGACCTTGACCCCTACTTTCTTACTTACCCCCAACAATTTGGCAGAATTCCACAAAAAACATCCACACCATACAGAGGCGGAACAATGCCAACTCATACTCATCCCTACAGCACACTGGCAACACATGCAAGAGTTCCAGAAGTAATTCAAAAGTGATATGCTCCCTGGCTGCTTTACCCAACTCGGTCCTAACCCTACCCCAACCTTTTAAAATTTTTCTCAACAAATCGTTACGCGCTGGATCAATACCAAAGAAAAGTTTTCTGTAAAAGGAAACCCCTGCCAATTTACTTCCAATTGTCGCCGGGGATAAGCCCTCCTTAATCAGAAAAAGCAAGAAGCGCAACGCGCATGCCTCAAGATCCTGCGGTCCTTGTGACCAAAATTCACCTACACACAACTCAAAATATTGAAACTCCAACCATGCAAGCCTGTAAGACCGCCTTGTAGATACCGCTATGGACATCTCCACCAGCCCCGTTATCATCATGCCCCCCACTCCCAAATGCCTGCCGGGACCGCAGTCTTGCTCCATTCCGCTCTTGGGGCCAATTCGCGAAAACGCTGCCACTGTGAACGAGACAGGGAATCTGCAATCTCGTTATATGTCTCGGGTATGTGTGCTGCTTTAAAAATAAAATTTTGTACGATAAACAACGCAGCATAAAATGACACAACAAGCGCAGTACCCTGAGATCCCTTGCTCTCTGTCTATTCATCAACTCCACCACTGTCATATTGTCCACCTGAAATAGTACTGTCCGGTTAGCTAACTCCTTCCCCCAGACCTCCAGCGCCACTAATAGTGGAAAAAACTCCAGAAAAGCAATACTCCTCCCTTGTTGCAACCATTGTTGGGGCCATTTCTCCGCGCACCACCTCCCCTCCCAAAACAGACCAAAACCAGAGGCCCCCGCTGCATCAGAAAAAATTTGAACTTGCCAAACTGTGTCAGAGTCATTGAATAACATGGATACTCCGTTAAAGTCTTTCAAGAATGCCTCCCAAACCTTGATGTCCTCTCTCACGGCCAACAAGACTCGTATCCTGTGATGCAGAAGCACAGCCCCTGACATGGCTAAACCGAGACGCCTACAAAAGGTCCTTCCACCCCTCACAACCCTGCAAGCAAAATTAAGGTAGCTCAGTAGCCTTTGTGCCATCCGCAGGTCTATCTTGCAAAGCACCCGCACACTGGCCAAAAATTCCAGCATCTCCCCCACCTTTTGTGCTGGCAATCTAGCCACTAGAGCGTTCGCGTCCAGCTCTATGCCCAAAAAAGTTAATGCCGACAGAGGTCCTTCGGTCTTTTCTGGTGCCAAAGGCACCCCTGTCCATTGAGCTAGGCCCTGAAAAACCTCCACCTTAGTGTCCTCTGGTGCGATGAAATCATTAATCGATGCCGCTTCCGGCCATGACAAATGGCGAATCAGCCGGAATTCCCCCTCTGTTTTTTTTGGCACGACCCCCGGAGGTGATATCATCAGTTGCATACTTGGCCAGTCATAAAAGGGGCCTACTATTCTCCCAAGCGAGACCTCTTTTGCCAGTTTGTCTCGCACGACTTGTGGCTGCTCTTTTGCGGATCGCAAATTCTCCGCCCATCTCCTACACTGAGGACCTTGATATCCCACCCGAAAACCTTCTCGAAAACCCCACTCCAGCTTCCTGGCCTTATCCTGATCAGGGTAAATACTCAACCAAGGCAGCAGAGTCTCTAGCCTAATTGGCGTATGACCCCGTTGGCCCAGCAGCGTTTTGCACGCCCCGTCCTCTGGCCGCCCTCCATTGTTCCGCTGAACTGGAGAGGGAAAAGCATTGCGTGACTGGATGACGACCCCCGCACTTGGAGCAGTCATGTTTGAAACAGCACTGTTGCCGTGAACAGAAGCCTTTGTTGAAATTCCAACAAGCCCCCGTGGTGGGCACTGGGGTCTTGTTACCCCCACCCTACCCTCCCTGGGTGGGACGAGACTGAAAAGGCTTATATACAACCAGCAAACCACTTGCTGTGTATGTGGACGCTGAGGATTGAGCCAATGCCATCCATTGCATCAATAGCTCAGGGTCTACATCCCCCCAAGGCTTGTCGGGATTAATGCTCACTCTGGCCCTAAATTCCTCGTCGTAACTAAGCCATGCGAAACCCCCAAAATGCATCTGTGCCTTCCGTATGATGTCCATATACTTGAAAAGCGCTATGGCTCTGTCCGGGTACTTTTCGCAATATATACTAGCAAAAATAAAAAAAGCTGACATCCAATTGTCCATCGTGATGGGTACCCTAGGCCTACGTGCTAACTCCCACTCTTCCTCCTTTGACCCTTCCTTTGCCTGGATGTCCCTGTGTAGTAATTTAAAGACATCTACATACTCATGTTTCCAAATTTTTGTTTTAGTCCTATCAGCCACGTGTGACCCCAGTGGCATGGCCAGGCCCATGTACGGGAGCCGTTTTCGATGTCCTCCCCCCTCCTTGTCTTCTGACCCTGCTACTTCCCCGACCTTTTGTGTGACCGTCTCTGTACCTGCCGTGGTAGGGACATCTTTTGCCTTAGCTGTGTCAACCTCCTTACTCGCCCCACCCACGGCCGGAACCAAAACTGACCCGTCACCCACACCAATGGAGTTTCGCGTGCATGCGGCCTTGCCAACCGTCCCATCGCCCCAAACTGACCACCAGCCCCCTTTACCTTTTTCCATGTTCCCGAATGGCCTCGCCGCCTTCCTCATCACAAGACTGTGCGCCGCCATGTGGTGCCCTCCAGATGGCCCCTCAGCTGCCCCGGCATCCTGTAAAACAAAAACAGAAGAAGAGGTTGCGCTGCTCTTCCGCCCTTGCCCCCCCCGTGACACCGCTCACCTCTTCCTCCCGAAGCTCTCCTTCTTCCCATTCATCCCCTTCCTCCTCATAATCAAGTTCAATCTCCTCATCTCCCTCCCAATCACATCTATTCGAGCCAAAGCCCTTGGGTTTCGCTGCGATCTCAGCTGTAGATTCCTGACCCTCATGGCGCCAACCATCTGTGTGGTGCCCACGATCCCACGGTGTAGAGAAGGCCGCCGAAGACCCCTCTATAGCTTCCGACCAACGTGATGGGGCCGTGTTGCGCCCCATTGGCATCAGTTTCTTCCTGCCCGCCTCAACTGCTGGCATTGATCTGCTTCTTCCCCCGTGGCCGTGTACGCCACTGGGGCTTCCCGTGCTGGCCGCACCTCCGGCTGCAAAAGCCTCCTGACCCCTCCCTGTGTCTACCTGCGGTACCCAAGCCCAACTCCCAGCTCCTGAGCTGGATGGCGGCAGCCCCCTGGCGTCACCAGGCTCCCGAAGCCTTTTATTTATCTCACCAATGGCCCCGTGTTCCTCCCGGTCCCTACACAATTGTGCCCACCTGGGTTCTGTTTCTGCGATGACCCTGTGTTGCTCCCTGATCCTAGCCTCAGGATCCCAGGCCTCTGCGGGATCCCAGCCTCCTAAAACCGTGGGGCCCATGGGAATGACGCCCGTTGTCCCCTCCGCCTCCTTTGCCTTGTGGGTCTTACCCAACCTGGGCACTGCTTTTGATTTGGACGCTCCCCCCCTACCCTTTGCTGCGTACTTCTCCTGTTTTTTGGCCGGGCCCGGGGCCCCCGGCGGGGGCGAGTCCCCCCTTTGGGCAAGGTAGTCCAATGGCACCCAAGCATTGCTGGGGCCCGGCAGGGGCTGCCCCTCTGCCTCTGTGTAAAATTCAGGGCCCACAGGCCCTCCCTGCACCATCTGCTCAACTTGGGGCCCTTCAGAGTCATTATTAAGGGCCCCGGCCCCTGGGATCACCTCAACTATTTGGCCCCCATCCCTCCCTCCCTCTGCCTGTAATTGGGGGTCTGGCGTGAATCGCGATCGCTCCCCTGGGGTGCTGACCAGTTCATGGCCCCCCCCTCCTCCCCGGCATCCGATGTTGGAGAATGGCAAGCGGCAATAGCAGCCGCTAACCGCCAACTACGCGAAGCGCGGCCTTCACCGCCTCGGCGTCATGGCTGGTTGCCATGGCGCCAACGTGGTAATAGCAGCTCAAGCCGCGTCTAATTCTCCTTCTCAGCAGCGAAGCTGGAAAGCTTTGCGGCCCTTTCCGCGTGCTGCGGCTTGCGCGCAGGCTTTAAACAATTAAGATTTTTTGAGAAAAAGAAACCTCCCGCAGTGGGGGCTTTTTAATGTTGTCCCCCGAGCCGCTGCCTTACCGCTACAGTATTTGTGGTGGCAGGACGCGTCTGCCACGCCACTTCGCTATCCCCTGCTGGCCGCACGGCCAAAAAAGGGGCTGCACCTTCGCAGGCCCTACTCGACCCAGGAAAGGACCAAATTCCGCCCTGTCCAACAGTCGGCGCGGAAAGAGGTTGTTCCTTTCCCCCACCCCCCTTTTAAACCCTTCCCTAACGCCCTCCCCCACTTACCTGCACCCAATCCTGTCTCCTTCCCGTCACTTCCTCTCCCGAAAGAGCCCGCGGAGACACTAGAGCGGAGCTCTCTGCTCCGCGGGCCCCTCTATTCCCCCTCTTTACATATTTTTTCTGCCTACAACCAGCAAGATGCCAATCCCCAGCATAAGCATTGTACCTTCTTTTTATCAACATACCCTACCTTGACACATATACCGATAAGGATTCCTCCCCAGCTCTCTCTTTCCACCAAGGTGTATCCGCCATCTGGAGTCGTAACCAGCCGGCATGCAACAATTAAGTAATCTCAGTTCTGAGCAATCTCCTTTAGGATGCCTTCATTTTTAGGTTGAGCGTTAGCGTTCGGCCTGCTGTATACTTTCAAGTATACTAAACAGTGAGTTCCAGCATTTTCATTTGTTAGTTGCAGTGTCCTGCAAAAATCCTTGCTTGCTAGTGGTCAGTTCAGCCTCTTTGTCCTGCCTTTATTCACTTTGGGAGTAGCACAAAGTACTGTGTAATTACGCTATGTTCTGTTTATCTCTTCTGTAAGGGACTTTTTTTTTGCATTTTCCTGTTTCACTTCAACACTGTGGGTGCTTGTTCAGTCTCTCCTTCCCACCAGCTCCCTTTGCAAACATAATAAAACAGAGGGGGATTTTTCCAAGACCAGCCTGCTCTCCCCTCACTGTTTTTTTATGTTGTGTGAACATGATTCCGTTTCTCGTCCATATTTTTAAAAGGACATGGTAAAACACGACCCATGTGTTTTTGCGAGTTAAGCTGTACAGCTTATTGTTTTCATCCCCGTGTGCACTGATCAGTGCAACGGGTCTCGCATTTGCTTGAGTTGGAGCTTTATCACTGTAAACTCCTAACTGTACTTTTCTTGCCACACAAATTAAAAGAAAAAAACGCAGCGCGATCGCTCTGGGGTTTTTTCATTTGTGTGGCAAGAAAAGTCCGGTTAGGTGTTTACAAAGCTAATAGCTCTAACTCGGGCAAATGCGAGACCAGTTAAATTGAAAATGCTTGTTCAGATTGTCAGAACCAATGGTTTCAAAAATACCGTTGAATGGGGCAGATTTAATACCCCCTAACGCCTCATTGCGGCAAATTAGCATTCTTTTTTTTCAGGCTAATGTGGCCCAATGCGGACAAATTTGCCACACCAAGGTTACAAACTAGCTCAATGCATGCAATGTGCCTTTGTAACCCTTTGTAGTACACTATGCGTGCGCCAGGCATAATGTATGGAAAGGGGGCATTCCCCCGTAGGGGGGCTGAAAAAATGGCACAAAGAAATCTAAGAGATTTCTCAGCGTCATTTTTTTGGGACTTTTAGTGCCAGCTCAGAGCAGACGTTAAAAGGAGGCACACAGTTGTTTACAATGGCCTTTGCAGGATTAGTGTCAACATTTGGTATGCCAATCCCGAACTTCGTTAAAACTTTTGACACTAGTTTCCTAACTACCGCCATTGTGCGCTGTATCTTAGATACGGCGCACACATAGTGGCATTAGGGGGACGCTAAGGGGCACAAGAAAAGTGGCGTTGCACCCGGTGCAGCGCCACTTTTCTTAAATCTGTTTTTCGTATTAGCAGGAGAACGTCCAGGATTGGTGAAACAACTGCAGATTATGTTTCAAAATAAGAGGCTGAAATTCATTTCTTGTTGTGTGGATTTTAAAGAATACTCCTCTCCCAGCATATCATCACTTCCTCGAAATTAATTTTTTTGTTTCACAATTGTTTATTTGGAAAAATCACAAATGACAGAATATGACAGAGGTAGGAAAAAGGACATTCGGTGCAGCCTTTGAAAAAAGAATACATCAACAACATTGTACATACATGGTACTGAAGTAAACAGATATTACTCCTAACCTTCTATACAGTGAGAGGACAGGGATCCCCTTCACAACGTGAGGGCCAGGAGGGCATTTACTAGCAGGAGGAAAGTCATTTGGGGTGGAGGGGGCGATATAGCTCCTGGCCAAACAGATGGCGCGAGTGTTCAGAAGAGGCCATGCCCTGCCAACACAGTGAAGCATAGCGGCAGTGGAGGTCGAGAGACCAAAGCCTCATCTGTGTTCCAAATAGGTCACCCCTATTGATGAGGGTGTGAGAGGGTATTTGGGAGGGGAAGGTAAGGTAGTGATAGTGGTGTGAGAAAGAAAAGGTCATTAGGGAAAACTGTATATTACAGAATCTCACTGTAAAGGATGTGGAGCCCTTGCGGCATAGGGATAACATGGACGAGTTGGGGAGATGGGATAGGGTTGCAATAGCAGAGACTGGGGGAAAATGAAGGATAGGACGTGGGACAGAGGAAAACAAAGACAGAATAGTGAGGAAGAAAGGTGGGTCGGTACGTGGATAGCATTGAGAGGGATGGGGACTAATGTAAGTTAAGGAAACTGACAATGAGGGGGACGGTAGGTGCCTATGCATGTGTGCATGACTGAGGGGGGAGACAAAGGAAGGGATGGATGAGGGCAGAAGGAGGCCCTTGAGGAGGTTGTAAAGGTGGGTAATGGTATGGGGGCTGATGTTTCACTGGGGATCTACTTCAACCTGTAGAAAAGGGGCCCATGGAGGTGTAAATATGTCCGCTTGGTCCTGCAGATTGTAAATGACACATTCATACGGCACTGTTTGATACACTGCCAGCAACCATTCCTCATGCGTGGGTAGTACAGGGGATCGCCACTGTCTAAGAATACAGAGTTTGGCCGTGGCAAGTGCTGTGTCACAACGATCATCCCACCACATTCAAAGAGGGCATAACTGATGGACAATCACACAGGATATGCAGGAGATCACAGTGAGTGTGAGGGCAACACCAACATGGTGCATGAGAAAGGAGACCCACCATCTTAAGTTTAACAGGCATCCAATATCAATTGTGGAGCGCTTTAAATAGACAGAATTTCATCTGGGCTTCCTGTGCTCCACAGTAGTTGGCTTCTATAAGGTCTGTCCATATTTCCTGGCCAAATTCGATTTGTAGCTTTAGTTGCCAGGAGGTTCTGAAGTTGTGGAGAAGAGGTAAGGAGTACAGTTGGCAGATCAAAACGGTGTGTATGCCAGACATCATGACACAAAAGTTTCCCAAGGTCCTAAGGTAGGAGGTCATCTGTGAAGAAAGCATGGACCAAGGCCTTGGTCCCAAGCTACAGGTGAGACAGTGTTGGAGCTGAGTATATCTCCAGGCTTGATGGGCGGGGAGATTAAATTCCTCTCGAAAAATGGCACAGAACATCCAATTTCCATCGGTCAGGACCTGGCCCAGGTGGGTGATGCCAGCCACATTCCATACACTCCAGTCAAGCATCTTCCCCCAACCCTTACCTTGGTGTTACCCCACAACGGGGCATATTCATGGAGATGACCATCTATTCCGAGTAGTTTGTGAACACGTTTCTAAGATTGTATCAGAGCTTGGAGTATGGGATTGCTGAGTCACCCCAGCGGACAGTTTAGAAAGGCTGGTTTCATTTTTTTATAAGCTATTTGCGAGAGTGCATTCATCTCTAATGAGGGCAAACCCAATCAACCACAGGAGTTGGCAGGCCAATAATTTTGCTTCGGTAAGGCAAAGGCAAGAAGACCCCCAGACAAAGGAGCATATGATTTTGTCTACGGAGCGCAAGAGAGGGAGGGGGTCAGTAAGGGAAGCATACCCAAGACATAGGTAAAGCAAGGTAGCATCACAATGCGTACTGCCTGAGCCCTCCCCCAAAGGGAAAGGCTGAGGTGAGACCATTTGGCAAAAATCTAAGCGTGTGCACACTAGCAGCGGGTCAAGATTGTCTATAATCATATGATCCAGGCCAAAGAAATGACACTAATGTGGTGTTGGAATGGCGTTTCGGTCTCTTAAATATGCCCCAGTATACATTGTCAACAACAAAAAATGACTAGATCCTGGGCCACATAACAATTCACAGCTATCCCAAACCACTCTATAGGGCCCATCTTTTCCCTCACCCTGCCATATTCCAACATCCCTGGCTCGGGGAGCACTGCAGTGGTGGAGGGTAATGCTCTTTCTTACAGAGGTGTGGAGGAACAAAACAGAATACCCCCTGGCGCCTTGGAGAGGAGACGTAGCAGACTTAAAAAGTCAAAAGTTCCCAAGCGTAAGCAACACATGGCTGCCCTGTGCCACTCTGTGCAGTACATAGAGCAAAAGACCAAAGAACCAGAGCCTCAGCCCAGATCCCATTGGAGCTTGCCCCCCCCCCACCATGGGGGCTGCGGGGCTATTGTTACACCAGTGACAGCATAACCAGAAGCAAGCAAGATTCTCACAAATGCTTGCATTATAAATAATACAAAATCATGCTAAATGGAAAATATTTACACTTTACTGCATATTAACTAGGAGAACCTAGTGAAAGCTTGACAAGCAATATAGTGAAACAGATAACTTCACTAGAACTGTCAGAAGCCATTGGTAACATGCTACAACGCAGCAAAATAAACTCATCTTTACATATCCCTCTTGGGAAGATGTGGCCTAAGGACCAGAGCTGCCCACTTTGGAACTGGGGAACCAGGATTGAATCCCGGGGGCAGATTTACTAAACTGTCAGGGAACGCAGCAGCCAAAAATGTTGTATTGTGCTGCATTGCCTGACATGGTGGGAGCAGGAGAGCACCATATCTACAGAGAGCAGGCTTAGCGCCATTATTTAATGCCTGGGTCAGGGCAGGCGTTAGGGAACCTGTGGAACCATTTCCATAGTCAAAATCCATGGAAAGACCCCACAGGTGCCTACCCCAAGCCCCAGGAACACCTGCATCCACACCAGAGGGACACCAGATGATGGGGAGACCCCATTCCAGGTAAGTAGAGTTAGTAGAGGTAAATATTATAAAAATAATTTTAAAGTGCCAATGAGGGCCCTGAAATGGGCCCCCTCTACATGGCACTTGATGCAATGGCCATGCCCAGGGGAACCTCGTCCCCTGTCCTAGCCATTGGGGTGGTGGGCATGACTGCTGTCTTTTATAAGAAAGGAGTCATGTGGTATGGATGCTTTTGCATGAGGAAATGATGCTCGGCTGGTTAAAGGCCTTTTGTTTGCCTCTAACCAGCCTTGCATCATTTTTGGTGCAAAACTCCCTACCCCTATACCGCAACCCCCACCCGGCTAAAGTCATTTTCCCAGACGCTAGCCCACCTTTTGCACCAGCTTGCTGTATTCCATAAATCTGGCACCCCGCTGGCGCTCTGTGTGCTGCACAGTGGAGGATGCAGGTAAAGTATGAAAAGAAAGGAGAAATTACAATATTTTACCTTTAAACACCTGGGGCCTTATTTATACTTTTTGGTGCAAAACTGCACTAAGGCAGTTTTGCCCCAAAAAGTTTTGCACCGGCTTGCATCATTTTTTAGCACCAGCTGGGCACCATATTTATGGAATGGTGCAAGTCGGTGCAAAGGGAAGGCTAGCTTAAAAACAAATGACACTAGGCAGTTTTGAGTCAAAATAAATGATTCTGACCAGATTAGCATCATTTTTTGACGCTAAGGGGCATATTTATACTTTGCACTGAATTAGCTTAATTGTTTTTAACTCTAATTCAGTGCAAAACTAACTCCATATTTATACTTTGGTGCTAGACCCGTCTAGCACCAAATTTATGGAGTTAAAGTCATTTTTTGGAAGTGGAAACCTACCTTGCCTTAATGAGATGCAAGGTAGGCGTTCCTGTGCAAAAAAATGACTCTATGGCCTTAACACCATATTTATACTCCCATGTAAAAATGGTGCAAGGGAGGGAGGAGGGGTCAAAAAATGGGGCAAAGCTTGCTTTGCCCCATTTTTTAAGACGTGGGTCAGGGCAGGTGTTAGGGGACCTGTGGCCCTATTTCCATGGTGGAACACCATGGAATAAGCCCAGACGTGCCCTCCCTAGGCCCTAGGGGCACCCCCACCCACACTAGAGGGACTGCGAGGATGGGGGACCCCATCCCAGGTAAGTACAGGTAAGTGCATTATATTTTTTAAAGTGCCAAAGGGGGCCCTGAAATGGGTCCCCATACATGGCACAGGGTGCAATGGCCATGCCCAGGGGACCCCTGTCCTCTGTGCTGGCCACTGGGGTGGTGGGCATGACTCCTGCCTTTTCTAAGGCAGGAGTCATGTGGCATGGTAGGTTTAGCACCATAAAATGACGCTAATCTGGTTAGAGTCATTTTTTTTTACTCTAACCTGCCTAAAGCCATTTTTTGGTGCTAAACCCTCTTCTTCTATACTGCCAGTCCCACCCGACTAAAGTATTTTTTTTTAACTCTAGCCTACCCTTTGCACCGGCTTGCACCATTCCATAAATATGGTGCCCGGCTGGTGCACAGAAATGGTGCAAGCCGGTGCTAAACTTTTTGCTGCAAAACTGAGTTAGTGCAGTTTTGCAGCAAAAAGTATAAATAAGGGCCGATATTTTCTAAGTTTGCGCCACTTTTGTGTCATAAAATGACGTTAATGTGGTGCAAAAAAAGTTTAAATCAGGGCCTTGGTGCTAGATGGGTCTAGCAGCAAAGTATAAATATGGAGTTAGTTTTGCACCGAATTAGAGTAAAAAAAAATGACATTAATTCGATGCAAACAGAGTATAAATATGCCGCAGAGTATAAATATGCCCCTAAATGTGGCGTTAAGGCCATAGAGTCATTTTTTGCACGGGAACGCCTACCTTGCATCTCATTAAGGCAAAGTAGGTCTCCACTTTCAAAAAATGACTTTAACTCCATAAATTTGGTGCTAGAGGGGTCTAGCACCAAAGTATAAATATGGAGTTAGTTTTGCACCGAATTAGAGTAAAAAAAAATGACACTAATTTGGTGCAAACAGAGTATAAATATGCCCCCTGGTTTAAAAAAACTGTATTTTGAGCCCAGGCACATTTGTGGTAGAAAGGGTTTTGAATAAAAAAAAGGGTAGGTAGTTTGATGGGAACGTCCATTTAATGTCTCCTTGACGCTAAGTAATGCAAAGCAGTGCTCTGCGCTGCTTTGCATTACCTTTAGTTAATTCCCAGTGAAAATAAGTTTTGCGCTGGAAAGTAAATAATAAAAAACACTTTCATGACACAAAACCAGTATGAAATTTAGTAAACCATCCCCACCCATGGGGTCTTCTCAAAATCCTGTGATTCTGGGCAAATCATTTAAACTCCCCTTGCTACAAAAAAAAAAAAATCTGACCTTCTGTAATGTAATCTGGTGGTCATGCAAAGAGCTCCAGTGCTTTTGAGCTGAGTTTCCACTATATCAAACTGCAGAAAAAAACTGTACTTTGGGTCACAGGTGAATAAAACACAATAAGCACCTGTTCCATAATTTCCTGGAGAAGCAAAAATGAGGGAGTTGATTGTGACATCCATCAATATGATTAGAAGAATGGGTATGTGCTTGTTCTTCTGCCTTGTTTCGCTACAGTACTGTAGTTTAGAAATGTTGTTAGAAAGAATGTTTATAACACTCAATAGTTTTACTAAATAGTCATGCAGCACAGTGCAGCAGCGAAAAATGCTGTGCTGCGTGGCAGGGAGAGAGCAGGAGAGCGCCATAGCTACAGAGATCTCCCCTCTCCCTAGTGCTGGTGCTGATTTTAGCTGCTGTGCACCACACACACACCTTTGCGCCATGGTGCAAGGTTGTGTGCATGAGCTTAGACTAGGATTTGTACTGGAAGGATACCTTTCCAGTACAAAATACTATGCTTAGGCACACTTTGAAACTTTTCCCACGTTGTACATGTGCTGCACAGTGCAGCATGCATGCAAATTTGGAAAAGAAAGGAGAAATGAAAAAAAATCTCCTGTTAATGCCTGCTTTCAAAAGGCGTTAACTTTTGGCACAAAACCCTGTCTACTAATGTTTGTATATAGGGTTTTGCATCAAAAGGCATGGGTGGTTGCATGGAAACACCCATGTACCAACCATGTAGTGCTTTGCGCTGCTTTGCGTCACTTTTAGGGCATTTTCCTGCGCAGAACAAGTTTTGCATTAGAAAATTGATTAGCTTCACATTTGTGATGCGAACTGAAAATGTTTGTAAACCCCCCTCAGTGATTTTCATATACTTACAGTCATTGCTTAACTTGTAAAAGAGAAAATAAATGTCACAGCCCTGACTTTTTGTTTGAAGCATGCCTATCGCTTTCACTCCTGGCACCATTCACTTTGACCATTGGTCCAGCCCCCTGCTTGATTGATGCCCAGCCCAATCTACATGCCCCTTCATTGGCTGCACTGGGCCCACTTGCTAACTCATGGTTTTCTGGGGTTGCTTTAATTCTCGTTCAATCTAGGCTGAACTGATTTTCTTTGGTGCATACATTGGTTGCTTGTGGCCAGAAAATACTGCACACTGCACCAGGCATTGTCATACAAATGGTAGGAGGGAAGTGCACGGTGAAATCAGCAAGTGGGAAGGCTGGAATGCATCGCAGAAACAATTGAAATACCTAAAAGTAAGTGCTGGTGCTCAACACTGGCAGCATCTGGCACTAATTAAGAATGTGTACAACTTGTAATGAATATTTTCATATAATCGGGTATACATATCCTGTTTGTATGACATACATGCTAATAGATCCTATTCAGGTGGGAGACTTCAGATTTTGAAGCTAAAAATGTCTTTTATGTCTTCTGCCTGAAATTGTCTGTGCTTAAATAGACATCAATGGGGGAATACATTCTCCCAGTAGTGTTTTTTCAAATCTCTCACTTTCTCCTTCTAAAATGTTGGCGTGTATGCTTTGAAAACCCCTCAAAAATTAGGTCTGGTTCAGGATTTTCAAAGCTGATAGCAAATGTCAGTTTAGTGGTCCTTGTGCCCCCACCATGCACAGTATTGTTATCAATTATGTCAATTGAACCTGACCCTTTCTTCAGGGTCATCCCCAAACTCTTTGCCTTTTTCTTCCACCTTTTTGCTGAAATTGCTTTGGTTGACCTTGGGTCTCTGTGCACTTTACAACTGCTAACCAGTGCTAAAGTGCTTCTTCTCTCTCCCTAAAACATAGTAGAATTGGCTTGTATCAGTTGACCTATTTAATTAATTTTTTGTCTCTAGTAAAGTGCACTACATGTGGCCAGGGCCTGTAAATTAAAAGCTATTAGTGGGCCTGCAGCACTGATTGTGCCACCTGCTTAAGTAGCCCTTTAAAACATGTCTCAGGCCTGCCAGTTCAGAGTCTATGTGTGTACTTTTAAACTGTCAAGTTGACATGGCAAAATAAACCTTTTACCAGGCTCAAAACTTCCTTTTCAATACATCTAAGTCATCTCTAGGGTATGCCATGGACAGCCACAGGGCAAGATGCAATGTATTTAAAAAGTAGGCCATGTACATTTTAGTTTTACATTTTTTGGTGGTTAAAAACTCTTAAACGTGTTTTTCAGCACTGCACGGCCTATCTCAATCATAGCTTAACATGGGAGTTGCCTTATTACATCTTTTTTTAAATCATAGTGTAGTCAGATTTTAAATTGCAATACTGAAAATGCCAATTCAAGAAAGTTGGCATTTTCTTGCATTGGCCATTTGGTCCCCGCAGCTTCTCTCTAGTCACATGACTGTGTGTAGTTGGCAGTTGGGCTTTGTATATTCCTCCTAGACAGTCACACACAATGGGAGCTTAGGTGTGACTTAATGAGCCATTCTGGGCAGTATGGGAGGGAGGACCTGAAAAAAGCCTCACATACACCTGAATAGGCTGTGTCCTGTCTACACCACAAAAGAGCTAAGAACCATGGATTTTCACCCCAGCCAGCTTGTAGCCAGGGCAGGGAGGAAGGAGTCCCCTTGCACTTCAAAGCCACTGTATACAGTAGAACTTTCTCCCACCTTCCAGAGTCAGGGCACCAAGGTTTAAGTACTGAACTTCAGACACCAGCACTTCAGTACTATTCTGGACCTATGGAAAGCCTGCCAGGAAGAAGGACTGCTGTGCTGCTATAAGGACCACCACTTTGCTGGACTGCTACTTTGCTGTGCTGATCTGCTACCCACTTGCCTGAGAGTGAGAGGGATTGGTCACACCTCACTCCAACCCAGAACCCAGAATGACTCCAAGGGCTACTTGGCTGGCCTCCTGATCTGAAGTCTCAGGGATATTAAAGACTTCCAACCACCCTGCTTCTGCACCTGAACTCATGAGCTTACTCTGCCAAGTGGCACACCTCAGTCTTAGACCCTCAGAAGTTGGCCTAAGGAGCTTCTTAGTGGTACCAATGCATCTTCTCTGCTGAGCGTTGCATCCCCGAGCAGAATCAATGCAGCTCCTTGGCTGAGCGACACATTCTCAGGCATAACTGATGCATTGTTGCTGCTGTGCTGGTTAGACCTGGCAATGAAGACATGCACCGCTGCGGCATCCCACATCTTGGGTTAGATGTATTGCCTTTGGTACAGCTGCTGCTCAATGCTTCCCCAGAGCTATTCTTCCAATCCTTCGATGGCAGCAACCTCGAAAATGATGCCTAAGCTCCAAATTACAGCTTCATCACTCATCGGAACCAATACATCACCTTGGCTGTGCCATGCATCCCAAACACCAGCCTTCACATCGCATGCCCCTTTGACAGGATCTCCGGCAAAGATGCAACAGGACCTCACACTGCAGCCTTTCCACATCTCTGAACCAATGATCCACATCAGCTGCAAGCTGCATCTTCACCTTGGATCCATGCAATGCTCCAAAACTAGGATTTAAGGTACTTTTGTTCAGCAGGCCTAACTGGGTTCCTGTAGCAGGCCAGCACTCCATCGCAGTCAGCTTGAACTTTTGACTTTGTCCCGGTCCAATGTGATCAGATATCTCCAGTTAAAGAGTGTCCTATGAAGTTTTTGAGGAAAAGGACCAGAGATCTGTCTCATCTACAGGTCTGGCTTAAGGCTCACCAGGAACTCTTTAGAGGGACTACTCAAAGTCACCATCTTGTAAAGTCTCAAAATGCTGGGCAGGATATTTGGAACTAGGGTGGAGTGATATTTAGTTATCTTAGTATTGATGCTTACTTCTGGAGCTTTCCAGCCCCACTTAAAACCTTCTGCACAAAGGATAAACAGAGAAAGAGAAGCATGATTTCACAGGGCCTTATGGAAGGTTGTAATCTTGATGGCTGGGCCCCTGAAGGATGAAATTGTACTGAATTGGATTTGGGGGGTAAGGGGTGGGGGGCTGTCACTAGAGTCAATCTAATGTCCACACCCTCTAATGGGGAGTAAAAGGGTGGGTTACACAAAGTCCTAGAGGAGAGGGTTACAATGGAGCATCTGTGAACTGGTATTGTAGGTGGGTGTCTTCCTTTAGGAGAGTACCCTCTGAATCCTGCAGACACACAGGTGCCTGACCAAAAAGGCTGTGGGGGTGGGGTAGTTCGTACAGGGAGGGCACTGTGCTTAAGGGCTATAGGGTGAAGCTGAAGAGAACTGAAGATGAAGAGAGAACGAGGAGGTCAATTGGGCACCGGTCCTGGATGAGGAGTTAAAAAACAGGAGTTGAGCTCTGGTCAGAGGGAAAGCAGTGCAGAAATCAATCTCCAAGAGTCCAAAGATTTGAGAGACAAGGAGGCCTAAAAGATAACCCTGGTGGCTGAAATATGCAACCAGGGCAAAACCTAACTTTCTCCCATTCAAATCGGCTCAATTGTGTTTGGGCCCTTTCTTTATGGGTTTTGGAGGCCTGTCAGGTCAAAAAACATTAGTTCTTGGCACCTCCAGGGAGCCTTAGAATGTGTGATTTGTGTGATTGCCCTAGTGGACAAATCAGGACGAGTAGTGTCCCAAGCCCCATCATTTGGACTGTAGTGCAGATCCTCAGCAAAATAAGTAAAACCCGTTAGACTCCTTTGTCACTGAATTCATGACCCCAGCAGAGCTTAGCTTAATTGTAAGGCTTTCTATTCTTTGCACCTGGAGTGCAGGGACACCTTGTGGTCGGTTCCGTGGCTTTACTTTGTGGCCTGGAAATGTTATAAAAAAGATTCAATTACATGTTTATGATTTTTTTAAAATGCTTGAATGAAAATCGTTTGTGATAATTACTATTATTAAGCATTGAAATGTTTGTATTTAGAAAAAAAAATGATTGTAGTTCTAAGCATATCTTGTTCAAGTTCATAGTTAATTAAAATCGTTGCACCACCATTCAGAAAAACCTTGCAAAAAGAAACATTTAAAAGAGAAAAGATCATTGTACAAAGTGGCAATGTTCAAGTGCAAACCAGAGCTATTTTTGTAAAATGGAGACGATTTAAAGTGCATAGTGTACCAGGTTTGTCCATGTAACGATGACATAGGGCTTGCCTGAAACTAATCAGAGCTTATAAAGAAAAGGAAATACTGTCCAGAATTTGTGCATACAGAGATGTTATGGACGTACACTGACAAACATTTGCCACTGACATTTTGTACACCTCTTATGTAGCTAATCTTTTATTCAAAACTTACTTTTAAATAAGTGTTGGAAATAACTAATGGAACTTTGTAAAAATAGTTTAAAATATGTGATGCACCGGGTTTTCCCATGCAGTTGGAAGATACTGTTAATCTGAAGTTTTTCAGTTACCAAAAAAGCTGCAATGGAATCCAAATTCTATAGAGCAACTATAGCCTAATGTCTTTCACATTTTTAAGAAAGTGACAGTGCATTTTAGTTTTATACATACAGGAATCTTGTGCTGGGCTCTCCCTTGTCCCGGGATTATGAGCTGCTTGCAGTCTCAGTTAAACGTTTGATTTTGTATGATCTGTTTGCAGTCTCAGTTAAACTTTTGATTTTGTTAGGTATTCTTTTCAGATATCTTTTCAGTCTACTAATAAACTGTATATCTGGCGAGCTAAAGCAAGCTAAGATCTCTGGCCTACAGTGGTGTATTCCACTCTGGTTCCATACTGGTCTCACAATGGTTTTGCTGGCTTTTATGTTAGCTTCACATATGCAGATTTGATGGCTCATGGTCCCTGGAACTTTTCAGAGAAGCAGTCAACAGTCCTCTGTTGTACCAGTTTATTTCCACAGTGGTAAGTGTAAGAGCGATGGTAAGCAACTCAAGCAATATTTTAGAAACAATGTTTTAACCCTGGACTTTGATGGCTGTGCCCAGGTGTGGCTGAGGACTTAGCTTTTCATACAACGCCATACAAGCCAAGCATACTCTCTATGCAAATGTCTCATTTTCTTCCAGCAGCGAGTGACCCTTGACTCCCTTATTTACAATGGCCTTGACTAGGGAATAGTTAGAAAATGTCTCTCAGGCCTCGATTAGACCAAGATTCATTAGATAGCCAGTGAGATCATGTCTGACTGGGGAGTAGTTTCTAGCACAAATTTCTTCCCAGAGATGCCTGTTTAAGGTCTCACTTTTAGCTTACTTTAACTTGTAGCAGAACTTGATAAAAGCTCCTTGCCTACCTATCACTTGCTTTACTAGACCAAATTCCAGGTCCAGCTGGTCTGGACATGAGTGGGGCGAAAAGGAAAAAAACAACTTGAGAAGAATCTAATGATAGCTTTATCCAGGAAGACAGTGTTTCTTTCGCTTAGGACTTCACTTCCATGCTTAATGGTTGGAACTCATTTAGTTTAAGGTGAGTAAGTAGAGGATGCTAAGGCAGTTTTGGGAATTTAGGTGCATTAGGTCAAGATGTTGTTTAAAGGAGCCTGTCAGTTAGCGCAACCAAGTACTTGTATTCTGATAACACCTCTAGTTTTTCCTTTTCCATGTGCCACTGTTTGAGACACACTGATGGTTTCCCCGGAACACTATTTTGGACTTCTTCAAGTTAATTTCCATTGCATTTATGTTGGAATAAAAGGCTGTGGAATTCAAAAGCCTCTGGAGGCCAATTTGTTTTGCATCTTAAGAACACCAATTCGTCCACATCACTCATGCATGGCACAAACATGTAACCCTGTGTTTGGGGCATGCAAATTCACCTGGGTTAGGGTGGTAGGAAGATCCGCTAAATAGAGGTTGAAGAGAGCTGGAGTTAACACTCACCCCTGCCTTAATCCTTGATGAGTTGGAACAACCCTCAATAAATGAGAGCCATTGCCTAATTTAATCTTGACCCAAGTATTAGTATGTATGAGGATAAATTGAGTGATGAGTTTGAACTGTTCCAATTAGCTAGTTTACTCCCCAGCTTTTCTCTGTCCACGTGGTGAAAAGAAGCCTTGTAGTCTATGAAAGAAAGAAAAAGGGGCTGTTTGGTTGACTAGTTCTTGTCGAGCAGCAAGCATAAGGCCAGTAGGTTTGTTGTTGTTCCCACTCTTTTTGCCAACCCTCTTTGGTTGTATAGACTACGATTTATTTTTCCCCATGACTCTAACTCCTCAAAAAGGCAACTGGTGCAGTATCTGACTCACACCTCCTTTATAGGTTGAAGAAATTATGGATCCTTTCCATGAGAAGGGGGTGTGTTGGTGATGGTTATGCTCTTGTATTCTGACTCAAGGAAGTAGATTTATGAAAAGTGGTGCTGCACCTAGTGCAGCGGCACTTCTCTTGCACCCCATAGCACCCCCCCCCCAATGCCACCATGTTTACGGCGGATTTGAAATAATGCACACCATGGCAGTAGTTTGGGAACTACCGTCATAATTTTTTACACCAGTTCGGGGCTTTGCAGAATTAGCGTAAACAATTTTCATGGTAATCCTGCAAAGCAGCCAGGGGCACATTGAAACCAAAGGGATCCTCCTTTTAACTCCTTCTCCGAGCAGGTATTCAAAATCCCAGAAAAAATTACACAAAGAAATCTGTTAGATTTTGTTGCACCATTTTTATGGCCCTCTAATGCCACCATGGTGTGTGCTGTGTTTAAAATAAGGCACACCATGGCGGTAGTTAGGGAACAAGAGTCATAATTTTTTTAATTTGCGATTTGCAGAATTAGAGTAAAAAAAATTCACAATAATCCTGCAAAGCACCCAGAGGCCCATTGAAACCAACAGGAGCCTCCTTTTAACTCCTGCTCTGAGCAGGCATTCAAAATCCTGGAAACAATTACACCAAGAAATCTCTTAGATTTCTTTGGTCATTTTTATGGCCCCCCTAATGTGGGAATGCCCCCTTTGCATATATTATGCCTGGTGCCGGCATAATGTAGTTCAAAGGTTTGTAAATATGGCGCAGCGTTTTTGGTGTATTTTTGTGTTCTAATGCCACATTAGCATCAATAAAATGACGCTAATGCAGTGTTAGAATGGCGCTAGCGGCTCTTAAATATGTTCCATGGTGTCTTGTAGAGAATGATTTGTCTTCTTTGAAGATGGCTGATAGAACGCCATTTGGGCCTGGCGCTCCTTCTCATCGGCTTTTCAAGATTTGACGCGTGATCACTGCTGCCCGAATACTAAGAGGGCTAAAGGACAGAGTTCCATTCATGATGTCTTGAGATTCGGGGTTGGGCCAAAATTCACTGTTTCAAGACATTCCCTGAGACAGTGCGTACCACGGGTAGCCAAAATGCTTCGAGGGGAACTCATACCTCCTCTCCTCTTGAATGTTGACTGTGGCCTTCATTTTAGACAAGTCATTTCGGTATTTATGGTTTCCCAGCATTTATCATGCTTGTTAGTGTTAAAGTTGTGTAAGAGTTTGGCGTTTAAGTTGCTGTGGGCCTCTTTTTTAAGTCCTATAAATACTTTCTGTAGGTAGACTTTAATTTTATCAGCCTGGCTTTCAGCATGTCATTATTAGACGTTTTTTGGTAGGTGAGGAGAGTTTGGTTTACACTTTGTTTTAGTTCTTTAGTTTTCTGTTGGATATCAACTAAGCAGCTCTAAAGGGCATATTTATACTCTGCTTGCGCCGGATTTGCGCAATTGTTTTTAAACAAATTTGGCGCAGACCTAGCACCACATCTATACTTTGACACCCGACCCCGCGAACGTCAAAATTTCACTGTGTGCGTCATTTTCTGGATGCGTGAATCCGCCTTGCGTTAATGACATGTAAGGTAGGTGTTCCCGTCCAAAAAGTGACTTAAACACCTGTGCGCCATATTTATCCAACCGCGCAAAAATTTTGCACGGCTGGGAGGCGGAGTTGGAAAATGGCGCACAGCGTGATTTGCATAAAAATATTACGATGGGTCAGGGCATGCGTTAACATAGGGCATACACACCAGTACTTTAGGAAAACACACAGAAGCAACATCAGAACTCCAAAAGGAAGACATGGAGGTGCTATTCATCCAGTATGCATGAAGACGGAGAGCACAGGACCAACACCAGCAGCTTCCACAACACCAACAGGGACCCCAAAGGCAACGCAGAAGGCAGGAGAGGATATTCAGGACCAGGACAACCCTTCAGGGCCTCAGGGAACATGACATCATCCAGAGGTACAGAGTAAACTGGCATGCCATACAGCAGCTGCTGCGCAATATTGAGCCACAGTTGTCACCCAGCTTGCAGACACCCCACATCATTCCACCAGAGACCAAGCTCCTAGGTGTCCTCCACATGTTGGCAAGTGCCTCTTTTCAAACCACAGGTGCCCTGGATGTCGGGATCTCACAGTCCTCATTCCCTGCCTTCCTACCCAAGGTACTGGATGCCATCATCTCCCTCACACCCTACCACATCAGCTTCCCCGACACACAGCTGAAGTAGCAGGAGACCAAACAGGGCTTCTACCAAATCAACACCTTCCCACACGTGCTTGGTGCCATTGACTGCACACATGTACAAATTGTGCCACCTGCTGCAACCGTGCATCTATACCACAGCAGGAAGCACATACACTCCATAAATGTGCAGGCCATTGTGGATCACTGGGGATTGATCACCAACATCGTGGCAAAGTATCCTGGGAGTGTACATGATTAATTCATCTTCCGCCACTGCACCATCAATCAACACTTACAGGATAGAGGATATGGATATGGCCTACTTGTTGGTAAGTACAGAAACTCAGCAATTTACCCACAGCACAGCAACCCTGTAGGACATACAACACATACACCACTACATGGACTCATGGCCAGGAAGACACTGAGGTTCTGACACTGCTAGTCAGGTTTGATATCCTGACCCAATGGGATACACACCTCTGGACAAATGACAGATGCAAATAACCACATATGCCACTCCAGAGCCACAAGGGACCAATTTGAAACCACACAGTGACAATGACATGGCCTTAACTGGCAGTACAACTTGAAAGATGAATTTTACAACATCACATCAATAACACTCAATCACACTCACTTCCAACCAATATGTACTGTGTAAGGGGTGTGTAATGTGGTTTGCTGCATCGCAGACACCATAAGAAACATAGCATGATGATGATGACTCTAATGAAGGTGACATGGAATCATTGAGGCAGTACCAACATCCTACATCACTCCTGGGGTGACATTGCCCGCTACCAATAAGGAAGTGGACTGTGCTATGAACACATAATGATGTGACATTGTTTCAGGGTGCACATTGTGTCACATACGGAATGAGACAATTACTCAGATACACAAAAGATGTACAGGCATATGGACCTTCTGACACTTAAACCTTCACCCCACAACCAAGTTAGCCAGCTCACCTGGACCAGGTTCACAACTTGGTGAGGGCACAAAAATAGGTTAGCATAGAACTTGTCACACAGGGGATATTTGTGCATTGTCAATTGTCAACACTTCAGTGCTGCTAACGTATGGAGATGTGTTGTACATTGTCATCTAGCCACATCAAATGGCCTCACTGTTGTGTTTCACATGCTATTACATATGTTGAATTGGATGGGATGTTCAGGCCACATAGTGCAACCGTTTTACCACCACAGTGGAATCAATTCTTTGTGTGGAAGTATCATGTCACCTCTAGTGAAGACACATGGACACTTCTTTCATATGACAAAATACATAGAAGATACACAATGTACTGCAAGTTTACAAATATACTGCTGATATCTGGGCAAGCAGCCAAACACCAGTTCAGATAAAGCAACGACCCAATGCTGACAGAACATCATAAAAGCCGAGGATCCCACAAAATAACACAAACACAGATGAGTCACAGACAACACAAGATAACAACTGCCGTGCAAAGTGATAATCAAGGTGCAAGCAACATCCAAATATTTACACCCATTTTCTCTTTCAGCTGATCAGGGGTATTGCATCCAGCCATGTATCATGACCCCAGTTGCAAACTCAAGCACTGCAGCAGAGCGTGCATATAATGAGGCACATCAGAGGACACACACCATAGTAAAGAGGACTTTTGGCATCCTGAAGTCAAGATTCAGTTGCCTGGACATCACCGGAGGCAGCCTCCTATACTCCCCTGAAATGGTGTGCAAGGTCATTTTGACTTGTGCCATCCTGCATAACATTTGTGTAAGGAGGAGCATTCCTCTCTATGAACCAGACCCACAAATGCCTGTAGAGGAGGAAGAGGAGGATGCTGTTCATCAACATGAGGGGACCATCCAAACACTTCAGCATGAATGATTCGGGGGCAACACATTGTACAAAACTTCTTTTAACTATAGCCTCCATCACCACTTTCTTACTATATGTCATTAAACACTTCACGCCATCACTCAATCATGCTCTGGGTAATTATTTATGCATCACACGATCCTTAGGGATCATAATCAGAGTTTAGCCTGATGGAGCATTGCAGAAATACAGATTAGGATACTGAAAAAGCAACATCGCATTTGATGGGTATGAATGTACAACCAACATCACACACAGTGGAAATGACATATGTCCAGTATATTTCACCTGTGAATGTCAACATCAGAGGGCTACATCTCTGAGACACATCCATGTTGCCAACATTGGCCATTACAGCACATGACACACAACCAAGACACCATCAATCATAAGGTTAAATAGTGTTTCATACATGAGGGAGTGGATGTGCTATTGCGTAGGTAACAGGAATGTATGACCACACCCTTGACAGCAGTAAGTGTGACATCAGCTATCTCTGCAAGGAGTATGTGTGACAAGAAGTCCATCTAAGCTGAAAATAGATATCACGAGTGCCCCAGGTATGACAAGCATTGCTTACAAGATATGCCCTGCGCATGCCATCCCAGGTAATAAGTCCTGCCACAGCCAAGTTTTCAGTCTCTCCCCACCCTTCTCTAGGGGGCCCAGTAAATGGACTATTTTTACCGTGATAACCTTCATTTACACACACCCAGACTCCCATTCTGACTCCTGTGTGCTTCCCTCTTTAGAATAGCATGCCATAGTCATAGTTAATCTGTCTGCATGGACTTCAGGTACGATAATGCACTGCCTGGTAGTCGATAGGGCCTGTAATCACCTGTCCATTGCTTCCCATGTGAAAGGTACTGGTGGCCCTTTGAACTTGATTCACACCTACAGGAGTTGTGAGAGACTGAAGCTGCACACACCTGTGAGCACTACCATGCAGATCAGCTATTTGAACCTGAACTGCCATTGCTTCTGCCTGGAACTGCTCAGTGACTGTTCTCTGTACTTCTGCCGCACTGTTGATCTTATCGACAATTTGTTGCTAAACTGCCACTCTCCTCCCAATTTGCAATTTAGAGGTGACAAAAAGTTGGTGCTGGTGTTCCGTCACCTATTTCACCAGTATTTCATGCTCCTCTGCACTGAACTGGCACTTCCTTTTCCTTTTCCCTCTCCTGGGTGTTGTGTGAGTCCTCCAGGCTGGTTCCTGGTCGGTTGTCATCTTCCTGGGGTCTCTCATAGCTTCTGGAATCCATTTTGGGGGTACTTTGCACATTTTGCGGTGTTTGTGCCGCTTTTTGACGCTATTGCGTCAAAAACTGGCGCTTATCCGGTTTTGCCACGTTAACGTCATTTTTCTTTACAATGTGGTGCATTGGTTTGAGTAAAAAGTCAAAGTATAAATTTGACGCCCGGGTGGCGCAATGAAATGGCGTTAACGTAACGCAGTTTTGAGTCAAAAACTATAAATATGGGCCTAAGTGTGTCACAAGTGCTTCTTTTAGTTCTTCTAGTTGTTCTGTAATTATCAACTAAGTCCAAATTAAATTGATCGCAGATTGTATGAGGGGCCTTTTTCTTTTCCAGGAGGGTTGCCAGTAAGCCTTTGGCTGTTTCATATAGGTTGTAGGTTTGTTTTGGTTGACCATTTCAGTCTCTTATTGTTGACTGTATAGCTGTTTTCTTGTTTTCTTGTATGGCATTTGTTGGTTTATGGTAATACAGGGAGAGAGCAAGGCATTACTCTTGGGTAAGTGGTCACTATCATCTCTTGGCGTGATTGAAAAACTTGAAACAAGGTGAATAGGTGGAGTCAACAGCAGTGTAAAGTCTAATGAGGAGTAGGACTTATAGTTTTGGTAGGTAAACAAAGGTGAAGAGTCAGTTGGAAAGTTTGTAGGCTCAAGAACTCTAATTCTTTGATGTGCTCTCTCCCCTTTTTGTCAAGCTTAAAAGCAGGGCTTTTAACTTGTTCTGAGACCATCCAAAATGCATTCTGAGCATAGAAGATCCTTGTTTTGAGATGTCTCCAGCAGGTTTATGTTGAAGTCTCCTGAGAGGATTATTTCTAATGGCTTTAGTCCTTCTGGAAGATCTGAAGTTTTCTTTATCGGGTGATCTATAGCTAACTGTTTGAAAAGCACTTTTGGAAGGGATGTATATGTTCACAAGTGCCAGATTAATTGTTAGTGAGCCTTGCTTCAAGGTGGTTAGAACAATTTGCAGTCTGCTCCATGCTGCTGATTTCATGGTATGTTTACCTTTTAGAGCTGTCTGTATAAGAATCACTAGGCCCTTGCCTTGGTAGCCGTAAGTGGCTGAGACTGAATAACTAAGGTAACCAGGAATCGTGGGCACATTTTCTACCCATGTCTCTTGTAACATGATATTCTGGAAGGAGAAGAGACATTTAAGAGTCTCCTTATCAGCTAATTTGCCTGGTAGGCCATTGATGTTCCATGAGCAGGTCCTGAGATTTGCAGCCTGTTCATTTTGTGTGGTAGTTGTGAAACCTATTTATGCTTGATCTTTTGGTTGGTTTAGGGCTCCTGGAATACAGCTCCAGTCACAAGCATGTGATAGCCCTCTGTTGATAGTTTGGTTCGGCAAGGGTATATGACAGTTGAGGGGAGTTTGAGATCTGCTCAGTGCTCCCCTCAGGATTGACATAGAGTGTTTGGACTGGCTGACCTAAGATTATTTTATCTTGTGGGTTGCTAAAAAAAGGGGATAAGCTTGTTCTTCCTCGGGTGTCACCAGTATTCCCCACTTTTTGAATATCTCTGCAAGTCTTAAAACCTGTCCTAGTGATGCAGCTATAAACTCAACCAAGATGATGTTGCTTTAGGTCAGATTCATAGTTACTAGGATTAGACTTAAGAAGCAGAGTATATTGTCTCAGATCAGTTGGTCAAAGTAGCCTCACGGCTTATAAACTGGGTACATCAGAATTGCTTGGCTATTCACGGTGCTAGGCGATGATATCCTGGTATCTATGGTGTTGTTATCAACTACTGTAGGCTGTTGAGGCTCTATCCCAGTGGGTAGCATTTTCACAGCTGATTGTCCTTTGAACCTGGTGATGACAGTTATTAGTTCAGGTTTGGATTTGTCCTGGAACCCTTTTTTCCTAGTGTTGAGTAGTTTGTGCCACTATTAGGCTAGGTGATTCATGCTGGCTTCTGCTGCTCTATTTGTAAATTTGGGTTGTGGTCTCTTGCCTCAGGTAGTATGCTCCTGATCTCTGGGAATTTGGTACCTTTTATGCAGCTGAACCTGCTAAGGAGGAGGCCTTCAGTTTGTGCTTCCTCTTGGTTGCCCAGTCTGAGAGCTTTTCCAACGTCTTTTTTTGCAATGACACCAACCAAAGGCATTATGGGGTCCAGGCTTCCTACTTGAGTTACAAGTTGGTGGCATGCTTTATAAGCTCCTTTTTCCTCAGCTTCTGTAGTTGTTCTGCCCAGGGGTTTCTGGTGCCATCTGCTTGGATTACCATATTTTCACACGGTCAGAGTTAAAGTTTTCTGTTTATATTTCCGGCACGTCTTTACTTCAGAAATTTGGGTTACTATTTTAATTGCTAAAAAAGGAGTACTTTTGCTCATGGCATTTTTTCTCTGCTTTGCACCAATTCTTCCTCTGTGGGCACTCTGATATATGGTCTGGGGCTGATTCTTTTGACAATCTTGCTTCTAGTTCCAGGGGTAACCCCAACTGTAGGAAGATAATTTGCTGAAGCATCCAAGATTTTCAAGGCTGTACTGTTTGTGGGTTCTACAGAACCTGATGGATTTCACATTCACAGCTGCCAGGCACACTCTTATTTGTCTTTTGTGTTGATGGTAAAGCAGCCCGTGTGGGACCTTTAGAAGATACGGGTCAATATCACTTCTGGTATACAACTGTGCGCCAGAGTTTCAGGTTTTGAAGCCATCTTAGGGACGTTAAGAATATATCAGAGTACTGCAGAGAGTGACTCCAATTTATTTAGGATAGGAGAGCAGTTGCAGAGGTCTACCAGTTGCATGATTTCAGCAGCTTTGTGAGCTTTAGTTATTAAACAATTTTGATTTGTTGTCTTTGTCTCAGTCACAGAAATGAAAAGTGCCCTGGTTTTCAATACCTTGATTTGGGTGTTCATTTTCATAGACTGATGATTGAAAGCTTCAAGTGTTGATTGCAGTGTACTTAGTAAGGCTGCCCAGACGTCAGTAGATACAATTGATTTTTCTGTGGCTGTGGTGCCGACATGGACCGGTTGTTGAGGCTCAGTTTGGGTAAGATTAATCTAACTGATCCCCAACATGTGTAGCTATCATTGCTTCCCATTCAAGTGAAGTAAGCAATGACAGGTCTTGTAAGGGTTTGGGGGCATATTATACTTTTTGGTGCAAAACTGCAATAACACAGTTTTGTACCAAAAAGTTTAGCACCGTCTTGCGCCATTCCTGAGCACCAGCCGGGTGCCATATTTATTTCACACATCTAAAAAATGGTACAAACAGACAGGTCTAACGTCAAAATATAAATATGGAGTTAGTTTTGTGCCAAATTTGCATTAAAAAAATGATGCAAATTTGGCGCAAATGGGGTATAAATATACCCCTTAGCCCCACATTTATACTTTTTCACGCAAAACTGCGCTAACTCAGTTTTGCGTGAAAAAGTGAACCACCGGCTAGCACCGTTCCAAGATGCCGGCCGGGCATCTTATTTATGGAATTCCACAATCCGGCACAAAGGGTGGGCTAACGTTATGAAAATAATGTTAGCCGGGTGGGGGTGACAGTATGGAAGAAGGGGTTTTGCACCAAAAAATGAAGCTAGGCTGGTTAGAGAAAAAAAATTACTCTAACCAGCCGTCCGGGCATCTTATTTATGGAATTCCACAATCCGGCACAAAGGGTGGGCTAACGTTATGAAAATAATGTTAGCCGGTGGGGGTGACAGTATGGAAGAAGGGGTTTTGCACCAAAAAATGAAGTTAAGCTGGTTAGAGAAAAAAAATTACTCTAACCAGCCTAGCTTTATTTCTTGACGCTAAACCTACCATACCACATGACTCCTGTCTTATAAAAGATAGAAGTCATGCCCACCACCCCAATGGCCAGAACATGGGGCAAGGGTCCCCTGGGCATGGCTATTGCACCCAGTGCCATGTATGGGGTCCCTATTCAGGTCCCTCAATGGCACTTTATAAACAAAATCAAAAATACTTACCTGGGATGGGGTCCCTATCCCCTGGTGTCCCTCTGGTGTGGATGGGAGTATCGCTGGGGCCTGTGGAGTGCACCTGTGGACTTATTCCATGGTGTTCCTCCATAGAAATAGGCCCACCGGTCCCCTAACGCCTGCTCTGACCAGGCGTTAAATAATGACGCTAAGCAAGCTTAGCACCAATTTTTTGCACAGAAGGATAAATAAGGCACCTGGGCCTTAGAGTCATTGTTTGCCCGGGACCACTGACACAAGGTGGGTTCACTCTAGCCCAAAATTACTTTAACTCCAATATTTTGGCCCAGGATTAGTCTAGCGTCAAAATAGAAATATGAATATGGAGTTAAGTTTGCGCTGAATTAGCGTAAAAGAAAATTACGCTAATTCAGCACAGAGTATAAATATATATATATATAGTCCCTAGGATGTATGACTTAGTTGGATTGCCCAAGTAGGTGCAGCTGGCAGTTGTCAGTGTGTTATGACCCTTGAAGATTGCTGCAATGTAGCTTGCCTCAACACTTTTATCTTTCTGAAAACCTGTCTTGCGACAAGCAATTACCGACCGTGCTGACAGGAAGGAATTTGTAGGGATGAAAGATGAACATTGAACCACTTCACTTTCCATGGTTTCCATTGCTTTAATTGTAAGGGAGAGGTCTCTGCTACCCTTATAATTGGGTGAGTCCGGTCGATCCGCTGCTGTCTCAGCATCTAAGTGAATTTGCTTGGAGAAAGTGAATACAGGATGAGTTATTTTACTCAATGTGCCCTTTTTCTTGGGCTCTGGAATGAGCTTTGCTGTGTTGTGGAGTCCTGTTTGAGGGTGGTTCCCCCATCGAGTTTTTGACATTGAAGAGTGCTCTCAAAAGCTTCCTGTTCTGCAGCTTCTTCAATTGAGAAGTTAGGTTTTGAACTCAAAGAGGGCGGACTCTAGTAAAGTTTATGAAAGGCCATAAGAAGCAATTTGTTTAATAATGGTTGGTTCCAGGGGTGATGATAACCCTGGAATGTGTACATTAGATGTAAAGATTGCAGCTGCTTGATCCATGATAAAAAAATAATGCCTGTGACTCTTAAGTTGATGCATTTTGGTTGTGTCTTTTTAGATAAGAGTTGTCCCCATTGCATCAAGAGGATTCAGTGGCATTGGTTCTGAGATTCTGAGATTAGCGATGCCTCCTTCTGGGCTTAGGTGCACCATTTTGCTAGTGGTATTGCTGGTAGCTTAACCAGTGTTTTTGATGGTAGTGTGAGACTCGTAATTTTCCTCCACGCTTACAAGAGCAGTGTTACTTTTGGCACGCATTGTCGCAAGAGGGACCCTCTTTCTAACAGACCACATTTTCAGCATATTCTGAAACCAGTACTAGGATGCTTGTTTCTGTTCCATGGAGGACCTGGCTTGGCAGTTCGGACTGGACTGTTCCCTTGTGGAACAGGGTCAAGACTGATTTGCATATGGCTGGGTCCAAACTGGGGTGGCATGGTGAGCAAAAGAATGATGGATTAAACCCAGATCTATGACTGGAGGTGACTGTTTGAAAAGTTTCAACACTCTGTCCATCATACTTTTGTGTTGCTAAAGTTGCCCTAAGTGGGAAGGGTATGTCCAGACGTGGGTCTCTTGCTCACTGTGCCTCTGGATTCAAGCTAGCCTAGCTGATGAAGGGTGATACCCTGGAACCTGTCCTAGGATGCTTGTTTCTGGTCCAGGGAGGACATGGCTTGGCATTCCGGACTGGAATGTTCCCATGCGGAACAGGGTCAAGATTGATTTGCATATGGCTGGGTCCAAACAGGGGTGGCATGGTGAGCAAAAGAACGATGGATTAAACCCAGATCTGTGACTGGGGGTGAGTGTCTGAAAAGTTTCAACACTCCGTCCATCATCCTTTTGTGTCTCTATCAAATAGGCAGATTGGAAACAGGACAGTTGAGTCCCAATGGCAAGATTCAGTTCCCAGTACCAGTGCAAAAGCAATGGTGAGAGATTTTTAAAAACCAAAGTCTGGGATCCATACAGGGTGGAGAGTTAATGCTGTTTTGGTCTTGTGAAATTGCTTTTGGGCCAGTGGGTTGCAAGTTTATAAGCAGCAAGCTGCAGGTTGCAGACTCTGGATAAGCACTGATTGAGGTTCAAGTTGAGCTGCCATAAGACCCTGATGAGGTCATGTTAGTTTGGATTAAGTTGAAAACCAGGATTGCCTGAAGCTGTTTGGAATTGCCAAGAGTTGACTTTTAGCACCCTGCATTGATGCTGGAGTAGAATAAGTGGAAAGAATCAGGCTAGCATGGAGTGTATTCGACATATGGCATATGGCAGAAATCAGTAGATTGCAGGAGAGCCAAGACACACTGGACTAATTCTGGTCATCTCTGCACCCTTCAGGGGTGAACCATAGTCTGCTAGAGCTGTTGCTCCCAAGTGTTTACCCAGGTACTTCAACTTAGGCTTATCAATGGCCAAGGGCTGGGACTGGGACCAGAGAGTTTCTGAAGATCTCCAGAGTTTGCAAAGTCAGAGGAGAAGTGGATGGCTTACACAGATGGGCAAATGGCTGACTGCTAGCGAGTTAATGAGTGGTGGCTAGCAGGCAGTGGGCTAGTAGGCTGACTGGTAGGAGAGTGCAGGAGAACACAGGAGACCAAGGAGTGACCAAAGCAGTTGCAGCAGTAGGTGATCAATTGTGCTATTGCAGTTTGTGGCCAGCCCTGCAGATGCCAGTGCCAATTACTTCAGCTGTGTATGTCAGAGGTTGGCTGCAGGGCCTAGATCTCTCCAGAGGCCTGACCACGTCCTATTGTGTGCCTTGGACTCACACAGGACAACCACTTTACCATGATGGGGGAGCTTCAAGGCAATTGCTGTCCCAGCTGTCTCCCTGGCTACCTTCAGAAGCTTCAGAAGCTGCAAATATGCAGCTCCCTGCGTTTGGGAGCAATCTTCATCTGTTTCCCCGTGGTCAAGCCCTATAAGTAATCAACCCAGCATAGCTGGCGTTGACTGCAGGGCCTGCCCAGGCCCTGCAGCCAAAGCCCCATTAATAAGTCACCCCTGTGCCATGCTTGGCCTTGGGATACAAAAGAAAAGGTGATAAGGTAGGAGTGTCCTAACTTCCTAGCCTTGGTGATGGGGCTCCCCTGAGATCCCCTCCAGTTCAAAAAAGCTTTCATTAAAACTTTTAGGCACACATTGTCTGCAAAGTTGTGCTTCATTTCAAGGAAAGCCCCTGGGTGGGCCAGTTCCAAGGGTTATAAACAACTGTATAAATTAAAAGAGAGGGCACATGGGGCTCCACTCCAAATGCTCTCTTGTACCCCCGGGGCCACCACCTCCCTGTAGCTTTATTAAAAAGGGGAGGGGGCCATGGGACCCCCCTCCATTGGGCTCAATGAGCCCCACGACCACCACCCCCCTGGGGCCAAACACCTAAATAAAATTGAGAAGGGGTGATTTTGGCTCTGGGGACCCCATTCCCCGTGGCCTTGCCACATCCTGTTGGGTTCCCTGGCCCCACCCAGGGCACCCACTTTACCATGATAGGGAACATGGGGGAAACCTGAAGGCCTCTATGGTTTTAGCTAGCTTTACTCATCCTGCAAGCAGGGAGCGGCTTTAAATAAATAGCAGCTTCCTACTTGCTGGAGCAATGTTTTCATCTCTTTCCCTGCACACACATTTGCATGCATGGAAACATATGAAAATTCAGCTCCCAGCAAGCTTGAAAACAAGATGGCAGAACCCAGGGACACTCTGGAGGAGCTCTGGGCACCACCCCTGGGATGGTGATGGACAGGGGAGTGGACACTCCCCTTTGCTCTGTCCAGTTTCGTGCCAGAGCAGGGACTGGGGATCCCTGAATTGGTGTAGACTGAATTATGCAAAGAGGGCACCATCTGTGCCCTTCAAAGCATTTCCAGTGGATCTGAGAGGATACCCCTTCCATGGCTGTAACACCTATTTCCAAAGGGAGAGGGTGTAACACCCCTCTCCTAAAGGAAATGCATTATTCTGCCTTCCTGAGATTGAGCTGCTCAAGCCCCAGGAGGGCAGAAACTTGTATGTGAGGTGGCAGCAGTTGGGGCTGCAGTGAAAACCGCAAAAGACTGGTATGACAGCACTGGTGGCCCATGTTGGAGACCCCAGGGTGCATTTTGTTAATGTTTATTTACTTATGCCAGATTTCTGTCGTGAACTGTGGTGTGAGAAGGTAGCCTCTTTCTAGCCTTGTTACCCCCACTTTTGGCCTGTTTGTGAGTGTATGTCAGGGTGTTTGTCACTGTTTTCACTGTCTCACTGGGATCCTGATAGCCAGGCCTCAGTGCTCATAGTGAAAACACTATGTTTTCAGTATGTTTGTTATGTGTCACTGGGATCCTGCTGGTCAGGACCCCAGTGCTCATAGGTTTGTGGCCTATATGTATGTGTCACTGGGACCCTGTCACACAGGGCCCCAGTGCTCATAGGTGTGCATGTATATGTTCCCTGTGTGGTGCCTAACTGTCTCACTGAGGCTCTGCTAACCAGAACCTCAGTGGTTATGCTCTCTCATTACTTTCAAATTGTCACTGACAGGCTAGTGACCATTTTTACCAATTTACATTGGCTTACTGGAACACCCTTATAATTCCCTAGTATATGGTACTGAGGTACCCAGGGTATTGGGGTTCCAGGAGATCCCTATGGGCTGCAGCATTTCTTTTGCCACCCATAGGGAGCTCTGACAATTCTTACACAGGCCTGCCACGGCAGCCTGAGTGAAATAACGTCCACGTTATTTCACAGCCATTTTACACTGCACTTAAGTAACTTATAAGTCACCTATATGTCTAACCTTTACCTGGTAAAGGTTAGGTGCAAAGTTACTTAGTGTGAGGGCACCCTGGCACTAGCCAACGTGCCCCCACATTGTTCAGAGCCAATTCCCTGAACTTTGTGAGTGCGGGGACACCATTACACGCGTGCACTACATATAGGTCACTACCTATATGTAGCTTCACCATGGTAACTCCGAATATGGCCATGTAACATGTCTATGATCATGGAATTGCCCCCTCTATACCATCCTGGCATAGTTGGCACAATCCCATGATCCCAGTGGTCTGTAGCACAGACCCTGGTACTGCCAAACTGCCCTTCCTGGGGTTTCACTGCAGCTGCTGCTGCTGCCAACCCCTCAGACAGGCAGCTGCCCTCCTGGGTCCAGCCAGGCCTGGCCCAGGATGGCAGAACAAAGAACTTCCTCTGAGAGAGGGTGTGACACCCTCTCCCTTTGGAAAATGGTGTGAAGGCAGGGGAGGAGTAGCCTCCCCCAGCCTCTGGAAATGCTTTGTTGGGCACAGAGGTGCCCAATTCTGCATAAGCCAGTCTACACCGGTTCAGGGACCCCTTAGCCCCTGCTCTGGTGCGAAACTGGACAAAGGAAAGGGGAGTGACCACTCCCCTGACCTGCACCTCCCCTGGGAGGTGTCCAGAGCTCCTCCAGTGTGCTCCAGACCTCTGCCATCTTGGAAACAGAGGTGCTGCTGGCACACTGGACTGCTCTGAGTGGCCAGTGCCACCAGGTGACGTCAGAGACTCCTGCTGATAGGCTCCTTCAGGTGTTAGTAGCCTTTCCTCTCTCCTAGGTAGCCAAACCCTCTTTTCTGGCTATTTAGGGTCTCTGTCTCTGGGGAAACTTTAGATAACGAATGCATGAGCTCAGCCGAGTTCCTCTGCATCTCCCTCTTCACCTTCTGATAAGGAATCGACCGCTGACCGCGCTGGAAGCCTGCAAACCTGCAACATAGTAGCAAAGACGACTACTGCAACTCTGTAACGCTGATCCTGCCGCCTTCTCGACTGTTTTCCTGCTTGTGCATGCTGTGGGGGTAGTCTGCCTCCTCTCTGCACCAGAAGCTCCGAAGAAATCTCCCGTGGGTCGACGGAATCTTCCCCCTGCAACCGCAGGCACCAAAAAGCTGCATCTCCGGTCCCTTGGGTCTCCTCTCAGCACGACGAGCGAGGTCCCTCGAATCCAGCGACACCGTCCAAGTGACCCCCACAGTCCAGTGACTCTTCAGCCCAAGTTTGGTGGAGGTAAGTCCTTGCCTCACCTCGCTGGGCTGCATTGCTGGGAACCGCGACTTTGCAAGCTTCTCCGGCCCCTGTGCACTTCCGGCGGAAATCCTTCGTGCACAGCCAAGCCTGGGTCCACGGCACTCTAACCTGCATTGCACGACTTTCTAAGTTGGTCTCCGGCGACGTGGGACTCCTTTGTGCAACTTCGGCGAGCACCGTTTCACGCATCCTTGTAGTGCCTGTTTCTGGCACTTCTCCGGGTGCTACCTGCTTCAGTGAGGGCTCTTTGTCTTGCTCGACGTCCCCTCTCTCTGCAGGTCCAATTTGCGACCTCCTGGTCCCTCCTGGGCCCCAGCAGCGTCCAAAAACGCCAAACGCACGATTTGCGTGTAGCAAGGCTTGTTGGCGTCCATCCGGCGGGAAAACACTTCTGCACGACTCTCCAAGGCGTGGGGGATCCATCCTCCAAAGGGGAAGTCTCTAGCCCTTGTCGTTCCTGCAGTATTCACAGTTCTTCAGCCTAGTAAGAGCTTCTTTGCACCAACCGCTGGCATTTCTTGGGCATCTGCCCATCTCCGAGCTGCTTGTGACTTTTGGACTTGGTCCCCTTGTTCCACAGGTACCTTCAGACAGGAATCCATCGTTGTTGCATTGCTGATTTGTGTTTTCCTTGCATTTTCCCTCTAACACGACTATTTTGTCCTTAGGGGAACTTTGGTGCACTTTGCACTCACTTTTCAGGGTCTTGGGGAGGGTTATTTTTCTAACTCTCACTATTTTCTAATAGTCCCAGCGACCCTCTACAAGGTCACATAGGTTTGGGGTCCATTCGTGGTTCACATTCCACTTTTGGAGTATATGGTTTGTGTTGCCCCTATCCATATGTTTCCCCATTGCATCCTATTGTAATTATACATTGTTTGCACTGTTTTCTAAGACTATACTGCATATTTTTGCTATTGTGTATATATATCTTGTGTATATTTCCTATCCTCTCACTGAGGGTACACTCTAAGATACTTTGGCATATTGTCATAAAAATAAAGTACCTTTATTTTTAGTATAACTGTGTATTGTGTTTTCTTATGATATTGTGCATATGACACTAAGTGGTACTGTAGTAGCTTCACACGTCTCCTAGTTCAGCCTGAGCTGCTTTGCTAAGCTACCATTATCTATCAGCCTAAGCTGCTAGACACCCTATACACTAATAAGGGATAACTGGGCCTGGTGCAAGGTGCAAGTACCCCTTGGTACTCACTACAAGCCAGTCCAGCCTCCTACATTGGTTGTGCAGTGGTGGGATAAGTGCTTTGAGACTACTTACCACTCTTGTCATTGTACTTTTCATAAGAGAAAAATATACAAAACAAGGTCAGTGTATATACACATAGCCAAAAAGTTTTGCATTTCCTCTTTTCACTCTTTTCTAAGTGCTGAAAAGTACTTCTAAACTTTCAAAAAGTTCTTAAAAGTTTAAAAAGTTTTTTTTCTGTCTTTCCAAAAAGTTCTGAAAACTTTTTTCTCTTTGTCTATCACTTTAACTCTCTCTAAAAATGTCTGGCACAGGCCAAAAAGTTGAACTGTCCAAACTTGCATATGATCACCTTAGCTGGAAAGGAGCAAGGAGTCTCTGCATAGAGAGAGGTTTGAGTGTAGGGAAGAATCCTTCCTTAGAACTGTTAATTAATATGCTTAGAGTACAGGATAAGGCCATAAGTGCCAAATCTGGTGAAAAAGTAGCTAATGGTTCTCAATCTGATCCAGGGACTCCCCCAGGAAAAGGTTCAGGAAAGAAACTTCTCAGCCTGCCCATTACTAGACAGTCTAGCATAGTTGGTACAGAGGTTGAATCACACCATACTGATGGTGTGCTCTCACATTATACTGGTAGCCAAGCTGTTAGGGTGCCCTCTGTAAGGGACAGGTCTCCTTCTGTTCATTCCCATCATACCTCTGTATCTAGAAATGTCCCTCCCACCCACCCTGATGACAGATTGTTAGAAAGGGAGCTCAATAGATTGAGAGTGGAACAAACCAGACTGAAGCTCAAGAAGCAACAGCTGGATTTGGATAGACAGTCTTTAGAAATAGAGAGGGAAAGACAGAAGTTGGGTTTAGAAACCCATGGTGGCAGCAGCAGTATTCCCCATAGTCATCCTGCAAAAGAGCATGATTCCAGGAATCTGCACAAGATAGTTCCCCCTTATAAGGAGGGGGATGACATTAACAAGTGGTTTGCTGCACTTGAGAGGGCCTGTGCTGTACAGGATGTCCCTCAAAGGCAGTGGGCTGCTATCCTATGGCTATCATTTAGTGGAAAAGGTAGGGATAGGCTCCTTACAGTGAAAGAAAATGATGCCAATAATTTCCAAGTTCTTAAGAATGCACTCCTGGATGGTTATGGCTTAACCACTGAACAATACAGGATAAAGTTCAGAGAGACCAAAAAGGAGTCTTCACAAGACTGGGTTGATTTCATTGACCATTCAGTGAAGGCCTTGGAGGGGTGGTTACATGGCAGTAAAGTTACTGATTATGAAAGCCTGTATAACACAATCCTGAGAGAGCATATACTTAATAATTGTGTGTCTGATTTGTTGCACCAGTACCTGGTAGACTCTGATCTGACCTCTCCCCAAGAATTGGGAAAGAAGGCAGACAAATGGGTCAGAACAAGGGTGAACAGAAAAGTTCATACAGGGGGTGACAAAGATGGCAATAAGAAGAAAGATGGTGAAAAATCTCAAGATAAGCATGGGGATAAGGGTAAAACCAAAGATCCCACTTCAAATCTTAAACACTCTTCAGAGGGTGGGGATAAAACAAATTCTTCCTCTTCTTCCCAACCTGCACACATTAAAAAGCCTTGGTGCTTTGTGTGTAAAAACAGAGGCCATAGGCCAGGGGATAAGTCCTGTCCAGGTAAACCCCCTGAGCCTACCACCACTAATACATCAAGCTCTAGTGCCCCTAGCAGTAGTGGTACTAGTGGTGGGACTGCTGGCAACAGTCAAGCAAAGGGTGTAGTTGGGTTCACTTATGGGTCCATAGTGGAAACTGATGTCATCAGTCCCAAGACAGTTTCTGTCACACCTAGTGGCATTGGCCTTGCCACACTGGCTGCTTGTCCCCTTACAATGGATAAGTACAGGCAGACAGTTTCAATAAATGGTGTTGAGGCCTTGGCCTACAGGGACACAGGTGCCAGTTTCACTTTGGTGACTGACAACCTAGTGCACCCTGATCAACACATCATTGGACAACAGTATAAGATTATTGATGTCCATAACTCCACTAAGTTTCTTCCCTTAGCTATAATTCAGTTTAGTTGGGGTGGAGTTACTGGCCCTAAGCAGGTGGTGGTATCGCCTAGCTTACCTGTAGACTGTCTCTTAGGTAATGACCTAGAGGCCTCAGGTTGGGCTGATGTAGAGTTTTATGCCCATGCAGCCATGCTGGGCATCCCTGAGGAATTGTTCCCTCTCATTTCAAGTGAAATGAAAAAGCAAAGGAGAGAAGGCCTGAAAACTCAGGATCCCTCTCCATCAACAGGTAAAAAGGGTATCACAGTATCCCCTAACCACCCTACCATTCAGGATACCATTCCGGTGGTGGGAGAAACCTCTCCTGGGGTGGCACCTGTTCCAAGGGAATCATCAGCTGGCAAAGCTGGACTCCCTGAGGTGGAAGTACCTCTCTGTGGGATAACTAACATTGGTGAGAAAAACAGCACCATTTTAGTTAACATGGAGCATCCCTCCAACCCTCCCAGAGAAACTTTAGTGCAGAAACCCTGCACTACCTCACAACACTTAGGACAGCATCCCTGCCCTAGTGTGGAGCTCATAGGACAGCATCCCTGCCCTGCTCCAACTCAAGAGAAACAGCATCCCTGTTCTCTCTTCCAGCCAGATGGACAAAGTTTTTGCCCAGCTATGGCTTTTCTGAGACAGCATCCCTGTCTGGCATTTCCATCACTACAAATAGGTTCAGTGGACAATTCCCACTGCTCTAAACTAAAACTTACTGATAGAAACTCTGAAAATACATCTTCACATTGTTGCTTAGCTAAAAAACTTCAAACAGGGTGGTTTACATCCCCACAGGGAAGTAACCATATAGTGGATGATAAAGGGAGTAACCAGTCTATGGCAGAGCTACTCTCTACTTATCACCACTTAGACAATAAAGTCTCAACTGGCCAAGGTTAGCCTTATTGTCCTTCGTTTGGGGGGGGGTTGTGTGAGAAGGTAGCCTCTTTCTAGCCTTGTTACCCCCACTTTTGGCCTGTTTGTGAGTGTATGTCAGGGTGTTTGTCACTGTTTTCACTGTCTCACTGGGATCCTGATAGCCAGGCCTCAGTGCTCATAGTGAAAACACTATGTTTTCAGTATGTTTGTTATGTGTCACTGGGATCCTGCTGGTCAGGACCCCAGTGCTCATAGGTTTGTGGCCTATATGTATGTGTCACTGGGACCCTGTCACACAGGGCCCCAGTGCTCATAGGTGTGCATGTATATGTTCCCTGTGTGGTGCCTAACTGTCTCACTGAGGCTCTGCTAACCAGAACCTCAGTGGTTATGCTCTCTCATTACTTTCAAATTGTCACTGACAGGCTAGTGACCATTTTTACCAATTTACATTGGCTTACTGGAACACCCTTATAATTCCCTAGTATATGGTACTGAGGTACCCAGGGTATTGGGGTTCCAGGAGATCCCTATGGGCTGCAGCATTTCTTTTGCCACCCATAGGGAGCTCTGACAATTCTTACACAGGCCTGCCACGGCAGCCTGAGTGAAATAACGTCCACGTTATTTCACAGCCATTTTACACTGCACTTAAGTAACTTATAAGTCACCTATATGTCTAACCTTTACCTGGTAAAGGTTAGGTGCAAAGTTACTTAGTGTGAGGGCACCCTGGCACTAGCCAACGTGCCCCCACATTGTTCAGAGCCAATTCCCTGAACTTTGTGAGTGCGGGGACACCATTACACGCGTGCACTACATATAGGTCACTACCTATATGTAGCTTCACCATGGTAACTCCGAATATGGCCATGTAACATGTCTATGATCATGGAATTGCCCCCTCTATACCATCCTGGCATAGTTGGCACAATCCCATGATCCCAGTGGTCTGTAGCACAGACCCTGGTACTGCCAAACTGCCCTTCCTGGGGTTTCACTGCAGCTGCTGCTGCTGCCAACCCCTCAGACAGGCAGCTGCCCTCCTGGGTCCAGCCAGGCCTGGCCCAGGATGGCAGAACAAAGAACTTCCTCTGAGAGAGGGTGTGACACCCTCTCCCTTTGGAAAATGGTGTGAAGGCAGGGGAGGAGTAGCCTCCCCCAGCCTCTGGAAATGCTTTGTTGGGCACAGAGGTGCCCAATTCTGCATAAGCCAGTCTACACCGGTTCAGGGACCCCTTAGCCCCTGCTCTGGTGCGAAACTGGACAAAGGAAAGGGGAGTGACCACTCCCCTGACCTGCACCTCCCCTGGGAGGTGTCCAGAGCTCCTCCAGTGTGCTCCAGACCTCTGCCATCTTGGAAACAGAGGTGCTGCTGGCACACTGGACTGCTCTGAGTGGCCAGTGCCACCAGGTGACGTCAGAGACTCCTGCTGATAGGCTCCTTCAGGTGTTAGTAGCCTTTCCTCTCTCCTAGGTAGCCAAACCCTCTTTTCTGGCTATTTAGGGTCTCTGTCTCTGGGGAAACTTTAGATAACGAATGCATGAGCTCAGCCGAGTTCCTCTGCATCTCCCTCTTCACCTTCTGATAAGGAATCGACCGCTGACCGCGCTGGAAGCCTGCAAACCTGCAACATAGTAGCAAAGACGACTACTGCAACTCTGTAACGCTGATCCTGCCGCCTTCTCGACTGTTTTCCTGCTTGTGCATGCTGTGGGGGTAGTCTGCCTCCTCTCTGCACCAGAAGCTCCGAAGAAATCTCCCGTGGGTCGACGGAATCTTCCCCCTGCAACCGCAGGCACCAAAAAGCTGCATCTCCGGTCCCTTGGGTCTCCTCTCAGCACGACGAGCGAGGTCCCTCGAATCCAGCGACACCGTCCAAGTGACCCCCACAGTCCAGTGACTCTTCAGCCCAAGTTTGGTGGAGGTAAGTCCTTGCCTCACCTCGCTGGGCTGCATTGCTGGGAACCGCGACTTTGCAAGCTTCTCCGGCCCCTGTGCACTTCCGGCGGAAATCCTTCGTGCACAGCCAAGCCTGGGTCCACGGCACTCTAACCTGCATTGCACGACTTTCTAAGTTGGTCTCCGGCGACGTGGGACTCCTTTGTGCAACTTCGGCGAGCACCGTTTCACGCATCCTTGTAGTGCCTGTTTCTGGCACTTCTCCGGGTGCTACCTGCTTCAGTGAGGGCTCTTTGTCTTGCTCGACGTCCCCTCTCTCTGCAGGTCCAATTTGCGACCTCCTGGTCCCTCCTGGGCCCCAGCAGCGTCCAAAAACGCCAAACGCACGATTTGCGTGTAGCAAGGCTTGTTGGCGTCCATCCGGCGGGAAAACACTTCTGCACGACTCTCCAAGGCGTGGGGGATCCATCCTCCAAAGGGGAAGTCTCTAGCCCTTGTCGTTCCTGCAGTATTCACAGTTCTTCAGCCTAGTAAGAGCTTCTTTGCACCAACCGCTGGCATTTCTTGGGCATCTGCCCATCTCCGAGCTGCTTGTGACTTTTGGACTTGGTCCCCTTGTTCCACAGGTACCTTCAGACAGGAATCCATCGTTGTTGCATTGCTGATTTGTGTTTTCCTTGCATTTTCCCTCTAACACGACTATTTTGTCCTTAGGGGAACTTTGGTGCACTTTGCACTCACTTTTCAGGGTCTTGGGGAGGGTTATTTTTCTAACTCTCACTATTTTCTAATAGTCCCAGCGACCCTCTACAAGGTCACATAGGTTTGGGGTCCATTCGTGGTTCACATTCCACTTTTGGAGTATATGGTTTGTGTTGCCCCTATCCATATGTTTCCCCATTGCATCCTATTGTAATTATACATTGTTTGCACTGTTTTCTAAGACTATACTGCATATTTTTGCTATTGTGTATATATATCTTGTGTATATTTCCTATCCTCTCACTGAGGGTACACTCTAAGATACTTTGGCATATTGTCATAAAAATAAAGTACCTTTATTTTTAGTATAACTGTGTATTGTGTTTTCTTATGATATTGTGCATATGACACTAAGTGGTACTGTAGTAGCTTCACACGTCTCCTAGTTCAGCCTGAGCTGCTTTGCTAAGCTACCATTATCTATCAGCCTAAGCTGCTAGACACCCTATACACTAATAAGGGATAACTGGGCCTGGTGCAAGGTGCAAGTACCCCTTGGTACTCACTACAAGCCAGTCCAGCCTCCTACATGTGGTCTCCATACTTTTGCTCTGTGAATTGTGTATTTATGGATTCATAGCTAAACTCTTTGTTTTTGAGTTTGTTTAAGTCCTTCACCATGGCATTTTCATTTGGACATTTCAGATTTGTGACATTAGCAGGTATATACTGCTGTTTGGAAATACAAAGTGGACAGGGTCTGAAGGTTAGACATATAGGTGACTTATACGTTATCTGGTGCAGTGAAAATGACTGTGAAATAGTGCTCACACTATTTCATTCAGGCTGCAATGGCAGTCCTGAAGAAGTGTTTGTATGAGCTCCTTATGGGGGGCAAAATAAGTGCTACAGCCCATAAGGATCTCCTGGAACCCCAAAACCCTAAGTACCTAGGTACCATTTACTAGAGACTTATAAGGGGGGCCCAGTATGCCTATTTGGATTGGAATACTGGGTTACCAGTATGTAAGTACTCATTTTGAACCAGAGAGAGCATAGGCAGTGAGGTTCTGATTAGCAGGACTCCAGCAACACAGTCAAGCATTCTGACAAAAACAGTGAAACATTCTGACATGCAGGGCACAAACCTAACGCACTGGGGTCCTGGCTAGCAGGATCCCAGTGACACAGTCAAAAGACACTGACAAACAGGCCGAAAATGGGGGTAACAATGGTAGAAAGATACTACTTTCTCACAGTATGTGGGTCAAATATTTCTTGAATGATGACTGTTACAGGAAGAAAATAAGAAAGCATTCCCAGAAAACAGATACTGGCTAAGAACTTCTGCCCTGCACATTTTATAAAAACAAAATCCACAGTTTTATCACACATGCAGGGTTTGGTGGCTGCATACCACATTCTTCCTTGCTGGTCCTCTCCCAGCAAGATGGCCACACTCGTAATATATACCTCAGCCTTCATCAAATGTTCTGCATGCCAGATGTCCTCTGACAGCCATACTGAGTAGCAAAGATAGAAATCACACTTTGATTAGAGGAATTACATACATTTTTGGAGCACATATGTCGACAAGGTGCACTGCAGAACTCTAATGACATATATTACACAGTGCCAGCCACCATGTATAGTTATGTTAAAATTTCCATTGGAAGAATGATTTTGTTTTTCTAACAACTTTAGTGCTGTTCGAAGAAACTAAATGAAACATTCCAATAAAATGAAATCCACCTCATCTCTACCCAGAACATTTTGGGGTAATTCGCGGAGCAGGGGCCATGAGAAAAGGATTGGACAAACGTTGATTTCCTATGCTAATTCCCATAGGAAATATCTGTTGTAGCTACAAACAAGCATTTGCAATGCAGTGGGTCTTGCGTTTGCTCAAGTTAGAGCTATTAGCATTGTACACTCCCAACCAGACTTTTCTTGCCACAAGAATTGAAGATTTAAAGTAAAAAAGTTCTGCATAACTAACTAGACTTTTCTTGACCTATATACTGAAAAGTAAAAGTTTCACATAAGCGAGCAAACGGCCACCATCAGCACAAAGCAGACACACAAAAGGAAATAAAAGTTCGCTTGCTGTGAAACCTATCGGCAAAAGTGCAATTATCCATGTAACCAGCAAAAGTGCAATTATCTATGTAATCGGCAAATGTGCAATTACCTGTGTAACAGGATTGATGTCATGCAAAGCGCTTGACTACTGCCCAGCGAGATCGCGCTGCGAAATAAAGAGAAAAACTTGTCCAGAATCCAGATGGAAAACATCGAGCCTCGTATGTTTTCAGTAGTTGGTTGGTGCGCTCGAGGAGGGCTAAACACCGGAAAAGGCATGATGTATGCAGGCCTTTCAATATAAAAAAACAAGCAAATTTTAAAAGGCAAGCCCATGAACCAGTGAATGTGACTGATGTGACATGGTGTGGTGAGAAGCCCAAAGAGAGATTACAACATGGAACGGAGCGTTTTGCGCTCGCCTCTAAAAAGGAGTATCCACAACATGGGCACAATGAAAGGTGAATGCCCTACCACTGGCTGTCATGAGCCTTCCTGAAGTAGCAATCAGGGACACGCAAAAGGGCAGACTACGCTTAGGAACTTCCCCACCTTTAACAATAGAAACTGGTGACACACCCTTCACCTCTACCACAATTAATGAGCAGCCTTTTGCTAACCAAGACCTCATTGAATTTCAAAGGGTAGCCTGGTCTCCATCCTACCTCATGCTAGTGTCTGGGTCTCCACCCAACAACCAGCTTCATGTGTTGAAGTCAAAACATGGACATCAGTCCTACGGTGGTTATAACAGTACAGTTGATGTGCCCCGCGATGTCACAGAATGGAATCTAGACCTTGTGTTACCATACGCAGGCCAAGACCTCTGCACACACCCTAGATTAGCCTTGTTGCAGGGAATATGAAAAAGACAGGATACTAGTTTCACATGCAGTCAGGCACTCTAGGCAAGGGAACACAACCATATACCATGTATTGGACATTACCGTCCCAACAGGGATCATGTGAGAATTCATGTGCATTCCCACAAGACACTAATCATTCATCCTCATGGTAGATTGTGTTCCGATGCACACTCACACATCTTCAACCAAAGACTTTTTCCTCCCTACGGTCGTTCTAGCATCCACATTCATGGATTCTTTCACATCTCCTCCAGACAACTGTTGGTGTTCACCTCCAAGTGTAAAATCTACTTTTGACCAACCTCGCCCCTGCAAGCACTAGCACCAAATAGCAACAGACCTGACTCGGAGACACAATGACTGATGTACAAATGGTAAATGACAGAGATAATTTACAGGATGCACAGCACAAATGTAATCACAGTGCTGTTCAACATAACTTCCAATTGGAGCCGCAGTAACTGGCATAGAGACAATGGAGATTTTGTGAGGTGACTCTCTCATTTCCAGGCATGCTCGATACACCTCCAAAATGGGGCGCCCTATGCAGAAAGCAGTTTGAACCAATGAATGGAGCTTCAAAGCCTGGGAGTGGAAAGAAGGATTTAAAATCAAAACCTAAGAGGTGTATTGCATACATGTGGCAGCACAAAAATTGAGAACAGTTTCAAAGTTCTGAAATTGAAATACCTACGGAGAAGATGCAGAATCATACATTGCACAATAGAGGTAAAGATGAGCGAGAAATGAGTCAATGGTCACTGCTTTTAAGGCTGAATACTGAAAAGGCTATCCAGCGCTAAATAAGTAAAAAAAAACAAAAAAAAAACTCAAGTCCAGATAAAGTATACTTAGGAGCCTGGGATGCCATATACCATAGAAGCCTAGTCTTGATTCCACCTCATGCCTCTTTATTCCAGCACCATACACTTCCTATCCCTTTATCTTTCTCTTGCAGGTTATTTTTAATCCCTGCTTTCTTGTTTTGCCAAAGTTTTTGTGTTTTTTTCTTCCTCCTCATTTTTCCCTTTTCTGCCTCCATCTCTCTTGCTCTGGCTCAAAAGCAGAAGTAAGTTCCAGTTAAGAACCGAGGCTGCCTCATTCAGAGTTTCAACAGGAGATTGCAGGATATTTCTGCAGCACTGTGTCATGGCACAGGCAAAGTGGGCAGGATTGGAGCTGATCAGAATGTCTGGGTGGACAGCAACATTCAGTGATGTCACGAGGTCCAATAACATGAGACAGATCCTGCACTTAGATGTCATCTTTATTACGCTTCTCTTCGAGGCCACAATAATTAACAATGAAGCAAGCAACAGACATTTCGTTTTTAATGTCCTCATAAATATTCCTATCACTTTACAACAAGTAAGCACTGATTTCAAATGGAGGGGAAAGCAATAGAGCCAAAAACCCGAAAGCCACATGAACTGAAGGATCGGACAACGTCACAAGACAATCTGGGAAGATTAAATCACCACTAGGGAGTACTAATTCCACAGCCAACCATTTACCCAATAGATCACATCGCCATCCTAAAGGCAGCAGAGGTCTCTGAGGTGTGACCCATGCGGTCTCCTGCTGCGGACGGCTGAAGCGAGATCAACAGAGTTAGCTGGCTTTGGATTGATATTTTGCTGAAGACTGGTATAGGGGTCACTGCAGTGATGTAGCTAGGAGTTTACAGCCATCATTTAGAGCAAAGCGACACAATGAACATATGCACTTGAGCTATCGCAAGAGGAAGAAATCAGGTCATGCCAACAAATACCACACGAAGTGAAATAATGTCAAAAAGATGGCCTTCAAATATCTGAGGTTAACCAGTTTAACAACCACTGCAGGAAGCAAAGGAGGGATTGACCCACTTGATCCAGGCATAGGAAAGGAAGATCGGTTTCACTCCCGAACACGTCTAATGAGAAAGAATAATCTGTGTAAAAGACGAAAACAAGAAATCTAGCCTTGTAGTTTGTGTGAATATGAGACTTGGAATGTGAGCAGAGTTTACTTCCAGGTTTATCTCGTTTGTGCGCAGCAGAAGTAGCATAGTAATACAAGTTTATTAGTTAATTAAAACCATAAAACTTTTCCTTCCACGTAAACATTTAACAGAACAATTTTAGTGCAAAAAGACAATTACAGTTCTTTGGCTTAGGGTGAAGTGGTAAGTAAAATTTCCTTCCACATAAAAATGTTAAGAAAAAAACATACTAGTGCTATAAGGCATTAATAATAGGGCAACAGAACAAACTTATTGAAGGTAAGAAAAATACAATGCCAGATAAAATCTTGTGTTTAAAATGAAATGATATATAAAGTTTCCTTCCACAAATAAATATAAAGAAAACAGTAACAGCCCAATGAGGTATTGGTAAAAATGGGACAAAGTGGGAAGAGGCTTCTATCGATTTTATTTACCCCTACTTAAATCTGGTTGTTGGTACCAGACTTTATTATGACACAAGCTAAACAACCCAATGGACTACCTAGGAGCCTTCCCTTCTTTAAGATGTTCAAAGTGGGTTATAGGGATTTCGCTATAGTTTCCGCCCTCCCTCTGAGTTGGTTATTTCGAGAGGCTGTGGTTTTTAGAGTGAAAATTTCCAAAAATTGAACCAGCCTAATGTTCAATATTGTATTTCGAGGGTTAAAGGCTGCAATTAATGCTTGTCTGCATGATCTTATTGTTAAACCGGTAAATTATTTTTTTAGAAGAAGTCTCCTTTCGGCCACCAGGGCTGGGCAAATGCAGACCACATGCATCAAGTTTTCATCTGCTAGATGACAGAGACGGCACTCTCGGGAGCCTACTTGCCGCTCCTTCTTCCATTTTGGCATGAGGTCTAAAGTAGGGACTTCACCCAGCCTAAGTCTGAGAAAGGATTGCTTGATTTTCCGTGAGTAGGAGCCAGCCATCAGTAGAGATTCTTTAAATGTTTTGTAGGAGTTAAGGATCAACCAACTATGCTCCCTTTTGGCCAATGAGATCTTATCTTCTAACAAGCTCTGTAATTTACTTGATTTATCCACTGCTTTTTGAAAACGGGGATGGGTAGAGACCGGTTCCATACCTCATCTAAGCTCAAAAGATTCTTACTTTTTTCTAGATACCTTATGTAGTTGGGGTTCCCTCTTTCTGGGATAATTTCCTGCCAGACTAGATTGGCTAAAGACCCTTTTGAAGCACGGCTAAGTTTGTAGCAGCATTTAATGTATGATGCCGGTCGGGCTAACGACTGTTTGACCAGCATAAATTCCAGTCTGACCTGGGCTGGCGATGCACGTCCGGGCAGCCGAAAAACGCGCTTATATGTTTTTATCAGAAGCTTATCCAGAAGACCTACTTACATCCCACTCATTATTTCGGTCCCATAGGTGATAGTTGGAAATAGCTTTGTTCTCATTACTGCTGTTAATGGGTTCAGAGCATGACCACAGATTGAATTTGCTAGCTTGCAAAAGGCGTAAGTAAGGGCCTGCGTCTTGTTTTTTATAGCCTCTTTTTGTGGCATGTAATTACCTCTAGCATCCACCACCAACCCTAGGTATCTGTATGATGTTACTTCCTCTAGGGTTTTCCCATTCATATGCCATTTACCTTGGGTGGTTGGCCTGCGGTTTAAGGTAATCATTTTACATTTTTTATGATTAATTTCTAAATCATTAGAACCTGAGTATTCTTCTAATGCCTTTAACAATTTCTGCATGCCTATTCTGGTATTACTGATTAGTAGTAGGTCATCTGCATATAGTAGGTTGGATACTTGTTGACTGCCCAGTGATGGAGAGTGGGATGAGTGACCATTTAACTTGGTGGGGAGATCTGCTATGTACAGGTTGAAGAGTGTTGGAGCCAATACACACCCTTGCTTCACCCCCACTGTTGTTTTGACTGCCCTGATTAGGTGAGAGCCTTCCCCCAATTTAACCTTTACCCAAGTATCAGAGTATATCATTTTGATGGCATTTAAAATAGAGTATGGCAGCCCCCACTGTAGTAATTTGGCCCACATTTTGCTGCGGGAGACACAGTCAAAAGCAGCTTTAAAGTCAACAAAACATAAATAAGTTGGAGTCCCCTTTGTTTTTGCTCTGTTTATGATCAAGCCTAGCCCCATAAGATTTGTTAATGTTCCTTGGTGCTTGGTGAACCCGGTTTGATTAAAGGGTAGAATATTGTTCTCTGTAATCCAGGCTTCTAGATGTTTTAGCACACAGCAGGAAAAGTACTTGAGGTCAACGTCTAAAAGAGCGATTAGTCTGTAGTTGCTTGGGGAGAGCGCGCTCCCACCCTTATATATGGGGTGGATTATTGAGCCTTTCCAGGATGCCGGGACAATGCCTGTTGTGATCACGTCATTAAACATTGCTGCCAGGAAATTGGCCCATCTTTCCGTGTCTTGTTTAAATAGTGCTTGCGGTAAGCCATTGGGGCCAGGGGCACAGTCCATTTGTGACTTTCCAAAGATTTTTAATAGTTCTGGTGCCGTAGCAGAAGGATTTCCGCGCTGGGGTTGCTTTGTGTTTATTTAACATGTAATGTGCATTTAATGTCGGACAATGTCGCGCTTTTAAGTGCAGCAATACAAAACACACAATACAAATATGTAACTTAAACAAAAATGAAGGCCGATAAAAGGTAAACTAATATTTACAATATAAAAGGCTGTGATACTAACATAAAATTGATTTATATGCAACTCACAATCCATCAGCTTACTGCCTCTTCATTTGCTTTCTGTAGAATCTGACATCAAAATGAAAAACAAAGTATAAATAACCTGCGGTTGGGTTGGTAAAGGCGGAGTTGTGACCCTTTGCCCTTAGCTTAAAGTCGAACCAGGGAGGAACTGGCATCTTTACAAAATGGGCATTTATTCACAGGCAACACAAAGCCCTCAATCCTTAACAAGCGAGATCGCACTGCAAAAAAATGAGAAAAAGTAGTCCACAAACCGGACGGAAAACAGCGACCCTTGTATGTTTTCAGTACTTGGTCGCTGCACTTGAGGAGGGCTAACCACCGGAAAACGCATGACGTATGCATGCCTTCCACTAATAAAAGCAAGCAGATTTTGAAAGGTAAATCCACGAACCAATGAAAGACACTGTTGTGACATGGACGGAGCTCAGAGCCCTTTTCTAACTACTACAGCATCTCGCAAGTGAAACGCATGCGCAAGCGCATGCGACGCAGGCTCAACCTTAAATATGACTAAACAGAATTACACCAAATGTGGTAAAAAGATAGAACTTTACTAGGAAAGCAAGCTTTATGTGATTTTGTTTAAATTTGTTCAGATATTTTGGGAAATTTGCATTCACAGAGGTTCTCGGAGTCGTCATGAATGGGTTAAAAAATAGGTATAGTTTGACTGTTGGTGTCCAGATATGCTCTGATTGTCCAAGATGAAAGAGAGTAGTCAGCCCTTATTGGCTGGCAACAACATGAACAATATGTTGTAGCAGCCTTCACATTTCTCATGGACCTGGTCTCTGCATGCTGAAAATGAACTGAAGGTAATATATAAAGGTATAGGGTGAGATCACCCTGAACAAAGAAGGCGTGTGTGGAGAAGCCCCAAAGGGATTCACCCCTTGACTATTGGTCACAGCATGGACAACATGCTGTGGCAACCACCACAGGACTTGGGGACATTATTAAAAAGCATGCAGTGAAAGCTTGTTTTTGTGGGTCACAAAAAGGAGCACATATACTGGATGATAACAGATTTTAGCTACAACTGTTGCAGTACTGTACCTATTTTAGAATTGTACCATGTTCTAAGGTGATTATACCCAGTGGAAAATGCTGAGCCTCATCTGGACTTTGATCAACCATTGAAGGAAAACAGTTTTCTCTTGTGATTTTCTCATAGAGATTATGGAAGGTGCTCCAAAATATAAAATTAGAACACATTTTCTACCCTTTTAAATTATCTTCCCTAGCAATAAGAGAATAAAGTCTGATATTCTGATTAAAACTTGTACTCTCAACAAATTACTGCTGCTTCCCTCACAGTTCTAAAGAGCATCTAGAGTGGAAATATTTTGTAGGTATGACAAAAGATTGGCACAACTGAAGCCATCTTAATGAAATCAAAGCAGTAGAACCTAAAGCATTAGCAACAGATACCACAAGGAGGTTCTTTTTTCATGGTTAGTTATGGTTAGTGTTCTAGAAAGCTAAAATGGGGACATATTTTCTATGAGTTTGGAAATATCTTCTTTATTCAATTGAGTAAAATGTTCTGAAATGCGGAGTGAAACATACTTCCAACACCAGCAGTAGCCTGTCAGTTCCACTGTAGACAATTGCATCCATCTGGATAGATGATGTCACAGGTACTGTTAAAAAGCAAATTGATGACTAATATTTAGGGGCAGATTTATAGAAAGTGCATCAAGTGCAGCCCTACTTTCCCTGCACCCCTTAGCACCTTCTACCACCACCATGTGTGCTATTGATGTACTCTGCAGGAGTAGCATAAAATTATTGGTGCTTCTCCAGTAGAGTACATAGGGGCCCATTCTAAATAATAGAAGCCCCCTTTTAATGCCTGCTTTGAGCAGGCGTTTAAAGTAAAATAAAAAAAACTATGAGATTTCCTTGCTCCATTATTTCGGCCCCCACTAACGGAGGAATGCCCCCTTTGCATACATTATGCCTGGCGCAGGCATAATGTAGCGCAAAGGGTTACAGAGAGGTGCAATGCATTCATTGTGCCACTCTGTGAATACGGCACCAGGATTTCGGTGTCATTGGACCACATTAATGTTAAAAATAATGGGGCTAATGTGATGCAAGGTGGTGTTCACAGATTATTAATATGCCCCTTAGAGTGGTAGGGTTATTCTCATCTCTGTGCTTTTAATAATATCAAGATTTCTTTCACAAAAGCTAAGAGGTTCACCATTTTATTACAAGACTGGTGGCCTGATATTTTGCTTGCTTAAAGCATTGCAATGACATAACTTGTAACATGAGTAACATGAGTAATAGGTTTGGCATAAAAAGTTCTGAAAGTAGATACATTAGGCCAATCAGCTGATTTCAGAATAGCATCCAAACCTGCTCCAGACCAGAAAGCTTTGGATGCCACAGGGCCTCTCGTTGAGTGGGCCACACATAATGAATTATCTATTACAGCCAAATAGATAACCATTTAAACGAATGAGCCAAAGGTAGAGAGGAAACAGGCTTATGAGTTGGGAGGAGGATGCTGTTCTCAAATCCTTCTTCTTTCATTTACCCACACAAAGTTGAAACTGAAAATAGCAATAGAAAAACCAACATCAAATTTGTCTTGTTCTCCTATGCATCCAAAGACTTACCACGGATGGTGTATACTGGACAAAAGTTACATCTAAAGCTTTGACATCCGAGATATGTTTTAAAGAAACCTGACAAAGCAGGTTTGTTAATTTAGCAGGTAGATACTCCAGAGACAAAGAACAATTTCAGACCAACTAAGCAACACATTCAAAATCTTGTTACCATCCTGTAAATGATTATACTTTGGTAAAGGAGGGTTAGAAAACCTTACTCCCTTTAACAGGCAACACACCAGAGAATGTTCACCCTTTGGTTTACCTTTAATTCTTTGGTTTTCTTGATGAAATCACCAACCTATAAGTGGTCCTGTAAGCCTTCCCTTGGGAAGCTAGAGATGCCAAAAAATTAAAAACATTAAATGACATCTCCAGAAAAGGGATCTACACCACTGTCCAGACTCCAGCTATTCTAGAACATTCAGGGGGATTTGTGCAATTTGGTCGTATCAGGTGCCCAGGCTCGATGAAGGAGTTGGGCAGCTGACTCCAAAATTCTTGGGCTTTTCCAGGCTGAACCGTAGCCATCCATGATATTAGTATGAGAGAATTGTTGAGAATTCAGCAATAAATGTGGAAAAACTGTGATGAGTACCGGAGGTTGAACAGATAGCTCTAGAACTAAAGGAAACTGGGGTTGACCCAACCATAATGGAGTGAATAGAAGTAATGTTACCTTTTAGCATTGTAACTGAGCTAGCAGATGAAAAATCATTGCAAAAGAAGGAATTGCATAATTCAGTTCAGGTGCCCAATCCTGAATAAAATCACCTTTTGCTTTGGCTTTTGGTTCTGGTCTCCAACTGTAATAGCAAGAGCATTGGCTGTTGAGACAGGATGAAAAAATGAGCTATTGAAAAAGGTCTGAACTTTGAAAAAAGGTTTTTGGATATCAAAGGGCGAAGACACCAGTCACTGATGTCTCGGAGAGATCTTGAACATCAATTCACTCTTGTATTTAGATTTCTGGGTATTCTGCTAAAGACAAAGTTCTCAAATCTCTAAAAACCTTTTGCTAGCTTGGTTAGAGGTTTTGAATTTGATCAACCTAGATGATTTCCATACCTCACTGCTGGCAGATTGTCCATCCAGAGACGAATGGATCAACATAATATGTCTTTTGTGAAAGTCTGTATTGCAAATGACCCCTCGAGCATCTCTAAACAATTGGTGCTCAATGAGGACTCTTCTTTTGACCATGCACTTCCAATCGAGAACTGACAACACCTTGCATTCCAATCAATCAGACTTACATCAGATTCTACAATATGATTTGGGGCAGAGGAAACATTTAGGTGGTCATTACAACCCTGGCGGACGGTGTTAAAGCTGCGGTAATACCGCAAACAAGCCGGCGGACAAAAAAAGCCACTTTAACACTCCGACCGCCACGGCAGTACAGACAAGGAGCGCGGCGGTCACCGCCAACAGACAGACGGAAGACAATGTACCGGCCAGAGTATCACAATCCGCCACCTTTTCCGGGGCGGATTCACCGTGGATAAAAACACGGCGGAAACAGCTTTTGCAATGGGAAAACGCTCACCTTAACACACTCCACGAGGAAGGAGGCCACCATGGAGCCCGAACTACAAATACTCCCTGCGCTTGTCTTTCTGCTCCTCTACGATCACCATCTACGTAGGCGCCGAAGACAACGGTGAGTACTGCACCTATGACATAGGGGAGGGTGGAGGCAAAAGTCAGGGACACACACACGCAACACCCCCACCCCACCCCACCCCGACACTCACCCACTACAACACACACACCAATGCATGTCCAAACAGCATAGTAACAACAATGCAAAGACAAAAGGAAATCAGTTCAAACATTGTAATGTATCAAACCACAGTAACCAAATATATACAGATATATACACATTCCAGAATTTATACATTACGATTAGTAGTGCAGGTATGCACATATCAATGTCCGTGCACCACTGGGCCCAAAATGCATGGGCGAGGCCCACACTAGATACCTGTCCACAAACGGAGAGAACACTGCAGGGGCATCAGATAGAAATACAACAGGCACCTCATGGGGAAAGGAAGGTGGGGGCACCTCAGCCGGATTACAGCACCACGCCAGATCCACGACGGGGCTCCATGCCCATTGATGAATCCTGGGGAGTGCAAAGCCACAGTCTCACAAGTCTCCACAGTGGGTGGGTTGCCCACTGTACCATCCAGGGGAGTGCAAAGCCACAGTCTCTCAAGTCTCTACAGTGGGTGGGTTGGCCACTGTACCATCCTGGGGAGTGCAAAGCCACAGTCTCTCAAGTCTCTCCAGTGTGTGGGTTGCCCACTGTACCATCCTGGGGAGTGCAAAGCCACAGTCTCTCAAGTCTCTCCAGTGTGTGGGTTGCCCACTGCTGCATCCTGGGGAGTGCAAAGCCACAGTCTCTCAAGTCTCTACAGTGGGTGGGTTGCCCACTGCTGCATCCTGGGGAGTGCACAGCCACAGACTCTCAAGTGTATAACAGTCTCCACTGGTTCTGGAGGGGGACTGGTGCCCAGACTGCATCAGGCTCCCCGTGATGGGTACTGTTCCGTCACTGTCCCAGCTGCACATGGGCTAACAATGCTTGATTTGGCGGTCTTTTCCCTGTCCAGCGGTGCTTTGCCATGCCGGTCTTATCCCTGTCCAGCGGTGCTTTGCCATGTCGGTCTTTGCCCTGTTCAGCGGTGCTTTGCCCTGTTCAGCGGTCTTCACCATGGCGGTCTTTTCCCTGTTCAGCGGTGCATTGCCATGGCGGTCTGTGCCCTGTTCAGCGGTGCTTGACTTAGCAGTTTCTGACCTGTTCAGCAGTGCTTTGCCCTGTTCAGCAGTCTTCACCATGGCGGTCTTTTCCCTGTTCAGCGGTGCATTGCCATGGCGGTCTGTGCCCTGTTCAGCGGTGCTTGACTTTGCAGTTTCTGACCTGTTCAGCAGTGCTTTGCCCTGTTCAGCGGTCTTCACAATGGCGGTCTTTTCCCTGTTCAGCGGTGCATTGCCATGGCGGTCTGTGCCCTGTTCAGCGGTGCTTGACTTTGCAGTTTCTGACCTGTTCAGCAGTGCTTTGCCCTGTTCAGCGGTCTTCACAATGGCGGTCTTTTCCCTGTTCAGCGGTGCATTGCCATGGCGGTCTGTGCCCTGTTCAGCGGTGCTTGACTTTGCAGTTTCTGACCTGTTCAGCAGTGCTTAGTCCTGTTCAGCGGTCTTCACCATGGCTGTCTCTGACCTGTTCAGCGGTGCTTGCCTTTGCTGTCTGACCTGTGCATTGGTGTGTGGCATGACGGTCCTTCATTGCCCAGCGGGGCTGTGGCTGCCGGGGCCCTCCAGGGCACTGACGCTGGCGGTGCTCTCCGGACCAGTGACTACAGTGCTGCCCTCCAGGGCACTGACTCTGGCGGTGGTCTCCTGACCAGTGACGATTGGGCTGCCCTCCTGGGCACTGACTCTGGTGGTGGTCTCCTGATCACTGACGATTGTGCTGCCCTCCTGGGCAATCACTCTGGGGGTTGTTCTCTGGACCAGTGACGATTTTGCTGCCCTCCAGGGCACTGACTCTGGCGGTGGTCTCCTGACCAGTGACGATTGTGCTGTCCTCCTGGGCACTGACTCTGGGCGTGGTCTCCTGACCAGTGACGATTGTGCTGCCCTCCAGGGCACTGACTCTGGCGGTGGTCTCTTGACCAGTGACGATTGTGCTGCCCTCCTGGGCAATGACTCTGGCGGTGGTCTCCGGACCAGTGACGATTGTGCTGCCCTCCTGGGCACTGACTCTGGCGGTGGTCTCCTGACCAGTGACGACAGTGGTGGCGGTGGCGTCCCGGCCACCGGGGAGGATGGGGCCCTTCTCCACCGTGCTGCTCTTCCCAGACTGTGCAGACTTCTTCTGGTCCTTCACCACCTTTGGAGGAGTCACAGCTGACTCAGCACTCCCCCTGGGACCCTTGTGAGAAGTTTTGCCGCCAGGAGTCTTCACCCTGTCCCGTCGGCCACTTTCCAACTTAAGGTGCTTTACAGGGAGTGGACTGGCAGTGCTTTGGCTCTGTGTCACACTGGCTGCCCTGGTGGCCGGTGCACTCCACACACCTTTAACACGCACCACTGGTACTGGACTTTTTTTGGCTGAGGTGCTACTTTGGGACCTATGAATTGGAGGGGTGGGGTGGTGGCAAAGAGGTCAATGTTGATGAGGAAGAGTTGCTGACGAAGACTGGGATGGGTAGCTGGAGGGGGTATGGGAGTGGAGGAAGAGGAGGTGGTTGTAGGAGGTGTAACTTTAGGTGATTTGGGTGCAGGTGCAGGTATTGGAGGCTGTCGTGAGGTGGATGGATGTTGGGTGTGTGGGTGCCCGCGTTTCTGTACTTTGGGAGGGGGCGTCACAGACACACTGGGAGTGGACACAGGGGACGTGTAAATGGTAGTGGGGATGGTGAGTGCAGGTGAGCGGAGTGTGGTGCTGGGTGTTCTGGTGCGAGTCCTAGTGCCAGTAGATGTAGTGCATGCAGGTGAGAGTGTAGACGACACTAGGAGGGAGGAGGGAGACGACGACGAGGGGGACACAGTGGAGGCAGTGGATGTTGTTGTGTCTGTATGTGGGTGATGCTTGTTTGAGTGCCTGTGGGTTGTGTGGTGCTTATGTTTGCCTGAGCTACTTTTGTGTGTTGAGGTGTATGCATGCTTGTCTGATGGTGTGCTTGGGATAGGCTGGGGTACAGGGGACTGGCTCTGGGTGGAGGAAGTTGGAGGGGGGAGGCTAGACACAGGGACAATGGCTGCCATCAGTGCTGAGGCCAGAGATTGCAGGGTTCGATGAAGGGCAGCCTGACCAGAATGAATGCCCTCCAGGAATGCATTACTGTGTTGCAACTCCCTTCCTACACCCTGGATGGCATTCACAATGGTAGACTGCCCAACAGTGAGTGACCTGAGGAGGTCAATGGCCTCCTCACTGAGGGCAGCAGGGTGACAGGGGCAGGGGCTGAGGTGCCTGGGGCTAAGGTGATGCCCACCCTCCTGGGTGAGCGGGCACGGGGCGAACGCTGAGGGGCTTCTGGGAGGGCGGTGCTAGTATGGGAGATGGAGGCTGTACCTGTAGAAGTGGGGGTCACAGATGGTGCCACATGGCCTGCATTACGGAGGGGCCTAGCCTACGGAACTCGCCCTGGCCTAGGGAAACCCACAACCCTTCTCCCCCACCTAGACCCCTCCACTGCACGCAAAGTCCACAGAATGAGAGTGTACTCACCCCCTTGTGTCTGCTGTGATGCCCTAAAGTGCCCATCCAACTCAGGGTAGGCCACCGCCAGGATCCGGAACATCAGGGGCGTCATGGTTCGACGGGCACACCTCCCACGTTGGGAGGCCATCCCCAGCTGAGCCTCCGCCGTCTTCTTGCTCCAGCGACGAATGTCCTCCCATCTTTTCTGGCAGTGGGTGCCCCATCTCTGGTGGACCCCCAGGGTCCGGACGTCCTTGGCGATGGCACGCCAAATGTCCTTCTTCTGGTGGGCGCTGACCTACATGACATGTACAGGGGAAGAAGAGAAGTCATTAACAACAGCACCGTCGAAGTGGGTGGCCCCCATCCCTACCCTTGCCATGTGGCACATGCATTCACAGTCCTTCATGTTCCCTGACCTCTGCCCCCTTCCTACTGACACCCAGCCCTCTACACCCAGGCATAGCCCATACAACGTGCTCCCTGTGTACTTACCTGTTGGTCTGGAGGACCGTAGAGTAGCATGTACTGGGGGAGGACCCCGTCCACGAGCTTCTCCAACTCCTGAGCAGTGAAGGCAGGGGCCCTTTCCCCAGATGCAGCAGCTATTGTCTCTTCCAGACCGAGGTCACAGCAGCACTTGCAGTGTAGGTCCTCTCCTGTCGAAGATCAGGTATAGAGTGATTGAACAGATAGAAAATGGCGGTCACGTCCGCGGCGGTGACGTCCGCGGTGGTGCGTATCATCACCGCCGGCGCACTTCATCATTGGCTCCTGGGACCCATAGGGTCCAATGTTAACCAATGCAGCATTGCGCCGCGGTCTACGGCCGCCTACCGCAACGGTGTACAACGCCAGGGCAGATACCTCACATCCCATTGTCCCAGTTTAGAGGTCAGGCAACCGCCATTTCAGGGGCCCACATGGCTTCATTTACTACTGTGTCACACATACCTAGGCCTACACTCAACACAAATACAGGAAGATTTTTGTATTTGGTGTCGTGTTCTCTGTAGCTGTTGGTACATACCTGGGAATTTGTTGACTCTGTGGTCGCTGTTGTCCTTCCTAGGCACCGTCAGCTGGGACATGTGAGGAGATGGCGGAATCCTCCGGTGTACCGACCACTGGTGGACCTGTTGACAATGGTGGAGCGACATTTAATCTGTGTACCTAGTTGGAGCCAGACCTGATGTCACCAATCCGCCATCCCACAGGAATCCCCCCTGACGTGCAGGTGCTATCAGTGCTCCATTTCCTTGCAAGTGGGTCTTTTCAGACAACAGTGGCCATGGCATCAGGGATGTCCCAGCCTATGTTTTCCAACGTGTTGTCCAGAGTGTTGTCTGACCTGCTGAATCACGTAAGGAGCTACATCGTTTTCCCTCAGGTGGAGGATTTGGCTACAGTGAAAGGTGACTTCTATGCCCTTGGACATATCCCCAACATCATAGGTGCTATTGATGGGACCCATGTGGCTCTGGTCCCCGCCCGCAGGAGTGAACAGGTGTACAGGAACCGGAAGAGTTATCATTCCATGAATGTACAGATGGTATGTTTGGCAGACCAGTACATCTCCAAGGTAAATGCTATGTTCCCTGGCTCTGTGCATGACGCCTACATCCTGCGGAAAAGCAGTATCCTGTATGTGATGGGTCAACTCCAGAGGCACCGGGTGTGGCTATTAGGGGACTCTGGTTACCCCAACCTGTCATGGCTACTGACCCCAGTGAGGAATCCCAGGACGAGGGTAGAGGAACGCTACAATGAGGCCCATGGGCGGACTAGGAGGGTGATCGAACGCACCTTCGGACTCCTGAAGGACAGGTTCAGGTACCTCCATATGACAGGTGGTTCCCTATTCTACTCACCAAAGAAGGTGTGCCAGATCATCATCGCCTGCTTGATGCTTCACAATCTTGCTTTGCAACGCCAGGTGCCTTTTCTGCAGGAGGATGGTCCAGATGGCGGTGTTGTGGCAGCTGTGGAGCCTGTGGACCCTGTGGACAGTGATGAGGAGGAAGCTCAGGAAGAAGACATAGACAACAGGGAGTCAGTCATACAGCAATATTTCTAGTGACACACAGGTGAGAATTCTTTTTTTTTACTATTACATTCACTTTCACACTTCTACCTCTATCCTGTCTGTCATTTAGTAGCAGTATTTGGTAACTGAGTTGTACCTTTCCATTACGGTTTCACAGGTGTGGTTACCAACGTGTGTCATCTGCTTGCATCCTTCATGGACTTCTGATGTGTGACCTAGGTATGTTGGCATTACAATTGAAAACACATTTTGACACTGTCATTGATAATACAAATTTACCAAATCACAGACTGACTCCAGATTGTTTTGTGCTTCAAGGGTGTTTATTTAAGTGCTCACAAATGGAGGGGGGTTGTAATATGGTGATGGGGGATGGTGGAGGAATGTCCATGGCAGAGTCCAGTCTATCCATCTCACAGGTGCTTTGCCCATATGGGCATAGGAAGTGGAGCTGGGGCAGTTCCAATCTGGTCAGGGTAACAAAGTGGGACAGTGGGAGGACAATCAGGGTGGACTCATTTCCTGGCGGGGTCTTGCCATCTTACTCTATCCTGTTCCTGGATCTCAGGGACCGCTTGCGGGGTGGTTGTCCGTCTGCAGGGGGTGGGGTGCTGGTGTGGTGGTCCTGTGGCGGGGCGTCCTATCCACTAGCGGCGGCGGAGGTGGTGGGCAGTTCATCGTCCATGCTAGTGTCAGGGGCCCCTTGGAGTGCCACGGTGTCCCTCATGGTCTTTTGTATGTCCTTCAGCACCCCTACGATGGTGCCCAGGGCGGAGCTGATGGTTCTGAGCTCCTCCCTGAACCCCAAATACTGCTCCTCCTGCAGGCGCTGGGTCTCCTGAAACTTGTCCAAGACCGTCGCCATCGTCTCCTGGGAGTGGTGGTATGCTCCCATGATGGAGGAGAGGGCCTCGTGGAGAGTGGGTTCCCTTGGCCTGTCCGCCCCCTGTCGCACAGCAGCCCTCCCAGTTCCCTTGTGTTCCTGGGCCTCTGTCCCCTGGGCCGTGTGCCCACTACCACTGCCCCCAGGTCCCTGTTGTTGTTGGGGTGGTGGGTTATCCTGGGTTCCCTGTAGTGGTGGACACACCGCTGATTGACGTGTCCTGGGGAAGGAGGTATGGTCCCGCTGGGTGGGTGCTGTGCTGGTGTTACCAGAGGGTGGAAGGTCAGTGTTGGGCTGTGCCTGTGCGAGGGGAACCGACTGTCCCGAGGCCCTCGATGGTCTGGGCTGGTCATCTGGATCCAGTTGGCCAGAGCTGCTGTCGTCACTGTGGGCCTCTTCTGTGGGTGGAGTGGAGATGTCTGGACCCTCCTGTGTGGTGATGTTCCGTAGTGGTCCTGCAGGGGTATAAGAGCATGATTATTGCATGTATGTGTGTCATGGTGTGCAATGGATGGGTGTGCGTGTACCCCAGTGCAAGCATTCCTGTGTGGGGGTTTGTGTGATGATGGTTAGGGGGTTGTTGTGGGTATGTGCAGTGAGCATGCTTTAGTGAGGGGTTACCATGCTTAGTTGTGTCATGCACGGTTTGGTGTTGGGATGGGTGGTTTGTGTTATTAGTACATTAGTGAGGAGTTGGAGTGATAGGGGAGAGGGTGAGGGTGGGGGTGTATGATAGCATGCAGGTAGGGTGGGGGATATGATAGTTAAGATTTGACTTACCAGTGTCCATTCCTCCACCGACTCCTCCGAGACCCTCTGGATGCATGATGGTCAAGACTTGCTCCTCCCATGTTGTTAGTTGTGGGGTAGGAGGTGGGGGTCCGCCGCCAGTCCGCTGAACCGCGATGTTGTGCCTGGAGACCACAGAACGCACCTTCCCCTGGTGGTCATTCCACCTCTTCCTGATGTCCTCCCGATTTCTTGGATGCTGTCCCACAGCGTTGACCCTGTCCATGATTCTGCGCCATAGCTCCATCTTCCAGGCTATGGTGGTGAGCTGCACCTGTGAGCCAAATAGCTGTGGCTCTACCCGGAGGATTTCCTCCACCATGACCCTGAGCTCCTCCTCGGAAAACCTGGGGTGTCTTTGGTGTGACATGGGGTGGTGTGGGTGATGTGTGGGGTGGTGTATGTGTAGATGTGTGTGGTGATGTGTAGTGGTGTGTGGTGTTTTGTGCGTGGAATGTTGTATGGGTGATGGTGTTGTGTGCCTCTGTGTGGTGGGGTTCTCAATTGCTGTACTCTCTGTCTCTCGGCTTCCTCAAAAGTTCTGGTTGTAGGGGTTTGTGGGTGATGTGGGTGTGTGTTTTATATTGTGTTGGGTGTGTGGGAGTGGTGTTTGTATGTGTATCAGGTGTGTGTATTTTGAATTGTCCAATGTGGTGGTGTTTTGGAGATGCGTGTGTATTTTGAGCGCGGCGGTGTGTACCGCCAATGGAATACCGCGTTTGAAAGACCGCCGCGTGGATTCGTGGGTCGTGATAGCATGGGCGTGTTTCTGTTGGCGTGACGGTGGAGGTTTTGTTTTCACCAGTTTATCACTGACCTTTGGTGTGGCGGACTTGTGTGGGTGTCTGAATTTCGGCGGATTCCGAGATGTGGGCCATAATAGCTGTGGCGGAATTCCGCGGCCGCGGCAGTGTATTGGCGGTCTTCTGCATGGCGGTAAGCTGCTTTTACCGCCAATGTTGTAATGACCCCCTTAATCTGCCAGTACATGCCTCTAAGTGGTCTAGCCAATGCTGAAGCTATAATTGAGACTCTTGATCTAGACAAATTAAAACTCAGTAAGCTAACCCTTTCTAAGAAGCTGAATCTTTATCCTTTTGAAAGCCCTGTATTGAAGGGGACATGGAAATATTGCTTGGATGGAGGATGCTAGTAGACCTAATATGTGAGCCAATAGTCTTAAAGAGAGAGATTAATTTGTTAGCACTCAAAGAATATTCTTTATAACGGAAGGTTTCTACTGAGGGAGTTGAAAAATGCCTTGCCTGAGTCTTTCATAACCCCCAAAAACTCCATCTATCTTGATGAAAGTAGAGCAGATGTGTATTTGTTTATCAGGAAAGACAGAATTGCAATAAATCTATGAATTGTGTTAGATGAGTTGATAATACATTCTTATCTTGAGACAGAAGTGTAGGAGGCTGGCCTGGCTTATAGTGGGTACCTGATGGTAATTGCACCTTGTGCCAGGTCCAGTTATCCCTTATTAGTAGATTAGTAGTGTTCTAGCAGCTTAAGCTGATAGAGGTAGCTATATTAGAGCAGCTTAGGCTGAACTAGGAGACATGCAAAGCTCCTACTATACCACTCATATCATGTAGCACTATATCATAAGAATCACAATACTCAGTGTTACTAAAATTAAAGGTACTTTATTTTAGTGACAATGTGCCAAAAATATCTCAGAGAATATACTCCCTTAGGAGGTAAGTAAAATACACAGAATATACACACAAACCAAAATCAGGTAAGTAAACAGTTAGAAAAGTAGTGCAAGCACTGTAGAATACAATAGGATGCAATAGGCCTAGGGGAAACACAAACCATATACTAAGAAAGTGGAATGCGAAGCACTTAGGGACCCTAGACCTAGTGTAGTGTGTAGAGGGTCGCTGGGAGTGTAAGAAAACACTAAGGGCCAGATTTATACTTTATGACAATTGGGTCATAGGGGACAATTGGGGTTGTGCGTCAAAAAATGGTGTAAGTCAGGTCTGAGGCAAAAATCAGGCCTCAAACCGGACTTGCGCCATTTTCTTTGATGCACATCCCCCATTGAAATGACTCCTGTCTTAGCAAAGACAGGAGTCATGCCCCCTTGCCCAATGGCCATGCCCAGGGGACTTCTGTCCCCTGGGCATGGTCATTGGGCATAGTGGCATGTAGGGGGGCCCAAATTAGGCCCCCATGCCACTTAAAATGTACTTTAAAAAATACTTACCTGAACTTACCTTTACTTACCTGGGATGGGTCCCCCCAGCCATGGGTGTCCTCCAGGGGTGGGCGAGGGTGGCAGGGGGTGTCCCTGGGGGCAGGGGAGGGCACCTCTGGAATCCTTCCAAGCCCACAGATCCCTTAACCCCTGCCCTGATCCAGGCGTTAAAAAACGGTGCACATCATGCTGTGCGCCATTTTTTAAAGCCCACCCCCTCCTGTTCATCAAAATGACGCTGGGGTATAAATAAGGCACACAGGCCTTAAAGTCATTTTTTGGAAGGGAATGCCTACCTTGCATATCATTAGCGCAAGGCAGTTTCCCGCTTCCAAAAAATTACGCACACAGTGGAATTCTGACATCCGCAGGGTCGGGCGTCAAAGTTTAAATATGGAGCAAGGTTTGCAATGAATGTGCGTCAAAATTTTTGACGCACATTCGGCGCAAAAAGAGTATAAATATGCCCCTAAGGGTGTCCAAGGTACCCAACCCAGGAGCCTGAAAAGTAGGAGTAAAGTGACCATACTTTCCCAGAAACACGCTAAGGTTGTGATAGGAGATACTGCAAAGACCCCAACTGACTGCAAAGCACTGAAGATGGATTCCTGGACCTGAGGACCTGTAAAGGAAGGGGACCAAGTCCAAGATTTGCAAAAGTGTCCAGGGGGGGCAGGAGCCCACTAAACCCCGGATGAAGGTGCAAAATGGCTGCCTCGGGGTGTAAGAAGCTGAAGATTCTGCAACAATGGGAGGTGCCAGGAACTTCTCCTTTGCACAGAAGATGTCACACAGAATGCTGGAGGATGCAGAGTTGTTTCTTTGAAGAAAGACCGCAAACAAGCCTTGCTACCTGCAAAGGTCATGGTTAAAGAAAAAAGGATGCTGCCTGGGCCCAGAAATGACCAGGAGGTTGCCACTTGGAAGAGGAGACAGAGGGGGCCCTCAGCAACACAGAGAACCCACGCACAAGAAGGTAGCACCCGCAGAAGTACTTGAACACAGGTTTAAGAAAACTGAGCATGGCAGTTCTCAAAACACTACAAAAGAGGGTCCCACGAAGCTGGTGGTCGACTCAGCGAGTTAAGCAATACAGGACAGAGTGCTGGGGACCTGGGCTGTGCAGGAAGGATTCCTTGCAAAAGTGCACATAAGCCCTAGCAGCTGCAGTTCACGCAATACACAGGATTACTGTCTGGCAGGAGAGGCGAGGACTTACCTCCGCCAAATTTGGACAGATGGACCACTGGACTGTGGGGGTCACTTAGATCTACCACCTGTGTTCCAGGGACCACGCTCGGCTTGAAGAGAGGGGACCCAGAGGACTGGTGAAGATGAAGTTTGGTGCCTGCGTTAGCAGGGGGAAGATTCCGTTGACCCATGGGAGATTTCTTTGTGGCTTCCAGTGCAGGGTGAAGGCAGACATCCCCCAGAGCATGCATCACCAGGAAACAGTCGAGAAAGCTGTCAGGATTAGGCGCTAAAATGTCACTGGCATTCTTCTTGCTACGTTGTTGCAGTTTTGCAGGCGTCCTGGAGCAGTCAGCGGTCGATCCTTTGCAGAAGTCGAAGAGGGAGATGCAGGGGAACTCTGGTGAATTCTTGCATTCGTTATCTGAGGAAAAGCCCACAGGAGAGACCCTAAATAGCGGTCAAAGGAGGATTGGCCACATCGACAGGTAAGCACCGATCAGGAGTGGTCTTTGACATCACCTTCTGGCACTGGCCACTCAGAGACCTCCATTGTGTCCTCAAACCTCTGGATTCAAGATGGCAGAGGTCTGGGACACACTGGAGGAGTTCTGGGCACCACCCCTTGGGTGGTGATGGACATGGGAGTGGTCACTCCCCTTTCCTTTGTCCAGTTTCACGACAGAGCAGGGACTGGGGGTTCCTGGCTTATGCAAGGAGGGACCCATCTGTGCCCTTCAAAGCATTTCCAGAGACCTGGAGAAGCTACTCCTCTCAAGCCCTTAACACCTATTTCCAAAGGGAGAGGGTGTAACACCCTCTCTCAGAAGAAATCCTTTGTTCTGTCTTCCTGGGACTGGGCTGCCCGGACCCCAGGAGGGTAGAACCCTGTCTGAGGGTTGGCAGCAGCGGTAGCTGCAGTGAAAACCCCCATTTGGCAGTACCTGGGGTCCATGCTGGAGCCCCGGGTACACATGGGATTGGCACCCCAATACCAGATTTTGCATGGGGGGACAATTCCATGATCTTAGACATGTTACATGGCCATATTTGGAGTTACCATTGTGAAGCTACATATGGGTATTGACCTATATGTAGTGCACACGTGTAATGGTGTCCCCACAACCACAGAGTCCGGAGAAATTGCCCTGAACTATGTGGGGGCACCCTGGCTAGTGCCAGGGTGCCCTCACACTTAGTAACTTTGCACCTAACCTTCACCAAGTGAAGGTTAGACATATAGGTGACTTATAAGGTACTTAAGTGCAGTGTAAAATGGCTGTTAAATAACGTGGACGTTATTTCATTCAGGCTTGCGTGGCAGACCTGTGTAAGATATGCTACAGCCCATAGGGATCTCCTGGAACCCCAATACCCTGGGTACCTAGGTACCATATACTAGGGAGTTATAAGGGTTTTCCAGTGTGGCAATTAAAATTGGTAAAAATGGTCACTAGCCTATAGTGTCAATTGTAAAGGCAGAGATAGCATAAGCACTGAGGTTCTGGTTAGCAGAGCCTCAGTGTCACAGTTAGTCACTACACAGGGACACCCATTCAGACCACAAACTATGAGCACTGGGGTCCTGGCTAGTAGGATCTCAGTGAGACAGCCAAAAACAAACTGACAAACAAGTAAAAATGGGGGTAACATGCCAGGCAAGATGGTACTTTCCTACAAGAAAGAGGAAAGTGTCAAAATAAATAATTAATCCTACCCCTTGTGCTCTTATGTGTGTAATGACTGATTTCATCACCTTTGTGAAACACTAAGGAACTGAAGACAGTCCAGATGGAAGACTTGTGAATTGTTAAAGTTTGCCTCCCCACTGAAACTGACAGAATTTCCTGTAAACAGGATGCACCACAATTGTTAGTTATGCATTCTCCAAGCCCAATCATACATTCCAAACTTCTTCTTGCAAGAAATCCCTGAGATGAATTATAGTCTCTATTTTGAAATGATGATACAATACAAAATTGTTGAACACTCTTAGATGGATCACTGGATGGTATTTCTTGCCCTTCTTTTGTACCAGAAATATAGGCCCATATTTAACAAAAATGATGCAGACCTGCACTAGCGCAGTTGTGTGTCAAAAAAATTACAGCCAGCTAACATCATTCCTTAGCGCCATCTATGCGCCATATTTATAAAATGATGCTTAGTGGAGCTAAGGAATTGTTAGCGTAAAAAACAAAATGACGGTAATCTTTGCAACATGCCGTAACCAAAAATGGTGCTGATGCTGCAAAAGTGGGGCTAGCACGATTAGCTGCACATGCTTTGACGCTAATCGTGTTAGCACCAATTTTCCAGCAGTAGCGTAAAAACAAAACAAAAAAAACTTTGAGGCTGCTGAACCGTCTCCCCCAAAAGGACCCAAAATGGACAATGCAGGTCAGGAGAGATGCAAGAGAGATCTCAATCAGCCCAGTACCAGCCTTGAGGGACCAGCAAAGTCCAAGGAGAAGAAGAGGAAGCAGATGTGTCGCTTTAGTGAGGAGGAGAATGACATCTTAGTCAGAGAGGTGTCGGAGCACCAACACCAGCTCGTCATCACCTTCAAACTGCAAATAGGTAGGATAGAGGCTATATGGTGGGCAATAGTACATAAAGTCCATAGCGTGGAAGAGGTGAAGAGGACTGTCACTGATTGTAAGAAGTGCTGGCACAATTGCAAGCGCAGAACTAAGGAGTAACTGGCCAGGAACCGAAAGGCAGCACTGCAGCCTGGAGATGGAAGTCTTGCACCCCAGGAGGACCAGGATGAGCTGGAGGAGATGATGGCAGGCGTCATCCCTGAGGAGCTGGTCACTGTAATCGAAGGACATGACAACACAAACTACCAAGGACTATCACAAATCCATGGAAAGTTTCAGGGGGGACTCTCTGGAACTTTACAAATGACAGAAGGGGGAGGCACATAGGACACACTGAATGCATGCAAATGGGTGACATTGGGACACACAAGGTCAGAATCAAAAGGCCCCATCACCAACAGAGCCTCACTTTTAGTGACACTTTGGTGGCATTAAGTACTCCAACATACACACAGCGTGAAGTTAAGCCATTTACTGTCATTGTCTCAATTTCTACCTATTGTCAATTTGGACACCTACTCACTAATGCACACTTCTCCTACCGATGTCTCATGACATGTACCACACCACTGGACTCTGTATGTACATTAAATGGCTCAGGATCTCTCATGGGCTAAGTGAATATTGTACTGCACTGGAAAATAAACTTGCACATGAAAATAAATCTCCATCTTTACATGTATCATTCCACCTTTTAATGTGATCCATCAACTCATTTAAATGTATGCATTGTGTGAAGCTATGTCAATGAGAACAAAACCTAATTACATGTGTGGCTTACTGTCAGACACAAAGCCACACACTAGAACTCTAACATGAACAAGCTGACTGATAGTGTTGTGGACTACAACCAACTTACAGACTCTTAAAATCATGTATCAATAGACATCCATGCAAGTTAACAAATGGCATGAATGGGTCGGAACTCAAGTGTCTGAAAATTACCCTGATGATAGCATGAGTACAACAAATATGTGAGAAATAGAAGAGACAAAATTGATCAATGATAGGCAGATGCCAGTGTGCCAGGATAGATACCCAAATAAGGTAACGTAAAATGTGCTATACTTTACAAGAATAATTGTGACAGACCACAGCAATGACAATTGATGTTGCATTCTTACCTGTCAAAGAGTTTGTATACATACACAATGTGAATGTCAGAAACTGGGGATGAACAATGTTTTGAATAGCTGATGTCATATTTGTCATAGGGGATACACATAGTCCTACATGTAAATCAATACAGAAAGCATACCCTAAAGCATTCCTCTAACTTGGCCAGTGCACACATGAGACCACCCAGCCACTAAATTAACATGGGCACCTAATTGTCTACAACTAACAGGATTTATTGGTACTTAAAAACAACACCTTATAAAAACCTAAACTAAACACTATCCTACACTAAGCTAACCTATACTAACTTATCTAAACTTACCCCTACTGCTACCTATCCTAATCTAAACTTATCTTATACATGGAACGCTACACTCTAAACATTGTCACTCCACCCACCTGACATCAAATACTGCATTGGGTAGAGGTCCAACAACCAAGCAATGTACACAGCATCATCAGATGATACATGGGCCCATATTTATACTCTGTTTGCACCTGATTTGCGTGATTTTTTTACGCAAATCCAGTGCAAACTTAACTCCATATCTATATTTTGATGTTAGACCTGTCTAGCATCAAAAATATGGAGTTAACATCATTTTAAGGATGCGTGAAACCGCCTTGCATCAATGAGATACAAGGTAGGCGTTCCCTTCCAAAAAATGACTCAAACACCGGGTGGGAGGCGGACCCTAAAAATTAGGCTAAACTCGATTTGCATCAAAATGTAACGCCTGGGTCAGGGCAGGTGTTAAAATGAGGCAAACACACCACTACTTAAGGAAAACACACACAAGCAATATTACAAACCAACAGGACAACATGGAGGTGCTACTGATGCAGCTTGAAAGACAACGCCGAGCACAGGACCAATGGCACAGCCACCACCACCCCAACGGGGCCCACAAAGGCAAGACAGAAGGCATAAGGCAGGAGAGGGTCTTCAGGAAAAGGACAACCCTCCATGGCCACAGGGAACAGGACATCATCTGGAGGTATCAACTCAACTGGCAAGCCATAGAGCAGCTGCTGCACCACATTGAGCCACAACTAACAGATAACCTGAAGAAACCACACAACATACCATCAGTGACCAAGCTTCTAGCTGCCCTGCATATGTTGGCAAGTGGCTCCTTCCAGACAACGGGTGCACTGGTCGCTGGGTATCAAAGCCCTCATTCTCGGCCTTCCAGCCTAAGGTGTTAGATGCCATAATCTCCCTCACACCCCACCACATCAGCTTCCCCAACACCCAGCAGAAGCAGCAGGAGATAAAACAGGGCTTCTACCAAATCCATGGCTTCCTGCATGTGCTCAATGAAATTGACTGCACCCATGCCCGGATCACCCCACCTGCAGCAACAGAGTACCTATTTCAGAACAGAAGGCACATGCATTCCATCAATGTGCAGGCCATGGTTGACCACCATTGATTGTTTACTAACATCTTGCCTAAGTATCCTGGGAGTGTCCATGATTCATTCATATTCCGCCACAGCAGGATCAATCAGTACTTCCAGGACGGACAATATGGCAATGGCCTTCTTGTTGGTAAGTCAATAAACCTAGCAATATACACACAGCACAACAACCCTGTAGGACACACAAAACATATGCCATTACATTGACACGCGGGCAAGATGACACTGGGGTGTGACACTGGTAGTTATGTTGTACACCCTGACACAATGGGATACACACCTTTATACAAATGATGGCTGCCACAAACATTAGCTGTCTAGAGCAACACGGTACCAATGTCAAAGCCCACGGTGACAATGAAATAGCCTGCCCTGGAAGCACAACTTGGAAGATGAACCATTTACAATTGCATTAGGCCACAAAGTCAATCTGGCACCCTCCCAAGCAGTATGCAGCGTGGAAGGGGTGTGCAATGTGTGTTGCAGCAGGTCTAATACCATGTGACACATAGCATGATGATGCTGACTCACATGTAGGTGACCCGGATATACTGAGGCAGTCTCAACATCATACATCACTCGTGGGGGGCCTTTGCCAGGTTGCAATAAGGAAGTGGACTGTGCTATGAACACATGAAGCTCCTCGTCGTGCATTGGAATATGATTCCTTTGTGTTCCAGAACCCTTGTTGGATTGTGTTACAGTCCTGATTCAGCCTGAACCTGCTCTCTGTTTACCCAGTCCTGTTCCTGCTTGTTCCAGTCAGAGTCTGCTCCCTGTTTCTCAGCCTTGTACATGTTTGTTTCTGCCAGAGCCTATTTTCTGTTTCCCAGACCTGTTCCAGCCTTTGCATCAGCATGAGCCTGTTCCCTGTTCCTCGCTTTGCCTCCCAGTTGGTTGCTTCGCTTTCTGTATCCTCTTGGGCTATCGTGTCTGGTAAGTGCCCTATCAGTCCTCACCTGTGTAGAAGTGTTTTCCTTTGAACTTGGGTTGGCACCTGGTTTCCAGGAGGCAAATCCAGCCCCCATCTTTTGTCTAGGGTTGCATGCCTAACAGTGACAGTGTCCTATTGCTGTATTCCAGGAATTGCCAATGTGTCACCAGCCATGCCCACAAGGCCTAGTCTCATGTGTGTAAGTAAATCCTTATTTGTGCCCTAAAGGTCTAGAGACAAAATCACTTCTACTGCCTCCTTTCTATGGGGCTTGCATGGTGACTACCCATAAGATTAATCTGCACAGAGGCACTGATGTTTCCTGTTGCTGTGGAAAGTTCTGAGCCCTACCCTGTGTACAACCTTAGTGATAACCCCAACGTTTTTGTCCATTACTGATCTGTTCCATGTTTGTTCACACTAAGGTTGTTCTGCCTTCACTTCCCTGTCTTCTCTGCCTTACCATACCTGTTCTTTCCCCCTTGTATGCCTTTAGCTGCTCTTCTGCTTTGGTACACTATCTCCTTACGTGAACTCAAGGGATGCCCCTAACAGAGCCCTGACTAGACCCACCCGACAATGTGACACCATGGAGCCCAATCCTGACCCAGGGTACACATGCCCACACACTTGAATTGGACACTTCTGTGGTATGCACAACTGAAAATATGTGAACACATGAAGCCAGGGCAGCAGGTCCACCACAGTAGCACAAGTAACATAGGTAATTGTAATGAGTCAAACTGACCTGTACCAAACATTTTATGGGTAGAATTAAGGCACAGTGTCTCAAACACAGTACGTACCAAACATGTACACATGTCAGACATGTGTGTACATCCACACACAAATCACCATGAAGTCATACCCAACAATTAATGACATATGAGGGGTACTATATCCTACATTGCACTTATCAGCCATCCTCATTGATACCTGATTTTTGTTTGTTGTTTGAAATGTATTGTCCCCAAAGTCAAACTACTACACACATCACAAGAGTCAACACATAATACAAACACATATCATGACTGTTATAGATCACTGATTGCCATCAGATGTAGATACCCATTTGGAATACATTTATACATTTGCATGACATCAAATGTATTGCCTGCCGTTCCTTCAGAAACACACACATTGTTGTTACAGATGATTCACACCCAAAACACACAATTGCATGCTCTACCACATGTGGCCAAGCACTATACCACACAGTGCAGACCAAACCAACCTATCTTCATGTTGATACAGGCTGCATGCATGTTAAGTATTAGAAAATTATGCGATCAAAGATTGACTCAAAAATGTTGACGCAAATGTGTCAAAAAATCACACAAACGCAAACTAACCATACATGGGCCCTTAGCATGAATTCCACCTGCGCACCACACATATGCGGATATCCATTGAAATTGAAGTCTACAGGTAATGCGAGGTATTTTGCTACACATGTAGGTTATGAATCGAAAATATTCACGCAAACATCGTGTGTCAAAAAAATACACACATGACGGAAAACGGGTCACAAAGGGGACAGGAAGTGATGTGATAGGAAATCCTGTTTACAGGCCTGGTACAGTGAGTGTACTTTCACGTTCACTTACAGTCTTTGCTATTTCTTGACTGTGTGGCTGTGTCTCAGTGTTGTTGGTGTCTCAATTGCGTTTATTGTATCGTAGCTGTGCATGTGATTTTGTGTAGTTCAGTGTCTTTCAGATTGTATTTTACTGTTGGATATCTGTCTGGGGGTTAGATTAGTTGGGTTAGTTGGGGTTCTTAGGTTTGGGCTATAAGTTTCCTTTATTTTCATTTCTTTTCCTTTTTTTTTTTTACACATTCTCAGTTTGGATTTGTTGTTCAGGAAGGGCGATGCTGACTTGCATGGGGGAAGAAGGAGCTTTGTGTGGCTGGTGTGCCACTTCCTTCCCTTGATGCTGGAGGTGGGTTGTCAGTGATACAGGGGTATCACACAGAGGCGAGGGTGCTGCGGTGGGGCAAGGTGCTCTACCACCTCAAAAGAGTCTACCATAGAAGCAGGAATGAGCAGCAGCTAAAGCATCGCTGAGCAGGATCTGCTGGACCACATGGGTGTGGTGATCGGTGGCCCTGTTGGTGAGTATCACATTGACAAAAGTATACACTAGAATGCTGCAGAGTGACAGTAGCAGATGTCTTGATGTGCTGCATGCAATGTTTGTGGGCATGTTGAATGCAAGCAGATCAAGGTGTTAGTGTCCCAGTACTGTGATGGAGTCCATATGTCTATATATGTTAGCAATACAGGCCTGAGGTTTGTTGACTCATGTACGACTACCACTTAGGGCCACATGTAAGAAGCTATTTTTAATTGTCACAAACGGCCTAGTTTTCAGAATTTGAGTGTTTGTGTCAAGAAAAAATGTTTATTCCAATGCACATACCCAATTTTGCCATTCTACAATCACATTGCCAAATCACAAAGCAGGGTTTGCTAGTGGCATTCGGGAAGGGGCGTTCCCTTCCTATTTGCGAGTTGCAGTCTGCTGATTGATTGTTTGATGAAAATGAATGCTGTCACAAAACAATTGCAGTTACCACCAGTTTCAAGTTGGTGCTAACCGATTCGCAAATAAGAAGCGGCCCCCATGGGATCCTTTCCCCTTTGTGAATGCATGTCAAAAAATTGTTTCAGAGCAGGCAGGCCAATATTTGTTTTTGACATGCTTTCTGTTTACCCTTAATGAAATAAGGCTGTATTTAAAAAAAGAAATACATCTTTACTTGAAAGCAGTCACAGACATGGTGGTCTGCTGAGCCCAGCAGGCCAGCATCCCTGTGAGGGCCGTCATTCCCAAGAGATATACCTCATTAATATTCATGAGGTAGGTCATTTGCTACCCCATTTGTTATTTGCAAACAGCGTCATTGACAGTGTTGTACATCAGATTATCCTACTCGCAAATTGTGAGTTGCTAAGTCTCGCAATGTGCGACTCACAAAACCTGATCTTCGTACATGTGGCCCTTAGTCACACACATCATGTGCAATGGCAACACCTGTGCCCATGAATTCTGTCAATGATGATCAGGTAAGACACTGTCAGCATACCACATTTCACTATATCAAGACAGCAAAGTGGGCAATCCATGTTTAGCACTACATTGTCATCATTACACACACACACATGATCCCTGCCATTATGTTGGCAAAGGGGGCATACACGGCTTCAGGGACACTGCCAAAGGGGCATTTGTTACCTACATACAACTGTCCCACATCTGTCATGGACCACTGAATGCATGATACGTGCAGACTGAAAATTTAGCCTAATGTCCATCACTCAGTAACTCAGTGTCCCTTGATGCACAAGCCACAATACCTGAGTCACTTATATTACAGTGCACCAGGGAAGTGTCATTGAAATTGTCTCCAAAATACAAATCATGCCATGGAGTTCCATCTGAAATGGATTAGCCACAAATGACTGTAGTAGGGTTTAGCACCACATGATTGTTAGGCCCAGTGCATGTGTGCAGATGTGTGGCTATCATTCACTGGAGTGTCAATGTCAATGTGAGTTTGCAGTGGTATGTCTGTTGTACTGTCTACATGCAGGATCACAAACTCACTCATGTAAAATGTTACATACTGTGATATGTTGTCCACACGTTTGTACAGTGATCTGACATTGAGCATATGTTTCCTTTCCATGTCGTACAGGTGGACCTGCCCCATATATCATCGGAGAAGTGGCTCGATTTCAGGACCCAGACGTATCCAGTAAGTGTGATAATGACTGGCCGGTGTAGTGATTGCAGCTGTTGTGTGAATATGTTTTGTGTGTTGCATTAATTGCAAGAGATGATGAGCTGGCAAGTGATCTGATATCTTACTCGGCTAGATGTTGACATAGTGATCTGTGCAAGGGTTACACATTCACAGACAGAGAGTCATATCTTGGGAGGCTTGTGCTGCGCAATAGGCAGCAGTGTGTGAACAAGGTGATTACTAGCCACATGTAGGCCCACATGTGGCTTGGAAGTGCACCAGTGCCAGTATATTGGCACAGGGTCATACCCTTATTCTCACAATACAGTGATGCATCAGTTTTACACACAAAAATGTGCATCCCTGTATTGTAATGTACATGTAAGACTGTATGGGTAACTTTCCCCCAGCATCTAGCCCCATAAGTTGTACTCCATTTACGTGACACTTATGTGGTATGTAATAGGCATGCATGCAGGTGAAGGCCAGACGTGTGTTGGCATCAATTTGGGTGTTTTGGGAATTGTGTTGGCAGATCAGGTGTTGAGGTTGTCCACAACTGGACACATGAATCTAGATGTGAATGACCTATGGATACCTTATTTCTAGGTGGCAGCCCTCATCACATGTGTTCCACTCACTAAATCCATGTACAAGTGGACATGCCTTTGTGGTTGTCCTTGGGAGTTGCGATGATGTATTGCATGCCCATCACGACTGAGGCACAGGGGTAGGGGAACAACATACATGTAGGTAGATGTGATGGTCACAGTGTAGATGACAGTCATCTCATTCAAGCATGCATGTGTCCCAAACAACACTGACTCCTTATGATTAGCAACTGCATACCATCCTGCCAATTACATCTGAAGGTCACTGCTCTTGTGTGCTTTAATGATGTCTCAGATGATAAAGATGAGTCAGCCTGGTCCATGTGAAGTAGTTGCTGCCTTTGCATTGCACTACATCAATGCACAGACCACTTTATTTGGTCCAAATCTTGCTTTGCTTTGCTGTGGTGTAAAATACATGATGGGTGGGCAGTGTTGCCATTACATTCATCAGGGCCATTGTATTATCTGGACTGTGATTTGGACTGCATGTGCAAATCGAGGCAGAATGTTAGATTATCATCTGTACATGCATCACACAATGATGACACTGAAGGTTGCCTGTCTCATTTTTACAGCTACCAACATGGATGTTTTAGAAATCAGGGCTTTCCAAAAGCAGGCAGTGCAATACCGACACATCTTGGATGTTGAGTCTGGGTACTGAAAGATGGACGACGCTATCAAAGAGAGCGAGCCACAGGGGAATGGCGGGCTTTCAGCCAGGGGGAACAGCATTGGCCACAAAGGTTGTAGCCACCACCACAACTACACAGAGTACCACTGCCGCCACCCTCACATCTGCCCCACCTGCTGCACCATCAACCTCTGTACCACAGACCATCACAACTGCTGTACCATCAACCTCTGCACCACAGACCACCACACATGCTGCAATGGACATGTCCGCATTAGGGGAGCTCCAGAGGGACATGAAGAAGGTACAAAAAAGCAGGACAGCATTCAGAAGGATGTGGACAAAAACACAAGTAGACTGAAGGCAATAAAAAAGACACTGAGAAGGGCCAACCTGTGAACTCTTGCCTCCCCTCAACACCCAGTTCAGTCCGCGCTCCCTCCTCATTCCTCATCCTGTTTTGTAGTGGGTTTAAGGGGTTTTGTGATAGGTTAGAGTAGTGTAGTTGTTTAGACAGGATAAGTAGGTTTGGGAGTGTTTTTTCAAATTATTACATGTTAGTTTGTGGGTGGGTGGGTGTTTGTGTTAATTTGTGTATTAAAATATATATATATATATATATATATATATATATATATATATATATATATGTTTAGTATTATGTAGTATATGTTTAGGTTAGTATATGTTGTCCTGCATGTGTCTTGTCAAATAATGGGGGTGGGGAGCAAATGTTTAGAGTGTGTTTTTAAATGTGGTAAGTAAGCTTAGCATAGGGTAGTTAGGGCCACTTGTGGGTAATGTATAGTTAGGATAGATTAGGTTAGTATAGGTGTGTTACATAGTTTTAACTTCTGTTCCGTACATAGATAATAAGAAATTAGTTACTCCCTTACTACATGTGTCATATGGTTGGGGCTCAGGGTCTTTGCATGAGTTTACAGTGCCAATTGTCTGCTGGCCTGTGAATTTCATCCTACACCCACATCCCTCTCTTGACATGTTAATTCCCACTTCCATCTGAGCTGTCTCATTGGCAGTTACAACAAATCTAAATCTCAATGCATCAGTCATCCATTGTACCCACAACTCAATGTGACTATGGTTCACATGTATCGGACAGGTAAGTGTTCTTTTTAAGCTGTAATTGTTTTGATCCTGTGTCGTGATGTTGGGCACTGTGGGACATCTATCTGCAGCCTGAAGTTCATGTCAACACAGCTAAACTGAGTAGTGCCAATTTCAGATGAGGTCAGGTATACACATTTCACACCAATGTGTTTTACTTCTACTCCCAGCTGACGTTATTGGCTGAGCACTCTTACACCGTCATTCCTGCAGTTTGTTGTGGGTGAAGCATGTATATTTTAAAGCAAATGTCACATACTCAGTGACTTGCTTGTAGGGGATGTGGCCAGCATTGACGTTCATCTTGTAGATACTTTGTGTGGATGTCTGCCCACATTATTTCTGCACTCTGGTATTGACACTCTGTGACCATAGACATGTTACACGCATAACAAATCTCCCGCAAAGTAGATGTGTCACATTACACAGACACAAAGTGGGTGTGTATGTGCTGTTTATTTTAAAGTGATGTAGAGCAATATTTACATAGTCCAGGTCTGTGACCCCATTAGTGTAAACCATTCTATTGTGATGCAACACAAGTGCAAGTTTGAAGAACATGTCATTGGACCTGCTGAGGTTAAGTGACGTTCAGTGCAGGGGAACATGAATTGCCAGTTGAGTAGTGAGAGACAATTGCAGTACATAGTGGAAATGTTAACAGTGTGTCTGTGAAGAGTGCATGTCACCAACTGTAGCAATACTGGAATGTTGTCAAGCACACGACAAAGGGAAATCACTGCCAATGTGGCATGGGCTGGTGTTACCCGGTACTCCTATGGGTAAAGATGAACTGTTCCACATCTTCATTCTCTGAAGTGTGTGTCGTCTCCTCTGACCTTGATGGCGTGGGATTGAGGGGGCCACACACACTTCTGTGGTTGGAGAAGTGGACACCAAATTCCCGGCAGCTGCAATTTGTGGAACTACATTTGGCATCACTGCAGCAAGGAGGAGCTGCTGATTATTGAGTATGGCAGCAACATACCTGTGGTAGGCAGCCATGTCTGCCCTGAGGGTGGTCAGTTCCCAGTGCATGGAGTCCTGCTTGTTGTCATACATGCAGCAGCAAGATTGCGAGGCCTGGTGTTGTGGCAACTCCCTCGCGGCAGTGGTTAGGTCTCTCACACACTGTTGAGCTCCATGCAGTAGGGATTGTGTGTCTTGTTTGGCTGCTGTCTGTTATGCGGACGTCATCATGCACATGCGCATCCCCTCAAGGCTGGCTTCCATAGTTTGCATACCCACCCGCACCTCCTTGGCCAGCTCCCGCTGTACTCCCACTATTGTCCTCTCAAAGGTGGTCCCTGTGACATCAGAGTCCTCAGCTGTGTTTGAGCTGGCAGGTTGTACTATTGGGGTGGTGGGTGGTTCCTCTGGGATGGCTGCTACATGAATGCTTCTCCTTGTGACTGGAGGTGGTGTCTGGAGGGTTCCCAGGATATCTTGGAGGGTTTCCTGGCTGATGGTTGTCAGCTGGTCATCCAGGTCATCAGGTTAGTCCAGGACAGGCAGATCCACAGGAGAGCCATCGTCCTCTGCAATGAGATATTGTACAATTAGTGTGTCTATGTTGTACCAGGTGTAATGTGACATCACTGTCTTCCTATTGGTACATTGTCATTTCGCTTCCCATGCGTTATTCCTGTCATTAATGTTTGCAGTCTCTCAGCCCTATGCCCCACCTGCATATCACATGTAGTGTGGGCAGTTTGGGCAATTGCCTGCATCACATCTTCTAGGTGTGGGTTCTGTCCAAATTGTGGCTTGCCTCCTTCTTGTCCTCATCAGCCCTGCCTCTACCTCCATTCTCATGGTAAGGCCTTGCAATGATTGTTGGTGTGTTGATGCCACAGCACCACACATTACAATATGGCGCTGTCCCAGTCTATCATTTTTCACATACACCTATGTGATTCTGAGACCTAGCACCACACCATGCATGGCATTTCCATGAGATAATGCATGTGTTACCATTGGTAGTTTCTCATGTTGATGTTTGCGTATGTGTGCTATATTGCATTGCACTGATGGACCTGGCTGAGTTCCATTTCTTCTTGTAACTGTGTGGGTGTGCTTGCCTTCTTAGACACATATGTCCTCCTCCTCTATTCAGTTGTCTTAGCACTATGATACCTGAGATGTTGCATGGTGGCATTGCAGCTATTGTGGCACAGGGGTAAACCCAGGGATGAGCAGCATGGGTATGAGATTACTGCTGTGTACATCATTATGTATGTGACAGTCCCTTTTGGTTATTGAGTCTATGGACATGACCAGTTGACAGGAGTTGCACTTGGATAGGGATTGATGGGGACTGATCACGTAGTCATACTGAACCCTCATTTTGAGTGTGTTTCTTCCATAGGCACCTAACTGTCATTTTCTAATTGACCAGCGCACACAACACAGGTATTTGTGGCAAATGTTGTCAAAGGGAATGCCGCTTGAGCCAATGGCCTGAGACTGAGCATTGTCCTCTAGTTTACATTCTCACAATACCAGCTGTCCTGTGACACCAGACCAGTTTTATGTTGTACCCTACCCTCCTGGTCTGCTTCAGTATTTCCAGCAGTCTTGGAATGGCGGTGTATCCCCATGCAAAGGTTGATGGTGGTGTGCCCCTGGATGCCCCTGCAAAGCCCATGCATCTGGCACAGGCAGTGTAGGCAGTCCCGTGCCGTGCCTCTTTACCCTTTCCAATGCCTGATTTGCAGGGCTAACATGCATTGTGTAGTAGGTATGTGTCTCCCCCTTCTTGCACTTGACATTTTTGTATTTTGGTCACCCATGCAACTTACCCTGCATATTTGTTGTTTCCCATTAGTCTGCACTGTCCTGTCCTGCGATACCAGTGATGGGATGATGGCTGCAACCATCTCCTCCATCTCGTCCAAGTCCTCTTGCGATGCTGGACTCTCACCTCCGGTCTGCAGTGCTGCCTTTCTGTTCCTTGCCATTTTTTTCTTTGTCCTTCGCTTGCAGTCATGCCAGCGTTTCTTGCACTCAGTGACAGTTGTCCTGACCTCTGACACATTGTTAATCTTTTCCACAATATGTTGCCAAATTGACTCTCTCCTCCCAATTGGCAATTTAGAGTTGATGAAGAGTTGATGCTGGTGCTCCATCACATCTCACACCAGTATTTCATGCTGTTCTGCACTGAAATGACACTTCCTCTTATTTTTGTCTATCCCCAGGGTTTTGTCTGTGTCCTCCTGGCTGGTTCCTGATTGTCTGGGGTCTCCATGGGTTCTCTCCTGGCTTCTGGGATCCATTTTGGGGCTCCTTTGCAATGGTTGCTCCGTTTGTGTTTCTTTTTGACGCTGTTGTGGGGAAAAATGGTACAAATCCTTTTTACAACATGTTTACATGTCGTAAACCGGATTAGAGTCATTTTTCTTGCGTTAACGTCATTTTGCCTTACGACGAGGAGCAATGGCTAGCAGCAGGAAAAATGACTCTAACTTCTTAGCGCCACCCAGCGTCAAAGTATAAGTATGACGCACAGGTGGTATTAAGAAATTACGCTAGACAGTGCTAAACGTTTTGACACAAAACTGCGTTAGCACAGTTTTGTGTCAAAAAGTATAAATCTGGCCCGTGGTGTACACCAGACATTCCACAACAATGTACATTACCAAATCAAGACAAAACTTCCTACCAGCCATCTACAGTATCATGTTCATGTCACAGGGTTAATGGCTAACCATTGTTAACCAATCGGGCACAGAGGTAAGTTGGACAAGTGCCTCCTTGTGCCACATTTGCGTCATTATACTTTTGAGGATCAAGTGGCCCAACAAGTACCAAATCCCTGTGCCATACTCACAAAGTGGCGCAATACATGCATTCCACCACTTTGACACCTCTTTGCTACATTATGCCTTTGCCTTGCATCATGGATGCAAGGTGGGGTTCACCCAGTAGTGGGCCAGGAAAAATGGCACCAGCAATTCTAAGACATCCCATTGCGTCTTTTATGTTTTCTTTCGTTAACACCTGCTCGGAGCAGGAGTTACAAGGGGCACACTGTTGCTTACAATCAACCCCTATGTACAGTTCAGGGTGAGTGCCAATGTTGTTTACCCTAAGCCTGAGCAGCACATCTATATAGTCTACAGATTTTGTATCTATTGCCCCCTACTCTATGTGCAAAATTTCTTATACGGCTCACACATGGTGACTGTATGGATCCCCTAAGGGGCACAGGAAGAGTGGTGCTGCACTGGGTGCAGCAAAAGGTTTCCTTATTATTGAACTATCAGTGCACATGCATGTTTTACATCTTCTAAGTACCAGGTAAATACTCACCATCCACATTCTATACACACCTGATGTGACCAAGCTCACTCACAATTATCATGATGGATTTGACATGTAGGTTAATCTGCACGCATCCTATTTGCTACAATCCGTAGACATGTCACACATCCATCTGGAGCAGCGCTGAAATCTCAATGTGTACTCAACTGACTGTTGCCCAGCACAAATAAGGCTCCTTGCACAGCCGCTGCCTCACTTCTTTTCAGAAGAGTAGTGAGGCACAGGTGGTGGAAGTATCTCCTTGATAAGCCCCCAAGAGACCTTAACACGTACATCATTTGTACCATGTCCAGAGTAAATTAAAGCAGTGTGTAACACAAGGTACAGTAACATGTGTTGTGACAAATATGTTGGCAACAGGCATGCTGATCAGATAAGCAGCACCTCTGACACATATCTTGACTGACATCACTGTGTATGTGGGCATGCTTTCCTTTTCCTAACACCCACAATTCCATAGCACATGCTGGCACTTGTGCAACAATCAACTTAATCTGCTTTATCTTCATGGCATCAGACATTATGTCAATACCTAAACTCAGATGATGTTATCTTATTGGTCACAAATGCCATTTTAACATTGCATTGAACACATCACACCCTTTCACACAAAACCCTGGCTGACACATGAGACGCACAAGGTGACATTTACTTTGAACATTTATGAGCCTGGACAACTATTACACATTCAACTTGTTTAGCTGAGTGAGCTAGTCAACTTTGTGTTAAGAATGAACAACTGCCAACCATTACATTTCTGTCTGTACATTTCTGCTCCTGTGATACTTTTTATTGCCCCTTATGTACAAAGAGCTGTAATGCTGCTTTTTGTAGTGTTAAGCCTCCATGTACATATGGGGCAGCATGACACAGTATTCTGCATCAGAGGGGCATGCAATGGTTGTTGCAGTGGCCGTCCTATTATAACCCCCATACCTTTTGACACTGCCCCAGATTTACAAGACATCATACTTACTGCCAGCGCCAACAGAGTAACAACACCCCAGGGTTGGTGTTAGCATGGCAAAGAGGTGAGGAATGCTTTAATGCCTCCTTGTTCCTTGCTTTCAATATGTGTGTGCCATATGAAGGCACACACAGAAGTAAAATGCCATGGATGTTTGCTTATGTGCAGGTAGGCATCCCTTCCTGCGCATTCACAATCTAGCATAACAGATGTTTTGGCACTACTATGTGGCCTGCATTCTGCAGCATACATAGAAGTGGCATGTTGTCATTGTAGATTATTTGTGTCAAAGAAGGGATACCTTCCTGCACATAGACACTCCCCTCAACACATACACATTTGCACTCTGGCCCAAGTATGCCTGCGTTTGCGTTGGCTGCTGAGTTATGTGCTAGCGTAGGCACAGACGCAGGCCCGTCCCATACTCTAGGAAATACAGGGTGGGCCTGTGTTTAAAATCCAGTGCAGCGCAGTGCTGCTGATGTTGGCACAGTGCTGCTGATGTTGGCACAGTGCTGCTGATATGTGGCTCATAATTATCACACAAGAACATGCACAGATGTAGGTGGCAGAAATATTTACATTTCAGATATATATTTTTAACAATATAGGGGGAGAGGATTCTGTCCATTGACTAAAGCTTTGACTCTTGTAGTTGATCTATGTCACTCAGATGGTTGCCTTTTTTCAATCCCATAGCACCAACGCAAACCTCCATCATATGCATGCCATATATAACATATGGGACGCCATGGCAGATGTCAGCACACTTATGTTGGGAACCCTGTCAGTATGGTTGCATTTGGCAGGTCAACACCATACATACATATGCTACACGTGCAAAGTGGAAATTGGTCTTTTGATGACAAGGGAACAGTCAGGTAATCAACCAGCCTTAGGCAAAAATATAAGCTGACTCCAATAAAGGAAGAGTGTAACCAAGTTGATGGTAAGGCTATATTTTTTGGGTGCCACCTACAGCAGGAAGAAACTGTTTGCATTCCTCAGGCCTGGTTCTGCCATCATGTAGCACCAGCCTTTCACACTGCCACAATGCTTGCACTTGTCAAAAATTGACATATGGTTAGGTAGTAGTTGCCTCCATTGGCAACATTACCCTAAAAATAATAGACACATATGTTGCATCATGAGGCAATCACTCATTCTTACATTTGTGTAACTGTCATGTCACTCTGCACATACATGACTCTCGGCACACACACACCCATGACTGAAAATACTTCTGCATCATGTTTCCCATCACTTTAACATTACTTACCCCATTTACACAGTTGTAACGACCATGATGGACATGTCATTTTGTGCATGGGAAACGTACCATTGCACCATTGAACATATGTCTCTCATATTTTAAACTTTATGGTATGTATGTGATACATAATGTACACAAAGAGGAATGTGCAATTTGTCTGCAACTCGTGCATTGCTAAGGTCTCTTAAATGCTGTTTGGTTTAGACCAGATGTAGGAAAAATTTGCGAGTCGGAAATAGCGACTCTATGCGAAACGCTATTTCTGACTTGCAAAACGATATTCCAGTAAAAATCGCTATTCCAAGTAGCGAGTCGCAGCGGAGTTGCACCGCATTTTACGACCTCGCTTTTAGCAAGGTCGCAAATTGCATGAAAGGTGTGGTCCGGTGTCGCAAATTGCGACTGACTGTTATGACTCTGTCGTCCCATTTCTAGGCGCCGCTGTAAGGGGACTGTCGGAAGCCTGGGAATCACCTAAAACACTTATCTAGAGTCCCTTGCTGACTCCTGTTTGTTTCTCTTTTCTCCATGGTACACTTGTGTAGTACTACATTTGCTTCCTGGGACTGCAAATCCCATAATGCACAGCTTGGTAGTCAGGAAAGCCCGGATTCTGTTTCCCATTGTTTTCTATGGGAGAAGTCCAGTTGCTCCTTTTCACCGGATCCTCTCCTCCAGGACTTGCAAGTGTCTGAAACTACACACACCTGAGACCTCTCCTGTGCAGCCCAGCTTGGAACTGCTTATAAGCAGCCCTTTCCTCAAGATCCCCATCGTGCATTGGAGTTCAATTCCTTTGTGTTACAGAACCTTTGCCGGATGGTGTTCCAGTTTTGTTCCTGTTCTGTTCCAGCTTGATCCTGTTTCCTGTTTCTCTGCCCTGATCCTGATTGTTCCAGCCAGAGTCTGCTCCCTATCTCTTAGCCTTGTAACTGTTTGTTTCTTCCAGAGCCTGCTCCCTGTTTCTCTGCCCTGTTCCTGCCTTGTTTCAGCCTGAACCTTCTCTCTGTTTCCCAGTCCTGTTTACTGCTCATTTCCTACTCCCCGTATTCCAGCCCTGTCCTTGCCTGTTCCAGCCAGAGCCTGCTCTCAGTTTCCCAGACCTGTCTCTGTTTGTCCCAGCCAGAAGTTTGCGCCCTGTTTTCAAGTCCTAGTCCCGCCTTTGCTTCAGCCTGAGCCTGTTCCTAGTTCTTGCCTCTGCCTCTCAGTTTGTTCCCTTCTGTTTCTGTTTCTTCTTGGTTATTTGTGTCTGGTAAGTGTTCTATCAGTCTTCACCAGTGTATAAGTGTCCTCCTTTGTTCTGGGGTTGGCTCCTGGTTTCCAGGAGGCAATTCCATCCCCCATCCTTGTCCAGTACTATACGTTGTCTTTCATGCCTAACAGTGACAGTGTGCTATTGCTGTTTTCTCAGGAATCGCCACTGTGTTTCCAGCTGGACCAACAAGAGCGTGTCCTGTGTATGTAAGTACTATCCTAGTTTGTGCTCTAGGGTCCAGAGACAGAATCACTTCTGCTGCCTCCTTTCTATGGGGCTGGCAGGGTGAATATCTGTAAGAGCAAACTGCACAGAGGCGTTGAGATTCCCTGTCAATGTGGGAGGTTCTGCGCCTTACTCTGTAGAACCCCAGCATGTTTGTCCACTAGTAATCCGTTTCCTATTTGTTCACACAAGGGTTGCTCTGTTTTTACTTTCCTGTTTCCTGTGTCTGTCCATAGCTGGCCTTTCCGTGTATGCCTTTAGCTGCTCTTCTGCTCCAGTATACTACCTCTTTAGGATATTCGGTGACCTCAAGGGGTGTCCCAACTAGAGTCCTGATCAGACCCGCCTGAATCCGTGACACTGACTCGCAAATTGCCTGCAGGTAGAATACAACTTTTGAAATACCCACTTCCTGGTTCTGTGTGATGACATCAGAACCAGGAAGTAACCACATGGAACAGGGAGGAGGGAGGAGCCCACCCAGCCCAAACTGCAGAGCCACACCCAGGTGAGAGGAGCAGCAGCAACAATGTGGCTACACAGGAGAAGGAGACACCCAGTGGAGGCAGAAAACGCAAAATCAAGTTTTCTGTCAAGGAATTGGAGGTGCTCACTGAGGAGTGCTGCCTGCACCATTAACAATTATTTGGCAAGGCAGCAATGAGTGTCCCTGACACCCAAAAAAAGATCTGGCAGGACATCCAGAAGAAGATCGATGCCATTGGTGTAAGCCACCGCACCCTGGATGAAATATGCAAAAGGTGGTTTGACCTTCACTCCAGGACCAAGGAGAGGGTGTCGGAGCGCATGACGGAGATGCATGGCACTGGCGGAGGGCCATCTACTGTTCCACCCCCTAGAGCAATAGAAAGCATGGTGGAGACAACTCTGGAGCCGGAGGCTGTACTGCGCATTGGAGATGTAGATAGTTCTGCACCAGGAACATCAAAAAGTAAGTACCAAAATGTATGCATGCACACCCGCAGATGCACTATGCACACAATCCCAGTACACATCAGCAGGCACCTCCAGACTAGCTCCATTCACAGTTTAGCAACCTATAGAATAGTGCATTATGGGCAATGTAGTACAGTAGTCCAAATATAAGCAAATGTTTATTTTGAGGCATCAAACATATGTGCAAGACTGACAGTGTATCCCCTATGTCTCACAGGTCTCCCACAAGGCCCCCCATCAGTGCCACTGTGCAGGGAGAGGAACATGGCACAGACCCACAGGAGGAGGCTGCCACAGACACCGCAGAGGAGTGCAGGACAAGACCACCTGTGGAATTGGCACAGGAGACCATGGACGATCCTGCCCTGGTTATGGAGGCAGCCATTGAAACACCAGGGCCAATGCCTATGGAAAGGCAAACACATGCATCATCAGGCGCAGTGCGTAGACGACGATGCACATTGCAGTCTGTGTGCAGTGAGGATGTGTCAGATGTAGATCTTGTGGGACTTGAGGCATCTTTATTGCAGAGCCAGTGCCTGCAAAATAGACAGATGAGGTTAATGAACCGGAACCTCTCAAGACTGCAGACCACTATCACACATGGCCTGTCAAATGTGGACAACCAGTTCACAACAATGAACACACATCTGGGTAACCTGACGACCTCCATTGACAATTTGGTCAGGGAGCTGGTAGCTGACAGGGCACAGGCATGGCGCAGGGAACGCAACACTGCTGCCCGTTTAGACAGGCTTGGTGCATCCATAGGGTGCCTGGCAACAAACACAACCTGCCTGCAAGGCGCACTGTCAGCCTGCAAGTAGAACTGGGGCATTTCGCAGGAGATGTAGCACGTGGACTTGGCTGCATCAGCCATGTGGTGGATCTGCTGTAGACCAGACAGCCTGCAAGGGGCATTGGGGATACCCCGCAGGACAGTGAGGAGGGCTCAACTGTGAGTAGTGTGTCTGCCACTGATGCACGTGTGTTGCTCAGTAGCAGTGCACAGCAGGGCTCAGGGGACCAAGCTGGAGTGAGCCATGGTGGCCGCAGTCTCAGGAGGCTGTGAGCCACTGACACGTACTGGAACAGAGGAACATGAGCATAATGTGTCCGATTTGACTGTTTTTTTTACCATACTGTAGCATAGTTCACAATGATTTCAACGTTATAGTTTTGCAAAAAAAAGGGTTAGTTTGTTTGACTACACAACTGGGCTATGTGTGTCTTACATTAGTGGGTGTTGTCACGGTTGCCAAATACCTGCCAAAATAGTGGGTTGCAATGTGGTTCTGTGTCTGTCTGCCCTCCATTGCGATGCTTCTGTTCCCAGGCTGTCGGTGTGGTAGCTCTTGCTCCTCATCCTCCGTATCTGTGTCTTCAGGGGTGAGATATAGCCCACGTCTGGTGGCATTGCTGTGTAGGATGACACAGGTGGCAACTATCTTGCATGATGTTTCTAGGGCATACTGGAGTGCTCCTCCACTTTTGTGGAGGCATTGGAATCTTGACTTCAACAAGCCAAATGTCCTCTCGACTACAGTTCTGGTCTGCCGATGTGCAATGTTGTATCGCCTCTCGTTCTGATTGCCAGGTGTTAGGTATGGGGTGAGTATCCATGGTCTCAGGGCTATTGCACTGTCACCTGTTTGACAAAAGAGGCAAATTTAGCAGGGTATCACAGGGTTACACAGTGAAATGTATGTAAGGCTTCAGAATGTACTCGCCAATACCTAATAAATATCCTTCTCCAAACTCCCCACTTTCTAGGCGTTGGTGTATCCCACTGTGCCTGAATATGTATGCATCATTTGTACTCCCTGGATATTTAATCACAATGTCAGTAATTACATTATGGGCGTCACATACCACCTGGATGTTTAGTGAGTGGGTACATTTCCTATTGCGGAACACATATTCCAGATTTGCTGGTGGGCAAATTAGTATCTGTGTCCCATCCACACACCCTATTACATGGGGAAAGTTGGCCATTCTGTAGAAGTCCAACTTGGTGCTGTTCATTTCTGCCTCATTTATGGGAAGGTATATATCTCTGGACATGTGTGCGAGTATGGCATCTAGGAAACATCTGAAGAATCGTGAGAGTGCACTTTGGGATACCCCACCTGCCACAGCAATTATCCCCTGATAGCTACCCGAGGCCAAGAGGTGCAGTGAGCATAGCACTTGCACATGTGTGGGGATGGCACTGCCACGCACTGTCTGTCGTTCAAGCTGAGGTTTCAGCAGTTCAATTATCTCTAAGATAACAGCACTGCTCAGTCTGTATTTATCATAAATCTCCTCCTCAGTTTGTTGAAATAGTGTCTGCCTGGTTCGATATATCCTCTCCTGTCTCTGCCTCCTTCTCCTCTGCTGGGAAGTATGGACTCTCCTCCTCCATGCAATCACGTATAGTGCAGCCATTTTGAGTAGCCCAGATGCCTTCTGGGTCTCATTTTATACTTTGGTTCTGGTTACCACCTGCTCTGAATCAGTGGTAATCTGGGTGTGCAAAATGGGCTTTTTGTGACTAGTTGCAATTTGCGACTGGCTTTTGCATAGTTTGTTACTCGCAATTTGCGACTTCCTAATTGCAGGTCGCAAAATCAGGTTGCAAATTTTGCGAGTTGGTAATGGGTCGCATCACTATTTGGTGATCTGAAATGGGATTTGTACATCCTATTTCGCATTTTGCGGGGTAGCAAATAGCGCTGCGAGCCGTTTGCGACTCGCAATCCTTTGCTACATCTGGCCCTAAACTTCTTGTCCTGATCCTTGACAAAACGTGCGGCAGTCAACCTTATGTCTTCCTGTCTTGCACATGCAAATGAGGATGTTGCAATGCAGAAGGGGAACTTACCAACTGGCCCACCAAGGCGAATCACCAGGTGATCCAGGAGATCTCCTGCTCGCGCAATGAGGTCTGCCCACCGGTGTTTGAGTTGGTGGTCCGTTTGCATGATACCAAAGATCAAGCGTAGGTGATGGAGCACCTTGCCCCACCACAGTTTCCATGCTTTCATTGAATAGCCTTGGATGACCCAGCCACTCACATTCAACATCATGGAATATAGTGCTTCACTAATCAGATGAACCCTCCCAGTCCGTCTCCATTCATGCGTTGGTCTCTCCCATTCCCTGACATATTGCAGTTTCCCTCCACTGCAAATATATTTAATATATTAAACACTACCCCATCTAACCCCAAATACCCCAATAGACTATGCTACCCCAAGACAAACACCCAACAAAACAAATACTATGACAGGACAAAAACAATACACAAAACTTACAAAAATGACAAAATTGACAAGACAGCAACAGGACATAGCACAAAACTCAGAAAAAAACAACGCTCTTCAAACAGCACCAGCTCCACACAACCACTCACAATCACATACTAAAAGACTATAAAGTAAAAGTGAAAGTGAAATCCACGTACCATATTTGCAGCAAGGAAGTTCTGTTTCATCACTTCCTGGGCGTGAGCATCACATTTTTTGATATGCATAGTTTTTTTTTGACGCATGATGGTCATGTGTAATTTTTTTCCCACAAAGCTGACAAGGCCTGTTGACTTGTGACTGGCGTGTTGGGGCCAGACATCATTTTATTGATTTGCATTGTGTGGAGAATTTCCGTTTGCGTCAAAACATTATATGCAGAATGTGTGGATTTTGTTGGAAAGACTAACAGTGCACCCAGATTCACATTCCTTGTTACAGGGGCTACACATATATGTAGTCAGTATGGTATGGCTCCCTGTGTGTGCATGTACATTCATATATGTAACAGTAACATCGGAATGTGTTGCCATATGTTTGTGTGTGATGCATGGAATGACTGATACAGTTGGCATATGTCCATGTGTTGGTAGACTTTTCCCACATACGTTACCATACGTGTACTGGGAATGTACATATGTCATATAACACGTATTTGTGGGTCTACCACATTGTCATGTCTGACTTCTAAATCTACATTTGACAAAACTGCTTTAGATATTATGGGCTACGTCCAATACATGTTTGTATGTGTGATACACTTGACACATCGTACACAAAGGATGCTGTGGACTATGGCTGGGTTGATTTCACATAACCCATGGCACTTTGAGTGCATGTGTGTCCACACTGTGGAGCATTGTATTGTTTAGGGTTCATGATGCTATGCTACACGTGTAACATATGGTTCCATATGCATATATGATGCAGGAGATAGTGTCCTGACATGTGTCAGTGAAGGGTGGTATGTGACGTGTATGTGGAAAGATATGTTTTGTGTAATATTTGTAATGAATACCAAAGCGGTATGTTGATAGCAGATGACACCTCCCAATTCTATATTCCAGCATGGACACATATTGGCCATTGTTTCATGGCTGTGTATTCATATCTGTGCCACCTATGTTTCCCTATGTGGGAACATATCTGAAGGTCAAAGAATTCTGTGTATGATCTTTTGATACATACACATTTTCATAAGAGGAAAGTTGACTTTTGTGTATATTCCAATACACGATATCAAGCCTGAGCCATTGAAGTGGTATATATGTGCTGAAAATTCAGACATATGTGTGAAAGGCACACACTTGGTACGTACAATCGACCAAAACATGGTTGTTTTGACGGTTACATACAATGGCATACACTTGTGTTACAGGGTTGCTTTCAGGCAATGATGTTACCATAGTCATTATTGCTCCTGTGGCACTTTGTATGCCCACACAGACCCATGGTTGCATGTATTGACTCAGGTTGACAGTGATCCACTCAGCTCAGTCCACTGTGCACAGGCCCCTGAAAGTCAATGTAGCCTCAGCAGGGGAGTTAGGGGACTTAGGGCAGAGATCTACATTCATCATGATTGTTCTTCAGCAAAGCATTGCACAGTCTCCCGCAGGCAGACACCTGCCCACATGAGATCCAGTGGCCTAGCATGTTTTGTTTCCTTTGAGGTGCTTGATGTCAGACTTGCCCTATCATGTGCAGGGGACTGCTGCTTGTTTGTGTAGGACATGTCTCATCATTTGGGATGGTGTGACACAAATGTCTATACGTTGTCTGAATTTTCCATTTGATGCTTGGTTAGGGCATTTATACCTTGTGTAACTTGCTTATGCTTTCCAACCCATGGGATAGATAATGTCATCTGTCACTGCCTTCTGTCACAATAGTATGTGAAGTGCAAGTTCATAGTCGTTGCCAACATGAATGGGTTATGTAATGACCTAGATATCCTCTGTGAATATATGTCTGGTGATCACATGGTAACATTGTTGTGCTATACAGTCAGTATTGGGTTATGTGTGTTCCTTCTCCAACATGAGTGTCATATCCTGTTTGGAATGATTTGGCCTTACATTACTGGCATTCTTTAGGCTGCTTACCCTTTCTAGACATCTTCTACTGCAACATTCTCCCGTCATACATGGATAGGCTGCTACGTGAGACTTGTGTACTTTACAGATGAACACATCTTCTTCTACTGGCTACGAGGTATTGTCCGTCCCATTCCCAGGCTTTGATAGATTACATGACTTCCACACACACATGACAGTACACCAGTCAAAGCATTGTGTAGTGTCAGAGTGACCTCCCCATGTTGTATCCCCAGGTGTCTGAGGGAGTCTCTCATCTGTTTTTCCACATCCTTTGATGTACATGGGCATGCACTCACATCTGCATTCCACAACCTATGTCATTTTCCCCATGAGTGTATCTTGTTAGTGTTTAGAGTCATCTCAGCTATGATTATGTGAAATGTCACATGCAACATTTCTGTCTCGTTCTTCACCTATACAATTTTTGATGGGTCTGTGACATGTTTGGACATTGCTAGACTCACATGCACAACCCAAACAGAATTGGCTGTGGGAGACCTAAACACTTTAGGGTTTTGGTCCCAGTATGTTACTTTCTCTTGGTCAGTCATGTGAGTGTCATTGAGATGTATATTTTCATATGTCATGTGCGACTGTGCAACCAGACTTACCTTGCGGACAAAAAACAAACATTGTAGGTAACCCTGTCCCCCCAAGGCCATATACCGGTACTGCAGTCTTCATGTGGATTTCCAGGCTAGCTGCAGGCACAGGTCAAGACAACACAATTGTGTGATGTATCTAAGCATGTACATTGGAAGTGCTACAGACTACATTCTACCCACACATTCATGCGGTGGTGCATTCTCCCATTTTATTAATAATTCCTGGCTATGGGCATATCTTTGGAGAGTGGAGCAGCAACCATTGCTGCTCCACTTGTCTTGCAGCCGTTAGCGCACTCCACAGCCAATGTGTGTATCCTATATTTGAGTGTCAGCACACCATGCTGCAGGGTGGGGGCCAATGGTGCTCATGGTATGTAGCGCCATTGATATACTGCGAAGATTAGGGCCAAAGTTTTGTCCCTAACCCTGACCAGTAATTAGTAGTCCATTTACACCAATGGTGTCCCCCCTTGTCACACCTGCTCAGTGCTGTTGTTACAGCTACCTGCCTGAGATGTGACACAGTTTATTTATTCATTTTCAAATACACCACTTTGAAACACCCCCTACCGTATGTAGCCCCACTTGCATACATCTTGCCTGGTGTAGGCATCATGTGATGCTGTCAGAACTTAGCCACTTTCTAGCATGGTTACCTCCTTGTTTGGCCTGTTTGTTAGTGTTTGTCAGTGTGTTTTTACTGTCTCACTGGTATCCTGCTAGTCAGGACCCCAGTGCTCATAGGTTGTGGCCTGCATGTCAGTCTGTTTCAGTGCTTTTGTCAGTTTGCTTAACTGTGTCACTGGAGTCCTGCTAACCAGAACTCCAGTGTTTATGCTCTCTCCGGTTCCAAATTCGTACTTACATACTGGTAACCCAGTATTCCACTCCAACTTGGTATACTGGACCCTCCTTATAAGTCCCTAGTGTATGGTACCTAGGGCATTGGGGTTCCAGGAGATCCTTATAGGCTGCAGCATTTCTTTTGTCACCCATAAGGGACTCATAGAAACACTTTTTCAGGACCGCCATTGCAGCCTGAGTGAAATATTTCATTATTTCACAGCCATTTTCACTGCACCAGGTCACTTATAAGTCAACTATGGTCCTCATTATGGCATTGGTGGTGAGTGATAAAGTGGCAGAAATACCCCCAACAGGCCAGCGGTAATTACCTCCAAATTATGACCATGGCAGTGAGAACTCCCATAGACAGCTAATGTGCCACACCATGAGCCAGGGCGTTAACACCACTGACTACGGTGGTAGCCATCAACTGCCAGGAGGAATACAAAGTACCGCCCACCATATTATGACACAGCACACCGCCACGATTTCCAGGGCGGTGCCAATGCCATCAAAAGCGTGGCAGAAACTGAACACAGAAAACAAAAGACTCACCAACAAGTACACAGAGGGCTCCGCCGCCGCCAGGGAACCGAAACTGCATGTATTCCTGATGCTCTTCTACGCCATGCTCCACCGGAAACACCAACGCCGTCAAAGACGACGGCGGTGAGTACAGCCGCCTAGCACACAAGGGGGGGAGGGAGGAAAACAAGAGTGACACACACACACAAACACAACACACACCAGACACACACACCACACACACAACCAGCTGCAGTCGTAAACCAATTGCACACGACACACGGCACAATAAAACATGGACCAGATGTCAGAAGTACTGAAAATGTATTAGCAAGGGAAAAGCCACCACATGAACATGATATGTACAACTGTCCACCAAGGGCCAATGCCCAGTCCAAAGTACAAAGGGCTCACATGGCCACAGGGCACAGTCCAAGACCCAACTTGTCTCCTGACATCAACTGTACAGAACTATGCAGGGGCATCATGTTGTAAGTGGGCAGGCACCTCAGGGGAAAGGGGGTGGGGGCACCTCAGTTGGGGCACTTACCCACTGGTTCTGGAGGGGGCTCCATGCCCATTTTTCTGTGCTGAGGAGTGCAAGGCCACAGTCTTTCAGTTGGGTGACTTGCCCACTGGTTATGGAGGGCGCTTCATGACCATTTCTCTGTGCTAGTGATTGCAAGGCCACAGTCTCTCAGGTGGGTGACTTGCACTGGTTCTGGAGGGGGCTCGTCGTACAGCAATCGCAGGAGGGTAGCCTACATGCCCTCTGCTGGAGATGAGGACTGCACTGTCACATCTGGAGGTGGGGGCTCTGTGACCACTGGTGGTGGTGGTGTCATCCTGACAGCCTCTGTAGGAGGTGAGAGCTGCACTGTCTCAGTGGGTGAAGGTGCAGCCTCTGCAGGAAGAATGGGCTGCACTGCCTCAGCTGGAGGTGAGGGCTCCATGACCACTGGTGGTGGTGTCACCCTGCCAGCCTCTGCTGGAGTAGAGGGCCTTCTTTCCCTTCATGGAAGACGTTGAGGGCTTCTTCACCTTCATGGCAGGAGGTGTGGGCTCCTTCCCCTTCAGGGCAGGAGTTGAGGGCTTCTTCCCCTTCATGGCAGGAGTTGTGGGCTTCTTCCCCTCCATGGCAGGAGGTGCGGCTTCCTTTCCTTTCATGGCAGGAGTTGAGGGCTTTTCCCTTTCATGGCAGTGGTTGTGGGACCCTTACCCTTCCTGGCTGGTGGAGTGCGAACCATCATTGTTTTGCCTCCACAACTAGTAGGTGCCTCCACTGTCCACGTGGACTGTTTGGCTGAGGTGTTGAGCTGGGTCACTGGGAACCTGCTCTTACGGGCAGGACGGTGGTGAGGGGAGGAAAGAGGTCAAGTTGGGCAATGAAAAGCTTTTTAGGGACGGTGGGGCGGGAAGAGGAGGAGGGATGGGAGTGGAGGTTGACGGACTGGTTATTGGAGGAGTATGTGTGCTGATGTGAGTTGGATGGCTGTTGGGTGTCTGAGTGCTTGCATTTATGTGCTTTAGGAGGGGAAAGACAGGATTGGAGAGGACACAGGGGACACATGCATGGATGTTCTAGAGGTATCTGCTAGTGAAGTGTGTGTGCTGCTTGGTGTGGTGATGCTGGTGGTGGTTGTTGAAGCAGTGCATGCAGGCGTGAGTGTGGACATGACTGTGAGGGAGATGGAGGAGGAGGGGGGACAGTGGAGGCAGTGGATATGGTTGTGTCTGCAAATGTCTGGTGTGGTGCCTGTGTTTGACTGTGCTACTCTTGTGTGTTGTCTTGTGTGCATGCTTGTCTGAATGTATGCATGGGATGCATTGGGGTTCAGGAGACTGGGACTGGGAAGTGGTAGTTGGAGGGTGGACAGTAGGGACTTCGACAATGGCTGCCATCAGAGCCTGAATCGATCTCTGTTGGGCCACCAATCCACTGTGGATGCCCTCCAGGAATGCATTGCACTGCTGCATCTGGGATGCCAGCCCCTCGATGGCATTCACAATGGTTGACTGCCCTACAGAGATGGGTCTCAGAAGGTCAATAGCTTCCTCACTCAGGGGAGCAGGGCTCACTGGGGCAGGGCTTGAGGTGCCTGGGTCAAAGGAGATGCCCACCGTCCAGGGTGAGTGGGAACAGCCAACTCGCTGAGGGGCTACTGGGAGGGCAGTGCTGGTACAGGGGGTGGCGGCTATACCTGCAGCTGGGGTGGTCAAAGAGGTGTCCGCCACCACCATGGAGCTTCCATCGGAGGAGGTATCTGAGTCTGTGTTGTCACCTCCTGTCTCTGCCGTGGTGCTCCCCTCTGTCCCACTGGTTCCCTCGCCGTCAGTGGACTCTGCCTCCTGGGTTCTGTAGTATGTAGCTCCCTCTGTCGCCGGTACCCATGCTCCTCCGCCAGATGATGCTAATGCACACATGGACAGGATGACAGAAGATAAAGGGGGAGAGAGAGAAAGAGAACACAGGGTCAATTACAGCACCAACACCACTGTTGGCATGCACAGCACTGTCACACACAGGGATCAGTATTGAGCACTATGCATTGCACTGCCATTAATTTGACTAGATGCCACAGCTACATGAGGGCCAAACACCGCCAACTCCATGCCTCCTGGGACCCACTAAGCCCTGTCTGACATGGAATGCAACCTATCTAAATTACCTTATTTTCCCTTTCAACCATTACCTTTGAGCTGGATAACACTGCAATATATGGCCTGGCATTAAGGTGCACCCACTAACTGACACCCACCACCCAGATCCCATGCCACCTACCAATTATTGTAGTAATGCCCACTGTACTCACCCCCTTCTGGCTGCTGTGATGCCCTCAAGCGTTCATCCAGCTCTGGGTAGGCCAGCGCCAGTATGCAGGCCATCAGGGGGGTCAGTTTCCGACAGGCACCCCTTCCTCATTGCAAGGCCATCCCCAGCTGAGCCTCCGCAGTCTTCTGTGCCCAGCGTCTCAGGTCCTCCCACCATTTCCGACAGTGGGTGCTCCGCCTGCCATTGACCCCCACGGTCCCCACGTCCTTGGGATGGCACGCCATAATCCCTTCTTTTGATGGGCGCTGACCTGCAGAAGCAATACAGACGGGAGGACACCACTGCACATACAATCCAGCCTGTCACACATTTGGCCCACCAATCCCATTTCCGTCACCACTGGCACACATCCGCTGGCACAAACCATGTACACCACCACATTACATCCCCCCATGACACGATGCTTGCACACACATCTCCATGCATCCTTCCTATATGCATTGAGCCCAAGGTGTACTCACCAATTGGTCTGGAGGCCCATACAGCAGTCCATACTGGGATAGGACCCCATCCACCAATCGCTCTAACTCCTCCGAAGTGAAGGCAGGCGCCCTTTCCCTGGTCACACCGGCGATGGTAGGTTCCCGACACAGGTCACAGAAGCACATGCACTGTAGGTGTTCTCCTGTTGAAGGTCAGGAAACTAGTGAGGAATAGAAAATGGTGGTCATGTCCATGGCGGTGTACGCCGTCACCGCCAGCGCTGATCCCCATTGGCCATTGTACTCCATAGAGCCCCATATTATCCAATGAGGAATTGCACGGCGGTGCAAGACCGCCTTCCGCCATGACACCCGACATCGGCAGAGTTACCTCACTTAAACCTGTCCCTACATACAGGACAGGTGGACGCCATGTGTTGGAGATGGACAACCATCAGGTTAACCTTTTCTGTGTCACTGCCTAGATTTGCACATACCTGTCATTATCACTGTCCCATCACATAAATGCAACATGTACACTGAGGTTGTGGTTCCATTGTTCAAATTCTGACAGCCTACTCACTCTTGTGACCCTTAGATACCCACCGCTGCGGATGAATAGGAGGAGAAGACGTACCCTTGTGTACAGACCCCTTGTGGACATGCTACACTGGAGGTCAGGCACATTATACTCACCTATTGACTGGACAGGGCCACAACCACAGGGCTGTGTGCCCAATTGGAGCCTGACCTGATATCAGCTATCCGTCATCCCACTGGGGTCCCCCCTCTCGTGCAAGTGCTATCAGTGTTCCATTTCCTGGCAACTGGTTCTTTCCAACTGACAGTGGGATTGGCAGCTGGAATATCACAGCCAATGTTCTCTATTGTGCTGGCAAGGGTCTTGTCTGCCCTGGTGAAAGACATGTGCAGCTACATTGCTTTCCCCCAGGTGGAAGATTTGTCCACTGTAAAGGCAGGATCCTATGCAATGGGCCTCATCCCCAATATAATTGGTGCAAATGACGGTACACATATTGCTTTAGTCCCCATCTTGCCTGGCATGTTACCCCCATTTTTACATATATGTCAGTTTGTTTTTGCCTGTCCCACTGGGATCCTGCTAGCCAGGACCCCAGTGCTCATAGTTTGTGGCCTCAAGGTGTGTACCTGTGTAGTGACTAACTGTATCACTGAGGCTCTTCTAATGAGAAACTCAGTGCTTATGCTCTGCTTCACAGGACACCGCCGCCACCAGCACCGCTGCCAAGAACACCGCCGCCAGCACCGCTTCACAGGACACCGCCGCCACCAGCACCGCAGGCTAATGAGCGCAGAAAGCTCCGGCGCTACTGAGTCCACCACGAGCAGGTTGTAGCACTCTGGGCACAAAGCCCCCTCCAGAACCAGTGGAGAAAGATATCCACTGCCTCAGTCCTTGGCAGGATGAAGCACTCTGGGCACAATGCCCCCTCCAGAACCAGCGGAGTATCACATCCACTACCTCAGTCCTTGGCAGGATGAAGCACTCTGGGCACAATGCCACCTCCAGAAGCAGTGGAGTATCACATCCCCTACCTCAGTCCTTGGCAGGATGAAGCACTCTGGGCACAAAGCCCCCTCCAGAACCAGTGGAGAAAGACATGCACTACCTCAGTCCTTGGCAGGATGAAGCACTCTAGGCATGTCATCAGTGCTTATGCTCTCTCTGCCTTTAAATTTGTCACTATAGGCTAGTGACCACTTTTACCAATTTTAGTTGGCACACTGTAACACCCTTATAATTCCCTAGTATATGGTACTTAGGTACCCGGGGTATTGGGGTTCCAGGGGATCCCTACGGGCTACAGCATTTCTTTTGCCACCCATAGGGAGCTCAGACAAACCTTTACACAGGACTGCCACTGCAGCCTGAGTGAAATAACGCACGTTATTTCACAGTCATATTCACTGCACTTAACTAACTTATAAGTCACATATATGTTTAACCTTCACTTGCTTTAGGTTAGGTGCAAAGTTACTAAGGGGCATATTTATACTCCGTTTGCGCCGGAATTGCGTCGTTTTTTTTTACACAATTCCGACTCAAAACTAACTCCATATTTATACTTTGGCGTTAGACGCGTCTAGCGCCAAAGTCCATGGAGTTAGCGTCATTTTTTAGCGTGGACACCTACTTTGTGTTAATTATATGCAAGGTAGGCGTTCCCGTCTAAAAAATCGACTCCGAGGCATGTGCGTCGGATTTATACTCCCGGGCAAAATTCACGCCCGGGAGTGGGCGGGTCAAAAAAAATGACGTACGGCCGCTTTTGCGCCGTTTTTTAGCGCCAGCAAAAGGCAGGCGTTAAGGGACCTGTGGGCTCTGAAGGAGCCCAGAGGTGCCCTCCCATGCCCCCAGGGACACCCCCTGTCACCCTTGCCCAGCCCAGGAGGACACCCAAGGCTGGAGGGACCCATCCCAGGGACATTAAGGTAAGTTCAGGTAATTTTTTTTTTTTTTTTTTTTTTGTGGCATAGGGCGGCCTGATTTGTGCCCCCCTACATGCCACTATGCCCAATGACCATGCCCAGGGGACAGAAGTCCCCTGGGCATGGCCATTGGGCAAGGGGGCATGACTCCTGTCTTTGCTAAGACAGGAGTCATTTCTATGGGGGTTGGGAGTGAAAAAAAATGGCGCAAATCGGGTTGAGGCGAAAAAATTGCCTCAACCTGACTTGCCCCATTTCTTGACGACCAAGCCCCATATCCCCCTACGTCGGCGCTGCCTGGTGTACGTCGTTTTTTTTAACGCACGCCAGATGGCGCCGGCGGCTAACGCCGGCTAACGTCATTCGATAAATACGGCGCCCGCATGGCGCTTCAGAATGGCGTTAGCCGGCGCTAATTTTTTGGACGCAAAACTGAGTTGGTGCAGTTTTGCTTCAAAAAGTATAAATATGGGCCTAAGTGTGAGGGCACCCTTGCACTAGCAAAGGTGCCCCAACATAGTTCAGGGCCATTTTCCCGGACTTTGTGAGAGCGGGGACACCATTACACATGTGCACTACATATAGGTCAATACCTAAATGTAGCTTCACAATGATAACGCCGAATGTGGCCATGTAACATGTCTAAGATAATGGAATTGTCCCCCCAAGCCAAGTCTGGTATTGGAGTGCCAATCCCATGCATTCCCTGTGCTCCACTATGGACCCCGGGTACTGCCAAACCAGCTCACTGTAGTTTTCTCTGCAGCTACCGCTGCTGCCACCCCACAGACAGGCTTCTGCCCTCCTGGGGTCTGGGCAGCCCAGTCCAAGGAAGGCAGAACAAAGTATTTCCTCTGAGAGAGGGTGTTACACCCTCTCCCTTTGGAAATAGGTGTTAAAGGCTGGGGAGGGGTAGGCTCTCTCAGCCTCTGGAAATGCTTTGATGGGCACAGATGGCGCCCTCCTTGCATAAGCCAGTCTACACCGGTTTAGGGAACCCCCAGTCCCTGCTCTGGTGTGAAACTGGACAAAGGAAAGGGGAGTAACCACTCCCCTGTCCATCACCACCCCAGGGGTGGTACACAGAGCTCCCCAGACCTCTGCCATCTTGGATCCAGAGGTGTGAGGGCACTCTGGAGGCCTCTGAGTGGCCAGTGCCAGCAGGTGATGTCAGAGACCCCTCCTGATAGGTGCTTACCTGACTAGGTGGCCAATCCTCCTCTGACGGCTATTTAGGGTCTCTCCCGTGGGCTTTTTCTCAGATAACGACTTGCAAGAATTCCCCAGAGTTCCTCTGCACTTCGCTCTTTAACTTCTGCCAATGATCGACCGCTGACTGCTCCAGGACGCCTGCAAAACTGTAACAAAGTAGCAAGAAGACTACCAGCAACATTGTAGCACCTAACCCTGCTGACTTTCTCGACTGTTTCCTGGTGGTGCATGCTTTTGGGGCTGCCTGCCTTCATCCTGCACTGGAAGCTATGACGAAATCTCCTGTGGGTCAACGGAATCTTCCCCCTGCTTCATCAGGCACCAAACTTCAGTGTCACTGGTACTCTGGGACCCCTCTCATCCTGACGAGCGTGGCCCCTGAAACACAGGTGGTGGACCCAAGTGACTCAGACTGTCCAGTTGTCCAACTGTCCAAATTTGGAGGAGGTAAGTCCTTGCCTCCCCTCTCCAGACAATAATCCTGTGCACCGCGTGAACTGCAGCTACAAGGGCTTCTGTGAACATATCCATGAAATCCTTCATGCACAGCCAAGCCTAGGTCCCCAGCACTCTGTCCTGTGATGCTCAGCTACCTGAGTTGATCTCCAGCTTCGTGGGACCCTCTTTTACAGTGTTGTGACGACCGCCATATTCAGACTTCTTGAACCTGTGTTCAAGAATTTCTGCGGGTGCTACCTTCTTGTGCATGGGCTCTCGACGTTGCTGAGGACCCCCTCTGTCTCCTCTGCCAAGTGCCGACATGCACCCTTTTTCTTTAACTGCAACTATTGCATTTAGCAAGGCTTGTTTGTGGTATTTTGCCAAGGAAATAACTCTGCATCCTCCAGCACTACATGGGACATCTTCTGCATGAAGGAGAAGTTCCTAGCACCTTTTGTTGTTGCAGAATCTTCAGCTTCTTCCATCCGGAGGCAGCCATTTTGCACCTTCATCCGGGGTTTAGTGGGCTCCTGCCCCCCCTGGACACTTTCGCGACTCTTGGACTTGGTCCCCTTCCTGTGCATGTCCTCAGGTCCAGGAATCTGTCTTCAGTGCTTTGCAGTCTGTTGTGGTCTTTGCAAAATCCTCTATCACGACTCTAGTGTGTCTCGGGGGGAAATAGCAGTACTTTACTCCTACTTTCCAGGGTCTTGGGGTGGGTTATCTTGGACACCCTTAGTGTTTTCTTACACTCCCAGCGACCCTCTACATACCAACTAGCCTAAGGGTCCATTTGTGGTTCGCATTCCACTTTCTTAGTATATGCTTTGTGTTGCCCCAGGACTATTGCATCCTATTGTATTCTTCAGTGTTTGCACTACTTTCTGACTGTTTTACTTACCTGATTCTGGTTTGTGTGTATATTTTGTAACTGCTTTACCACTTTGTCATTGCTGCTTTTCATAAGAAAACCATTTTGTAAATACTTAGAAATATACACAGTTAACCTAAACAGTCTTACTTTCCTTCTAAAAACTTTCTAAAAAGTTTCAGAAAAGTTTGAAAAAGTTTTTCTCTTTACTTTAAAAGTTTTTAAAACTTTTTCTCTCTCCCCTAAACTCTTTCTTCCTACTATGTCTGTAGTAGAGGCTACTCCCAAAGTTGTGCAGACAACTTATGACAATTTAAATTTTAAAAGTTTGAGTTGTCTCTGTACAGAAAGATTTTTAGGGATTGGTAGGAACCCTACCAAAGAGCTCCTTCTTAGCCTTCTCCTTGAAAGTGACCAGAACCAGACCGGTCAAACCAAGGATCAAAAGGTAGAGGAGGGGGATTACCCAGGTAGAATCACGGGAGGCCCCTGAGGAATTTGCGGAGGGTACTTCCAAAGACCTTTCAGTTAACAGGCCATCTAGTGAAGTTGTAGTGGGAGGGGGGTCACACACTAGTAGGGTACCTTTCACTCCAAAAGGACAGGTAACTAGAGTTCAGGTAGTTAGAGAAAGGTCCACTTCTGCCCATTCTGATATTACCTCTGTGTCAGAGAATTCTCAAGCCTCCCACCCTGAGGACAACACCCTAGACAGGGAACTCAGAAAGCTGAGGTTGGAAGACTGAAGCTGAGACAGCAGCAGTTGACCTTACACAAGGAATCTCTAGATGTAGAGAGGGAAAGACAGAAGTTGGGGTTAGTTCCCATTGGTTGCAGCAGCAGTATTCTTGATAGTCATCCTGTTAGAAAAACAGATTCAAGAAACCTGCATAAGATTGTCCCCCCTTACAAGGAGGGTGATGACATAAACAAGTGGTTTTCTGCACTTGAGAGGGCCTGTATGGTACAGTTGGTCCCTCAAAGGCAGTGGGCTGCTATCTTGTGGCTATCCTTCACTGGCAAAGGTAGGGACAGACTCCTTTCTGTCAGGGAGTGTGATGCCAACAACTACAAAGTTTTGAAATATGCACTCTTAGATGGATCTGGCTTAACCACTGAACAATACAGGAGAAAGTTCAGAGATCCCAGAAAGGAGTCCTCCCAAGACTGGACAGACTTGTAGACTGTTCAGTGAAGGCCTTGGAGGGTTGGTTACAAGGCAGTAAGGTGAGTGACTATGAAAGCCTATATAATCTTATTTTGATATAGCATATTTTTAATAATTGTGTCTCTGATTTGTTACATCAATACTTGGTAGACTCAGATCTGATCTCTCCCCAAGAATTGGGAAAGATTCAGACAAATGAGTCAAAACAAGAGTGATCAGAAAAGCTCATACAGGTGGTGACAGGGATGGCAAGAAGAAGGATGGTAAGTCTTCTCAGAAGGGTGGGGAGAAAGAAAAAAAGAATTCAGAGTCTTCACCTGGCCCACAAAAATCCTCTGTGGGAGGTGGGTCCAAATCCTCTTCAAACAATCAAAAGAAGCCATGGTGTTATTTATGCAAAAGTAAAGGCCATTGGGCAAGTGATTCCACTTGTCCAAAGCAAAACACCAAGGCTCCCACTACCACAACCCCAACTGCGTCCTCTAGTGCCCCTAATAATAGCAGTGGTGGTGGGAAGAACACAACATAGCCAATCAATGGGTGCAGCTGGGCTCAACATTAGTAATGTAGTTGGGGTTGGTCTTGTTAGGGAGACCACAGAGGCTGTTTTATACTCTGATGGTGCTATTGATTTTGCCTCCTTGGTTGTTTGTCCCCTTAATATGGGTAAGTACAAGCAACTTCCCCTAATAAATGGTGGTGAGGTTGAGGCCTACAGGGATACAGGAGTCAGTGTCACTATGCTGACTGAGAAACTGGTCACCCCTGAACAACTCCTACTTGGTCAGCAGTACCAAGTGACTGATGCTCATAACAACACTATTAGTCACCCCATGGCTATTGTAAATCTAAACTGGGGGGGTTACTGGTCCAAAGAAAGTTGTGGTAGCCACTGATTTACCTGTAGACTGCTTACTAGGCAATGATTTGGAGACATCAGCTTGGGCTGAAGTGGACTTGGAGGCTCATGCGGGAATGCTGGGCATTCCAGGGCATATCTTTGCGCTCACAAATGCTCAGGCCCAGAAGCAAGGAGGACAGGGAAACCTGGATCCTGGCAGAATGGACCAAGTCCTCCCAAAAGCTAGGGGTAGAAAAGGTAAATCCTTGCCCACTATCTCTCTCTCTCCAGTTGATTCCCTTTAAGGAAGAGGAATCTTCTCCCTGTGCAGAACCTACACCAGATGAGATGGCAGCAAACACTGCTGAGCTTTTGGGTGCAGAGGGGCCTGCTAGGGAAGAGCTGAGTGTGGCACAGCAGACCTGTCCCACACTAGAGGGTTTAAGATGCAAGCTGTCAAACAGCAGAATGGGGATATCACTGATAGCCATAAAGTCTATTGGGAAGACAACCTGCTCTATACTGAGGCAAGGGACCCTAAGCCTGGAGCTGCCAGGAGATTGGTCATCCCTTTGCAGTATAGGGAGTTTCTTCTGACTTTGGCTCATGATATTCTTTTGGCTGGGCATTTGGGCCAAAGTAAAACTTGGGACAGAGTTGTTCCATTGTTTCACTGGCCTCATATGTCAGATGACACCAAGGATTTTGTCGCTCCTGTGTGACCTGCCAAGCCAGTGGCAAGACTGATGGCACACCTAAGGCCCCCTTAATCCCACTCCCAGTGGTTGGGGTGCCCTTTGAAAGGGTAGGGGTTGACATTGTTGCCCCCCTTGAATCTCCAACAGCTTCAAGAAATAGGTTTATCCTTGTGGTAGTGGACCATGCCACTAGGTATCCTGAAGCTATACCCTTAAGGACCACTACAGCTCCTGCAGTGGTAAAAGCCCTCCTGGGAATATTTTCCAGAATGGGTTTCCCTAAGGAAGTGGTGTCAGACAGAGGTAGTAACTTTATGTCTGCATACCTCAACGCTATGTGAAAGGAGTGTGGTGTAACTTACAAGTTCACTATTCCCTATCATCCACAGATCAATGGACTGGCTGAGAGGTTTAATAAAACTCTCAAAGGCATGATCATGGGATTTCCTGAAAAACTCAGAAGGAGATGGGATATCCTGTTGCCATGCCTCCTTTTTGCTTACTGGGAGGTACCCCAAAAAGGAGTGGGCTTTAGCCCATTTGAACCCCCCTTTGGACAGCCTGTAAGAGGTCCCCTTGCTCTTGTGAAGGAGGGTTGGGAACAACCTTTAAAAGCTCCGAAGCAAGACATTGTGTATTATGTACATGTCACGACTCACGTGCTGCTTGCGCCTGGAATTTGCAGATCTGGTGGCGTGAATCTTCAATGTTCGGCTTTGGCCCAAAAAGGGGCGACTCTTTCTGGTAGCCACGGTGCTGTAGGCAATGGAGACACCAAGAACAGACCGTGCCCTTCAGAAAGTAGCGCCAGAGGGAAAAAAACCCTTAAAAAGGGGAAAAAACCTCCAAACAGGAAGACTCCTGGAGAAAAACAAGAACAAACAAACAGGAATCCAAAAGGAGCAAAAATCAGAAAACGCAGAATGCTGAATCCAAAACCAAAAGGCAAGGAAATCAGGAGCGAAGACACTAACTGAGCAGAAAGTCTTGCAGCGCAAAGAAAGAGGAAAAACACAGCCCTTATATACCAAAAAACAGGAAGTGACCCACAGGAAGTAAAAGGACACCATCTTAGATAGGGAAATAATACATAGAACAGAATAGTAGAGGAACCATAGAGAATAGGGAACAAGGAATGCTGGGAAAGCACAGGAATCTGGGAAAGAGGAAAAAACATAAAGAAAGGCACACAACAGACTGCCAAAAAGAAGAAAGGACCAAGAAACGAAGAAAAACAGGTAAGAGGGTTCAGAGACCCCTGGGACAGTGAAAGGCAGAAGGAAGAACGAGGCCCCAAGCAAATCTGGGGCCTCGAAACGCGCAGGAGAGGCTGGGGGCGCGCCGCGTCTCAATAACGCGGTGCGCGGCCCGAGCCGAACGCCCGGCAGAAGTCGAGCTCTCGGCTCGCGCCGCGCGGTGCGGCGCGACAGTAGGTCCCCCTCCCGAAGGCCCAGGTTTAAGAGGGAATAAACAGTGAAAGCGTTGAATCAGGAGAGGAGCGTGAACGGAAGAGGCATCTTCCCATGAACATTCACTGAGAGGATAACCCTTCCAATGAATCAGATACTGAAGTCGTTTATGAAAAAGACGAGAGTCACAAATTTCCTGCACTTCATATTCAGGAACATCATCCACAAGGACAGGAGGTGGACAAGGAAACTGACGTGAGTAAGGATCAGGCACATAAGGTTTAAGCTGAGAAACATGAAAAACCGGATGGATCTTCCATGTATGGGGTAAGTGAAGACGGACAGTGACAGGATTGACCAACTGGATAATACGGAAAGGCCCATAGTAACGAGGTGTGAACTTGTTTTGAGAGAGACATGAGGGCAAGAATTTGGAGGAGAGCCAGACTTTATCTTGCAGATGATAATTTGGATTGGTTGTACGTCTCTTGTCTGCAGCCTTCTTCATATCCCTCTTGGTATGTAACAAATTAGATCGAATTAGTTTATGGAGTTGGAGAAGGCGTTTGGAGAAATAGGTAATAGCAGGTAGAGGTGAGTTGGATTGTGGAGAAGTAGGGAAAGAGGTAGGATGAAAACCATAGGAACAGAAAAAGGGAGTGACCTTGGAGGCACTATGGACTGAGTTATTGTAGGAAAATTCAACTAAAGAGAGGTAAGTGCTCCAGTTACTTTGGGTAGAATTGCAAAAGCATCGAAGATATTGCTCTAGTCCTTGGTTCAGACGCTCAGTCTGTCCGTTGGTCTGAGGATGGAACCCTGAAGACAGGGCTCTATTTATATTCAGTGTTTTACAAAAATGCTTCCAAAATCGGGAGATGTACTGAGGTCCTCTATCAGATATTATGGTATGGGGAAGTCCATGGAGACGGAAGACATGATCTATGAATATTTGACTTAGTTCTTGAGAAGTAGGCAGCCTTTTTAGGCCAGTGAAATGAGCCATCTTTGTGAAAGAATCCACTGTGACCATGATAACCCGGTTTCCTGCTGATGGTGGGAGTGAACACATAAAATCAGTAGAGATAGTATGCCATGGGGCCGATGGAACAGGCAAAGGCTGTAGTAATCCTGCCGGTCTGGTGTGAGGTATCTTGACTTGGGCACATATGGGGCAGGCCTGAACGTATTTTTCCACATCCAGTTTCCAGGTAGGCCACCAGAAAAATCGTGAAAGTAGTTCTAGTGTGGCTTTGATGCCTCTATGACCAGCTACAGGGGAATCATGGCACATTTGTAATGCTTTCTTTTGCACCTTGTTTGTAGGGAGGAATATCAGGTCTTGGTAATAAAAATATCCTTGTTTCTTGTACAATAATGGTCTTAGTTCTTCTATGTCATGGTCCGATAGGTTGGCGTATTCTTGTTGTACTTCTTCCAGGAAAGACTGAGCCACTCCAATGATCTTACTGGGTTCTAGAAGATACTGGGATGAGGAAGGAGAACACTCTGGATATCGGCGAGACAGAGCATCAGCCAGAATGTTTTGAGATCCTGGAATATATGTAATATAAAAATCGTACTGACTGAAGAAAAAGGCCCAGCGGGCCTGACGACTATTCTGGCATACAAAATTTCTTAAACATTGTAAATTACGGTGGTCTGTCCTCACCTCAAATGGTTCCTTGGAACCCATCAGAAACTGTCTCCACTCAAGGCAGGCTGTTTTCAGAGCCAATAATTCCCTTTCAAGTACGGAATAATGTTGTTCAGCTGTGGAAAGGATATGAGACAAATAGAAAACAGGATGTTCAAGGCCATCATCCTCTTGTCGTTGGAGTAAGACAGCTCCGATGGCTCTCTCAGAAGCATCAGTTACTACTATAAATTGTTTGGTGGTATCTGGATGTCTTAAGATGGGGGCTTGGGTGAAGGCTCTCTTTAAGCTTTGAAAGGCTGCTTCAGCAGCCTCAGTCCAGACAAACCCCTTCTTAGATTGTCCTTCTTTAAGGTGTGAGTTATGTGGCTAGTCTGACTGGCAAAGTCTAGAATGAATTGTCGATAGAAGTTTGCTAAACCTAGGAAACATTGTGTTTCTTTTATGGTAGAAGGAGAAGGCCACTCTAGGATAGCTTGTACCTTTTCTTGATCCATAGCTATGCCGGTGGGACTTAAATGATAGCCCAGATATTTGACTTCCGTCATGTCGAACTCACATTTCTCTGGTTTGCAAAATAGTTGATGATCACGAAGTCTTTGAAGAACTTGTTTCACATGGGAAGTATGGAGTTCAGGATTTCTAGAATAAATTAGAATATCATCTAGGTAGATCACGACTGTCTGATTCAGTAGGTCTGAAAACACTGAGTCCATAAATCTCTGGAAGATTGCGGGGGCGTTAGTAAGACCAAACGGCATAACCCTATATTCAAAATGGCCAAATGGGGTCCTGAATGCTGTCTTCCATTCGTCGCCTTCTCTTATGCGTAAAAGGTGGTAGGCTCCTCGTAAATCCAATTTAGTAAAACGTTGGGCCCCTCTGATTGCTTCCAGTATGTCCCTGATGAGAGGCAAAGGATAACGATCTTTAATGGTAATTTTATTCAGACCTCGAAAATCCAGGCACGGACGAAGATCCTTAGTCTTCTTGGGCACAAAAAAGAGAGGGGCCCCAGCCGGAGACGACGATGGAACAATAAGACCACTCTGTATATTTTCGTCCAGATACTCCTTTAGAACTTCCTTTTCGGGTTCCGTGAGGGAGTATATCCTCCCAAAAGGAACAATTGTGCCGGGTTCCAATGGAATTGCACAATCATATTCTCGATGTGGAGGTAGCACAGGTTTTGACGGTTTTTGGAAAACATCCTGAAACTCCAAATAGTGGTCTGGGACCCCTTGGACCGTATTAATGGACATACCAGTGGCACCTTCAGTAGCTAAGGATCTTTTCGGAGACCAATACTTGTCGGAAGTAAAACAGTTCTCATGACAAAATTGCGAAGACAAAGAGACTGTCCGGGTAACCCAATTTATATATGGGTTATGTCTGATGAACCACGGAATTTCAAGAATGATGGTATGGTTAGGGGACGTAATAAGATCGAAGGAGATGTGTTCTTGATGGTTTCCCACCTGTAGACTTAACATCAGGGTAGTGGTGTCTACAGGACCAGAGGATATCAAAGATCCATCCACAGTGTGTACCTGTTCGGGTACTTCTTTTGCTTGAGTAGGAACTAGGTTAGTAGCAGCCCACGTCTTGTCCATATATATACCACTAGCACCACAATCTAGTAATGCCATAGTCTTTTCTTGACGACCGTCAGGAAGTTGTAACAGGACAGGAAAGATGAACAAGGCAGTTGTATTGTCATTAAAGGAGCTGATGGAAGGTATAGCTGTAGATCCCGTCCCCTCCCTTCTTACAGAGGACGGGAGGTGGCGTTTCCCGAAGGCCTGGACGGACGTACTGGACAGGTACGGAGCATGTGACCAGCAGAACCACAATACAGGCACAACCCTCTCTTGCGTCTGTCTTCTCGTTCACTAGCAGAGAGCGGACCTCGGGTAGTATCCACCTGCGTGGGTTCCCCTTCGATGTCTCTAGCAGGAGTGCGAGGTTCCTCGGAACGCTGCAGGTATGCACGTGAGCTACTTGGCTGGGCAAACCCTCTACTCCTTTTCTTTTCCGATCTCCGTTCCTGAAGACGATATTCGATGGACAGTGCTTGATCCATCAGGCCACGAAGATCTTCCGCTCTGGTAGAATGCACTAGTTCATCCTTTATTTCTTCTTTGAGTCCTCTACGAAATAATGTTACCAGAGTACGTTCCACCCAAGTGGTCTCTGCCGCCAGCTGACGAAAACGGGTTATATATTGCAGGACGTCTTGGGAGCCTTGTTGGATGTCGCACAAGGCTTCTTCAGCGGAGGCTTCCAATCCAGGACGGCTAAACATCTGTTTGAAGCGACTCACAAAGGCGGAATAGTCTGACAATACAGGGTCGTTGGAGGACACCATCGGGGTTGCCCAGGCCAAGGCTTGACCGGATAAGGCACTGATAAGATAACCCACCTTGGTCCTGTCGTGGGAGAATTGAGTAGGTCGGAAGGCGAAATACACCGTTAAAGCATCCAAGAACTCGCGAAGCTTGGTTGGTTCACCAGAGAAACAAGGGGTAGAAGCGGAGATTGTCAGAACATCACTGGTGCGGAGGGCCAAAGCCTGTCGTAACGCAGCATTTTCATTACGGAGTTGTTGCAATTCCTGGGCTTGTTGCTGAATCGTGGTCAACAGAGATTGCTCCGGATCTGCAGCAGCCGCCACTGTATTATCCATGGTGTTTGAGGACGTCGGAATGGTTGGGCGCTGCAATCTGTCACGACTCACGTGCTGCTTGCGCCTGGAATTTGCAGATCTGGTGGCGTGAATCTTCAATGTTCGGCTTTGGCCCAAAAAGGGGCGACTCTTTCTGGTAGCCACGGTGCTGTAGGCAATGGAGACACCAAGAACAGACCGTGCCCTTCAGAAAGTAGCGCCAGAGGGAAAAAACCCCTTAAAAAGGGGACAAAACCTCCAAACAGGAAGACTCCTGGAGAAAAACAAGAACAAACAAACAGGAATCCAAAAGGAGCAAAAATCAGAAAACGCAGAATGCTGAATCCAAAACCAAAAGGCAAGGAAATCAGGAGCGAAGACACTAACTGAGCAGAAAGTGTTGCAGCGCAAAGAAAGAGGAAAAACACAGCCCTTATATACCAAAAAACAGGAAGTGACCCACAGGAAGTAAAAGGACACCATCTTAGATAGGGAAATAATACATAGAACAGAATAGTAGAGGAACCATAGAGAATAGGGAACAAGGAATGCTGGGAAAGCACAGGAATCTGGGAAAGAGGAAAAAACATAAAGAAAGGCACACAACAGACTGCCAAAAAGAAGAAAGGACCAAGAAACGAAGAAAAACAGGTAAGAGGGTTCAGAGACCCCTGGGACAGTGAAAGGCAGAAGGAAGAACGAGGCCCCAAGCAAATCTGGGGCCTCGAAACGCGCAGGAGAGGCTGGGGGCGCGCCGCGTCTTAATAACGCGGTGCGCGGCCCGAGCCGAACGCCCGGCAGAAGTCGAGCTCTCGGCTCGCGCCGCGCGGTGCGGCGCGACAGTACTTGGCCTAAGATCTAGAATGGCTGAGTACATGAAAAAGGCCAGTAAAAACCTTCAGGCCAGCCAACAGCTCTAAAAGCAATGGCATGACCAGAAGGCTGTCCTGACTCAGTACCCCCCAGAACAGAAGGTGTGGGTTTAGGAGCCTGTGGCCCCAGGAGCACTCCAGGACAAATGGAGTGGGCCCCATCTCATTGTGGAGAAACAAAGGTGAGGTCACCTATTTGGTAGACCTGGGCACTGCCAGAAGTCCCCTTAGGGTGCTTCATGTCAATCGCCTAAAACCTTATTATGACAGGGCTGACTTAACCCTCCTCCTGGCCACTGATGAGGGGCAGGAGCCTCTGGAAATGCTTTGAAGGGCACAAATGGTGCCCTCCTTGCATAAGTCAGTCTACACCAGTTTAGGGAACCCCCAGTCCCTGCTCTGGCGCTAAACTGGACAAAGGAAAGGGGAGTGAGCACTCCCCTGTGCATCACCACCACAGGGGTAGTGCCCAGAGCTCCTCCAGTGTCCCAGACCTCTGCCACCTTGGATCCAGAGGTGTGAGGACACTTTGGAGGCCTCTGAGTGGCCAGTGCCAGCAGTTGACATCAGAGACCCCTCCTAATAGTTGCTTACCTGACTAGGTGGCCAATCCTCCTCTGAGGGCTATTTAGGGTCTCTCCAGTGGGCTTTGCAAAAATTCACGAGAGTTCCTTTGCACCTCTCTCTTCGACTTCGGCCGAGGATCGACTGCTGACTGCTCCAGGACAGCTGCAAAACTGCAACAAAGTAGCAAGAAGACTACCAGCAACACTGTAGCGCCTAATCCTGCCGGCTTTCTCAACTGTTTCCTAGTGGTGTATGCTTTGGGGGCTGCCTGCCTTCATCCTGCACTGGAAACCAAGAAGAAATCTGCTGTGGGTCGACAGAATCTTCCTCCTGCTTCAGCAGGCACCAAACTTCAGCATCACCGGTACTCTGGGACCCCTCTCATCCTGACGAGCGTGGCCCCAGGAACACAGAAACCCAAGAGAACCAGACTGGCCAGTGGTCCAACTGTCCAATTTGGAGGAGGTAAGTCCTTGCCTCCCCTCTCCAGACAGTAATCCTGTGCACCATGTGAACTGCAGCTACAAGGGCTTCTGTGCACTTTTGCAAGGAATCCTTTGTGCACAGCATAGCTCACGTCCTCAGCACTCCGTCCTGCATTGCTCAACTTGCTGAGTTGACCACCGACTTCGTGGGACCCTCTTTTGTAGTGTTGAGACAACCGCTGTGCTCAAAGTTCTTGAACACCTGTTCAAGTGCTTCTGCGGGTGATGCCTGCTTCTGCGTTGGCTCTCTGTGCTGCTGAGTGGCCCCTCTGTCTCCTCCCCCAAGGGGAGATCTCCTGGTCCTTCCTGGGCCCAGGCAGCACCCATTTTCTTCAACTGTGAACTTTGCAGCTAGCAAGGCTTGTTTGTGGTCTTTCTGCGTGAAAACAACTCTGCATCCTCCAGCCCGCTGTGGGACATCTTCTGTGCAAAGGAGAAGTTCCTTGCATCTTCCGTTGTTGCAGAATCTTCAGCTTCTTCCACCCGGAGGCAGCATTTTGCACCTTCATCAGGGGTTTTATGGGCTCCTGCCCCCCCTGAAGGTTTGGCGATACTTTTTAGGGTTCCGTCCAAATTTGGCAATCAAAATGGTTTTCATGGGAGTGCACTTGTTCTGGTCCCCAACCTCTAATGTTAGAATTGTGTCCCTCTCAAGTGTAGGCACATATTTCCACAGGCCTGCCCCCCCCCCCAGTGCTCTTTAGGAACTCCATATGCCCTCAGTACATCTTAATAAGCAACAAACTACTTGTGAATGTCATCTCCCACCACATAACTAGGGACCAAATCTTTGGGTATAGGAACCTCCTTGTCGCCAACAGGTTCTGTACCTATGCTGCCACCTTCACTGTTGGACTTAGACTGCCTAGACATTAGCTCCAGCTCTTTTAGACTCAGTTCATGAGTCAATAGATGTTTCCTCTCAGCTAAATCTCTTTCAGCCTCAGCTCTTCTCTCTCAGCTTTCCTCTCCTCTGCCTCCATGTTCAATCTTGCTAACTGCAGTTTGAATTCTCTCTCCTCTCTCCTTTCCTCTGTGGTCAGGCCGTTACTTGAGACACTGCTCCCTGGTTTAGCATTGGGCACAAATCCAGGAGCGTCATCCCCCACTGCTATTGGCAGCTCCTCTGGAGAGCCATCCACTTGCTCCCCCCAGCTTATCATGCTTTTGTGATCAGGCTTCTGCCCAGGTCCTCAGTGCCGTTTGGTACTTCTCCTTCTTGGAGTCTCCACAGGTAGGTACCCCAGCCCCTTGCAGTAGCCCTTCAGCTGGTAAATGGTGCACCCCTCCAGTGTAGCCAGGTCAAACTCCCCAGCTCCACTTGTGAACCCAGCCAGATCCCTGATGTATAGGATTGATTAAAGAATGTGAAGCAGAGAAATTGCAGAAAAAAACAAAACAAATCAGATTGACCTTTAGCTCCGGGTAGGTAGTGTACACGTAACTATTGTGTGGCACTGCACAAACACCGCTGATCACCAAAGTTAGAAATGGGGTCTCTAGTTGGTAGAGGTATTCACCCTTGTCCAAATAGGGACCGAAATCCTAGTCAGGGTAAATCACAACACAATCCAAATTACCCTGTGCCTACTCTCTGGTAGCTTGGCACTGAGCAGTTAAATTTAACTTAGAAGTCAATGTGCAAAGTATTTGTGCAATAAATCATACAGTAAAACCACGAAAACACCACAAACATACACTACACAGGTTTTTAAAAATAGATAATATTTATCTGAATAAAATAAGGTAAAAACAACAAAGATCCAATAAGCACAAGTTGAAATATCACTTGTCAAAGGTTTGAAAGATGCTCAGTCTTTAGAAATTAACAGATGATTAATTGTTACACAAAGTACCTGGAATGCATAAAAAATAATGACACAAGGAGTCCGCAGAGAAGGAGATGCGTGAAAAAAAAAAAGTTGTGTCAGATTTTCCAAAGCAGCACAGATGATGCATCATTTCTTTCCCCACTGCAAGGTGTTTGGGTTATTATTTGGCGTGCCATAATGGTTTCTCACTGCGATGCAGGGATATGTTGACACTCAGGGATGATGCGTTGAAAATCCTTGATGTGCTGGAAGAATTAGCAGGCACTGTGCTGATCCAGTAGATGATGCGTCAAAATTTCTGTCGCAAGGTATGCGCTGCGTTGAATTTCTTGACAGGAAGTCAGAGCTGCAGCATTCCGGTCAGCTGTGTGGCGATCTCTCAGCTGCAATGCAGGCTTTGCTGTGATTTCTGCAGGCGTTGGGTCAATTTTCGACGCAGAAGGAGTTTCTTAAAGAGGTGAAGTCTTAGTTGGCCCTGAGACATAAGAAAAAGGAGGCCAGATCAATCCCAGCTCTTGGAGAGCACTTCAGGGGAAGGCAGAGTCCTTCCAGAAAAGTCAGAGGCCAGCAGGTCAACAGAAGGGCAGCAGTCCTTCTCAGCAAAGCAGTCCAGATGAGTCCTTTGGGCAGCCAGGCAGCTCTTCTGACAAGGGCAGGTGTAGGTCCAGATGTGTCTGAGTTGGTGGGGTCAGAGACCCAGGTAATATACCCACAAATTACTTTGAAGTGGGAGAGACTTGAAAGAGTGGTTTTGAAGTGCACAAGTTCCCCTTTCAGCCCAGTCCTGTCTGCCAGGGTCCCTGTGGGGGTTTATCAGTACTTTGTGAGAGGGTAGGCCATTGGCCTTTGAAATGTAAGTGTCAGGCCCTCCTCCCTTCCAGCCCAGAAAGACCGGTTGTAGGAGGCTGGGCTGGTTTTATAGTGGGTACTAAGGTACTTACACCTTACACCAGGTCCAGTTATCCCTTATTAGTGAAGTGTAGGCAGTGTCTAGAAGCCAGGCTCTCAAGGGGTAGCTGAAGCTGAGCGGCCAAAGCTTATCTAGGAGACGTGCAAAGCTCATGCAATACCACTATAGTCACACAGTACTCACACAGATGAAAGAAAAGAAGGTACTTTATTTTAATGACACAAATGCCAAAAATACCATAGAGAATATACTCCCTTAGGAGGTAAGTAATATACACAGTATATACAATAGAATGCAGAAATAGCTGTAAAAACAGTTAGAAAACAGTGTAAATAGTGAAAATCCCAATAGGTAGAAATGGGCCTGGGGGAATAAAAATCATATACTAAGAAAGTGGAATGCGAAAGTCGGTTTCCCACCTAGGCAAGTGTAGTGTGTAGAGGGTTGCTGGGAGTATTAGAAAACACCAAAGGTAAGTAACAGAACCCACATCAGAGCCCAGGAAAGCAGTAGTAAATCACAGTATGTTTTCTAGAACAAACAAGAACACGTGATAGAAGATTTTGGATGAACCAGAAGAGCCTGCAAGACAGCAATGATGGATTCCTGGACCTGAAAACCTGTGGAAGAAGGGGACCAAGTCCAAGAAGCACTAAAGAGTCCAGGGAGAACAGGAGCCCCTGTTAACCTGGATGAAGGTGCAGAAGAAGAACCACCAGAGAAGAAGAACAGTCAGTACTGCACCCAAGAAGACGGATGCAGGTTCCTTGTTGGTGCAGATGATGTACCACACTGGATGGATGATTGCAGTCTGGTTTGCGTCGCTGGATTCCACCAACAAGCCTTGGCACTCGCAAAGCTCACAGTTAGCGGAAAATGGTGCTTCCGGGCACTAGGAGGGACCTGGTTGCCTCTACCCAGGAGGAGGAGAGAGAGGGGGTTCTCAGCAACTCAGAGAGCCCTCAGAAGACTAGGCAGAGTGCACAGGAGTACCACAGCACGGGGACAAAGTAGGTGCAAAAGAAGGCCCATGCAGCACTACATAAAGGGATCCCACACTGCCAGAGAACCATGCAGGAGGCTATGCATCGCAGGAAAAAGTGCTGGTGGACAGAGCTGCATGGTGCACAAAAAACATTGTGGAATGATGCCAACAAGTCTTGGCAACTGCAAAAGACACAGTGCATGGGGGTACTGTCTTGCGTGGGGAGGCAAGCTCTTACCTCCACCAAAGTTGGACAGCTGGACTGCCGGCCAATCAGGACCACTTTAGTCCACCATACATATTGCTGGACCCAAGCACTTGTTCAGAAGAGGGGAACCAAACCACTGTTCGTCGCTGCAGAGGGATGCCTGCTGAAGCAGGGAAGTGACTCCTTCACTTCAAGGGTGATTCCTTCGTTCTTCTAGTGCAGGCTGAAGACTGGCTGTCCTCTGAGGATGCACGACAGGGAAACAGTTGCAGTTGCTGGCAGGAGCTGAAGATGCAATGTTGCAGAAGTTGTCTTTGCTTCTTTGTTGCAGTTGTAGAGTTCCTGGAGGGTCCAGATGCAGTTTCTTTGGTAAGAAGGTGAAGTAAAAGATGCATGGGATTCCTGTTGGAGGCTTGCAATCCGAATCTGAAGAACCACCGAAGAGAGAGACCCTAGATAGCCCTGAAAGAGGGATTGGTCAGCTACACAGGTAAGCACTATAAGGGGAGGGGTCTGACATCACCTGCTGCCACTGGCCACTCAGATGGTCCCAGAGTTCCCCACCACCTAGGAATCCAAGATGGTGAAACCCAGGTATCCTCTGGAGGAGCTCTGAGCACCACCTCGGTGTGGTGATGGACAGGGTAGTGGTCACTCCCCTTTCCTTTGTCCGCACCAGAGCAGGGACTGGTGGTCCCTGAACCGCTGTAGACTGGATTATGCAAGGAGGGCAACATCTTTGCCCCTCAAAGCATTTCCAGAGGCTCTGTGAGGCTACCCCTCCCAAGCCTGTAACAATTTGTTCAAAAGGGAGAGGATGTGACACCCCACTCCCAAAGGAAATTCTTTGCTCTGCCTCCCTGGCTTGAGCTGCTCAAGCAACAGGCGGGCAGAGCAGAAACCTGTCTGTGAGGTGACAGCAGCTGAGGCTGCCTGGAAAACTTCAGAAGGCTGTAATGGTAGTACTGGGGGTCCTCTAAGGAGCCCCAAGAGTGCATGGAATCATACAACCAATGCTTGCAAGCCTTGGGGTATGATTCCAACATGTTTGATACCAAACATGGCCACATTCGAAGTTACCATTGTGAAGCTATACATAGGTAGTGACCTATGTACAGTGCATGTGTAAAATGGCATCCCCGCACTCACAAAGTCAAGGAAAATGGTCTTGGAGGTCGTGGGGGAACCTCTGCTAGTACACGGGTGCCCTCATACACAGGTACTCTGTCTTCAGGGCTAGAAGGCCTGCAATGAGAGTGACTTATAAGTGACCTGGTGCAGTGTAAATGTCAGCGAAAGAGTGCATGCACCTTTTCACACAGACTGCAATGGCAGTCATGTAGAAGCCTTTGCATGGGCACCCTATGGGTGGCAAAATAAATGCTGCACCCCATAGGGATCCCATGGAATCCTAAAGCCATGGGTACCTAACTTCCATGTACTAGGGACTTATAAGGCGGCACCAGCAAGCCAATTGTGGGTGGAATACTGGATTACCAGTATCCTATAATCATAATTTAAGGGAGAGAGCATAACTACTGGGGTCCTGATTAGCAGGATCCCAGTAGACAATATCAAACACACTGACAAACAGGCCAAAAGTGGGGGTAACCATGCTAGAAAGAGGCTGCTTTCCTACACCCGTTCACTATGCAGATTAATTCAGATGTGACTGAGTGTCCTGTGTTTGTGATTTACTGGGTGAAATGCACAAGGGTGCTGTCAAACAGCACAGACCACACATTGATTGGAGACAGGCTGTAAGGCACAGATGGTTTTCAGTGCAGACAAATGTTCACTTTCTAAAAGAGGCATTTCTAAAATAGTAATATAAAATCCAACCTCACCAATAGGCAGGATTTTCTATTACCATTCTGGCCACAATAAATATGACCTGATTACCCCTTTCAGATCAGAATGTGCCACTCAAAAAGTATATGAGAGCAGTCCTAATGCCAGTCTATGAAAAGAGCAGGCCTCACCGTAGTGGAAAGTGAATTTAGGAGCTTTTCACTACCAGAACATATAAAACACATATGTACTGGTACTGCCTTTTACCTATATAGCACATTGCCCTATGGGTTACCTAGGTGTTTAAGGACTGACAAGTACTTTTAAATGCCAAGTTAAAGTGGCAGTCAAATTTCACGGACAGACCTTGCAATGACAGGCCTGAGACATGGTTAAAGGGCTACTTATATGAGTGTCACAATCAGTATTGCAGGCCCACTAGAGGTATTTAATTTACAGGCCCTGGGAACAGGTAGTGCACTTTACTAGGGATTTATACGTACATCAAATGTACCAGTTGGGGATGAACCAATCCTTCCTTGTTTAAGGGAGAGAGCATATATACTTTATCACTGGTTAGCAGTGGCAAGGTGCACAGAGTCCTAAAGACAGCAAAAACACTGTCAGAAAAGTGGAGGGAGGCAGGCAAAAAGTTGGATGATGACCGCCCCAAGGTTTGTAGGTCTAACAAGTGGGAAGGAAAGAGAAACAGGCATGCACAAACCCAGGCTGAGCGCAAGCAGAAAGCAGTGAGAAGAAGTGAGAGGCAGGCAGTAGGCATGTACAAAACCAGGATGAGCACAAGCAGAAAGCAGTGAGAAGGAGGGAGAAGCAGGAACAAACGAATCCAGGCAGAGAGCAGGCAGAGAGCAGTAAGAAGGATGAAAAGGAGGGCAGCAGGTATACACAAAACCTGGCTGAGCACAAGGTAAAGGAAATGAGAAGGAGGGAAAGGCAGGCAGCAGGCTTGCAAAAAACAAGGCTGAGCGCAAACAGAAAGCAGTGAAAAGGAGATGGAGGTAGGCAGAAGGCATGCAGAGAAAAAGGCTGGGGGCAAGGACAAAGAAGTGAGAAGGAGGGAGAGGCAGACAGCAGGCATGCACAAAACAGGGCTGAGCACCAGCAGAAAGTAGTGAGAAGGAGGGAGAGGCAGGCACACACAAAACTGGTCTGAGTGAAAACAGAAAGCAGTGAGAAGGAGGGAAATGAGGACAGCTGTTATGCACAAAATCGGGCTGAGAGCAAGCAGAAAGCAGTGAAAAGGAGGGAGATGGAACCTGCAGGCATGCACAAACCCAAGGTTAGCAGAAGCAGAAAGCAATGAGAAGGAAGGAGAAGCAGGTAGCAGGCATGCACAAAACCAGGTGAGCACAAGCAGAGGGCAGTGAGAAGGAGAGGACAGCAGACAGCACAAAGCAGTGTAGAGCGCAAAGAAAAAACTATGAGAAGGAGGGAAAGGCAGGCATGAAAACTGAGCTGAGCCCAAGGACAAAGTAGTGAGGAGGGAGAGGCATGCAGCAGGCATGAGCAAAAACAGACTGAGGCCAAGTAGAAAGCAGTCAGAAGGAGGGAGAGGCAAGTAGCAGGCATGCACAAAACCAGGGTGAATACAAGGCAAAATCAAAGGGTAGGACAGAGAGACAGGCAGCAGGCATGCACAAGTCTGGGCTGAGGTAAAGTAGGAAGCAATGAGAAGTAGGGAGAGGCAGGCAGTGGCACACACAAAACCAGACTGAGCACGATCAGAAAGCAGTGAGCAGAACAGAGAGGCACGTAGCTGGCACTCTCAAAACTGGGCTGAGGCCTAGGAGATACAGTGAGAAGGAGGGAGAGGCAGACAGCAAGCATGCACCAAACCAGGGTGAGAGAAAGGACAAAGTGTCGAGAAAGGAGGACAGCGGGCACACAAAAACCAGGCTGAACGCCAGAAGAAAACAGTGAGATGGACGGAGCGGCAGACAGCAGGCATGCACAAAACCGGGCTGAGCACAAGGAGAAAACAGTGAGAAGGAGGGAGAGGCAGGCAGCAAGCACACACAAAACAGGGATGAGCGCAAGTAGAAAGCAGTCAGAAGGAGGGAGTGGCAAGCAGCAGACATGCACAAAACCAGGGTGAACACAAGGCAAAATCAGTGGGTAGGACAGAGAGACAGGCAGCAGGCTTGCACAAGTCTGGGCTGAGGTAAAGTAGGAAGCAATGAGAAGTAGGGAGAGGCAGGCAGTGGCAAGACACAAAACCAGACTGAGCACGAGCAGAAAGCAGTGAGCAGGTCAGAGAGGCACATAGATGGCACTCTCAAAACTGGGCTGAGGCCAGGGAGATACAGTGAGAAGGAGGGAGAGGCAGACAACAGACATGCACCAAACCAGGGTGAGAGAAAGGACAAAGTGGTGAGAAAGGAGGACAGGAGGCACGCAAAAACCAAGCTGAACGCCAGAAGAAAACAATGAGATGGAGGGAGCGGCAGACAGCAGGCACCCACAAAACCGGGCTGAGCACAAGGAGAAAGCAGTCAGAAGGAGGGAGAGGCAAGCAGCAGGCATGCACAAAACCAGGGTGAACACAAGGCAAAATCAGTGGTTAGGACAGAGAGACAGGCAGCAGGCATGCACAAGTCTGGGCTGAGGTAAAGTAGGAAGCAATGAGAAGTAGGGAGAGGCAGGCAGTGGCACACACAAAACCATACTGAGCACGATCAGAAAGCAGTGAGCAGGACAGAGAGGCACGTAGCTGGCACTCTCAAAACTGGGCTGAGGCCAAGGAGATATAGTGAGAAGGAGGGAGAGGCAGACAGCAGGCATGCACCAAACCAGGGTGAGAGAAAGGACAAAGGCCCTCATTCTGACCTTGGCGGGCGGCGGAGGCCGCCCGCCAAAGTCCCGCCGTCAGGTTACCGTTCCGCGGTCGAAAGACCGCGGCGGTAATTCTGACTTTCCCGCTGGGCTGGCGGGCGGTCGCCTTCAGACCGCCAGCCAGCCCAGCGGGAAAGAGGCTTCCACAATGAAGCCGGCTCGGAATCGAGCCGGCGGAGTGGAAGCTGTGCGACGGGTGCAGTTGCACCCGTCGCGTATTTCACTGTCTGCGCAGCAGACAGTGAAATACATGTAGGGGCCCTCTTACGGGGGCCCCTGCAATGCCCATGCCAGTGGCATGGGCACTGCAGGGGCCCCCAGGGGCCCCGCGACCCCCCCTACCGCCATCCGGATCTCGGCGGTCCGACCGCCGGGATCTGGATGGCGGTAGGGGGGGTCGGAATCCCCGCGGCGGTGCAGCAAGCTGCGCCGCCGCGGAGGATTCAATGGGGCCGCGGTACACTGGCGGGACCCCGCCAGTGGTGCCGGTCCGACCGCGGCTTTACCGCCGCGGTCGGAATCCCCATTGGAGCACCGCCGGCCTGTCGGCGGTGCTCCCGCGGTCCTCCGCCCTGGCGGTCAAAGACCGCCAGGGTCAGAATGACCACCAAAGTGTCAAGAAAGGAGGACAGCAGGCACACAAAAACCAGGCTGAACGCCAGAAGAAAACAGTGAGATGGAGGGAGCGGCAGACAGCAGGCATGCACAAAACCGGGCTGAGCACAAGGAGAAAACAGTGAGAAGGAGGGAGAGGCAGGCAGCAAGCACACACAAAACTGGGCTGAGCGCAAGTAGAAAGCAGTCAGAAGGAGGGAGAGGCAAGCAGCAGGCATGCGCAAAACCAGGGTGAACACAAGGCAAAATCAGTGGGTAGGAAAGGGAGACAGGCAGCAGGCATGCACAAGTCTGGGCTGAGGTAAAGTAGGAAGCAATGAGAAGTAGGGAGAGGCAGGCAGTGGCACACACAAAACCAGAATGAGCACGAGCAGAAAGCAGTGAGCAGGACAGAGAGGCACATAGCTGGCACTCTCAAAACTGGGCTGAGGCCAAGGAGATACAGTGAGAAGGAGGGAGAGGCAGACAACAGACATGCACCAAACCAGGGTGAGAGAAAGGACAAAGTGGTGAGAAAGGAGGACAGAAAGCACGCAAAAATCAGGCTGAACACCAGAAGAAAACAATGAGATGGAGGGAGCGGCAGACAGCAGGCACACACAAAACCAGGCTGAGCACAAGGAGAAAACAGTGAGAAAGAGGGAGAGGCAGGCAGCAAGCATACACAAAACTGGGCTGAGCGCAAGTAGAAAGCAGTCAGAAGGAGGGAGAGGCAAGCAGCAGGCATGCACAAAACCAGGGTGAACACAATGCAAAATCAGTGGTTAGGACAGAGAGACAGGCAGCAGGCATGCACAATTCTGGGCTGAGATAAAGTAGGAAGCAATGAGAAGTAGGGAGAGGCAGGCAGTGGCACACACAAAACCAGAATGAGCACGAGCAGAAAGCAGTGAGCAGGACAGAGAGGCACATAGCTGGCACTCTCAAAACTGGGCTGAGGCCAAGGAGATACAGTGAGAAGGAGGGAGAGGCAGACAACAGACATGCACCAAACCAGGGTGAGAGAAAGGACAAAGTGGTGAGAAAGGAGGACAGAAAGCACGCAAAAACCAGGCTGAACACCAGAAGAAAACAATGAGATGGAGGGAGCGGCAGACAGCAGGCACACACAAAACCAGGCTGAGCACAAGGAGAAAACAGTGAGAAAGAGGGAGAGGCAGGCAGCAAGCATACACAAAACTGGGCTGAGCGCAAGTAGAAAGCAGTCAGAAGGAGGGAGAGGCAAGCAGCAGGCATGCACAAAACCAGGGTGAACACAATGCAAAATCAGTGGTTAGGACAGAGAGACAGGCAGCAGGCATGCACAATTCTGGGCTGAGATAAAGTAGGAAGCAATGAGAAGTAGGGAGAGGCAGGCAGTGGCACACACAAAACCAGACTGAGAACGAGCAGAAAGCAGTGAGCAGGACAGAGAGGCACATAGCTGGCACTCTCAAAACTGGGCTGAGGCCAAGGAGGTACAGTGAGAAGGAGGGAGAGGCAGACAACAGACATGCACCAAACCAGGGTGAGAGAAAGGACAAAGTGGTGAGAAAGGAGGACAGGAGGCACGCAAAAACCAAGCTGAACGCCAGAAGAAAACAATGAGATGGAGGGAGCGGCAGACAGCAGGCACACACAAAACCGGGCTGAGCACAAGGAGAAAGCAGTCAGAAGGAGGGAGAGGCAAGCAGCAGGCATGCACAAAACCAGGATGAACACAAGGCAAAATCAGTGGTTAGGACAGAGAGACAGGCAGCAGGCATGCACAAGTCTGGGCTGAGGTAAAGTAGGAAGCAATGAGAAGTAGGGAGAGGCAGGCAGTGGCACACACAAAACCATACTGAGCACGATCAGAAAGCAGTGAGCAGGACAGAGAGGCACGTAGCTGGCACTCTCAAAACTGGGCTGAGGCCAAGGAGATATAGTGAGAAGGAGGGAGAGGCAGACAGCAGGCATGCACCAAACCAGGGTGAGAGAAAGGACAAAGTGTCAAGAAAGGAGGACAGCAGGCACACAAAAACCAGGCTGAACGCCAGAAGAAAACAGTGAGATGGAGGGAGCGGCAGACAGCAGGCATGCACAAAACCGGGCTGAGCACAAGGAGAAAACAGTGAGAAGGAGGGAGAGGCAGGCAGCAAGCACACACAAAACTGGGCTGAGCGCAAGTAGAAAGCAGTCAGAAGGAGGGAGAGGCAAGCAGCAGGCATGCACAAAACCAGGGTGAACACAAGGCAAAATCAGTGGGTAGGACAGGGAGACAGGCAGCAGGCATGCACAAGTCTGGGCTGAGGTAAAGTAGGAAGCAATGAGAAGTAGGGAGAGGCAGGCAGTGGCACACACAAAACCAGAATGAGCACGAGCAGAAAGCAGTGAGCAGGACAGAGAGGCACATAGCTGGCACTCTCAAAACTGGGCTGAGGCCAAGGAGATACAGTGAGAAGGAGGGAGAGGCAGACAACAGACATGCACCAAACCAGGGTGAGAGAAAGGACAAAGTGGTGAGAAAGGAGGACAGAAAGCACGCAAAAACCAGGCTGAACACCAGAAGAAAACAATGAGATGGAGGGAGCGGCAGACAGCAGGCACACACAAAACCAGGCTGAGCACAAGGAGAAAACAGTGAGAAAGAGGGAGAGGCAGGCAGCAAGCATACACAAAACTGGGCTGAGCGCAAGTAGAAAGCAGTCAGAAGGAGGGAGAGGCAAGCAGCAGGCATGCACAAAACCAGGGTGAACACAATGCAAAATCAGTGGTTAGGACAGAGAGACAGGCAGCAGGCATGCACAATTCTGGGCTGAGATAAAGTAGGAAGCAATGAGAAGTAGGGAGAGGCAGGCAGTGGCACACACAAAACCAGACTGAGAACGAGCAGAAAGCAGTGAGCAGGACAGAGAGGCACATAGCTGGCACTCTCAAAACTGGGCTGAGGCCAAGGAGGTACAGTGAGAAGGAGGGAGAGGCAGACAACAGGCATGCACCAAACTAGGGTGAGAAAAAAGGACAAAGTGGTGAGAAAGAGGGACAGCAGGCACAAAAAAACCAGGCTGAATGCAAGAAGAAAACAGTGAGATGGAGGGAGCGGCAAACAGCAGGCACACAGAAAACTGGGCTGAGCACAAGGAGAGAACAGTGAGAAGGAGGGAGAGGCAGGCAGCAAGCACACACACAACTGGGCTGAGCGCAAGGAGAAAGCTGTGAGAAGGAGGGAAAGGCAAGCTTCAGGCATACATAAAATGGGACTGAGAGCAGGAAGAACGCAGTGAGAAGGAGGGCAAGGCAAGCAACAGGCAGCACAAAATGGATGTGAAAACAAGGAGAAAGCAGTGAGGAGGAGGAAACGTCGAGGAGCAGGGATGCAAAAAATTGGGGGGAGCAAGGAAAAGGCATTGAGAGTAACGAAAGGCAAGCAGCAGGCACAAAGAGCACCACTGTTTTCTGTGTGCCTTCTCTTTGCTTTTCCCTCAAAGGCTGTGCACAGCATTTGGTAGGTGCATACACAGGGGCTGGATGTGTGCAGAGGTCCTATGGTCACCATCCTTGATGCATTAAAAAAAACATAGAATATCACTGAAACAAGAAAGGTTTCAGGGATGTTATAGTTAGCAAACAGAATTTTAAAAAAGGAAATTCACTAAAAAGCAAAGATTGCAGGGGTATTATAGTTAGTAAATAGAATAAAAAGAACCTTAGAAATTCATGAAAAAAACAAGAAATTCAGCAGTTATAGTTACTAGCTATAACTTTAACTTATGCCCCAACAATGTACTGCTTATGACTTCACATATTACATCACTCATTACATAGTTAGTGAAATCACTGATGACATCACCCAGTCTGTATATATATATCTATACTCTTTCTAGAGCATTTGATTGTTCTGGAACCTATTAAGAATGATGCTCTATGCATAAGGGGCCAGATGTAGCAAAGGATTTGCGCCTCGCAAATGGCGAAAATCGCCGTTTGCGAGGTGCAAATGCCTCTTTGCTATGCAGAAATGCATATTGCGAGTCGGGACCGACTCGCAATATGCATTTCAGAATCGCAAATAGGAAGGGGTGTTCCCTTCCTATTTGCGATTCTGAGTGGTATGCAATACCATTTGCAACCGCATATGCGGTCGCAAATGGTGTCGCAGTTACCATCCACTTCAAGTGGATGGTAACCCACTCGGGACCCCTTCCACTTTGTGATTGGACCCACAAATATTTTTTCAGGGTAGGTAGTGGTCCAAGGGACCACTACCTGCCCTGAAAAAAAACCGAAACTAAAGGTTTCGTTTTTTTTTTAAGTGCAGCTCGTTTTCCTTTAAGGAAAACGGGCTACACTTAAAAAAAAAAAACTGCTTTATTGAAAGCAGTCACGAACATGGAGGTCTGCTGATGACAGCAGGCCTCCATGTTTGCGAGTGCCTAGCCTCGGTATGGGTCCGCAATTTGCGACCCACCTCATTAATATTAATGAGGTGGGTCTTTGCGACCCCATACCGACTCGCAGAAGGTGTCTGAGACACCTTTCTGCATAACATTTTGCGAGTTGCAAATTGCGAGTCGCTAGTACTCGCAATTTGCAAGTCGCAAAATGTTATTTTGCTACATCTGGCCCAAGGTCCGGTCCTTTAGGAGATGATTTCTATAGATGTGCAAACGGTCCATTTGGAGATGATTTCTATAGATGCGCAACACGCTTTGGTTGCTTTAGGTGATTCTGCCCCAACAATTAACTAAAACTGATTGCAAGCAGATCACAGATTTTGAAATTTACGAAGGCAGATATCTTTAGCTCACATAACAAAGACTCACATTTACAAGTAAACATTTACTGTAGGGTTGAATTGGTTTATAGATTTAATCGCACGGAAAATACAGCACTAAAGGGCATATTTATACTCTGTTTGTACCGGATTTCCATCAATTCTTTTATACAAGTCCAGCGCAAACTTAACTCCATATTTATATTTTGGCACTAGCGCCAAACTATTGGAGTTAAAGTCATTTTTTGCCTGCGGAAAACTACCTTTCGTCAATGAGATGCAACGTAGGCATTCCTGGGCAAGAAATGACTCTAAGGCCCTAGCTCCTTATTTATCCTCCTGTGCAAAAATCCCACATGGGGGGGAGGAGGGGTAAAAAATGGTGCAAAGCTTGCTTTGCACCATTTTTTAACGCCTGGATCAGGACAGGCGTTAGGGGACCTATGGGCCTATTTCCAGCGTGGAACACAATGGAATAAGACCACAGGTGCTCTCCTCAGGCCCCAATGACACCCCCACCCACACCGGAGGGACAGCGGAGGATGGAGGACCCCATCCCAGGTAATCATAGGTAAGTACAGGTAATTTTGTTTTTTTTCAAGTGCCATTGAGGCCCCTGAAATGCCCCCCCCACATGGCATTGGGTGCAATGACCATGCCCAGGGGACCCTGGTCCCCTGTGAGGGGGTGGTGCGCATGACTCCTGTCTTTTCTAAGACAGGACTCATGTGGTAAGGATGGTTTTGCCCCCGAAAATGACTTTAGGCAGGTTAGAGAATTTTTTTTCACTCTAACCTGCCTAAAGTCATTTTTTGTTCCAAAACCCCCTTCTTCCATACCGCCAGCCCAACACGACTAATGTCATTTTTTTACGCCAGTATACCCTTTGCATTGGCCTGCACCATTCCATAAATATGGTGCCTGGGTGGTGCACAGAAATGGTGCAAGCCGGTGCTAAACTTTTTGGTGCAAAACTGCGTTACGTTTTGCACCAAAAAGTATAAATCGGGGCCTAACTGTGTGAAACGGCGTGAAGCTATTTAACTCACCTTGAAAATGTTTAGGATTTCTGAAATTGTGACAGGGACATTTGAATATCAGAGAGATATCATTGCAGTAAAAAAAAAAACCTAGGCCCATATTTATATGCCAGATTTGCGTCATTTTATTGATGCAGATTCGGTGCAAACTTAACTCCAAATTTATATTTTGGCGTTAGGCCCATCCAGCGCCAAAGTTATGGAGTTTGAGTCATTTTTTGGACGTGGAAACCTACCTTGCACTAATGACAAGCAAGGTAGGCGTTCCCATGCAAAAAATGACTCTAAGGCATGTGCGCCTTATTTATCCTCTGGTGTCAAAATGACGCACAGGAGAAGGTGGGCCTTAAAACATGGCGCCCAGCTGGATTTGTACCCGTTTTTAACGCCTGGGTCAGGGCAGGCATTAAGGGACCTGTGGGCTCATTTCCATGGTGGGAGACCATGGAAGCAGTGCACAGGTGCCCTTCCCCTTCCCTGCACCCAGGGACACCCCCTGCCATCCAAGCCCACCCCTGGAGGACACCCATGGATGGGGGGGACCCATTCATGGTGAGTGCAAGGCAGTGCAGGTAAGTATTATTATTGTTTTGGTATAGGGGGGCCTAATTTGGCCCCCCTACATGCCACTGTGCCCAATGGCCATGCCCAGGGGACAGAAGTCCCCTGGGCATGGCCATTGGGCAGGGGGGCATGACTCCTGTCTTTGCTAAGACAGGAGTCATTTCCATGGGAGTTGTGCATCAAAATATGGCGCAAGTCAAGTTAGAGCCTATTTTTGACTCTAACCTGACTTGCACAATTCTTTGGCTCACAACCCCCAGTCTTCCCTTCCTCTCAACAGCCCGGTTACCATCAGTTATTTTGACGCTAACCAGGCCGCAGCCCTGGCTAATGTCATTCCATAAATAAGGCGCCCGGCTGGCACGTTGGAATGGCGTTAGCCGGCGGTAAACTTTTTGACGGAAATCTGTCCTTGCGCTGATTTGTGTCAAAAAGTATAAATATGGGCCCTAGAGCCTCACGAAAACTGTGCTCAAAGTGTTGTCTCGATCATGAGACTTAGGCACCCTTTATGAGCGACCTGGAGTTTAATTATGTGTATTTGGCAAGCCCACTATCACCCGCGAGGATTGTGAGTTCTCCCTAATAATACTGTTACCCTAAATCCAAGTAAAACACAGAGCTGGGGAAGTAATGGGCATTAGACATTTTTCAGGAATAACATGCAGGAATTGGTGTTTCACACTGCTATCCTCGTGTTTTCCTCGGTGCAGCACACAGTTTTGTGCTGCTATAATTTTAATAGGTCTTGTAACTTTTAAACGTGGCACCTTTAGAATTAACAGGTGCGTTGTAATGAAAGTCTTTGTTTACATGTATCCATATTTGATTGCATTACAAAATAAAAACTATAAAAACCAGACTGGATATAGATGGGTAGTGTCTGCGTTTTGGGGTGCATGATGCATAAATACAGTAATTTCACCCATTTTTGCATTTCCTTTAAGAGTCCATCACAGAGTTAGATTAGACCAGAAAGGGCATTTTTAAAATTTGAAATGAATTTCAAAAAGTACATAGGCTATAATTATAGCTATGCCAGAAAACTCTGACCCATCTTCAAACCTAAGTTTGCAAAGGGTTTGGAATTATGTGATGTGTGGACTTTACCGCACCTGATCATTACCACGTGCTGTAAAGTCTGCATTTGAAATAAATATTAGCAGGTCAAAATTACTGGAATCCAACAAAGGAGATCAGTCCGTTAATTATCGGGTAGGTGGATGTTTGGTGCGTAAAGCACCACATTCCACAGGGTATTCTCCATGAAAAGAAAACAAACTAATAGTAAGTTATTTTCCTTAGGTAAAAACTTAACTCCTGGCTGTCAGATGTTATCAGGAGTTAAAAACAGTGATTAACCATTTCGATGAACACGTATATAACTACGAGTGTGGCTTCTGTATGACTTAAAACTGTTTGTAGTTTCTTTTCTGTTTTTGTACGAGGGACAAGTCCCTCAAGTATTTTCTATTTTTGTTGAATTCGGTATTTTTATGTTGTTTGATTATGTTATAATATTTTTAGACAAACTGTAGATTGATGATCTGTTGAGCACTGATAATTTTGTTTACTACTTCTATTAGGAGTTTTCTGATCTGTGTTTTTTTCCATTACGGACTAAGGGCCATATTTAAGGGAAAATGACGATGCGCATCGCTGCGTCAAATCAGGCTAAGTCGTGCACCATCATTTTCACAATGCAGTGATGCGCTGTATTTAACATACATAACATGCGCCAGCACTGAATTTGCTACTGTGTGCCAATGCAGCAACACTTGCACCATTGTGAAAGGATTGCTGCGTTGAGGAGGAGATTGTTTTTGTGCATGAAGGAACACAAAAACAATCTTAAATGGTGATTTGCTCTTTCTATGTGTTCTGCAGAGTGCAGTACACTTAGAAAGAGCAAAAAACGATGAGAAATTAAAGCATTTCTCCTCGTTATGCCCTGCTAACGCCACCCCTGAGGTGGTGTTAGATTTCGGCGCTGCCTCGGGTATACGAAAACTTGTAAATCTGGGGCAGCATCAAAATGCAATGGGTGCTGCTGTGGCATGCCCACCGCAACACCCACTGAACGCCCCTTCCACGCAGAGTGGTGCGTGTGAAAGGGCCATAATTACAAGGAGGCATTAAGCCACAAAAAGTGGCTTAACGCCACCTTGTGAATACGGTGCAGTGCATAGCACCACCGAAGCGTCACTAAAAGTGATGTTCCGGTGGCACTAGGGGCTCTTAATTATTTCCCTAAGTTGTTTAAATATGTTGTATGTTTTCCTTGTCCTGTTGCATGCAAATGTAGATATATTAGGCAGATGTTTACAAAGACATGACATTGAGGGGACTTGCGTACTCAATTGTGAACCATCGATATTGTTGTATGTTTGTTAGCCGCATTTTATTAATTACTCTGCATCTTTAAAACATAGTGATAACCATTTTCATCATTTGGGTATCATTAGAAAAACTTTAGAGTACTTCTGCCAAATATTGGGACTCATTTGGATGGGTCACCGTTGTGGTCGGACCGCCGCCAAAGTATTCATGAGTCTTCCAAGAGAGAAACATAGTTGAATGTGTACATGTAAACAAAGTATGAGATTTGGCAACTCTAATACTATTGTTTTTGGTAACATTTGTTTGGGGAATATCATAAAAAACTTAGGGGCATATTTAAGAGCCCCTAGCACCCGGAAGTATCACTTTTTCGTGACACTCAGGTGGCGCTAACCACTGCTCCATATTTACAAGGAGATGTAATGCCACTTTTGGTGGCATGACGCCTCCTTGTAAATATGGGCAACTCCGATGCAGTTTTCTGCATCAGAGGGGCATGCAAGGGTGTTACAGTGGGCGTTCCATTGCAACACCCATTGCTTTTCATGCTGTCCCAGATTTATGAGAACTCACAGCTCTGTGGCAGTGCCAAAAACCAATGCCGCCCCAAAGGTGAGGTTAGCATGCAAAACAAGAAGGAATGCTTTTATTCTGCCTTGTTTTTTGCTTTTTCTATGTGTGCTGCATTTTGCAGTACACGTAGATGTGCCAAATCACCATTATAGATTGTTTATGTGCAGGAAGAGATACCTTCTTGCACATAAACAATCTATCCCCTCAACACAGACACCCTTGCACTATGGTGCAAGGATGCCTGCTTTGGCGCAGGCAGCTTAATTCAGTACCAGTGCGGGTGAAAAGGCAGGGGTGCGCTGTATTCCTGTAGATACGGTGCATCCCTGCGTTTCAAAAATGGCGCTGCTCAGCACTGCTAATTTTGGCACAATAATTTGCTGCACCACTTTATCTTAAATGTGGGCCTAAGTGGCTTATTTAAGAGCACCTTGCGCCACCGGAGCATCACTTATAGTGATGCTCCTGTGGCGCTATGCCCTGTGCCGTATTTAGAAGGTGGTGTTAAAACACTTTTTGTGATTTAACGCCACCTTGTTGTTAGAAATGGGTTTTCTGGTTGGCAAGGGTATGCACTTAAGCCAGGCAGAACCCACCCACTCTAATCAGGGCAAGGGAGTTACACGTCCAAGATAACCCCTGCTCACCCCCTTGGTAGCTTGACACGAGCAGTCAGGCCTAACCCGGAGGCAATGTGTAAAGCGTTTGCACAACACACACAACCCACGTGACACAATATATACTCCACAAAGTAAACACAACACTGAGCTATGTAAAAATAAACTATATTGCACAAAACATAATTAGACCAAACATTACATGTCAGTAATACCCTGCTACCTTAGCAGTTGTCAGAACGTTACACAGGTTACTAATACTCTGCAAGAATAAGCAGTTGTCACATTAGAACATGTAAGTACTCAGGATTCTGCAACATAAGCAGTAGTCAGGAATCACAGTAAAGAAATAAATGCACTTGTCACAGAATATAATACATGCCTATACTAAGAGCATTATAATTTTTTTTTTTAAACGCGTGGCAAGTCATAAAACACATATAAACATGTAATGTCCGTAAAAAGAACATCAGTATATATAAGTCGCACCATAAAGACAGCATAGCTTAACAATTCCAGCCAGTCCATAATAGGAACATAAGAATTAGGTAGGTCCTTGAAAAAGTATCTGTTTTAAGATGAAGGGAACCTCTTGTGCCACTAAGATAAAAAAGGGTGCCCCGGGCCTCCTATGTGCAAAATAGGGGCCCCACATTGATCCTGGGGGGAACAGCGGTATGCACCACTTTCGGTTTTAATATCGGGGCCCTCCTGGGCCTCAATTGGTCCTCCTTCCCCCGAACCTTAAAGCCAAGGGGGTAGGGCAAAGAGAGAGAGGCTCGGCGGCTGTGGAACCTTTGATGAGGCTTCTTTCTCCAGCCCGTGAGCCAAACTGGGGCTTTAGCCCTTCTGGGGGCTGCAACCTCACAGAGGCTCTGTACTTACCCTCCCACGCTCCTGTCTGACCATAATACCTGGTCTGCTAGCAAGGGTGAGAATCGACAGATGTCTCCGTGAAGAGAGGGGCAGCTCAATCCCCTCAGCTAGAGATGCGCTCCTCCGAGAGCAGGTCAGGAGCCCCAGTCATCCTGCACGATCAGCAGGCAACTTGCCTATTCTTCCCCCGGCCGTGGCGCTGATCTGGCCTGAACGCAGTCCATCCAGGTACCCTGGGGGCACCCTACACTGCAATCCTCGCCCTGGCGGTACTACACGGAGGCCAATCACACTGGACTCCGTCCTCTGCTGCTCTGGGCTGCAGCTGTGATTTTCTTTCTAGCCCTAGATGCTGGATGGTGGCCCAGGGGCACTCTTCAGAGCGGCCACATCCCGGGGGCACTTGTTGAAGTGCAAGACAATGCGATTTGCAAAAATGATGGCCTGGGCTGCGGCAGTGATCTCCTTCACAGCAAGGTGCTTACGAGCACCCAGGGCCCCACAAGAGCGCTGCACTTGGTGCTAAGTCCACCACGAAAGCGCTGCACTCAACGCTATGACGCCCAAAATAAAAGTGAAGCACCCCTCACGATGGGGATAGTTGCAGGGGTTAAGGGCCGTGGCACCCTGCCCCTGGAGAAAAGAGAGAGGGGAAACACAGGGCTAGCAGGCCCAGCAACAGGCCAGCACAAGGGGTGCAGATGGTGGCAATTCCTCCTAGTGACCAGGCAGGTCACAGGTCAGCACAGCAGCAGCAGTCCAAGGTGGGTCCTGGTGAGGCTATGCAGCAGTGTCCTGTGTCCAGTTTCGAGTAAGTCTCTTCAAGTCTAAATTGTGGGGAAAATTCCCCTGTACTTATACTCAGTTCTGCAAACCATTTTGAATGAGGAGGAGAGGGTGTTTCGACAAGTTACAACTGGTTCTAGGAGTGTCCCCTCTCTCCTCCAACACAGACTCCAAACATCAGTTGGGGATAAACAACCCTATTGTGTGAGGCCAGGGCACAGCCTTAACAAATGCAGTGGTGCCCCGCCTCTCCCTGCTCTCAGCCCAGGAAGACTATTCAGCATGTAGATGCACCTCTGTGACAAATCCACCCTCCCTGTGCACAGGCTGTTTAAAAAGTGCGCACAAAGCCCAACTGTCACTCTGCCAAGACGTGGATTGGAATCAAGCTGAAAAACACAAGAGTCAAAAGCACAGAGAAATGCTCATTTTCTAGAAGTGGCATTTCTGTAATGATAATAAAAAATCCACCTACAGTAGTAAGTAGCATTTCTCACTACCATTACAACCATACCAAACATGCCTATGCGACTCCTCATAAATCAGACAATATCCCTTACACATAAGGCAGTGCATTTCCAATGCAATCCTATAAGAAGGCAGCACTCACGGAAGTGAGAAACAAAATAAGCTGTTTGTCACTACCAGGACAGGCCACATTACTAGGCACATGTCATGCCTTCTACATACATGGAACCCTGCCCTTAGGGCTACCTAGGGCCTACCTTAGGGGTGACTTACATGGAGTAAAAGGGGAGTACTTGGCCGGGCAATTAAATTTAGATCCCAGTTCCCTGTGGCAGAAAAATGCGCACACAGGCCCTGCACTAGAAAGGCTACTTCAGTGGGTGGCGCAAGCAGCGCTGCAGGCCCACTAGTAGAATTTAATTTACAGGCCATGGTTATAGGGATACCACTTCACAAGAGACTTATAGGTAAATTAAATATGCCAATTAGGTATAAGCCAATCATACCAAGTTTACACGGGAGAGCACATACACTTTAGTACTGATTAGCAGAGGTAAGGTGCTCAGAGTCATAACATCAGCCAAAAAAGGGTCTGAAAAAAAAGGAGGAAAAATGCTAAAAAATTGGGGAATGACCCTGTAAAAAGGGGCAGGTCCAACAGTGGTGTTAAGCCACTTTTTCTAACGCCACCTTGTAAATACAGCCCCTTCACAAGCAGTCCTTTGTGTGGAAGGGGGGTGCAATGGCTGTTGCTGTGTGTGCCACAGCAACACCATTTACATTTTTACACTGCCTCAGACTTCCGAGATTTGATAAACCTGAGGCAGCACCAAAATCTAATGCCACCCCAGGGGTGGCGTTAGCAAGGTGCAACAAGGGGGAATACTTTTATTCCTCCTCATTTTTTGCCTTTTCTATGTGTGCTGCATTCTGCAGCACACATAGAAAGAGCAAAATGCCAGACATGATTGTTTATGTGCAGGAAGGTGCCCCTTCCTGCACATAAACAAACATTACAAAATTATGCTTTGGCACTTCTTTGTGTGCTGCATTCTACAGCACACAAAGAAGTGCCAAATCCCCATTAGCTATTGTTTACATCTAGGAAGGGACACCTTCTCACACATGAACAATCAAACCCCTCAAATCAGGAATCATTGCACAATGGTGCAAGAATGCCTGCATTGGCACAGGCAGCTTAATGTAGAGCCAAGCAGTGGGCCAACACAGGGGTACACTGTATTCAGTTAAATACGGCACATCCCTGTATTGTGAAATTAACAGAGTGTGGCACTACAATTTTTGGCGCAGTGCCGTGCTCTGTCATTTTCTTTTAAATATGGGCCTTAAGAGTGAATAACAATTTCAACTTAGGCCTTGATTTTACTCTTAAACAGGTCAACAAATAGTATATGTCTGAATCGTGAAAAAGTAAAATGTGCTTGGGAGTAGGAAAGTTAGGTCTAGAAGAGTGCAAGCATATCGCTATCTTGAATCAGAGAATGAGAAAGCACTGCTTTGGTACAAAACTAGTTTTTGATAGCTGCATTTACACACTATTAATACCTGAAAATTGAGCTACACAGAATAGACTTCATTATGGAAGCTTTCTTTTCATTTTATGGGATCTACTTCTGGTTTGACGTTCTTGTCCTTTACAGGAGCCTCAACGTGAGAGCCTGGGAAACACACTGGTGATAAATTCATGCCAGCGTAAGAATATGCTGATCATTTGGAGTGTCGAGAGGATCTCTGGAACCCAAGTTGGCTCCCCCATTTTAGCTTCATTATATAATTTACACATTTTAGCAGAATCACTTTTAGCAATGACATTTTGCACACTTGCCTTGCATGATATTCCTATAGGAATACACTGTACAAAGTGCTTGCTTAGTTAGCCCTTTCTTGATATGTAATCAGTACATTTTGTTCAAGACTAAAAATACAATGTGTTGTCTGTTCAGGGGACAGCTTCTAACATCCAAACATAGCATTACATCATAACTGTGCTTCTTGCACAGTGTGGGTTTATTATATAAGTGATACACTGATGCACAAGGGCCAGAGGGGCATTCCAGCCATGACCATCCTGGGACAAATGCTGTATCTGACATGCAGTTTTACTGGCTCTAACCTTCCAACTTCCCAGGAGGATTACCATCTACACTGCAAGCTGACTCCTGACACTATCTCCAGGTATGGGGTGAAGGCTGATCTCTTAGATCAGGCCAGGTAGAAGGGTACACCAGCCGTGCTCTCAGTATAGTCTTTGGGTTAGGTAGGAACCTCTAGAACTCATTTACCATAATTGGATTATTCATTGTCTTTACCATGTTCATAATGCTGGTTACTTTGCTTTGTTCCATCTGCCTCATTATCGCAGCGTATTCTCTTTATTCAAGATCAGGATTGTTTCAATAACTATATAGAAAACTTATCTTGTATGTCTCTTGTGTTTTGCCTGGGCATGCATTAGTAATCTGACAAAAGAGTCAGATATGTTTCCATGATTTCACTTGGCAGTCAGTGTGCCATGTTCACCTTCCACTCCGGTCAGGTTAGGGGTTAAGGCGAGGCAGTGTAAGCTATCCAGGAATCAGGCCAACAGCTCCTGATGGTGGGGACGGACTTAGTCCCCCACATTCTGAAGTTCTGTGGTCCTAATATGCAGTCCTATTATCTTAGTAGGAACAGTATAACAGGCTATCATTGCTGCCTGATTTTCATGTTGGACCTTCTTTGAAACATAGGCTAAGCCACCTGTGAACTTCACCTACATATAACACATAAGGTATTAAGGAAATTGTGCAGCAGGGACAAACAAAACACCCAGGTTAAAGTCATGGTCTTGCTACTTTTACAGGAGGTGTGGAATCTGAGGTGCTAGAGAGGGTCTCCTCAAGACCAGTTCCATGTGGATCTGTCCTCCAGTACACTGTCTGCTGTCAAGTGGAGACCTGTGAAGAAACACGTAGGTAGGAATAAGGGGGCGGACAGGCAAAGGGCCCCATGCCTTTTTAAAGTTGCCTGATAGGGAGAAATGATTCACTGAACATCTCTCTGAAAGGGTTTTAAAACCAGGGAATAAAATAACCACATATCATGGTTAACTGAATTTTACATTATACCTAACAACATTTTCAATTTAAAACACCAGGGGCAGACTTTTCTTGCGCCCCTTAGTGCCCCCCTAACGACACCATGTGTGTGACATATTTAAAATACAGCACACCATGGTGGTAGAAAGGGATACTAGTGTCATTATTGTTGATGCTAGTCTGGCGATTTGCAGGATTAACATAAAAAATGTTGACGCTAATCCTGCAAGGCACCCAGAGGCCCACTGAAAACAATAGGAGTCTCCCTTTAACGCCTGCTCTTAGCAGGCATTCAAAATGCAGATAGAAATGATGCAAAGAAATCTCTTAGATTTCTTTGTGCCATTTTTTTGGCCCCTCTACCTCCGGAATGCCATCTTTGCATACATTACACCTGGCGCAGTCATAATGTGGTGCAAGGGGTTACAAAGTTTTAATTATGGCGCAGCGTTTTTGGACTTTCAACTTCAAATTAGCGTCAAAAATGTGACACTAATGTGGCGTTGGAATGGAGCTAGGCCCTCTTAAATCTGGGCCTAGGTTTCTGTTTGAGAAAAAAAGTGCTGGAAAATGACTGAGAGAGAGCAAGCCAGTGCTGTATAAATAAATAACTAAATAGAAAAGAAATATTAAAATCTGAACTTTTGTTAAATATCACACACACATTTTCATACTAACACATTCCGCTTTGCTTCCCACTTATAACAGTGTGACAGAACATACACAAAAAAGCTTACTTCTAAGTCTGCAATCATTTCTCAATCGAGGGAGAAGTCGTGTTCTACAGCAGTCATTTTCGACATTACCATAGTTAACCTACTCCATAGAAATGTGTCGGAATCTCTATTGCAAAATTATGTCACTCTTCTTCAAGTCAAGTTTCTGATGTGCAGCACTGAAATAAAGAGGCAGCCTGGTAAGCAGATACTCCAATATTGGCCCAAATAACAAGTAAGTTAGAGTGAGTTGTAGTTTGAAATTGCACGGTTTTCCTGCACTAGATTTTCCCAGATGCAGAAACACCGGACCAAATTTTACCAGCCTGTAATTCCACATGGAATATTAGAATATGACTTTGGACGCAACAGCAGCCAAGTTTCATCCCATGGTTCCTGACAACCATTTTCTCTAACCACATTTACCTTCCTGGACACCACTCTTTCCAATTACCACTTGCTACGAGCAGATGGGAAATTGGAGAGTTAAACAGCTACAATTAGGTAATTGTCAGGGCCTGTTCATAGGTCTTTTTATACACGCAGACTCTGCACTTTTAAAGATACTACTCATAAATCAGTTTGTGAATAGCAAACAAAAATGAACTTACATTATAGTGTAAATTTGCCTTCATTGCTTAATTTGAGCAGGTGGTTTCCATTGCTCAGCACCAGGGACTTAACTATTAACACCACTACCTATGGCAGTCTGCCATATGGTGGAGCTGTTTGTCAAATTTAGGAACGAGAACAGCAACAGTTGTCTATTAAATTAAATGCATTAAAATGACTAATACTGCCACCAAAGCCATTCTTAAAGCTTTAGGGGCCTGGAATAATCAGAAGTGTCACACTTTCAGGAGTGTGATGGTTATTAGTTGTTTTGTTGCTATAATTGGCAGCACTGATAGTGAAATTGGACGCCGCAAGCAGAAATGGCCTCCAGACGAGGATCGTGGCACTTTTTCTTTTACAAATTAAGCTCTGGAAATAGGCAGAATTATTCCCCAATATAAGGGTCCAACACATATTGTTGGAAGTCCATAAAGAGGTACTGGTCAGTATCATAATAAACTTGCAACTGGGACCAATTGATTTAGGTTTTACTGAATTTTGCCTTTGAGCTCCTTCAAATTTTTGACAAAATGGAAATCGAAATTTGAGTGATATAGGCAGTGTCTTTGAGACAAAATGGACATTCTAAGGCTGAATAGGTAAGTGACAGAGATGTAAAATGTTCAAGCAGACTTTTCGTGTCTAAAATTGTTGAGTTTTTTTTGTCTAACAGTTTATACTGAGGGGCATCGTCTATGAAACATTGTGCAAAATCTGAGCTACAGATTGTTTTAGCAGAGATATCTATTTTTTGAATAACTTGTGTCTCTTTTTATGGCTAAATCGCCTTTAACTCACTCACAGTATGCCAGGTATATCAATCATTATGTGTTTTTATTTGCAGCAGTGTTTGAAATAAAATCACCACGTGCAAGTTTTATTAAGCCTTGTGAAACGTATTATGATTCTGCAGAATTATCCTCTACGTGTTATTACATTGCAGTGCAGGTTGCTTACATGTATTTTTTAAGTGGTGTATTTTATATTGGTCGACAAAGTCAACCTTACAACATTTATCATTATTAGTAATATTATTCAAAATATATGATTAATTCATTAAAATATGTGTTGTGAAGTGAGCTATCTTTGGTCACTATAAATTAAAGCTTCAGACCAGACACCTCAAACCAGATCTCAATTGGGGTTAGCAGGGTTTTGAGCTATTTTTTTCGTCTTTGTTTCTCTATTAAGAATTGTGACCACTTTTGGGGATAGCCAGTTCAAATGTGGTACATACAAATGCCTACATCAACACGAGTGACTAGTGACTTCTCCGGGAACATTCTATTATTTGCTATGTTATTGATGTCATTGCAGACCGTGAGTAGCCATATGCAAATTACTCTTGACACTGTATGAAATATCAAGTCAAACCAGTACTGTTGAGTCACATCCCATTTCAACGAAAACACAACCAACACAGACAGATTCCAGCCATATTTGTGTCTCCTTATTTACATACTGTTTGAATATCTGTGGCACAGTGAGATCGCATTCCACATTTTTGCATCCGCGAACAATTGAGTGTAACCACTTAAACCCTACATACGTTATAGATGGAAATGACTTGAATTCATCTGATCTGATGAAAGCTTTACTGAAGCTCCCAACTCCCCGTGGGCTGACCAGTGCTAAGGCTGATGGTATGGAGATATTGGGCCCTTGATTAGTGTTTATAATCATACCTATTAATTGATTCAGAAGTTATGATTCATCGATTTCTCTTGCATATTTCTTTCTTCATATAATCAATGTAATTCCCATGAGACGTATGGGCTTAAGATGTATTACGAGGGTGCCTTTGTCAAAATGGAGGCGTTGGCAGTACTTTTTTTTGTCAGGAGACGCTGATTTTGACCATCCTCCCATGAGTTAATATATGTAATTTTCCCTCACGACTATTGACTGTCCAATCAGCAAAAAGGCATATGTATGCGAGGAATGCATTTGCCCACGAAAAGGCTCGCAAAATACCTGACATGTGTCTCCAAAGGAAGCAATGAATGTTACTCAAGTCGTACTAATTTCTTAGGTAGGTGGTTTCCTCAAGATAGTTTCTCTGTGAACCAAGTTTCATGCAAGATAAAGTTAGGTCTTCAATATAAGCATGACAAATAATTACTCAAAATATGGAAACCCAATAAAAGACACTAGAATTGTGCAAACAATCACATGTTTGCAGTATTGTAATCTTTACATATTTGCAATATTGTAATTTTTACACCATCAATAAAGTACTGTGGGAGTCCAATCCGACAATGCAAACAACCTTATCAGATAAACTTTAAAATAATTCATGATGAAAAATAACCGAATTGATTTGGGTAAAAGGCATGATTTAAGGAAATTTGTGAAATTATGTTGTAGATTACTAGAAAATCGTCTGTAAATTTAATATTCCTCCATTACATATTTCCTCCTTTCAGTTAGATGAATTGATGACATACTGATTTGCAGCAATTATTGATTTAGTTTCATCATTTGTCTGTCATGCTAAATGGACCTTGTTAGTCTGAAGATGAAATAGACTGAGTTGACACTGGGTTGTGTTGTTGACCGAAAAATAATTTTACTTCTTGTGAATGTATGAGTCTTCTGAAAGTCTGACACCTCTCTATGACACCTGTGAATATGTGCAAGGAACCTCAGACGATCCAGCGACTAATATTAAGGAATAAAGTCAGACTAGTCCACTTTCGACTTGCTTTCTTGCAGTGGAGGGGACAGATCTTTATGAAAGACATGGATTGCGAGTTTAACTTTTTTTTTTTGCAGAGGAGCACTTTTAATATAATATAGAGGAATTTTTATAACAGTATTCATAAAACATTCTCTAACTTGTCATTTGCTGTAGCTGGAAACATTTCAAAATGAAATAATCAGACATAAGTGCACTGCACAGCTGCCTGCAAGGCAGGTGTTTGTTTGATCCAGCACATCAAAAGCATTTTCTTTGAAGTCAACAAAGCAGAGCAACATTTATGCTGCCTCAAATTATAGCTTATTTCTTGGTATCAAAAATCCAGCACATCTAAAATTCAAATAAATATTCTATGACATGTGCCGTAAGGGGTCATATTGCATATATAAGTGGGCTGCGTGTCTTCCTGGAGGAATGACGCGTATTACATCTCTTAATTAGAAGAGGTTGAAATCGCATTAGAAAGTAAAGAACTACCACACTAGCTTAGAATAGCCGAGTTTATATATAATTCCTTTAGAAAAGCACAATTGCATAAACCTTTAACCTCGAATGCTTTTTCAGTATATCTATATGTTTTCATTGGTATAGAATTAACTGATCAATGCAAGACTTAGCAGCTAAAGAAATACACATGGCCCTAGTCTCAAAAGCGTTTCTAGTAATCTTTGACATAGCCCTGTATACCTTTGTAAATTGGCCCCAAAACATCTCAAATGGAAATAAAACTGGAATATTCAAATAATATTCGTATACAGTTAGTAGAAATAGAAATCACTTTGCTCTTATAGCTATTTTAATAGGGAATTATTGGGGTCATTACGACCCTGGCGGCCAGCGGTATGTTGGCGGTAACACCGCCAACAGGCTGGCGGTGTTTCGCCAGCAATTATGACCGGGGATGAAAAGCCACGGCCATACCGCCGGCCCCTCCACTTTGCCGCCAGGATTCGCATTCCGACAGGATTCGCATTCGGGCAGTGAAATTCGGGCAGTGAAATGCGCGACGGGTGCTACTGCACCCGCTGCACATCAGCATTGCCGCCGGCTCTATTACGAGTCGGCTGCAATGTTGATGTGACATTTCCGCTGGGCCAGCGGACGGTAACACTGTTACCGTCCGCTGTCCCAGTGGAAATATCATAATAGGGAGACAGAAATACCGCCGGCAATGGCGGTATTCTGTCTCCCGCGGCCTCGGCGGTCTTTTGAAAAGACCGCTGAGGTCGTAATGACCCCCTATATGTTTTGAGCGTATTCACAAAGACATGTGAGAGTATTAAAAAAGCATATCCCTGTAGTGCCCCTTCACATACTCAAAAAGGTTTTTGTGAATCTACACCACAGTCTCTACCATGGCTGGATTACATGTAAATACTCTGGGGCCAATATAATTTTGTACCAACATTATAGGATTTAAGAAGGCTTCCACTCATGCAATTTTGGGTCCACAGTTGCAGACAATAATCAGTGCAAAATGGTGTCTCTGTTTCTTGAACGTCTGGCTCGACTCATGCACGGAAGTGAAATTCCTGGTAATGATGCTGCAAATACTGCATGTGCAAACAGCACAAAATGGCACTACACTGGAACTTGGAATGCACTTACACCTGTGTTTCGGAATTGTGCAGAAAAGTTTTGGTCAGTGAAGTCCTGCCTAATTTTTAACATTATGGGGCTCCTTTAAACAGCGATTAATGCACATATTGATCTCCTAACATCTAGGGCCTACATAGCTGTCCTCTTGGTTGTTGGTCTCCAGACTGGAATATTGTATGTAGAAATGAGGTTTAATGTAACGCAATCACATATTAATTGTTGAATATTATTTGACTACAGGGTGCTGTGAATTGACTTCACTAGCGGAACCTGACTCAGATATTGCAGCAAAGCTGTAGACTTGAATGTCGAGGCTATTAATATATAATAATAGTAGTGCCTGTTTATGATGCGCTGGATGGACCAACATGACAACCATTAACAATGTGGGACTAAAGTGTTTACTGAAACTTTGTAGAAGATTTTGGATTGTAAATACAGGCCTCCAATCAGTATGATGAAACCTTAGTTCATGGTTGAGAGAAGTATACTTTTGTATGAAAATCATAAGTGGGGGTACTATAGTTACTGACTATGCACAATTCTGGTACAGTATGATATTGTGGGTTTGGGAATTCCAAGTGGTATATTGTATGGTGTCCGAAGGTATCCTTTATTCTTAATTTAGGCTCGTTAGGGTGACATTGACAATTGATTGAAGAACTGGATGAAAGAAATGCTCTGGGATTTAATTATGAGTGCTATCAGGTGGTTAACAATGTAAGGCTTATAGATATATGGACATACATAACTAAGTGTAACTCTACCAACAGAAATATAGATGTTATGTCAACTTTTGCAGCTGCTCATAACTCAAAACGGTGAAGTTGAAAAGAGTGAACAAATTGATGTGTGGAGAAAGTTTATATCATACACATAAAGAGATATTGGCTTATTAAAACACAGGTGTATGAGTCAAACATTAACTTTGGGGTAGGCCATGTTCCAAATATGAACTAGGGAACTTCATTTACATAAGAATGTGTACATCTGTATAGATGTGTCCAATTGGCGGACTGTGACTCATTTTGCAATCATCAGCCATGAGGTGTTGCCTTTTGACTGGAAATTATCCCACAAATATAGTACTTAGAGTGCATTCAAACATCATGAAAAATCGTGGGTTCAATGTGGTTGCCCTAGAAATATTACATTGCTCCTTCCGTAAAATAATGTAACCTACAGTGTTAATACCCATTCCCACCAAGGGCCATATTTATGGAAAAGTGGTGCATCATTCATGAAACACCACTTTTCTAGTACCCCATTTCGTCCCCCTAATGACACCATGTGTGTGCCATATTCAGAGCCAGCTTTAGGACTGGGGGCGCCTATGCGACAGTTTATTGTTGCGCCCCCCCACCCCATGACCGCCTTGTTGGTTTCACTTACTACCACCGGCAAATGTGCCCCTAATTTCTCCATCGCTCCCCTTTTACATACATTCATGTGTTTTAAAGCACTTGTAAAGATTGGCTTTACTAATCCACTCAGCTAGCCACATAAAATATAGGGGCATATTTAAGAGCCCCTAGCACCATTCTAACGCTACATTAGCGTCATTTGTTTACGCTAATATGGCGTTAAAAGGCCAAAGCGCCGTGCCATAATTACAAAGTGGCCCAAAGCATGCATTGCGCCACTTTGTATCCCTTTGCGCTACATTATACCTGCGCCAGGCATAAAGTATGCAAAGGTGGCATTCCCCCGGTAGGGGGAGGGCAAAAAAATGGTGCAAAGAAATCTGACAGATTTCTTTACATCATTTTTTTCTGGAACTTTTAATGCCTGCTCAGAGCAGGCGTTAAAGTAGGCGTCTGTTGGTTACAATGGGCCTCTGGGTGCTTTGCAGGATTAGTATCAACATTTTGTATGCTAATTCTGCAAAGTGCCAGACTAGGGTAAAAAAGTCTGACACTAGCCCCCTAACTACTGCCATGTTGCGCCATGTTTTAAATACAGCGCACAGATGGAGAGTGCTAAAGGGCGCAAAAAAAGTGGTGCAGTTTCAAATATGCCCCACAGGGGTATACATAAGAGCCCCTAGTCCCATTCTAACACCACACAGTGTCATTTTTTTTAAGCTAATGTGGCGTTAGGAGGGCAAAAACGCTGGGCCATATTTACAAAGTGGTGCAGTGCATGCATTGCACTACTTTGTAACCCTTTGCGCTACATTTTGCCTGCGCCAGACATAATGTATGCAAAGGGGGAATCTGTCAGATTTCTCTGCGTCATTTTTTTCCAGCACTTTTAACACCTGCTCCCAGCAGGCATCAAAAGGAGGCTTTCATTGATTACAATGGGCCTCTGGGTGCTTCGCAAAATTAGCGTGAACATTTTTGATGCTAATCCTGCAAAGCGCCGGGCTAACGTAAAAAAATCAGATGCTAGTCTCCTAACTACCGCCATGGTGCGCCGTATTTTAAATATGATGCACACGTGGTGGCGTTAGGGGGCGGTAAGGGGTGCAAGAAAAGTGGCACTGCACTGTATGCAGCGCCACTTTTCTTAAATATGCCCCACAGTTCGGTTTATTGCAGCAGGCATAATAACCCTCCACGCTACTGTATGTTGAGTCAAAGCTGCCACTAGGCAAAACTCCGATCTCCCTCTTTAGCAGGAACATTAATCACAGGAGGTATCTTGACATTTTAATTGTTTCTTGAAGGCTAAACACACAAGGAACTTTTCAGCAGGTGCTTTTAAATTGCAAGTTTTGTAAGTAATTGCCAAACACAGCACTTGCACCGCCCGAAAGCCGGCCCTGGCCGTATTTACAATACAGCGCACCATGTTGGTCATGTCCATATTAGCGCCATAATTTATTGGCGCGAATATGGCACTTTGCTGGATTAGCGCCATCAATTATGGAGCTAATGCACCAAAGCAGAGGAAGGCCCATTGTTCTCAATGGGAGCGTCATCTTAACGCCTCCCTTAGGCAGAAAATGGTGCAGTGAAATCTAGTAAATTTCACAGTTTCATTTTTCTGGGCCTCCTTACATAGGAACACTGCCCTTGCATACATTATGCCTGGTGTAGGCATAATGTGGCGCAAGGGTTTACAAAGTGGCACTATGCTTGTTTGCCCCACTATGTAAATATGGCGTGAGGAATATGCCACCTTAACGCCACATTTGCCTAAAAAGAAAGAAGCAAATGTGGTGCAAGGTGGCGCTAGGGGCATCATAAATATGCCCCCTAGAGTGCCCTCTCAGTATATGAATCTTCTGCCTCCAACTTTTCAAAAACATGAGCACTAGAAATGTATTTCCGCTGATCGTATTAACCTACCTTTTAATAATGTATAATATATTATTAACTTTCTGAGAATATCTCATTCTTTCAATGTATTTAGACCTGAAAAAATCCTAAATAGTACGGACTGAAACGCATTTGCTCAATTCTTCTGGTACAAGTTCGTTGAGTTGGGGCTTTTTGATAAGGTTGCAGCCCGAGCAAACAAAATTGGTTCTCAGGCCGCTTAATGTGAACTGAAGGATATGACATCTACAGTTACTTTGCCACGACTAATGGCACCTACATTTTTATATTTATGGCAACATTGGTACGCAGGAAAATGAAACCCTTAACTATAATTGCAATTGGTTATCCTCATCTGTGCAAAAACATAGGTTTTTGATATTTTATGTAATTTTTGTTTTTGTCTTGATCGTGCTTTTTCAAGTAAATTTCACCGATAGAAAACAGGTGTGAGTAGAAAATGCCATTCAAAACTGAAGTTACATGGATTTCACAGGTGCATGAACTGTGGGGGCAATACTCACCAACTGATTGTAAGAAGTGTGCAGAAAATACATTGAGAAGCCGTCTCATGTGACTTTTGTATGTGTGAAAAATACCCTGCATGCTGTTTTCACACAGCTAATTTCTAATTTTCTTTTATAATGCGTATTTTCATGAATTGTGTGTATTTCACATAGATTTTTTGACACCATTAAGTTCATCTCCAGTAAAAACTCAATTTTCGCTGACTAAAAATGATACAGCTTAACTTTCGCTCGTCTATAATTGTAATTTTTTAGTGCACATCTAAAAACAAAACTGAAGGGCTAGCATGGTTCTTTAAAAAAAGAACGTGCAAGCAACGGAGCATTCTTCTTTAGGGCTAATGGACGGGATTGGACGACTATCCTGCACTGCTGAATACAATCCCAAAGAGAAAGGTACTTCAGAATTGTGATGTTTACCCAAGGCCATTGCTGTGTACCACGAAAATATTCAAATGACTTTGAAGGAAACTCCCTTCCAACTAAGTACAGTGGCCTTTAAAAATACTCTTAACACCATCAATGTGTCGCTTCTGATGAGCTAAGAGAGGATTCATGCAATGAAAAAGCCCTGGTTGTTGCAGATATCCATTTGGAGGAAGGTTGGGAACCTTTAACTCTCATATAACGTCTCACTCTTGTTGGAGTTTGTTTTTCAAAAGCAATATTAACATGAAAAGCTTGAAATATATTGTGTGATGATGCTGCATAGAAAACGTGTTAACATAGAAAATAATGCACACGTTTGAAATGTGCCAACGGGGAGTGGCTACCAATGTATACGAAGGCTAATGAAAGTTATTAATGCTGAATTAATTATGTACTAATGTTTTGAATTTGTATTAGCACATCATAATTAGAGTTATGTATTAAGAGTTTGCTCATTAATCATTAGGCCTTAGCTTAGCGAGGGTCTGGGCCTATCTGCCTGGTCTCGTATTAAACTGTATTTTCTCAAACGTGCAATGTGCTGATTTCCTGAAGGACACGCAGCTGTACTTTTCCAGAAGTTAAATGTGTGTGGCCGTAGTGAATTCTTTCTCATGAGAACCGACTTGCTCAAGGAGACATTCTTGCTGAATGCAACAGTGTAATTCGTAACAGGTGCAAGGCTGTCTGGAGTACGAGTAAACAATGGGGACACTGACTGGAGTGCAAAGTGTTACTTTTCTTACCTGACATTCCAACCGATGAAGACGTCAATAACATGGACCAATCAGCGACATGAGAACTGTGGTTTGTGGAAAATTCTGGTAAAGTGCGTGGAAGATTATTGGACACAGATAAAGATGCACCAGTTATTATCCAATGAGGAATTATGGGCTAATTAGGTAGTTTTGATTTAACGGAGTGACCCAAGGAGAGAGTAACCTTTTTGAGCAGAGCAGAGACGCAGAGAGACAGAGACTTGATTGTTTCCTTTTGCTTTGTCCTGATACTTTAAACCATCTTCTACCCGTCTCTTACTTGTACTTACTTCTCCTCCATGCGAGGGAAGAGTCCTATTCCTTAGCCATGCTATATTGAGACTTTACCCCATTCTATCTCTGTTGATGGCGAATCAACTGATGTCCTGAGGATGAAGACTCAAGCTGTTTGCTGATCTGTTGGATTGGTAACTATCTGATGCAAAATTGTAATTGTCTGTTTGCCTTTCCTTCCTAGGTACCAACTGCTATTTTGACAGAGGCCATAGTTTAGATGTTTTCTAAATTCGTGTTCACTAAATTGTTTTGCATGAAGCCCAACATGCTGATGCTAATTTGAGGTTAGTTAAGGCGTTCACAATTATCTGATGCAAATAGACAAATAACTGAGTTCTTGCTTTGTTGAATTATATATTAACGAATCTTTGCTAAGTCGCTTCATATTAATGATGTGTCAAAATGCTGAATAATATTCTCTATGCATTGATTAACTGCGTTCTAATTGAAATCTGAATAGTTACTAATGAGATGAATTGCTAATGAGATTAACAGAGATGATATTAGATTGTAACAAAAAGGGAAATAAATATCCTCACACTTAATTAGTTTGTTGTGGTTATTCGTGACTGAAAGGTCATGGTGTGTTCATCCATTGAGTCGTATTAAATGTCATTGATTAACTTGTTGATTAGCTACTGTGAATATTGATTGGGTTATTGATCTATTGATTTGTGATGCCAAAAAGATACCTTGTACTGGAAAGTCCCCGAACGTGGTCCAAAGGTTCATCGACCTAGGCGTGTCTCCTTGTAAGTTTACTTATCAAGGCTCTGATGCACTATCACTCTCTCACAATGATAACATAACTCCAGGGCACTTTTGACAGTAATTAGATGAGTATGAGTTCATGGTTTAGGCTGCAGTGTATATCGGGTTCAGTATTATCATATCAGTATTAAGTTTCCTAGTCAGAATGACAAATAACATGCAGAATTACAGTTTTGCTTGATGATTACCACGTACTTATTCTCTTTCCAAATAGATTTCGCCCACACATTGTTCTACTTTTTCCTTTCAAAACGTGAACAGGGAAAATTATTTAGTGTCGTTTTTCATGCATGATTTGCTGGCCTAATTAGTGGCAAATCCCAATTTCACCTGAATTTGGACTACCGTAATACTCTCAGGGGCAGATATCCACATTTAATGCCAGTGCACAATCTCAAAAAGTGACAAAAACAAGTGCAATGTTTGTATATATAGGTACATTTTTATGAGAGCTTTGTGTCAAGCTTGCAAGTCCCCGAACGTGGTCCAAAGGTTCATCGACCTAGGCGTGTCTCCTTGTAGGTTTACTTATCAAGGCTCTGACGTGCTATCAGTTTTTGGTAGCAGTGCGGATGGTTTGGCCCTTTGGGGCCCCAGTACAAGGGACTACGGTTTGATAGAGTTGTTGGTTCAAGAGGTCTGCTAGAGATTGATGGGCGTGGTTTGGAAGTGAGCAAGGTGTATTGGAAAAATTGGGTTTGAGAAAATTATTCTTTTTCAATAATGCAAATGGGAGAGATGATGTGCCCCTAAGTCCCAAATGACTTTCCCAGAATCTCTGAGCTTGCTGAAGGAAGCTTGAGTATGTTCTTGGCGTTCTAGTGTTAGTGTGAATGAAGTAGGTTTTGCGCTTGCACAGCTTATGCATACTGCAGGTGAATTGTGAAGTTTGTGAGGATTTTAGGCCAGATAATGGCCTAAGTAGGAGTGTACGTACTCCACAGTGTGAGAGTAGGGAAGTCGGCGAACTTCATGTGAGTGTGGCGCTTTGTGCTAAAAAATTTAGGTTGTTGATGATCTAGGAACCCTTCGTGGTCTAAGACTCCGGAGTATATTGATCAGTGTATGAGACACTTGGTTTATGTTTTAATTTGCGCGGTTTAATAGGTCAGTGGTGAAATCTACGAGTCGAGTTTGAGTCAAAGTGAGTGAATGAAAACTTCGATAGAGATTTGGTGAGTTCTAAAGTGCACTAGAACGACCCATTGACAAGTCGAGAGTAAAATTTTCAGGTCAAATTTTGCTTGCGAGTGCAGGATCTGAGAAGGAGAGAGTAGCGGCCGAGGCTAAGCAAAACCTCTGTAAAGTTCTGAAGCAATTGTGTTACCCTTTCCTGTAGTAAACTGACAAATTTTAGTTTATTTTTGGTTGGTGCTCGCATTACATTGCAGTAGTTTTGTGTGAATTTGAGAGTGGGAGGACAAGCCGCAAGACTTTGTCAGCCGCAGGGTGTGTGACGTCATTGGAGCCGCACTGGGATAGGTTGGTTAGTGAGAAGGGTCGCGCACGGATTGGCAGCCGTCCGTGAGAGGCAATTGGTTGAGAAGGGAGGCGAAGAGAGTTCTAGGAATTAAAGTCACTTCTTGATTCGATTGTGAACAAAATAAAAAAATAAAAATGAAATTTTTCAAGGCTTTAAAGAGCGCTTTGAGGGGAGACGTATATATTACCGCGAGTGTGGGGGAAGTTACACCACCGGAGGATACACCGGCTTATGCTGTAATGGACGAAAAGGGGGTCGTGCCATGTCTTTGGCTAAAGCAATGGTGCAAAGCTACAGAGAAAGAAGGGTGTTTGGCGTTTCCAGAGCATGGAACGTTCAATTTGAGGATTTTTGAAAATTTGCAGAGGGTGCTAAATGAGCTAAAGCCACCTCCGAGACCAGCACAGTTTGAGGCGTTAGCAATTTGGGAGCTGATGGCCATACGACAACAGCAACAGAAATTTGAGAGGAGAATGAGGAAAGCAGAAAAGACACTAGCGGAGGATAGGTGGGATAGTGCACAGAGAGTTTGGAGAAGGGAAACAATAGATGGAGTCAGGCTGTTTCCAGCAACAGGCCCATAGCTGCGAATGGGGCCAGTATCGCAATTTGCGATTCGCTAATTGCATTTGCGATTTTTAAGAAATCGCAATTACCGAATCGCAAATGTGATACATGGCCCTTTGCGAGTCGGTAATTGCAATTTCTTAAAAATCGCAATTACCGAATCGCAATGGGCCAGAATCAAACATCTGGCCCTTAGTGTACAAACTGAGGTGTTCAATCACCTGTTCCAATGAGGGGATTGAAGTTCAGACCAACAGTGACGATGAAGGGGAAGAGGAGCAGGTTTCAGAGCCAGAAACAGAGACCACAGACGAGGAGTATCCTCTGATTAACTTCTTCCCGATGTTCACAGTGGCTGATCTCCCAGCAGACTTGCAGGGAACAGTCCAAGAGGAGGTGTGGGACTTGACAGGGAAAGAGGTAGGACTGATAAAAGGAGTAGAACCAGTTAAAGTCAGTGTGAAGCCAAATGCTGTGTTCCCCCAGGTACTGCCGTATCATATGGCTCAAGATGTCCTTATAAAGGTTGCGCAATTAATTGCAGACTTTGTTAAACAAGGAGTCTTGAAAGAAGTGAGGAGCAGTCCATGTAATTCACCAGTAATGGGACTGAGAAAGCCCTGTGGGAAGGTTCGGATTGTCCAAGATTTGAGAAAGATCAATGACATAGTGTTGAAATGCTGCCCAGTGGTGCCAAATCCAGCTGTGATTATGTTTCAGATTCCTTGCGATGCAGAATGGTTCACAGTAATTGATCTGTCCCAAGCGTTCTTTTCTGTGCCTCTTCATGAGGACAGCCAATTTCTCTTCAGTTTTAAATTCCTGGACAAGGTTTACAGTTGGTGTCGAATTAGTCAAGGGTTTTTGGAGTCACCTTCCATATTCAATCAAATACTGAAGAAAGATTTGGAGTCATTGGAATTGCCTTTTCAATCGACTCTAGTGCAGTACATTGATGATGTAGATCGCATCCAAGACAAGGGATGAGTGCAAGTATGATTCGATTGCCTTACTGAATCACCTGGGAAAGAATGGACACAAGGTGTCCCCAAAGAAATTGCAATATTGCCAGAAAGAGGTGAAGTACTTGGGTCATCAAATTGAGAAAGTGTCGAGGAAGTTATCCAGGGAAAGAGTAACTGCACTATTACAAATTAATCCCCCAACAACAGGGAGAGATGTTAGGATGTTTCTGGGAATGGTGGGTTACTGTCGGCAGTGGATCCCGAATTTCTCAGTCATCTCCAAGCCATTGGTGAGACTGACAGTCAAAGAAGGGTCAGATGTCATAGTGTTAAAAGAAAAGGAAATGAAAGCGCTTACTGAGTTAAGGGAGAGCATGTGCAGGGCTCCAGCTTTAGGTATGCCTGATTACACAAAGCCTTTTGTTCTGTTTTGTTCTGAACGTGATGCTTATTCTTTGTCTGTCCTGACACAGGTCCATGGAGGTGTAAACCAACCAGTAGCATATTTTTCAGCTACTTTGGACCCAGTTGCAGCAGCCTTACCAGGTTGTCTCCGTGCAGTAGCAGCAGTTGGACAAAGCCTCACACAGTGTGAAGGTATAATGATGGGACATCCTATAACAGTCATGGCACCTCACTCAGTTGAAATCCTGTTGACCCGTACTAAAACACAGCACATGACAAATGCAAGGTTGACTAAATATGAAACTATTATATTGGGGACACCAAATGTAACGTTGAAAAGATGTACAGTGTTGAACCCGACAACTTTGCTTCCAAATGAAAACACCAAAGTTGAAAATGTCGAAGATGTAGAACATGATTGTCTTGAGGTAACAGAAATGTGCACCAAACCAAGACCTGATATTATCATAGAGAAAACACAAAAGGGTAGTAAGGGTGAAAGGCGCCGCACATCTGAGCAGTAAAACAGTTGTTTTAAGACAAGTAACAAAGTGAAAGCAGGGTCTGGTGCAGCCTGGCCCAGTGCCTTACTACCCGGTAGGCACAAAGACGGGTAATAAAATACCCATAGACAAATTTGAACAAGATGGCCACAGCACACAGAATATATAGTCCAATGGTGTGACAGGGAGAGTATCCCTGAAAGTATAATGTTGAAGTGAAAAGTAAACTGGAGTCCAAGTTCTTTGTTTTGCAGATGTTGCCTTTAATTGTAGATGCCAGAGATCATTGCGTCATCAACGAGATACAGCCAACACGTGTTTCGTCACACAAGTGACTTCATCAAGGCTGGGCCGTCCGGCCAGAATGGTACGTGACAAAGGTAGGTGGCGAGGGAGCCCCGTGATCAGTTGGCTGGGCTCCAGAAGGTCAATTGAAACTTCTAGGAGTGGACCTATCAGTGAGGTACCTGGGTGAGGTATTGAGCACGTAAGAAAAGGGCAGTAGTAGTTGTGGACCCTGATAAGCCTGTGGTCAAGAACCTGTACGAAGGAGGAGAGTGGCACCAAGTATTTCAGAACGTTGTAAAAGACCTGATATTAAAGTACCCAATTGGAAGAAAATGACCAAATTATCTTTGTCGATGGCTCATGTTTGAGAGACTCGGTGGGAGTACTGAGAGCCGGATATGCCGTATGTACGATCTATGGCATCCTGGAAGCGTCTTGGCTTCAAGGAGTATATTCTGCTCAAGTAGCTGAATTGGTTGCTCTTACTAGAGTTTGCCATGCCGCTGCCCAGTTGAGAGTGACTATCTATTCTGATAGCGGATACGGATTCGGAATTGTCCATGATTTTGGCCAGCTGTGGTCACAGAGGGGCATCTTGACCTCTTCTGGTTTGCCAGTGAAAAATGGTGAGAGAATTAAGGAGTTGTTGCACGCGATTCAGTTACCTCATGAAATTGCCATGGTGAAATGCAGTGCACACCTGAAGTCACAAGATTTTGTTTCAATGGGAAATGGATATGCGGATCAAGTCGCAAGGTTTTGTGCATTGAACTGTATATCGTTTAAAGATCAGTGGGAATTGTTACCTGAAACAGAAAATGAGACATGTACAGGTTACGCCTTAAGGCTGATTGATACGTTGGAAGAATTGAGATTGTTGCAGGGACGGGCCAGCAAAGGTGAGAAGCGTTCTTGGGTTAGGATGCAATGCGTACAAAGGCCAGATGATTTGTGGGTCTCAGACGACGGGAAAATGGTCTTGCCGAACAGTCTTTTGTCACAATTTGCAAGGTTTTACCATGGGCAAGCACATATTGGGAGGGATGCCATGATCAGGATGTTCAAAATTGACTGGTTTCACCCGAAGTTCAGACAAGCTGCAGAAGTGATTTGCCATAGGTGTGTCATCTGTCAACAGATGAATGCGGGAAAAGGAACAGTGGTGAATTTGAGCCACATTGGGAGAGCTGGAGGTCCATTTAGCAGAATGCAATTGGATTTTATGGAGATGCCCGTGTGTGGAGGTTTGAGATATGTGTCTGTGATTGTGTGTATCTTTAGTGACTGGATTGAAGCGTACCCTACACGCAGGAATGACAGTCTCACAGTAGCGAAGCTGCTGCTTAGGGAACTGATACCACATTTCGGTTTTCCGATCTCTTTAGAATCAGATAGGGGAAGTCACTTCAACAACGAGGTGGTTAAGCTATTGTGTGCAGCCCTGAACATTGAGCAGAAGTTGCATTGTAGTTACCGCCATGAAGCATCAGGACTAGTGGAGCAGAAGAATGGTACCCGGAAGTCGAGAATGGCAAAAATGTGTGCAGCCACGAATTTGAAATGGCCCGATGCATTACCATTGGTGTTAATGTCAATGAGAAATACACCTAACAAGAAAACGGTTTGTCCCCTCATGAGATTCTCATGTGCCGAGCTATGAGACTGTCCGCAGTGCCTGCGAATGCTCTTGTGAATATCATGGATGATATGGTGCTGGACTACTGCAAGGGTATGGCTGATGTGGTCCGCTCTTTTTCTCACCAGGTGGAAGCTACCACCCTGCCACCGATAAATTATCCAGGACACAACCTGAAAGCTGGTGACTGGGTTGTCATCAAGAAACACATAAGGAAGACGTGTTTGGAGCCACGTTGGAAGGGGCCATATCAAGTGATACTAACGACTACTACTAATGTGAAGTGTGCAGGAATTCCGAACTGGATCCATGCCAGTCATACAAAAAAGGTGATGTGTCCAACTGAAGAGGAAGTTGAGTTGTTGAAAGTACCAACAACAGAAAAGGAAGTCGAGGACGGCTTAGTCACTCCAGTAAGAGACGAAGGAGAAGAGATCCAGAGGGGTGACGGTGAGCCTATCTCAACTGAGGCAACAGGAGAGCCTAATCAGAGAGAGGTCCTCCCAGAAGCAGACGATTATGGGAATGAGCTAGAGCATTTGACAGACCCAGAAGGCGAAGGAGTTGAGGTGGAAGAGGGACAGAGTGTCCAAACTCCTCCTGAGCAGATTGCAGGTCCATCAAGAGAAAACACCAATGAGCCAAGAGAAGGCGAAAGGTTGCCAGAGGAAAGATCAAAGACCAGAGAGATACTGAAAGGAGACGAGTGGCCGGAATTGCAAGTGAAAAAGGGAGAAGTGGTTGTCGAAGATGCAATAGAGGAAGAAGTTGATACAACAAGGAGAGAAGATCTAAGTGAAGGAGAGTTGCAAGGTGATTGCAAGTTGAAAAGAAAGAGAGTAGCTAACAGAAGGTACGCAGGTCCTGAATGGGCGTATGCAACAACAGCTGAATGGCAACAAGAGTTTTGGGCATTTTGCTTTGATCAGGAAGTTCCAGGTCAGTACTTTGGCACCTGAATCTGGCTGAAGAAACTGAATTGGTATAAGATCGAATTAAAGTTGAGAAAACTTTGAGAAAAGAGACTGAGAATTTATCGGATGAGACTTTGCAAAACCTGAATTGATTTTTGAAAAACCGATTTTGGCAAGCTGCTAACCTGAATTGACAAGGACCCTGGGAGTGAAACTGCAAGCTGTAAATAATCGCTGAAGGAAGACTTTCGCTTGTTTGACTTTTGCTGCGAAGAAAAAAAAAAAAGGGGAGGAGAAAATGTTCTAACCATCCTCTGTTGTTGTTTGAATTAACCATCCTTCACTTTCTGATTCTTTACAGATCATGGCTAACACTAGTCAGGATAATAGAGGGAGTAGGCGTTGTAAATATGTGGGCGTTGGTTTCGGTGTTGTGTGTGTGATATTCATTATGGTTGTGATTGTGGGTGTGACACTAATGGATAAGAATGGGGCTAACAATGCTACAATTCCTGAAACCACCACTGCAGTAACAGTTTGGGAGAGGTTTGAGCTGGATCCGAGATATTTGCATGAGGGAACTAACGCAAAAGGGGAACTCTCCACTAATGTTTTTTATCGCTTGTTGAGTGAGTATGTTGACACAATGGATGCAAAAGATTGCTTTGTGTGTACACAGATTCCTGTTTCAGTACAAGAGGGGGTTACCTATCATAGTCTGCCACTAATGTATGGGATAAGTTGTGGTTTGTTACTAACCAGATTCTATAACCAAGAAGAGATTCAATACTTTTACTCAAATTATGATCTTGTGTTTTCTTATGTGCATATAATAGAGGATTTGAGTGAGGTAGCTAGATACTATAGTATAAAGTTAGTTAAAGGCTTCTTTGAGGAGACATTGACTATTAGTACATCTAATGCACACCGCAATAATTTGACATGCTTCCTTACACCTGTAGAGAAAAGCTTTCTAGATCACACAGAAGATAGGAGAAGGGCATTAAAGGGCAAATTAGAAAAAGGATTGCAGCAGCGGGTTTTTGCTAGTAGTGAAGGTTATGGTGCAATTAGAGAACAAGGGAAGCTAGCTTTAGATGCATTACATGTAGGGAAGCTTTGCATATCTAGGCCGAAATCATATTATGACAATGTGTTTGTGGGAATGAGTGAATGTAAGCATGTGTTTTTGTTTCAGAGTAAATGGATGTTCATGCTAAATGGACAGGATCCTGCAATCCCAGGGACCTATTACATATGTGGACTTAATGCTTATTACCGTCTTCCAAAGGGATGGTATGGGACATGTTATTTGGGGATAGTTTTCCCAAAGATATATCAACTTGACGATTTGAAAAGGTTTCCGAAATTGTCTGAATTGCATTGTATTAGACAGAAGAGAGAAACTGCTGCTGGTGTAGTAGGAAACATATTTGGGGCGATAATTCCATCAGTGGAAGTTAAACTCCATAAAGATTCGAAAATTGTCTACTATTGTGGATAACATTCTGACAAATTTTTCAGGGGCTATACTCCTGATGGATATGGAACTTGCTGCGGAGAGGGCTATGACTCTTCAAACAGGCTTGCTTTAGACATTCTTTTAGCGAAAAATGGCGAAGTTTGTAAGATGCTTAATGAGCGTCATTGTTGTGCCTATATACGAGACAATGGTAATGAGGTTAGAAGTATGCTTACTAACTTGACCAAGGATAGTACGGATTTGAAGGAACTGAAAGAACCAGGTGTTTGGGAAAAGGTTGGCAAGGGATTTGCTTCAGTGGGAAATTGGCTTAGTAATATTTGGCATGGGATATTGTCAAAAATTGTACAGGGGATATTGATTGTTATAGCTTGCTTATTTCGATTGTGGGTGACATGTAAAATTAGTAAAAGAATAAAATTGAAAACGGCGAAAATAATAAGAGGAGGGAAGAAAACCAAAGGGAAAAATTGTATAGGGCAAACTCAAAGGGGAAGCCAATAAGGGAAGAGATTGAGTTGAGAGAATTTTAAATGTAAAATTTCTGGGGGAAGGTTTGTGTGATGACAAGAGTCATCAGAGGAGGGATTGATGGAGTGTGTTTTTCAAAAGCAATATTAACATGAAAAGCTTGAAATATATTGTGTGATGATGCTGCATAGAAAATGTGTTAACATAGAAAATAATGCACACGTTTGAAATGTACCCACGGGGAGTGGCTACCAATGTATACGAAGACTAATAAAAGTTCTTAATGCTGAATTAATTATGTACTAATGTTTTGAATTTGTATTAGCATATCATAATTAGAGTTATGTATTAGGAGTTTGCTCATTAATCATTAGGCCTTAGCTTAGCGAGGGTCTGGGCCAAGCTGCCTGGTCTTGTATTAAACTGTATTTTCCTAAACGTGCAATGTGCTGTTTTCCTAAAGGACACGAAGCTGTACTTTTCCAGAAGTCAAATGTGTGTAGCCGTAGTAAATTATTTCTCATGAGAACCGACTTGCTCAAGGAGACATTCTTGCTGAATGCAACAGTGTAATTCGTAACAGGTGCAAGGCTGCCTGGAGTACGGGAAAACAATGGGGACACTGACTGGAGCGCAAAGTGTAACTTTTATTACCTGACATTCCAACCGATGAAGACGTCAATAACATGGACCAATCAACGACATGAGAACTGTGGTTTGTGGAAAATTCTGGTAAAGTGCGTGGAAGATTATTGGACAGAGATAAAGATGCACCAATTATTATCCAATGAGGAATTATGGGCTAATTAGGTATTTTTAATTTAACGGAGTGACCCAAGGAGAGAGTAACCTTTTGGAGCAGAGCAGAGACGCAGAGAGGCAGAGACTTGATTGTTTCCTTTTGCTTTGTCCTGATACTTTAAACCATCTTCTACCCGTTTCTTACTTGTACTTACTTCTCCTCCATACGAGGGAAGAGTCCTATTCCTTAGCTATGCTATATTGAGACTTTACCCCATCCTATCTCTGCTGATGGTGAATTGACTGATGTCCTGAGGACGAAGACTGAAGCTGTTTGCGGATCTGTTGGATTGGTAACTATCTGATGCAAAATTTTAATTGTCTGTTTGCCTTTCCTTTCTAGGTACCAACTGCTATTTTGACAGAGGCCATAGTTTAGATGTTTTCTAAATTTGTGTTCACTAAATTGTTTTGCATGAAGCCCAACATGCTGATGCTATTTTGAGGTTAGTTAGGGCATTCACAATTATCTGATGCAAATAGACAAATGACTGAGTTCTTGCTTTGTTGAATTATATATTAACGAATCTTTGCTAAGTTGCTTCATATTAATGATGTGTCAAAATGCTGAATAATATTCTCTATGCATTGATTAATTGCGTTCTAATTGAAATCTGAAGAGTTACTAATGAGATGAATTGCTAATGAGATTAACAGAGATGATATTAGATTGTAACAAATAGGGAAATAAATATCCTAACACTTAATTAGTTTGTTGTGTTTATTCGTGACTGAAAGGTCATGGTGTGTTCAACCGTTGAGTCGTATTAAATGTTATTGATTAAGTTGTTGATTAGCTACTGTGAATATTGATTTGTTTATTGACCTATTGATTTGTGATGCCAAAAAGATACCTCGTACTGGGAAGTCCCCGAACGTTGTCCAAAGGTTCATCGACCTAGGCGTGTCTCCTTGTAAGTTTACTTATCAAGGCTCTGACGCGCTATCACTCTCTCACAATGATAACATAACTCCAGGGCACTTTTGACAGTAATTAGATGAGTGTGAGTTCATGGTTTAGGCTGCAGTGTATATCGGGTTTAGTATTATCATATCAGTATTAAGTTTCCTAGTCAGAATGACAAATAACATGCAGAATTACAGTTTTGCTTGATGATTACCACGTACTTATTCTCTTTCCAAATAGATTTCGCCCTCACATTGTTCTACTTTTTCCTTTCAAAACGTGAACAGGGAAAATTATCTAGTGTCGTTTTTCATGCATGATTTGCTGGCCTAATTCGTGGCAAATCCCAATTTCACCTGAGTTTGGACTACCGTAATACGCTTAGGGGCAGATATCCACATTTAATGCCAGTGCACAATCTCAAAAAGTGACAAAAACATGTGCAATGTTTGTATAAATAGGTACATTTTTATGAGAGCTTTGCGTCAAGCTTCCATGCTTACACCACAAAACGTAGTGCATGCATGATGCAAACCTCTGAGTCAGATTTTTGAAGAAACCCAAAGCCACCTTGCGTGGCTTTGAATGGCTTAAAAACCTGGATTAATGCAATGCAGCGCAAACCGCTGTGTTGCATTACTCTAAGCTAAGGGATGCGTTCGTGTTTTTAGAAGCATTCCTAGATTTACCAAACCTGATAATCCCGGGAATTCACCAAAAAGGTACACCTCCCCAGGAGAGGCGTAGCAAGGAGAAATATGTTTATTTATCCTACTCCTACTAGAACAATATGCCTCCAAGGACTGTTTTTTTGCAGGAAGGTGCACTTGGCAGCCCATTGAGCGCCAGTGAAGGGGGACTCATTCGGATGCGCTCTATGCCTTAACAACAGCACATTCCTTCCCTTTCCCAGTGACCCAGTGCAGTGCAGCAAGGTGACTTGCAGGCTACACTGCACCACTTTGCCATTAATATGACCCATAGGCCCATATTAATACTTTTTTAGCGCTGCATTTGCGCTGCTTTTTGATGCAATTGTATTTTGTAAATTTGCGCCGCTTTTGCGTCAAAAATGACGTAAATGCAGCACTAAAAAAGTATAAATATGGGCCATAGTGTTTACCTTCCTGTGCAAAACTTTATTTGCACTGGAAATTAATCTTAAAGTAAAACAAGTAGTGAATCAAGCTACTTTGTGCTACTTTGAGATAGACAAGCGCCCCATGGCTGTTATGTGGAGATTCTCATGCTACCACACATGATTTTTGAAATGTTTCATTACACTCTAACCTGATTTTGATGGTGGTGATATGTTGGGGGTAATTACCCTCTTTGGAGTTGCACAGTACTTTCATCTGTTTCAGTATTTTGAGAAATGTCGATAACTCCCAGGTGAAATGTAAATTACGCAGGCTTAATTGATATCATTTGGGGAATTTTACATTAAGCTATTTATGCAAAAGTTCCTGATTTATGCAATTATGTATGTCGCATTTTTATAACAAAATTATAGTGTTGAAGCGTGATAACAATGCGAATGACCAAAACACGAGTAAGTGTCACATGGCACGTATGTTTTTGGTGCTATTTCTTCTGTGCTAAAGGTATCCTTGATTCAAAATAGACTCAAGAACTCATTTAGCGCTAATGTGCTAAGTGTCATGTTTACATTTTATGTAATTAGATGTAAAGTTATGTAATTTAGCTCCGGGTAAAGTCTTGTGCAGTGGCAGTTCTGAAGGCGATGCTTTAAACCCAGATGGCAGTAGCTGCAGTGATGCAAGTATGAGGGGACAGGTCCAATCCATGCAACAGTGGCAATGTATCAGTTCTACTCGATGATGCGTGCTCAGCTGAGGAGATGTGTTGGTTCTGCTTGGGGATGTGCTGCTCAGGAGAGGATGCATTGACTCCACTGAGAAAGCACCTTAGGCTCACTTACCAGTGTCCGGGGCGGGGGTGGCATCACTTGGCAGGGTAGTATTACAGATGGCAGTGTTCATGTACAAATGCAGGATGGTTGGATGTCTTTTATCACTCTGGATTTAAGTGATGCAGATCCAGTCCTGCTCAACCAGGCAGGGGAACAGCAGGCAGCAGGACAGCAGAGCAAGTAACAGTCTAGCAGATTGGCAGTCCCTCAGCAGCACAGTATTCCTTCTTCCTGGCAGCATATTCACAGATCTGGACATGTACTGAAGTGGTGGTAACAGAGGTCCAGTACTTGTACCTGGTTGGGCATTTGAAGTGGGGGAGACTTCAAAGACAGGCCTTTAAAGTGCACAGAGGGCCTGCCCTAGCTTCAGGCATACTACAGGGGGTTATGTAGCCCTTTGTGTGGAGACAGGACACAGCCTATTCTGGTGTCAGTGAGGCTGTGCCCAGCTCATCCTTCCCATCCTCCCGCGAGGGCCCATCAAGTCACATTTAAGCTCCCATTGTGTGCGGTTGTCTAGGGGGAATAAACAAAGGCCAGCTATCATCCACCCTGGACATGTGATCCAAGACAAGCAGCAGGCATTAAATGGCTAAAGTAAGTGTTAAAGGCACTGTGTAAAGTATTAGTACCAACACACACAGTAATACAGTGGAAACACTACAAAATTGAGATTATACCAGTTTAGAAAAATAGGAAATATTTATCTAAATCAAGCAAGAACAGAACACCAAAAATCCAACATTCACAAATCAAGACATGCATTTTTAAAATAAAAAGAGTCTTACTTCATAGAAAACAATGGAAACGTTGTTTTTACACAAAGTACCTGGTTTGCCTCAAAACTAAAGTTGCACAGGCGAGCGTGCATTGAAAAAGTCAGCGATGCATCAACTCCTTACTCACATGTGAGACCGTTTGTCGTTTCTTCTCTGGTCAGGTAGGCAATGTGTTGTTTTTCTCTCCCGCAGGAGAGTGATGCGTAGACTTCCAGACCGAGCACCTCAGATCTGTGCAGGTTCACCATGACTTTGACGCCCATCGATGATGCATGAGAAATCTGTCCATATTGTGATGGAAAACCGCACTGCGTGGGGTTTACATAATTTTCAGCCGCTGCAACAAGGTGTTGCGTCTTTTCTCCTGCCGCAATGCAGGTGATGTGTTGAAATTAGCCGTGAGTCGGGTGGCGTGTCATTTTTTCATCTGTGTAGCAGGTGGTATATCAAAATTTCTCTGCAGGGCTCCCTGTGCTTGGATTTCTGTCCTTGTTCTACCTGCTTCACCTTTCAAGGGCACAAGGAATGGATAGGGCACCACTTTGTAGGGCAGGAGTCTCAGCAGAGAGTCCAGGTGCTGGCAGAGGAAGTCCTTGATGGCCCTAAGACTTCAAACAGGAGGCAAGCTCAAGCCAAGCCCTTGGAGATTCTTCTCACGCAGGAATATACCAGAAAGTCCAGTATTTGTCCCCTTCGTCAGGCAGAAGCAGCAACTGCAGGATAGCCCAACAGAACACAGTTTGGGTCCACTACTTATACCCCTTTCTGCATTTGAAGTAGGCAATCTTCAAAGGAAAGTCCCTGGTGTTCACAAGCCCCTGCCTTGCCCAGGCCTGGCTCCAGACTCACACCATAGGGTTAGAGACTGCATTGTGTAAGGGCAGGCAGAGCCCATTCAGGTGTAAGTGACCACTCCTCCCTCCACTATAGCCCAGATAGGCAGGATATGCAGGCTACACCCCAGCACCATTTGTATCATTGTCTGTTGGAGATTTACAAACTGCCTTGCTGTCAGTCTGACCCAGAATACACAAGCAGGCAGAGTCACAGAATGGTTTAAGCAAGAAAATGCCCACATTCTAAAAGTGACATTTTCAAACAGACAATTTAAAAAACAACTTTACAAAAGATGTAACCTTTAATTGTGAGTTCAGAGACCCCAAACTCCAAATGTCTATCTGCTCTCAAAGGGCAACTGCACTTTAAGGATATTTAAAGGCAGCCGCCATGTTAACCTATGAGAGAGATAGGCCTTGCAACAGTGAAAACTGAATTTGGCAGTATTTCACTGTTAGGACATGTAAAACACATCGGTACATGTACCACCTTTAACATACGCTGGATCCTGCGAATTGGGCTACCTAGGGCCTTTCTTAGGGGTGCCTTATATGTAGAAAAAGTGAAGGCTTGGTCTTGGCAAGTGGGTACACTTGCCAGGTTGAATTGGCAGGTTACAACTGCACACACAGACACTGCAGTGGCATGTCTGAGCCATGTTTACAGAGCTAGTAATGTGGGTGGCACAACCAGTGCTGCAGGCCCACTAGTAGCCTTTGATTTACAGGCCATGGGCATCTCTGGTACATTTTACTAGGGCCTTACTAGTAAATCAAATATGTCAATCATGGAAAAGCCAATCACACATACAATTTACACAGGGAGCAATTGCACGTTAGCGCTGGTCAGCAGTGGCATGCGCCCAGAGTATCAAAAATAGCAAAAACAGAGTCTAGCACACAGAAAAAACATGGGAAGCAGAGGCAGAAAAGATAGGGGAGATCGTGCCAAGGATGCCAGGTCTAACAGTAAGAAAATGCCAAATTTCTAAAAGTAGCATTTTCAGAATTGCAATTTAAAATCCAATTTCACCATAAGTTTGGATTTTAAATTATGATTCCAAAGACACCAAACTGGAAAGTCTAGCTCTCCCAGATTGTGAACTACACTGTAATAATAAGGTAATCCCAATAATATTCTTTGAGAAGGATAGGCATTGCTTCACTGAAAAAATGACTTTGATAGTTTTTCACTACCAGGACATGTAAAACTTAAAACTACATGTCCTGACGTTTAAGTACATTGCACCCTGCCCTCTGGGTTGTCCAGGACCTACCTTACATGTGATGTTAGAAATGGGGGCTCTAGGTGGCAGAGCTATACACCCTTCTCCAAGTAGGGACCACAATTCTAGTCAGGGTAAGTCACATACAATTCAAATTATCCTGTGCCCACCCTCTGGTAGCTTGGCACTGAGCAGTCAGGCTTAACTTAGAAAGCAATGTATAAAGGATTTGTGCAATAAATCATACAGTAACACACTGAAAACACCACAAAAATACACCATACTGGTTTAGAATAATAAAGGATATTTATCTGGCTAAATCAAGGTCAAAACGATAAAGATTCAACAAGCACAAGTTGAAATATCACTTTTGCAAATGTAAAAAGAGTCTTAAAACTTAGAAATCAACAGTTGTTTCTTGATTACACAAAGTACCTGGTTTGTGTCAAAAAGAACATGCACGGAGACCGCAGAGGCGGAGATGCATGGAAAAATGGGGTGTGTATCGGATTTTCCGACGTGGCACAGATGATGCGTTGTTTCTTTCCACGCTGCAAGGGGCTTTGTGTCATTTTTTGGTGCGCAGTCTTGGTTCTTCACTGTAGGGCGGGGATATTTTTGGCACTCAGGGACAATGCAGGGAAATGCTGGGTGTGCGGGAAGAAGTCACAAGTGTTGCGTTGATTCAGTATGGCGATGCGTTGAATTTTCTGTTGCATGGCAGGCGCTGCATTTATTTTTCCACTCAAGGAATCGGCTGCATCATTCCGGTTCATCTGTGAGTCGATCCAGTAGGGCTGTGAGTCGAATTTCCGGTACCAAGGCAGGCGCCGCATCGAATCTTCACTTGGGAAGTTGAACTGCGTCAGTCTGGCTCAGCTGTTCGGTGATTTCTCGGTCGCAAAAGGGCTGTGCATTGGTTCTGGCGTTCTGTGTGTTGATTTTAAGCACACAAGGAGTTTCCTGAAAAGATAAAGTCCTTTTGGCCCTGAGACTTCAGAAAACAGGAGGCAAGCTCAATCCAACCTCTTGGAGAGCACTTCTCAGCAAAGTCAGAGGGCAGCAGGGCAACAGCAGGGCAGCAGTCCTTCTCAGCAAAGCAGTCCAGATGAGTCCTTGGGCAGTCAGGCAGTTCCTCTTGACAGGTTGCAGGTTCAGGACCAGAAGTGTCTGAGTTGGTGGGGTCAGGGACCTAGTTTACATACAGAAAAATGCCTTTGAAGTGGGAGAGACTTGAAAGAGTGGTTTTGAAGTGCACAAGTTCCTCTTTCAGTACATGTCTGCCTGGCAGTGTCCCAGTAGGGGGTATGGCAGTCCATTGTGTGAGGGCAGACCACTAGCCTTTGAAATGTAAGTGTCAGGCCCTTCACACTTCCAGCCCAGGAAGACCCTTTAACCAAGCAGATGATTGCAGGTGTGACTGAGTATCCTGTGATTGTGGTTGTCTGGGTGAAATGCACAAGGAAGCTGTCAACCAGCCCAACCCAGATGTTGATTGGAGAAAGGCTGTAAAGCACAGATGGATTTTAAGTGCAAAGAAAAGCTTACTTTCTAAAAGTGCCATTTCTAAAATAGTAATATAAAATCCAACCTCACCAATAAGCAGGATTTTCTATTACCATTATGGCTATAGTAAATATGACCTGGTTACCCCTTTCTGATCAGATTCTACCACTCAAGCAGTATATGAGGGTAGACCTAATGTTAGCCTATGAAAGGAGCAGGCCTCACAGCAGTGGAAAACAAATTTAGGAGTTTTCCCCTACCAGGACAAATAAAACACACATGTATATTTTCCTGCCTTTTACCTACATAGCACCCTGCCCTATGGGTTACCTAGGGCCTACCTTACAGGTGACTTGCATGTAGAAAAAGGGGAGCTTAACGCTTGGCAAGTACTTTAAAATGACAAGTCGAACTACACTCACAGGCCTTGCAATGGCAGGCCCGGGACATGGTAATGGGGCTACTTATGTGGGTGGTACAATCAGTGTTGCAGGCCCAATAGTAACATTCAATTTACAGGCCCTGGGCACATATAGTGCACTTTCCTAGGGACTTACAAGTAAATCAAATATGCCAATTGGGAATGAACCAATGTTACCATGTTTACGGCAGAGAGCATATGCACTTTAGCCCTGGTTAGCAGTGGTAAAGTGCACGGAGTCCTAAAACCATCAAAAACAGTGTCAGAAAAATTGGGGGATGACTACCCTAAGGCTGTCAGATCGAACATGTGACAAATGTATAAAAAAGGAAGGTCTGGGACTGGCAAAAGGGTTATTTTGCCAGGTCGAACAGACAGTGTAAAGCTGCACACAAAGGCCCTGCAATGGCAAGCCTCAGACATGGTTAAGGGGCTACTTAAGTGGGTGTGAGAATCAGTGTTGCAGGCTCAGTAGCAACATTTAATTTACAGGCCCTGGGTACACATAGTATTTCTTTACTAGAGATGTTTAAGTAAATTAAATGTGCTGATTGGGGCTAAGTCAGTGTTACCATGTTTAGAGGAGAGAGCACAAGCAAATTTAGCACTGGTTAGCAGTGGTAAAGTGCACAGAGTCCTAAGGCCAAGGAAAATCAATTCAGCAAAACTAGGAGGAGGCAGGCAAAATGTTTGTGGGCGACCCTTCAGAAAGGACTAGATCCAAGAGCTTTGAATTTAACAAACCCACTTTCCAACCTAGGTTAGTCATAGTACTCAGACTGGCAATCTAATTTCTTTCCTGCTGCCACCATTACATGTAGCTGACAATGTATTCAGTAAAAAAAAAAAAAAAAAGGGCTAATGAGAAGGTAGTGTATGTATACTTTGAAAGAGATACTTGATTGCAGTAGTCCTGGATGTGGAGGTCCGATAACGTGGCAGAATGTCTCCCGCTCTAAAAGAGGAATTGGTGTACACACCTTTGAAAATGGCCAGAGCTACACTGAATACTGGTATACTAAACCCAGTTTTTGGAATAGCACACACGTTTGCAGTCTCCAAATACATATTAAGACAACTTCACTTCCACGAAAGTGTCCTTTCTGGATGGAAAGTACTCTACAACATACTACTACACATACTTATCTCCTCCCATTTGATGATGGCTAACTCCCCTAATAAAGAAAATATTAAAATCATTTCCTGGAATGTGAAGGGCATAAATTATTCGATAAAACACAAGAAAATAATGAGCCATCTTTACAAATCCAAAAGCGATATTATTCTCCTTCAAGAAATGAGAATTTCTGAATCAGAGGTACTCAAACTTAAAACTAATTGGATTGTTGATATCCACTGTTCAGAGGCAACCCACAAAAAAAGAGGTGTGGTCACTTTGATCTCCAGAAACGCCAGTCTGACTACTGAGTCCTACACCGCAGGTACAGAAGGCAGATGGGTCATATCTACTTTAAGGAGTGATGTAGCAAGAATACATGTAATTAATATATATGGCCCAAATAACAACGACTGTGACTTCTGGAACATGATTTCAAGAAAAATATATCAAATAACAAATAACGATCTCATAATAGTTGCGGGTGACTTTAACCTTCCCTTGGATATCACACTAGACAGACAATCCAGATGTAACTATCGACCACCCAAAGCACAAAAAATTCTAAAGGACATTTGTTTGAAACACGATCTTAAAAACACATGGAGACTCCAACACCCGGCTCTGAGAGATTACACTTTCTATTCTCACCCACATGACTCGTATACAAGAAAAGACTATATCCTCATCTCAGGTACCCACACTCACCTCATAGATCAAACAAACATCTCACCAATACTGATCTCTGACCACGCATGCATCAACACGTTAATAACTGGGTCCAGTCCCAGAAACCGGACTAAAAAATGGTGATTTAACAACAAGATTTTAAAAAACCAAGAAAATATACAATGAATTGAGAGGGGTCATTACTGATTTTTGCTCAAATAACGCTACCACAGATGTCCACATTCAAACCTTCCAGGATGCTCCTAAGGCTACCCTAAGAGGCACTTTGATAGACTTGAAAACTAGAATCAACAAAGCAAGGAACAACTTCCTTTTGGAGCTAGAACGTGAAATTGACCTCTTAGAAGCCTCCCATATCATAACACTAGATCAACGGATCCTCAATAAACTTACCTCTAAGAAATATGAATACAACAGAATACTTAGCGAAGGTCCTGGAGTGTGGATTAATACATTTAAGGACCTTAAACTATATGAATCCAACAAGGCAGGGAAAATGTTAGCTTCATACTTAAAACATAAACAAAATCAAAAGAATATATCTGCCATTACGGATAAGCAAAAGTTAGTCCACCAACCTGCAATATATCATAGACACTTTTAGACAATTCTACACGGAGTTATACTCCAAAAACAACAAGACTATACCTGAACAATGTATGACATACCTACATAAACTAAACTTAACCAGGCTATCAGAAGGGGATAAGAAGACACTAGCCAAACCATTTTCCACAAAAGAAATCACGGATGCAATTAGCACACTAAAAGTAAATAAGGTCCTGGACCAGATGGCTTCAATGCCAAATTCTATAAAACATTTACAAATTCCCTCCATTCCTCTCTCTTGAAACTATTTAACACATACGCCTCCTCTGGGGAGATTACCAGCACAACTGCCGACGCACATATTATTGTCATACGAAAGAATGCAAAGACTCTTTACTGCCAAAGAATTACAGACCAATCTCGCTAATAAACCTTGATTGTAAAATTTATGCAAAAATCCTTGCCAAAAGACTTAGGGCCAGATGTACGAAAGGAACTTACCCATTCTGTGTCTAAGGGAAAATGTGTTCGTACATATGGCCCTTAATCCCTTCCTACCTCAACTAATTAGCAACTCACAAGTAGGGTTGTTGAAAAACAGAATGGCCAACGATAATACACGACTTCTATGCCATGCCATAGAACGAGCCAAGTACTTATCCACGCCTTCAGTGGCAATTGCATTAGACGCAGAAAAGGCTTTTGACAAGGTCTCATGGACATTTCTGGAACAATCTCTTAAATACTTTAACCTTGGAGGTGTATTTATAAAAATGATTATGGCACTGTACAGTAACCCTAGAGCTGCGATCTCTGTAAATGGCATGGTTTCTACACCCTTTAACCTCGAAAAAGGCATGAGACAAGGTTGCCCACGCTCACCCTCCCTATTCCTGATAGCCCTTGAACCATTAAACTCACATATTAATAATAATCCAGAGATAGCAGGTATAGACTTCTATAATAAAAAAATTTAACTGATAGCCTACGCTGACGACATCTTAATCTTATCAGATGTCCCTCAACCCTTCATTTAGGCCCTAATGGACACAATTGAACAATATTCTCATGTATCTGGCTATAAATGAAACAGAGATAAATCAGAAGTGAAATCACTAAACCCAATAGGCACGCTAACTCTACTGGGGAATTCAGGTCTAATATGGCAACCAAATTACATAAAATACTTAGGTTTAGAGTTTGGATCAGATCTAATAGACACCCTAATACTTAATGAACACCTAACCCTGGAAAAAATCAAACAACTCCTAGAGGGATGGTCTCCTAAATTCACCACCTGGTGGGGTCACATTGAAACAATAAAAATTATGATATCTCACATAGTGAACTATTTAGTGAGTATGCTCCCCTTATACCTCACTGATGACTTCCACCATAAAATAGATAAAATAATCAATAACTTTTTATGGAAAGGTAAGAAACCTAGGATAGCACTACACAAACTAAAACTCCCTAAAAATCTGGGAGGTGTTAACCTACCCAACATTAGAACTTACCAGACAGCATTTCTTGCCAAACAATGATCTTACTGGCTTTCACCAGTCTCTAATTACACACCTCTATGGTTTGAAGCAGAAAAAGCCATACTAGGGAACCTAGACCCAGCAACCCTACTCACTTCTACTGACAAACATATACCATATTCTAAATATATATTCAGGAACACAAAACGTGCACTACTCTCCATTAACGATAAACTACAAGTTAAATTGAAATTCTCCAGCTCCGCTTCCCTATGGCACAACCCAAATATCAAATACAAAGGACAGACCCTCCATTGGCAATTGTGGATAAACAAAGGGCATTTTCTATCCAAAGCAACTAGGTACGCCCTCCAACCCTCATACATTTGCGAAGCTACAAAAAATACACCATAAGAAATTTTATAACTTCCTCAAACTTAAAGTAGCACTGTCAAAAACTCACTCCCTTCACGAAGACCCATCAATTCTTCCCCTAACCCTGAATTTATTCAAAAATGGACATCAGGTTTCTAAGCTATACCATTTCCTTCAACCATCAACTACCAACTTTTTGAAGAAAACCCTAGCCTTCTTGAATATCCAATCTGGGGCGGTGATTACAGACTCGGACTGGACAAAAATCTGGAGATCAGTGACTCTACACAAAGTCACCCCTATTCTTTTGCAGACTAAATTTTGGACATTACATAATATTATCTGGACACCGTCTCGCCTACATACAATACACATAACAGATACTTCTACTTGTTGGAACTGCCAGAAAGAAACTGGGGATCTTCCTCATCTGATTTTTTTTGTCCACAGGTTCAACCATTTTGGTATGAAGTATTCCTTATTATCTCCAAATTGTTCCACATTATTCCAAGAAACAATTTTTCATTCTTAATTACTGGCTTATCTAGATAACATCAAATCGCAATCGGATCACCTTCTTCTTGACCTTATGCTCACTGCAGTAATCAAATCGGTTACCGCAAGTTGGAAAACCACGCACAAAACTCATTTTCAATCCTGGCTGAACTGGTTAATTCAGATATGCGGTGCCGACAATACAGGGCTCCAACATTCCCCATGGAAAACTCACTCACATAACATATGGGGCACCCTAGATAACTTTTTTGCTTCCAGTAAACCCACATGAACAATCTCTTCTGGATGATTCATCCTCAATTCCTAGAGCTCAATCTGCTTACCTGCCAACTAACCAAATTACCTACTCCCTACAGAAATAAGCCATATATCTTACTCTATCTCTCACCTTCTCTTATACTCCGTCTATTCTCTTCTCTTCTTTATTTAATTAGCATATCCAGTACTATGCTCCATGTATGCTTACATTACATTGTCAACCTACTCATTGTTACATCATGGACAAAGACAAACAAACTATGTATGGAATTCTGTGATATTACCTACCAATTTGATCTGCTGTTTTTTTATTTTTTTTATTTTTATTATTATTATGATTATTATTATTCTGCCTTCTGTTAACATATATTAGAATAAAAATCTTTTCTGAACTTAAAAAAAAAAGTTCTTGCATTGTCAAGTTTTGCAATAAATAAAAGGCTCAGCCCACTCCATTACCTAATAAAAAATAAAAAAATTATATATGGCTGGAGCTGCTTATCTGGTGCCCCGTAGCTTTAATAAAAAATGCTAGAAGGCGGTCTCAGAAGCTTTTCAAAACCCATGGGTGCGTAATATGTGCAAGACAGGAGGAAAATGTTGAGCCAAGGAGCCCTAGCCGAAGGTGGAGGAAGGAACCTCAGCTTCGTAAAACCAAACTCACTTGGTGCATACAAGAATCGGACAACAGTACACCAACTGAGTTCACCAATCCAGTGCCAGCAGGGTTAAGGCCAAACAAGCCTTGCACCTGTTGCACACAGGTACTCATAGAGGGCTGGGGCGTTATATCACTGCTCCTGATTGGCTACATGTTTCTAGAAAGAAAACAACATAAAGTCTGAAACACGAACAGAATAGATATCACCTCAACAGCTGATTTACAAGAAGTGTCTTTGCATTGACCGTGATGCAATTCTAACTCCAGATATATGTTTCTTGCCAGGCCTGTATAGATGAGATTAATGTACTTTTCAGTGTAAAAAAATACAGACACCCATAACTTGAATGAGTGTGGACAGACTTCTCAACATCAGTGTGTGTATTTATTATGAAATTTTGGAAAACATAAGGATGGAAATACTGTTACATGTGTCTCTAGGCCAGACCAAAAAAGAGCAAGTAAGGAGGGATTTGGGATATTTGGAAAAATGGAGGTCTTAGGGGCAGATTTATGGAAAGTGGCGCTGCACTGAGTGCAGCACCACTTTCTCTGTGTCTCTTAGCACCCCCCTACTGCCACCATGTGTGCCCCGTATGTAAAATACGATACACAATGGTGCAGGGTAGGGGGGCAATAGTGTAATTTTTTATGACACTATTGATGTACTCTGCAGAAGCATCGCCAAAATATTGGCGCTACTCCTGCAGAGTACTTAGAGGCCCATTCTAAAGAATGGAAGGCCCTTTTAACGCCTGCTCTTGAGCAGGCATTAAAAATGTGTAATAAATGGTGCAAGAAAATCCCATACATTTCCTTGCACCATTTTACCGGCTCCCCTAATGGGGGAACGCCCCCTTTGCATACATTATGCCTGGCGCAGGCGTAATGAAGCGCAAAGGGTTACAGAGTGGCACAATGCATGCATTGCGCCACTCTGTAAATACGGCGTGGGGATTTTTGCCTCGTTGGGCCACATTAACGTCCACATAAACGATGTTAATGTGGGGTGGCGCTAGGGGCAAATAAATATGCCCCTTAGTATCAAAATTCCCCAAAATGGAAGCGCTGGGGACACCATTGCCAACACAGTCGGTGGACTGCAGTAGGAAACAAACAAAAGGATGGCTGCCAATCACCTTTCAGATACTGCTGAGAATTCTGCTTCAAAACTTCCATTGTTCCACTAAAAAAGATCACAGACACCGCCGATAGATTCAGGGGAACTAGAATTTCAAAAATATTCTTGGGAAATTACAGTAAACATAGGTTTCATGTACATATGAACTTGAAAGTCATGCTTTGCATTTTTGTATGTTCATTCTTTCGAACCACAGACATCAATTAATTGAGAGTTAGTGTTGCTTAGTCCAATAAATATTTGTACATTGATGCTTTTTGTGGTGACTATTATTTAAGGGCAGGCACTTCAGCTTTAAAATTACACTTAGGGCCTGATTTATGAAAAGTTTGCGCCGCCGGTTGCACCGCCTTTGCATCATTTTTTGAAGCTAAGGCCCATATTTATACTTTTTTAGCGCTGCGTTTGCGGCGTTTTTTTATGCAAAATTGGTGCAAAGTTACAAAATACAATTGTATTTTGGAAGTTTGCGGCGCTTTTGCGTAAAAAAATTACGCAAATGCGACGCTAAAAGAGTATAAATATAGGCCTAAATGTGGGAGAACAGGGCTGATTGCAGAGGCCCCCTAACATTTTGCCCCCATTTTCCACTTTTTGCTGGTGTTTTCCTGACTCTGGTGGTGCCTGGGGTACTGCTAACCAGCCTGTGCTCTGTGTAAAATCAGAGTGCAAATTAGGCTAATTATAATTGACTAAGTCAACCTACCTATAAGCCCCTAGTATATGGTAGGGCATATAGGTTTAGGGACCCCCAGCATAGATAGTGCCCCCATAGGTGCACTGCTGAGGTGCCCAGTGTCATTTTAAAGTCAGGCCTGCCATGCTGGCTGCTTTTAAATTAAAGTTACATGCATGTTTGACTTTGGAATTAAAAGTAGTTCCAAAGCCTTAAACTACCTTATTTTTACATATGTCACCCTTAAGGTGTGCCCTAGGTCTGGGTGCCATGTAACTATAATCAGGGACCTTATAAAAATAGTTTTATAAGCCCTGGTGAGGTAAAACAGACAAATGTGTTTTTCCCTCATTGTAGTGAATGGCCTCCATAGGCTAGAATGGGGAGACTGTATTTTAATTTTAAAAATCCCCTTAAGTAACAGATACTAAAAGTTTGGTATCAAATTAATTGTTATAATAAATCCCACAACTTCCAATTGTTGGATTTAATATGACTTGTTCAGGTAAAGAGTTTTAAACTTTATCTGAAAAGTTGCCAACTTCAGCCCTGCAGTGTTTTTGCTGCTTTCCTCTGATTGGCCAGCCTCTGGCAGCCTGGCCAGACTGCTTTGATGAGGTGTGAAGTGGCCTGGCTCCACACAAAGATATGTGCCTGGGGGAGGAGATCTCCCCTCAGCAGGTGGGGAAGCAGGAAGCGGGAGGGCTGCCAAACTTGTCTTCAAAGGCAGAGAAGGACATTTGGAGCAACCCAGCAACACCCTCACATCCTGCAAACCCAGACAATTAGGTTCCCCCTTGATTAGATTAGGAGAGGGCGGGCGAGGGGTGTGTTTAGGATTTTTAGCCACACCAGTGGGTAGGCTCAGCCAGATGTAACCTCCAAAAATCACTTTCAGCCATGATGGATTTTTGAGGAATATTGCTCCCTGGGATTGATTTTTGCCACACTTTCCAGGAAGTGGTCATCACAGGGAGAAGGACCCTGTCCCTGGTTGGAGAACCAGGACCCCCCTGTTTTTCACCCAGGAGCAAGGATAAAACTGGCAGACCTGCACCCACACCTCAGTTCCCTACCAGATCCCCATCAGATTCCAACAAGGAAGAAATACAGGAGAAGGACTGCCCTGCTGGACCCCTGGCATGCACCTGGACCCTGCACTCTGGAGGACTGCACCAGCTGCACACTTGGGCTTCACCACAAGAAGCACTTTGCCTGGCTTCAACTAGTTCAAGGAGGGACTCCCTGTTTGCTACAGGTGAAAACTTGCTAACCAGAGTTCCCCACCAACTCCTGCAGAAAACAACCAGCTGACCACTGTCTAGTGGCCAAAAAGGAGTTTGCGCAAGGTGCATTCTGGGAGTTGTAGACCACACCCCCAAGGTGAATCTCAGAGCTTCTTGAACCCTGGGGTGAACTGTGGACCTCAAAAGAACCTTAAAAGAATATGTGGAAGAAGATCCAAACGTTTGGAGAACTTTGAAGAACTTTTTGAAAAAAAGCTCCATAGAGGGACCGACCCGCTGTCGCAACGCTAGCCGGCTTGGCTCAACCGCGACCAGGCCTGACTTGCAGGTTCGTTCCGGTGAAGAAAATCTCCAAAAAAGAGACTAAGGCCCTCATTATGAACACGGCAGGAAACACCGCACCACCAGTGGTAAAAACCGCCAACAGATGAGCGGTCCGGATCGCCAAATAATGAGACAACTGAAACATAGGCATCTAGAAAACCACCCACTGCCAGTAGAGGAGTGCCGACAATGACGGCAGAGGCCGCCCACAGGCTGACGGAAATGCCCAACCCGCCCATCAAATAATGAACCACTAGACTGCCATCAGTTCTGGGGCGGGAACCACTGCCACACAAAGCCAGGCGGAAACGAACCAAATATAAGCAAACACTCACTGGAGGCTCATAAAACACGCAGAAGCAGACATGGATAGAGAGCTGCAGATAATGCCAACCCTTCTCCTTGCCATATACCTCCACGACCGAGACCGCCGACGAAGACGACAACGGTAAGTACCACAACCTATGAAACAAGGTAAGAAAGGGCACAGTTACATACCCACCCATTCCACCCACCCTGCAACGCTCCCACAACCCTTCACAACAGCACAACCCATAAATCCCACAGCAAGAAGTACTTACCCGACACAAGGAAAATCCAACCTGACCATAGTACATACAAATGCCCCACACCCACAAACAATGAAACAAGGGACCAGGGATCCAGAGTGTGCCGCCAAAACACAGGCCACACATAAACATTTAATGCAGCTCTCTGAGCAAACGATTGTCAAGTAAGGCCAATGGCCAGTCCATAGTGCTAGAGTTGAATGGGCTACAATGGCTCCAACCTGGCTCCCAAAAGTGCTACGGTACTCCACCTCATAAGGCAAAAAAGGGGCATCCAGGCACCTCAGGGAACAGGGGCAGGGGGCGGTGGGCGTGCCTTGGATTTGCGCTCGGAAGGTGGAGGGGGTTTAGGTTTGGCCTTGGAAGGTGGGGGTGTGTGCTTGGACTGGGTGGAGCCAGATGGAATTGGCTCTGCACGGGGCTTCTTCCTCTCTGGGGAAGGGGCATGGGAATGTGACGGGCAGACAGGGGCTCTGTGTGAAGTGGAAGGAGTGGAAAGGGCAAGGAGGTGCGCACGTTTAGGGACAAGCCGGGGTGGGCCAGGGGGTTGGAAGAGGTCAGCACGGGAGAGGAAATGTTTTTTGGGAGCAATTGGGTTGGGCCTGGAGGAGGGCGTGGGAGTGGAGGCAGAGGGTGTGGATGTAAGTGGTGTAGGGGTGCATGTTGTGGGTGCAGGTGAGTGGACAGTATGCTGAGGTGTGGTGGACGTTTGATGGATGGATTTTTTGGTGCGTTTGTGTGTTTTTGGAGGGGGGGTGGACACAGTGGGAGAAGACAGGCTGCCAGTGTGAATGTATGTTGTGTGGGTGTCTGCAAGTCTGGTGAGTGTGCTGCATGTGTCAACTAAAGTAGTTGTGGTGAGTACAGGTGTGGTGTCTGGGGTGCATGTATGGATGTGCGCTATTGTGGTGAGTGCAGGAATAGGCTCAGCAACAGTGAATGAAGGTGCAGTGCCTGGGGGTGTGCATGTAGAGGGGACAAAGAGGGAGGCGGAAAAGGTGGGCACACTGGGAGAAGTGGATGTTGCTGTGTGTGCATGCTTGTGGTGGGAGGTGTTTAGAAGTGTGCTTCTTGTTTGTTGAGGTGTGTGACTGCGTGTCAGATTGTGTGCTTTGGACGGGTGAAGGGAGTGGGGTGCTGGAAGGGGTTGAGGAGGTTGGAGGGAGAAGGGAATGACCAGGGAAACTGGCTGCCGTCAAAGAGGAGTCCAGAGCCTGAAAAGATCTCTGTAGGCCAGACACGGCACCATGAATGCCATCCAGATAAGCATTGGTCTGCTGCATCTCTGATGCCAGCCCCTGGATGGCATTGACAATGGTTGTCTGCCTTACAGAGATGGTTCTTAGGAGGTCAATAGCCTCCTCCGTGAGGGCAGCAGGGCTGACTGGGGCAGGGGAGGAGGTGCCTGGGGTGAAGGAGACACCCACCCTTCTGGGTGAGCGGGCACGGGCAACTTGGTGGAGAGCAAATGGGAGGGCAGTGATGGCATAGGGGGGTTGCGGAAGATTATACAGTAGGGGTGGGCCCACTAGAGTCCGCCACCGCCAGGGAGCCCCCATTGGAGGAGGTATCTTAGTCACTACCTCCAGTGGTAGTTGCCTCCCCCGTGGTACTCCCCTCGCCCTCCAACCCACTGGTCCCCTTGGCGTCGATTGACTCTGCCTCCGAGGATCCGTGGGCCTCTGCATCCCCACTCGCCGGTGCCTCAGCTCCCTCGCCAGATGATGCTGATGTACACAAACAACACAAGAGAACAGGGATGGGGAGACAAAACAGGAGAGACACTTGTAAATAGCTGAAAGGAGTGAACATAGTGGTCATACTTACACCCACCCAGAAGACCCTCCAACAGGCAGCACCATCCACTATACCCATGGTCATGCCCCTGACTAGTGACCAGAACCCTGCTCTACACCCATTCCCTAAACAACCTAAGGACCCGACGTGTAGGAGACCTGACCCAAACACCCCTACTCCCTACGGGGGCCATCATGTTGATGGACATCAGTCAGAGTCCCTGCAACTAAGCTGCATAAACCTGAATGCACACACAGACATCCATCAAGGCTCAAAAATGTGGTATGTGTACTCACCACCTTGTGACTGCTGTGCAGCGTTCAAGCACCCATCCAGGTCTGGGTACGCCACTACCAGGATGCATAGCATGAAGGGGGTCAGTGCCTGACGGGCACCCCTTCCCTGTTGGGAGGACTTCCCCAGCTAGGCCTCATAGATATTTCGTGCCCAGCGCCGCAGGTCCTCCCACCTCCCTCTGCAGTGGGTGGTCCACCGGTTGTAGACCCCCAGGGTCCGCACCTCCTTGGCAATGGCATGCCAAAGTGCCCTCTTCTGGTGGGCGTGACCTAAAAGGGACCTTTTTCTATGTGATTCTGGATATCCCAGCTTGCGTTGGCTCCTGACACCAGTGAAGAATCCTGTGACAGATGCAGAGAGGAATTACAATGAGGCCCATGGATGTACTAGGAGGGTGATAGAGCGTACAATAGGTCTCCTGAAAGCTAGATTTCGTTGTCTACATATCTCTGGGGGTTGCCTGGCCTATGGGCCTGAAAAGGTGTGTAGAATAGTGGTGGCCTGCTGCATGCTGCACAACGTGGCAGTGAGAAATTCTATCCCCCTCTTGGAGGTGGAGGGTGCTGTATATCCAGACCAGCTTCCTCAGAGAGGGGACGAGAGTGATGGTGATGATGAGGAAGGGGAAGATGTAAATTCCATGACCCAACTTATACAACTATACTTCCAGTAACTATGTGGGACTAAGGGCTGAGATTGGTGTTTGTGAAACATACTGTCATTGTGGTTTGTCATCTGGGGGGGGTTGCATGTACTAATTGCAACTGTGCCCAGGTCTGCATAGGACAGAATACAATTTAGTGGTTCTTTTTCACAACATATTTAGGCACAACAACATGTAAGGCGAGTGTGTACTTTATGCTACGCAGTTACAAATAAAGTAGTCATCATCCAGTTGCATCCATACTTCACTTTGTTCACACATTATGACAGGAGACAGTGTTACAGGTGTGATATGTGTTTTATTTGGTGCAGGGATTGAATCGTGCAAATACAGTGATAGCAGTTGGTCATGGGTGGTTATCCTAAATGCCAACATGGTGGCAGCCTTGTTGTAAGTATTGGTAGGTCCATCAATGCTTACATGAGTTCTTATTTATTGTTAGCACTGTTTGGTGGTTGATTGTGTGGGATAGTTGGTGGACAGATTGTTGCAGAGTCACTTCTTTGAGGGGCCTTGTTTTTGGCAGGTGTTCCAGTCCCATATCTTGGCCTGAGGGTCCGTTTGGGTGCCAGTTGTTGACCTACAGGGGATGAAATGGTTGTTCCTTGTGTTGCCTCTTAGGGTAGTTTGTGGGAAGTTGCTGCTAATGCAGTCATTTTCCAGTCTGTCTCCTGTGCTGTAGTGGGGGCTTCCTGTACTGTGTGGGTCTCAGACTGGGTTTGTACAAGCTGCAGCAGCACACCTGCTATGCTGGCCATTGTGGCATTGTGCATTTTCCACTGCTCCATGGCCTCTTGGTGGGATTCCTGCTGCATCTTCTGACTCTGCTCCAGGGTGGATACTATATGGGCCAATCTGTCATGGGTATGCTGGTAGGACCCCAGGGCCTCAGAGATCACGTCCTGGGCTGCAGCATCCATCCTGTGGCCTCCCCCCTGGGCCACTGATGCCCTCCCACTGGGCCTAGCCTCATGTGCCTGTGACCCCTGCACAGGTCTGGCGGTGCCACTTGTACTGAGGCCATCGTCTTCCTGCCTGTTGGTAGGGGGTGTGTACTGTGGCCTCTGTACTTGTGTTCCACCAGTCTGTGTCCTGGATACACAGGTGTGTGGACGGTTGCCCTGGGCTGCTGTTCTTGCCTGGGTGTTAGGGGTGTCAGTGGTATCCTGGGTGGAGCTGCTGGATGGTGACAGTCCAGGTCTGTGTGAGGGGCCAGCCTGCTCATCAGTGTCCAGGGTTCCAACCCAAGTGTCCTGTGAGGTGCCTCTGTCTCCCTGGGGTGGGCACTGGCACTCCTTGTCCTGTCCGTCAGGGTGGCATGGGTGGTGGTGCCTGTTGGGGGAAATGGACATGTCTGTTACATGCGCATAGTCGGATGGGGTGCAGAGGCCTGGGCAGGGTTGTGCAGCTTACACACTTTGGGAACATGCATAATGCTTTAGTGGGGTTAACATTGCTTTTAACTTAGGGTGTGGATGTGCACTGTGGGTGTTCTAACCCAATGTGTTTCATTGCAAGGGTAGGTGGCTGTACACAGGGGGAGTGATGTGGGCCTGTTAGTGGGTTTGTGAGCATGCATGGGTGGTGGATTCAGTGCCTGTGGGCTGGGTGGGGTATTGGTCCTGGTGGGTGTTGGAGGGGTGGGGTGGTATATGCATTACAGGTGTGATGGATATAGGGTAATTGTAGACGACTTACCCGAGTCCATTCCTCCAGTGAGTCCAGTGAGTCCCTCAGGGTGCAGGATGGCCAGTACCTTTTCCTCCCAGTCAGTGTAGTCGGGTGGCGTTGGTGGAGGTCCTCCTTCAGTTTTCTGGACTGCAATGTGGTGCCTGGATGCCATGGCCCTGACCTTACAACGCAAGTCGTTCAATCTCTTGCGGATGTCGTCCATGGTGCGTGGATTGTGTCCCACTGCATTGACCCTGATGACAATGCGCTGCCATAGCTCCATCTTCCTGGCGATGGGTGTGTGCTACACCTGAGCCCCGAATAGTTGTCGCTCCACCTTCAGGATCTCGTCCACCATGGTCCTTAGCTCCCTTTCTGTGAAGCGTCGATGTTTGGGGGTGACATGGTGAGTGTGGTGAATGGTGTCGGGATGGAATCACGGTGAGGGTGCTCTTCTGTGGTTCGGTGTGAGTCTTGTGTATTGTGGCATTCGGTGTCTGCTTCTGGTGTCTTCGTTGGCCTACTTTCATTGTAAAGGATTGTGGAGTGTGTCTGTGAGTGTTTTTATGGTGTTGTGGATGTGTGTCAGGTGTGTGGGTTTCTAACTTATCCAATGTGTGCACTTTTTACTGTTGGGTCCACTTGCCGCCCGTGGCGGTCTGCACCGCCAATGGTTGTTCGGCTTCCACCGACCGCCAAGGTGATTTGTGCATCATTACTTGGAGGGCAGGATGTGGGTGTTCTCAGCCATGGCGGGGTGGGAGGTCCAGCATTTCCACTGACAGGTTCCTGGCAGAGACTGGTGGACTGGTGATTTTTTATGGAATCTGTTTTTTGGTTCATTATATGGCAGGTTTCTGTTCACCGCCAATGGCGGTCAGCGGTGTTTACCTGCGTGTTTATAATGACCGCCTAAGTCCGAACGTAGGAAGTTGACCGGGACCTCCCAGCCAGTGTATCCGAGGAGGGCTCCAAGGACGTCAAAGGATTTTCACCTCGAAAAAACGACTAAGATCGAAGGTAAAAATTTAGACCGTGGGCTCCCGCGACGCGTATCCGAGGAAGAGTTTCAGGAGGTCGGATTGGACTGGCAGGTTCGTCCTACTGAAGAAAATCTTCAGAAAAACGACTTAGTCCTAAGGTAAACTTTTGATGAGGCCTCCCATGGGCTGTAGCCGAGCCAGGCTCCATCGCGGTCGGCCTCAAACTTTGACTTTGCCCCGGTCGAGGTGCGACCAGATGACCAGATTGGCGCTTTTTTTTTCTATGCACTAGAAAGCAATAATTCTTTAAAAATTCATATCTCCGGTTCCCCTTATCCGATTTTATTCATTTTGGTGTCATTTTAAAGCTCCAAATATTTCCTATGTTTATAAATTGATTTTGGATTTTTAAACTGTTTGCTGTGTTTTATTTAATTACTGTTTTGTGATATTTGAATGCTTTACGCTTTGTCTCCTAAGTTAAGCCTTGTCGCTCGTTGCCAAGCTACCAAGGCTTGAGCTAGGTTTAATTTACTGAGACCTGACTGGACCTAAGTGAAGGTTAGTGGCCTATTGCTAAGTGTAGGTACTTACCTGCCCTTACCAATAACCCATTTCCCAACACCAAAGCAAAGCAAACGTACAATATATAATCATATTTTGTTAGTTTATGCCACTTTTGCATCAAAAAATGACACAAAGGTGGTGCTAACTTTTCATAAATCAGGACCTGGACCTGGAAACCCAAAATCTGTTTTCTTCTGTTTTTTGTGATTATATAAAAGTTTCATTTGGGCAGAGAAAAATATTGAATTTTGAAAGTATTTATTTAACCTTCTTTTATGCTAGATTAATTATCTACTGTAAAGCAAAATTCTTGCACCAATGTCACAGTACATTTTTTTTTTAATAGTAATTTAGAATGACTGACACACTTATTATGTCAGGCAATTAGCATCCCTTTGTTGTATGTCTCATTTGATTCTAACATTTTGCATGCAAGTTGTGAGAAATGGGGTCTCTAGTTGGCAGTGGTTTGCACCCTGTCCAAGTAGGGTCCCTCACTTTGGTCAGGGTGAGGGAGTCACACAGCTAAGATAACCCCTGCTTACCTCCCTTGGTAACTTGGCACAGGCTTATCTCAGATGAAATGTGTAACAATGTGTAACACAGTGGAAACACCCTGCCTCTGTGTTTTTACTGTGTTACTGTGTGTGTGTACAAGTACTTATATTAGGCGAGAAATGAGAAATCACATGACTTGAATTGGAGGGGGAGATTGCGAGGGTGGAAGAGGAATTGAAAGCAAATACATTAAATGAGGTAGGAAGGGAGGAAGCATTTGAACAACTACAAGATTTACAGTTAAGATATCGGTCCATGGTGGAGGAAAAGGTGGAAAACCAGTGGGAAGCTAGCAGAGCACGTAATATTGTACGTGGGGAAAGTTGTGGTAAGCTGTTGGCCTGGAAAACTACATTGGAGGTGCGTCAGAATAGTATCAAGAAGATCATGAGTGGTAGCATAGGCTCTGTGGTTGAAGATAGCTCCAGGATAACAGCCGCATTTAAATCTATTTTCCAGGATTTATATAAAGAAGATTTAGACACAGATTCAGGGGCAATAGAAGTGCGGCTTGGACAGAAGCATCTCCTGGGATTGTCAAGTGAGCAAGACCAATTATTGTGTCAGGAAATATCTGGCAGTAAGATCTTAGCTGCTATCAGGAAAGCAAAGAAAGGGAAAGCGACAGGTCCCGACGGGATTACTAGTGAGCTTTCTGCGGCACTAGAGGAGGCTAATATCCCAGTTTGGTGCACATGTTCAATGCTATATTGTTGGAGGGTTCTCCCATCCCGTACTCTTGGAATGACGCAGTAATCTCTTTAATTTTGAAGCCCGGTAAGAATCCCTTACAGTGTCAATCATATCGCCCAATATCGCTACTTAATTGCAATTATAAGGTTTTTACTAGTATTTTAGCAGGGCACTTGAACAAAGTTGCTGGCCATTTGGTACATCAAGATCAGCAGGGATTCTTGCTGGGTAGGAATATGAGAGATCTCGATCATACCTTAATTGGTGCCAGGGATCTGGCCACAACATTGGATATCCCACTGGCAATTGGAACGGTAGGTGCCGCTAAGGCATTTGATCGTGTGAATTGGAAATATCTCATGGCAGTATTAGCTCATTTTGGAATTGGTAAACCCTTAATTAATGTGCTGGTGGGGATTTATATTGCACCATCTGCGAGAAACTTGGTTAATGGCACTTTATCTCTGGAAGTGAAGATAGGAAGAGGGACTAGACAAGGCTGTCCCCTCTCTACAATCCTCTTCTACCTGTATATCGAACCTCTCGCAGAGAGTTTGAGGTTAAATGAACACATAAGGCCTTTTGTGGTAGGTGATTTTTTTAGGAAAATCGCTTTATATGCCAATGATTAGATGGTATACACCTCCGACATCACGTCTGCTATTCCGAACTTTATAGAGCAAGTGACGGTCTTCTCAAAACTGGCTGGGCACAGGATAATTTGAATTGTGTGTGACTTACCCTGACTAGAGTGAGGGTCCTTGCTTGGACAGGGGGTAACCGGACTGCCAACCAAAGACCCCATTTCTAACACAGCCCAACTGTCATCCTGACCCAGACGTGTACTCCACAGACAGGCAGATGCACAGAATGGTTAAACAAGAAAATGCCCACTTTCTAAAAGTGGAATTTTCAAACTTACAGTTCAAAAACCAACTTCATCAAAGGTTGTATTTTTAAATTGTGAGTTCAGAGACCCCAAACTTCACATCTCTGTCTCCCAATGGGAAATCACACTTAAAATATATTTCACAACAAACCCCATTTTACTCTATGGAAAAGATAGTCCTTACAAAAGTGAAAAACAAATTTAGCAGTATTTTACAATCAGGACTGTATAAACCACACCATTACATGTTTTACCTTTTAAATACACTGCACCCTGCGCATGGGGCTGCCTTGTGCCTACCTTAGGGGTGAATTACTTGTATAAAAAAAGAAGGTTTGGGTCTGGCAAGTGGGTGCACTTGCCAGGTCAAAATGGCAGTTCATAACTACACACACAGACACTGCAGTGGCAGGTTTGAGACATGTTTACAGGGCTACTCGTGGGTGGCACACTCAGTGCTGCAGACCTACAAGTAGCATTTGATTAACAGGCCCTGGGCACACCTGGTGCACTATACTAGGGACTTACTAGTAAATCAAATATGTCAGTCATTGAGAAACCAATCACCTGTACAACTTAGACAGAGAGCACATCCCCTTTAGCACTGGTTAGTAGTGGTAAAGTGCTCAGAGCCCTAAAGCCAACAAAAACAGGTCAGAAAAAATAGGAGGAAAAGAGCAAAAAGGTTGGGGATAACCCTGCAAAAAGGGACAGGTCCAACCCAAATTTATACATTTTATCAGCATGTTCAATGTATTCTCTCCAAGTATGTCGCTCAAAATATAAGGCAGTCAGATTATATTAGCACAAATTACTAATCTCAAAATATAGCCAACTAAAATGCATTTCCACAACACACTCTCCTAACCATTCATGGACAGTCTCATTTACTTATCACAAGTCTGTACAATTCCTTATACACCTGGGCAGCATGAATTCACACATTGAAAACATATTCAGGTATAGACTTCCCTCTATTGATGCCTATATTAGAAATTGCCTTATCCATTATAGATGTTTTACTCTGGTTACATCACATTTACAGTACACATCAAAGTACAGCAATATACTAATGCTCCATCCCCTGGGTCTCTTCTGAAGCATTCAAAGATGCCCGGGGGCTTCCACTTGAATCCTGCTGTTCTAACATTGCTTCTTTTTTAAATAACCTTTAATACTCAATATCACGATTATACTTACTCAAAGAAACATGTTAAGCTCAATAAAACCAAACACGCAGCTCAAAGCTGATGACCTGGGAGTTAAATATTTCAGTTGTATAAACGATCAGGGGAATGTGAAGAGAAGTAAAAATCTAGGCGCCTTTTTCATGGCTGTAAGACTAGCTACAAAATTGACTATATATATGATTGCCTTTAGTTTTTGTGGCAGGCAGTATTTCATTCCATACCTTGTCATGTATACTTTTTTCTCTTACTTTGGGAGGCTTTCCTGTCAGTTTTATTCTTGTACTTACATTTAATGCTTTCTGTGTCTTTTTTATATAATATTATTTTTTTAGTTTTACCTCAAACAAACATGGAATATCGCTATTGCTCCGTGGCGTATAGATGGGGGAATTCCCCAGTGACAGACGAGGAACTGCATGTTAGCCAGAAATGACAGCAGAGAGGCCCATATATTTTTGGACCTGTTGGCTGAGTGAAGCGTGGAGGGGTTCGTTTTCATTTTCTAATTGCAATATGTTAGCTCCACCAGCCAGGCCCTAATATTAAGAGATCAGTCTCGGCCATCAGAAAAACCGCCACAGTGAGCAGCCTGACAAGACAGGGAAGTCCTTTTGTCTGGCCCAATAGAGCCAGCATGATGGATGGCTGAACCTCAGCTTCAAGCATGGTGGAGACATGGACAAATATTTATCGCCCACCACCAAGCATGTCCATGCTAAGTGGAAATAGAACCTGCCCATACAAGATCATAGATGCTTAAAGAAATTGTGATTTAGAGGGATTTGGATAGTAGAAAATAGGTAAACAAATTGGGGAGAGTAATCATTTTCAATAGGGCTAATCTGCCAGCTAGAGGCAGCAGCAGTAATATCCAGTCTTTCACCTGCTCTTCAGTTTTTGTCATTGTTGTACCAGGGTTCTCTAATATGACTGTTTTTATCTTGGCTAGCCCAGATCCCCAGTTTGTTAAAAGAGGACTTGCTCTGGGAAAGGAGGAACATGAGTGTAGAAGGTAAGAGGAAATATCAGGGACTTATTTCACTTCATTGAAGGCACTCAAATGAAGTAAACTCCCTAATGACTGGGCTGAGTTTTTTGAGGGATTGCAATGATGTAGTATAGTGTCATTCACGTAAAGGGAAATTACAAGGTTACGGGATGAGAAGTTAAGTCCATATGTCTCAATCTAATCATGCAAAATAGAGGCGTAAGTGCCATGGCGAATAGTATCGGGCAGAGTGGGCAACCCTGTTGAGTACTTGGGGTATGCAAAATGTGTGTAATTTGCATTCACATAATTACATGAAATGTCATCAAAATTACTCAGATTTGGTTGGCAGTCCGCATGGCTGGCCACTAACGTACTCATGTGACTAATCAGCCCTCTTCTGAGCTCCCCAATGTTCAGCATCCAAGGAAAGTACAGCACTCTCTAACACAGATGCCAAGCGTGGAAAGAGTGGAATGGCTGCAGGGATGAGGGCCCTCCCCTGCCCAAGATTGTCAGAGGAACTAAGGGCCAGATTTAAGAGAAAATGACGCTGCTCGTCACTGCACCAAATTTGGCAGCGTCACGCACCATCATTTTCACAACACAGGGATGCGCCGTATTTAATAGGATACAGCACACCCCTGGGTTTTCCCCCCTGCGCTGGTGCTGAATTTGCTGCTGTGCGCCAACGCATCAACCCTTGCACCATTGTGCAAGGATGGCTGCACTGAGGGGGAGATTGTTTTTGTGAAGGAAATGATACCTTCCTGCACAAAAACAATCATAAAAGGCGATTTGCTCTTTCTATGCATGCTGCAGAATGCAACACATATAAAAAGAGAACAAAACAAGGAGAATTGAAAGCATTTCTCCATGTTGTGCCCTCCTGATGCAACCTCTGGAGTGGCGTTAGATTTTGGCGCTGCCTCAGGTTTACAAAAAACCATAAATCTGGGTCAGCATCAAAATGCAACAGGTGTTGCTGTGGCACCCCTACAGCAGCACCCATTTGCACGCCCCTTCCACACAAAGTGCTGCATGTGAAGGGTGCCATATTTACAAGGTGCCATTAAGCCACAAAAAGTGGCTTAACGTCACCTTGTAAGTACGGTGCAGTGCATAACGCCACCAGAAGGTCACTAAAAGTGACGCTCCGTTGGCACTAGGGGCTCTTAAATATGCCCCTCAGCATCCCCTAAGTGAGTTTGTGGAAGAAGGAAGGGCAACACCCTTCGCGACTGTAGCAAGAAGCAGCACACTTCAAAGTGAAGGAAGCTCTCCCTCCCCTGCTTGTCCCTATAAGGTGAATTTATCCCTCTCTTCTTCGGTGATAGGATTGTAAGAGAAGCTGCAATATTACTAAAGAGCCTCATGAGATGAGGTATTTGACCTCAAAGGCAGCAGCAGCAGGCGCAAGCACAGTTGGGGGTGTCATGCAGGGTGTGCATCCCACCCAGAAACTCAAACGCATTGCAGCATAAGGCTGATTAGTAGCAACAGCTAGGAAAAGAATTGTTGCATCAGAAACCAAAGAGATGACCTAGGTATCTGGCAGGGAGAGCCCACAAGCACAAATAAGTGAAGCAGGGAGTGCCCATCCTCCGCTGTTAATGGTGGTAAGCATTGTGCTGGATAGAACTCCAGGGAAAGAGGTAAAGGAGTGAAGGCATGGGGGCTTGAATCAGAATATTTCAATGACTGAGCCCAGTGATAAGACTGTAGCTTCTGCATCCAAAATAAAAGACTATCCAGGTTTTTGTAAGTCTATGAGGGACCGCTCGAATTAGGAAGTGGGGATAAAGTTGTTAAAAGACAAGGCCAAAAGTCAGGAATCTAGCACTGGCTCGCAATGGAGGGAGACGGGGATCAGGGGAGACAGTTGCTTGCTTGCTGTTAGAAAACACTCCATCATTTCTGGTGGTGAATAATTTAGAACGTAACTCTGAGGCTCAAAGGGATGAGAACCAAGAAATTCCCTCAACAGTCCTAGATCAAGTAGCAAAGCCAGGACAGGGTTTTTATTGGCCCAGCCAAAAATTTGTAAGGCTCTATTGGAGACTATTTTAGTGGAGATTCGAGACTTAAAGCAGCAGGAAGCCTATGAGATTGAAATACTCAACCAAAGGTTGTCTCTGATAGAGCAGAATCTCTTGCAAATGCCCAAGAAATTGTTGGAAGCAGAGGAGAGAATTTCAGAACTAGAGGATATGTTAAGCTTAATAGATAAAGAAGTTGCAACAAGACAAAAGAAGCTATAACTTATGGAGAGTAAACTGGATGAAATTGAGAATCTGTCAAGACAAGCCAATTTAAGATTTACAGGCATACCTGAGGGCAACCCCTATAATGTAATCCAGCTAGTAGACTCATCGATAAAGGAACATATTTTACCAGATGGTCCCCCAGATTTAACAATGATGAGAACTCACAGGGTTCCGGGACATCATCCTACACATTTGCAGTACTCTTGGACAATTTTACTGAACTTTTCTGATTTTAGGCTGAAAGAAAAGATACTGTCGGTGGCCATCCAGAAAAAAATAAATTCCCGTATCAGGAAATAATCTGATGCAAGTTTTTTCTGACTTATCTATTGCAACAGCCCAAAGGCAGAAGTCTTTTCAGGGGTTGATCTGGTAGTTCCAAGCTAAAGGAGCACAAGCCTCTTTGGTACAACAATCCAAGCTCAAAATTATTTTTGAAGGTCAATTCTATATCTTCATGACAGTAGAGGAGGCACACACTAAGAACTGGTTAGTGTTTGGACCTTAGGCAGCAAGGTGATTTCTATGTGACGGAGTGAGCCTCCAGTATTAGCCTGATAGAAGGTAAGATAGGAGCTAGTATTGACACAGGGCTTTTACTTCTTTTAAACAGAGTCTCAAGGGATTTAGAGGTTTGACGAGAGGCCCTCAACTAAGGGTATGAAGGGTATATCGTGGTAATGGGTTCAGGGAGTGAGGAGTTGTGGAGGGTGTGGGGGGACATGCTAGCAGTGAAAATGAGCAAGAGATGGGATAGAGTTTCGAGGGAGTTGCTCTAGGTGCATTTTTGTGTCTATTTAGTGCAAGCAGCAAGCAAGCAGTTAGCCTAAGGTGGGTAGGAGCTTGGGCACAAAAGGCAATATATATCCAGAGGTAAAGCCTTGAATTTGTGAGGAGGCTCAGGGGCCATCGGTAAGCACTAACACTTGTTTAAATATTGGACCAACCCATAAAAATTATTGTGTGTAATGCTAATGGGCTGCTCAATATGTAGACGGCAGGAGCCCTATTGAAATATATCACTTCATTTAATCTTGATGTGATCTATTTACAGGAGACACACTTTAAAAGCAATACGCCTTGGTGTATATTCTCCTGAATTATTTAATTTTTGTGTATGCCTCTGCAGGGGTGGTGAAGTTGAGGGGGCTATTTTGCTTTGAGCTGAGATCCCTGGGAGCTAAAATCATTAGTTAGGTACCATGGGGGGAGGTGGATCTGGGTTACAGTAAGTATATCAAGGGATGACACTGATGCCCTACAACAAATTTATGATCTGGCTTTAGAGGTATGGGGCGCTCTGGCACGAAGTGGGGATTTTAATTTCATTCAGAGTTTGAGTCTGGATACTTCGAATAATGATAGAAGGAAAGCAAAGCCTAGAACTGCTGAATTGATGATCTTAATTAAGCAGGCTCTTGCACTGGAAGATCTGTGGCGGGCAGCCCATCTTGGATTTTTTCAATAAACCCACTACTTTTCATGATTTCAGACAGCCTCTTGGTTAGATTTTTTGGTTGTTCCAGCATTGCTGAGAAAGGGCATTATTGAGATAAGAGCAAATCCCTTCTCAGGTCATCCGATAGTTCCTTTAATTTTAGCTTGAGACACTAAACCAAGGGTACAGCCACAGTGGCAATTTGACAGGGCATTGTTCTCAGACCAGGCATGGGTGGAGGATACTAAGCAATTTATTCATAAAGTTTTCATAATCAATGTTAATTTGGCGCCACTCTTCTCAGTGTGGGAGGCTTTCAAAGCTACCTTTAGGGGGAAGGTCATTGTGTATAAGGCAAAACAGAGGCGGGCTAGAATGGCCACAATCCAGGTGCTCCAGCAAGCCTTAAAAGATGCTCTGAGTCACTTATGTGGGTTAACAGGGTGCTCTTTCTCTACAGCAATTTTTCAGGTATTTCAGGATCGGGTGTGTAAGGCAAAGCAAGAATTAAGGGATTTCTTTCTTTTGTAGGAAATAGCAGGAGGAAGGGTGTATCAGCAGAAGTTCTATGAACAGAGTCAGCAGGTGTGGAAGTTCCTGGTGTGGACGACTAGGACCCAAAGAAATAAACAACTGGTTAATAAAATTAGAGATTACAGTACTGGGATTCCAGAGATTGATTCTCATAAAAGTGAAGAGGTTTTTCTCAAACATTCGAAATATATTTATGAGGAAGCAAGTGAAGGTTTCTGAAGCTGAGCTGGAAAAGTACTTTGAGGGGCAGCAGCTTCCACAAATCCCAGGTACCCAGAAAGATAGACTAATTGGGAGAATAGAGCATCGATATATTGCTGCAGCCCTTAATAGCATGGCGAGCACTAGGCATGTGGAGGGGATGGCATTCCCATTGAAGTGTATAAAACCTTCTTAGAGGAACTTTTGCCATTTCTCCTAATTCTTTTACACTGTATTCAAATGGGAGAAGCTATTCCAAAATGTTTTAGAGTCAGTCATGACCAGCTTTCTAAAACAGGGTAAGGATCCAACAAATCCCACCTCCTATCATCCTATAGCTTATTGAACACAGCTTATAAACTATGATTATTTAGGCAGATAGGCTTGCATTATGTGCACAGTCAGTAAATCATCCTGAACAGATTGGCATTTTGGCAGGAACGGTGATGGCTATGAATACTCATCAGTTGATGCAAGCTTTCAATTATTTCTCTGTTAACAAGGAAAAAACAGTCATACTTATGATGGACGCAGAAAAAGGCCTTGACCTTGTTAATCGGGTGGCACTTTTTCATACTTTGAGGAGGTTTGACATCCCACCATCAGTTATGGAGATGATTCGGATGCTTTATCAGGGAGCTGAAGCCAAAATGATTATTAATGCCCATGAGCTGGTTATTATCAAGTGGGACACCCGTCAAGGCTGCCCGCATACGCCACTACTTTTTATTTCCTTTTTAGAGCCCCTGGCCTCTAGGATCTGTTGTAATCAAACAGATTCACCACTAATGGAGGGGATGGCTAAACTCAAGCTATTTGCAGACAATTTGATTCTATATTTAAAAGCTGAGAATCAGAATATTATGAATGCCATGAACGCAATCGACTGCTTCACACAAATAGGAGGCTATAAGATCAATCAGGCCAAGACCGAACTCTTTTATTTAATATGCCTCACTCTGAACTTCATCTGAAGGTTCCACAGCGTCCTGCAAGACACCTGGGCATTTATGTGACAGATGATTTTTCACAGCTACCTTAAGTTATGGAGCAACTCTTGCCAAAACTGAAGAACTCTTGGAAAAGGGAGCCCTGTTGCCCCTTTCCCACTTGAAACAGTGGCACTAAATAAAATGTATTTTCTCCGTTTCTATTCCTCTTTTCAAACGTACCACTAAAAATCACGTCTGTGTATTTTAAAGAGGTAGATTCTATAATCGGAAGCTTTGTTTGAGAGAAAAAACAGTCAGAATGTTTATGTCAAGCGAGTAGGAGCCCTTCGGAGATGTAATATGACGTGGTAGGGGTTGTTATGTTTGGGACTCCTTAAGTCGGCTCGGCCGGCAGGGGTGTTTTTGTTCACATTACACGTGTTTCCTGTAACTGTTGTGTCCCCCTATTACACGGGGGGACGAGTGGTTTAGCCCAGACGCAAGGGACGTAAAATAAAGTGGCTGGTCTGGCAAGGGGCCAACAGTCAGAAGCTGAGTACCAGAAACGGCGAGTCGTGTGATTTTGTTATCGCCGAAGCGCGAATGCAATTTGCGCTACGCAGCCAAACAGTAATGCCCTTCATTGACCCCACATAACAAATTGGCGACGAGAGAGGAAAATACCCAGGTGGGGCAAAGAACAGCGTCGGCGGCCCCGGCACAACGGAGACGCACACGGAGACGGAATCGCCCAGAGCGCGCACATGAAGAAGTCGCGTTCGGGCAGAAAAACAGTGACGCTCCTGAAAAGGAACACAGCACAATACGGGCGACGCGCGTCCCGAAGGACCATTTCACCCCGGGAAACTGGTCACGCACAGTTAGGAGGTGAGAAAGAAAGGAGTTTTTGTGTCCTGGGAGAGCGAGGCCCGGACAATCTCCACACGAGTAATTGGGCCCACACATAGCAATATACAGAAAGGGAATATGGACACATAAAGAAGAAAAAAAAAAAGAAAAAAAAAGTCAAATGAACATTATAAGAAGGACTTATTAATAAAACAGACACAGCTAAAAAAAAAAAAAAAAAAAAAAGAGAATGGCAACGTTTCAGATCATAGAGCCTTTTGTCATGGAAGGGCCCCCATCAGCACAAGCCGCAAAATGGAAGTCCTGGGTGGAACGTTTAGAGAACTATTTTGCAGCGGTCGCACTTGACCCGGACAGACAAAGACCGATGCTTCTTCATATGGGGGGAGTAATGCTGCACAGAATCAGCAAATCAGTGGCCGAGGAAGGACCCCCATTCACGTACCGAACCCTCAAAAGGGCAATCACAGCATATTTTGAACCCATGGCAAATCCTGACTATGAACGTTTCCTCCTGCGACAAGCCAGACAGCGCTCAGACAAATCGGTAGACACATATTATGCAAGATTGAAGGAACTAGCAAGCACGTGTACGTTACCTAACCCGGATGATGAAATAAGAGCGCAATTCATCCAGGGATGCCATTCGACCAAACTAAGAGAACATATCCTTCAAATCCCAGGCATGACAATGGCTGACATGCTGACGATGGGCAGGTCAAAGGAATTGTCCAGAGTAAGAGCAGCACACATGGAATCGGCGCTCGCACAGACCATCAAGACAGAGCCGATAAATGTCATCGCCTCAAACAGCGAAATAAAAAGAAAGGACAAGACAAGACCGGCCGGGGCACACCGATCATGTTACATGTGTGGAGGAACATTTCCACATCAAGGCAAATGCCCCGCATGGGGAAAACAGTGCACCAACTGCCAAAAATTAAATCATTTTGCAAAAGTCTGCTGGTCAAACACAAGAGGAAAAGGTGAAAGACGAAAAACAAGTCAAGGAGCAAAAGCAGTACAACCACCAGATCTAATCCCAGACATGGATGATGATGATGAGCCAGAAGGAACGGTGTACATAATCCATGCGACGGAACCAGGCTGCCAAAGCCGAAAGAAAATTCCAAAATGTAAAGTCAAAGTGGCGGGACACCAAGTGACAGCCCTAATTGACACGGGGGCTTCAATTAACATATTAGCTCAATCTGTGTATGACCAAATGCCGCATCATCCTCCGCTACGGTGCACAAAGGTACAAGTATTCGCCTTCGGGTCAATAAGATCCCTCCCAATGGCAGGAGTGTTTGTGACAGATATCAATCATGATGAGGTAACTATATAAACCAAGGTATACGTCACCAAGATAGGAACGGGGATGCTGCTCAGCTGCCGCACGGCAGAAGAACTGAAACTGGTGGCGTTTGCGTTCAGCATACATGTGGGTGAGCTAGACTATCTGCAGGAAGAGTATGCTGATCTATTCCGAGGCATTGGATGCCTGAAGGATCGTCAAATAAAACTGCATATTGATAAGTCCATAGAACCAGTCGCGTTAAAGCACAGACGCATAGCATTTCATCTCCGCCCACAGGTGGAGGCAGAACTACGGAAGCTGGAAGAAGCAGATATTATCGAAAAGGTAGAAGGACCCACCCCATGGGTGTCACCCATTGTAGTCACGAGGAAACCCAAACAACCAGGGGAGGTTCGAATATGTGTAGATATGCGCCTCCCAAACGTGGCTATTCGGAGGGAACGTCATCTCACTCCCACCGTCGATGATATAGTGACGGAGGTCAGTGGATCCAAATGGTTTTCAAAGATGGATCTGAGAGCTGGATATCACCAGATCGTGCTGGCTCCGGAATCCAGAGCAATCACCACTTTCTCCACCCATGTGGGATTAAGAAGATACCGATGCCTGAGTTTCGGGATTGCCAGTGCGGCTGAAGTGTTCCAGGATACCATAAGAGGCGTTTTTGCTGGCCTGGAGGGAGTCATCAATGTGAGTGATGATATTTTGGTACATGCGCCAACTGTTGAGGCACACCTACAGAGACTACGAGCAGTCTTCCACCGACTGCAAACAAACGGACTGACTTTACATCGGGAGAAGTGTGAATTCCTGAGAAGGGACATTGCGTTCTTCGGATATCACTTCTCTGAAAGAGGCGTTAGACCTGACCCAGAAAAAGTGGCGGACATAAAGTCGGCTCCCCCTCCTACCTCAGTCACAGGAGTTCGAAGTTTCCTGGGGATGGTAACATACTGCGGGAGGTTCATCCCCAATCTGACCTCCCTCACTGCCCCACTACGGGAGCTAACAAAGGCTCACACTCCCTGGGAGTGGAATGCAACGCATGAAAGGTCGTTTCAAGACACCAAGCAGGCCCTATCTGCAGAGAAAACTTTAGTATTCTTTGACCCAGCAAGAGAAACAGAGCTATCAGTGGATGCCAGCCCAATAGGTCTCGGAGCAGTATTGTCTCAAAAAGAAAACGATGGCGAGTGGGCACCAGTGGCGTACGCCAGCCGAGCTCTGACGGCAACGGAACAAAGATACTCGCACATAGAAAAAGAGGCTTTAGCAGTGAGTTGGGCCTGTCGCCACTATCATCTGTATATCTATGGTCACCCTTTTGTAGTATACACTGATCACAAGCCACTGATACCATTGTTCAATAAAACAGCATCCCAACCTCCCCCGAGGATTGAAAGATGGATTCTTCAGCTACAGGGGTACCAATTCTCGGTGGTATACCGTCCAGGTGCCCAGAATCCAGCCGACTATTTGTCCCGTCATGCCAGGCCATTCACCAAGATTGAAGAAGAGGAAACTGAAAATACGGAGGAGTACGTGAGGTGGATAGTGGAGAGATCCCGGCCACTGCCAATGTCCCTAAAGGAAATACAGGACGCTACAAGAGAGGATGAGGTGTTGCAGTTGGCAATATCATGCGTCAGTGACGGAAGATGGCACCTGCTGAAGCACAACCTGGCTTTGAGGACTGAGGAAGCCAACAACAATCTGCAAGCTTTATTCCGAGTCCGGCATGAGTTGGCGGTGTCATCGGAAAACTGCCTGTTGCGAGGAAGTCGACTTGTCATTCCGGACAGTATGAGGCAAAGGACAGTGGATTTGGCCCATGCCGCCCACCAGGGCATGGTGAAAACCAAAGCCAGGCTACGAAGCAAAGTGTGGTTTCCAGACCTTGACGCCCGAGTGGAGAAAACCATAAAAAGGTGTCACGTGTGTCAATTGGTGGGGCCGACAGATCCCCCACCCCCCATCATCACCGAAACCATCCTGTCAATACCATGGCAGAGAGCAAGTGCAGATTTGGGGAGTTTACCGGATGGGAGACACATGTTAGTAGTGATTGATGATTTCTCAAAGTATCCGGAGGTGGAGATCTTGGAATCCACGGTCACTGAGAGAGTGATACCATGTATAGAAAAGATAATGGCCACGCATGGGATCATACAAGAATTAAGAACTGACAATGGTCCCCCATTTTCCAGCCATGACTTTGCAGCATACTTAGAATCACATGCCATCCAACACAGAAAAATTACGCCACGATGGCCTCAAGCCAATGGCGAGGTTGAAAGATTCATGAGGACACTAAACAAAGTACTAAGGATCGCGGTAGTGAGAGAGAAGAATCTGGACTGTGCAATTTTTGAATTTTTGAGGGAATATCGCCTGACACCACATAGCACAACAGGGGTATCCTCGAGTCACATTTGCATACAAAGGGCAGTGCGAGACACCATTCCCCAAGTGGGAACCCCGGCAGAGACGCCGGGACAGGTGCTAACCAGACAAAAACAAGTGGAAACTAGGCTACGACAAAGACGTATCTACAATGAACGAATGTCACGGAAAAGGAGAACTCGCACCAGAAATCTGACCATAGGAGATGTGGTACTGGTGAAGAATCGACACCCAGGGGGAAAGTTCAAAACACCATTTGAATCCGGTTTGTGGACAGTCACTCGATTAAAAGGAACACTAGTGACTGCCACTAGAGGGAGTGAGAGTGTGACGAGAAACATCTCTTGTTTCAAAATATATCACGGAGATCAAGTGGAGTGTAAAGGGAGCGAAAATGACAGCGGCCAGTACAGAGAAGACGAAGAAGACAGAGAAGATGAAGAATTCAGGAGAAACTATCCCTCTGCCGAGGGGTGTTTGATGAGGAGTCCCTCGCAAACCCGGGAGGGACGTGAAGAAGACAAAATCACAGCACTGGAACCCCATGCACCTGTTGAAGAGGGCCGGATAACAGAGGTGCCGTCTGAAAACAGCAGAAATGAGGTAGTCCGACAAAGAGGTATGGGCAGGTATGATTTGCGGCCCCGCATGTCACCCCCAGAGAGACTGAAGGACTATATATGTGAGTAGTCGGACATTTGATAGTGTTAACCAACAGTTGATGTCCTGTGACCGTAAGTGGGGGGGGGCATGGGCGAAAATGTTTTGGGGCATGGGGCCCTTTGGTTGCCAGGTGGCTCGAGAAGATGGCATTTGAACATCATGGAAGAGATTTGTGTCCGATTTTTCACTGTTAGTTTAATTTATTTTATAGTTGAGGAGGAATGTTATGTTTGGGACTCCTTAAGTCGGCTCGGCCGGCAGGGGTGTTTTTGTTCACATTACACGTGTTTCCTGTAACTGTTGTGTCCCCCTATTACACGGGGGGACGAGTGGTTTAGCCCAGACGCAAGGGACGTAAAATAAAGGGGCTGGTCTGGCAAGGGGCCAACAGTCGGAAGCTGAGTACCAGAAACGGCGAGTCGTGTGATTTTGTTATCGCCGAAGCGCGAATGCAATTTGCGCTACGCAGCCAAACAGTAATGCCCTTCATTGACCCCACATAACAGGGGTTCGGCTAGATTAAGATTTGGCTGAAGGAAAAAATCTATGGAGGACCTAGAAGTCTTTTTCGGGAGAATGTAAGGGATTGATAAGGGATTGATGCTAGCTATACTGTTTGTACCTATAAACATATTTATGAAACCCTGAACACTTTGCTGCTGGATAGATGGGTTATTTCAAGACAGAATAGAACTGTCTAAATGTTTAGAAGCAATACATTTGATAGAATATGGAGTCATTATTTTGTTTGCATATTGCTTGATAAATATGCTAATTCGGACTACAAAATAATGGTTTAAATGTTGCATTACAATGGATCTGATATGATACGGAGTGTTGATTTTGTTCCCCCCATCTTGCTCAAGGAAAAATACTTTAAAAAAAAATACTCATGTTTATGCAAAATGCAAATCCAGTGTTTTGCTCTGTATTCCATCAATCTGTGGATGCAAAGACCCATTTAAACAAAGAACAGCAAACAACAGCCTTTTATGTTTTATTTGTGTGCTTTTTTACATCAAAGGCGCATTTTGCAGCAAATGTTTACAGCAAATGGTGCACAGTTACGCAAAGTGTCATAATGGCATAATTTCTTATTGCAAACAAACAAAATACAAAATTACAAAAATTAGGCAAAGTATGCTGCTTAATATACATTTTGACCAGCCCTAATGAGTACCACCTTTAATGGAAATGGGAGTTAAGAGGAGGACATTAAGGTGGACTCGTGTTGTAGGCTCAAAATACAAAAGTATATCCAACTCTTAAAGCACAATGGAATTCCCATTCTGGTCAGCACAGGAAATAGGAAGTCTCATTCCAATGAGAAACACTGCCACGGCATCAAGGTGCGGCTCTAATTGGTGCATGTAGGAGGCTGGACTGGCTTGTAGTGAGTACCAAGGGGTACTTGCACCTTGCACCAGGCCCAGTTATCCCTTATTAGTGTATAGGGTGTCTAGCAGCTTAGGCTGATAGATAATGGTAGCTTAGCAGAGCAGCTTAGGCTGAACTAGGAGACGTGTGAAGCTACTACAGTACCACTTAGTGTCATATGCACAATATCATAAGAAAACACAATACACAGTTATACTAAAAATAAAGGTACTTTATTTTTATGACAATATGCCAAAGTATCTTAGAGTGTACCCTCAGTGAGAGGATAGGAAATATACACAAGATATATATACACAATAGCAAAAATATGCAGTATAGTCTTAGAAAACAGTGCAAACAATGTATAGTTACAATAGGATGCAATGGGGAAACATAGGGATAGGGGCAACACAAACCATATACTCCAAAAGTGGAATGCGAACCACGAATGGACCCCAAACCTATGTGACCTTGTAGAGGGTCGCTGGGACTATTAGAAAATAGTGAGAGTTAGAAAAATAACCCTCCCCAAGACCCTGAAAAGTGAGTGCAAAGTGCACTAAAGTTCCCCTAAGGACAAAGTAGTCGTGTTAGAGGAATAATGCAGGAAAGACACAAACCAGCAATGCAACAACTGTGGATTTCCAATCTAGGGTACCTGTGGAACAAGGGGACCAAGTCCAAAAGTCACAAGCAAGTCGGAGATGGGCAGATGCCCAGGAAATGCCAGCTGCGGGTGCAAAGAAGCTTCGACTGGACAGAAGAAGCTGAGGTTTCTGCAGGAACGAAAAGGGCTAGAGACTTCCCCTTTGGTGGACGGATCCCTCTCGCCTTGGAGAGTCGTGCAGAAGTGTTTTCCCGCCGGAAGGACGCCAACAAGCCTTGCTACACGCAAATCGTGCGTTTGGCGTTTTTGGACGCTGCTGGGGCCCAGGAGGGACCAGGAGGTCGCAAATTGGACCTGCAGAGAGAGGGGACGTCGAGCAAGACAAAGAGCCCTCACTGAAGCAGGTAGCACCCGGAGAAGTGCCAGAAACAGGCACTACGAGGATGCATGAAACGGTGCTCGCCGAAGTTGCACAAAGGAGTCCCACGTCGCCGGAGACCAACTTAGAAAGTCGTGCAATGCAGGTTAGAGTGCCGTGGACCCAGGCTTGGCTGTGCACGAAGGATTTCCGCCGGAAGTGCACAGGGCCCGGAGCAGCTGCAAAGTCGCGGTTCCCAGCAATGCAGCCCAGCGAGGTGAGGCAAGGACTTACCTCCACCAAACTTGGGCTGAAGAGTCACTGGACTGTGGGGGTCACTTGGACAGTGTCGCTGGATTCGAGGGACCTCGCTCGTCGTGCTGAGAGGAGACCCAAGGGACTGGTAATGCAGCTTTTTGGTGCCTGCGGTTGCAGGGGGAAGATTCCGTCGACCCACGGGAGATTTCTTCGGAGCTTCTGGTACAGAGAGGAGGCAGGCTACCCCCACAGCATGCACAAGCAGGAGAACAGTCGAGAAGGCGGCAGGATCAGCGTTACAGAGTTGCAGTAGTCGTCTTTGCTACTATGTTGCAGGTTTGCAGGCTTCCAGCGCGGTCAGCGGTCGTTTCCTTATCAGAAGGTGAAGAGAGAGATGCAGAGGAACTCGGCTGAGCTCATGCATTCGTTATCTAAAGTTTCCCCAGAGACAGAGACCCTAAATAGCCAGAAAAGAGGGTTTGGCTACCTAGGAGAGAGGAAAGGCTACTAACACCTGAAGGAGCCTATCAGCAGGAGTCTCTGACGTCACCTGGTGGCACTGGCCACTCAGAGCAGTCCAGTGTGCCAGCAGCACCTCTGTTTCCAAGATGGCAGAGGTCTGGAGCACACTGGAGGAGCTCTGGACACCTCCCAGGGGAGGTGCAGGACAGGGGAGTGGTCACTCCCCTTTCCTTTGTCCAGTTTCGCGCCAGAGCAGGGGCTAAGGGGTCCCTGAACCGGTGTAGACAGGCTTATGCAGAATTGGGCATATCTGTGCCCAACAAAGCATTTCCAGAGGCTGGGGGAGGCTACTCCTCCCCTGCCTTCACACCATTTTCCAAAGGGAGAGGGTGTCACACCCTCTCTCAGAGGAAGTTCTTTGTTCTGCCATCCTGGGCCAGGCCTGGCTGGACCCCAGGAGGGCAGCTGCCTGTCTGAGGGGTTGGCAGCAGCAGCAGCTGCAGTGAAACCCCAGGAAGGGCAGTCTGGCAGTACCAGGGTCTGTGCTACAGACCACTGGGATCATGGAATTGTACCAACAATGCCAGGATGGCATAGAGGGGGCAATTCCATGATCATAGACATGTTACATGGCCATATTCGGAGTTACCATGGTGAAGCTACATATAGGTAGTGACCTATATGTAGTGCACGCGTGTAATGGTGTCCCCGCACTCACAAAGTTCAGGGAATTGGCTCTGAACAATGTGGGGGCACCTTGGCTAGTGCCAGGGTGCCCTCACACTAAGTAACTTTGCACCTAACCTTTACCAGGTAAAGGTTAGACATATAGGTGACTTATAAGTTACTTAAGTGCAGTGTAAAATGGCTGTGAAATAACGTGGACGTTATTTCACTGAGGCTGCAGTGGCAGGCCTGTGTAAGAATTGTCAGAGCTCCCTATGGGTGGCAAAAGAATTGCTGCAGCCCATAGGGATCTCCTGGAACCCCAATACCCTGGGTACCTCAGTACCATATACTAGGGAATTATAAGGGTGTTCCAGTAAGCCAATGTAAATTGGTAAAAATGGTCACTAGCCTGTTAGTGACAATTTGAAAGTAATGAGAGAGCATAACCACTGAGGTTCTGGTTAGCAGAGCCTCAGTGAGACAGTTAGGCACCACACAGGGAACATATACATGCACACCTATGAGCACTGGGGCCCTGTGTGACAGGGTCCCAGTGACACATACATATAGGCCACAAACTTATGAGCACTGGGGTCCTGACCAGCAGGATCCCAGTGACACATAACAAACATACTGAAAACATAGTGTTTTCACTATGAGCACTGAGGCCTGGCTATCAGGATCCCAGTGAGACAGTGAAAACAGTGACAAACACTCTGACATACACTCACAAACAGGCCAAAAGTGGGGGTAACAAGGCTAGAAAGAGGCTACCTTCTCACACAACCCCCCCCCCAAACGAAGGACAATAAGGCTAACCTTGGCCAGTTGAGACTTTATTGTCTAAGTGGTGATAAGTAGAGAGTAGCTCTGCAATAGACTGGTTACTCCCTTTATCATCCACTATATGGTTACTTCCCTGTGGGGATGTAAACCACCCTGTTTGAAGTTTTTTAGCTAACCAACAATGTGAAGATGTATTTTCAGAGTTTCTATCAGTAAGTTTTAGTTTAGAGCAGTGGGAATTATCCACTGAACCTATTTGTAATGATGGAAATGCCAGACATGGATGCTGTCTCAGTAAAGCCATAGCTGGGCAAAAACTTTGTCCATTTGGCTGGAAGAGAGAACAGGGATGCTGTTTCTCTTGAGTTGGAGCAGGGCAGGGATGCTGTCCTATGAGCTCCACACTAGGGCAGGGATGCTGTCCTAAGTGTTGTGAGGCAGTACAGGGTTTCTGCACTAAAGTTTCTCTGGGAGGGTTGGAGGGATGCTCCATGTTAACTAAAATGGTGCTCTTTTTGTCACCAATGTTAGTTATCCCACAGAGAGGTACTTCTACCTCAGGGAGTCCAGCTATGCCAGCTGATGATTCCCTCGGAACAGGTGCCACCCCAGGAGAGGTTTCTCCAACCACAGGAATGGTACCCTGAATGGTAGGGTGGTTAGGGGATACTGTGATACCCTTTTTACCTGTTGATGGAGAGGGATCCTGAGTTTTCAGGCCTTCTCTCCTTTGCTTTTTCATTTCACTTGAAATGAGAGGGAACAATTCCTCAGGGATGCCCAGCATGGCTGCATGGGCATAAAACTCTACATCAGCCCAACCTGAGGCCTCTAGGTCATTACCTAAGAGACAGTCTACAGGTAAGCTAGGTGATACCACCACCTGCTTAGGGCCAGTAACTCCACCCCAACTAAACTGAATTATAGCTAAGGGAAGAAACTTAGTGGAGTTATGGACATCAATAATCTTATACTGTTGTCCAATGATGTGTTGTTCAGGAGGCACTAGGTTTTCAGTCACCAAAGTGAAACTGGCACCTGTGTCCCTGTAGGCCAAGGCCTCAACACCATTTATTGAAACTGTCTGCCTGTACTTATCCATTGTAAGGGGACAAGCAGCCAGTGTGGCAAGGCCAATGCCACTAGGTGTGACAGAAACTGTCTTGGGACTGATTACATCAGTTTCCACTATGGACCCATAAGTGAACCCAACTACACCCTTTGCTTGACTGTTGCCAGCAGTCCCACCACTAGTACCACTACTGCTAGGGGCACTAGAGCTTGATGTATTAGTGGTGGTAGGCTCAGGGGGTTTACCTGGACAGGACTTATCCCCTGACCTATGGCCTCTGTTTTTACACACAAAGCACCAAGGCTTTTTAATGTGTGCAGGTTGGGAAGAAGAGGAAGAATTTGTTTTATCCCCACCCTCTGAAGAGTGTTTAAGATTTGAAGTGGGATCTTTGATTTTACCCTTATCCCCATGCTTATCTTGAGATTTTTCACCATCTTTCTTCTTATTGCCATCTTTGTCACCCCCTGTATGAACTTTTCTGTTCACCCTTGTTCTGACCCATTTGTCTGCCTTCTTTCCCAATTCTTGGGGAGAGGTCAGATCAGAGTCTACCAGGTACTGGTGCAACAAATCAGACACACAATTATTAAGTATATGCTCTCTCAGGATTGTGTTATACAGGCTTTCATAATCAGTAACTTTACTGCCATGTAACCACCCCTCCAAGGCCTTCACTGAATGGTCAATGAAATCAACCCAGTCTTGTGAAGACTCCTTTTTGGTCTCTCTGAACTTTATCCTGTACTGTTCAGTGGTTAAGCCATAACCATCCAGGAGTGCATTCTTAAGAACTGTAAAATTATTGGCATCATTTTCTTTCACAGTAAGGAGCCTATCCCTACCTTTTCCACTAAATGATAGCCATAGGATAGCAGCCCACTGCTTTTGAGGGACATCCTGTACAGCACAGGCCCTCTCAAGTGCAGCAAACCACTTGTTAATGTCATCCCCCTCCTTATAAGGGGGAACTATCTTGTGCAGATTCCTGGAATCATGCTCTTTTGCAGGATGACTATGGGGAATACTGCTGCTGCCACCATGGGTATCTAAACCCAACTTCTGTCTTTCCCTCTCTATTTCTAAAGACTGTCTATCCAAATCCAGCTGTTGCTTCTTGAGCTTCAGTCTGGTTTGTTCCACTCTCAATCTATTGAGCTCCCTTTCTAACAATCTGTCATCAGGGTGGGTGGGAGGGACATTTCTAGATACAGAGGTATGATGGGAATGAACAGAAGGAGACCTGTCCCTTACAGAGGGCACCCTAACAGCTTGGCTACCAGTATAATGTGAGAGCACACCATTAGTATGGTGTGATTCAACCTCTGTACCAACTATGCTAGACTGTCTAGTAATGGGCAGGCTGAGAAGTTTCTTTCCTGAACCTTTTCCTGGGGGAGTCCCTGGATCAGATTGAGAACCATTAGCTACTTTTTCTACAGATTGGGCACTTATGGCCTTATCCTGTACTCTAAGCATATTAATTAACAGTTCTAAGGAAGGATTCTTCCCTACACTCAAACCTCTCTCTATGCAGAGACTCCTTGCTCCTTTCCAGCTAAGGTGATCATATGCAAGTTTGGACAGTTCAACATTTTTTCCTGTGCCAGACATTTTTTTGAGAGAGTTGAAGTGATAGAAAAAGAGAAAAAAGTTTTCAGAACTTTTTGGAAAGACAGAAAAAAACTTTTTAAACTTTTAAGAACTTTTTGAAAGTTTAGAAGTACTTTTCAGCACTTAGAAAAGAGTGAAAAGAGGAAATGCAAAACTTTTTGGCTATGTGTATATACACTGACCTTGTTTTGTATATTTTTCTCTTATGAAAAGTACAATGACAAGAGTGGTAAGTAGTCTCAAGCACTTATCCCACCTCTGCCACCAATGTAGGAGGCTGGACTGGCTTGTAGTGACTACCAAGGGGTACTTGCACCTTGCACCAGGCCCAGTTATCCCTTATTAGTGTATAGGGTGTCTAGCAGCTTAGGCTGATAGATAATGGTAGCTTAGCAGAGCAGCTTAGGCTGAACTAGGAGACGTGTGAAGCTACTACAGTACCACTTAGTGTCATATGCACAATATCATAAGAAAACACAATACACAGTTATACTAAAAATAAAGGTACTTTATTTTTATGACAATATGCCAAAGTATCTTAGAGTGTACCCTCAGTGAGAGGATAGGAAATATACACAAGATATATATACACAATAGCAAAAATATGCAGTATAGTCTTAGAAAACAGTGCAAACAATGTATAGTTACAATAGGATGCAATGGGGAAACATAGGGATAGGGGTAACACAAACCATATACTCCAAAAGTGGAATGCGAACCACGAATGGACCCCAAACCTATGTGACCTTGTAGAGGGTCGCTGGGACTATTAGAAAATAGTGAGAGTTAGAAAAATAACCCTCCCCAAGACCCTGAAAAGTGAGTGCAAAGTGCACTAAAGTTCCCCTAAGGACAAAGTAGTCGTGTTAGAGGAATAATGCAGGAAAGACACAAACCAGCAATGCAACAACTGTGGATTTCCAATCTAGGGTACCTGTGGAACAAGGGGACCAAGTCCAAAAGTCACAAGCAAGTCGGAGATGGGCAGATGCCCAGGAAATGCCAGCTGCGGGTGCAAAGAAGCTTCGACTGGACAGAAGAAGCTGAGGTTTCTGCAGGAACGAAAAGGGCTAGAGACTTCCCCTTTGGTGGACGGATCCCTCTCGCCTTGGAGAGTCGTGCAGAAGTGTTTTCCCGCCGGAAGGACGCCAACAAGCCTTGCTACACGCAAATCGTGCGTTTGGCGTTTTTGGACGCTGCTGGGGCCCAGGAGGGACCAGGAGGTCGCAAATTGGACCTGCAGAGAGAGGGGACGTCGAGCAAGACAAAGAGCCCTCACTGAAGCAGGTAGCACCCGGAGAAGTGCCAGAAACAGGCACTACGAGGATGCATGAAACGGTGCTCGCCGAAGTTGCACAAAGGAGTCCCACGTCGCCGGAGACCAACTTAGAAAGTCGTGCAATGCAGGTTAGAGTGCCGTGGACCCAGGCTTGGCTGTGCACGAAGGATTTCCGCCGGAAGTGCACAGGGCCCGGAGCAGCTGCAAAGTCGCGGTTCCCAGCAATGTAGCCCAGCGAGGTGAGGCAAGGACTTACCTCCACCAAACTTGGGCTGAAGAGTCACTGGACTGTGGGGGTCACTTGGACAGCGTCGCTGGATTCGAGGGACCTCGCTCGTCGTGCTGAGAGGAGACCCAAGGGACTGGTAATGCAGCTTTTTGGTGCCTGCGGTTGCAGGGGGAAGATTCCGTCGACCCACGGGAGATTTCTTCGGAGCTTCTGGTACAGAGAGGAGGCAGGCTACCCCCACAGCATGCACAAGCAGGAGAACAGTCGAGAAGGCGGCAGGATCAGCGTTACAGAGTTGCAGTAGTCGTCTTTGCTACTATGTTGCAGGTTTGCAGGCTTCCAGCGCGGTCAGCGGTCGTTTCCTTATCAGAAGGTGAAGAGAGAGATGCAGAGGAACTCGGCTGAGCTCATGCATTCGTTATCTAAAGTTTCCCCAGAGACAGAGACCCTAAATAGCCAGAAAAGAGGGTTTGGCTACCTAGGAGAGAGGAAAGGCTACTAACACCTGAAGGAGCCTATCAGCAGGAGTCTCTGACGTCACCTGGTGGCACTGGCCACTCAGAGCAGTCCAGTGTGCCAGCAGCACCTCTGTTTCCAAGATGGCAGAGGTCTGGAGCACACTGGAGGAGCTCTGGACACCTCCCAGGGGAGGTGCAGGTCAGGGGAGTGGTCACTCCCCTTTCCTTTGTCCAGTTTCGCGCCAGAGCAGGGGCTAAGGGGTCCCTGAACCGGTGTAGACTGGCTTATGCAGAATTGGGCACATCTGTGCCCAACAAAGCATTTCCAGAGGCTGGGGGAGGCTACTCCTCCCCTGCCTTCACACCATTTTCCAAAGGGAGAGGGTGTCACACCCTCTCTCAGAGGAAGTTCTTTGTTCTGCCATCCTGGGCCAGGCCTGGCTGGACCCCAGGAGGGCAGCTGCCTGTCTGAGGGGTTGGCAGCAGCAGCAGCTGCAGTGAAACCCCAGGAAGGGCAGTCTGGCAGTACCAGGGTCTGTGCTACAGACCACTGGGATCATGGAATTGTACCAACAATGCCAGGATGGCATAGAGGGGGCAATTCCATGATCATAGACATGTTACATGGCCATATTCGGAGTTACCATGGTGAAGCTACATATAGGTAGTGACCTATATGTAGTGCACGCGTGTAATGGTGTCCCCGCACTCACAAAGTTCAGGGAATTGGCTCTGAACAATGTGGGGGCACCTTGGCTAGTGCCAGGGTGCCCTCACACTAAGTAACTTTGCACCTAACCTTTACCAGGTAAAGGTTAGACATATAGGTGACTTATAAGTTACTTAAGTGCAGTGTAAAATGGCTGTGAAATAACGTGGACGTTATTTCACTGAGGCTGCAGTGGCAGGCCTGTGTAAGAATTGTCAGAGCTCCCTATGGGTGGCAAAAGAATTGCTGCAGCCCATAGGGATCTCCTGGAACCCCAATACCCTGGGTACCTCAGTACCATATACTAGGGAATTATAAGGGTGTTCCAGTAAGCCAATGTAAATTGGTAAAAATGGTCACTAGCCTGTTAGTGACAATTTGAAAGTAATGAGAGAGCATAACCACTGAGGTTCTGGTTAGCAGAGCCTCAGTGAGACAGTTAGGCACCACACAGGGAACATATACATGCACACCTATGAGCACTGGGGCCCTGTGTGACAGGGTCCCAGTGACACATACATATAGGCCACAAACTTATGAGCACTGGGGTCCTGACCAGCAGGATCCCAGTGACACATAACAAACATACTGAAAACATAGTGTTTTCACTATGAGCACTGAGGCCTGGCTATCAGGATCCCAGTGAGACAGTGAAAACAGTGACAAACACTCTGACATACACTCACAAACAGGCCAAAAGTGGGGGTAACAAGGCTAGAAAGAGGCTACCTTCTCACAGTGCATCAATGCAACTAGGCGGCATAGATTGTAAACAGTGGAGTTCCCAGAGATAAAGATGGCCTTGTCCGGCAATACCATGTCTGGCAACAACTTCAGCAATCTACTAGCCAATTCGTTCACGAGAAACTTGGCATCCGTAGAGATAAGTGAGAGTGTGACTCACAATATTCCTGCAGTTTGCTAAGTTTCAATAATGTAATGAAAAGTATCTCACACAGTGAGAGATGCAGAACATCAAATGCCTGCTCTTCCTCATACATTTTAAGTAATTTAGGCTTAGAGGCTGGAAATATTACTCATAAAACTCATTTAAAAGGTTGTCATTACCAGGAGACTTGTATATTTGAATGTTGGAAATCACAGATTCAGGAGCATATTTATACTCCGTCTGCGCCGAATGTGCGTCAAAACTTTTGATGCACAATCGGTGCAAACCTTGCCCCATATTTAAACTTTGACGCCCGCGGACGCCAAAATCCCGCCGTGTGCCTCATTTTCTGGATGGGGGAAACCACCTTGCGTTATTCATATGCAAGGTAGGCGTTCCCGTCCCAAAAAAAGACGTAAACGGCCGTGCGTCGTGTTTATGCTTCCGGGCAAAAATCCTGCAAGGCCGGGAGGCAGAGTCGGAAAATGACGCACAGCCCGATTTGCGTCAAAAATTAACGCCTGGGTCAGGGCAGGCATTAAAATGGGGTAAACACACCTGTATTTAATCAGAACACATAGAAGCAACAGCAGAGCAGCAAAAGGGAGACATGGAGGTGCTTCTCATCCAGCATGCACGCAGACGCAAAGCCCAGCAACAACAACAGCAGCTACCACAACACCAGCAGGGACCCCAAAGGCAGCACAGAAGGCAAGAGAGGATATTCCGCACCAGGACAACCCTTCATAGCCTCAGGGTACATGACATCATCCAGAGGTACAGGTTGAATTGGCAGGCCATTCAGCAGCTGCTGCGCAACATTGAGCCACAGTTGGCACCAACCTGGCTGACACCCCGCACCATCCCAACTGAAACCAAGCTGCTAGCTGTACTTCACATGTTGGCAAGTGGCTCCTTTCTAAGCAATGGCACCCTGGGTGCCGGGATATCACAGCCATCATTCTCTGCCTTCTTGCCCAAAGTACTGGATGCCATCATTGGACTCACACCCCGCCACATCTGCTTCCCAAACACACAGCAGAAGCAGCAGGAGACAAAACAGGGGTTTTACCTCATTAATGGATTCCCACACGTCCTTGGTGCTACTGACTGCACACATGTACGCCTTGTGCCACCTGCTGCAACTGAACACCACTACCGCAACAGGAAGCACACACACTCCATCAATGTGCAGGCCATTGTCGATCACCAAGGATTGATCACCAACATCGTGGCAAAAGTACCCTGGGTGTGTCCATGACTCATTCATCTTCCGTCACTCTACCATCAATCAACACTTCCAGGATGGACGATGTGGCAATGGACTACTTGTTGGTAAGTACAGAAACCTACTTATATACACACTGCACAGCAACCCTCTAGGACACACAACACATACACCACAACAGCAACATGTGGACAGGAACAAACTGAGGTTGTGACACCGCTAGCCATGTTTGATAGGTCTGCAGTGAACCTGTCACACATCTGAAATTAGTGTACAGTCAAATGTTAAGACGTCAATGATCACAACATATGGAGAGGTTTGGCTAATTGTCACCTTGCAAAATGTAAGCGTCTCACTAATGTTTAAATTAATCCATTGCATATGTCTAAAGGTATGGGATGTCCAGGGTACATTGATGCTAACGTGTTACCACCACTGTCAATTTGAATCTGTGTATGGAACTACCATCTCACCGCCAGTGAAGACACAGGGACACCTGTATCACAAGTCACAGTGCAAGGGAGTACACACTGTACTGCAACTCTCAAAACATACTGCTGACAACCGGTCAGCAGGCAAACACTCGTTCAGCCAAGGAAACAACCCAATGCAGATGGTACGTCCTAGAAGCCTATGAAGCAACATATGGGCCCGCGTGGAAGGAATACTCAAACGCGCTGTTCCGGTGTACCAGTGTTTGTTGGATTAAAGTGATAACTGGTGAGTTAAGGTACAGGTATGTTTAAGGTTTTCTTCTTGGGCAGTGGGTGGAATGGCTGGTTCTGTTGCGGTATATTCTTCACTCGTCTTTCTCTTTGTTTTCTTGACGTACAGGTGTCCCCGGGAAGTACATGTGGAGAGAACAGAGGAAATATGGTAAGTGGTCAGGTCGCCTTTGGTTTTTGGTCTTTTTATTCTGTTTTCTTCCTGTCTTTCTCTTTCTTAACAGGGTTTTTTTTTATCTATCTATCTCTCTTCTGTTTTCTGTCTTTTCCATGCTCTGTCCTGGAATGTTCAGTTTGGCCTTATTATAGTGCTCTGTGACTCTTTTCCTTTTCTTTGGTGCCTCTGTCGTTTTGTGCGCAGTGCCTTCAAAGTGCAATTGTCTATTAAAAGTGCTTTATGGTGCTTAATTGGTGGCATGTCTGCTTTTCCCCCCTTCCTCCTTTCACTGCCCGTTTTGTTCCCTTTTTCCTGTTATTCCCCTCTTTCCCCCCCTTTACATACAGTTCTCTCACACTCTCTCTCTCTCTCTCGTTTTCTCACAGGTATGTGATCCCACGCACCTGGAGTTGCCACGCTTCTCCAGAAGCGTGGCGGGTGGTAGCGTTCCGTCCTCCCGGTTGCCTGTCTCAGCTGAACCCATCAAATGCCTCCGGTTGTCTTCCCGAGTAGAAGTCGGGAGTCGCTGTTTCCCGTGTCTCGAGGTGCCACCACTCTCCCTCTCCTTTGTCCTTCTGCTGAGCGTTTTCTTTCTCCTCTTGTGTTTGAGTTTCTTCCTCCTCCTCCCGTGGTCGTTCATTTGTGTCTTCCGAACAGCCGACATCCGCGAGTGCTGCCAGTGGCAGTTTTGACCTCTCAGCGGCCCGCCATTCATGACCATCCCACCAATCACGGGACGGGAGGCGGGTCAGACTACGAGCACCAGGGCCAGAGTCAGCACAAGTCAGGGGTGTGTGCGGGCGATCGCAATCCAGCCCGTCACAAACACTCCCCCTAGAGAGTGGCCTGTCGAGACGCTCAGATGCAGGATACCGGGACAGAAAATCCGCAGTCACCATTTGGCTACCCGTTTCGCTGGATCTGAAACGAAAAAGGTTGTAAGGAAAGGAACCAGCGCAGAACACAGGAATTGGTGTCCTTATTGTGGGCTAGACAGGTGAGAGGAGCATGATCGGTAACCAGGGTAAATGTTCTGCCAGACAGATAGTATCTAAGTGATTCAATAGCCCACTTAATGGCCAAACACTCCTTCTCTATAGCCGGATAATGCCGTTCACGGGGAAGAAGTTTCCGGCTGATGTACAAAAGGGGGTGAAGGGAGCCATCTTCCTGTGGTTGCGACAGCACAGCCCCAAGGCCCACCTCAGAGGCGTCGGTCAGTAATACAAAGGGTTTATCAAAATCAGGACAACAGAGGACTGGTGCAGAATTGAGAGCGGTCTTGAGTTTGTCGAAACTACGTAACTCGGAGACTGAAGGAGGACCAAGAGTATTGGGACACGTCTTCCGCAACAAGTTAGAAAGGGGTTCAGCTATCGTGGAAAAATGGGGAATAAAGCGTCTATAATAGCCAACAAGCCCCAAGAACGCCCTGATATCTTTTTTCTTCTTTGGATATGACATCTGGGAAATAGCTTCTAGTTTTTCTACTTGGGGCCTAATCTTACCGCCCCCTACAATGTAGCCTAGATATTTAATACTGGTTTGTCCCAGCCGACATTTTTCTGGATTGGCAGTTAACTGAGCTTTCCTAAGGGCACCTAAAATGGCCCCTAGGTGTGACATATGTTCCGCCCACGTTTTGCTATAGATAACAATGTCATAAAGATAGGCCGCTGCATACTGCCTGTATGGTCTTAAGATTTCATCCATGAGTCTTTGGAAGGTGGCCGGGGCCCTGTGTAGCCCAAACGGCAGGACAGTGAAGTGGTACAAGCCCGAAGGGGTGGCAAAGGCTGTTTTTTCTTTATCTTCCCCCTCATGGGTATTTGCCAATAACCCTTTGTGAGATCCAACGTGGTTAGATACCTGGCTTGACCCAATCTTTCAACCAGCTCGTCAATTCTAGGCATGGGATAGGCATCAAAGTATGTTAAATTATTGACCCCCCTATAATCAACACAAAATCGGGTGCTGCCATCGGGCTTGGGAACCAGTACGACCGGCGAGCACCATGGGCTGGTTGAGGGCTCTATGACACCGGCTGCTAACATGGCTTGGACTTCTTTTTCTATAATATTCTGTTTGGCTTCGGGGATACGGTAAGGTCTCTGTCGGGATACCGTATTTTCTTTGAGGCGAATGGGATGCTGGACTAAGGTGGTTCTTCCCGGATATTATGAAAACACATCTTGGTTTTGGGTCACTAGGTGGTTTAACTGGCTTAGGTACGACATTGTAAGGTCGGGATTGATCCAGGGTTTTCCTGGGTTGAATACATCTTGATGAGAGAGGAACGGATAAGGGATGTCTTCATTTACATCAGATGTGACATAATGGATGGCTTGTCCACCAGTGGGTTCTACCCATTTCTTAAGAAGGTTGATATGGTATATCTCTTCTCTCCCGCCACTTTGGGGCATGGCTAACCTATAAGTGGTGGGATTTATTTGGGCAATTACTTCAAAGGGACGCTGCCATCGAGCCAATAATTTGTTTTCAGTGCTAGGGAGTAAGACCAATGCTTTATCTCCTACAGCTAATGTCCGAACCGCACTGTGGGTGTCATATATTTGCTTTTGCTTGTGCTGGGCTTCACGCAAAGCAGTGTGGGCTTCTTCCCATACTGTATGGAGGTTTTCTCTCAAATCTCGAGTATAAGTTAACAAATCTTTTATCTCTTCTTCAGTGTCCTCCCACTGTTCTGATAACATATCTAGCAAAGTACGAGGCTGTCGGCCAAACAACATTTCAAAGGGGCTATGACCTAAAGAGGATTGCATGTGGGTACGGATAGCGTATAGAACCAGAGGAAGTTTCTTCTCCCAATCCTTACCCGACTCAGATATACTTTTCCGTAAGAGAGACTTAATGGTCTTGTTGTACCTTTCCACTAGTCCGTCTGTCTGGGGGTGGTATACTGAAGTACGGATTTGTTTCACCCCTAGCAATCGACAAACTTCAGTCATCAGTCTGGACATGAAAGGAGTCCCTTGATCCGTCAATATTTCATTCAGGAATCCCACCCTCGAAAACAATTCTATCATTGCCTGGGCAACAGCTTTAGTATGCATACTGGGGAGGGCAATGGTTTCCGGATACCACGTGGCATAATCCACTAACACTAAGACATATTGTCTACCTCGGGTAGAAGGGGTGAGAGGACCAATGATATCCATTCCAACTCTGGTAAAGGGAATATCGATAACTGGAAGTCGTTGTAAGGGAACGAGTCTCGTATTAGAGGGATTGTATAGCTGGCATTTGGTACACTCAGAGCAATGTCTGCGAATCTCTCCATAAACCCCAGGCCAATAGAACCGTCTAAGCACGGCTTCCTCCATTTTCTCCCTTCCCAGGTGTCCTTCCCTGTTATCCCCATGTGCTAACTGTAACACCTGTTGGCGGTGGCTTCTGGGGACCACTAATTGTAGGTCATTTCCCCTTGTGTTGGTGGATTTCCTATATAATAGATTATTATGTATCAGGAATCTGGGACCTACCCCTTGTGCTGCCCCGGATGCTGCCTGTTGCCATGCGTGTTTCAATGTAGGGTCTTCATTCTGACTCTGTCGGAAGTCACTGTAACCGTGCAAACTTTTCCGGTGTTTATAAGTACATCTGGGGAGGAGTTATTCTGCCCATAAGAACGCCGTTGCTCCCTTTTTTGTCTCCTACTGAGAGTATTTCGTACTAGTTTGGGCTCCTCTATAACCACCCCACTGGGCGCCTCTTTCCACCAGTCCCTAAACAGGTGCTCTTGTCCAGCCTTCTCTAATAAAGAGGGAAAACCCTCATAGTCGGTCCCTAGTATAATGTCTTCATCTAATTTAGAGAGTTCCCCGACCTGTAGATTCTCGGTTTGGTCCCTCCACTTCAACCATATATTGCCAAGGGGGTAGTATCGTTGATCACCATGTACACATGCGATGTGGACTTGAGTTTCCATATCTTTCTGCCCTGGTAGTACTAGATCCCCCCTTATCACACTCTGGCTACAACCTGAATCAATTAGAGCTATTCTTTCTTTACCATTGACAATGATGGGGAGGGTATATTTGGGGTTTTCTCCTCCAGTCCAGAACACTCTCTCTTTTGTCAGACCTATCTCCATGGGTTCTTCTGCGTCTTTTCTTTGAGGACAATACCTGGCAATATGGCCCCATTCGGAGCAGTTGTAACATTGTGGACCGGTGCCGGGGTATCCGGAAGCGACCGGGCCCATATGTTGAGCGCGGTCAGGGCCATGGATCGCCACTGGTCGATGTGTGACAGTTCTAGAGATACCCGGTCGGATAGGAGGGGGAGGAGCTGTCTCCCAGTAGCACTGAAGTCCGGACCCCTATGATAAGCACAGGCTAGATCCACAGCCGTTTCGTTAGTGAGACCGGGATGTTGTCGTACCCAGTTGCGAGTAGTAGATGGTAAGGCATCCAGGTATTGCTCTAAGACTATAACATCAAACATTTCTTCCCTGGATTTTTCTGAGGGATGTAACCATTTGCCAGCTGCGTGTTGGATTCTGTAGTATAAAGTGCGGGGGTTCTCCTGGTGCTGCCATTTCGTTTGTCGGAATCTGGTGCGGTAGCTTTCACTATCTAAGCCCACTCTTTCTAAAATGGTTTTCTTGATCTCTCTATAAGGAAGAGTTCCACTCGGATTAATTGCTTGGTAAGTAGACTGCAGGTGACCAGTGAGAAGAGGGGCGATATACTGGCCCCATTTATCCTCAGGCCAATTAGCTGTACTGGCTACCCTCTCAAAGTTTGTGAAGAAAGAGTCGGGATCTTCCTGCTCCTGATAACGCTGCAACACACTGCTCGGTACATTAGGGTGTACTTTGGTATGGGCGATTGTGTCGGTAAGTTTTCCCAATGCGGTTTCATGCACCAGCTGGTTGTTGGCCATAATCGTGGCCTGACTTTTAAGAGCAGTTTGTAATGCCTCACGTTCCTCTTTAGCTTCTTTTATTTGTTGTTCCCATATCAACTGTAGATGATGTTGCCGTTCAGCTAATTGAGCAATTACGTCGGCCATGGTTGCCTTTTCTTCCATGGTGGGGATTCTTTGAAATCTCACTTCTGACACAACTTGTGACCGGGGCCCGCGTGGAAGGAATACTCAAACGCCCTGTTCCAGTGTACCAGTGTTTATTGGATTAAAGAAAAAAACTGATGAGTTAAGGTACAGGTATGTTTAAGGTTTTCTTCTTGGGCAGGTGGTGGAATGGCTGGTTCTGTTGCGGTATATTCTTCACTCGTCTTTCTCTTTGTTTTCTTGGCGTACAGGTGTCCCCGGGAAGTACATGTGGAGAGAACAGACGAAATATGGTAAGTGGTCAGGTCGCCTTTGGTTTTTGGTCTTTTTATTCTGTTTTCTTTCTGTCTTTCTCTTTCTTAACAGGGTTTTTTTTTAATCTATTTCTCTTCTGTTTTCTGTCTTTTCTATGCTCTGTCCTGGAATGGTCCGTTTGCCCTTATTATAGTGCTTAGTGCCTCTTTTCCTTTTCTTTGGTGCCTTTGCCGTTTTGTGCGCAGTGCCTTTAAAGTGCAATTGTCTATTAAAAGTGCTTTATGGTGCTTAATTGGTGGCATGTCTGCTTCCCCCCCATCCTCCTTTCAGTGCCCATTTTGTTCCCTTTTCCCCGTTATTCCCTTCTTCCCCCCCCCTTTACATACAGTTCTCTCAAACTCTCTCTCTCTCGTTTTCTCACAGGTATGTGATCCCACACACCTGGAGTTGCCACGCTTCTCCAGAAGCGTGGCGGGTGGTAGCGTTCCGTTCTCCCGATTGCCTGTCTCAGCTGAACCCGTCAAATGCCTCCGGTTGTCTTCCCGAGTAGAAGTCGGGAGTCGCTGTTTCCCGTGTCTCGAGGCGCCACCACTCTCCCTCTCCTTTGTCCTTCTGCTGAGCGTTTTCCTTCTCCTCTCGTGTTCGAGTTTCTTCCTCTTCCTCCCGTGGTCGTTCGTTTGTGTCTTCCGAACCGCCGACATCCGCGAGTGCTGCCAGTGGCAGTTTTGACCTCTCAGCGGCCCGCCATTCATGACCATCCCACCAATCACGGGACGGGAGGCGGGTCAGACTACGAGCACCAGGGCCAGAGTCAGCACAAGTCAGGGGTGTGTGCGGGCGATCGCAATCCAGCCTGTCACAGAACACAATAACACAAAAGAGTCACAGACAACACAAGACAACTACTGCCAAGCAAGGTGATATTAATGGTGCAAGCTACATCAACATGATCCCAATCATTTTCTTTTTCAGCTGATCAGGGGTATGGGATCCAGCCATGGATTATGACACCATTTGGCAACCCAAGCACTGCAGCATAGTATGCCTACAATGAGGCACATAGGAGGACACGCACCATAGTCGAGAGGACCTTCGGCATCCTCAAGTCGAGATTCAGGTGCCTCAACATCATTGGTGGCAGCCTCCTATATTCACCAGAAATGGTCTGTAAGATAATTTTAACATGTGCCATCCTGCACAACATTTGTATACGAAGGAACATTCCCCTATTAGAACCAGAGCCACAAATGTCTGAAGAGGAGGAAGAGAAGGATGCTGGCCTGCAACATGAGGGGGAACAACGAAACACAGCTGCTGGGTTGCGTAGGCGCCAACATATGGTGAACAATTTCTTTTAAAACAACTCACTATCACCACTGTAGCAACATATGTAAATAAACACTGATAATAATCACCATATTATGGTCTGGGTAATCATTTTTGCTCACCTTTATCTCTAACTATCAGAATAACAGTGTAGCCTCATGGAGCATTGCTGATATACCGATCAGGACACAGAACATTCCAAAGCAATTGTGATGCGTATTACACAACAGTCACATACACACATACTGTAAATGACATATATCCTGTACATTTCACCTTTGAAGGGCAATAGCAGAGAACCACACCTATTTCACACATACATGTTGGTAACATGGTTCATCGCAGCATATGGCACACAACTAAGACACCATCAGTCTATAAGGGAAAAAAATGCCTCATACATGAGGCAGTGCGTGTGCTATTGCATTGGTAACAGGAATGTATGACCAGACCCTTGACAGCAGTAAGTCGTACAGCACCTATCTTTGCAAGGACTATCTGTGACTAGAGTTGCATATAAGCAGAACATAGACAGCACAAGGGCCACACCTATGACAAGCATTGCGCACATGACATTCCATGTACATGTCAGCCCATTTCCTAACTCCTGACACACCCATGCTCCTGGTCTCACCCATCCTGTCTGAAGAGGTCCCTGGAATGTTAATATGTGTCCCCAGATATTCCCTCCTCTCCACACAGACTAACAATAGTAATCCAGTATGCTTCACCCTTTCCTATGGTATGCCATTGTCATAGTACATCTGACTACATGGACGTCAGGTCAATTAATACACTGGCTTGTAGTTTCTAAGCCCTATTATCACCTGTAGATTGCTTCCCATGTGAAAGGTACTGTTGGCCATTTGAACTCGAATCTCACCTACAGGACTTGTGATAATCTGATGAGGCACACACCTGTGAGCACCTCCATGCAGACCACCCATTTGAACATGCACTGCCCTTGCAGATGCTTGGAACAGCATAGAAGTTGTCATTTTGTCGAATACACTGTTATGCATTGCTAGAAAATAAGCCGTGTAACACAGCCCTTGAGTTTATGTGTCACCTTCCAAAACACAGGACAAACACAGTTTCCCATGTCAACTGTCTTATTCTTCCTCCGACCAGTGTAAGTCAGACCACTGAATATGTACCTTGTGAAATTGCTGGATCCTGATTGACCCTGCATCCTGTCAGCCTGACTGGTACCTGTCTGTGCGTTACCCTAAAGGTTACTTGTGGCTACATATGTACCACACTTGCTTTCCCAAACCTCACATTCCTCAGGGGGTATTTTGTCAGGTGCTTCCCCAATGCATACCCAAATACATTGTATAGCATTATCTGCTTTTTAATTGTACCATAATTGTAAAATTGTCTTGGAATACCAAAATCATGGCCTATCCCTTGTCTGGGTCTCATGTATGCATGTACGACAAAGTGTGACAGTGTACCAGGGCCGTATGCAGGGATTGGGTATGGTGCCTCCAGCAGAACCAGCAACCTCTGATAATGTGCATGAAAAGTCCACATATGTTAGGACCCTGACAGTTCACACGCTGAATCAGATTGCTCACAACATATTGATGGCCTGTGTGTGCTGAATAGCTGCAAGATTAATCAACAAAGAAGCTATGATGTTCCCAGATGCAGTGGGAACTTTACAGGCCAACCTGTGTACAAATGTTGTAATGACACCTGACAGAACATGACTCCTGAGAAATGATCTCACTCAGCACAACAAGGTTGCCCTGTTGACAGTCTCATAACACGTCTGCAGTGACAGGGTGGGACCATCCCCATGTAGGTTCTCATGTCCTCATCTACTTTACTTCCATTGATCTCCGAAGGATACTCAGTAGATACAGGAATAGCCACCACTGACTCATGATGAGACCTGGACGTAACTGTGACAACATAGACCCCTAAATATATACAGGATCAACATTGGACCACACACATGAACCAGACACCTCTGTGCAATTGATCACTTGAAATATGTAGCCAAGTGCTGCCTCGTCTGCTGGTCCACCACTGCCACAGGAGTGTTGTGGCTCAGTCATATGACCACAACTGTGGGGTGATATTAAAGTTGTGGGTCACCTTTGGCTTTTTGTGTCAATAACATGGTACCCACTTAGTCTGTACATGTGCCTGACCCATTGTGGGTTCACCAACAAGTGCCTAGGAAGCAGTTTCCGAATTTCCAGGACATGTGATGGGCAACTTTTCGACCATTGACATGAACAAACGTCTGCCATCTATCCAGTGCATGCTTTGTCATTTGTGGTGTCTACGTTACCCAAAATCTTGGAAGCACACACAACAGATGTTGCTACATACATGACTAACACATGTCCTCTCTCATTTCCGCACTGACTTGCATCTAAGGTTTGGACACATTGACTTCACATTCATACAAGCATATTTTCAATAATGCATCTTGTGATGCACACACACTGAATCAAAAACTACATTAGTAGCCAATGCACACACATTGAGCCATAGGCATTGAGGTATTGTACTTATGTGCGTCACCTTGCTATCCTCTCCTGACGCCAAACATGCCCAATTTGTGCAATACATATATGTAGGCCACACATATGGCCATCTAGTGCGTCAGCCAAGAGTGAAAATCCTGCTAAGGAAGTAGCGGATAATGGTCCGCAGCAGTATGATGTCTTACGTGCCCATACACCGTCAAGACCAAAGTGGGTGCAATCAACCTATCTCAGTTGTGTCACAAATGTTACATAACTTTAAAATGGTAAAATGACCCAAACCCAGTTAATGCCCTGAAATGTTGATGCATACACGTCAAAAAATGACACTTATGCCCCAAAAACGACGTATAATGCCCTGAAAACACCATGGACTCTTCTACACTGTACCTCAGAAAATTGGTTAAGTGTTAGACTATTTCCAAATATATGGATGCGAGCTAATTTTTACTCCTGTGTGGCGAAAAAAATGACACCCAGACTGTATGCGTCAAAATCTTTTGACGCATAACGATAAAAACGGCGGCCATTATATGCAGTAAGTGATGTAATAGGATATCCTGTTTACAGATTATGTACAGTGGGTGTACTTTCACTTTGCAGTCTGTGATTCTTCCAGACTGTGTGGCTGTGTTCAGAGTTTTGTCTAGTCAAATTGTGCTTTTGTCTCCTGTGTGGTCCATTACTTGTCAGTTTGTGAATAAAAGATTGTTGTTGTATCCCGTCTGAGTTTTTATTGTGTACTATTGTCCAGTATTGTATTGTCTTTGTTGTTTTTGGGAGTCTGTTGTGGGTAGTGATAGTTTGGGGATAGTTGGGCTCTTTTAGTTGTTTAGTTTACGTTTTTCTTATTCTACTTCCCCCCTATTCTCCTTTGTTCTCCTTTATCCCATATTACCCTTTTTTGTGCTAAGATGTTGGGTAGTCCACGTCTTGGCAAGATGGGTGAGGAGGAGCTTGGGGGTTTCATATGGATGGTGTGCCATTTCCTCCGCCTTATGATTGAGGCAGGTGGGCGGGTGATACAGGGGTATCACACCGAGGCACAGAGGCTCCGGTGGGGAAAGGTTCTGCATCACTTTCAACGCGTCTATCGGACCCCGAGGAATGACCACCAGCTGAAACACCGCTGGGCTGACCTCATCTCCAGGGAGCAAGATCTGCTGGACCACCTGGGAATTGTGATTGGTGGCCCTGTTGGTGAGTAAAAATCTGGTAAATGTGCACGATTAAATGCTCTGTAGTGACATCAGATGATTTGTACAATATCTGCCGGCAATGTTGTTGAGTGTGTGGAATGCTTTGGAAATATACAGGGTCATTGATGGACTATGTTAAGGACCACAATTGCTAGGTGTCAGAAAGCAAGTGCTCTGCAAACTTACTGAATACTTTTGTTTACTGTAAGTAGGTGCCGCCTTTGTGTCAAACAGCAACACAAATCAGGAGACAATTATGTATATATAGGTCACATTTGCCTGTGAGGTATAGATTTTCAAAATCATTACCAACGTTTGTTGACGCAACAGCTAGACTGACTTTCGAAACACTACATGATGCTGAAAATGAGTGCAGGCTTCACGTCAATTGATGATAGCAATGTGGCCCAAACATATGTCTCATGTGTGTCTGGTGAGTGTGTAAGGCAAGCGATCACGGAAGTTCTATAAATGTTAGGGATTATTGTGGTCCTTCGTCATTTCGGATACATGTCAGATCTGGATTTGGAGACATAGGTAAAAAGTGCAAGGTGCCCTCAGCTAACATCTTAGATTGGTATTTGGTGTTTGTTGTTCCACCTTTCGTTTAGGGATGGCTGGCCAAAGGTATGCAAATGGGTTCATATCTCTATGGTTGGTGCAACTCATCATAGCTGGGCCACATCAAATGAAGAAACTGTAACAACATGAGGGCTTACAACTGTCCCTGACCTTTTGTACATTGTACCTGTGTGTCATAAATTTGTCATGGCCACAATGGCTGGTTGAATGGTAATGCACTCCTCAAGGAAAGTGGCTTTGAATATCTCTCTTGGATACACATGATGAGACAAATACACTCCATTATTATGTCTGCTCACTAATGAAGGAGCATGTTTGCCGCCACATGATAGTTAGGGCCACTGCATGTGTGCAGATATGTGTGTAAATTTCACTGGAGACCCATGGTATGTACATGTTAGCCGTGCTATATCGGATGCAGTATCATCATGTCTGAGTGGCTTTACTGACTTATGTAATCTTACACATAGTATTTGTCTTTGGAATTATTGGACAGTGCACAGAATTTGAGCACATTTCTCTCTTCCATGCCTTACAGGTGGACCCGCACCCTACACTGTGGGCGAGGTGGCTTCATTCGAGGACCCCGACAACTCCAGTAAGTGTTGATATGTCTGTTATGTGTTGTGTTTGCTGGTGATGTGTGATGGACTCCTGTGTGTTGAACAAATAGCAAGGTGTGATGCGCTGGCCCATCATTTGTCTTCTTCCATTAGTGGGATTTCATTTTCTCACCATTTTATAGTTGGCCAATGCTTATCCTATTGTCTTATTTAGGGATTCTAGGTCAGTCCTGTAGGCCCCGCAATGTGAATGGGGATGAGTCATGTGGATAACACTTGTATCAGAAAGAGTCGCACTGGACCTAATCTGTGATTTAGTCAGCCTGTCAGACCCACATTCTCCCAGAATGGGGCTGCAAAATGCTTACCAACAGACTTCTGCTTCCCTATTCACTAATGTAGTGATTAAACTGTAGGTTGAACTTCCAAGCAGCATGTAGCTCCACATGTGGTGCTACGAGTATGTGGCACTTGAGTGCAATGGCCTAGGTGTACATGCACATTATGGCCAGGGGTGTTCTTGCATCTCTGTGTTAGTTGTATGTCATGGCTTACTGGAAGTATATGATGTGGACAAAGGTCTGCATTACCACACAAGTGTGGCACTGGGATTGGTCAAGGGTTTGCTGTCTCCTATTTTTAGATACACCTTACCTGTGGTGTGTATGTTGAGCCAAACACATGTCCTGCTTTCATAAGCTTCCTGGGTGTCCATGTTGTTTGAAATTGTTAGCTGTTTCAACACCCCCCACCCTCAAACACAGGCATGGGTTTGTTAATAGTGTACCTAGGACTGATGATACAAGTTTGGTACACAGACATGTAAATCAGTGAATCTTTTGTCTGAACCTAGTATACACACTCAGGTTTAGCACATGAGTACTATACTAACAAGTCAATTTACAACTTGCAGATCATGTGGCCCTAGATTTCCATCCCGGACAATGACATTTGAAGCCCTGGCATTGGCGGAGGATGTGCTGCATGATTGTTAGCTGACAACTGGCAGAACTCTGATGCCAAAACATGCCAGTTGTTACCCATCTTCTAGGGTTTGGATGTGCTATGTGTGATACGACCTTTGTAGGCTGGCTTGCCATGTACTTCCTCAGGGACATTCAATAATCTGTATGATGATATGAGCTGTTACAAGTACAGTAGATGTATTGTCTGATTTACTTCTTGTGCCATTTCACACAATGCAGTTCCTAATGTAATTTTTTTCATTTGTCTTCACAGCTCCTAATATGACACCCATCCAGGTGCGGGAATTCCAAAGGCGGGCAATGCGGTACCAGCATATACTGCAGGTAGAGTTGGGGTACCGAAGAATGGCCCGTAGATACCGAAATGAACGGGCCTCCGGAGCCTGGAGGGCATTCCCACAGGGTGGCCCTTCTTTGCCCACCACAGCCACCACCAGCACCACCACCACTACCACCCTGGTGGCACCACCAACAGCTGTGACAGTTGTGGCAACAACATCAGCAAGTGCTCCAGGCCCTAGCACAGGACCACCAGCAGGGCAGCCCACAGACATTGACGCTACACGGCCCCACTCTTTCTCAGCTGGCACACAGACCACCCCAGCTGCAGCTATTGGCCCTGCTGCTTTTGTGGACATGCAGTGTAAAATGGACCGTGTCCTCAGAAAAATGAGTCGCCTGCGGCAGGATGTTCGCCATATTAACCAGCGGGTGTGGTCCATTAAGCGGACCCTGCGGAGGGCCAACCTCTAGACATTTTGATGGACATGATTCCCTCCCGTCCCTCCTCTTTCCTTATTCTTATACTTTGTGGGTTTAGGGGGCTTAGTGTTAGGTTAGTATAGGCTGTTAGTTTAGTTAGTGTTAGTGGGTGGGGGGTCCTGATTATTTCTACTGTTTCTTGTTGAGTGTGTTGGGCAATGTTGGGGTTCTTGTGTGTTTTGAAAAAAAAAAAAAAATATATATATATATATATATATATATTTGTTTAGTATAGGATAGTATGTGTTCAGGTTAGTATCTGTTGTCCTTCATGTGTCCCATCTCATAAGGGGGATGGGGGTTGATGTTTAGAACGTTTTGTTACATGTGATAAGTAAGTTTAGCTTAGGTTAGTTAGGGACAGTTGTGGGTAATGAGTAGTTAGGGTAGATTAGGGTAGGTAAGGTTTTTCCCCGAGTTTTCACTTCTGTTTTTACAGTTTAATAAATATCTAGTAAACCCTTTACAGTATGTGTGAAATGATTGTAGATCAGGGCCTTGGCATCAGTGTACATGATTTCTTTTGTATTACATTTGTGTCCTATGCTAAAAACAAATCCCAAATTAGCTGTAACATCGTCAGCTACCAAAAAGTTACCTTGCAAAGATTTGACCATTCATTGCAACCACCAATCACAGTTACTATTGATCCCAACGTGTTTTTTTCAATAAGTATGTTTTCAATGTCACATACTGTGCTTCCAGATTTGGTATTGCGGACACTGTGTTGTGTCTGACTGCAGTGTGATGTTCAAGGAAACCCTTATAAGCTGAGTGGTAGTAAGCACTTTCGTAGTATTGTGTTCATGACTCACATAGATAATTTGTGACACTGTTCAGCATGATTACTTATTTGGATGTAAACTCAGACACCTTCATTCATGCAGTTTGTTGACTGTTTGCTTAGATTTGTGGACAATGTTATATGTGTTAGTATTGCATGGAAGCACCATTTTGCTGCCACTATTTAATGGCTTAGATATCCCTTGAGGAAGCATTATTCTGTCCAACAGAGCATTATGGTGTATGGTTTCCCTTTTCATCAGATATTACCCTCAGGAAGGGCAGAGTATGGTGCAATCCAGGCCACTGTGCATAGTTAGCAGATTACATTATTTCAGGACAAGCTATGTAATTTGACAGGAGGCATAATTCAGTGATCTACTGCACGGTTGATGTGTCACATTACACAGAGACAAAGTGGTTGTGGAGGTGCTATTTATTGAAAAGTGCTGTAGTGCTATATGTACATTGTCCATGATTGTGAGTCCATTATAGTGACATCTTCCATTGTGATTCTACACTAGTGCTACAGGAAAATGCATTTGATATGCTGGGGTGATGTGTCAGACAGTGCAGAGGGACAGGATTTGCCAATGAGTAAGTGAGAGACAATCACAAGGCAGGCTGACAAGATAGACAGTGGTTTGCAGAACAGTCATTGAGTACAGTTGTTGCAAGACTGGCATGTTACAAAGCGCAGGACATTGGTAATAGGTGGCCATGTGGCAGGGACTAGTGCTTCCGGGTACTCCTCTGTCCTTGGTGGTGGTGGTTGTGAAGGGGCAACACACACCTCAGTGTTTGAAGACGTGGAGTCAGACATCTCGGTCGCTGCTACCTGTGAGAGTCTTAAGGGCAGTACTGCTGCAAGGAGGATCTGCTGGTTCTTAAGAATAGCAGTCACATCAAGATGGTAGGCAGCCAGGTTGGCCCTGAGGGGGTCATGATTGCATTCGTGCATGCAGTGGAAGGTTTGGGGTGTGAGGTGTAGTGGCAACTCCCTTACTGCAGTGGTGAATTCCTTTACAGTTTGTTGTAATCCTTGCAGGATGGATGTTAGCACTTGCATGGCTGCTGCCTGATCTGCAGATGACATCATGCACGAACGCACCCCCTCTAGGCTGGCTGCCATAGTTTGCATCCCCACCCGCACCTCATTGGCCAGCTCCCGCTGTACTCCGACTACAGTTCTGTCAAAGCTGGTGCCTTTGTCATCTGAGTCCTCAGCTGTATTGGAGCTGGCAGGTCTTACAATTGGGGTTGTGGGTGGGTCCTTTGTGATAGTTGCTTGTTCTGTGCTCCTCCTTGTGACTGAAGGTGGGGTCTGGAGGGTTCCAAGGTCATCTTGGAGGGTCTGGTGGCTGACAGCTCGTCATCCATGTCATCAGGGTAGTCCTGGACAGGCATATCCGCAGGAGATCCATCGTCCTCTGCAATGAAATAGGGTACAATTAGTGAATCTGTGTTGTGGCATTTGTGATGTGACATGCCTGCCTTGTGATGATTTCCACATAGTGATCTTGGTTCCTGTTCATTGATCCAGTCTTTCAGATGTGCATTCTCCCAGGCCTATGCCCCACCTGCACGTCACAAGTATTGTGGTAAGTTTTTTGACTTGTCGGCATCATCTCCTCTAGGTGTTGGTTTAGGCCAAATACTGAATTGCCACCTTCTTGTCCTAATCAACCCTCCGTCTACATCCATCCTCATGGTGAGACCTTTCACTGGCTGTGGGTGCTCTGATGGCACTAGCAGCACACTTAACAATCTGGACCTGCCCCAGTCTCTGATCTTTCACATCCACTTATATGTAGTTGAAATGTAGTGTATCCTATGCATAGCATTGTTATGGCACGATATGGATGTTAGCATTGGTAAAGTGTACAGCTGATGTTGGGGAATGTGTGGGCATTGGATTGCCCTGATAGTCGTAGCAGTGTCCTATTTCCTCCTCTGACTGTGCAGGTGTATTTCAGTGACCAGTTACATGTGTTCTCCCCCTCAATGCTGTTGTCTGAGCAGTATGACATTTGGGATGTTGCATTGTGTGACCTTAGTGCTGTGTAGCTCCTAATGTTGATGACATTGGCTGATGTTTGCGGAAACTATGGGCATTCACAATTGACAGGACTGGAACATTTGTCTTGTTTCAGGGGATTGTTAAAGTTGTCATCCTCAACCCACTAATTTAGGTGTGTATGATCCATGGGGACGTTACTGCCATTGGCTACTTGAGCTACACACCCACGGAGGTGGTTGTGGCAACTGCTACATTCGAGTTGTCGGTATGGCTAGAGGTTGTTAATTGGGCCCTAGTTAATGTAGGGGGTATAGTGGCTAACGTGTGACAGAATGTCAGTTTGATGTTGTGCCCTTCCCTCCTGGCGTGGCTTTACCTTTGCTACATCGTTGACATGGCAGCATACCCCCATGGAACTGTTGTTGGTGTTGTGTTATGGTGTGCCCCAGCTTCTCTCTGTACAGACCATGCCCCCATGCCGTACCCATTTACCCATGCCACTCCATGTATATGATGACTTCCATACATTTTGTAGTCAGTATCCCCCCCCAGTTGTAGTTGACATTAGTGCATTTTAATTCCCCATGAGACTTATCCTGCATGTGTGTTGTCTCCTGGTAGTCTGCGCTCTCCTGTCCTTGAATCCCTGTGACGATCTCCTCGGGGATGACGGCTGCGACCATCTCCTCCTTGTGGTCCAGGGGCTCCTGGTGTGCTGGACTCTCACCTCCAGTCTGCAGTGCTGCCTTCCTGTTCCTGGCCATTTTTTCCTTGGTCCTGCGCTTGCAGTCGTGCCAGCATTTCTTGCACTCAATGACTGTTCTGCGTACTTCTGCCACACTGCTAATCTTGTCAACAATTAGTTGCCATATTGCCTCTCTCCTACTGATTGGCAGCTTTGAGGTGACAAACAGTTGGTTCTGGTGTTCCGTCACCTCTTTAACCAGGATTTCCCGCTCCTCTGCACTGAAGCGACACTTTCTTTTCTTCTTCTCCCTGTCCTGGCTTTTGTTTTGGTCCTCCTGGCTGGTTCCTGGTCTGTTGTCATCTTCCTGGGGTCTGTACAGGCATCTGGACTCAATTTTGGCTCTCCTCTGCTGAAATGGCTGTGTTTGCGGGTAATTTTGACACTATTGCGTCAAAAAACGCTGCATATCCGGTTTGCGGTGTTGTAAATCTACCCACAGTAATTTCCACCGCATTAACGTTGTTTTCCTTTACGACGTGACGCTGCGGTGTGCGTAATTTTTTTTTACTTACACCTGTGGTTTGCGCCGCCGTACATCAAAGTATAAATTTGATGCCCGCACGGCGCACGAAATGGCGTTAGCCGGCGGTAATATTTTTGACGCAAAACTGTGCCGGCGCAGTATTGCGTCAAAAAGTATAAATATGGGCCTTAATGTCTTCTACTGTTATGGGTTAATTGAGGAACTGCTGATGCAAATTGTATAGCTAAGCTAATGATATTCAATCAAAATAATTGGATAGTTCAGTGAGAAAAAAGGGTGCCTGAAATTTATATAGGTTGGTGTACTATGTGCTTAGCTCAAAAAGTATTTGCTCTCCTCTATAGACCTTCTCACCACTGTAGGTTTTAATTTGCCAACATCATCAACTACTGACCAAGGGGAGCATACTAGTGTTGCAAGTCTCCTTTTGGGTGTCTTTCTTTCCCGTACACCCTGTCTCTGAAGTGACCTCTCCAAATACTTCACCTCATACTAAGCCATATCATTAAATTAATTGATTTACAACCTAATATCAGCAAGTATTTTGGGACTGGTCGTGTACATAAACTTAGATTATAATGGCCACACTACCCCTTCCAGCTTATCAAGGTGTCCTTACAGGGTTTTTCTGATTCTGTGCTGTTTGCCTTTTACATTTCTCTAACATAAGCTTTAAAATCTTCTCAAAGTATACCCACATTATTCGGCTTACCCTCAAGCACAAGAATTTTGGAGCCAAGCCAGTAGTCCAGCTTTGACAACATGAGGTGCACTGATGATGTATGTGGGCTCTCCATTGCCACTACATGTCTATTCCTCTAAGAGTCTTTCAGATCATGAGACTTCACTATATCTTGTAGTTGTTGATGCTGCACTATGATGAGCATGGGTTGGTTGATGGATACATCAGCATGTTGGTACCTTCTTTGGAGTCATTTATAAACATTTACCCCATAACTGTTGAAGGAATCCATAGTCATCTAACTGTGTCCATTTATTTTCCTACACACTATTTCCTGAATTATGTTGAATCTCTTGTGGCAGTCATTAACCCCTGGAGTAGTCTAAATGGTGTGCCACATTTGTTAATAGTAGCTGTATCTCTAACAAAGGAGTAGTACCAGTGGTGTAACAAAGGCCCCTGCAGCCTCTGTGGTACGGGTGGGGGGGCTGAGCTCAGCACATTACACTGGGCATCGGTGGTAGGCCCCTGGCTGGGTCCAGTGGGGAGGGGATCCTCTCCAGATACTTTGCAGGGGGGCCCTCTCAAGTTTCTTTACACCACTGAGGAGTACGTAGCTATTGTTCTACATCCACTATATTTGGTTGTGAACTTGGTCTTTGTTAGAAATAGGATCTCTAGTTGGCAGAGGTATACACCCTTGTCCAAGAAGGGACCACAATCCTAGTCAGGGTAATTCACACACAATCCAAATTATGCTGTGCCTACCCTCTGGTAGCTTGGCACTGAGCAGTCAGGCTTAACGTAAAATGCAATGTGTAAAGTATTTGTGCAATAAATCATGCAATAACACAGTAAAAATTCACACACACTCACAAGTTGAAATATCACTTTTGTAATGATTAGAAGAGTCTTTAGTTCTTAAAAGTAACAATTGTCTCTTGCAAGCACAAAGTAACTGGTTTGCATCAAAATTACATGCACGAAGACCGCAGAGGAGGAGGTACGTGGAAAAAGGTAGATGGGCACACACAGATGATGTGTCGATTCATTTCCACGCGGCAAGGACTTTGAGTTGAATTCCGACACGCAGGCTTGAATCCTCTTTGAGATGAAGGGTCTTATGACGCTTAGGGATGATGCATGGAAATCCTGGACGTGCAGGGCGAAGTCACAGGTGCTGCTTCGATCCGGTGGGCGATGCATCAAGATTTCTGTCAAACAGCAGGCGCTGCGTCGATTCTTCTCACAGGATGTCTGGCTGCGTTTCTCCGGCTCGGTGATGCATCGATCCAGTGGGCTGTGTGTCGAAGTTCCAGTTGCAACGCTGGTGCTGCGTCAATCTCCACTCAGAGAGCCAGGCTGGGTCATTCTGGTTCAGCAATGCAGTGATTATTTCGCTAGGCAGGCTGTGCGTCGATTTTGGCAGGCTATGCGTCAATTTTCGCCTCACAAGGAGTTTCTTGGCAGAGATGAAGTCTTTTTGGCCCAGGAAACTTCAGGAAACAGGAGGCACACTCAATCCAAGCCCTTGGAGAGCACTTCTCAGCAGATCCAGAGGCCAGCAAGGCAGCAGGGAAACAGCAAGGCAGCAGTCCTTTACAGCAAAGCAGTCCAGGTGAGTTCTTTGGGCAGGCAGGCAGCTTCTCTTGGCAGGTTGTAGGTTCTGGTGCAGAGTGTCTGTCCCAAGAGGTGTCTAAATTGGTAGGGACAGGGACCCAGTTTATATACCCAAAAGTGCATTCAAAGAGTGGTTTTGAAGTGCCCAAGGTCCCCTTTGAGTATAACCCTGTCTTCTAGGGTCCCAGTAGGGAGTTTGGCAGTCCAGTGTGTGAGGGCAGGCCAATGTCCTTTGAAATGTAAGTGTTAGGCCCTCACCCTTCCAGCCCAGAAAGACCCATTCATTATGCAGATTTGTGCAGGTACGACTGAGCATCCTGTGTTTGTGGGTGTCTGGGTGAAATGCACAAGGGAGTTGTCAACCAGCCCAGCCCAGACGTGGATTGGAGACAGTCTGTAAGGCACAGAAGGACTTTAACTGCAAAGAAATGCTCACTTTCTACAAGGGGCATGTCTAAAATAGCAATGTAAAATTCATCCTCACCAGTCAGCAGGACTTTGTTTTACCATTCTGGCCATACTAAATATGACGGGTCTACTCCTTTCTGATCAGATTCTACCACTCAAACAGTATATGAGAGTAGCCCTAATGTTAGCCTATGAAAGGTGCACGTCTCACAGCAGTGGAAAACTAATTTAGGAGTTTTCCTCTACCAGGACATATAAAACACATAGGTATATGTACTGCCTTTTATCTACACAGCACCCTGCCCTATGGGTTACCGAGGGTCTACCTTAGGGGTGATTTACATGTAGAAAAAGGGGAGTTTAAGGCTTGGCAAGTACTTTTAAATGATAAGTCGAAGTAGCCTTGGCAGGCCTAAGACATGGTTAAGGGGCTACTCATGTGGATGGCACAATCAGGGCTGCAGGCCCACTAGTAGCATTAAATTTACAGGCCCTGGGCACATGTAGTGCACTTTACTAAGGACTTACAAGTAAATTAAATATGTCAATTGGGTAGAAGCCAATGCCACCATGTTTTAAGGGAGAGAGCATATGCACTTTAGCACTGGGTAGCAGTGGTAAAGTGTGCAGAGTCCTAAAAACCAGCAAAAACAGTGTCAAAAAGTGGAGGGAGGCAGGAAAAATGTTGGGGGTGACCACCTTAAGGGTGTCAGGTCTAACAGTCTTCATCTACTTAGTAAGCTATGTCTCTTGAAGGAGAGCCACATCAGGTTTGTGGTGATCTTGGTAGGCTAGTATCTGTCTGACCTTACAGAGATTATTCAGCCTACTAACATTCCATGTCATGAAGTGGAGTACCACATTGTTATTCATTATGTTTAAGGAAGTGTAAGTGCATGCATATGAAGTGACAAATGCTCATTTACTTGTATTTAGACATTCAGAAGAAACATTGAACCTTAAGGGCACTTATCACCATGTTGAAATGATTTTCCATTTGAACACCCAACTCCACCGACACTACTGATCCCAACAAGCTACTGGATACTCCCTTCATGTGAAACCCACCCCAACTCAATATTTGAAGATAACTAACACATAAATTACTGGCACATCATGTTCTAAATGTCCTAAATAGGAAGAAGTTTCGGCACAGATGTATCCTATTATATCTCATTTACCAAGATATGCCTTTTGCTTGTGTACATTTAGACATGTTACAGGTATGAATTCAATTATGACCATATTACAGGTTGCGTGTGTACCAGTACCATACTCTCAAAATAATTATTTCAGACTCTTATATGTTCACAGGGATTAAGCAGGACATCTTGTAACAAGCAGTCAATTTTACCATTGACCAACTCGCTGCTGCTCTCTATATTCAGTGAACCTCTTAGTGTGTTCACTGTAGAGGTCCAAATAGTATTGCAGTATAAAGAAATTCCATACAACATTACTGCTTCTTTTTCAGAAGGTTGTACCTGTAGTCGCAGTGGAGCATACTTGACTATTACCTTGACATCCATTTTCACAAGGGTTCTTCAAAGAGTCTGTCATTCTATATTTCTTAGCTTCTCACCTGATGGGGAGGAATGTGGTGATCCTCAGTTACGTTTGATAGGAAGATATTCACACCGGTCCTCCATATTCTGTGTTTACCCATCTGTGGTGCATAGCTGTCTCACCATGCTGTTTGGTTGTGCATTTTGTGTATTCTTCCACTACTGATGTCATTGAACTCTTACCTTATATTTTTAAGTATCTCTCCATCCCTCTATTGCATAATTGTGGTAGCTATTGTTGGCTGTGCCAAAGCCAATGGCATTTAAAATTAGCTGCAAACCCTATACATGTGATCAGCCATGTCAAAAGTATAGAAAACAAAACATTGTTTTTTATGCTTTCAAGGTTGCTGCTTAGTTGTGTGATGCAACATGCATTGAGTCCTCACATTGCATCAATCAATCAAGCAGCCACCTAGAAGGTCTAATAATCAATGTCTTCTATACTTTCAATGGCCAATGCGCTGAATGACAATATTGCGCTTTGTAACTAAATTACAGCATACAATGCAATGGTCATTTACAACATATAGAAAACAATATCTTCTATACCTTTAAAATGGATTCTGTATTGAGTAACATGACAAGATAGCACAACATAGTTCATCATGCAAATCAGCAGTTAGCTTTAGAGTGTAGCAAACTATTTTCTGTATGTATTGTGAGACAATTTCCTGCCCCATTAATTCACCTACTTTATTTTTTTTTGGACCACCCAGTTTTTGCACCTCTGCTGCGAGCCACTCCCTAAGTCTTACTCAGTGTAAGCTTGGTTTCAATAGATTTAGGGTGCTAACAGCCAGTGCTCACCTTTTGATGTATGATCTGCTGCTGCACAGCTGGGATGAGTGGCTCTGGGTTGGTTTCACATGTACATTTTCACACAGGCATGTGCACCCTTGAGTTGGCTGAGCAACTAGGGATAGCATCTTACTCAGCCTGGAATATACAATTAAGTAGACTGTTGTAGGAAGACCCCTAATAAACTGACAATCACATGTTCATGTCCTATATTTGGACTGCATATTCATGCTGTGAATGTGATTATTTGTAGTGCATCATTGAAGTATGTTGAAGTATGCTTGATAGAATTGTACACTATAGGCAGAAGAATCACTAAAGTGCAATTTTGCAGTAGTTGGGCCAAGAGAGGCAGTTGACATGCAAAAGTTGAGATAACCAAGGGCTCAAGTCAAATAGGACATCCGTTTCTACATATCAGCACTTCTTCTGGTACGTCAAGTATTTCATAATTCTCTGAGGCAGCTTCTCACTTGAACTCAGGATCACCGTGCTTGGCCAAGTTACTTTCTCTGTTGGCCAGCAGGGAGATCAAAGCCATCCCTACACAATAGGACTATTTTGTAGCTATTAATTCTGTTTGTGGTTGAGGAAAGGGTGGGAATAGAATCTGCATGCGTTGTTGAGATTTTCAAACAACACCTTGTCTCAAAGGCTAATCCCACAGAAACAAAAGAAGATGGCCAGACCTCATTAGCCAATGACTGGAGGTTCTCCCCTTTGAAGTTTTGGAGACAAAGAATCAGGCTTCGGTAACTGTTAGAGGGATGGCTTAAGACTTTCAGAGAGCTCTTTCAACAGAATCCATGAAGTCACCATCTTGAACGATTCACAAATGCTGTTCAGAGTGATAGGACTGGGGTAGAGTGATTATGTTGTTACCTAGTTAAGAACCTCTGCATATGGGAATGGGAAAGAATTTTGAGAACATTCAAACCTGAAGGAAACGTCACTGGAAGAATTCCCAGATGAAATGCAGAAAACACCTGACTACTGTTGAAATGTTTCAAAATTCCTTTGGAGGACCAAGGCTCCAGGGAAGATTGTCCAAGGGGGTGCATGTTTAGCGCCCCCCCTTGTATAATCATGTTGTCCCTAGGGGCCCCCAGTGCCATGAAGACTAACGCTGAAGGAATGAAACACAAGTAAAACCCCAGTGAGTTACGCCACACTTTTAACACCAATCAAGTTCCTGGGAGGGATCCAGTGCTCAAGGGACTGAGGATGACTGATGCAGGACTGAGACACAGGGTGACATTGTGCCTTATGAGAGTAAAATCCCTAGGGGGGGGCGCATTGCCCCGGGGACTGAAGTGGTTCTGAGTACCCGATGCACACCAATGAAATATAGCTCCTTGGGTGGGCAAGAGACATGAGGACAGTGTCTCGTTCTTCCCTCTTCCCTGTGCCCATGAATGGATGTGTGTGGACATTTAAAATAGAGTTTCCTGTCTGCATGGATGTAAGTAAGAAGGACATAAGTTGCTGCAGTGTTCTGAGAGGAATCTATTAGTTGGTGGAATACCCTTGCTTTCCCCAATGGATTCTGCTGCTCATGCCCTACTTGGGACCATGGAGCCCTACTGGAAAAGAAAATAAGAAAGGTACTGATAAAATGAGAAATAAAATAAGTTAAAAAACTCAATTGAGAAAGGCATTTTTTGGGAGGTGTAGCTGCATCAAAGGAGTGCTGCAAGCTCAATCTAATGAGGAGAAGGAGCTTTCCATAAGCCCTTGCAAGGGATATATATTGTTCAAATTCAGTTCTTTGATCCCCCATAAATGGCAGATGCACCACCAGTGTTTTAGGTGTGTGGACTACGAACAGTGCACAAGACCCTCGGGAGTCTTTGTTTAAAAATCAGGTTGCTACTCTATGGTGGTCATTACAACCCTGGCGGTCGGTGTTAAAGCGGCGGTAAGACCGCCAACAGGCCGGCGGGAAAAAAAAATGGAATTACGACCATGGCGGAAACCTCCAACAAAGACAGCCACTTTAACACTCCGACCGCCACGGCGGTACAAACAAGCAGCACGGCGGTCACCGCCAACAGACTGGCGGGAGACAATGTACCACCCACAGTATCACAACCTACCAATCCGCCACCTTTTCCGGGGCGGATTCACCGCGAACAAAAACACTACAGAAACAGGATTCGGAAGGGAAAACGCTCACCTCTGCAGGGGGAGGAGCCAAGATGGCGGCCGGGACGGTGGCTTGATCTGAGCGCTCCGTTCCCGGCTACCTCGAAACATCCTGGAAGGCGCCCCCCCCGCGGCCTGGTAGCGGCGGCCGGGACGGCGGCTTGACCGGAGGAGACTGGGGCACCCAACTTGTGCCGCGAGCGCCCCTCTGTGCGCGGTCAAGTCGGGGCTGGGACTCGCGAGTCCGCGCCGGATGTGGCGCAGAGCGGGAGGAGCTGCGGCTGCGGCCCGATCGCGCTCACACCGGGCGCGGCCGCCTCCCGCTTCCACGCCTGCTCGTGGCAGGGGGGCTGAAGAGACGCGTCCAAAAGCGGACCGCACGGCTGATTTCACTGGGCGTCCCGGGACGCGTGAAGCCGGCTTGAGGAACTGGGGCGCCATCTTGAATTTTGCCGCGGCAGCAGCCGCGTGTGTAAGCTGCAGAGGGACAAAGAAGAGGCCCGGCAAAGAAGACGCGCAGCGGCGGCGGCCCAGCAGGCTGCGGGGGTTCCCGGTGCAGAATTTTAAAAAAACGAGGTGAGGAGCGGGAACACCAAAACTAAGCTGAGGGGAAAAACCCTTGGAACGACAAGCACCCCCCCCTCCACCCCACCTCTCCATTTACGCAAAAGGGCAAGATGGATGTGGACCGCGTGCTCCTGGGAGCTCGGACTACTCAACCAACGCAGAGTGGACGGCTGGGTTGGACCGCGGGCGTGTGGCCTGCCCTGGACTCCCCTGCAATGGGTCCCTGCCGCGACTATCCTTAGCTGCACAAAGTTTATTTGCGGCGCCCTGCGATCGCCCTGACCCGCGATTTCTCCCGCGTGTCGACGCCTCTCCCGGCTGTCCAGCACTTCTCCCCTCTATCTGAGGGAGCCTCTGGCACCAAGCCCTCCCGCCACACAAGAAGAAACGAGTGTTCTCCCCCAGCGTTTACACCCTCCGCATATTCCGGTGGGCACGGAGGACAGCCCCACAAGAACTCATAGCTGGAACATTGAATCCATTAATGACTGCAGCATTTGTCATTGAATATCCAGGCCATAATAAGTCAGAATAAGACTAAATGTCCCTTTGCTTTGCTGCCTAATCTCACGCCCTCAACGCCGGATGTGCGCTCCATGCCCAGGCAACTCATTAAAAGTTTAAAACAACGAATCAGGAAGATTAAAAGTGCGTAATCTCTGCAGATTGGGAGGTAATCTCAGAACAGCCAAAATGGCCGGCAGAGCCAAGTCAACCAAGAATCCAGACCGAACTACCCAAGCGATAACGCCTACCGACCAACAATCTGGCCCATCCCTACAGTCACTGGAAAGCACACTTCTAGCGCGTTCTGCTCAGTTCGAGAAAGTATTGCAGGCAATACTGGACACTAAGTCATCCTTGGAAGGCAGAATTGATGCAGTCGCGCAAGACTTGAATCTTTTACGAGTGGATCATCAAAGCCTAGCTGAAAAAGTGAAAACAACTGAAGCTGAAATAGCTGATCTAACTCCAATAGCGCAAGGGAACCAAAAACAGATTCAGCGCATGGACGAGGAGCTGAAGATACTTTGGAGAAGATCGGAGGAAATGGAGAGTAGGGCGCGCCGAAATAACGTGAGATTCCTGGGCTTTCCGGAAAGTATGCGTCAACCGGAATCAGAAATTTCCCTAGAGCAGTGGCTAATCAAGGAGGTGTTAAATGGGGCTCCATCCAAGTTTTTCTCAGTTGAAAGGGCTTACAGACTCCCGGGCAGACCTCCGGCCCCCGGCCAGTCCCCCAGGCCATTGATTGCCAGGTTCTTGAACTATAGAGACCGAGACGCAATATTGCAACAATTCCGCAATAAGGGCCCATTCAAGTATGAAGACTCGAACATTAACGCTTACCCAGACTTTACGCAAGAGGTGCAGAACCAACGCAATTCTTTTGTTAAAATCAAGCAACGCTTACGAGAACAGAACATAAAATATGCCCTGCTCTTCCCAGCCAAGCTAAGGGTAGTGATGGAGGACCGTACCCATATATTCACCAACCCCGAGGATGCCTGGACATGGCTCCACGCCAAGGGCCTTGCACACCCCCGGGAGGACGAAGAGGGGGACGAGAAATGGCAAAAACCTGCTGCAAGGAAGCGATCCAAACGGCGCACCAGAGGCCAGCCCAATGTCTGGCAAGCAGCAGAGGAAAGAGCAAAAGTGCTAAAAGAGACGCCGTTACACATGCAAAGCCGCAGTACAATTGCCAGTGGTCTTGAGGAGCTGGGATCAGAGTCAGACACAGCCAGCTCCGCATCCACGGTAACAGGAGAACTAGGTGGGCCGAAGGTCACCCCAAGAACTGCCGACGATCTATAAACTATTCGTTCTGGCACAGAGAGACTACCAGGGACGATGCTTGAAACTTGAAAATCTACAGAGACTCTGCGACACTGCCGAGACGTGGGGATAAAGTGCCTTCAACAATATGCATCTTTGATATAAACACAAAGCTAAGTGATTGGGGGCATAAGTAGGTGGTACATGGCGGATGGGCGGGGCCAGAGGGAACGGATTTATGCCAAGGGGGGGCGCCTGACGATATTGGCAGACTAAGGCCCTCATTCTGACCCTGGCGGTTCTCTACCGCCAGGGCCAACGGGGGCGGGAGCACCGCCGACAGGCCGGCGGTGCTCCCTTGGTCATTCTGACCGCGGCGCTTTGGCCGCGGTCAGAACGGGAAAACCGGCGGTCTCCCGCCGGTTTTCCACTGACCTTAGAATCCTCCAAGGCGGCGCAGCTCGCTGCGCCGCCGAGGGGATTCTGACCCCCCCTACCGCCATCCTGTTCATGGAGGGAAAGCCGCAATGAACAGGATGGCGGTAGGGGGGGTCGCGGGGCCCCTGGGGGCCCCTGCGTGCCCATGCCAATGGCATGGGCACGGCAGGGGCCCCCGTAAGAGGGCCCCGCAAAGTATTTCAGTGTCTGCCTTGCAGACACTGAAATACGCGACGGGTGCCACTGCACCCGTCGCACCTTCCCACTCCGCCGGCTCGATTACGAGCCGGCATCCTCGTGGGAAGGGAGTTTTTCCCTGGGCTGGCGGGCGGTCTTTTGGAGACCGCCCGCCAGCCCAGGGAAAAACTCATAATACCCTCCGCGGTCTTCAGACCGCTGAGCGGTATAATGGAGGGCGGGATCCTGGCGGGCTGCCTCCGCCGCCCGCCAGGGTCATAATGAGGCCCTAAGTCTGCGGCACGATGTGAGCCCCTTACAAGAGCCACATCTGTACGATATGAGAATCCCACTATGCAAATCCAACCGGATAAGAGTTATTTCACACACTTTTAAGTTTTGTAGTTTCACTGTACTTGTAAGTAGTATAGGGGGTTTAATTAGGGGGGTGGGGACTAACAGTTTAGCAGAAATGCAAGAATCGGAATTACTTAACGCACAAAACATAGACCTGCACCCGCTATATTTAAATATCAGCAACAGAAAGGCAGAGACCAGGCGGGCCAACACTAAAGCCCAGATCCACAACACAGCAACATATCCCCAGTACCCCATATGATGTCTTCCCGAAATAATACGAAAAACCAGTATACTATATTAACATGGAATATCAGGGGCCTTGGGATGCTGAGCAAACGGGCTAGAGTGCACGCTCGACTTAAAAGACTAGGAGTGCATATCGCTATTCTGCAAGAGACACATATGCTAGAGGGGGACCTACGCGACCTGCGCACGAAGTGGGGAGGCCAGTTGATAGGCACAATATACTCGGCCTTTGCGAGAGGGGTGTTGATCTGGATAGCGGCGGGAGTTCCATTCCTCATGTCAGCACACAAGATAGACCAGGGAGGGAGGTACGTAGTAGTGGAGGGCAGACTAGACGGCAGACAAATGGCTGTGATCGGGGTATACTCCCCCAACAGTGGCATCTCGGGCTTTCTTACCACTCTCACCCCAACGTTGCTGTCCCACCCCATGCGCCTAGCCATCTGGGGCGGTGATTTTAACAGTACCCCATCAGCAGCATTGGACAGAACCAGTGCCCACCCGAGTGCACCAACTAGTAGGAAGCCCGTAAGTCCCCTGCAAGAATGGGCAAATGTTATGGGTCTATATGATGTATGGCGATTAGGCCATCCAGAGCAAAAAGAATATTCATTTTACTCGGTCCCACACAACACCCACACTAGAATAGACATAGTATGGGGCACCCGCGAAATAGGGGCGCTGATCACTGAATCTGAATACTTGGCAAAGACAGTCTCGGACCATGCGCCTCTGAGAGTAACACTGAATTGGGGCAGGGCACGTCAGGAAATTCCCACTTGGAGATTCCAGGCAGAGGCTCTACAAGATCAAGCATTCACCGCAACATTGGGGAAATCTATAGGCCAATATTGGGAAACAAACGCTATGGCCCTCATTCTGACCCTGGCGGTCGGTGATAAAGCGGCGGCCAAGCCGCCAACAGGCCGGCGGTCTAAAATATGCAATTCTGACCCTGGCGGGAACCGCCAACACAGCCCGCCAACTTAACACTCCGACCGCCACAGCGGTACAAACAAACAGCGCGGCGGTTCCCGCCAACAGCCCGGCGGCAGACAAAGTACCGCCCACCCTATTACGACCCACCAATCTGCCACCTTTTCCGGGGCGGGAGCACCGCCGATAAGAACACGGCGGAAACAGACTACGAACGGGAAAACGCTCACCTCTACGCACTCCACGCGAGATTCCGGCAGTATGGAGCCAGAGTTACAGGTCATCCCCGCACTCCTATTCCTCCTCATATACCAGGAGCACGCCCGGCGGCGCGGAAGACATCGGTGAGTACTGCACCTACGACACAGGGGAGGGAAAAGATTACCGGCACACACCCACCCACCCACACCCACTACAACACACACATCAATGCATTCCCACAGATCACTGTCACAACCCACAAACCACCCCCCTCCGAAATAATGCAAAGACCAAAAGAAGAGATCATAAACGGGCAGATATATTGAAATATGTACGCCATTAATCCCAAAAAATAAATAAACTATGTACAAAATATATACAGCTACTAAATGTAGTCCAACCACTGTCCGTGGATCACAGGGGTCCTGTGCAAAGGGGCAAGGCCCAGTCCCACGACAAGAACTCCACGGAGAGAACACTGCAGGGGCATCAGAAAGAAAATAGGACAGGCACCTCAGGGGGAAGGGAAGGGGGGGCACCTCAGCCACTTGAGTACACGACGCCAGATCCACGAGGGGACTCCATGACCACTGGGCCATCCTGGGGAGAACAAAGCCACAGTCCATACAGTCCATACAGTGGGTGGCCTGCCCACTGGGCCATCCTGGGGAGAGCAAAGCCACAGTCCATACAGTCCATACAGTGGGTGGCCTGCCCACTGGGCCATCCTGGGGAGAGCAAAGCCACAGTCCAAACAGTCCATACAGTGGGTGGCCTGCCCACTGGGCCATCCTGGGGAGAGCAAAGCCACAGTCCATACAGTCCATACAGTGGGTGGCCTGCCCACTGGGCCATCCTGGGGAGAGCAAAGCCACAGTCCAAACAGTCCATACAGTGGGTGGCCTGCCCACTGGGCCATCCTGGGGAGAGCAAAGCCACAGTCCATACAGTCCATACAGTGGGTGGCCTGCCCACTGGGCCATCCTGGGGAGAGCAAAGCCACAGTCCATACAGTCCATACAGTGGGTGGCCTGCCCACTGGGCCATCCTGGGGAGAGCAAAGCCACAGTCCAAACAGTCCATACAGTGGGTGGCCTGCCCACTGGGCCATCCTGGGGAGAGCAAAGCCACAGTCCATACAGTCCATAACAGACCCCACTGCCACTGGAGGAGGCAAGTTGGCCAGAGGACATCCTGCAGCCCTGCCCGAGATAGATCCTGCCCTGCCACGTCTGCCAAAGGGCCAGCGGTTCTTGCCCTGAAGGGCCCAGTTCAGCGGTTCTTGAGACGGCGGGGCCCAGTTCAGCGGTTCTTGAGACGGCGGGGCCCAGTTCAGCGGTTCTTGCCTTGAAGGGCCCAGTTCAGCGGTTCTTGCCTTGAAGGGCCCAGTTCAGCGGTTCTTGAGACGGCGGGGCCCAGTTCAGCGGTTCTTGAGACGGCGGGGCCCAGTTCAGCGGTTCTTGAGACTGCGGGGCCCAGTTCAGCGGTTCTTGAGACGGCGGGGCCCAGTTCAGCGGTTCTTGCCTTGAAGGGCCCAGTTCAGCGGTTCTTGCCTTGAAGGGCCCAGTTCAGCGGTTCTTGAGACGGCGGACGGTCTATGGCCAACTGCTAAATGCCTGGTGGTGCCCTCCTGGGCAGCGGGGATGGTGCTCCTTCACTGCCCACCTGGGCTGTGGGTGGTGGGGCCCTCCTGGCCAGCTGGGCTGGGTCCTCCCTGGGCAGCGGCTATGGGGCTGGTGGGCTCTCCCGGGGCAGCTGTGCCGGTTCCTCCCGGGGCAGCGGCTATGGGGGTTGTGGGCTCCTCCTGGGCAGCAGGCCTGCTGCCTGACCTCTCCAACTTGCTGCCCTTGCCCTCCTTAGTCGTCGGCCTGTGGCCCTTTCCTCCCTTTGGAGCTGTGGCTGGTGACTGTCTCTGGGTGGTGTCCGGAGGGGATGTAGAAGGCGGGCTCCTGCGGCGCCCCTTCCGCCTTCTGCTCCTCTTCCCAGGGGGTGGGCTGGCTGTCCCCTTGCTGCTGGGCGAAGATCCAGACATGCGGGCTGGCGGGCTCCAATACCCCTGCACCCTTGTCAAGGGGGCTGCAGGGCTGGTGGTGGCTGAGGTGCTCTTCTTACCCCAACGAGAAGGAGTGGGGGGCTCAGGGTCAGGAAAGAAGTTAGTAGTGGCGAGGAAGAGCTTCTTGGGACAATGGAGAGTGGTAGGTACAGTGGGAATGGGAGTGGAGGGAGAGGATGTGGTTGTAGGTGAGTCACGTTTGCTGTCTTTGGGTGCAGGTGCAGGAGGGATAGGCTGTCGTGAGGTGGATGGCTGTTGGGTGGGTGGGTGGCTGCGTTTGTGTGGTGTGGAAGAGGGGGTGACAGACACAGTGGGAGAGGACACAGGGGACGTGTAAATGGCAGTGGGGGTGGTGACTGCACGTGTGCGGACTGGAGTGGAGGGTGTGCTGGTGATGGAAACACTGGCTGATGGTGAGGTGAATGGAGGTGTGAGTGTAGACGTCACAGGGAGGGAGGAGGGAGACGAGGAGGTGGGGGTCACAGAGGTGGTAGTGACTGTTGGCATGTCTGCATCGGAATGTTGCGTGTGTGAATGTCTGCGTGATCTGTGGTGCTTATGTTTGGATGAGCTTCTCTTGGGTGTTGAGGTGTGTGCAGGCTGGTCTGATGGTGTGGGTGGGACAGGCAGAGGAACAGGAGACTGGGAGGAGGGAGTTAGTAGAGGCAGGCAGGAGACAGGGACAATGGCTGCCGTCAGTGCTGAGGCCAGAGCCTGGAACGATCGCTGATGGGCAGCCTGACCCGAATGAATGCCCTCCAGGTACGCATTGCTGCGATGAACCTCCCTCTCCACCCCCTGGATGGCATTCAAAAGGGTAGTCTGCCCAACAATGAGCGTTCGGAGGAGGTCAATGACCTCCTCACTGAGGGCAGCGGGGGTAACAGGGGCAGGGCCTGAGGTGCCTGGGGCGAAGGAGATGCCCGGCTTCCTGCCAGAGCGGGCACGGGGCGAACGCGGAGGGGCTGCTGGGAGGGCGGAGATGGTGCGCTGGGTGGCGGCTGTACCTGTAATGGCGGGGGGCACGGATGGTGCCACCCCCGCAAGGGAGCCCCCTTCCGAGGACGTGTCCGTGTCGCTGCAGGCTCCAGTCGTCCCCGTCGTGGAGCTCCCCTCGCCCTCCGTCTCACTGGTCCAGTCTGACTCTGTGGCATGGCCCTCCTGGGCCATGTGAGATGCAGCTCCCTCCTGCCCCGATGCCACTTCTCCTCCGCCTGATGATGCTGATGCACACAAGCACAGAAAGACAAACAAAAAGGGGGGGGGAGAGAGAAATAAAGGGATATTGAGTACATGGATCTCCGGTACAGTTAGCGGACATGACAGACACAGATGCCCCCTGCACTAAGTTGCGCACTTGGGGTACGCTACGCATTCCGTGGAACATGCCCTACACGCCTAGAGTTGACAACTGCACCCATGGATGACACGGCCCAGGGATGGCTGTACTGACAAACTACTGAGGGTGGTGGCTGGGGACACAGGGGCTTACGGGGGTGCCCAGCCTACAGATATCGCCCTGGCCTAGGGGGACCCCCAGCCCTCCTCCACCACCCAGACACCTCCACTGCGCGACAACAGAGTAGATAATGCTTGTACTCACCCCCTTGTGTCTGCTGTGCTGCCCTCACGCGCCCATCCAAATCAGGGTAGGCCACCGCCAGGATCCGGAACATCAGGGGGCTCAGTTGACGGCAGGCACCCCGCCTACGTTGGGAGGCCATCCCCAGCAGAGACTCGGCGGTCTTCTTGGTCCCGCGGCGGATGTCCTCCCACCTCTTGCGGCAGTGGGTGCCCCGTCGATGGTGGACCCCCAGGGCCCGGACTTCCTTGGCGATGGCACGCCAAATCCCGATCTTCTCATGGGCGCGGACCTATGTGACACGTACAGGGAGGGAGAAATACCACGTTCAAGTTACTCAGCATTTTCCTTTCCAGTGGCCCAACGCCCCCCATCCCCGCCAGGCCCCCCGCCAGGCCCCCCGCCATGCCCAACATGCCCCCCATCCCCGCCAGGCCCCCCGCCAGGCCCAACATGCCCCCCATCCCCGCCAGGCCCCCGCCAGGCCCAACATGCCCCCCATCCCCGCCAGGCCCCCCGCCAGGCCCCCCGCCAGCCCCAACATGCCCCCCATCCCCGCCAGGCCCCCAAGCCAGCCAGTGGCCCCAAATCCAGATTGAATTAAACTCACTTGTTGGTCTGGAGGACCGTAGAGTAGCGCATACTGGGGGAGGACCCCATCCACAAGTTTCTCCAACTCCTCTCCAGTGAAGGCAGGGGCCCTTTCCCCAGTCGCAGCAGCCATTGTCCCTTCCAGACCGAGGTCACAGCAACACTTGCAGTATAGGTCCTCTCCTGTGAAAGTTCAAGTCGCAAGTGGATAAGTAGATAGAAAATGGCGGTCACGTCCGCGGCGGTGCGTACCGCGGCGGTGCGTCCCGCCACCGCCGGCGCCCTTCGCCATTGGCTCCTGAAACCCATAGGCTTCAATGTTAACCAATGCGGCTTCGCGCCGCGGTCTTCGCCCGCCGCCCGCCGCGGTGTGCCACGCCAGCGCATTGACCTCACATCCCATTGTCACACTTCACAGGTCAGGCAGCCGCCATTTCCAGGGCCCACATGGCTCAATTTCAACTGCGTCACACAGGCCTAGGCCTTGCATAGCCACTCAGACACGCCATTCACTGCATAGAGAATCGTATACTGTGCTAGCTGTGAGTACGTACCTGTGGGTTGCCTGACTGTGTGCTCCATGTTGTCCTTCCTAGGCACCGTCCGCTGGGTTGGGCGAGGAGACGGATGAATCCTCCCGTGTACCGACCGCTGGTGGACCTGTCGACAATGGAAGAACGCCACATTATCCTGACCTACCGTCTTAACCGTGCCACTATCCATGAACTGTGTGCCCAGCTGGAGCCCGACCTGATGTCCCCCATCCGCCAACCCACAGGGATTCCCCCTCTGGTGCAGGTCATGTCAGTACTACATTTCTTGGCAAGTGGGTCATTTCAGACAACCGTGGGAATTGCTTCCGGGATGTCTCAGCCCATGTTTTCAAAGGTGTTATCCAGAGTGTTGTCTGCCCTGATGAAATCCGTGAGGAACTACATCATTTTCCCTGAGGTGGGCGAATTGGCTACAGTGAAGGGTGATTTCTACGCCCTTGGACATATTCCCAACGTAATTGGTGCCATTGATGGGACCCATGTGGCTTTGGTTCCCCCAAGAGACAGGGAGCAGGTGTACAGGAACAGAAAAAGTTACCATTCAATGAACATCCAGGTGGTGTGTTTGGCTGACCAGTACATCTCGCATGTAAATGCCAAATTCCCAGGGTCAGTGCATGACGCCTACATCCTCAGGAATAGCAGCATCCCTTACGTGATGGAACAGCTACAGAGACACCGTGTATGGCTAGTGGGGGACTCTGGGTACCCCAACCTGTCGTGGCTACTGACCCCAGTAAGGAATCCCCGGACCAGGGCAGAGGAACGGTACAATGAGGCCCATGGGCGTACTAGGAGGGTGATCGAACGCACCTTTGGCCTCCTAAAGGCCAGGTTTCGCTGCCTGCATATGACCGGTGGATCCCTAATGTACTCACCTAAGAAGGTGTGTCACATCATCGTAGCCTGCTGCATGCTTCACAACCTGGCTTTGCGCCGCCAGGTGCCTTTCCTGCAGGAGGATGGTCGAGACGGTGGTGTTGTGGCAGCGGTGGAACCTGAGGAGAGTGACGAGGAGGAAGACGACGGGGCTGAAACAGACAACAGGGACAGAATCATTGAACAGTACTTCCAATAGGACACAGGTAACATTTCAAAGATAATTTAGTAAATGTTAACTACTCTGCAGCATCTCTGATGCCTGTCTATTTGCCCCAGTGTATGATGACTGAGTTTTGGCTTTTCCCTCCCTATTTCAGATCTGGGGTCCCCACTACGAGTCCTGTGCTTCGTTTCCCCATGGACTACAGCTTTGTGGCAGCTGTTTGTTGACTTCACCATGTACAAGGACATATTTGCACTGTCATGTCAATTACAATCTATTGAAATCACAGCCAGACTCCTGATATTTTGGTGCAAAATAGGTGTTTATTGAAGTGCTCAAAATGGGATGGGTGGTTTCAAGTGGGTGGGGGCTATGGTGAAGGAATGTCCATGGCAGAGTCCAGAGTAACAGTCACACAGGTGCATTGTCCAGAGGCCTGTGGAGAGATGGAGCATGGGCAGTTCGAGGATGGACAGGGTGACAATGTGGGACAGTGGGATGACATCAGGTGGTATCCATTGCTGGCGGGGGTCTTGACATCCTACTCTGTCTTGCGAGATCTCAGGGCCCTCTTGCGGGGTGGTTCTTCTCCTGCAGGAGGTGGGGGTCTGGTGGGCTGCTGCTGTGCGGGGGCCTCCTGTCCACTAGCGCCGGCGGAGGTGGATGGCTGTTCTTGGTCCAGGCTAGTGGCAGGGGCCCTTGGGTGTTGTTCAGTGTCCGCCCTGCTGTTTACGAGGTCCTGCAGCAGCCCTACCATGGTAACCAGGGTGGTGTTGATGGCTCTGATGTCCTCCCTGTACCCCCGATAGTGTTCCTCCTGCAGCACCTGGATCTCCTGGAACCGGGCCAGTACCGTCGCCATCGTCTCCTGGGAGCGGTTGTATGCTCCCATGATGGTGGTGAGGACCTCGTGGAGAGTGGGTTCCCTGGGCCTCTCCTCCCCCCCCTGTCGCACAGCTGCCCGCCGAGTTGCCCTGTTTCCCTGGGCCTCTGCCCCCTGGCCGGTGTGCCCACTACCACTGCCCCCAGGTCCCTGTTGTTGTTGGGGTGGTGGGTTATCCTGGGTGCCCTGTAGTGGTAGACACACCGCAGATTGACGCGCCCTGGAGACAGAGGCATGGGCCCGCTGGGTGGGAGCTGTGCTGGTGTTCCCAGAGGGGTTAGGGTCTATAGTGGCCTGTGCCTGTGTGAGGGGAACCGACTGTCCAGAGGTCCCCGATGGTCCGGGCTGGTCATCGGTGTCCAGATCGACAGAGCTGCTGTCATCGCTGACGGCCTCTTGGGTGGGGGGTGTGGATAATTCTGGCCCCTCCGCCGCGGTGTGTTGACGGTCGGGTCCTGCAGGGGTATAGAGGTATGGTTATAGTTTCAATGTGTGGCATATGGGTGTATCTGTGGGTTCCCGTGTCCCCAAGTGCTGGCATTCGTGTGTGGGGGCTTTGGTGAGGGTGGCTTGTGGGGGGGATGTGTATATGCATTGGGCATGCTTTGGTGATGGGTGTCCATGCTTAGTGGACGCATGCAGGCCTAGGTTTTGGGATGTGTGGGTTGTGATGGTGAGACATTGGCGGGGAATAGGTGTGCTGGGGGTGGGGGTGAGGATGGTGGTGGGGGTGAGGATGGTGGTGGGGGTGAGGGTGGGGGTGAGGATGGGGGTGGGGGTGAGGGTGGGGTTCGAGGATGGGGGTGAGGGTTGGGGTCTGATTTGGCATGCAGGTGGGGGGGAAGCAGTATTGAAGCTTCAACTTACCAGTATCCATTCCTCCGCCGACTCCTGCGAGGCCATCAGGATGCAGGATGTTCAAGACTTCCTCCTCCCATGATGTGAATTGTGGGGGTTGAGGTGGGGGTCCTCCGCCAGTTTTCTGCACGGCGATGTTGTGCCTGGATACCATGGAACGCACCTTCCCCCGTAGGTCGTTCCATCGCTTCCTGATGTCTTCCCGATTTCTGGGGTGCTGTCCCACTGCGTTCACCCTGTCGACAATCCTCTGCCATAGCTCTGTCCTCCGGGCAATGCTGGTGTATTGTATCTGTGTGCCGAACAGCTGGGGCTCTACACGAACGATTTCCTCCACCATAACCCTGAGTTCTTCGTCTGTGAAGCGGGGTTGTCTTTGGGGTGCCATGGGGTGGTGTGTATGATGTGTGGGGTGGAGTATGTGTATTTAAGTGAGTTGAGTGTGGTGGTGTGTGTTGTTTTGTGTGTGGATAGTGTGTGGGTGATGGTGTTGAGTGGCTGTGGCTGTTATGTTTTGGATGCTGGTGTCTCGCTCTTGTCTTCTTTACGAATTTTTAAGCGTAGGGGTTTGTGGGTGATGTGGGTGGGTGTTTTATATTGTATTGTGTGTGTGGGAGTGGTGTGTGTATGTGTATCAGGTGTGTGGGATTCAAATCGTCCAATGTGGGTGAGTTTTGTTCGTTTGTGTGTATTCTGACCGCGCCGGTGTGTCCCGCCAATGGAATACCGCGTTTGAATGACCGCCGCGTGGATTCGTGGGTCGTAATGGCATGGGCGTATTTCTGTTGGCGTGGCGGTGGAGGTTTGGTCACCTCCACCTTTCCGCCGACCGCTGGTCTGGCGGTCTGTTGTGGCGGTCGGATTTTCGGAGGTTTGCCTTCTGCGGGTCAGAATGACCGTGGCGGGTTTCCGCGACCGCGGCGGGATTATGGAGGATTTCTGACCGGCGGTAGGCGCCTTTTACCGCCGAGGTCAGAATGACCACCTATGTCTGCAACAACCCGGGCGATAGAATGGGATGCCCACAAGGTAGTAGAACGCGGACTATGCATGTCCACTACGTGGGGAGTGAGACGCTCTTTACAGGCGGAAATTAGAAAACTAGAGAAGGAGCCAAGGTTTGCGGAAAAAGCGGTAGCACGGGGGGAAATCACTAGCACTGTCCTCAAAGAAAAGCACTCAAAATATAATGAGGCAGATAGCAGGTTCCGCTGCCACGACTACAACTATTACTTAACCAGGTTGCAAACGGAAGGAGACAGATCAAGTAGAATGCTAGCGTGGCTACTCCGTGAGGATAGACAGCAAGCTCCGATAGGTGCCATCCGGGTGGGCGCGCATGAGATGGCTACTACACAAGTAGAAATAAACGAGACGTTTACGAATTACTACTCAAACTTATACACTAAACGTACCTCGTGCACAGCTACACAACTTGAGGCTTTCCTGGCGGACTCCTTCCTACCCCAACTACCACAAACAGATAGAGATGGAATTGAAACCCCCATAACAACAGAATAAATTGAACTAGCCCTTGCACAGCTGCCCAGGAACAAAGCCCCGGGTGCAGACGGCCTCCCCTCGGAGTATTATAAAGCCTATTTACCCAGCCTAAAATCCCATCTGCTAGGAGTGTTCCAGGAGGCGTGGACTAAAGAAAGCTTACCTATATCTCAAAGGGAAGCTATGATAGTGGTACTCCCTAAACAGGGTCGAGACCACACGGATGTTAAATCCTATAGACCACTATCGCTGTTAAATACAGACTGCAAAATATTAGGCAAAATATTGGCTAATAGGTTAGCCCCCCTCATGCACTTATTGATTCATGCAGATCAAAATGGCTTCATCCCAAAGCGTAACACCTTCCTAAATATTCGCAGATTGCTGAGTATAATAGGAGACACCCCCAAGATTGCACAGGAGGAAATGGTGCTCTCACTAGACATAGAAAAGGCCTTTGATAAGCTGGAATGGGACTTCCTGATGGCTACGATGGCCCGTATGGGAATAGGCCCTAATTACATTCGTTGGGTCCGGACATTGTATTCTAATCCAAGCGCGAGGGTGAAGTCAGGCGGGGTGATTTCTGATAGTTTCCCGATTTCCAGGGGGACACGGCAGGGATCTCCCTTATCCCCGCTACTGTTTGCCATAGCAATGGAACCGTTAGCGGCAAAAGTACGCCTCATGGAGCACGAATGGGGAATTATTAGGAATGGGTTACATCACACGATTTCATTATATGCAGATGATGCTTTGATATATATCAGGAACGGTTGTGCAGCTATCCCACCTGTAATGTCTTTATTGGCTGAATTTGGAGGCCTGTCTGGCCTTATGGTAAACTGGGAGAAGTCCTGTGTGTTCCCCCTGGCAAAAAGGGCCCCCAACAACCAAGACCCCCCAGAGGTAGGGCACCTAAAGTGGTGCCCGACAACATTTAAATATCTTGGGATAAACATATATCATGCCACAGAAGACTTAAGAGACGGGAACCTGGGGAAGGCGCTAACTTCCATAAAAGGCTCCCTACAATTTTGGAACAAGCTTCCGCTCTTGCCACCCGGTAAGGTGGCGATTGCTAACATGTTGATTCTATATTATTTTGCGGCCCTGCCGATAACCATTCCCAAAAGTTTCTTCGGCAATTTAAACACAGCATTACTGCGGCTCATTTGGGGAGGTGGTAGAGCGCGAGTGGCGCTATCCACATTGCAATGCCCGTTGGATAACGGTGGCCTGGGAACTCCGAATTTTTAAAGATACTATGCTGCCGCACAACTTCAGTGGGTCCAATATTGGATCCACAGACCAGAGCAAGCGGAACCATGAGCCTAGAGCCTCGGAGGAACGGGACCCCCCTTTTAAATTGGCTGACGTCAAAGCCCCCCAAAGTGGTACTGGTTAACCCTTTGCTTGCAGCCGCGCATGCGTGTTGGGTTAACTATGTGCAAAGAGGAGCGGATAAGCTTCCTTACTCCCCACACATACCGCTAGATTATCTATTGGCGGGGACTGCAGCTGGAATGCAAGCTGTAAAGCTGTGGAATGAAGCAGGAATACAGACAGTAGGGGATTGCTTTGAAGACGGCAAATTAATGACGTTCGAGGCTCTCCAGGCCCTCACAGAGATAAATTCGGGTCAGTTCCTGACATATCATGCCGTATGTCATGAAATCAGAAAAATATGGGGAATAGGCACTTCGGAACCAGAGACCTCCCCAGTGCTCCACCAGCTTCTACAACACAGTGATCAAACAAAAATAATATCCAATCGATATAGAATCCTCAACAAGACTCCTGATGCACAGGCAGGGAAAGCATGGAGTAGATGGAATGCAGTACTCCCCACCCCGATCCCACTGGAAGACTGGCCCAAGGCCTTGTCTCACATCAGAGGCGTGTCAAGGAATCCCAGATTTAGATATACCCAATTCAATTACACGCATCAAACATATCTTTCCCCAGCCAGAATAAAGCGCATGTTCCCTGATTCAGTACCAACATGCCCCAGATGCAAAATACCGTCAGCACCCTTCTACCACATGGTATGGGATTGCCCTAATATACAAACGGCCTGGGCGGAGGTGGTAGGGGAGGTATCTGGGCTAACGGGACTTGCACTGTTAGCAGACCCTGGGTCCTGCCTGCTGGGACCGAGGAAGAGACCAAAAAAACAAAGACACCTGCACAAATTTATAGACTTGGCCTTTTTAATGTACAAAAGATTAATAGCAATGCATTGGAAAGCCCCTAAGGCTCCCGATCTGAAATCCTGGTACTCTCTAATAATACGCTGGGCTCGCACTGAATACCAGGTACTAAAAAGAATGGTGCGCGAAGGGCGACAACACACAGGATGCTCCACTTGGGGGGATTTTGTAACAAAATTGGAGGCCAAAAACTATGAGAAGCCTCCTTGAATTGGGGCACATATAATCGAGATAATCATGACATAAATTCCCCTGCATCCCCCATTACGGAAACAAAATTCATAGGGCACCCAGGCACCATAGCGCACACACATCATTTCCTCCCATCTCTCTAGTAATAATTGTCCATCAAATTTTCATCACCACAGTCCCAGCGACACGTGAGGAGCAGAAAACCAGGGTAGCTATCTGCATATACTAATCTGGATGGTGACCTCCTCAGGCAGCCAGGGAACTCATGCATGCAAAACAAGGCCCACACTGGTCACAAGCGAATGCCTATATAAAATAAACAATAAAGGATAAACCCATGGATGGTGCAGCCAGAAATGATACTGTAAAACTAGAAGTGTTCCGTGAAGTGCATATTGGGGGGGTGTGTGATTGTTAAATGACCTAGATATTAGTTATTGCATTGTTTTATGGTGTGGTTGCAAATTGAACAATTTGTATTATATTTTGAAATATAAAATCAATAAAAATATTTAAAAAAAAAAAAAAAAAAACGCTCACCTCTGCACACCCCACGAGGAACCAGGACACCATGGAACCAGAGCTCCACATTTTACCAGCCTTCATCTTCTTGCTCCTCTACCGGGAGCACGAACGCCGGCGGCGAAGACCACAGTGAGTACTGCACCTACGACACAGGGAAGGGAGGAGGGAAAAAACAGTGACATACACATGCAACACGCAACACCCCCACCCACTAAAGCATACACACCAATACAGCATGATACATTACAGTTACACCCCCAAACCCCCCGGAAGAATGCAAAGACAAAAGAAATGAGCTGAACAATTGTAATATATTAAAATTCAGTAGTCAAATAATATACATACACTATTTACAAATATATACACCAAGAATATTATTCCAGGGTGTTCCACACTTAAAGTCCGTGGACCACTGGGCGCACACTGCATGGGCGAGGCCCACACAAGCTATCCGAACGTGACGGAGAGAACACTGCAGGGGCATCAGATAGAAATAAAACAGGCTGCTCATGGGGAAGGGAAAGGGGGGGCACCTCAGCCGGTTGAGTGCACAACGCCAAATCTACGAGGGGGCCACATGCCCATTGTTCAATCCTGGGGAGTGCACAGCCACAGTCTCTCAAGTCTCTACAGTGGGTGGTTTGCCCACTGTTCAATCTTAGGGAGTGAAAAGCCACAGTCTCTCAAGTCGCTACAGTGGGTGGTTTGCCCACTGCTATATCCTGGGGAGTGCAAAGCCACAGTCTCTCAAGTCTCTACAGTGGGTGGTTTGCCCACTGTTCAATCCTGGGGAGTGCAAAGCCACAGTCTCTCAAGTCTCTACAGTGGGTGGGTTGCCCACTGTTCAATCCTGGGGAGTGCAAAGCCACAGTCTCTCAAGTCGCTACAGTGGGTGGTTTGCCCACTGTTCAATCCTGGGGAGTGCAAAGCCACAGTCTCTCAAGTGGATAACAGTCTCCACTGGTTCTGGAGGAGGCTTGGTGCCCAGAGTGCTTCCTCCTGCCAAGGTCTGAGGTAGTGGATGTATCTCTCCACTGGTTCTGGAGGGGGCATGGTGCCCAGAGTGCTTCATCCTGCCAAGGACTGAGGTAGTGGATGTATCTCTCCACTGGTTCTGGAGGGGGCATGGTGCCCAGAGTGCTTCATCCTGCCAAGGACTGAGGTAGTGGATGTATCTCTCCACTGGTTCTGGAGGGGGCATGGTGCCCAGAGTGCTTCATCCTGCCAAGGACTGAGGTAGTGGATGTGATACTTTGCTGGTTCTGGAGGGGGCTTGATGCCCAGAGTGCTTCATCCTGCCAATTGACTGAGGTAGTGGATGTAACTCTCCACTGGTTCTGGAGGGGGCTTGGTGCCCAGAGTGCTTCATCCTGCCAAGGACTGAGGTAGTGGATGTGACACTCCACTGGTTCTGGAGGGGGCATGGTGCCCAGAGTGCTTCATCCCACCAAGGACTGAGGTAGTGGATGTATCTCTCCACTGGTTCTGGAGGGGGCATGGTGCCCAGAGTGCTTCATCCTGCCAAGGACTGAGGTAGTGGATGTATCTCTCCACTGGTTCTGGAGGGGGCATGGTGCCCAGAGTGCTTCATCCTGCCAAGGACTGAGGTAGTGGATGTGATACTTTGCTGGTTCTGGAGGGGGCTTGATGCCCAGAGTGCTTCATCCTGCCAATTGACTGAGGTAGTGGATATAACTCTCCACTGGTTCTGGAGGGGGCTTGGTGCCCAGAGTGCTTCATCCTGCCAAGGACTGAGGTAGTGGATGTGACACTCCACTGGTTCTGGAGGGGGCATGGTGCCCAGAGTGCTTCATCCCACCAAGGACTGAGGTAGTGGATGTGATACTCCACTGGTTATGGAGGGGGCTTGGTGCCCAGAGTGCTTCATCCTCCTTGTGGCGGCCTCAGTAGCCTCAGTGCATTTGGCGCTCATGGGCCTGCGGTGCTTGTGGCTGTCCTGTCTTTGGCAGTGGTGCTTGTGGTGGTCCTGTCTTTGGCAGCGGTGCTTGTGGCGGTCCTGTCTTGGGCAGCGGTGCTTGTGGCGGTCCTGTCTTTGGCAGCAGTGCTTGTGGTGGTCCTGTCTTGGGCAGTGGTGCTTGTGGCGGTCCTGTCTTGGGCAGCCGTTCACTTGCTGGAGGTCCTGTCTGGGCCAGCGGGGCTGCTAGCGGTTGCCTCCAGGGCAGCGGGGCTGCTGGAGGTTGCCTACTGGGTAGCGGGGCTGCTGCTGGCGGTCCTCTCTGGGCCAACAGGACTGCTGGCGGTTCTGTCTGGACCAGCGGGGCTGCTGGCGGTCTTCTTTGCCGTGGTGATCTTCCCAGACTTGCCGGGTTTCTTGTGACCCTTCCCTACCTTGGACGGTGTCGCTGCTGACTCCACACTCCCACCTGTGCCCCTGGGAGCGGCTTTGCTGGCTGTTGGCTTCCCCCTCTCCCGCCGGGCACTGGCCAACTTTTGATGCTTGACAGGTGGGGGACTGTACGTGCTGTGGCTCCTTGCCACACTGGCTGCCCTGCTGCCTGGTGCACTCCAGAATCTGGTGACTACTGGCACCACTCGTCCCGGAGATGGTGTGGCTGAGGTGCTACTTGGGACCTGGAGAGTCGGGCCCTAGGAGACTGACGGGGTGGGAGAGGCGAGGAAAAGAGGTCAAGGGTGGCCAGGAAAAGTTTCTTAGGAACACTTGGACGGGTAGCTGGAGGGGGTTTGGGAGTGGAGGAAGAGGTTGTGGTTGTAGGAGGTGTACGTTTGGTGACTGGGTGAAGGTGCATGCGCTGGAGGCTGTTGTGAGGTGGATGGCTGTTGGGTGGGTGTGTGCCTGCGTTTGTGTACCTTGGGAGGTGGTGTGGTGATGGGTGTGCTGGTGATGGACGTAGTGGCTGTAGATGTAGTGCATGCAGGTGTGAGTGGCGACGAGACTGGGAGGGAGGAGGGAGATGAGGAGGAGGGTGACAGAGTGGAGGCAGTGGATGTTGGTATGTCTTCATGTGTGTGATGCTTGCGTGAGTGCCTGTCGGATGTGTGGTGCTTATGTTTGCCTGAGCTTCCCTGGTGTGTTGAGGTGTGTGCATGCTGGTCTGATGGTGTGCTTGGGGTAGGCTGAGGTACAGGGGATTGGGTCTGGGTGGAGGAAGTTGGAGGGGGGAGGCTAGAGACAGGGACAATGGCTGCCATCAGTGCTGAGGCCAGAGTCTGAAAAGCTCGCTGAAGGGCCGCCTGACCAGAATAAATGCCCTCCAGGAATGCATTTGTTTGTTGCAACTGCCTTTCGACTTCCTGGATGGCATTCAAAATGGTGGACTGCCCAACAGTGAGGGACCTGAGGAGGTCAATGGCCTCCTCACTGAGGCCAGCAGGTGTGACTGGGGCAGGGGCTGAGGTGCCTGGGGCAAAGGAGATGCCCACCCTCCTGGGTGTGCGGGCACGGGGAAAAGGTTGAGGGGCTGCTGGGAGGGCGGTGCTGGAGGGGGGTGGGGACTGTACCTGTAGATGCGGGGGCACTGATGGGGCCTCCACCACAAGGGAGCTCCCATCAGAGGACGAGTCCTTATCGCTGGTGTCAGCTCCTGTCCCCGCCGTGGAGCTCCCCTCGCCCTCCGTCCCACTGGTGAAATCAGAGTCCGTAGTGTCACCCTTCAGGGCCATGTGGGATGCAGCTCCCTCCTGCTCCGGTGCCACTGGTCCTCCACCTGATGATGCTAATGCACACATGTACAGGGAGACCACAAAAAGGGGGGGGAAGAAGAAACACAAGTTGAGTGCATGCATTACCGCTACTGTTGGCGGACACAACAGACACAGAAGCCCCATGCACTATGCCACTCACTTGGGGTCCACTATTCAATGCCTGGTGAATGGCCTACAAGGCTATGGCCGATATCTGCACACATGGATGTCACAGGAGCCGGACTAGGTGTAGTTGGCACTGTACCCAGGTGGGGAAGGTGCCACAGGGTCTACCTGAAAAAGGGGACTTAACTAGCACACTCGCCATGGCCTAGGGAAACCCACAGCCCACCTTCCCCACCCTCCACTGCGCGCTGAATCAGCAGAATGAGAGTGTACTCACCCCCTTGTTGCTGCTGTGATGCCCTCAAGCGCCCATCCAACTCTGGGTACGCCACCGCCAGGATCCTGAACATCAGGGGGTCATGGTGCGACGGGCACCCCTCCCACGTTGGGTGGCCATCCCCAGCTGGGCCTCCGCCGCCTTCTTGCTCCATCGGCAAATGTCCTCCCATCTTTTATGGCAGTGGGTGCTCCGTCTGTGATAGACCCCCAGGGTCCGGACGTCCTTGGTGATGGCACGCCAAATATCCTTCTTCTGGTGGGCGCTGACCTACCGGAATTGTACAGGTGAAAAAGAGAAGTTATTACCATCTGCACCGTCACAGTCATTGGCCAGCATCCCTACCCTTGACATGTGGCACATGCACTCACTGTTGTTTCATGCACGCCTCATTCTCCCCCCCCTCTCTTTCATCAACCACACTCCACACGGGCATTGCCCATACATCATGCTCCCAGTGTACTTACCTGTTTGTCTGGAGGACCGTAGAGTAGCGTGTACTGTGGGAGGACCCCATCCACGAGTTTCTCCAACTACTCTGTGGTGAAGTCAGGGGCCCTTTCCCCAGACGCACGAGCCATTGTCTCTTCCAGACTGAGGTCACAGCAGCACTTGCAGTGTAGGTCATCTCCTGTCGAAGATCAGGTATCGAGTGATTGAACAGATAGAAAATGGCAGTCACGTCCGCGGCGGTGCGTACCGTCACCGCCGGCGTACATCGTCATTGGCTCATGTGACCCATAGGGTCCAATGTTAACCAATGCAGAATTGCGCTGCGGTCTTCGACCGCCTACCGCGACGGTGTACAACGCCAGTGCAGTTACCTCGCATCCCATTGTCCCACTTTACAGCTCAGGCAGCCGCCATTTCAGGGGCCCACATGGCTTGATTTATAACTGCGTCACACATACCTAGGCCTTGGCTCATCACTCATACAGGCAAAATTCGGGTTATGAATGGTTTTCTGAGTAAGCTGTGTTTACGTACCTCTGAGTTGGTTGACTCTGTGCTCGCTGTTGTCCTTCATAGGCACCGTCCGCTGGGACATGTGAGGAGATGGCGGCATCCTCCGGTGTACAGACCGCTGGTGGACCTGTCGACAATGGAGGAAAGACATCTAATCATCACCTACAGGCTTGATCGTGCCACAATCCTGGAACTGTGTGCCCAGCTGGAGCCATACCTGATGTCAGCTATCCGCCATCCCACAGGAATCCCCCCTCAAGTGCAGGTGCTGTCAGTACTCCATTTCCTTGCAAGTGGGTCATTTCAAACTACAGTGGCCATAGCATCAGGGATGTCCCAGCCTATGTTTTCCAACGTGTTGTCCAGAGTGTTGTCTGCCCTGCTGAAACACATGCAGAGCTACATCATGTTCCCTCAGGTGGAGGATTTGCCTATAGTGAAAGGTGACTTCTATGCCCTTGGACATATCCCCAACATCATAGGTGCCATTGATGGGACACATGTGGCCTTGGTCCCCCCCGCAGGAGTGAACAGGTGTACAGAAACCGGAAGAGCTACCATTCTATGAATGTGCAGATGGTGTGTTTGGCCAACCAGTACATCTCCCATGTTAATGCCAAATTCCCTGGCTCAGTGCATGACGCTTACATCCTGCGGAATAGCAGCATCCCTTATGTGATTGGGCAACTCCAGAGGCACCGTGTGTGGCTATTAGGTGAGCACCTGGAACAAAATTGTTGGGAATAGTTGTCTGGGTCTGGGGATATCCCTACAGGTTAGTGTGTGTCTAACAGTTGTCCCTCTCCATTTACAGGTGACTCTGGTTACCCCAACCTGTCATGGCTACTGACCCCAGTGAGGAATCCCAAGACAAGGGCAGAGGAACGCTACAATGAGGCCCATGGGCGAACTAGGAGGATTACAGAGCGGACCTTCGGCCTCCTTAAGGCAGGTTCAGGTGCCTCCATATGACAGGTGGTTCCCTATTCTACACAACAAAGAAGGTGTGCCAGATCATCGTGGCCTGCTGTATGCTTCACAACTTAGCTTTGCGACAACAAGTGCCTTTTCTGCAGGAGGATGGTCCGGATGGAGGTGTTGTGGCAGCTGTGGAGCCTGTGGACAGCGAAGGCGAGGAAGCAGAAGAAGAGGACGTCGACAACAGGGACTATGTGATCCTGCAATACTTCCAGTGAGACTCAGGTAAGAATACAAACTTGCCTACTACATGTACTTTAACACTACTACCTCTCTACTGTCTGTCCTTTTCACCCAGTGTATGGTCACTGAGTTGTCACTTTCCCTTACGATTTCACAGATGTGGGTCCCACTGTGTGACATCTGCTTTGTTTCCTCATGGACTAGAGCTGTGTGACATATGTATTTTGACATTACAATTGAAAGAGCATTTTGTCACTGTAATTGCTTATACAACATTTCAAAATCACCTCCAGACTCCAGATTGTTTTGTGCTTTAAGGGTGTTTATTTAAGTGCTAAATAGTGGAGGGGGTTGTAAAATGGTGAGGGGTGATGGTGGAGGAATGTCCATGGCAGAGTCCAGTATATTAGTCTCACAGGTGCATTGTCCAAAGGGGCATAGGAAGTGGAGCTGGGGCAGTTTGGGGATGGACAGGGTGACAAGGTGGGACAAAAGGATGACATTCAGGGCGGTCTCATTTCTTGGCGGGGGTCTTGGCATTGTTCTCTGTCTTTGTCCTGGATCTCAGGGACCGTTTGCGGGGGGTTCTCCCTCTGCAGGGGATGGGGTGCTGGTGTGGTGGTCCTGTGGCGGTGCCTCCTGTCCACTAGCGCCGGCGGAGGTGGTGGGCAGTTCATCGTCCATGCTAGTGTCAGGGGACCCTTGTTGTGCCACAGTGTCCCTCCTGGTGTTGAGGACTTCCTTCAGCACCCCTATGATGGTGCCCAGGGTGGAATTGATGGATCTGAGTTTCTCCCTGAAGCCCAAATACTGTTCCTCCTGCAGCCGCTGGGTCTCCTGAAACTTAGTCAGTACTGTTGCCATCGTCTCCTGGGAATGGTGGTAGGCTCCCATGATGTTGGAGAGGGCCTCGTGCAGAGTGGGTTCCCTGGGCCTGTCCTCCCCCTGTCGCACAGCAGCCCTCCCAGTTCCCCTGTTTCCCTGGGCCTCTGTCACCTGGACCGTGTGCCCACTGCCACTGCCCTTAGGTCCCTGTTGTTGTTGGGGTGGTGGGTTAGCCTGGGTTCCCTGTAGTGGTGGACACACTGCTGATTGACGTGTCCTGGGGACATGGGCCCGCTGGGTGGGTGCTGTGCTGGTGTTTCCAGAGGGGGGAAGCTCTGTTGTGGCCTCTGACTGTGTCAGGGGAACCAACTGTCCCGAGGTCCCAGATGGGCTGGGCTGGTCATCTAGATCCAGTTGGACAGAGCTGCTGTCATCACTGTGGGCCTCTTCTGTTGGTGGTGTGGACATGTCTGGACCCTCCTGTGTGGTGACGTTGGGTAGGGGTCCTGCAGGGGTATAACAGCATTATTATTGCATCTGTGTGTGCCATGGTGTGCAATGGGTGGGTGACCGTGTACCCCAGTTCTCACATTCCTGTGTGGGACCTTGTGTGATGATGGTATAGGGGGGTGTATGGGTATGTGCAGTGGCCATGCTTTGGTGATGGGTGTCCATGCTTTGTTGTTGCATGCAGGGCTTGGTGTTGGGATGTGTGGTTTGTGATATTGGGACATTTGTGAGGAGTTGGAGTGATGGGGTGAGGGCGAAGGTGTGGGTATGTGATGGCATGCAGGTAGGGTGGGGGATATAGTAGTAAAGAATTGCCTTACCAGAGTCCATTCCTCCATCTACTCCTGCGAGGCCCTCAGGATTCAGAATAGCCAAGACTTGCTCCTCCTATGTTGTTAGTTGTGTGGGGAGGAGGTGGGGGTCCGCCGCCAGTCCTCTGAACCGCAAGGTGGTGTCTTGATACCACGGAACGCACCTTCCCCCGTAGGTCGTTCCACCTCTTCCTGATGTCATCCCTATTTCTTGGGTGCTGTTCCACTGCGTTGACCCTGTCCACTATTCTCTGCCATAGCTCCATCTTCCTAGCAATGGAGGTGTTCTGCACCTGTGATCCGAATAGCTGTGGCTCTACCCAGACGATTTCCTCCACCATGATCCTGAGCTCCTCCTCAGAGAACCTGGGGTGTCTTTGCCGTGCCATGGGGAGGTGTGGGTGATGTGTGGGGTGGTGTGTGTTGTGATGTGTGGGGTGATATTTAGTGGTGTGTTGTGTGAGGTGCGTGGAAGTTATGTGGGTGATGGTATTGTGTGCCAGTGGATGCTTGGTTGTAGTTTGTAGTGTCTCTCTGGCCTTCTTTTGGGATTTTTGTTGTAAGGGTTTGTGGGTGATGTGGGTGTGTGTTTTATATTGTATTGGGTGTGTGGGAGTGGTGTGTGTATGTGTATCAGGTGGGTGTATTTGTAATTGTCCAATGTGGTAGTGTTTTGTATATGTGTGTGTATTTTTTGAGCGCAGCAGTGTGTACCGCCAATGGAATACCGTGGTTGAAAGACCGCCGCGTGGATTCGTGGGTCGTGATAGTGTGGGCGTATTTCTGTTGGCGTGATGGTGGAGGTTTTGTTTTCGCCAGTTTATCACTGACCTTTGGTGTGGCGGACTTGTGTGGGTTTCTAAATTTTGGAAGATTCCGAGCTGTGGGTCATAATGACCGTGGCGGAATTCCGCTGCTGTGGCGGTGTGTTGGCAGTCTTCTGCACGGCAGTAAGCGGCTTTTACCGCCAATGTTGTAATGAGGTCCTATGTCTCCCAGAAGGTTATATTTATGACCCTTAGAAAGGATCTTGCCATTTGTAAGCATGATTGGAGCTGGCACTTTCAGTCTAATGGCTTTAGGGTATTGAATCCTTTCTTTTTGGGTTCTAAGTCTTCCTGGTAGCATATGTAAACACAGGAAAAGATTAATGCACGCATTTCATTGAGCGACAAGTACTATAATAGTATAATAACTTTAATTACAGAGAAATATTGCACATATTAATACATGTTATTATAAAGTGGTACCATTCTGAGACATTTTCACACTGGCTGCGTTGAGTTTTAATGATACATTTCAGTTTTTTTATTGCAGTGAAATCCTGAGAAGACAGTAGGTCTAACCTTTGATAACTAAACCCTATTAGACTGTGACCATAATATCTAGGGGGGCATTGTAGTTGTAGGTTTTAGGAATTCTGGGTACACAAACTCTTAGAGACTGTCACCATAGGAATTTCCATCTGTCAACTTCTATATTTGTAAATTATTGTGTAGTTTTGTGTATTGTAACCATAATAAAGTACTTTTCCTTCTATAAGGAAAAATACTAACCTGACAATGATTTATTTGGTGATATTGTGTGCCTGACGACTGTATTAACAGCTCCCCATCACCTCTCCTGAATAGACCTTGGACTGCCTTGCCTTGTTTCTCTAAGAGAGTCAATTGCTACAAAGGAGTATATTATTTCCCAGTAAACTGAATATTTGGACCTTATTGTCAGAAATGGGGTCTTTGGTTGGCAGTCAGGTTACCCCCTGTCCAAGCAAGGACCCTCACTCTAGTCAGGGTGGAAGAGAATCACCCTCAGCTAACCCCTGCTTACCCCTTTGGAAGCTTGGCACGAGCCGTAGGCTTAACTTCAGAGTGCTAGGTGTAAAGTATTTGTACCAATACACACAGTAACTTAATGAAAACACTACAAAATGACACAACACAGGTTTAGAAAAATAGGAAATATTTATCTAAACAGAACAAGATCAAAACGACAAAAATCCACAATACACAAGTCAAGTTATCAATTAAAAGGCAAAAGGAGTCTTCATGTAGTTTTAAACACACACTAACACTGTTAAAGTGAAAATGCACCTTGGGTGCGTCAAAAATAACACTGCACGGGCGAGTGTGCGTCAAAAAGGGCTTGCATTGCATCAATTCTACTCACAAGCGAGACCTTCAGTCGTTTCTCCTTTCATCAGGTCGGTGCATTGTTTCTTCTCCCGGCAGGAGAGCGATGCGTCGATTCTGTCAGCACTCTCGGGTCCGGTCAGGCCTTGCTTTGTTTTTACATACCCAGAGGTGTTTGCATCAGAAATCCAGCTGCACGATGACCCGAAAACCACACAGCGTGGGTTGCGATCTCACCAGCCTCCATCAGCGATGCTGCATGTCGTTTCTCCAGCTCCGTGAGTCGATTCTTCAGTCGCGCTGCAAGTGAGCGTTGATTTTCAGCCGCAAAGCCAGTGGCACAATGATTTTTCAGCCGCAGACCAGAGTCCCGTTGATCTTTTCCCCGCATGGTGTTCTGTGCGTGGATTTCTTCCTCTTAGGCTGCCAGCTTATCCTTTCAAGGTCCCAGGAACTGGATGGGCACCACAGGGCAGAGAAGGAGTCTCTCCAGAGATGCCAGGTGTGGGCAGAGAGAAGTCTTTGCTGTCTCTGAGACTTCAAACAACAGGAGGCAAGCTCTAAATCAAGCCCTTGGAGATCTTCACAAGATGGAAGGCACACAAAGTCCAGTCTTCGCCCTCTTACTCTGGCAGAAGCAGCAACTGCAGGATAGCTCCACAAAGCACAGTCACAGGCTCAGCAGCTCTTCTTCCTCAGCTCTTCAGCTCTGCTCCAGAGGTTTCTCTTGGTTTCCAGAAGTGTTCTAAAGTCTGTGGTTTTGGGTGCCCTTCTTATACCCAATTTCTCCTTTGAAGTAGGCCTACTTCAAAGCAAAGTCTCTCTTGAATATGAAATTCTGCCTTGCCCAGGCCAGGCTCCAGACACTCACCAGGGGGTTGGAGACTGCATTGTGTGAGGGCAGGCACAGCCCATTCAGGTGTAAGTGACCACTCCTCCCCTCCTCCTAGCACAGATGGCTCATCAGAAAATGCATACTACACCCCAGCTCCCTTTGTGTCACTGTTTAGTGTGAGGTGCAACCAGTCCAACTGTCAAACTGACCTAGACAGGGAATCCACAAAACAGGCAGAGTCACAGAAATGGTATAAGCAAGAAAATTTTCACTTTCTAAAAGTGGCATTTTCAAACACACAGGGGGTCATTCCGACCAAGACCGCCAGGGCCGGGGACCACGGAAGCACCGCCAACAGGCTGGCGGTGCTTCGCAGCCCATTCTGACCGAGGCGGTAAAGCCGCGGTCAGAAAAGGGAATCCGGCGATTTCCCCTGCATGGGCTGAATCTGCAAGCAGCGCCGCCATGGAGATTCCGACCCCCTTCCCGCCACCCTGTTTCTGGCGGTTTTTACCGCCAGGAACAGGATGGCGGGAACGGGTGTCGTGGGGCCCCTGGGGGCCCCTGCACTGCCCATGCCACTGACATGGGCAGTGCAGGGGCCCCCTAACAGGGCCCCATAAAGATTTTCACTGTCTGCATTGCAGACAGTGAAAATCGCGACGGGTGCAACTGCAGCCGTCGCACCCCTGCAACTCCGCCGGCTCCATTCGGAGCCGGCTTAATTTTTGCAGGGCCTTTCCCGCTGGGCCGGCGGGCGCTCCTTTGGCGGGTGCCCGCCGGCCCAGCGGGAAAGCCAGAATGGCCGCCGCGGTCTTTCGGCGGCCTGATTTTGGCGGGCGGCGACCGCCGCCCCCCAAAGTCAGAATGAGGGCCACAATCTTAAAATGAACTTTACTAAAAGATGTATTTTAAAATTGTGAGCTCAGAGACCCCAAACTCCACATGTCCATTCGCTCCCAAAGGAATCTACTCTTGAATCAGGTTTAAAGGCAGCCCCCATGTTAACCTATGAGAGGGACAGGCATTGCAACAGTGAAAAACACATTTAGCAATATTTCACTGTCAGGACATATAAAACACATTACTATATGTCATACCTTAACTATACACTGCACCATGCACTTGGGGCTACCTAGGGCCTAACTTAGGGGTCTCTTATATGTAAGAAAAGGGAAGGTTTAGGCCTGGCAAGTGGGTACACTTGCCAAGTCGAATTTACAGTTAAATCTGCACACACAGACACAGCAGTGGCACGTCTGAGACATGATTACAGAGCTACTTATGTGGGTGGCACAACCAGTGCTGCAGGCCCACTAGTAGCATTTTATTTACAGGCCGTGGCACCTCTAGTGCACTTCACTAGATACTAGTAAATCAAATATGCCAATCATGGATAAATCAATCAACAATATAATTAACGCAGAGAGCATATGCACTTTAGCACTGGTTAGCAGTGGTAAATTGCTCAGAGTTCAAAAGCCACCAGCAACCGGTGAGAAAAAATAGGAGGCAGGAGGCAAAAAGATTGAGGATGACCCTGCATAAATTCAAAAGCCTAACACTCAAATAAAATTCACTCTCTACACTTATAAAATAGCCAATCACACACTGATGACGATTGCCTCATTAACTTAGCACTGACAAAGCTAGATTGATTGAATATGTCAATTCTTATTCAAACAAGCTCTAGGGGACTGATTTTGAGTTTGGGGGATGGGGTTACTCCTTCACATACATGATGGATATTCCATCCCCTGTATAACGCTTCCATTTTATCCTGAGGAAACTGTAATATGCTGGACAGGATAGATTTCAAATTTGTGACACAGTCCCCCATCTGTCAATCTCCAAATCAGGCCCTAAGACAGAAAAAGCTGCAGTAAGTTTTGAAATTACAGGAAATATTATGTCCGCCTTTGTCATGGTTTGATTCAGCATCATGTACTACTGGATTCTAATGTTAGGACTTAACAACAAATACAACATATTTCTGTCTGAGAAAGATGAAACACTGACTGCTTCATTTTAAAATACCTCTTTAAGGAAGAGGCCTATGACATAAAGGGACCAGCCTTGGTGGCAAGAGCGAAGCACAAACTGTTGACACGTTTATAATGTCAGTGACAAAAAAATCAAAGCTGAAGGTCTTGTGCAAAATGGGCAGCAGCTGAAAATCCGCTGATTTCTAGAGAAGGTGCTATATCAGAACCAGAATCTACCAGTGGCCTCTCCAAAAGCTTTAAGCAGAAGATGTGACATCTAAATTCTAACAACTCAACTGTGGCCTAAATTAGCTGTGGATCTGTTAGTGGGGAAGATTGATTATCTGAGGTCATTTGGACGAGAATATTAACTAAACTTTGATTTTGCAGCACTTCCCTGATAATTATCTATAACACTTGTGAGAGCCCTACTAGACAAGATTAATAAAGCAAGTGTCTGTGAACATCAAAGTTAACCCTGTCAGGGAATCGCCAATGGCTGCAGTACCTCCCCACTGTGGGTGTCAGTCATTGGCTGACAATGTAGAGGTATATAAATGCCTCTCTGATGCTCTGCATTGGAGGGAGTCCTTTATTTTAATTTTAGTCCAGGTTCGCTAAAAGCTTCCAGAGTAGACTGAGGTGCTCATTATGACTTCGGCAGTCTTTTGTGATGACCGCCATCGAAACGGGTGGCAAAAGACCACCCCGAGTCACCTACGGATTTCCACCCATAAACAGGCAGAAATCCGACACCTTTGGCTTCACAGACTGTGGATGAGAGGCGGTTTCACCGCCAGCACTGGCACGCTGCAAGGACTCTGCCCTCATTAATACAAGCAGTAATTTGGCACGCTGGTCCTTGCACAGCAGTGCAGCTTCGGCAGTGGAACCGCCGACATCTACCCCTTCCCTGACGACCACCTTAATGTAGGCTGCTGTGTGGCCCAGACAGGTAGGTGGACCGACCAGAAGGGTGTGTGTGTGTGTGTCTGGTAAGTGCAAGTGTATGGTGTGTACGTGTGTGTGTGTATCAGAATGGGTGTGCGAGCATGTGTGTGTGACTGTATGTGTGCATGGAGGGAGGTGCAAGAGGTGGAGTGCTGGGTGTGTGCATTATGCAGAGGGTGGGGGGTATGTGTGCATGGATGCGGCGGGTGGGAGCTGTATGTATGTATGCGGAGGGTGGGGTTGGGGGTTTGCATCTATGCAGGGGCTGCGTATGCGTGCGAGCAAGTGGGGGTGCATATCTGTGTGCAAGCGAGTGGGGGTGCATGTCTGTTTGTGTGTGAGAAAGTGGGGGTGCATGTCTGTGTGCAAGCGAGTGGGGGTTGCGTGTCTGTCTGCGAGTGAGTGGGAGTGTTTGTATGCGGGTGGGGTTGTGTGTCTGCAAGTGTGTGGACATGTGGGGGTGCCGCGACAGCAATGGGGACTCCTGTCGCTGGGTGGGTTACCGCCAGGGTTTTCGTGCGGGGGCAACCACCACAAAAAGCTTGGAAGTTTTCTGCCTCATCTTAGGCATGCCACTGGCCCGGCTGGACTGGCGGAGTTGTGGCAGTTTAGCTTCAACCGAACCACCAAACTCGTAATGCAACAGTCTTTTCAACGGTACCGTGGCATTAAGACTGCCACCACGTGTGTGGCGGTCTTAAGACTGCCACACTTCTGATGAGGGTCTGAATGTTTTTTTTTATCTGTAATGACAGTCAGCATTCAGGGTGCGCTGATGTCATTGCAGTAAAACTGAAAGTGAAACAATAAAATGGGCCAATGGGCTCATTTTACGTTTACTGAATCAGAGATCAGGCATACCTCACCCAGAGCACGGATTCTCTTGGGTTGGGTATCATTTGAAAGAGGAAAATCTCCCCTTTTCAGTGCTACCTCTGCCTAGTGGACCTTTGTTTAGGGATTGCCACAGAAGAGCGATCATCAAGCAGGAACCCAAACAGTAGGCACCATGGATAGGTGGAGTGACACCATAGGCAAGGGAATGTGCACCTCCCAAGCCCTCCTTAAAAATCTCAGTCTTTCTGCCCCCTGGGGGGATACATGGGGTAGTTAACGGGGTGAGGGCTACAAACTGTGGGCCTCCACTGCTAAAAAAATAGATTAGTGTCTTTCTGCACCCCTGTAAGGCAGATGGGGGTGATTTCCTGAATATATGCCACCCAGGGGGTCAGAAAGCCCACTGGACACCAAGGATTTCTTTTTTTAAATATAGGGGTGGGGACTGCCCTCCATGGGCAGGGCCATGGCCTGCCACAAAAAGAGGACAGAGTGTCTTTTTGCTACTCCTGAGGAGTAGATGGGAATAATTACCACTGATATGCTCCCCGGGGGAACAGAAAGCCCACTAGACACCAAGGAATATTTTAAAAATATGCATATAATATAGGGGTGGAGCTGTAAAAAATGGGCAGGGCCATGCCTCACCACAACAAGAGGACCAACTGTGTTTTTGCTCCTCCGAGGGGTAGATATGGGTAATTACCTCTGATCTGCCTCCTGGGGAAAGGGCCACAAAGCCCACTAGACACCACTAGACACCAGTTAGAGTATTTTTATTATTAAATATAGGCTGGGGACTGTCTACCATGGGCATGGCCATGCTCCCACCACAAGAAAAGGACAGACAGTCCTTCTGCTTCCCCTGAGGTAATTATCCCTGGTCTGCTCCCCAGTGGGGGGAAGGGGCATAAAGCTGGCTAGATACCATTGTCTATTACAAAAATAGATATACCGGTGGGGACTGGCCACTAGGCGGATGGCCATGCCTCCCAAAAATATGGCGACAGTATTTCTGCCCCCAAGGGCAGAGGGGGGTGATTGCTCCAGTTCACCCCTTGGAGAGGCAGAAAGCACACTCCACACCAGGGAATGTTGTTTTTCTTTAAGTATAGGAGTGGGGGCTGCCCACCATGGGCATGGCCATGCCCCCATGACAACAAGAGGACAGACATTCTTTCTGCCTCCCTGGGGGAGGTGATGGGGGTAATTATACCAGATCTGGCACTCTAGGGGCCAAAACGTCCCCAAGACACAAAGGTCTATAAAAAATATTATGGTGGGAGAATCTGACAACACAGGGCATGGCCATGACCCCACACCCAGAAAATATGGACACAGTCTTTCTATTCCCCCCAGAGGACAGATGGGATGATGCCATAAACTGCTCCCCTGGGCCAGATAGCCCACTAGACACCAGGATTTTGGGGCATATTTATACTCTGTTTGCGCCGGAATTGCGTTGTTTTTTTTTACGCAAGCTCCATTTTCCCCTACGCCGGCGCTGCCTGGTGTGGGTAATTTTTTTTGACACACACCAGTCAGCTGCGCCGGCTAACGTAATTCCATAAATAAGGCGCCCGCATGGCGTTTTGGAATGGCGTTAGCCGGCGTTAAATTTTTTTTCGCACAACTGCGTTGGCGCAGTTTTGCGTCAAAAAGTATAAATATGGCCCTTAGTTTTTAAATATAGGCGGGGGAGCTTCCCACCAGCAAGAGGAAGGACATTCTTTCTACCCCCGGGGAGGGGTTAATTATCCCCAATAGGTTACTGGGGTGCAGAAAGCCCACTAGACACCTACATTTAATATAAAATAAATATAGGGGAGAGGGCTGCCCACTATGCCCCCCACCCTCAAAAATATGGTGACAGTATTTCTGCCTATCGGAGGGCAGATGGAGTGATTATACCCAATCTGCCTCCCACTGGGGTGAGGAAATCCAGGAAAAAAAAACACAGGGATGGATTCTGCCGACTCTGTCTATGGCCAAGACCCCACCTCGAAGGGGAGTCGAAATGTCTTTTGTCCCTTTGGGGGTGGAATGGGACACCCTCCCCCCAAGGATGCAGGAAGCTATGTAGACACCAGAGGTATATTTGTGCAGTATATTGGTGGGAGGGAGCAGATCCCCTGGGCATGGGCCCATGATCTCACTGAATCCAGGCCCCAATAAACGTTTTGCCCCTGGGGGATAGATATAGGTATTCACCCCAAATCTGCAGCCCGGGGGGGCAGAAAGCCCACTAAATATCAGGCATTTCAGAATAGAGCCAAAGCAAACAATGGGTGTAGTCTACCCTGGCACCGAGCCATACCCCCTCCACAGAAGGAGAAATAGTGTCCTTATGCCCCCCGGACAGATAAACATTTTGTCTCAAATGGGAGATTTCCCCAAATATGCCCCCCCGGGGGCACTGAAAGTGCACCTGACACTGGACCACCAGAGATTTTGCACTTAGGGCAAATGAAAGTAGTGCAGGTGTTCCACTCTTGTATTGGCCACTCCCCTACCCCCAGAAAAGGAACAATCGAGTCTTTTTGCACCACATACACACATAACTTAACATAACATAACATCCACCCAACCCTCACCCCTAAAGCCTTAACAGTTTTTCTGCTCACGTGAGTAGTAAGAAATCATGTTCCATGTTGAGTGGAGAGTTACTGGCTTCCACAGATTCCAGAACTTTCCATCACAGAAGTCTGATGAAAACATTTTTTTGTCAAAGTTTGAGGTATGTACCCTGGATTCCCCCCGGTTTCTAGTTTTAAAAAATGTGCAAGTTTGCTAGGTTTTCCCAGATGCCGGCTGAGCTAGGGCCCAAAATCCACAGCTACCAACTTTGGAAAAAAAATCAGGTTTGAGTGGAAAAATGTGATGTACTAATGTTGGATTTTGGGCCATTTTCTGGTGTGGGTACTATGCCTACCCACACAAGTGAGGTATCATTTTTATAGGGAGACTTAATGGAATGCTGGGTGTAAGAGATTTTGCTGCTCCCTAGAGATCCCAGAACATTCCATTGCAGAAGTGTGAGTAAAATATGTTTTGTAGTCAAAGTTGGAGGTTTGCAAGTGATTCTGGGTAAAAAACCTGGTGCGAGCCATTCTTGTCACCCCACCCTAAATTCACATAGATGTCTAGTTTTCAAAGATGTGTGAGTTTGCTAGGTTTGCTAGGTTTCCCTAGGTGCTGGCTAAGCTAGAGCCCAAACACATAGAAACCAGAAAAAACGAGGAGAAAGAAAGATATTTCTTCTCGTTACGCCTCCCCTGGGGAGGCATGAGGTTTTGACACATTCCCAGGTTTTCACATCCTTGTAAATCTGGGAAAGCATCTAAACCCACGGGTGGTGCATGGGAACACCCACCACAATGCACATGGCACACCCCCATGATGCAGTTTAAAGCAACGTAGCAACTTGTGCTGCATTGTCTTACACCATATCTGTGAGGCCATGAAAAGCCACACAAAGTGGCTTTGCATGGCCTCGTAGCTATGGGTCTGCACTATATGCCACCCGTGCATCATACAAAGTGATGCACCAAAGTTTCAGGAGTGCAAAAGAATCTGGGTAACAAAAACTGGTGAGAGCCACACAAGTCAACCCAGTCTATATACCCCAGGTGTCAAGTTTTCAAAAATGTGCAAGTTTGCTAGGTTTCTCTAGGTATTGGATGAATTAGGGTCCAAAATCCACAGCTAACCACTTTGCCAAAAAATGGTTGGATTTGAGTGGAAAAATGTGATGTATCCATGTTGTATTTTAGGCTGTTTCCTGTCGCTGGCAAGAGGCTTACCAATACAAGTGAGGCACCATTTTTATTTAGAGACTTGGGGAAATTCTGAGTGGAAGGAGGTTTGTGGCTACCCACAAATTCCAGAACCTTTCATTAGAGAAATATGAGGAAAATGTGTTTTTTGTCAAAGTTTGAGATATGCAAGGCATGCTGGCTGAAATACCCAGGTGTCTAGTTCTCAAAAGTATGCAAGTTTGCTAGGTTTCACTAGGTGCTGGCTGAGCTAGGGCCCAAGATTAGGGTTGGGTGGAGCTCATGGAGTTCCGCTATGCAAGTGTGGTTAAAAAGATCTGTGGAATTCTACTAGCGGGCGGATTTTCTCCAAACACCCATTTGTACTTCATTTTTCACGTTCAGGAGTGTGATGTTAATTCTCCAGCAGCAATGACCATGTGAACCGTACAACATGGTGTGAATGTGCATCACCAGTTTGTTTTATCTGTCTCTCTGTGCATGGTGCTGGGCCTAAATGTAATCTCCCATTCATCTTTTCAAACCAATGCTTTTCTAAATTATCCACCCCTCATGTTCCTTTATTTGATCAGTATGTGTTTTTGTTTTTGTGTATTTTATGTTTCTGTCATTTTTTTCATGACTCTTTTGAATATGTTATTGTTTTTTTGCTTTTCTCTATACTTCTTTATTTTATCTTTCTTCCTGCCTTCCTTCTATTTCTTCCCCTTTCTTTCTACCACCCAGCACCATGGCAGAGCAGGGTAGCAGAGGGAGTGGCAGCACAGGTTAGGCTACTAGGCACTTATCTTGTAGATGTTGACAGTGCCAAGGGGTGCAGACCGACCCATTTTTACTGAGGCAGAGGTGGCAGCACTATGTTCTCTGTGCAGCACCACCTCCTCTCCATGCTAGCAGGAGGCAAGAGGCCTGGGAGCAGTTTTCCGCTTCTGGTGTGTTGACTGCTGTAGGGGAGGATGTGCCAGTGTGTGCGTAAGCACAATAGGGTCCAGCACACCCAGCAACTGTTGACTCATCATTGGGCAGACATACTGGACCACAGGTAGGACCTGCTCGGCCTGCTAAGCATTGAGCTGTTGTGGCTCTGTGTGTAATAGCCATTTATTTGTTGTATATGTGTTCCACAATGCTAATTTTTCCGAATAGCAGTTCTGATTCTCAGCTGTAAGTTAAGTTTATGTTATGATGAATATTATGTGCTCGAGTTTGAGCCAGCTAGATGCTCAGTGAATTGTACTTATCAGCACACGTTTGGGGTGATCATTTAGGAAGTCATGCAGACTGAGACTCCTCCTGTCACCAAGAATAAGATAGTGGTAGTAGTAAGTAATATCAGTGAGTTAGCATTCCTTTCTCTGTGCGTTTCTTTATGTAGCTTATGCAGTCTATCCCAATCACAATCTCCGGATGATGTGCAGTATCCTAGATACATCTATGCATTGAAAAGAAAGGGAGACTGAATTGGCCCATCAAAGGTAGTTGAGAAGCAAAGATCATTTGTTGCAATATGAATACATTAGTAGTAGTACGTAGTTGCAAATGTAGTTTAGGTTTAGGAAATTTGGAGGAGGGCTTAGGTGTAGGAAATGAATAGGTCAACTTGAGTTGATACCTGTATTATAGGCGATCTGATTTAGAAAAGTACAATGTTACTGTGTTTGTCTTTGACCGTGAGAAATATTTTTGGGCAGTGTACCACTACTCTATTTTTTATTTTCTGTATTTATTACCTCGGCACTCAAATAGAAGAAGATGGAACAATCTTAGGAGTGTCTGGAAAATGAGGGTGCCAGTGCCACCACCAGCATGGCAACTGGCAGATGTGCTGGACCCAGAAAGTCTCCCTGGTATATTATTTCCCTAAATGTCACCTCTTCTCTGTTTGAATGTTTTCTTTTTTAATTACTGTACCTCTCTACGTTTTTTGTGCTTATTTTCATTCTATCTAAACTTTGTTAAATTCTTGCCATTTTTCTATTTTTCATATTTCTGTTCCTGACTTCCACCTCCTTGAATTATGTAGCTTTCTTCTGTTTTGTTACTGAGCTTAGCTTTCCCTTTTCCCCTCATAAATCTTGCAGCCTGGTACTGTAAGGCTGAGAGGACTGAATTTTAGAACAGGTACTCTATCGAGAAGATTGCAGGCCTAGGTTAGATTTTCTAAGCATGTTTGTGAAGGTTTTCTTTCCCTTGCTCATGCTCAAACAGTAAAACGAGGGAGTGGGCATTGTCATTGTGGACCCCCAGTTTGTGTGTATATGTTATTCATTTATAGAGTATAGTATACCATAACAGCACTTTTGATGACAGTGCAGCATGACTGGAAAGTAGTATGAGGAAGATCCCATTTAGGGGTGGGCAGTGAGCTGTGCTCCGCTGGTGAAGCTAACAGAGTTTTTGGCACTCTGTGCTCTGCTTGGAGCGCGGAGTCTGACCAAAAACTCTGCTAATTCCGCCAGCAGAGTACAATTCACCACATGCATATTGCAGCCTAGTTAGGGGCCACACAGTGCAAGCCCAGACAATCTGCGCTTGCGCTGTGTGGCCCATAACTGGGCTGCAGTGCACCCTCCCAGTGACCGCCAGCACAGTCGGGCACAAGGTACAGAGGAAGGCAGAGACCCTGGGCGCTGGCAATGAGGACCCCCTGGGAAAACCCAAGTAAGTCCTTGTTTTGTTTTTTTAATGTGCACACTTGTGCACAAGAGGCCAGAAACATTCCTGGCCTGAAAAGTTGCTGCTTCAGGCCTCTTGTGCATCAGCCTGCCCCATGTATATTGAATGCACTCACAGTAGGCACAAGAGACCTGAAAATGGCAATTTTCACTGCCACCTTTACTAGCCTGAATGCACCCGATCTCAGAAATGCTAAGCAGGACTGACCCTGCTTAACACTTTTGAGATCAGGCACATTCTGGCCAGGGCCGGTGGTACTCCACTGTGCTCAGAATCCTGCAGAATTCCAAGGAGTTGTTTACCAACTATGCGGAATTCCGCAAAGTAGAGCTCCATGTGCTCCACCCACCCCTAGTCCCCTTGCATTTTTCCAACCACAATCTCACCAAATCACCATGGGTCCTCCTAAATTGACCAAATATACCACCCCTTCATTGCACTTCAGTGACCTAGCTCTACCCCTCCATTATGAAATGTTTGTAGTTGACTATACCACTTAGGTTTTCTAACATAATCAACCAACAGCATTCTTAAATTGAATGATAGAAGAAGATAGAACTGTAGTGACCTATTGTGGCTGTATTTTGTTGAAATAGTTCTTTAAAAAACCCAATAGGAATCTTTATCTGGTATCTAAAATGTGTAATGTTTTTCCAGCTTCACCGACCACCAGTGAAGGGGGCAGTGGCAGCACCAATATGCAGGATGTGGCAGTGGTTGGAGGGAGGGAGCCAGTCGCTACCGGGACAGGTATTGCTAAGTCTTATTGTATGCTTATTGACAACTATTAGCTTACTCACTGCAAGGGCATTGCTTGTTAACCTCCTGCTTTAGCAGCTACAACAAGGGTTGAGTAGTTAACGGCCTCTTCTATCAGCAACTCAGCAGCCAAAAGCTCATAATGAATAGACGCTAAAAATGAGGTGTTGGTGGAAAAGAGAACATAGGATGTACGAATGAAAGAAAGTATGGGTGAAATGGTATATGAGTGAAAAGATGTGTGGGTGGGTGAAAGGATGTGTAGGTGGGTGATAGGAGATGCATGGATGGTTAAAAGTATAGATGAAAGGATACATATGGGTGAAAGGATACCTCAGTGGGTAAAGGGTGGATGGGTAAATGGATGATCGGGTAGGTTAAAGGATGTGTGGATGGGAACAAATGATACATGGCTAGATGATGGGTGAAAGACTGGAGGAGAGAGAATATAAAGGTTTAAATGGTGGATATCAAAGTGAATAGAACAATGACAAGATGCATTAATAATTGCTTGGATCAAGAAATAAGTGAGTTTTTCTGGAGAGGGCATGTCTATTCACTTGGTTTGCTTGGTTGTCAAAGCTTTGGTTCAACGTGGGGGCATTTTATTTTTCTTTGTACTACTTTGACTCACTGTAGTTGTTAAGCAAGGCAGATTTGTATCCTCCTACCCATAATCATACCTCCATGCCCATTAGTCACGCATATTAGTATGACGTTGCAATGTGGTTCAATTTAGCAGTACAATAGTGTTGTCTGTGCAATCACAAAGTTGTCAGTGCATTCCAAATTTAAAAAAAGGTGTGTTTCCCTACTCTCCTAGTGCCCACTCTGTCACCTCTTAGTATTCCAGTCCTTTATTCTTTCTAAAGGTCTGTCCCAGCCACCTGAAAAAATTGAAAAATCCCTTTTTAGCATGTGCCACATTTATTTATGAACAATTCATTTACATTTCATTGCTTCCATAATGGAATCATGCCAGTTCAAATGTTACCCTTTTGATATTTGTCAACTACTGTGAGGCATGTGTGTTTAAACAAAATCCCTGTGACTTATAATCAGCCACATCAAATAGCCCTAGGGGACCAGCAATGTACTGCTACTCTGCCACTCAACTTCTTAAAAAATAGTTTGCTCAGAGCACTGTTTATAATTTGTCATTTTTCTTGTTCTTTCTTGCTATAGCATCTCATTATGGACATACTCCTACATGCCAGGAGATAGCAGACCGGCTACAGCAGCATAGGCTGATGCCATCTACACAGAATACCAGTGGCTGGTGGCTCTTCAAGGAGAGATGGATGGGACCAAGGCAGCTGCCAATATGCCTGCAGGTCCGATCTCCTCCAACCGACTGTCAGCACCACAAGCCTCCCACTGTGAGCACTGCTGCCAGCTGGGATTAGCCCATCTGTGCCCCACCACTAATGCTCTCCCTCTCCCTCATGCTCAAACTGCATTTTGCAGTGCTGTATCATCCAACAAATCATGTGTCTAGACTGCTGAGTGGCACAGATAGAGGCATCCCTCAATGATCTCCAGACCTGCATGGAGAACACCCTCTTCAAAACCTTTTTTTAATTTTTAATTTTGGTGGGAGAGACACCTGTTGTGGGTGGAGAGGGTAGTAAAGGGAGTGGGGGCTAGGTTATTTCTCTTTGAACATTTATTTGGATGTTCTTCAGACTTTGGAGTCATTTCTATTGGGATTTGGTTAGGGATAGGGTGTTTGTTTGGGGAGAGGGGTGGCTCTGTTGCGGGTAGAAATGGTGGAATTTCGATTTCTATATAAGAAAAGGAAATTATTTATTTTACTTCATTTATGCCTCAAATCTATATTTTGGTGTTTTAATTTGCATTGCTGTCTTTTAGTGTAGTCTGTTATTTTTAAATCTGCCTATAAGTGTATGTCAGGTAGTTATATCCTTGCTCTACTGCCCCCAGTTACTATATTGACTACTAATGGGTGATTGTCATTACCTATTCTGCTTACAAATACCTATAGACACACAAACAACATCTTCAGTAGAAGCTAATCACTAACTAAATTAACGCACTTCAATCCATGGTTCTCATGCCTGAATAGCTGAAGCAACGGCTGATACCTCAGTCTTCTCACTGCAGGGTTTTCTGATGGTTGCATCTTATGGTGGTGGTAGTAGAAGTAGCAGATTACCATGCTAACAGGGATAACTCAAGGTGCCACTCCCACCTATGCAAACTTTAACTTTAGGGGTTAGCCACAACTGTCAACTAGATTGAAAGAACACAGAGTTAGTGGTTTATATTTATATCATAACATTGGAAAGACTGGGACCAGACTACCACGGGGACAGTATTATTGATGACATACAACAAAAAGGCCTGATATGGTAATAAAAACTAGCAATATCAACTTCTTTTGAGCAATGTGGAGGTGGTATTTAATGAAAACCAAACTGAAATGAAATCATCAAGTCAGGAGAAGTGAGAAGCATTTACACAACACACAACACAAGGCCTGAATAATGAATGATGCATGGGTGGGTAAATGGGGCCATTGCTCAGGCAATAGAAAATTATGTGGTGAGTTTGTTAACTTTTATCACATCCACCCCTGCAAGTGTGTGATACATTTATGGTAAAAAATTAAGCCACAACTCAATAAAGCCATACAGCCTAGGTCAGGGTTCTGCAAAGTCAGTCCTGGAGAGCCGGGTCCATGCCAGATTATTTGCATATCCACATTTAGAAACATTTTGATTTCTGAAACATCTCTTTTTTAATGTGGATATGCTCTCCAGGACCGACTTTGCAGAACCCTGGCCTCGGGGAAGGGGGTTGGGGTTATGTTTTTGTCCATTTTCTGTCATGGGCACTAGGCTTACTCACACAAGTGAGGTACTGCTTTTATCAGGATACTTGGGGGAATGCTTTGTGGAAGGAAGTGTGCAGTTCCCTACAGATTCCAGAACTTTCAATCATATAAATGTGAGGAAAATATGTTTTGTAGTCAAAGACTGAGGCTTGTAAGGGATTCTGGGTTAAAAAACCCGGTGGGAGCCTTGAAGGTCACCCCACACTGTATTCTTCTAGGTGTCTACTTTTTAAAAATTTGAATTTTTACTAGGTTTCCTTATGTGCCGGCTGAGCTAGGGCCCAAAATCCTCATCTACCCACTTTGAAAAAAGGGTCAGTTATGAGTGGAAAAATTTGATGTATTCATGTTGCATTTTTGGCCATACCCTGTCATGGTCACTAGGCCTACACACACAAATGAGGTACCACTTTTATCAGGAGACTTGGGGAAGGTTTTGGCAGAAGGAAGTTAGTGGCTTCCCATAGATTCTAGAACTTTCCATCACAGGAACGTGAGGAAAACATGTTTTTTTATAGTGAAAGTTTGAGGTTTGCAAGTTATTCTGGCTAGAAAAAACCTGGAGAGAGCCACACAAGTCACCAAACCCTGGATTTCCCTAAGTATCTAAGGGTATATTTACAAGGACTGAGTCTTCACTGCGTTGCAGCAGCGTTGCATCAACAAAAACTTGTGCTTCGTCAAGACAGCTTACGACGCCATGAAACCATCCGATTTACAATACAGCACACCATGGCGTGGGTACCCAAGGATGCGTCAGAAATACTCATGCATCTGAAGGAATGATGTCACAATGCATCTGCCCAAAAAGTGATGCATTGCTGAACTTGGGCTTAGAACAAGTGCATCTTCAGAAATTCGTCATAAACACATAGGCGATGAGTCAGTTCTGACTGATAGAAGTGGCCTAATGTGTGGGGACCAAAGTAATAAGGAATGAAATGGTGAAAAACTCACATTTTACTCTATTACATTGGTTCTGGATGTAATACAGACAAGGATGGAGTATTGCCATGTGTCACATTGACAGTGGGCATAGTCTAATTATGTGTACATACATATATAAGTATGTGTGACATACTGAGTGTAATTTTCAGTTAATTCCAATATATATTGCAATGTAAGGTGGCACATAATGTGTTACCTACCTTAAGTGTAAGACACCACACAACCAGCTGATAAGTAGCAACTGGTCTTACTAGTGAAGAGCACTCCTATTCTCTTAGTGAGGACTACGTTTTCTTTAGATCTTGATGAATCACCAACAGATTGGTATTGATTAATGAGGTGAGTAACATGTTGACCATTCTGTAGTGTAGGTAATTGTCCACACACAGGCTTGCACTTCCTTTTCTCACACACTTTGAATTGTGGGAATCATTTTTTTCACATTCTTCTTAGTTTGGCACCCATAGAAATTTGAATGACACCTGTTCCGGTCCTCTCCATTCCTCACTTTTTCTTGGCAATCATGAACAAAAGCCCTCTGGCAAAGAGCCCTCTTGCAGGACCTGTTAGGCATTGCAGTGCGGCCTGACGAGGAACAAGCCTGATGATGAAGAATGTCACCTACTGGTGAGTGAGGACTTATGCTCCTAACAGACTAATGTGTTTGATGTCCAGGTGACCCTCCACCTAATTGGTTGTGTGGTGTCTTTTATATCGGAACAGTGTACTTAGGTATTATTGATTTACAATATATGGGAGGGTGAACAATTGACCACACAATACTGCCCCCTCCCCTCTTGTAGACTTCCTTCCATGCAGTACACAGTGCCATATTACATTGCTGCAGTAGATGATCATATCTCAGGTGCCATGGTTCAAGGTTGGTCAAGTGGTCTTACAACATGATTCTTACATGTGGAGCCCTACTACTGGTTGAGGGGATGTGATATTACAACTTATTATTGTGTGGCTTCAGCTGGTTAGATTCCTATTGAAAAGCCACTATGTCATTTCCTACACCTGGGTTAAAGGGTCGTAGGAATTTTAATGCATTCCAGTCTGAGAACAGTAGATCTCAAAGATGCGCCACACATTGGAAAGCTTGTAAATATCACTGTGTCAGTCTTAATTGAGTTAATATGAAGGAATGCCTATCCTGCGTATTATTATAAACTGTGTAGCGCAGCCTGTTTCAGCGCCGGTATTTTTTTAAAGCAGGTCTGCAAAAACTGGTGCATTGGGCCAAATGCGTCACCTTGTAGATGTTGAGCAAAGAAAACACCACCAGATCATCAAAAATATAAGTAATGGTGCAAGCTTCTTGTAAATATGCTCACTAGTTTTAAAAAGCTTTCCAGGTTTCCCTAGGTGCTGACTGAGCTATGGCCAAAATTCCACAGCTACACAGTTTTGAGTGGAAAAATGTGATTTATCCATGTTGCATTTTGCACCGTTTCCTATTGCAGACATTCAGACACTAGGCCTACCGACACAAGTGTGTTACTGTTTTTATTGGACGACATGTGGGAGCATAAAATAGTATAACATTTGTTATTGCCAATTACATTTTGCTGTATTTATGTCTTCCAAATGTAAAGCAGTGTGTAATAAAGAAGACATTTGGAAAAATACCATCTATATCATATGCTAATATGGATACCCACAAATTAAGAGATGTATAAATAACCACTGATCCTAAACTCCATATCTTGTGCCCAGTTCAGAAATACATAGGTATCCGTGTTGCACATTTTTCACTGTATATATTTCACCATATAAATTGGTCTGCAGTACACATAGAAATGCCTCTCTGGATTGTTTTGTGCAGGAAAGTGTCATGGCATAAGAATTCCATAAATGTGCAGGCCATAGTGGACCACCATCGACTATTTACAAACATTTTAGCAAAGTACCCTGGTAGCGTCCATGACACCTACATATTCAGGCACAGCAATCTCAATGAACACTTCCAGTATGGCCAATATGGCAGTAGCCTACTTGTGGGTAAGTCAACAAACCTAGCAATATACACACAACACACCAACCCACCAACCCTGTAGGACACACAAGAGATACACCACTCCAAAAATACATGTCCAGAGTTACACAGATGTGCAGGTAAAAATACATATGCTTCATGCTGCAGTACAGCACAAACAGTGCACAGCACAAACACATTCATCCACATGTACGTAACACACCCGTAACTTGACAGGCACACCATGTGAAGGACAGCTGGAGATATGTACCCTTTGCCAACAGAAGATGTCCACAAACTACTACAAGTGCCTACAGTTTGGCCACTACATACACTTCACAAACACATTACACGAAACAAAGAATAGCACACCAATGTCAATGACATACACCATGCTCGCGTAACAAAAGTCACACATAGGCACAGACCCCTTAATTCATGCCATGCAAGTCTCTGCCAGAACAAACATACAATGCCAGACAAATGGTGCCAATATCAGCTACATCTCATCAACACATACCTGACTTATCTGTAGTGTGTATATACATCTGCCTGATGCATTGGGTCACACACATAGGAATACAATATAATGGCCATCACATACCATGTGCCAGATTTGTGAGAAGTGGCACCACACCAACTGTAGTGCCACCTCACATGCACCACTTACCAATCAACAACACCATCATGTCTGTACCGTAAACAATAAATGTCCCACAATGGGGCAGAGCCACTGTTAGACAGTGTAGATCATGGATGCTGTAGTGGGTCCCTGTAGGAGTATTTACAACATCACTGACTTTACATGTACCATGCTTAGAGGCACGTTTGCGAAGTAGCTGAGCCCCATCCCATAGCCTGCACTGTGCATGTGTTGACAGTATAAATGATGATTTATGTATTGGAAGATAGGAGAGACACTGGTAGTAATGTAGATCATCCAGAAACAATGGGTAACCCACCCTTGGACACCAGATGCTGGCACAAACATCACTTAGATCACTAAGGACATATGGAAGAGTCCCAGGCCCTAGTGCCATTGTCATAGCCTGCACTGTATGTACAAGTTGGTGGATGACCACTCTTTTTTAACAATGCCACATTGGAAAAAGGGCCCCCTCCCACGCTGCACTTTCCGTGGAAGGGGTGTGCAATGTGTGTTGCTGTACGATACATAGCATGATGATGCTGACTCAGATGTAGGTGTCACCTAAAACCTGAAGCAGAGCCAACATCACACACCACCCCAGTGGTACCGTTTGCAGGTTGCAATATGGAAATAGTCTGTCATTTCACCTCATATGATTGTGCCACCTATGCATGCTGCACACTGCTGCACACACAGAAAGAGCCAATTGGCCATGAAAACTGTATATGTATAGGAAAGTGTCCCTTCCTGTACAGATACATCCACCTCCACAGGACAGCTAGCCAAGCACCGTGGTGCAAGGTTGGCAGTGTTGGTGCACAGATGCATATTAGGTGCCAGCGCAGGGGACAACACAGGTTTGCCTAGTAACATATCACACATGGTGCATTCCTGCATAGTGAAAGTGATGCAGCACAGCGCTGCCAGTGTTGGAGCTGTGATGTGCACTCTCACTTACTCCTTAAAATGGGCCTAAGTGTTGCCCTTCATCTGTAATGACACAAAATGGCTGGGATGTGCAGGCTCTGTAGGGCTACCATGTTGTCACAACATCTATCCTCATTGTGTTGCCAGGATGTGTCATGTCCCTTCTAGTGATTGTACACTGTGTACTAGCCAAAGCTTCACTACATAACACATGGGACATACAGACTGAGCATCAATCCTAATTATATGTCCCAGGTCCTTGAGCCAATAACCAGGATTGTCATGCCCAACAACACAGTGCTAGTAACACTTACCATAAGGCCTGGAACTCACACCATACCACAAACACGTATGAGTCACAACTAGCTCCAAATAACAACTGCCATGCTACATAACAAACCTGTTGCAAGCCTTAACAACAACACATTTTATCTTTTTCAGTGGATCAGGGTTATGGCATACAACCGTGGCTGATGACCCCATTTGCAAACCCAAACACAGCAGCAGAGCGTGCATACAATCAGAGACACCGTCAGACACCCAGTGTTGAGGAAAGGACATTTGGCATACTGAAATCAAGATTCAGGTGACTGGACCTGACAGGAGGCAGCCTCCTTTCTCCTTTCATTGTGTGCAAAATCATCCTAACATGTGACATCCTGCATAACGTATGTGTGCGAATCAACGTTCCAATGTGTGACCATGTTGCTGACCTGCCTGAGTATGAGGAGGATGGTGCTGACGGTAAGGAGGGGGAACCGCACAACACAGCTGCTGGGGTATGATGGAGACAGCAAATTGTCAAGAAGTTTTTCACATATGAATCACTGAAATCACCATGTTAAATATGTAAATAAACACTTCACATATACAACCAATCTTGCTTTCGTCCATTCAATTTCCACTACATATACCATTGGAATGTGAGTCTTACCTCAGGGAGTATGTAAGAGTTACTAATCTGACAAGTGATGTTGTGACATCATATGTGATGTGTAAAATTGTACTGCCACCATCACACACATCACTGACAGCCTGATCACTGGTATGTGACAACAGAAGGACACAATCCATGGACCACAACACATATTGCACATTCACATTACCAACTTGCTAATCAATAGCTCTTCACACCTAACCACATCATGTCCCAATAGAATGTATCCAAGGGGCCAATACCTGAGGTTGGGGTTGTTTAAAAAAATAAATTAAGGCCCTCATAAAGAACATGGTGGTCTGGACCGCCATGCCGGAGGTGGCGGTAATTGGCGCCAATGGCATGGCAGTCCAGGCCGCCATATAATGAATGTGGATGAACCATCACATTTGAAACAACGCCACCGCCAGGCTCCCGCCACCAGGCAGCCTGGCGGTGATGGCGTTTCTGATCTGACTGGGCAGAGCTGCAAGCAGCGCTGCCTGCCGGATAATGAGTCGGATTCCACCAGCATTTCCCTGGCAAAGGCTGGTGGAATGAGTGACTTGGGGCCCCCCAGGGGGCCCCTGTACTGCCCATGCACTTGGCATGGGGAGTGCAGGGACCCCCATGCACAGCCCCGCCGTGCATTTCACTGCCCGAGTTACAGGCAGTGAAATGAGCGACGGGTGCTGCTGCACCTGCCCGCACTGCTACATTGCCGCCGGCTCCATTTGGAGCCAGCGTCAATGTTCAGGCCCTGCTTCTAGCTGGGCCGGCTGGTGGAAACACTGTTCCGCCCGCCAGCCCTGCTGGATGTATATTATGTGGCCGAAGGGGGGTTCTGCACGCTGGCGGTCTTCTGTTGAGTTGAGTCATGTTGGAACTGAACACTGTCACAACTCAGTGTGAGAGTGGCAATGGCTGCGTGGAACATGTGTGATGGGGGGGGACATCATTGGTAACTTTGGTCATCATGACTTGCCCGGGGATGTTAACCAATGGAAGAAGTTGAGCCTGCACAGTCTATCCATGGTAATCTGTCCTGCCACTGTCATGGGGCGCAACCTTGACATAGGGTAAACATGACCTCACTCATGGCACGGACACATCTGTGGTATGCACATTAGTATGGATGAGAACATATGCAGCTAGGGCTACAGGTCCACCATACGAAAAGCAACAACCATTGTAAACGCAATGCCACACACAATGTACCAAAGATGTAAACAAGTCAGGCAAATATGCTTTCTTCACACAGCTCTCCATAAACTTTAAATCCAAATATAGAGACAGATGTCGGGTCACATTTCCTAGCTAGCAATAGTTTGCCCATCATCAACAATGCCTGACCTGTGTATGCAGCTACAAATAGTATGCTCTGTATGACAACATCACATACCAATACACAATACACAATCAAATATCAGAAGTATTGCATTGTACTGAATGCCAAACATATGTGGACACACTGTTGTCACACATGTATGTATATGCATGACGTGCACACATTTGCATGCTGTTGACTCCGTAACACACCCAATATGCCACACTGCAGCACAGCCTATGTCATATGTATGTTGATTCAGGGTACATGTTATGAAAATGCAAAAAAACACGTAATCAGGAAATGAGTAAAAACAATATGACAGAAATGCGTCTAAAACATCCACAAACGCAAAGAAAATGACACATAGGCCTTTAGCGTGAATTCTATCTTCACACTCCTCTTAATGCAGCATTCTGTGAAATTAACGCATAACCGTCAAGCGTCAATGTAAATGAGGCACGTGTGTTATGCGTCTTAAAAAACCCATGCAAATGTCAAATGCGTCAAATTAAAACATGCATAACTGAAAAAGTGACACAAGGAAGTTGTGTAATAGGAAATCCTGAGTTGGTGATGTAAATGTCTTTATTAGTAGGCCCAATTCGCCACAGAAATGCGTAGTCTCCCAAGAACAGCCAACACGTGTTTCGTCACACAAGTGACTTTATCAAGGCTGGGCCAAATGGCCAGGAAGATAAGTAATGGGTAGAGTTGATGATATAGTACGCTAGAGATGAAAGTATAATTAACTGGCAGTAGGTAGAAGCTGGTCCAGTAAAAGTAGGTAAGCCAGATAGGCCTTGATAAGCCTCGATACGGGTCCTGTAGGAGTTGCGAGTAGATCGTAGTGGGCCGACTACGATCGACTCGCAACTCCTATGATGATGACATAGTTGTTACCTACATCTGTGGTAGGCATAAAATGCCATGTGTGTGACAATGGTCCTGCCACTGATACATTGCGTGAAAAAGTATACAGCCGGCTAGCGTCATTCCAAAACACCGGGTGGGCTTCATGTTTATGGAATGACGGTAGCCAGCGTTAAGGCCCAGCTAGCATCTTGAAAAAGGACGCTAGCCGGGGGGGAACAGGAGGTTGTGCGTCAAAGGATGAAGGTAGCATTGTCAGAGGCATAAAAATGCCTCTAACCAGACTAGCGTCATTTTTTTATGTAAAACCCCCATGGACATGACTCCTGTCTCAATAAAGACAGGAGACATTTTGACCACCCCAATGGCCATGCCCAGGGGACATAGCTCCCCTGGGCATGGCCATTGGGCCCTGTGCCATGTAGGGGGGCCCAAGACAGGCCCCCCATGGCACTTTTGAAAAAAGTATAAAATAATTACCTGTACTTACCTTATTTACCTGGGATGGGGTCCCCCCATCCTCTGGTGTCCCTCTGGTGTGGGTGGGGGTGTGCCTGGGGCTTGGTAAAGGCACCGGTGGGGCCATTCCATGGTCTCTGGCCATGGAAATAGGCCCAAAGGTCCCCTAAAACCTGCCCTGACCCAGACGTTAAATAATGGCGCTAAGCAAGCTTAGCGCCATTATTTAACGCCCCCTTCCACCCTTGCATGATTTTAGCACAGGGGGATAAATATGACGCTAAGGCTATATTGTCATTTTCTGTGTGGGAACGTCTACCTTGCATCTTATTGACACAAGGTAGTTTCCTGCAAGCAAAAAATGACGCTAACTCCAAAACCTTGGCACTAGATGGGTCTAGCGCCAAATTATAAATATTGAGTTAGGTTTGTGCCGAATTTGCGTAAAAAAAAGCAAAATCAGCGCAAACAGAGTATAAATCTGGGCCTCAGAATTTAACTTGTAGGGGATGAGACCAGCATTAACTTTTGTCATGTTAGGGACCTTGTGTGTAGGTATGTGCCCCCACAGTCCTGCACTCTTGTACTGACATTCTGTGACTAATGTCATGGTTACACACATCACAATTACTAAGCATAGTAGATGGATTACAATACACAAAGACATGCTGGTGTCTGCCCTCCTCTTGCTTGAGCGGCTCAAGCCCAGGAAGGCAGAACAAATGATTTCCTTTGAAAGAGGGATGTTACACCCTTTCCACTTGGAAATAGGTGTTACAGGCATGGGAGGGGTAGCCTCCCAGAGCCTCTGGAAATGCTTTGAAGGGCACAGATGGTGCCCTCTCTGCATAATCCAGTCCATACCTGTACAGGGACCTCCAGCCCCTGCTCTGGTGCGCAACTGGACAAAGGAAAGGGGAGTGACCACTCCCCTGTCCATCACCACCCCAGGGGTGGTGCTCAGAGCTCCCCCAGAGGGTCTCTTTACCATTTTTGATTCCTAGGTGGTAGGGAACTCAGGGAGCATTTGAGTGGCCAGTGCCTGCAGGTAACGTCAGAGTCCTCCCCTGATAGGTGCTTACCTGTATAGCTGACCAATCCCCCTTTCAGGACTATTTAGGGTCTCGCTCTTGGGTGGTTCTTCAGATTCGGATTGCAGGACTCAAGCAGGAGTCCATGCATCCCGTACTTCACCTGCTTACCAAAGAAACTTCATCTGGACCCTCCATGAACTCCACAAATGCAACAAAGAAGCAAAGATGACTTCTGCAACATTGTATCTTCAGCTCCTGCCAGCAACTGCAACTGTTCCCAGTCGTGCATCCTCAGACGACAGCTAATCTTCAGCCTGCACCAGAAGAACAAAGGAATCTCCCTTGAAGTGAAGGAGTCACTTTCTGGCTTCAGCAGGCACCCCTCTGCAGTGACGACCGATGGCTTGGGTCCCCTCTCCTGAAGAAGTGTGTGGATCCAGCAACACGGGTAGTGGACTGAAGTGATTGTGATGGTCCTTATGCCCAACTGTCCAACTTTGGTGGAGACAAATGCTTGCCCCCCACACAAGACAGTACCCCCATGCAACACGTGTTTTGCAGTTGCGAAGGCTTGTTGGCATTTTTCCATGAATTTCTTTGTGCACTGTGCAGCTCCGGCCCCCTGCACTCCTTCCTACAATGCACAACCTCCTGCGTGGTTCTCCAGCGGCGTGGAGGTCTCCTTTGTGTAGTGCTGTGTGGGCCTCCTTTTGCACCTTCTTTGTCCTTGTGCTGTGGGACTCCTGTGCACGCTGCCTGGTCTTCTGAGGTCTCTTTGAGTTGCTGAGAGCCCCCTCTGACTCCCTGTTCTGGGTAGAGGCCGCCAGGTCCCTCCTGGTTCTGGGCTGCACCATTTTCTGCTAACTGCAAGCTTTGCGTGTGCCAAAGCTTGTTGGCGAAGTCCAGCGTTGAAACCAGACTGAAATCATCCATCCGGCGTGGGACATCTTCTCGACCAACCACTAACCCACATCTGTCTTCTTGGGTGTAGTACTGACTGTTGTTCTTCACTGGTGGTTCTTCTTTTGCACCTTCATCTGGGTTAGGAGGGGCTCCTGTTCTCCCTGAACTCTTCAGTGATTCTTGGACTTGGTCCTCTTCTTCCACAGGTCTTCAGGTCCAGGAATCCATTGTTGGTGTCTTGCAGTATCTTCTGGTTCTTGAATAATCTTCTTTCTCGAGTACTTGTGTGTTCTAGGAAAGTTACTGTGATGTGCTCTTGCTTTCCTGGGCTCTGTCTTGGGTTCCATTACATACCTTTGGTGTTTTCTAATACTCCCAGCACCCCTCTATACACTACACTTGCATAGGTGGGAAACCGAATTTCACATTCCACTTTCTTAGTATATGGTTTGTGTTCCTCCAGGCCCATTTCTAACTATTGTGATTTTCCCTCTTTGCAGTTTTCTAACAGTTTTTACAAATATTTCTGCATACTAGTGTATATAATTTGTGTATTACTTACCTCTTAAGAAGGTATAGTCTCTTTGGTATTTTTGGCATTTGTGTCAACAAAATAAAGTACCTTTATTTTTGTGACACTGAATATTTTCTTTCATGTGTTTGAGTACTGTGTGACTGAAGTTGTATTGCATGAGCTTTGCATGTCTCCTAGTTAGGCCTTGGCTGATCATCCACACTACTCCTAGAGGGCCTGGCTTCTAGACACTGGTTGTATTTCACTAATAAGGGATAACTGGACCTGGTATAAGGAACAGTAAGGTATATTTGCTACCCAATACAAAGCAGGCCAGCCTCCTACAGTCCTCAGCTGTGCTGGTGCTGGCAGGTCATACTGTTGGTGTGTTGGGTGGGACATCTGGGATGGCTGCTACATTATTTGTCCTCCTTGCGACTGGACGTGGTGTCTGGAGGGATATCAGGATTTCTTGGAGGGTCTCTTGGCTGATGGTTGTCAGCTGTTCATCCAGGTCATTGGGGTACTCCAGGACAGGCAATTCAGCAGGAGAGCCATCATCCTCTGCAATGAGATGGTGTAAAATCAATCATTTTTCGTTGTGGCAGTTGACATGCCACGTCACTGACTTGTTATTAGAGTCTCATTGTCATTTTACTTCCCAAACATTGTTCCTGTACATCACGGTTGAAGACTACCAGCCCTTTGTCCCACCTGAGTGTCACATGAGGGGAAGCTCAGGTGACGCAATTGGCTGCGTCATATCTACTTGGTGTGATGTAAATCCTATGGGTGGCTTGACACTATCTTCTTATTGTCGACCCTCTCTATGCATCCATTTGCATGATAGGGCATTGAAATGTGTGTTGCAGTGGTCAGGCCACAGCAACACACATCCGAATATGCCCCTGTCCCAGTCTTACATGTTTCACATACAAAGCAACAAAAAAACTGGCAACTCTGACCAACACAGGAATGCACATTCCAACAGTTTCATATGCATATGTTATTCAACAATGGTGCTCACACACTAATGCACATTGTTGCCAAAATGTGCGTACTGGAGTCTCAGAGAGATTCCAGAGAATAAACAGGATTACAAAAATAGCGGATCACACTAAATACAATCAGAACACTCTTGACTCTAATTGAATAAAATCTAATCACAAGATATTAGTAAATGTTATATTTATGGAGAAATACATCCAAATGTAAGAAAAGGGTGTTCATTGTTCTTTCTTTAAACAAACAAACATACATAATAATACAAAACTAAAAATGTTTAATGTAACCATACAAAAAATACAAATAGAATTGCAAACAAACAGAACAACATAGTACATATATAAAATGGATACAAGACGACATTAACATATAAAATGTATTCAAAAAACAATTTCCAAATAATCCAAAACTTTCTTTGGACAAGGGCAAAATGATGTACAAATCAACCCCTTTGTAGCACTGCTTCAGCTGACACGTGTTTCGTCCACTGATGGACTTTTTCAAGGCTGATAAATCACAATAAGGAAACATTGGATTAATTACAACAGTCAATACAAAACAAAATTTATCTCCACTTATCAAGTTCATAATTATAGTCCATTAAAAAAAAAAAAGGAATCTTCCAATGTGTAAATCTCCAAGTAAGACCAATAACCATAGAAAGAAGAACACCCAATATCCTTCACCAAGTCAGAATTCCATAGTGAATAATGTGTGATTCGAAACCTGAAAGATCTTTTCCCAAGACATGCAACCCTCACATGTGAAGGAAGGTGGAATTTTAGGGAAAGCAAAAGATGCATACACAGAAGAAATCCTTTCATAATATAATAATAAAATTCAATCCAGAGACCTAAAAATCAGTCACACCCATAATCCATATATAGTCTCTAATTTATTTATTAGAACTGACCTTAGTTTATAGCTCAAAACCTGCAATAAACAAGAATAGTCTTAAATCCCAAACCAAGTCAATTTCTACGTACCATTCTTTCACTAAGAGTCCACTAGGCAAATGGTAACATCATCCTCATCGCCAGATAAAGCTTGTCAATCTTTTCAATCATCCGTAAAATGTGGTATAAAAATTTGTATGAGGTAAGCTCAACCAACATCACATGAAGGGAACCATCAAAGAAATAGTCCCTTATTTTTTGTCCCTGAAAACACAAAGTCAATCAATCAATGAATAACTTTATTTCGGCTAAAAGCCATAAAAGTATCCAATAAAGCAGCATACCATATTCGCACAGTAAAATAAATAAAAATATAGAAGAGAAGGGTGCCATATACTACATTAAGAAGCCCTGACAATTTCTTCTAAAATAGTTTATAAAAACACACAAATATAAGAACAGTATGGGACAGGCATTAAGTTAAAAAAACTAAAAGCCTTTCTAACTTAATTCCACTTAATAATCTGCTTCTACCTGAAATGTTTTTGGTTTTGCCAATCAGTCAGCAAGATTTTCTCTAGTTCTTATAGCCCACGCACTTTGGAGATATCTTACGATAGCAAAAACTACCTTGTCACTTGTATCACTTACCAAATTCGTAGGGATGTATTGTATTTCCTTATCCCCAGTGATCTACATAAAGGAATAATCCACTTCTTCCTAGGGACCAAATATCTAGGGCAGAAGAATATAAAGTGTGCAAGTGTCTCTGGTTGCTCATGGCAAAAATGGCAAAAGCTCAAATTGTTATCCTCCTTACTCCACCTTACAGTGAATGTCTTGAGTTGCACAATCCCTAGCCTGAATTTAATAAAAAGGTTTTTAATGTAGGGAGGGTTTATATTATCCTTATAGGCCTCAAACTTGGGACTGCAGTTATGGTCTAAAAACTGTAGTGGCCTACTACCTTGGTCCTTTTTGGTCCAAGTCTGCACCAGAATCGTCTCCCAGTAGCACCGCCTTATGCGTACTTTTGCTTCCTTGGTTAAATTACAAGGATCTCTCCACACCTCCTCCATTTTAATGAATTGGCTCATGTCTCTAATGTATTAGAACCAAGGAATTTTCAATGTGCCACCATCCGCTAGCAGCTCAGCTGCTGCTGCTTGATAAGTGGACAGATGTTCAGATGTCCAGAGACGGACCAATACATAAGAGGTCTCAGGGCAATTTCATTATGGATCTCATTTAAAGCTAAATCAAATCTGAGGGGTGTGAGAGGAGTACTCATCGGCAGACGCAAAAAGTTACGCATAAAGTGATTTTCTACCGTTGTCAAACTTCTGGAATTACAGTACCCCCATAACTCGGCACCATAAATCGAAGCAGCCACTGCCGCTGCCTTATATACTGTAATGGCAGGTGAAATTTCCCCTTCCGAGATGTTGGCAATTTTCTTCCCTATCACTGCTGGCCTCTTCTGGAGGACAGACAAACTCTTTCCAAATCTGTGCTGACCACTGTTGGTCATCCGCTAGTCTGATCCCCAAATAATCAAATTGGCTAACTCTCTCTACCAATTGTCCAGCTATGGTCATTTTCCCCCTAAATGACTTATGCGGATTAAAGGCAATAAACTTGGTCTTAGTTGGATTTATTTCAAGGCCCCTCTTAGCACAATAGATAGAAAAAGCATCAAGTTCATTTTGGAGGCCCATTGGGGTTCTTGAGATCAATAGAGTATCGTCCGCAAACATTAAAATGGGGACCGGGACTCCTGCTAGCTTCGGGGCATCATGGTTACAATGCATCAGCTGATCTACCACACCGTTGATAAAGAGGTTGAACAGTGTGGGAGCTAAGACACACCCTTGTCTGACCTCCCTATCAACGGTATGGCTTCTGTCAGATCTCCGCGTACCTGAGCATAAGTTCCCTCATGGAGATATTTTATCAATCTCAACAATTCTTTATCAAGTTGATAGGACTCCAAGACATTCCACAACAAGTCCAGTGGGACCATATCAAAGGCGGCCTTTAAATCAATAGAGGCCACATACAAGTGGCTCTTACTGAGTATCAGGTATTTCCAGCAAAGGAGGTTGAACCTGAACGCCTGGTCTATTGTACTCACTCCTTTCCTGAATCCCGCCTGAAAATTGGAGATGATCTGAGAGTCCTCTATCCATGTCTGCAAACTGGTCAGTACCTGATTGCAAAATACTTTTTGGCTCACATCGATTAAGCTTATTGGTCTGTAGTTTGTTGGTAATTCCCTTGACCCCTTTTTAAAAACAGGAACTATGATTGCTCCTTGCCATGTAGGGGGAAGCCCACCACCCCTCAGAATCACATTACTGAGTACATTTCGATATAAAGACGAAGTTCTGGGTCGGGACAAATACAAGTCGCCTGGAATACCATTGTGTAATGTTTGAAGAGCCAGAGTAGTTTCTTTTAGGGAAAAAGAGTACAAATCAAAATTAGATGAAATAGCTGCCCCAGACGTTGGTTTCTAAGAGGTAGAAGACCCCTCTGGTATTGGTGGAGGAGCGTTGATGTAGCTAATCTGAACCGCTCTGCACAGATTTCCAAAGTGTGACACCCAGATTTCTGTCTGGATTGCTGGATATCTCTCCACGTTTTGGGAATGTCCTTTTTCTGCCACCAATTTTCAAAACAGTTTTATATCCTTCTCATGGAGCGCATCTACCAGAGCATTCCAATATTTGGTTTCCCATTCTTTTTTGGCATTTTTCAGTGTTGTTTTATATGTAGTCCTAGTTGCTCTCATCTCTCGGCGACTCCCTACCTGCAATGCTCCCAACAGCTGTACTTTGGCCTGTCGGCAGGAACTAGAGAACCATCTCAGTGGTCTATCCCTAGTTTCTACCCGCCTCCTTACTACCTGACAAAATGGTCTTAACCGGTTGACCAAGGTACCAAGCAAATTAATCAGGTCAACCAGTACAACATCAGTGCACTTCAGGGGGAGAAGAGTCAATATAACTACTTTATATATTGATATCTGAAACTTTACATCTTATGCCACCATTTCCCATCTCACATTTTTGTAATCGTTTGTCGCAATTAAAGTGTTACCCTTCACTCATTTAGTCAGTGTGTTACAATTAAATGTGGAAGTTAAGAAGAATGTGCAGAGAGCTTGGTGGTCACTATCATCTCGTGGAGAGACAGCCATGTCAATGAGAGAGTTCCAGAGTATATCATCTACTAAAATATAATCTAAATGGCTCGAATATAGTCCTTTTCTGTATGTAGGCAATGCCGGAGTATCCGACTTCGTATTCCCATTTATTACTCTTAGCCCCATAGTTTTTATTAGGTTCTCGAGTAGATCTAATGCTCACCCTGTTTTCGTTGTTGCGACCTGGACCGGGCCTGATCTGTCCCAGGGGTCTGCAAACTGAGTTCCTTCTCGCTGGTAATCATCCTTACACCTCAGTTGCATATTGCAGTCCCCTGCAACGATTAAGCCCTGCCCCCCTGGTAGATGGTTCAAAAGATCTGTAAGCGAATTTAGCAGAGCAATCTGTGTGCTTTGTGGGCCAGGTCTAATGTATATATTTACAAGTACTATACGAGTAGGCTCCCTTGTACTGCTAAATTCCACCTCCGCAGCTAATATATCCCTAGTGGGGCTAAATAGCTCCTTCGCCTTGGGGAACAGATCGTGCTTTAGCCAAGTTATCAAGCCCCCTGATGCCCTCCCAGATGGCGATGGGAGCGCAGCCTTCTGGAAGGTCCAGTAACCTGCTCTATAGATCATGGAAAGGGCCCATGTCTCCTGTAAAATAATGATATGATGTTGATCTATGAAACTACACCACTCTGGATTTGTTGTTTTTGATAGCACACCTGCCACATTCCAGGATAAAAATTTAATTAGGGGGTCATTACCATCCCCAATGTTTTGCAATCTCTCATTGCAATCTCTCATTGGTCTTTTTTATAAAGGATGCTACTCTGCAGTCCATTGAAATGTGCTCCTACCTCTGCTCCCACAATGCCCAATGACAGATTACTTAGGGCACAGGGTTCCATAACCCTTCTAATAAGTACATCATCCCTCCCTGCCGTCGCTATGGGGGCATTGCATCAATCCACGGTTGAAGTTGGGCTACTCCTAAGGCCCCGCCTTGAGGTACATATTCTGGGAAGCAGTAGATTGTTAGGGCTACCTATAAAAAACCAGTTAGCCATTGATGGCGGAATCGTTTGGGTAAGAGTCACTTGGGATAAGGTACCAGGTCTCAATCTTTGTCAAGCGCTAGAAGATCCTTTACTAGGCTCTGGCTGCTCAATTTCAACCCTATGAGGTCCGTTTCTGAGCTATCACTTGAATATCTCTGGACAGTAACTATATCATCCCGCATAACGGACCTACATTTCTTTACTCCCCTTATTCAGTGGATTACTTTATTTTTGAGTGAGTCCCCTTGTTCCTTTAAAACATGGTTTAACTTTGGAATGTTCGTCATATATACGTCATACTGACTATGCTTGATCTGGCTGAAAAGTACTCTGTGGGGGGTCTTTATTACTGTTATCTAAAGGCTTATTTCTGTGCACCTCATGGTTTGCCCCTCTTATCAAATTGATATCACATTTGTTTAAGTTAGCCACTTCGGGGGCTGCACAGTCTTCCAATTGGCAGTTTTGTGATGCCACTCCAGCCCTCTTTCCCTTATGCTTTCCTGCTGTAGATATTTCAATTTGCTGAGTTTGCATAGATAGAGAGTTAGACTCAGGTTTGAAAGAGGATTTCCTTATGTCCCCAGTTACAGCAGTTATACCGTCCAGCTTCTCATGTATCATATGACTGAAGGATGTAAGATATTCTCTTAGGCTCACTATCTCTGCTCTTATTTGTTTTAGCTGTACCTCAACAGGGCGTTCCCCCGGAGTGACTAAGGTGGTCATTACAGTATTGGCGGCAAAAGCCGTTTACCACCGTGCAGAAGACCGCCAACACACCGCCGCGGCCGCGGAATTCAGCCACGGTCATTATGACCCACTGCTCGGAATCCGCCAAAATTCAGACACCCACACAAGTCTGCCACATCAAAGGTCAGTGATAAACTGGCGAAAACCTCCACCGTCACGCCAACAGAAATACGCCCACACTATCACAACCCACTAATCCACGCAGCGGTCTTTCAACCGCGGTATTCCATTGGCGGTACACGCCGCCGCGCTCAAAATACATACACCCTTAAAAAAACACAACCACATTGGACAAATCGAAATACACATACCTGATACACATACACACACCACTCCCACACACCCATCACAATATAAAATTCACACCCACATCACCCACAAACCCCTACGTCAAAATTACAGAGAGAAGGCCAGAGAGAGATACTACAAACTACTACCAAGCATCCACAGGCACACAACACCATCACCCACATAACTTCCACGCACCTCACACAACACACCACTAAATATTACCCCACTTATCACTACACACACCACCCCACACATCACCCACACCACCCCATGGCACGGCAAAGACACCCCATGTTCTCTGAGGAGGAGCTCAGGGTTATGGTGGAGGAAATCGTCCGGGTAGAGCCACAGCTATTCGGATCACAGGTGCAGTACACCTCCATAGCTAGGAAGATGGAGCTATGGCGCAGAATAGTGGACAGGGTCAATGCAGTGGGAACAGCCCAAGAAATTGGGATGACATCAGGAAGAGGTGGAACGACCTACGGGGGAAGGTGCGTTCCGTGGTCTCAAGACACCACCTTGCGGTTCAGAGGACTGGTGGCGGACCCCCACCTCCTCCCCCACAACTAACAACATGGGAGGAGCAGGTCTTGGCGATTCTGCATCCTGAGGGCCTTGCAGGAGTAGATGGAGGATGGACTCTGGTAAGTCAACTCTTAACTATTACATCCCCCACCCTACTTGCATGCTATCACATACCCCCACCCTCACCCTCACCCCCATCACTCCAACTCCTCACAAATGTCCCAACATCACAAACCACACATCCTAACACCAAGCCCTGCATGCAAAGCATGGACACCCATCACCAAAGCATGGCCACTGCACATACCCATACACCCCCCTAAAACACCATCACACAAGGTACCACACAGGAATGCAAGCACTGGGGTACACGGTCACCCTCCCATTGCACACCATGGCACACACAGATGTAATAAACATCCTTTCATACCCCTGCAGGACCCCTACCCAACGACACCGGACAGGAGGGTCCACACATGTCCACACCACCAACAGAAGAGGCCCACAGTGGTGACAGCAGCTCTGTCCAACTGGATCTAGATGACCAGCCCGGCCCATCGGGGACCTCTGGACAGTCGGTTCCCCTGACACAGTCACAGGCCATAACAGAGCTTCCCCCCTCTGGAAACACCAGCACAGCACCCACCCAGAGGGCCCATACCTCTGTCCCCAGGACATGTCAATCAGCAGTGTGTCCACCACTACAGGGAACCCAGGCTAACCCACCACCCCAACAACAACAGGGACCTGGGGGCAGTGGCAGTGGGCACACGGTCCAGGGGACGGAGGCCCAGGAACACAGGGGAACTGGGAGGGCTGCTGTGCGACAGGGGGAGGACAGGCCCAGGTAGCCCACTCTCCACAAGGCCCTCTCCAACATCATGGGAGCCTACCACCATTCCAAGGAGACGATGGCAACTGTAGTGGCCAAGTTTCAGGAGACCCAGCGGCTGCAGGAGGAACAGTATTTGGGCTTCAGGGAGGCACTCAGTTCCATCAGTTCCACCCTGGGCACCATCGTAGGGGTGCTAAAGGAAGTACTCAACACCAGGAGGGACACTGTGGCACAACAAGGGGCCCCTGACACTAGCCTGGACAATGAACTGCCCACCACCTCCGCCGGCGCTAGTGGACATGAGGCACCGACACAGGACCACCACACCAGCACCCCACCCCCTGCAGAGGGAGAACCACCCCGCAAACAGTCCCTGAGATCCAGGACAAAGACAGAGAATGATGCCAAGACCCCCGCCAAGAAATGAGACCACCCTGAATGTCATCCTTCTATCCCACCTTGTCACCCTGTCCATCCTCAAACTGCCCCAGCTCCACTTCCTATGCCCATTTGAGCAATGCACCTGTGAGACCAATAGACTGGAATCTGCCATGGACATTCCTCCACCATCACCCCTCACCATTTTACAACCCCCTCCAATATTGAGCACTGAAATAAACACCCTTAAAGCACAAAACAATCAGGAGTCTGTCTGTGATTTCGAAATAGTGTATTAGCAATTACAGTGTCAAAATGCTCTTTCAATTGTAATGTCAACATACCTATGTCACACAGCTCTAGTCCATGAGGAAACAAAGCAGATGTCACACAGTGGGACCCACATCTGTGAAATCGTAAGGGAAAGTGACAACTCAGTGACCATACACAGGTTGAAAACGACAGACAGTAGAGAAGTAGTAGTGTTAAAGTACATGTAGTAGGCAGGTTTGTATTCTTACCTGTGTCTCACTGGAAGTATTGCAGGATAACCAAGTTCCTGTTGTTGATGTCCTCTTCTTCTGCTTCCTCGTCTTCACTGTCCACAGGCTCCACAGCTGCCACAACACCGCCATCTGGACCATCCTCCTGCAGAAAAGGCACCTGTTGTCGCAAAGCTAAGTTGTGAAGCATACAGCAGGCCGCAATGATCTGGCACACCTTCTTTGGTGAGTAGAATAGGGATCCACCTGTCACATGGAGGCACCTGAACCTGGCCTTCAGGAGGCTGAAGGTCCTCTCTATAATCCTCTGAGTCCGCCCATGGGCCTCATTGTAGCATTCCTCTGCCCTTGTCCTGGGATTCCTCACTGGGGTCAGTAGCCATGATAGGTTGGGATAACCAGAGTCACCTGCAAATGGCGAGGGACAACTGTTAGACACACACTAACCTGTAGGGATATCCCCAGACCCAGACAACCATTCCCACTGACTTGCTTCCAGGTGCTCACTTAATAGCCACACACGGTTCCTCTGGAGTTGATCCATCACATAAGGGATGCTGCTATTCCGCAGGATGTAAGTGTCATGCACTAAGCCAGGGAATTTGGCATTCACATGGGAGATGTACTGGTCTGCCAAACACACCATCTGCACATTCATAGAATGATAACTCTTCTGGTTTCTGTACACCTGTTCACTCCTGCGGGGGGTACCAAAGCCACATTTGTCCCGTCAATGGCACCTATGATGTTGGGGATATGTCCCAGGGCATAGAAGTCACCTTTCACTGTAGGCAAATCCTCCACCTGAGGGAAAACAATGTAGCTCCGCATGTGTTTCAGCAGGGCAGACAACACTCTGGACAACACGTTGGAAAACATAGGCTGGGACATCCCTGATGCTATGACCACTGTTGTTTGAAATGACCCACTTGCAAGGAAATGGAGTACTGACAGCACCTCCACTAGAGGGGGGATTCCTGTGGGATGGTGGATAGCTGACATCAGGTCTGGATCCAGCTGGGCACACAGTTCCAGGATTGTGGCACGATCAAGCCTGTAGGTGATGATTAGATGTCTTTCATCCATTGTCGACAGGTCCACCAGCGGTCTGTACACCGGAGGAATCCACCATCTCATCACATGTCCCAGCGGACAGTCCCTATGAAGGACAACAGAGAGCACAGAGTCAACCAACTCAGAGGTATGTACCCACAGCTTACACAGAACACGAATCATAATCCGAAATTTGGCCTGTATGAGTGTTGAGGCAAGGCCTAGGTATGTGTGATGCAGTTAAAAATTAAGCCATGTGGGCCCCTGAAATGGCGGCTGCCTGACCTGTAAAGTAGGACAATGGGATGTGAGGTAACTGCCCTGGCGTTGTACATCTGTCGCGGTAGGCCGTCGAAGACCGCGGCGCAATTCTGCATTGGTTAACATTGGACCCTATGAGTCCCAGGAGCCAATGACAATGTATGCCGGCGGTGACGGTACGCACCACCGCGGACGTGACCTCCATTTTCTGTCTGTTCAATCACTCGATACCTGATCTTCGACAGGAGAGGACCTACACTGCAAGTGCTGCTGTGACCTCAGTCTGGAAGAGACAATGGCTTGTGCGTCTGGGGAAAGGGCCCCTGCCTTCACATCGGAGGAGTTGGAAAAACTTGTGGATGGGATCCTCCCCCAGTGCACGCTACTCTACGGTCCTCCAGACAAACAGGCATGTACACTGGGAGCATGCTGAATGGGCTATGCCTGTGTGGAGTGGGGTGGATGAACGATGGGGGAGTGGAGATTGAGGTGTGCATGAAATGACGGTGAGTGCATGTGCCACATGGCAAGGGCAGGGATGGGGGCCAATGACTGTGACAGTGCAGTTGGTAATAACTTTCCTTTTTCTCCTGTACAATTCATGTAGGTCAGCGCCCACCAGAAGAAGGACATCTGGTGTGCCATCGCCAAGGACGTCCGAACCCTGGGGGTCTATCACAGACGGAGCACCCACTGCCGTAAGAGATGGGAGGACATTCACCGCTGGAGCAACAAGATAGCGGAGGCCCAGCTGGGGATGGCCTCCCAACGTGGGAGGGGTGCCCGTCGCACCATGACCCCCCTGATGTTCAGGATCCTGGCGGTGGCGTACCCGGAGTTGGATGGGCGCTTGTGGGCATCACAGCAGCCACAAGGGGGTGAGTGCACTCTCATTCAGCTGATTGTGCGCGCAGTGGAGGTGTCTGGGTGGGGAGGTGGGCTGTGGGTTCCCCTAGGCCAGGGCGAGTGTGCTAGTTAGGTCCACCTTTGTACAGTGCCAAGTACACCTAGTCAGGCTCCTGTGACATCCATGTGTGCAGATGTCGGCCATAGTCTTGTAGGCCATGTCCCAGGGACTGAACAGTGGACCCCAAGTGTGCGGCGTAGTGCAGAGGGCTTCTCTGTCTGTCGTGTCCGCCAACGGTAGCGGTAATGCATGCACTCAACATGTCTTTCTTCTGTCGTTTCCCCCCTTTGTTTGGTCTCCCTGTTCTTGTGTGCATTAGCATCATCAGGCGGAGGAGCAGTGGCACCGGAGTAGGAGGGAGCTGCATCCCACATGGCCCTGGAGGGCGAGACTACGGACTCAGAATTCACTAGTGGGACGGAGGGCGAGGGGAGCTCCACAGTGGGGACAGGAGCTGACACCAGTGATATGGACGTGTCCTCAGATGGGAGCTCCCTTGTGGTGGCGGCCACATCTGTGCCCCCCGCATCTACAGGTACAGCTGCCACTCCCCCTACCAGCACCGCCCTCCCAGCAGCCCCTCAGCCTTTGCCCCGTGCCCACTCACCCAGGAGGGTGGTCATCACCTTCGCCCCAGGCACCTCAGGCCCTGCCCCAGTCATCCCTGCTGCCCTCAGTGAGGAGGCCATTGACCTCCTCAGGTCCCTCACTGTTGGGCAGTCTACCATTTTGAATGCCATCCAGGGTGTAGAAAGGCAGTTGCAACAAACAAATGCATTCCTGGAGGGCATTCATTCTGGTCAGGCAGCCCAACAGCGAGCTTTTCAGACTCTGGCCTCAGCACTGATGGCAGCTATTGTCCCTGTCTCTAGCCTCCCCCCCTCCAAGTTCCTCAACCCAGACCCAATCCCCTGTACCTCAGCCTATCCCAAGCACACCATCAGACCAGCATGCACACACGTCAACACACAAGGGAGGCTCAGGCAAACATAAGCACCACACATAGCACTGGCACTCACGCAAGCATCACACACATGCAGACAAACCAACATCCACTGCCTCCACTGCGTCCCCCTCCTCCTCGTCTCCCTCCTCCCTCCCAGTCTCGTCTACACTCACACCTGCATGCACTACATCTACAGCCACTACTTCCATCACCAGCACAGAGACCACCACACCCCGCTCACGTGCAGTCACCACCCTACTACCATTCACACGTCCCCTGTGTCCTCTCCCAGTGTGTCTGTGACGCCACCTCCCAAGATACACAAACGCAGCCACACACCCACCCAACAGCCACCCACCTCACGACAGCCTACAGAGCATGCACCTTCACCCAAAGTCACCAAACGAACACTCCCTACAACCACAACCTCTTCCTCCACTCCCAAACCCCTTCCAGCTACCCGTCCCAGTGTTCCCAAGAAACGTTTCCTGTCCAGCCTTGACCTCTTTCCCTCACCTCCCCCACCCTGTCAGTCTCCTAGGGCCCGGCTCCCCTGGTCCCAACCTAGCACCTCAGCCACAACATCTCCGGGACCAGTGGTGCCTGTAGTCACCGAAATCTGGAGTGCACCGGGCAGCAGGGCAGCCAGTGTGGCACAGAGCCACAGCACGGACAGTCCCCCACCTGTCAAGCATCAAAAGTTGGCCAGTGCCCAGGAGGCCACCGCCAGCACCAGCCCAGCTGCCCAGGAGGCCACCGCTATCATCCCCGCTGCCCAGGAGGCCACTCCAGCACCAGCCCAGCTGCCCAGGAGGCCACCGCCATCATCCCCACTGCCCAGTAGGCCACCGCCAGCATCCCGCTGCCCAGGAGGCCACCGCCAGCATCATCCCCGCTGCCCAGGAGGCCACCGCCAGCATAATCCATGCTGCCCAGGAGGCCACCGCCAGCATAATCCATGCTGCCCAGGAGGCCACCGCCATCATCATCCCCGCTGCCCAGGATGCCACCGCCAGCATAATCCACGCTGCCCAGGAGGCCACCGCCATCATCCCCGCTGCCCAGGAGGCCAGCGCCAGCATCATCCCCGCAGCCCAGGAGGCCACTGCCAGCACCAACCCAGCTGCCCAGGACAGGACCGCCAGCACCAGCCCCGCTGCCCAGGACAGGACCGCCAGCACCAGCCCCGCTGGGCCATAAAGGACCGCCAGCACCAGCCCCGCTGGGCCAGACAGTACCGCCAGCAGCTGAGTCACTGCCAAGGAACCCGCCGCAACACACACCGCTGAAAAGGACACTGCCACCACAAGCACTCCTGCCAAGGACACTACCGGCACAAGCACCGCTGAACAGGACACTGCCGCCACAAGCACAACTGCCAAGGACACTGCCGCCACAAGCATCGCTGAACAGGACACTGCCTCCACAAGCACCACTGCCAAGGACACTGCCGCCACAAGCACCGCTGAACAGGACATTCCCGCCACAAGCACAGCTGAACAGGACACTGCCGCCACAAGCACCGCTGAACAGGACAATGCCGCCACAAGCAACGCTGAACAGGACACTGCCGCCACAAGCACTGCTTCCAAGGACACCGCTGCAACAAGCACCGCTGGCCCATGAGCGCCAAGGGCACTGACGCTACTGAGTCTGTCACAAGCAGGATGAAGCACTCTGGGCACAAAGCCCCCTCCAGAACCAGTGGAGATTCACATCCACTACCTCAGTCCTTAGCAGGATGAAGCACTCTGGACACAAAGCACCTTCCAGAACCAGTGGAGATTCACATCCACTACCTCAGTCCTTGGCAGGATGGAGCACTCTGGGCACAAAGCCCCTTCCAGAACCAGTGGAGTGAGGCATCTACTACCTCAGTCCTTGGCAGGATGAAGCACTCTGGGCACCAGGCCCCCTCCAGAAACAGTGGAGAGATACATCCACTACCTCAGTCCTTGGCAGGATGAAGCACTCTGGGCACAAAGCCCCCTCCAGAACCAGTGGAGATTCACATCCACTACCTCAGTCCTTGGCAGGATGAAGCACTCTGGGCACAAAGCCCCCTCCAGAACCAGTGGAGTAAGGCATCCACTACCTCAGTCCTTGGCAGGATGAAGCACTCTGGGCACAAAGCCCCCTCCAGAACCAGTAGAGATTGACATCCACTACCTCAGTCCTTGGCAGGATGAAGCACTCTGGACACAAAGCCCCCTCCAGAACCAGTGGAGATTCACATCCACTACCTCAGTCCCCAGCAGGATGAAGCACTTTGGGCACAAGGCCCCCTCCAGAACCAGTGGAGAGATACATCCACTACCTCTGTCCTTGGCAGGATGAACCACTCTGGGCACAAGGCCCCCTCCAGAACCAGTGGAGAGATACATCCACTACCTCTGTCCTTGGCAGGATGAAGCACTATGGGCACCAAGCCCCCTCCAGAACCAGTGGAGTAAGGCATCCACTACCTCAGTCCTTGGCAGGACGAAGCACTCTGGGCACCAGGCCCCATCCAGAACCAGTGGAGACTGTTATCCACTTGGGAGACTGTGGCTTTGCACTCATCAGGATTGAACAGTGGGCAAACCACACACTGTAGAGACTTGAGAGACTGTGGCTTTGCACTCCCTAGGACAAGAACACTGGCGCAACAAGCATCGCTGAACAGGACACTGCCGCCACAAGCACCGCTGAACAGGACACTGCCGCCACAAGCACCACTGCCAAGGACACTGCCGCCACAAGCACCGCTGAACAGGACACTGCCACCACAAGCACCGCTGAACAGGACACTGCCGCCACAAGCACCGCTGCCAAGGACACTGCCGCCACAATCACCGCCGAACAGGACACTGCCGCCACAAGCAACGCTGAACAGGACACTGCCGCCACAAGCACCGCTGCCAAGGACACCGCCGTAACAAGCACCTCTGGCCCATTAGCGCCAAGGGCACTGATGCTACTGAGCCTGTCACGAGCAGGATGAAGCACTCTGGGCACAAAAACCCCTCCAGAACCAGTGGAGATTCACATCCACTACCTCAGTCCTTGGCAGGATGAACCACTCTGGGCACAAAGCCCCCTCCAGAACCAGTGGAGTAAGGCATCCACTACCTCAGTCCTTGGCAGGATGAAGCACTCTGGGCACAAAGTCCCCCTCCAGAACCAGTAGAGATTCACATCCACTACCTCAGTCCTTGGCAGGATGAAGCACTCTGGACACAAAGCCCCCTCCAGAACCAGTGGAGATTCACATCCACTACCTCAGTCCCAGGCAGGATGAAGCTCTCTGGGCACAAGGACCCCTCCAGAACCAGTGGAGTAAGGCATCCACTACCTCAGTCTTTGGCAGGATGAAGCACTCTAGGCACCAGGCCCCCTCCAGAACCAGTGGAGACTGTTATCCACTTGAGAGACTGTGGCTTTGCACTCCCCAGGATTAAACAGTGGGCAAACTACCCACTGTAGAGACTTGAGAGACTGGCTTTGCACTCCCCAGGATTGAACAGTGGGCACACCACCCACTGTAGAGACTTGAGAGACTGTGGCTTTGCACTCCCCAGGACAAGGACACTGCCGCCACAAGCATCGCTGAACAGGACACTGCTGCCACAAGCACCACTGCCAAGGACGCTGCCGCCACAAGCATAGCTGAAGAGGACACTGCCGCCACAAGCACCGCTGAACAGGACACTGCCAGCACAAGCACAGCTGAACAGGACACTGCCGCCACAAGCACCGCTGAACAGGACACTGCCGCCACAAGCAACGCTGAACAGGACACTGCCGCCACAAGCACCGCTGCCAAGGACACCGCCGCAACAAGCATCGCTGGCCCATGAGCGCCAAGGGCACTGACGCTACTGAGTCTGTCACAAGCAGGATGAAGCACTCTGGGCACAAAGCCCCCTCCAGAACCAGTGGAGATTCACATCCACTACCTCAGTCCTTAGCAGGATGAAGCACTCTGGACACAAAGCCCCTTCCAGAACCAGTGGAGATTCACATCCACTACCTCAGTCCTTGGCAGGATGGAGCACTCTGGGCACAAAGCCCCTTCCAGAACCAGTGGAGTGAGGCATCTACTACCTCAGTCCTTGGCAGGATGAAGCACTCTGGGCACCAGGCCCCCTCCAGAAACAGTGGAGAGATACATCCACTACCTCAGTCCTTGGCAGGATGAAGCACTCTGGGCACAAAGCCCCCTCCAGAACCAGTGGAGATTCACATCCACTACCTCAGTCCTTGGCAGGATGAAGCACTCTGGGCACAAAGCCCCATCCAGAACCAGTGGAGTAAGGCATCCACTACCTCAGTCCTTGGCAGGATGAAGCACTCTGGGCACAAAGCCCCCTCCAGAACCAGTAGAGATTGACATCCACTACCTCAGTCCTTGGCAGGATGAAGCACTCTGGACACAAAGCCCCCTCCAGAACCAGTGGAGATTCACATCCACTACCTCAGTCCCCAGCAGGATGAAGCACTTTGGGCACAAGGCCCCCTCCAGAACCAGTGGAGAGATACATCCACTACCTCTGTCCTTGGCAGGATGAACCACTCTGGGCACAAGGCCCCCTCCAGAACCAGTGGAGAGATACATCCACTACCTCTGTCCTTGGCAGGATGAAGCACTATGGGCACCAAGCCCCCTCCAGAACCAGTGGAGTAAGGCATCCACTACCTCAGTCCTTGGCAGGACGAAGCACTCTGGGCACTAGGCCCCATCCAGAACCAGTGGAGACTGTTATCCACTTGGGAGACTGTGGCTTTGCACTCATCAGGATTGAACAGTGGGCAAACCACACACTGTAGAGACTTGAGAGACTGTGGCGTTGCACTCCCTAGGACAAGAACACTGCCGCAACAAGCATCGCTGAACAGGACACTGCCGCCACAAGCACCGCTGAACAGGACACTGCCGCCACAAGCACCGCTGAACAGGACACTGCCGCCACAAGCAACGCTGAACAGGACACTGCCGCCACAAGCACCGCTGCCAAGGACACCGCCGCAACAAGCATCGCTGGCCCATGAGCGCCAAGGGCACTGACGCTACTGAGTCTGTCACAAGCAGGATGAAGCACTCTGGGCACAAAGCCCCCTCCAGAACCAGTGGAGATTCACATCCACTACCTCAGTCCTTAGCAGGATGAAGCACTCTGGACACAAAGCCCCTTCCAGAACCAGTGGAGATTCACATCCACTACCTCAGTCCTTGGCAGGATGGAGCACTCTGGGCACAAAGCCCCTTCCAGAACCAGTGGAGTGAGGCATCTACTACCTCAGTCCTTGGCAGGATGAAGCACTCTGGGCACCAGGCCCCCTCCAGAAACAGTGGAGAGATACATCCACTACCTCAGTCCTTGGCAGGATGAAGCACTCTGGGCACAAAGCCCCCTCCAGAACCAGTGGAGATTCACATCCACTACCTCAGTCCTTGGCAGGATGAAGCACTCTGGGCACAAAGCCCCTACCAGAACCAGTGGAGTAAGGCATCCACTACCTCAGTCCTTGGCAGGATGAAGCACTCTGGGCACAAAGCCCCCTCCAGAACCAGTAGAGATTGACATCCACTACCTCAGTCCTTGGCAGGATGAAGCACTCTGGACACAAAGCCCCCTCCAGAACCAGTGGAGATTCACATCCACTACCTCAGTCCCCAGCAGGATGAAGCACTTTGGGCACAAGGCCCCCTCCAGAACCAGTGGAGAGATTCATCCACTACCTCTGTCCTTGGCAGGATGAACCACTCTGGGCACAAGGCCCCCTCCAGAACCAGTGGAGAGATACATCCACTACCTCTGTCCTTGGCAGGATGAAGCACTATGGGCACCAAGCCCCCTCCAGAACCAGTGGAGTAAGGCATCCACTACCTCAGTCCTTGGCAGGACGAAGCACTCTGGGCACTAGGCCCCATCCAGAACCAGTGGAGACTGTTATCCACTTGGGAGACTGTGGCTTTGCACTCATCAGGATTGAACAGTGGGCAAACCACACACTGTAGAGACTTGAGAGACTGTGGCGTTGCACTCCCTAGGACAAGAACACTGCCGCAACAAGCATCGCTGAACAGGACACTGCCGCCACAAGCACCGCTGAACAGGACACTGCCGCCACAAGCACCACTGCCAAGGACACTGCCGCCACAAGCACCGCTGAACAGGACACTGCCACCACAAGCACCGCTGAACAGGACACTGCCGCCACAAGCACCGCTGCCAAGGACACTGCCGCCACAATCACCGCCGAACAGGACACTGCCGCCACAAGCAACGCTGAACAGGACACTGCCGCCACAAGCACCGCTGCCAAGGACACCGCCGTAACAAGCACATCTGGCCCATTAGCGCCAAGGGCACTGATGCTACTGAGCCTGTCACGAGCAGGATGAAGCACTCTGGGCACAAAAACCCCTCCAGAACCAGTGGAGATTCACATCCACTACCTCAGTCCTTGGCAGGATGAACCACTCTGGGCACAAAGCCCCCTCCAGAACCAGTGGAGTAAGGCATCCACTACCTCAGTCCTTGGCAGGATGAAGCACTCTGGGCACAAAGTCCCCCTCCAGAACCAGTAGAGATTCACATCCACTACCTCAGTCCTTGGCAGGATGAAGCACTCTGGACACAAAGCCCCCTCCAGAACCAGTGGAGATTCACATCCACTACCTCAGTCCCAGGCAGGATGAAGCTCTCTGGGCACAAGGACCCCTCCAGAACCAGTGGAGTAAGGCATCCACTACCTCAGTCTTTGGCAGGATGAAGCACTCTAGGCACCAGGCCCCCTCCAGAACCAGTGGAGACTGTTATCCACTTGAGAGACTGTGGCTTTGCACTCCCCAGGATTAAACAGTGGGCAAACTACCCACTGTAGAGACTTGAGAGACTGGCTTTGCACTCCCCAGGATTGAACAGTGGGCACACCACCCACTGTAGAGACTTGAGAGACTGTGGCTTTGCACTCCCCAGGACAAGGACACTGCCGCCACAAGCATCGCTGAACAGGACACTGCTGCCACAAGCACCACTGCCAAGGACGCTGCCGCCACAAGCATAGCTGAAGAGGACACTGCCGCCACAAGCACCGCTGAACAGGACACTGCCAGCACAAGCACAGCTGAACAGGACACTGCCACCACAAGCACCGCTGAACAGGACACTGCCGCCACAAGCAACGCTGAACAGGACACTGCCGCCACAAGCACCGCTGCCAAGGACACCGCCGCAACAAGCATCGCTGGCCCATGAGCGCCAAGGGCACTGACGCTACTGAGTCTGTCACAAGCAGGATGAAGCACTCTGGGCACAAAGCCCCCTCCAGAACCAGTGGAGATTCACATCCACTACCTCAGTCCTTAGCAGGATGAAGCACTCTGGACACAAAGCCCCTTCCAGAACCAGTGGAGATTCACATCCACTACCTCAGTCCTTGGCAGGATGGAGCACTCTGGGCACAAAGCCCCTTCCAGAACCAGTGGAGTGAGGCATCTACTACCTCAGTCCTTGGCAGGATGAAGCACTCTGGGCACCAGGCCCCCTCCAGAAACAGTGGAGAGATACATCCACTACCTCAGTCCTTGGCAGGATGAAGCACTCTGGGCACAAAGCCCCCTCCAGAACCAGTGGAGATTCACATCCACTACCTCAGTCCTTGGCAGGATGAAGCACTCTGGGCACAAAGCCCCATCCAGAACCAGTGGAGTAAGGCATCCACTACCTCAGTCCTTGGCAGGATGAAGCACTCTGGGCACAAAGCCCCCTCCAGAACCAGTAGAGATTGACATCCACTACCTCAGTCCTTGGCAGGATGAAGCACTCTGGACACAAAGCCCCCTCCAGAACCAGTGGAGATTCACATCCACTACCTCAGTCCCCAGCAGGATGAAGCACTTTGGGCACAAGGCCCCCTCCAGAACCAGTGGAGAGATACATCCACTACCTCTGTCCTTGGCAGGATGAACCACTCTGGGCACAAGGCCCCCTCCAGAACCAGTGGAGAGATACATCCACTACCTCTGTCCTTGGCAGGATGAAGCACTATGGGCACCAAGCCCCCTCCAGAACCAGTGGAGTAAGGCATCCACTACCTCAGTCCTTGGCAGGACGAAGCACTCTGGGCACTAGGCCCCATCCAGAACCAGTGGAGACTGTTATCCACTTGGGAGACTGTGGCTTTGCACTCATCAGGATTGAACAGTGGGCAAACCACACACTGTAGAGACTTGAGAGACTGTGGCGTTGCACTCCCTAGGACAAGAACACTGCCGCAACAAGCATCGCTGAACAGGACACTGCCGCCACAAGCACCGCTGAACAGGACACTGCCGCCACAAGCACCACTGCCAAGGACACTGCCGCCACAAGCACCGCTAAACAGGACACTGCCACCACAAGCACCGCTGAACAGGACACTGCCGCCACAAGCACCGCTGCCAAGGACACTGCCGCCACAATCACCGCCGAACAGGACACTGCCGCCACAAGCAACGCTGAACAGGACACTGCCGCCACAAGCACCGCTGCCAAGGACACCGCCGTAACAAGCACCTCTGGCACATTAGCGCCAAGGGCACTGATGCTACTGAGCCTGTCACGAGCAGGATGAAGCACTCTGGGCACAAAAACCCCTCCAGAACCAGTGGAGATTCACATCCACTACCTCAGTCCTTGGCAGGATGAAGCACTCTGGGCACAAAGCCCCCTCCAGAACCAGTGGAGTAAGGCATCCACTACCTCAGTCCTTGGCAGGATGAAGCACTCTGGGCACAAAGTCCCCCTCCAGAACCAGTAGAGATTCACATCCACTACCTCAGTCCTTGGCAGGATGAAGCACTCTGGACACAAAGCCCCCTCCAGAACCAGTGGAGATTCACATCCACTACCTCAGTCCCAGGCAGGATGAAGCTCTCTGGGCACAAGGACCCCTCCAGAACCAGTGGAGTAAGGCATCCACTACCTCAGTCTTTGGCAGGATGAAGCACTCTAGGCACCAGGCCCCCTCCAGAACCAGTGGAGACTGTTATCCACTTGAGAGACTGTGGCTTTGCACTCCCCAGGATTAAACAATGGGCAAACTACCCACTGTAGAGACTTGAGAGACTGGCTTTGCACTCCCCAGGATTGAACAGTGGGCACACCACCCACTGTAGAGACTTGAGAGAATGTGGCTTTGCACTCCCCAGGACAAGGACACTGCCGCCACAAGCATCGCTGAACAGGACACTGCTGCCACAAGCACCACTGCCAAGGACGCTGCCGCCACAAGCATAGCTGAAGAGGACACTGCCGCCACAAGCACCACTGAACAGGAAACTGCCAGCACAAGCACAGCTGAACAGGACACTGCCGCCACAAGCACCGCTGAACAGGACACTGCCGCCACAAGCAACGCTGAACAGGACACTGCCGCCACAAGCACCGCTGCCAAGGACACCGCCGCAACAAGCATCGCTGGCCGATGAGCGCCATGAGCACTGACGCTACTGAGTCTATCACAAGCAGGATGAAGCACTCTGGGAACAAAGCCCCCTCCAGAACCAGTGGAAATTCACATCCACTACCTCAGTCCTTGGCAGGATGAAGCACTCTGGGCACAAAGCCCCTTTCAGAACCAGTGGAGATTCACATCCACTACCTCAATCCTTGGCAGGATGAAGCACTCTGGGCACCAGGCCCCCTCCAGAAACAGTGGAGAGATACATCCACTACCTCAGTCCTTGGCAGGATGAAGAACTCTGGACACAAAGCCCCCTCCAGAACCAGTGGAGATTCACATCCACTACCTCAGTCCTTGGCAGGATGAAGCACTCTGGGCACAAAGCCACCTCCAGAACCAGTGGAGTAAGGCATCTACTACCTCAGTCCTTGGCAGGATGAAGCACTCTGGGCACAAAGCCCCCTCCAGAACCAGTAGAGATTCACATCCACTACCTTAGTCCTTGGCAGGATGAAGAACTCTGGACACAAAGCCCCCTCCAGAACCAATGGAGATTCACATCCACTACCTCAGTCCCAGGCAGGATGAAGCACTCTGGGCACAAGGCCCCCTCCAGAACCAGTGGAGAGATACATCCACTACCTCTGTCCTTGGCAGGATGAAGCACTTTGGGAACAAATCCCCCTCCAGAACCAGTGGAGTAAGGCATCCACTACCTCAGTCCTTGGCAGGATGAAGCACTCTGGGCACCAGGCCCCGTCCAGAACCAGCGGAGACTGTTATCCACTTGAGAGACTGTGGCTTTGCACTCCCCAGGATTGAACAGTGGGCAAACCACCCACTGTAGAGACTTGAGAGACTGTGGCTTTGCACTCCCCAGGATTGAACAGTGGGCAAACCACCCACTGTAAAGACTTGAGAGACTGTGGCTTTGCACTCCCCAGAATGGAACAGTGGGCATGTGGCACCCTCGTGGATTTGGCGTCGTGCACTCAACCGGCTGAGGTGCCTGTTTTATTGCTATCTGATGCCCCTGCAGTGTTCTCTCCATCATGTTCGGGGATTGAGTGTGGGCCTCGCCCTTGCCATGTGGGCCCAGTGTTCCATGGACTTCAATGGAGCACTACCTGGACTACTAATCTTGGTGTATATATTTGTTAATAGTGCATATATACTTTTGCGTACTGGATTTTAATATATTACAATGGTTACACTAATTTCCTTTTGTCTTTGCATTCTTACGGGGAGTTTGGGGGGGTGTAACTGTAATGTATCATGCTGTATTAGTGTGTGTGTTGCGGTGGGTGAGGGTGGGGTGGGGGTGTTGTGTATTACGTGTGTGTCACAGTTTTTTCCCTCCCCCTCCACCTGTGTCGTAGGTGCAGTACTCATCGTGGTCTTCGCCGCTGGCGTTCGTGCTCCTGGTAGGGGAGCAAGAAGATAAGGGCTGGCAGGAGCTGGAGCTCAGGTTCCATGGCTTCCTGATTCCTCGTGGGGTGTGTAGAGGTGAACGTTTTCCCTTCGAGGTCCTGTTTCCGCCGTGTTTTTGTTCGCGGTGAATCCGCCCCGGAAAAGGTGACGGATTGGTAGGTTGTGATACTGTGGGCGGTACATTGTCCTCCGCCTGTCTGTTGGAGGTGACCGCCATGCTGTTTGTTTTTACCGCCTTGGCGGTCGGAGTGTTAAAGTGGCTGTCTATGTTGGCGGTTTCCGCCACGGTCGTGATTCCATTTTGTTTCCGCTGGCCTGTTGGCGGTCTTACCGACGCTTTAACCCCGACCACCAGGGTTGTAATGACCACCTAAATGTGTTAATACCTCTTCAGCTTCACTTGGTACACTCTTCTCTAAACTAGAAGTTGCCAAAGAGACGAGGGGTAAGAAACGATTAGAACAATTTATGGGGGGTGGTGTGCTGTCCTGCTGATTAGACACACTCGGTTTAGGGCACTCTATGGAGTTAACGGGGGTTTCTGGTATAATAAACTCCAAATGAGTCTCCCGTGGGGATTCTGACAGCAGCTTTCTATTTGCAGGGGTAAAGAAAGACTTTATATCTTTAATTGCAACATCATTCCCTCTCTTGGAGGACTTGCAAGATTTAGTGGCTAGCAAGCTCTCTATTTCCTCTATTAAATCGTCAATTTGGGTCAGTGTGCACTTTTCAGCAGCATGTCGGGGTAGTTTCTTCGCCCCTCCCTGCCCAATGGAATTACCACTAGCTTTCCTTTTCCCCATTCTGATTAAATTAATTAAATTTCTCAAAGATGAATATGGGAGGAAAAAGAAAACCAAGAGAATAGGCCCTGCCCTGTCTCTTCCTGTCAATGAAGGGCAAAGGACGGGCCCGCCCTTGGCCCGGGGATCGCCTTGGCGCCGCCCCCACGTGTCCCGCGAGCGGGAGCGCGAAGAGGAATTTAAAGGGGCTTAGTCCCGCCACCAGCAGAGTCCTGCGCTTCCTGCGAAGCGGGAGCGCTAAGATGAATTTAAAGGGGCTTAATCCCACCCCCAGCCGCCACAAGCAGAGTCCTGCGCTTCCTGCGAAGCAGGAGCGCGAAGATTAATTTAAAGGGGCTTCGTCCCGCCCCCAGCCGCCACCAGCAGAGTCCTGAGCTTCCCCACACAAAGTCACTTTTAAGTCTTATCTAATTTGCTACAGCTGATATTTAGAACCAAGCACATACTATAGACTAATTACTTTAATTCAAATCCAAGACCTTTATTGACTTGACTTATTGCAAAAATTCCAAACTTAATTATCATATATGGCCCAAACATAAGCAAAAGGTCTCTTGTCAGAAATGTAGATCAATTATCTATTACGAACAAGATAAGGCTTATTTTCCAAAAAGAAGCTATTGCACTTTAACGGTAATACATGTGTGTAAGAGTATCACACAAACGGCATCGGGAACATACAGAAAATCGTGCAGAAATGAGTGATGCATCCCAAACTTGTTTAAATAGAAAAAGCCTCTTTTATTAATTATCCAATGGCACCCTTCGTTGTTCACAAGTCTCTACAAGAGCAGCCTTGCTGCTAGTATGTTTCAAAATCGGAAGAGAGTCACCATCAACACAAAGATAATCTTACTACATTCGAAAACAGCTGCCATTTTGACACTGTCAAGTAATACCAAAGCGCCAATTCTGGTATTTTAAATATGGCAGAATTTATCATATATATCATAATCCAAGACACTCTGACCTATGGTCAGGGTTATTTAGGGTCTCTCCTGTGTGTTCTCTTCAGATTCTGCTTGCAGGTTTCCTTCAGGAATCCTCTGCAACAACTTCAGACTCTTCTGACCTTGGATGAACTGCAGCCTGCTCCAAGAAACGCTGTAACTGCAACAAAGTGTCTACAAGAGATACTTTTCTTCAGCAACCTCAGCTCCAAGTCAGCAACTGCAACAGTTTCCACAGTGTGCATGTTCTGGGGACTCCTTGTCTTCATCCTGCACCAGAAGGACCAAAGAAATCTCCAGTGGAGTGATGGAGTCACTCTGCTGCTTCAAGCAGGCACCTTCTAAGACGATGACTGGTACCTGGGACTCCTTTCACAGCAACGACCATGCTCCTAAGGACACAGATGGTGGACATCATCGACATAGACTGTCCTGAGGTCCTGCTGACGCAATTTGGAGGAGGTAAGACCTGGCCTTCCCCAAGAGCGATGATACCCCTGTGTACTGCGTCTTCTTCGCCTCCTGAGGCCTCTGTGCACTCTTTGCAAAATTCCTTTTTGTAGATCCTGGCCTAGGTCCCCAGCACTCCATCCTGCGTCGCTCAACTTGCTGAGTTGTTCTGCAGCGGTGTGGGACCTTCTTTTGTTGTACTGCATCAACTTCATTTTGCACCTCCTTTGAACCCAGATCCTGCAACTACTGCAAGTCCTGGCTTGTATCCTGAGGGCTCTCTAAAGTGCTGAGAGGCTCCTCTTCCTCCTCACAAAGAGTTGAGGCCACCAGGTCCCTCCTGGGTCCATCCAGCACCACTTTGACTCAAAATGCACTTTTGTTGTAACCAAGGGTTGTTGGCGACTTCCAACACAAAATTACATCTGCAATGTTCTTCACACAGTGGGAAATCTTTTGCATCATGCAGGAACCCGCTGGCATCTTCCTAGGGTACATTCCTGCAGTCTTCAACTAACTGCGGACTCTTCTTTTGCACCCTCTTCTGGGTTGGCAGGGGCTCCTGTCCTTCCTGTCCTTCCCGGAATTTTTTTCGACTTCTGGACTTGGTCCCCTTCCTTTGCAGGTCTTCAGGTCCAGGAATCCGGCAGTTGTTCTTTGCAGGCTTGGCTGGCTGCTGCAAAATTCCAATCACGAGGTGTAGTGTGTCCTAAGGAAAGTTGCAGTACTTTACTCCTGCTTTTCTGGGCTATGGGGTGGGGTAATTTACTTACCTTTACTGTATTCTTACTCTCCCAGCGATTCTGCACACACTACACTTATCTAGGGGGGAATTTGTGATTCACATTCTACTTTCTTGGTAAATGGTTTGTGTTGCCCCTAGACCCATTTTCTCCCATTTCATTCTATAGCATTTCCTATTGTTTGCATTGTCCTATGACTATTTACTTGTCTAATTTTGATGTCTAGGGTATATATTGTGTATAATACTTACCTCCAGAAGGAGTATTGTCTCTAAGATATTTTTGGTACTGTGTCACCCAAATAAATACCTTTATTTTTGGTAACACTGAGTATTGTCTTTACTTGTGTATAAGTACTGTGTAACTATAAGTGGCATTGCATGAGCTTTGTATATCTCCTAATTCAGCCTAAGCTGCTCTGCTATAGCTACCTCTATCAGCCTAAGCTGCTAGAACACTACTACATTTCACTAATAAGGGATAACTAGACCTGGTATAAGGTGTAAGTACCCAAGATACACACTACAAACCAGGCCAGCCTCCTACACTGATGTCTTTCTCATGTTGGTAGGGTTTGTTTGACTATATGCAAGGGATGTTGTGATGACACAACCAGAGGCACAGTCATTGGACATTCCTTCCATCCCATGTGCTGCACATGTACATGTAGGTATTTAACCCTGGTGATTGACAGTGTCCAGGTTGTGTATGTGTTGTGGTGCATGGCACTACCAAGGCGTTGGTACATATGTAGCTTACATCTGAATGGTGCAACTTGCTTCATGTGCTATTTGTCCCTTTGCACTCCTTTGACAAGCATTTAGTGTGTCCTATGTGCCTCCCCTTCTTGAACTTGAAAATTTAGCATTAATTTCCCTCATGCAACTTACCCTGCATTTGTGGTGTTTCCTAGTAGTCGGCTCTGTCCTACAATTCCAGTGACCAATCCTTCCCAGATGACGCCTGCAACCTTCTCCTCCATCTCGTCCAGGTCCTCTTGTGGTGCTAACTACCACTTCCAGTTTTCAGTGCTGCCTTCTTGTTCCTTGCCATTTTCTACTTTGTCCTTCGTTCGCAATAATGCCAGTGTTTCTTGCACTCAGCTACGGTACTCCTTGCCTCTGCCACACTGTTAATCTTGTCAACTATCTGCTGCCATATTGCCTCTTTCCTGTCAATTGCAATTTGGAGATGTAGAAGAGTTGATGTTGGTGCTCCGTCATCCCTCTCTCAAGTATTTCATGCTCCTCTGCACTAAAATGGCACTTTCTCTTTTTCTTCTCCCTCCCCTGGGACTTGTGTGTTTCCTCCTGGCTGGTTCCTTGTTGAATGGGGTCACCCTGGGATATCTCCAGGTCCATTTTGCCTCTCCTTTGCACTGTTTTCTGCATTAGCATCTGAAGTCGATGCTAATGCGGTAAAAAATTGTGCATATTTGTTTTGCAACAAATTTACGTGCCTTAATACAGGTTAGAGTAATTTTTCCAGCGTTAAAGTCATTTTGCCGTACGACAAGGTGCAATGGTTAACGTCAAAAAATGTGTCTCTAATCAGTTTGTAGTGCCGTCTTGAGTCATGGTATAAATATGACGCCCAGACGGTGCTGAAAAATGATGCTAACCAGAGCTAAGCTTTTTGACGCAGAACTGCATTTGCGCAGCTTTGCGTCAAAAAGTATAAATCTGGGCCTTGGTGTCTTGTATGCTGTGTCAAGCTTTAGAGTCTCTTTGTTTATACTGATTCAGTTAGGTTTTAGATGTCCTATTAATTGAATTTTCCTTCCTACATATTGACTCATCTTGTATTCTTGTCTACTGACTAGGCTCTATATATTCAGATGCTGAGAAATCATCTAGAACACCCCCCATTAATTCTTTTATGTTGCTGTTTCATTATGTTCCATTGTGTAGCTTGGGTAATGTTATCACTACTCCATGGGGTTCTACTGTAGCATTTTAGTTGTCGTTTTCTGCTTTGTGAGCTTTCACCCCTTCCAGTCTATTGGTTGTGATTTGGCTATCCTATGAGTATTATGTAGACCTTCACTTAAACCTCATATTTTCACCTCCATAATATTAATTTTTATTAATTGCGTCTCCCCTATTTTATCATCCAGTGACATATGCCAAGATCTTCAAATTCGACCAGTCTGCTCCAATTTTTGGTGAGGACCACATGTACTAACCCCACCCTATAGCACCCCACTACTTCCTTTCTTTAATTGCCTTGGAATGTGTGAGTGTATCATCACTGTTGCCACTGCCAAGATCTACTGCAATTATTTTCCCTGGGACCTTTGTTCTTTTTTAAGTTTTACTTCAATTTCTGACATGTCTTGCTGGTATTTGTATTCTATTCCGACCCTCTAACTACTTTATTTACTCTGCCTTTTTTCCCAGCTCCTTAGTATTCTTAATTTTGTTGGTTGTGGTGAGGACCTTCAAATTACATAAGAGGTAGAAACACCATCAACTCTCATACAGTCGGTGTGGGAAATTGAGTCGTTGGTTGACTGGGGTGTGAACTATGGTCAAGTAACAGCCACGATCTCTTGCATGGTGAAGCACAAAAGGTCACTAATTTAACCTGTGCTTAACTCTGGGTACTTGGCAGCAGGCAGACTAAACTTAGAGGGAATTTGTAAAGTACTAATGCAGCACACAAACAGTAAGTACAGTGAAAACAAACACAATAAAAATCCTAAACCAATTTAGAAAAACAGAGTAAACTTTAATAAATTATGTGGCACCAAAATCATCTAAATCCAATAAGCAGAACCAGAGTTTTTAATTTTTAAAGTTTTAGGAGCAAACTAGCACTTAAAAGCAAATGAGCCAACTGGGGACATATGGTCACACTAAGTCAATGCTTACCTTCGGTCTTAAAAACGTTTTCAAGAAAAAACTATGAGAAGGTAGAAGTTCAGCGGAACAAAACTGCAGGAACATTCAAGAAGGGAGCATCATTGTTGGATAGCAGTAGAGCAAAGCCATGGGAAGATTTTTACCGTTGGACTTAGTCGTCTTGAAGGAAGTCAAAAATTTCCCGTGGGAGTGAAGCAAAAGGCTGTAACTGAAGACAGTTTCACAAGGTTGAATATACCCTTTTCACAAAGGACTGCTACTAAGGATTTGCTGCTGCGGAGAAGAACATAGCAGAAGAAGCCATGAAGTCCATCCAACCGGTGATGCACCTTGGCAGATAGGCTAGCAGGTTGGTTCCGGTCTCCTCCTGGTTCTCAAGGCACTTTTCTGGTTAAGGACCTCAGTTTTGGAAAAGAGTCCATGAGTGAATGAAATCCTCTTAGCGGTTCAGGACACACTCAGGATGGGTCCAGGTGCTGGTTCAAGATGATGGGAGTCTGTTATGACCTTGTGGCTCTAAATAGGAGGCCAGCAAACTAGCTCTTGGAGTCACTTAATGGAGGACTGGGTGCAGGTGAAGATGCAGGACTCAGTAACAGGGCTGGCGTCTGCGGGCTCCAGGCAAAGCAATCTTTCCAGGCATAGCAGCAGCCTGGCAGAGTGCACATCAGGTCACAGCAACAGGTAGTCCCCTGAAAGTCCTTCCATAGGTCGAGTCATGAAATGAGGAGTAGGTCTGAGAGCCCTATTTTTATAACCTGGGTCCCTGCTTGTAGAAGCTGGGAGAAGATTCCAGAAGGGCCATTTGAAGTTCTAGAGGTGTCCTGCCTCCCCTGCCCTGGCTCCTAGCTGGCTGCACTGACAATGCAGGGTCATTAGGCCTATTGTGTGATGGCATTGCACAGCTCATTCAGTTGCAAGTGAGGCTGTGCTCAGCTCTGGCCCCCTCCATCCTGTCAGTGCAAAAGTACACTAATGGTCTGCTTATACCACTATTGTGTAACTGTCTGGGGAGAATTCACAAAGTCTCAACTGACAGTTATACCCACTCATGTGTAGCAAGGCTGGCTGCAGGCACAGAGGGCCAAGGGCAGGAAATACCAACTTTCTAAAATTGGCATTTTCAAACTTGTAATGCTAAATTCAGCTTTATAATTACAAGTGGGTTTATCCTTATAAGTTCATTGATTCCAAACATGGCATCACTACCTCCTCTTGTTTAGGAATTACAACTTATTAAATATAATTAAAAAAATCCTCAATTTTTTCTTATGGGACAGGCCTCACAGTAGTTAAAAATGAATTTGATAGACGTAAAACTATGGACTACATTTGAATTACTATTGCATCCAACCCTTATGTTGCTTTATAGCTGAATGTGAAGTTTGCTTAATTAGAAGGAGTGTCTGTTGACCTCTCCTATTACCTTATAGGTTGTTCTCCCTTCCCCCCTTCTCTTTCTGATCATATCAAACAGGAAAGTCCCTCCTTATACAGAAGAAAATATTGCTAAAATAGTTAGCCTTCCCTGTTCCTTGCTGTGGGAAATTGGGCTATTAGTTATGTGGCCAGCACAAGTAATAGTTCCTTGATTGTCCTCAGTAGGAACCAAAAACCCCATTGTAGCACTTAATTCTCACAGAGTATCAAGGTGGAGCAGTCTAAGGACTGTTGAGGGGAGGTGATGTGGGCTGGTCATCACCAATCACTGGCACACAATAATAACACTCAATAAATGATTGTCCGGTCAGCACTCCAGAAAAAGGAGAAATACATTTATCACGCACACACTACTAAATACTTTGCAGTAATTTACAAATATACATTGGCAGATGGAACATACCATAGATAACATTGTACAGTCATTAGTGACCTCCTAGATGGGCCACCCAAACATTCCAAGTGAGTTTGAACAGTCATTATGTAAGCACATGATTTTACTTGGGCCTGAATCATTGTAATAATGATGATAATATTGTACTAGTAAAACATATGCAATCATCATGAACACTCAATATATCATTTATCAGAAATAAACTTTATGTTTGTGCATTTTTCCATATACTTAGCATTATACTGTTATTGTCAGCACAGCCCTAGAGGACATCGCAAAAAATTGGCATGGTGAAATAACATTGTACTGTAACCATACAAGGAGCCCCTAGAGGGAGTAACCACACGATAACAATGTGGTGAAAAGCATTGCAGAGCAACCATACTTTCTGCCCCTAGAGGACTTAGCCACGTGAAAAACCATGGCAGTGTAACCATACATTCAGCTCCCAGAGGGTGTAATGAAATGAACATTGCATTACACATTTATAGGCCCTTCAGGCCTTTTAAAATGTTATCATACACAAGGACCTTAAAGGGTGAACTATTCCCAGGTGTAGAGCAACAGTTCTAGCCATGGGAGAACTTGTAAATGTGAGTAAAAGCAGGGTAGGTGATAGTTTTGTGGTCCCCTCAGCTTAGGGTGAGGACCCAGAAGATGATCCAAAGAGAAAGATCATGTTGTGCTGAGCAATTTGGTGGTGTTCCCATCATCCTAGGAGCACCATGGGCTGAGACAAGGGCTTGGTGGGCATAAAATCATAATGCACTGCTCATTTCTATTCTATTCTGTTCTATTCTATTCTATTTCCTAAAGCATATAGCAACGCAGGAAGGGCCTCCCAGCCCTAGTTCAGCAACAGATGAGGCTAAAGGAAAACATTAGTTGAAAATGTGGGTTTTAAGCAGTTTCCTGAAGTTGAGTTCAGACTCCATTTTCATGATATACTGGAAAGTGTACTCCAAAGTTTGGGAGATAAAAAAGCAAAATAACTTCCTCCCCTTCTAATTCTTATTGCCTTGGGTGCAGTGAAAAACTACCGGTTGGTGGAGCGCAGTGTTGTTGAGGTGCTTTACGAGATAAGAGATTTTTGAATTAGCATTGGACCTTTTTTGTAAATGGCTCGATGTGCTAGGCGCATAGGGCCCAATTCACAAAGGGAAACTTAAACTTTTGGTTTAGACCATGTCCAAGTTTATGACTTTTTTGGTGTTCAGGAAGGTGAGTTTCAAGTAGTATCTTTAAGTTCGCACTTAGGGTGGAATCTCTGCACTCAGGGCAGAATCTCTGTCCCGAGTGTGGAGATTCCACTCTGCACCCATAGTGTACTCTGTGCACCTGTAGTGTACTCTCTGCACCCAGAGTAGAATCTCAGCACGCAGGATGGATCTCCACCATGAAGAAGAAGATTTTGCCCCGGGTGCGGACGTAAAGATACTACTCATAACTTACCTTTGTGGATACGGAAAAGTTGTAAACTTAGACTTTTGATCTAAACATAGATGAAAAGTCTAATGCCCATATTAATACTTGCTTTGCCCTGAATTAGCACAATTTCTTTTACGCTAATTCAGTGCAAACTTAAATCCATATTTATATTTTGACGCAAGACCCGTCTAGCGTAAAAATATTGGAGTTAACATAATTTTTGGGATGCGTGAAACCACCTTGCCTCAATGAGATGACTCTAAGCACCCAGAGCCATATGTATTCACCTGTGCAAAAATTACGCACAGGTGGGAGACGGATCCAGGTCAGACCAGGCGCTAAAATGAGGCCCACACACCACTACTTAAGGAAAACACACAGAAGCAACATTACCAACCCACACGACAAGATGGAAGTGCTACTGCTCTAGCTTGGGAGACAACGCAGAGGACAGCAACAACAGCAGCAACCACCACAACGGGGCCCACAAAGGCAACACAGAAGGCAGGAGAATATATTCCAAAATAGGACAACCCTCTTTGGCCTCAGGGAACAAGACCTCATTAGGACATACAGACTCAACCGGCAAGCCATACTACACCTGCAGCACCACATTGAGCCACATTTCATAGCCAGTCTGCAGACCCCACATAATATACTACCTGTGACAAAGCTGCTAGCTGTCCTCCACATGTTGGCAAGTGGTTAATTTCAGATGAGTGCCCTGGATACTGGTGTGTCACAGCCATCCTTCTAGGTGTTCTTGCCGAAGGAGTTAGATGCAATTATCTCTCTGCCACATCAGCTTCCCAAAGACCCAGCAAATGCAGCAGGAGATAAAAAAAAAGGGTTCTACCAATTTTCTGACTTTCTGCATGTGCTCGGTGCAATTGACTGAACCCATGTCCGACTTGTTCCACCTGCAGCAACAGTGCATTTATACATGAATCACAAACACACGCATTCTATAAGTGTGCAGGCCATAGTGGACCACCGGGGACTATTTACAAACATTTTGGCCAAGTATCCTGGGAGCGTCCATGAAGCCTACATATTCAGGAACAGCAGGATCAAGGAACACTTCAGGATGGCCAATATGGAAATGGCCTACTTGGGGGTAAGTCAACAAACCTAGCAATATATACACAACACACCAACCCTGTAGGACACACAAGACATACACCACTCCAAAAACATATGGCTAGGGTAACACAGATGTGCAGGTAACAACACATTAGCACCATGCTGAAGTACAGCACAATCAGTGCACAGCATAAACACATACACCTACATCTACGTAACAAACCCACAACTTGAAAGGCACACCACGTGAAGAACAGGTGCAGATATGTACACTTTGCTAACAGAAGATGTACACAAACCAAGTGCCCACAGGTTGCCTATTTTGTACACTTCACACACACAGTACATAAAACAAAGAATAGCACAACAATGTCAATGGCATAGACCATGCTCATGTAATGTAAGTCAGATAATAGGCACAGGCCCCTTAAATCATGCTCAGCAAGTCTTTGCCAGAACAAACATCAAATGCCAGACAACTGGTGCCAATGCCAACTACATCTCATCAACGCATACCTGACTAACCTGCAGTGTGCATATACATCTGCCTGATGCATTGGCCCACACACATAGGAATACAACATTATCGGCCATCACATACCATGTGCCAGATTTGTGAGAAGTGGCACCACACCAACTGTAGTGCCACCTCACATGCACGACTTACCGGCCCACAACACCATCATGTCTGTTCCGTAAACAATAAATAGCCCATCATGTAACTGTTAGACAGTGCAGATTATGGATGCCATAGTGGGACCCTGTAGGGGTATAGAGGACATCACTGACCTTACATGCACTGTGCTAAGGGCCACATCTGCTAAGTAGCTGGACTCCATCCCATAGCCTGAACTGTTCATTTGTTGACAGTATACATGCTGATATATGTATTGGAAGACAGGAGAGACACTGGTAGTAATGTTAGTCATCCTGAAACAATGGGGTACATACCCGTGGACAGCTGATGGCTGGCACAAACATCACCTGCCACTCATTATCTTTAAGGGACCTATGTAAGAGCCCCCAGTGCTATTGTCGTGGCCTGCACTGTATGTACAAGTTGGCAGATGACCACTCTGTTGTGACTTGAAGCCACATTGTAAATTGGGCACCCTCCCACACAGCACTTAGCGTGGGACGGCCGTGAAATGTGTGTTGATGCGGGCCTGTCACCACAAGATACATAGTATGATGACGCTGATCCAGATGTAGTTGTCACCTAAAACCTGAGGCAGTGCCAACATCAAACACCACCCCAGGGGTGCTGTTTGCAGGTTGCAATAAGGAAGTAGACTGTGATTTGACCTCATATGCATGTACCACCTATGCATGCTGCATACTGCTGCACACACAAAAAGAGCCAATTGTCCATCAAAACAGTATATGTATAGGAAGGTGTTCTTTCCTGCACAGATACATCCACCTCCATGGGGCAGCTAGCCAAGCACCCTAGTGCAAGGTTTACAGTGCTGGTGCACGGCTGGATATTAAGCACTAACGCAGGGGACAACAAAGGGTTGCTTAGTAACATGTCACACATGGTGCATTCCTGCAAAGTGAAAATGATGCAGCACAGTGCTGCCAATGTCGGAGCTGTGTTGTGCATTGTAACTTTCTCATTAAAATGGGTCTAAGTGTTGCACTTCATCTGTAATGACTCATGTCAAAACGGCTGAGATGTCCAGGCTCTGTAGGGCTCCACGTTGTCACCACATGTGACCCCATTGTGTTGTGAGGATGTGCCATGTCCCCTCTAGTGATAGCACACTGATACAGAGGTACACTAAACAACACATGGTACATACATACTGAGCATCAGTTAGGATTTGAAATTATATGTCCCAGGTCCTTGAGCCAACACCCAAGATTGTCATGTTCAACAACACAGTGCTAATTAAACATAGCACAAGGCCAGGAACTCACACCATACCACAAATGTGTATGAGTCACAACCAACTCCAAATAACAACTTCCATGCTACATAGTAAACCTGTTGCAAGCCTTAACAACAACTTACTCCTTTTATCTTTTGCAGCGGATCAGGGTTAGGGCACACATCCATGGATGATGACCCCATTTGCAAACCCAAACACAGCAGCAGAGCGTGCATACAATGAGGAACACAGTACGACACGCAATATCGTGGAAAGGACATTTGTCAAAGGTGCCTGGACCTGACAGGAGGCAGCCTCCTATATGCCCCCCACATTGTGCGTAAAATCATCCTGACATGTGCTATCCTGCACAACATATGTGTGTGGATGAACCTTCCTATGTATGACCAGATTGATGACCTGCCTGAGGAGGAGCAGGGGGAGGAGAATGGTGGTGACAATATGGAGGGGGAACAGCACAACATAGCTGGTGGGGGTACGCCGGAGACAGCACATAGTTGACAACTTTTGCTCTTCAGAACCACTGAATTTGCCTTGTTAATTTTGTAAATAAACACTTCACAAATACAACCAATCCTGCTTTGGTATTTTCAATCTCCACTACATATACCATAGGAATGCAAGTCTACCCTCAGGGAGCATGCTACAAATACAAATCTGACAAGTACAGTTGTGAAATCAAATGTGATGTGTCAGATTGTACTGCCACCATCACACACATCACTAACAGCCTCATCACTGGTATGTGACAACTGATGGACATAGTCTGTGAACCACAACATATATTTTGTACATCCACATTGCCAACTTGTTAATCAATAGCTCATCACGCACAACTACATCATGTTCAAATAGGATGTATGCAAGGGGCCCACTCATGAGGTAGTAGATGTCAAAAGATAGAAATTAAGTCATGTTGGGACTGCACACTGTCACAACTCAGTGTGAGAGGTGCAATGGCTGTACGGACCATGTGTGACTAGGGGTGACATCATTCGTAATTATGGTCATCATGAATTGCCCAGGTATAACAACCAATGGAAGAAGTTAGCCCTGCACAGTCTATCCATGGTAATCTGTCCTGCCACTGCCATGGGGTACAATCTTGACACAGGGTACACATGACCTCACACAATGCACGGACACAACTGTGGAATGCACATCAGTATGGATGAGAACATATACAGCTACGGCTGCAGGTCCACCACACAAAACCAACAGCCATTGGTAAATGCAATGAGTTTAATCAAACTTTTGTGATCAAAACTTATTCTGGGTGGAATGTAAGCATGGTGTGTCACACACACTATTTACCAAAGATCTACATATGTCAGACAAATATGCAGGCTTCACACAGGTCTATATAAACTCCAAATCTAAATACGGAGACAGATGTCATATCATATTTCAAACGTAGAAATTGTTCACCCATCACCAACATTTCCTGACCTGTGTATGTAGCTTTATATATTATGCTCTGTATGACATCACACATCACATATGAAAACACAATACACAATCACAAATCAGAACTATTGCATTGTACTGAATGCCAAACATATGTGGATACACATGCAAATATATGCACGAAGTACAGCAATTTGCATGCTGTTGACTCCGTAACACACACATTGGTCGAACAGACCAATCACACCCTTAACACATTGTTGCATGGACTACCACATGTGGCCATACCCAATATGCCACACTACAGCACAGCCCATATCATATGTATGTTGTTTCAGGGTGCTTCTAAGGACAATGCAAACAATCATGCAATCAGGAAATGAGACAAAAAATATGACTCAAATGTGTCTAAAACATATGCAAACGCAAATAAAATGACAACTGGGCCCCTAGCATTACTTCTACATTCGCACTCCTCTTAATGCTGCCTTCTGTGAAATCAACACATAACCATCATGCGTCAATGTAAACGACACACGTGTTAAACAAACCTATGCAAATGTCAAATGTGTCAAATTAATACATGCATAACTGAAAAACGTGACACACGGGGCAGGAAGGGATGTAATTGGAAACCCTGCCTACAAGCATGGTACAGTGGGTGTAGTTTCACTTTCTCTTTACAGTCTGTGCATTTGTGACTGTGTGGTTGTGTTTTGGAGCTGGTGGTTGAGTCTTGGTTGTGTCCTGAAGTTTGTGGTGTCCCTTTTGTTGTTTCTTGTTTCATTCTGTGTGCATATTGTCCCAGTAGTTGTGGTTTTGTGTATTTTTTGTGTTTAGATTTGTATTTGTACTGTGGGGTGTCTGTCCAGGGTTGTTACTCATTTGGGATAGTTGGGATAAGTTAGTGGGTTCAGTTTCCAAGTATTTTTTTCTTTCTTTGTATTTGGGGTCAACTTTGAGCATAATTTGACTTGTCTGGGAGGGAGAGGATGACTAGGATGACAGAGGATGAGCTCGGTGGATTTGTGTGGCTGGTATCCCACTACCTGCCAATGATGCTTGAGATGGGTGGCTGGGTCATCCTCGGATACTGGACCAAGCCCAGGGGGCTGCGGTGGGGCAATGTGAAGCGAATTTACAGGACCGGCAGGAATGAGCACCAGCTAAAGCATTGCTGGGCAGATCTGGTGGCCAGGGAGAAGGATCTGCTCGATCCCCATGGCTCTTGAATGACATTAACATATGAGTTGGAGAGCTACATGCAATACTTGTGGACAGTTTGCATGCAACCAGAATGAAGTGTATCTGCGCCAGTCTAGGCCTGGAGTTCACATGTCCAACAACGATACCAATGCAGGTCAGATGTCTGATGAGTCCTGCAGAACAATAATGAAGGCACACATTTCAGAGGCCATAGCGACACCTGTACCCCGGCATACCTTCATGTATGAAATGCTAGGGCACCGTCAGCCTACCATATTTTCCTTGGATTGTGTCAACAAAGTGGTGCAATGCATGCATAGCACAACTTTGTCAACATTTCACGTACATGACCCCTGCCACAGCCATTATATTGGCAAAGGGGGTTTACCCCTCTTAGGGGGAAATGAATATGGGGCACTTGATACCATTAGACAGCTTTGCCACATCAGTCACGGATTAATCATTGCATTATCATTGCATCATTGCAGACTAAAAATTGAGTGGCATGTCTATCACAAAGTGCCTCTGGGTGCCTTGCAGGACAAGCTTAAGTACCTGAGTTATAAGTCTTGCAAAGCGCCAGTTTTTTTTTTACCCAACTCCCCCTCATACCATGTTGTTCTATCTTCTATAGATGGCCCACATATGGATGTTTCAGGGAGTCACACTACATGAGTCTCTGGCCCAGTGTTCAGATGTGTGGCTCTAACTCACCTGAGTGTCTGTGTCATTGTGTGAGTGTAGTGGTGTGTCTTTTGCACTGTTTTCCACTAGGATAACTAGCTCACTCCTCTCAAATAGTTCACACTGAACTTCTGTGTCCACTCGCAGTGGCTATGATTTGACACTAAGCATGGTTTACTATTCATGTCTTACAGGTGGACTCAGTCATGAGAAGTAATCCGGAGTTTGGTGTGAGTGAGTCATTTGTGTTGACAACTATGCCAGATGTGAAAAGCTGTCCAATTATCAGATATCAAAGTAGGCTGGATGGTGACATTATGGCCCATTTAAAGGATCCCCATGAGCCACCAGAGAGTCACATCTTTTGAAGCTTATGATGGACATATACACAAGGTGGTGACAAGCCACATCTAGGGCAATATGTCACTAAGAATGACAAAGTGCAATGCTGTGAGAATATTGGCTGTGTTGCACTCCATCATTCTGACAACACAGGGATGCGCCATATTGAACCCAATTTGGTAAATCCCTGAATTTTCATGAAGATGGAGGACTGGGCTGATAATTGTCCCCCAGCATGGCATTCAGTCTTTTGCACTCCATGTATGTTACACTTATGTGGAATGTAATTGGCTTGCCTGCATTTCAAGGCTAAACGTGTGCTGGCATGGATATGGGTGTAAAGGAATAGTAGTGGCAGATCTGGTATTGATGGCTGTCTACATTTGGACACATGAATGTAGATGTGATAGACCTATGGATTCCAGCTTCCTAGTTGTCAGCCCTCCTAACATATGGTCCACCCCTTGACTTCATGTATGAGTGGGCAGGCCTTGGTGGATGACCAGGACAGTTGAGATGATGGATTGCATGGCCATCCTCCCTTAGGCTCAGGGAGAGAGGAACACCAAATTTGTAGGTAGATGTGATGTTAACAGTGTAGGTGACAGTCATATTGATCAAGCTTGCATGTGTACCTATGAGCTCTGATGCCTCATGGTTACCAATAGCATCACATCCTCCCAATAACATGTCCATGTTACAGGTGATGTATGGTTGGAAATAGACACAGATGATGAGGAAGTTTGGGTATGATGTATGTAAAGTTAGAGCTGCCTTTGCATTATTCTTTTTTTACACAAAAGTGATGCACACTTCATTTTCTCGTTTTGTACCGCTTTAGTGTCAAAAATATGATGCTAAGGCAGCGTTGTTGTTACATTTATCAGGGCCATTGTCTTTTCTGGAATGTGAGTTGGAGTGCATGTGTAATTCTAATTAACAGTATAAGCTACTAATATGTACAGACTCCACACAATGCTGACACTGATGGCTGTCTGTCTCCATTTAACAGCTGCCAACATGACCAATGATGAACTGCATGCATTTCAAAAGAGGGCAGTGGGGTACCGCCATATCCTGGCAGTGAAGTCTGGGTTCAGGTGAATGTCTCACCGCTACCATGCAGAGAGGACAACAGGGGAATGGCGGGCAATCCCACAAGCGGTCCCCACATTGGTTAAGAAGGCACAGCAGACATCTAGCTCCTCAGCAGTGCAGCGGGGCACATCTGGCACCTCACCCACTACATCGGCTGCTACTGCATCAACATGAGTGCAACAGCCCACACTACCTGCTGCCATGGACACACAATTGCTGCAGGATCTGGAGAGGGACGTTTCCCTGGCACCAAAATGTTTGGACAGTTTGGAGGAGGAGGTGGCTGCTAACACCGGGAGGTTAAAATACATAAAGAAAAAACTAAAGAAGGCCACACTTTGAGTAATAAGTGAACTTCAATCTCCAAGTTCTGTTCCCTCCCTTCTGCTTTTAAATTATGTTTATTGTGGGTTTTTGGGGGTTAGCGTTAGGTTAGTTTTGTTATGTAGATTATATATTGTAAGTGGATTTGGGGTGTGAATTTCTTTACTTATCACGTGTTAGTTGGTGTGTGGGTGGGTGGATGGGGGGTCGTGTTGGGGTATCTATGTGCTTTCTATAGTAAAACATTTTAAAAATGTAAATATATATATTTGTTTAGATGTACTTAGTATATGTGTAGTATTAGTAAATGTTGTCCTGCATGTGTCTTGTAGCTTAAGAGGTTTGGGGGGGGGGGGCAATATTTAGAGTGTGGTGTTAAATGTGTTAGTTAAGTTTAGCATAGGGTAGCTAGCTTTAGTTTTTGGCTAAGTATAGTTAGAATAGGTTAGTTTAGGATAGGGAAGGTATAAATAACATTTTTAGTTTAGTTACATTTTGATAAACATTCTTGCATAGTCCTATACATTGTGTCATATGCTTGTGTCTCAGGGTCTTCCCATGAGTGCAGAGTGCAAATTGTGTGTTGGCCTAGGGATTCCATCCTGCCTTCGAATTCCTCTCTTGACATGTGCATCGCCTATGGACAACTGAGTTGTCACATTGGCAGCAACAACACATCTACTTGTCCATACATCTGCCATCCAGTGTACCCACCACTCAAGGTGACTATGTTTACTTTGTATTGGACAAGAAGGTGTGGTACTTCAGCTGTCAGTGTTGGGTTCCTGTGTAGGAATGTTGGTAACTGTGGCACATCTGACAACAGCCTAAATTTGAACTCTATCCTGCAAAACTGATCGGTGGCAATTACTAATGTGGTTAGGTACCTCTGTATCACACCAATGTGTTCTACTGGTACTACCAGCTGATGATATTGCCCTAGAACTGTTTTACAGCCATTCCTGCCATATGTAGTGATGTAAGCATACATGTGTTCTTCATTTGTGAAATACTCAGTGGATTGCTTGTAGAGGATGAGACCAGCATTAACATTTGTCATGTTGGGACCTTGTGTGTGGGTATGTGCCCCCACATTCCTGCACTCTTGTACTGACACACTATAACCAATGACATGGTTACACAAATCACAATTACTAAGCATAGTAAATGTATCACAATACACAAAGACATGCTGTTTGTGTAGGAGGTGTTTATGTACACGTGTCGTAGTGTGATATTTACAATGTCCAAGTCAGTGACCCCATTTGTGAAATCCATACAATCGTGACACAACACAAGTCCAGGGTTGAGGGATATGTCATGGCACCGGCTTGGGTGAAGTGGCATTCAGTGCGGAGGAACAATAATTGCCAATTGGTAAGTGAGGGACAATGACAGTCCATAGCAGACAGGTCAACAGTGTGTGTGTAAAGAGTGCACATATCCAACTGTGCTAACACTGGCATGATCTCAAGCACAGGACAAAGGAGAACACTGCCCATGTGGCATGGGATGGTGATACCGGGAACTCTTACGAGTGAAGATGATCTGTTCCACATCTTCATCATATGATATGTGTGGTGTCTTCTCTGCCCTTGGTGGTGGTAGTGGTGTGGTAGAGGGGGGGCACACACACTTCATTGGTTGCAGCTACCATTTGTGAAACAAGATATGGCATCACTGCAGTAAGGAGGAACTGCTGATTTTTCGAGATAGCAGCAACATCCCGGTGGTAGGCAGCTATGACTTCTGTGAGGGAGGCCAGTTCCCACTCCATGGAGTCCATCTTCTTCTCAAGCACGCTGCTGCCAGTTTGGAAGGGCAGTTGTTGTGGCCTCTCCCTCATGGCAGCAGCTATGTCCCTCAGTCACTGCTGGACTCCATGCAGTTGGGAGTATGTGACTCGTTTGGATGCATTATGTTCATTGGCCTGAACGAGGTATGTGCGCGTGCCCTCTAGGCTGGCTGCCACAGTCTCCATCACCACCCGCACCTGCTTGGCCAGCTCCCGCTGGACTCCTACCACTGTCCTCCCAAAGCTGGTCCATGGGTCCTTGGAGTCCTCAGCTGTGTTGGTTCTGGCAGGTTGTACTATTGGGGTGTTACATGGAGCATCTGGGATGGCTGCTACATTACTTGCCCTCCTTGCGACTGGAGGTGGTGTCTGAAGGGATACGAGGACTTCTTGGAGGGTCTCTTGGCTGGTAGTTGTCAGCTGGTCATCCAGGTCATCGGGATACTCCAGGACAGGCAGATCAGTATCATCCTATGCAATGAGATGGTGCAAAATCCATCTTTCGGTAGTTATGGAAGTTGACATGTCACATCACTGATTTGTTATAGGTGGCTCATTGTCATCTTACTTCCCAAACATTGTTCCTGTACATCATGGTTGCAGTCTATCAGCCCTTTGTCCCATCTGAGTGTCACATGAGGGGAAGCTCATGTGGCGCAATTGGCTGTGTCATCTCTACCATGTGGGATGTATATCCTTTTGGTGGCTTGACACCATCTTGTTATTGTCAACCCTCCCTATGCATCTATTTGCATGGTAGGGCCTTGCAATGGGTGTTGCAGTGGTCAAGCAACAGCAACACACATTGAAATATGCCCCTGTCCCAGTCCTACATGTTTCACATACACCCGGGCAGTACTGATACCTTACACCACCTTAGGGATGACATTGCCAAGACATTACGCTGTTGTTTCCTTTGATAGCTCCTCATGTTGATGTATGTGCATGTGTGCTACATTGCATAGCACACATGGACCTAGCAGAATTCCATTCCATCTTCTGTCTGTGCTGGAAGGTGCTCCTTCCTACACAACTATGATCCCCCCTCAATGCACCAATCTTTGCACTATGATGCAAGAGATGCAGCAAAGTGACAGTGCAGCTACATTAACACAGGCACAGAGGTGGACCCAGGGATGGCCAACCCCTGAAGAAACTGACCAGCTGACCACTGTCCAGTGGCCAAAAAGGAGTTGTAGTCCGCACCCTCAAGGAGCATCTCAGATCTTCTGGAACCTTGGGGTGAGCTGTGGACCTCAAAAGAACCTTAAAGGTACAGCTGCAAGAAGATCCAGAAGTTTGGAGAAGTTTGGTGAACTTTTGGAAAAAAGCTCCATAAAGGGACCGACCCGTCACGGCCACTCTAGCTGGCTTGCCCCAACCTCATCCCGGTCTGACTTTCAGGCTCGTCCTGGTGAAGAAAATATCAGAAAAAGTGACTACGTCCGAACGCAGAGTTGATGTTGGTGCTCCGTCACCTCTCTCACAAGTATTTCATGCTCCTCTACACTAAAACAATACTTTTTCCTTTTCTTCTCCCTCCCCTGGGTCTTGTGTGTGTCCTCCTTGCTGATTCCTGGTTGAATGGGGTCACCCTGGGGGTCTCTCCTGGCTTTTCTGGGTCCATTTTGCCTCTCATTTGTGCTGTTTTCTGCATCAACATCTACAGTTGATGCTAATGCAGTTAAAAATGGTGCATATCCATTTTGCGACACATTTATGTGCTGTAAAACAGGTTAGAGTCATTTTTGCAGCGTTAACGCCATTTAGCTATACGACAATGCACAATTCACAAAACATTTCACTCTAACCATTTTTTAGCACCGTCTTTAATCGTGGTATAAATATGATGCCCAAACGGTGCTAAAAAATGGCGCTAGACAGCACTAAGCTTTTTGAAGCAAAACTACGTTTGTGTAGTTTTGCATCAAAAAGAATAAAAATGGGCCTAAGTTTACTTTCATAAATCTGTCCATAGTCTTGAACTGAATTATTTTGGATACGGCAGCCAGTGTAGCCTGAGCTGCAATGGCAGAGTGAAATTTACGGATTTACTGAGACATTGATTGAGGTGAATAGAGGTCCCTTCTAATTGGGAGGAGAGCAAGATGATGATCTGAATTTCATCCGCATAGGTAAAGGGGGAAAAACCATAGTCTTTATGATCACTGTTAATGAGGTTCCATATAAGTTAAAATGAATTGGGCTTAATGAATAACCCTGAGGGACCCCACAGTTTAGGGGATATATATCTAATTATTGCAGCTTCCTCAGAAACATGAAACATTTTATTTTGGAGGAACAAGGTCAGTCAATTGAGTGCAGATCCAGCTATTCTGACTTCCCCCAGGCTTCTTACTAGCAAAGTGTGAGAGACAGTATCAAATGCCGCTCTCAGATCCAACAGGAACAGAGCTGCAGTTCTTCCTTGATCCAGAATGACATTTAGGGGGTCATTCTGACCCTGGCGGTCGGCGGTGAAGCGGAGGTAAGACCGCCAAAAGGCTGGCCGTCTTTTTTCATGTATTCTGACCATGGCGGTTACCGCCATGGTCAGCTGCCGATTCACTGTTCCGACCGCCCTAGCGGTAACGACCGCCGGGCTGGAGACCTGGGTCTCCAGCCCGGCGGTCGTCACATACCGCCGGCGGTATTCCAACCCGCCTGACCCCGGCTTACCGCCATGGATTTCATGCGGTTGGGGACCGCCATTCAATCCATGACTGACTCCCTCCCCTACCCCCCCACCACCCCTGCCACCCCCAAAAGGTTGCAGGACCCCCGTCCCCCACCCGATCCCCAACATATACAGACACATACACACATACAGGCACGCATTCATGCACATACACACACCCCCCGCATTCATGCACATACACACACACCCCCGCATTCATGCACGCATTCATGCACATACACACACCCCCCTGCATTCATGCACATACACACACCCCCCGCATTCATGCACGCATTCATGCACATACACACACCCCCCCGCATTCATGCACGCATTCACACCCCCCCTCAATATACACACACGCACACACCCATGCACGCACACAACTCACAACACCCCCCACCCCCCTTCCCTAGCGGACGATCACCTTACCTGTTCCTGGTGATCCTCCGGGAGGGAACGGGCAGCTCCGCCGACACCGCGACGCCAACAGAACACCGCCACAGCGAATCACAGGTCGTGATTCGTTGGGCGGTGTTCTGTTGGCATGGCGGTGGAGGTGGAGCTACCTCCACTTCCCCGCCTGCCGCCAGTATGGCTGTTGGCGGCTCTTCGTCCGGAAACGGGCGGAGCGCTGCCAACAGTCAGAATGGCCCATGCGGAAGACCGCCAGCACTGGCGGTATTCCGTACGGCGGTCCCTCGGCGGTCTATTGAAAAGACCGCCGAGGTCGGAATGACCCCCTTAGTTCCTCCAAGGCTGCTAATGGAGTAATTTCAGTGCTATTCTTACGTCTCAAACCTGTCTGAGAGCTGTGAAGAATGTCATTGGTTTTGAAGCACAAGCAATTATTTTTGTTAATACATTTTTCTAGAATTGTACTTGGTCCAAGTAAAAGTGAAATATTGAGATAGTTTTCACATTGGAGGGGTCTACTGATGTTCCTTTTTAGCAGCCCCCTCCATGCTGCTGGAACTGTGACTTCAGGGAGAGATTAAGAGGCATATTTATACTTTTTGTGCTGAATTTGCATCTTTTTTTAAGCAAATGTGGAGCAAACTTAACTTGATATTTATATTTTGACGCTAGACATGTCTAGCATCAAAATATTGGAGGTATCTCCATTTTTTGGATGCGTAAACCTTACTTCTATCAATAAGATGCAAGTTAGGTGTTCCCATCTAAAAAATGGTGATTGACCCATAGCTCCCTATTTATCCCCCTGTTTTAAAATGACGAATGGGTGGAATAGGGGCTAAATAATGGTGTAAAGCTTGCTTTGTACTATTATTTGATGTGTGGGTCAGACCAGGTGTTAGGGGACCTGTGGACCCATTTCCATGGGCAAACACCATGGAATGAGCCCACAGGTGCCCACCCCAACCCCCAGGAACACCCCACCCACACCAGAGGGACACCAGAGGATGGGGACCCCATTCCAGGATGGGAGTCCGGACATGGCCCCCCCCTGCATGACACTGGGAGCAATGGCCATGCCCTCGGGACCCTGGTCCCCTGTTCTGGCCATTGGGGTGGTGGGCATGACTCCTATCTTTTACAAGACAGGAGTCATGAGGTATGGATGGTTTTGTGTCAGGAAATGAGCTAGACCTCTAACCAGCCTTGCGTCATTTTTTGAGGCAAAACCCCCTTCACCCGTACCGCCACTGCACCTGGCTAATGTACTTTTTGATTAAACTAGACCAACCTGAGCGCCCCCTTATGGCATTCCATAAATTTGGCACCCGGCTGGCGCTTTAGAATGACACAAGCAGGCGCTATACTTTTTGCCGCAAAACAGCGTTTGCACAGTTTTGCAGCACAAAGTATAAGTATGGGCCTAAACATCTCCGTCAGTCTTCTATTATCCCCATCCCTCTATTAAGTATAACTCCTGGAGGTGCCAAGTCCTGCGGTGAACCTGACTTGAGTGAATTGAAGATATCCATAGTGATTTCAGGGAAAGTATTCAGGGGCATTTTGAAGAAAAGTGGCACTGCGCACAGTGCAGCACCACTTTTCTTACACCCGTTACCGCCCCCCTACAGCCACCATGTGTGCACAGTATTTAAAATACAGCACACCATGGTGTAGGGTAGAGCAATAGCGTCATTTTGTATGACTACATTGATGTGCTCTGCAAGAGAAGTGCCAAAATGTTGGCGCTACTCCTCCAGAGTACATAAGGGCCCGCTGTAAACAATGGTGTGTTCTGAGCAGGAGTTAAAAGTGCTTAAAAAATGACGCAAGGATAACTTTTAGATTTCCTTGTGCCATTTTTTCACCCCCCCCAACTAGCGCAGGTGTGATGTAGCGCAAAGGGTTACAAAGTGGCGTGATACATGCATTGTGCCACTTTCTGAATATGGCACCCGGATTTTAGCCTCGTTGGGCCACATTGGCATCAAAATAAATGACACTAACGTGGCACAAGGAGGCACTAGGGGCTCTTAAATATGTCCCTCAATGTTTTGATGCTGCATTATCTTAGAGTTGCTAACTTCCTTTCATAGTTATGAGTATGTTCTCGACTCTATCAGGGAAGAAAGTTGCTAGCATGTTACAGAAATTGTTTGATGGAGGAGGGTTATATTTGCTGGCCCCTTGAAGTCCTGGTTTGTAGGCAAGGACTCAGAATGAGGGGACAAGCTCACTGGTGAGTTTAGTTCATGGGTTCAGCACCCGTGTGTGATGTGTGTAATGTGTACGCAGTGGACAACCTGAGGCCACTTGTAGTGGTCGGTGTAGTTCTGCTGTTTGAAAAGGGTACATGTCTGCACCAGTCCCTCCTGTGGTGTGCCTATCAAGTTGTGGGTGTGTTACGTACATTTAGGTTTGTTTATTGGTATTGTGCATTGATTGTGCTGTGCTGCAGCATGTTGCATATGTGCTATCATCTGCACATGTGTGTTACCCTGGCCATATGTGACTGAAGTGGTATCTGTCTTGTCTGTACGACAGTGTTGGGGTGTTGTGTGTACATTACTGATTTGTAGACTTAGCCACAAGTAGGCCATTTCCAAATTGTCCATCCTGGAACTGTTTATTGATCCTACTGTTCCAGAATATGTAGGCGTCATGGACACTCCCAGGATACTTGGCCAAAATGTTTATGAATAATCTGCGGTGGTCCACTGTGCCCTGCACATTAATGGACTGTGTGTGTTTGCGATTCCGGTATAATTGCTCTGTTGCTTGCTGCAGGTGGTACAAGCCTTACATGGGTGCAGTCCATTGCACCGAGCACATGCAGGAAGCCATGGATTTGATAGAACACTGGTTTGTTCTTTTGCTGCTTTTGCTGGGTATTGGGGAATCTGATGTGGCGGGGTGTCAGGGAGATGATAGTGTCTAAGACCTTTGGCAGGAATGCAGAGAATGACAGTTGTGATACACCAGCAACCTGTGCACCTGTTGTTTGGAATGAGCCACTTGCCAGCATGTGCAGGACAACAAGCAGCTTTGTTATAGGTGATATATTGTGTGGGCTCTGCAGGCTGGCTTCAATTAGTGGCTCAATGTGGTGCAGCAGGTGTAGTATGGCTTGTGGTGTAATCTATACATCCCAATAATGTCGAGGTCCCTGAGGTCAAGGAGGGTTATCCTGGTTCTGAAGACCCTCTCCTGCCTTCTGGGTTGCCTTTCTGGGCTGCATTGTAGTGGTGGTGATTGCTGGAGTTGTTGCTGTCCTCTGCGCCATCTAGCAAGCTGTATCAGTATAACCTCCATCTTCTCCTGTGGGTTGTCATATTGCTTCTGTGTGTTTTCCTTAAGTAGTGGTGTGTTTGCCCCATTTTAATGCCTGCCCTGACCCAGGCATTAAATTTTGATGCAAATCGGTGTTTGAGTCCGCCTCCCAACCGTGCATCTTTTTTACCCGGGTGGATAAATATGGCGCTAGGGTGTTTGATTCATTTTTGGGATGATTTTTGGGACGGGAATGCCTACATTGCATCTCATTGATGCAAGGAGGTTTCACGCATCCAAAAAATGGCGTTACCAACATTATTTTAATGCTAGATGGGGCTAGCGTCAAAATATAAATATGGAGTTAAGTTTGCCCCTGATTTGCGTTAAAAAAAATGACATAAATCCAGCGCAAACAGAGTATAAATAGGCCCCTTGGTTCTTCTTGGTTCTCAACCAGCTTTCACTCCCAACAGCCCAGAAACTGGCACAGGCAACACCTGGTGAGTTAGAGTCCACAGCAAGTGAACTCAGAGGTTGGTAAGTGAAGTCTTTGGTGTCCCTGAGACTTCTTAACAGGAGGGAAGCTCTGTCCAAGCCTTTGGAGAAACTTCACAACAAGGTTACACAGCAAAGGCCATTCTTTGCTCTCTCTAAGGCAAGCACACACAGCAATGGGCCAGTACTCCTCCTCCAGCTCTTCAGCTCTTCTCCTTGGCAGAGGTTCCTCATGATCCAGAAGTGTTCTAAAAGTATTGGGTTTTGGGTCCACTACTTAAACACATTTCTGTCTTTGAAGTAGGCAAACCTCAAAGGAAAGTCTCTGTTGTTCACAAGATTCTGCCTTGCCCAGGCCTGGCCCCAGACATACAGCAGGTGTTCGGAGCCTGCACTGTGTGAGGGCAGGCACAGACCTTTCAGGTGCCGGTGTCAGCTCCACCCAACCCACTCTAGCCAAGGAGACTCCCCAGCTCCCTTTGTGTCACTGTCTAGAGGGAATTCACAAAGAGCCCAACTGTCAATCTGACTTAGATGTGGATCCCACAAGCAGGCAGAGGCACAGAATAATTAAGCAAAAAAAATGCCCACTTTCTAAAAGTGGTATTTTCAAACTGACAATCCAAAAACCAACTTTACCAAAATATATATTTTTAAATTGTGACTTCAGAGACCCCAAACTCCTTATCTCTATCTTCTCCCATGGGAAACTGCACTTAAGAGATGTTTAAAGGCAATCCCCATGTTAACCTATGAGAGAGATAGGCCTTGCAACAGTGAAACCTGAATTTGGTAGTATTTCACTATCAGGAGATGTAAAACACAGCAATACATGTCCTACCTTATGAATACACTGCACCATACCCATGGGCCTACCTTAGGGGTAACTTAGACATAGTAAAAGGGAAGGTTTGGGCCTGGCAAGGGGGGTACACTTTTAAGGTCAAACTGGCAGTTCTAGACTTCAACCACAGACACTGCAGTGTCAGGTCTGAGCCATGTTTACAGGGATACTTATGTGGGTGGCACAATCAGTGCCCTGGGCACTTCTAGTACACTTTACTAGGGACCTAGTAGGAAAATAAGTATGCCAATCAGGGAAAAGCCAATTACACATACAGTTTATGTAGGGAGCACTGCACTTTAGCACTGGTCAGCAGTGCAAAGTGCCCAGAGTACAACCAGCAAAACCAAGTCCAGCACACAGTCAAAAACCTAGGAGGCATGATAGGGGAAACCACACTTGGATGCCAGGTCTAACATAACCCCACTAACAGGTGCTGCTACAGTCACAATTGGAAAAGTGACACCTGGAGGCATCACTGTCTGGGCATGTCAACTTGAGTAGGCAAAGTATTTGTAATAACAAGTAATACAGCAGGCTGTGTCATTGGTAATGGTTTCTCAATTTGTATTGCAATGAATTTAGTCTCAAAAGTACCATATTTTGGGAAGCTAAAAGGACCGTGAGGAAATTCGATTTTTAATACGATCGTATCGACCCGCCATTTTGTGGCCCGCCGCCATTTTATGTTGCCTTCACTCAGGCAGCACAGCGAACGAAGTCCATTCTGCCTTTTCTGCTTATTCTGCAACATGGTGTTCAAAACAGCCTTCTGCCTCTATCTTTACAAGGCTGGTATTAAGGTCTGACCGAGTACACTAATCCCTGTCTGGTTTTCTAATCCTTGTTTCAACTATCTGTAGGCTCACACTATTCTCCGCCGATCTTATCTTATCGTCTGGCCTTCGCTGTCCTTTGCTAGTATTCTCTCATTTCACAACTGTCCTCCAAACGCACACAAACTTATCGCACCACATGCAACTTCGTTGTGGATCGGTTAATGAATTAGTTCAAGGGAGGGGTGACAAACACAGCTGGAGGGGAGGCAACCTTAAGTCACTTGATACTTTGTTTTCCAATTCCTTCTATTGGTGCTGTCTTGTTTTCCGACATTTCTATTGGCTCTGTTCTATCTTTACATTATTCTTACTGGCTCCTTTCTATGTGTTCTGGGAGTGTATGTAGTTAATAAATGGTTTTTATACGGTATATAAGATTGTGCGCCACAAAGTAAAGTGGCAGTCTCCTGAGAACATACCTTGTGTACTTCTTGGACAACTGTACTAGCTGCAGCTAATAAAATCTGATCTTTTACGCCTGACAGAGTGTCCCGTGTCTCTGTTAGTTGAGGCAGGTGAATCCAAGGAGATTTCAGGCGTACCCTGCGCCGCCAGGCCCATAAGGTTCTGGTTCTTCAACTGGCGCCCAACGTGGGGCGGCTTCAGCGGTACCGGTTCTGCCTGAAGGTCGTGAGGAACCCCGCAAGAAAATTCTGGAGGAATCGCGAGCCACGTCAAGCGACCCCTGTATGTCGAAGTGGTCCGAAGGTCTTTTTCAGCGCGGTTACTCCTTCCTGACGGCTACTGACGACTGCTGCCCTGACTGCCGCCCTGCCTTGGCCCTTTCTTTGATGATGTATGGTAAAGCGAGACAATAGACGGGCCTCTGTTGGTGTAAGAAGACATCCTTAGTTAAGTATTTGGTGGGTCGCGCCCACAAATTTTGGTCTTTGTTTTGTCCTTAGGTCCTTAGATTTGGCCATTGCAGTGGCCAAAGCCGAGGGGTAAGTGCATTTGTGCTGTGTCAACTGAAAGTTTTACCCCCTTGATGTTTGTGAACAGCCAGTAAAAATCGTGAGATGTCTGGTCTGACTAAGTTTGGAAAACTTTGTTGCTTTGGTTGTAATAGGGACTCCCAGCTTGAGGACTCCTGTCCGATTCCTTCGGTTGGAACTCCCACATATGAGCTCTATTCTAAACATGGTGTTGGTCCTATTGCCTTTAATAAGACATGGACCCGATATACAAAGAAAGATGGTGTTTTAAAATGGCCAGAAAATGGTAGTTTCGAAACTGATGTGCTAGATAATTTAGAAGCAACGTTATTTAAAAGAAAAGCCCGGCCGGCAATGTTTGACTCTTTTCGCCTTTGGCGTAAGGAAGCCAAACAGAGAGAAATTAAACAAGCGAAACGAGATAGGAAAACACAGGGAATGACGATTATACAGGCTGCTCAGCAATTCAAAGATGATGAAATAGATAATGCAATGGAAATTTCAGACAGACAGCATCGAATGGCAATAGATAAATGCTATCCGACGTTGCCTATCTCTTCCCTTGATAAGAGAAAAGATTTTGAGGAAGATTCCTTAATGTCCCACTTATTGAAATTGCCTCCGCCCTATGTACAAGGTGCTAATGCACCCCCGATGTTACAGCCTGTTCAGCCGCCAGTTGTGCTTCCGCCTGCTCCAGCTTTTCCACATTTGCCTCCTCAAGTATTGCCTATGCCAGCTTTGCCTTTAACTCCTTTGCCTTCTGCTCCTTTGGCAATTCCTAATGCTCCTTTAGTTAATTCACCTAATACCTTGTCCCCTATCCTTATGTCAAATTCTCCATCTATGCGTAAGCGATTTGCAGATACTGTCTCTGGTCTCTTATCACCTTTCTTTGAAGCTTTAAATGTGTCTCCAGCTTTTTCTCGAAGACAGTCTCGTAGTCAATTCCCAGACTCCGAAGAGCGAGAAAAATTGGACTCACTTGCTTGTAGATGGATCAAGAAGGGTCCCCAATATAGTACGTCTGATATTATGTCCACCTTTCTGGAATGGAATGCACCTACTCAGAGATATGTTTTTAAAGTTATGTGCGATACTCTCGCTAAAGAATGGGAGGATATGAATTTGGGTTCGGTCCCACAGGATCTGTTAGATGTTCAGGCTGACTTTGACAAAGGACTTATTGTGGGTCCTAAGGTTGAAAACGCTGTCAGAACACTTATTTCTTTCAGATCCCTATTGTTCTCACAGACTTTTCCTGATTCTGATCCTTCAGTTAGGACAGCACTGAAAAACTATCCCATGAGAGAGGTTTCTCCAATATGGAAGGAAGAAGTTGCAGCAGCAGGTGCTAATCCAGCTATTCCTGCGCATTTTCAGCGCATATGGATACATGTCCCCTGGAAAAGGTCTGAAGTTTTAGCACTTAAACAGTCACTACCAGATTCACGCAAAAATCCTGCTGGTTACTATAAAGAGTTGTCGCAAACAGTTGATGCATGTACTATGAATCTAGCAGATATTGACATGTTGATGGGAAATGTAGTTCCACAGACAATATGGGCTAAAATTCGTAGAGAGGATCACGCTCAAGAATTAGGCGGCGATTGGAACGCTATTATTGCCGCAGATAGAGGTCAAGTAGGTGGTGCAAAGCCCGACTCTTTGATCTCAGAACTCCCTGGTAGGATTATTACATTAATGAAAACAATGATGCCTGCTTTGAGAGTTAATTGGGATAAGCTAGCAGCATGTAAACAAAAGAAAGATGAAAGTGTTTCCGATTTCTTTACCCGATTCGAGGAGACATTCATTGATCACAGTGGTCAAGATATGGCTACAGAAGGGGGACAGCGATTATTTGTGGATAAGTTCGTATATAACTTGCTTCCTGAACTATCACACAAGCTAAAAGACTCCGAGAGTTCATGGGCAGTTTCTTCTTCCGCCCAGATATTGGCTACTGCACAATATTATGAAAATAGAGACAAAGAAGAAAGGGAAAAACAAGAGAAAAAGACGAAAGAATTAAAAACTAAAGTTCTCTTGCAACAGGCTTATCCTCCTCGTTATGTTCAGCCTCAGTTTCAACAGCCTCCGCAGTTTCAGAGGTTGTATCAAAAGCCTGAACCATTCATTCCAAGACCTTTGCTAGGTCCCAATCAATGTGCTTATTGTAGGGAGGAAGGTCATTTTAAGAACAGTTGTCCGGCATTGTTGCAGCGTAATGGAGCAACATCTGCTTCACGAGGTCGTGGTGGTCCTCAGTCAGCAAATAGAGGTAGAGGTCGAGGTGTGTTAACCCAAGAGCAGCGTTCTTTTGTTCCTCCAAATTCCGGAAATTACTTTGACCAGCAAAATGTTAGGTCTACACAGTATTACAGTGAGGATCAGTATATTGAAGGAGGGAATGAAAGTCTTCATTTTGAATAGGACAGCCATGGACAAAGTAAGGGGGTTACGTCAATTCCAGTGGATCAGAATGGACCTTATGTTAATGTCACTACAATGGGTGTTTCAGAGCCATTTCTTTTAGATACTGGTGCCATGAGAAGCTCTATCATTCATTCTAAACTCCCTGGCGCACCTTTGTCTGGCTTAACGAATGTATCTGTAGGATTTTCTGGCGCCCCTGTTCGCAATCCAGTTTCTTGCCCTTTGCCTGTTTCAATAGGCCCTTATGATTTAGAAGCTCCGCTTCTTCTGACGAATGGTTGTGGTGAAAATCTGTTGGGTTTAGATCTATTAAAAAGAATGCATGCTACGATATATTGTTCACCTTCTGGTGTATACCTCACTCTAGGACAGAAAATGACTAGTCCAATGTACTTATCAAAAGATCAATTCCCACCTGAATTGCTTTCTCTTCCCGAAACGCTTTGGGCTACGGGTCCGAATGACGTTGGTTGTCTTGAGATCCCACCTTATGTTGTTACTCTTAAGCCCAATGCTGAAATGCCACGTATTCCGCAATACAGAATCTCTACTGAAGGTGAGAAAGCACTTCTGGAAATTGTCCATGATTTGATTCAGAAGGGTGTGGTTGAGGAAACGAGAGGAAATACATGTAACAGTCCTGTTCTTCCGGTTCTTAAACGCACTGATCCTTCTCAGCCTCCTGTTTATCGTTTTGTAATTGATCTTCGGGAGGTAAACAAGATTGTCGTACCGCAGTTTCCTGTAGTCCCAGATATCACTGCTCTGTTGACGATGATACCTTCTACAGTGACTTGGTTTTCAGTTATTGATCTAAAGAATGCTTTCTTTAGTATTCCCATCGCCGAAGAGAGTAGAGATATTTTTGGTTTTTCCCTCGGAGGCCGAAGCTTCCGGTTTAAACGCGCACCTCAAGGTTATTGTGAAAGTCCCTCTATTTACAGTCAAGCTCTAAAATGTCATCTTGATGCCTTTTCCTTACCGTCCGGTGCCGCTCTCATTCAGTACATGGATGACTTATTAGTTGCAGCTGATTCAGAGGAGATTTGCAAAAACGTGACCGTTGCACTGTTGCGTCATTTGTTTGATCTGAATCACAAGGTTTCTCCTTCTAAATTACAATATGTCTGTCGCGAGGTGACTTATTTGGGTCATCTCTTGTCAAAGGAGGGACGACGATTGACCCCGAACGAATTCAGGCAATTGCACAAATGTCAGTGCCATCCACACAAAGAGAGGTACGTGCCTTTTTGGGCATTACTTCTTATTGTAGACAGTGGATTCCGAGTTTCTCTTTATTTGCTAAACCGCTGTTGGCGCTAACTTTAAAAGATACGCCTCAGCCTCTTCCGTGGACTGACGAATGTCAGAAGAGTTTTACTGATTTGCGTATTGCTTTGTGTTCTGCTCCTGTATTGGGTACTCCTGATTACAGTAAGCCCTTTACGCTCTATGTCCACGAAAGAGAGGGTTGTGCATTGTCAGTCTTAACGCAGCGTTTTGGAGATCAACAGCGACCATGCGCATATTTCTCAGCTACGTTAGATCCAGTAGCTAAAGCATTGCCTAGTTGTCTTAAGGCGACAGCGGCAGCAGCAATTTCTATTCGACAGTCTGCTGGAGTAGTGCTAGATAATACTCTCATTGTTATGGTGCCACATGCAGTGGATACTTTACTAAATAGGACAAAAACGCAGCATCTTACGAGTGCTCGGTTGTCCGGATATGAGCTGACGCTTTTGGCTAGTCACATACACATCAAACGATGTAATACCCTGAATCCAGCTACTTTGTTGCCTCTTCCAGAAGAGAGAGATGTCTCTGAACAGCATGATTGTTTTCTCCGTACTGAAGAAGAGACTAAGGGTAGAATTGACCTAAAAGACACGCCATTAGTGAATCCAGATGGAACACTATGGGTAGATGGTTCTTGTTTCAAGCTCCCGAATGGAGATACAGTTTCAGCCTACGCTATTACTACTTTGCATACGATTGTGGAGACAGCACGCATTAGACATAATTCAGCTCAGGCAGCTGAATTGATAGCCTTAACTAGAGCGTGTGTGTTATCCAAAGGAAAAAGAGTAAACGTGTACACTGATAGCCAATACGCTTTTGGTGTAGCGTTTAACTTTGGGCGCTTATGGAAGGAAAGAGGATTCTTTACTTCCCATGGTACTAAGATACAACATGGTCAATTAGTGACTGAACTTCTTGAGTCACTTACAATGCCTACTCAGATAGCGATCGTGAAGTGTAGTGCACACAAAAAGATTGTGGACGATGTTGGTCGAGGAAATGCATTTGCAGATGAGGTAGCGAAAAAGACAGCCAGAGACAACACAAGTCGAATGTATGTTGCAGGTCCCGCAAACTGCGTAAGAGAAAAGGGAATGTGTGAAGATACAGTAGAGAGTGTGAAATCAATTCAAGGAGAGGCTACGGAGAATGAGTTGAGAAAGTGGAAGGAAAGTACAGGAATGTTAGATGAGATGGGATGTTGGGTTGAATTATCAGAACATCAACGTTGGCTGTTACCAGATGCTTATGTACTACCTGTAGTTACTATGGCACATGGTCCAGCTCACCTAAGTGCAAAAGGAATATGTAAACTTCTGGCTCCAGTGTGGCAAAATGAGGGGATCCCAAAGTGTGCAAATAATGTAGTAAAACATTGTATTGTTTGCTTGATGTACAATCCGGGAAAGGGAACCCCAACTCCAGCAGGTCATTTTGCTCCTCCAACATATCCATTTGAGGTGTTGCAGATCGATTATATTCACATGGAACGATGCAACAACCTCAAATATGTTCTGGTGGTAGTATGTGCTTTTTCTAGATGGGTAGAAGCCTACCCTCTGAAGGACAATACTGCTTTATCAACTGCCAAAATACTTTTGAAAGAATTCTTCCCTAGGTTTGGTTTGCCGCGCATTGTCTGGAGTGACAATGGGAGCGAATTTGTGGGTCAAGTCATGCAAAAAGTTTGTGCAGGTCTTGGCATAAAACAGAAGTTCCACGCGGCGAATCACCCACAGTCGGCTGGTTTAGTAGAATGCTACAATGGAACCTTGAAGCTTAAAATTGCTAAGGTGCAAGCTAGCACAGGACTTAATTGGCCTGATGCTTTACCATTGGCTCTTCTGTCCACCAGAACAGCAGTACACTCTCGTTTGGGGCTTAGCCCTTACGAAGTGATATTTGGTCGCCCAGCTAATGTATGGGGAGTTCCTCGCCCTAAGAAATACTCAGACTTGCCATACCCGATGTTGATTGACTACTTGCATGACCTTACAACTAAATTGCGTGTTCTTCATCAACAGGTTCAGAGTGCTCTACCAGAGGCTTCCACAGACCCAGGTCATTCCATCCGACCAGGTGACTGGGTCTGCACGAAAAATTTCCAACGACAGAGAAATTTGGAGCCCAGATGGAGAGAGCCACGCCTGGTTCTTTTGACCACAAGAACAGCAGTTAAAGTCGAAGGAAAGAAAAACTGGGTGCATGCCGTGCACTGCAAGAAAGTGCCTTTGCCCTTGCCTTTCGATCAGTGGGTCCGTAGAGGCATCAGTGACTCTGAAAGTGAGAAAGTTCCGCAATTTGTACCATTCAGTGATGCGCGTCTAATTGGAACACTTTCTGAGAAAGAGGACGACGACATCCTTCAAGAAGCAATACCATCGCATCGTCGCTTGAACACGACAAATCCAGGAACATTGTTTCAAAACCAGACTGCCTCTGGACAGGAACGCTATAATTTGAGACCAAGACCAAAGAACTTGTAAATTTCTCTCCTATGTAGTACTCTATCCCGGTTGCAGGGTCACGGTAGGAGTCTTAGTTACGACCTGAGTAAGTGGCAATAGGCCTGCAGGACCTCACAGTGTCATAGGACGGTAGATAATCGTGACTACAGTGATTGAGGAAGATTGCCGTGAGCATCCACTTAGAAAGATGGAGGCTACATTAGATAAAAGAGAAAGTAAAAATGTAAAGAATAATTGTAAAGAAATATGTAGTCGTTGTAGTATTGCTCTATGCGTCATTATATTGTCGTGTATTCTTTTGGCATCTGTAAACTGGATCATTATTACTCTGCAGCAAAAAGTTGTCTCTTCTCCTACCTCTACATCTTCTTCTACTATCTCTCCGCACCTATTTCACACTCTTCCCCAGCATGAACTCATCAGAAGAACTGAATACTTTAACAATTCCTTCGTCCAGTTGTTACATCAACATCAGTTAGTGATCAATACAACTGACTGTTGGGTGTGTGGACTCATACCACATACGGTAGAAAAAGGAATGCCATATTTAGTTCTTCCATTCTCCTATGAAGGTTCCGCTTGGGCTTATTTTGTCATTTTCAATAATGCATATCAAAGTAAAATTAAACAACCTGTCAGTTCACATAGTGTTGGTTCAAATTTCAGTCATAGTTTATTGATAAAGGGAATGGTAGCTATGGCTAAAATCATGGAAAAAAGTGAAGCTTCCATAGATGAAAGAAAAGCATATACCAATTGGAGCATAACTAATTACATTTCCAGCCTCAATGATAAGGTTAAGCAAGGAAAATCTCCTCCGATACGGGTCATACCCCAACAAGGAAATTTCTGTCTGCAAATAAATGGTAGAACTCCAAACACCGGACAAAGAGAAAGTTTATGTTCCCATACATATGTTTATTCAGCCCTGAATTCACTGCCGTTAGTACCATCTCAAGGTACATACTTCGTTTGCCACGATAGGGCTTATACATGGTTGCCAGCTGATTTCTCTGGTACTTGTTATATAGCCTTTCTTCTTCCCCCTACATACACCGCTCCTGCGAACCATCATAAAAATAGATATGGCAGAGGGATTGTGGATTCGAAAGACACAGCAGGACAAGAGGGAGGAGATTTCCTCAAAGGATTTCTTCCCTTCTGGGGTCCAATGGCCAACAGCAGAAATATAAGGCAATTGGTTCGTGTCGTAGAAACCACCATAGACATCACTGTAGGAGCTTTAAGTAACATTACAGCTGAACTACAGGCTGATCGTCTTATGACCTTGCAGAACCGTGTTGCCTTAGACTTTGTTCTTGCGGACCGTGGTGGAGTATGCAAATTGATCGGATCAAGTTGCTGTATTTTCATACCTAATGACGCTCCGACAGTATACCAAGCTATCTCTAAGTTACACATAATCTCCGAGTCGATTCATCAGGACGAAGGAGATTGGTCCTTTTCAGAGTGGTTTTGGGGATTACTGTCCAAATGGGGTTGGAAGGTATTGACATTCTTTGGAGTAATTTTAGCTTTTATATTCTCTTGTTGTCTTTGTATGCACTGCGGTCCTGCCATCTGCAACCTATGTGCTACTGCATGTATTCCCAAACCCAAGTCACAAAGAGCAGAGAATATCAAAATGATGGTACAGCAACAGCTTGATGACCTCATGGCCATAGACATCGACTCAGATTAACATGAGTTTGTGTATCTTGCCTGAGTTTTGGCAAAAGGAGGGTCTGAGGAAATTCGATTTTTAATACGATCGTATCGACCCGCCATTTTGTGGCCCGCCGCCATTTTATGTTGCCTTCACTCAGGCAGCACAGCGAACGAAGTCCATTCTGCCTTTTCTGCTTATTCTGCAACATGGTGTTCAAAACAGCCTTCTGCCTCTATCTTTACAAGGCTGGTATTAAGGTCTGACCGAGTACACTAATCCCTGTCTGGTTTTCTAATCCTTGTTTCAACTATCTGTAGGCTCACACTATTCTCCGCCGATCTTATCTTATCGTCTGGCCTTCGCTGTCCTTTGCTAGTATTCTCTCATTTCACAACTGTCCTCCAAACGCACACAAACTTATCGCACCACATGCAACTTCGTTGTGGATCGGTTAATGAATTAGTTCAAGGGAGGGGTGACAAACACAGCTGGAGGGGAGGCAACCTTAAGTCACTTGATACTTTGTTTTCCAATTCCTTCTATTGGTGCTGTCTTGTTTTCCGACATTTCTATTGGCTCTGTTCTATCTTTACATTATTCTTACTGGCTCCTTTCTATGTGTTCTGGGAGTGTATGTAGTTAATAAATGGTTTTTATACGGTATATAAGATTGTGCGCCACAAAGTAAAGTGGCAGTCTCCTGAGAACATACCTTGTGTACTTCTTGGACAACTGTACTAGCTGCAGTTAATAAAATCTGATCTTTTACGCCTGACAGAGTGTCCCGTGTCTCTGTTAGTTGAGGCAGGTGAATCCAAGGAGATTTCAGGCGTACCCTGCGCCGCCAGGCCCATAAGGTTCTGGTTCTTCAACCGTCCTTCTCAGTGATTTTGCAACATTGACGGAGCCACAAACATGTGTAACCCTACATTCATCGTGATATAAGGTGATTGTGTACCCGCAAGAGGTGCCTCACCCTCCCGTACTAGAATTGTCACATCGCCTCTCACCAAACCTTTAAAATCTTTTATACACTGTAGGACAGTACCATCTTTCTTGGCATGTTACCCCCAATTTCTACCTGTATGTATTTGTACCTGTATGTCAGTATGTTTTGCCTGTCTCACTGGGATCCTGCTGGTCAGGACCCAAGTGCTCATAGTTTGTGGCCTAATGCGTGTGTTGTCAGTAGTGCCTAACTGTGTCACTGAAGTTCTGCTAACCAGAACTTCAGTGCTTATGCTCTCTCTGCTTCCAAATTAGTCCCTATAGTGACCTCATTTACCAATTCCAACTTGCACACTGGACCCCCCCTTATAAGTCCCTAGTATATGGTACCTAGGTACTCAGGGCGTTGGGGTTCCAGGAGATCCTTATGGGCTGCAGCATTTCTTTTGCCACCCATAAGGAGCTCAGACAAACAGGACTGCCACTGTAGCCTGCGTGAAATAGTGCACACACTATTTCACAGCCATTTTCACTGCACTTAAGTAATTTATAAGTCACCTATATGTCTAGCCTTCACTTGCTGAAGGTTAGGTGCAAAGTTACTAAGTGTGAGGGCACCCTTGCACTAGCAAAGGTGCCCCCACATAGTTCAGGGCAATTTCCCTGGACTTTGTGAGTGCAGAGACACCATTACACACGTGCACTACATATAGGTCAATACCTATATGTAGCTTCACAATGGTAACTCAGAATATGGCCATGTAACATGTCTAAGATCATGGAATTGTCCCCCCATGCCAAATCTGGTATTGGGGTGCCAATCCCATGCATCCTGTGGGCTTCACCGTGGACCCCCACTGCTGCCAAAACAGCTCTCTGAGGCTTGCTCTGCAGCTACAGCTGCTGCCACCTTACAGACAGGGTTCTGCCCTCCTGGGGAACAGAGCATTTCCATTGGGAGGAGGGTGTTACACCATTTACCTTTGGAAATAGGTGTTACAGGCTTGGGGGAGGTAGCCTCCCAGAGCCTCTGGAAATACTCTGAAGGTTCTGTGCCCTCCTTGCATAAGCCAGTCTATACCAGTTCAGGGACCCCCAGTCCCTGCTCTGGCACAAAACTGGACAAAGGAAAGGGAAGTGACCATTCCCCTGTCTATCACCGCGCCAGGAGTGGACCCCAGACCTCCTCCATCGTGTCACTGGCATTAGCCATATTTTTTTACAAGGTGTGGGGACACTCTGGAGATCTCTGAGTGGCCAGTGCCTGTAGGTGATGTCAGAGACCCCTCCTTATAGGTGCTTACCTGGGTAGGTAGCCAATCCCCCTCTCAGTACTATTGAGGGTCTCTCCTGTGGGTTCCTCTTCAGATTCAGCTTGCAAGTTTCCACCAGAAATCCTCTGCAACTCCTGCTTCATCCTCTGACTGTCAGATCAACCACAGACTGCTCCAGGAACCACTGTAACTGCAAAAAAGTATCCAGAAAGGCTACTGTGACCCTGCAACTTCAGCTCCCGCCAGCAACTGCAACCGTTTCCAAGGTGTACACACTCTAGGGACTACCTGTCTTCACCCTGCACCAGAAGGACCAAAGAAATCTCCAGTGGACTCCTGGCGACGAGCTTGCTACCTGGATCACAGGTGGTGGACCCCTTCGATACAGACTGTCCTAAGGTCCAGCTGTCCAAAATTGGCAGAGGTAAAAGCTTGCTTTCTCCGTTTGTGACAGTCCCCCCATGCACCGCATCATCTTCACCTCCTGAGGCCTCTGTGCACTATTTGCAAGAATCCTCGTGCAAAGCCTGGCCCAGGTCCCCAGCACTCTATCCTGCGACGCTCAACTCGCTGAGTTGTTCTAAGGCGGCGTGAGACTTTCTTTAGTAGTGCTGCAGCAACTGCAATTTGCACCTTCTTTGTCCCCGTCTCCTGGGACCTCCAGGGGTGATGCCTGGCCATCTGTGGGTTCCCTCCAGTGTTGGTAGCCCCCTCTGCCTCCTCAGTCCGAATTGAGGCCCCCATGTCCCTCCTTTTTCCAGGCAGCGCCATTTTGGCGCAATCCGCAACATTGTTTGAACCAAGGCTTCTTGAACGAATCCAGTGCTGCAACTCGCCTGAATCCAACACCTCAACGTGAGACATCCTTTGCATCATGCAGGAACCCACAACCATCTTCTTTGGTGCTCTTCTGCAGACGTCTTCCAACCAGAGAATCCTCTTTTGCACCATCTTCTAGGTTGGCAGGGGCTCCTGTCCTTCCTGGAATCTTCTGTGACTTCTGGACTTGGTCTCCTCTCTTTACAGGTCTTCAGGTCTAGGAATCCACCATTTGTTGTTTGCAGTCTTGCTTGGTTCTTGCATTAACTCTAATCATGACTTGTAGTGTGTCCTGAGGAAACTTGCAGTACTTTACTCCTACTTTCCTGGGCTCTGGGGTGGGGTATTGTACTCACCTTTGTGGTTTTCGTACACTCAAGCGCCCCTCTACACACTACCCTTGCCTAGGGGGGAATTTGTGATTCACATTCCACTTTCTTAGTATATGGTTTGTGTTGCCCCATAGGCCTATGTTTTCCTATTACATTCTATGGTATTTTCTACTGTCTGCACTATTCTGTGATTGTTTACTTATCTGATTTTGGTCTCTAGTGTATATATGTATTGTGTATAATACTTACCTCCAAAAAGAGTATTGCCTCCAAGATATTTTTGGCCTTGTGTCACTAAAATAAAGTACCTTTATTTTTGGTAACACTGAGTATTGTCTTTTATTGTGTATAAGTACTATGTAACTATAGTGGTATTGTAGGAGCTTTGCATGTCTCCTAGTTCAGCCTAAATACAGCTACCTCTAACAGCCTAAGCTGCAAGAACACTACATTTCACTAATAAGGGGTAACTGGACCTGTTATAAGGTGTAAGTACCTAAGGTACCCACTACAAATTAGGCTAGTCTCCTACATAGACTTCATTTTTTCTAAATTAATTAACAATATTTCAATAATTCAGTTCAAATCACAAATGTTTTGATTCTGTTCCATATATATGTCAGTTTTCACAGTAAGCCATTCTTCTAATCAATGGGCCCGTTTTACAAAGGTAAACTTAGACCAAAAGTCTAAGTTTCTGACTTTTGGTATTCACAAAGGTAAGTTACAAGTACTATATTTACATACACACTCAGGCCGAGTTTCTGCACTTGGGCAGGTCTCTGCACTCTGGACAGAATCTCCATACTTGAGCAGTAACACAAAAAAAGTCCAGTTCTACAACCAAAATAGTACAAATACATCACAAATACATCACTGAAAATATGAAATAGATATATGTTAGCACCGGGAAGTTGCATATGCATATGTGTAGCAATGCAGTGGTACATTGTTAAACCTGACAGCCTTAGGGTGCCACTTTTTACACTGTTTTTGCTGGTTTTAGGACTATACACACTTTACCACTGCTAACCAGTGCTAAAGTGCATATGCTCTCTACCTTAAAACATGGTAACATTGGTTCATACCTTTAGGAACGTACCATCTTGCCTGGCATGTCACCCCATTTTTACTTGTGTGTCAGTTTGTTTTTGCCTGTGTCACTGGGATCCTGCTAGCCAGGACCCCAGTGCTCATAGTTTGTGGTCTATATGTGTTCCCTGTGTGGTGCCTAACTGTATCACTGAGGCTCTGCTAACCAGAACCTCAGTGTTTATGCTCTCTCTGCTTTTAAAATTGTCACTGCAGGCTAGTGACTATTTTCACCAATTCTGATTGGCACACTGGAACACCCTTATAATTCCCTAGCATATGGTACCTAAGTACCCAGGGTATTGGGGTTCCAGGAGATCCCTGTGGGCTGCAGCATTTATTTTGCCACCCATAGGGAGCTCAGACAATTCTTACACAGGACTGCCATTGCAGCCTGAGTGAAATAACATCCATGTTATTTCACAGCAATTTTAGACTGCACTTAAGTAACTTATAAGTCACCTATATGTCTAACCCTCACTTAGTGAAGGTTAGGTGCAAAGTTACTAAGTGTGAGGGCACCCTGGCACTAGCCAAGGTGCCCCCACATTGTTCAGGGCAATTTCCCCTGGACTTTGCGAGTGCGGGGACACCGTTACACGTGTGCCCTACATATAGGTCAATGCTTATATGTAGCTTCACAATGGTAACTCCGAACATGGCCATGTAACATGTCTAAGATCATGGAATTGACCCCCCAAGCCAACTCTGGTATTGGGGTGCCAATCCCATGCATCCCCGGGGCTCCAGCATGGACCCCGGGTACTACCAAACTAGCTCTCTGGGGTTTTCTCTGCAACTACCGCTGCTGCCAAACCTCAGACAGGTTTCTGCCCTCCTGGGGTCTGGGCAGCCCAGTCCCAGGAAGGCAGAACAATGGATTTCCTCTGAGAGAGGGTGTTATACCCTCTCCCTTTGGAGATAGGTGTTAAGGGCTGGGGAGGAGTAGCCTCTCCTGGCCTCTGGAAATGCTTTGAAGGGCACAGATGGTGCCCTCCTTGCATAAGCCAGTCTACACCGGTTCAGGGATGCCCCTGCTCTGGAGTGAAACTGGACAAAGGAAAGGGGAGTGACCACTCCCCTGTCCATCACCACCCCAGGGGTGGTGCCCAGAGCTCCTCCAGTGTGTCCCAGACCTCTGCCATCTTGAATGCAGAGGTGTGAGGGCACAATGGAGACCTCTGAGTGGCCAGTGCCAGCAGGTGATGTCAGAGACCCCTCCTGATAGGCTCTTACCTGGTTAGGTAGCCAATCCTCCTCTGAGGTCTATTTAGGGTCTCTCCTGTGGGTATCTCGTCAGATAATGAATGCAAGAGCTCACCAGAGTTCCTCTGCATCTCTCTTCTTCTGCCAAGGATCGACCGCTGACTGCTCCAGGATGCCTGCAAAACTGCAACAAAGTAGCAAGAAGATTACCAGCAACATTGTAGCACCTAATCCTACCGGCTTTCTCAACTGTTTCCTGGTGACGCATGCTCTGAGGGCTGTCTGCCTTCACCCTGCACTGGAAGCCAAGAAGAAATTTCTTGTGGGTCGACAGAAACGTCCCCCTGCTAACACAGGAACCAAACTTCTGCATCACCGGTCCTCTGGGTCCCCTCTCATCTTGACGAGCGTGGTCCCTGGAACACAGGAGCTAGATCCAAGTGACCCCGACAGTCCAGTGGTCCTTCTGTCCAAATTTGGTGGAGGTAAGTCATTACCTCCCCACGCCAGACAGTAATCGTGTGTACTGCGAGTTCTGCAGCTGCTAGGGCTTCTGTGCACTTTTGGAAGGAATTCTTCATTCACAGCACAGCCCAGGTCCCCAGCACTCCGTCCTGCATTGCTCAAGTCGCTGAGTTGACCACCGGCTTCGTGGGACCCTCTTTTGTTGTGTTGAGATGACCGCTGTAATCAGATTTCTTGAACACCTGTTCAAGTGCTTCTGCGAGTGCTGCCTGATTCTGCCTGGGCTCTCTTTGTGGCTGAGCACATCCTCTGTCTCCTCATCCAAGGGGCAACCTACTGGTCCTTCCTGGGCCCGGGCAGCACCCATTATCTTCAACCATGACTCTTGCAGCTAGCAAGGCTTGTTTGCGGTCCTTCTGCATGGAAACAACCCTGCATCCTCCAGCACGCCCTGGGACATCGTTTGACCAAAGGATAAGTTCCTGGCACCTTTCAGTGTTGCAGAATCTTCAGCTTCTTCCACCCAGAGGCATGCCTTTTTCACCTTCATCCGGGGTTTAGTGGGCTCCTGCCCCCCCTGGACACTTGCGTGACTCTTGAACTTGGTCCCCTTCCTTTGCAGGTCCTCAGGTCCAGGAATCTGTCTTCAGTGCTTTGCAGTCAGTTGTTGCCTTTGCAGAATCCCTTATCTCGACTTCACTGTCTTTCTGGGGTAGTAGGGCAACTTTACTCCTACTTTTCAGGGTCCTGGGGTGGGGTATCTTGGACACCCTTAGTGTTTTCTTACACTCCCAGCGACCCTCTACACACTACACTAGGCCTGGGGTCTATTCGTGGTTCGCATTCTACTTTTGGAGTATATGGTTTGTGTTGCCCCTAGGTCTATTGTCTCCTATTGCATTCTATTGTGTTCTACAGTGTTTGCACTACTTTTCCAAGTGGTAACTTACCTGATTTTGGTTTGTGTGTATATTTTGTGTATTTTACTTACCTCCTAAGAGAGTATATCCTCTGAGATACTTTTGCCATATTGTCACTAAGATAAAGTACCTTTATTTTTAGTAACTCTGAGTATTCTGTTTCTTATGATATATTGCTATATGATATAAGTAGTATAGTAGGAGCTTTGCATGTCTCCTAGTTCAGCCTAAGCTGCTCTGCTATAGGTACCTCTATCAGCCTAATTTGCTAGAACACTACTAATCTAATAATAAGGGATAACTGGACCTGGCACAAGGTGTAAGTACCATCAGGTACCCACTATAAGCGAGGCCATCCTCCTGCAATACCCAATTGGCACATTTCATTTACTGGTAAGTCCCTAGTAAAGTGCACTACATGTGCCCAGGGCCTGTAGATTGAATGCTACTAGTGGGCCTGCTGCACTGGTTTGCCACCCACATAAGTAGCCCTATAACTATGTCTCAGGCCTGTCATTGAAAGATATGTGTGTGCAGTTTCCCTGCCACTTCGACTTGGCATTTAAAAGTACTTGCCAAGCCTTAAACGCCCCTTTTTCTATTTAAAAGTCACCGCTAAGGTAGGCCCTAGATAACCCTGAGGGCAGAGGGCTTTGTGGGTAAAAGGCAGGACATATATCTGTGTGTTTTAAAGGTCCTGGTAGTGGAAACCTCCTAAATTTGTTTACTACTGCTGTGAGGGCTGCTCCTTTCATAGGCTAAAATTAAGGCTACCCTCATAAACTGTTTGAGTGGTAGATTCTGATGAGAAAGGGGCAAACAGATCATATTTTGTATGGCCAGAATGATAATACAAAATCCTGCTGACTGGTGAGGTTGGATTTTATAGTACTATTTTAGAAATGCTACTTGTAGAAATTGAGCACTTAAATCCTTCTGTGCCTTACAGCCTGTCCCCAATCTAGCTCCCTTGTGCATTTCACCCAGACAATCACAATGCCAGGATGGTCAGTCATGCCTGCACACATCTGCATACTGAATGGGTCTTCCTGGGCTAGAAGGGTCTGATACTTACATTTCAAGGGACAGTGGCCTGCCCTCACACGATGGACTGCCAAACCCCATACTGGGAACCTGGCAGACAGGGTTGTACTAAAGGGGGACCTTATGCACTTCAAAACCACTCTTTGAAGTCTCCCCCACTTCAAAGGCACTTTTGGGAATATAAACTGGGTCCCTGACCCTACCAAACTAGACACTTCTTTGGACAGACACTGCACCAGAACCTGCAACCTGCCAAGAGAAGCTGTCTGGCTGCCCAAAGGATCCACCTGGACTGCTTTGCTGTAAATGACTGCTGCCTTGCTGTTGCCCTGCTGCATTGCTGGCCTCTGGCTCCACTGAGAAGTGCTCTCCAAGAGCTTGGATTGAGCCTGCCTCCTGAAGTCTCAGGGCCAAAAAGACATCCCCACTGCCAAGAAACTCCTTGTGTAGTGAAAATCGATGCACAGCCTGCCGGAATCGATGCACAGCCTGTCCAGCAGTGAGAAAATCACTGCATCGCCGAACCGGAAAGACGCATCCTGGCTCCCCGAGTGGAGATCGACGCTGTGACAATGTTGCGACGGGAACTTCAACGCACAGCCTACCGGATCGGCGCAACCTGACTTTCTGAGAGAGGAATCGATGCAGCGCCAGCCAAGCAGCAGAAATTCCCACACATCACCCACCAGATCAACGCAACAGCTGTGACTTCACCCCTCACGCCCAGGATTTCCACGCATTGTCCCTGGGCGTCAAAAGACCCCGCATCGCAAAGAGGATTGAAGCATGCGTGCCGGAATTCAACACAAAGTCCTTGCCGCATGCAAAAGAATCAACACATCATCTGTGTGAGCCCAGAAATCAGATACACATCTACCTCTTTCCACGCATCTCCTCCTCTCCGGTCCTCGTGCATGTAATTTTGACACAAACCAGGTACTTTGTGCTTGCAAGAGACAATTGTTCCTTTTAAGAACTTAAACTCTTCTTATCATTACAAAAGTGATATTTCAACTTGCGATTACTAAATCTTGCATTGTTTTGACCTTAATTCAATTAGACAAATATCCTATATTTTTCTAAACCTGTGTGGTGTTTTTTTCTGGTGTTCTCACTGTGTTATTGCATGATTCAGTGCACAAATACTTTACTCATTGCTTTCTAAATTAAGCCTGACTGCTCCGTTCCAAGCTACTAGAGGGTGAGCACAGGATAATTTGGATTGTGTGGGACTTACCCTGACAAGGATTGTGATCATTATTTGGACAATACCTTGCCAACTAGAGACCCCATTTCTAACAGAAATGTTCTGCAAAAACACACACCACTGCAAGTGTGTTGAAAAACACAGGTTAAAAAAACACATCTTCAACAGTTGCACATTTAGGGGCATATTTATAGTCCCCTAGCTCCACCTTGCACCACGTCAAAACTTTTAACGTTAATCTGGCCCAACGAGGCCGAAATTGCCACGCTGTATTTACAGAGTGGTGCAATGCATGCATTGCAGCACTCTGTAACCCTTTCCTCTACATTATACCTGCACCAGGCATAATGTATACAAAGGGGCCGTTCCCCCATTAGGAGAGCCGGAAAAATGTTGTATGGCACTTTTAACGCCGGCTCAAGAGCAAGGGTGCTTCCATTCTTTATATATTCCTGCAGAGTACATCAATAGCTTATAGAAAAATTACGCAATTGCCCCCTTTGCTGCTCCATTGTGCGCTGTTTTTTAAATATGGAGCACACACGGTGGGGGTGGGGGGGAGCTGAGAGGAGCATGGAAAATGGTGCTGCACTCAGTGCAGCGCCACTTTCCATAAATCTGCCCTTTAACCCTTAGTCATGGGTCACATAATGCCTTCCACAGACACACATATTGTGAATGTAATAAACTACTCTTAATCTATGAACAAACATCAGATTCCCAAGCTTCTCCCAAACACACCACACACACCTGTATCAGTGTTTATCATCCCCCACCTAGCTACAACTGGGAGTCATTAGCCAATCACAACATGGCTGCATACATAAATTCAGAGTTACCATATACAAACCCTTTCAGAATTTACAACACGTCACTGAATGTGTTTACAGGGTTGCCCCTTTTCATGGGACAGAATGATGTGAGTAGGAGGAGAAGGAGAGCACAGACGATCTTCAGACAAAGGATTGCCCTATTTGGGATCTCCAACCAAGATGTCAGCTCCATATTCCTTTTCCCCCCTTATGTCATCTTGGAGATGGTTTCTGAGTGGGAGCAGGATCTTGACTCTGTGACTTGCTGCTCCCTCGCCATCCCAGCCTATGTCAAGATCCTAGCAGATCCCCATTTCTTTGCCACTGGGCCTTTCCGGAGGGTGTCTGCTGACAATGTGGGTCCTTCTCAGGCAAGTCAGTCCTGATGCTTGGATCAGGTTCTGAGTTGCATAAATAGGCGAGTGCATCTCTACATAAGTATGCCAGGAAGGCAAAGGGTTGCCAGGGATTTCTACATCTTTTCCTTCCATGTGTGGTTGGTACAATTGTTTGCCCTCATGTGGCACTTTAGCCACCTCACCACAATGCACACATCTTCCACAACAGACACCGTTGGCACTCCGTCAATCAGCAGGGTGTGTGTGATGCCAGTGCCTGTTTTATGGATGTGCGGGCAGTGTTCCCAAGTAGTATACATGTTAGCTACATATTCCACCGGTCTCTTCTTGTGCAGTGGCTAGCAACATGTGGCTTCTGGGGCTTCTGGGTAAGTACGAAAACAACAAACAATTTTGAATATGCTTAAAATTGTTGATATACACTTTTTTCACATTTCATTTTTTTTGTGACACATACATGATGCCAGCAGACACTGCATGTACCATTTTATATATTAGTAACTTCACAAATTTAAAAGGGACGTACACCAAATTGTGTTTTTTTTTACCCTCAAGTGACAATGCATATGCTCTATCTCCTCATTTCCTCATACCATACAGAAATACAATCACTGTTCCTCAGCGTAGGTACAAAAGGTCACACATATGGCACGAGCTACCATAGAACATAGTTTTGGAATACTAAAGTCATTGTTAGAAATTGGGTTTCTAGTTGGCAGAGGTATGCATCCTGTCCAAGTAGGGACCACAACACGAGTCAGGGTAAGTCACAACACAACCTAAATTATCCTGTGCTCACCCTCCGGTAGTTTGGCACAGAGGAGGCAGGTTTAACTTAGAAGTGTTTGTGCAGTAACTCATACAGTAACAGTGAAAACATCACGAAAAGTATTCCACACCAGTTAAAAAAATATATAATATTTATCTGAACTAAACAAAGGCAAAACAACAAAAATCCATTTCGACCATGTCAAGATATTACTTTTTGAAAGGTTTAAATGAGTCTCAATCCTAAAGAATCAGTGGATGTATCCTTGTAACACACAATACCTGGGATGCGTCAAAAATAACAACGCACAGGAGATACAGAGGCGGAGGTGCATTGAAAAATAAGGCGCTCCAATGGATTTTTAGGTGCGGCACAGATGATGCATCATTTCTTTCCACACTGCTAGGTGAGGTGTGGAATTCGAGGCCTGCAGCCTTGGTTCCTCACTGTGATGAGGGGATATTTTGACGCCCAGGGATGATGAGTTGAAAATCTTTGATGCACTGGTAAGAAGTAGCAGACACTGCATCAATCAGATAGGTAATACAATGATTTTCCAGACGTGAGGCAGGTGCTGTGTCACTTTCTGCAGGCATGCCATCAATTTTCCGATGCACAGGTATTTTCTTCTCTTTGGTGAACTATTTGTGGTCCTAAGAACAGGAGGCAGCTCAATCCAAGAACTTGTAGAGCACTTGTGGGGAAGGCAGAGTCATGGGCCAGCAGACAGCAGAACAACAAGCAGGCCAGAAGTCCTATCAGCAAAGCAGTCCAGATAAGTCATTTGGGCAGCCAGACAGTCTGTCTGACAGAGTCTAGCTATAGATCCAGAAGTGTCTGGTTTGTTGGGGTCAGAGACCCAGCATACCTACCCAAAAAGGCCCTTGAAGTGGGGGAAACCTCAAAGAGTGGTTTTGAAGTGTACAATGTTCCCTTTCAACCGAACCCTGTCTTACAGGATCCCTGTGGGTTTTGTGTGGGGTCAGGCCACTGGCCTTTGAAGTATAGGTGAGAGCCCCTCCACCCTTCCTGCCCATGATGTCAATTTGCCTTCTTAAGATGTCTTGGCAAGATGTTTCAATCCTGTCCAAGATACAAGTCTGTCTGTCAATCATTTGAGGGATTTGGTGTATTGCCTGTAGTGAGTCTGAAATGTCAGAGTAGCCCCTATGGCATGAATGTCCTGACTCACATCAACATGCTATTTGATATACTCATACTCCCACTAGCCACCATAGCCATCCGCCAGCCACCCCTCCAAATGGGGTGGACTCTGATATGGCCATCAGGTATACCAGTACAGGGAGTGGTGGCAAGTAGGAGGCTGTGGGGAAGAGATTGTTGCCTAGTGGATTCCTGTTCCTCACCAGGGATGTTAGGTGCCTTAGATGCTTAATAGAAGACCGGGAAGGCAGTGTCATGGGAGGAGTGTGTAGTAGACATACCTCATCTAATCTGGACATGAGGGCTGCTAGGAGTTGATGGTTGTGTTGGGGCAGGTCAATGCTGTGGCTGGTTGGCTGAATACTGGGAATGGGCAATCCTCAGAGGTGAAGTGGGAGGTGCAATGCGTGCCGAACCTGGTGTAGGCTTTTGTGTTTTGCCCTGTGGACCACAAATGCACTCCAGAAACTCTTCCTCCTCCTCCTCGACCAGCACCAGATCATCTCCATCATCATCCTGTTCTTATGCAGTGCTAGCAGAAGACATAGCTGCTTGGAGGAGGGTTGGGTTCTCTCCTCGGGTTGCCCATCAACGTCAATTGGTGGATGATGCAGCTTGCTCAAACGACTCATCGCCCTCAGCACCTGAAAGACATAGATTGCAACAGGATAAGTATTTACCATAGTGTATCATGTGCCTCCATACAAGGGATGGGTCAAACAATCTTTGCATCAATCTGATGTTCCACATGTGACCTTGTTTGTGTAAACCTACACATGACAGTTCACGCTCTAACACTGAAGTGTTCAAAGTAGATGTGCAATGCAAAATTTACTAACCAGCTACAGCCACAGATCTTTGTGGTATTGAGGTCCCCTGTGATGTCAACTGCTGAACCTGGCTTCTTGAGTGTGTTGTGAAAGATGTGGTCCTCTATCCAGCAACTTCTGAAGGAAGTGACATCATAATTAATGTTCAGAATTATTTATATGTGAACATGCAAAAATAACAGACATTACTGATTATTTTGGAAACATATTACCTATCAACTTCAGAAGCTACAATAAATTGTCAATATCTGCTAATACCCTTTCACAAGGAGTTGGTATTGGGCACAATTTTATAATCAATAACTTTTAACACTATATGGAACGCTTACCTGATGGGTGGATGTTAATGGGTCTGACTGCTGCAGCCAGGAGGTCTCCCAAACCCCTGGATGCTGTTGTCTGGATCACAGAGTAGGACCTGACAGCAGATGTAATGTGCCATATGTGTGTACATATCCCTATTTCAATACAAAACATGATGGCAATCATTTTATTTGTATATCTCATAGGTATAGACCAGTGATACTCAAAGTACAGCCTTCGAACCTCATGCAGCCCTCGCAACCTTTACATGCAGCCACCTGGTCAATAGCAGCACTAGGCTGCTGTTAACTCTACATGCCATTAACATTGAAAAAATTTAAATAAACAGCCAAATGTGTATTTGAAGGCAAATTTAAGTGAAATAAAGGAATTAACTAGGGTGTCCTGCATTACTATGACTTTAGAAACACCTTCATTTGTAAAGTCATCGTGCAGCATATGTGTTAAAGTCTCTTCAATATTCTAAAAGGGTATTTCATTAACATGCAAAACTGTTTTACCTTAGTAAATCAGATATCAGTGCATTGTAGAGTAGTTTTTTAAAAGAGAAAGTTTTCAGACATTAATTTGGTAGCATTCATTTTTTCAACCCCCCTCCCCCGATAACAATGCCAATAGTGAACTAAGAGGTAAATCAGTTGTAATGTGCACTCTTTGGGTGGCCTGTGTTCCAATTATACGTACCAAATCACAGTTTACTATATCAAACACCTGTGAAACTTTTGTACAGCACACAACTGGGGAAACCTCAGCATAGAAAAACCAAAGCCTTGAATGCGTGCTGTTTTTATGTGGTTTGCAGTGCATGTGATAATAATTGTCTGCAGGTGTATAAAATTATACTTACTGTGCCCGAGCATGAAGATTCTGCCCCAAGTGCAGATATTCTGCCTGGAGTCTGGAGGTACTTCACAGAGTGCGGAAACTCCACCCCGATTGCAGACTTAAGGATATTAGTTGTAACTTACCTTTGTGAATTGGACCCACAGTGTGGCTCTGTATACAGAATAACCAATCACAGTGTGGTGCTTCACCCCAAATGACCAATCTGGGCAGCAACTCACGCTGTGCCGCAGTTCACCGTCTTTTACTATTTCTTGTACACATACAATGCTCCAATTCCACAACTCTATGCAACATAGAATCACAATCTTTGTTTGCTCCTCTAGAGAAAATAAAAGGCCATTCAACAATCAGAATATTCAGGGTTTTACACCCTCTGACTTTTCACAATCAGAAAAAGTTTTCAAACACACAAATGAAATCTCAACTAGCAGGAAATCATCTCAATCAATGTAGCCTCACCCCATATTTTACACTGATTAATATTAGTACCATACCATCACAAGAAATTATTACAGCCTCTTTCTCAATTTTGAGGAAGACCACCTGCACTACAAAATCTAAGGAGACAAGAAAACCTTAAATAACTATCATTTGTCTACACCTGGATCTTGGACTAATTCTTGGTCCAATAATCTCTTCACAGTCTTGGCAATAAGCACATGAGCATCACCAATTCACTGAACCCACATAATAAAAACAGCAATAATTAAAACAGTTGTGCCACCTCGAAAGTGACAGTGCAAAGCATTTTTTCAAGCCAGCCATTATACCCTGAGCATGCAGTTTTAAAACTGTAAATTCAACCTGGCAAACTAAACCTTATCTCTGAACGATCCTTCTTAATACTTATAAGTCACACTTAAGGTATGCTTTAAATGCCCATATGGCTGGGTGAGTGGTATTTAAAATGTAAGACATGTGTATTTAAGTTTTACATCTCCTTGCAGTGAAGTATCTTCAAATTTGTTCACCACTGTGGCAAGGCTGGCTCTCCCATAGAAAAGCATTGTGTCACAATATAATTGTTTATAATGTATAAATGTGTATTTGGAATAGTTACAACCATGATTCAAGGACTCACATTAAGAGGAAGTTAAGCACCAATCTGATGGCAAAGTCAAATTTTAAATTATCATTTTGAAAATGCCACTTTTAGAAAGTTGACATTTTTCTGCCTAAAGCCTCTAGTAGCCCTTTCAAGATAATTCCCAACTGTCGCCTGGTCTGCAAGTAGAGGTGAATTACTCTCAAGAAAGGAAGAAAAAGGCCCTTGCTGGAAGGAAGGGTGACTTCTTCTGGACAGGATGGCCTGGTGGAGGGAAACAACAACTGTACAAGTTTATTATGGGCAGCTGGGTCACAGGCAGATGTAACTCACACCAAGGCATTCCCCTGCCAGCATCCCAGTAGCCAATTGGCACCAATCTCAGCAGGTGGAACCCTGTATCAGGATTGGTTTTGGAGGGGGAGTTACTAATTTCCATAGACACACTTCATGCGTGTGCCCAGAGCACTGCACAATGGAAGACAGATTCTGCCATGTTGGAATTTGGACAGCATGGCTTTGTGAGATTGCTTAGGGCTAACCACCCAGGAAAGATTTCGAAATGGGCAGGGTCATTTTTTTTCACTATTGGGTAAGGAGTTATCCCTACCGCAGGACAGTTACAGGCATGAAAATGTACCCCCCCCGGTACCCTCCTCAGAACACTGCTGGACCTGAGAAAGACAGAAGGATTGCACTTGTAAAACCCTGATGTCAGAAAGAAGACTAAACCTACTGTAAGCTGTGGAGAGAGACCCAAATGGAAGGACTTGCTCCCATTTGTACACAGTACAGAAGACTGGACTCAAAGGGGGAATTGGCTAGCCTTTTCTTATGCTACAGGGTGACAAAAAGCTGCAAAAACCCACCTTCCTGAATAGTCTAGCTGACCAGTTCCAACTGCAGGTGCACTCAACCCTGCTGGTGGCTTCCCCTGGAGTGATTCCTGGCCCAAAGTAATGTTTCCCAAGTTCTGGGAGCCCTTGAAGAAGAGTCATAGTGTCCTCCTCCTGCCTAACACTAAGGGGCTTATTTATACTTTTTGATTAAAAAAACTGCACTAACACAGTTTTGCATCAAAATGTTTAGCACCGGCGTGCGCCATTCCTGAGCACCAGCCCGGCGCCATATTTATGGAATGGTGCAAGCCGTTGCAAAGGCTGGGCTAGCATTTAAATAAATGACGTTATCAGGGTGGGGGTGGTGGTATGGGAGAAGGGGGTTTTGCACCAAAAAATGATGTTAGGCTGGTTAGAGGTAAAACAAATACCTGTAACTAGCCTAGCATCATTTTCTGATGCAAAACCATCCATACCACATGATGACTCCTGTCTTAGAAAAGACAGGAGTCATTCCCACCACTCCAATGTCCAGCACAGGGGACCAGGGCGCCCCGGACATGGCCACTGCACCCTGTGCCATGCAGGGGGCCCCAAGTTGGGCCCCCGATGGCACTTTGAATTAAACAAATAAAATACTTGCCTATATTTACCCTACTTACCTGGGATGGGGTCCCCCATCCTCCGGTGTCCCTCTGGTGTAGTCGGGGGTGTTCCTGGGGCTTGAGGAGGCCACCTGTGGACCTATTCCATGGTATTTAACCACAGAAAAGGGTCCACAGGTCTCATTGATGCAAGGTAGGTTCACACATCTGAAAAATGTTGTAAACTCCAATATTTTGATGTTAGATGGGTTTAACCTCAAAATATAAACATGCAGTTAGTTTTGTGTCAAATTTGCATCAACAAAAATAACGCAAATTAGGCACAAATGGGGTATAAATATGCCCCTAAATGCTGGGACTCAATATAATTTCCAAGGATTCTTGTCAAAATACCAGGGGCAACCACCGGACTGCCACTGAGCCACAGCATTACATTGCCCTGCTGAAAAAAACTATGGCGTCCAAAAAAGTTTCTAAGTTTGAAGATAGATATCGTCATTGGTAGAAGATGTAGAAATTATCCGGTCAGCGAGGGACTTTCCTCAGGCATGTAGTTTGAATTTCTCCTGCTCATAGCTTTCCTGACTTTCCTCATTTTTCCCTGCCAGCCACGCAAGAAACCTCGGCTTCATCCTGGACTCCGCCCTCACCATGTCCAAACAGGTCAGCGCCGTCTCCTCCTCCTGTTTCAACACCCTCCGAATGCTCCACAGAATTTTCAAGTGGATTCCAACAGAAACCAGAAAGACGGTGACCCAGGCCCTCGTCAGCAGCAGACTTGACTACGGCAACGCACTCTACACAGGCATCCCAACCAAAGACATCAAACGCCTCCAACATATCCAAAATGCCTCCGCCCGACTGATCCTCAACATACCCCGCCGAAGTCACGTCTCCCCTCACCTAAAGGAACTCCACTGGCTCCCGGTAGACAAGAGGATCACCTTCAAACTCCTGACCCACGCTCACAAGGCACTTCACAACACCGGACCCTCCTACCTCAACACCAGACTTCACTTCTACACCCCAACACGTCAACTCCTATCCGCCAACCTCGCCCTCGCCATCGTACCCCGAATCCAGCGCAAGACATCCGGCGGCAGATCCTTCTCCTTCCTCGCCGCCAAGACCTGGAACTCTCTCCCCACACCCCTTCGCCAGACCCAGGACCTCCTCGCATTCAGAAGGCTCCTCAAGACCTGGCTCTTCGACCGATAAACCAGCAGCGCTCCCCTACCACCCCCCCCCCTCAGCGCCTCAAAACCCTGACGGGTACATAGCGTGCTTTATAAATACTATGATTGATTGATTGATTGATTGACTAAAAGTCACTGCTTCACTGGTACTTCGTTCGATAGCTATCTGGGCTCATGGACCCATCTCGGTCACAGTCTGCTGCCTTTCCATGCTGAGAATCTACAACTTTCACAAAAGTTACCCAAATCAGAAGGTAAAATCACAGTTATCCAACCCACGCTCCATTGATGTTGGCCTTGACTTATGACTTTGGCCTAATCTAGGATGACCAGATACCTGTCGTTAAAGCTTTGTGCTTTTTAGTGCTAGCAAAATCTAAAACTTTGCAAAATCTTATCCCTGGTTCTCTACATCTGATTTCTATTAGTTGATTGTCTATTTGCTCCTTAATTCTTTCTCTATTTTTATATTTTGGAGTGGAGATTTTTCTGCTTTTTAACTGTTGTTAGTACTGATTAAATCTGAATACATTTCTCCTAAGATATGCCTATCCGATCAGCTGTTACATATACAAAGGGGCATATTTATACTCTGTTTGCGCCGGATTTGCGTCATTTTTTTTTACACAAATCAGAGGCAAACTTAACTTCATATTTATATTTTGATGCTAGACCCGTCAAGCGACAAAATATTGGAGGTAACGTCATTCTTTCACTGTGAAAACCTACCTTGCGTCAATGACATGCAAGGTAGGCGTTCCCAGGCAAAAAATTAATCTAAGGCCTTAGCGCCTTACTTATCCTCCTGTGCAAAAATCACGCACGGGAGGAGGAGGGCCTTAAATAATTCGGCTAATCTTGCTTAGCGCCGTTATTTAATGCCTTGATCAGGCAGGCGTAGGGGACCTGTGAGCTAATTTTCATGGTTGGAGACCATGGAAGTAGCCCACAGGTGCCCTTTCCTGCCTCCAGGGACATCCCCACCCACCCCTACCCATACCTGGAGGACACCTAAGGATGGGGGGCTTTTCCCATGTAAGTCCAGGTACGTTTTCTTTTTTAAAGTGCCATAGGGAGGCCTAACTTGGGCCCCACTACATGGCACTGTGTCCAATGGCCATGCCCCGGGGACATAAGTCATAATCCATGCCCATAAGTCCCCTGGGCATGGCCATTGGCCATTGGGCTGGGGAGCATGGCCATTGGGGAGGGGGGCATGACTCCTGTCTTTACTAAGACAGGAGTCATGCCCATGGGGGTTGTGCATCAAAAAATGACGCTAGTCAGGTTAGAGTCATTTTTCTGACTCTAACTTGACTAGCGCTATTCTTCGACTCACAACCTCCTGTTTCCCCTACTCCTCCCCCACCCGGTTAGCGTCATTTATTTTGACGCTAACCGGGCCTTACCGCCGGCAAGTGTCATTCCTTAAATATGACGCCCGGCTGGCATCCAGGAATGGCGCTAGCCGGCGGTAAACTTTTAATATAGTAAATAGTATATAGTATATAGTATAAATCTGGCCCCAAGTGTTTTACCTGATAGCCTTCGGGTGGTCATTCCCAACTTTTTGCCTGCCTCCCTCCATTTTCAGACCCTGTTTTTTCTGGATTTAGGACTCTGCCCCCTTTACCACTGCTGCCCAGTTCTAAAGTACATATGCTCTCTCCCCTAAACATGGGAACATTGGATCCTACCCAATTGGCATATTTAATTTACATGGAAGTTCCTAGTAAAGCTCACTACATGTCCCCAGCCCTGTAAATTAAATGCTGCTAGTGGGCCTGCAGCACTGATTGTGCCACATTGCCCCTTAACCATGTCTCAGGCCTGCCATTTCAAGGCCTGTGTGTGCAGTTTCACTGCCACTTCCGCTTGGCATTTAAAACTGCTTGCCAAACACTGAAACTCCCCTTTTTCTACATATAAGTCCCCCCTAAGGTATGCCCTCAGTAGCCTAAAGGGCAGGGTGCTATTTAGGGAAAAGGCAGGACATGTACGTATACGTTTTGCATGTCCTGGTAGTGAAAAACTCATACATTTTTTTTCCACTACTTGACTACCATTAGTCTACCATTGGGACTGCCCTCATATACTTTTGAGTGGTAGATTCTGATTGGGAAAGAGTATCCTGGTCATATTTAGTATTGCCAGAATGGTAAGAAAATATCCTGCTTATTGATGAACTTGGATTTAGTATTACTATTTTAGAAATGTTAATTTTAGAAAGTGTAGCAAAACGTTTCAAGGCCCAAAGGGGGAATTACCTTTATCAGCAAAGTTGATCTAATACATGTTCCCTTTATTCAAACAACATTTCTTAAACAATACATTCATTATTCAGGTGATCCTACAGTAAAGGCGCAGTGAACGTGAATAGCGTGACAGATGAGTGGCAGATGATGTATACAATATGTACAAAATTGTGGTTAAAAATTAAAACGATCTTCAAAGGCGACCCTTTCAATCCAGGTGTCTTGAAGTCACCTATGTCATCATACGTTAACCCACAATGAGAACCAATCATTAAGGGGTCATCATCAGGACAAAAATCATATTTTCAGATAGCACCCTAAAAACACGCGATGTTATGACTTTAATTTGACTTTCTTTCCACTGTACCCTGCTTGCAGTAAATGTGTCCCCCCAAATCCAAAGGCATGTTCACTTATATTTTAACTTGCAAATGTTCAATATCCCCGATGTTGATATTCCTCTTCACATCCAAAATGAGTTATCTTCCTATTTCAGAGTTAATTATGCAAACCATTTTATCATCGGGGACAAACACTAACTTGTATCTTTTAGGGTCCTAGGGTTACTAGGTTTGCCTCATTTATGCAAACAACTATTGGAAAGTGGGCATTTCTCTGCAATTACTGCCATCTGTGCCTTGCAGCCCTGGTTCCAATCCATGGCTGGTCTGTGTTGGTTGACAGCACCCCTTGTGCATTCCACCCAGATAGCCAGAAACACAGGACACTCAGTCACATCTGCATACTGAATGGGTCTCCCTGGGCAGGAAGGGTGGAGGGGCTCTCTCTTCAACTTCAAGGGCCAGTGTCCTGTCCTCACACAAAGGACTGATAACCCCCACATGGATCCTGGCAGTCAGGACTGGGCTGAAAGGGGAACTTGTGCCCTTCAAACCACTCTCTGAAGTTTCCCCCATTTCAAAGGCATTTCTGGGTAAATAAACTGAGTCTTTGACCCCACCAAATCATACACTTCTGGGCCTACACCTGGACTCTGTCAGAGAGACTGCCTAGCAGCCCAAAGGATTCATCGGACTGTCTGCTGAAGGACTGCTTTCCAGTTTGTTGCCCTGCTGCTCCTGACTCTGCTGGAAGGACTCTGCCTTCCTCCAAAAGTGCTCTCCAAGGGCTTGGAATGAGCTTGCCTCCTGTTCCTGAAGTGTCAGGAACAACAAAGACTTTACACCTTCAGGAAATCCTTGTGCATTGGAAGATTGACAATTGATGCAACGCCTTCAGAAATCGACACAGTGCCTGCCTCGCGGCTGAAATTTTGCTGCATCGCTTACCAGATCAACGCAGCACCTGCTCCTTCTACCAGTGTGTCAACGATTTTCAACACTTTGTCCCTGGGTGTCAAAATATCCCCGCATCACAGTGAGGAGCCAAGGAAGCTCTCTTGAAAATCGATGCATCATCTTGCAGCTTGGAAAGAAACAATGCATTGCCTGTGTCATGCTCGAAAACCTGACATAGCTCCTTATATTTGCCATGCGTCTCTTCCTCTGTGGTCCCCGGTGTAGGAAAGTACCATCTTGCCTGGCATGTTACCCCCATTTTTCACTGTATATATGTTGTTTTAGTTGTATGTGTCACTGGGACCCTGGTAACCCAGGGCCCCAGTGCTCATAAGTGTGCCTGTATGTGTTACCTGTGTAGTGACTAACTGTCTCACTGAGGCTCTGCTAATCAGAACCTCAGTGGTTATGCTCTCTCATTTCTTTCCAAATTGTCACTGACAGGCTAGTGACCATTTTTTCCAATTTACATTGGCTTACTGGAACACCCTTATAATCCCCTAGTATATGGTACTGAGGTACCCAGGGTATTGGGGTTCCAGGAGATCCCTATGGGCTGCAGCATTTCTTTTGCCACCCATAGGGAGCTCTGACAATTCTTACACAGGCCTGCCACTGCAGCCTGAGTGAAATAACGTCCACGTTATTTCACAGCCATTTTACACTGCACTTAAGTAACTTATAAGTCACCTATATGTCTAACCTTTACCTGGTAAAGGTTAGGTGCAAAGTTACTTAGTGTGAGGGCACCCTGGCACTAGCCAAGGTGCCCCCACATTGTTCAGAGCCAATTCACTGAACTTTGTGAGTGCGGGGACACCATTACACGCGTGCACTACATATAGGTCACTACCTATATGTAGCTTCACCATGGTAACTCCGAATATGGTCATGTAACATGTCTATGATCATGGAATTGCCCCCTCTATGCCATCCTGGCATTGTTGGTACAATTCCATGATCCCAGTGGTCTGTAGCACAGACCCTGGTACTGCCAGACTGCCCTTCCTGGGGTTTCTCTGCAGCTGCTGCTGCTGCCAACCCCTCAGACAGGCATCTGCCCTCCTGGGGTCCAGCCAGGCCTGGCCCAGGATGGCAGAACAAAGAACTTCCTCTGAGAGAGGGTGTGACACCCTCTCCCTTTGGAAAATGGTGTGAAGGCAGGGGATGAGTAGCCTCCCCCAGCCTCTGGAAATGCTTTGTTGGGCACAGAGGTGCCCAATTCTGCATAAGCCAGTCTACACCGGTTCAGGGACCCCTTAGCCCCTGCTCTGGCGCGAAACTGGACAAAGGAAAGGGGAGTGACCACTCCCCTGACCTGCACCTCCCCTGGGAGGTGTCCAGAGCTCCTCCAGTGTGCTCCAGACCTCTGCCATCTTGGAAACAGAGGTGCTGCTGGCACACTGGACTGCTCTGAGTGGCCAGTGCCACCAGGTGACGTCAGAGACTCCTTGTGATAGGCTCCTTCAGGTGTTAGTAGCCTTTCCTCTCTCCTAGGTAGCCAAACCCTCTTTTCTGGCTATTTAGGGTCTCTGTCTCTGGGGAAACTTTAGATAACGAATGCATGAGCTCAGCCGAGTTCCTCTGCATCTCCCTCTTCACCTTCTGATAAGGAATCGACCGCTGACCGCGCTGGAAGCCTGCAAACCTGCAACATAGTAGCAAAGACGACTACTGCAACTCTGTAACGCTGATCCTGCCGCCTTCTCGACTGTTTTCCTGCTTGTGCATGCTGTGGGGGTAGTCTGCCTCCTCTCTGCACCAGAAGCTCCGAAGAAATCTCCCGTGGGTCGACGGAATCTTCCCCCTGCAACCGCAGGCACCAAAAAGCTGCATCTCCGGTCCCTTGGGTCTCCTCTCAGCACGACGAGCGAGGTCCCTCGAATCCAGCGACACCGTCCAAGTGACCCCCACAGTCCAGTGACTCTTCAGCCCAAGTTTGGTGGAGGTAAGTCCTTGCCTCACCTCGCTGGGCTGCATTGCTGGGAACCGCGACTTTGCAAGCTTCTCCGGCCCCTGTGCACTTCCGGCGGAAATCCTTCGTGCACAGCCAAGCCTGGGTCCACGGCACTCTAACCTGCATTGCACGACTTTCTAAGTTGGTCTCCGGCGACGTGGGACTCCTTTGTGCAACTTCGGCGAGCACCGTTTCACGCATCCTCGTAGTGCCTGTTTCTGGCACTTCTCCGGGTGCTACCTGCTTCAGTGAGGGCTCCTTGTCTTGCTCGACGCCCCCTCTCTCTGCAGGTCCAATTTGCGACCTCCTGGTCCCTCCTGGGCCCCAACAGCGTCCAAAAACGCCAAACGCACGATTTGCGTGTAGCAAGGCTTGTTGGCGTCCATCCGGCGGGAAAACACTTCTGCACGACTCTCCAAGGCGTGGGGGATCCATCCTCCAAAGGGAAAGTCTCTAGCCCTTGTCGTTCCTGCAGTATTCACAGTTCTTCAGCCTAGTAAGAGCTTCTTTGCACCAACCGCTGGCATTTCTTGGGCATCTGCCCATCTCCGAGCTGCTTGTGACTTTTGGACTTGGTCCCCTTGTTCCACAGGTACCTTCAGACAGGAATCCATCGTTGTTGCATTGCTGATTTGTGTTTTCCTTGCATTCTCCCTCTAACACGACTATTTTGTCCTTAGGGGAACTTTGGTGCACTTTGCACTCACTTTTCAGGGTCTTGGGGTGGGTTATTTTGCTAACTCTCACTATTTTCTAATAGTCCCAGCGACCCTCTACAAGGTCACATAGGTTTGGGGTCCATTCGTGGTTCGCATTCCACTTCTGGAGTATATGGTTTGTGTTGCCCCTATCCCTATGTTTCCCCATTGCATCCTATTGTAACTATACATTGTTTGCACTGTTTTCTAAGACTATACTGCATATTTTTGCTATTGTATATATATATCTTGTGTATATTTCCTATCCTCTTACTGAGGGTACACTCTAAGATACTTTGGCATATTGTCATAAAAATAAAGTACCTTTATTTTTAGTATAACTGTGTATTGTGTTTTCTTATGATATTGTGCATATGACACTAAGTGGTACTGTAGTAGCTTCACACGTCTCCTAGTTCAGCCTGAGCTGCTTTGCTAAGCTACCATTATCTATCAGCCTAAGCTGCTAGACACCCTATACACTAATAAGGGATAACTGGGCCTGGTGCAAGGTGCAAGTACCCCTTGGTACTCACTACAAGCCAGTCCAGCCTCCTACATTGGTTGTGCAGTGGTGGGATAAGTGCTTTGAGACTACTTACCACTCTTGTCATTGTACTTTTCATAAGAGAAAAATATACAAAACAAGGTCAGTGTATATACACATAGCCAAAAAGTTTTGCATTTCCTCTTTTCACTCTTTTCTAAGTGCTGAAAAGTACTTCTAAACTTTCAAAAAGTTCTTAAAAGTTTAAAAAGTTTTTTCTGTCTTTCCAAAAAGTTCTGAAAACGTTTGTCTCTTTGTCTATCACTTTAACTCTCTCTAAAAAATGTCTGGCACAGGCCAAAAAGTTGAACTGTCCAAACTTGCATATGATCACCTTAGCTGGAAAGGAGCAAGGAGTCTCTGCATAGAGAGAGGTTTGAGTGTAGGGAAGAATCCTTCTTTAGAACTGTTAATTAATATGCTTAGAGTACAGGATAAGGCCATAAGTGCCCAATCTGTAGAAAAAGTAGCTAATGGTTCTCAATCTGATCCAGGGACTCCCCCAGGAAAAGGTTCAGGAAAGACACTTCTCAGCCTGCCCATTACTAGACAGTCTAGCATAGTTGGTACAGAGGTTGAATCACATCATACTGATGATGTGCTCTCACATTATACTGGTAGCCAAGCTGTTAGGGTGCCCTCTGTAAGGGACAGGTCTCCTTCTGTTCATTCCCATCATACCTCTGTATCTAGAAATGTCCCTCCCACCCACCCTGATGACAGATTGTTGGAAAGGGAGCTCAATAGATTGAGAGTGGAGCAAACCAGACTGAAGCTCAAGAAGCAACAGCTGGATTTGGATAGACAGTCTTTAGAAATAGAGAGGGAAAGACAGAAAATGGGTTTAGATACCCATGGTGGCAGCAGCAGTATTCCCCATAGTCATCCTGCAAAAGAGCATGATTCCAGGAATCTGCATAAGATAGTTCCCCCTTACAAGGAGGGGGATGACATTAACAAGTGGTTTGCTGCACTTGAGAGGGCCTGTGCTGTACAGGATGTCCCTCAAAGGCAGTGGGCTGCTATCCTATGGCTATCATTTACTGGAAAAGGTAGGGATAGGCTCCTTACTGTAAAAGAAAATGATGCTAACAATTTCCAAGTTCTTAAGAATGCACTCCTGGATGGTTATGGCTTAACCACTGAACAGTACAGGATCAAGTTCAGAGATACCAAAAAGGAGTCTTCACAAGACTGGGTTGATTTCATTGACCAGGCAGTGAAGGCCTTGGAGGGGTGGTTACATGGCAGTAAAGTTACTGATTATGACAGCCTGTATAACTTAATCCTGAGAGAGCATATTCTTAATAATTGTGTGTCTGATTTGTTGCACCAGTACTTGGTGGACTCTGATCTGACCTCTCCCCAAGAATTGGGAAAGAAGGCAGACAAATGGGTCAGAACAAGAGTGAACAGAAAAGTTCATACAGGGGGTGACAAAGATGGCAACAAAAAGAAGGATGGTAAGTCTTCTGACAAGGGTGGGGACAAATCTAAAAATGAGTCTTCATCAGGCCCACAAAAACACTCTGGTGGGGGTGGTGGGCCCAAACCCTCCTCTAATCAGAACAAGGAAAAGAAACCATGGTGCTATTTATGTAAGATAAAAGGCCATTGGACAACAGATCCCAGTTGTCCAAAGAAAGGCACCACAGCTCCTACCACTACAACCCCTACTGCTACACCTAGTGTCCCTACTAATAGCAGTGGTGGTGGGAGCAAACCTACTAATAGCCAATCCAAGGGAGTAGCTGGGCTCACTTTTGGTAATTTAGTTGGGGTTGGTCTGATTAGGGAGACCACAGAGGCTACTTTAGTCTCTGAAGGGGCTATTGACTTAGCCACTTTGGTTGCTTGCCCCCATAACTTGGAGAAGTACAAGCAACTAACCCTAATAAATGGTGTTGAGGTCCAGGCCTACAGGGACACAGGTGCCAGTGTCACAATGGTGATTGAGAAACTGGTGCACCCTGAACAACACATACTTGGACACCAGTACCAAGTAACCGATGCTCACAACATAACACAAAGCCACCCCATGGCTGTTGTAAATCTCAACTGGGGGGGGGTATCTGGTCCAAAGAAAGTTGTGGTAGCTTCAGATTTACCTGTAGACTGTCTATTAGGGAACGATTTGGAGACATCAGCTTGGTCAGATGTGGAGTTGGAGGCCCATGCAGCAATGCTGGGCATCCCAGGGCATATTTTTGCTTTGACAAGGGCTCAGGCCAAAAAGCAAAAAGGACAGGGAAGCTTGGATCCTGGAACAATGGACCAAGTGCTCCCTAAAGCTAGGGCTAGTAGAAGCAAACCACTTCCTACTATCCCTCCCTCTACAGTGGATTCTAATTCTGAGGAAGAAGAATTCCCTCCCTGTGCAGAACCTACACCAGAGGAGCTGGAAGCAGACACTGCTGAGCTTTTGGGTGAAGGGGGGCCTGCCAGAGAGGAGCTGAGTGTGGCACAGCAAACCTGTCCCACATTAGAGGGTCTCAGACAGCAAGCTGTCAAACAGGCTAATGGGGATGTCAGTGACTCACACAGAGTTTACTGGGAGGACAACCCCTTGTACACTGAGCAAAGGGATCCTAAACCTGGAGCTGCCAGGAGATTAGTGATTCCTCAGGAGTACAGAAAGTTCCTCCTAACACTGGCACATGACATTCCCTTAGCTGGGCACCTGGGTCAAATGAAAACTTGGGACAGATTGGTACCACTGTTTCATTGGCCTAGGATGTCTGAGGACACAAAAGAATTTTGTAAGTCCTGTGAAACCTGTCAAGCTAGTGGCAAGACAGGTGGCACTCCAAAGGCACCCCTTATCCCACTGCCTGTGGTTGGGGTTCCCTTTGAAAGGGTAGGGGTTGACATAGTTGGCCCCCTTGACCCTCCTACTGCTTCAGGCAATAGGTTTATCTTAGTGGTAGTGGACCATGCCACAAGGTATCCTGAAGCAATTCCTTTAAGGACCACTACAGCTCCTGCAGTGGCAAAGGCCCTCCTGGGAATATTTTCCAGGGTGGGCTTCCCAAAGGAAGTAGTATCAGACAGAGGAAGCAATTTCATGTCTGCATACTTAAAGGCCATGTGGAAGGAGTGTGGTGTAACTTACAAGTTCACAACACCCTATCATCCACAAACAAATGGACTGGTGGAGAGATTTAATAAAACTCTCAAAGGCATGATTATGGGACTCCCTGAAAAACTCCGCAGGAGATGGGATATCCTTCTACCATGCCTCCTTTTTGCCTACAGGGAGGTACCCCAGAAAGGAGTGGGCTTCAGCCCCTTTGAACTTCTTTTTGGACACCCTGTTAGGGGTCCACTCACACTTGTAAAGGAGGGTTGGGAACAACCTTTAAAAGCTCCTAAGCAGGATATTGTGGACTATGTACTTGGCCTCAGATCAAGGATGGCTGAGTACATGAAAAAGGCCAGTAAAAACCTTCAGGCCAGCCAAGAGCTCCAGAAGCAATGGCATGATCAGAAGGCTGTTTTGGTTCAGTACCAACCAGGGCAGAAAGTGTGGGTCTTGGAGCCTGTGGCCCCAAGAGCACTCCAAGATAAATGGAGTGGTCCACACACAATTGTTGAAAAGAAGGGTGAAGTCACCTACTTGGTTGACTTAGGCACTGCCAGGAGTCCCCTTAGGGTGCTCCATGTCAACCGCCTGAAACCCTACTATGACAGGGCTGATCTCACCCTGCTCATGGCAACAGATGAGGGACAGGAAGAAGACAGTGATCCTCTACCTGATCTCTTCTCTTCCACAGAACAAGATGCTCTTGTGGAAGGGGTAGTTTTGGCAGATTGTCTTACTGCTGAGCAGAAAGATAATTGCATAAATCTCCTAGGACAATTTTCAGAACTCTTCTCCATTGTGCCAGGCACCACTTCTTGGTGTGAGCACACTATAGATACTGGAGACAGTTTACCTGTCAAAAGTAAGATCTATAGGCAGCCTGACCATGTCAGGGACTGCATAAAGCAAGAAGTTCAGAAGATGTTGGAACTAGGAGTGGTTGAGCACTCTGACAGTCCATGGGCTTCTCCTGTGGTACTGGTACCAAAACCCAATTCTAAAGATGGAAAGAAGGAAATGAGGTTTTGTGTAGACTATAGAGGTCTCAACTTGGTAACCAAAACAGATGCTCACCCTATACCCAGGGCAGATGAGCTAATAGATACACTGGCATCTGCCAAGTATCTAAGCACTTTTGATTTGACTGCAGGGTATTGGCAGATCAAAATGTCAGAAGATGCTAAACCTAAGACTGCATTTTCTACCATTGGAGGACATTACCAGTTTACTGTAATGCCTTTTGGTTTGAAAAATGCACCTGCCACTTTTCAAAGGTTGGTGAACACAGTCCTGCAAGGGCTGGAAGCTTTCAGTGCAGCATATTTGGATGATATAGCTGTCTTTAGCTCCAGCTGGGATGATCACCTGGTCCACCTTTGGAAAGTTTTGGAGGCCCTGCAAAAGGCAGGCCTCACTATCAAGGCTTCAAAGTGCCAGATAGGGCAGGGTAAGGTGGTTTATCTGGGACACCTTGTTGGTGGGGAACAGATTGCACCACTTCAGGGGAAAATCCAAACTATTATTGATTGGATTCCCCCTACCACTCAGACTCAGGTGAGAGCCTTCCTAGGCCTCACTGGGTATTACAGGAGGTTCATTAAGAACTATGGCTCCATTGCAGCCCCTCTTAATGACCTCACATCCAAGAAAATGCCTAAAAAGGTATTATGGACAGCAAACTGTCAGAAAGCTTTTGAGGAGCTGAAGCAGGCCATGTGCTCTGCACCTGTCCTGAAAAGCCCTTGTTACTCTAAAAAATTCTATGTCCAAACTGATGCATCTGAATTAGGAGTAGGGGCAGTCCTATCACAACTTAATTCTGAGGGCCAGGATCAACCTGTTGCTTTTATTAGTAGAAGGTTGACCCCTAGAGAAAAGCGTTGGTCTGCCATTGAGAGGGAGGCCTTTGCTGTGGTCTGGGCTCTGAAGAAGTTGAGGCCATACCTGTTTGGCACTCACTTCATTGTTCAGACAGACCACAAACCTCTACTTTGGCTAAAACAAATGAAAGGTGAAAATCCTAAATTGTTGAGGTGGTCCATATCCCTACAGGGAATGGACTATACAGTGGAACATAGACCTGGGAGTAGCCACTCCAATGCAGATGGACTCTCCAGATATTTCCACTTAGACAATGAAGACTCATCAGGTAATGGCTAGTCTTATTGTCCTTCGTTTGGGGGGGGGTTGTGTAGGAAAGTACCATCTTGCCTGGCATGTTACCCCCATTTTTCACTGTATATATGTTGTTTTAGTTGTATGTGTCACTGGGACCCTGGTAACCCAGGGCCCCAGTGCTCATAAGTGTGCCTGTATGTGTTACCTGTGTAGTGACTAACTGTCTCACTGAGGCTCTGCTAATCAGAACCTCAGTGGTTATGCTCTCTCATTTCTTTCCAAATTGTCACTGACAGGCTAGTGACCATTTTTTCCAATTTACATTGGCTTACTGGAACACCCTTATAATCCCCTAGTATATGGTACTGAGGTACCCAGGGTATTGGGGTTCCAGGAGATCCCTATGGGCTGCAGCATTTCTTTTGCCACCCATAGGGAGCTCTGACAATTCTTACACAGGCCTGCCACTGCAGCCTGAGTGAAATAACGTCCACGTTATTTCACAGCCATTTTACACTGCACTTAAGTAACTTATAAGTCACCTATATGTCTAACCTTTACCTGGTAAAGGTTAGGTGCAAAGTTACTTAGTGTGAGGGCACCCTGGCACTAGCCAAGGTGCCCCCACATTGTTCAGAGCCAATTCACTGAACTTTGTGAGTGCGGGGACACCATTACACGCGTGCACTACATATAGGTCACTACCTATATGTAGCTTCACCATGGTAACTCCGAATATGGTCATGTAACATGTCTATGATCATGGAATTGCCCCCTCTATGCCATCCTGGCATTGTTGGTACAATTCCATGATCCCAGTGGTCTGTAGCACAGACCCTGGTACTGCCAGACTGCCCTTCCTGGGGTTTCTCTGCAGCTGCTGCTGCTGCCAACCCCTCAGACAGGCATCTGCCCTCCTGGGGTCCAGCCAGGCCTGGCCCAGGATGGCAGAACAAAGAACTTCCTCTGAGAGAGGGTGTGACACCCTCTCCCTTTGGAAAATGGTGTGAAGGCAGGGGATGAGTAGCCTCCCCCAGCCTCTGGAAATGCTTTGTTGGGCACAGAGGTGCCCAATTCTGCATAAGCCAGTCTACACCGGTTCAGGGACCCCTTAGCCCCTGCTCTGGCGCGAAACTGGACAAAGGAAAGGGGAGTGACCACTCCCCTGACCTGCACCTCCCCTGGGAGGTGTCCAGAGCTCCTCCAGTGTGCTCCAGACCTCTGCCATCTTGGAAACAGAGGTGCTGCTGGCACACTGGACTGCTCTGAGTGGCCAGTGCCACCAGGTGACGTCAGAGACTCCTTGTGATAGGCTCCTTCAGGTGTTAGTAGCCTTTCCTCTCTCCTAGGTAGCCAAACCCTCTTTTCTGGCTATTTAGGGTCTCTGTCTCTGGGGAAACTTTAGATAACGAATGCATGAGCTCAGCCGAGTTCCTCTGCATCTCCCTCTTCACCTTCTGATAAGGAATCGACCACTGACCGCGCTGGAAGCCTGCAAACCTGCAACATAGTAGCAAAGACGACTACTGCAACTCTGTAACGCTGATCCTGCCGCCTTCTCGACTGTTTTCCTGCTTGTGCATGCTGTGGGGGTAGTCTGCCTCCTCTCTGCACCAGAAGCTCCGAAGAAATCTCCCGTGGGTCGACGGAATCTTCCCCCTGCAACCGCAGGCACCAAAAAGCTGCATCTCCGGTCCCTTGGGTCTCCTCTCAGCACGACGAGCGAGGTCCCTCGAATCCAGCGACACCGTCCAAGTAACCCCCACAGTCCAGTGACTCTTCAGCCCAAGTTTGGTGGAGGTAAGTCCTTGCCTCACCTCGCTGGGCTGCATTGCTGGGAACCGCGACTTTGCAAGCTTCTCCGGCCCCTGTGCACTTCCGGCGGAAATCCTTCGTGCACAGCCAAGCCTGGGTCCACGGCACTCTAACCTGCATTGCACGACTTTCTAAGTTGGTCTCCGGCGACGTGGGACTCCTTTGTGCAACTTCGGCGAGCACCGTTTCACGCATCCTCGTAGTGCCTGTTTCTGGCACTTCTCCGGGTGCTACCTGCTTCAGTGAGGGCTCCTTGTCTTGCTCGACGCCCCCTCTCTCTGCAGGTCCAATTTGCGACCTCCTGGTCCCTCCTGGGCCCCAACAGCGTCCAAAAACGCCAAACGCACGATTTGCGTGTAGCAAGGCTTGTTGGCGTCCATCCGGCGGGAAAACACTTCTGCACGACTCTCCAAGGCGTGGGGGATCCATCCTCCAAAGGGGAAGTCTCTAGCCCTTGTCGTTCCTGCAGTATTCACAGTTCTTCAGCCTATTAAGAGCTTCTTTGCACCAACCGCTGGCATTTCTTGGGCATCTGCCCATCTCCGAGCTGCTTGTGACTTTTGGACTTGGTCCCCTTGTTCCACAGGTACCTTCAGACAGGAATCCATCGTTGTTGCATTGCTGATTTGTGTTTTCCTTGCATTCTCCCTCTAACACGACTATTTTGTCCTTAGGGGAACTTTGGTGCACTTTGCACTCACTTTTCAGGGTCTTGGGGTGGGTTATTTTGCTAACTCTCACTATTTTCTAATAGTCCCAGCGACCCTCTACAAGGTCACATAGGTTTGGGGTCCATTCGTGGTTCGCATTCCACTTCTGGAGTATATGGTTTGTGTTGCCCCTATCCCTATGTTTCCCCATTGCATCCTATTGTAACTATACATTGTTTGCACTGTTTTCTAAGACTATACTGCATATTTTTGCTATTGTGTATATATATCTTGTGTATATTTCCTATCCTCTTACTGAGGGTACACTCTAAGATACTTTGGCATATTGTCATAAAAATAAAGTACCTTTATTTTTAGTATAACTGTGTATTGTGTTTTCTTATGATATTGTGCATATGACACTAAGTGGTACTGTAGTAGCTTCACACGTCTCCTAGTTCAGCCTGAGCTGCTTTGCTAAGCTACCATTATCTATCAGCCTAAGCTGCTAGACACCCTATACACTAATAAGGGATAACTGGGCCTGGTGCAAGGTGCAAGTACCCCTTGGTACTCACTACAAGCCAGTCCAGCCTCCTACACCCGGGCATCGTTATTTTTGAAGCATTCCAGGTACTTTATTATACAAAGTTATAACAACTGATTCTTAAGGATTTTTGTCATTTTTACCTTATTTTATTCAGATAAATATCATCTATTTTTCTAAACCTGTGTGGTGTATTTTTGTGGTGTTTTCACAGTGTTACTGTACGAGTTTTTGCACAAATATTTTACACATTGCCTTCTAAGTTAAGCCTGTTTGCTCTGTGCCAAGCTACCAGACGGTGAGCACAGGATAATTTGGGTTGTGTTGTGATGTACCCTGACTAGGATTGTGGTCCCTACTTGGGCAAGGGTGTATACCCCTGCCAACTATTGATCTGATTTCTAACACCAATGTTTGGGCTCAGGTTTAAACTACTGAGGCCTAACTGAACTTAGTCAGGAACCGTGCAGTTATAACTTGACAAGAGCTATGATTCACTTTACTTAAGAATCTACTTTCTCACACATTCTATTGGTAGTGATTTGACTATCCTGTGAGTATCATGTTTGCTATCATGTGGGCCTCACGGTTTCACATCCATGATATTCATTTTTAAGAATGATGTGAACATGTTTAAATATGACCGGTCTGCTTCAACATTTAGTGAGTATTACATGTGTTAGCCCCACTCTGATGCAGCATCCAACCCATTCTTCTCATCAGTTACCCCCTTTTTCTCAGTTTCCTGTGTCTGTGCATAATACTTGCCTTTGTCACTGTCAGTGCCCAATGCAATTATTTTCTTTGGGACCCTTTGGCATTTTGTGAGTTTTCTCTTCATATGCAACATATAATCTTGGCGTTTTCGTGCTATCCCTACCCGTTAATCACTTTAATGTATATCTCCTATTTCCAGCCCCTTTGCCCTCTTAATTTTGTTAGTCAGGATGTTCGACATCACATTGAATAAAATGTCTGTTTGTTTATAAGTTGTGCAATACATTTGAGATTATTAATGCCTACAACTACTCGGTAAACGTTTGTAGTGAGTCCTCAGTGAATCGTAGTGTCCTTAACATGGGTGAGAATATTCATGATATTCAGAGTCCCTGTCAGACTATCTGGCCCAGGGCAAATACGGCCCCCACTTGCCTTGCCTTCCATGGACACCTCTCTCTTGGTTTCCCAACAAACAAATGACATTCCTGGGTCAATGACAGAGCCAAGATTTTGTGAACTCCCTTTCTCCTCAATGAAGGGCAGCCCTGGGCCTATAAAGGCCGAGAGCGGTGATTGTGACCCCTTTCGGTTTTAGCTCTAAAATCTACACTACTTTGTAATGAGCGCCTTTGATGGGGAACAAGGTGGATAAAAAGGATAACAGTAGAGATTTACAGAGCAACGTGAAGTATACTAAACCTACATGAAAATCTGCTTGCCACCCTGGTCTTCTTTTTTTAGCATATAAGTTAAGAAAGTGAAGTAGAGGGTAACTAGAGTTTTGTGCATGCATAAGTGTAGTGTGCAGTGCTAGTGAGAAATATTCTGTCTCAAATTCTTTAAATGAAGCATACCTTCTCTTTCAAAATTGTTTTACAAATCAGTCTTAGCCTTAGGCTGATCCGACTAACGCTAATTATTTAAGGGACAAAACGCATCCATGCCGTAACCCCATTCCGTGGAACTGGAGCCATTTGCTAAAAATACGATATTTATATTTTGAACTCAAAAGGGGAAACAAAATATACATTTCAATATCCCCAAGTCTTACATTTATTCCTATATGCGAAGTTTCCTAAAGACAAGTCACCACCCTTAGCCGGATGGATTTCTTTACGAGAGAAATATTTTTTATCTGATTACTTTTATATTGGATTGTGCTTTGTTGAACAAATGAGCGGAAACAAAAATCAGAGGGTTATCTGCAGTGCACATTTTAACACTGCCGAAGGTTGTAAACGTTTCTATTAAGCCTGCTGGTGAGATGGCTTAGATTTGTATGCAATACATCTGAAAAACCAAAGGTGAAGAATCCGGGAAAGCTCAGTGACAAAAGCTAGTTGGAAATGTTTCATTTTCTGTCATCGCCTTGGGTAAGGATCACGTATCAGATGCCCAAGGGAGGAACGATACAGCGATTACAGGGAACTCAAATGCTATAACCCTTTAATAAATACACGAAAAATCTCCTTTGCTTCACAGCCATGCATCAGAATTCTTGGTCTCATTTTGATTAAAAAAAAAAAAAAAAAAATGTTTTGAGCGGAATAGTATTTTGAAAGAAATCAGAGGAGACCGAGCTTATTTAAATAACTTTGCCTGTTTATTTGGAGACTGGCAGTGCAATGTAAACGTATGTATTTTTCCTCACACTTTGATGAGAATTGTCGGGTGGGGAGGTCGTGGGAGTTAGATTTCAGGGAACTTTGACAACGTGTCACAGCTGAAGGGTGTACATTGATTTTGGAACTCGGTGTTAGTGCAGATTTTCTAGAAAAAGACCAGTTTGTTTAGGACAAATGGCTGCACTGTGAACAGAAACCTAAATGTGACTCGATGACATTTGTAAAGTGCTTCTTCTCTGCCGTTGTCAATCCGGTTGCTCTCCTGTAAAGGTACACCGCTTTCTCCCCGTATGTAATAAATCATGGGCCCTCCACATTGTTGGCTATTATGTGAACTGAAAATCAGTCACACTCAAAGACAATGGCCTGTATTTATACTTTTTGACGCAAAACTACGCAAACGCAGTTTTGTGTCAAAAATGATAGCGTCGGCTTGCGTCATTCCAGATCGCCAGGTGGGTGCCAAATTTATGGAATGCCGTAGGCTGGCGCAAAGGGTGGGCTAGCATAAAAAAATGACGTTGGCCGGGAGGGGTTGGGGGTGGTGGTATGGGAGAAGGGTGTTTTGCACCAAAAAATGATGTTAGGCTGGTTAGAGGCAAAAAAAATGCCTCTAAGTAACCTAGCGTCATATTCTGATTCAAAACCATGCATACCACATGACTCCTGTCTTAGAAAAGACAGGAGTCATGCTCACCACCCTAATGGCCAGCACAGGGGACCGGTTTCCCCTGGACATGGCCATTACACCCTGTGCCATGCAGCGGGCCCCAAGTTGGGCCCCCGAAGGCACTTTAATTAAAAAGAAATACTTACCTCTACTTACCCTACTTACCTGGGATGGGGTCCCCCATCCTCCGGTGTCTCTCTGGTGTGGGTGTTCCTGGGGCTTGAGGAGAGCACCCATGGACCCATTTCATGTTTTTCAACCATTAAAATGGGTCCACAGGTCCCCTAACACCTGGACTGACCCAGGCGTTAAATAATGGTGCAAAGTAAGCTTTGCACCATTATTTAGCCCCTCCTTCCACCCGCGCGTTGTTTTAGCACAGGGGGATAAATATGGGTCTAGCACCATTTTTTAGATGGGAACGCCTACCTTGCATTTCATTGATGCTAGATAGGTTCACGGATCCTAAAAATAGTGCAAACTCCAATATTTTGACATTATACAGGATCTAACATCAAAATATAAATGTGGAGTTAGTTTTGCACAGAATTTTTGTAAAAAATGACACAAATTTGGAGCAATTGTAGTATAAATATGCCCTAATAACTTAACAAATATCGCAAGTCTACACACCACATGGGCAGTTAAATCAGTCCCAAACATGTCTTTCATTGTCTCCGAATAAAATGTCTGGAGGTACGTGTCTTAAGACATATTCAATGAAAGACATTTCATTCAAGTAATTGCTTCGTAGAAGACGGAATTCAGTACACACTCATTGCAGTGAACCATGGTGTTAGGAACCTGGGACTCTCATTTTTATCTGATATTCTGCAAATATTTGCCGGCAGTGGGGCTGTACTGTAGTAGCTTTGTATGTAGACAGTGAGTCTTTTCATAGGACCAGCCCATTCAGCATGTTTTTTTTTTTTTTTTTTTTGTTATTTATGATTTATAAAGCATTTCACCGAAGTATCATACTCCTGGTAGAACGGACAGCCAAGACAATGAAACTTGATGGGTGTGGCTGAATGCTGCGCAAGATGGCCATTGCTCATTAAAGCTCCGTGCTCTTTCAGTGTTGAGTTGGAGCAATGTGAGCTCCTGGACCGCTCTCAAACGTTTTTTAATCTCATTTCAAGTAGCTCCATTGAGGGAATGCTCATATTTCCAGTTTTGACTCATACTCCTTTTCAAACGCGCCAGAGGTAATTCTTCTCATCACCATGCGACTTGAATTCTCGTTTCCTTGCAGCACCCACAGGTCTTCAGATGACTGTCAATGGTGGCCCCTCTGTTTATATTCTTTTTTGAGAGCAATCTTTTCTTTATATTTATTACATGTTTGTTTTCCCTCAAAATACATTACTATATGTGACTTCCTTTTACCTGAAGCTTAGTTAATGCTATTTGCTTTTGAACATGAGGCAATAATTATGTAGTGCTACCCTCAATAACTTTGGTCCCTGCTCTTTCGTATTGAAATCCACAGACTTACCTGATACTTGCCTTTTGTCACTGTACTAGCTTCACAGCCTTATATGGGGAGATGTTGGAAAGCCCAAAGTGACATTAAATTATTTCCCTTCCCCAAATCTACAAATGTCTTTGTGTCTTGGGCACCCTGCCATCAAAATCTATCATGATATCCCTCATCTCTATGGCAAACGATTTGGAATTTATAAGGGAGTTTTTCCCTAATCCAACTCCACTCCATACCAAAAAAGTCTACAAATACCACTTTGATTAAACGGCCAAAAAAAGACCTTGACTCCCCCACTAAATCTCCTATTCGTTTGACTCTGTAGGACGTCATTGAGTAACTAAGGTCCACATTTATAAGAAAATGACAGCGGAAGCACTGCACCAAAATTGGCAGCGCCGTGCTCTGTCATTTTCACAACGCAGAGAGGCGCCACATTTAATTAAATATGGTGCACCCCTGTGTTGTCCCCTTCACTGGCGTTAAATGTAGCTGCCAATGGAGGCATCCTTGCACCATTGTGCAAGGATGTCTGCTTTGACGGGTGTGATTGTTTGTTTGTGGGAAGGTGTCCCTTCCTGCAAATAAACAATCACTAATGGTGCTTTGGCACTTCTGTGTGTGGTGCAGAACGCATAATTTTCAAATTATTGTTGATGTGCAGGAAGGGACACCTTCCCGCACATAAAGAACCATTTCTGGCATTTTGCTCTGTCTATGCATGCTGCAGAATGCAGCACGTGTAGAAAAAGCAAAAAACGTGGCGGAATAAAAGTATTCCTCCTTGTTGCACCTTGCTATCACCACGCCTGTGGTGGCGTTAGATTTTGGCTGCTTCAGGTTTACGAAATCTTGTAATTCTGAGGCAACATCAAAATGCAATGCCCCTCCGACACAGAAAACTGAGTCTGAGAGAACCATATTTACAAGGAGGCGAAACGCCACAAAAAGTGGCATTACACCTCCTTGTAAATATGGAGCAGAGGATAGTGTCACATAAAGTGACGCTCCAGAGGCATTAGGGGCTCTTAAATATGCCCCTAAGGGCCTTAAAAATGTTCAGGGTCAATGCTAATGCCTCACTACAACCAATTGAGGAAAAATGGTCCTCTCACAATCAATGCACCGCAACATGAGAACAAAGAGTGAGCAACCTTGAGCCCACTCTTGAGCACTCCTGACATTTGTCAAATGTTTAAAGATGTTGCTCAAATTTAACGACTGACAGAAAATGAGGAAAAACAGGAATAGGTGGAACAATCCTCTTCTTTGTTATTCCAGAAAGTTCCAGTATGATTTACTTTCTGCAAATGGTGATACCTTCAATTTTACATCTGCTAATTTTACCTTATCGCTCCATTCATCAGGCTCACCTTCTTGGTCCTCAGTCTTCATCAGGCCCTAATTCCATCTCAGAAGGATTCAAAATGAAAGATGATGGAAGGAATGCTGAACAATGTCAAAAATTCACAGACAGTCACAGTTCTAGACCTAAGCCCATCGTTTTTTTGCTTGCAATGCCATTCCAGTTTGGATCCAGTCATATGCAAATCAGTCATGATCCTGGTTCCCATGGGAACAGTCCAGCTCAAACTGCCAGGCAAGGTCCTCCCTGAACCTGAAACAAGCATCCTGGGACATGTTTCTAAGGAATCACCGCTCATCAGCCAGGCTAGCTTGAATCCAGGGTCAAAAGCAAGCACAGGACTCATGTCTGGGCATACCCTTTGCACTTATGGCATCAAATGCAAAAAGAACAGATGATGGACGGAATGCTGAACAATGTTGAACATTCAAGTCCAGTTACAGATCTAGGTCTAAGTCCATTGTTTTTATGCTCCTCACACTATTCCAGTTTAGACCCTGGCATATGCAAATCAGTATTGCATGGGAAGAATCCAGGTCAGACTGGGAGGAATCATTATCCTTCCCTAAAATTTACTTAGGTAATGCAAATACTTTCTGAGGCCAAAAAGGAGGGATCTCTTCAATGGGCAGCTCACAAGGTGTTTTTCACACAGGAACTTTCTCCTGCTACAGTAGCTCGTCACAAACAATTCCTGGGCCTACGTTCTAAATTGAGATCCTTGACCATCATCTATGGGTTACATCACACTTGCATCTCCAAAATCAGTTTCATGAACAAATTATATTCCTACGAAGATCCTGCTGACTTCAAAACCTTCATCAATCAGCATAAAATCAAAGCCATAGACACAGGGAGATTTTCTCCCACATGATTTGTCATAATATATTATTGACCCTACTTTTTTTCTTCTTGTGGACCATTTTTTCCTAAATTATCATTTATTGATTGTTTCTCCTCTACTGCCTTTTACCTCTCTCTATACAGGAACATTATGTGGATTACCCATATAATATGTTCCCTCATGTTCTGTTCACATCACTCCAACTACCTTCTTCACGTTTTCAGTTGCAAGTTTGGTCCTTTTCTTTCAATTGTAGAGCCTCGTTTACATATGTTACTATTGTTGCATGCTTGCTATTAGGTCCATCACAATTGTTTGTATGTTTCTTTTTTCATTGAAGAATACTTTCAATCAATGACAATGGTAATACACTATTTCATTTTGTTTAGGACACATTTAAGACAATCTCAAGGGTATTTATTATGGGTTTTATCTACTCCAAAAAGAAAACTGTGCAACAAAAGCCTGCTGCCCTCTTGGCACACATAAAGTCTCTTGAACAAAAATACTTTTTAAGCCAAAACAGCAAGCTAAGGGCCAGATATATACTTTTCGAAGCAAAACTGTGCCTTGTCGCAAAACAAAAAATCTTTAACACAGGGAAAATGGTGCATATCCATTTTGCGACATGGAAAAACATCGCAAAACAGATATGTGCCATTTTTCACTGCAATAGCGTCAACAAGAGACACAAACACAGCAAACTGTGCTAAGGAGCACCAAAATGGATCCCAGAAGCCAGGAGAGACGCCAAGGACACCCCACACAACCAGGAACCAGCCAGGACGATACAGACAAGACCCAGAGGAGAGACAAGAAGAAGAGAAAGTGTTGCTTCAGCGCAAAGGAGCATGAAATACTGGTCAGATAGGTGACGGAACACCAGCATCAACTATTCATCACCTGTAAATTGACATTTGAGAGGAGAGAGGCAATTTGGCAACAGATTGTAGACAAGATTAACAGTGTGGCAGAGGTCAGCAGAACTGTCACGGCATGCAAGAAATTCTGGCATGACTGCAAGCACAGGACAAAGGAGAAAATGGCAAGGAATAGGAAGGCAGCACTGCGAGCCAGAGGCGGGAGTCCAGCACCGCAGTAGGACCTGGACGGAATGGAGGAGAGGGTTACAGCCGCCATCCCGAGGAAATCATCACTGGTATCGCAGGACAGCGCAGATGTTAGAAATGGGGTCTTTGGTTCGCAGTCAGGTTACCCCCTGTCCAAGCAAGGACCCTCACTCCAGCCAGGGTAAGTCTCACACAATCCAAATTATCCTGTGCCCACCCTCTGGTAGCTTGGCACTTTGCAGTCAGACATAACTTATAAGGCAATATGTAAAGTATTTGTGCAATAAATCATGCAATAACACAGTAGAACACCACAAAAATACACCACACAATGTTTAGAAAAATATATAATATTTATCTGATAAGATGCAGGTCAAAACGATTACAATGCAATAAGTATATTTAGGAATATCACTGTAAAAATGATAAAAAGTGTATTTTGTCTCTTAACAAGCAATAAATATCACTTGCAAGCAAAAAGTACCTGGTTTGCGTTCAAAATCTCCTCAAAGAACCGCAGAGGAGGAGATGTGTGGAAAACAGGGAGGTTGATTCTCGGACCACTCATAGCGATGCGTCCTTTATTTTCCACACAGGGATGGCTGTGCGTTGATTTTCAGTGCTCAGTCGTGGATTCTCTTTGGGTTGCGGGGATTTCGGATGCCCCGGGGATGAAGTGTTGAAATCCGGCGATGACAGGACGAAGTCACAGGGGCTGCATCGATCCAGTGGGCGTTGCGTGGAAATTTCTACTGCACGGCAGGCGCTGCGTCGATTCCTCTCTGGAAGTTGGGCTGTGTCGTTCCGGCTCGGCTGTGCATTGATCCAGTGGGCCGTGTGTCTGGTGACTACGCTGGTGCTGCGTTGATCTTCTCCTTGCGAAGTCGGGCTGAGTCATTCCTGTTCGGCGTGTGGTGAATTTTTCACTGCTATGCAGGCTGTTCGTCATTTCTGGCAGGCTGTGCGTCGATGTTCAGCACACAAGGAGTTCTTCTTGCAGAGGTGAAGTCTTTTTGGTCCTGAGACTTCAGGGAACAGAAGGCAAGCTCTATCCAAGCCCTTGGAGAGCACTTCTCAGCACAGCCAGAGAGCAGCAAGGCAGCAGGGCAACAGCAAGGCAGCAGTTCTTCACAGAAAGCAGTCAGGTGAGTCCTTTGGGAAGGCAGTGCTTGTGGGCAGGCTGCAGGTTCTGGTTCAGGATCTCTTCTCCAAGAAGTGTCTGACTTGGTAGGGGCCGAGGACCTGTTTAAATACTCAAATGTGCCTTTGAAGTGGGGGAGACTTCAAAGAGTGGCTTAGAAGTGCAAAAGGTCCCCTTTCAGTTCAGTCATGTCTGCCAGGGTAGACCTTTGTATGAGGGCAGGCTACTGTCCTTTGACATGTAAGTGTCAGGCCCTCCACACTCCCAGCCCAGGAAGAACCATTCAAAAATGCAGATGTATGCAAGTGAGGCTGAGCATCCTGTGTTTGGGGTCTGTCTGAGTGAATGCACAAGGGAGCTGTCAACTGAACCCAGCCAGACGTGGATTGTAAGGCACAGAAGGATTTAAGTGCAGAGAAATGCTCACTTTCTAAAAGTGGCATTTCTAAAATAGTAATATTAAATCCAACTTCACCAGTCAGCAGGATTTTTTATTACCATTCTGGCCATACTAAATATGACCTTCCTACTCCTTTCAGATCAGCAGCTACTATTCTAACAATATATAAGGGCAGACCAAATGTTAGCCTATGAAAGGAGCAGGCCTCACAGCAGTGTAAAAATGAATTAAGGAGTTTTACACTACCAGGACATGTAAACTACATAGGTACATGTCCTGCCTTTTGCCTACACCGCACCCTGCCCTATGGGTTACCTAGGGCATACCTTAGGGGTGTCTCATATGTAGAAAAAGTGGAGGTTTAGGCTTGGCAAGTACTTTTAAATGTCAAGTCGCATTGGCAGTGAAACTGCACACACAGGCCTTGCAATGGCAGGCCTGAGACATGGTTAAGGAGCTACTTAAGTGGGTGGCACAATCAGTGCTGCAGGCCCACTAGTAGCTTTTAATCTACAGGCCCTGGACACATATAGTGCACTTTACTAGGGACTTATAAGTAAATTAAATAATCCAATTGAGTTTGATCCAATGTTATCATGTTTAAAGGGAGAGAGTAAATGTACTTTAGCACTGGTTAGCAGTGGCAAAGTGCACAGAGTCTTAAAATCAGCAAAACCAGGATCCAAAAAGTGGAGGGAGGCAGGCAAAAAGTTAGGGGTGACCACCCTAAGGCTGCCAGGTCTAACATGTGTCCTCCCCAGCTGAAAGTGGGGAGAGCTATCCAACCTCCTGGAAGCTCTCATTGCTAAGGCGGAAGTATCTGGATAGACCATCAGTGTTGGCGTGGTCAATCCCCAGGCGATGCTCCTCCGTAAAGTCCATCCCCTGTAGGGAAATAGACCACCTCAAGAGTTTAGGATTCTTGCCCCCCATCTGCATGAGCCATCTGAGGGGCCTCTGGTCTGTCTGAACCCGGAAGTGAGTCCCAAACAGGTATGGCCTCAGCTTCTTTAGCGCCCAGACCACAGCAAATGCTTCTCTCTCAATAGCACTCCACCTCTGTTCTCGTCGTAATAGTCTTCTGCTAATAAAGACTGATGGTTGGTCTAGGCCCTCCTCATTTAGCTGTGCTAGAAAAGCCCCTATGCCATACTCTGAAGCGTCTGTCTGCACAATAAATTCCTGGGAGTAGTCAGAGGCCTTGAGCACAGTGGCAAAGCCCATGTTTCCTTCAAGGAGTCAAAGGCTTTCTGACAAGCCTCTGTCCAATTCACCAACCTAGGTTGCTTTTTGGAAGTAAGTTCTGTCAAGGGTGTCACAATAGTTCCATAGCCCTTGAAAGACCTACGGTAGTATCCAGTGAGGCCTAAGAAGGCTGTCACCTTTGTCTGTGTTCTAGGTGGTTTCCAGGCCTTGATAGCTTCAATATTGGCCTTGAGAGGCTGCACCTTGTCACCACCTACTAGATGTCCCAACTACACCACAGAACTCTGCCCAATCTGGCACTTACTAGCCTTGATGGTCAGGCCTGCCTGTCGCAGAGCCTTAAGCACCTCCTTGAGGTGGAGCAGGTGTTCCTCCCAGCTGGAACTATTGACAGCTATGTCGTCTAGGTAGGCTGCACAGAAGGAATCCTTGCCAGCTATGACCCCGTTGACCAACCGTTGGAAGGTAGTAGGGGCATTTTTCAACCCAAAGGACATATCCCGGAATTGGTAATGTCCCTCAGGTGTGGACAATGCAGATCTCTCTTTAGCCCCCTCAGTCAAGGCGATCTGACAGTACTGAGGAATTTGGCAGCGCCTAGTCTGTCTACAAGCTCATCTGCTCGGGGCATGGGGTGAGCGTCAGTCCGTGTGACTGAGTTGTGACCCCGGTAGTCCACACACAACCGGAGTTCTGGATTGGCACCGGGGGCAGCAGCCTTGGGTACCAGCACCACAGGGCTTGCCCAGGGACTGCTGGACTTCTCAATAACCCCTAGGGTTAGCATCTTGGCAACTTCCTCCTTGATTCTGGCCTTCACCTTATCTGACAACCTGTAAATGTTGTTCTTTACAGGGGGACTGTCTCCCGTGTCGATATTGTGGACACACAAGTGGGTGAGTCCAGGAGTAAGGGAAAACAGGAAAGAGAACTTCTCCAACAACTCATAGCAGTCTCCTCTCTGACCTAGCGTCAGGGAGTCAAAGAGATTGACACCCTCCACTGACCCATCACCTTCTTTGGCAGAGAGAAGGTCGGGGAGAGGCTCACTCTCCTCTTCCATGCCCTCACTTGTCACAAGGAGCATACTGACCTCAGACCTCTCAAAATGAGACTTGAGTCGGTTGTGGTGGAGAACCCTTTGGGGGTGTCTAGGGGATTTGAGATCCGCTAGGTAAGTGGCCTCACCTTCCACTCCTTGATCTGAAATGGGCAAGTCCAGCAGTCCTGGAGAGTTCTAGGCTCTACTGGCTCCATTACCCAAACTTTGTCTCCAGGTAAGAATTCGACCAGAGTGGCCTTCCGGGCATACCACTCTTTCATCACCTCTTGACTGGCCTCAAGGTTAATTTTGGCCTGCTTCCAGAAGTGTTGGGTTTGGTTGCGGAGGGCCAGCATGTAACTGACAACATCCTGGAGAGGTGTCTTGGGCGCTTTCTCCCAGCCCTCCTTCACTATGCTTAGTGGTCCCCTGAGAGGGTGACCATAGAGAAGCTCAAAGGGGCTGAATCCAACCCTTTTCTGGGGCACCTCCCTATAAGCAAAGAGGAGGTATGGCAAGAGGACGTCCCACTTACTCCTCATGGCCATGCCTTTTAGGGTTTTGTTGATTCTCTCAACAAGCCCATTGGATTGAGGATGGTGAGGGGTGGTAAACCGGTAGGGTTACCCCACACTCATCCCACATGGACTTCATGTACACTGACATGAAGTTTGTGCCTCTGTCAGACACAATCTCCTTTGGGAACCCCACACGGGTATATATTCCCATCAGGGCTTTGGTGGCCACCAGTGCAGTCACTGTTCTCAGAGGGATTGCCTATGGGTAGCGGGTGGCATGGTCCACCAAAACCAGGATAAATCCGTTGCCCAAGGCAGTTTTGGGGTCCAAGGGACCAAAGAGGTTGATGCCCACCCTTTCAAATGGGGTGCCAACGACAGGGAGTAGGATCAGGGGGGCCTTAAGCCTTTTCACTGTCTTCCCACTAGCCTGGCAGGTAGGGCAGGCCCTGCAAAAACTATCTGAGGCTACCCGCATTCTAGGCCAATGGAAGTGGGTGACAAGCCTGTCAAAGGTCTTGTCTTGGCCCAAATGTCCTGCCAGGGGGATGTCGTGAGCCAGTCCAAGTAGGAAGGCCCGGTAACACTAGGGGACCACCAGTACACGTGCTACCCCAATGGCCGGAGCCTTAGGCTCACTGTAAAGGAGATCATTCTCCCAGTAGATATGGTGATCTCCTTAGGCTTCACCTGCTGCTTGGGCTGCAGCCTGTTGCCTCAGACCCTCAAGGGTGGGGCATTCTTTCTGCGCCTTGCAGAAATCTTCTCTGGCCGGCCCACCCTCTACTTGCCAGCCAGCAAGTTCAGGCAGGTTGCCCAGGTCAGCTACATCCTCTCCAATTGGCTCAGGTACCTCCTCCTATGGGACCCTGTCCACCACTGTTGGAATATCTGAGGTGGGTTTCCCGCGCCTCTTGCCCTTCCTCTGTGCAGCTTCCCAGGAAGCCATGGACCTTCTGGTCATGCAGACCCACTCAGGCAAACCTAACATCCCTAGGTGGGATCTGAGCTCTACCTCTTTCCAGGTAGTATGCTAAAGATCATTGCCTAGCAGACAATCTAGAGGCATGGCAGGACTCAGAGCTACCATTAGAGTACTAAAGATGCCCCCCCCACTCAAAGGGAATCAGAGCTACCGGTAGGTGACTCTTGCGATTGTCAGCAACTATGACCTGGTGGAATGTATTAGGGACTATCTGCTCTGCTGACACCAGCTGACTCTTGACAGTAGTCATACTGGCTCATGTGTCACACAGAGCCTCCACCCTTTGCCCATCAATGGTGACCCACTGCCTATACTTGGAAGTATTGGCAGGCATGTTGGCTTTTGGCACCAGCTCCTTATTTCCCAGGGATACTAGGGACACTTCTAACTGCTCCCCAAAGCTAACTGGGACTGTCTCCCCCAAGCGCTCCACTAGCCAACCCAGGTGTCTGCCCCCCAGTGGTGGGCTGTGCTCTCTTGGAACACTGGGAGTCGCCCTTAGGGTGTCCATGCTGGTAGCACTCTAAGCATTTGGGGATGAACTTTCCTATCTTCTTGTCAAAGTACCCTGGCGTCTTCCCAAATTTAGATGAGGTATGGTTACCACCCCCCCCTGGGAACTGTTTTGGGTGCTTTTTGAGAGTTCCTTATCTTTAAGTTTTTCTCCCCTCTCTTTCTTCAGTTGGGAACTCTGACCACCTTTGTGGGTGTCCCCCCCAGATACCAGATGGTGCTAACCCAGAGGTCCGCCTCCTCAGCAAGCAAGCTTCCTGGGATCATTCAGCTTACTGTCTACTAAGTGCTGGCGCAACTCTGTAAAACAAATACTGAGCATATGCTCTCTCAGAATCAAGTCATATAATCCTTTGTAATAATTTGCTTTGCTGCCCCGCGCATATCCATTCAGTGTCTTATTGGAGAAATCCAAACAGTCTACCCAAGTCTGTGTGGAAAGTTTGGTGCTGTCCCTAAACCTCTGACGGTATTTTTCAGCAGTCAGCCCAAACTTGGCCAGTAAAGCGGCTATCATGGGTGCATAGACATTCTGATCATGTGGATTTAGTATAAGGATTGTGTCCCTCCCCACTGCTGGTACATAAAACCACAAGGCCACACCCCATTGCTCCTCAGAGGTCACATGACCCCCTAGTGCAACTTCATAGGCAGCCAACCACTTATCTATGTCATCTCCCACCACATATCTTGGCACCACATTTTTGGGTATACAAACCCTTCTCTCCCTCAGCTGTTTGACAGTATATGTCTCCAGCATGGCTAAGTCAAAATCTTCATCTCCAGCTTGAGACCTAGCCAGAGACATGTTGAATGAGGATTTTAGTTAAAAATATCAGGTAGAAAACAAAATTGCAGAAAAAGATAAAAAAAATCAAATTCACCTTCAACTGTGGGTAGGTAGTGAACACTTAGCTATTGTATGTCACTGCACAAATACAAGTCCAATCTGCACTAGCATCAACTATTTATCACCTGCCAATTGGGAGGAGAGAGGTAATTTGGCAACAGATTGTAGACAAGATTAACAGTGTGGCAGAGGTCAGGAGAACTGTCACGGCGTGCAAGAAATGCTGGCATGACTGCAATCACAGGACAAAGGAGAAAATGGCAAGGAATTGGAAGGCAGCACTGCAGGCCAGAGGCAGGAGTCCAGCACCGCAGTAGGACCTGGACGGGATGGAGGAGATGGTTGCAGCCATCATCCCAGAGGAAATCATCACTGGTATCGCAGGACAGCGCAGATGTTCGAAATGGGGTCTTTGGTTGGCATTCAGGATACCCCCTGTCCAAGTAAGGACATTCACTTTATTCAGGGTAAGTCACACACAATCCAAATTATCCAGTGCCCACCCTCTGATAGCTTGGCACTGAGCAGTCAGGATTAACTTAAAAGGCAATGTGTAAAGTATTTGTGCAATAAATCATGCAATACCACAGAAGAACACCACAAAAATACACCACACAGTGTTTAGAAAAATAAACAATATTTCTCTGATAAGATGCAGGTCAAAATAATTATAATGCAATAAGTATATTTAGGAATATGACTATAAAAATGATATAAAGTGTCTTTAGTCTCTTAAAAAGCAATAAGTGTCTCTTACAAGCACAAAGTACCTGGTACCTCTGCAAAGAACCACAGAGGAGGTGATGCGTGGAAAACAGGGAGGTGTGCGTTGATTTCTCAGGCTGCACATGGCGATGCATCATTTATTTTCCAAGCAGGGACGGATGTGCGTCGATTTCCGGTACTCAGTCATGGATCCTCTTCGGGTTGTGGGTTTTCAGACATTCTGGGGACGATGCATTGAAATCTGGCGCTGACAGGATGAAGTCACAGGGGCTGCATCGATCTGGTGGCCGTTGCGTGGAAATTTCTACCCACAGCAGGCGCTGCGTCAATTCCTCTCTGGAAGTCGGGCTGCGTCGTTCCGGCTCGGCTGTGCATCGATCCAGTGGGCCGTGCGGCGAATTTCCAGTCGCTACGCTGGCGCTGCATCGATCTTCTCCTTGCGAAGTCAGGCTGCGTCGTTCCAGTTCGGCATGTAGTCAATTGTTCACCCCGATGCAGGATGTGCATCGTTTCTGGCAGGCTGTGCATCGATTTTTGCTGCAGAAGGAGTTCTTCTTGCAGAGGTGAAGTCTTTTTGGTCCTGAGACTTCAGGAAACAGGAGGCAAGCTCTATTCACGCCCTTGGAGAGCACTTCTCAGCACAGCCAGAGAGCTGAAAGGCAGCATGGCAACAGCAAGACAGCAGTCCTTCACAGAAAGCAGTCAGGTGAGCACTTTGGGCAGCCAGGCAGTTCTTCTGGGCAGGTGCATGTTCTGGTTCAGGTTCTCTTCTCCAGGAAGTGTCTGAGTTGGTAGGGGCAGAGGCCCTGTTTAAATACCCAAATGTGCCTTTGAAGGCAGGGAGAATTCAAAGAGTGGCTTAGAAGTGCACAAGATCCCCTTTCAGTTCAATCCTGTCTGCCAGGGTCCCAGTAGAGGGTGTGGCAGTCCTTTGTGTGAGGGCAGGCTACTGTCCTTTGACATGTAAGTGTCAGGCCTTCCACCCTCCCAGCCCTGGAAGAACCATTCAAAAATGCAGATGTATGCAAGTGAAGCTGAGCATCCTGTGTTTGAGGTTAGTCTGAGTGAATGCACAAGGGAGCTGTCAACTGAGGCCAACCAGACATGGATTGTAAGGCACAGAAGGATTTAAGTGCAGAGCAATGCTCACTTTCTAAAAGTGGCATTTCTAAAATAGTAATATTAAATCCAACTTCACCAGACAGCAGGGGTTTGTATTACCATTCTGGCCATACTAAATATTATCTTCCTACTCCTTTCAGATCAACAGCTACCACTCAAACAGTGTATGAGGGTAGCCCCAATGTTAGCCTGTGAAAGGAGCAGGCCTCACAGTAATGTAAAAATGAATTTAGGAGTTTTACACTACAAGGACATCAAAACTACCCATGCACATGTCCTGCCTTTTGCCTACCCTGCACCCTGCCCCATGGGTTACCTAGGGCATACCTTAGAGGTACTTTTAAATGTCAAGTCGAACTGGCAGTGAAACTGCACACACAGGCCTTGCAATGGCAGGCCTGAGACATGGTTCAGGAGCTACTTAAGTGGGTGGCACAATTAGTGCTGCAATCCCACTAGTAAGATTTAATCTACATGCCCTGGGCACATATAGTGCACTTTACTAGGGACTTATAAGTAAATTAAATAATCCAATTTGGTTTGATCCAATGTTATCATGTTTAAAGGGAGAGAGCATATGCACTTTAGCACTGGTTAGCAGTGGTAAAGTGCGCAGAGTCTCAAAACCAGCAAAAACAGGATCCAAAAAATGGGGGGAGGCAGGCAAAAAGGAGTGCCCACCCTAAGGCTGTCAGGTCTAACAGCAGACTAATGGGCTCAAAAACCTGGACTATGTAAATATTGCACTAAAGCACTTTAAAATAAACAGCACCCACACAACCACTTTGTCTCTGTGTAATGTGACACATCCACTTTGCTGGAGATTTGTGATGCATGTAACATGTCTATGGTCACAGAGTGTCAAAACTAGAGTGCAGAAATAATGTGGGCAGATATTTACGCATAAGGGCCATGCCTTATTATTCTTCTGCGCTGCATTTGCCTTATTTTTGAAGTAAAAGCAGCACAAACTTACAAAATATCATTGTAATTTGTAAGTTTGTGCTGCTTTTGCATTAAAATATGAGGCAAATGCAGTGCAATAATAGTATATTACTGGCCCAAGGTATCTACAAGATGAAACTCAATGCTGGCCACATCCCCTATAAGAAAGTCATTGTGTATGTGACATTTGCTTTAAAATATACATGCCTCACCCACAACATACAGCAGGAAAGGCTGTGTAAGAGTGTTTGGCCAATAACATCAGGTGGGAGTACAATTAAAACGCATAGGCGTGAAATTTGTATACTTGACCTCATCTGAAATTGACACTACTCAATTTAGCAGTTTTCACATGAACATCAGGCTGCAGGAAGATGTGCCACAGTGCCCAACATTCCGACATAGGACCCAAACGATGACAGCTTTAAAACCACACGTACCTGCCAATACATGGAAACCATGGTCACGTTGAGTGGTGGGTAAAATGGTTGGCAGATGCATAGAGATTTAGATTTGCTGTAGCTGTCAATATGACAGCTTAGTTGGAAGTGGGAATTAACATGTCAAGAGTGGGATGTGGATGCAGGACGAAATTCACAGGCCAACAGACAGTTGGCACTGTACACTCATGCAAAGACCCAGATTCCCAAGCATATGACACATGCAGTAAGCTAATCTAGCCTAAGTATACATCACCCACAACTGGCCCTAACTACCCTATGCTAAGCTTACTTACCACATTTAACAATGCACTCTAAATATTTGCCCCCCCATATAAGGGGGTTATATGACGAGACATGTAGGACAACATACAAACAGATACTAACTAATACTAAACAAATATATATTTTTTGTATTTTTTAAAATGTTCATATATTTTTTTATTAAAATACACAAAAGCCCCAACATTATCCCCCATTGTAACCCACCCACCCTTAAACTAACATGTAATAATATGAAAATAAGATGAAAACCCCCACTCCTACCTATTTTTCCTATCTAAACTACCACCCTGCTCTAACCTATCACTTAACCCCCTAAACCCATTACAAAACTGGATAAGGAATGAAGAGGGAGGGGACGGAATTAGGGGTGAGGGGAGGCAGGAGTTCAGAGGTTTGCCCTCCTCAGAGTTTTCTTTATAGATTTCCTCCTCCGGCTATTTCTGTCCACGTCCCGCTGTTGACTGTCAAGCTTTTTCATGACTTTAAGCATGTCCCTCTAGAGCTGGGAAATGGAGGCCATGTCCAAAGCAGCAGATGTGATGGTCTGTGTTCCAGACGTAGTTGCTCCTGCAGGTGTGGTGGTCGGTGGTGCTGAAGTGGATGGTGCAGCAAGTGTGGTGGGTGTTGGTCCCGAGGTTGAGGGTGCAGCAGGTGGGACTGATGTTATGGTGGCCGATGTGCTACTGGCTGCAGTTGTGGTGGTGGCTCCACCTTTTGTGGCCAATGCTGGTCCCCCTAGACTGAAAGCCTGCCATTCTCCTTTGGATCTCTCTCTCCAATAGCTTCTTGGCATCTTCTGGAACCCAGACTCGACATCCAAGATGTGTCTGTACCTCACTGCCCACCTCTGGAAATCCCTGATCTCTGCTGCATTCATGTTGGCAGCTGTAAAAATGAGACAGGCAGCCATCAGTGTCATCTTTGGGTGATGCATGTACAGATGATAATCTAACACTCTCCCTCAAATTGCACATGCAGTCCAAACCACAGTACATATTATATAATGTCCCTAACAAAATAAATGGCAAAGCTGCCTACCCATCAAGTATTTAACAGCACAGCAAAGAACAACAAGAGGTGTCCCAAATAAAGTGATATGTGCATTTATGTAGTGCAATGTGTCACAATGCAAATGCAGCAAGTACTTCACATGGGCCAGGCTGACTAATCTTTATCATCTGAGTCAACTTCAAGGCACCCAAGACAGGTGATTTGTAGATGTAATTGGCAAGATGGTATGCAGTTGCTAATTATAAGGGGTCAGTGTTGTTTGGGACACATGCATGCTTGAATGAGATATCTGTCATCTACACTGTGACCATCACATCTACCTACATATATGTTCTTCCCCTACCCCTGTGTCTCAGGGGGGATGGGCATGCAATACATCACCAAAACTGTTGAGGTCAACCCGAAGCCACATCCACTTGTACATCGATTCAGTGAGTGGAACACATGTGAGGAGGGCTGCCACCTAGGAATGAGGTATCCATAGGTCAATCACATCTACATTCTTGTTTCCATTTGTGGACAACCATCAAAACCTGATCTGCCAACACAGTTCCAAAATCACCCACATTGATGCCAGCACATGTCACGTAAATGGAGTACAACGTTTGGGGATAGATGCTGGGGGACAGTTACCCATACAGTCCTACATGTACATTACAATACAGGGATGAGCAATTTTGTATGGAAAACTGATGCATCACTATCTTGTGGAAATGAGGGTATGACTCTCTGTCAATATTCTGACACTGGAGCACTTCTAAGTCAAATGTGGGCCTACATGTGGCTACTAATCACCTTGTTCAGATACTGCTGCCTATTGCACACCACAAGACTCCTAAAATATGACTCTCTGCCTGTGAATGTCTAACCCTTGCACGGAACACTATGTCAACATCCAGTCAAGTAATATATCAGATCACATGCCAGCTCATCATATCTTGCAATGAGTGCAACACACAAGAGTCACTCACACAACAGCTGCAATCACTACACAGGAAAGACATTATCACACTTACTGGATAGGTCTGGGTCCTCGAATCACGCCACTTCCCGATGGTATGGGGGCCGGTCCACCTGTAAACCATGGAAAGGAAATATATGCTTAATGTCAGATCACTGTACAAACGTGTGGACAACATATCACAGTGTGTAACATTTTACATGAGTAAACTGCTGATTCTGCATGTAGACACTCCAACAGACATACCGCTGCAAACTCTCATTGACACTGACACTCCAGTGAGTGATAGACACGCACATACACACATGCACTGGGCCTAACAATCATGTGGTGCTAAACCTGACTAAAACATTTGTGGCTAACCCATTTCAAATGATACTCCATGTCATGATTTGTAATTGGGTGTCAATTTCAATGGCACTTCCCTGGAGCACTACAATACAAGTGACTCAGATATTGTGGCTTGGGCATCAAGGGACAATGATTAACTGTGTGATGGATGTGTGGGTCAATTTTCAGTCAGCAATTATCGTGCATTCAGATGTGGCACAGTTGTATGTAGGTAACAAATGCCCATTGGCAGTGTCCCCTAAGCCCTATATACCCCCCTTTGCCAACATGATGGAAGGGATCATATGAGTGCAATGAGGACAATGTAGTGCCAAACATGGATAGCCCACTTTGCTGTCCCAATACAGTTAAATGTGGTATGTTGATAGTGTCTTAGCTGATCATCATTGACAGAATGTATGGGCACAGGTGTTGTCATTACACCTGAAATGTGTTACTCAGGGCTACATGTACCAAGATCAGATTTTGTGAGTCACACATTGCGAGACTTAGCAACTCGAAAGTAGGATGATCTGAGGTACAACACTGTCAATGACACTTTTGCAATTCACAAATGGGGTAGCAAATGACCTACCTCATGAACTGTGATGAGGTAGGTCTCATTTTGCAAACCCCTTGGGAATGGTGGCACTCACAGGGATGTTTGTGACTGCTTTCAAATAGGGATGTATATTTACATTTAAATGCAGCCTTATTTCAGCAAGTGTATACTGATCGAATTTGTTAAACCTGTTTGGAATATATAACTCCCATCAGTTATTCTACCCTTCAAAATATAAATGAGGTATGTCCTTATTTTTCCTGCTTGGACACACACTGTCATATCCTTATAATCACATGTGGGGATATGCTGTTACTCTCAGACAACCCAACACTTTATTGTTGCAGTTGGCTTTTTAACCTTTTTCATGATTTTTAACTGCGGTGTCATATTAGTATCCACTTTCCCACCGGTATTTTTTCTTCCTTTTTATATAGAATCACTACACTATTAAGGTGACATAATATTCTTGTTCTATATCTTCAATCTATTCACATCTATCACACGGGGTTTTCTCTTTCGTTTTCCTTCTTGTTATCAGGCTTGTACATCTTTGCTTCATTCACATTTCACACTAAAATACATCTCATTAATACCAACTAGCTTTATGATTGTTATATTACATCTTTCACAGCCTTGAAAAAGTCAAGGATGACGAAACACGTGTCGGCTGTTTTCTTACCATTCTGGAACCTATCTACAAGCAACCTTATGAATGTATTTCATTGAATCAGGATATTTGTTTTCCTGAAACACTATTAAATAGCAAATGTTTCATACTACGATCATGTGATGTGCTGTGGTTTTCTCATCATTTACATGGACTGGGACCCTTTTTGGGCAACAGCTTTATACACCCTGTGGCTGGGTGTTTAACCACTTGAGCACTCCCTTTCTCCAAGAAGAGACTTTGCTGTCATGAACTTTGTATTCTATTAATCAAAAGCCTAAGCCTTTGGAAGTGCGCACTTTCTACACACAGCCACGTTCTTCATTTTCTGATAGTGTTTCACATGGGTATCTACATCAGATGGCAATCAGTGATGTACAAAAGTCATGATATGTGTTTGTAATCTGTGTTGACTCATTTGATGTGTGTAGTTGTTTGACTTTGGGAACATTACATTTCACACGACAAACAAAACACAGGGATGATTGAGGATGGCTGATGAGGGCATTAATTGTTGGCTACGACTTTATGGTGACTTGTGTGTGAACTACCCATTTGTCGGCCATTTGTACATGTTTGTTACTTACATTGTTTGCAACACTGTGCCTTAATTCTACTCATAAAATTGTTAGGTACAAGTCAGTTTGACTCATGAAAATGACCTGTGTTACTCATGTTGCTGTGGTGGACCTGCTCCCCTGGCTGTGTGTGTTCACATATTTTCAGATGTGCATTCCACAGAAGTGACCTGTTCAAGTGTGTGGGTATGAGTACCCTGTGTCGGGATTGGGCTCCATGGTTTTACGGTTTTGTGCGGGTCTAGTCAGGAGTCTGTTAGGGCAACCCTTGAGTTCACAGAGTATCTTGCAAGGAAGAAGTGTACTAAAGCAGAAGAGCAGCTAAAGGCATACAAGGGGATAGGGCAGCTGGGGGAGGAGCCAAGATGGCGACCGAGAGGGACGCTTAACAAAGCGCTCCGTCTCGGGCTCGCCACTAAACAACTGCGGGGCGCCTCCGGGGACGCCAATATCCTGGTGAGGGGGAGAGACCCGCTCTGGGAGCCTTTCTCCTCTTGGCGACGGCTCCGGAGGCACTCGGATGGCCGTGAAGGGAGGCCGCCGAACAACAACACCGCGTCAGGAACCGCGGCCGCCATCTTTCTCTGCAGCGTGGACTGGAGCTCCGTCCTGGAGCTCCGAAGGTGAGGCGGGTGTGCGGTGGCGGGGGGCCCCCTTTGCGGGAGGGCAGTGGGCCCATCGCTGGGCCCTGCACTGCCTTGGGTTGCCTCCCTCCCACCCCCCCTCTATCACTGGAGATCCCTCCCCGCTGCTGGCGTGGAGGGGGAGTGAAGAAGCGGAGAAGTTGCAGACGGGCACCCCCGGGGGTGCCCCCTTCAGCCCACGGACCGGCAACAAGACGTGCCCCCCCCCTCGACCTAGGGGGGACATGGAGAGAAACCCGCGGGACACCTCTGGGGCGCCAACGACTCGGAACCGGGGGGGCTTGCTCCCTGCGCCCCCCACCCATTGCTGGTGGCTCCGGTAATTTCTGGTCCTCCGTGGGCCACGGAGGAAGCGCACTTTACAGGATAGTGTGTCCACCATCACTCCCCCTGCACGGCGGCCTAAATAAATAAAGAAGTGCGCACACGGCGGTAGACATCGTGGGAGTAGGGGGCCCTCATCCAGGCCCTAAGCTGTCCGGGCCGGCTGCGGTACCGCCGGGTGCGTGCGGACCTCGCCCCCCTTCTCCCACTGCCTGTCTCCCTCCCGCCGGTGCTGGCTGTGCGGCCTGGAGGCGGACGGCTGAGCAGGAATTCACTTCGAAAACACCAGGCGGGTCGCAACCTAAAAAGAACTAAAGCGCACGCCGGCGGGGACCCGTGAAAATACACAGCCCTCCTTATCTGTCCAACCCAGGGAACGTAGGAGTCCGCGTGGGTGCAAAAGGCACAGGGACCCTCAAGTCGAGACAAAATGGCTGGGAGATCAAAATCAGCGAGGAGCCAGGACCGAAGCACGCATGGACCAGCGCCTGGGGACCAACAACCCATGCCTACCCTACAGACGCTGGAATCTACACTTCTGGCCCACTCCTCACAATTTGAGAAAGTACTTCAAGCAATCATGGACACTAAAATTTCATTGGAAAACAGAATAGATACGGTATCGCAAGACCTGAACATTCTCAGAGCGGACCACCGCAAATTATCCGAAAAAGTGAAGTCAACAGAGGAGGCGCTAAATGAACTGAACCCCAAAGTAACGGACAACCAAAAACAAATCCTCCGCCTAGACTTAGAGGTAAAAGCACTGCAGAGAAGAGCAGAGGAGGCGGAGGGCAGATCCCGCCGTAACAACATACGGTTTCTCGGATTTCCGGAAAAATCACTGGATCAAAGCTCAGAGCTTCTGTTGGAACACTGGTTAGCTAAAGAGGTCCTGAGTGGAGCCCCATCTAAATTTTTCTTGATTGAAAGAGCACACAGGATTCCTGGGCGCCCCCCGGTGCCGGGCCAGCCCCCAAGACCGCTGATAGCCAGGTTCCTGAACTTTAGAGACCGAGATGCGATACTGCAACAATTTCGCAGTAAAGGCCCATTTCAGTACGAGGACTCAACTATTCACGCCTATCCAGACTTCACTCAAGAAGTGCAAAGACAACGCAACTCTTTTGCTCAAATAAAGCGACTTCTCCGTGAACATGACATAAAGTATGCTCTATTATTCCCCGCCAAACTAAGGCCCGTATTTATACTTTTTGACGCTAAACTGCGCTAACGCAGTTTAGCGTCAAAAAATTTTGCGCCGGCTAACGCCATTCTGAAGCGCCATGCGGGCGCCGTATTTATTGAATGGCGTTAGCCGGCGCAAGCAGACCGGCGCTGCCTGGTGTGTGTGGAAAAAAACCACGTACACCAGGCAGCGCCGGCGTTGGGAAAAATGGCGCTAGGGCGTCTTAAAAATGGTGCAAGTCAGGTTGACGCTAAAAATCGCCTCCACCCGATTTGCGCCATTTTTAACGACGCCCAGACGCCATTTACATGACTCCTGTCTTAGTAAAGACAGGAGTCATGCCCCCTTGCCCAATGGCCATGCCCAGGGGACTTCTGTCCCCTGGGCATGGTCATTGGGCATAGTGGCATTTAGGGGGGCACAAATCAGGCCCCCCTATGCCAAAAAAATATATAATTTTTTTTTTTTTATACTTACCTGAACTTACCTGAATGTCCCTGGGGTGGGTCCCTCCATCCTTGGGTGTCCTCCTGGGGTGGGCAAGGGTGGCAGGGGGGGTCCCTGGGGGCATGGGAGGGCAGCTGTGGGCTCATTTTGAGCCCACAGGTCCCCTAACGCCTGCCCTGACCCAGGCGCTAAAATCCGGCGCAAATGCGGGGTTTTTTGCCCCGCCCACTCCCGGGCGTGATTTTTGCCCGGGAGTATAAATACGACGCATTTGCGGCGCAGTCATTTTTTTAGACGGGAACGCCTACCTTGCATCTCATTAACGCAAGGAAGACGTTCATGCAAAAAAATTACGCTCTTTCCTCATACTTTGGCGCTAGACGCGTCTAACGCCAAAGTATAAATATGGCGTTAGTTTTGCGCCGAATTTGCGTAAAAAAAAACGACGCTAATTCGGCGCAAACGGAGTATAAATATGCCCCTAAGAGTACTAACAGATGAACGCACCCACGTGTTCACATCGCCGGAAGACGCTTGGACATGGCTGCACGCCAAGGGGATTGCCCATCCCCGAGAAACAACCGAAATCAACGAAAACTGGTCCACAGCGTCCTCACGGAAATGCTCCAAGAGGCGCCCCAGGGGTCATCCCACGGAGAAACAGGCTGCGGAAGAAAGAGCCAGGGCCTTGAAGGAAACTCCCCTGCTGATACAGAACTCTTTTGAGACTCTCAGGATCCACCCGGAGGAGGGCTCAGAATCGGATTCGATAAGTTCGGATTCCACACTAACGGAGTCACTGAAGGGCCCGGAGATCACCCCCAGTACCGCAGATATACTCTGAACGAGTGCTGACGACCTACCCCCGCGGCGGGGCCCGTCGCCACAGTCGGAGAGCTGAACTGATCACTGAGTGCCTCACTGGTAGCGGATGGACACATTGCCTGAACTTATGTATCCTTATTTTTCAGCTCTTAATGATAACTCCTTTATTCATACTGCGCGTAATTGGTGGCGGGGCGCGGCGTGGGGGGGATGCTTTGCTGTGCCCTGGGGACGCCCTACACTATTCGCAGACTGTGTCTGCAGAAGGATGCGAGCCCCTATAATGAGCCGCACCCGGATAGTATTATTGCTGCCCCGCAGACATCCACATGGACACAGCCCAGGTCGCACCCCAACGGGGGGTGCAGTTTCTTGTTGGTTCACAGTTGGGGATGGGATCCAGTTGGGGAGGGAGGGAGGGTAATTACTAGTTTGTACACCACGGGTCTGCGCATAACACAGGATACACGGCTAGGGGCGGGGGACTGGGCTGCCGCGGCGAAGGGGACGGGTGAAACTATCCGGGTCCTGTAGGAGGGCAGTGTGCTAGTCGCATCACTACAAAATAAATATGGCCCAACCTACAGCCTATAATACACACAAATATGACATAGTCACCTGGAATGTTAGGGGTCTCGGGAACCATATCAAAAGGTCTAGGGTACATGCAAGACTTAAACGTCAGGGCACACACATTGCAATTCTACAAGAAACCAATCTGCGGGATCCAGACCTACAAGAACTGCAGAGCAAATGGGGAGGACAGATTGTAGGAACATCTTATTCAACCTTTGCGAGGGGGGTCCTTATATGGATAGCAGGGAGTGTCCCATTCCTCCAAACATCATATAGGATAGATCAGGAGGGTAGATATGTAGTAGTGGAGGGTAAATTAGACGGCAAACAACTATCACTTATAGGTGTATACGCCCCCAACACTGCGCTACCTGAGTTCCTGAACACGCTCACCCCAGCATTATTAGCGAACCCCGCAACACCCGCAATATGGGGCGGAGACTTCAATAATACGCCGGACCCGACACTGGATAGGTCTAGCCCCCCCACACATCTAGCGGCCAATAGATACCCCAGACGCCCACTGTCAACATGGGCCAGCGACATGGGCCTTCATGATTTATGGTGGATGAAGCACCCACAAAACAGAGAATATATTTATTTTACTCAGTGCCACACAAAGTGTACACCAGGATAGATTTACTATGGGGTACTCAGGAAATTTGCACAGCAACCAACGGGATTGAATACTTAGCTAGGACACTATCAGACCACTCGCCGCTTAAAATAACTTTGGACTGGGGCAGGAGGCGTCAAGCGATCCCAACTTGGAGACTACAAGTGGAGGCGCTGCAGGACCCAGCATTCACAGACGCACTGAAAACAGCGCTAAAGCAGTACTGGGAACTAAATGCTGGCACCACAAATTTAAGAGCAGTGGAATGGGACGCACATAAAGTAGTGACTCGTGGGCACTGTATTTCTACTACATGGGGGGTGAGACGCACACTCCATGCAGAGGTTAGCAAGCTGGAGAAGAAACTAAGAGCACTAGAAAATGAAGTTGCCCGCAACGAAACGCCATACACGTCATTAAAAGATGCACGTGCAGAATATGCAGCCGCCGATGCCACACTACGCCTTCATGACTACAAATATCACCTGACTAGATTACAAGCGGAAGGCGAAAGATCGGGTAGGCTGCTCGCATGGCTCCTACGGGAGGAAAGGCAAAGCCCTCCAATCGGGGCAATAGGGATAGGCGCAGGCGCACTAGCAACCACACAGGAAAAAATAAACAATGCGTTGAGGGAATACTACACACAACTATACACTAAACGTACATCATGCACTCCCCAACAACTCGGGTCTTTTCTGGCGGACTCCTCCTTGCCCTAACTCACACACACTGATAGAGAGACATTAGAGGTCCCCATCACAATAGGAGAACTCAACAGGGCTCTTGAACAATCACCTAGAAATAAAGCTCCAGGGACAGACGGCCTGCCATCAGAATATTACTCCACCTTTGCGACACACCTTAACGCACACCTCCTAAAAGTAATTGAAGAAGCAGAGGTTAACGGAACTCTGCCCCCCACAATGAGAGAGGCAATGATAGTGGTCCTCCCGAAACAGGGGCGTGACCCCACCGACGTTAGGTCCTACAGACCCCTGTCTCTGCTAAACCTAGATTGCAAAATACTTGGTAAGATACTGGGCAACAGGCTAGCTCCTCACATGCATACTTTGGTACACGAAGATCAGAATGGATTTATCCCAAAACGCAACACCTTCCTCAACATTCGCAGGCTGTTGAGCGTAATAGGCGACACCCCTCCGAGTGCATTCGAGGAAGCAGTGATTTCACTAGACATCGAAAAAGCGTTCAATACACTAGAATGGGACTTTCTGTTCGCCACCATGCAGCGAATGGGTATAGGCCCAAAATTTATAAGATGGGTACGCATTCTGTACACTAACCCACAGGCCAGGGTGAAGACAGGGGGAGTCATATCAGAGAGCTTCCTGATTAGCAGGGGAACAAGGCAGGGGTGCCCCCTGTCCCCCCTGCTGTTCGCCCTGGCGATGGAACCATTAGCCGCGCGTGTCCATGCAAAAAAAGAAGAATGGGGGTGGTAAGGAGTGGCACCTCCCATGTCATATCATTGTACGCAGATGATGCCTTGATATGTATACGCAGCACAGAGGAGGTGTTGCCCTCGGTGATGTCACTGCTGTCTGAGTTTGGAGAGATCTCGGGCTTGATAGTTAATTGGGGGAAATCTTGCATATTCCCATTGGTCAGATGGTCCCCAGCGAGACGTGAGAATACCCCATCAGGCCAATTAAAATGGTGCTTCAACACATTCAACTATCTAGGGGTCAACGTCTACCACAGAGCGGAAGACCTCAGGGATGGCAATCTGGGGAGAGCGGTGACATCTATAAAGAACTCAATGCGCTTCTGGAATAAATTACCGCTCTCACCACTGGGAAAGGTTGCTATAGCCAACATGCTAGTACTGCCAGGCTGCTGTATTACTTTGCGACCCTGCCAATCATTATCCCCAAAAGCTTTTTCAACAGTTTAAATTCTGCACTAGTGCAGCTGGTGTGGGGTGAGGGCAGAAGGCGGGTCGCACTCACTACACTACACCACCCGGTGGCGGCGGGTGGATTGGGCGCCCCTAACTTTGAGCTCTATTCCGCGGCTGCACAGCTGCAGTGGATCTTAAATTGGATCCATAATCCCAGCTCACCGGAAGCTACCTGGCTGATAACCCGGCTCCAGGGAGTCCCTCTGCTCGAGTGGCTCACGAACAAGCAAACCAAAAGCACACGCGTAAACCCACTGATGGCAGCAGCACATGCATGCTGGAAGAAGTACATCCAAAAAGCTCCCCTACTCCCCTACTCACTGCTCCTACCACTAGAACGGCTCCCTGGATGGTTGGAAGCCGGATCTCATTCGTCCACAACCTGGATGGATGCGGGCATAAGCACAGTGGGAGAATGTTTTGAGGAAGGAAAACTAATGTCCTTCGAAGCCATACAGGCCCTCACAGATATCAGCCCAGGGCAATTTCTGACATACCACGCTATATGCCACGCCATTAGAAATACATGGGCGTCTGGGGACGCTGAGCCAGGCACCTCGACTACTCTGCACCATATGCTGAGCTGCGACACCCGAGAAAAAGTAGTCTCAAATACGTACAAACTTCTGAACAAGCCCCCGTAGTCTAATTTGCAGAAAGCTCGGGAGAGGTGGAATGCCGCACTGCCTGCCCCGATCTCAGAGTCAGAATGGCCAAAAGCCCTGAGTCACACGCGCGAGGTCTCAAGAAACCCCAGATTCCGATACACACAATTTAATTACTTACATCAGACATACTTGGCGCCAGCCAGGATTAAACGTATGTTTCCTGGGACGGACCCAACATGCCCCAGATGCAAAACCCCAGCAGCACAGTTTTATCATATGGTATGGGAGTGCCCGCGGGTGCAGGGGGAGCGGGCCGAGATGACCACTGTACTGTCGGAAATGACTGGCCTGAGCCTGGACGCGAATCCCAAATCCTGTCTACTTGGCCTCAGGACAAGGACAAAAAGTAGCAAACATATGCACAGATTCCTAGACCTGGCTTATGCAATGTACAAAAGACTGATAGCCATGAACTGGAATGCTCCCAAGGCTCCTGACCTTGGAGCCTGGCTCACTCTCATGCTTCGCTGGGCACGTGCTGAACATCAGGTATTAACGAAACTGGCGCGGGCGGATTGCGACACTCAGGATGTGACGCATGGGGTACACTGGTCTCCAAACTAGAAGCGAAGAGCGACGAAAAACCCCCTTGAACCGCAGATAACTACGATCACCCAGATAGCCGCAGGCTTGCCCCGGCTACAATGTGACAGCAAATCAGGAGATACGCACACATCTGCCAACAGTGCCTAGACACTAATATCAATACACCACACCCCCAAACACACACAAGTCATGCAGCACACACAGACCATCATGCCTAATTAACAGATATAGGCTCTGGAGAACAACAAGCCACCCCCCCCTGTTCCCTCCTCCCCGAGGGGGAGCCCTCAATTAGAACCCCAACCGGCAATGAAACCCCCGCACAAAAGAAAACCTCAAATGCTCGAGCCGGCAATGCTTGAAAGTATAGACACAAGTGCGCGGACCTAGTGGTGTACGAAAGTTGTTAGTTGTTTGTTAAGTTTAATAAACGTGTGCGCAGCTAATTACTGTTACTGATAACATCCTATTATTGCTGTCAACTGTGCACATCGCAATGTATGATACTATTGAAAATTCAATAAAAACATGTTAAAAAAAAAAGGGGATAGGGCAGCTATGGTAAGGCAGATAATACAAAAGAGGGAATACAGAGCAACCTTAGTGTGGACAAATATGGAACGAGTCAGTAATGGACAAACACACAGGGCTTATCACTACGATTGCACACAGGGTAGGGCCAAGAACGTCCCACAGCAACAGGGAACGTCAGTGCCTCTGTGCAGATTAATCTCACAGCTAGTCACCACGCAAGCCCCAAAGAAAGGTGGCAGCAGAAGTGAATCTGTGTCAGGACCCTTAGGGCACAAACAAGGATTGTACTTACATACACAAGACAAGCCCTTGGAGACACAGTAACAATTCCTGGAATACAGCCCTAGCACACCGTCACTGTTAGGCAAAAATGACTACATGCAACACTAGACAAAGAATGGGGGCTGGGTTAGCCTCCTGGAAACCAGGTGCCAGGACAAATACTAAGGTAAACACTTCTAGACAGGTGAGGACTGATAGTACACTTACCAGACATGATACCCCAAGAGAAAACAGAAAGCAAGGGAACCAACTAGGAGGCACATCCAGGAACAGGGAACAGGGTCTGGTTGATGCAATGGCTGGAAAAGATCTGGGTGACAGAAAGCAGGCTCTGGCAGATACAACCATGAACAAGGCTGAGAAACAGTGAGCAGAGTCTGACTGCAACAAGCAGGAGCAGCACTGGGCAAACAGAGAGCAGGTTCAGGCTTAATCAGGACTGTAACACAATCCAACAAGGGATCTGGAATACAAATGAATCGTACTTCAAGGCACGACGAGGAGCTTCGAGGAATGGCAGCTTCTAAGCAGTTCCAGGCAGCAGCAAAGCCAGGGCAGAGTCACATGGCTGGGCTGCACAAGAGAGGTCACAGGTTTGGGCAACTTCAGTCTCTCACAAGTCCTGGAGGAGAGAATCCAGTATAAAGGGACATATTTTCCCATAGGAAGCAATGGACAGACGATTACAGGTCAAACCGACTACCAGGCAGTGCATTATAGGACCTGAAGTCCATACAGGGAAATGTAGCTCTTCTATAGCATGCCATATGGAAAAGGAAAGCAAACAGGAGTCAGAATGGGAGTCTGGGTGAGTGTTAATGGTGATTCCCAGGGTACGGATTGTCCATTTGAACTGTCCCCTAGAGATGGGAGGGCAGAGACTTAACACATGGCAGCGGCAGGACTTATTTCCAGGGATGGACTGCACAGGGCATGTGTTGTGAACAATGCTTGTCATACCTGGGGCACTCATTCTATCTATTTTCTGAAATGCTGCACCTCTTGTCATACAATCTCCTTGCAGAGATAGCAAATGTCACTCTTACTAATGTCAGGGGGCTGTTCATACATTCCTATTACCACTGATATTTCACATCCACTGCCTCATGTGTGAGGCGCTTCTTTACCTTATGATTGGAGATGTCATAGTTGTTTGTCATGTGCTACAGTAGACCATGTTGGCAATTTGGATGTGTGTCATATGCTGTGGTCCTATGATTTTGTCCTTCATATGTGAAATTCAAAAGATGTTTTTTTTATATGTGTGTGATGTTTGCTGTACAATCATATGCATCACATGTGATGTGGAATCAGAAGTAGTCAGATTTGTCTTTGTGACATGCTCCCTGAGGTAATATTCACATTCCTAAAGAACATGTGATGGAGAAATAAGTAACCAGAGCAGGACTGTGTGATAAAGTGAGGTGTTTAATTACATATCCTAACAAGTTGTTTAGTGTGACTATTGGCGAAAAAGGTTTTGAACAATCTGCTGGCTGCGGTGCTTTCCTGCAGCTGTGTTTGGATGTTCCCCCTCATTTTCCCTGGTACTATCCTCCTCCTTCTCCTCTTCAGGCAGTTCTTGCTCAGGTTCATATAGGGGGATGTTCCTCCTCACACAAATGGTGTGCAGGATGTCACAAGTCAATATGATCTTGCAGACCATTTCTGGGGCATATATGAGGCTGCCTCCTGTGATGTCCAGGCACCTGAATCTGGACTTCAGGATGCCAAAGGTCCTTCCTACAATGGTGCGTGTCGTCCAATGTGCCTCGTTATAGGCACGCTCTGCTGCTGTGCTTGGGTTATGGAATGTGGTCATGATCCATAGCTGGATCCCGTAACCTTGATCAGCTGAAAAATAAAATAGGAGTAAGTATTTTCTTAGTGCTTGCACCAGGAATGTCATGTAGCATGGCAGTTGATATCTTGTGTCGTCTGTGACTCATATGTGTTTGTGGTATTGTGTGAGATCCTGGGCTTCTGTGAGGTTTTTTCTGCAGTGAGTTGTTTGACTTGAAAACTTGTGTTTGGCTCATTGACCTGGTATCTATGATTTTGTTTCCAAACTGCTGGTCAGTATGTATGTACCATGTGTTGTGTAGTGAGCAAGATGTTTTAGTGAGCTTTCAATGGAAGGAACATGATACATCCCCAACACAATAGATTCCGATGTGGTGGTAACATGGTTGCACTACATGGCCTGGACACCCCATCCAATTGGACATATGTCATTGCAGATGAAATGCAACAGTGAGGTCCTTTGATTAGCCTTGGCGACAATGCACAACACATCTCCATAAGTTGGCAGCACTGAGGTGTTCAGTAATGGCAATCCATAATTGTCCCATGAGTGACTTGGTTCTATGCAAACCTTTGTAGTTCCCTCTGTCAGTGGCTCATGTGCAACGTGCACCTAAACTACCAAACTTGCTCCAGGTAACCTGGCTAACTGCCTTGTGGAGATGTATCTGTGCAGGAAGGTCCATCTCCCTGTACATCTGTTATTGTGATGGATAACTGGCTTTTTCAGTGTGTGCAACAGTGTGCAATTTGTATTAGTGGCGCATCAATATGTGGTCCTAGCACAGTCCACTTCCTTATTGCTACGTGGCGACGGCACCCAAGGAGTGATGTATGGTGTTGGGACTGCCTCAGTATTCCCGTCTCACCTACATGTGACTCTGCATCATCATGCAATGTGTCTCATGGTGTTTGACCTGCAGCAACACACATTGCACACCCCTTCCACAGTACATATTGCTTGGGAGGGTGTGGGATTGACTATGTGGCCTAATGTAATTGTAAATGGTTCATCTTCCAAGTTGTACTTCCAGTGCAGGCCATGTCATTGTCACTGTGTGCTTTGACATTGGTCCCTTGTAGCTCTAGAGTGGCAGCTAATGTTATTGGCATTTGTCCATAGGTGTGTATCCCATTGTGTCAGGGTGTACAACATAACTACCTGTGTCACACCTCAGTGTCCTCCTGCCCACATGTCAATGTAGTGGTGTATGTATTATACGTCCTACAGGGTTTCTGTGCCATGTGTGTATATTGCTAGGTTTATGGACTTACCGACAAGAAGGCCATTGCCATATCGTCCGTCCTGGAAGTGGTAATTGATGGTGCTGTGGCGAAAGATGAAGGAATCATGTACACTCCCAGGATACTTGGCCAAGATGTTGGAATGGGTGTGTTTTCTGTTCCTGTATAGATGCTCTGTTGCTGCAGGTGGTACAATCAAGACATGGGTGCTGTCAATTGCACCAAGCACATGCGGTAAGCCATGTATTTGATAAAATCCCTGTTTGATCTCCTGCTGCTTCTGCTGGGTGTTGGGGAAGCTGATGTGGTGGGTGTGAGGGAGATTATGAAATCTAGGACCTTGGGAAGGGAGGCGGAGAATGAGGGCTGTGATACCCCAGCGACCAGGGCACCTGTGAGCCACTTGCCAACATGTGCAGGACAACTAGCAGCTTGGTCACCGGTGGTATATTGTGTGGTGTCTGCAGGCTGGCTGATATAAGTGGTTCAATTTGGCGCTGCAGCTGCTGGATGGCTTGCCAGTTGAATCTGTACCTCTGGATGATGTCCTGTTCCCTGAGGCCCTAGAGGGTTGTCCTGGTCCTGAGGTCCCTCCCCTGCTTTCTGCATTGCCTTTGGGGACCGAGTTGGGGGGGTGGTGGCTGCTGCTGTTGGTCCTGTGCTCTGCGTCGTCTAACATGAGGCATCAGTAGCACCTCCATGTTGTCCTTATTGAGCAATAACATTGCTTGTGCGTGTTTTTCTTAAGTAGTGGTTTGTTTGCCTCATTTTAACGCCTGCCCTGCCCTGACCCAGGGATTACAATTTGACACATTCAGGCTTAGTGTCATTTTTCAGTTCCGCCTCCCACCCGTGCGTCATTTTTGCCCTGTTGGCTAAATATGGCGCTAAGTGATTTGAATCATTTTTTGGATGGGAACGCCTACCTTGCATCTCATTGACGCAAGGCAGTTTCACACCTCCTTAAAATGACACAAACTCAATATTTTTGACGCTAGACGGGTCTAGTGTCAAAATATAAATATGGAGTTAAGTTTGCGCAGGATTTGCGTAAAAAAAAAAATGACGCAAATCCGGCAAAACAGAGTATAAATATGGGCCTAGGTCTTGATCCATTAGTTACAGGTAAGATTGAATTAATTCCTTAAACAAACTGCCAGATATTATGATGATAACAATAGCAGATGTTCCCTCATATCTCATCAATTAAAGTGCAGAAAGTAAATGTCAGCAATTAAATTCAGTACCAATAACTGCGGCAAAATGTTGTTTAGGGATGGTAATATTACAGCATGTTTTGCTTCTTACTATAAGGAATTGTATATTCTAGAAATTGTGCTTTCGGAGGAGTCCCTTAATAATTATTTTTCCAACTTTAAACCTAAAAATCTTCACCACCGACAGATCTCTCTCTTTTAGAATGAATGCTGAAATTGAGGAACTCTATTTGTCTGTATAGTCTTTTCCTAAAGGTAAAACACCAGGCCATTATAGTGGTCATTACAACCCTGGCGGACGGTGTTAAAGCGGCGGTAAGACCGCCAACAGGCCGGTGGTAAAAAAATTGCAATTACGACCGTGGCGGAAACCGCCAACAAAGACAGCCACTTTAACACTCCGACCGCCACGGCGGTACAAACAAACAGCTTGGCGGTCACAGCCAACAGACAGGCGGGAGACAATGTATCGCGCACACTATTATGACAGGCCAATCCGCCACCTTTTCCGGGGCGGATTCACCGCAGATAAAAACACGGCAGAAACAGGAATTTCGAAGGGAAAACGCTCACCTCTACACACCCAACGAGGAACGAGGACACCATGGAACAGGAACTCCAAATTCTACCTGCGATAGTCTTCCTGCTCCTCCACCAGGAGCACGAACACCGGCGGCGAAGACCACGATGAGTACTGCACCTACGACACAGGGGAGGGGGGAGGCAAAAAACAGGGACACACACACACAACACCCCCACCCCCACCCTCACCCACTACAACACACACACTAATACATGTTGATACATTACAGTTACACCCCCCCAAGCCCCGCGGAAGAATGCAAAGACAAAACGAAATGAGTGTAACCATTGTAATATATTAAAATCCAGTACTCAAAAATATATATACACTATAAACAAATATATACACCAATAATACAAGTCCAGGTATTGAACCATTTATAGTCCCTGGACCACTGGGCCCAAAATGCATGGGCGAGGCCCACACTCGATACCCGATCTAAACAGAGAGAACACTGCAGGGGCATCAGATAGAAATACAACAGGCACCTCAGGGGGAAGGGAAGGGGGGGCACCTCAGCCGGATGAGTGCATGACGCCAGATCCACGAGGGGGCTCAATGCCCACTGTTCAATCCTGGGGAGTGCAAAGCCACAGTCTCTCAAGTCTCTCCAGTGGGTGGTTTGCCCACTGCATTATCCTGGGGAGTGCAAAGCCACAGTCTCTCAAGTCTCTACAGTGGGTGGTTTGCCCACTGCTACATCCTGGGGAGTGCAAAGCCACAGTCTCTCAAGTCTCTCCAGTGGGTGGTTTGCCCACTGCATTATACTGGGGAGTGCAAAGCCACAGTCTCTCAAGTCTCTCCAGTGGGTGGGTTGCCCACTGCATTATCCTGGGGAGTGCAAAGCCACAGTCTCTCAAGTCTCTCCAGTGGGTGGGTTGCCCACTGCTGCATCCTGGGGAGTGCAAAGCCACAGTCTCTCAAGTGGATAACAGTCTCCACTGGTTATGGAGGGGGCCTTGTGCCCAGAGTGCTTCATCCTGTGAAGGACAGAGGTAGTGGATGACAGTCTCCACTGGTTCTGGAGGGGGACTGGTGCCCAGAGTGCTTCATCCTGTGAAGGACAGAGGTAGTGGATGGATCTCTCCACTGGTTCTGGAGGGGGACTGGTGCCCAGAGTGCTTCATCCTGTCAAGGACTGAGGTAGTGGATCGATCTCTCCACTTGTTCTGGAGGGGAACTGGTGCCCAGAGTGCATCACTCACCCCGTGACGGACCCAGTTGCGTCAGTGCCGTTGCCTCTCATGGGCTAGCGGTGCTTGAGTTGGCGGTGCCCTGTTCAGCGGTGCTTGAGTTGGCGGTGCCCTGTTCAACGGTGCTTGATTTGGAGGTGCCCTGTTCAGCGGTGCTTGATTTGGCAGTGCCCTGTTCAGCGGTGCTTGATTTGGCGGTGCCCTGTTCAGCTGTGCCTGAGTTGGCGGTGCCCTGTTCAGCGGTGCTTGATTTGGCGGTGCCCTGTTCAGCGGTGCTTGAGTTGGCGGTGCCCTGTTCCAGCGGTGCTTGTGCTGGCGGTCCTTCACAGGGGGGGGACTGGCTGTGCTGTGGCTCCGTGCCACACTGGCTGTCCCGGTGGCCGGTGCACTCCACATACCTGTGACAACAGGCACCACTGGTCCCGTAGATGTTGTGGCTGTGGTGCTACTTCGGGACCTATGAGATGGACGGGGTGGGGGAGGTGTGGGAAAAAGGTCAAGGCTGGACAGGAAAATTCTTTTGGACACACTGGGACGGGTAGTTGGAGGGGGTTTGGGAGTGGAGGAAGAGGTGGTGGTAGTAGGAGGTGTACGTTTGGTGACTTAGGGTGCAGGTGCATGCCCTGGAGGCTGTCGTGAGGTGGATGGCTGTTGGGTGGGTGTGTGGCTGCGTTTGTGTACCTCGGGAGGGGGCATCACAGACACACTGGGAGAGGACACAGGGGATGTGTGAATGGTAGTGGGGGTGGTGACTGCATGTGAGCGGGGTGTGCTGGTGGTTGTGCTGGTGAGGGACATAGTGGCTATAGAGGTAGTGCATGCAGGTGTGAGTGTAGACAAGACTGGGAGGGAGGAGGGAGACGACGACGAGGGGGACACAGTGGAGGCACTGGATGTTGGTGTGTCTGCATGTGTGTGTTGCTTGCGTGAGTGCCTGTGGGATGTGTGGTGCTCATGTTTGCCTGAGCTTCCCTTGTGTGTTGAGGTGTGTGCAGGCTGGTCTGATGGTGTGCTTGGGATAGGCAGAGGTAGAGGGGATTGGGTCTGGGTGGAGGAAGTTGGAGGGGGGAGGCTAGAGACGGGGACAATGGCTGCCATCAGTGCTGAGGCCAGAGTTTGAAAAGCTCGGTGAAGGGCCGCCTGACCAGAATGAATGCCCTCCAGGAATGCATTAGTTTGTTGCAACTGCCTTTCTACACCCTGGATGGCATTCAAAATGGTAGACTGCCCAACAGTGAGGGACCTGAGGAGGTCAATGGCCTCCTCACTGAGGGCAGCAGGGGTGACTGGGGCAGGGCCTGAGGTGCCTGGGGCGAAGGTGATGCCCACCCTACTGGGTGAGCGGGCACGGGTCGAAGGCTGAGGGGCTGCTGGGAGGGCGGTGCTGGTAGGGGGGGTGGCAGCTGTACCTGTAGATGCGGGGGCACAGATATTGCCGCCACCACAAGGGAGCTCCCATGGGCCATCCTCCTGGGCAGCTGGGCTGGGGCTGGCGGTGGCCTCCTGGGCAGCGGGGATGATGGCGGTCTTCTCCACCCTGCAGCTCTTCCCAGATTTGCTGGGTTTCTTGTGGCCCTTCCCCACCTTGGGAGGTTTAACAGCTGACTCCATACTCCCACCGGGACCCCTGGGAGCGGCTTTGGTGGCTGGAGTCTTCCCCCTCTCCCTCCGGGCACTGGCCAATTTCTGATGCTTCACAGGGGGGGGGACTGGCTGTGCAGTGGCTCCGTGCCACACTGGCTGTCCTGGTGGCCGGTGCACTCCACATACCTGTGACAACAGGCACCACTGGTCCCGTAGATGTTGTGGCTGAGGTGCTACTTCGGGACCTATGAGATGGACGGGGTGGGGGAGGTGTGGGAAAAAGGTCAAGGCTGGACAGGAAAATTCTTTTGGACACACTGGGACAGGTAGCTGGAGGGGGTTTGGGAGTGGAGAAAGATGTGGTGGTAGTAGGAGGTGTACGTTTGGTGACTTTGGGTGCAGGTTCATGCCCTGGAGGCTGTCGTGAGGTGGATGGCTGTTGGGTGGGTGTGTGGCTGCGTTTGTGTACCTCGGGAGGGGGCATCACAGACACACTGGGAGAGGACACAGGGGATGTGTGAATGGTAGTGGGGGTGGTGACTGCATGTGAGCGGGGTGTGCTGGTGGTTGTGCTGGTGAGGGACATAGTGGCTATAGAGGTAGTGCATGCAGGTGTGAGTGTAGACAAGACTGGGAGGGAGGAGGGAGACGACGAGGAGGGGGACACAGTGGAGGCACTGGATGTTGGTGTGTCTGCATGTGTGTGTTGCTTGCGTGAGTGCCTGTGGGATGTGTGGTGCTTATGTTTGCCTGAGCTTCCCTTGTGTGTTGAGGTGTGTGCAGGCTGGTCTGATCGTGTGCTTGGGATAGGCAGTGGTAGAGGGGATTGGGTCTGGGTGGAGGAAGTTGGAGGGGGGAGGCTAGAGACGGGGACAATGGCTGCCTTCAGTGCTGAGGCCAGAGTTTGAAAAGCTCGGTGAAGGGCCGCCTGACCAGAATGAATGCCCTCCAGGAATGCATTAGTTTGTTGCAACTTCGTTTCTACACCCTTTGATGGCATTCAAAATGGTAGACTGCCCAACAGTGAGGGACCTGAGGAGGTCAATGGCCTCCTCACTGAGGGCAGCAGTGGTGACTGGGGCAGGGCCTGAGGTGCCTGGGGCGAAGGTGATGCCCACCCTACTGGGTGAGCAGGCACAGGGCGAAGGCTGAGGGGCTGCTGGGAGGGCGGTGCTGGTAGGGGGGGTGGGGGCTGTACCTGTAGATGCGGGGGCACAGATATTGCCACCACCACAAGGGAGCTCCCATCAGAGGACGAGTCCGTGTCGCTGGTGTCAGCTCCTGTCCCCGCGGTGGAGCTCCCCTCGCCCTCCATCCCACTGGTGAATTCCGAGTCCGTAGTCTTGCCCTCCAGGGCCATGTGGGATGCAGCTCCCTCGTGCTCCGGTGCCACTGCTCCTCCGCCTGATGATGCTAATGCACACATGAACAGGAAGACCAAAAAAAGGGGGGGAGACAGAAGAAAGACATGTTGAGTGCATGGATTACCGCTACCGTTGGCGGACAAGACAGACACAGAGGCCCCCTGCACTACGCTCCACAGTGCAATTCCTGGGAAATGGCCTACAAGGCTATGGACGACATCTGCACACATAGATGACACAGGGGCATGAATAGCTGTACTTGGCACTCTACAGAGGTGGGGTGGGGTGGCCACAGGGCCATGCCTTTCGGAGGGGCCTAGCCTACGGAACTCGCCCTGGCCTAGGGAAACCCACAGCCCTCCTCCCCCACCCAGACACCTCCACTGCGTGCAAAGTCAGCTGAATGAGAGTGTACTTGTGTCTGCTGTGATGCCTTCAAGCGCCCAACCAACTCCGGGGTGGTCACCGCCAGGATCCTGAACATCAGGGGGGTCATGGTTCGACGGGCACCCCTCCCACGTTGGGAGGCCATCCCCAGCTGAGCATCCGCCGTATTCTTGCTCCAGCGGCGAATGTCTTCCCATCTTTTCTGGCAGTGAGTGCTCCATCTGTGGTAGACCCCCAGGGCCCGGACGTCCTTGGCGATGGCACGCCAAATATCTTTCTTATGGTGGGCGCTGACCTACATGAAATGTACAGGGAAGAAGAGAAGTCATTACCAACTGCACCATCAAAGTGAGTGGCCCCCATCCCTACCCTTGCCATGTGGCACATGCACTCACAGTCTTACATGCACGCATCACTCTTCCCCCTTCCTTCTTACATCCAGCACTCTCCACACAGGCATAGCCCATACAACATGCTCCCTGTGTACTTACCTGTTTGTCTGGAGGACCGTAGAGTAGCGTGTACTGGGGGAGGACCCCATCAACGAGCTTCTCCAACTCCTCCGATGTGAAGGCAGGGGCCCTTTCCCCAGACGCATGAGCCATTGTCTCTTCCAGACTGAGGTCACAGCAGCACTTGCAGGTATCGAGTGATTGAAGTGATAGAAAATGGCGGTCACATCCGCGGCGGTCACGTCCGCGGCGGTGCGTACCATCACCGCCGGCGTACATCGTCATTGGCTCCTGGGACCCATAGGGTCCAATGTTAACCAATGCGGCATTGCGCTGCGGTCTCCCACCGCCTACCACGACGGTGTACAACGCCAGCGCAGTTAGCTCACATCCCATTGTCCCACTTTGGAGGTCAGGCAGCCACCATTTCAGGGGCCCAGATGGCCTCATTTTCAACTGCGTCACACTTACCTAGGCCTAGTCTCAACACACATACAGGCCACCTTTTGTGTATGATTGGTGTGCTGTGTAAACTGTGGGTACGTACCTCTGAGTTGTTTGACTCTGTGCTCGCTGTTGTCCTTCATAGGCACCGTCTGCTGGGACATGTGAGGAGATGGCGGCATCTTCCGGTGTACCGACCGTTGGTGGACCTGTCGACAATGGAGGAGCGACATTTGATAATCACCTACAGGTTTGACCGTGTCACAATCCAGGAACTGTGTACCCAGTTGGAGCCAGAACTGATGTCAGCAATCCGCCATCCCACAGAAATCCCCCCTCAAGTGCAGGTGCTGTCAGTGCTCCATTTCCTTGCAAGTGGGTCATTCAAAACAACTGTGGCCATGGCATCAGGGATGTCCCAGCCTATGTTTTCCAACGTATTGTGTTGTCTGCCCTTCTGAAACAAATAAGGAGCTACATCGTTTTCCCTCAGGTGGAGGATTTGCCTACAGTGAAAGGTGATTTCTATGCCCTGGGACATATCCCCAACATCATAGGTGCCATTGATGGGACCCATGTGGCTTTGGTCCCCCCCCACAGGAGTGAACAGGTGTACAGAAACCGGAAGAGTTTCATTCTATGAATGTACAGATGGTATGTTTGGCAGACCAGTACATCTCCCATGTGAATTCCATGTTCCCTGGCTCAGTGCATGACGCCTACATCCTGCGGAATAGCAGCATCCCTTATGTGATGGGTCAACTTCAGAGGCACCGTGTGTGGCTATTAGGTGAGCCCCTGGAAGCAAGACAGTGGGAATGGTTGTCTGGGGATATCCCTACAGGTTGGTGTGTGTCTAACAGTTGTCCCTCGCCATTTGCAGGTGACTCTGGGTACCCCAACCTGTCATGGCTACTGACCCCAGTGAGGAATCCCAGGACCAGGGCGGAGGAACGCTACAATGAGGCCCATGGGCGAACTAGGAGGGTGATCGAGCGGACCTTCGGCCTCCTGAAGGCCAGGTTCAGGTGCCTCCACATGACAGGTGGATCCCTATTCTACTCACCAAAGAAGGTGTGCCAGATCATCTTGGCCTGCTGTATGCTTCACAACTTGGCTTTGCGACGACAGGTGCCTTTTCTGCAGGAGGATGGTCCAGATTGCGGTGTTGTGGCAGCTGTGGAGCCTGTGGACAGTGATGAGGATGAAGCAGAGGAAGAAGACATGCAGAACAGGGACTCAGTGATCCAGCAATATTTCCAGTGAAACACAGGTGAGAATACAATCATGCCTACTACATGTACTTTCACACTATTACCTCTATCCTGTCTGTCGTTTTCACCCAGTGTATGGTCACTGAGTTGTCACTTTCCCTTACGGTTTCACAGATGTGGGTCCCACTGTGTGTCATCTGCTTAAATACCTCATGGACTAGAGCTGTGACATAGGTATGTTGACATTACTATTTCAAAAACATTTTGTCACTCTAATTGCAAATACACTATTTGGAAATCACAGACAGACTCCAGATCATTTTGTGCTTTAGGTGTGTTTATTTAAATGCAAAATATTGGAGGGGGAAGTTAAATGGTGAGGGGTGATGGCGGAGGAGTGTCCATGGCAGAGTCCAGTCTATTAGTCTCACAGGTGCATTGCCCATATGGGCATAGGAAGTGGAGCTGGGGCAGTTTAATTATGGACAGGGTGACAAAGTGGGACAGTAGCATGACAATCAGGGTGGTCTCATTTCTTGGCGGGGGTCTTGGCATCGTTCTCTGTCTTGTTCCTGGATCTCAGGGACCGTTTGCGGGGTGGTTCTCCATCTGCAGGGGTTGGGATGCTGGTGTGGTGGTCCTGTGGCAGGGCGTCCTGTCCACTAGCACCGGCGGAGGTGGTGGGCAGTTCATCGTCCATGCTAGTGTCAGGGGCCCCTTGTATTGCCACAGTGTCCCTCCTGGTGTTGAGTACTTCCTTCAGCACCCCTACGATGGTGCCCAGGGTGGAGCTGATGGTTCTGAGTTTCTCCCTGAAGCCCGAATACTGTTCCTCCTGCTTGCGCTGGGTCTTCTGAAACTTGGCCAGTACCGTTGCGATCGTCTCCTGGGAGTGGTAGTATGCTCCCATGATGGAGGAGAGAGCCTCGTGGAGAGTGGTTTCCCTTGGCCTGTCCGCCCCCTGTCGCACGGCAGCCCTCCCAGTTCCCCTGTGTTCCTGGGCCTCCGTCCCCTGGACCGTGTGCCCACTGCCACTGCCCCCAGCTCCCTGTTGTTGTTGGGGTGGTGGGTTATCCTGGGTTCCCTGTAGTGGTGGACACACAACTGATTGACGTGTCCGGGGACGGAGGTATGGGCCCGCTGGGTGGGTGCTGTGCTGGTGTTTCCAGAGGGGGGAAGGTCTGTGTTGGCCTGTCCCTGTGTGAGGGGAACCGACTGTCCAGAGGTCCCCGATGGTTCGGGCTGGTCATCTAGATCCAGTTGGACAGAGCTGCTGTCATCACTGTGGGCCTCTTCTGTGGGTGGAGTGGACATGTGTGGACCCTCCTGTCTGGTGACGTTGGGTAGGGGTCCTGCAGAGTTGGAAAGGCATGATTATTGCATCTGTGTGTGGCATGGTGTGCAATGGGTGGGTGACCGTGTACCCCAATGCTTGCATTCCTGTGTGAGACCTTGTGTGAGGATGGTTTAGGGGGTTGTATGGGTATGTGCAGTGGGCATGCTTTAGTGATGGGTGTCCATGCTTTGTTGTTGCATGCAGGGCTTGGTGTTGGGATGGGTGGTTTGTGATATTGGGACATATATGAGGATTTGGGGTGCTGGGGGTGAGGGTGAGGGTGGGGGTATGTGATAGCATGCAGGTAGGGTGGGGGTTGTAATAGTTAAGATTTGACTTACCAGAGTCCATTCCTCCACCTACTCCTGCGAGGCCCTCAGGATGCAGAATCTCCAAGACCTGCTCCTCCCATGTTGTTAGTTGTGGGGGAGGAGGTGGGGGTCCGCCACCAGTCTGCTGAACCGCCAGGTGGTGTCTGGAGACCACGGAATGCACCTTCCCCCGTAGGTCGTTCCACCTCTTCCTGATGTCCTCCCGATTTCTTGGGTGTTGTCCCACTGCGTTGACCCTGTCCACTATTCTTCGCCATAGCTCCATCTTCCTTGCAGTTGAGGTGTGCTGCACCTGTGATCCGAATAGTTGGGGCTCTACCCGGACGATTTCCTCCACCATGACCCTGAGCTCCTCCTCCGAGAACCTGGGTTGTCTTTGCCGTGCCATGGTGTGGTGTGGGTGATGTGTGGGGTGGAGTGTGTGGTGATAAGTGTGGTGATATGTAGTGGTGTGTTGTGTGAGGTGCGTGGAAGTTGTGTGGGTGATGGTGTTATGTGCCTGTGGATGCTGTTGTACTTGCTGGTGGTGTCTCTCTCTAGCCTTCTTTCTGTATTTTTTGTCGTGGGGGTTTGTGGGTGATGTGGGTGTGTGTTTTATATTGTAATGGGTGTGTGGGAGTGGTGTGTATGTTACTCAGGTGTGTGTATTTTGAATCGTCCAATGTGGCTGTGTTTTGTAAATGTGTGTGTATTTTGAGCGCGGCAGTGTGTACCGCCAATGGAATACAGCGGTAGAAAGACCGCCGCGTGGATTCGTGTGTCGTGATAGTGTGGGCGTATTTCTGTTGGCGTGACGGTGTCGGTTTTGTTATCGCCAGTTTATCACTGACCTTTGGTTTGGCGGACTTGTGTGGGTGTCTGAATTTTGGCGGATTCCGAAATGTGGGTCATAATAGCTGTGGCGGAATTCCGCGGCAGCGGCGGTGTGTTGGTGGTCTTCTGCACGGCGGTAAGCGGCTTTTACCACCAATGTTGTAATGAGGGCCTATGTTTTCTCAGTTTAATTTTATCTCCACTTTGCAAAACTCCTCTTCCCTAGATGCTTTAAATTATTTATTCACTTCATTGCTCTAAAATCCTCTAATGGCTCATTTACAGAAGTCACAATCTGCTTAATCTCTAAAAAAAAATTGTAAAGAGCCAATACAAAAACTACAGATTCATTTATTTAACCAACACAGATTGCAAAGTACTTACTAAAACCTTGGCTCTTTGCTTACTTTCTCCAATGCTTGACATCATTGATATACATCAATCTGTCTTAATGTCTTATAGAAACATTGCAGATAACTCTCAGACTTGTCTGTCAAGGCTTTGATAGAGTTAACTGGTGCTTTTTAATGAAGGCTTTGCAATGGCAAGATGTTGGTCTTATTTTCTACAACTCACATTCTTGTTATACTCCTCACCACACTCCTCAGTCATAGCTAATGGTGTGCGTTATCCTTACTTTCCCCTCAATCAGAGGAACTTGACAGTTATGCCTCTTGTCTCCCATATTTGTCTTAGCTCTGGAACCTTTCCTTCACCAACTAAGAACTTCAGGTGGCTTTAACAAGGTCAAAATCAAGAATACTCACATAAGGTTTACAGCATATGCATGCGATTTTCTTTTGTTTACATCACACACAGACTGTTACCCTCCTGTTTTCTATCATGATCTTAACCTATATTCCCATATTCCGCAATATTGGGATCTAAACTCAGTGTAGACAAAACATAGGTATTACCACTGAATAAATATTGTTCTAAAACTATTTCTGTCAAAGCAGGTCTCTCCTAGAATCCTTTCAAAATCAAATGCTTTAGCATGTGGTACAGCACAACTCTTAGGGACACTCAAAAGTAACTTAAATGTTTATCGGACAAACTCCTAAATTTTTCTTGGAAATTGTCTCCCTTATATCTTGCATGTGTTGGTCGTCTAGATAGTATCAAAATGATGCTCCTCACTATTATCAATTTCTCTCTCATGATGCTTCCTATAAAGATACTGCTAGAAATAGGGTATTTGGTTAGCAGTCAGGTTAATCCCTGTCCAAGCAAGGACTCCCACTCTAGTCAGGGTAAGTCACACACAATCCAAATTATCCTGTGCCCACCCTCTGGAAGCTTGGCACTGAGCAGTCAGGCTTTACTTAGAAGGCAATGTGTAAAGTATTTGTGCAATAACTCATGCAATAACACAGTACAACACCACAAAAATACACCACACAGTGTTTAGAAAAATATATAATGTTTAGCTGGTTAAATGCAGGTCAAAACTATCAAGATTTAATAAGCGCACGTTAAAATATCACTTTAGAGAATGATAAAAAGAGTCTTTAGTCTTTAAAAAGCAACAAATGTCTCTTGCAAGCACAAAGTACCTGGACTGCGTTCAAATTCTCCGCAAGGGACCTCAGAGCAGGAGATCCATGGAAAACAGAAAGGTGTGCTTCGATTTCTCAGGCTGCACACAGCCAATGTGTTGATAATTTTCCACGCAGGGAAGGCTTTGTGTTGATTTCTGGTGCCCTGACTTGGATCCTCTTTGGGTTGCAGGGTATTCGGATGTCCCGGGGATGATGCAGAGAAATCCTGGGCATGCAGGACAAAGTCACAGGAACTGCGTCGATCCAGTGGGTGATGCAGGGAAATTTCTTCTTACAGGAAGTCTGGCTGCATCGTGCCAGCCCGGCTATGCGCCGATCCAGTGGGCTGTGCGTCGATGTTCTTGTCGCAATGCTGGTGCTGTGTCGATCTCCTCTCTGGGAACCGTGCTGCATCGCTCCGGTTCGGTGTGCAGTGATTTTCTCACCGCGATGCAGGCTGTGCATTGTTTCTGGCAGGTTATGCATCTAATTTTCTCCGCAGAAGGAGTTCTTTGCTGGAGGAAGTATTTTTGGCCCTGGGACTTCAAGGAGCAGGAGGGAAGCTCTATCCAAGCCCTTGGAGAGCACTTCTCAGCAGAGCCAGAGGGCAGCAAGGCAGCAGGGCAACAGCAGGGCAGCAGTCCTTTGCAGAAAAGCAATCAGGTGAGTCCTTTGGGCAGCCAGGCAGTTCCTCTTGGAAGGTTGCAGGGTCTGGTTCAGAGTTTCTTCACCAGTGGTATCTTGTCCAGAAGTGTCTGAGTTGGTAGGATCAGAGGCCATGTTTAAATACCCAAATGTGCCTTTGAAGTGGGGGAGACTTCAAAGAGTGGCTTAGAAGTGCACAAGGTCCCCTTTTGGTTCCATCCTGTCTGCCAACGTCCCAGTAGGGGGTTTTGCAGTCCATTGTGTGAGGGCAGGCCACTGTTCTTTGACATGTAAGTGTCAGGCCCACACCCTCCCAGCCCAGGAAGACCCATTCAGTATGCATATGTGTGCAGGTGTGACTGAGCATCCTGTGTTTGGAGTTGTCTGAGTGAAATGCACAAGGGAGCTGTCAACTAACCCAGCCAGACGTGGATTGGAGACAGGCTGTAAGGCACAGAAGGATTTGAGTGTAGAGAAATGGTCACTTTCTAAAAGTTGCATTTCTAGAATAGCAATATTAAATCCAAATTCACCAGTCAGCAGGATTTTGTATTACCATTCTGGCCATACTAAATATGACCTGGCCCTAATGTTAGCCTAGGAAAGGAGCAGGCTTCACAGCAGTGTAAAACATATTTAGGAGTTTTATACTACCAGGACATATAAACTACACAGGTACATGTCCTGCCTTTTGTCTACACAGCACCCTTCCCAATGGGTTACCTAGGGCCTACCCCAGGGGTGACTTAAGTGTAGAAATAGGGGAGTTTTAGGCTTGGCAAGTACATTTAAATGCCAAGTCAAATTGGCAGTAAAACTGCACACACAGGCCTTGCAATGGCAGGCATGAGACATGGTTAAGGAGCTACTTATGTGGGTGGCACACTCAGTGCTGCATGCCCACTAGTAACATTTAATCTACAGGCCTAGGGACTTATAAGTAAATTAAACAAGTCAATTGGATATGATCCAATGTCACCATGTTTTATGGGAGGGAGCATATGTACTTTAGCACACATTTGCAGTGATAAAGTGTGCAGAGTCCTAAAACCAGCAAACACAGTGTCAAAAAGTAGAGGGAGGCAGGCAAAATGTTTAGGGTGACCACCCTAAGGCTGTCAGGTCTAAAAGATACCCAATAATTTCTTCAGCTTAATTGATAAGATTATCTCCAAATTTCTTTGGCACAGTAACCCCCATCAACTTTCTCTGTCAAAATGAAAATTTCCAAGCCTCTAGGGGAGTTAACTTTCCTAAGTGTCTTTATTATCACAGGGCTTTTGGTATCAATCAGTTACATATTTATATGTCCATACCACTTGATGCTCCTCAGAAGCTATGGTTTTCTTTGAAACAGGCCATGTTAATGCCCTTCTCTCACAAGTACATTCTTGTTATGTCCAACTTTCCCAAATTTTGGTTACCTAGTACAGTCTCATGCATACACATCACTGAAACCCTTTTTCATTTCAGCCCTGTTGGAAGTAGCACATTTTGCAGGGATACCCCAAACTAGTTGCTTTCCTCCTTCTATTTTTCTGACCGTCTTTATGTTAACTTTAAGACTCTAAGCACTTTCCTACTGCCAACCAGTGCTAGTGTACATGTGATCTCTCCTCTAAACATAGTATAATTGGTTTACACCTGTTTGGCATATTTGATTTACTTGTTGTCCTTTGTAGAGTGGTATGCCAGATACACAGGGCCAGTAAATTCAATGCTACTAGTGGGCCTTCATCAATGATTGTGCCACCTGCAGAAGTATCCTTTCAAAACGTCCTTAGGCCTGCCATTGCAATGCCTCTGTGTGCAGTTGGCTTGGCATTTAAAACTACTTTCCAAGCCTTAGATCCCCCTTTCAGTACACTTAGGTCACCACTAAGAAGGACACTAGGTAGCCTTATGTGCAAGGTGCTGTTTAAATAAAATTTAGGACATGCACTTTTATATTTTGCATGCCTTGGTAGTGACAAATGGCTTATTTCATTTTTCACACCTGTGAAGCCTGCTCCTTCCATAGGGTAACATTGCAAATTCTGTTATACCCTAGTAAGTGGTATATCCTGATCAGAAAGTAGTAGCTTTGCCATATTTGGTATATTTAAAATGGTATTATTTTAGACATGCCACTTTTAGAAAGTGGGCATTTCGTTGTGGTTTTAACGCTGGGCCTGGTCTAGAGTTTGGCATATGGGTTACTCTGTAACAAATGTGATGGATATCCCCCCCACTTTATTACAATCTCTATAGGACATAATGGGATCATAATACAGCGGACGAGATATCCCTCATGTTTGGACAGATTAACACCCTCCATCAAACTCTAAATCAGGCTCTCTGTGTGCTTTGCAGCCTGTCTCCAATACATGTCTGGCCTGGGTGACAACTACACGTTGTGCATTCTCTCCATACAGCCACAACACAGGAAGAGCTGGCTATGACATGGGATACATCTGCATTCATCAGCATACTTATACTCTTCCTGGGCAGGGAAAAGTGGTTCACACTTACATTTCAATGGGTTGTACCAACCGTAAGTACATCAGCCTAGCACACACTGGAGGGAATGACGTTAGTACACACACACACAACACAGGAAGCCATGCCCACACACACACACAGACACGCAAACAAACACCCATGCCAACACACACACAATAATACCCACAACCAGCACACATACGTGGTGAATGAAAGCCAAGACTAGGTAGATAACAACGACACCAATGGTGTAGTACTGCATGATAACCATATATTGCAAAAATGTGCAACAACAAATGTACATACAGGCCCAAAGGCCAGTCCAAAATCCATAGTGCCCCAAGCACACTGGGCACAAGATGACTCCCCCACTTGATTCCTGACTGCAAAGTGAAGACCTCCACAGGGAAGGGGCATCAATGAGGAGTGCAGGCACCTCAGGGGTGAGGGGGATGGGGACAGTAAGGGGTCCTTGGACTTGGAGGAGGGGTCCTTCTGTTTGGGCCTGGAGGGGGGCCCTTAGGGGTGCCCTTAGATGGAGTACTCTGGGCTTGCCCTTGGATGGGACGGGCTTAGAAAGGTGGGGGCTTTGGGTTTGCCCTTGGGTGGGGGACCTAGCAAATGGGGGATTGGGCTTTACCTTGGATGGGGGGGCCTAGCAAGGAGGGTGCGTATGGGCTTGGCCTTGGAAGTGGAAGGAGTGGGCTTGGCCTGGAAAGAGGAGGGAGTGGGTTTGGGTTTGGCAGCAGAAGCAGTGGACGTGACAGGGGCAGAAGTGATAGGTGGTGGAGGGGCATGGGCAGGGCCAGTGGCAAACTGGGATGTGGAAAGCTGGGGCAGAGGAAGGGTAGGAGGGTGCTTGGGGGGAACGGGGACTGGGTCAGTGGTGGGGAACAGGGAAAACTCTTGTAGGAAACGTTTTTTGGGAACACATAGGAGGTCACTGGAAAGATGTTTGGGAGTGGAGGGAGTGGATATGGTTGTGAGGTGTGTATGTGGATGTGCCATGGGTACAGGTGTGTGGGTGGATGAAATGTGTGTGCTGGGGGACTGTTGGGTGGGTGAGTGTGCGTTTAGATGTACTGGGAAGAGATAGGGAGGAGATGCAGGGAGATGGCAGGGGGGAAGTGTGAGTGTATGTTGGGGTTGTGCATGCAGGTAGGGTGGATGTGCTACATGTGGTTGTGTTGATAGTTGTAGTGTCTGCACCAGTGGTGTATGGGGTACATGAATGGGGGTCAGAAGATGTGGTGATGGTGGCAGTGAGTGCACATGTGTCAGGAACAGTGACTGATGTGAGACTGACTGCAGGTGTGAGTGTTGTGTTGAATGTGAGGGGGAGGTGGTTGGGTAGTCGATGCAGTGTGTGGATGTTGGCATGTCTGCATGTGTGTGTTGAGTATGTGCATGGCGGTGGTGGCGTCTGTGGTGCCTATGTTTGTTCTTGCGTACCATGTCTGTTGATGTGGATGCATGTGGTTCAGTAGGTGTGCCTTGGATGGGTGAGGGAACAGGGATGTGGGATTGGGAACAGGTAGCTGGAGGGGGAACGGAAGAAGAAGGGACACTAGCTGCCGTCAAGGAGGAGGCAAGAGCCCCAAGTGATGTCTGTAGGCCACACAAGGCACCAGGAATGCCTTCCAGGAACGAATTGCACAGTTGCATCTGGGATGCCAGTCCCTGGATGGCATTCAGGATAGTTGTCTGGCCCACATAGATGGACTTCAGGAGGTCAATAGCCTCCTCATTGAGGGCAGCAGGGCTGACTGGGGCAGGTGCAGAGGTGCCTGCGGTGAAGTAGATGCCCACCCTCTTGGGCGAGTGGGCATGGGCAACTGGTTAGGGAGCTACAGAAAGGGATGTGCTGGTATGGGGGTGGAGGACAAGGATGGTGCTGTGGTGGTCCCAGATGGATCCACCACTGCCAGGAATCTTCCATCGGAGAAGGAATCTGAAGATTTAGTGGTCGATCCGGTCTCTGCTGTGGTACTCCCCCCGCTCTCCCACTGATCCCCCCAGCTCCACTGGCGTCAGCCTCCTGGGTACAGTGGGCTGTAGCTTCCTCACTTGCCGGTGCACTTCTCCTTCACCATATGATGCACACAAAGACAGGGGAGGACAGGGAGGGAGAGAGAGAGAGAGAGGGTGTAATCAGTCAATGACAGGACAACAGTCATAAGGGGTAGTACATCAACATTTGATGCCATGCCATTATACATTATGCCCACCTCTGAACATCCTACTACTTGGGGAAACCTTAGGGGAAAGACATATCTCTACATAAGGAGTGCAATATCCGCCACACCTGTCCAGTACCTGCCCACTACCCATGGCCATTGAGACAAGCATGCAAAGGACTGGACACCCAAGAGGATCCCGCACGGCTAGTTGGCAGGCCCCTTTGGCTAATGTTAAGAAGCACTGTCACCACTTGGTGCACCCACCCCACCATACATGCAGTGCCTGCCAGCTGACTGAGGTCATGGATACACACCTGGCACAGTGGTTGGCCAGGACCAATCACAATGCTCTGACACCCCAGCTCTGAAGATCCAGTTGCCATGTGCTGGCAAGCAGATCTAGCAAGAAGGCGGCCACACAGTACTTCATTGAAGGAGTCTGCCCCGCTACCACTGTCTGCATGGCATTACTCAAACCTGTGATGCCAATCCTGCCCAGCTGGACATAACCCATAGTGGACATCAGTGTACCTAGCATCCACGCTACAGCTACCCAATGGTGCCCACCCAGAGCCACCATTTCAACACATGTCACAAGTGAGAGTGAGTAATCACCCTGTGTGGCTACTGTGCTGCCCTCAAGTGCCCAACCACCTCAGGGTAGGCCACGGCCAATATGTGGGCCGTTAGGTGGGTCATGGTCCCACAGGCACCTCTCCCTCGTTGGGAGGACATCGCCAGCTGGGCCTCCGCGGTCGTCCGGGCCCAGCGCCTCAGGTCCTCCCACCGCTTTCTGCAGTGGGTGCTCCACCTGGCTTGGACCCCCAGGGTCCGCACTTGCTTGGTGACGGCACGACAAATCACCTTCTTCTGATGGGCGCTGACCTGCATGGGTGACACAGACAGAGGAACACAGTCATGTAGGGTGGCATTCCTTGGAAAAGTAGTGGACAGCACACATCACACATCCACAGGTTGTCAGCCAAAATAGCCCTTTGTCCCTCACCCATGTCCATGCACCATTCACACTGCCACCTACCAAGGCCCTCATCCACCTGCACACAACTCACATACAGGACAATGACAGTGGACTCACCTGCTGCTCTGGTGCCCCATACAACTGTCCATACAGGGGTAGGACCTCATCCACTGCCGCTCCAACTCTTCCTGGGTGAAGGGTGGGATCCTGTCTCCTGCAGGACGCGGCATCTTTGCTACCAGAGTCAGTACACAGCACTGCACGCAGTGGAGGTCTTCAGTGCACGAGGTTCAGGAGTCAAGTGAGCATTAGCACATGAAATGGCGGTCACGGATGCCGCGGACATCACTGGCGGCGGCAATCACCATTGGCTTCTGCATCCCATTTGCAACAGTGTGAGCCAATGGTATATAGCACAGCGGTCGTGACCGCCTACCGCCATGACATGTTATGCCAGCAGGATGATCTCACTTCCACCTGTCCCATGCATGCAGACAGGTGGCAACCATTTCACAATTATTGTGATGTGTGTGAAATTTAGGCCCATATTTATACTCTGTTTGTGCCAGATTAGCATAATTTTTTTGCGCAAATCCGGCGCGAACTTAACACCATATTTATATTTTGACGCTAGACCCGTCTAGCGTCAAAATATCAGAGTTTGCGTCATTTTGTGGATGCATGAAACTGCCTTGCGTCAATGAGATGCAAGGTATGCATTCCCGTCCAAAAAATGACTCAAACCCCCTAGCGCCATATTTATCCATCAGGTAAAACTGACGCACGGATGGGAAGCGGACCCGGAAAATGACACAAAGGCTGATTTGCATCAAATTTTAATGCCTGGGTCAGAGCAGGAATTAAAATGGGGCAAACACACCACTACTTAAGGAAAACACACACAAGCAACATCATTGCTCAAGAAGAGCTACTCATGCAGCATGTCAGACGACGCAGAGCACATGACCAACAGCAGCAGCTACCACCACACCAATGTGGACCTGAAAGGCAACACAGAAGGCAAGAGAGGCTCTAGCGCTTCAGTGAACAGGATATCATCCGGAGGTACAGACTCAACTGGCAAGCCATCCAGCAGCTGCTGCGTCAAGTTGAGCCACAGATAACAGCCAGCCTGCAGACACCACACAATATTCCACTGGAGACCAAGCTGCTAGTTGTCCTGCACATATTAGCAAGTGTCTCATTCCAAACTACAAGTGCCCTGGTTGCTGGGGTTTCACAGCCCTCATTCTCCGCCTTCCTTCCCAAGGTCCTTGATGCCATCATCTCCCTCACACCCCGCCACATCAGCTTCCCCAACACACAGCAGAAGCAGCAGGAGACCAAACTGGGGTTTCACCAAATACATGGCTTCCTGAATGTGCTTGGTGCTATTGGCTCCACCCATGTCCATATTGTACCACCTGCTGGAACCGAGCATCTATACCACAACAGAAAGCACACCCACTCCATAAATGTGCAGGCCATTGTTGATCACCAGGGATTGTTCACTAACTTCTTGGCAAAGTATCCTGGGAGTGTACATGGTTCCTTTATCTTTCGCCACAGCACCATCAATCGGCACATTCAGGATGGGCAATTTGGCAATGGCCTCCTTGTCGGTAAGTCCATAAACCTAGTAATATACACACGGCACAGCTACCCTGTAGGACACACAATACATAAACCACTGCATTGACATGTGGGCAGGAAGACACTGAGGTGTGACACAGGTAGTATGACACCCTGACACAATGGTATACACACCTATGGACAAATGACGGCTGCCAATAACAATAGATGCCACTCTAGAGCTACAAGGGACCAATTTCAAAGCGCACAGTGACAATGGCATGGCCTGCACTGGAAGTACAACTTGGAAGATGAACCATTTACTACTACATAAGGCCACATAGTTAATCCCACACCCTCCCAAGCAATACGTACTGTGGAAGGGGTGTGCAATGTGTGTTGCTGCAGGTCAAACACGATGAGACACATAGCATGATGATGATGACTCACATGTAGGTGACATGGAAATACTGAGACAGTACCAACATCACACATCATTCCTGGGGTGACGTTGCCAGCTAGCAATAAGGAAATGGACTTTGCTATGAACACATATTGATGTAACACTAATGCAAACTGCACACTGCTGCACATACGGAAAGTGCCAATTCTAAATAACAGATATACTGGGAGATGGACTTTCCTGCACAGATACATCCACCTCCACAAGCCAGTTAGCCAGCTTGCCTGGAGCAAGTTCGGGAGTATAGGTGCACGGTTTGTGTGAGCCACTGGCAGAGGAAACCGCAAAGGTCTACAAAGAACCAAGTCACACATGGGACAATTGTGCATTGCCAGTACTGAACACCTCTGTGCTGCCAACTTAGGGAGATGTGTTGGGCATTGCCACCAAGCCCAATCAAAGGGCCTCACCTCTAGTTTTCATCTGCAATTACATATGTCCAAGTGGATGGTATGTCCAGGCCACGTAGTGCAACCATGTTACCACCACATTGGAATCTATTGTGTGTGTGGAAGTATCATTTCCCCTCCAGTGAATGCACACTAAAACATCTTGCTCACTATGCAACGCATGGGAGATACACAAAGAACTGCAATTTGGAAACTAAACCATAGATATCAGATCAATGAGCCAAACACAAGTTCTCAAGTCAAACAACCCAATGCAGAAAGAACCTCGCAGAAGCTCAGGATCCCACACAATGCACAAACACATAGTCACAGACAACACAAGATATCAACGTCCATGCTACATGACATTCCTGGTGCAAGCAACAACAAAATACTTACTCCTATTTTCTCTTGGAGCTGATCAGGATTACAGGATCCAGCCATGGATCACGATCCAATTCCTTAACCCAAGCACAACAGCAGAGCGTGCCTATAATGAGGCACATTGGAGGACATGCACCATTGATGAAGGGACCTTTGGCATCCTGAAGTCCAGATTCAGGTGCCTGGACATCACCAGAGCCAGCCTCTATATTCCCCAGAAATGGTCTGCAAGATCATATTGACTTGTGCCATCCAGCACAACATTTGTGTTAGGAGGAACATCTCCCTATATGAACCTGAACACGAACTGCCTGAAGAGGAGAAGGAGGAGGAGGCAGATGGTGCCAGGGAAAATGAGGGGGAACATCCAAACACAGCTGCAGGAATGCACCGCAGACAGCAGATAGTTCAAATCTTTTTCCAACAATAGTCACTATAAACACATTGTTATGATATGGAATTAAACACCTCACTTTATCACTGAATCCTGCTCTGGGTAATTATTTATGCATCACATGTTCTTTAGGAATCTGAGTATTACCTCAGGGAGCATGTCACAAAGACAAATCTGACGAATTCTGATGCCACATCTCATTTGATGCATATGATTGTACATCAAACATCACACACAGTGTGTACAAAAAACGTATTTTCTATTTCACATATGAAGGGCAAAATCATAGGACCACAGCTATGACAAACATCCATGTTGCCAACATAGTCTACTGTAGCACATGACACACAACTATGACATCTTCAATCATAAGGTAAATAAGCACATCATACATGAGGCAGTGGATGTGAAATAGCATTGGTAACAGGAATGGATGAACAGACCCTTGACATTAGTAAGTGTGACATTAGCTATCTCTGCAAGGAGTTTGTGTGACAAGGGGTGCATTAATCCTGAAAATGGATAGCACGAGTGTCCCAAGCAATGCTTACAAGACATGCCCTGCACAGTAAATCCCTGGTAATAAGTTCTGCCATAGCCATGTTGTTAGTCTCTGTCCTCCCTTCTTTAGGAGGTGCTGTAAATGAACAATCTGTTCCCTGGGAATCATCATCAACACTCACCCAGACTCCCATTCTGACTCCTGCACTGCCTGGTAGTCGGTAAGACCTGTAATCTTCTGCCCATAGCTTTCCATGGGAAAAGTCCGGTTGGCCCCATATGCTGGATTCTCTCCACCAGGAATTGCAAGAGACTGAAGCTGCACACACCTGTGACCTCTCTCATGCAGCCCAGCCATGTGACTCTGCCCTGGCCTTGCTGCTGCTTGGAAATGCTTAGAAGCTGCCATTCCCTGAAGCTCTTCGTCGTGCATTGGAGTCCAATTAATTTGTGTACCAGAGCCCTTGTTGGATTGTGTTACAGTTCCGAGTACCCCTGAAACTGCTCTCTGGTTACACAGTGTTGTTCCTGCTTGTTCCAGTCAGACTCTGCCGCCTGTTTCTCAGTCTTGTTCATGTTTGTTCCTGACAGAGCCTGCTTCCTGTTAGCCAGACCGGTTCCAGTCTTTGCGTCAACCAGAGCTTGTTCCCTGTGCTTGCATTTGCCTCCTAGTTGGTTCCCTTGCCCCCGGTTTCCTCATGGGACATTGTGTCTGATAAGTGTACGATCAGTCCTCATCTATATAGAATTGTTAATTTTGTATTTGTACTGGCACATGGTTTCCAGGAGGCTAATCCAGCCCCCATTCTTTGTCTGGTTTTGCATGTATTCATTAGTGCTAAACAGTGATAGTGTGCTATGGCTGTATTCATGGATTTGTTACTGTGCCTCCAGCCCAACAAACAAGGGCTAGTCTCGTGTATGTAAGGACAATCCATGTTTGTGCCCTGAAGGTCCAGACACAGTTTCACTTCTGCCACCACCTTTCGATGGGGCTCGCGTGGTGACTAGCTGTGAGATTAATCTGCACAGAGGCACTGACATTCCCTGTTGCTGTGGGAAGTTCAGAGCCCACAGCCCACTGTGTACAAACGTAGTGATGAGCCCTGAGTGTTTGTCCATTACTGATCCGTTACATATTTGTCCACACTAAGGTTGCTCTGTCTTCACTCTTCTATATTATCTGCCGTACTATAGTTGTCCTGTCCCTTTATATGCCATTAGCTGATCTTCGGCTTTAGGACAAATCTGCTTTGAAAGATACTCTGTCAACTCAAGGGTTGCCCCAACAGACTCCTGACTAGACCGGCATGAAACCGTAACACCATGGAGCCCAATACTGACACAGGGTACACATGCTCACACACTTGAACTGGACACTTTTGTGCAATGCACCTCTGAAAATATGTGAACACATGCAGCCTGGGCTGCTGGTCCACCACAGCCACAGGAGGAACATAGGTAAATTACATTAGTCAAACTGACGTATACATGACAATATTATGATTGGATTTGAGGCTCTGTGTCGCAAAACTGTACCTACCAAACATGTTCAAATGCCCGACTTATGGGTAGTTTACAAGCAAGTCACCATGAAGTAGTAGGCAACAATTAATGACATGTGAGCGGTAACATATCTGACATAGCCCTCATCAGCTGTACTCGATCTTCCCTGTGTATTGTTTGTCGTGGGAAATGTATTGTCCCCAAAGTCAAACAACTACACACAGCAAATGAGTCGACACATAGTACAAACACAAGTCATGACTGCTGTACCTCATTGATTGCCATGTGATGTTGATACCCATTTGTAACACATTCATATATGAACATCATGCCTAATGTATTGCATGCCGTTCCAACAGAAGCACACAAATAGTTGTAACAGTCAATTCACACACAAAACACAAAGGCCATGATTTATATTTTTGTAGCGCAGCCTTGCCAACATTTATTGATGCAAATCTGCGCAAAGTTATATATTCCATTTAAATTACCTAACTTTGCGCTGCTTTTGCGTCAGTAAAAAAAAAGCGAATCCTGCACAAAGATAGTAGAAATGTGGGCCACAGTTGCATGGTCTACCACGTCTGGCCAAACACTAGAACACTCACTGCAGGCCATACCATCCTATCTTTGTCTAGATATAGGCTGCATGCATGTTAAATAATGAAAAATCACACAAACACAGTTTGAGCCCAAAATGTTGATGCAAATGCGTCGTAAAATGACGCAAACGCACACTAAACATCAATGGGTCCCTAGCGTTAATTCCACCAGCGTACCCTACGCGTGGGATTTTGACTCACATGTAGCTTATGCGTCAAGCAAACTACATAAGCGTCAAAAAAGTTACACACAAGGTGGAAAACGGGGCACAAAGGGGACAGGAAATGATGTAATAGGAAATCCTGTTTACAGACATGGAACAGCGGGTGTACTTTCACTTTCACTTTGAAGTCTGTGATTTTTCTTGACTGTGTGGCTGTGTGTTGTTCTTGCTGTCTTGTGGATTGTGTATATTGCCTCTTGTGTGGTCTATCTTTTGTCTTTCGTGTATTTTATACCTGTGTAAGTGTTTTGTGTCTTTTATTGTTGTCAGAATTGTATTTGTACTTTTGGGTGTCGTTTTGTGGGTTAGATTAGTTGGGGTCATTGGGGTCTGTCATTGTGGTTTGTAAGTTTCCTTTTTTCTATTTTCTTTTCCTTTTTTTTTTCATTTTATTGTCAAAATACTGTACTGTACCATGTTGGGAAGGGCGAGGATGGGGCGCATGGGTGAGGAGGAGCTTGGGTCATTTGTGTGGCAGGTGTGCCACTTCCTTCCAATGATGCTGGAGGCAGAGGGCCATGTGAGGCAAGACGGCTGCATAGGGCGAAGGTGCTCTTCCACCTTAAAAGAATATTCAACACCTCCCGGAATGAGCACCAGCTGAAGCATCGCTAGGCTGATCTGGTGGCCCGAGAACAGGACCTGCTGGACCACCTGGGTGTAGTGATCGGTGGCCCTGTTGGTGAGTATCACATTGACAAATGTGTACAGTAGAATGCTCCTGAGTGACAGTAGCAGATGTGGTGACGTGCTGCATGCAATGTTTGTGGCCATGTGGAATGCAAGTTGAACAAACTGTTAGTGTACCAGTAATGGGATGTATGACACATCTTAATACATGGTAACAATGCAGTCCAGAGTTTTGTTGAGCCATGTCTGACTATTATTCAGGGCCATATGTACCAAGCTAATTATGACTTTCACAAATGGCTAAGTTTACCCAATTTTTGTGTTTATGTTCGGACAAATATTCATTCAAATGCACAAACCAAAATTTGCCATTCTGCTATCAGATTGCACAATAACAAAACAAGGTTTTCTAGTGGCATTTAGGATTAGGCGTTCAAATCCTATCATTGAGTCGCAGGCGGCTATTTCTTTTATTCATGGGCACAAATGCCGGCACTAAGCTATTGCAGTTATCATGCGTTTCAACTTGGTGCAAACCCATTTTCAAAATAGGAGGGGTCCCCATGGGATCCCTTCCTCTTTGTGAATGCATGGTCAACAACTTTTTCTGAGCATGAAGTTTTGCCACGGACCGCTGACTGCTTCCAAAAATCTCTTTTAGTAATGAAATAGGTTGTTAAAATACATTGTTCACCCCTGCTGAAATATTGCTGCATTTCAACAAATGTTTACATCTCAATATGAAAGCAGACACAGACATGGTGGTCTGCTGAGCTCAGCAGGCCAGCAACCCTGTGAGTGCCCCCATTCCCAAGGGGTTTGCAAAATGAGACCTACCTCATCATGATTTAAGAGGTAGGTCATTTGCTACCCCATTTTTGACTTGCAAACGGTGTCATTTTTAAGGTTATACCTCTGATCATCCAACTTGCTAATTGCTAGTTGCTAAGTCTCGCAATGTGTTAATCACAATACCTGATATAGGTACATATGGCCCTGAGTGACACATTTCAGGTGCAATGACTACACCTGTGCCCATACATTCTGTCAACGATGCTCAGCTAAGACACTGCCAGCATACCATATTTTGCAGTTTTGGGACAGCAAAGTGGGCAATCCATGTTTAGCACTACATTGTCATAATTACACACACGATCCCTGCCATCATGTTGTCATAGGGGGCATATACAGCTTAGGGGATACTGCCAATGGGGCATTTGTTAACCACACATACAACTGTGCCACAACTGTTATGGACCACTGAAAGCATGATAATTGCTGACTGAAAATTGACCCACATGTCCATCACACAGTTACTCATTGTCCCTTGATGCACAAGCCACAATACCTAAGTCACTTGTTTTGTAGTGCACCAGGGAAGTGCCATTGCAATTGTCACCCAATAACAAATTATGAAATGGAGTACCATCTGAAATGGATTTGCCACAAAAGTGTGATTAGCACCACATAATTGTTAGGCCCAGTGAATGTTTGTAGATGTGTTTCTATCACTCACTGGAGTGTCAGTGTCAATGCAAGTTTGCAGTGGTATGTCTGTTGGAGTGTCTACATGCCTGATGTGCAGATCAATCATGTAAAATGTCACACACTGTGATATGTTGTTCCCACGTTTGTACAGTGATCAGACATTGAGCATATATCTCCATTCTATGTCTTACAGATGGACCGGCCCCCTATACCATCAGGGATGTGGCTCAATTCAAGGACCCAGGCGTATACAGTAAGTGTGAAAATGTCTGTCCTGTATTGTTATTGCAGCTGTTTTGTGATTGACTCTTGTGTGTTGGACTCACTGCAAGTTATGATGAGCTGGCACGTGATCTGTGACTTGACTGGAGGTTGACATAGTGTTCCATGTAAAGGTTAGACATTCACTGGCAGAGAGTCATATCTTGGGAGTCTTGTGCTGCACAATAGGCAGCAGCAGGTGAACAAGGTGATTAGTAGCCACATGTAGGCCCACATTTGAGTTGGAGGTCGTCCAGTGTCTAAATATTGACAGCATGTCGCGCCGCGCCGTGCGGCGCAAGCCGAGCATTCGGCTCGCGCCGCACAACGCGCTCTTGGGACGCGGCGCGCCCCGAGCCTTCTCTGCACAGCGCGAGGCCCCAGATTTTACTTGGGGCCTCGCTCTGCCTTCTGTTGCGTCCCAGTTATCCCTTGACCCCTCCTTACCTGTTTCTTTTTCTTCTTCTTTTTCTTCCTCCCTTTCTGAGGCATTTTTCTGTCCTTCCTTTATGTCTTTCCCCCTTCCCATGTTACCTTTTTTCTCCCAGCATTCCTTGTTCCCTATTTTTCTATGGTTCCTGTTCTATTCTATCCTATGTACTTCTTCCCTATCTAAGATGGTGTCTTTTTACTTCCTATTGGTCACTTCCTGTTTCTTGGTATATAAGGGCTCTGTTTTCTCTTTTTCCTTGCGCTGCAACACTATCTGCTCTGATTGTGTCTTCGTTCCTGATTCTTAGCCTTCGGTTCTGGATCTTGTCAAATTTGTTTCTACCAGTATTTTTGTATCTTTTTGATTCCTGTTTTTGTTCTTGTTTCAGGAATCCACTGTTTGGAGGTTTTTTCCCCTTTTTGGGGTTTTTTCCCTCTGGCAGTATTTCTAAAGGGCACGGTCTGTTCTTGGCGGTTCCATTGCCGACAGCACCGTGGCTACTAGAAAGAGTCGCCCCTTTCTGGGCCAAAGCCGAACCTTCAAGAACCACGACACTAGATCTTCGGTTTCCTGGCGCAAGCAGCACGTAAGTTGTGACAGATTGCAGCGCCAAACCATTCCGACGTCTTCTGACACTATGGATGATACAGTGGCGGCGGCTGCAGATCCTGATCCAGCTCTTTTGACTACCATTCAACAACAAGCTCAGGAATTGCAACAATTGCGCAATGAGAATGCGGTGTTACGACAGGCTTTGGCCCTCCGCAGTGGCGATGTTCCGACTATCTCCGCCTCTACTCCTCGCTTCTCTGGTGAACCAACTAAACTGCGCTAATTCCTGGATGCACTAACGGTGTACTTCGCCTTCAGACCTACCCAATTCTCTCATGACAGGACAAAGGTGGGATATCTCATTAGTGCATTATCCGGTCCTGCCTTGGCCTGGGCAACCCCTATGGTGTCATCCAACGATCCGGTATTGTCGGACTATTCTGCCTTCGTGACCCGTTTCAAACAAATGTTCAGTCGTCCAGGATTGGAAGCCTCGGCAGAGGAAGCATTATGTGATATCCAGCAGGGTTCCCAAGACGTCCTTCAATATATTACACGTTTCCGTCAGTTAGCGGCAGAGACCACTTGGGTGGAGCGTACCCTGGTAACTTTGTTCCGCAGAGGGCTTAAGGAGGAAATAAAGGATGAATTAGTACATTCCACCAGAGTTGAAGATCTTCGTGGCTTGATGGATCAAGCACTTTCCATCGAGTATCGTCTTCAAGAACGACGAATGGAGAAGAGAAGGAGTAGAGGATCTTCCCAGCCAAGCACTCCACGGATGTATCTGCCTCGTTCTGAGGAACCCCGTCCCCCTGTTAGAGACATAGAAGGGGAACCCATGCAAGTGGATGCTACTCGAGGGCCGCTCTCAGCGAGTGAGAGGGAAGACAGACGGAAGAAGGGATTGTGCCTATACTGTGGATCTGCTGTTCACATGCTTCGTTCCTGTCCTGTACGTCCACCAAGACCCTCGGGAAACGCCACTTCCCGTCCTCTGTAAGAAGGGAGGGGACGGGATCATCGGCTATACCTTCCATCAGTTCATTTAATAACAATACTACATACTTGTTCATGTTACCTGTCATATTACAACTACCTGATGGCCGCCAAGAAAGAACTATGGCATTATTAGATTGTGGTGCTAGTGGTATATACATGGATAAGACTTGGGCCACTAATCAACAGATTCCCACACAACACAAAGACATTCCTGAACAAGTGCACACCGTGGATGGATCCTTGATATCCTCAGGTCCAGTCGATACTACGACCTTGATGTTAAATTTACAGTTTGGTAATCATCAGGAACACATCTCCTTTGATCTCATTTCATCTCCCAACCATACCATTATTCTCGGAATTCCATGGTTTACAAGATATAATCCGTATGTAAACTGGGTAACCCGGACAATTTCCTTGTCCTCTCAGTTTTGTCAAAAGAACTGCTTTGCTTCCGACAAATATTGGTCACCGAACAGATTAACACCTATTAAGAGTACTACGGAATGTTCCATCAATACTGTCCAAGGAGTTCCTGAACATTATTTAGAGTTTCAAGACGTGTTTCAAAAGCCATCCAGACCTGTATTACCTCCACATCGAGAGTACGATTGTGCTATTCCTTTGGAACCTGGAACAGTCGTCCCCTTCGGGAGGATGTATTCTCTCACGGAACCTGAAAAGGAAGTTCTTAAGGAGTATCTGGAGGAAAATGTACAGAGTGGTCTCATTGTTCCATCAGCTTCTCCGGCAGGGGCTCCTCTCTTTTTTGTACCTAAGAAGACCAAAGATCTTCGTCCCTGCCTGGATTTTTGAGGCCTAAATAAAATAACAATAAAGGATCGTTATCCTTTGCCCCTCATCAAGGATATTCTAGAGGCAGTCAGAGGGGCTCAACGTTTTACCAAGTTGGATCTTCGAGGAGCTTACCACCTTTTACGTGTAAAAGAAGGAGACGAGTGGAAAACAGCATTCAGGACACCATTTGGTCATTTTGAGTACAAAGTCATGCCTTTCGGTCTTACGAACGCCCCTGCAATATTTCAAAGATTTATGGACTCCATATTTTCAGATCTCTTGAATCAGACAGTCGTAATTTACTTAGACAACATCCTTATTTTCTCCAGACATCCCGCACTCCATTCTTCTCATGTGAAACAAGTCCTTCAAAGACTCCGAGCACATCAACTGTCCTGTAAGCCCGAAAAGTGTGAGTTTGATAAGACTGAAGTCAAGTATCTGGGTTATCATTTAAGTCCCACCGGCATAGCTATGGACCAAGAAAAGGTACAAGCAATTCTCGATTGGCCTTCTCCCTCTTCTATTAAAGAAACACAATGTTTCCTAGGATTAGCAAATTTTTACCGGCAGTTCATTCAAGACTTTGCTGAACAGACCAGCCATATAACCCATACTTTAAAGAAGGAAAATCTTAAACAAGGGTTTGTCTGGACTAAGGCGGCTGAAACAGCTTTTCAAGATTTAAAAAAGGCATTCACTAAAGCTCCCATCTTAAGACACCCAGATACCAACAAACAGTTTATTGTAGTCACCGATGCTTCCGAAAGAGCTATTGGAGCTGTCTTACTCCAACTACAAGAAGATGATGGTCTCGAACATCCTGTTTTCTATTTGTCCCATATTGTCTCTTCAGCAGAACAACATTACTCAGTGCTAGAAAGAGAGTTGTTAGCTCTGAAGACAGCCTGCATCGAATGGAGACAGTTTCTGATGGGTTCCAAGGAGCCTTTCGAAGTAAGAACAGATCATCGTAATCTGCAATGTCTACGTAATTTTGTATGCCAAAATAGTCGCCAGGCCCGTTGGGCCTTTTTCTTCAGCCAGTATGGCTTTTACATCACCTATATTCCTGGATCTCAAAACATCCTGGCTGATGCTCTGTCTCGCCGTTATCCAGATTGTACTCCTTCCCCGTCTCAGTTCCTACTGGAGCCTAGTAAGATCATTGGAGTTGCTCAATCTTTTCTGGAGGAGGTACAACTGGAGTACTCCAGCCTGTCTAATAGCGAAATAGAGAAATTAAGAACCTATTTACGCAAGAAGGAAGGATACTATTATCATCAACATCTGTTATTTCTCCCTACTAACAGAGTTCGAGACAAGGCATTACAGATGTGCCATGATTCACCGATTGCTGGTCATAGAGGTATCAAGGCCACACAAGAACTTCTTTCGCGATCTTTCTGGTGGCCTACCTGGAAATCAGATGTCGAAAGATACGTTCAGGCTTGTCCCATATGTGCGCAAGTCAAGATTCCCCGTAGTAGGCCTGCAGGATTACTACAGCCTTTGCCAGTTCCACCAACTCCATGGCATACTATTTCCACTGACTTCATGTGTTCGCTTCCACCATCAGCTGGAAACCAGGTTATCATGGTCACTGTTGATTCTTTCACTAAGATGGCTCACTTCACTGCCCTAAAGAAGTTGCCTACATCCAAAGAATTGAGCCAGATATTTATCGACCATATTTTCCGTCTCCATGGACTTCCTGATACCATTCTGTCTGACAAGGGGCCTCAGTATATTTCTCGGTTTTGGAAACATTTTTGCAAGACACTGAATATCAATATAGCACTGTCATCCGGTTTCCATCCTCAGACCAATGGGCAAACCGAGCGTTTAAACCAAGGATTAGAACAATACCTTCACTGCTTTTGTAATTCCACCCAAAGCAATTGGAACACTTATCTTTCTATTGTTGAATATTCCTACAACAATACTGTCCATAGTGCCTCTAAGGTCACTCCTTTTTTCTGTTCCCATGGCTATCATCCTACCTCTTTTCCTACTTCTCCTCATTCTACCTCTCCTCTGCCTGCGATTACATCTTTTTCCAAACGTCTCCTGCATCTCCATAAATTAATTAGATCTAATTTATTGAACACCAAAAGATATATGAAGAAGATCACTGATAAGAAACGTGGACCCACTCCAGATTATCACCCACAAGATAAAGTCTGGCTTTCTTCCAAATTCTTGCCCTCTCGCCTTTCTCTAAATAAGTTCACGCCTCGCTATTATGGGCATTTCCGTATTCTTCAGTTGATCAATCCTGTCACTGTTCGTCTTCGCTTTCCTCATACTTGGAGAATTCATCCGGTCTTTCATGTATCCCAACTCAAACCTTTTGTCCCTGATCCTTTCTCTCGTCAGTTTCCTTGTCCTCCTCCTGTGTTGGTGAATGATGTCCCTGAATATGAGGTTCAGGAGATTTGTGACTCTCGCCTTTTTCACCGACGTCTTCAGTATTTGATTCACTGGAAGGGTTATCCTCTTAGTGAATGCTCTTGGGAAGACGCATCTTCTGTTCACGCCCCTCTTCTGATTTCTCGTTTTCATCGTTTGTTTCCCTTCAAACCTGGACCTTCGGGGGGGGGACTTACTGTTGCGCCGCGCCGTGCGGCGCAAGCCGAGCATTCGGCTCGCGCCGCACAACGCGTTCTCGGGACGCGGCGCGCCCCGAGCCTTCAATGCACAGCGCGAGGCCCCAGATTTTACTTGGGGCCTCGCTCTGCCTACTGTTGCGTCCCCGTTATCCCTTGACCCCTCCTTACCTGTTTCTTTTTCTTCTTTTTCTTCTTCTTTTTCTTCCTCCCTTTCTGAGGCATTTTTCTGTCCTTCCTTTATGTCTTTCCCCCTTCCCATGTTACCTTTTTCCTCCCAGCATTCCTTGTTCCCTATTTTTCTATGGTTCCCGTTCTATTCTATCCTATGTACTTCTTCCCTATCTAAGATGGTGTCTTTTTACTTCCTATTGGTCACTTCCTGTTTCTTGGTATATAAGGGCTCTGTTTTCTCTTTTTCCTTGCGCTGCAACACTATCTGCTCTGATTGTGTCTTCGCTCCTGATTCTTAGCCTTCGGTTCTGGATCTTGTCAAATTTGTTTCTACCAGTATTTTTGTATCTTTTTGATTCCTGTTTTTGTTCTTGTTTCAGGAATCCACTGTTTGGAGGTTTTTTCCCCTTTTTGGTTTTTTTTCCCTCTGGCACTATTTCTAAAGGGCACGGTCTGTTCTTGGCGGTTCCATTGCTGACAGCACCGTGGCTACTAGAAAGAGTCGCCCCTTTCTGGGCCAAAGCCGAACCTTCAAGAACCACGCCACTAGATCTGCGGTTTCCTGGCGCAAGCAGCACGTAAGTCGTGACACAGCAAGTCATACCCTAATTTACACAAGACAGGGATGCATCAGTTTTCCACACTTAATTGTGCATCCCTGTATTGTAATGTGCATGTAGGACTGTATGGGTGACTGTCCCCCAGAATGTAACCCCAAATGTTGTACTCCATTTAGGTGGCACTTAAGTGATATGTTATAGGAGTGAATGCAAGTCAAAGCCAGATGTGTGCTTGCATCAATGTGGGTGATTTAGGAAATGTGTCAGTGAGATCTGATGTTGATGGTTGTCCACAAATGGAAACATGAATGTAGATGTGATTGACCAATGAATACCTCACTGCTAGTTGGCAGGCCTCCTTACATGTGTTCCACTCACTAAATCCATGTACAGCTGGACAAGGCTTTGTGGTTGTCCTTGATGGTTGAGATGATGTATTGCGTGCCCATCCCCCCCTGAGGCACAGGGGTAGGGGGAGAAAATATATGTAGCTAGGTGTGATGGTCACAGTGTGGATGACAAACATCTAATTCAAGCATGCATGTGTCCCAAACAACACTGACCCCTTATGATAGTATCATCATGCCATTTACATATACAAATCACAGGTCTTTTGTGCCTTGAAGTTGATCCAGATAATACGGATTAGTCGGCCTGGCACATGTTAAGTACTTGTTGCATTTGCATTGTGACACATTGCACTACATAAATGCACAGATCACTTTATTTGGTACACACCTTGTTGTGCTTTGCTGTGCTGTCAAATACTCGATGGGTAGGCTGCATTGCCGTGTCATTCCTCAGGGACAATCTATCATCTGTACTGTGATTTGGACTGCATGTGCAATTTGAGGGAGAGTGTTAGATTATCATCTATACATGCATCACACAATGATGACACTAATGTTTGCCTGTCTCTTTTTTACACCTGCCAACATGAATGCCGTAGAGATTAGAGAGTTCCAATGGCGGGCAGTGCGATACAGGCATATCCTGGATGTGGAGTCTGGGCTTCGAATGATGGCAAGATGCTATCATCGGGAGAGAGCCACTGGAGCGTGGCAGGGTTTTAGCCAAGGGGGCCCGGCATTGGCCACAACAGGTGTTGCCACCACCCCGACTGCAGGCAGTGGCACAGTGGGCACCAGTATCTCAGCCATACCTGCTGCACCCTCAACCTCTGGAGCTACAGCTACAACAACTGAAGCACCCCCGACTACAGCACCTGCACTTGCTACATCAGGGACACAGACCATCACAGCAGCTGCTTTGGACATAGCCACATTCAGGTAGCTACAGAGGGACATGCATAAAGGTCCTGAAGAAAATGGACAGTCTCCAGTGGGACGTTGATCTTAATAGCTGGAGGCTTAAATCAATTCAGAAAACTCTGAGGAGGGCAAACCTCTAAGTCCTACATTGCTTCACCCCTAATTCCGTCCCCTCCCCCCTCTTTCCTTATCTAGTTTATTAGTGGGTTTAGGGGGATTAGTGATAGGTTAGAGTAGGGTGGTAGTTTAGATAGGATAAATAGGTGGGGTGGGGGTTTTCATATTATTACATGTTAGTTTGTGGGTGGGTAGGTGGGTGGGGGTTAATGTTGGGGCTTTTGTGTATTCTATCATTGAAAACAAAAATACAAAAAATATATATTTGTTTACAGTAGTATTAGTTAGTATCTGTTTAGGTTAGTATTTGTTGTACTACATGTGTCCCGTTATATAAGGGGGGTGGGAGGTTAATGTTTAGAGTGTTTAGTTACATGTGGTAAGTAAGTTTAGCATAGGGTAGTTAGGACCAGTTGTGGGTAATGTATAGTTAGGATAGGTTAAGTTAGTATAGGTGTGTGACATAGTTTTAAGTTTTCTTTTATACATAGTTAATAACGTTTTAGGTACTCTTTTACGGTATATGTCATATGCTTGGGAATCTGGGCCTTTGCATGAGTGTACAGTGGCAAATTTGTGTTGGCCTGTGTATTCCGTCCTGCATCCACATCCATTCTTGACATGTTTATTCCCACTTCCAACTGAGCTGTCACATTGGCAGCTACAACAAAGCTGCTTCTCTATGCATCTGCCATCCATTGTACCCACCACTCAAGGTGACTATGGTTCCCATGTATTGGACAGGTAGGTGTGAATTTTAAGCTGTCATTGTTTGTGTCCTGTGTTGGAATCTTGGCCATTGTGGGACGTCTGCCTGTAGCCTGATGTTCATGTGAACCCTGATAAATTGAGTGGTGACAATTTCTTATGAGGTTAAGTATACAAAATTCACGCCTATGGGTTTAAATTGTACTCCCAGGTGACGTTATTGGCCAAACACTCTTACACAGCCATTCCTGCTATATGTTGTGGCTGTGGCATTTATGTTTTGAGTCAAATGTCGCATACACAATGATTGTTTTGTAAGGGATGTGTCCAGCATTGAGGTTAATCTTGTAGATACCTTGGGCCTGACATATACCATCTTACACAGCATTTGACTAATTTTTTTAACGCAACAGCAGCACAAACTTACAAATTGCAATGATATTTTGTGAGTTAGTGGTGCTTTTACTTCAGAAATGAGCCACAAGCAGCACACAAGATTTTAAAATCCAGACCCTTGTGCATAGATATCATCCCACATTATTTCTATGCTCTTGTATTGACATTCTGTGACCATTGACATGTTACATGCATCACAAATCTCTAACAGAGTGCATGTGTCACATTACACAGAGACAAAGTGGTTGTGTAGGTGCTGTTTATTTTAAAGTGCTGTAGTGCAAAATTTACATATGGCAGGTTTGTGAGTCCATTAGTGTGAAGCATTATATTGTGATGCAACACAAGTGCAATGTTGAGGGACGTGTCATTAGACATTCTGTGATAGAGTGTCATTCAGTTCAGAGGAACATGAATTGCCAATTGGGTAGTGAGAGACAACTGCAGTCCATAGTGGTAAGGTTAAGAATATGTCAGAGAAGAGTGCACATCACCAACTGTAGCAAGACTGGCATGTTCTCAAGCACAGGACAAAGGAAAAAAAGTGACCATGTGGCATGGGCTGGTGCTACCGGGTACTCCTACGGGTGAAGGTGACCTGCTCCACGTCTTCATCCTCTGATGTGTGTGTCATCTCCTCTGCCCTTGATGGTGGTGGTGGTGGGTTTGAGGTGGCAATACACACTTTAGTGTTTGGAGAAGTGGACTCCGAATTCCTGGTAGCTGACAACTGTGGAACTATTAAGGGCATAACTGCAGCAAGGAGGAGCTGCTGGTTATTGAGTATGGCAGCGACATCCCTGTGGTAGGCACTCATGTCTGCCCTGAGGGAGTCCTGATTGTTGTCATGCATGCAGCGAAAAGTTTGGGAGGCCAGGTGTTGTGGCAACTCCCTCACTGCAGTGGTGAGGTCCCTCCCACACTGCTGTAGTCCTTGCAGTAGTGATTGTTGGACTTGCATGGCTGCTGACTATGCTGTGGATGTCATCATGCACATGTGCATCCCCTCAAGGCTGGCTGCCATAGTTTGCATCCCCACCCGCACCTCATTGGCCCTCCTTGGTTAGCTCCCGCTGTACTCCCACAACTGTCCTCTCAAAGGCAGTTCAGGTGTCATCAGAGTCCTCAGCTGTTTTGGAGCTGGCAGGTCCTCTGGAATGGCTGCTACATGTGTGCTCCTCCTTGCAACTGGAGGTGGTGTCTGGAGGGTTTCCAGGATATCTTGGAAGGTTTCCTGCTGATGGTTGTCAGCTCGTCATTCATGTCATCAGAGTAGTCCAGGACAGGCAGATCCACAGGGGAGCCATCGTCCTTGCAATGAGATATTGTACAATTACTGTGTCTTTGTTGTGGCAGTTCTAATGTGACATCACTGACTTCCTATTGGTGGAACATTGCAATCTGGTTTCCCGTTCATTGTTCCTGTCATTAATATTTGCATTCTCTCAGGCCTATGTCCCACTTGCATGTCACATGTAGTGTGGGCAGTGTGGGGAATTGTCTGCGTCACATCCTCTAGGTGTAGGTTCTGTCCAAATTGTGTCTTGCCACTTTCTTCTCCTACTCAACCCCCCCTCTGGTACCATTAGCATGGTGAGGCCTTGCAATGCTTGTTGGTGTTCTGATGACACATGCACCACACATAACAATATGGCCCTGATCCAGTCTATCATTTTTCACATACACCTATACTGTGCTGAGACCTAGCACCATACCATGTATTGCATTGGCATGACACCATACAGGTGTCAGCATTGGTAGTTTCTCATGTTGATGTTTGTGTATGTGTGCTACATTGCATTGCACTGATGGGCCTGGCAGAGTTCCATTTCCTCTTATGACTGTGCGGGTGTGTTTCACTAGCTACACACATACATCCTCCCCCTCAATGCTGTTGTCTTAGCACTATGACACTTGAGAGGTTGCATGGTGGCATTGCAGATATTGTGACACAGGCACGGGGAATACCCTGGAATGGGCAGCATGGGTATGAGATTACTTCTGTGTACTTCATAATGTAAGTGACAGTGCCTGTTGTTTATTGAATCTATGAACATGAGCAGTTGACAGGAGTTGCACTTAGATATGAATTGAAGGGGATTGATCACGTAGTCGTACTGAAACCTCATTTTGAGTGTGTATGTGCAATGGGCACCTAACTGCCATTTCCTAATTGAACAGCACACACAGCACAGGTAGTAGTGGCAAGTGTTGTCAATGGTAAATGCTGCTTGAGGTGATGGGCTGAGACTGGGAATTGTCCTTTAGTTTACATTCTGGTAATACCAGCTGTCCTGTAACAGCAGCCCAGTTTTACGTCCTACCCTACCCTCGTGGTCTGCTTTCGCATTTCCAGCAGCCTTGGCATGGTGGTGTACCCCCATGCAAAGGTTGTTGGTGTTGTGTTGTGCTGTGCCCGTGGATGCCCATGTACAGCCCATGCATGTGTGCCGTTCCTCTTTGCCCTTTCCACTGCCTGATTTCCACGGCTGACATGCATTATGTAGTAGGTATGTACCTCCCCCTTCTTGCACTTGACATTTAGGGCCATATTTATACTTTTTGACGCAAAACTGCGCTAACGCAGTTTTGCGTCAAAAAAGTTAATGCGGGCTAACCCCATTCCAACGCGCCATCCGGGCGTCATATTTATGGAATGACGCTAGCCGGCGCTGCTGCCTGGTGAGCGTAAAAAAAAAAATTACACAAACCAGGCAGCGCTGGCGTAGGGAATAATGGGAGTTGTGCGTCAAAAAATGGTGCAAGTCAGGTTAGAGTCAAAAATTTTGACGATAACCAGACTCGCGTAATTTTATGACGCACAACCACCATGGAAATGACTCCTGTCTTAGCAAAGACAGGAGTCATGCCCCACTGCCCAATGGCCATGCCCAGGGGACTTCTGTCCCCTGGGCATGGCCATTGGGCACAGTGGCATGTAGGAGGGCCCAAGTTAGGCCCCCATATGCCACTTAAAAATTTTAAAAAAATACTTACCTCTACTTACCTGTACTTACCTGAGATGGGTCCCCCCATCCATGGGTGTCCTCCAGGGGTGGGCGAGGGGGGCAGGGGGTGTGCCTGGGGGCATGGGAGGGCACCTCCGGGCTCCTTCTGAGCCCACAGATCCCTTAACGCCTGCCCTGACCAGGCATTAAAAAATGACGCAAATGCGGCTGCACGTAATTTTTTAAGGCCAGCCCCCTCCCGTGCGTCATTTTTGCACGGAGTTTAAATAAGGCGCAAAGGCCTTAGAGTCATTTTTAGCGTGGAAACACCTACCCTGCATCTCATTAACGCAAGGTAGGTGTCCACGCTAAAAAATGACTCAAACTCCAAGAATTTTGACGCTAGACAGGTCTAGCGACAAAGTATAAATATGGAGTTAGCTTTGCGTCGGATTTGCGTAAAAAAAACGATGCAAATCCGACGCAAACAGAGTATAAATATGCCCCTTTGGCATTTTGGTCCCCCATGCAACTTACCCTGCATATGTGTTGTACTCTGGAAGTCTGGGCTGTCCTGCGATTCCTGTGAGGATCTCCTCTGGAATGACAGCTGCAACCATCTCCTCCATCTCAATCAGGGCCTCCTGCGGTGCTGGACTCCCACCTTCAGTCTGCAGTGCTGCCTTCCTGTTCCTTGCCATTTTCTCCTTTGTCCTATGCTTGCAGTCATGCCACGTTTCTTACGCTCTGTGACAGTTCTCCTGACCTCTGCCACACCATTAATCTTGTCAACCATTTGTTGCCAAATTGTCTCTCTCCTCCCAATTGGTAAGTTAGAGGTGATGAAGTGCTGATGCTGGTGCTCTGTCACCTCTCTGACCAGTTTTTCATGCTCCTCTGCACTGAACTGACACTTCCTTTTCTTCTTGTCTCTCCCCCGGGACTTGGCTGTGTTCTTCTAGCTGGTTCCTGGTAGATTGAGGTCTCCCTGGGGTCTCTCCTGGCTTCTGGGATCCATTTTGGGGCTCCTTAGCACTGTTTGCTGCGTTTGCTTAGCTTTTTGACCCTATTGCGGTGAAAAATGGCACATATCCAGTTTGCAATGTTTTCCCTGTCACAAACCCGATTAGAGTCATTTTTCCTGCGTTAGTGTCATTTTGCTTTACGACACGGCGCAATGGTTAGCGTAAAAAAATAACTCTAACCTTTTCTTAGCACCATCATGCATCAAAGTATAACTGGCGTTAGCTCCCATTACATTTTTTGACGCAAAGCTGCGTTAGCTCAGTTTTGCGTAAAAAAGTATAGATCTGGCCCCAGTGCGTCATATGTCTATGCTGCACAACATGTTACCACCTCTCCCCTGTTCCCGGGTACCATGCATGGTTGAGGATGAGGAATGCACTGGTGTACAGGCCCCTTGTCAACCTTGCCACACTGGAGGAGCATCACATCATCCAGACCTATCGCCTGAACCGTGTGACCATAATAGAACTAGTAGCCCAGTTGGAGCCGGATCTGTTGCCTGCCATACGCAATCCCAATGCCATCCCTCCCACAGTGCAGGTGTTGTCATTCCTCCACTACCTTGCCTCTGGCTCCTTCCAGGTCACAGTGAGCCTCGCAAGTGGGATGTCACAGCCCATGTTCAGCGATGCCCTGAGGGATGTACTGTGTGCCCTGATAAAACATATGACCAGCTACATTTGGTTCCCCCATCCTGTAGATTTGCCTACTGTCAAGGCTGCGTTCTATGCTGTGGCACACGTCTCACATGTCATTGGGGTTGTTTATGGCACCCACATTGCCCTGGTGCCACCCCGGAGGAATTAACAGGTGTACAGAAACCGCAAAAACTTTAATTCGGTCCATGTGCAGGTGGTTTGTCTTGCGGACCAGTACATCCCCCAGGTGACAGCCAGGTACCCAGGCCATGTGCATGAGTCCTACATTCGGTGGAACAGCAGCATCCCTCACACATGATAGCACCACTCCAATGGGACCGGGCCTGGCTCATCGGTATGTACCCCTCCATATGTGTGCCCCTCAGCTCACTGCCCCCCTGTGTCCCTGCCCTGTTGCCCTCCCAGTTTTGACATGCCTCTTCCCTCTGTGCACAAAGGTGATTCTGGCTATCCCAACTTGCCCAGGCTCCTGACACCCGTTAGGCGTCCAACCTCAGCTCAGAGGATCATTCCAATGAGGCCCATGGTCATACCAGACGGGTCATTGAGAGATGCTTTGGCCTGCTGAAGGCCAGGTTTTGGTGTGTGTATGTCTCCGTGGGTGCCCTGCTCTACAACCCACAGAAGGTGTGCCAGATCATTGTGGCCTGCTGCATGCTGCACAATATGGCCCTGAGACGTCACATCCCATTGCTGGATGCAGAGGAGACGGTACCTGTGCCATTGGCTGATGGAGGGGACATGGGGAGTGATGAAGAGTAGGATGATGAGGATGCAGCTGACTCCAGGGCGGAGCTGATTTGACATTAATTCCGCTGAGATGCAGGTATCTGCAAACTGTGTGGTATGTGTCCTCTACAACTGTCTGCCAAGTGCCTGCTGCCACCTGTTGTGTGTGACCACTGACAGTATTGGTTGCAGCTCTGACTCTGGGTTGGTTGGGGTTGTGTCACATGTGCCCATGACTGAGGTAGTCACAGTGTAAAGGTCAGGCCGATGTTGTGCTGGTGCACTAGTGCCATCTATGTGTATGTGGAATGTTCCCTGAGTTGCCAGTTCAAGTGCTATGTGTGTGCCACACAGGGTTGTTGCATCTGTTCAGCATCCATCCTGGTAGTCGACATTGGGTGACAGTGCAACATTGTTATTGGTGGCAGTGGGTATGGGGCCAGGTCTGGCGCTGGGCGATGTGAGGATGGGACCATTGGGTTGGTATGTGTTGTGTATGTGTGTTGGTACTGGCCATATGGTTTTGGACCTGCTTGGCATATCTGCCCTGGATACCTGTTCCTACAGTGCATTTGTGAGGAGTTGGCATCTGTGACTCCTACAGTGATTGTTGTCCCTGTCTTGCTGTCCTTTCAGGACAATGTTGTGGTGTCTGTGCTCCCTGCATGGGCTGTTGCCTCCATTGACATATATGTCCAACCACTGCCTGCTCCAAGATCGACCTCATGGCATTTTGCTCCCCCTGCTGTAACCCACCCATGAATGTGCTGGGTGATGGGTTGCCGCGTGTACACGTATTGGCTGTTCCATACATACTCATGGCAAATAAACATGTAGACATGGACTGTGCTTAGTTGTCATGTATTTGTGAAGTACAAGTGCAAGGGGTGATGAGTGGGGTCATGTAGGCGGAGATCATCAGAATGGTAAGGCCAGCTGTAGGTAGTCCAGGTAGAGTCTGCTGGCCATGGGTAGACGGAGATATGGGAGTGGACAGTCGACAGGGTGTTACACACAAGGGAGAATGTTCAGAAGACGGTCACTTCCCGGCGGTGGTCGTGGTCTGTGCATCATGTCTAGCTGTATGTCTACTTGGACGTCCTCGCTTGAGTAGGGGTTCCCCTGCTACAGTGGTAGGGGTGCTGGTGTCCTGCGGGAACTGTGGCGGGCCTCCATGTCACTGGGTGTCACTGACATGGAGGGCTGTGATGGGATGTGGCCAGTGGTAGAAGTCTGCTCACGCATGACAGTGGTCAGGTCTGTGACCACCCCTACACTGGAGACCATGGTGGTATTGTGGGTCTGCCACTGTTGCATGGCCTCCTGATGGCATTGCCCCTGCAGCCGCTGGGTCTCCTACACGGCGACAAGGATCTGGGCCACTGTGTCCTGGGTGTGCTGATATACACTCAGGACTTGGTTAAGGCTCTCCTGGGAAGTCAGGCAGTGTGGCTGTCCCGACCCTTTGGTCAAGGTTCCCCTCCCACTACCCCTGGCCCCCTGTGCCCCTGGCGCAGTGTGCTGACTCCCAGTAGCAGCAGGGCCTTCATTGTCTAGGGTGGGTGCTCTTGACTCTGGCCGCTGTACTACGGGGCACAACTCTGACTGATGGGTCCCTGGCACAGATGTGAGGTTCAGGGTCTGGCTGTGGTGTTGTTGCCACACGGGTAGGGTCGTCCTGTGTACCCAGGGTGGGTGTGCCGTTGGTGGACTGCCCAGAACCAAGGCACGTCGTCCTCATCCAGGCATCGAGTGGGGCCTTCATCCTGGGGAGGGCTGTCTGAGCCTGGAATCCTCTGCAGGCTGTCAATGGCAGGGGTACTTGTGGATGGATATGGTAAATGTTACTTGTGTGACTGTTGTTGTTGTGTCCCTGTTGTGATGCATGCAGTGGCTCGACTTGTTTCCCAGTGATAGCAATGACAGCTGCTGCACTGCATACACTGGTTTTGATTGGATTGTGGGAGCTGTGATTCTTCACTTTGTACTTGACATCCATGCATTCGGGGTGTGTGAGTAGGGATGGTGGGAGTGGGGTGGGTTGCTCTGGGTTGGAGAGTGGTGAGGAGGCATGGTGGGCATGGGTGGTTGGTGCTTAGGAGGGCATTTCTGACATACCAGTGTCGAGCCCTCCCCTGATGCCAGTCAGGCCCTCTGGATACATGGTGTCCAGGACCTTCTCCTCCCAGGTTGTCAGCTGGAGGGGATGGGGTGGGGGCCCAAATCCGGTTTTATTACTGGCTATCCTCTGCCTGGACGCCATGGAACGCACCTTGCCCCTGAGGTTGGTCGACCTCTTTCTGATGTCCTCCCTGTGTGTGGGTATGTGCCAACTGCTTTGACCCTGTCAACAATCCTCTGCCATAACTCTGTCTTTTTGGCTATTTATGTTTGTTGAACCTGGACTCCCATGAGTTGTGGCTTGACTCTCGTTCACCATGACCTTCAACTCATTGTCGGTGAACCGTGGGTGCTGCTGGAGTGACATGTTGTGGGGTGGGTATGTGTTGTATGTGTTGGGTGAAGTACGGGGTGTGTGGTGATGTGGGGGTTTGGCTGTGTGTGCTGCGGTGTTGATTCGTGCAATGTCTACTGTGTGATCTTTGTTTGCTGTGCTTAGTGTGTGCCTAGTCTCGGGTGTGGCTGCTCGTATTTTTTCGCAACGGCTTGTTGGGGAGGTTATATGGTGCCGCGGTCAGGTGTGTGTGGTGTGTGAATGGTTATCAGGTGTGGGATATTTGAACTAGCCAATGTATTTGTTAGAAATGGGGTCTTTGGTTGGCATTCAGGTTACCCTCTGTCCAAGCAAAGACCCTCACTCTAGTCAGGGTAAAGGAGAATCACACTCAGTTAACCCCTGCTCACCCCCTTAGTAGCTTGGCATGAGCAGGCAGGCTTAGCTTCAGAAGCAACTTGTAAAGTATTTGTACCAACACACACAATAATTCAGTAAAAACACTACAAAATGACACAACACAGGTTTAGAACAATAGAGAATATTTATATGAACAAAACAAGACCAAACCAACAAAAATCCAACATACACAAGTCATGTTATGAATTTTCAAATAATAAGAGTATTGAATCCTTTAGAAAACAGTGAGAACGTTGTTAGTGTACAAAAGTACCTGGGTAGTGTCAAACTAACACCGCACGGGCCTGTGTGCGTCGGAAAAGGCCAGCGATGCATCGATTTCTCACTCGCTAGCGAGACCGTGCATAGTTCCTCCTCTGGTCAGGTCGGCGTGTGTCGTTTCTCCTCTCCCGCAAGTGAGCGATGCGTCTATCCAGGAAGGCACCTCGGGTCCGGGCAGGCTTTGCGTTGTTTTTCCACATCCAGCGATATTGCATTGGAAATCCGGTCACACGATATCACAAAACCACACTCCCTGGGGTTTGCGCCATTATCATCCTCCGTTAGTGGATGATGCTTGTCGTTGCTCCAGCCGCATTGCGTTGACCTTCCAGCTGTGATGCAGGTGGAGCGTTGATTTCATCCGCCAAGCCGGCGGCGTGACGATTAGCAGCTGCATCATGGAAGGTGCATCTAAAATTTCCCCATGCGGTGGTCTGTGCGTGGATTTTCAGTCTTTGTCTACCAGCTTCACCTTTCAAGGGTCCAGGAACTGGATAGGGCACCAATTGGCAGGGCAGGAGTCTCAGCAGAGAGTCCCGGTGCAGGCTGGGGAAGTCTTTGATGGGGCAGCCCTTTTCCTCAGCTCTTCAGCTCTTCTCCTTGGGAGAAATTCCTCTTGATTACAGAAGTGATCTAATTTTCAGGGGTTTTGGGTGCTCTTCTTATACCCCTTTCTGCCTTTGATGTAGGCCTACTTCAAAGGAAAGTCTCTCTTGTTTGTGAGATCCTGCCTTGCCCAGGCCAGGCCCCTGACACACACCAGGGGGCTGGAGACTGCATTGTGTGAGGCCAGGCACAGCCCTTTCAGTTGTTAGAGATCAAGCTACACCCCAGCACCCTTTGTGTCACCCTCTACAGAGAGGTGAAAACAGCCCAACTGTCAAAGTAACCCAGACAGGGAATCCACAAACAGGCAGAGTCACAGAATGGTTTAAGCAACAAAATGCCTACTTTCTAAAAGTGGCATTTTCAAACACACAGGCCCTCATTATGACCCTGGAGGTTGGTGATAAAGTGGCGGTAATACTGGCAACACTCTGGCAGTAAGTACCGCAAAATTATGACCATGGTGGTGATATCTCCGAAAGACAGCCAATGTACCCCACAGACTGCCGGGGGGAAACAACAGTTACCACAGCGGTGACAAGTTCCGCCCACCATATTATGTCATGGCAAACTGCCACATTTTCCGGGGCGGTACCAACGCCATTAAAAGCTTGGCGGAAACAGAGCTCAGAAGTCAAAGGACTCACCATTGGAGACACAGGGAAGAACCACGCCGCCATGGAACCAGAACTGCATGTCTTTCCAATGATCTACGTTTTGCTCCACCACGAACACCAACGCCGGCGAGAACGACGACGACGGTGAGTACAGCCGCCTAGCACACAAGGGAGGGTGGGAGGAAAACGAGAGTGACACACACATGCATAACACACACCCCATACACACAAACCATACACACAACCAGCTGCACAAGAAAACAATTTATTCCTGAAAATTGGCTGAATAATGCAAAGACAACCAGAATTGACTAAAGTGATTGTAATAAGATCAACACCAAAAATAATATGTCGATGTGGCAATGCAACAGATATGTAGAAATGTACAAAAAAGGGACACTGCCCAGTCCACTGTTCACAGGGGCCACAAGGCTGCAGAGCAAAGTCCAAGGCCCCACTCGATCCCTGCACCAATACGGAGAGAACACTGCAGGGGCATGATTTGGCAAATAGGCAGGCACCTCAGGGATGAGGGGGGGCACATCAGCCGGATGCAGAAACAAACCACCTGTGCTTGGTCCTGGGGAGTGCAAGGCCACAGGCTCTCAGGGGGGTTACTTGTCCACTGGTTCTGGAGGGGGCAACATGCCCTATGCTTAGTTTTGGGGAGTGCAAGGCCACAGTCTCTCAGGTGGGTGACTTGCCCACTGGTTCTGGAGGGGGCAACATGCCCATTGCTTGGTCCTGGTGAGTGCAAGGCCACAGTCTCTCTAGTGGGTGACTTGCCCAATGGTTCTGGTGGTGGCAGGCTGCACAGCAGCCCATGGAGGCTGGATCATATGGCATCCGCCAATGGTGACGGCTGCACTGTGGTGATGGTTGTGGGAGGCTTTTTGCTCAGACCCTGCACCCTCCGAGGGCTGCACTGTGGTGGTGGTTGTTGGAGGCTCCTGCTCAGCCCCCTGCACCCTCCGAGGGCTTCACTGTGGTGGTGTTTGTGGGAGGCTCCTGGTCAGCCCCTGCACCCTCTGATAGCTGCACTGTGGTGGTGGTTGTGGGAGGCACCTGCTCAGCCCCTGCACCCTCCGATGGCTGCACTGTGGTGGTGGTTGTGGGAGGCTCCTCCTCAGCCCCTGCACTCACTAATGGCTGCACAACCATGGCTGGCGGTGGAGGATCTCTGACAGCTGCTGGTACAGGCTCCTTCCCCTTCTGGCTGGCTGGTGCAAGCTCTTGCCCATTCTTGTAGGCTGGTTTATGCTCCTTCCCCTCCTTGCTGGCTGGTGCAGGCTCCTTCCCCTTCTTGCTGGCTGGTGCAGGTTCCTTCCCCTTCTTGCTGGCTGGTGCAGGCTCTTTTCCTTTTTTGCTGGCTGGTGCAGGCTCCTTCCCCTTCAGCATTTGTGGCCTGGAATCCTTTCCACCATGAGTAGGTGCTGCTGAAACTGGGCCTGTGGACTGTTTGGCTGAGCTTCCGTAACTGGGTGGGAGGTGGAGGAGTAGGAGGAGGGGGAGACAGTGGAAATAGTGGATGTTGTAGTGTCTGCAACTGAATGGTGTTTGTGTGAGTGCCTGTGGGATGAAGTGTGGTGCTTGTGTTTGCCTGTGACACTCTTGGGTGTTGTCCTGTGTGCATGCTTGTCTCGCTGTGTGCTTGGGATGGGTTGGGGTTGAGGAGAATGGGACTGGGAAGTGGAAGCTTGGGGGGGAGACAGTGGAAAAAGGGACATTGGCTGCCATCAGAGAGGAGGCTAGAGCCTGGATCAATCTCTGTTGGGCCGCTAATCCACTGTGAATGCCCTCCAGGAATGCATTAGATTGCTGCATCTGGGCTGCCAGCCGCTGGATGGCATTCACAATGGTTGATTGCCCTAAGAGATGGATCTCAGGATGTCAATAGCCTCCTCACTCAGGGCAGCAGGGCTCACTGGGGCAGGGCCTGAGGTGCCTGGGGAGAAGGAGATGCCCACCCTTCTGGGTGAGCAGGCATGGGCAACTCGCTGAGGGGCTGCAGGGAGGGTGGTGTTGGTACGGGGGTGGCAGCTGTACCTGTAGCTGGGGTGGTCACCTCCCATCGGAGGAGGTATCAGAGTCTGTATTGTCCCCTCCAGTCTCTGCTATGCTGCTCCCCTTGCCCTCTGTCCCACTGGTGCCCTCAGCGTCGGTGGACTCTGCCTCCTGGGTCCTCTGGGATGCAGCTCCCTCCGTAGCCGGTGCCTCTGCTCCTCTGCCAGATTATGCTAATGCACATAAGGACAGGATGACAAAACCAGAACGGGGGGAGAGAGACAAAGGATACACTGCATCAATGCCTGCACCGTTGTTGTACACAGCACCCTCACACACAGGGGACAGGCCTACGCACTATGCATTGTACTACCAGTGAAATGGCTAGTTACCAAGGCATGAGGAGGAGCACACACTGCCAACTGCAGCACACCTGGGAGCCACCCAGCCCTGACCAGTAGTGGATGCTAACAAGCTAGGTAGGCAGTATTTCCCCTTCAGACCCTTAGCTACCAGAGGACCTATGCTGCTATGTCTGGCCTGGCCTAGGGGCATCCACTGACACACAACCACCACCCGAATACCACCCCTCCAGCCATTTCCTCCAATGATGGCCACTGTACTCACCTCCTTGTGGCTGCTGTGATGCCCTCAAGCGCCCATCCAGCTCTGGATAGGCCACCGCGTGTATGCAGGCCATCAGGAGGGTCAGGGTTCGACGGGCACCCCTTCCTCGTTGGGAAGCCATCCCCAGCTGGGCCTCCACGGTCTTCCATGCCTAGCGTCTCAGCTCCTCCCACCCTTTGCGACAGTGGGTGCTATGCCTGCCATAGACCGCCAGGGTCCGCAACTCCTTGGCGATGGCATGCCATACACCCCCACTTGTTAGACCTGACAGCCTTAGGGTGGTCACCCCTAACTTTTTGCCTACCTCCCTCCACTTTTTGGACACTGTTTTTGCTGGTTTTTAGACTCTGCGCACTTTACCACTGCTAACCAGTGCTAAAGTGCATATGCTCTCTCCCGTTAAACATGGTAACATTGGATCATACCCAATTGGACTATTTAATTTACTTATAAGTCCCTAGTAGTGTGCACTATATGTGCCCAGGGCCTGTAGATTAAATGCTACTAGTGGGCCTGCAGCACTGATTATGCCACCCACTTAAGTAGCCCATTAACCTTGTCTCAGGCCTGTCATTGCAAGGCCTGTGTGTGCAGTTTCACTGCCAATCGACTTGGCATTTCAAAGTACTTGCCAAGCCTAAAACGCCCCTTTGTCTGCATATAAGACACCCCTAAGGTATGCCCTAGGTAACCCATAGGGCAGGGTGCTGTGTAGGCAAAAGGCAGGACATGTACCTATGTAGTTTACATGTCCTGGTAGTGTAAAACTCCTAAATGTGTTTTTACACTGCTGTGAGACCGCCTCCCTTCATAGGCTAACATTGGGGCTGCCCTCATACATTGTTTGATCTGAAAGGAGTAGGAAGATCATATTTAGTATGGCCAGAATGGTGATATAAAATCCTGCTGAGTGATAAAGTTGGATTTAATATTACTATTTTAGAAATGCCACTTTTAGAAAGTGAGCATTTCTCTGCACTTAAATCGTTTCTGTGCCTTACAATCCACGTCTGGCTGGGTATAGTTGACAGCTCCTTGTGCATTCACTCAGACACACCCCAAACACAGGATACTCAGCCTCACTTGCATACATCTGCATTTTGAATGGGACTTCCTGGGCTGGGAGGGTGGAGGGTCTGCTCTCACACAAAGGACTGCCACACCACCTACTGGGACCCTGGTTGAACTGTAAGGGGACCTGGTGCACTTCTAAGCCCCTCTTTGAAGCCTACCCACTTCAAAAACACATTTGGTTATATAAACAGGTCCTCTGCCCCTTCCAACTCAGAAAATTCCTGGAGAAGATAACTGGAACCAAAACCTGCATCCTGCCAAGAAGAACTGCTTGGCTGCCCAAAGGACTCACCTGACTGCTTTCTGTGAAGGACTGCTGCCTTGCTGTTGCTCTGCTGCCTTGCTGCTCTCTGGCTGTGGTGAAGAAGTGCTCTCCAAGGGCTTGGATCGAGTTTGCCTCCTGTTCCCTGAAGTCTCAGGACCAAAAAGACTTCTCTCTTGCAACTGGACTCCTTGTGCCACAAAAATTCGACACACAGCTTGCTAAAACTGACGCACAGCCTGCCCCGCGGTGAGAAATTCACTGCACACCGAACTGGAACAACACAGTGTGACTTCGCAAGGAGAAGATCGACGTGGCACCAGCGTTGCGACCGGAATTTCAACGCACGGCCCACCGGATCGACGCACAGCTGACATGGGACGATGCAGCCCAACTTCCAGAGGGGAAATCGACACAGCACCTGTTGTGCGGAAGAAACTTCCATGCAACGCCCACTGGAATGACGCAGTGCTTGTGACTTTGCTCCGCAAGCCCAGGATTCCATGCACAGACCCCGGGGCGTCTGAAATCCCCGCAACCCGAAAAGGATCCAGAACCGAGAGCCGGAAATCGACGCACAGTCGTCCTTGCGTGGAAACTAAACAATGCATCACCGTTGTTTTTATGCTTCTCCTCCTCTGCGGCACTTTGCGGAGAATTTTCACGCAAATCAGGTACTTTGTGCTTGAAAGAGACTTTGTATGCTTTAAAAAGACTTAAGACACTTTGGCCCTCATTACAGCCCTAGCGGTCGGTGTTAAAGCGGCGGTAACACGGAAAACAGGCCGGCAGTAAAAAAATGGAATCATTATCACGGCGGAAACCTCCAACACAGACAGCCACTTTAACACTCTGACCGCCACGGCGGTAGCAACAAACACTGCGGCGGTAACTGCCTATAGCCAGGCGGAAGACAAGGTTTTGCCCACTGTATTACAAGAGGCCTATCTGACACCTTTTCAGGGGCAGTACCAACGCCATCAAAAGCACGGCGGAAACATTGTTCTGAAGGGAAACGACTCACCTCTCGGCACTCAAGGGAGAACCAGGACGCCATGGAGACCGAGCTGCGTGTATTCCCCATGCTGGTGTACCTGCTCATACACCAGGAGCACCAACGCCGGTGACGATGAGCATGGTGAGTACTACACCTAGCACACAGGGGAGGGGGGGAGGAAAAGGAGAGTGACACACACACACTCAATACGCAACACCCCCTCCCCCACCCTCACCCCAAATACAATACACACAAACACATGCAACAACATTACATATACACCCTGTAACCCTCTGGAATAACGCAAGGACAAAAGGAATGGAGGCAAATGAGTGTAATGTTAGAAATAGTTCGAACAATGTTCAGAAATCAAAAACAGTATTTACAATATATACAAAAGGCGGGATAATGCCCACTCAAAATGTCCATGGCCCACTGGGCTAAAACACATAGGCCAAGCCCACACTTGACTCCTGCCTCAATACAGAGAGAACACTGCAGGGGCATCAGGTCAAAAACACACAGGCACCTCAGGGGGACGGGGAAGGGGGGGCACCTCAGTCGGAAGATGGTACAACACCACTGCTCCTGGAGGGGGCTCCATGCCACCTGCTTGGTCCAGGGGAGTGCAAGGCCACAGTCTTTCAAGTGGGTGGTTTGCCCACTGCTTGTTCCTGGGGAGTGCAAAGCCACAGTCTCTCAAGTGTGTACTTTGCCTACTGCTTCGTCCTGGGGAGTGCAAAGTCACATTCACTCAAGTGGGTGGTTTGTCCACTGCTTGGTCCTGGGGAGTGCAAAGCCACAGTCTCTCAAGTGGGTGGTTTGCCCATTGCTTGGTCCTGGGGAGTGCAAGGTCACAGGCTCTCAAGTGGGTGGTTTGCCCACTGCTTGCTCCTGGGGAGTGCAAAGCCACAGTCTCTCAAGTGGTTGGTTTTCCCACTGATTGGTCCTGGGGAGTGCAAAGCCATAGTCTCTCTAGTGGATGCCTTCTTCCACTGGTTCTGGGGGGGCTTTGTGCCCAGTGTGCTTCATCCTGCCAAGGATAGGGTGAGTGGATGCCTTCTTCCACTGGTTCTGGAGGGGGCTTTGTGCCCAGTGCTGCAGCACATGGGGAGTGCAAGGTCACAGTCACTCACCTGGGTGTCAGACCCACACGATGTTCTGTGGCCAGGATGCATAACACACCATGGGGGCAGGACTACAGTCCATCTGCCAGCGGGGACGGCTGTACAGAGGTTGCTGTGCTGGTGTAGGTGTCGGTGCAGCCAGTGGTGGGGGGAGGCTCCAGCACTTCCTCTGGAGCCTCGGACGGCTGCCCACAGGGCTGCTGCTGCTGACATTGGTACTGTTTGCGGCGGTGCAGGTGGCGGTGCTTGCGGCGGGTGGCGGTGCTTGCGGCGGTGCAGGTGGCGGTGCTGCCAGTGGTGGGGTGCGGCTCCAGCCCTTCCCCTGCAGCCTCGAACGGCTGAAGTCCCCTGACTCGTGTTCTGTGCCCCTTCCTGCCCTTGGCAGATGGTGGAGCCTCCTTGCTTCTGCCAGCTAGAGTCTTTGCCTTGGCCTTGCTGGCTGGTTGGGCCTCCATCTCCTTGCTGGATACTGTCCCCTTTTTGCCCTTGCCAGGTGGCGGAACCTTCTTGGCCTTGGCAGGTGTTGGTGGCATACTGGCTGGGCTGATGGGTGCCTCCTTAGAGCCTATCAGAGCTGCAGAAACCACAGCGGGCGTGGAAATGGTGGCTGAGGTCCTGGGCTGGGTTCTGGTCACCCTAGCCCAAGGTGAAGGACGGGGGGAGGGGTAGGGAAGAGGTCAATGTTGGCTAGGAAAGGCTTCTTAGGGACATTGGGGCGGTAAGAGGGTGAAGGTTTGGGAGTGGAGGAAGAGGGAGTGGTTGTAGGCGGTGTAAGTCTGCTGTGTTTGGGTGCAGGTGCATTAGCTGGATGCTGATTTGAGGTAGATGGCTGTTGGGTGGGTGTGTGTTTGCGTTTGTGTACTTTGGGAGGAGGGGTCACAGACACAGTGGGAGACGATACAGGGGATGTGTGCATGAATGTGGGAGTGCTGACTGCCAGTGAGGGGTGTGTAGTGATAGGCGTGCTGGTGATGGAGGTAGTGGATGAGGATGTAGTGCATGCAGGTGTGAGTGGAGATGCTACTGGGAGGGAGGTGGACGAGGAAGAGGAGGGGGATACAGTGGAGGCAATGGATGTTGGTGTATCTGTATGGGGATGGTGCTTGTGTGAGTGCCTGTGAGATGAAGTGTGGTGCTTTTGTTTGCCTGAGCCACTTCTGTGTGTTGATTTGGGTGAATGCTGGTCTGAAGGTGTGCTTGGGATAGGTTGGGGTTGAGGGGATTGGGACTGGGTAGAGGAAGTTGGAGGGGGGAGGCTGGATACAGGGACAATGGCTGCCATCAGTGCGGAGGCCAGAGCCTGAAATGCTCTCTGTTGGGCCGCCACGCCAGAGTGAATGCCCTCCAGGTGTGCATTTGTTTGTTGCAAATGCCTTTCGTCACTCTGGATGGCATTCAGTATGGTTGACTGCCCAACAGTGAGGGATCTCAGGAGGTCAATAGCCTCGTCACTGAGGGCAGCAGGGCTGACTAGGTCAGGGCCTGAGGTGCCTGGGGCGAAGGAGATGCCCACCCTCTTGGGTGAGCGGGCACGGGAAACACGCTGAGGGGCTGCAGGGAGGGCGGTGCTGGTACAGGGTGGCGGCTGTACCTGTTGTTGGGTGTGCACAGAGGTGTTCGCCACCGCCAGGGAGCTTTGATGGGAGGAGGAGTTGCTGTCTGTAGTTTTCCCTCCTATCTCGGTGGAGGTGCTCCCCTCACCCTCCGTCCCACTGGTGCCCTCACCGTCGGTGGATTCGGCCTCCAGGCCAATGTGGGATGCAGCTTCCTCCGTCGCCGGTGCCTCTGTTCTCTGCCAGATGATGCTAATGCACACAAGGACAGGGTGACAAAACAAGAAGGTGGGGAGAGACAGAGGATACGCTTGGTCAGTGCTAGGAATAACACTACTATTGGCGTACACAACACTATGGGATCAGCCCTATGCAGTAGGCCAGTGGTTCCCAACCTTTTGACTTCTGTGGACCCCCATTTTATCATTACTGGAACCCAGGGACCCCCACTGAATCATTATTGGAATCCAGGGGCCCTACCCCCCCTCCTACCAAGTCATTACTTAAAGCTGGGGACCTAATCTGTCAAGATTATTTAATTTTCTAAGCAGTTGCGGACCCCCTGAGGAGGCTTCGCGGACACCCAGGGGTCCCCGGACCACAGGTTGGGAACCACTGCACTAGGCCATGCACTACCAGTTACAAAGCTAGTCACCAGCCCATGGGGTACATTGCCCAACGCCATTGGCTGTACACCTGAAACCAACAGGACCCTGCCCAGTAGTAGATGCCCACTAACACTATTGGGGTTGGAGTGCTTCAGAGCTTGCCCAACAAGGGACCTGCCCTGCCAGTTCGCCCTGGCCTAGGGGCACCCACAGGCCACATCCCCCACCCAGGTACAACCTCAATGTGCGCAAAGTCATGATTCAGAAACTGTACTCACCCCCTTGTGGCTGCTGTGATGCCTTCAAGCACCCATCCAACTCCGGATAGGCCACCACCAGGATGCAGAACATCAGGGGGGTCAGGGTACGATAGGCACCCCTTCCTCTATGGGAGGTCAGCCCCAGCTGGGCCTCTGCCATCTTCCTTGCCCAGCGGCGCAGGTCCTACCACTGTTTGCGGCAGTGGGTGCTCTGCCTATCAATGACCCCCAGGGTCTGCACCTCCTTGGCGATGACATGCCAAATACCCTTTATCTGAGGGGCGCTGACCTACAGGAAAATATGCATAGAAAAAAGGGATTAGTCATACCGTCCGGACTGTTACACTCATGGCCCACAATATCCCTCCCATCCCCTTACGCACAGACATTGACCACCAGACATGCAGCACTCTGCCCAGGACCCCTCAGACCCTCCCTACATGAGGGCTACACACACAGCAATCCCACACAGCAATCATGGCCCACGCATCATGCTCACAGTGTATTCACCTGTTTGTCTGGAGGACCATAGAGAAAAGTATACTGTGGTAGGACCCCATCCACCAGTCTCTCCAACTCCTCCGAAGTGAAGGCGGGGGCCCTTCCCCAGACGCTCGAGCCATTGTCGCTTCCAGACACAGGTCACAGCAGCACTTGCAGTGTAGGTCCTCTCCTGTTGAAGGTCAGGTAGCAAGTGAGTGACAGATAGAAAATGGCAGTCACGTCCGCGGCGGTGCGTACCGTCACCGCCAGGGTACATTGCCATTGGCTTCTGGAACCCATAGGGCCCGATGATAACAAATGAGAAGTTGCGCGGCGGTCGTCGCCCGCCGACCGCAACGGCGCACAATGCCAGCGGTATTACCTCATTTCTACTTGTCTCTCCTCACAGGTCAGGCAGCCACCATTTCAGGGGGGCACAGGCCATGGCACCTAACTGCGTCACAGCAGACATTGGCACATCAACTGACTCTTGAATTCACATCCTGTTTCTGTAAAGGAAAAAATGCATTTTAAATTTCACACATGTGTGAATATGACCCTCTGCTCACCGTTTTCCACCCTAGAGTTCAACCGCTGAGGATGAATAGGAGAAGGACACATCCCCCGTGTACAGACCACTGCTGGACCTGGCGACAATGGAGGACAGACACATTATCCTTACCTACATACTTGATAGGGCCACAATCCAAGAACTGTGTGCCCAATTGGAGCCAGACCTCATTTCAGCTATCGGCCAGCCCACAAGTATCCCCCCCTCTAGTGCAGGTCCTGTCAGTGCTCCATTTCCTGGCAAGTGGCTCCTTCCAAGCGACAGTGGCCATGGCATCAGGGATGTCTCAGCAGTTGTTCTCCAACGTGTTGACCAGAGTGTTGTCTGCCCTGCTGAAACACATGCGCAGCTACATTGTATTCCCCCAGGTGGAGGATTTGGCCACAGTAAAGGCTGACTTTTATGCCCCTGGACATATCCCCAACATCATTGGTGCCATTGATGGTACCCACGTAGCATTTGTCCCCCCCAGAGAAATGAACAAATGTTCAGGAATAGAAAAAGCTTTCACTCCTTGAATGTGCAGATGGTGTGTTTGGCGAACCAGTACATCTCCCATGTGAATGCCAGGTATCCTGGCTCTGTGCATGAACCCTTTATTTTGAGGAATAACAGCATTCCATATGTGATGTCTCAAATCCAGAGGCACAGGATGTGGCTAATAGGTGAGCCCATAGTCCCCACCCAGTATATTGGTGTATGTGTATGGGTTTGGCTCTAAGGGTTAGTGTCTGGCTAACAGGAATCCCTCAGTATTTGCAGGTGACTCTGGTTACCCCAACCTCTCATGGCTACTGACCCCAGTGAGGAATGCCAGGACAAGGGCAGAGGAACGTTACAATGAGGCACAAGGGCAAACAAGGAGGATAATTGAAAGAACCTTTGGCCTCCTGAAAGCCAGATTCTAGTGCCTCCATCTGACAGGTGGATCCCTGTACTACTCACCCAAGAAGGTGTGCCAGACCATCGTTGCATGTTGCACAACCTGGCCTTGAGACGCCAGGTGCCTTTTCTGCAGGACGTTGAGCCTGGAGATGGTCTTGTGGCAGCGGTGGAGCCTGTGGACAGTGAGGGAGAGGAGGCAGAGGAAGAAGATGTGGACAACATAAGTTCACTCATTCAACAGCACTTCCAGTGACACACAGGTAAGACACTATAACTTCAATTTCCATTGAAGTTTTGTGTTTCACATTGGACATGGCAGCCTGATTTCCCCATGTCTATGGCTACTTACTGTACCCTTTGGCATCTCTATTTTCAGATCTCTGTGCCCCACTCTGGCTCCTGGTGTGTTTGCCGCTGCCCACTACAGATCATGCCTATGTATATATAACTGTACATATGAATTGCAATGTTTACAGCTTGTTAAACTAATACATATTTCAATTATTTGACAGACTCCATACTTGTATTTGTTCCAAGGGTGTTTATTTAAGTGCTAATAAGTAGAGGGGAATGTGCAATAGGCTGGGGTGATGGCGGAGGAATGTCCAGGATAGAGTCCAGTCCATTTGTATCACAGGTGCATTGTCCAAGGGGTCATAGGAAGGGGAGCAATGGCAGTACAAGGTGGACAGGTTGACAGAGTGGGACACAAGGGTGACATTCAGGAGAGTCTTATTTCCTGGTGGGGGTCTTGGCAATGTTCTTTGGCTTCTGCCTGGATGGCAAGGACTGTTTTCGGGGTGGTTCTCCTTCTGTAGGGGGTGGGGTGGTGGTGGCCTGTTGGTCCTGTGGCAGGGCCTCCTGCCCACTATCTCCGGCCGAGGTGGAGGGCTGTTCTTCGGTCTGGCTAGTGTCAGGGGCCCGTTGGTGTGCCACTGCCTCCCTCATGGTGTTGGCCATGTCAGCCAGCACCCCTGCAATGGTGACCAGGATGGTGTGGATGTGTTTGAGGTCGTCCCTGATCCCCAGATACTGTCCCTTCTACAGCCGCTGAGTCTCCTGCAACTTGTACAGTATCTGGACCAAGTTCTCCTGGGAATGATGGTATGCTCCCAGGACACCTGCAAGTGCCTCGTGGAGAGAGGGTTCCCTGGGCCTGTCCTCCCACTGTTGCACAGCAGTCCTCCCAACTTCCCTGTTGTCCTGTGCCTCTGTCCCCTGAACCGTGTGCCCACTGCCACTGACCCCAGGTCTCTGATTGTCTTGGGTTTGTGGGGTTGCCTTGGGTCCCTGTAGTGGTGGACACATTGCTGATTGATGTGTCTTGGGGACAGAGAGATGGGCCTGCTGGGTGGGTGCTGTGCTGGTGTTTCCTGAGGGGGGAGGCTCTGTGGTGGGTTGGGACTGTGGCAGGGTAAACAACTGTCCAGAGGTTACTGATGGGCCAGGTTGTTCATTGTGATCCAGGTGTGCAGAGCTGCTGTCATCACTGAGGGCCTCTTCTGTGGGGAGACTGGATGTTGGAGGCACCTCCTCTGAGGTGACATTGAGTGGGGGTCCTGTGGGGATGTAAATGCAGTGTTATTGTATCTGCGTGTGCCATCTTGTGAATGGATATGTTTCCCTCTATGGTTGTTATTAGTAAGGCACGTTTGGGTTATGTGAGATGTTATTGGTTTGGCTAAGTGATTGTCACTAGTGTGCATGCTGTGGTGATTGGTGTCCATGCAGGTCTGTGATGGGTGTCCATGCATTGGTGTTGCATGCAGGGCTTGATATTGGGATGGGTGGGTTGTGATAGTGGGGTATATGTGAGGTGGTGGAGTGATGGGGTGAGGGTAGGAGTAGGAGTTTGTGATGGCATGCAGGTAGGGTGGGGGGTATAGTAGTAAAGATTTGACTTACCAGAGTCCAGTCCTCCTGCTAATCCTGCTAGGCCCTCAGGATGCATGATCGCCAAGAGTTGCTCTTCCCATGTTGTTAGTTATTGAGGAGGAGGTGGGGGTCCACCGCCAGTTCTCTGTACGGCTACCTGGTGTCTTGCAACCACGGAACGCACCTTCTGCCGTAGGTCGTTCCACCTCTTCCTGATGTCATCCCTTGTTCTGGGGCGCTGTCCCACAGCTTTGACCCTGTCCACGACTTTCCGCCATAGCTCTATCTTCCTTGCAATGGACGTCTGCTGCACCTGTGATCCGAATAGCTGTGGCTTTACCCGGATGATTTCCTCCACCATGACCCTTAGCTCCTCCTCTGAAAACCTAGGGTGTCTTTGTGGTGCCATGGGTGTAGTGTGAGTGATATGTGTGAGGGTGTGTGGGGTAATGTGTTGGGGTGTGTGCTGTGAGGTACGTGGATGGTGTATGGGTGATGGTGTTATGTGGCTCAGATTCAGTGTGTGCTCCTGGCTTGTGTCTCTCTCAGTTGGCAATATTTTTTTTCGTTGTAAGGGGTTGTGGGTAATGTGGTTGTGTGTTTTATATTGGATTGGGTATGGGGTATGGTGTGTGTATGTGTGTTTGGTGTGTGTAGTTTGAAGTGCCCAATGTGGTGTAGTTTTGTCAGTGTGTCTGTATTTTGAGCGCCACGTGTGTACCGCCAATGTCTTACCATGGTGGAATGTCCGCCGGCGGTGATTCGTGGGTCATGATGCTGTGGGTGTATCTCTGTTGGCGTAACAGTGTGGGTTTTGGTACCGCCAGTTTATCACTGACCTTTAATCTGGCGGATTTGTGAGGGTGTCTGTATAGTGGCAGATTTATCTGTATGGGTCATAATACCCGTAATGGTATACCCCCTTGGGCACGGTATGTTGGTGGCCGGCAGCACGGCGGCATTTACCGGAAGGGCTGTAATGAGGATATTTACATCACTTTTCTGTAATATCTCTACATTTACTTATTGCATCTTTGATAGTTTTGACCTGCAAATATCCATATAAATATTATGGCCCTCATTCTGACCTTGGCGGGCGGCGGAGGCCGCCCGCCAAAATCCCGCCGTCAAGTTACCGTTCCGCGGTCGAAAGACCGCGGCGGTAATTCTGACTTTCCCGCTGGGCTGGCGGGCGGTCGCCTTCAGACCGCCAGCCAGCCCAGCGGGAAAGAGGCTTCCACGATGAAGCCGGCTCGGAATCGAGCCGGCGGAGTGGAAGCTGTGCGACGGGTGCAGTTGCACCCGTCGCGTATTTCACTGTCTGCGCAGCAGACAGTGAAATACATGTAGGGGCCCTCTTACGGGGGCCCCTGCAATGCCCATGCCAGTGGCATGGGCACTGCAGGGGCCCCCAGGGGCCCCGCGACCCCCCCTACCGCCATCCGGATCTCGGCGGTCCGACCGCCGGGATCTGGATGGCGGTAGGGGGGGTCGGAATCCCCGCGGCGGTGCAGCAAGCTGCGCCGCCGCGGAGGATTCAATGGGGCCGCGATACACTGGCGGGACCCCGCCAGTGGTGCCGGTCCGACCGCGGCTTTACCGCCGCGGTCGGAATCCCCATTGGAGCACCGCCGGCCTGTCGGCGGTGCTCCCGCGGTCCTCCGCCCTGGCGGTCAAAGACCGCCAGGGTCAGAATGAGGGCCTATGTCTTTTTCTAAACACTGTGTGGTGTATTTTTGTGGTGCTATATGGTGTTATTGTATGATTTATTGCACGAATACTTTACACATTGCCATCTAAGTTAAGCCTGACTGCTCAGTGCCAAGCTACCTAAGGGTGGGCACAGGATAATTTGGATTGCGTGACTTACCATAACTAGAGTGAGGGTCCTTGCTTGGACAGGGGGTAACCTGACTGCCAACCAAAGACCCCATTTGTAACAGTGCTGACCTGCAGAGGCAATACAGACAGGAGATCACCATTAGACAAACAGTCCAGCCTGTAACACGAATGACCCACCATACCCGTTTCCATAACTATTGGCACACACATAGCCCAGCACTCAATGTGTACCCAGCCAAGAGGACATCCCTCCCCCCTTATACAATGCCTTCACACACACACCTCCATACATCCATGCCACACGCATCGTGCCCACAGTGTACTCAGCTGTTGGTCTGGAGGCCCATACAGCATTCTGTACTGGGGTAGGACCCCATCTACCAGTCTCTCTAATTTCTCTGAAGTGAAGGCTGGGACCCTTTCCCGGGTTACACGGGCCATGGTAGGTTCCAGACACAGGTCACAGCAGCACATGCAGTGTAGGTCCTCCCCTATGGAAGGTCAGGAAACAAGTGAGGGATCAGATGGAAAATGGCGGTCACGTCCGTGGCCAGTGTAGATCACCATTTGCATCGTACCCCATAGGGCCCAATATTAACAAATGAGGAATTGAACAGTGGTTCCCGACCGCCTCCCGCCACGGCGCACAACACCAGCAGCATTACCTCATTTCCACCTGTCCCTCCACACAGGACAGGTGGACGCCATTTCGGGGGGGGGGGAGAGACAGCCCTATGGAATAATGCTGCGTCATAGGAAAATAGGCACATACTTGACAAATCACACTGTCCCATAACATGTTTACAGATTGTGGACTACTGTTGTGGCTCCATTGTTCAGTTTGTGAAAGCCTCCTTACTCTTTTGTCCCTTGGATACCTACCTCTGCGGATGAATAGGAGATGAAGATATACCCCCGTGTACAGACCCCTGGTGGACTTGGCCACACTGGAGGACAGGAACATTATCCTCACCAATAGACTGGACCGGGCCACAATCACAGAGCTGTGTGCCCAATTGGAGCCTGACCTGATATCTGCAATCCATCATCCCACTGGGATCTCCCTTCTTGTGCAAGTGCTATCGGTTCTCCATTTCCTGGCAACTGGTTCTTTCCAAGTGACAGTGGGCTTGTCAGCAAGAATATCACAGCCAATGTTCTCAATAGTTCTGACAAGAGTGTTGTCTGCCCTGATAAAACACATGTGCAGCTACATTGCATTCCCCAAGGTTGAGGATTCAGACACTGTGAAGGCCGGGTTTTATGCAATGGGACATATCCCTAATATAATTGGGGCGATTGACTGAACACATATTGCATTTGTCCCCCCAAGCCAGAATGAACAGGTGTTCAGGAATCGTAAGAGTTTCCACTCTATGAATGTGCAGATGGTGTGCTTGGTGAATGAGTATATCTCCCATGTCAATGCTAAGTATCCTGGGTCAGTGCCTGATGTCTTTGTCCTAAGGAACAGCAACATCCCAAATGTGATGGCCCAACTACAGAGGCACAGGGTGTGGCTAATAGGTGAGCCCTGTTTCCCACCCAGCATATGTTGGTGTATGCCTATGCTGTTGGCCATGTGGGATAGTGTGTGGCTAAATGTTGTCCCTCAATATTTGCAGGTGACTCTGGTTACCTAAACCTATCATGGCTGCTGACTCCTGTGAGGAATGCCAGGACAAGAGCAGAAGAACATTATAATGAGGCACATGGGTGAACCAGAAGGATAATTGAAAGGACCTTTGGCATCCTGAAGGCCAGATTCTGGTGCCTCCATCTAACAGGTGGATCCCTGTGCTACTCACTCAAGAAGGTCTGCCAGATAGTGGTGGCATGCTGCATGTTGCACAACCTGGCCCTCAGATGCCATGTCCCTTTTCTGCTGGAGGAGGAGACTGGAGATGCCCCTGTGGCAGCAGAGGACCCTGTGGACAGTGAGGATGAGGAGGCAGAGGATGTAGATATGGACAACAGAATATCTGTACTCCATCAGTACTTCCAATGACACACAGGTGAGACAGTGCAACTTTACATTTCAATGACTTTGGTTGTATTTAGTGTGGCATTGGAATGCTAGTATTTCCCACTTGTATGCCCACTTACTGTTACCTCTGGCTATTAATTTTGCAGATGTTGGTGATTTGACAAATACTCCTGGTGTGATCACAACAGCCAGCTACAGGTCATTGATTCTATGCTCATTCTATGTACAGTTCATTTGCAATGGTTGTACCTGTTTCAATCAATACATGTTTGAAATACATGACATACTCAAAATCGATTTATATAAAAGGGTCTTTATTGTAGTGCTAGTATATAGAGGGGGAAGTGCAATGGGATGGGGTGATGATGGAGGAAAGTCCAGTGTATTGTTCCAGTCTGATCGTTGCACAGGTGCATTGTCCAAGGGGACATAGGAAGGGGAGCAATGGCAGTTCAATGTGGACAGGGTGACAGTGGGACGCAAGGGGGACAATCAGGAGAGTCTAATTTCCTGCCGGGGGTCTTGGCAAGTGTCTCTGGCTTCTGTCTGGATCGCGGGGAACGTTTGCGGGGTGGTTCACTTTCTGCAGGGGGAGGGGTGCTGATGGCCTGTAAGTCCTGTGGCGAGGCCTCCAGGCCACTAGCCGCAGCAAAATTGGAAGGCTGGTCAGATGACAGGCTAATGGCAGGGGCCCGCTGGTGTGACACTGACTCCCTCATAATGTTGGCCATGTCTGCCAGCACCCCTCCTATGGAGATCAGGGTGTTGTTAATGGCCTGCAAGTCCTCCCTGATCCCCTGATACTGTCCCTCCTGCAGCCGCCTGTTCTACTGCATGTTGTCTAGGATCTGGCCCATCGTGTCCTGGGAATGTTGATAGGATCCCAGGATCTCAGAGAGCGCCTCCTGGAAAGTTGGTTCCCTGGTCCTGTACCCCCCTGGCACACAGCAGTCCTCCCAGTGTTCCTATTGGCCTGTGCCTCTGCCTCCGGAATGGTGTGCCCACTGCCACTGACCCCAGGAGGATCTGTGGTGGTCAGTGACTGGGCTTGGGTAACCGGCTGTCCAGTGGTCCCTGATAGATCAGGTAGATCGTCCAGATCCTGAAGACCAGAGTTACTGTCATCACTGTGGGCCTCTTCAGTTTGGGGACTGGATAGTGCTGGCACCTCCTCTCCGGTGACATTGGCTGGGGTACCTTTGGGGATATAAATGATGTGTTATGGTTAATGTGTATGACATATTGTACATCCCTGGCTGCCCCTCTAAGGTTGTTGTTGCCCTGCCAGCTTTTACTTGAGTATGTTGGTGTATTGTGGGATTGTTAGTTCTCTATGCTGTGCATGCTTTAGTGATGAGTGTCCATGCAGGGCTGTGAGGGGTGTCCATGCATTGGTACAGCATGCAAGGATTGGCATTGGGATTAGAGAGATGTGATGGTGGAGTGTATGGGATGGAGTGGAGTGATGGGAGTGAGGGTGAGGGTTTATGAGGGTATGCAGATATGGGGGGTGATAATAGTAGAGAGTTGAGTTACCAGAGTCCAGTCCTTCTCTGACTCCGGCCATGCCCTCAGGATACAGTATTGCCAAGACTTGCTCGTCCCATGCTGTGCGTTGCGGGGGAGGAGGTGGGGGTCCACCACCAGCCCTCTGGATAGCGAGCTGGTGTCTTGCTGCTATAGAACGTACCTTCCCCCGTAGGTCGTTCCACCTCTTCCTGATGTCATCTCTTGTTCTGGGGTGGTATCCCACGGCGCTGACCCTGTCCACGATTCTCCACCATAGCTCCATCTTCCTGGCTATTGATATTTGCTGCAACTGTGCTCCAAACAGCTGTGGTTCTACCCTGACGATTTCATCCACAATGACCCTTAACTCTGCCTCAGTGAAACGGGAGTGCCTTTGTGGTGCCATCAGTGTTATGTGATGTGTGTTGGTGAGGGTGTGTTGGGTAATGTGTTGGGGTGTGTGAAGTGGGGTGCATGAAGGATGTATGGGTGTATTTGCTGTGTGTATGTAGTTGTGTCAGAGGTATTGGTGTCAGTCTTGTGCCAATTATTTGTAATCGTAAAGGGTTGTGGGTAATGTGTGTGTGTGTTTTATAGTGGTCTGGGTGTGTGGGTGTGGTGTGGGTATGGGTGTCAGGTGTGTGTTTTTTGAATTGTCCAATGTGGTGTTTGTTTTGCATGTGGGTGTCCATTGTGAGCACTGCGGTATGTACCGACAATGGTTTACCGTTGAATGTCTGCCATGGTGATTCGTGGGTCATAATGTGGTGGGTGTTGTTCTATTGGCGTAACAGTGTGGGTTTTGATACTGCCACTTTATCACTGAACTTTGGTCTGGCGGATTTGTGTATGTGGCTGTATTCTGTCTGATTGGTGTGTTTGTGTCATAATATGGTGAACGGCTATCTGCTGCCGCGGCGGTAAGTTGGCGGCCGTCAGTATGGCAGTAAGCAGGATTTACCGCCAGGGTCATAATGAGGGCCACAATCTCAAAACCAACTTCACTAAAAGATGTAATTTTAAATTGTGAATTCAGAGACCCCAAAATCCACATGTCTATCTGCTTCCAAAGGGAATCTATGTTTTAATCATATTTAAAGGTAGCCCTCATGTTAACCTATGAGAGAGATAGGCCTTGCAACAGTGAAAACCAAATTTGGCAGTATTTCACTGGCAGGACATGTGAAAACTCATTAGTATATGTCCTACCTCAAACTTACACTACACCCTGCCCATGAAGCTACCTAGGGCCTCTCTTAGGGGTGTCTTACATGTAAGAAAAAGGAAGGTTTAGGCCGTTGAATTGCCAGTTAAAACTGCACTCGCAGACACTACAGTGGCAGGTCTGAGCCATTTCTACAGAGCTACAAATGGGGGTACCACAACCAGTGTTGCAGGCCCACTAGTAGTGTTTAATTTACAGGCCTTGGGCACCTCTAGTCCACTGTACTAGGGGGTTATTAGTAAATCAAATGTGCCAATCATGGAAAGCCAATCAACAATACAATTTACACAGAGAGCATATGCACTTTAGCACTGGTTAGCAGTCGTAAAGTGCATAGAGTCCTAAAGCCAACATAAACAGGTCAGAAAAATAGGAGGAAGGAGGCAGAAAGATTGGAGATGACCCTGCAAAAGGGAAAAAGTCCCTCAGTAGTGTTAGCCACTTTCCGCAGTGTGAACCGCCTACGGTGTCCACAGTGCATGTTCCGCTGTGCTGGAGGATGACTCATAATGTGACAGTCAGAATGGTGTTGGCGTGACGTGCCCAGTGATTTGATCGGTCAATCATTTGCTGTGTCTGTATTTCGGCTGTTTGTGTTTTGTGACTCATAATCTGGCTTACGCTATACCCTCACGGCTGGCAGTATGGTGGCACCATTTGACACGACGGTCTTCCCTGAATACTGCCAAACTCATAATGAGGGCAACTGTGTGCTACTTGTAACGTGACGTTGCTGCTTCTGCATCTGCAAGTTGCAGGACAACTGCTGTGCTTCCAGGAGAAACTGGCCTTCCTGCTAACTTTGCTGTGTTGGCCTAAGCCTGCTGATTGCTAGGCTGAAGGAGGGACTACCCCTTTGCAACTTATCTGGATTACCTGGCCAGTTGGCTGCTTTTGTGCCACGTAAGTGTTCCCCAGGGACTAGCTGGCTTGCCACCAGTGCTTTGGGAAATCTCAGGGCCTTCAAAGATTTCCACTACTTGCTGTTGAGAGACCCTACTCCTCGTCAGTCCGTCAGCTGCACTCTGACTAGGAGCAGTGATTGAACGCTCCCTGCCTGTGTGGCCCTCAGTGTGTGGCTAATCTATGAAGACTGGGACTCCACTGAAGTCCTGAGAGCACTGTGTCTTTCCCCTTAATTAATGTGGCTCTCCAAGACGCACTGCTCAGCAACCCCAGGCATACAAGGATCAAGAGGCTTGTAAGCCTGACTCCTAGGGCCTGGGAAATGTGAGGAGCAGCCCTCTGAGGATTTGTGCTCATCAGAGGAGCCATTTCCCTGTATTTGGCCTTGCTGCCACACCGACAGAAACCCCCTCAGTGTGGCCCCTCCAGCAAGGGAGAAGTGGTGAGCCCTGCTTGGGAGCTGATGTGCATAGCAGAGGAGACCTCTCTCGTAGACCAGATCAGAGACTCTCCCCAGTGCAGTACGGGCTAACCTTGCCCAAAAGAAGGGACTGTGGATGTGCAGGAGGGCAAGCCTCATTTAAAGTTGCACAGAAGTTTCATGCACTTTCACAGGAGGCTCTGAGCATTGTACAAGGAGCAAACCTCGTGGTCCAGGAGGGCTCCTGATCCACTGACATTTTAGGGGCATCCCTTGTTCTATGTAACCGGGTGGGGGACCCACAAGGAAATGCATACGCCCAACTGGCGGTGAGGAGCTTTCAAGGAACTGCCTCATTGAGGACTATGAGAGCCTTGCATAGAGAAAGTCCTTTGCTTTGGGCATTTCTATACAGAACTGAATCTAAAAGAAGATGCTATATTTTGAAGCACTACAATACTTGACAATGGTGTAACTTGAAGAGTATACGCATGATTGATGTCGATTTGGTCTTACTTATCAGATAAATCACTTCTATTGTCATATAACCCTGTGTGGATTCACTTTTGTGGTGTTTTCATTGCTTTACTGTGCATGTGTGTGTGTGTGTGTGTGTGCATGTGTTGCACAAATACTTTCCACATTGCCATTAAAGGTAAGCCTGGTTGCTCTGTGCCAAGCTACCAGAGAGTGAGCGCAGGTTAATTTAAGGAATGTAACTGACTTACCATGACTAGGATTGTGATCCTTAATTGGGCAGGGGCATACCTCTGCCAACTAGAATCCCAATTATTAACAACCACTAACCCCAAATAATCAATTCTTCAACAGCCGTAATTGGCATAATAATTTACTGAAGGGGCGGGGAAGGACTTTTAAGTTGAAAGGCATGGATGAAAAAGTAATTCTTCTCAACCCACAGGTATATAATTCAGGTTCCCCCATTCTGTTCTCCAAGTGATCATCCACATGCAATCTTCCCCCCTCATATGCATTCCCAATTTTATAAACTTTCTGATCTGGTACACAACACTCTCATGCAACATTTCTCTCCTGATACCTCTCATCACAGTTTATCTCTTCACCCAATCACAACATCCATTCACCTTAAAGTGGCTTGCAATACAAATTCTTGAGAACACCAGATCCAGATAGGCTCAAAACACTTACAGAAACATTGTGGAAATCTGATATGGGTCTTTTCTGGCCAACCTCTTTGTGGGACGGAATTTGAAGCAAAATATCTTCCACTGCTCGTACAGCCAGTGCAACATTCTATTTTTTTTACAGTAGACTTTTTTACACTGTTTAGTACAAACGTGCACAACAAGATCACCCAGATTCACATACCCCACTCACATGATTTACTGTTTCTGGACAGCTTATATGATGTTTGGCACTCTCACCGAATGCTTGGGATAACTGTTGATCTCTTGATCTCCATAGCTATTTATGTTTTTACCTCTAAGTGGAAATCTTCAGATAATATGTATATTTTGTGTTGGTGGAACATAGTATATCATCATCATAGACTAGATAGCTATAAACTTGAGTCATTGTAGTTATCTGTCAAGCATAATCAGGCCTGGATACCACTCACTAACTATCTGTCAAATACTGCTAAGGGAACTGATTCCTACCCTCCCACTTGACTGTACAAATTATCCCTTGAAATGTATTGTCGCAATTTGTATACACCTACTATTGAACCATGTCATATTTGCTAATTTCTTTGCTGCACTTGATGTCTCTTCCTTTTCTATAACTATAAGGGTACAAGTTGATTTTATGTATGTAGGCCCTCATTATGACATTGACGGTAATGGTCCCACCACACCAGCGATGGCGGTCGGACCTTCGCCAAGCCGGCAGTGCAGACCCCCATTCTAAGACCACTGCGGTCAACCCACTGAAACAAAGCCAGTTTGCCAACAGTACTGCCAGTGGGGCCAGACCGCCAATGATGGTGGTTGTCATCCCCAGGCTGGCTGTAGCCACTGCACCGCCCACCCTATTATGACACTGCAGACCACCATGATTTCTGGGATGGGACATCCACCACCCAAAGTCTGGCGGAAACAGCAAGTAGAAAAAGACCCACTCACCTCCAGGGACACCGACAACTCCACGGAAGCCCTGGAATGCTACCTTGAAATCTTCCCAACACTCTTCCTCACCTTCCTCCTCAATGACCGCGGACGCCATTGATGAGTACACCTACAGAGCACACAAGGGGGGGAAGGGGAGAGTGACACACAACATACACACAATGCATGGACTCTGACGCGCACACACGCCGACACACACAACACAACACCCGTTACGAGACACACACATACACACACAAAACACAGTGACACCAAACACATGTCACATACACACAACCCTGATCACAACTACACAACCACACCAAAAGCACCAACAAGCAGAGACACACAAACCAATACAAAGATAAAACATTACAGCCAATGCCCAAATACAAGAAAGAACAGTGAATCTTAATGAAAAATAGCCTAGAAGTGCACATTGTATAGCACATGATAGATGGATGAAAACTCACCAGTAAACAAAACAAATCTACAACTGTATGGGAAGGAAACCAACAGGAACCCTGTTGTGTAAATATATTAATAAGAAATGCAATGTAAATGTGCAAGCAAAGCACCAAGGCCTGTAGGCCAGTCCCATGTCCAACTGGCACAACTGTGTCTGTCAAAGGCCCAAACTTGACTCCTGACAGCCTAATGGCCTCCAGAGGGCAGGGGCATCAATGGGGCAGGCAGACACCTCAAGGGTCTGGGGTGGGGTTTTTGGTTTGGGAGGTGAGCCCTTGGGCTTTGGCTTGGGCAGGGGCTCCTTTGGCTTTGGCCTGGGAGGGGGTGAGGGTTTCAGCTTTGCTCTGGACGGAGGGGCAGGGGCTTTGGATCCATGTTTTGGCGCAGGTGTTTTTTTGGGGGAAAGAGGAAGGCTTTTTTACAGGTGGAAGGGCAGAAGAGGTATAAGGGGGTCATGGGAGGACTTGGAGGTAGAGGGACTTGGCTTGGGGAGGGAACAATGATGGCAAGGGGCAACACGGGGTGGGACAGGCTCAGGGAACAGGGCAAAGAAAAGCTTTTTAGGAAGAAGGGGGATAGATTGGAAAACTGGTTTGGGGGTGGAGGTAGAGGGAGTGATAGAAGGACGTGTAGGTGGGCTGGATATGGGTGCAGATGTATATAGAGTATGTAAGTGTGAGGTGGAGGAATGTTGAGTGTGAGTGCAGGCGTTCATCTGTTTTGGGAGGAGAGGGGAGAAAGGCTGGGAGAGGACAGACAGGTCGTGTGGATGTATGTTGGGGTGGTGTCTGCATGTAAGGTGGTGTGCTGCATGTGTCAGTGATGGTGGTTGTGGTGACTGTGGACGTGGTGCATGGGGTGCATGTATGAGTGTCTGCTGTTGTGGTGATTGAGGGCAAAGTGGTGACAGGAACTGGGAGTGAGGATGCAGTGCTGGCAGGTGTGTGTGGTGATGTGACTGAGAGAGGAGGTGCTGGGGGAGACAGGGGAGGTAATGGCTGATGTTGCGTCTGCTTTTGTGTGTTGAGTGTGTACATGCTTTTGATGTGATCTGTGGTGCCTGTGTTTGTCCTTGCGTATCTTGTCTGTTGATTTGGGCGAGTGCTTGTCTGTTTGTGTGGCTTGGCTGGGAGAAAACGTTGGAATGGGGCTCAGGTAGCAGGATTGAGGACAGAAGTACCAAGGACACTGGCTGCCATCACTGAAAAGGCCAGAGCCTGAAATTATCTCTGTGGGCCAGTCAAGGGACCATTAATGCCCTCCAGATAGGCATTAGTCTGCTGCTTCTGGGATGCCAGGCCCTGGATGGCATTCACAATGGTTAACTGCTCTACAGAGATGGAGTTCAGGAGGTCAATAGCCTCAGCATTGAGGGCAGCAGGATGACTGGGGCAGCGGCAGAGGTACCTGTGGCGAAGGAGACACCCACCTTCCTGGGTGAGCGGGCAAGGATGGTGCTGGAATGGTCCCAGACGGGGCCGCCACCACCAGGGAGCTTCCATTAGAAGAGGAATCATTATCAGTGGTATCTGCTCCAGTCTCCCCCAGAATGATCTCCTCGCCTTCCAACCCACTGGTCTCCTCAGCTTTGGTGGTCTCTGCCTCCAGAGTCCCATGGGCTGCAGCCTCCCCACTCACCGGTACCCCTACTCCTTCGCCTGCTGATGCTAATACACACAAGGATAGGATAGTAAAAAGAGGAGGGGAGGGGGTGAAAAAGATGGGAGCATATGGTCAATACCAATCCCCATTACACATTTGTACATTCCAACAACATGACTCATTGAATATTCTTGAATGCACTCTGCGCAACGTCAATAGACATAACCCCACACCCACTGTGCATACACTCTGATGTGAATACACAATCATACACAATCATGGAATCACTACAATCGCACTCGGGTACTACTCTACAGTGTAAGGTCTCTTGTATATAGGATCCTTACTGTGAGGAGTCAGTCCTTGAGTGACAAGACTTCACACTTCCACAATATCCCTAGTAGTCATACCTGTAGGTACACCCTCTACTGGAACATCCTGCGTACACATACTGACACACTTAAATGCCCAAGTAGCAACTAAAAAAAACATAATGCTACCTACCTGCTGTTCTGGAGCCCCATACAGCTTTGTTTGGAGGGGTATGACCCCATCTACAAGTTTCTCCAGTTCTTCCAATGTGAAGGTGGGGGCCCTATCCCCTGTAACACGCACTATTGTAACTCCCAGGAACACAACACAGCAGCATACGCGTTGGAGGTCTTGATAGCTGGAGAGTAAGGAGTCAAGTGCGATACACTGTAGAAAATGTCAGTCATGGCCGCAGTGGTCTTCACCGTCACTGCCGACGGTAATCGTCATTGTCATTGCCCCTGTATCCCTGTATGCCATAGACGTCAATGTTAACCAATGAGGAGCTGCACAGTGGTTCCGACTGCCTATGGACATGACGACAAACAGGTGAAATGAGCTCACTGACATCTGTCCCTGCATGCAGGACAGGCAGCAGCCATTTTACATTGCAACTGTTACAAATACATAACTTCATAGCGTCACTACTCACTTCCATCATGGACATGTGATGAGTTACGCCCTGGGGCAGTGTAAATTACAATCAGGCAGTATAAACTTGGAGTGTGCACAGATTCAGAAAATTACATCATGACAGTGTGGGAATTACCTTATATGCTGATGGTGAATGTACACTAACAGTGATAGAAAAGCATCTCACTGATGTCATCCATTGAAAATCCCAGATGTATGTGCCACTAACATGCGAGTTTCAACACCTCTGCACATTAAAGTCTGCTTTGCATGCAATAACTGGTAGCAGATGTGATGTTGATTCTACATTTGTGACCCTGCAGTAGGATGCATGAATTGTAACCTTTAACACACTTGTGTTGTATGCCATGTGTAGATGCCAACCACTGTGGAGGGTGAGGCATGCACCTGTATACCGGCCCCTGGTAGACTTGGCAATGATGAAAGAACGCCACATCATCTCCTACTATCGACTGAACCATGCTACAATCAGAGAGCTGTGTACATAGTTTAAGTCTGATCTGCTACTAAGCCTTTCGACAACCTACAGCCATTCCTCCAACTGTGCCTGTGCTATCCGTCCTCCACTTCTTGGCCACTTGCTCATTCTAGAGGATAGTGGGAATGGCAACAGGCAAATCTCAACCTATGTTCTGCAATGTGTTGAGGAATGTCTTGTCTGCCTTGGTCAAACATATGGACAGCTACATTCAATTTCCCAATTCTGTAGATTTGCAAGATTTCCAGGGTTTGTCCATGATTCGTACTTCCTCAGGAATAGAAGTTCCCCACGGTTGATGGCGCCTCTACAAAGAGTGAGGGCCTACCTCATTGGCTAGTACTCAGTTTGTATGTGATATAGTGGATTGTAAATGTTAGTTTACCCTATTCACAGGTGATTCGGGTTATCCCAATCTCTCCTGGCTACTGATACCAGTGAGGAATCCAAGGACCAGGGCTGATGAACAGTACAAGACTCATGGGAGGACAAGAAGGGTGATCCAAAGGACATTCGGTCTGTTGAAGGTTCAGATGTCTGCACATCTCTGGGGGTTACCTGTATTAATCACCACAGAAGGTATTCCAGATTGTGGTGGCCTGCTGCATACTACACAATCTGGCACTAAGGAGGAATATCCACTTCTGGAGGAGGTAGGAGTAGGGGATAATCAGGTGGCAGAGGAGGGAGGAATTATGAGTGACGAAGATGGGTACGAGGAAGATGCAGGCATGCGGACAGATCTCATCCAGCAGTACTTCAGCTAACCTTCTGGTTGGTACTTCTATCCATTTAACATGTCACATACTGGTGTGCAGATTGGGTGTACTTCCTTATCCATTCCTGATATGAGTAGGTGTTGACCCCATTTGGGTATCAGATGAGTGTATAACAGTCCCACTGTGTTGTTAGATAGTTCATCTGTCTGTGTTACAGATAGTTCAGACATCCTATCTACTTCTTCACACATTTGTGACTGCTACATTCTGGTATCACATGTTCATTGACATCGTTTGCTGCTTCTTGTGACTTCAAGTGATGAAAATACTTGGCATCCAAGGTGTGAGCTGTGTAGTACAACTACAATGAGTTTCCATTACTCCTGGTCATTACTGTTACATGCAAAAGTTATCTTGTTTCATAGTACCTGAACAGGGTTGTGGTCATGTGTGCAATAGCATTGGATTGTCTATCAATGTGTAAACCTACAGTGTAAATTGTTTAACCATCATGATATGCAGGTACAAACTGATGGCAACAGTGAAAATAATATGTGATGTACATTCTGTGCTATCAATTGCAGATGTGCTATGAATGATGTTTCGCTACTGTTCCAAGTCTGCTACTTGAGGACCCAGGGATATGTGGACACTTCAAGATGTTGACTTTAGGGGTTATTGAGAAATCCAGTAGTCCCTGGGCCAGCCCTGTGGTGCTGGTTCCTAAGGCTGCTGCCCCCGGTGCCAAGCCAGAACTCAGGTTCTGCGTGGACTACTGGGGTCTCAACTCAGTCACACGGACTGATGCTCACCCCATCCTCCGAGCTGATGAGCTCGTTGACAGGCTAGGCGCTGCCATGTTCCTGAGTACGTTTGATCTTACATCAGGGTACTCTGCATTTTCCACACCTGATGGCCAGTTCCGGGTGAGACCATTTGGGTTGAAAAATGCCCCCACTACCTTCCAACTGTTGGTTAACGGGGTCCTAACTGGTAAGGATGCCTACTGCGCAGCCTACCTAAACGACATAGCTGTATACAGTTCCAGCTGGGAGAAACACCTGCTCCACCTCAAGGAGGTGCTTCAGGCTCTGCGACAGGCAGGCCCGACCATCAAGGCTAGTAAGTGCCAGATTGGGCAGGGTTCCGTGGTGTAATTGGAACACCTAGTAGGTGGTGGCAAGGTGCAGCCCCTCTAGGCCAAGACTGAATCTATCAAGGCCTGGCAACCACCTAGCACACAGACTAAAGTGAGAGCCTGTTTAGGCCTCACTGGATACTACCGTAGATTAGTCAAGGGCTATGGTACCATTGTGTCACCCTTGACAGAACTCACTTCCAAGAAACAACCTAGGTTGGTGAATTGGACAGAGGCTTGTCAGAAAGCCTTTGATTCTCTGAAGGAAGCCATGTGCACAGCCCCGTGCTCAAGACTCCTGACTACTCCCAGGAAATTATTGTGCAGATAAACGCTTCAGAGCATGGCATAGGGGCTATTCTAGCACAGCTAAATGTGAAGGGCTCAGACCAACCAGTAGCCTTTATTAGCAGAAGGCTACTACCACGGGAACAGAGGTGGAGTGCTATTGAGAAAGAAGCATTTGCTGTGGTCTGGGTACTGAAGAAGTTAAGACCCTACCTGTTTGGGACTCACTTCCGGGTTCAGACAGACCACAGGCCCCTCAGATGGCTCATGCAGATGACAGGTGAGAATCCTAAACTCTTGAGGTGGTCCATTTCCCTACAGGCGAAGGACTTTACGGTGGAGCATCACCTGGGGATTGACCACGCCAATGCTGATGGACTCTCCAGATACTCCCGTCTTAGTGATGAGAGCTCCCAGAAGGTTGGGCAGCTCTGCCCACTTTCAGCTGGGGGGGGACACACTTTAGACTTGACAGCCTTAGGGTGGTAACCCTTAACTTTTTGCCTCCCTTCCTCACTGTTTTTGGACACTGTTTTTGCTGGATTTTAGACTCTGCGCACTTTACCACTGCTAACCAGTGATAAAGTGCATATGCTCTCTCCCTTTAAACATGGTAACATTGGATCATACCCAACTGGACTATTTAATTTACTTATAAGTCCCTAGTAGTGTGCACTATATGTGCCTAGGGCCTGTAGATTAAATGCTACTAGTGGGCGTTCAGCACTGATTGTGCCACCCACTTAAGTAGCCCCTTAACCTTGTCTCAGGCCTGCCATTGCAAGGCCTGTGTGTGTAGTTTCACTGCCAATTCGACTTGGCATTTAAAAGTACTTGCCAAGCCTAAAACTCCCCTTTTTCTACATATACGACACCCCTAAGGTATGCCCTAGGTAACCCATAGGACAGGGTGCTGTGTAGGCAAAATGCAGGACATGTACCTATGTAGTGTACATGTCCTGGTAGTGTAAAACTCCTGAATTCGTTATTACACTGTTGTGAGGCCTGCTCCCTTCATAGGCTAACATTGGGGCTGCCCTCTTACATTTTTTGAGTGGTAGCTGGTGATCTGAAAGGAGTAGGAAGGTCATATTTAGTATGGCCAGAATGGTGATATATAATCCTGCTGACTGGTGAAGTTGGATTTAATATTGCTATTTTAGAAATGCCACTTTTAGAAAGTGAGCATTTCTCTGCACTTAAAAGTTTCTGTGCCTTACAATCCATATCTGTCTGGGTTTAGTTGACAGCTCCATATGCATTCACTCAGACACACCCCAAACAAAGGATACTCAGCCTCACTTGCATACATCTGCATTTTGAATGGATCTTCCTGGGCTGGGAGGGTGGAGGGCCTGCTCTCACACAAAGGACTGCCACACCCCCTACTGGGACCCTGGCAGACAGGATTGAACTGTAAGGGAACCTGGTGCAATTCTAAGCCACTCTTTGAAGTCTCCCTCTCTTCAACGGCAAATTTTGGGTATATAAACAGGGCCTCTGCCCCTTCCAACTCAGACACTTCCTGGAGAAGATAACGGGACCCAGAATCTGCATCCTGCCAAGATGAACTGCCTGGATCGCTACATCGCTGGGCCGCTACATTGATGATATTCTCCTAATCTGGCAAGGTCAGAAAAAGCTTTTGAATACATTCCTAAAATTGCTTATGCCTAACCGCTGGAACATTGATATTACCTATCAAATCTCAAACTCTGCAGTGGAGTACCTAGACCCTATCATCTTCATTGAAAATGACACATTACAAACCCGTTTTTTTAGGAAAGCCACAGCTGCAAATTCAATTCTTCATGCTTCCAGTTGTCACCCACCGAGTACCATTCGTAACATTCCATAAGGAGAATTCAGGAGAGCCAAATTGAACTGTAATAGCTCATCTGACTATGAAACGACCTCTACAGAAATGATGGAGAGACTATCAGCCAGAGGCTACAATCAGAAGATTCTGAGAACAACTAAGGATAAGTTAAATGAGGTGGACCGGAACAAGATGCTAAACAAGCCAAAACATTCTAAGAAGAATACAGCCATTCATTTCGTAACCGAGTTTCACAATGGTCATCACTTGATTCGGAAACTCTTAAAAAAACACTGGTATCTTTTACAAAACAATCCATCCATCAATCATTACATCCCACAATATCCCCAAATAGGATTCAGAAGAGCCCCTAATCTTAGGGGCAAACTATGTCCATCATTTTTTCGTGAAAAGCCTCCCCAAAACAAACTATTATCAAGACCCAATGGTTTTTTTACTTGCAGCAAATGTTCCATCTGTAAATTGGGGCTATCAAAAACCAAAATGATCACAATTAATGATCAACTTCATAAAATCAAAGACTTTATCAATTGTGAAAGCTCCCATGTTGTCTACCTAATCAAGTGTCCATGCAACCAAGTTTACATAGGCAGCACCACTTGAGTATTGAAATCTAGGATCCAAGAACATTTTCGAAACATTCACAAACATGATCTTGGGGCCCCGCTTGTGGAACACTTCAATGAATTTCATCCTGAAGAATGCACTTTTACCTTTTGTGTCCTTCTACAACTTAAATCACATCCTAGAAGTGGCAACTTAAAATTACAACTACGCCAAGAAGAAAGTCGTTTGATCATTCTCTATGACACAGTTCGTCAAGGTCTCAACAAAGACTCAGAATGGCACTATTGGTTGCTTTAATTATTTGAGAAAAGTGATTATATAATACTTATTTGACTTATTTACCCTTATTTATTAATTATCAACTAAGTTACCTTTATTTGGATTTTCTCTGATTTTTTTCTTATTCATTTTAGTTTTCCATTTTGATTACATTTAGCTTCAAAACCAATGACTACCATACACATAGAGGTAGGGTACTTTTTGATCAAGCTTATGCCATAAAATTTGACATTTTCGAAATCATGGTCTAATACCATTCATCTAAAAAATGACCTCCATTTAATACTCACTCTCTTGTCTATTTTTATCTTTTTATTTTATTATTTTTTTACATTGGCCCCAGATGACACATAACCCTATTTCTAAAATTTTATTGTGTGGTAAGTTTACCATCAATCGCAATATTAGATCTAATTACATTCTAGGACATTTTCCCAACATGGCGCTCTAATACAGATTATTAATATATAGGATGGCATCCCAACATTCTAGTTGTTTTCAGGTTTTTTCCGCAATTCCAAAATGGCGGCGCCTGAAGAAGCGATTCTCCTCTCTTTGTAATAAACATAAATAAAGGACTCGCGTAGCGAGACCGTTAAACAAAAGAAGGTTGTGTTACTATCAGCGCATTCCTTATAATGGCCGCGGCCGAGGACGCGACTGATTGAACTCTCCTGATCTGCTATTACAGCAGTTATTAAATGGGTAAGCCGTATTTAACAACGCAAGACCTACTGCTCTTAAGTGGCCCTTCTTTGCCTAACGTTATATTTTTCATATCACCGCGAGGGTACATCCGAATACGTATTCAATGTAGTCAGTTTTCTGGCAAAATTTTGACTTCGTTTTTTGAATATATTCATGTGGTATACTTTGACCACTTGTGGATTTCACTGAAGAACATTACTTCGTTTTTCTTGTAGCCCCTGAGCTACATGCATTATTGTCATATGTTCTATTTCCCGTTTTTATTTACAGATTGACTGTTATCTCACTAACACTTTGAACATTGTTATAAGCTGACATTGATCCACATTTATGGTATGTTTTCATCTCATTGGTTATTTCTGTAAATGGATTAATGTAACTACATTCAAGATGTATAATATTTATATATAAGAATGCTCTTTGTTTTGTCTACACTTTTCTACAATTACATTGCTAACTAATAGGTGCCGGCACCATTACTTGATCTGCTTTGTTTATTCACTTAAAAATGCAGTATCTATCACACTTTTCACTATTAATTTTCACTTTAGACATCACAGATTGTTCATATGTTTTTTCTGATTTCTCTTATTTCTCTTACCAGGAATTGATCTGTGCAACTGCACTTCTATTTCACAGGCTTCTATTCTTATTATTTTTTCCACTGACTGAACTTTTGGGATATGGTAGCACAACACAGCTTTTTTCCTTTTAAATCCTTGAGTATTCATCCTTTGTTTTTTTGATCTCTTGATTCAAATGACTTATTAGTTTTTATTTCTATCCTTTATCTCTTAATTTTACTTCATTTCATTTTCTACAGCCTTGAGAAAGCCCTGGTGAACGCACCTCATAGGGCGAAACACGTGTTGGCTGAGTACTCTCTATGTTTGACGCTTCACCTACTTGTTGCACGATATGAAGTAAATTAAAACTGCTCAATAAAACCAAAAGTTTGACTAAAATGTCTCGGATAACTCTTCCAATCACCTAAGGAACATCATATGCTCACGAAATATTGTATAATTGGCATTTTGAAGGCAATTGGATGCCCATAATTCAAAACAAATAAGTGGGAACTTACCATTTACCAATAAGTTCACTTCATAAATGGGGGATTAGGGTCAATTTCCCCTGGTTTCAAGCTCCCATGTTTATCTAACCTTACTAGTGATTTGGCAGTTTACACAGGAAGTAAAAACTGGACCCTTACCTACTTTGACCAAATACAGGAAAGAACAGTGAATCTGAATGAAAAAATGCTTAGAAATGCCCATTGTATAGCACATGATAGATGGATGAAAACTCACCAGTAAAGAAATAGAATTTACAACTGTATGGTAAGGAAACCAACAGGAACCCTATTGTGTAAATATATTATTAACAGATGCAATGCACAACTGTGTCTGTCAAAGGCCCCAACTTGACTCCTGACAGCCTAATGGCCTCCAGAGGGTAGGGGCATCAATTGGGCAGGCAGATACCTCAAGGGGTCTGGGGTGGGGTTTTGTGTTTGGGAGGTGGGTACTTGGGCTTTGGCTTGGGTGGGAACTCTGTTGGCTTTGGTCTTGGAGGGGGTGGGGGTTTCAGCTTTGCTCTGGATGGAGGGGCAGGGGCTTTGGATCCATGTTTTTGGGTAGACAACAGAAGGCTTTTTTACAGGTGGAAGGGCAGCAAAGGTATAAGGAGGGTCATAGGAGGACTTGGAGGTAGAGGGACTTGGCTTGTAGAGGGAACAATGATGGCTACGGGCAACACGGGGTGGGACAGGCTCAGGGAACCCGGCAAGGAAAAGCTTCTTAGGAACAAGGGGGATGGATTGGGAAACTGGTTTGGGGATGTAGGTAGAGGAGTGATAGAAGGACGTGTAGGTGGGCTGGATATGGGTGCAGATGTATGCAGAGTATGTAAGTGTGAGGTGGAGGAATGTTGAGTGTGAGTGCGGGCATTCATGTGTTTTGGGAGGAAGGGAGAGAAAGGCTGGGAGAGGACAGACAGGTCGTGTGGCTGTCTGTTGGGGTGGTTTCTGCTTGTAAGGTGGGTGTGCTGCATGTGTCAGTGAAGGTGGTTGTGGTGAGTCAGATGTGGTGCATGGGGTGCATGTATGAGTGTCTGCTGTTGTGGTGATTGAGGGCAAAGTGGTGACAGGAACTGGGAGTGAGGATGCAGTGCTGGCAGGTGTGTGTGGTGATGTGACTGAGAGAGGAGGTGCTGGTGGAGACAGGGGAGGTAGTGGCTGATGTTGTGTCAGCTTTTCTGTGTTGAGTGTGTGCATGCTTTTGTTGTGATTTGTGGTGCCTGTGTTTGTCCTTGCGTACCTTGTCTGTTGATTTGGGCGAGTTCTTGTCTGTTTGTGTGGCTTGGCTGGGAGAGAGCATTAGGATGGGGCACAGGTAGCAGGAGGAAGGACAGAAGTACCAAGGACACTGGCTGCCATCAATGAAGAGGCCAGAGCCTGAAATGATCTCTGCAGGTCAGTCAAGACACCATTAATGCCCTCCAGGTAGGCATTAGTCTGCTGCATCTGGTATTCCAGGCCCTGGATGGCATTCACAATGGTTGACTGCTCTACAGAGATGGAGCTCAGGAGGTCAATAGCCTCAGCATTGAGGGCAGAAAGGTTGACTGGGGCAGAGGCAGAGGTGCCTGTGGCGAAGGAGACACCCACCTTCCTGGGTGAGCGGGCGAGGATGGTGCTGGAATGGTCCCAGAATGTGCTGTCACCACCCGGGGGCTTCCATTGGAGGAGGAATCAGTATCAATGGTATCTGCTCCAGTCTCCCTCATGGTGCTCCCCTCGCCTTCCAACCCACTGGTCTCCTCGGCTTTGATGGTCTGTGCCTCCAGGGTCCCATGGGCTGCAGCCTCCCCACTCACCGGTGCCCTTACTCCTTTGCCTGCTGATGCTAATAAACACAAGGATAGGATAGTAAAAAGAGGAGGGGAGGGGGTGAAAAAGATGGGAGCATAGGGTCAATACCAATGCCCATTGTACATTTGTACATTCCAACAACATGACTCATTGAATATTCTTGAATGCACTCTGCACAACGTCAATAGACATATCCCCACACCCACTGTGCATACACTGATGTGAATACAAAATCATACACAATCATGGAACCACTACAATCACACTCAGGTACTACTCTACACTGTAAGGTCACTTGTATACAGGATCCTTACTATGAGGAGTCAGTCCTTGAGTGACATTTGTACATTGTCCTACCTACCCGTATCACCCAAAATAGACATGAATATACATGTATTAGAACCAACTTAAGATCCTGTATGTCCATGTCGTATCCTACAAGTGGCACTGAACAAATACCATGGCAACCTGTTGCACAGATGCCCACCTATCACAGCTACTCATGTTCACAGTACAACAGTATCCTACCTACATTAACTGTCATAACTACAGTAAACATCCTTATTCCCATGGATATCACACCCTTGCCAGTTAAAGCGAACTGTACAGGAAATGTACTCTGTGACTCACTCCCTTGTGGCTGCTGTGTTGCCTTCAAGTGCCCATCCAAATCCGACTAGGCCTCTACCAGTATGCTGGCCACCAGGGGGATCAGGGTCCCACGGGCACCCCTTCCTTGTTGAGAGGCTGTCCCTAACTGGGCCCCTGAGGTCTTCGGGGCCCAGCGTCTCCTGTCCTCCAACCACTTCCTGCAGTGGGTGCTCCCCCGGAAATGGACCCCTAGGGTTCGCACTTCCTTGGTGATGGCTTTCTGATGGCGCTGATCTTCATTGGAGACACAGAAGGAAAGGCACATTATTGTAGACCCAACAACCTATGACATTCATAGGCCTATTAACACTAGAGATATCAGCATTGTACATGACTTCACACTCCCACAACATTCCTAGTAGTCATATCTGTAGGTACACCCTCTATTGGAACATCCTGCGTACACATACTGATACACTTACATACCCATGTAGCAACTAAAAAAAAACATAATGCGACCTACCTGCTGTTCTGGAGCCCCATACAGCTTTGTGAGCAGGGGTAGGACCCTACCTACAAGTTTCTCCAGTTCTTCCGATGTGGAGGCAGGGGCCCTATCCCCTGTAACAGGCAATATTGTGGCTCCCAGGAACACAACACAGCAGCACACTCGTGGAGGTCTTGATGGCTGGAGAGTCAGGAGTCAAGTGCGATACACTGTGGGAAATGTCAGTCACGGCCGCAGTGGTCTGCACCATCACTGCCGATGGTAATCGTCTTTGGTCCCTGTATCCCATAGACGTCAATGTTAACCAATGAGGAGTTGCACAGCGGTTCCGACTGCCTACGGCCATGACGACAAACACAGGTGGAATGAGCTCACTGACGTCTGTCCTCTGTATGCAGGACAGGCAGCAGCCATTTAACACTGCAACTGTTACAAATACATAGCGTCACTACTCACTTCCATCATGGACATGTGATGAGTTACGCCCTGGGACAGTGTAAATCACAATCAGGCAGTATAAACTTGGAGTGTGCACAGATTCAGAAAATGACATCATGACAGTGTGGGAATTAACTTATATGCTCATAGTGAATGTACACTAGCAGTGATAGACAAGCATCTTACTGATGTCATCCATTGAAAATCCCAGATGTGTGTGCCACTAACATGGGAATTTCAACACCTCTGCACATTAAAGTCTGCTTTGCATGCAATAACTGGTAGCAGATGTGATGTTGATTCTCCATTTGTGACCCTGCAGTAGGATGCATGTATTGTAACCTTTAACACACTTGTGTTGTATGCCATGTGTAGATGCCAACCACTTTGGAGGGTAAGGCATGCACTTGTGTACCGGCCCCTGGTTCACTTGGCAATGATGGAAGAACGCCACATCATCTCCCAATATCGACTGAACCATGCTACAATCAGAGAGGTGTGTACCTAGTTTGAGCCTGATCTGCTGCCAGCCTTTCGACAACCTACAGCCATTCCTCCAACTGTGCCTGTGCTATCCGTCCTCCACTTCTTGGCCACTGGCTCATTCCAGAGGATAGTGTGAATGGCAACAGGCAAATCTCAACCTATGTTCAGCAATGTGTTGAGGAATGTCTTGTCTGCCTTGGTCAAACAAATAAACAGCTACATTCAATATCCCAATGCTGTAGATTTGGCCGGTGTGATGGCTGGTTTCTATGCAATGGGACATATCCCTCAAATGATTAGGGCCACAGATGGCACCCACATTGCATTAATACCATCCAGGGCTGATGAGCAAGTGTAATGGAACTGTAAGGGCTTCCACTCCATTAATGGGCAGATGGTCTGCTTAGCTGACCAGTACACCTCCCAGGTGATTGCAAGGTTTTCATGGTCTGTCCATGATTTGTACTTCCTCAGGAATAGAAGTTCCCTACGGTTGATGGAGCCTCTACAAAGAGTGAGGGCCTACCTCATTGGCTAGTACGATGAGTGTATATTTAATTACTGTTACCCCAGCCTTCCTACTCAGTCTGTATGTGACATAGTGGATTGTAAATGTTAGTTTACCCTACACACAGGTGATTCAGATTATCCCAATCTCTCCTGGCTACTGACACTGGTGAGGAATACAAGGACCAGGGCTAAAGAACAGTACAAGGCTCATGGGAGGACAAGAAGGGTGATCGAAAGGACATTCGGTCTGTTGAAGGTTCAGATGTCTGCACATGTCTGGGGGTTACCTGTAGTAATCATCACAGAATGTATTCCAGATTGTGGTGGCCTGCTGCATTCTCCACAATCTGGCACTAAGGAGGAATATCCAATTTCAGGAGGAAGTAGGAGTAGGGGACAATCCAGTGGCAGAGGAGGGAGGAAATATGAGTGACGGAGATGGGGGTTAGGAAGATGTAGGCATGCGGACAGACCTCATCCACCAGTACTTCAGCTAAGCTTCTGGTTGGTACTTCTCTACATTTAACATGTCACATACTGGTGCACAGATTGGGTATACTTCCTTATTCATTCCTGATATGAGTAGGTGTTGACCCCATTTGGGTATCAGATGAGTGTATATAAGAGTGGTCTGACATGTAGGTCAACAGTCCCACTGTGTTGTTAGCTAGTTCATCTGTCTGTGTTACATATAGTTCAGACATCCTATCTACTTATTCACACATTTGTGACTTCTAAATTCTGGTATCACATGTTCATTGACATTGTTTGCTGCTTTTTGTGACTTCAAGTGATGTAAATACTTGGCACCCAAAGGTGTGAGCTGTGTACTACAACTACAATGAGTGTCTATTACTCAGGTCATTAGATTTACATGCAACAATTATCTTGTCTCATAGTACCTGAACAGGGTTGTGGTCATGTGTGCTATAGCATTGGATTGTCTATCAGTGTATAAACCTACAGTGAAAGTCGTTTAACCATCATAATATGCAGGTACAAACTGTTGGCAACAGTGAAAATAACTTGTGTGTAAGTGTATTCATTGTGTATACCAAAGGGTGAATAGGGTATAAAGCAATGGGACTATGGTGTTCAATTCCATTAGTCTGTAAGGCCAAGCAGTTGGTAGCACATGTCCAATATTCATGTGGTATTTGGAAATGGGGCTATGGCAGTAAGAAGTCAACGAGGTGTCTCAGTGGCACCCAAGGGAGAGAGTTCTTGAGAGGCTCATTTCCTGGCAGTGGGGTGGGTCTTGGCTTCTGTCCCCACAGGATGTCTGGGTCTGTGACCACGTTTGCGTGGGGGTTCCTCAGCAACAGAGGGTGTCTCAGTAGTGGCTTGTGTGTCCTCAGGCATGACCACCATCCCACTAGCTGCAGCAGATGTAGAGGGCTGGTCAGTAGGTTGGCTAGTAGAAGAGGCCTGGTGGTGGGTGGGTGACGAGCTCATGCATCAAACCTTTCATGGAGGCCATGGTGCCACTCCTCCATGGCCTCCTGGTGGTACTCCCTCTGCTGGCTCAGGTTGTCCCCCAACAGGTCTAATATCTGGCCCACCTTGTCCTGGGATAGGTTGTATGCTCCCAGGACTTGTGCTATAGCTTCATGAGCAGGTGGCTATCTGGGTTGCCCTGCCCTGTGGCACGTAGGTGCCCTCCCACTGGCCATAGCCTCCTGTTCTTGTGTTTCCAGCACTGTGTGCCCACTCCCACTTACATCAGGACCTTCATCGTCTTATGTGGTGGGTGCTGACTCAGGTCCCTGTGCAGGTGGGCACACTATGGATTGACGTGGCCTTCCGACACTGGATTGGGGTTGTTGGGCGACAGGTGTTGTGGTGGCAGAGGTTGTGGGGGGCTCCACGGTGTCCTGGGCGAGGCTGGTGGAGGTGGACTGCCCAGAGAGACTGGATGGGCCAGGTAGGTCTTCCAGTTCCAGACATCCTGTGTGGCTGTCATCACTGGGGTCTTCATCAGGTGGGAGACAGGCTGTACGTGGCACTAGTTGTCAGACGACATTCTCAGTGGCACCTGTGAATGATGGAGATTGTTATTCACATCTGCCTGATGCACTTTACAGGGGCTGTGAGGTGAGTGCTATGTGTCATACCTCAGTACTCAGGTGTAGTTATGCGAGGGGAATGTGCATTGTTAGGTGGCTAAAAGATGATGCATTGTGGGAGTCGTACTGCTTCATGCTGTACATGCATTGGGTGGATTTGGGAATGTGGACTTTGGGATTGGTGTTAGTGGGGTGTGGGGCATGCAGGGGATGGGGATGCATGCATTACAAGTATACTTCGTACAAGGGGATTATATTTGACTTATCAGTTTCCGGTACTCTGGGATTCCACTGAGACCCTCAGGGTACAGGATTGGAAAGACCTTCTCCTCCCATGATGTGAGCTCCAGGGGAGGAGGTGGGGGCCCACAACCAATCTTCATGAGGCCGATTTGGTGTCTTGACCCCATGGACCAGACCTTCCTCCTCAGGTCGTTCCACCTCTTCTGTATGTCATCCTTTGTGTGTGGGTGGCTTCCCATTGAGTTCACCTTGTCGATGATCCTCCGCCATACCTCCATCTTCTTTGCCATTGACATTTGCTGGCTCGTGCCCCGAACAGCTGTGACTCTACCCTGATGATTTCGTCCACCATGGTCCTTAATTCATCATTGGTGAAACGGGGGTGCTTTTGTCAGGACATGGTGAATGTGATGTGTGTGTGAGTGTAAAATCTTTTGAGTGACATGAGAGGTGTCCAGGTGTCTGTGATGTCTGTGTGCAGTGCGATCTTCAGCATGGTCGTGCAATGTATGTCAGTTGTTTGTCGTAGCAAGGAGTTGTGTGTGTGTGTTGTATAGGGGGAGGTCTGGTGTGTATGTGTTTCAGGTGTGGGGTATTCGAACTGGCCTATGGTGTGTTGTGTTGTAGTGGAGGTTTCATTTCGGCTGTGCAGTCCCAACTTCCAATGGATTACCACTGCGCTATGACCACTGTGCTGATTTGTGGGTCGTATTGGCGGGCGCGGTTCTTTGTCTGCGATGGTGGTGTGGATGTTCGGACCGCCTCTCTGCCTCCATATTTCGGCCTGACAGTGTCAGTTTTGTGGCTGTGTTCTGGCGGTTTTCTTTTTGTGTGTCATAATTGGGCAGGCAGATTTTCGCTGCCACTGCGGGCTCTTGGCAGCCACCAGCATGGCGGTCTTCAGGACAGACCGCCAATTTCATAATGAGGGCCAATGTCTTTTCCAATTTTCTTTCTTTCTATCTTTCCCTTTTCTTCCTCTATTTTCTTTTTTCTTCCTTCTCCAGAGGTTTGTTGCTTGATCTCACATTGCTCTTCTGTGCTTAAACTCTTATTTTTGGTGCACTACATATACTGTATTTTTCAGATTGCTAATGTTTAAAGTACACACTTCTGTAAATTGCAATGCTCTTTTATAGTTTATAATATTCAATAGATGTCTTCACCAAAAAACAAAGACAACAAAACATCTACCATGGAAGTTTACAACAGGGGCAATAGTCAATTATGTTTTCCGGGAACCTTTAAAAGTGCAGAAATGAAGATTGCATACTCAAAGTGGGAGAAAGGTAGTTCCAGAGCAAAGTTGCAGCCTCTTAGGCTGCTCTATCAAACATCCTAGTGTTGCTTGTTAAAAATTAACTATATGTGTATCAACCACAGCTTTGCTGAACTCATGGCTTCTGTAGAGGTATAATTATCATAAAACACATATCCACCTGAAACTACTATTCAATCAATTTAAATAATATAGCACAAACATCTTGCTACTGGTTAACTCATACAAACAATTCTTAAATGAAGATGAAAGTCATCTATCTAGAACCTTTCAAAAAAGCTCCTCTGAATCCTATACCAACACATGTGAAAAACATGTTTTTAACGGTTTGGAAGATTTGTCCGCATATAATGGTGAATCATTTTTATAATTATACATTAGGAAAATAAACAAAGAGTGTTAGTTGAAAAAATTGATCCCCAAGTGAGAAAAGAGACACCAGACCAGAAAACAATAAAGGAATCACATAGAGTTCTGTGATCTTTGATGTATTAAGTTATAAAGTATGCTTGTCAATACATAGATTGATAATTCAAAACATAATCGAAGAGCTCTTGTCTGATTAACGTGTCAGTGACGTTTCAACCCTCATGCCGGATACTAGGGTCTCATCAGGACAAAAAATGACCTGGGGAATGGTGAAAGGTTGGATTTATTAAAACCTCTGCTGGATGTCGAATATTGGTATCACTGTCTGACCCTGAACAGTGCTCTTGTCACCTTAATGTAAGAGCTGGGTAGACTGGCAGGATCTTCCCACAGTGGGGAACGCTGTGTTTTCTTAATTCTGAAGCCTGGATTTAAGGGGGGGGGGTATGTCAGCTGAAGCTTGCAGCATAAGTCTGCCATTTCTTTATGCCAGTGCCCTCAATTCTACTATTCAGTGTACAGGGGACAAGTGGAGCAATCTCAAAGTGCAGGCCCTATTCTTTCGACCTGTCAGCAGAGGAACTGCTGCACTTTAAAGAAGATGTAGATGGCTTAAAAAAACACAAGGGCAGCCAAATAAGCACTGTTTGCATAGTCAAGATGAGGACGAGTGATAACATTGACTACCACCATGTTGAACTGTGAAATACTATCGGAGATAATTCTGCAGACTACTGTGGAGGTCAACAGAATACCTCATTGCATTTTTTTCATTACATCTTTCCTCTCGATTCCTCAGCCCCCATCTTAACCTATTCCACTGTTGCTCTCCATCTCTCTGTCTCTACTTTTCTCTCCACCTATCTTAGTAATTATTTCCTATTTATTCTCTTTCCATTCCTCCCCTATTCCCTTTCCTTCCTTTCCCATCTCATCTCTCTCACATGCTCTTCTCTCACTCTGTCCATGTTCATTTTTCCTCCTCTGCCACTGCTCTCCCCACCACGTTTTAATCCATCTTGTTTTCACTGTGCAGCACTCTTCCCAATTGTCCCCTCTTTGTACCTCTACTCCTCTGTCTTCCATTCTGTCCATTTCTTTCTTGTTGTCTTTGCTTTTGTACACCTCAACACCTTTCTCCCTGTCTGCCCTTTTCATCTTCTTCCACACACTTCATCTCTTCCTTTCACTCTTTGCGGTCTCTTGTGTGCTACTGTCCCTGCACTCTCCAATTCACACTTCTCTTCACTGCAGCTTTAAATTCAGATTTTTTACTTTCTCAAGCTCTGTGAAGTTCCCACAACCTGCTCAACAATTTCATCCTTTCATGTTCCTCTTGATCCCACTGATTGCACTGCCATGTCCTCACTCTTATGAATTCAACTTCATTTACTCCCCTCCACACAGTCCCCAATGTCGTCAACACTTTCCTTCTCATAAATTCACTCTCCTCTTTGAGTAGGCTTTTCTCTTCTTACATCTCTTCTTTTTCCCTCCTTGTCACATGTCTTTTCTTTTATCATTCACTTCCTTGCAACACTCCTCTTCCTTGAACTCTCCACTCTGGCTTTTCGTGCACTCTCCTACATTTACTTCTTCCATGCTCAAGCTATTATGTCTTTCTACATTGCATCCCCATCCCTCCTACATTCTTTCATTTAACATGGGTTATCCATTCCTTTCCTTCTCTTTTTCTGCCACTCCCTTCTCTACCTTATTGCCTTCCTCTATCTATCACTCTCTTCTCCACATTTTGTATCTGTTATTTTCTAACCCATTCTTCTTTCTCTACTTCATTTCTCTGGACTCTCCTGCCTAACCTTCGTGTTCTTGCATTTGTCTTTATTGTTCTCTTACTTCCCCACCTTTTTATCTTTTTTGGACTTTAACATCGGTCTGTCATGCATTCTCTTCTTCTTACGTTCCACTATCCTCTTTCTCTTGCACTAATTGCTTCTTAATGTTGCTTGATCCATTTTATTTTCCTTCTTTCTTTCGCATATTCCATGAAATTGCCTCTTATTTTGGTATTGTCCTCGTTCCTACTCTTGCATTCTCATTCCTCTTGTATACGTCTCTTCTATCTAGCCTTTCTCAATTCTTTCACTTATTCCTCCTTTGTGCTATACTTTTCACCTTCTCTAGTATACTCTACACAACCTTCTGCCATTGACCTTTTTATGTTCACACCTCTGTTCTTTTTGCCTTCTCCAGCCCTGCAATATCTTAAATGTCTTTCTTCCTCTCTTCACTCATTCTCCTATTGGGATCCCTTCCCCTTTGTAAATCAGTTACATCGGCAAGTAGGTGTTAGACCTGGCAAAAGGTCTTACCCCAGACCTTTTGCCTTTCACCTCCTGATGTTGCTGTAGCTTTTTGTTGACCTCAGGACTCTGAGAACTTTATCACTACAACTTTGCCACTTTACCAGTGCTAACTAGTTGTAAATGGCATGTGCTTCTACCCTAAAACAAGGGCATGTATACACAATTAGCATATTTCATTTAGTTGTAAGCTCCTTCTAAAGTGGTATACTATATACAGAGGGCCTGTAAATTAAATGCTACTAGAGTACCTGCAGCACTGATTCTGCCACCCACACCAGTACCCTTTCCAACCTGACCCAGGCCTGCCATTGCAAGTTCTGTGAATACAGTTTCACTGTTACTTCGACTTGGCATTTAAAACCTCTTGTCAAGCATTAAATTCCCATTTTATTACATATACGTCACCCCTAAGGTAGGCCCTAGGTAGGCCAGAGGGAAGGGTGCCATGTAAGTAAAAGGCTGGACATCTACCTCTAAGTTCTACATGTCCAGTTAGTGAAAAACTCCTAGAGTCGTTTTTCACTCCTTTGAGGCCTTACTCCTCTCACAGGCCAGCACTGGGAATTCCTTTTATACTTTAAAGCTGTAATTTCTGATCAGAAAGGAGAAGCTACATCATGTTTCATATCATTGGAATGGTCATGATAAATGCTCTTTACTGGTAAAGTAGGATTTCACATTACTAATTTTAAAATACCACTTTTAAAAAGTGTGCCTTTCTCCGCTCTTACTGCATTGTGTTCTTTGCAGCATGGCTCTACACGCATGGGCTAGGTGACAGCCACACTTTGTGCATTCCCTCTAGACAGCCACAAACACAGGAAGGATAGATATGACAAAGGACTAAACTGCATTTCGATGGGCCTTCCTAGTCTGGAAGACTGAAGAGGAGCTAACACTTACTCTTCAATAGGTAAGTGCCTGTCCTCACACAAAGGACTGATTGTCCCCTAATGATAGTCTGGAGCCAGGGCCGGGATGAAATGGGGACCTGTGCACCTCAAGGAGCTGCTCTGACGTCATCCCCACTTCAAGGTGCATTTGGGAATAACTACTGGGTTTCTGACCCTACCAAATCAGTACACTTCTGTGAAGAACTCTGCTGCAGTAAAGACTGCTGTGCTGTATAGGTTACCACTCTGCCTGGACTGACTGTTCCAAGGAACTGCTTCTCTGCTTTGCTGAGTTGCCCTGCAGCCTGCTGATCTCTACCCTGCTGAGGACAAGGACTGTACCCATCCTGCTGAACCCAGAGTTCTGCATATGATTCCTGCAAAAAATCAACATTGCTTTGTGTGTGTAAAATTTTGCAGCATGCTTCCTTCGATACACAGGCTGCTCCATGACATCGGATCCACAGCCTGCAAGGTCCAACGGGGATGCTCTGCACTTTGATGACAACATATTGCATTCACTTCAGAGGAGCCCAACCATCACGCAGCGACTAAAGTCCATTGAAAATACAGCTCATATTGTTCATCAGGAGATTTCACCAGCTGAATGCAGAAACTACTCATTAAATTTAAATCCTTGTCTACACTCTTCCTGGCAGGGGAATCAACTTTGCTCCTGTCTGGTGGGAGTAGAGAAAAAAGCTACTCCTGCTTGTGTAGAAGCAAAGCTATGGAACCAGCTTCCAATGACACCCTGAATGGGTGATGGATGTGACCTGGCAGGGGCTGCAGGGGTCTTGGGCTTCCTCCAAAGCTGTTAACATTCGGGCATGGTGTGGGAGCCGCAGGTGGGCACCCGATCACCCGCTTTAAAATAATGGCTGGCTCCTACCAGCACTGACTAGGGGTGCTGGCTGGGGAGCTGATCAAGGGCCACAGGGACCTTGGGGTTTCTCTGTGGCCACCACACATGGGCACGTTGCAGGTGCCTCGAGTCGACATGTGGTCAGTCTCTTTCAAATAATGTTCGACTCCCCCTGGCATCCAGTATGAGTCCTGGCTGGAGAGTAGGCAGGGGCCATGGTAGCTGTGGAGCTCCATCTATGGACTCAAAGTTCCTAGTAAGTGTAGCTGTCTTGGTGGGAACAAAATACCTACAAAGTGCAGCCGTAGATACAATCTTGAGGGGTACCTGTACTCCTCAGAGGAGATTACAGCTCCAGCTAAGAAAGCTTTAAAAAATATGATAAACTCTCCTGAGGTTAAGGATTCCATGACCCACAAGACTTACTGTGCTTTTTAATGTTGCCGGGGGTTTCTGTTCTCCCTTCAGCCCACACAATATTTATATTTAAAAAATGCTTTTAAGCCTTCTAGACCTTCTTCGTGAGCTGCAATGGAGTCATGCTCAGGCACACTTACTGACTTTGTCAAAGAATAACAACACCAAAATATAAAAAATGGGTTACTACTGCTTTAATCATTGAGTGAGCACATCAATATATATAAAGTAGATCTATACCTTTTTCCAATATATTTGTAATCAAATGTATATTTCAGAAGTTCAAAAAATACATTTATTAATTTTGATTACTATATTCATTTTAATAAAGTTTTAATACAAAACAAGTTTGTGACTCTTTTTATGTAGTTTGTATTATTATCTGGATGAAAAATGTCAAAATGATTAGATACTTTTAAAATAATAACTAACTAAAGCAAACATGTCCATGAATCTTTCTTTTAACATTTGCAGCCCAAGAAATGCAGTCATAGGTCCAGCTAAGAGTGCCTTAAAATAATATGGTAAAATATCTTGGGATCATGGAATCAATGACTCAGGACATTTACTGTTTAATTCTTTTGTAATGGCTCTGGGGAGCTGCTGGTCTTCCTGCATTATAGTGAACTCCTTTAAAGGAGCACTGAATAATAAATGAGCGGGTCCTGCAACTCATTTATTATTCACTTTTTAATGTTCCTATGCTCATCAAGGACACCCAGACATTATTTTCATGAGGGGAGGAGGGTGGGCAAGTCTCTCCCTGAGGCAGTAATGGCCTCCGGTGTGTGGGCATTCTGTTGGAGTGTGTCACCATACTGTTTTCCAAAATAAATATCTACAGTATCAGTTAATTCAACTTTTGTTTGCCCTTCCATCAATGAATATGCCACTGTGAGGGCACAGTCCCCTCTTAGGAGGTTTTATCTTGTTCAGGAAGGAATTGATGTTGGACATCAGAGCAAATATGACCGGTGGAAGGGAGCAATATTGAATGGACTGCATTTATATTGCAAAGTAAAACAAATTTGAGATACAAATTGCAAATTTTTCAAAATTACATTTATTGTTAAATATGTCTCTTAACCCCTTCTCTGCCATGGACGTAATGGTTACATCCATGGCTGTGGCGCTCGGGTGCCACAGACGTGACCATTACGTCCTGGGACCGGCCCTCGGGGGAAGTGCTGGCACCCCCCCAATGGCCTCCAACCTACCCCACCAGGTCAGGGCTGGAAGGGGAATCGCTTTCCCTTCCACCCAGAAGTGTGATGTCTGATAACGTCAGCGTGCAAACGTGCGCTGACATCATCAGAGGTCAACTCCTGTCGCTCTGGAATCAATGCTTCCAGCGCAACCGAGGAGCAACTGATTAGTTTTTCCTGGGTACGGGGGGCAGGGGAGGCAGAGAGGCATGAAAACAGAAGGAAACGCTTTTCCTTCCATTTTCATGTCTCTCTGTGCATTCCTGCAGCACGAGCGCATAGCGATCATACTGCAGGAAGCCACTAGACACCAGGGATTTTTTTTTTTTTTGAGACATTTTCATAAGGGGAGTGGCCCCTTGGGCAAGGGCTGCTCCCCAAGGGGGGCATTTTATTTAAGGCCATTTGTGCCCTCCTGGGGGGCCAATTGGCCTATAATAATTATGCTGATCTGCCCCCAGGGGGGCAGAAGCCATTAGGCACCAGGGTTGTTTTTTAAAAATTTATATTGATAAGGGGAGCGACCCCTTAGGCACGGGTCGCTCTTGGGTGGGTAATTTTTTTATTAGGCCTTTTCTGCCCCCCGGGGGTAGATCAGCCTATATTAATTAGGCCGATCTGCCCCGGGGGGCAGAAGCCATTAGGCACCAGGGATGTTTTATTTTTTATTTATTTATATTGAGAAGGGGAGCGACCCCTTAGGCAAGGGTCGATCCCCAGGGGCAATTTTTTTACTAGGCCTTTTCTGCTCACCCTGGGGGCAGATTGGCATATATTAATTAGGCCAATCTGCCCCCAGTGGGCGCAGAGGCCACTAGACACCAGGGATTTTTTATTTTTTAGTTCTTTTAATAAGAGGAGCAACCCCTTAGGCAAGGGTCGCTCCCCGGGGGGGGGATTATTTTTAGGCCATTTTTGCCCCACTTGGGGGCAGATCGGCCTATTTCTATTAGGACGATCTGCACCCGGGGGGGGGACAGAAACCACTTAGGCACGAGGGATTGGTGTGTGTGTGTGTTTTGTTTTGGGGGGGCAGCCCCTTGGGCAAGGGTCACTCCCCAAGGGGGCACATTACTGTTGGCCATATCTGCCCCCCTTAGGGACAGATCGGCCTATCTTTGGAAGGCCCATCTGCCCCCAAGGGGGACAAAAAGCCCACCAGAGACCAGGGGAGATTTTTTTTCAAAATAAGAGGGTACCCCAAATAAATGGGGCCAAAGTTGTTCTGTCCACCAGTGGGCAGATGGGGCAATTACCCCTCATCCAAACCTGGGGTGCATAAAGTCTACTAGATGGGGTGGTGGCTACCAACCAGTATGGGCCAGGTTATTCCCCAACCCCAGCTGAAGGGGGGTAACAGTCTCTCAGCTCTCCCCCCGCACACTAAAACATCTTATCCCACGGCAAGCAAGAGGACATTTGATCATTTGGGGTTTTGGTTTTTTCATTTGGGCCATGAGAGCTTGGCTAACTCTCAAAATCGTCCCACCTGGAATGGTGAGGGCTGCACCTTTTGGATTTTGGGACTCTGCCATGTAGAAAAATCCACAAGACCTAGACACATCTGAAAACTAAACATCTGGGTGAGTCCAGGGTGGTGTGATTCACATGCACTCCACACTATTTTCTTACCCACAATGCCCTGCAAACCTCCAACTTTGCTTGGAAATGACACATTTTTCCCCATTTTTGTGGAATCTGCAGGAATCCACAAAATACCTACCATCGAGCATTGTCTCATCTATTCCAATAAAAATTCTGCCCCACTTGCCAGCCTAAAAATGTTTTTTTTTCAAACTGCTCTTTTGCACCCACTTTGGTTCCCCCTCAATTTTGACATGTTTTTGGCTCTTCCTTGTCACAGGCACTTGGCCCACCTACACAAGTGAGGTATCATTTTTACCGAGAGACTGAGGGGAACATTGGGTGGTAGGAAAGTTGTCCCGGTGCGGTCATCCCACACAGAAATGTGGGAACAATTAGATTTTTAAGCTAAAATTGAGGTTTGCTGAGGATTCTGGGTAAAAGTAAAAAAACATTGGGGTATCCACACAAGTCACACCTCTCTGGACTCCCTCAGGTGTCTAGTTTTCAGAAATGTTCAGGTTTGATGGCTTTGTAGCTTTCCCTGTATGGCTGATGAGCCCAGGACCAAATATGCAGCCCCACAAGTCACCCCATCTTGGATTCCCCTAGTTGTCTAGTTTACAAAATGCACAGGTTTGGTAGGTTTCCTTAGGTGCCGGCTGAGCTAGATGCCAAAATCCACTGCTAGGCACTTTCCAAAAAACAGCTCTGTTTTCTCTGGGAAATGTGATGTGTCCACATTGTGTTTTGGGGCGTTTCCTGTCGCGGGCGCTAGGCCTACCTACACAAGTGAGGTACCATTGTTATCAGGAGACTTGTGGGAACGCTGGGTGGGAGGAAATTTGTGGCTCCTCTCAGATTCCAGAACTTTCTGTCACCAAAATCTGAGGAAAAAGTGTTTTTTTGGCCAAATTTTGACGTTTGCAAAGGATTCTGGGTAAAAGAATCTGGTGACAGCCCCACAAGTCACCCCATCATTGGATTCCCCTAGGTGTCTAGTTCTCAAAAATGCACAGATTTGGTAGGTTTCCCTAGGTGCCGGCTGAGCTAGAGGCCAAAATCTACAGCTAGGCACTTTGCAAAAAACACGTCAGATTTCAATGTAAAAATTTAATGTGTCCATGTTGCATTTCCTGTCGTAAGCATTAGGCCTACCCACGCAAATTAGGTGCCATTTTTATCGGGAGACTGGGGGAACACAGAATAGCAAAACAAGTGTTATTGCCCCTTGTCTTTCTCTAAATTCTTTCCTTCCAAATGAAAGACAGTGTATAAAAAAAGAAGTCTAATTGAAAAATTCCCTGAAATTCACATGCTAGTATGGGGACCCCAGTATTCAAAGATGTGCAAATAACCACTGTTCTTCAACACCTTATCTTATGCCCATTTTGGAAATACAAAGGTTTTCTTAATACCTATTTTTCACTCTTTATATTTCAGCAAATAAATTGCTCTATACCCGGTATAGAATGAAAACCCATTGCAAGGAGCAGCTCATTTATTGGCGCTGGGTACCTAGGGTTCTTGAAGAACCTACAAGCCCTATATATTCCTGCAACCAGAAGAGACCAGCAGACGTAACGGTATATTGGTTTAAAAAATCTGACATTGCAGGGAAAAGTTACAGAGTAAAACGTGGAGAAAAATTGCTGTTTTTTTGCCTCAATTTCAATTTTTTATTTTAGTTCAAGTGTTATTTTCTGAAGGAAAACCTTATAGGATCTACACAAATTACCCCTTGTTGAATTTAGAATGTTTTCAAATTTTCAGAAATGTTTAGCTTACTGGGATCCAGCATTGATTTCACACCCATTTCTGTCACTAACTGGAAGGAGGCTGAAAGCACAAAAAATAGTAAAAATGGGGTATGTCCCAGTAAAATGCCAAAATTGGGTTGAAAAATTGGGTTTTCACATCTGCCTGTTCCTGAAAGCTGGGAAGATGGTAATTTTAGTAACACAAACCCTTTATTGATGGCATTTTCATGGAAAAAAACACAAGCCTTCTTCTGCAGCCCTTTTTTTTACAATTTTTTTTTTTAATCGACATTTTCGCTGTATTTTGGCTAATTTCTTGGTCTCCTTCAGTGGAACCCACAAAGTCTGGGTACCTTTAGAATCCCTGGGATATTGGAAAAAAGGACGCAAATTTGGCATGGGTAGCTTATGTGGACAAAACGTTATGAGGGCCTAAGTGCAAACTGCCCAAATAGCCAAAACAAGGCTTGGCACCTGAGGGGGAAAGGCCTGGCAGCAAAGGGGTTAAAATGGAAATATGTATTTTTAATGTTTGAGAAAAATACAAATATAACTATGATTTTGTCTTTTGATTAGAAACATTTTAAATGTTACTTGTATTGTTAAAAGAACTGCACTTTTAGTTTAGTTAGTGTTAATTAAATCTAATTGCATTTTTTATGATTTGTTATGCTTGTACACTACATTCAATAAATAGATATTTGGTAAATAATGTTTTGGTAGGATCTATTCACAAAAACAATGAGAAGTACAGCCCTCATTCTCGGCTTTCCTGCCCAAGGTGTTAGATGCCATAGTCTCCCTAACACCCCGCCACATCAGCTTCCCCAACACTCAGCAGAAGCAGCTGGAAATAAAACAGGTGTTTTATCAAATCCATGGCTTCCCACATGTGCTTGGTGCAAATTACTGCACCCATGTCCAGATCGTCCCACCTGCAGCAACAGAGCACCTATTCAGGAACAGAAAGCACACGCATTCTATCAATTTGCAGCCCATAGTTGACCACCAGGGACTGTTCACTAACATCTTGGCCAAGTATCCTGGGAGTGTCCATGACTCCTTCATATTCCGGCACAGCAGGATAAATGGGCACTTCCAGGACAGACAATAAGGCAATGGCAAAGGTGACTCTCTTGTACATTCTGACCTCCAGGTCAGCACACTATTCTAGGGGATGGTATCTCTCTCTCTCTCTCTCTCTCTCCCTCTCTCTCTCTCTCTCTCTCTCTCTCTCTCTGTCTCTCTCTCTCTCGTGTTGACACTAACGTGCATTACCACCCAAAACCCTAGACTCACCCATATCTCCGTTCCTCTTGTTTCCGGTACACCTGGGAGTCCCACGAAGAGTACCTTCGCCGGTCAAGAGGAACCCTGGGAAAGAAGAGACAACATAGTGCTGAGAGTCCACAAGCCATAGACCTTTGAAGACTAACACAGACATCTAAAATTAAATAAAGTCATCGTTCACACCCCACCTGAGCCTCATAGTCCTTATTATCGCCACGCCCACTGCCACAGGCCTACTTGTCGGTAAGTCTCCAAACCAAGCAATATACACACAGCACAACAACCCTGTAGGACACACAAGACATACACCACTACATTGACACATGGGCAGGATGACACTGAGGTGTGGCACTGGTAGTTATGTTGTACACCCTGACACAATGGGATACACACCCTTGGACAACTGACGGCTGCCACAAACATGAGCTGACACTCAGGAGCACCAAGGGACCAATGTTAAAGTCCACAGTGACAATGTCATGGCCTGCACAGTACTGTAAGGACAACTTGGAAGATGAACCATTTCGAATTACTGGAGGCCACAGAGTCAATCGGCGACCCTCCCAAGCAGTATGTAGCCTGGAAGGGGTGTGTAGTAGTGTGTGTTGCAGCTGGTCTAACACCATGAGACACATAGCATGATGATGCTAACTCAGATGTAGGTGGCACAGAAATACTGAGGCAGTGGCAACCACAAACACCACTCCAGGGGTGCCGTTTGCAGGTTGCAATAAGGAAGTGGACTGTGCAATGAACACATATTAATGTGCCACCAATGTATACTGCAAAAACAACAGATAATAGATGGAATGCAGAGCAAATCAAACATCCCCCCCGGCCACAGATCTGGGTTTAATCCATCATTTATTTTGCTTGCCATGCCATTCCAGTTTAGACCCAGCCATATGCAAATAAGTCTTGACCCTGTTCCCCACTGGAACAGTCCAGCCCGAACTGCCAGGCCAGGTCTTCCCTGGACCAGAAACAAGCATCCTGGGACTGTTTTCAGGGTATCACCGTTCATCAGCCAGGCTAGCTTGAATCTGGTGGCATAACAAGCACAGGACCCACGTCTGGGCATACCCTTTCCACTTGGAGAGACAATTGCAAAAAACAACTGGACTGATGGAGTGCATACTGTACACTGCTGCACACACTGAAAGGGCCAATTGTCCATCAAAATAGCAGATGTATAGGGAGGTGGCCCTTCCTGCACAGATACATCCACCTCCACAAGGCAGTTAGCCAGGTTCCTTGGTGCAAGGTCGGTAGTGCAGGTGCATGGCTGCACATGAGAAACTGGCAGAGGGAACAACAAAGGGTTGCCTAGAAACAAGTCACACATGGCACATCGTGCTTTGTCAATACTGAACAGGTCAGTGCGGCCAATTTTGTGGATTTGTTGTGCATTTTCACCTGTCCAATTCAAAGGGCCTCAGTGTTGCATTTCATCTGCAATGACACATGTCTAAATGGATGGGATGTCCAGGCCATGTAGTGCAACCATGTTACCACCACATCTGAACCCATTGTGTGGGTGGATGTATCATGTCCCCTCCCGTGAAAGCACACTCATACATATGGGACACTACACAATGCATTGTACATACATACTGACCAACAGTTAGGAAACCAAATCATATATCCCAGGTCCTTGAGCCAAAGAATAGTTGTCATGTCCAACATCCCAGTGCTGAGAAGACCTTACAGAAGGCCAGGAACTTGCACCATACCACAAACACATATGAGTCACAGACAACACAATCAACTGCAATGCTACATGACAATTCTCTTGCAAGCATTAACAAAATACTCACTCCTATAATCCTTTGCAGCGGATCAGGGTTATGGGATCCAGACATGGATCATGACCCCATTCCCCAACCCAAGCATAGCAGCAGAGCGTGCCTATAATGAGGCACATCGGAGGACACGTACCATTGTGGAAAGGACTTTTGCCATCCTGAAGTCCAGATTCAGATGCCTGATATCACAGGAGGCAGCCTCCTATATGCCCAGCACATTGATTGTAAAATCATACTGACCTGTGCTATCCTGCATAACATTTGTGTGAGGATGAACATCTCATTATATGAGCCGGACCAAAAACTGCCTGAGGAGGAGGAGGAGGAGGAGGATGATGGCATGGAAAATGAGGGGGAACAGTAGAACACAGCTGCTGGAATGCGCTGTAGAAAGCAAATCGTACCCAACTTTTTCACTTTATAGTCACTCTACAGACTTTGTTAATATATGTAAATAAACACCTTACTTGATCACACAATCCTGCTCTGGTATCTTCATTCTCCATCACATGTACCTTGGGAATGTGAGTATTACCTCAGGGCGCATGTCACAAATAGAAATCTGAAAACTTCTGATGCAATATCACATGTGATGCGTATGATTGTACTGCAACTATCACACACATCACAAATTGACTGATCATTTGAATGTCACAAATGAAGGACACAATCAATGGACCACAACATATGAGTCACATCCACATTACCAACATGTACAAATGTAGCTCATGACACACAACTATAACATCTCCAGTAATGAAGTAAACAAGGGCCCCATACATGAGGCAGTGGATGTAAAATATCAGAAGAACAGGAATGTATGAACAGACCACAGACATTACTGAGTGTGACACTTGCAATGTCTGCAAGGAGCTTGTGTGATAAGGGGGGGGGGCATCATTTGTGACAATGGATAGCATGATTGTCCAAGGTATGACAAGCAATGTTCAAAACACTTGCCCTGCACAGTCCATGCCTGGAAATCAGTCCTGCCACTGCCATGGGGCCCAATCCTGACACAGTGTACAAACGCCCACACACTTGAGACTTCTGTAGAATGCACATCAGAAATAATGAGAATACATGCAGCTGGGTAGCAGGTCCACCACAACAACACAAGAAACATAGCTAATTGTAATGAGTTCAAACTGACATGCGTTCAAAACATTATATGGTTGGAATTTAGGCACAGTGTGTCAAACACAGTACGTACCAAATATGTACACATGTCAGACATTTGTGTAGTCCACACACAAGTCACCATGAACTCATTACCAACATTTAGAGACAGTTGAGGGGTAACATATCCTACATAGCACTCATCAACCATCATCAACAATGCCTGAGTTGTGTATGTCGTCTTAAATGTAATGCCCTCTAAGACAAACAACTACACACATTGCATGAGTCAACACATTTCACAAACACATACCTTGACTGATGTAGACTGATGAATACACAGTTGTCACACATTAATACATATGCATGACGTCCACAGTTTACCATGCCGTTCATTCAGAAACACACGCATCGGTATAACAGACCATACACACCCAAATCACAAAATTGCATGGTCTACCACATGAGGCCATACACAATATTACACACTGCAGCCCATCCCATCCCATGTGCATGTTGATACAGGGTGCATCCATGGTCAATGGAACAAATTTACGCAATCACGAATAGAGTAAAAAAGATCTGCAAATGCCCGAAACATGGGCCCTTAGCATGAATTCCACCCTCACACTACGCTCATGCGGATATCCTTTGAAATCAAAGCCTACAGGTAATGCATTGTATATTGCTGCATACGTAAGTAATGTGTCGGAAATAGTCATGCAAACATCTTATGCGTAAAAAAAAAATACATGCATGGAGTAAAAAGTGATGCAAGGGGACAGGAGGTGATGTAATAGGAAATCCTGTTTACAGGCATGGTACAGTGGGTGTACTTTCACTTTACAGTCTGTGGGGGTCATTCTGACCCCGGCGGTCAGAGACCGCCGGGGCCAGGGTCGGCGGGAGCACCGCCGACAGACCGGCGGTGCCCCGCAGGGCATTCTGACTGCGGCGGTTCGGCCGCGGTCAGATGCGGGAAACCGGCGGTCTCCCGCCGGTTTCCCGCTGCCCTGCAGAATCCTCCATGGCGGCCGAGCGTGCTCCGCCGCCATGGGGATTCTGACACCCCCTACCGCCATCCTGTTCCTGGCGGGTCTCCCGCCAGGAACAGGATGGCGGTAGGGGGTGCCGCGGGGCCCCTGGGGGCCCCTACAGTGCCCATGCCAATGGCATGGGCACTGCAGGGGCCCCCGTAAGAGGGCCCCACAAAGTATTTCAGTGTCTGCTTTGCAGACACTGAAATACGCGACGGGTGCCACTGCACCCGTCGCACCTTCCCACTACGCCGGCTCAATTCTGAGCCGGCGTCCTCGTGGGAAGGTTGATTTGCCCTGGGCTGGCGGGCGGCCTTTTGGCGGCCGCCCGCCAGCCCAGGGCAAATCCCAAAATACCCTCAGCGGTCTTTTGACCGCGGAGCGGTATTTTGGTGGGGGAAGTCTGGCGGGCGGCCTCCGCCGCCCGCCGGTCTTAGAATCACCCCCTGTGCCTCTTTTGACTGTGTGGCTGTGTCTTGGTGTTGGTGGTGTGTCTTAGGTGATTTTTGTGTCTTGTGGTGTCTCTATTGTTGTGTCTGGTGTTAATTGTGACTGTTACTTGTACCAGTGTCTATGATTTTGTGTAGTTTACTGTATTTCTCTTTGTATTTGTACTTTGGGTTGTCTATCCGGGTATTAGATTAGTTGGGTTAGTTGGGGTTAAGTTTGGGCTGTACGTTTCCTTTTTTTGTCACTTTTTATTTTCCTATTTACTGTTTTACATTCTGGTGAGGGACATGTCAGTAAGGGCAGGCTGACATGGATGGGGGAGGAGGAGCTTGGAGGTTTTATGATGCTGGTGTGCCACTTCTTGCCAATGATGCTTGAGATGGGGGCAGAGTGATACAGGGGTATCAGACAGAGGCGAGGCAGGTGCAGTGGGGCAAGGTGCTCCACCACCTGAAGATGGTGTACCGTACCAGGCGTAACGTGCACCAGCTGAAGCATCGCTGGGCTGATCTGGTGGCCAGAGAGCAGGATCTGCTACATCATCTGGGTGTGGTGATCGGTGGCCCTGTTGGTGAGTATCCCATTGACATACGTTTACTGTAGAATGCTCCTGAGTGATGGTAGCAGATGGTTTGGAGTGCTGCATGCAAAGCTTGGGACATGTTGAATGCAACCAGAACGAAGTGTAACTGTCCTAGTACTGAGTTGGAGTCCACATGCAGTGCAGGTCACAGCTTTGTTGAATCATGTATGACTATCACTTATTCACAGATTTCAGGGGCCAAGTCAACACCTGTGCCCTTACATTGGTTCAGTTTTGATATGCAAGCCACAGCCGCATACCATATTTCACAGCAAAGTGGGCAATCCATGAATAGCATTACATTGTCTTCATTACACACACATGATCCCTGACATTATGTTGGCAAAGGGGGCATACCCGGCTTAGGGGACACTGGCAATAGGGCATTTGTTACCAACATACAACTGTGCCACATCAGTCATGGACCACTACACGCATGATAATTGCAGACTAAAAATGTAGGCCCATGTTCTTTAAACAGGTACTCAGTGTGCCTTGAAGTGCAAGCCACAATACCGGAGTCACCTGTATTGCAGTGCACCAGGGAAGTGCCATGTATTTTGCACCCAAATCCAAACCATGCCATGGAGTACCATCTTAAATGGATTGCCCACATTTGGCTGTTGTAGGGTATAGCACTACATGAGTCTTAGGCCCAGTGCATGTGTGAAGATGTGTGGCTCTCAATCACCGGAGTGTCAGTGTAAATGTGAGTTTGCAGTGGTATGTCTGTTGTACTGTCTTCAAGCAGGATCACTAGCTCACTCATCTAAAATGTTACACACTGTTATATTTTGTCCACTCACAGTGACAGTGATACGATACTGAGCACGTTTTTCCATCCACGTCTTACAGGTGGACATGCCCCCTACACCATTGGATAAGTGGCAAGATTTCAGGACGCAGATGTATCCAGTAATCAATCAATCAATAATATTTATAAAGCGCGCTACTCACCCGTGAGGGTCTCAAGGCGCTAGGGGGAGGGGGTTACTGCTGCTCGAAGAGCCAGGTCTTGAGCTGCCTCTGGAATGCGAGGTGGTCCTGGGTGGTCCTGAGGTTGGCGGGGAGGGAATTCCAAGTCTTGGCCGCCAGGTAGGAGAAGGATTTCCCACCTGTCGTGGTGCGGCGGATGCGAGGGACTGCGGCGAGTGCGAGGTTGGCAGAGCGAAGTTGACGGGTGGGCGTGTAGAAACTGAGGCGACAGTTGATGTATTCGGGTCCCTTGTTGTGGAGGGCTTTGTGTGCGTGGGTGAGGAGCCTGAAGGTGGTCCTTTTGTTGACGGGCAGCGAGTGCAGGTGTCTCAGGTGGGCGGAGGTGTGGCTGTGGCAGGGTATGTTGAGGATGAGGCATGCGGAGGCGTTTTGTATTCGCTGAAGACGTTTCTGGAGTTTTGCAGTGGTTCCTGCGTATAGGGTGTTTCCGTAGTCCAGGCGGCTTGTGACAAGGGCGTGGGTCACAGTTTTTCTGGTGTCGGCGGGGATCCAGCGGAAGATCTTTCGGAGCATGCGGAGAGTGAGGAAGCAGGAAGATGAGACGGCGTTGACTTGTTTGGTCATGGTGAGAAGCGGGTCCAGGATGAATCCGAGGTTGCGTGCGTGGTCTGAGGGGGTTGGTGCGGTGCCCAGGGCCGTGGGCCACCAAGAGTTGTCCCAGGCGGACGGGGTGTTTCCGAGAATGAGGACTTCCGTTTTGTCCGAGTTCAGTTTCAGGCGGCTGAGTTTCATCCATTCTGCGACGTCTTTCATTCCATCCTGCAGGTTGGTCTTGGCGATGGTAGGGTCCTTGGTGAGGGAAAGTATCAGCTGGGTGTCGTCGGCATAGGTGATGATGTTGATGTTGTGTTTGCGTGCGATGTCGGCGAGGGGGCTCATGTAGACATTGAAGAGAGTCGGGCTGAGCGAGGAGCCCTGTGGGACGCCGCAGATGATCTCGGTGGGGTCCGAGTGGAACGGCGGGAGGTAGACTCTTTGGGAGCAGTTGGAGAGGAAAGAGGTGATCCAGTCCAGGGCCTGTCCTTGGATACCGGTGGAGTGGAGGCGGGAAATTAGGGTTCGGTGGCAGACAGTGTCGAAGGCGGCCGAGAGGTCGAGGAGGATGAGGGCGGCTGTTTCTCCGTTGTCCAGCAGAGATCTGATGTCATCGGTGACAGCGATGAGGGCGGTTTCTGTGCTGTGGTTGACTCGGAATCCGGACTGGGAGGGGTCGAGTAGGTTTTTGTCTTCAAGGAATTTGGTCAGTTGCTTGTTGGCGGTCTTCTCGATGACTTTGGCAGGGAAGGGGAGGAGCGAGATGAGGCGGAAGTTCTTCAGGTCGCTGGGGTCCGCCCTAGGTTTCTTCAGGAGAGCGTTGACTTCTGCGTGTTTCCAGCTCTCGAGGAAGGTGGCAGATGCAAATGAGCTGTTGATGATGGTCTGGAGATGGGGGGCGATGATGTCATCGGCTTTGTTGAAGATGAAGTGAGGGCAGGGGTCCGAGGGGGCACCGGAGTGGATGGTGTTAATGGTGGTTTGGGTCTCTTCCGCGCTGATGTGTGTCCAGGCGTTGAGGGTGATGGCTGGGGCTGTGGGTTCTGTTGTGGTTGGGTGGGTCTGAGGACCGAAGCTGTCGTGTAGGTCAGTGATCTTTCGATGGAAGAAGGTAGCGAGGGAGTTGCAGAGATCTTGTGAGTGCGTGATGGAGTTGGAGTTGGCGTTAGGGTTGGAGAGCTCTTTGACGATGTTGAAGAGTTCTTTGCTATTGTGAGTGTTCTTGTCCAGTCTGTCTTTGAAGGATGTTCTTTTGATGGTGCGGATCAGCTGATGGTGTTCGCGGGTGGCGTTTTTTAGGGCAGACATGTTTTCTACGGTGTGGTCTTTGCGCCAGGTTTTCTCGCGGGTACGGCAGGTTTTTTTGGATTCCTTGAGGGCGTCTGTGAACCATTGAGGTTTCCTGGCGTTGGTCTGTCTTGGGAGGCGTCTGAGGGGTGCGAGGTTGTCAGCGCAGTTGGAGATCCATTGTGTGAGGCTGAGGGCTGCGTTGTTGCCGTCGGTGGGGATGGTAGGTTGGTTGTGGCTGAGAGTGGAGAGTAGTTGTTCCGAGGAGATTTTGTTCCAATGTCTGCGTGGGATGGGTTCTGTGCGGAGGTGGAGAGTCTTGCGTCTGAAGGTGAAGTGGACACATCTGTGGTCGGACCAGTGTATTACGGAGGAGTGGCTGAAGAATAAGTGGTTGCTGGCGGAGAAGATGGGGTCGAGCGTGTGTCCGGCGATGTAGGTGGGGGTGTTCACCAGTTGCTTGAGACCGAGGTTGGCGAGGTTGTCGAGCAGGGTGGTGGTGTTGGTGTCGTCGTTCTGCTCCAGGTGGAAGTTGAGGTCTCCGAGGAGGATGTAGTCTGGCGAGGCTAGGGCGTGCGGGCGATAAAGTCAGTGAGGGATTCGCTGAAGAGGGCGCGTGGTCCAGGGGGTCTGTAGATGAGAGTTCCTCTGAGGGTGGTCCTGGGGTCGGTGTGGATCTGGAAGTGCATGTGTTCGGCGGCGAGGGGGGTGTCTTCGGTGGAGGTGGTGACGTTGATGGAGTTCTTGAATATGATGGCGATTCCTCCTCCGACTTGGTTGGTGCGGTCTCTCCTGGAGATCTTGTAGCCGTCGGGGATGGCTATGGCGATGTCGGGGGCAGATGAGGCGTTCATCCAGGTCTCAGTGATGAAGGCGACGTCCGGTGCGGTGGAGTCCAGGAGGTCCCATAGTTCAATGGTGTGCTTGTGGACAGAGCGTGCGTTGATGAGGATGCATTTGAGGTGGTTATTGGCGCGTGGGCTGGCGGGCGGGGTGCAGTCACAGTGGAAGGTGTGCTTGCAGGTAAGACATGCGAAGGGTCCATGGGTGCGTTTGGGGTTGGCTTGGAAGCAGGTTGTAGAGCGTCCCGGGTTGAGTGCGTGGAGGGAGGTGGGGGTCGTAGCGGCGCTGGGGGGTTTGGGAGTGCAGGGGGCCAGGGGTCGTGGCGCTGGGTGCAGCGGGTGCCATAAGAGGGAGGGGGGGAGGAGGGGTCAGCTGAGGGCGGGAGGGGAGGTGACAAATGGGAGCAGGGGGGGCGGGGTCGCACGGGTGGTGGCGGCGGGAAAGCAGGGGGCGGGGGCAGCGGGGTCAGATAGAAGGGGAAAGTGCGAAAAGAAGGAGGAAAATCACAGGGGAAGGAGGTGAAAAAGGAGGAGCGGGCCAGGAGGAGAGCAGAGGAGAAACGTGAAGAAGAATGGACGAGGGAGAGAACAGAGAAGCAAGAGGAAAAATGGACTACCGAAGAAGAGAAGAGCACAGAAGAAGAGAAGAACACAGAAGAAGAGAAGAGCACGCAGGAATGGGGTGCAGAAGAGGAGAAGAACACAGAAGAGGAGAAGAACACAGAAGGAGAGAGGGACACGAAGGAAATGGACTACAGCAGAAGAGAAGAACACAGGAGAAGAGCAGAACACAAAGAGAAATGGGGTGAGGAAGAAGAGCAGAACACGAAGACAATGGGGTGAAGAAGAGGAGCAGAACACGAAGGAGATGGTCAGCAGAAGAAGAGAAGAACACAGGAGAAGAGAAGAACACGAAGGAAATGGGGTGCAGAAGGAGAGAAGAACACAGGAGAAGAGAAGAGCACGCAGGAATGGGGTGCAGAAGAGGAGAAGAACACACAAGAAGAGCAGAAAACAAAGGAATATGGATACCAGAGGAAGGGCAGAAAACGAAGGAAAATGGATGCCAGAGGAAGGGCAGAAAACGAAGGAAAATGGATACCAGAGGAAGGGCAGAAAATGAAGGAAAATGGATGCCAGAGGAAGGGCAGAAAACTAAGGAAAATGGACAGAGAGAGGACAGCAGAGGTACGAAGAAAAAGTTGGAAGAGAGGGAGTTCAGAAGACAGAGGTGAGTAACGAGGGGCTGGACGGGGGGAGTGCAGGGAGTACTTACGGTTTTGCTGGGAGGTGGCAGGAGCCTGGGCAGGTGGAGCTGCAGCGGCAGGGGAAGCGACCTACCCTAGGGTCAAGGGTCAAGTGTGATAATGTCTGTCCCGTGTAGTGATTACGGCTGTTGTGTGAGTGACTCTTGTGTGTTGCACTCAATGCTAGATATGATGAGGTGGCACATGATAAGATTTCAAAGTAGGATGAATGGTGACACTGTGTCCCATGCAAGGGTTACCCATTCGCAAGCAGAGAGTCATATCATGGGAGTCTTGTGCTGTGCAAAGGGCAACAGCGTGTGAACAAAGTGATAACTAGCCACATGTAGGCCCATATGTGACTTCAAAGTGCACCACTGTCAGTATATTGGCACTGGGTCATACTGTCATTCTCACAGCACAGTGATGAACCAGTTTTACAGACAAATTGGTGTATCCCTCTATTGTAATGTACATGTAGGACTGGGTGGGTAACTGTGCCCCAGTATGGTGCCCATAAGTTGTACTCCATTTATGTAATAATTATGTGGTATGTAATAGGCTTGCATGCAGGTCAAGGCCAGATGTGTGCTGGCATCAACGTGGGTGTTTAGGGAATTGTGTTGGCAGATTAGGTATTGATGGATGTCCACACCTGGACACATGAATATAGATCTGAATGACCTACGGATACCTGCTTCCTAGGTGGCAGCCCTCCTCACATGTGGTCCACTCCCTAACTCCATGTAAAAGTGGACATGCCTTAGAGGTTGACCTCGACAGTTATGATGATGGATTGCGTGGCCATCCCCCCTGAGGCACGGGTGTACAACATACTTGTAGGTAGATGTGATGATGACAGTCATCTCAATCAGGCTTGCATGTGTCCCAATCAACACTGACCCCTTATGATTAGCAACTGCATACCATACTCCCAATTACATCTACTAGTTACTGTTGTTGTGAGGTTTAAAGTTGACTCAGATGATGAGAATGATTATTCTCATAATACGGCCGGCGGTGGTCTATTGGCGAGGCGCTGCTGCTGGCAGCAGCACCACCTTACCGCCATCCGCCTGCATGGCCACAGCTGGATTTCTGCCATCCTTCTGGCAGAAATCCAGCTGTGGTCATAATCCGGCGGATGGCTGGAAGCTGAGGCGACGGTCTTTTGGCAGCCGTCACCGCGGCAGTAGGCGGTTTTTACCGCCAGTCTCAAAATGAGGGCCTTCGTGTCTATAACACAAATGACCTAAACCCATTCTCATTTAAAAATATCTCCAGGGAGGGGTTCATAGTGAAAGGAAGTTGATAACCTAACCTGTAGGGATAACCCCAGACAACCATTCCCACTGTCTTGCTTCCAGGGGCTCACCTAATAGCCACACGCGGTGCCTCTGGAGTTGACCCATCACACAAGGGATGCTGCTATTCCGCAGGATGTAGGCGTCATGCACTGAGCCAGGGAACATGGCATTCACGTGGGAGATGTACTGGTCTGCCAAACATACCATCTGTACATTCATGGAATGATAACTCTTCCGGTTTCTGTACACCTGTTCACTCCTGTGGGGGGGACCAAAGCCACATGGGTCCCATCAATGGCACCTATGATGTTGGGGATATGTCCAAGGGCATAGAAGTCACCTTTCACTGTAGGCAAATACTCCACCTGAGGGAAAACAATGTAGCTCCGCATGTGTTTCAGCAGCTGCAGACAACACTCTGGACAATACGTGGAAAACATAGGCTGGAACATCCCTGATGCCATGGCCACAGTTGTTTGAAAAGACCCACTTGCAAGGAAATGGAGCACTGATAGCACCTGCACTTGAGGGGGGATTCCTGTGGGATGGCGGATTGCTGACATCAGGTCTGGCTCCAACTGGGTACACAGTTCCTGGATTGTGGCATGGTCAAACCTGTAGGTGATTATCAAATGTCGCTCCTCCATTGTCGACAGGTCCACCAGCGGTCGGTACACCGGAGGATTCCACCATCTCCTCACATGTCCCAGCGGACGGTGCCTATGAAGGACAACAGCGCCCACAGAGTCAAACAACTCAAAGGTACGTACCCACAGTTTACCCAGAACACCAATCATACACAAAAGGTGGCCTGTATGTGTGTTGAGACTAGGCCTAGGTATGTGTGACGCAGTTGGAAATTAGGCCATGTGGGCCCCTGAAATGGCGGCTGCCTGACCTCTAAAGTGGGACAATGGGATGTGAGGTAACTGCGCTGTCGTTGTACACCGTTGCGGTAGGCGGTCGGAGACAGCAGCGCAATGCTGCATTGGTTAACATTGGACCCTATGGGTCCCAGGAGCCAATGACGATGTACGCCGGCGGTGATGGTACGCACCGCCGTGGACATGACCGCCATTTTCTATCTGTTCAATCACCCGATACCTGATCTTTGACAGGAGAGGACCTACACTGCAAGAGCTGCTGTGACCTCGGTCTGGAAGAGACAATGGCTCGTGCGTCTGGAGAAAGGGCCCCTGCCTTCACATCGGAGGAGTTGGAGAAGCTCGTTGATGGGGTCCTCCCCCAGTACACGCTACTCTACGGTCCTCCAGACAAACAGGTAAGTACACAGGGAGCATGTTGTATGGGCTATGCCTGTGTGGAGAGGGCTGGATGTAAGAAGGAAGGAGGCAGAGTTCTGCATGCATGAAAGATGGTGGGTGCATGTGCCACATGGCAAGGGTAGGGATGGGGGCCACTCACTTTGACGGTGCAGTTGGTAATGACTTCTCTTCTTCCCCTGTACATTTCATGTAGGTCAGCGCCCACCAGAATAAAGATATTTGGCGTGCCATCGCCAAGGACGTCTGGACCCTGGGGGTCTACCACAGATGGAGCACCCACTGCCGGAAAAGATGGGAGGACATTCGCCGCTGGAGCAAGAAGATGGTGGAGGCTCAGATGGGGATGGCCTCCCAACGTGGGAGGGGTGCCCGTCAAACCATGACCCCCCTGATGTTCAGGATCCTAGCGGTGGCCTACCTGGAGTTGGATGGGTGTTTGAGGGCATCACAGCAGACACAAGGGGGTGAGTACACTCTCATTCTGCTGACTTTGTGCGCAGTGGAGTTGTCTGGGTGGGGGAGGAGGGCTGTCGGTTTCCCTAGGCCAGGGTGAGTTCCGTAGGCTAGGCCCCTCCGTAAGGCATGGCCCTGTGGCCCCCCACCCTACCTCTGTAGAGTGCCAAGTACAGCTATTCATGCCCCTGTGTCATCTATGTGTGCAGATGTCGTCCATAGCCTTGTAGGCCATTTCCCAGGAATTGCACTGTAGAGCCCAAGAGCGCGGCGTAGTGCAGGGGGCTTCTGTGTCTGTCTTGTCCGCCAACGGTAGCGGTAATCCATGCACTCAACATGTCTTTATTCTGTTCCACCCCCCCCTTTTTGTGGTTTCCCTGTTCTTGTGTGCATTAGCATCATCAGGCAGAGGAGCAGTGGCACCGGAGCACGAGGGAGCTGCATCCCACATGGCCATGGAGGGCCACACTACGGACTCTGAATTCACCAGTGGGACGGAGGGCGAGGGGAGCTCCACGGCGGGGACAGGAGCTGACACCAGCGACACGGACTCGTCCTCTGATGGGAGCTCCCTTGTGGTGGTGGCAACATCTGTGCCCCCCGCATCTACAGGTACAGCCGCCACCCCCCTACCAGCACCGCCCTCCCAGCAGCCCCTCAGCCTTCGCCCCGTGCCCGCTCACCCAGGAGGGTGGGCATCACCTTCGCCCCAGGCACCTCAGGCCCTGCCCCAGTCACCCCTGCTGCCCTCAGTGAGGAGGCCATTGACCTCCTCAGGTCACTCACTGTTGGGCAGTCTACCATTTTGAATGCCATCCAGGGTGTAGAAAGGCAGTTGCAACAAACTAATGCATTCCTGGAGGGCATTCATTCTGGTCAGGCGGCCCTTCACCAAGCCTTTCAAACTCTGGCCTCAGCACTGATGGCAGCCATTGTCCCTGTGTCTAGCCTCCCCCCTCCAACTTCCTCCACCCAGACCCAATCCCCTGTACCTCTCCCTATCCCAGGCACACCATCAGACCAGCCTGCACATACCTCACCACACAAGGGAAGCTCAGGCAAACATGAGCACCACACATCCCACAGGCACTCACGCAAGCATAACACACATGCAGACACACCAACATCCACTGCCTCCACTGTGTCCCCCTCCTCGTCGTCTCCCTCCTCCCTCCAGTCTCGTCTACACACACACCTGCATGCACTACCTCTACAGCCACTATGTCCCTCACCAGCACACCCCGCTCACGTGCAGTCACCACCCCCATTACCATTCACACGTCCCCTGTGTCCTCTCCCAGTGTGTCTGTGACGCCCCCTCCCAAGATACACAAAGGCAGGCACACACCCACCCAACAGCCATCCACCTCACAACAGCCTCCAGCGCATGCACCTGCACCCAAAGTCACCAAATGTACACCTCCTACTACCACCACCTCTTCCTCCACTCCCAAACCCCCTCCACCTACCCGTCCCAGTGTGTCCAAAAAACTTTTCCTGTCCAGCCTTGACCTTTTTCCCACACCTCCCCCACCCCGTCCATCTCATAGGTCCCAAACTAGCACCTCAGCCACAACATCTCCAGGACCAGTGGTGCCTGTAGTCACAGGTATGTGGAGTGCACCGGCCACCAGGACAGCCAGTGTGGCACGGAGCCACAGCACAGCCAGTCCCCCCCCTGTGAAGCATCAGAAGTTGGCCAGTGCCTGGCGGGAGAGGGGGAAGACTCCAGCCACCAAAGCCGCTCCCAGGGGTCCCGGTGGGAGTGTGGACTCAGCTGTGACACCTTCCAAGGTGGGGAAGGGCCACAAGAAACCCGGCAAGTCTGGGAAGAGCAGCACGGCGGAGAAGACCGCCATCATCCCTGCTGCCCAGGAGGCCACCGCCAGCCCCAGCCCAGCTGCCCAGGAGGGCCCTGCCAGCCCCATCCCAGCTGCCCAGGAGGGCCCCACCAGCCCCAACACAGCTGCCCAGGAGGGCCCCGCCAGCCCCAGCCCAGCAGCCCAGGAGGGCCCCGCCAGCCCCAGCCCAGCAGCCCAGGAGGGCCCCGCCAGCCCCAGCCCAGCTGCCCAGGAGGGCCCGCCAGCCCCAGCCCAGCTGCCCAGGAGGGCCCCGCCAGCCCCAGCCCAGCTGGGTCATGAAGGACCGCCAGCACAAGACCCGCTGGGCCATGAAGGACCGCCAAATCAAGCACCGCTGAACAGGGCAAGCACCGCTGAACAGGGCACCGCCAACTCAAGCACCGCTTAACAGGGCAAACACCGCTGAACAGGGCACCGCCAAATCAAGCACCGCTGAACAGGGTACCGCCAAATCAAGCACCGCTGAACAGGGCACCGCCAACTCAAGCACCGCTGAACAGGGCACTGCCAAATCAAGCACCGCTGAACAGGGCACCGCCAACTCAAGCACCGCTGAACAGGGCAAGCACCTCTGAACAGGGCACCACCAAATCAAGCACCGCTGACCAGGGCACCACCAAATCAAGCACCGCTGACCAGGGCACCGCGAAATCAAGCACCGCTGAACAGGGCACCGCCAAATCAAGCACCGCTAGCCCATGAGCGGCAGGGGCACTGACGCAACTGGGACCGTCACAGGGTGAGTGATGCACTCTGGGCACCAGTCCCCCTCCAGAACCAGTGGAGACATGCATCCACTACCTCTGTCCTTCACAGGATGAAGCACTCTGGGCACCAGTCCCCCTCCAGAACCAGTGGAGAGATCCATCCACTACCTCTGTCCTTCACAGGATGAAGCACTCTGGGCACAAGTCCCCCTCCAGAACCAGTGGAGACATGCATCCACTACCTCTGTCCTTCACAGGATGAAGCACTCTGGGCACCAGTCCCCCTCCAGAACCAGTGGAGACATGCATCCACTACCTCTGTCCTTCACAGGATGAAGCACTCTGGGCACCAGTCCCCCTTCAGAACCAGTGGAGACATCCATCCACTACCTCTGTCCTTCACAGGATGAAGCACTCTGGGCACCAGTCCCCCTCCAGAACCAGTGGAGAGATCCATCCACTACCTCTGTCCTTCACAGGATGAAGCACTCTGGGCACCAGTCCCCCTCCAGAACCAGTGGAGACTGTTATCCACTTGAGAGACTGTGGCTTTGCACTCTCCAGGATATGGCAGTGGGCAAACCACCCACTGGAGAGACTTGAGAGACTGGCTTTGCACTCCCCAGGATAATGCAATGGGCAAACCACCCACTGGAGAGACTTGAGAGACTGTGGCTTTGCACTCCCCAGGATAATGCAGTGGGCAAACCACCCACTGGATAGACTTGAGAGACTGTGGCTTTGCACTCCCCAGGATAATGCAGTGGGCAAACCACCCACTGGACAGACTTGAGAGACTGTGGCTCTGCACTCCCCAGGATAATGCAGTGGGCAAACCACTCACTGTGGAGACTTGAGAGACTGTGGCTTTGCACTCCCCAGGATTGAACAGTGGGCAAGCCACCCACTGTAGAGACTTGAGAGACTGTGGCTTTGCACTCCCCAGGATTGAACAGTGGGCATTGAGCCCCCTCGTGGATCTGGCGTCGTGCACTCATCCGGCTGAGGTGCCCCCCCTTCCCTTCCCCGTGAGGTACCTGTTGTATTTCTATCTGATGCCCATGCAGTATTCTCTCTGTTTTGATCTGGTATCGAGTGTGGGCCTCGCTCATGCATTTTGGGCCCAGTGGTCCACGGACTATAAATTGTGCAATACCTGGACTACTATTCTTGGTGTATATTTTGTTAATAGTGTATATATGTATATTTTTGCGTACTGCATTTTAATAGATTACAATGGTTACACTCATTTCCTTTTGTCTTTGCATTCTTCCAGGGGGTTTGGGGGGTGTAACTATAATGTATAGATATGTATTAGTGTGTGTGTTGTAGTGGGTGAGGGTGGGGGTGGGGGTGTTGTGTGTGTGTGTCCCTGTATTTTGCCTCCCCCTCCCCTGTGTCATAGGTGCAGTACTCACCGTGGTCTTCGCCGCTGGCGTTCCTGCTCCTGGTACAGGAGCAGGAAGACTGTTGCAGGTAGAATTTGGAGTTCCGGGTCCATGGTGTCCTCGTTCCTCGTGGAGTGTGTAGAGGTGAGCGTTTTCCCTTCGAAATTCCTGTTTCCGCCGTGTTTTTATCCGCGTTGAATCCGGCCCGGAAAAGGTGGCTGATTGGCCTGTCATAGTAGTGTGGGCGGTACATTGTCTTCCGCCTGTCTGTTGGCGGTGACCGCCGCGCTGTTTGTTTGTACCGCCGTGGCGGTCGGAGTGTTAAAGTGGCTGTCTTTGTTGGCGGTTTCCGCCACGGTCGTAATTGCACATTTTTTCCGCCGGCCTGTTGGCGGTCTTACCGCCGCTTTAACACCGTCCGCCAGGGTTGTAATAAGGGCCACTGTCTCTATATAGTTACCATAACAGCTGACCTTTATGATTATGATAATGTTAAACAGGCAAAGAAATGGTGTTATTATTTAGAGTGGCAGACTGCCCATCTCTACCAATAATCACAACTCTTGTCAGCCCTCAAATTCACTCAGTAAACCTGAGCTCAACCTGCTGGTAACCCTGGCACAGAGTACACAGGCTTAAACTAGGGCAATGTGCAAAGTATGTATGCAGCGTCAAAACAGTAATAAAACCAAAACACCATAAACTAATAATCCCAAACCTTGTAAGAAAAATAGAGTAACATTGAATGATTAAAACAACACCAACACAACAGAATCCAGTAAGAGGAAAAACAATTATTTTTAAAAGTTTTAAGTGAAAATAGCACCAAAAGGTGCAAGGCACCTATGTCAGTGGTCGTGGTAGACTGGGACCAGATGTATGAAGCATTTTTGAGGTACCAAATGGCTCAATTCACTTTTTTACATACGAAAATCAAGCTGCAATTCTACAAAATCACAATTTGAGGTTGTGATTCAGAATTTGGAAGGGGAGAGTTTAGGGCTGCAAAATACCAAGTCTCAGTGGTATGTATGAATGACTTGTGAATTCTGGTCCCAGAAGAGTAATATTTTGCCACCACTTCAAAATTGGTGGTATACCATTTGACAATGGGATGGGGTACTTTCCCATTTGAGCATGTTAAAAATATATATTTTGAGAGCAGGTAGTGGTCCCATGGCCAATGTCTACTCTTGGAAAATGAAAAAAATGATGGTTAAAGGTTTAATTTCTTTTTTTTAAATGCATCCCCTTTTCCTCTAAGGGAAATTGCCTGCATTAAAACAAAGACCACTATATTTCAAAGCAATCACACACATGGTGGTCTGCTGACTCCTGGCTAGCCCTCATCCCTATAATGGTTATCATTCCTAATGGGTCACAAACTGAAACCTACCTCCTTAATATTCTTGAGGGAGGTGAATTTGCTGAATGGGATTTACTTCTGTGAAGAATCTCTGGACACGAGAAATCTGATTTCTTAGCCCAGTGAGGTTACGTCTTTGTCAGGTAGGCTGGGGTGCTTTGTCCTGGTCCTCCAGCTGTCTGGAAGACCAAACATGTTCTAAGCCCAAGGTTTTCAGGGGCCATAGGAATACTCTTGTTAAATATAACCCAAAATACTAGGCCCTCAGAAACAGTACTTGGTGTCAAGACTCACTGGAGCAGAGGCCATAAGCAGGTTGCATGTCAAGTCTAGTTGGTACTGGTCAGCAGGAAATTTAAGGAAAAAGGCCTCATGCAGCATTTGACATCCCTGGAGCCACACAGACAGTCAGAAAATTTACCCATGGAGCCAATTTATTTGCCCTGGGTACAAGAGGGAACAGGTCCAGTCCTTCAGGGCTTCTCTGAGGTCCCGGACAGCAGGTCCAGTACTTTACTGTTCCTCCGCAGATCCAAAAAGTGTTCTGAAGAGGATGTCACATTTATGCCTAGTGCCAGCTAGTGGTTAGTGCACTCCTTGCCCTTCAGTAACCAATAGAGTAAATATTTTCAGGCGTTTTGCAGCTGATTATGTTTATCCTACTACAAACAATTCCACAGTGCCCCTCATTCCTAAAATTCAAGATGGGGAACTCCTTCTCCTCTCATGCAGAGCCTGTGTGCCCATTCAGATGTATGGCCAGGGTAATTACTAGTCCCTCTTCTGCGGTCACTTAAAACCAGTTTTGGGGGCTGATTTCCCCCTCCAATGGGGTTAGTGCTTGCTTAACTGAGAGGATAAAAGCTAGGGCGTTTCATAGTGTCATCCAATTTTTACTTGTGGCACTGGAGGTACTTAAAGTCAATTCAATACATGTAGTAAATTAATTTTCTGAGTACACCATAATGGCCATCCTGCCAATGGAAGAGAAAAAAACCTTCCCACCCACAAGCAATTGCCTGTGCTCTGGGAAACATTTTCAAACATTGTCAGGGATATGTGCTCACTGGGATGCTGGAGAGCTAATGAAGATTAGCCTCCAGGAGCTTTAGACAAAGAAGAGTAACTTTCTGAAAGTTACTTTCTCTATATATTTATTAAAAATTGGTCTTCACCATTACGTCTTAATGAATGCTAAAAAGAGTGGTTGAATAATATTTCTCGCTAGTCCAAATCAAGAGACAGCAGAATTCATATTTAATCTTGCTTCCCATTTTTTCTCATGGGCCAGCCAAAGCCTTCCTACACTGAAAATAACTTTTAGGTGCTAGCAACTGTAAGCACATTTAAATACCATGCAACCCTCTCCAGTGGTTGCAATGCCTGTATAGGGGTGACCTATTAATATCTAAAAGGAAGATGTTCCCTTGTCATAGAAGGCTACTTTGAAAGGCCATACTGTAAGTTTCATACTACGATATTCAGGCAACACAGGATAGAGCTAAAGTCAGATTTTTCATGCACAGTAGATGTTGCAGTCCACAAGTGGCATTTAACTTCTATACCCTGGATGCAGTTTCTATACTGTACATGAGTGACTTATAGACAAATAAAAGGTGCCAATTAGGAGAAAGCCATTTCACCCATGGTTAAAGGGGAGACCTTTACCACTCACTGACAGGGAGTAAAGTGCACAGAATTCTAGTACAAGCAAGGCAGATAGGGCAAACATCTGGGGGAACATCACACAAAAGGTGGCTATTTCATACAGATTGGATATTTACCGACCTCATCTTTAATTACGCTCACATGTTCGAGTATTCCTTAGAATTTCACATGATGGGGTTTCATGTAACGTTTGTTGGGGTGGAATCCAATCATAAATCAATCCCAGCAAATGCATTGCTCTCTCGATCCCACTTAAAGGTGGAGGAGGTGCCAGGCTTCCATCAGTGGTACCTCTGCTCGTTTCCTCATTGGAAACCTCTCTCTCAGTGGCCAGTCCACCATAGACATGTGTTATAACCAGTATAGAGTGGTGGACAGGACAATTACCTTGTCATATTGTAGAATGATGCAATGTTTTATCAGCATTTATCAGCGGTTTTTGCTCTGCATTTAGTATTTTTTGACAAAACACACAGTATTTTTCTATGTTTTATTAGTGCCATTGTAGGAAGGTAGCCTCCTTTTAGCCTTGTTACCCCCACTTTTGGCCTGTTTGTGAGTATATGTCAGGGTGTTTTTACTGTCTCACTGGGATCCTGCTAACCAGGGCCCAGTGCTCATAGTGAAAACCCTATGTTGTCAGTGTGTTTAATATGTGTCACTGGGATCCTGCTAGCCAGGGCTCCAGTGCTCATAAGTTTGTGGCTCATATGTGTTCCCTGTGTGGTGCCTAACTGTATCACTGAAGCTCTGCTGACCAGAACCTCAGTGTTTATGCTCTCTCAGCTTTTAAAATTATCACTGCAGGCTAGTGACTAATTTTACCAATTCTCATTGGCACACTGGAACACCCCTTATAATTCCCTAGTATATGGTACCTAGGTACCCAGGGTATTGGGGTTCCAGGAGATCCCTATGGGCTGCAGCATTTCTTTTGCCACCCATAGGGAGCTCAGACAATTCTTACACAGGACTGACACTGCAGCCTGAGTGAAATAATGTCAACGTTATTTCACAGCCATTTTACACTGGACTTAAGTAACTTATAAGTCACCTATGTGTCTAACCCTCACTTAGTGAAGGTTAGGTGCAAAGTTACTTAGTGTGAGGGCACCCTGGCACTAGCCAAGGTGTCCCCACATTGTTCAGGGCAATTTCCCCGGACTTTGTGAGTGCGGGGACACCATTACACGCGTGCACTACAAATAGGTCAATACCTATATGTAGCGTCACAATGGTAACTCCGAACATGGCCATGTAACATGTCTAGGATCATGGAATTGTACACCAATATCATTCTGGTATTGGGGGGACAATTCCATTCATCCCCGGGGCTCCAGCATAGAGCCCAAGTGCTGCCAAACTAACTCTCCGGGGTTTTCTCTGAAGCTACCGCTGCTGCCAACCCTCAGACAGGTTTCTGCCCCCCCTGGGGCCTAGGCAGCCCAGTCCCAGGAAGGCAGAACAAAGGATTTCCTCTGAGAGAGGGTATTATACCCTCTCCCTTTGGAAATAGGTGTTAAGGGCCTGAGAGGAGTAGCCTCTCCTGGCCTCTGGAAATGCTTTGAAGGGCACAGATGGTGCCCTCCTTGCATAAGCAGGTCTACACCGGTTCAGGGATCCCCCCAGCCCTGCTCTGGCGTGAAACTGGACAAAGGAAAGGGGAGTGACCACTCCCCTGACTAGCACCTCCCATGGGAGGTGCCCAGAGCTCCTCCAGTGTGTCTCAGACCTTTGCCATCTTGGATGCAGAGGTGTGAGGGCACAATGGACACCTCTGAGTGGCCAGTGCCAGCAGGTGATGTCAGAGACCCCTCTTGATAGGTGCTTACCTTTCTCTGTAGCCAATCCTCCTCTGAGGGCTATTTAGGGTCTCTCCTGTGGGTTTCTCACCAGATAATGAATGCAAGAGCTCACCAGAGTTCCTCAGCACTTGCCTCTTTGACTTCTGCCAAGGATCGACCTCTGACTGCTCCAGGACGCCTACAAAACCGCAACAAAGTAGCAAGAAGACAACCAGCAACATTGTAGCGCCTCATCCTGCCGGCTTTCTCGACTGTTTCCTGGTGGTGCATGCTCTGAGGGCTGTCTGCCTTCACCCTGCACTGGAAGCCAAGAAGAAATCTCCCATGGGTCGACTGAATCTTCCCTCTGCCAACGCAGGCACCAAACATCTGCATCACCGGTCCTCTGGGTCCCCTCTCATCTTGACGAGCGTGGTCCCTGGAACACAGGAGCTGGATCCAAGTGTCCCTGACAGTCCAGTCGCCCTTCTGTCTAAATTTGGTGGAGGTAAGTACTTGCCTCCCCACGCCAGACAGTAATCCTGTGTACTGCGTGAACTGCAGCTGCTAGGGCTTCTGTGCACTTTTGCAAGACTTCCTTTGTGCACAGCCTAGCCCAGGTCCCCATCCGTCATTGCCCAAATCACGGAGTTGGACTCCAACTTCATGGGACCCTCTTTTGTTGTGCTGAGACGACCGCCGTGCTCATCTTCTGAACACATTTTCAGGTGCTTCTACAGGTGATGCCTGCTTCTGCGTGGGCTCTCTCTGTTGCTGAGCGCCCCCCTCTGTCTCCTCCTCCAAGGGGCGACCTCCTGGTCCTTCCTGGGCCCTGGAAGCACCCAAAACCTTCAACTGCGACTCTTGCAGCTAGCAAGGCTTGTTTGCAGTCTTTTTGTGTGGAAACAACTCTGAATCCTCCAGCACGCCGTGGGACATATTCTGACCAAAGGAGACGTTCCTGGCACCTTCCGCTGTTGCAGAATCTTTGGCTTCTTCCACTCAGAGGCAGCCCTTTTGCACCTTCATCCGGGGTTTAGTGGGCTCCTGCCCTCCCCGGACACTTGCGTGACTCTTGAACTTGGTCCCCTTCCTTTGCAGGTCCTCAGGTCCAGGAATCCTCCTTCAGTGCATTGCAGTCAGTTGTTGTCTTTGCAGAATCCCCCATCTCGACTTTACTGTCTTTCTGGGGTAGTAGGGTAACTTTACTCCTACTTTTCAGGGTCTTGGGGTGGGGTATCTTGGACACCCTTAGTGTTTTCTTACACACCCAGTGACCCTCTACACACTACACTAGGCCTGGGGTCCATTCGTGGTTCGCAATCCACTTTTGGAGTACATGGTTTGTGTTGCCTCTAGGCCTATTGTCTCCTAAGGGAGTATATCCTCTGAGATACTTTTGGCATATTGTCACTAAAATAAAGTACCTTTATTTTTATTAACTCTGAGTATTGTGTTTTCTTATGATATAGTGCTAAGTGATATAAGTGGTGTAGTAGGAGCTTTGCATGTCTCCTAGTTCAGCCTAAGCTGCTCTGCTATAGCTACCTCTATCAGCCTAAGTTGCTAGAACACTTCTAATCTACTAATAAGGGACAACTGGACCTGGCACAAGGTGTAAGTACCACAAGGTACCCACTATATGTCAGGCCAGCCTCCTATAGCCATTGAATCAGTAGGGATCACGTATGCAAAGAAGGCACAAACTCACCTGAGGAAGTGATAAAGAAAACCATGACAAAAGTGATACACAGGAATTTACTGATGGTTATTCATTTCTTGGAATGCAGCACTGCAATGATACCTATTTACAACATATTAAAATGGGAGCTCAGTTAATAATTCTGCAAACAAAAATGTGACAGACACCTTCATGTTCTTATATGAGACACATTGCCTGACTCATACACTCAATATAGTATTTAACCCAGGCAGTTAGCACATGTTTCCTGTAGTCATTAATAATATGTATTATTTCAGGAAAAATGGGAGAATGATGAATAACTCATTTTGGGTTATTTCTTTTTGTATATTTTGGAATTATCATACTAAAAGGAATGAATATATCATAACATTATGTTAAAGTTATTGTTGGACCTTGCCCTTTTTGCTGGGTCATTCCCACACTTTTTGCCTCCTTCCTCCTATTTGTTTCTGACCAGTTTTTGTTGGTTTTATGACTCTGGGCACTTTAGCACTGCTAACCAGTGGTAAAATGCAAATGCTCTCTGTGTAAATTGTATTGGTGATTGGTTTATACCCTGTTTGGCATATTTGATTTGCTAGTAAGTCCCTAGTAAAATGCACTAGAGGTACCCAGGGCCTGTAAATAAAATACTACTAGTGGGCCTGCAGCACTAATTGTACCACACACATGAGTAGCCCTGTAAACATGTCTCAGACCTGCCACTGCAGTGTCTGTGTGAAGTCTTGCACTGCCAATTTGACCTGGCAAGTGGACTACCTTGCCAGGCCTAAACCTTCCCTTTTTATACATGTAAGTCACCCCTAAGGTAGGCCATAGGTAGCCCCACGGCAGGGTGCAGTGTGTGTTAAAGGTGGGATATGAACTGTTGTGTTTTACGTGTTTTAACAGTGAAATGTTTCCAAATATGTTTTTCACTGTTGCAAGACCTATCTATCTCACAGGTTCACATAACTTTTAAGTGCAGCTTTCCTTTGGGAGCAGATGGAAATGTGGAGTTTGGTGTCTCGGAACTCACAATTAAAAAAAACATCTTTTGGTACAGTTGGTTTTCAAACTGTCATTTTAAAAATTGCACTTTTAGAAAGTATAATAGATAACTACAATGGTCCAAACAGAAAACATGTTTTATTTTTTACGAACAAAAAGGAATTTTATCATATGAATTACATCATACACATGCAGCACAAAACAACATTAATCATCTACAAAAATTTTCATAAACCAACTAGTATAAAAATATACAATTTATTTATGTCATCTTATAACAATTTAAAAATTGTTGCCCCATAAAAAAATGTCAAAAAGAATTAAAGAACGTGTACGAGAAAAAGTGCTCGTGAATTAAGAGAAAGAGAGAGAAAGGTGAAGAAATCAATCTTAATTATTAGATAAAGACTTTGTACACAAGAGACTGTCGGTTGACCATTCTAAAATAAACAGAATATATATCACATTCCCTAAGGGTAACGTGTCCTAATTGCAATTGCCCTTTGGTGGTATCCATAAACCAATCCAGGCTCAATATAATCTTTGACGTTTCAACCCGGCAAAAGCAATAGGGCCATTGCTTGCACCAAATGTGGGTCTTCATCAGAACTTAAAAAATAGGAGCAACCTATCACGAAAAACAACACAAAATGTCCAACCTTAATACACCGTCCTTAAAATATCATTGGTGCTGCATGATACAAGTAATTGCTTTCCCACTCACCTTAAATATTTTGTTATATGGTGAGACAATGGTAACGCTCATAGGACCGGTGAATATTAATCACCTCATCCGAAAAAGACATATTCCCCACATCTGGGGAAACAAGAGAACAAATAAAAAAATCTGCACTAAATTAAATCCAACACTCGGCTGAGTAAGGAAAACCTTATCAAATCATTCACCTCTGTATTGAGGAAGGGATATCACATACACTCCTCTCTGGCCATGGGCCAGTCAAAGTGAAGCACAATGCCACAGGGCAATGTCCAAGGCTTAACTTGACTCCTGACAGCCCAGTCATTCCACTGGGCAGGGGAATCATGGTAACCGTAGGCAGGCACCTCAGGGGGCAGGGGCAGTGGGGGGTGTTTCCTTTTTGCAGGGGGGTCCTTGGGCTTGGGTTTGGGAGGGGGTGGGTCCTTGACCTTCTGTTTAGGGGGCGGAGGAGTGGGCTTGTGGCAGGGGGCAGGGGGCCAGAGTGCCACTCTTGTTCACCTTAGTGGCAGTTGAAGTTTCAGGGGGAGGAACAGGGCTCGATTTTGTGCTGGAGGTACTGGGCTTGTGAGGTGGGATTTTACTCTCATGGGCAGGATGGGGGGGGAGGGAAGAGGTCAAGGCCGGAAATGAAAAGCTTCTTATGACCCATAGGGCAGGTGGTGGGAGGAGGTATAGGAGTGGAGGTAGAGGGAGTGGTTGTAGATGGAGGTGTGCTGGACTTGGGTTCAGGTGCATGGACAGTGTGCGTGTGTGAGGTGGATGGCTGTTGGGGGTCTGAGTGTGAGCATTTGTGTGTCTTTGGAGATGTCTAACTGGACGTGTGGATGGATGTGGTGGTGTCTGCAAGTGAGGTGGGTGTGCTTCATGAGGTGGTGATGGTGGTGGTGACTGCACATACGGTGTGTGGGGTGCATGTCTGTGGGTCTGCTGATGTGGAGACTGTGGGCAAGGCTGTACATGTTGCAGGATCTGGGACTGTTGATGCTGTGCATGCAGGTGTGAGTGCTGATGTGACTGAGGGAGGAGGAGAAGGGGAGACATTGGAGGCAGTGGCTGATGTTGTGTGTGCATCTGTGTGTTGGCTGTGTGTGTGCTTGTGGAATGAAGTGTGCTGCCTGTGTTTGTCTGTGCGAGTCTTGTCTGTTGTTTTGGGTGCATGCTTGTCAAAATGCGTGCATGGGCTGGGTTGGGGGAAAGGAAATAGGGACTGGAAACAGGTAGTTGGAGGGCAGACCGAAGAAACAGGGACACTGGCTGCCGTCAGAGAGGAGGCGAGAGCCTGAAACAATCTCTGTAGGGCCACCAAGCCACTGTGAATGACCCCCAGGAAGGCACTCACTATGGTTGACAGCCCTACAGAGATGGAACTCAGGAGGTCAAAAGCCTCCTCACTGAGGGCAGCAGGGATGACTGGGGCAGGGTCTGAGGTGCCTGGGGCGAAGGAGATGCCCACCCTCCTGGGTGAGCAGGCACTGGCAACTGGGTGGGGGGGCCAGTGGGAGGGTAATACTGGTAAGGGGGTGGCGGAAGATTAAGTTGCTGGGGTGGTCCCAGAGGGCGTCCACCACCACCAGGGAGTTCCCATCGGAAGAGTCAGTTGTATCAGCTCCTATCTCCCTCGTGGTGTTCCCCTCGGCCTACAACCCACTGATCCCATCGGCGTTGGTGGACTCTGCCTCCTGGGTTCCTTGGGCTGCAGCTCCCTCACTCGCCGGTGCCCCTGTTCCTTTGCCAAATGATGCTAAAGCATACATGGACAAGATGACAAAAGGAGAGGGAGGGAGAAAGAAAGAGAGCACAGGGTCAATGACACCACCAACAGCACAGATGGCATACACATCAATGTCACTCACTGGGACTAAGAATGGGCTGTATGGACCACACTGGCAAGGTACTACAGCAGGTAGGAGTCAAACACTGCCATCTGCACACCTACTGGGACCAACTAAGCCCTGTCTGCCATGGAAAGCCAGCTACATAGCAATACAAAATATGCATACCTCCCAACATACCTAAGCTGGACGACACAGCAATGTCTAAACTGCCGAATTGGGGTATCCACTGACTAGAACCCTGCACCCAAATCCCATGCCAGGCAACAAATAATGAATGTCACACACACAATGTACTGCTGTGCTGCCCTCAAGTGCCCATCCAGCTCTGGGTAGCCCACCACCAGTATGCAGGCCATTGGGGGGTCAGGCTCCGACGGGCACCCCTCCCTCGTTGGGAGGCTGTCCCCAGCTGGGCCTCCGCGGTCTTCCGGGCCCAGCGTCTCAGGTCCTCCCACCGCTTTTTGTAGTGGATGCTCCACCGGCTATAGACCCCCAGGGTCTGCACGTCCTTCGTGATGGCATGACACAACCACTTCTTCTGATGGGCATTGACCTGCAGAGGAAACACAGACAGAGGGACACCATGAGCCATTCAATCCAGCCTGTGTCACATATGGGCTACATACACCATTTGCATCTCATCAAGCACACACATGACCCGTACCTCTTCATTTACAATGCCTGCAGCCATATCCCCCAAAATGACACACTGCCAGCAAACACATACATCTACCTTCAGCCATGTTGCATGCAACGTACCCATGATGTACTCACCTGTTGATCTGGAAGCCCATACAACTGCCCATACAGGGGTAGGACCCCATCCCCGAGCCTCTCCAACTCCTCCAACGTGAAGGCTGGGGCCCTCTCCAGTGTAGCACGGGCCATGGCAGGTACCAGACACAGGTCACAGCAGCACACGCAGTGGAGATGTAGTCCGGTGGAAAGTCAGGAATCAAGTGAAGTAGTAGGAAGAAAATGGTGGTCATGTCTGCGTCTGTGAACACAGTCACCGCCAATATTGATCATCATTGGTTCCTGCACTCCATAGAAGCCCATGTTAGCCAATGACGAACTGCAGGGCGGTACAGACCGCCTTCCGCCATGATGCCTGACACTGGCAGAGTTAGGACACTTCCACCTGTCCCTGCATACAGGGCAGGCGGTTGCCATTTCCTACTGCTAGTACTCATGTATTGAATTTAAAAGTGCGTCATTGGTGTCGACTGCACACACCTAGTGTCCAACATACATACATGCTCTGTGTACTCTGATGTTGTGTGTCCATAGGTCCTGTTGTCACTCCCTTTTTACGTTTGGGTCACCTAGGTACCAATCAATGCAGAGGAACAGGAGGAGGAGGCAAGCACCCATGTACAGACCACTTGTAGACTTGGCTACACTGGAGGACAGGGACATCGTACTCACCTATCGTCTGGACAGGGCCACAATCACAGAGCTGTGTGCAAAATTGGAGCCCGATATGCTACCTGCTATCTGTTGCACCACAGTAATACCCTCTCTTGTGCAGGTACTATCAGTGCTCCATTTCCTGGCAACAGGTTCTTTTAAGGTGACTGTGGGCTTGGCTGCAGGAATGTCACAGCCAATGTTCTCGATTGTGCTTGCAAAGATTTTGGCTGCCTTGCTCAAACACATGTGTAGCTACGTGGCATTCCCCCAGGTTGATAATTAGCCCATTGTGAAAGCTGGATTCTACTCAATGGGACACATACCATTGATGGCACCCATATTGTCTTAGTCCCCCCGAAGGCCAATAAACAGGTGTACAGGAAGAGGAAAGTTTCCACTCACTCAGGCCCCTTTTTATACTTTGTAACGCAAACCTGCGTTAGCGCAGGTTTGCGTCAAAAAGTATACCGCCGGCTAGCGACATTCCTGGACTCCAGCCGGGTGTCATATTTGAGCTACGACGATAGCTGGCGGTAAGGCCCAGTTAGCGTCACAATTATTGACGCTAACCGGGTGAGGGAGGCACAGGGGAAACTGGAGGTTGTGCGTGAAAGAATGGCACTAGTCAGGTTAGAGTAAAAAAATTACTCTAGCCTGATTAGCATCATTAGTTCCACGCACAACCCCTATGGACATCACTCCCGTCTAAGTAAAGACAGAAGTCATGCCCCCCAGCCCAATGGCCATGCTCAGGGGTCTTAAGTCATCTGGGCATGGCCATTGGGCACAGTGCCATGTAGGGGGGCCCAAGTTAGGCCCCCAATGGCACTTTGCAAACAAACTAAAAATACTTACCTGGACTTACCTGGGATGGGTCCCCCATCCTTAGGTGCCCTCCAGGTGTGGGTGCGGGTGGGTAGGGGTGTCCTTGGGGGCAGGGAAGGGCACCTGTGGGCTGTTTCCATAGTCTCTGACCATGGAAAAAGGCCCACAGATCCCCTAGCACCTGCCCTGACCCAGGCGTTAAATAATGGTGCTAAGCAGGCTTAGGGGGTTATTCTAACTTTGGAGGAGTGTTAATCCGTCCCAAAAGTGACGGTAAAGTGACGGATATACCACCAGCCGTATTACGAGTTCCATAGGATATAATGGACTCGTAATACGGCTGGTGGTAAATCCGTCACTTTTCCGTCACTTTTGGGATGGATTAACACCTCCTCCAAAGTTAGAATAACCTCCTTAGTGCCATTATTTGAGGCCCTCCTCGTCCCATGCGTGATTTTTGCACGGGAGGATAAATATGGCGCTGGAGCCTTTGAGTCATTTTTTGCCCGGGAACGCCTACCTTGCATTGATGCAAGGTAGTTTGCCGCATGCAAAAAATGACTTTAACTCTAATATTTTGGTGATAGACATGTCTAGCGTCAAAATATAAATATGGAGTTAAGTTTGCGCCGGATCTGCGTAAAAAATGGCTCAAATCCAGAGCAAACAGAGTATAAATATGCCCCTCAATGTCCAGGTGGTGTGCCTTGCTGACCAGTACATCTCCCACGTCACTGCCAAGTATCCTGGGTCTGTGCATGATGCCTTTGTCCTGAGGAATAGCAGCACCCCACTGCTGATGGTACGACTACAGAGGCACAAAGGGCCTGATTCTAACTTTGGAGGACGGTGTTAAACCGTCCCAAAAGTGGCGGATATACCACCTACCGTATTACGAGTCCATTATATCCTATGGAACTCGTAATACGGTAGGTGGTATATCCGCCACTTTTGGGACGGTTTAACACCGTCCTCCAAAGTTAGAATCAGGCCCAAAGTGTGGCTCATAGGTGAGCCTGAGTCCCCACCCAGTGTATGTCAGTGTATGCCTACTTGAGTCGTACCCCATGCCATTGTGCAAGGCTAATGTGTGTTCCTCACTTCTTACAGGTGACTCCGGCTACCCAAACCTGCCCTGGCTCTTGACCCCTGTTAGGAATCCGAGAACAGGGACTGAGAATAAGTTCAATGATGCTCATGGGCGTAACAGGAGGACTGTTGAACGCACCTTCGGTCTCCTGAAGGCCAGGTTCAGGTGCCTCTATCTGACAGGTGGATCCTTATGCTACTCCCCTGAAAAAGGTCTGCAAGATTGTTGTGGTGTGCTGCATGTTGCACAATTTCACCCTCAGACGCCATGTGCACATCTATAGGAGGAGGGGGGTGACAATGCACCTGTGGTAGCAGTGAACACTGAGGACAGTGAGGAGAAAGAAGAGGAGGAGGCTGTGGACAACAGGACACATATCATACAGCAGTACTTCCAATAACTCAGTAAAGACTGTTGAATTAAACATTTCTCCATTTAAGTGTTGTGCTGTGTAGCTGTAGTATAATATCTGTCACTGCCTTTGAATTCCAACCGACTGTCACCTTTGCCTTCCTTTATTGCAGATGTTGGTGTGGTTACAACAGTGTAATGCTGTGATGTGTACAGACTGCTGAGACACATATGGAGGATGGATGAACACATTACAGGTTATTTGCACCGGATCATGCTGTTCAATAAAGTTCAATACATTGTACATTTCCTTCAGATAAAGCACTAGTACTCAAGTTGTGTCAAAGGGTGCTTATTAATAAATTAGGTATACAATGCAAAGTGCAATAGGGTGGGGTAATGGTTGGGAAAAGTCCAGTGTAATGACCCAGTCTGTTTATAGCATAGGTCCAGTGTCCAAGGAGCCTTAGGAAGGGGCACAATGGCAGTTCAAAGTGGACATGGTGACACAGTGGAACACAAGGGGCACATTCTGGAGGGTCTCAATTACTGGAGGTGGTCTTGGTAACTATCTCTATTGTCTGTCTGGGTCGCAGGAAACTTTTGCGAGGTGGTTCACCTTCTGTAGCCAGGAGGGGTGCTGGTGGCCTGTGGGTCCTGTGGCAGAGTCTCCTGTCCACTAGCTGCAGCAGATGTGGAGGGCTGGTCAGATCACTGGCTAGTGGTAGGGGCCCCCTGGTGTGCTGTGTACTCCTGCATGATGTTGGCCATAACACCCAGCACCCCTTCAATAGAGGCCATGGTGGTATTCAAGGCTTGCAATTGTTGCATGACCTCCTGGTGGTGCATGAACTCCTGCAGCCGCTGGTTCTCCTGTTTGATGTTGAGCACCTGACCTATCCTGTCCTGAGATTGTTGGTATGTCCCCAGGACATCTCTGAGTGCCTCCTGGGCAGTCGGTTCCCTGGGCCTGTCCTCCCCCTGGCACACAGATGTCCTCCGACTGTCCCTGGCCCCCCCTGTGCCTGAGTCCCCTCACCGGTGTGCCCACTCCCACTGACACGGAATGGCTTTTGTGGCCTATGCTTAGCACCAAAAATGTTTGCTCATCTTCCTTTTTTAAAACCCCACCTATTATGCCATCATTTTCAGTAGGCAATATGGCATTTACCTATTCTATTAAGATGTATTGATGACTATTACACACATAGGCCCTCATTCTGACCTTGGCGGGCGGCGGAGGCCGCCCGCCAAAGTCCCGCCGTCAGGTTACCGTTCCGCGGTCGAAAGACCGCGGCAGTAATTCTGACTTTCCCGCTGGGCTGGCGGGCGGTCTCCTTCAGACCGCCAGCCAGCCCAGCGGGAAAGAGGCTTCCACGATGAAGCCGGCTCGGAATCGAGCCGGCGGAGTGGAAGCTGTGCGACGGGTGCAGTTGCACCCGTCGCGTATTTCACTGTCTGCGCAGCAGACAGTGAAATACATGTAGGGGCCCTCTTACGGGGGCCCCTGCAATGCCCATGCCAGTGGCATGGGCACTGCAGGGGCCCCCAGGGGCCCCGTGACCCCCCCTACCGCCATCCGGATCTCGGCGGTCCGACCGCCGGGATCTGGATGGCGGTAGGGGGGGTCGGAATCCCCGCGGCGGTGCAGCAAGCTGCGCCGCCGCGGAGGATTCAATGGGGCCGCGGTACACTGGCGGGACCCCGCCAGTGGTGCCGGTCCGACCGCGGCTTTACCGCCGCGGTCGGAATCCCCATTGGAGCACCGCCGGCCTGTCGGCGGTGCTCCAGCGGTCCTCCGCCCTGGCGGTCAAAGACCGCCAGGGTCAGAATGAGGGCCATAATATATAATAATAAAATGCTCATTTATTGTATGTGTTACTAATTCTGTCCACTTATTTGGTATCATTGATTTACATTGTTAATGTATTTTTTAAAAGCAATTAAAATATAAGAAAAAATCTAGAATGGAATAGGTAATACGATGTACGAAATTTTGTCTTTTTGTTGTCCTACTCTTTGGAGAGAATGGAAAAGATGAAGTTGGGATGATAATCCCAGTGGATGCAGCAGTGAGACTCCACCAGCATGTAAGGCTCATAAACCATAATATGCTAAGTCTCATACAAAGGCAACAGAGACTCCATTTTTCACTAAAGCAGTAATTGAGGTGAAGTATGATGCAATGAGGCAGATGACTTCTGGGAACTAACAGGTGTACTACATTCCTTTGCTTCTAATGTACCATACATACATCTCTCACAGGGTTAAACAGTGTTTCCTACATCCACCAATACAAGACACCAAAAGTTAATTTAGAGAGATTTTTCCCACTTTGGCTTACCTACACTGGATCTAGTTGTTCTGTTCTGAGAGTTCAGCTAGAGTGCATTAATCATCTAGTTTCTAATCTCTTCCCTTCAAAGTACTTCTTCCCAATTACTAAACATGCTTTTCCTTTTGAGGTTCTGGTGCACTTTGTCCTGGACGCACTGCCTGGGACTAGCTTCTAGATGGTTATATTTGTGGGCTCAGGTGCTATATGTTAGATTTGTTACTTACAGACAATTCATCACCCTGTGCCAATATCATTAGGGCACTAATAAAGGTGACAGAAAAGTTGAAAATGTGTTCCTCTCGGGCTAATTATACAGAAACCAGTCGGGAGTTGCTTGTGTTCCCCTTCACGGGTGATGTGGCCTGGCAGATCTGGCTGATCTATTCCTACTAGAGTAAGACAAAGGCCTCATTATGAGTTTGGCGGTCCTGTGACCGCCATGTTGGCGATGGCGATCTGACTGCCAATAGGCTGACAGAGAAGGCCACCATTTTAAGAGTTTGGTGGTGGTGCATATGAAGACCTTCAAAGTACCGCCGAGACTGCCAGGCAAGACATACCGCTGCGGTCGAATGGAGGCACAAACAGTCCAGCAGAGACCATGTTTCCACCGGACATATTAGGAGGTTGAACACCGCCAATTTGACCGCCGCTGTCAAACCATCATGGAGTACCAGGCGGAATCGATCAGTATTAAAGGAGACACTCACCTCCAGGACATCATATACGTCCAGTGCCACCATGGAACCACAACTAAATGTCATCCCGCTGCTTCTGCTTGCCGAAAGACAACGTAGACATCACCGACGAGGACGACAACAACCGTAAGTACACACACTCACCTGTTACACATGTGAAATGTCCAAATTTGCACAGTCACATTCCATACCCTAGGGAAGCGGATTGTGAAGGGCTGCACTCACATGTATTAGCATAGTGACACACGCACTCATATACTGCATCAAGGACACCTCCACATACACATCACGTACACTGCAGCGTGCACATACATCAAACCCACACATTTACGCACACCAACACAGCATAGGCCCAGCCTCAAAGGTCCCCATTTAACATACAAACTCGTAAAAACAACACAACAACAGCACAAATACAAACACATGTCACACACTCACAACAAACACTGGCCAGGGATTCGACACACATACACCACAATATACAGCCATGTGTGATGGAACACACAATACCTTCATACAACCTAGCAATTGATACACACATCACAGACACAGTACAGCAAACCTATCATGCCATGCACAACACACACAGGCTCAAACAGTTAAAACACACAAAGCGACACAGCACAACAAACACATCATGTTAGACTTTTCATCCTTGGCGGTGTCTTAACTTAACTTTTTGCCTCTGTTTCCCAGGTTGTTAATGTGTGCTGGACTCTGATTTTGCTGTTTTTGTTAATCTGGGCACTTTACCACTGCTAACCAGTGCTAAAGTGCAAGTGCTCCTTTACAAAATGTGTATGTTATTGGTTTATCCATGATTGGCATATTTGATTTACTAGTAAGTCCCTAGTAAAGTGTACTAGAGGTACCCAGGGCCTGTAAATCAAATGCTACTAGTGGTCCTGCAGCCCTGGTTGTGGCACCCACATAAGTAGCTCTGTAATCATGTCTAAGACCTGCCACTGCAGTGTCTGTGTGTGCAGTTTTAACTGTAAATTCAACTTGGAAAGTGTAACCACTTGCCAGGCATAAACCTTCCCTTTTCTTATATGTAAGGCACCCCTAAGATAGGCCCTAGGTAGCCCTAAGGGCAGGGTGCAGTATATGATTAAGGTAGGACTTATAGTAATGTGTTTTATATGTCCTGACAGTGAAATATTGCTAAATTCATTTTTCACTGTTGCAAGGGCTGTCCCTCTCATAGGTTAACATGGGGGCTACCTTTAAATATGATTAAAGTGTAGATTCCCTTTGGGAGCAAATAGAAATGTGGAGTCTGGGGTCTCTGAGCTCACAATTTAAAAATACATCTTTTTGTAAAGTTGATTTTAAGAGATTTTTTGTGTGTTTGAAAATGCCACTTTTAGAAAGTGAGCATTTTCTTGCTTATACCATTTCTGTGACTCTGCCTGTTTGTGGATTCCCTGTCTGGGTCAGTTTGACAGTTGGGCTGGTTGTACCTCACACTAGACAGTGACACAAAGGGAGGTGGGGTGTAGTCTGCATTTCCTGATGAGCCATCTGTGCTAGGAGGGAGGGGAGGAGTGGTCACTCACACCTGAAAGGGCTGTGCCTGCCCTCACTCAATGCAGTCTCCACCCCCCTGGTGAGTGTCTGGGGCCTGTCCTGGGCAAGGCAGGATTTCACATTCAAGAGAGACTTTGCTTTGAAGTAGGTCTACTTCAAAGGAGAAAATGGGTATAAGAAGGGCACCCAAAACCACAGACTTTAGATCACTTCTGGAAACCAAGAAGAACCTCTGCCTGGAGAAGAGCTGAGGAAGAAGAGCTGCCCTGCCTGTGACTGTGCTTTGTGGAGCTATCCTACAGTTGCTGCTTCTGCCAGAGTAAGAGGACAAAGACTGGACTTTGTGTTGCCTTCCTTCTTGTGAAGATCTCCAAGGCTTGAATTAGAGCTTGTCTCCTGTCATTTGAAGTCTCAGGGTCAGCAAAGACTTCTCTCTGCCAGCACCTGGAGTCCCTGGTGAGACTCCTACTCTGCCTAGTGGTGCCCATCCAGTTCCTGGGACCCTGAAAGGAGAAGTTGGCAGCCTAAGAGTGAGAAATCCACGCACAGACCGATGTGCGGGGAAAAGATAAACGCGACTCCAATCTGCGGCTGAAAAATCGACGCGTGCCAGCTTTGTGGCTGAAAATCAATGCTCGCCTGCAGCGTGACTGGAAGATCGATGTCAGGGGCTGGAGAAATGATGCACAGCATCACTGATGGAGGCTGATGAGATTGCAACATTTCAGCTACATACACATGCCTCACACAACACACACCCAACTCCTGGGGGACAACAGTACTGCACACAACCTTACCTACTGCTCAATTGATACATGAGGCAGCAAGCAGCACACACAACAAAATATTGGCACACGACCAATGTCTGCCAGGGACAACTCAAAGCTGGGAAAGGAAATGCAGGACAAAGATGTAACTAGAAAACCAACAAATGATTGGTTATATTATTTTGTGCAAAAAGATAAAAGTCCAAGGCCAATGGTCAGTCCATATGTACAAATGTTCTTGCACCAAAGACACAAAATGGTGCCCCAAATTGACTCCTGAGTGCCATGTAACCTCCATAGGTAGGGGTAACAAGGGGGCAGTCAGGCATCTCAGGGAGTATTAGGAGAGGCAGGGGAGAGGGTGGTTTGGGCTTGGGTTTGAGAGGGGTGGGTTTTGATTTTGTTTTGGGGGGGCAACCTTCTTGGGAGGGGTGGACCTCTTCCTAGCAGGGGAGGGACATGGGTGTTAGCAGGGGGGTAGGGGAGGCCTTGAAGGTGTAAGGGATGTCCTTGGGGAGGGAAACTGTTCTTTTTGGGGTGTCACAGGGACGGAGAATAGGGAAAAGGTCAAGGTTGGAAAGGAACACTTTTTTCACACATGGGGATGGTCATTAGAATGGAGTTTGGGTGTGGAGGGTGAGGGAGCGGTTGTATGAAGTTTAGAAGTGGATGCCTTGGGTACATGTTTGTGGGAGGTGTGCTTATGTGTTGTGGGTGTCTGTTGGGTGGGTGAGTGAGGGTGTTTATGTGTCTTGGGCTGAGAAGGGGTTGAGGTGCTGGGGAATGCAGTGGTGGGTGGATGGCTGTCTGTCGGGTGTCAGTGGTTGTGGTGTCTGCGGGTGTGGTGACTGGGGTAGATGTCTCAGGGTCTGCTGGGGTGCTGTCTCTGGGTAGGGTAGGTGTGGTGGCTGGATCAGTGAATGTTGGTGTGGTGTCTGTAGGTGTGCCAGGTGTTGTGTCTGTGATACTGGGGGTGGTGGGGGTGTCAGGGCAAGTTGTGACTGTTGATGTGTCTGCAAGTGGATGTTGTCTATGTGCATGCCAGTGGTGTGTCTTGTGGTGCTTATGTTTGTCTGCACTACACTTGGATGTTGAGGTGAATGCATGCCTGTCTGTGTGCTTTGGCTGGGTAAGAGAAGAGGGGATTTGGACTGGGAAAAAGATGGTGCAGAAGGCACAGTGGACAAGGGGTGACTGGCTGCTGTCAGTGTGGAGGCCAGAGCCAGAAATTATCTCTGTAGGCCAGAGATTGCACCATGAATGCCCACCAGGAATGCATTGCTCGATGGATCTGGCTTGCCAGTCCCTGGATTGCATTCACAGTGGCTGTCTGACCCAGAGAGACAGACCTCAGGAGGTCAATAGCCTCTTCGCCGAGGACAGCAGGGGGACCAGGGGCTGGGGCAGTGGTGCCTGTGGCAAAGGAGATGCTCACCATGTTGGATGAGCGGGCACAGGCAACTGGGTGGGGAGCTACAGGGAGGGCAGTGATAGAACTGGGGGGGCAGGCAGATATGGTACAGGAGTGGTTCCCGATGAGTCTGCCACCCCTAGAGAGTGGCCACTTGAGGAGGACTCAGATGAAGATGTTGCAGATCCTGTGTCCCCTGTGGCACTCCCCTTGCCCTCCGGGCCATTGGGTCCCTTTGCTTGCCGGTGCTGAAAGTAAATGGTGAAGTAAGGTCATCACAGAGACATGATCTCACTTCCCTTTCAAATACCTGCAGTAAGTTCCAGTAAAGTGCCAACATCATGTAACAACACAATATTATGCATTCCCCTCAAATTCTCAACTGTCACACACCAGCAAAGCAAGGTAACTAAAATCTACAATACCATGAATGAAGTAGACAAATCAGATTGACCATACCATGACTAGGTGACTATTCCACTTAATACAGGTGCCCTATTCACAACAACATAGTCAACCAGTAGACAAGCAATGGATTCCCATTGTAAAGTAGTTTATATACCCTATTCCTACTACACCAATACATCACCCAGAGTGCATGCACCAGGCAATAACATATGTTGCTGAGTAAAGGAAAATGCAAAAAGAACAGATGATGGATGGAATGATGAACAATGCAAACATTCACCACCAGTCACAAAGATCTGGGTTTAATCAATTGTTTTTTTGCTCACCACACCACCCTAGTTTGGACCCAGCCATATGCAAATCAGTCTTGACCCTGTTGAATTAAACTCAGATATGTGACTGGGGGTGAATGTTTGATTTGGTCTACATTCCGTCCATCAACTGTTCTTTTTGCTTTTGTTGCCTCAAGTGGGAAGGGTATGACCAGACATAGGTCCCGTGCTCACTGTGCCACCAGATTCAAGCTAGCCTGGATGAAGAGGGGTGATACCCCGAAACCGGTCCCATGATGCTTGTTTCTGGTCCAGGGAGGACCTGGCCTGGCAGTTTGGGCTGGACTGTTCCCATGGGGAACAGGGTCAAGACTGATTTGCATATGGCTGGGTCCAAACTGGAATGACATGGTGAGCAAAAAAATGAATGGATTAAACCCAGATCTGTGACTGGGGGTGAATGTTTGATTTGGTCTATATTCCGTCCATTAACTGTTCTTTTTGCATTTTGCACCCCAAGAGGGGAGCGTATGCCCAGATGTGGGTCTCATGCTCACTGTGCCACCAGATTCAAGCTAGCCTGGCTGAAGAGGGGTGATACCTCGAAACCAGTCCCAGTATGCTTGTTTCTGGTCCAGGGAGGACATGGCCTGGGAGTTCGGGCTGGACTGTTCCCATGGGGAATAGTGTCAAGACTGATTTGCATATGGCTGGGTCCAAACTGGAATGACACAGTGAGCAAAAAAAACTGATGGATTAAACCCAGATCTGTGACTGGGGGTGAATGTTTGATTTGGTGTACATTCCGTCCATCAACTGTTCTTTTTACTGAGTAAAGGCAGGCCTTGTTCAGACAAACCATACCTTCATCAAGTGGCATATATTCAACCAAACCACAATGGACACATATCACCATATAACATAATAATGTCACACCTGCCAAATGTTGGTCAAGGAGTTAGTAAACATGTCACACACAAAATGTTGGCCCTACTCCTGCAGACCACATAGGGGCCCATTCTAACTTATGAGAGACTCCTTTTAACGCCTGCTCTGAGCAGGCGTTAACAGAGCTGTAAAAAAAGGAGCAAGGAAATCTCAAAGGGAACACCCACTTTGCCTATATTATGCCTGGAGCATGCATAATGTAGCCCCAAGGGTTACAGAGTGGAGCAATACATGCATTGTGCCACTCTGTAAATACGTTGCAGGGATTTCAGCCTCGTTGGGCTACATTAATTTAAAAAAAATTATGCTACTGTGGCAAAGCTAGGGGATAATAAATATGATCCTTAATTTGAAGGCCCTGGGTATAGAGATACCAGTGTACAAGGGACGTAAAGGTTAATTAAATGTGCCAATTAGGTGTAAGCTAATCATACCAACTTTAGAAGGGAGAGCATCTGCACTCTAGCACTGATCAGCAGTGATAATGTGCTCAGAGTCCTAAAGCCAACAACAAGAGGTCAGAAACAATAGGAGGAAGAAGGCAAAAAGTTTGGAGATGATCCTGCAAAAAGGGCTTGATTCAACATAATGTTTATACACATGTAACAACTACTTACAGGGGACTCTGGCTATGGTTGTTGACACCAGTGAGGTACCCAACCACGTCAGGGGAAGTCCGCTTCAACGAGGTCCATGGAAGAACACGGCATGACGTGGAGCAGACTTTTGGGCTCCTGAAGGCAAGATTCTGTATCAATAAGTCTGGTGGAGCCCCCTCTCTACTCACCTGCCAGAATGTGTGAGATCAGTGTGGCCTGCTGATTGTTCCTCAATCTCGCCTTGAGGCATCAGATCCCATACATCCCAATTGAGGGGGAGTCAGCAGTTCCACCGGGTGAGAATGCAGAAATGCCAAGTGAGGATGACAATGATGAGGATGAAGTGGGAGACATATAGGCAGATCTCATCAATCAGTACTTCACCGGAGTGATGGTCTGTAATGTGACCGATTCAGTGGGGTAGTGTGGTGGGTCAGGAATGTTTAAGAAGGGTATTTTTGTGACCATCAGGAAGGTAATTTGTAGATCTGTAGAATACAGCTCAGGTTTTTAGGCAAATTAGGACATAAAGTTGTGACTCTTGTGATAATCTCCTTTGCTAATGGCAGTCAAAATGCACAATCTGAGAAACCATTGTACTTAGAACATGTATTTCTAGGTCATGTTTTCTTTTACCTGCCTAAACTCCTTGTTCACCACTATTTCCTTCCAGATCTCTTCGCAATGCCATCCTCATGTGACCATTTCTGAATTGTGTCACTGTCAGGTGGGTTTAGCTGGTCTGACATGTGAAGTGGACATGGATTGATCCAGGTACTGTGTGATATGATTTTTGTGGTGTATAAATCCCATGCCCAGGCTGTCAGGACAGTGGGAGGCAGTGTTGTGTTCTACACAATAGACCTGTTTGCCATGTTATCTGGGTCCAATGGTGTCATGTGTGTGATCAACTGTATTTGAAACATGTCTTCCTGTGAAATCCATTAACTCAATCTTCTCATTGTTTTGATAATGATACAATTTAACTTCTATGTAGCTGTCACTTTGGTTCCTCATTGCAGGGCACTGTGCATGTGTATCAAAACTGACATGGGTGAGTAGTATGCCTACAGATACCTGACCATGTTAAGAAGAAGGTTCACTGACTTGGGACAGTTGTATTGACCTTTGTCTGTATTATGGGGGATGCTCATTTGGTAGGCATGGTATAAGTATTTTATAAGGGTTTAGCTGATGACAATTTCTACCAATCTGTTTTCCTATGCGGATGGACAAAGTCTGACATGTGCCTTACATCAGTGGTCTATGGGATGTTAGTTACTGACACCTATTCAGATGCATAAAGGTGTAAAGACTCACCCTACTATGAGATCCCTGATATTTGGTTCGCCTATGTGCAGCATGGTGCAATAAATGGGGATTGATGGTTCTACACTTGTGTCATTGTGATTGTATTGAACCCAGGCATGACAGTACCTGTGATGTCCTTTCTCACATTTCCTTCATATGGGTCATTCATGTGCATGCAAAATATTTAAGAGTTAACTGTTCAACATAGATGACAAATGACTCTCAAACATAGTTTGTATTTTAGTTGTGTTTATTTACATGCACACAGTGCAGTAGGGTTAATGTGAGCAAAGACATAAGGTTAAAACAGTGAAGGTTTCAGTCATGGTGGATGTTCTTATTAGCTTATCCGCGACATTTGAAGACCCAGGTCCAGTGTCCTACTATCCCTGTAAATTGGACAGTGGTTGTAGAAGAGTCAACAGGGTGCATCTGTGGCAACAAAGGGGACCCAGTTATTTGAGGATCACTTCCTGGCAGTGGTTGCTGTCTTGGCATCTGCACCACCTGGTTGTTTGGGTGGATATCCATGCTTGTGGGGGGTTCGTCTGCTACAGAGGAAGGGGTGTCTGAGGCATGTCCTTCCCCTGGCAGAGCCTCCATTCCACTGGCTACCAAAGATATTGAAGGGGCTGGCAAGTACCCGGCCCATCATGCCTTGGGATTGTTGGTAGACTTGGGAGATGGTATAGTGGCCAGAACTGTCCTTAGCAGCCTCAAGCCACTGGCCCACAACATCTCTCCCATGCACCGTACCACCACATGCCTGCTCCCTTGGTACAGTTTGGCCACTGGTGCCAGGTCCTTCATTGTCAGGGTTTTTGAGTTGTGACTCCGGTATCTGTATTGTGGGGGACATGATAGTTGTCACTTTCCTTGGGACACAGGATTGGGGTGACTATTTGCCTGGGATGTAGATGCAACAGGGCAGGGAGGAGTTGATATGGAAGGGTGAGGCTGACCAGTCTGGCCGGGTAGCCAAGATGGGCCAGAGCCGTCCTCATTGTCCACACATCCAGGAGTGCTCTCCTCACTGAGGGCTTCATCCAGGGGGAATTGGCTGTCTCGGTGTGCTCTCCATGGTCCCAGTGGCAAGTAGACCTGTTAAAGACACAGATTACAATGGTTGCCCAAGAAACACCGACCATCAGGGGTGTATGTTTCACCGATTCTGAGGGCCACGATGAGTGCATGGGACAAAGTATAGGTTCTGAAAGGGCTCTCCACACCAGTCTCCCCACAGACACCGATCATCGTAAACCCAGACTCCCCCCCCACACTTGAAGAGGATCAGCAACCTTTTTGATGAGGATGGAGTCATGGACTTCCACAACCTCCTAGTGGGATACTGACTTCCGACATCTACCTATTGACAATTCATGGCCGGTCATCACTGGGTGACCTCGTCCGCGATACGTCCGCATGTGAGTCGACCCCTTCTGAGATTTGAACAATGGTTACTGACCAAAGATACAGACAAACGGCTCTTGTCTGACATCTAAGCCCTACTGACCACACCAACTACACTCTTCGTAACACCAGCGACACGCATATGGGAGAGGGAATGCGAGCGTACGTTTACAGACAGGGAATGGTGTGATGTTCTTCACCAGGCGGGGGTCACAGCGCAAGCCACGAACACCAAAGAAATGTTTTTGAAAATAGCCCACTACACGTACTATACACCTGCAGGGGTGGCCAAGTGGAGGGCGGAAGGCGATGGTGAATGCTGTTGTCGGTGCGGACAGGAAGATACACTTACTCACACATTATGGCACTGCCCAAAGACTGCCTCCTTTTGGCAGTCCATCCTCCAAGCGATAGAGGACATACAGTATATGACACAACCATATCGCGCTTCCCAAGCTACGTACTACTAGGCCTCCCCAATCCTCAAACTTATCCTCTCCAAACACCTAAGGGTAGGGATATTACCTTGGCACTGGGGGCTGCTAAACAACTGCTGCTTTCACATTGGTGTACCAAGACCATTCCCACCCACACTGACTGGCTGCATAGGTTATGGGCTCTTATGGGTATGGAAAAATTTATGGTGGCAGCGACTGCCTCACTGCCCCTCTTTGATAAAACATGGGGACCATGTATCCAATACTTGTTGGACTATTGGAATTCAGGGAACTAACTTGAACATCCTACTTATGCATCCTTTGATTGACGAGTCCTGCCCAGACTTCCCTTTGAACAGGCTGACCGATGAGATCCTAAGGTTTTCCTGCTTGCAACGTATGTTCTGAGTATGCCTATTGAGTGCGGTAATTATAACACTGTAGGTGCTGCGCCCCTCTCTCCCCTCCCTCACCCCCCTCCACCTTCCCCTTCTTCTATGTTACCTGTCTCCCCACCGGCCGGTGGTTGTAGGTGGTAGAAACTGTATCGTTCTTGCCTTTACAAAATCAATAAAAGAAATCTTAAACGTAAAGACACAGATTGTCATGTAACATGTGGTACCAAATGTGATAGGTAGATATGTTTTAGGACAAGTACAGATTGGCTTTGCTTGATCCCCACATATGAGAGTGACACCTGCTTTAAATGATTGAGACCTGATATATGGGCTTCATATAATTCATATTTAAGTCACCTTGCTACAGGATATCAGAGTATCTTGGCAGCTGGATGTTTGTTCATTGACTCATAAATTGGCAGCTGTGTAGCTTTATTTGTTAATGATACCTCCAAGTTAGCAGTACTTCATTATTGAGTCAACAGACAGCAGCGCAATGTGATGTAGACACTAATCTGGGCACCAGATTAGGAGTCTGGCCATATGTGTCCGGATACACCAAGTAAAGCACACTGCATATATGGGAGAATCCCCTCCAGCGAGTACAGTTCAATAGTTAGTGGGAGGTAGAAGGGATAGTTTAGCATAGGACACAGTTTTAGCTGTGTGTAGTGGTATTGTACTGGCAGATGTCCATAGAATTGCTGTCATTGCAGCAGACTGTACAATTGTGGAGCATTCAGGTGGGTTTACTCCATTGTTTAGTCGACATGCAGGGCAATTGTCGGTGTGGTACACTGTTCTGGTTTTCTTAATGGTGGAACAGTGCCTGCTGGGAGTTGTAGTGCTGTCAGTCCCTGTACTACCCACGCCATACACAAATACTGTACCCCCAGGTGAGTTAAGTTCACATGTGAGGTGCCAAATAGGGGTATACGGACAGATAGACACATGGGCAGTGAGTGGGTTAGCTGTTAAGATGGCAAAAGGATATCAGTTAGCGTGCATGCCAATACATCTTAGTGACAATCTTTTGTATTGTGGCTTACCCGAATCAACTCCCCCAGGTATTCCTGTCAAGCCCTAAGGATGGAGGATGTCCAAGGCCTTCTCTTCCCAGGATGTGAAAGTTGGGGGTGGAGGTGGGGGACCACCACCAGTCTTGATGACTTCCAGCTGGTGCCTGGCAGCCATGGAACACACCTTCAACCTAAGGTTGTTTCATCTCTTCTGGATATCCTCTCTTGTGCATGGATGGCTGCTTTACAGAGTTCACCTTGTCAACTATTCTTTGCCACATTTCCTTTTTCCGAGCAATGCTAGTTTGCTGGATTTGGGCTTCAAATAAGTGTGGCTCTCGTCTGAAAATTTCGTCCATCATGACTCTTAACTAGGCACCAATGAAACGGGGATGTTTCTGTGGTGACATGGTGGTTGTCATTGACATGGAAAACTAAAAAAAGCAGATCATAAAGTGTGGGTGCTGTGTTGTGTGATATGTAGAGGTACTATTTTGCTTGGTGGGGGTGTTGTGCAGTTGTCGGATGAGTGGTATGTGAAGTGTGGAGGGGGGCCTAATCTATGGTACTGTGGGCCATATTTATACTTTTCGACGCACAACTTCGCCAACGCAGTTGTGCGTCAAAAAATCTAACACCGGCTAACGCCATTCTGAAGCGCCATGCGGGCGCCGTATTTATTCAATGACGTTAGGCCGGCGTTAGCCGGCGGAGCTGCCTGGTGTGCGTCAAAAAAAATGACGTACACCAGGCAGCGCCGGCGTAGGGGAATATGGAGCTTGGGCGCCAAAAAATGGAGCAAGTCAGGCTGAGGCAAAATTTTCGCCTCAACCCGATTTGCGCCATTTTATTTTACTCCCAACCCCCATTAAAATGACTCCTGTCTTAGCAAAGACAGGAGTCATGCCCCCTTGCCCAATGGCCATGCCCAGGGGACTTCTGTCACCTGGGCATGGTCATTGGGCATAGTGGCATGTAGGGGGGCACAAATCAGGCCCCCCTATGCCACAAAAAAAAAAAAAAAATTACTTACCTGAACTTACCTTATGTTCCCTGGGATGGGTCCCTCCATCCTTAGGCGTCCTCCTGGGGTGGGCAAGGGTGACAGGGGGGGTCCCTGGGGGCATGGGAGGGCAACTCTGGGCTCCTTCCGAGCCCACAGGTCCCTTAACGCCTGCCCTGACCAGGCGCTAAAAAACAACGCAAAAGCGGCTGGACGTCATTTTTTTTGACCCGCCCACTCCCGGGCGTCATTTTTGCCCGGGAGTGTAAATACGGCGCACATGCCTCGGAGTCACTTTTTTAGACGGGAACGCCTACCTTGCATATCATTAATGCAAAGTAGGTGTCCACGCTAAAAAGTGACGCAAACTCCATGGACTTTGGCGCTAGACGCATCTAACGCCAGAGTATAAATATGGAGTTCGTTTTGCGTCGAATTTACGTTAAAAAAAACGACGCAAATCCGGCGCAAACGGAGTATAAATATGGCCCTGTGTGTCTCTGCTTTCGGCTCTAGCTTCTGTGTGTGGCCTTCTTGTTCCAAAGGATTTTGGTGTGTGAAGGGGTGTGTTTTATAATGCATTTTGTAGGTGTGTTGGGTGTGTGGATGTGTGTCAGCTGTGTGGAATTTGAACTATCCAATGTGGTGTTGTGTTATACCTCCGCAGTTTGCACCACCATTGGTTGTCCAGCGTGGAAGAACCTCTATTGTGATTTGTAGGAGGTTAGGTGGTTGTTTAACTGGGTTGCAGTGCTTTCCTGCCTTACAGAGTCCTGGCATTGTTGGTTGTGTGACTGGGTTTTTATCAGCCCTGCTTTTGTTACTCATAATACTACGCTCTGTAAGACGGCCAACATGGAGGTCTTTTGGCGCCTGCCAACATGGTGGTCTGGTGGTCAGACCACCAAACTCATAACGAGGCCCCAAGTCTCATTTATAGAATGTGTGTTTCTGCTTGCAGTGGTATGGTGGGAATAGAAAAAACATACTAGTGGCTGAGATTAATTCAAGCATTCCAAGCATCACTTCTCTATCTTTTGTTATGCACAGAGGTTGACCCAACAACACTGACATTGTAACCATCTGAAATAGATTGACATTGATCTTTTTCAAAGGTATAATCCATGCGATTTGAACACCATCCATGAACATGAATGACATGATTTCACAATATTTTATCTCCAGATCCTTTCATACTTCAAAATGATATATTAAACCTTGTTTACAGTGGTGTACTGTGGGCTATGTTACTTTTTGCAGTCGAAAAACCTTTGTACATTAACTTACTTCCACATATGTTCTGAGGGCATGCTGCATTTCTACCAGAGGCTCCTTCACTTTCACCTGGATTGCATACTAACTGGCAATGTACAAAGCTGACGCCCAGCCATGTGAAGAAATAGGTTTTGTCTGAAGTTTTCAGAGTCTGAAAACAAAAGCAGAGTAATCTAGAATATAGGATTATAGTCCAAGGAACTTGTGTAGGTACATGGTTTAATTTACATGCTCAGATGGACTGACAACAAATTACAGATATTTAGAGTGAGTCAGTTAAGACTGTGCAAAGGCAAGTTTTGTAATGACTTCACAGCCTTTTCTCACAAAGTACATTTTAACAGAACATTATAGAGCTGACATGACTGATTAACTGCCCACATTGTGACAGTGAAGAGCTGGTCATTTGTGGCATTGTCTGAGAGTAAGATAAAATATGTGTCTTGTAAATAACAATATTTAAGACAGTGAGATTCAAATTGAGATAGTGGTTATACTGCAACAAATCTTTCAAGATATTGAGATTTCTGTTTTTCTGTCACTGTTATATTTGCTTCCACTCAAGGTACAGTACATATCATGGGAGAAAAGGTCAGCCCACTGCAGCCATTGCCTGTTTTTACTGTGATTTATAGCATTCTACTCTTTCACAAGAAGTACATCTGCATACAAAGTAGTTATCTTCAGTGCCAGAGGCTGCTATATCAATTTGTGTTTTTGAGACCAAATAGATATTTCTGCTTTGAAAAAATGTTTCACTTCTATTGATGAGGGTCCAGAAGCTCCCTAAAAGTAAATGTTTACAAAAACATGACCAAACAAAACAATGATTGACAAAGCTAAAAGGCTTGCAACTAACTCCAGGCCTGCTGGCTTTTCCAACGCTCGTTTAGCAAGTGTTTCAGAAGCTGTGTACTGCAACGTGTGTGCCACAGCCTTGTACCCCAGTGTTTATGTTTCTACACAAATTATCAGAATTTTTTACTGACTTGAAATATTTTTTTTTTATTTTGGTATCCTCTTACTGCTGCTAAGAATAAACATTTGATTGTAATAGCAAGGTCATGTTGTCAGACAATTGCATTACCAACGAAGCAGAGAAACATTGTTTCTTTCCTTTTTCCATAATTCAACCCAGTGTCTGTCTTGTCCTGAATGTGACTAATGACATGTATGGATAAGAGCACATAAGAATTTCCAGAGTTGACATGTGTGCATTAAGTAGTATAGTAAAAAGGAATAGAAATGTATTTTACTGCAGCTACGACAACAGCTCTAATGTAAAAATGCAAATTATATCATATTGTATTGTTGTGTCCTAGTATGTTATAGTAGGTTAACAGCAACATCTCGCCTGGGGTACACTGCCTAGAAGAATGTCATCTAATTTCAGGGCTTATGCACCAGCTTTGTCACATACAAGTTTGAAACCACTCCAAAGCACACCGGTGCCATGGTTTCCACCATCACCTGAACCGAGTCCAAGAAATTTACAGATGCCAGTGCTAGTAGCTGCTGCTCACGATCCTTCAGAAGGAAAAATCATGCAGAAAAGTATTCACCGGTTTGATTTTGCTTGCAGACGTCCCAGTCTTTGTGATAAATGCTCACATTGTTAAAAATAAATACCTAAACTTCCATGATGATAAAGCTAACCTCAGTCAAATCGGTATTGAAACTCAATTTTTGCATAGACTGTGCACATCTTGAATTCTTTAGTAGGAATGTTGAACTCATTCTGCACCTGGAGAGAAAAATATCATTCCATCCCCAAGCCAGGTAGTAAGTATTCAGTTTCTAAAATCCCTTGCTGATCTGTAGTTGCAGACTGATAAATCAAAATTAAGAACAAAATGAGGACCAACGTTTCAATGTATTGCAGTCACAAGGTTTGAAGATCACAAAATCACAGGCTCCATAACTGAAAGAATATAATAGCGTACTGCATCCGAGACATTTATGAGGGGACATGAAAGGGGTATCCCTCCTCAGTAAGATAAGTAATAAAAGGATTTTAGTAGCAATTGTGGCCAGGATTTTGCCAGGATAGGATTATTCAAATGGAGGTACCTTCATGCCGTGGGAGTTTGGGACCAGATCATTTGCCTTAAAGTAGGCACGTAAGACCTCAGAATTCCTATGGTGGCCCTTCTGGGGTGTATCTAATAAAACTGCTTCATTCACTGATCAGAGTGTAACAATTGATTTGGGGGGCGGAATCTGATTTGCAGGGACAGATTTCCCCCCCAGTGACCTCAGAGGATGCACTGCCAGCTCCCAACTATGTCTTCCCAAATGGGATAACTTTTTTAAAGCAGTCGTATTCACTTTAAGGGACACAGCTGCTTAAAAAATATTTCCTGCATTGAAATGAAAAGGCCAACACTAGGTTTTATGGCAATCACAGAAAGTTATATTTCAACTTGTATAAATAATATTCTTCAAGTAAGCCGTTTTGTGACATAGTGCAAATTGAAAATTTGTAATGCAACCACTATTTTCATAGCTTGCTTTACAAGTTGCTCACTATTCTAAACTGGTGGGTTCACAATATGCATATCCTGGTTTGTGAGCAGGGATTAGTACAGTGGGCCCAAAATACATGTGGAAAGTGCACAGCTGTTTATGCTGAACTTGTTGTGGGTGCGCTATCCATAACTGAACTTGTGCTCACTGAAGGCAGAATACTGTGGTATGGAAATAGCAAAGATAAAATATTGAAATTGAAATATCAAAAGTCAAGAAAGTGTAGATTTTCTAGAACTAAATCCATGTATATGTACCTTGATAACATATATATCTTCAAGGATTTTAGCTGTTAATTGAGGAATATATGCATTTACCTTTCAATATTTTAGTCTTCGATATTTTGTCCAAAATATTCTTTTATCACAAAATGTTTGTGTTTGATAATCTGTAGTGCAATCTAAAGTGGCATGCAAGATCGTCCTTGGTTTCAGGTTGCTTGTTTTATCTGTACTCCCATTGCATTTAAATACCCTGAGGTTTTGTATTTTTGTAGCTCATCTGCCACATTAAAATTGCATCAAGTCCTTAAATTGATCCCACATTCCAGGTCCTAATTCATGATAGTAATTGTAATTATTCATGTGGTGATATATTTCCTCAGATTTTATTTTGATGCTGCTCTTGATTTGTATTTCCCTATGTTTGAAGTTAAACAGAAGAATACAGCAGTTCTACCTTCAACGTAGGGCAGTTTTATAAGCATTCTGCCTCAGCGAGTTTGACAGGTCAATACCACCAGCTAATTTGAAGGCATCTGATAGGATAGTCATGTATTTCAAGTCAGAACAAGCCTTTCATGGTACACATTGAACCCGCGAGCCTTGTGCTCCCAACCGTTTCAATATTTTTGTTGTTAATATGCATAAATGTTGGAAGGACCAGGTGTTTTTCCTCCAATGCTGGGTATAAAAATAATGATATAGTGCAATGAGAATGGTGCAGTTTTTTTTGGATAAACTTCAGAAGGGCCTCAATTGGCATGCTGATTTTTTAATTGGCGATTTTAAGGTAAATGATTTGGTCACAAACTTTCAAGACATAAAGGTAATCCAATTTGAATACAAATGCAGGGATCTCTTGATAATGATAACATTTGTCAGAATCCACGAATACCCTTAAGAGGAGTGAGAAGGTATAAATAACTCTGGTCACAAAATACTTGTCAAAAACAATAACCAGTATCTTTTTTTAACTAGTAAATATATTTCAGAACTGGCCTGAGTACTAACAGGTGGATTCTTAAAAATCCAAATCACAGTGAGTTGAATTCGACCTACCTTATGAATTTTAATGAGCTAAATAGCAAATTTTGACTCACTACGATTGGATGCCATCACAGGGTTTGTAGCCTTCTGGGGCCACCAGGCCACCTCATCTGTGTTCATATTTCAATAAACTAAACTTTTGTTTTAATGCAGACAGTTTTCCTTAAAGGAAACCAGTGAACGCTATCACCGGTTTACGCCCGCTCCTTCTGTCCTAAATCATTGATTCATATGGGTAGGGATTGCTATTTGAAAGGAACCTCTTCGGCCTTCCCCTTATCCATTTTTAAACCTATTTCTAAGTTGGTAAAAGAAATCAGCTTCTTAAATGGAGTTAGTACATTGTTATAATCAGTTTTTCAGTTGCAACTCTGAAGCACAGCGCTTGTGACTGAAAAACTGCTTTATACACCCGACCCTTGATTTTCCCTGCACTATGTACTAAGGCCCGTATTTATACTCCGTTTGCGCCGAATTAGCATCGTTTTTTTCGACGCAAATTCGGTGCAAAACTAACGCCATATTTATACTTTGGCGTTAGACGCGTCTAGCGCCAAAGTATGGGCAAATAGCGTCATTTTTTTGCGTGAACGCCTTCCTTGCGTTAATGAGATGCAAGGAAGGCGTTCCCGTCTAAAAAAATGACGGTGACGCAAATGCGTCGTATTTATACTCCCGGGCAAAAATCACGCCCGGGAGTTGGCGGGTCAAAAAACCCCGCATTTGCGCCACTATTTAACGCCTGTGTCAGGGTAGGCGTTAAGGGGCCTGTGGGCTCAAAATGAGCCCACAGGTGCCCTCCCCTGCCCCCAGGGACCCCCCCTGACACCCCTGCCCACCCCAGGAGGACACCCAAGGATGGAGGGACCCACCCCAGGGACATTCAGGTAAGTTCAGGTAAGTATAATTTTTTATATTTTTAATTTTTTTTGGTGGCATAGGGGGGCCTTATTTGTGCCCCCCTACATGCCACTATGCCCAATGACCATGCCCAGGGGACATAAGTCCCCTGGGCATGGCCATTGGGCAAGGGGGCATGACTCCTGTCTTTAGTAAGACAGGAGTCATTTAAATGGCGTCTGGGCGTCTAAAAAAATGGCGCAAATCGGGTTGAGGCGATTTTTTTGCCTCAACCTGACTTGCCCCATTTTAAGACGCCCTAATGCCATTTTCCCCCTACGCCGGCGCTGCCTGGTCTACGTGGTTTTTTTCCACGCACACCAGGCAGCGCCGGTCTGCTAGCGCCGGATAACGCCATTCCATAAATACGGCGCCCGCATGGCGCTTCAGAATGGCGTTAGACGGCGCTAAATTTTTTGACGCTAAACTGCGTTAGCTCAGTTTAGCGTCAAAAAGTATAAATATGGGCCTAAGAGCCTATAACCCAAAAATGTAAGTGATTTGTTCACATGAAATAGATGTAAGGGGGTAAATGTGCCTATGTGCCCTGAAAATATAATTTCTGAAGGTAAGCCTTCTGAAGGTAAGCCTTGGCAAAATATCCCTATTCTGAGTGACATTCAAATAACTTGACCTCACACCAGTCATCTATAAAGACAAATCATGTTTTGTTTCCTTCTTACTCAGCAGGTGAAAACATTGGTCACAAAGGAAAAGAAGGGTTACAAAGGAACAGAAGGTTTGTCTCCTCAAATTGGATGAAAAGGTTTAGAGCCTTAAAAGCGGTAAATGACCAGATATCAAATGGCAATTCTCTGGCTCATCCTTAGTTATGTGGAGTAAATTTGCTAAATTAGAAAAAGATTTGAAAGCATGCCTGTTAAAACCCTTGTTAGTGAAAACATAGAGCTTCCCGCATGTTTAATGTACTGCACACAATAGTTTCAGAACACAATATATAAACCTGATACTCAGTTGTGAGTTATTTAGATCCATGTGGTGTACACTGATGGGGCACAGACATCTATTTCTGAATCTTAAGTTCACATAAGCAAGAGTGTCAGTAACCAGTGCCAGTTGCTCTCTGATAAAGCCGGAGGAGTGAAGTGCTATGAGGTTGGCCCGCAAGGTGATTGGTTCCAAAAATACTGCAATGTGACACCGGCAATTAAGCATGGAGTGAACCTAACGAAGGGTGTTGGTCCAGGTGTTCTGGCCAATGGGGTCAGCGCTGGTGCAAAAGGTCATCTGGCTTAGTGGAAGTGCATAGCTTCGAGAGCAAATACTGCTTGATCTCGCAAACAAGTTGAAAACAACTAGCAGACAAAGGCCATTGCCACCCACCTAAACTGTCAAAGTGGCAACATGCTGTGCTTCAGCAGATGGTCGTAGAGCACTCTGCTGCTCTTGATTACTCGCCTGGAGTGGCTCACACTTGGCCCGCCTAACTGATCGACCGATTGCCCACCGCCTGGATACCAGGATGCCTCAGGTTTGCTTTCTTTGCCGGGCAAGGCCGCCTGTCACTGTCATCATGGACGGCATTGCAGGTTACTCTTTGTGTGTGCGAAGGGCATGGCCTGGAACAGGGACGCAGACGAGCTGAGAAGTGACTCCTCACCTGCACCTAGAGGCAGAGAGATTGCCCAGGATTGCCGGTGAGGCAGTGATTGCCCTGGGGTTATTTGAGCCTGTTTCCCCAGCAGGCAATGAGCAGAGAGGGAGGTAATTCCCCTCAGGGCGATGAATGGAGCAGCTGTGCTGTCTGTGTGCAGCCTGTGAACAGATAGGGCACTTTGGAACAAGGAAAGCTGGATGACTGAGCATTGCAGCACTCTGTGGTGAGTGAGTAAGGTAAGGCCTTAGGGCTGTGGCACATAACCGGAAGGCACAGAGACGGAAGGCATTCGGTCGGTGCGGTTTTGGCTTACTGGCACATACCAGTCTGAGCGCGCCCAGGCTTATCTGTTTAGTTATAATAACTTATAAGCAGACGTGTCCTCAAGGCCAATGAACCTTTTGACTCGTTTAAGAGGCTCGTACCCTAAGTAGCACACAAAAGTAATCAATTTTAAACAATACAAATCATTAGAAAGTCAGTAAAGAACACACCATGATCTATTTGGCCACGTATAACCACACCTTTGTTATCATTTAAACTGTTTATTTCCCTATATTAACCCGTTAAGTGCAGGCATCGGCCACTGGCTGATGCCCACACTACCTCCCTGGTGCGGATCACGACCAGTGGCCGACACCAGGGAGAGGGTTACAAAATCCTCTTGTGCAATGCACCAGAGGATTTTTTTTTCTGTCTTGGAGACGCGAAACAACTTGCGTGTCTCCCCCCTGTCCCCCTCCCACCCCCCTGTGACATCAGTGTGCGTCACATTTTTCCCCACTGGCACAGCAGAGGAGAAGGTAAGTGTCCTCTCCCTACTCCGGTGGGGAAAAAAGGCCAAAACAGCCTCCCCAGATGCCAGGGAGGCATCGATGGAAAGGGGAGGCTCTCTCCTTTCCATTGATGCCTCCCTGGCACCGTTTCCTGCCCATGGATCGCAGCGTGGCTGCGATCCATGGCCAGGAAACACCCCTAGGAACCAGGGATCTTCTTTGGGGGGTTGGCCCCCTAGTAAATTGGCCTCCCCCCATGGGAGCACTAATGAAATAAAAAATAGGTTGGGGTTGCGCTCCCGAGATAAAAAAAATATATATCATTTTAAAAAAGAAATAAATAAATGGCAGGGTCGGCCCTCCGAACATGGGCCGACCCCTGGTGATCGTAAAAGATTCTAGTTTTCCCTGGGGGGTGATCAGGCACCCCCAGGGAATATTAAAAAAAAAAAGAAAATGTTGGGGGTCAGCCCCTAGGCTCGCAGTCAAGTTCTTGTATAGGCATGATGTATACGTGCTCACTACAATTCATGATGAGAGCACTTCCCCCATCATGGTTTGGGGTCAGATGGCCGAATTCCAGAAGCCCATCTGTATACTTGATTACAATAAGTACATGGGCAGAGTGGACAAGAACGACCAGGTTCTTCAACCATACAATGCGTGTCGTAAAACTTACACTTGGTACAAGAAACTGTTTACCCACCTGATTCAGGTGGCAACATACAATGCGTATGTTGTTTACCGTCAGACAACCACAGGAAGACTCATGACTTTCCTTGACTTCCAGTTGTCTGTAATTGAAAGCCTCACTGCTGTTACAGAAGCAGCAGCAGCCTCCATCTCATATGTTCTGGAGGATGTGGCAAGGCTGCAGGAGTGACACTTTGCTGATCGTATTCCTAAAACACCCAAAAAGGATTGTCCATGTCGTCGCTGTAAAGTGTGCTTGAAGCATGGAAAGCGGCAGGAGAGTTGGTATTCCTGTCCCCAGTGTCCATCACAACCAGGCCCCTTTTTCCCTACTTGCTTTACTTTGTATCATACTAAAGCAAAGTTCTGGGAAATCGACTGATGTTGAGCTGCCATTGGGTAATCCTTTCAGTGGCAGTGCATGGATACCAAATGTGCATGGGCCACTGCTTCATTAGGCAAGGAGCCACAGAATTTTACTTCATCTAGGGCCATATGTACGAACACATTTTCCCATAGACACAGAATGGCTACATTTGGACCCTACTTCATCATGGACTTCCTTATGGACTGCTTGAGAGCTAAATCCACCGTCAGAACGTGGTAGGTGTTCTGTTCAATTAACGTGCATGATATTCCCCCTACTGCATTTACTAGTAGACAGAACATATGCCACATTGTCACGGAGTACCCTTTCTTCACCAGCATGTCAACCTTAGTTTCAACAGTAGATATGCTCACTCAGTTCGAGGAATCACTTTATACGGCGTACTTGGACACCGCCAACTTGCATCCACAAACTAGTATATGTTCACTTGGCAATTATACAGGATTAGTCAGGACTCTGATGAGAACAGAGACATGAATGGGTAAGGAAAGCTTATGGTAGGTGTGCCTTCACAGGGATATTGCACAGGTAGAAGGCAGATAGTAAAGGTAGTACAGATGTACATCATCTACACCTATGGATTCAAACCCATTGGTTCCATCCCAGCACTGAAGAAGAATGACTTGTATAGGTCAGTGTTTGACCTGCTTTTCATGTTCATCCCCCATCAGAACTTAGTAGATGTTCAGTTTGCTGTAAAAAGTGCATTACAGTCACATCACTGCACATAATGTTAGCTGGGACATATGCTGCGTTCTCATGGACTTCCCTGTGTGCCAAACACTACCCTTTTTCATAGCCTACGACCTTCTCTTTAGGGAACATCATGAGAAATCCCCAGCATGTTTCTCTTAGTTTCAAAGGTAGATATGCTCACTCAGTTTGAGGAATCGCTTTGTACTGCATACTCGGACACCCCCAACTTGCATCCACAAACTGGAAGGAGTTGGATTTAGCACAGTTGGGCCCTCATTCTGACCTTGGCGGGCGGCGGAGGCCGCCCGCCAAAGTCCCGCCGTCAGATTACCGTTCCGCGGTCGAAAGACCGCGGCGGTAATTCTGACTTTCCCGCTGGGCTGGCGGGCGGTCGCCTTCAGACCGCCCGCCAGCCCAGCGGGAAAGAGGCTTCCACGATGAAGCCGGCTCGGAATCGAGCCGGCGGAGTGGAAGCTGTGCGACGGGTGCAGTTGCACCCGTCGCGTATTTCACTGTCTGCGCAGCAGACAGTGAAATACATGTAGGGGCCCTCTTACGGGGGCCCCTGCAATGCCCATGCCAGTGGCATGGGCACTGCAGGGGCCCCCAGGGGCCCCGCGACCCCCCCTACCGCCATCCGGATCCCGGCGGTCCGACCGCCGGGATCTGGATGGCGGTAGGGGGGGTCGGAATCCCCGCGGCGGTGCAGCAAGCTGCGCCGCCGTGGAGGATTCAATGGGGCGGCGGTACACTGGCGGGAGCCCACCAGTGGTGCCGGTCCGACCGCGGCTTTACCGCCGCGGTCGGAATCCCCATTGGAGCACCGCCGGCCTGTCGGCGGTGCTCCCGCGGTCCTCCGCCCTGGCGGTCAAAGACCGCCAGGGTCAGAATGACCACCTTAGTGTCTTAAAAGCGCATGAAAAATATGTCTTCCTGAGCCTCAGGTGGCTGTCACGGGAGTCATTAGTAAAGGTTTGTTACGCATGCATTTGGTAATGTTAAGGAAGAAGGAGGCAGTTACTTGACAGGTGGTAAAATGTAGTCAAACTTATTCCGGTCTGTGGCGTGTGAATGTGATGGGCCCTTGTCTGGCAGCGGTAAGTTAATGTGAGTGCAGTGTTTGGTTGGATTGGGCCCATGGCTGGCAGTATGAAAGGGTTGTTTGTTGTGCATGAATGGCGTGTGAATGGACCATAAACAGGTTAATGTCTGGATGCGGCTTTGTGGCCCACCTTCAGAAGGCTGTGGTTTCAATATTCAGATACTTTGATAAGTATTCATGCTTTGAAACCATAATTTCTGGAGGTGCTAAAACCAACCAGTGTGAGTGGTGGGTTAACTTTAACAAACTAGTACCAGGGGAGTCCAAGGGTGCAGGACTTGCATGGCTCTCACCAGTTTTCCTTCACCAAGAATCCCCTTAAAATCACACAATGTGTTGAAAAAACACATTGCCTTACATTTCAATGAGCAAGAGTCCAGGGAACTGCAGGCAGCCACAAATTCTGTACATCTCAGCATTCCACTAAGTCTTCAGTGAAAAACTGCCTGACTTTAGTGAGTGGTCAAGTGACCACAACAGGGAAGTACCCAAAACAGATTGTGGAGACATTAAAATTACCTACCACAAAACTGCCTCGTTTTTTAAGACAGTCACCTAAGTATTTGGTCCTGGGCTCGGCAGCCATATAGGGAAACCGACCAAACACAGACATTTCTGAAAACTAGACACCCAAGGCAGCCCACGTAAATGTGGCGTGTTTGGATTTCACAAAGTTTTCTTACCCCTAATACCCTGCAAAAGTGAAACGTTGATTAAAACCACTATTTTTCCTTTATTTATATCACAGAAACTACAAGAATGTGCAGGGATCCTTAAAATTCCTACCACCCAGTGTTTCTCCACTTGTCCTGATAAAAACACAACCCCACTTGTGTGCCTGCGCCTAGTGCCTGCATCAGGAATGATCACTGCAGGGTTAACAGTAGACCTCATGCAAGTACTACCAGTGATCCTTGTGTGATCCATTCCTGTCCTGGGCAATAGGCCTACCCACACAAACGAGCTACCATTTTTGTCGGAAGACTTGGGGGAATGCTGGGTAGGAGGAAATTTGTGGCTCCTCTCAGATTCCAGAACTTTCTGTCACTGAAATGTGAGGAAAAAGTGTTTTTATTGCCAAATTTTGAGGTTTGAAAAGGATTCTGGGTATCAGAACCTGGTGAGAGCCCCACAAGTTACCCCATGTTGGATTCTCCTAGGTGTCTAGTTTTCAAAAATGCACAGGTTTGGTGGGTTTCCCAAGGTGGCGGCTGAGCTAGAGGCCAAAATCCACAGCTAGGCACTTTGTAAAAAACAGCTCTGATTTCTTTTGGAAAACGTGATGTGTCCACATTGTATTTTGGGGCATTTCCTGTCGCAGGCACTAGGCCTTCCCACACAAGTGAGGTACCATTTTTATTGGCAGATGTGGGGGAACGCTGGGTAGGAGGAAATTTGTGGCTACTCCCAGATTCCAGAACTTTCTGTCACTGAAACTTGAGTAAAAAGTGTTTTTTTGTGCCAAATTTTGAGGTTTGCAAATGATTCTGGGTAGCAGAACCTGGTGAGAGCCCCACAAGTCACCCCATGTTGGATTCCCTTAGGTGTCTAGTTTTCAAAAATGCACAGGTTTGGTAGGTTTCCCTAGGTGGCGGCTGAGCTAGAGGCCAAAATCCACCGCTAGGCACTTTGTGCAAAACAGCTCCGATTTCTTTCGGAAAATGTGATGTGTCCACGTTGTGTTTTAGGGCATTTTCTGTCGCGGGCACTAGGCCTACCCACACAAGTGAGGTACCATTTGTATTGGGAGACTTGGGGGAACGCTGGGTAGGAGGAAATTTGTAGCTCCTCTCAGATTCCAGAACTTTCTGTCACCGAAATGTGAGGAAAACTTGTTTTTTTGCCAAAGTTTGCAAAGGATTCTGGGTAACAGAACCAGGTGAGAGCCCCACAAGTCACCCCATGTTGGATTCCCCTAGGTGTCTAGTTTAAAAAAAAGCACAGGTCTGGTAGGTTTCCCTAGGTGGCAGCTGAGCTAGAGGCCAAAATCCACAGCTAGGCACTCTGTAAAAAACAGCTCTGATTTCTTTTGGAAAATGTAATGTGTCCATGTTGTGTTTAGGGGCATTTCCTGTCATGGGCACTAGGCCTACCCACACAAGTGAGGTACCATTTTTATTGGGAGACTTAGGGGAACGCTGGGTAAGAGGAAATTTGTGGATCCTCTAAGATTCCATAACTTTCTGTCACTGAAATATGAGGAAAAAGTGTTTTTTTTGGCCATATTTTGAGGTTTGCAAAGGATTCTGGGTAACAGAACCTGGTGAGAGCCCCACAAGTCACCGCATGTTGGATTCCCCTAGGTGTCTAGTTTTCAAAAATGCACATGTTTGGTAGGTTCCCTAGGGGGCAGCTGAGCTAGGGGCCAAAATCCACTGCTAGGCACTTTACAAAAAAAGCTCTGATTTCTTTTGGAAAACGTGATGTGTCCAAGTTGTGTTTTAGGGCATTTCCTGTTGCAGGCACTAGGCCTACCCACCCAAGTGAGGTACCATTTTTATCAGGAGACTTGGGGGAACACAGAATAGCAAAACAAGTGTTATTGCCACTTGTCTTTCTCTACATTTTTCCCTTCCAAATGTAAAACAGTGTGTAAAAAAAGACATCTATTTGAGAAATGCCCTGTAATTCACATGCTAGTATGGGCACCCCGGAATTCAGAGATGTGCAAATAACCACTGCTTCTCAACACCTTATCTTGTGCCCATTTTGGAAATACAAAGGTTTTCTTGATACCTATTTTTCACTCTTTATATTCCAGCAAATGAATTGCTGTATACCCGGTATAGAATGAAAACCTGATGCAAGGTGCAGCTCTTTTATTGGCTCTGGGTACCTAAGGTTCTTGATGAACCTACAAGCCCTATATATCCCCACAACCAGAAGAGTCCAGCAGACGTAACAGTATATTGCTTTAAAAAATCTGACATCGCAGGAAAAAGTTACAGAGTAAAACATGAAGAAAAATGGCTGTTGTTTTCAGCTCAATTTCAATATTTTTATATTTCAGCTGTTATTTTCTGTAGGAAAACCTAGTAGGACCTACACAAATGACTTGCTGAATTCAGAATTTTGTTTATTTTTCAAAAATATTTTGCTTTCCAGCATCGAGCATTGGTTTCACACCCATTTCTGTCACTAACTGGAAGAAGGCTGAAAGCACAAAAAATAGTAAAAATGGGGTATGTCTCAGTAAAATGCCAAATTTGTGTTGAAAAATGTAGTTTTCTGATTCAAGTCTGACTGTTCCTGAAAGTTGGGGAGCTGGTGATTTTAGCACCGCAAACCCTTTGTTCATGCCATTTTCAGGGAAAAAAACACAAGCCTTCTTCGGCAGCCCTTTTTTCCACTTTAAAAAAAAATAATGACATTTTTGCTGTATTTTGGCTAATTTATTGGTCTCCTCTAGAGAAAACCACAAACTCTTGGTACCTTTAGAATCCCTAGGATGTTGGAAAAAAAGAACGCTACTTTGGCATGGAAAGCTTATGTTGACAAAAAGTTATAAAGGCCTAAGCGCGAACTACCCCAAATAGCCAAAAAAGGGCTCAGCACTGGGGTAGGGAAAGGCCCAGCAGCTAAGAAGTTTACAATGCTAAGGTCACGTAAGTTAGTCTCAAAACCTAAATGGTACATGTAGAGGAACAACACAGGCTGACCAAATCACCTAAAGAATCAGAATAGGATCAAGTCATAGATGAGAAAGGTAACACCTCATTAACTATTGATTAGCATCAGCATGTTAGGCTTCATGCAAAAGTTTTAGTGACACAAATTTAGAAAACATCTAGCTATGGCGCAATCAAAAACAGCAGTTGGTACCTGAAACACAAAGGACAAACAACAATGCACAGTTTATCCATATTACCTATCCTTAAGTATCAGCAAAATAGCTTACGAGTCTTCAGGAGGACATCAGCCTCAGGACAGAGGATTTGAGAAAGGGGGATGGTTCAGAATTTGGACTCTAAGGACCTCATTATGACCCTGGCTGCCGGCGGTAAGCTGGCGGTAACACCGCCAACAGGCTGGCGGTGTTCCACCAACAATTATGATTGTGGCGCATTAGCCACAGCCATACCGCCGGCCCCTCCAACATGCTGCCAGGATTCTGCCTAGCGGTCATAATCCCCAACCACCAACCTGCTAAAGGCGGTTAACACTGCCATAGAAAGGCTGATGGTAAGGAGGACTTGGGGTGCCCCTGGGGCCACTGCACCGCCCATGCACTTGGCATGGCATGGGCAGTGCAGGCCCCCCCCCAGGCACAGCCCCATCACGCATTTCAATTCCCGAATTTCAGGCAGTGAAATGCGCGACAGGTGCTGCTGCACCCGCTGCACATCAACATTGCCGCCGTCTCTATTACAAGCCAGCTGCAATGTTGATGTGACTTTTCTGCTGGGCCAACAGACGGAAACACTGTTACCGTCCGCTGGCCCAGCAGAAAAGTCATAATAGGGAGCCAGATATACTGCCAGCTCTGGCGGTATACTGGCGCCTGCAGCTTCAGCGGTCTTTGAGAAAGACTGTTGAAATTGTAATGAGAGCCTAAGGTCTCTGAATCATCTAGTTAATTAGCTAAGGTAGGAAACAAAATGCTACAGGCTCTAAGCATTGAACGCTAAAGTAAGCACCAGCATCATTGCATGGCGCATAAGAAATAAACGCAAATTAGTAAAATACCAGATCCTCAGTAGACAGTCTGGCAAGTGTCAAAGTGTGATGTATGATGGAACATGCATGCGTATAGTATACATGCCTTTACAAAGTGGTCTCTACAACAACAGCGTCTACCACGCATACCTTTACCACACATGCATTTACAATGAATTTCGTTGTAAAAGCATGTTTGGTAAAGGAACATGTGTGGTAAATTCGTCCCCCACACCCTACACCTGACACCATACTCCACCCACCCAAGCCTTTAAAACTGTCCCTTCCACCCCCTGCCCTGAGCCCTTACCCACCCGCCCTACTGTGCCCTTTCATAAAAACTACCCAATCCGCACCCGCCCTAAAACCTATCCTGCCCTGTCCTAGAAACTACCCCGACCCCCGCTCTCGCCCTAAACCCTAAAAGCTACCCCCGCCCCCTGCCCTTAACTGTAAAACCTACCTGTCTTAAAAACTACCCCTCCCTGTCCTAAAAACTACCCTGACCCCACCCTGTGCCCTCACCGTAAACCCTAAAACCTACCTCGTCCTGCCCTAAAAACTACCCGACCCCCTGTCTTTGCCCTAAACACTAAAATGTACCCCACCCTGTCCTAAAACCTACCCCGCCCTGTCCTAAAAACTACCCTAACCCCGGCCTAAACCCTAAAACCTACCCTGTCCTAAAAACTACCCCGCCCTAAACCCTAAAAGATACCGTGCCCTATCCTAAAACCTACCACGACCTGTCCTAAAAACTACCCTGACCCCCACACGCCCTAAACCTTTAATCCTGCCCTATCCTAAAACATACCCCGCCCTGTCCTAAAACTACCCAAACCCCCGCCACAAAACATAAAACCTACCCTCTTAAAAACTATCCCTCCCTGCCCTAAAATCTATCCAGACCCCCACCCTGTCCTAATAACTACCCTGATCCCCCACCCTGAATCCTAAAAGCTACCCTGCCCCATCTTAAGGCCTATGCCACCCTGTCCGACAAACTACCTCGGCTCCCCACCCTCAACCCTAAAATGTACCCTGTCCTAAAACCTACCACACCCTGTCATAAAAACTACCCGACCCCACCACCCTAAAATCTACCCTGTCCTAAAACCTACCCCGCCCTGTGCTAAAAACAACCCTGAGTCTCCGCCTTAAACCCTAAAATCTACCCTGCCCTAAAACTACACCTCCCCACCCTAAACCCTAAAAGCTACCTTGCCTTGTCCTAAAACCTTCCCATTCTGTCCTACAAACTACCCCGCCCCACCGTAAAAGCTACCCTGACCTGTCCTAAAACCTACCCTGCCCGGTCCTAAATACTACCCCTCCCCCACCCTAAAAACTATCCTGCCCTGTCCTAAAACTACCCCACCCTGTCCTAAAAACTACCCGATCCCCCTCCCCAAATCCTAAAACCTACACTTCCCTAAAAACTATCCCGCCTCCCGCCCCCACCCTAAACAATAAAAGCTACCCTGCCCTGTCCTAAAACTCAACCTGCCCCATTCTAAAAACTACCCCTACCCCCTGCCCTAACCCCTAAAACTTACCCTGAACCCTAAAACCTTCTTCACCCTGTCCTAAAAACTACCTGACCATCTGACCCTGTCCTAAAAACTACCCCACTTACCCCGTCTCTTCTCCCCCCAACCTAGCCCCACTTACCTCTCTCCTATGGTCGCTACTCTTTCCTGTTCAGCCCGGACTGCTCTCTCTGCCGTTACCATGCATATGTGTGGTGAAGGCATGCATGCTCAACGCCTGCGTAGTAAATGCATATGCGTGGTAATGGCATAGCACCTGCATTGACCGCATTGCCAGTGATGTTTCCCGTCAAATTGACAGAGTGTCAAAGTTGCTGGTTGTCATAGGGTGACATCCAAAGAGTGGCTGACTGACTTAACCCCGAACTCCAAATGTAGAGCTATTAAATTAAATCTATCTCATGTTGTCATTGGTCAGTGACATCTTGCTATGAGGATTGTCCAATTACAGACTGACTATCTATCAGAAAAATATACTAGACAGACATCCATACATCAATGATTGGTTCATCTCCATTTGCGCACATCCAGTCTATACAATAACAATCAACTTGTGGAACCTGCCGTTCATTATCAGAGAGTGCTTTGTTCTTCTCCTTTCCAAAATGCGATACGAATCAACAGTTACAGTGATGTAGAAACATTCTTGGGTTGTACCACATTTCATTAATACAAGTTCTGAACAAGTTTAAGATTTCAAAGAGTTTGTTATACAGTGGACATGAGATCATTCTACTAACTAACGTAACAACTTATAGTGCTTTGGCAGATGCTCAATTTGAGCATTGCTTTGTTAGAACTTGAGGCCTTTTCAGTTAGCTTAACCCCTTCCCAGTCACAGACGTAAAGGTTACGTCTGGTGGTGCGGCGCTGAGGCACCACAGATGTAACCATTACGTCCTGGTATAGGCCCTCCTCCCGAGGCCTACTCCCCATCCCCCAGGGCAGGGCTGGAAGGGGATTGCTTCCCCTTCCTCCCCCGCCCTCCCTAGTGACGTCTGATAACCCCTAAAGCAAGGGTCGCTGCCCGGGTGGGGAATTTTTTTATTAGGCCTTTTCTGCCCCCCTGGGGGGCAGAAGCCATTAGGTTCCAGGGATATTTTTTTATTTTATTTACATTGATAAGGAGGGGTGACCCCTTAGGCAAGTGTCACTCCCAGGAGGGCAATTTTTTTATTAGGACTTTTCTGAGCCCCCGGGTGCAGAGTGGCCGTTAATAATTAGGCCGATCTGCCCTCAGGTGGGGCAGAAGCCATTAGGCATCAGGATTTTTTTTTAATGTATGTTGACAAGGGGAGCATCCCCTTAGGCAAGGGTCGCTCACTGGGGGGCAATTTTTTAACTAGGTTTTTTCTGCCCCCCCGGGGGGCATATTGGCCTATATTAATTAGGCCGATCTGCCCCCAGCAGGGGCAGAAGCCACTAGACATCAGGGGATTTATTTTTTAAATTATTTATATTGATAAAGGGAGCGACCCCTTAGGCAAGGGTCGCCCCCCCGGGGGGTGGGGAGGCAAATTGTTTTTAGGTCATTTCTGCCTGCCTTGGGGCAGATTGGCCTATTTCTGTTAGGGAAGATTTTTTTCTCCAAAATGGCCATACCCGAACCCCAAATAAATGGGGCCAAAGTTGTTCTGGTCACTAGTGCGCAGATGGTGCAATTACCCCCAATCTGCACCCCGGGGGTGCAGAAAGTCTACGAGATGCCAGGGAATTAAAAAAAAAATTGTGTGGTGGTGGCCACCACCCCAACTAAAGGGGCTAACAGTCTCTAAGCTCTTCCCAAGTACACTAAAACATCTTATCCCACGGCAAGCAAGAGGACATTTGATTATTTCGGGTTTTGGTTTTACACTTGGGCCATGAGAGCGTGGCTAACTCTCAAAATCGTCCCACTTGGATTGGTGAGGGCTGCCCTTTTTGGACTTTGGGCCGCTGCCATGTAGAAAAATCTACAAGACCTAGGCACATCTGAAAACTAAACATCTGGGTGAGTCCAGGGTAGTGTGCTTCACATGCACCCCGCACCATTTTCTTACCCACAATGCCCTGCAAACCTCCAACTTTGCTGGAAATCACACATTTTTTACACATTTTTGTGATAGAACCTTCCTGAATCTGCAGGAATCCACAAAATTCCTACTATCCAGCATTGTCTCATCTGTACCGATAAAATGTTTGCCCCACTTGTCAGCCTAAAAATGTTTTTTTTTAACCTGCCCTTTAGAACCCGCTTTGGTTCCCTCTCAATTTCAACATGTTTTTGGCTCTTCCCTGTTACAGACACTTGGCCCACCTACACAAGTGAGATATCATTTTTACCGGGAGACTGAGGGGAACGTTTGGTGGTAGGAAATTTGTCCCGGTGCGGTGATCCCACACAGAAATGTGGGAAAAATTTGATTATTTAACTAAATTTGAGGTTTGCTGATGATTCTGGGTAAGAAAACATTGGGGGATCCACGCAAGTCACACCTCCCTGGATTCCCTCGGGTGCATAGTTTTCAGAAATGCTTGGGTTTGGTAGGTTTCCCTATATGGCTGCTGAGCCCAGGACTAGAAACGCAGGCCCCCCACAAAAACAGGTAGTTTAGTATTTGATAATTTTGAATGTCCACATAGGGGGTTATTCTAACTTTGGAGGAGGTGTTAATCCGTCCCAAAAGTGACGAAAAAGTGACGGATTTACCACCAGCCGTATTACGAGTCCATTATATCCTATGGAACTCGTAATACGGCTGGTGGTATATCCGTCACTTTACCGTCACTTTTGGGATGGATTAACACTCCTCCAAAGTTAGAATAACCCCCATAGTGTTTTGGGGCATTTCCTTTCGCTGGCCCTAGTCCTACCCACACAAGTGAGATACCATTTTTATCGGGAGACTTGGGGGAACACTGGGCGGAAGGAAATTTGTGGCTACTCTCAGATTCCAGAACTTTCTGTCACCAAAATGTGAGGAAAAAGTGCTGTTTTAGCCAGATTTTGAGGTTTGCAAAGGATTCTGTGTAACAGAACCTGGTGAAAGCCCCACAAGTCACCCCATCCTGGAGTCCCCTAGGTGTCTAGTTTTAAAAAATGCACTGGTTTGGTAGGTTTCCCTAACGGTATATTGCTTTAAAAAATCTGACATTGCAGGAAAAAGTTACAGAGTAAAACGTTGAGAAAATGGCAGTTTTTTCACCTCAATTTCAATATTTTTTATTTCAGCTGTTGTTTTCTGTAGGAAAACCTTGTAGGATCTACACAAATTAACCCTTGCTGAATTCAGAATTGTGACTACTTTTTGGAAATGTTTAGCTTTCTGGGATCCAGCATTGGTTTCTCAACCATTTCTGTCAGTAACTGGAAGGAGGCTGAAAGGACACAAAATAGTAAAAATGAGCATGTCCCAGTAAAATGCCAAAATTGTGTTGAAAAATTGGGTTTTCTGATTCAAGTCTTTGTTGATGCTATTTTCAGGGAAAAAACACAAGCCTTTTTCTGCAGCCCTTGTCTTCAATTGTTTTGAAACAAATGACATTTTTGCTGTATTTTGGCTAATTTCTTGGTCTCCTTCAGGGGAACCCACAAAGTCTGGGTACCTCTAGAATTCCTAGGATGTTGGAAAAAAGGATGCAAATTTGGCATGGCTTATGTGGACAAAAAGTTATGAGGGCCTAAGCGCGAACTGCCCCAAATAGCCAAAAAAAAGAGGGGGAAAAGGCCTGGCAGCAAAGGGGTTAAACAAAGGTCATAATATTTAGCTGCAAGTATGACAGATTAATGCATTTTGTAAGCATATATAAACCCTTAATTCATATTAATACATTATTTGTTAATAACCCTATACACTATGGCGGCCAATCAAGTAGGCACATTATGAGTCATACGTTATTTTTCTATGCTAATTACATCTTATATGTTAAGTCAAATATAGGAATACATGTAAAAATCATTAACGTTAAATTCACCGCTCACACTAGCTCCTCTTCATTTACTACCACTTATCACAATGTCGCTACTACTTCTCCCATCCCTCAACTTGCCTGCAAATCCAGCGTTTGTTGTTACTCACTGCCACGATCTACAGCATAAATTATTTCTGCCTGAAAAGCTACATGGCAGCAAAAGGTCTCAAAGTGGCCGTAAGAGATCAAAACGGTTTTCCCATACTGCTGCAGAGCGTCTTGAACCCTAAGCAACCAGAAAGGAACCAGAAAGGAACCGAGATGCAATTAAGTTGGGTACCAGTGTGCTTGTACCTCTCCTAGTGGGAAGCAAATTGTTTTGAGGGGTGCTTCACAGTCTAGGGAGGAAGGCGGCACCAGCCTTGGTCTCATCAGAGGATGTATGGGGCACAGAGTACATCTGGGACACAGAAGCTGACTGGACTGAGATTGTAATTCGCGGTAACGTTGAGAGGTGTGAAAGTTGCTTTGCGGGGATTTCAAGCCCTCCTGACTCTCATTGGACATAACTCAAGGTAACAAGATCACATCATGATATCAGGGAAATCTAGGGGTCCAGTGGTGGCTCAAAAGAGTAAAAGGAGGCTGCCAAAGAAACCGGGTCAGTAACTGGAACTAACACTTGTTTTGGTGTCACCACAGCAAACTGTAGCAACCTCATTTCTGGATGCCACCAGCACCCCCAAGGAGACAAATAAGGAATTCTTTCAACCTAATAGTACATCTCAGTTCACCCTTTTGAAAGACACCCGAGGAGCCTTATTTTCAAGCAAAGGGATTTTTATTCCCTTAAGTCCCAGAGTGCTGGTATAAAATTAAACATAACACAATCTGGTCATCCATGTGATGGACACAGAGCCGGCAGTTAGAGCCTGCCCGAGTACTAAATTCAGCCCTCCATGTTTAGAGCTCCCTGAATGCTTAGAGCTGATTGAGGAATCTGCAGTGGGAAAAGATCCTACTCCCCCACTAGCGGATGACCTCTTGCAGCAACCTCTCAGTCCATCGCTGGGGGGAAGTGATCTGCTTCAGCTAATTAATGAACTGGAGGATGAAAAGAAAAGGCAAATGCTTATGACTGAACCATCTCCGGGAACAGGAATGGGATCCAGATACAGCAGTCCAACTTTGTTGGGCTGCACTGTGGTAGTGACAATCCACAGGGACGAGCCAGAAAGGCCTTAATTCACCTCAAGAAAAAGCAGACAACCATGCTGGCATAACTAAGAAAGGCTTACAAGCCATTGAGAATGGTGCCTTGTTCCTCCATTCAAAGGAATGGGAGAGGATGCTCACTTCCCACGGCAATGAGGCACCAACAAACTCTATTCCTAATCCAAAGGAAATTATGAATCCACAAGGGACCCTCTGAGCATCCATGCTAAGAATTCTTCAGAGCTCAGTAGTAGCATTAAACTTCCAGGCTAACAAAATGGATATACAAATTTGCCTCCTGAGGTCTCTAAAACTGTATGCTGAAAGTATCAACGAGAAAGTTGCAAACTTAAATAATCTCATAAAGAGAGCACAGGCTGATACACAGGGAAAAGGACATAGGTGTGGTTGCTCCCCTGTCAAAGATAAGTTGTCAACACTTCACTCAACAATCTTAAGGATATGATAGACCCCAAAAAAGGTTAGGATATACGTATGCTGAAGCAGTCCACTCAGTGGTGCCATTCATAAGAGAGACGGGGGCTTCAGTGTGGAAATCTTCCCAGCAGAAATAAGGAAGGCTTTGGGGCCACTGGATCTGACCAGGGGGTGGCAGAAGTCCCATTGGTAGGTTCACCAGAATCTGACAGGACTAAAAAAAAAATGGATCTAAGAGGGCTAAAAAGAGAAAAGGTTGTAACAAAAAGCTCCCACTGCTAAGCAGGTCAGCAATCTTTTCTATATCTAATACAAGATCAAGACAGCCCCTCCCTCCGAGGGACACAGATTCCCATGAGCAATCAATGGGCTTGGATAGGAAAGAGGACTTGGGTCAAGATTTATACCATGTTTGCGCTGAATTAGCGTCATTCATTTTGACTCTAATTCAGAGAAAACTTAACTCCATATTTACATTCTGACGCTAGACCCATCTAAGTTAACATCACTTTTTTAGATGTGTGAATCCTCCTTGCGTCAATGAGATGCAAGGTAGGCGTTCCCGTCCAAAAAATTACTCTAAGCCCCTAGTGCCATATTTATCCACCCAAGCAAAAAAGACGCACGGGTGGTAGTCGTAGCCAAAAAATTACGTTAACTCCAATAAGCGTCAAAATTTAATGCCTGGGTCAGACCAGGGGTTAAAATGAGGCAAACACATCACTACTACTTAGGAAAACACACATAAGCAACATCACAAACCCACAAGACAAGATGGAAGTGATACTGCTCCAGCATGTGAGATGACGCAGAGGACAACAACCACAGCAACCACCACCACAATGTGGCCCACAAAGGCAACGCAGAAGGCAGGAGAGGATATTCAGAAACAGGCCCTCCATGGCCTCAGGGGACAAGACATCATAAGGACATACAGACTCAACCGACACGCGATACTTCACCTGCTGCACCACATTGAGCCCCAAATCACAGTCAGCCTGCATACCCCACACAACATACCACCTGTGACAAAGCTGCTAGCTGTCCTGCACATGCCGGCAAGTGGCTCATTTCAATTAACGGGTGCCCTGGTTGTTGGTGTGTCACAGCCGTCATTCTCTGCGTTCCTGCCAAAGGTGTTAGACAAAATAATCTCCTGACACCCCGCCACAATAGCTTCCCTAACACCGAGAAAAAGCAGAAGGAGATTAAACAGGGGTTTCTACCAATTTCACGGCTTCCAACATGTGCTTGGTGCAATAGAGCACATATACCGGAATCACAAGCACACGCATTCCATCAATGTGCAGGCCATAGTAGACCACCAGGGACTATTCACAAACATTTTGGCCAAGTAACCCGGGAGTGTGCATGAAGCCTACATATTCCGGCACAGCACGACCAAAAAAACACTTCCAGTATGGACAATATGGAAATGGCCTACTTGTGGGTAAGTCCACAAACCTAGCAATATACACACAACACACCAACCCTGTAGGAAACACAAGACACACACAACTACAAAAACACAAGGCCAGGGTAACATAAATGTGCAGCTAACATCACATATGCACCATTCTGCAGTACAGCACAATCAGTGCACACCACAAACGTATAAACCCACATATACGTAACACACCCACAACTTGTCAGGCACACCACATATAGGACAGGTGCAGATATGTACCCTTTGCCAACAGAAAATGTCCACAAACCACTACAAGTGCCCACAGGTTGCCTACTCTGTACTCTTCACACACAGTACACCATCAAAGAATAGCACAGCAATGTCAATGGCATACACCATGCTCATGTTACAGAAGTCTCATATAGGCACAGATCCCTCAAATCATGCCGTGCAAGTCATTGCCAGAACAAACTTCAAATGCCAGACAACTGCTGCCAATACCAACTACATCTTTTCAACACATACCTGCCTTACCAGTGGTGTGCATATACATCTGCCTGATGCATTGGCTCACACACATAGGATTACAAAATTAATGGCCATCACATACCATGTGCCAGATTTGTGAGAAGTGACACCACACCTACTGTGGTGCCACCTCACATGCACCACTTACTGACCCACAACACCATCATGTCTGTGTCATAAATAATAAATGGCCCACCATGGGGCAGAGTCACTGTTAGAGAGTGCAGATCACGGATGACATAGTGGGACCGTGTAGGAGTATAGAAGACATCACTGACTTTACATGCACTGTGCCAAGGGATATATTTGCTAAGTAGCTTTGCACCATCCCAAAGCCTACACTGAGCATGTGTTGACAGTATAAATGCTGAATCATGTTTTGGAAGACAGGAGAGACACTGGTTGTAATGTTAATCATCCTGAAACAATGGGATACACACCCTTGTACACCAGATGGCTGGCACAAACATCAGCTGCCACTCAGGATCACTAAGGGACTTACGCAAGAGCCCCTAGTGTCATTGTCATGGCCTGCACTGTGAGTACAGGTTTGCAGATTACCAATCTTATGTGACATGAAGTCACATTGGAATTCATCCACCCTCCCACGCCACGCTTCGCGTGGAAGGGGCGTGCAATGTGAGTTGCTGCAGGTCTGTCATCACAAGATACATAGCATGATGATGCTGACCCAGATTTAGGTGTAACCTAAAACCTGAGGCAATGCCAACATCAAACACCACCCCAGTTGTGCTGTTTGCAGGTTGCAATAATGAAATAGACTGTGATTTGTACCTATAAGAATGTGCCAACCAATGCATGGTGCATACTGCTGCACATACAGAAAGAGCCAATTGTCCCCCAAAACAGCATATGTATAGGGAGGAGTCCCTTACTACACAGACACATGCACCTCTACAGGGCAGGTAGCCAAGCAACCTGGTGCAAGGTTGGGAGAGTTGGTGCACGGCTGCATATAAGCCACTGGCGCAGGGGACAATAAAGGGTTGCCTAGTAACATGGTGCATTCCTGCATAGTCAAAACATTGCAGCACAGTGCTGCCAATGTTGGAGCTGTGTTGTACATTGTCACCTATTTGTTGAATTGTTCCTACGTTTTACACTCCATCTGTAATGACACATATTAAAATGGCTGGGATGTCCAGGCTCTGTAGTGCTACCATGTTGCCACCACATCTGACCACATTGTGTTGTGAGGATGTGTCATGTCCCCTCTAGTGATAGCACACTGATACAAAGGTGCAAAACACAACGCATGGTACATACACACTGACCATCAGTTAGGATACCAAATCATATGTCCCCTGTCCTTCAGCCAATACTCAACATGGTCATGTCCAGCAACACAGTCCTAAGAAAACTTTGCCTAAGGCCAGGACCTCACACCATACCACAAACACATATGAGTCACAACCACCTCAAAATTACAATTGCCATGCTACATGACGAACCTGTTGCAAGCCTTAACAACAGCTTACCCCTATTATTTTTTGCAGCAGATCAGGATTATGGCATACAGCCATGGATTATGACCCCATTTGCAAACCCAAGCACAGCAGCAGAGCATTCATTCAATGAGGAACATCATAGGACACAGAGTACCGTGGAGAGGATATCTGGCATACTGACGTCAAGATTCAGGTGCCTGGACATCACAGGAGGCAGCCTCTTATATGCCCCACACATTGTCTGTAAAATCATCATGACATGTGCCATCCTGCACAAGATAAATGTGCTGATGAACGTCCCCATGCATGACCAGGTTGATGACCTGCCTGAGGAGGAGGAGGAGGACGGAGGAGTAGAAATGGAGAGGGAATAGCACAACACAGCTGTTGGGATATGCTGCAGACAGCACACAGTTGAAAACGTTCACTTAAGCACCACTTAACTCACCTTGTCAATTTTGTAAATAAAAACTTCACTTATACAACCAATCCTGCTTTGGTCTCTCCAATCTCCACTACATAAACCATAGGATTGTGAGTCAAACCTCAGGGAGCATGTCACAAATACAAATCTGAAAAGTACTGTTGCAACATGATATGTGATGTGTGATATTGTACTGCCACCATCACAAACATCACTAATAGCCTCATCACTGGTATGTGACAATTGAAGGACACAATCTATGCAACAGAACATATCATGTGTTACCATGTTGGCAACTTGTTCATCAATAGCTCATCACACACAACTACATCATGTCCAAATAGGAACTATGCAAGGGGCCCACACATGAGGCAGTGGATGACCAAAATTAGAAAGTTAGTCATGTTGGAACAGAACACTGTCACAACTCAGTGTGTGAGTTGCAATGGCTGCATGGAACATATGTGACAATGGGGGACATAATTGGTAACAATAGTTCTCATGATTTGCCCAGGTTTATCAAGCAATAGAAGAAGTTGGACCTGCGCAGTACATCAATCGTAATCTGTCCTGCCACTGCCATGGGGCCCAATCCCGACACAGGGTACACATGACCTCACACATTGCACAGACATGTCTGTGGAATACACTTCAGTATGAATGAGAACATATGCAGCTATGGCTGCAGGTCCACCACACAAAACCAACAACCATTGCTAAATGCAATGAGTTGAATCAAACATTTGTGATCAAAACATAATCTGGGTGGAATGTAGGCAGAGTGTGTCATACACAGTATGTAGCAAATATGTACACACGTCAGACATATGTGCAGGCCACACACAAGTCACCATAAACTCCAAATCTACATATGTAGACAGTTGTCGGGTGACATTTCCTAGGTAGCATTTGTTCAGCCATCATCAACAATGTCTGAGCTGTGTATGATGTCTTAAATATTATGCTCTGTATGACATCACACATCACATACAAAAACACAATTCACAATCAGAAACCAGAACTATTGCATTGTACTGACTGCCATACACATGTGGATACAGTGTTGTCACACAGGCATACATATACACGACGTGCAACTATTTGCATGCTGTTGACTCTGTAACACACACATCGGTGTAAAAGATCAATCACACCTTCATCACTTTATTGCATGGACTATCACATGTGGCCATACACAATATGTCACACTGCAGCACAGCCCATGTCATCTGTATGTTGATACAGGGTGCATTTAAAGAAAATGGAACAAAAACAGAATCGGTAATTGAGTCAAAATGTTTGGCGCAAATGAGTCTAAAACATCTGCAAACACAAAGAATATGACACATGGGTCCTTAGTGTGAATTCCACCTTCGCTTCCTTCTCAATGCTGACCTTCAGTGAATTTGACTCATGCGTCAATGAAAACAAAGCATGTGTGTTATGTGTTTAAAATACCCACACAAATGTAAATTGTGTCATATAAATAAATACAAAACAGAAAATGTGACGCACGGGGACAGGAAGTGATGTCATAGGAAATCAATTTTACAAGCATGGTACAGTGGGTGTACTTTCACTTACAGTCTGCCTCTATTGACTGTGTGGGTATGTTCTGGAGTTGGTGGTTGTGATTTACTTGTGCATTGTATCTTGCTGTGTCCCCTGTGTCGTGTTTTGTTAATTATTATCTGTATTTTGTCCCATTGTCTGGAAATTTGTATGTTTTTGGTGTATATTTGAATTTGTACTGTGGGGTTTCTGTCCGGGATAGTTGTTAAATTGGGATAGTTGGGATTACTTATTGGGCTTAAGTTTCCATTATTTTCATTTCATTTTTTTGTCTAAGTAGTTGTGGTCAACTTTCACAGGTCTAATATGTCTGACAGGGGAGGTTGACCAGGATGGGAGAGGAAGAGTTCTGTGGCTTTGTGCGGCTGGTAGCCCACTACCTGCCGATGATGTTGGAGATGGGGGGCCTGGTCATACAGGGTTATTGGACCAAGGTGGCTGCGGTGGGGCAAGGTGCTCCACCACCTGAAGAGGGTCTTTCGGTGCACCAGGAATGAGCACCAGCTGGAGCATCGCTGGGCAGATCTGGTGGCCAGGGTGCAGGATCTGCTTGATCATCTTGGTGTTGAGAACAGCGGCTGTTAGAAATGGGGTTTCTGGTTGGCTAGGGTATGTACCTAAGCCAGGCAGAACCCACCCACTATAGTCAGGGCAAGGGAGTTACACGTTCAAGATAACACCTGCTCACTCCCTTCGTAGCTTGGCACGAGCAGTCAGGCCTATCCCAGAGGCAATGTGTAAAGAGTTTGCACAACACACACAACACTTGTGACATACTATCCCCACCACAAAGGAAACCCAACACCAAGTTATATGAAAATATACTGTATTGTACACAACACAATTATTAGACCAAACACAACATATAAGTAATATCCTGATACCTTAGCAGTTGTCAGATCGTTACACATTAGTTACTCTGCAAAACCAGCAGAAGTCACATCTAACACACAGTTTACTTAGTATTCTACAACATAAGCAGTAGAAAGGAATCATGTTACTACACCAATGCACTTGTCATAGCAATATCATAAACGCCCATATTAGGAACATTATAAAACTTATGGCAAGTCAGGAACACATCTTAGCATGTCATGCCCATAAAAGGAACATTTGCATACATATATGGAACATCATAAACACAGGTAGGCAACATAGAAAATCCATAATGTCCATTTAAAGAACCTATGATTTATATAAATTGTAATTTTAAAAGTACCTGGTTTTATTGTGGAGGCACCTCCAGTGCCACGAAAGGATCAAAAGGGGCCTCTGGCGCTTCACTGCACCTTCCCCACCCGATCCTCTCTAGCAAAAGAAAGCGGCTCGCCCGGGCCACAATGGTGATCAGCCCTAAGTTAGGGCCTTCTGGTGCCCCGGGGGCGTTCCTCGGGCATGCTACACCCCAGGGGCACCAATAGGAGCACGCTCGCTCCAATCTCTCTTTTCTCGTGCCCTGCTGGCACAACACAGCGTGATTCATGCGCTTGGAACACAGAACCCACCCGGGCTGTGGCGGTGAAATTCCTTCATGGCAAGAGTGCAGGGGGCAGTACAAAAGTGCTCCTCGAGGCTCTAATCAGAAAAAAGAAAAAGGCGCTCACCAGGCGCTATGCCAAAGAAGAAGAAGTGCTCCTCAGGTGCTTCTTATTGTTGCAGGGGTCAGGAGCCACAGCACCCAGGCCCTGGGGGACAAAGTTCCATGGAGCACAGGGTGGCAGGGCCCAGCTGCAGACTAGCACAAGAATACTGCAAGCAAGTGGCTGTTCCTTGCAGTGACCACGTAGGTCACAGGTCAGCACAGCAGCAGCAGTCCATGGCGGTTCCTGGTGAGTCCCTCCAGCAGCATTGTGTCCAGTTCCAAAATGTCCCCAAGTGTCTCCAAAATGTGGGGGAAAACTCCCCTGTACTTACACTCAGTTTTTACAGTGTGTCACAAAGGAAGGGGAGAGGATGTTCCAACCAGTTACAACTGGTTCTGGGAGTGCCCCCTCTCTCCTCCAGCACAGGCTACAAACATCAGTTGGGGGTAAACAACCCTATTGTATGAGGCCAGGACACAGCCTTTACAAATGTAGGTGTGCCCCGCCTCTCCCTTCTCTCAGCCCAGGAATACTATTCAGCATGCAGATGCACCTCTGTAACTCCCTTGCCCTGACTAGAGTGGGTGGGGTCTGCCTGGCTTAGGTGCATACCCGAGCCAACCAGAAACCCCATTTCTAACAGTGGCCCTGTTGGTGAGTCTCCCATTGGCATAGTGTTTACTGTTCACCGCTCTTGAATGACAGTAGCAGATGTGTTGGAGTGCTGCATGCAATCTTGTGGACAGGTTGCATGCAACCAGAATGAAGTGTAACTGCGCCAGTCTAGACATGGATCACACATGTCCTACCATTGTATCAATGCAGGTCAGATGTCTGGTGAGTCATGGACAACCATCACTAAGTCACACATTTCAGGGGCCATGGCGACACCTATGCCCCGGCATAGTGTCATGTATAATAGGCCAAGACACCGCCAGCCTAACATATTTACCTGGAATGTGTCAACAAAGTAGGGCAATACATGTGTAGCACTACTTTGTCATTATTTCACACACATGATCCCTGCCATTATGTCAGCAAAGGGGGCTCACCCATCTAAGCGGGCAATGTAAATGGGGCATTTGATACCATCAGACAACTTGCCACATCAGTCATGGATTACTCAACGCACAATCATTGTAGACTTATAATTGAGCTGCATGTCCATCACAAGGTTCCTCTGGGTGACTTGCAGGACAAGCTTCAGTACCTGACTCAATTGTCTTGCAAAGCACCAGGGTAGTGTCATGTATTTGTTACACAACTCCCCCTCATACAATGGAGTTCTATCTTCTATAGATTGCCCACATATGATTGTTGCATGATGTATCACTACATGAGTCTCAGGCCCGGTGTAATTGTTCAGATGTGTGGCTCTCACTCACCTGAGTGTCTGTGTCATAGTGTGTTTGTAGTGGTGTGTTTGTTGCACTGTTTTACACTAGTATAACTAGCTCACTCCTCTAAAATAGTACCCACTGAAATTTGTTGTCCACTAGCAGGGACAGTGCTCTTACACTAAGCATGGTTTTCCATTCATATCTTACAATAGGCGAAGTGATGCGATTTGAGGACCTACATGTATAAGGTAAGTTTGATAATGTATGTCCTGTGAAGTAATCCAGGGTTTGGTGTGAGTGAGTCATGTGCTTTGCACACAATGCTAGATGTGAGAAGCTGTCAAATGATCAGATATCAAAGTAGGCTGGATGGTGACATTTTGTCCCATTGAAAGGTTCCCCATGTACCACCAGAGGGTCATATCTTGTGAGGTTTGTAGTGCTCAATTGGCAGCATCTTGTAAACAAGGTAATGACAAGCCACATGTAGGGCCATATGTGTCTAAGAAGTGCAACGCTGTGAGAATTTTGGCAGTGGGGCACTCCGTCATTCTCACAACACACGGGTGCACCATTTTAAACCCAATTTGGTGCATCCATCTATTGTCATGAATATGGAGGACTGGGCTGGCAATTGTCCCCCAGCATGGCGCTCGGTATTTTGCACTCCCTGTACGTAACACTTATGTGGAATGTAATAGGTGTGCATGCAGGACAAGGCCAGATTTGTGCTGGCATGGATATGGGTGTGCAAGGAATTTTATTGGCAGATCAGATATTGATATGAGTTTACACCTGGACACATGAATGTAGATTTGATAGACCTATGGATATCATCTTCCTAATGGTCAGCCCTCCTAACATATGGTCCACTCCCTGACTCCATGTATGAGTGGGCATGCCTTGGTGGATGACTAAGACAGTTGAGATGATGGATTGCATGGCCATCCCCCTTAGGCACAGGGTGAGAGGAGTACCAAATCTGTAGTTAGATGTGATGCTCACAGCGTAGGTGACATCATACTGATCAGGCTTGCATGTCTACCTATAAGCACTGACCCCTTATGCTTACCAGCTGCATCCCATCCTGGTATGGTTAAAAATTGACACAGATGATGAGGAAATGTGGGCCTGATCTATGTGAAGTTTAAGCTGCCTTTGTATCATTACATTTTGCACAAAATCAATGCACACATCATTTGGTTTGGTTCCTAATCTTGTGTGTTGCTTTGGTGTCAATGAAATGATGATAAGGCAGCAATGTCTTTGTATTTATCAGGACCATTGTCTTTTCCAGAATGTGAGTTGGAATGCATGTGTAAGTAGATGTTGAGTTGTAAGAGGGTGGCCTGGCTTATAGTGGGTACCTGATGGTATTCACACTTTGTGCCAGGTCCAGTTATCCCTTATTAGTAGATTAGTAGTGTTCTAGCAGCTTAGGCTGATAGAGGTAGCTATAGCAGAGCAGCTTAGGCTGAACAAGGAGACATGCAAAGCTCCTACCATACTACTTATATCATATAGGTACTATATCATAAGAAACACAAGACTCAGGGTTACTAAAAATAAAGGTACTTTATTTTAGTGACAATGTGCCAAAAATATCTCAGAGGATATACTCCCTTAAGAGATAAGGAAAATACACAAAATATACCACAAACCACACACAAACCAAAATCAGGTAAGTCAAAAACAGTCAGAAAGTAGTGCAAACACTGTCGAATACAATAGGATGCAATAGGCCTAGGGGCAACACAAACCATGTGAAATGTGAACCACGAATGGACCCCTAGGCTAGTGTAGTGTATAGAGGGTCACTGGGAGTGGAAAAAAATACTAAGGGTGTCCAAGATACCCCACCCCAAGACCCTGGAAAGTAGGAGTAAAGTACTACTATTTCCCCAGAAACACACTAAACTTGTGATAGAGGATTCTGCAAAGACCACAACAGACTGCAAAGCACTGAAGATGGATTCCTGGACCTGAGGACCTGCAAAGGAAGGGGACCAAATCCAAAAGTAGTGAAAGTGTCCAGGGGGGGCAGGAGCCCACTATATCCCAGATGAAGGCGCAAAATGGCTGCCTACAGATGGAAGAAGCTGAAGATTCTGCAACAACGAAAGATGCTAGGAACTTCTCCTTTGAACAAAAGATGTCACACAGAGTGCTGGAGGATGCAGAGTTGTTTCTTTGGAGAAAGACCGCAAAAAAGGCTTGCTAGCTGCATAAGTTGCGGTAAAGGAAAAAGGGTGCTGCCCGGGCTCAGGAAGGACAAGGATGTTGTCACTTGGGAGAGGAGACAGAGGGGGCCCTCAGCAACAGAAAGAGCCCATGCACAAGAAGGTAGCTCCTGCAGAAGTCCTTGAACATGGGTTCAAGAAGACTGAGCACAGCAGTCATCTCAACAATACAAAAGAGGGTACCACGAAGCCGGAGGCCAACTGAGGGAGTTGAGCAATGCAGGACAGAGTGCTGGGGACCTGGGCTGGGATGTGCACAAATTATTCTATGGAAAGGTGCACAGAAGCCCTAGCAGCTGCAGTTCATGCAGTGCACAGGATTACTGTCTGGAGAGGTGAGGCAAGGACTTACCTCCTCCAAATTTGGACAGTTGGACCACTTTACAGTCTGGGTCACTTGGGTCCACCACTTGTGTTCCAAGGGGCCACGCTCGTCAGGATGAGAGGGGTCCCAGAGTACCGGTGACGCTGACGTTTGGTGCCTGCTGGAGCAGGGGGAAGATTCCGTCAACCCACGGGAGATTTCTCCGTGGCTTCCAGTGCAGGATGAAGGCAGGCAGCCCCCAAAGCATGCACCACCAGGAAACAGCCAAGAAAGTCGGCAGGATTAAGCGCTACAATGTCGCTGGTAGTCTTCTTGCTACTTTTTTGCAGTTTTTCAGGCGTCCTGGAGCAGTCAGCGGTTGATCCTTGGCAGAAGTCGAAGAGAGAGATGCAGAGAAACTCTGGTGAATTCTTGCAAGTCCTTATCTGAGGAAAAGCCCACTGAAGAGACCCTAAATAGCCCTCAGAGGATGATTGCACCCCTAGTAAGGTAAGCACCTATCAGGAGGGGTCTCTGACATCACCTGCTGGCACTTGCCACTCAGAGGCCTCCAGAGTGCCCTCACACCTCTGGATTCAAGATGGTAGAGGTCTGGGACACGCTGGAGGAGATCTGGGCACCTCCCCTGGGAGGTGCTGGTCAGGGGAGTGGTCACTCCCCTTTCCTTTGTCCAGTTTCGCACCAGAGCAGGGCTGGGGGGATCCCTGAACCGCTGTAGACTGGCTTATGCTAGGAGGGCACCATCTGTGCCCTTCAAAGCACTTCCAGAGGCTGGGAGAGCCTACTCTTCCCCAGCCTTCAACACCTATTTCCAAAGGGAGAGGGTGTAACACCCTCTCTCAGAGGAAATCCTTTGTTCTGCCTTCCTTGGACTGGGCTGCCCAGATCCCAGGAGGGCAGAACCCTGTCTGTGGGGTGGCAGCAGCGGTAGCTGCAGAGAAAACCCCAGATAGCTAGTTTGGCAGTACCCGGGGTCCATAGTGGAGCCCCAGGGATGCATGGGATTGGCACCCCAATGCCACATTTGGCATTGGGGGACAATTCCATCATCTTAGACATGTTACATGGCCAAATTCAAATTTACCATTGTGAAGCTACATATAGGTATTGACCTATATGTAGTGCACGCGTGTAATGGTGTCTCCGCATTTACAAAGTCCGGGGAAATTGTCCTGAACTATGTGGGGCACCTTGGCTAGTGCAAGGGTGCCCTCACACTTAGTAACTTTGCACCTAACCTTCACCAAGTGAAGGTTAGACATATAGGTGACTTATAAGTTACTTAAGTGCAGTGAAAAATGGCTGTGAAATAAAGTGTGTGTTATTTCACTCAGGCTGCAGTGGCAGTCCTGTGTAAGATTTGTCTGAGCTCCCTATGGGTGGCAAAAGAAATGCTGCAACCCATAGCGATCTCCTGGAACCCCAATACCCTGGGTACCTAGGCACCATATACTAGGGAATTATAAGGGTGTTCCAGTGTGCCAATTAGAATTGGTAAAAATGGTCACTAGCCTATAGTGACGATTTTAAAGGCAGAGAGAGCATAAGCACTGAGGTTCTGATTAGCACAGCCTCAGTGACACAGTTAGTCAATACACAGGTACACAAATTCAGGCCACAAACTATGAGCACTGGGGTCCTGGCTGGCAGGATCCCAGTGAGACAGGCAAAAACAAACTTACATACATGTAAAAATGAGGGTAAAATGCCAGGCAAGATGGTACTTTCCCACAAGAGTGTAAGCCAATAATCTGTACATACTCCACACATTTATGATACTGATGGTTACCTGTCTCAATTTAACAGCTGCCAACATGAGCAATGAGGAACTGTGAGCATTCCAGAACAGGGCAGTCCACTACCAACACATCCTCACAGTGGAATCTGGGTTCCAGAGGATAGCTCTCCGATAATCGGCAGAAAAATCACCTGGAGAATGGCAGGCATTCACCCAAGGGGACCCAACACTGGCAGTGGCCACACAGAGGAGACCCAGTTTCACAGAAGTGTAGGGCGGCACAGCTGCCACTACGACTACAGCCACAGCTGCAACACCTTCAACATTCATGCATCAGCCCACACCATCTGCTGCCATTGACCAGAAAATGCTGCAGGATCTGCAGAGGGATGTAACTCTTGTATTGAAAAGGTTGGACAATTAGGATAAGGAGGTGGAAGCCAATACAAAGAGGCTAAAGTACATCAAGAAAACCCTCAAGAAGGCAAAGCTGTGATTGTCTTTGGTACTCTCACCACACAGTTCTGTCCCCTCCCTCCTCATTTGTATTCATGTTTTATAGTGGGTTTTAGGGGGGGTTAGTGTTAGGTCAGAGTAGGTACGTAGTTTAGTTAGGATAAGTGGATTTGGGGTGGGTTTTCTACTTTTTACATGTTAATTTGTGGGTGGGTATAATGTTGGGGTATATATGTGTTTTAAAAAACAAATAATGAAAAAAAACACAAAAATATATATTTATTTTGATGTAGTTAGTATATATGTAGTTTAGTATATGTTGTCCTGCATGTGTCTCGTAACATAAGGGTGCTGGGGAGGCCAATGTTTATAGCGTGTTGTTAAATCTGTTAGATAAGTTTAGCATATGGTAGTTCGGTTTAGTTGTTTAATTATAGTTAGAAAAGGTTAGGTTTTCTTGATTTTTTTTGGTTTAGTTTCATTGTTAATAAAAACGTTTGGGTACTCCCTTACTTTATGTGTCATATGCTTGTGTCTCAGGTTCATCCCATGAGTGCACAGTGAAATTTGTGTGTTGGCCTAGGGATTCCGCCCTGCCTCCAAATTCCTCTCTTGACAAATTCATCACCTGTTTACAACTGAGCTGTCACATTGGCAGCAAAAACACATCTACTTGCCTATGCATCAGCTATCCAGTGTACCCACCACTCAAGGTGACTATGTGTTAGACTTGGCATCCTTGGTGGTCTCCCCTAACTTTTTGCCTCCCGTTTCCCAGGTTGTTGGTGTGTGCTGGACTCTGTTTTTGCTGTTTTTGTTACTCTGGGTACTTTACCACTGCTATCCAGTGCTAAAGTACAAGTGCTCCTATGTAAAATGTATGTGTAGTTGGCTTTCCATGATTGGAATATTTTATTTACTAGTATGTCCCTAGTACAGTACACTAGAGGTACCCAGGGCCTGTAAATCAAATGATACTAGTAGGCCTGCAGCACTGGTTGTGCCACCCACATAAGTAGCCCAGTAAACATGGCTCAGACCTGCCACTGCAATGTCTGTGAGTGCAGTTTTAACTGCCAATTCAACTTGGCAAGTGTACCTACTTGCCAGGCCTAAACCTTCTCTTTTCTTACATGTAAAACACCCCAAAGGTCGGCCCTAAGTAGCCCAATGGGCAGGGTGCAGTGTATGTTTAAGGTGGGACATGTACTAATGTGTTTTTTATGTCCTGACAGTGAAATAATGCCATATTCGGTTTTCACTGTTGCACGGCCTATCTCTCTCATAGGTTAACCTGGGGGCTGCCTTTAAATATCATTAAACCACAGATTCCCTTTGGGGGTGGATGGACATATGGAGTCTCTGATCTAACAATTTTAAAATACATCTTTTAGAAAAGTTGGTTTTGAGATTGTGTGTTTGAAAATGCCACTTTTAGAAAATAAACATTTTCTTGCTTAAACCATTATGTGACTCTGCCTATTTGTGGATTCCCAGTCTTGGTTAGTTTGACAGTTGGGCTGTTTGAACCTCTCTCTAGACAGTGACACAAAGGAAGCTGGGGTGTTGCCAACATATCCAGATGAGCTATGTGTGCTGGGAGGGAGGGGAGGAGTGGTCACTCACACCAGAAAGGGCTGTGCCTGCCCTCTCACAATGCTGTATCCAAACCCCTGGTGTGTGTCCGGGGCCTGGCCTGGGCAAGGCAGGATCTCACAAACAAGAGAGATTTTCCTTTGAAGTAGGTCTACTTTAAAGGCAGAAAGGAGTATAAGAAGAGCACTCAAAACCCCTGAAAATTAGATCACTTCTGGAATCAAGAGTAACCTTTGCCAAGGAGAAGAGCTGAGGAGTTGCTGCTTCTGCCTGTGAAAGGGGACAAAGACTGGACTTTGTTGTGCATTCTTGCTTGTGAAGAATCTCCAGGGGCTTAAACTGAGCTTACCTCCTGTTGATGAAGTCTCAGGGCCATCAAAGTCCTCCCTTGCCAGCACCTGGACTCTCTGCTGAGACTCATGCCCTGCCAAGTGGTGCCCTATCCAGTTCCTGGACCCTTGAAAGGTGAAGCTGGCAGACAAAGACTAAAAATCCACGCACAGACCGCCGTGCGGGGAAATTTGACGCACATTCTGTGATGCAGCTGATAAACGATGCGCTGCCTGCTTCGCGGCTGAAATCAACGCTCAACCTGCATCGCAGCTTGAAAACTCAACACGGCTGGAGAAACGACACGCCACACCCACTAACGGAGGCTGATAACAACGCAAATCCCATGCAGCATGGTTTTGTGATACCATGCGACCAAATTTTCAACGCAGCATCGATGGGTGCGGGAAAACAATGCAAAGCCTACCCAGACCCAAGGTGCCTGTTCGGATTAGCTCATCACTCTCTTGCGGGAGAGGAGAAACGACCCATGCCAACCCGCCCGGAAAAGAACCAACACACGGTCTCGCTTGCAAATGAGAAATCGATGCATCGCTGTCCTTTTCCAATGCAGTTGCCCGTGAGGTGTTAGTTTGATGCTATCAAGGTACTTTCGTAAGATAACAACATTCTAACTGTTTTCTAAAGGATTTAAGACTCTTCTATGAAAATTCATAACTTGACTTGTGTATGTTGGATTTTTGTTGTTTTGGCCTTGTTTTGTTTAGATAAATATTCTCTATTGTTCTAAACCTGTGTCGTGTAATTTTGTAGTGTTTTCACTGAGATACTGTGTGTGTTGGTAGAAATACTTTACATGTTGCTTCTGAAGTAAAGCCTGCCTGCTCATGCCAAGCTACCAAGGGGGTGAGCGGGGGTTAACTGAGTGTGATTCTCCTTTACCATGAGTAGAGTGAGGGTCCTTCCTTGGACAGGGGTAACCTGACTGCCAACCAAAGAGCGCATTTCTAACACTATGTTTACCTTGTATTGGACAGGTAGGTGTGGTAATTCTGCTGCCAGTGTTAGGGTACTGTGTAGGAATGTTGGGCACTGTGGCACATCTGACAACAGCCTACATTTTGAATCTATCCTGCAAAACTGACTAGTGGCAATTGCAGATGAGGTTAAGTACCTCTGTTTCACACAAATGTGTTCTACTGGTATTCCCAGCTGACGATACTGCCTGAAGACTGTTTCACAGCCATTCCTGCCGTATGTAGTGGGTGAAGCATGCATGTGTTCTACATTTTTGAACTACTCAGTGAAGTGTTGGGTATGAGCCCAGCAGTGTCATTTATCATGTAGGAACCTTGTGCGTAGATATGTGCCCCCATATTCCTGTACTCTTGTACTGAGACTCTGTGACTAAAGACATGGTTACACACATCACAATTTCTAAGCATAGTAGATGTATCAAAATACACAGAGTCATGCTGGTTGTGTAGGAGGTGTTTATTTACAAGTGTCATAGTGCAATGTATACATTATCCAGGCCAATGACCACATTGGTGAAATCAATACAATTGTGACACAACACAAATCCAGGGTTGTGGGACATGGCCTGGGACATGTTTGGGTGAAGTGTCGTTCAGTGCAGAGGAACATGAATTGCCAATTGGAAAGTGAGAGACAATTGCAGTCCTTAGCAGAAAGGTCAACAGTGTATCAGCGAAGAGTGCACATCTCCAACTGTGCTAACACTGGCGTGATCTCAAGCACAGGACGAAGGAAAACACTGCCCATGTGGCATGGGCTGGTGCTCCCAGTAACTCTTACAAGTCAAGATGATCTGTTCCACATCTTCATCTTCATCGTCTGATGTGTGTGGTGTCTCATCTGCCACACACACTTCAGTGGTTAGAGATGTGGACTCCCAATTCCCAGCAGCTGCCATCGGTGTAACTACATATGGCATCACTGCAGCAACATCCCTGTGGTAGGCAGCCATGTCTGCCCTGAGGGAGGCCACTTCCCAGTGCATGGAGTCCAGTTTGTTATCAATCAAGCTGCTGCTAGTTTGGGAGGGCAGTTGTTGTGGCCTGTTGTGATCCCTCAGACACTTCGGGACTCAATGTATTGGAGAGAGTGTGCCTCATTTGACTGCAGTCTTTTCATTGGGCGTAACGAGGAGCATGTGCATACCTTCTAGGCTGGCTGCCAAAGTTTGCATCCCCACCAGCACCTCCTTGCCCAGCACCAGCTGGGCTCCTTCCACTGTCCTCTCAAAGCTGGTCCCTGGGTCCTCGGAGTCCTCAGCTATGTCGGTGCTGGCAGGTCGTGCTATTGGGGTGTTGTGTGGGGCCTCTGGGATGGCTGCTACATTAATACTCCTCCTTGTGACTGGAGTTGGTGACTGGAGGGATTTAAGGACTTCTGGGAGGTTCACTTGGCTGATGGTTGTCAGCTGGACATCCAGGTCATCGGGTACTCCAGGACAGGCAGATCCGCAGGAGAGCCCTCATCCTCTGCAATGAGATTGTGTAAAATCAATCTTTCTGTGTTGTGGCAGTTGATATGTCACGTCACTGACTTGCAATTGGAGGCTCATTGTCATCTTAATTCCCAAATATTGTTCCTGAACATCATTGTTGCAATCTATCAGCCCTTTGCCCCAAATGCATGTCACATGAAGGGAAGCTCAGGTGGTGCAATTGGCTGTGTCATTTCTACTAGGTGTGATGTATATCCTTTTTGTCGGTTGACACCATGTTGTCGTTGTCAAACCTCCCTATGCATCCATTTGCATGGTGAGGCCTTGCAATAGGTGTTGCAGTGCTCAAGCCATAGCACCACACATGACAATTTGCCCCTGTCTTACATGTTTCACATACACCTATGCAGTGCTAAGGCCTTGCACCATCCCAGGGATGGCATTGGCATGACAATATGCTCTTACCATTGATAGCTCCTTATAATGATGTATGTGCGCTACATTACACAGCACACATGGACCTAGCATAGTTCAATTTCATCTACTGTCTGTGCAGGTAGGTTCGCCTTTCTACACACCTATGATTTCCCCCTCAATGCAGCCATCCTTGCACTATGATACACGAGATGCAGCATGGTGGCAGTGCAGCTAATTTGACACCGGCACAAGGGTAGACCCAGGGATGGCCAGCATGGATATAACATTTCTGCTGTGTACATCATTATGTATGGGACAATGCCTGATGGTAAATGAGTGTATGGGCATAGGCAGTTAACTGGAGTTGAACTTAGGTCAGGGCCTCAAGCTAGTTTGATGGTGATTCTACAGGCAGACATACTGGTCCCTCATTTCAAGTGTGGCACTCCTATAACCACCGGACTGCCATTGTCTATATGACCACCCCAAAAGGGGATAGTGGCAACTGTTGTCAATGGGGAATGCCCCCTTGGCGAATGGCCTGGCACTGGCAGGTTTCCAGAAGTTTACAGACTGGCAATTTTACCTGTCCCGTGACACCAGACCAGTATTACGTTCAATGCTACACTCCAGGTATGTTCCTGCATTTTCACCAGCATTTGCATGGCTGGGAAACCCCCATGCAAAGGTTGGTGGTGATATGGTATGGTGTGCTAATGGGTGCCCTTGCACATCCAAACATCTGACATGGGCAGTGCAGGGGCTCCCATGACCTGCCCCTTTGCCCTTTCCACTGCCTGATTTGCAGGGCTAAGTTCAGTGCGTCCTGTCACTCCCAATGCACCCCAAAACTGGCACTGACTCTATTTGATCCAACAACAAAGTGGTGCTAAGTTCCCCACATAGCTACAATGAGCAGATTTCCACCCGCCATCCCAATGTGAGATTCATCATGCCAGTCACAAGAGGTACACTGCACTGGCAGTCTTACTAACACCAGACTTGCCCATGCACCACCCCCGCCCGTCAACGTGGAATTATACACCATTATGTTCACAGTCATACACCGTGTGTTGTATGTGTGTGTTTATTTCCCTATTCCTATGTGTCTCACATGGTTGTGTCAGAGTAGTTGTGGGCTCAGCCTGTGACTGTTGTGACCTACAGTTTGCTATCTGTGGCACATATTTTCTGTAGTGGCACATTTCTGTTCAACATCAAGATGTGTGGTTCAACACTACACCAGTTTAGTTGGTCTGGGTAGTGGAATGTTGCCAATAATATAGGACAAGCCTGCTACTCCCCCAGAGCCTGTTCAGATTATTGTGCCCTGCATCCAGGGGGCATCCTGGCTGCATGATGGAGTGGGGGCTGCCTTATGTGGATGTGTTGTCAATGTGCGGGGTGGTGGTACTACCGGCACATGTCTGGGTACTGTTGGGGCAGTTGCAATGACTTGTGTGCTGTAAGATGTAGCATACAAGTGTTTGGGCAATGATGCAAGGTAGTTGCAAGGTGTTACTGCAAGGAACGCCACCATGACGTAACCCCAGTAATGGTATTGACTGACTACCTTGTCTCTGAAGTCTTGGTCATGTTGGTAGGGTTGATATGACTATATACAAGGGATGTTGTGATGACTCAACCAGAGGCACTTTCATTATATATGCCATCAATCCCATGTGCTACATATGTACATATAGGTATTTTGGCCTGGTGATCGACATATGTCCAGGTTGTGTATGTGTTATGGTACATTGCACCACCAATGCGTAGGTACATATGTAGCCAACGTCAGTATGGTGCAACTTGCTTCATGTGAAATGTGTCCCTCTGCGCTCATTTGACGTTCATTGTGTGAGTCCTAGGTGCCTCCCCCTTCTTGCTCTTGACATTTTAGCATTCATTTCCCCCATGCAACTTACACTGAATTTGTGGTGTTTCCTGGTAGTCTGCGCTGTCCTTTCCTGCAATTCCAGTGGCGAGTTCCTCCGGGATGACCGCTGCAACCACTTCCACCATCTCGTTCAAGTCCTCTTGTGGTGCTGGACTCCCACCTCCAGTTTGCAGTGGTGCCTTCCTGTTCCTTGCCATTTTTTCCTCTGTCCTTCGCTTGCAGTCCTGCCAGCATTTCTTGAACTCAGTTACAGTTCTCCTCACCTCTGCCACTATTAATCTTGTCTACTATCTGCTGCCAAATTTCCTCTCTCCTGCCAAATGGCAATTTTGAGGTGATGAAGAGTTGATGTTGATGCTCCGTCACCTCTCTCACCAGTATGTCATGCTCTTCCACACTGAAACAACACTTTCTCATTTTCTTCTCCCTCCCCCAGGGTCTTGTCTATGTCCTCCTGGCTGGTTCCTGGTTGATTGGGGTCACCCTGGGGTCTCAAACGGTTTTGTGGCTCCATTTTGCCTCTCCTTTGCACTGTCTTCTCCGTTAGCATCTGTATTTGAAGCTAATCTGGGAAAGAATGGTGCATTTCCGTTTTGCAACATGTTTAGGTTATTTTTCTATCATTAACGTCATTTTGTCTTATGACGAGGCGCAATGGTTAACGTAAAAAGAAAATTGAAACTATTTTTAGTGCCACCTAGCGTCATAGTATGAATATGATGCCTGGGTGCCATTAAATAATGGTGCTAAGCTTTTTGACGCAAAACTGCGTTAGCGCAGTTTTGCATCAAAAAGTATAACTATGGACCTTAGTGTCAATCTCCACTTCTAAGCAAATTAGCCCTCTAAATAAAACATACAGCTGTGCTGGAGCCACCCGAGTTGCTCTTCCGCTGGTTACTTTACCCCCAGTTGTGGTAAATCATTCTGCTCCACAAGAAGTATCATCACAGGCCATTTGTGCTAACGAGCCATCATTTATGCAGGACTGTAACATTATAAGCCCTCCTCCAAACATTAGGGTTGCACCTTGCATGGAACAAGGAGATGCACCTACACATACTGGGGACTGGGTTGCCCCACTCTTAGTCTACCAAGGCCTCTCATCCTCCCAGGAAGGGATTCCCATTTATTGTAAGTGAAACTGCAGCTACTAATGGCTGTAAAAGCAGAGTGCAATTTACAACAGTGTCACAAGAAGCCTCCAACAAAGAGTCACACATTCTCAAAAATTTCCTTGCACATTATGTCACCCGGAATACATCTCTACAGGCCTGTTTGATATCCTAAACAGAGGCAACATTCTCACATGGTATAGTGTTAATTGAGTTCATTTATCCAGGCCGTCAGGCAGCAAAGTGAATCAAATAAAGTATTGTAGGCCTCCATGGAGATGACTAAGAATATCCTGAGTGTCGTTGAGACTTTTAAAGGCTGGGGGATTACTATTACATTTTTTAAGGGAACAGGATATCCTTATGTCTGGAACCACAAAAAAGGGTGCTCAAACAAGGACTGTCTGCTCTGTCTGAAGGAATGCACTGATTGATTCCCCGGACCTCCAAACATAATGGGCATGACATCCCTGTGGCAGGCCAACCATTGAAGCGGATATGGCAGCAGAGTGGGGCTGGCTATCGGGTTCCTTGAATACAACCAGACTTTTACAGTGACATGATACCTGCCCTACTCCGATCATTGCTAATGCACTTAGGGGTTTGCGCCAGGAACATCAATGGTCTGGCCCACAAGCTAAAAGATCCAGAAACTTTTCAATACCTCTGTACTTTCCAAGTTGTCACTCTTCAACAACCCGGGTTTCAAGTCACACTTCACAAATGTGAAGGGCTTTACAAATGTATATACTCCTGTAATCAAAACACATAAATATGCAGCCTACTAAATGGTCAGTACAACCCCAACAAACTACCTAGGCCTTTGTATCTGGCTAGTCCCAGAACATCCCTCATTGATTACACATTTGTGAGCCTCTCATTACTGCATGCTGTCACAGCCTATGGATTTGGTGAGAAATGGGAAAGTGACCATCGGCCACAGGAAATCACTATAGACATAGGGGGTCATTCTGACCCTGGCGGTAAATACCGCCAGGGCGGAGGTTGGCGGTAGCACCGCCAACAGGTTGGCGGTGCACCGCCGGGCATTCTGGCCGCGGCGGTACAGCCGTGGCCAGAAGCGGAAAGCCGGCGGTGTACCGCCGACTTTCCGCTGCCCATGGGAATCCGCCATGGCGGCGCAGCTTGCTGCGCCGCCATGGGGATTCTGACACCGCATACCGCCATCCTGTTCCTGGCGGTTCGCCCGCCAGGAACAGGATGGCGGTATGGGGTGCCGTGGGGCCCCTGGGGGCCCCTGCAGTGCCCATGCCAATGGCATGGGCACTGCAGGGGCCCCCGTAAGAGGGCCCCACAAAGAATTTCAGTGTCTGCTTTGCAGACACTGAAATTCGCGACGGGTGCAACTGCACCCGTCGCACCTTCCCACTCCGCCGGCTCCATTCTGAGCCGGCGTCCTCGTGGGAAGGGTGTTTCCCGCTGGGCTGGTGGGCGGACTTTCGGCGGTCGCCCGCCAGCCCAGTGGGAAACCCAGAATGACCGCTGCGGTCTTTTGACCGCGGTACGGTCTTCTGGCGGTTCCCGCTTGGCGGGCGGCTACCGCCGCCCGCCATGCTTAGAATCACCCCCATAGTCCTGGAAGCTTGCACACCCGCAATTGATCAGGGAATTCAGGTTACATGATCAACCTTAAAAGTATAATGTGTATGATTGCCTCCTTAGCATTGGCACAAGCTGCAAACTTAAAAAACAAACTTAAAAACAACAGGTGAAAACCCACTGATCATTTGTGAAAGGTTCACTAGAAAAAATGTACAGATCAATCCGCAAAACCAGTCAAGCAGGCCACAGATAAAAGGAAATGGCAAGGGAGCAAGGCCAATTCTATGAAGAGAAGGGCAAAAAAGAAAGTAAATCGCCTCTGGCCCTGAAAAATTTGCCCATGGATACCATCATTTTTAACAAGCTCAGGGTCTCAACGAAACATCTTAAAAGTGCTAAATGACAGTTACAGAGGGAGTGCATGGACTGGTTTTGGGCCAAGTTGTGGTATGACATAAGGAATAACAACTCCATCTCCTTATGGCGAACTGTAAATCAGATCAGCAGAGCTCACCTAAAATTAGCAGCTTCTGACATTTCTGAGGCCACCTGGTGTCATTTTCTGCTCAGTCATTATACAGTAATATAGGGGCACAGGAAGAACAACTTAGGTGGCTTTCTGTTGACTCCTATAAGTACATTGCAAACCCACTACAGGATGCAGGTCCATACATTATCCTGGTGCACCATCAGCTCATGCTCTGTCCAGAGGCAAATTGCTTGGGGCATAGGAAAGGGTTGCCGGGCCTGAATGATGTTCCACCAGCTCTATACTCACCCCGATATACAAGGGAGGGGATAAGGGTGACCCTGGAATTTATTGTCTAGTAGCCCTAATTGACAACAATGCAAAATATTATGCAGGAGTTCTCCTGGAGGAATTTCAGCACAGGGATGAGGCAAACTCCATTATCCCTAGGAATCAAACAGGTTTTATAAAACAAACAGGGTCTACAGTAAACATGATATTTTTGTTGCTGGCTGATTCTGCCAAAATTAATAAGTAACCGGTCCGCTTGGGGTTCATTGACTACAAATCAGCATTTGACATGGTTGACCGGCCATCTCAACATCCCAAATGGACAATTAAAAGCCTTGGAACCTCTACATCCTGGCACCGAGTCAGAATCAAGTTTGGGGATGGTTCCCATTTATCCAGGAAAATTAAAACAATGCTAGGGGTGAAGCAGGGATGCGTTTTGGCCCCATCCTAACTTAACCTGTTTCTCGCTGATCTTACCCCTATACTACATTCACCCAATCTGGGGGTTCTTGCAGTTATCAAACTTACTGTACACTTATGATCTAGTGCTCATAAGTAGAACCAGGATTTGGTTTACAGCACTTGTTTGATGCAACCCTTGCTTGTTCTGCAAGAAATGGTTTGGCCATTAATAAGAAAAAAACACAAATATTAATAGTGCAAGGGAAAAAAGTAGAGAAGCATACTTGGTTCCTTGGGGATGATAGAATTGAAGTAGTAAAAAACTTCAAATACCTTGGAGTTCTTTTAATGGGAATCGAGGATTTAGCGACCAGCTGGAGGAAATTAGGAAGAAGGGCAACCCGTTGGCTTTCGGCCTGAGGTCGCTATACAGCAAATTAAATGGCCCCACACTTACGCCAATTTTGTAAATGGCGCAAGCTAAGATCCTTTCCACTCTGATCTATGGGAGCAAGGCAAGGGATTGTGCCACTGGACAGAACGGTTCTCAAAATATACCGGTCTATCTTCCAACTACCTCCAAATATATCTCCTGCACAAATCAGGTTCAAGTTTGGCATTGCCAAAAAGTCTTTGGCTCAAAGTACGCCCGCGCGTCCTGTTGTCATAGGCTCAGAATTGCACCGGAGGGTTCCCTGGGCAGTCACCTTTGGCATCAACTGAAACTCAGGCAGAACTCTCTGGCACGGGTCTTTCTAAACCAAGCCTTGCACTCCCTGGGCCTAACAAATGCCTGGAACCTATTTTTAGTCCATACGAATTTTAAAAAATTAACCAAATCTAGTGCTCAGTTGTTATCAATGCTTAAGGTCAAAGACCAACGGTCTAAGCTTTGTCATGGGTGAATGACTCTTCAAGATTACACCATTTTGCAACCACAGGGCTACCTAAACTAACCTTATGGCGAACAGGCCAAGGTGCACTTCCTGAAGTACAGGCTGGGCCTATTACCTCTATTAAAACTCTGCCATGGAAAAGGAGACCGGGGCACGTTGTTTGTCAGTTATGTATACAAGAGCCAGAGAACATTGTTCACGTGTTATGCAGGTGCCGCTTCAGCATATGGGATCGATGAGAAATCCACCACAGGAAGTGGAAAGACTGGGGCATAAGGACATGTAGAGAGGCAGTGTTGGTCTCTTTTGATTCTACAGATATTAGACTGAACTGTGCAATAGTTACATTTTTACAGATATTTGATGAGAAATCTGTGACTAAGGATTCAGTTGAGGTCAGGGAGGTGGGAATTGTTTGATTAGTCATATTGCTCCAGTTTCTCTTTGTGCATTTACTTCCTTAAATCCTCTGTAGTTTCTGCAGTTACCCATAGTCATGTTTAGGTCCCAATTCTCAAAAGAGGTAAGCATTTGCACCCTAATTTCGAATTGCACCTTGATTTTGAATTTCACTACCTCAGACCTTTTAAAGTTCACTTTGGTCTAGATATTATCATAAGTATTCACTCAACATCTTTATAAAGTAGGTTTTATAAATTGATTATTGCACTTTAACGGTTCCTATTGAATTTGCATTTTCAGCTTAAACTGGTTTTAATGGCCATACTGCACTATGGATTTTACTTGTTTATGACTCAACTCAGGCATTTATAATTTTGAATTGATTTTAACTGGTTGTACTATTATGAATCATGACATTGGTTTTATTTTATGTGCCTTACATGGGTGTTTAGTTATGTATTATATTGCAAAGATTTTTATTAATCAAGCAATAAAGATTCGCTTACTTACCTAAAATCATTACTTTGTTTCTAATGTTTTCTGTTAAAGTTGTAGATTTGAAAAAATATTTTAAATCTAAAATAGACTCCTTTCCTCTCCTCATTCGTGAAGTGTTTTCTTGTGCATTTTTTGTTTCAGTTGTTGTACATGGGTCTCTTTGTTAAAACTTATTGTAAACTGGAAAGTGTCAACATGATTTTTATTGCAGTGCAAGACTATGCAATTTAAGGAAATCAATAGACTCTTTCTCCAAATGCATTAATAATTGAAACAATTATACAGCATTATTTTCCTTTTTTCAAACTGTTAGCTAAACATTTACTAGCACTTGCACCTTGCTCTCAATAGTTTTGATTTAAACTATTCATTATATGCTCCAATTTATTATTAAGCAGCTGATGTCTGGCTTACTGTCTTCACTCACTTGCTGCAATTATATAATTCATTCATTAATCATGCAGTTATTGTGGAACTTCAGCTATGCCACTTATTGTGATTTCATCAGGGTAATGTGCTCATGTGACTCAGGTTCATTGGAAAATTCAGGGTCAAAGATCATATGATATCACTGCCTGTAATAGCATTAGGATCAAAGGGTGTTAGACCTGTCAGCCTAAGGGTGTTTTTCACCTCTGCTTTTCACCTCCCGCCTCCATTTTTCTGGTTGCGTTATTGCTGGCATTAGGACTGTTTACACTTTATCACTGCTAACCAGTGCTAAGGTGTATGTGCTGTCTCCTTTAAACATTCTAATACTGGCTTATTACCCCCAATTGCCATATTTAATTTCTTATAAGTCCCTAGTAAATTGGTACTACATGTAACCAAGGGCCAGATGTAGCAAGCAGTTTTGCCCATTCTGTGTCTATGGGAAAATATGTTCTTACATATGGCCCCAAGTTCTGTAAATTAAATGCTACTTGTGGGCTGCTGCACCTGTTGTGCCAACCACGTAAGTAGCCCTTTAAACATGTGCCAGGCCTGCTATTGTGGAGCCTGTGTTTGAAATTTTAAACTGCCTGTTAGAAATGGGGTCTCTAGTTGGCAGTCAGTTTACACTTTGCCCAAGTAGGGTCTCTAGCCAGGGTAATGGAGATACACAGCTCGGATAATCCCTGCTCACCCACTTGGAAGCTTTGCACAAGCAGACAGGCATATCTGAGAGGCAACGTGTAAAGTATTTCCACAAACACATACAATAACACAGTAAAACACTACAAAATGGACACCACACCAGTTTTAAAAAATAGCCAATATCGAAATCAAACAAGACCAAAAAGACAAAAATCCAACATACACAAGTAAAGATATCAAATTATGAATTAAAAAGAGTCTTAATCACTAAGAATCAATGGATGTATTGTTTTACCACAAAGTACCTGGTATGTGTCAAAAATAAAACCGCAGGAACGAGAGTGCATCAGAAAAGCAAGCAATGCGTCGATTTCTTACTCACAAGTGAGGCGGTGCCTCGATTCTTTCTCTGCTGGGTAAGCGATGCACAGGCAGGCTCGGGCCCATGTGGTGATGTTACAGATATGACGCCCAGGGATGATGCATGGAAAATCCAGATGCATGGTGTAGGAAAGTACCATTTTGCCTGGCATGTTACCCCCATTTTTACTCTATATATGTTTGTTTTTGCCTGTGTCACTGGGATCCTGCTAGCCAGTGTGCCCTGTATGTGTTCCCTGTGTGGTGCCTAACTGTATCACTAAGGCTCTGCTAACCAGAACCTCAGTGTTTATGCTCTCTCTGCTTTTAAAATTGTCACTGCAGGCTAGTGACTAATTTTACCAATTCTGATTGGCACACTGGAACACCCTTATAATTCCCAAGTATATGGTACCTAGGTACCCAGGGTATTGGGGTTCCAGGAGATCCCTATGGGCTGCAGCATTTCTTTTGCCACCCATAGGGAGCTCAGACAATTATTACACAGGACTGCCACTGCAGCCTAAGGGAAATAACGTCCACGTTATTTCACAGCCATTTTACACTGCACTTAAGTAACTTATAAGTCACCTATATGTCTAACCCTCACTTAGTGAAGGTTAGGTGCAAAGTTACTAAGTGTGTGGGCACCCTGGCACTAGCCAAGGTGCCCCCACATTGTTCAGGGCAAATACCCCAGACTTTGTGAGTGCGGGGACATCATTACTCGCGTGCTCTACATATAGGTCAATACCTACATGTAGCGTCACAATGGTAACTCCGAACACGGCCATGTAACATATATAGGATCATGGAATTGTCACCCCAATACCATTCTGGAATTGGGGGGTCAATTCCATGCATCCTGGGTCTCCAGCTTAGAGCCCAGGTACTGCCAAACTAACTTTCCGGGGTTTTCTTTGCAGCTACTGCTGCTGCCAACCCTCAGACAGGTTTCTGCTCCCCTGGGGCCTGGACAGCCCAGTCCCAGGAAGGCAGAACAAAGGAATTCTTCTGATAGAGGATGTTACACCCTCTCCCTTTGGAAACAGGTGCAAAGGGCCTGGGAGGAGTAGCCTCTCCTGGCCTCTGGAAATGCTTTGAAGGGCACAGATGGTGCCCTCCTTGCATAAGCCAGTCTACACCGGTTCAGGGATCCCCCCAGCCCTGCTCTGGTGCGAAACTGGACAAAGGAAAGGGGAGTGACCACGCCCCTGACCAGCACCTCCCAGGGGAGGTGCACAGAGCTCCTCCAGTGTGTCCCAGACCTCTGCCATCTTGGATGCAGAGGTGTGAGGGCACAATGGAAATCTCTGAGTGGACAGTGCCAGCAGGTGATGTCAGAGACCCCTCCTGATAGCTGCTTACCTGGTTAGGTGGCCAATCCTCCTCTGAGAGCTATTTAGGGTCTCTCCTGTGGGTATCTCACCAGATAACGAATGCAAGAGCTCAACAGAGTTCCTCTGCACTTCTTTCTTCGACTTCTGCCAAGGATCGACAGCTGACTGCTCCAGGACGCCTGCAAAACCACAACAAAGTAGCAAGAAGACTACCAGCAATATTGTAGCGCCTCATCCTGTCGGCTTTCTCGACTGTTTCCTGGTGGTGCATGCTCTGAGGGCTGTCTGACTTCACCCTGCACGGGAAGCCAAGAAGAAATCTCCTGTGGGTCGTCGGAATCTTCCCCCTGCCAACGCAGGCACCAAACTTCTGCATCACCTGTCCTCTGGGTCCCCTCTCATCCTGACGAGCTTGGACCCTGGAACACAGGAGCTGGGTCCAAGTATCTCCGACAGTCCTGTGGCCCTTCTGTCCAACTTTGGTGGAGCTAGGTCCTTGCCTCCCCACACCAGAAAGTAATCCTGTGTGCTGCGTGAACTGCAGCTGCTAGGGCTTCTGTGCACTTTTGCAAGACTTCCTTCATGCACAGCCTAGCCCAGGACCCTAGCACTCCATCCTGCATTGCCCAACTCACTGAGTTGGACTCCGACTTCATGGGACTCCCTTTTGTTGTGCTGAGTCGACCGTCATGCTCTTATCTTCTGAACGCCTGTTCAGGTGCTTCTGCGGGTGCTGCCTGCTTCTGCGTGGGCTCTCCATGTTGCTGAGCCGCCCTCTGTCTCCTCCTCCAAGGGGCGACCTCCTGGTCCTTCCTGGGCCCGCGCAGTACGCAAAACCTTCAACCGCGACTCTTGCAGCTAGCAAGGCTTGTTTGCAGTCTTTCTGCGTGGAAACAACTCGGCATCCTCCAGCACGCCGTGGGACATCGTATGACCACATGAGAAGTTCCTGGCACCTTCCGTTGTTGCAGAATCTTTGGCTTCTTCCACCCAGAGGCAGCCCTTTTGCACCTTCATCCGGAGTTTAGTGGGCTCCTGCCCCCCCTGGACACTTGCGTGACTCTTGGACTTGGACCCCTTCCTTTACAGGTCCTCAGGTCCAGGAATCCGTTTTCAGTGCTTTGCAGTCTGTTGTTGTCCTTGCAGAATCCCCTATCTCTACTTTACTGTCTTTCTGGGGTACTAGGGTAACTTTACTCCTACTTTTCAGGGTCTCGGGGTGGGGTATATTGGACACCCTTAGTGTTTTCTTACACTCCCAGCGATCCTCTACACACTACACTAGGCCTGGGGTCCATTCCTGGTTCACATTCCACTTTTTGAGTATATGGTTTGTGTTGCCCCTAGGCCTATTTTTCCCTATTGCATTCTATTGTGTTCTACAGAGTTTGCACTACTTTTCTAACTGTTTACTTACCTGATTTTGGCTGTGTGTGTATATTTTTTGTATATTACTAACCTCCTAAGGGAGTATATCCTCTGAGATACTTTTGGCATATTGTCACTAAAATAAAGTACCTTTATTTTTAGTAACTTTGAGTATTGTGTTTTCTCATGGTATAGTACTAAGTGATATAAGTGGTATAGTAGGAGCTTTGCATGTCTCCTAGTTCAGCCTAAGCTGCTCTGCTATAGCTACCTCTATCAGCCTAAGCTGCTAGAACACCTCTAATCTACTAATAAGGGATAACTGAACCTGGCACAAGGTGTAAGTGCCACAGGGTACCCACTTTAAGCCATCCCAGCCTCCTACACATGGCAACAATTAATTTACCTTGAGCTGGCGATGCATCAATTTTTCAGGCGTGGTGCGGGTGCTGCATCGATTTTTCTGCCACTCAGCTCCGGTGCTGGCAGATGAAGTCTTTGATGCCACTGAGACTTCTTAACAGGAGGCAAGCTTAGTCCTAGCCTTTGGAGACTCTTCACAAGCTGGGTACACAGAAATGTCCAGTCTTTGTCCTCTCTAAGGAAGAAGCAGCAACTGCAGGCCAACCCAGCAAAGCACACACAGCAAAGGGACAGTGCTCCTCCTCATGGCTCTTCAACTCTTCTCCTTGGCAGAGGTTCCTCTTTAGCCAGAAGGGTTTTAAAAGTCTGGAGTTTTGGGTCCACTACTTATACTGATTTCTGCCTTTGAAGTAAGCAAACTTTAAAAAAAAGTATTTGTAATGCTCAAGACCCGGCCTCTTCCTTGCCCTGCCCCAGTCACAATCTAGGGGTTAGACACTGTGGGACATATTTATACTTTTTGACGCACAACTGCGCCAACGCAGTTGTGCGTCAAAAATTTTAACGCCGGCTAACGCCATTCCAAAGCACCATGCGGGCGCCTTATTTATGGAATGACGTTAGCCGGCGTAGAGGAAAATGGAGCTTGGGCGTCAAAAAATGGGGCGAGTCAGGTCTGAGGCAAAATATTGGCCTCAACCCGATTTGCGCCATCTTTTTTGACTCCCAACCCCCATTGAAATGACTCCTGTCTTAGCACAGACAGGAGTCATGCCCCCTTGCCCAATGGCCATGCCCAGGGGACTTATGTCCCCTGGGCATGGTCATTGGGCATAGTGGCATGTAGGGGGGCACAAATCAGGCCCCCCTATGCCACAAAAAAATAAAAAAATAAATACTTACCTGAACTTACCTTAAATTCCCTGGGATGGGACCCTCCATCCTTGGGCGTCCTCCTGGGGTGGGCAAGGGTGGCAGGGGGTGTCCCTGGGGGCATGAGAGGGCACCTCTGGGATCCTTCCGAGCCCACAGGTCCCTTAACGCCTGCCCTGACCAGGCGTTAAAAAATGACGCAAAAGCGGCTGGACGTCATTTTTTTTCACCCGCCCACTCCCGTGCGTAATTTTTGCACGGGAGTTTAAATAAGGCGCACATGCCTTGGAGTCATTTTTTAGACGGGAACGCCTACCTTGCATATCATTAACGCAAGGTAGGTGTCCACGCTAAAAAATGACGCAAACTCCAAGTTCTTTGGCGCTAGACGAGTCTAACGCCAAAGTATAAATATGGAGTTAGCTTTGCGTCGGATTTGCGTAAAAAAAAACGACGCAATTCCGGCGCAAACAGAGTATAAATATGCCCCTGTATTTTGAGGGGACAGACACAGCCCTTTCAAGTGCAGGTAACAGCTCCTCCCTTCCACTCTAACCCGGAAGACTCATCAGGATATGCAGGACACACCTCAGCTCCCTATGTGTCACTGTTTAGTGTAATAGCCCAACTGCCAGTGTGACCAAGATGTGGATTTAGCAGCCAAGCAGAGGCACAGAATGGTTAAGCAAGAAAATGGCCACTTTCTGAAAGTGACATTTTCAAACAGACAATCTAAATAACAACTTTACCAAAAGATGTATTTTTAAATTGTGAGTTCAGAGACCCCAAACTCTCCATCTCTATCTGCTCCCAATGGGAAACTGCACTTAAAAGATATTTCAAGACAATCTCCATGTTAACCTGTGGGAGAGAAGGCCTTGCAACAGTTAAAACTGACTTTGACAGTATTTCACTACCAGGACATGTAAAACACACCAGTATATGTCCTACCTTTTAAATACATGGCACCCTTCCCATGGGGCTGCATTGGGCCTACCTTAGGGGTGATTTATATGTAGTAATGGGAAGGTTTAGGTCTGGCAAGTGGATCCACTTGCCAGGCCGAACTGGCAGCTACAAACTGCGTACACAGACATTGCAATGACATGTCTGAGACATGTTTACAGGGCTACTCATGTAGGTGGCACAGTCAGTGCTGCATGCCCACTAGTACCATCTGTTTTACAGGCCCTGGGCACACATGGTGCACTATACTAGGGACTTACTGTAGAAGGCTGGCGTGGTTTGTAGTGGGTACCTAAGGTACTTACACTTTATACCAGATTAATTTATCACTTATAAGTGAAATGTAGTCAGTGTCTAGAAGCAGGACTCTCCAGGGGTGGAGTGGATGAGCAGCCAAGGACTAACTAGGGGACATGCAAAGCTCATGCAATACTACTGTAGTCACACAGTACTCACCCACAATAAGGAAAATACTCAGTGTTACAAAAATAAAGGTACTTTATCTTGGTGACACAAATGCCAGAAATACCATAGAGACTATACTCCCTTAGGAGATAAGTAATACACAAATTATATACACTAGTATGCAGAAATAGCTGTTAAAACAGTTAGAAAACAGCGCAAATAGTGAAAATCACAATAGTTAATAACGGGCCTGGGGGAACACAAACCATATACTAAGAAAGTGTAATGCAAAAGTCGGTTTCCCACCTAGGCAAGTATAGTGTGTATAGGGGCGCTGGTAGTATTAGAAAACACCAAAGGTAAGTAATAGAACCCATCCCATAGCCCAGGAAAGCAGGCGTAAATCACAGTAACTTTTCTAGAACACACAAGAACACAAGAAAGAAGATTATGCAAAAACCAGAAGGGACTGCAAGACATCAACAATGGATTCATGGACCTGAAGACCTGTGGAATAAGGGGACCAAGTCCAAGATGCACTGAAGAGTCCAGGGAAGACAGGAGCCCCTGCTAACCCAGATGAGGGTGCAAAAGAAGAACCACAGGTGAAGAACAACAGTCAGTACTGCACCCAAGAAGACAGATGTGGGTTGCTGGTTGAAGTAGAAGATGTTCCACGCGAATGGATGAATGCAGTCTGGTTTGCGTCACTGGATTCCGCCAACAAGCCTTGGCATATACAGAGCTCGAGGTTAGCAGAAAATGGTGCTGCCCAGGACCAGGAGGGACCTGGTGGACTCTACTTATGACAGGGAACCAGAGAGGGCTCTCAGCAAGTTGGAGAGCCAGCAGAAGACCAGGCAGCATGCACAGGAATCCCACAGCACGGGGACAAAGGAGGTGCAAAAGGAGTCCCACGCAGCACTAAACAAAGGGATCCCATGATGCCAGAGAACCACACAGGAAGCTGTGCATCGCAGGATAGAGTTCAGGGGGCCAGACCTACAAGGTGCACGAAGAACTTCATGGAAGGATGCCAACAAGCCTTGGCAACTGCAAAATACGTGGTGTCCAGGGGTCCTGTCTTTCGTGGGGAGGCAAGCTCTTACCTCCACCCAAGTTGGACAGTAAGACGTCAGGACCATCAGGACCTCTTCAGTCCACCAGCTGTGATGCTGGATCCACGCACTTCATAAGGAGAGGGGACCTGTTAGAAATGGGGTCTTTGGATGGCAGTCAGGTTAACCCCGTCCAAGCAAGGACCCTCACTCTACTCAGGGTAAGTCACACACAATCCAGATTATCCTGTGCCCACCCTCTGGTAGCTTGGCACTGAGCAGTCAGGTTTAACTTAGAAGGCAATGTGTAAAGCATTAATGCAATAAATCATACAATAACACCATATAGCACCATAGAAATACACCACACAGTGTTTAGAAAAATATACAATATTTATCTGGTTAAATGCAGGTCAAAACGATCAAAGATGCAATAAGTAAATGTAGAGATATCACTGAAAAGTAATATAAAGTGTCTTAAGTCTTTTAAATGCAAACAAAGTCTCTTTCAAGCACAAAGTAGCTGGTTTGTGTGAATGAAAAATCTCCGCAAAGGTCCGCAGAGGAGGGGAAGCGTGGAAACAAATGGGTGTGCGTCGATTTCTCGGGCCGCACACGGCGATGCGTCGTTTAGTTTCCACGCAGAAACGGCTGTGCGTAGATTTGTGGTGCTCGGTCGTGGATCCTCTTCAGGTTGTGGGGTTTTCAGACACCCAAGGGACAGTGCGTGGATTTCCTGCGCTGACAGGAGGAAGTCACAGGAGCTGTGTCGATCGAATTTTGTACCACACAGCAGGCGCTGTGTTGATTCCTGTCTGGAAGTCAGGCTGCATCGTTCCGGCTCGGCTAAGCGTCGATCCAGTGGGCCGTGCGTCAAATTTCCAGTCGCTACGTTGGCACTGCGTCGATCTTCTTGTTGCGAAGTCGGGCTGCTTTATTCTGGTTTAGCATGCAGTGAAATTTACACCGCAGTGTAGGCTGTGCATCATTTCTGGCAGGCTGTGCATCACATTTCGTCGCACAAGGCATCCCTCTTGAAGACATGAAGCCTTTTTGGTCCCTAGACTTCAGGGAACAGGAGGCAATCTCTATCCAAGCCCTTGGAGAGCACCTCTTCCCAACAGCCAGGGAGCAGCAAGACAGCAGGGCAACAGCAAGGCAGCAGTCCTTCACAGAAAGCAGTCAGATGAGTCATTTGGGCAGCCAGGCAGTTCTTCTTGGCAGTATGCAGGTTCTGGTCACATGTTTCCTCTCCAGGAAGTGCCTGTGAGGTAGAGTGTCTACCCCAAGAAGTGTCTAAAGTCTGTGGTTTTGGGTCCTCTTCTTAAGTCTCACTTGATTGTATGTATTTCCTAATTGTGAGTTCAGAGGTCCCAAACTCCACATGTCTATCTGCTCCCAAGGGGAAGGTACGCTTTAATCTTCTTAAAAGGCAGCCCCCAGGTTAACCTATGAGAGAGATAGGACTTGCAAGAGTGAAAACCGAATTTTGAAGTACTTCACTGTCAGGACATAAAAAACATTAGTATATGTCCTACCTTAACCATACACTGCACCCTGCCCAGGGGGCTACCTAGGGCCTACCTTAGAGGTGCCTTACATGTAAGAAAAGGGAAGGGTTAGGCCTGGCAAGTGGGTACACTTGCCAAGTTAAACTTACAGTTTAAAACTGCATACACAGACACTGCAGTGGCAGGTCTGAGACATGATTACAGGGCTACTCATGTGGGTGGCACAACCAGTGCTGCAGGCTCACTAGTAGCATTTTATTTACAGGCCCTGGGCACCTCTGGTGCACTTTACTAGGGACTTACTAGTAAATCACATATATGCCAATCATGGATAAACCAATTAACAATACAATTTACACAAAGAGCATATGCACTTTAGCACTGGTTAGCAGTGGTAAAGTGCTCAGAGTTCAAAAGCCAACAAAAACAGGTCAGGAAAAATAGGAGGAAGGAGGCAAAAAGTTTGGGGATGACCCTGCAAAAAGGGCCAGGTCCAACAGGACCCAAGCCACCAGTCGTCGCTGCAGAGGGGTGCTTGCTGAAGCAGGGAAATGACTCCTTCACTTCAATGGAAATTCCTTCCTTCTGGCGCATGCTGAAGACAGGCAATCCTCAGAGGATGCACGACCTGGAAACAGTTGCAGTTGCTGGCAGGAGCTGAAGTTACAATGTTGCAGAAGTCATCTTTGCTTCTTTGTTGCACTTTGTAGAGTTCCTGGAGGGTCCAGATGCAGTTTTTTCAGTAAGAAGGTGAAGTAAAGGATGCAGAGGATTCCTGCTGGAGTCTTGCAATCCGAATCTGAAGAACCACCCAAGAGAGAGACCCTAAATAGCCCTGAAAAGGGGATTGGTCAGCTACACAGGTAAGCACCTATCAGGGGAGTGCTCTGACATCACCTGCTGGCACTGGCCAACCTGGAATCCAAGATGGCAAAACCCAGAGACACTCTGAGGAGCTCTGAGTACCACCCCTTAGGTGGTGATGGACAGGGGAGTGGTCACTCCCCTTTCATTTGTCCATTTTCACCCCGGAGCAGGGACTGGGGTGTAAACTGGATTATGCAAGGAGGGCACCATCTGTGCCCTTCAAAGCATTTCCAGAGACTCTGGGAGGCTACCCGTCCCATGCCTGTAACACCTATTTCCGAAGGGAAAGGGTGTAACACCCCTCTCCCAAAGGAAATGCTTTGTTCTGCCTTCCTGGGCTCAACCTGCTTGAGCAACAGGAGGGCAGAAACTTGTCTGAGAGGTGGCAGCAGCTGGGGCTGCCTGGAAAACTTCAGAAGGATGTAATCACTGTACTGGGTGTCCTCTAAGGAGCCCACAGAGTGCATGGAATCATTCAACCAATTGACAGGCTTGCAAAAGCCTTGGGGTATGATTCCAACATGTTTGATACCAAACATTGCCATATTCAGAGTTACCATTGTGAAGCTGTACATAGGTAGCGACCTTTGTCCAGTGCAGACGTAAAATGGTGTCACCGTACTCACGAAGTCCGGGAAAATGGACCTGGAGGTTGAGGTGGCACCTTTGCTACTGCAGGGGTGCCCTCACACACAGGTACTCTGCACCCAACCTTCAGGGCTAGAAGGCCTGCAATATCAGTGACATATAAGTGACCTGGTGCAGTGTAAATGGCAGTGAAAGAGTGCATGGGCTCCCCATGGGTGGCAAAAGGAGTTGGGTTTTAACATACAATACTGAAAATGCCACTTTTAGAAAGGTGGCATTTGCTTATCTTATGATTTGGTGCCCACAGCGTGTCTCTGGTCACAAGACTGGGTTTAATTGGCAGTTGGGCTTTGTATATTTCTTCTACAGACTGACACATAATAGGAGCTTAGTGTGACTGGATGTGCCTTCAGTGGTAGGATTGGAGGGAGGCACTGGGCCCATCCTTAATATGTATGTCTCATATGGGTACATATCCTTTTGTAGACCCTTGAAATCTGTGGAGTCCTTTGGACGTGTTATCTCAGTTAGATTTGTAGTCTATGTGCACAGTCTCTGGGTGATCTTTAGTATTGGTGTTGGTCTCTGTGTTTACATCTTTTTAATTTTCATATCTGTTTTTGTGTTTATATCAAAGCCCAAGTACTATCCCATCATGGATAGTATTACAACATTTGGGTTTAATGAGGAAGATCTGTCCAGACTTCTAGCCCAAATGGGCATAGGAGCTGGTGGGTCTTTGGGATTTAATCAACCCAAAGAGGGGTGGTATAAACTTATGGAATTAAAGAAAAAAGCGAAACAAACTGAACTACATGCTGATTTTATTCTTGAATACCTTTGAGCGGGGGTTATCCCAGCAGGTCTGAGGGTGAGGAATATATCAGGACTATTTGTTGACATCAAACTATTTCTTGAAAAATGGTCACTGATATCGAATCGATGCTCCCGAGACTGGATGATTCTCATTGTAGAGACTGCCAGGGAACTAATGGAAATACTTTCAAAAGTGATTCAAACATTAGAAGATGAGTTGAAGGTACAGGACTCGCTACAGGAAGCTAAAAGGCAATTAAAATCCATTAGTCAGGAGCTAGAATCCTTCAACTTATATTCGACCAAAAGAAAGACAGACAAATTAAGAAAAGATATCAGGTGGTTTTCCAAGGAGCGTGCCTATCCATATTTTTCATCTGGACATGGCTAGAGGAAACACTCAATGAATTTTATGAATGGATTAATGCCTGTGAACCGAATCTAAGGTTTACCATCCATAAAAGTAGGGAAAAGGTTGAGTTCCTACACATTTGGATAGGACACAACAATCTCCAACTAGAAGTGTCCCTCTATACAAAACCTATAGCCAAGAATATTATATTACACTATGATAGCTTCCATCCAAGAAGTCAAAAGCAGGGACTACCCTTTAGTTAGTGTCTACGTATTCATAGGAACTGCACCAATATGCGAGACTATGAACATCATGCGGGCGCCTTACAGCAAAAACTCTTGGTACGACGATATCCCAAAAGAATCATCAGGGAGTCCTACAAGAGAGCCAAATACTACAACAGGGAGAGCATGTTTGAACAACGTGGTAAAGATTCAAAAACTAAATTGGTGTGTGTCATACAACATTCTTACATGAATGGGAGAATCGGAAAAATCATTTTTAATAACTGGCACATACTCAATAGTGATTCATATCTATCACATATTGAACGCCCATTACTTGCCTTTAGAAAAAATCCAAATATGTCTAATAAATTGGTTAGATCCTGTATGCTGGGAGATCAAGGCTTTTGCCAAAAATCAATAAGGGGGTCACAGCCAGTTAAGGGGAACCACAAATGTAGTACCTGTAAGGCATGTCCCGGAGCTATCATAAGTGATACCATACAGTGGAACCGGAAAAAATTGAGACTTACTGATATGACAAACTGCAGAACAACCAATTGTGTATATTTGATCCACTGTCCCTGTGTCTTGGGATATGTTGGCGAAACAGGGCAAGAAGTAAGAGTGAGGATTTTAGAATATATGTTCAATATACGGAACAGTAGGGAGGTAGCTCCCTTGGTCCAACACTGGAACCATTTTGGACATAAAATAGAGGGCCTAACATGGACAATTCTAGAAAAGATAAGGCAACCGGGAGGAATTGATGACAATTAAGTTAGGAAAAAACGTGAAGTATTTTGGATCCTTACATTGGATACTTATAAAAATGGGCTGAATGAATATATTCCACGGGAAAATATAATTGGCTAAAAACTTCAGCTGTGATTTATCATCCTTGTTGGATGATAAATCAGGTCAGAAATATATATAAAACTTGAGTAGGATCCCAGATTCCTCCAACAATGTTAGATGTTATGCTGTGGAACCCCTCCCTCCCTCTCTCCCCCCCCCCCCACTTTATATGCATTTACATTGTGTACAAATATCTGGTCAAGTTTGGAATTATTTTCTCAGATTCCGGCTCTAAGTCACCTGTAACCAACTGACCTGCTTTATAGATGAACTAAATACAAGGACCCCCTAGGTGGTCTTGTTTACCTACTCCTTTCGGCATGGCAGTTTAGATAGATGTTTGTGATTCTGTTGCCTCTATACCCCCAGCTATATTATTCTATAAAAATCTATGGAAGTTTCTACATATATTTTTTTTTTTTCATAAATGGTTTTCCTTAAGACATCTGTGTATTTTAATGTTAGTCTTCTTTTCACATCTAGTAAGTTATGTTTTTATTTTCGTGGTTGTTTTCATAATATATCGTAATGTCGACAGGCTTGCGTGAGAATTAATTCCTTGTGCTGTAACCCTAATTACTCCCTGCCAATATGGTGACCACTTGATTTTACGGTGGCTGCCGAGGAAGTTGTCAGCTGATTACGTTTCGCGCTAGTCTTTACATGCGCAAAGTCATGTGACTGGGAGTCTATAAGGAAGTCAAAGATGCCAGTGCGCACACGAAGAAGACACTGTTATCCAGGAGACGTGGGTCTCATTATCCTCGCCTTTTGGTGAGTGATTTGGCGGCTGCATATTAGTATTGCTGGCCGGATATATTATCAGGCCCGCATTAGCTATAAAGGCATGTGAGCGATTAGCGAATTAGTATATATTTTATATATTTTTTCAATTTCAGAATAATTCAACTGACGCCGGGGCCGAAGTGGGGTCTCAAATCATTATAACAGCTGCCCTCAGCAGCCCTTTCGCCCTCTAAAAACAAGTCAATAATAGATGTAAAGCCATTTCTGACCCTTTGAGGCACCCCGACTAATTACGATTATCGTTATTTTGGTATCTAGTATCTTAGCCACTATCTGGTTTCTTCTTATAGAGAATTCCATCTCTGAATAAGTAGTGTGAACGTTAAGGCGTATTACAAGGTGGTACTTATCACACACTTGGAGGAGTGTGTATCTTCCATCATAATGTCTATCTAGAGTGAATGGCAGGTAAATATTCGCCCACACTTTGAATATAAACGGTTGGTGTCAGCTTACGATCCGTACGATTACACTAGATATCACAGTTTTTCTTCAGGTTTCAGTGCATGATTTGGCATGTTTCGATTGATATAAGTTTATCATTTTTTCTCTCCTAATTTTTCTTTTCCTCGTTTTCTCATAATCTTTTTTGGTGTTTATCACACTAATGGGTTTTTCTAATATGAGGTGTTGCCTCTTGTAATTGCCTCTTGTAATTGTTCACTGCATGGGGTAGTTGGCTGTGTGTATATAATCTGTACACAGTACATTTCTAACATTTTGGACTAAGGATTCCGCGTTTTCAAGGCAGGTTTTCTATGTGTTTTTTTATATACTAGATATCCTTATCTCAAGTGGCATATATCAAGACATCAGCACTTCGTTTGACATATATGTCCGTCTGATGGTGTTGGCATCCACTTTTGAATATAGATTTGAGAACGGCCCTGATGAAGGTGGCCTCCCTATGAGAGGATCCCCTAAAAGTGCGTAGGCCCTTGGTTCCTACTATGTCCTTGGAGAATCATATAAGGATACTATGAGGCCAAAATGCCGCTGCCCCCATAACAACATTCCCGCTGGGCCGGCGGGAATGGGGGCTGCAACACAGGAGCCGGCTCCGAATGGAGCCAGCGGTGTTGCGGCGGTGCGACGGGTGCAGTTGCACCCGTCGCGCTTTTCACTGTCTGCTAGGCAGACAGTGAAAAGCTTCATGGGGCCCTGTTAGGGGGCCCCTGCACTGCCCATGCCAGTGGCATGGGCAGTGCAGGGGCCCCCAGGGGCCCGAAGACACCCCTTACCGCCAGCCTCTTCTTGGCGGTGAAAACCGCCAGAAACAGGCTGGCGGTACGGGGGTCAGAATCCCCATGGCAGCGCTGCTTGCAGCGCTGCCCTGGCGGATTCCCCAAGCCAGGGCAAAAACGGCGGATGACCGCCGGCCCCGGCAATCCGACCGCGGCTTTACCGCCGCGGTCGGAATGGGGATTGAAGCACCGCCAGCCTGTTGGCGGTGCTTCCGTCATTCGTGGCCCTGGCGGTCTTGGACCGCCAGGGTCAGAATGACCCCCATAGTTTTTTAGTAATTGTTGACATACATTATAAGATGAATATTGTTATATATCTTTTTTCCTTTGTATCCATGTATGAAATTTAATTCTAGGGTAGCTCATTATTGTCTGTGAAGCTACCCATCCTTACTTACACCTGAGTAGGCTGTGTCCTGTCTCCATACAAAGGGTCTAATGATACTGTATTTTTACACCAGACAGCTTGGAGCCAGAGCAAGGGAGGCAGGGAATTCCATGTACTTCAAAGCCACTGACTAGAAGCTTCTCCTACCTTCAGAAACCAGAGTCCCAGTGATAAAGAAGGACCTCAGACATCAACTTGTTAGTACATTTCTGGACCTCTGAATACTCTGCAAGGAAGAAGGAATGCTGTTCTGCTACAAGGACTGCCACTCTGCTGGACTGCTACTCAGAAGGAGCTGCTGCCCTATTGTGCAGACCTGCTGTCTGCTGACTGGGGAAGAAAGACTTTACCTGCAACCCATCTCGAACCAGTGACCCTAGAGTGTCTGAAATGGGCTGGTCTGCTAGCCTCCTGACACAAGCCTCAAGGACATTAAAGGCTCTCCACCAGCTTCTGAACCCATCTTCAGAGAGTTCCTGACCCCTGAGTGATGACTCTCAGGTCCTGGACCCTTGGTGTGTCTTGGAGGGCTCTTAAATCAAATTTTTGGTCTCTTCGTGACTGAGAGGGGGCTTGTTTGCACTGGAACCTCGCCGCTCACGCTGAAGTTCACCGTGAGCCACTACCTGCCCATCTCAGTCAATCAATCAGCAATTTGTATAGTGCTGCTTATCACTTATGGTGTCTCAAGGTGCAGTCATGGGGGTGCTGATCAGTCAAAGAACCAAGTCTTGATGTCCTTCTTTGACTGATTCTGCGAGGGGGGCTGCCCTCCCCTGATAGGTGCTTACCTGTGTAGCTGACCAATCCCCCTTTCAGGGCTATTTAGGGTCAGTGGCATGGGCACTGCAGGGGCCCCCAGGGGCCCCACAGCACCCGTTCCCGCCATCCTGGCTGGCGGGAAGGGGGTCGGAATCCCCATGGCGGTGCTGCAAGCAGCGCCGCCATGGCGGGTTCCCTGGACCAGCGGGAAACCGGCGGGAAACCGGCGGGAAACCGCCGGCTCCCCTTTTCCGAAAGCCGCGGTCAGAATCGCCCAGGAAGCACCGCCAGCCTGTTGGCGGTGCTTCCGCCACACTCCGCCATGACGGTCATGGACCGCCAAGGTCAGAATGACCCCCTTAGACTCTAAAAAAACATACTCAGGAAGTCATTAGTGCAGATAATGATCACCAAACACTAAAAATCGGTCAATGACCACAACTAGATGTGTATAAACATTATTTAGACAAAGTAAGAGTCCTCACTAAAACACACATATAATATAATAAGCAGTAACGTAAGGGAAATGTTGAATAATGCAGAGTGCAATCAAGTCCCCAATGTCATAAAACAGAAGTCAGTATATCCGTAAATAATGTAGGAAAATGTTGTAATCTGTTAATGTAGGGAGGCCCGGTTAGTGCTCAGCATCCTGGGCATCTCCCATTTATAGACAGAGATAACCCGGCATCTAAAACAAGGATCCCGACCTCAGGGGATCCGTGCCATTACTTATTATTACAAGTATTATAAAACCGGCAGGGAAATAAAACACTGGTCCCCAGCTTCGGGACCAGTATAAGAATGAAACAGAAGCGGCATGTTAAAAAAAACGCTATAAGAGGCCCATGACACTTACTTGTAGTCAACCGGTGTCAGATATGGCACCAAGGGCAGCTAGCCACCAGGAGTCGTCCCAGGAGGAGGGAGTTGGGCCCAGGATGTGGATCTCTGTCTTGCCTGAGTTGAGCTTGAGGGAGCCGTTTTTTGATCCATTTGGCGACTGTTGTTATTCCATTGTGGAAGTTTCTCTTGTCTGTTGATGGTTCATTGGTGACAGAGAGGATTAGCTGTGCGTCATCTGTGTAGGAGACTAAGTTGAGGCCATGCTGTCTGACAATTTTGGCGAGCAGAGCCATGTAGATATTGAAGAGGGCTGGGCTCAGGGAGGAGCCCTGGGGGGCTTCACAGCAGGTTTCTGTTGGTTTTGAGAAGAACTGTTGGTTCCTCACTCAGCAAAAATCACCACACCAGAGTACTGCCACTGTAAAGCTACAGCCCGCCCATGAGCAACACAGCCTACTGTTCACACCACACTGACCACTACTCACGACTCTCTCCTTGCTTCCTGCAGCCCTCTCCAATGTGAACAGGACTTTTGGCACAACATTCAGAAGGTAAACCTTCAGCAGGACTAAACAGACACCATCATGGTTGTTCTTAACTTTTGACTTTGACCCAGTACAGAGCAACCAGATATTTCCAGTTGATCCTTTTTGCTTCTAGGTGATATTTTACAGTTATTCTTTAAAAATTGATTACTCCGGCTCTACTGATTAGATGTTTGGTGTTTTATCTTGTTTTATTCATTAAATTAACCTCTTTTTTTCTAACCTGGGTAGGGATCTTTTTGTGTTGGGGTTTCACTGATTTACTGTATGAAGTTAGGCCTGACTGGTCTTGCCGAGCTATCAGGGTGTTGAGCATAGGTTAATTTGGGGTTTGTTCATGCCTTCCCCTAACTAGGGTTGTGGTTGTGCTTGGCCAGGGCTCATACCTCAGTCATCCAGTAACCAAGGGGCATATTTATACTCTGTTGGCGCCGGACTAGCATCCTTTTTTCACGCAAATCCGGCGCAAACTTAACTCTATACTTATATTTTGGTGCTAGACATGTCTAGCGCCAAAATATTGGAGTTAACGTCATTTTTTGCCTGCGGAAAACTACCTTGCATTAATGAGATGCAAGGTAGGCGTTCCTGGGCAAAAAAGGACTCAAAGGCCCTAGTGCCTTATTTATCCTCCCATCCACACGGGAGGAGGAGGGCCTTAAATATTAGAGCCATTATTTAACACCTGGGTATGGACAGGCGTTAGGGGACCTTTGGGCCTTTCTCCATTGTCATGGAAACAGCCCACAGGTGCCCTTCCCTGTCCACAGGGACACCCCCACCCAACCGCACCCACACCTGGAGGACACCTAAGGATCGGGAGACCCATCCCAGGTAAGTCCAGTTAAGTTTTTTTTTTTTTTTTTTAAGTGCCATGGGGTGGCCTAACTTGGGCCCCCCTACATGGCACTATGCTCAATGGCCATGCGCAGGGGACATAAGCCCCCTGGGCATGGCCATTGGGCTGGGGGGCATGACTCCTGTCTCTAGTAAGACAGGAGTCATGTCCATGGGGGTTGCGCGTCAAACAAATGACGCTAGTAATTTTTTTACTCTAACCTAACACCATTCTTTGCCGCACAACCTCCAGTTTTCCCTACAACTTCCCTACCCAGTTAGCATCATGTATTTTGATGCTAACTGGGTCTTAGCGCCGGCTTGTGCCATTCCGTAAATATGGCCCCCTGCTGGCATCCTGGAATAGCGCTATACTTTTTGACGCAAACTTGTGCTAGCGCAGGTTTGCGTCAAAAAGTATAAATATGGGCCCAAGTTTCTAACTAAAGGCATGTGATGTCACTTCCTCTACCCCAGGCATTTTGGTGAAGCAACATCCATGTTATGAAGGCCTGACTGCCCTTTCCCCAATTCACCATTATCAGTCTCTCTCTCCATGCTAAAGCTATTTATCAATTATGTTATCTCTTTGCTATCATATACAGTAGTTTGTTTGCGCTGGTCTTCAGACTGTATCAGTGTTTTGTATGTCTCTCATGGGCTCACCAAAGGCACAGGCAAGCCGCATCAGTATGTTCTGCTGTCAATTTCACTGAGTGCACTACAGCTTAGTGAAAAAACGCTGGCTTGTTCCAGCAAGTTTGCTTAATCACCAACCAAAGGGACACCAGAGACCTGGTGTTATTGGGCAAATGTTGTTCTTGCATCGTAGATTTTAATGCAAATAGAACAATGCAGCATTGGAAAGTAAATCGCTTTGTTTCCATATACACTTGTGTAGTCATGTCACCGAAATACTTGCAGCCCTTACAGTATTCCAGTTGAAAATGTGGTAAATATGTGTAAATAAAATTTGTAGATATTCAGGTGGTACCCCTAAAAATGAGTTTGTTGGTTTGCATTCATCTACAGGTAGGCTCTCGCTCATATGAGCATTCAGTAAAATATCCGGTTCTCAACGGATTTTAGACAAGTGCATAACTATCAACCTCTAAACGTTGCAATGAGTGTAATTTCAGACATACGGCTGAAAATACTTTATAATATATTATACTTGATTATTCTGGAGGGTTACGATAGGACTTTGACCATTTTTATCTGATTTTTTTCCTGCAGAAATACTTTTCATGTTAAAAACGTAAATTTGCATGCCAATGCTCAAACAAGTCCAAAAACAGTTTCTGCACAATAATGCATGAAAGACCTCCGGCGTAGTACTTTGAGCAGCTGTGGCATTAATGTAATGTCCTGATGTGATAACAGAAAGAAAGCGCCAAAGTGGAGTAAGAAACATCTTGTAGAAATGTCCGAAATGCTTAAGCGTGTCTCCGAGAACACAGCACAGAATAAAAGAACACTTGTTCGTATGTAAAACTATAATTGCGCAGGGACTGCGGCGAGATGAAGTATCATAATTACATCCCCGTGCTCCAAAAAATGTTAACCTGCAACCTTCTGTCTCTATTTCAGAGAAAGGCTCCGTGTAATTGGCTCACTGCAACAATTCGAGAGACTGGCCAGACATTAGGAGTCCCCGTAACGGCCATTTTCATCGTTATAAAAGAACTACGGCGAAGACAAATGAAGCTGACCTTTTCCTTCGAATGACATTTATTAAGTCCCAGGAAGCTTTTAGTTCAGCAGAAGCCGCCTATAAAGAGCTGTTCAACCAGGCCCAGAGATGTAACCTGTAGCTCCAGAGAAGCCATTTTCACTGTGGAAGGTTTAAAAAAAACAAAAAAACAGCTAGCCTAATTGGATTTTTTGTTTTAAGCGGATGAGCTGCTGCAAGTTGGGATTTTTATGATCGAAGACTCATGACTGGAAATATTTTTTTATGGGTTATGGGCTATAAAAGTCAGTTATTAATGACATATCTATCGCAATATAACGCAATTAACCAAACAAGCTCTCAAGGTTTTTTTTTTGTAGTGGATACTATTGCCACTTTTCCAAGAGAAAAATAGGGCCTTGTGTTCTTTTATAAGTCTGCAAAGGTTCTAACATGATACTAAACAGGACTTCAAAGAAAATCATAGGTATTAATTTGCAGCATGATTCTTCTGCCATTGTTTACTTTAAATAGCAATCAGGGATAGTTAACCTAGCTCTATAACACTTTAAAATGCACTTTCCGTTTATATTTGCTGTTTTAAGTATGCATAAAAAGGGCTAAAAATAAGTGGCTTTAGGTGATTTTGCTTATTTTTGCACTGGACAGGTGGTGGAGGTCGAAACTCATTAAGGCATAAACCCTAGTTATGGAGTGGAGTACAGAAAAAGGAACGCTTGATGTATTTGGGTTCAGAAACCTCAAGCGCTCAGGTGAGACACCATCCCAATTTCTCACCCTTAGAGGTCGACTGAATCTTTTGACTTGATGACGAAGTCTGTAGTTAGGATCAAACAGCCCACAAATCCATAAACATAAAACCAAATAAACAATATCAAACACCATGAATAATTCAACACTAAAACAAAACTCCAAACAGAATTAAGTTTCAAAGCTTTATTACAATCCCCAAATCAATGTCACATAAATGGTGTGCAAAAATAAGTTATAAACATGTGTGGAAACCATTAGCTGACCAAAGCGTCTGAAAAGATTAAATATACTAAACATCAGTACTGTTAGACATGCCAAAAGAATAATGTAGATTTGCAACATTACAATATGCACATTATCAGATTTAAAAGCAGTTGATGGTGACATTAGAAAACATCAAAATACAGATTTAACAATTCAATTCAGATTTCAGGTTTTAGAGCTGGGCCATTCCCTGCACTAACCAGAATTGTAACTTGTATGTGTGGGAACGGGCTAACCAAAAAAATAAGACGGCAAAAGTAATTTGGGAAACATCTAACTAGGATAACTAACTATAAAAATAAGCTTGTGTAAGATACTAACTAAGAAAGGAAAACAAGAAACCACATTTACTTATACCTCTCCTCATAGGACAGCAGTAGGCGTTAATTCATTGTGCAGAATATTCCTTTTTCTGGTGTTCGTTGGCAGCAGCATCAGGACAGTGCAGCACATGAGGTGCGCATAGGACTGGTCAGCAGTTCAGAATTAGTTGGCCTTGTTAATACTGAAAAACATAACAGGATAGGGCAGTTAAGACTATGACGAGGAGACTGAACCTTCTTAGAGACAGTTAGTATCTGTTTTAAGAAAGGAACTGACATTAAGCAGGTTCAGAAGGGGACTGACTTCAAGAAAGTTCAGAGAAGATCTGAGATCTGTTCCACAGTTCTTCACTAATTAAAATAACCAAAATCCATTTGATTGGTCCACCAGGTCGACACACACTGGGCGTTGATTTCAGCATCCAATCGTTGTAGATGGCACCCCCAGGTTTTGCAACTTTATGAAATTCTCTGAGCAATAATCCATTGTTTCTTCTATGGCTTCATATGATTCTACCAAAATATAGCATTTTCTATAAATCTGTAACTAGTATTTCCCTTCCCATGGCACACAACAAACTAAGCTAATATTCTTTCACAAAAGCTTCATGAATCTTCCGGTGCAACTCAGCAGTTACAAATAATTGGAGAACATGGCGGCTGGCTAGGTGCGGGCGGCTCCCTTAGGTTTCTGGAAGACTTTGTTCCGCGAGCACAGAAGTCCGTGCATTTTCCCTAACGGAAAGCAGCTAACACCTCAGCGGTTAGGGGAAGCGAGAAGGCATACCTGATTGTCATTGTGGAGGGGTCTCCGGAGCGTGTAGCACCCACGCTCTGGTCGCGAGCAGCGCTCGGGCTGCAACGTGGCAGAAAGGTAGCAGTGAGGGTCCCCCTCTGGGGGAATAGAGGCAGGATAGGCAGCACAGATGGAGGAAGGAAGCCGGAGCATGGAGAGTGGAGGAGGAGATCCTGGCTGACAGCGGATTTTGACACGCTCAGCACACCGAGGAGAGGTAACTCGCTCCCTCTAGGAAGGGGGTTGCTAGACCTGGATTCCCTGTTAAATTTTCTGGAAGTGATAAAAACAAAAATAAAATTATTGCAATGCAGGGCTCGAGAGGGCTGAACTCCTGTAAAAGGAAGGGGGGATTGTAGGGGTGAATAAGGCTGACCCGATTTATTCTTTAAGAAGTGGCAGGAGGATTTCTGGACCGAAAGGAAACCCGGCTTTTGTGACCGGGGAGGCCCCCTAGACACTACCAAAACTACCAAAACTTCTATATTTGTTAACTTGGGGAGCCACGAGAGCCGTGTTAGAAGCAGCAGTAGCGATACATCTTCGGCTAGTTCAAAAAACGAGAGACTTTTTACCAAGAGACCTAGGATCACCCCTTCCTTAGGGATATACTTTATAGTTTTGCCTGGCACTTCAGATATAGAGGGGACGGACCAGGTGCAAAAGGTATAAATATAGAGGGGAGCTTGGAGGTAAACTGAGTAGCACAAATAGAGTGCTCCCCTAACAAGTTTCAAATCCTGGAGGACGGGGATTTGGGACAAACCGATAACGGTAGACCCTCTGGTCAGGATGTTTCAGCGAATCTCGCTAGTGGGGCAATTGAAGTTCCCGGCCTCTCTGAAATTTATGGCTAATAACAAAATGTATACCTTCAGTGACTGCAGAGATGTGGACGATCTGATCAAAAAGTTAGATAAAGCCAACTATTTAGTTGATGTACGCACGGACTCTGTGTAGATAGTATTCACAGGCCTAGGGGAGCCCTCCCGAGGCGTATTTGCCTAGAGAAAGAAGACAGGGTGGGTTTTCCCAGGAAGGCATGGAGTAAGTCACGGGGTTGACTGTGGGGGCTTGGGTGGGGGAATCACAGGGTGGCGAGCATGGGGGAGAATCCCAAAAAATGTGTTGTCATTCACTTGCGCCTGGGAAGGTTTTCCTTCTGTTTCCCTTTGGGGCCATCAAAGCTGAGCTGATCATAAAAGGTAGATAATGAGGGGAAATGCGTTGAGGCACACCATGGAATGGGTCCACAGGTGCCCTCCGCAAGCCCCAGGAACACTCCCACCCACACCAGAGGGACACTGGATGATGGGGGACCCCATCCTAGGTAAGTAGGATAAGTATAGGTAAGTATTTTGTTGTTGTTTGTAATTAAAGTGCCATTGGGGCCCAACTTGGGAGCCCCTGCATGCCACAGGGTGCAATGGCCATGCCCAGGGGACACAGGTCCCCTCTGCTGGCCATTGGGGTGGTGAGCATGACTCCTATCTTTTCTAAGCTGAGAGTCATGTGGTATGGATGGTTTCACGTCAGAAAATGACACTAGGCTGGTTAGAGTCATCTTTTTTTACCCTAGCCAGCCTAATGTTATTTTTTGGTTCAAAACCCCCTTCTCCCATACTGCTGCCCCACCCGACAAACATTTTTTTTATGCTAACTGAGGAGGCTGGCCTGGCTTGTAGTGGGTACCAGAGGTACTTACACCTTGTGCCAGGTCCAGTTATCCCTTATTAGTGTAGAAGAGGTGTTTCTAGCAGCTTAGGATGATAGAAGATAGCTATGGAAAAGCAGCTTAGGCTGAACTAGGAGACATGTAAAGCTTCTACTATACCACTGGTGTCATATGCACAATATCATAAGAAAACACAATACACAGATATACTAAAAATAAAGATACTTTATTTTTATGACAATATGCCAAAAGTATCTCAGTGAGTACCCTCAGTATTAGGATAAGAAATATACACAAGATATATGTACACAAACCAAAATTATGCAGATAATAGCAAAAGGAAGTAATGCAAGCAATGGAAAGTTATAGTAGATTGCAATAGGAGCACATAGGTATAGGGGCAACACAAACCATATACTCCAAAAGTGGAATGCGAACCACGAATGGACCCCAAACCTATGTGAGCTTGTAGAGGGTCGCTGGGACTGTAAGAAAACAGTGAGGGTTAGAAAAATAGGCCACCCCAAGACCCTGAAAGGTAGGTGTAAAGTGCACCTACTACCCCCAGAGAGCACAGAAGTCGTGATAGGGGGATTCTGCAGGAAGACCAAACACCAGCAATACAACAACAGTGGATTTCCGGACCTGAGTACCTGTAAGACAAGGGGACCAAGTCCAAGAGTCGCAACAGTGTTGAGAGTGGGCAGGAGCCCAAGAAATGCCAGCTGAGGGTGCAAGGAAGCTGCCACCTGTTGGAAGAAGCTCGGTGTTCTGCAAGAATGAAGAGGACTAGGAACTTCCCCTTTGGAGGATGGATGTCCCACGTCATGAAGAAGCTTGCAGAGGTGTTCCCACTCAGAAAGATCGCAAACAAGCCTTGCTAGCTGCAAGGGTCGAGGTTAGGGTTTTTGGATGCTGCTGTGGCCCAGGAGGGACCAGGATGTTGCCACTTGGATGAGGAGACAGAGGGGGCGCCCAGCAAGTCAGGGAGCCCTCACTGAAGCATACAGCACCTGCAAAAGTACCTGAACAGGCACTTCGAAGAAAAGTGAACCAGAGTCCACCCAAAGTCACAAAAGGGAGTCCCACGATGCCGGAGGACAACTCAGAAGGTTGTGCACTGCAGGTTAGAGTGTCGGGGACCCAGGCTTGGCTGTGCATGAAGGAAATCCTAGAGGAGTGCACAGGAGCCGGAGCAGCTGCAAATCACGCAGTACTCAGCAATGCAGTCTAGCGTGGGGAAACAAGGACTTACCTCCACCAAACTTGGACTGAAGAGTCACTGGACTGTGGGAGTCACTTGGACAGAGTTGCTGAGTTCCAGGGACCACGCTCGTCGTGCTGAGAGGGGACCCAAAGGACTGGTGATGCAGTCTTTTGTTGCCTGCGGTTGCAGGGGGAAGATTCCGTTGCCCCACGGGAGATTTCTTCAGAGCTTTTGGTGCAGAGAGGAGGCATGCTACCCCCAGAGCATGCACCATCTGGAAACAGTCGAGAAAGCCGGCAGGATGAAGCGATACAAGTTTGCTAGTAGTCGTCTTGCTACTTTGTTGCAGTTTTGCAGGCGTCCTGAGCAGTCAGCGGTCGATCCTTTGGCAGAAGGTGAAGAGGGAGATGCAGAGGAACTCTGGTGAGCTCTTGCATTCGTTATCTGGTGAGATCCCCAAAGCAGAGACCCTAAATAGCCAGAAAAGGAGGTTTGGCTACATAGGAAGGAGGATTGGCTACCAAGAGAGGTAAGAGCCTATCAGAAGGAGCCTCTGACGTCACCTGCTGGCACTGGCCACTCAGAGCAGTCCAGTGTGCCACAAACACCTCTGTTTCCAAGATGGCAGAGGTCGGGGACACACTGGAGGAGCTCTGGGCACCTCCCCTGTGAGGTGCAGGTCAGGGGAGTGGTCACTCCCCTTTCCTTTGTCCAGTTTCATGCCAGAACAGGGCTGGGGGATCCCTGAACTGGTGTAGACTGGCTTATGCAGAGATGGGCACCATCTGTGCCCATCAAAGCATTCCCAGAGGCTGGGGAAGGCTACTCCTCCCCAGCCTTCACACCTATTTCCAAAGGGAGAGGGTGTTACACCCTCTCTCAGAGGAAGTCCTTTGTTCTGCCTTCCTGGGCCAGGGCTGCCTGGACCCCAGGAGGGCAGAAACCTGTCTGAGGGGTTGGCAGCAGCTGCAGTGGAGACCCCGGAAAGGCAGTTTGGCAGTACCCGGGTTCTGTGCTAGAGACACGGGGGATCATGGAATTGTCCCCCCAATGCCATAATGGCATTGGGGGGACAATTCCATGATCTAAGACATGTTACATGGCCATGTTCGGAGTTACCATTGTGACGCTGTACATAGGTAGTGACCTATGTACAGTGCACACGTGTAATGGTGTCCCCGCACTCACAAAGTCTGGGGAATTTGCCCTGAACGATGTGGGGCACCTTGGCTAGTGCCAGGGTGCCCACACACTTAGTAACTTTGCACCCAACCTTCACCAGGTGAAGGTTAGACATATAGTTGACTTATAAGTTACTTAAGTGCAGTGGTAAATGGCTGTGAAATAACGTGGACGTTATTTCACTCAGGCTGCACTGGCAGGCCTGTGTAAGAATTGTCAGAGCTCCCTATGGGTGGCAAAAGAAATGCTGCAGCCCATAGGGATCTCCTGGAACCCCAATACCCTGAGTACCTCAGTACCATATACTAGGGAATTATATGGTTGTACCAGTATGCCAATGTGAATTGGTAAATTTAGTCACTAGGCTGTTAGTGACAAATTTGGAAAGCAGAGAGAGCATAACCACTGAGGTTCTGGTTAGTAGAGCCTCAGTGAGACAGTTAGGCATCACACAGGGAACACATACAGGGCACATACTTATGAGCACTGGTGCCCTGCCTGGCAGGGTCCCAGTGACACATAGACTAAAACAACATATATACAGTGAAATATGGGGGTAACATGCCAGGCAAGATGGTACTTTCCTACACTAACCCACCCTTCGCACCGGCTTGCTCCATTCCATAAATATGGAGCCTGGCTGGTGCTCAGGAATGGCGCAAGCCAGTGCTAAACATTTTGGTGCGAAACTGCATTACTGCAACAGTGTTGCGATTTCAAAACTTTCCAGACTCTGTCCTCCTTTCCTAAAAGAATGTCTAACGCATGGCGATTATGAAGAATCATAGATCTTGCAGCAACCATTTCTGTTTCCATTAGGCACAATGCTCCTGAAAAATCAGTTGAAATCTTATTTACAATCGTTAATAACTTCCTTATCTTAATATCATTCAAGGACACTCCCATTGATGGAATCATAGTTCCACAAATATCTCCTGTAATCTCTGAACCACTTGCTTCTCTCTTAAATCTCATTTTTGGTTACTCTGAATTGTGAATGTTGTCCACTTGGTAAATTTTCGGAAAAAAACACTCCGAAATAGCATGTACCATACCCTCCTTTCGACAGTTTGTAATAAGTGTTCTTACCACAGATATGATATACACCAGGTACAGCGGAGTCTTGTCTATTTAGCATAAAATCCCATATACTCTTGAACAGGAACACGTCTGCATTCATTTATTCCTACAAACCTATTGTCAGCTTTGATTGCAGCCTTTATATACAAAACTTCCCTACATGTTGGTAATCTAAAGCTAAGCGTCCTTGTGTATCAGGTGTGTTGTGAAATGATCTCTTCTTGCTAACTATTCCCCTGTCTATACTTTCTTTCATTGCCTTTTTCCTGTCTTCTACTGGATTAATGAACTCCTTTTCTACCTGTGCGAGAATACATGTCAGGTTATTCCGGTGTGCATAAACTATTGCAAAATTCAGTGTAGGCTCAACAAAACCTCCCACCATGTCTATGTTTCTAGCCTTTACAATGCTGCTGAAATGCTGATTAATGGGAACAAAAGAAAAAAAAAAAAAAGTTGGATAACTGAATGTACTCCTGGTTGTACAAATGTGTTAATAATACACTGCAACTAATCCCATAAATTAGTGGTAAGCTGTAATAAGCGATTCCATCTTGTACTGACAAAGGGATTTGTTTATGCAAATAACAATCATGCTTATTCATCGTATCCACATACTCATACAGCAAGCTATAATACACAATGGAAAATAAATCACCCTTTGTATCATCTAAATGAAGCAGTCCCTCATCTTTATAAAACTTATCCTGCTCTGATGTTGTCATTTTCTGCACTGTACTTTGCACCTCTCCTTTCATTGAAACACTACTTACTGCAATCAATAAAATGCATGCAAATATAGACACTATTATCAAACCAACACCCGCATTTAAACCAACTGTGTTTGCCATGTCTAAATTCTCACTGTCAAAAGTAAAGGCCATAAACTCATGCTCACATTCATTTGGGAAAAGACAGATCCATTCAGGTGAAGAGTATCTTCACCTTTGCACTCTTTCTTTTTGTTCTAACAGCACCCTCTTCATTTTCACTCTGATTTGACTCTTCAGCTGCTTCTGTTACTGATGGGAGTTTATTAGCAACCTGTTCGTTTGCAGCTACAGGCCATTTGCCACCTTTCACTGTTCTTTTTTCAGTTGCAACTGCTTTCACAAAGTTTGCTGCACTGGCAGAAGTAAGTTGACTTTGGCTTGGTTCTCCTGCACTTTTGTTGGTTTGCAGGCTGCCTGAACTTTTGCCTGTGCCTTTATCTGTGCCTTTGTCTGTGCTTTTATTTGCACCTTTCTCATCTTGCAGACCACTTGTGGCTTCACCAATTTGCATGTTTTCTGTCTCAGCCACTGGTTCCATCTTCACACTTTCTTCATCAGCATTCGCTCTTCCAGGATCAGTCTCTATGTTTTCAAGAGGACACAGAACTTTGCGTATGTGGCTTGCATGAATCCAGTTTGGATGACCAGCACACTTCACAGCTGTCGTCGTCGGCACAAGAATGAGTTGATTTGAAATGGAGCTTTCCACCTTTGCTCCAGGCAAGTCTTCCTCATGTGCTTCTTAACCAAACCCCACTCACCAGCCTTCAGGCTGTGGCACTGTTCTTGGGCTGGTTGAACTGTTGCTACTTCAACCTGATCAGACAGAGCGAACCATATAAGCCAGACCTTTGCAACAAACCAGCACTAAGCCATCTATTATGTTCATAAGTGCATTTTCAGGTACTGCTGGAAGTCTCATTGCATGACCCATTAGGACTTTGGGGGTCATTCTGACTTTGACGGGCGGCGGAGGCCGCCCGCCAAAGTCCCGCCGGCAGAATACCGCTGCGCGGTCAAAAGACCGCCGCAGTAATTCTGAGTTTCCCGCTGGGCTGGCGGGCGACCGCCAGAAGGCCGCCCGCCAGCCCAGCGGGAAACCCCCTTCCATGAGGATGCCGGCTCCGAATGGAGCCGGCGGAGTGGAAGGAGTGCGACGGGTGGAGTTGCACCCGTCGCGATTTTCAGTGTCTGCTTGGCAAACACTGAAAATCTTGGTGGGGCCCTGTTAGGGGGCCCCTGCAGTGCCCATGCCATTGGCATGGGCACTGCAGGGGCCCCCAGGGGCCCCACGACACCCGTTACCGCCAGCCAGGTTCTGGCGGTCAAAACCGCCAGAACCAGGCCGGCGGTAAGGGGGTCGGAATCCCCATGGCGGCGCTGCTTGCAGTGCCGCCATGGAGGATTCCCTTGGGCAGCGGGAAACCGGCGGGACACCGCCGGTTTCCCGTTTCTGACCGCGGCTGTACCGCCGCGGTCAGAATGCCCATGGGAGCACCGCCAGCCTGTTGGCGGTGCTCCCGCGGTCGTTGGCCCTGGCGGTCCATGACCGCCAGGGTCAGAATGACCCCCTTTGTGTGGAAACAGTGCTGTCTTCCTGCCAGTGGTGCTACGCATGCTCATCAGGACAAGTGGCAATGCATGAGGCTATTTCAATACTGTTGAGGCACAAACCTTTGCCAATCAAACTTTCAGTGTGCTGTTTGTTTGCTCCACCAATCCAGATCCCTCTGGTCTGTAACTGCAGTGCAGTCTTTGCTCAATGTTCAATATTGCACACAACTTTATGATCTCATTATTAAAGTGCGTTCCTCAATCTGATTCCAATGAAGTCAGGAATCCAACATGTGGAATAAGTTCCCTGGGTAGCAGATTATCTACAATGAGACTATCATTCCTACGTTTTCGATAAGCCTCAATCCACTTAGAGAACACACACACACACACACTAACTAGCACATACTTCAATCCATTGCAGGTCGGCATTTCAATAAAGTCAAGCTGCATTCTGTTAAATGGACCTCCCAAACTACCTATGTGGCTAAAATTAACCAATGTGCATTTCCCTACATTCATTTGTTGGTATTTAAGACATCTGGGACAAACTGCTTCTGCAACCAATCTAAATTTGTGTTTTTACCACGTCTGTCTGAAAGTGCAAATCATTGCATCTATGCAGAGTTGAACCTGACCATGATAATACAGTTCTGTGCAAGCGACTCACCTGAATTCTAGGCACTCTGATGGGGTGATGACAATTCCCCAATCCCGGTGAGGACTAACGTGACCACGATTAAGAGTATGTTGCCCTCTCGCAAGTCCTCAAGAGGAAGGTGGTTCTGAGAAGAGAAAACTAGAACATACCAACTTCTGCTTCATGGACTGCAGAATCGGACTGCTGGGCACTGGTCTGCATGTCATGTTGGGCTTCAAGACTTCTGATTTATCAAAATACTGTGTTCTTTGTTTTTAGGATTCTGGGCTACAAAAGAATTACTTCATTAATACATTGAACTTGCTTGAACTATTGGACATTGCATAATGTCATTTATTGTTGACTCATTGTGCATATGTTTTTATAAGGCTGAACAAGTCTCTTCCTCTTTTAACACTATTTTCAAAATCTCCAAAGCAATGTCCAAACTTAAAAAACAATCAACTTGACTGAAGGGCTTCTTTGTGTTCTGGTGTAATCGCATGCCAATCATAGTTTTGATGAAGTTGCTCTATTTCCAATCTCCTAATTCTCAGGGGAGCGCTTGTTACAGGAAATACGTCTTTCCTTAATGTCTGCTTAGCAGTCTCTTGGATTCCTACTCAAAGGATAAATCTCGCTAGTTCTTATTGTCAATTTGTTTTCAAAAGACAGAGCTCTGTTTTGCTTCATTTAAGCAAATAATCTTTCTTTACCTTGAAATGAAGATACTTGCTTGAAAAATTCAGAAGAACCCAAACTGTGTTTTTTCAACTTTCACATTTTCTCTCTTTCACAGGAAATACTGGATCATCGGCAGAAGATGAAAGAGGAGAGCCGGGACTCCACGGGAAGCCGACCGTAGGGCGAGGATCACAGGAACTCGAATGGAGGCTGTCTGGAGGACGAGAAATGCTGGAACCCTTACTGGAAGCCAGTCGGAGAACGAGGAACACTGGCACTCAACTAGAGGCAGGTTGGAGGACAAGAACCTTGACTGGAAACAGCCGTGCAGAGCAATAGGTACGAAGCCAAGCAAGGCCTCAGACTCACAAGCATCCTGAAATAATCAAAAGTGCAGATGTGTCTTTTGGCAGTTGATCGCTTGTTAAGGAAATGATCAAATATCCTCCTGATTGTGGCACATGTTCAATACAGATCACATTGTGAAGACCACATGTTTTGGCAGTTACAGCTGGAGCAGGTGGAAAGGCAGTTGCTTGTTGAGGAAAGGAACAATTATCCTCCTGATTGTGCCACATGTTCAATACAGAACACATTGTGAAGATTACATGTTTTAGGAGTTACAGTTGGAACAGGTCGAATACAATATGCTTAATCAATAAGCACTGTTATAATAAATGAGACATTTAACAAGCATTGGTTATTGCAAACTTGATAATCAAGAACATAATGAATATACCCAAATAAGTCTGAATGTTGCAAGAAACAGCATCTTACTGTAAGCAACCTCTAGGATGTTCTAGTGTATCTATAACAAATACTTCACCATCAAATTCAGCAAACAATCTGGCAAAATGACTTTCCCTTCATTTGAAATCCAGACATCATCTCCCTCTCTTTGAGCACAACCTGCTTTTATACTACCTTTGTGTTCTTCCTCTGTTGCCTCTTCCTGCATCCTCTTAATTGCATCCTGGGTATCAACTACTGACAGCAAAAATCTTTGATTTGTCTCACTGGTGTCACTTTCATTACTCCCCTCTTCATAGAAGGTGGTGCAATGCAGTGCACAATATCTGGCAATTTGGTCAGCATAGGCTTTACCCAATGTTAGTCATTTGACCTCTGGTGGACCATACATTTAACAACGGCAATCTTCTCAGGCAACTGTAACGCATTTAACAACTCATGACATTTCTCACCATTTCGAATAGGGGATCCAGACGAGATCATGAAACCTTGCTGGTGCCATAACTACCCGAAGTTGTGCACAACACCAAATTCATATTGGCCATCTGTGATTATTCTCACTTTGAGTTGCACGGGCATGTAGCACCCTCTTGTGAGAGCAAGCACTTCGGCTACTTGGGCAGAAACAACTCCTTGAAGCCATGAAGCTTTGACTACTCCTGAAAGTGTGCAAACTGCATAAGCAGCTCTCAGAGCACCTTCACTGTCTGTTAAACAGGAGCCATCAACAAAGACAACTTGGTCATTTTCTTCTAAAGGAGTATCCTGAATATCAGGTCTGGGTTTGGTGCACAGTAATTTTCCATTTCATTAGCATCAACTGTATCTTCAAAGTTTACAGGCATCATTGTAGCAGGTTTAAACTTGAACATCTTTTAATGACCACATTGGGGAACCAAGAATCACTAGTTAATACCTAGTGAGATGGGCACTGGTCAAATAATGGGTTTTGGATCAGGTCAGGGGAATTTCAATCAAATGAGGGATGAAGACAGCTAAAAGATGTCCCATCACAATACCCTTGCATTTGCTGGGTGATTACACCAGCTGAGGCCACATCTTCCAGACAGCCGGGCAAATCAGCAGCTACAGGATACAATGTTGCAAAAAAATATGCCACTGGCCTGTTTGTTCCCCCATGAGACTTTCAAGACTAAAAGAGCAAAACCATTGTGTTCATGACAAAACAATGCAAAACCTTTTGCTTAACCAGAAATTCCCAAACCTGGAGCTTTGCACAAACACAAGTCAGAAAAGGCTTTCATGTACTCATCATCGAAGGGGACTGGATCTGTGACTTCTTTATGTGTCAACTTCCGCACCCATTGGGACATTACTGAAAAATTCAGGATCCATTGGTGACAATAGCTCACCATTCCCAAAAACATTCTGACATCTGTGTAACTGGGGAATTAATTTGCATATTTGCTGCATCTCTCTCTCTCAGTACACTTTTCTCATACCTTTCTGATTTTGGTGACCCAAATATTTAACTTCTTTCTGACATTACTGTAATTTAGCAGTGAACACTTTGGGGGTCATTCCGACCCCGGCGGTCAAGGACCGCCGGGGCCGGTGATGCGGGAGCACCGCCAACAGGCTGGCGGTGCTCCTCAGGACATTCTGACCGCGGCGGTTCAGCCGCGGTCAGAACAGGAAAACCGGCGGTCTCCCGCCGGTTTTCCGCTGTCCTGCAGAATCCCCCATCGCCGCCATGGGGATTCTGACACCCCATACCGCCATCCTGTTTCTGGCGGGTCGCCCCCGTAAGAGGGCCCCACTTTGTATTTCAGTGTCTGCTTTGCAGACACTGAAATACGCGACGGGTGCCACTGCACCCGTCGCACATACCCACTCCGGCGGCCTTCTGGCGGTCGCCCGCCAGCCCAGCGGGAAAGCCAGAATGGCCTCCGCGGTCTTTCGACCGCAGAGCGGCCATATGGCGGCTCCCTCCAGGCGGGCGGCGACCTCCGCCCGCGGGGGTCAGAATGACCCCCTTTGTGTCCGTTCTCACCCAAATGATTCAATAATGCTTTGATATCACGTCTGCAAGCTTCACATGCACTGGACCCAACCGTCAGGTCATCAATGTACTGCACTAAATCAGACTGAAATGGCATGTTTAAAGATTCAAATTTTTTCTTCAGGATCTGATTGAAAATGTATGGTGATTCCAAAAACCCCTGTGGAGAACAACACCATAAATACACAAGGATGCTGAAACAGAAACAAAAGAGGAACTGACTATCCTCATGCAATGGCACTGAGAAAAATGCTTGTGATAAATCAATCACTGAAAACCACTCTTCTTCACATGGAACCTGAAATAAAATCACTGCTGGATTTGTCATTATGGAACAACAGGATAGTACTATTTCATTCACCTTGCTTTCGCAAACCCATAATTGGCGAAGTACATGGGCTGCTCATCAGTTCTTTTAGAATTCCTTGCTCAACCAAATTTGCAATTACTGGGGTAATTCCTTCAATCACTTCTGGAGTCATGTGGTACTGTGGTGGTCTGGGAAAAACTGCACTTGGCTTTACTGTTACTTTGACTGGATCAACACCTCAAATTAGTCCGATATCTTTTCCAGAAAGATCCCAAACTCTCAGTGTTACTGTCTCTTGTAATTCTTCAGGCAAATCTTTAATTGTCATGGCACGAAATAATGTAATTAAAGGATACATCTCATCAGTTTGACTGAAAATGTCATCATCGCTATTGGTCTGAATTTCTATTCCTTCTTGTGTAAAATGAATGGAACATTTTAATTTGCATAGTAAGTCTCTTCCTAACAGACTCACAGGACTTGAATCTCAAACTACAAATTGGTGTAAACCTTCAAAGGTTCCAATTTTGGGGGCGTGGCCAAGCAAGATGGCAGACGGGACTCGCTCCTAGTGAGCTCCTGCATCCAGGCAGAATCCACCATTGATCTTGGGGCACCTCATTACGGGAAGGTGCCCCGAGTGTGTCAGAATGACACAGCCCCATTTTTAAGAGTGGGACCTCGGAGCTCGAGATCGCGGCGACGGGCCGTCCTGGGCCGCATGTGACGCGCCTGATTGCCATCAGAGGTTGGCGCCGCTGGGTGGTGACGGCCCGTTCCCTGCTTTGCGTTTCACGCCGAGGGTCATGTTCTCAACCCCCGGGTCATGGATTGACCAGCAGCCTGTGGTGGGCTTGAGGCATCCTGTAAGGTGCCCGAACATAGCGTAGGAAGGCGCGGGCCTGCACTGTTGGACGTGCCCGGCCAGACTGGTGGTCTCTCCGGGGGCCCAGAAGATTGAGGAGCCCTTGGGACGGGTGGTGGATGGCCCGGGGGGGGAGCTTGAAGGAGCAGCTGGGAGTGGCCAAACAAACTGTGTTGTGGCCTGGGGGGGACAGACGCCAGGCAGCAAGCAGAGAAGAGGGTGTCTGGATAATCGACCTGGGGCCTGGACTTGGGCCCTCTGAAACTGGAGGTGCTGGGTTTGCCGAGAGGAGTCTCTGGGGGTGCTTTGATCTCCTGAGTCCAGGGCTGCCTGCTGGGAGGTGGCGTATAGCAGTGCCCTGAGGCTAGGTGAGTGGTGGATGCTGAGCCTCTGGTGCCATGGACTCTGGGCTCCTCTGCTGCCTCACCGGACCAGCTGAGAAGGAGATACTGTTTGGTTCCAGGTCTGCTGCAGAATGGGGTGGCACCAGCAGACAGAAACATTGAAGATAACACCATGGAGCAATATACCACTCCTATGCTCCTACCGCAGCGCCAGACCCGATTGGGGGGGGACCGGAGATGGCCTGGGTGTGTCGGCGAACACTGAGGAGCGATCGCGAGCTCAGATTCTTGCGGCTATACAGGGTTCTAGGGTGGCCCTTGAAGGAAAGATAGAAATGGTGGCAGTTGAGGTCAACCTCCTTCAGGCGGACCTTAGGGAGGTCTCTGACAAGGTCAAGGTGACGGTGGGCTCTATCGTGGAGCTGCAAACGGAGGTGGGGGCCCTGCGAAAAGAGATGGTGCAGGCCAATTCCACGGTTGGAAGGCTGGAGGCAAGGTTGGAAGATGCAGAGGACAGGTCCCTGCAGAATAATATCCGACTGCTGGGATTCCCGAAGTGTGCGGAGGGGTCCGCAGCTGAAACTTTTGTGGAGAATTAGATCAGGAATGTTCTGCAGCCGGCCGGGCTGTCCAGGGTGATCATGGTGGAGCGGGCTCACAGGGCCCTCATTGCACCCCCCGGACCGGTGCGCCTCCGAGCGCTATTATTGCCAGTCTCTTGAATTATAAAGACAGAGACTGTGTTCTGTGGGCAGCTCGCGAGTCTGACAGGGTGATATTTGAGAACTTCAAAATCTCCATCTATCCTGATTACACGAACAAGGTTCAGAGCTCCCGAAAGGGGTTCCTGGAGGTGAAAGCGAAGCTCCGTTCCATGAACATCAGATTTATGCTCCTGTATTTGGCATGCCTGAAGGTGCTCTCCGGTGGAAGATCCAACTTCTTCGAGCGTTCGTAGGAGGTATAGGGATAGCTGGAGATGTGGGACAAAGTGACTGCAGGCAGATCAGAGAGGACAGGTGGGGTCGCCCATCGGACCTCTGGAGCGGACGCTCCGGACTGGAGGAATTGGGAGGACGGCCAGCTGGAAGGTACTGTGGCTCAGGTGGCGGCTACTGACTCTGCCCATACAATTGAGATACAACAGGATGGAACAATGGCAGTGGCGACTGCTGGATCAGCGGGGAATCGGATGGGGAGCTGGAGCGGGGAGCGGAGAGGGTCTCTGTGCAGGTCTAACAATGCCACTGAGATCTGGAAATTGTTCTTGTGCCCTCTATCGGGAGGCTTGTGTCTAAGTGACAGTACTTGATCTGCGAGGAGGGGTGCTTCTGGACAATGATTAAGGTCCTGAGGGGGTACTATTTGAACTTAGGAATGCATTGGACATCGAGGGGCCTATGACAATATCGAGTCTTGTTGGGTTCATATTCAGGCATTAGTATGTTGAAGCCAGGGTGGGTGGTGGTGGTCACTCCACGGCTGTGGTAGGGCCTCATAACCAGGTAGCTGGGGATTAGGCTGTTGTCCTGGCAGCATCTACAGCATGGATCTACAGTATGGTCTGTTGTGCTTGTTTTACTGTTTATCCGGGGTGGGGGTTGGGTTGTTTGGTTGGTGAAGTTTATCAATATTTGCAGTTCATTTCAGCAGTGCAGGCATATAGGCGAGGGGGACATTGTATATTTTCCTTGTCCTCCCATGGTTGGGGGGGAGGTGAGAGGTAGAGATACAGAGGGAGGGATGGAGGCTAGACATTGGTATGGGTCGACAGATTAATGTGTTGACGTGGAATGTCAGGGGTGTTGAAGAGGATCACAGGCATTACAGGGTACACTTCTTTTTGAGGAGATATAAGGTTAATTTTGCCTGTCTTCAGGAAACACACATGGCTGAGGAGGAAGCACAAAAACTATCCAAGAAATGGCGGGTTCAGATGTTCTCCTCCTCCTTCTCCTCTTATGCAAGGGGCGTGATCATATGGGTGGCCCCGGGGGTCCCATTTCCCCACGTGTATAGTGAAGTAGATGTTGAGGGTAGATACGTACTTGTAGAGGGCACCTTCGATGGATCGCTCATCATTATCCTTAACACTTATGCGCCCAACACAGATGAACACTCCTTTTATGCCAGAATACCTGAGATCTTGGGGGACGGTGTGGATGGGCCTATTGTGTGGACAGATTATAACTGTATACTGAATGGGGACATGGACCGTCTCCCGCCCAGGTTGGGGAAGAAACCTTTGATGGTGAAATCTCTCACAGAAGTTATGAGTAATTTAAGGTTGTGGGATGGATGGAGGGAACTACACCTGAATGGCAGGGAGTACACTTGTCATTCAAAGACACACAGCGCATATAGTCGGCTGGATCGATTTCTACTGGGCAATTTGAACAGCTCACTGGTCCTGGATATCACACATCTGGGTAGGTTCTTATCTAATCATGCACCGGTGTTGATGCAATTGCAGTGGGGAGCTGATACCATTGGGTTAGTACGTAGTTGGCGTATGCCTGTGGACTTTCTGACTGATGCAGGGTGTTGGGACAAGGTGTGGGAGGCAATTAAGGGTTATATGGACTTGAACTGGAACACAACGATGTCTAGGCGTGTGGAGTGGGAGGGTTTGAAGGCTGTAGTGTGAGGGGTCTGCATAGGTACTGCTTGAGGGGTACGTAGACAAATGGAGCAGGAACTCACGAGCTCGGAGGAGAAGTTAGCGGTTCTGCAACACCAGATACCGACCAGGAGAGTGGCTGAAAGAGAGGAACTCAAGTTGAACAAGGAGGTTAGCAATTGTTGGAATACCCTGAGCAGGGTTACACTCAGAGCATACAGGCAGCATCGGCACTGGGAGGGAGACAAATCTGGCAAACTATTGGCATGGATCCTAAAATGGGAGGTAGAGGGGGCCCCCCATTGTGCACATTAGGAATGCTAGTGGTAAGATCATCACTAATCGTAAGGAGATCCTTCGGGTGTTGGTGGAACATCTGCAGAGGGTATCAAGAGCTGGTGCGCCAATCCCAGAGGATGGCTTGGGGTAGTTTCTGCAGTAGATGCGGCTCCCGCATTTGGCACTGGAGAGTAAGGATGCTTTGGAGGCTGTGATTACCGTGGAGGAAGTGAGTGAGTCAGTGGGTGCAATGAACAAGTCTAGGTCTCCAGGTGGTGATGGTTTTCTGCTTGAAATGTACCAAACGTTCTCCCTCCTCCTGCGGGAGAAGCTTCTGCCGGTGTTTGAGGAGGCCCGACTGCAAGGAATGTTACAAGAAACCATGTGTCAGGGCATCGTGTGCTTGATGCTTAAGCCTGGAGGAGATCCTAGTGACCCTTCTTCCTATCGCCCGCTTACCATGCTGAACAGTGGTGTAAAGATACTATGTAAGATTTCGGCTACTCGGCTTCGTGGGGTGATTAACCTTTGTATACGAAGATCGATGCAGCTTTATCCCTGGTCGCAGAACAACCTATAACCTGCACCGCTTGGCAAATGTTCTGCATGAAACCGAGGGTGAGGATCAAATGGCGCTAGTGTCATTGGACCTGGAGAAGGCCTTCGACACAGTGGAATGGGGCTATCTTTTAGAGATGGCACAGGGCATGGGGTTTGGCCCAGGTTTTTGCGCATGGGTGAGACTGTTGCATACTACCCCCTCTGCACACATTCGGGTTGAGGGAGAACTATCGGACTCCTGGGAGATCGACAGTGGAACTAGACAAGGATGTCCACTCTCGCCGCTCCTCTTTGCCTTGGCTGTGGAGCCGCTGGTGATCTGGCTCCAGGAGGAACTGGGTCCGTGGGGTGTCCGGGTGGTGCAGACTACACACATTGTTTCCCTATTTGCAGATGGTGCTTTGGTGTATCTTCGGGAGCCCAGTGTCTCAGTGCCTTTGTTGCTGAATCTGTTGGGAGCCTTCGGAGTTGTGTCTGGTCTTGAGGTGAATAGGAAGAAGTCACTCCTGTTCCCCTTGGGGGCAGTTCACGGTGTCCCTCAGGATGATTTGCCGAGGGTAGGACTCAGGTGAGAGATTGAGAGTTTCCAATATCTCAGCATTTGGGTCACTCACACTGTGGCAGTACATGAAAAACATAACGTAGAATGTGTAGTTACCGGCCTGGCGCGTTTGGTCTCATTTTGGAACAAGTTACCTCTTTCTGCAATGGGGAGGGTAGCGGTAGCTAAGATGGTGCTCCTGCTGCTATACATTTACTTGGTTCAGAACTCCCTGTTTCCGCTGTCCGCTCATGTGAGAAAGTAGCCTCTTTCTAGCATAGTTATCCACACTTTTGGCCTGTTTGTGAGTGTCTGTCAGTGTGTTTTTACTGTGTCACTGGGATCCTGCAACCAGAACCCCAGTGCTCATAGATAATATCCTATATGTCAGTATGTTTTGCCTGTCTCACTGGGATCCTGCTAACCAGGACCCCAGTGCTCTTATTGTTTGTGGCCTAATGTGTATGCCTGTGCAGTGCCTAACTGTGTCACTGAGGCTCTGCTAATCAGAACCTCAGTGCTTATGCTCTCTCTGCTTTTAGATTTGTCACTGTAGGCCAGTAACTTCATTTACCAATTTCAATTGGAACACTGGACCCCCCTTATAAGACCCTAGTATATGGTACCTAGGTACCCAGGGCATTGGGGTTCCAGGAGATTCATATGGGCTGCAGCATTTCTTTTGCCACCCATAGGGTGCACAGACAAACCCTTACACGGGACTGCCATTGCAGCCTGTGTGAAATAGTGCAAACACTACATTTTCACTGCACTTAATTAACTTATAAGTGACCTATATATCTAACCTTCACTTGCTGAAGGTTAGGTGTAAAATTACTAAGTGTGAGGGCACCCTTGCAACAGCAAAGGTGCCCCCATATAGTTCAGGGCCATTTCCCTGGACTTTGTGAGTGCGGGGACACCATTACACGTGTGCACTACATATACGTCAATACCTATATGTAGCTTCACAATGGTAACTCCAAATATGGCCACGTAACAAGTCTAAGGTCATGGAATTGTCCACCCATTCCAAATCTGGAATTGGGGAGCCAATTCCATGCATCCTGGGGGTTCCACCATGGAGCCCCAGTACTGCCAAACCAGCTTGCTGAGGCGTGCACTGCAGCTACAGCTGCTGCCACTTCACAGTCAGGGTTCTGCCCTCCTGGGTTCAGGGCAGCCCAGTCTCAGGAAGGCAGAACAAAGCATTTCCTCTGAAAGCAGGGTGTTACACTCTCTCCCTTTGGAAATATGTGTTACAGGCTGGGAGGGGTACCCCCCCCCAGCCTCTGGGAATGCTTTGAAGGGCACAGATGGTGCCCTCCTTGCATAAACAGGTCTACACCGGTTCAGGGACCCCTTCTCCCCTGCTCTGGCTGGACACTGGACAAAGGAAAGGGGAGTGTTCACTCCCCTGTCCATCACCACCCCAGGGGCGGTGCCCAGAGCTCCTCCAGTGTGTCTCAGACTTCAGCCACCTTGCTTTGCAAGGTGTGGGGGCACTCTGGAGGGCTCTGAGTGGCCAGTGCCAGCAGGTGATGTCAGAGACCCCTCCTGATATGTCCATACCTGATAAGGTAGCCAATCTCCCTCTCAGGCCTATTTAGGGTCTTTCATGTGGGTTCTCTTCAGATTCTGCTTGCAAGTTTCCTTCAGGAATCCTCTGCAACAACTTCAGACTCTTCTGACCTCGGATCAACCGCAGCCTGCTCCAAGAAACGCTGTAACTGTAACAAAGTGTCTACAAGAGACACTTTTCTTCAGGAACCTCAGCTCTAGGTCAGCAACTGCAACAGTTTCCAGGTGTGCACGCTCTGGGGACTCCCTGTCATCATCCTGCACCAGAAGAACCAAAGAAATCTCTTGTGGAGTGACGGAGTCACTCCCCTGCTCCAAGCAGGCACCTTCCAAGACGTCGAGCAGTACCCTCAGACTGCTCTCACAATGACGAGCGTGCTCCTAAGGACACAGAGGGTGAACATCCTCGACATAGACTTTCCTGAGGTCCTGCTGACGCAATTTGGAGGAAGTAAGACCTTGCCTTCACCGATAACGACGGTACCCCTCTGTACTGTGTCTTCTTCGCCTCATGAGGCCTCTGTACACTCTTTGCAAAATGCCTTCATGCACAGCGTGGCCCAGGCCCCAGCACTCCATCCTGTGACAATTAACTCGCTGCGTGGGACCTACTTTTGTTCTGCTGCATCAACTGTGTTTTGCACCTTCTTTGAACCAAGGTCCTGCGGCTCCTAGGGGTGCTGGCTGGCATCCTGAGGGCTCTCTAAAGTGCTGAGAGCCCCCTCTTCCTCCTCACACAGAGTTGAGGCCCACAGGTCCCTCCTGGGTCCATCCTGCTCCATTTTGACAAAATATTTCTTTTGTCGTAGCCAAGGCTTGTTGGTGACTTCCAACACGAAATCTCATCTGAAACAATCTTCATGCCTTGGGACATCCTTGTCATTATGCAGCAACCCGCTGGCATCTTCCTAGGGTGCATTTCTGCAGTCTTCTACTAACCAGGGACTCTACTTTTGCACCCTCTACTGGGTTGGCAGGCTCTCCTGTCCTTCCTGGAACTTCTTTCGACTTCTGGACTTGGTCCCCTTCCTTTGCAGTTCTTCAGGTCCAATAAACCAGCATTTGTTCCTTGTAGACATGGTTGGCTGCTGCAAAATCCCAAAAACGAGGTGTAGTGTGTCCTAAGGAAACTAGCAGTACTTTACTCCTGCTTTTCTGGGCTCTCGGATGGGGTAATTTACTTACCTTTACTGTATTCTTACTCTCCCAGCGATTCTGCACACACTACACTTGTCTAGGGGGGAATTTGTGATTCACATTCCACTTTTTTAGTATATGGTTTGTGTTGCCTATTTTATCCCATTGTATTCTGTAGGATTTCCTATTGTTTGCATTATTCTATGACTATTTACTTGTCTAATTTTAGTTTCTAGTGTATATATTGTGTATAATACTTACCTCCAGAAGGAGTATTGTCTCTAAGATATTTTTGGTACTGTGTCACCCAAATAAATACGATTATTTTTGGTAACACTGTGTATAAGTACTGTGTAACTATACGTGGTATTGTATGAGCTTTGCATCTTTCCTAGATCAACCTAAGCTGCTCTGCCATAGCTACCTCTATTAGCCTAAGCTGCTAGAACACTACTACACTTCACTAATAAGGGATAACTGGACCTGGTATAAGGTGTAAGTACCCAAGGGACCCACTACAAACCAGGCCAGCCTCCTAAATTGGTGGTGCAATGGTGGGATAAGTACTTGCTATTGCTTTACCACTTTGCTACCTGTGCTTTTCACAAGAAAAGCTTGCTCCAATACTTAGAGCATATATGATATATACTTAGAAACCATTTTCTAACTTTCTTAAAAGTTATTTAAACTTTGCAAAAGTTTTTACAAAGTTCTGAAAAGTTTTCTTCTTTTCTCTAAAAAGTTAGCTCTGTTATTCTACTAACCTTTTACTCACCTCCTTAAACTTTTTTCTTGCATATGTCTTCTGTAGAAGCCACCCCTAGAGCTGTCAAGACTACCTATGACAATTTAAGCTATACAAGCTTGAAGGGGCTCTGCATTGAAAAGAATTTAGGGATTGGGAAGAGCCCCAATAAGGATTACCTCTTAAATCTCCTCCTCCAGGATGACCAGGGAATCAGCACTGAGGAAGAGGTAGAGGATAAAACTAACCAGGAAAGCTCAGAGGAGCAAGATGACAATCCTGGGGAGGGTCCTTCCACAGACCTATCTGTCAACAAACCCGCTAGAATAACTGGTAGTTGGAAGGGTTCACACACAAGTAGGGCTCCCTTCACTCCTAGAGGCCAGGTCACTAGAGTGGCCCCTGTTAGAGATAAGTCTGCCTCTGCATACTCTCATCTTACCTCTGTTTCAGAGGCTTCACATAATTCTAACCTTGAGGACCAGTCCCTAGATAGGGAACTTAGAAAGATGAGGTTAGAGGAGGCCAGACTGAAGCTAATGCAGCAGCAGCTGGCCTTAGACAGGGAATCCCTGGATGTGGAGATGTTGTGTAGCCATTTTAGTTATAGCTCCATATACATTATTTACACACTAGTCCACTGTGCAGTTTAACCTAGATATATTTTATTCAGCTTCGTATTGTTATTTCTACAATAACCATTTTTACTGTCTTGTTTTATTTTCATCTATCTAACTGTTTTTGCCTATCCCAGCACTCTGTTCTCAAACAAGACATTCTTGATCACTCTGTGCTTCATTCAAGGCTACAGTTTGGTACATTGCCGGTGAACGTGGTAGAGGTTTAGTCTCCAACATTCGAAGAAAATACACATCCTTACGTAGGGACACTTTCTCAGAACATCAGCAGTGTTGTTATATAAACACTTCCTTGTCCCTTACATGTTAGGGAGATTCCAGCCAGGGAACCACAACTGTATCCTGATTGCTGAATGCTTCGCTACAGATGCTAACGCAGACCACAGGCCTTTGCTCAGGTATGGGGGTTGATGTCTTCCCAGAGGAACCTGAAAGGCAGAATTAGAGCTTAACATGCTGTGCTCAAATTAAAACCTAGATAGGAAATAGTCCATCGATCATAGTGACAATATGATAGCGTTGTTTTTATGCTTCACTCTTCTTGCCACAATTTTAATACTGTCATGTTGTGTCGTCTTGGTTATTGCAGCTCACGCTTTGCTATCTAAGATGCAGTTATTTTATTAAACCCATTATTGAAACATATACTGCCTCTGTTTGTCATTTATATATGAGACTGAATTGTAAATGAGAGAACCGGATGCGACCTGCTAGCAAGGAACCTATTGCTCATAGTTTGTGGCCTGATGTGTATGCCTGTGTAGTGTCTAACTGTGTTACTGAGGCTCTGCTAATCAGAACCGCAGTGCTTATGCTCTCTCTGCTTTTAAATTTGTCACTGTAGGCCAGTGACATCATTTACCAATTTCAATTGGCACACTGGACCCCCTTATACGTCCCTAGTATATGGTACCTATGTACCCAGGGCATTGGGGTTCCAGGAGATCCATATGGGCTGCAGCATTTCTTTTGCCACCCATAGGGAGCTTAGACAAACCCTTACACAGAACTGCCATTGCAGTCTGCGTGAAATAGTGCACACACTATTTCACAGCCATTTTCACTGCACTTAATTATCTTATAAGTCACCTATATGTCTAACCTTTACTTGCTGAACTGGACTGGACCTGGTCTCAGGTGTAAGTACCGAAGGTACCCACTACAAACCACTCCAGCCTCCTACAGCTCGGCTCTTCTGCCAGCTGGATAGCTTGCTGATCTCATTGCTGTGGCTGGGCAACGTAGTAGGGTGGCATTGCCTGTGTTACAATGGTATCTCGGGGGTTGGCGATTCCCAATGTTAGACATTATTATTACGCAGCGCACCTGCAACACGCTGCAAAGTGGATGACAGAGTCTGAGAACTGGGAGAAGAGATTGTTTACAGGAATGCTGGGCGGACCGAAGTTGGTGCATTTATGTCGGGTGGTCGGTCTTACTGAAGCAGGTGTCTTAACTAGAAATTATTAATGAGTGTTTATGTGTTTTGAATAATGAATGAAAAGATGAATAACGTAGAAAAAAAATGCACACATTTGGAAAATGTGGCCTTGAGGAATGGCCACCAGTGTTCACGAAATGTACTAATTAATGATTAATACTTATGAAATATTGAAAATGTATTAGATTAATGTAGCAATATGTCATATTTAGGGTTATGAAGTATGCTTTAGCTTATTAATTATAGGCCTTAACTTAGCGAGTGTCTTGGCCTAGTTTTACCAGACCTCATGCAGAAGCTGTATTTTTTAGCTTTTAATAAAATGTTGACAGAGTGAACTAAACAGTGAAAAGTCAATTGTCTTGTTAAAAGTGCCTAACCAAAGCTTTCTGTGAGAACCAACGGACAGGAGACTATGGCCCTCATCACGACTCTGGCAGTTGGTGGTAATTTGGGTAAAGGTACTGCCAACAGGCTGGCAGTACCTTTTCCCAAATTATGACATTGGCAGTTTGGCTCAAGCCAAACTGCCAATGTACCACTCCAACTGCCAGGGTGGTAACGGCTGCTGGGCTGGAGACTTCGGTCCCCAACCAGGCAGTCGCACAATCCCACACTCAGGATTATGACCCTGCTTACCGCCATGGTTTTTCGTGGCGAGCGTACCGTCATGAAAGCCATGGCGGTAGGCAGTATCAGTACCAGGGAATTCCTTCCCTGGCCCTAATAAGGGTCTCCCTCGCACCCCTCCCCCGCCCCAGAGTCCGCCACCACCCTCCCCCTCCCTCTCCTGTGCCCCCTGCACATTTACACACGTGCACACATACACAATCATACACACACGCATACCCACATCCACCCACACATGTACACATACATACCAACACACCGCAACACACACTGACACACATTGTCGCACACATGCATTCACAACCCACAACATACAAGTACACTCACATTCAGTCATTCACACATGCATTCAACGCGACTCACACCTGCATGCACTCATAAAAAAACAGACACACCCCCCCACACACAAAACACCCCCACACACGCACACACCACCCCCTCTTCTGTGAGAGAACCCACTCAGCAGCAGCATCGGCCAGCAAAACACCACCAGGCTGTATCATTGCTCATGATATGGTCGGCGGTGTTTGCTAGCGTAGCACTGCTGCTGACAGCAACGCCACCTTACCACCGTCCGCCGCGGAATACCAGCGATGGTCATAATGCGGGCTGGTAGCCATGGCAACGGTATGTTGGGGGCCGTCGCCGTGGCTGTAGGCGTCAGTTACCACCAAAGTTGTAATGAGGGCCTATGTTCCTAGTAATGTAACAAAATGTGTGTAATGTGTGCGAGATGTACTTTCCCGGGACGCAAACAATGAAGACACTGACTGGAGATGAAGATGCAACAAATTTGTTACTTGACGTGCCGGATGATGAGGACATCGTAAAGTGGACCAATCAACTTCGTGTGAATAGCGAAATATTAGAATTCATAGATTCGGCATAGAAATATTATTGGGTAGTGTATAAACGTATGATTGACTGACCAATGGGGACTTAGGGATAGTTTAGGTGACTTTGATATAACAACGCGACAGAGGACAATTAGACAATTGATAGACGATGGGACCAGAGATCTAGAGTGACTTTGGGAGAAGAAGAGACTCGAGATTCTGTCATTGGGCTTATACTCTTTGACTGAGAGCCTGATGCTTTGCTGATCAATTGATGACCTGAGGACGAAGACTGATTCTGCTTGCTGATCCATACCGTGGATAGGTAGATATGACAGAATTGCATTTTTATGCCTTTTTTTTCTAGGTACCAACTGCGCTGTGTTGGTAGTTTCCATAGCTAGATGTTTTTCTAAATTTGTGTTCTAAATTGTTTTAAAATGAAACCCAACATGCTGATGCTAACCTGGGTTAGATGACGGTATTCACCTGATGACTGACGAATTACAGGGACTAATGTTTGACGAGTTATCTTGCTGAATTCTATCTATCCCATATCTTAATTGCAGCTGACTCTGCTATTGATTTGCACCGTTGTCTTAGAATGTGTTGTGATTCAAGCTTTGATTAAATTGCTTTTCTTCCGTCGTTTTGGTCAACCAGTATTGTTCTTATATGTGTGTGATTTGATTTGAGCTTAATGTACATGACTTTAGCATTGTTAATGTAAGGGAAATAAAAGTACTAAACTTTTACTAAAGGTGTGGTTATTCATGGCTGAAAGGTCCTGGTGCGTGATATTTACTGTATCCATTGATTATTGATTTTGACTAATTAATATTGATTATTGTGTATTGATTATTGATTATTGCTCATGTATTGGAGCAATGGCGAGAACATTTTAAACGAGTCAAAAGGTTCATCGACCTGTTCGCGTCCCCATGTAAGTGTATTCATTAAGGTCAGACACGCTAACAGATATGGTAGCAAACTGATGGTATGTCTCTTTAGGAGCTCACCATAGACGTTTGATACGCAGTGACAGGTGTCAACAGTCATTGAGAATTCAGTATTTTTGAGATTTGGATTTTGTTTTCAAAATGATGATTGGAGAGAAAATAATGTTCCCTTAGGCCTAGAAATTATTTTTCCAAATCTTGGATCCTGCTAGTGGTGTTGGGTATGTTCTTCGCGTTCTAGTGATAGGGTGAGAGAGATAGGTTGCGCTTGCACAGCTTAGGCAACCCGCAGGGGAATTGTGACGTATGTGAGAATTGGGGAGTTTGTGTACTCCAAATGAAGTCTTAGTAGGAGTGTGCGTACTCTGCAGTATGAGAGTAACGAAGTCGTTGAACTTCATATGTGTGTGGCGCTTTGTGCTCCAAATTTTCAACATGGTTGTTGATGTATGGCCCCTGCGTGGTCTAAGACTCCGAAGTATATTGAAAAGTGTATGAGACACTTGATTTGGCGAGTCTTATGTGCACCAGGACAGACCAATTGATCAGTTGGGTGTAAAATTTGCAGGTCAAATTTTGCTTGTGAATCTGGGAGACCAAGAAAGAGGAATAGCTGCATGAGAGAAAGGGCCATCAGCGAAAATCCGTAAGGTTTCAGAAGCAATTGTGTTACCTTTCCTGTAGTAAACCAGCAGATTTGTTTTTGCTTTTTGATTAGTGCTCGCAATATTTTGCATTAGTTTTGAGTGAATTGGAGTTGAGGAGGACAGGCCGCAAGACTTTGTTAGCCGCAGTACGTGTGAGTGTGACGTCATTGGAGCCGCGCTGGGATAGGTTGGTTACTGAGAAGGTTTGTGCATGGATTGGCAGCCGTCCATGAGAATTCTGGGAGTAAAAGTAATTTCCTGATTTGATTCAAATAAACAAAAGTAGAAAATATGAAGATTTTCAAGGTGTTGAGAAGTGCCATAAGGGGAGATAAGTATATGAGAGTGAGTGTAGGAGAGCCTACTCCGCCATAGAATACACCGGTTTAAATTGTAATGGAGGAGGGAGGTGTTGCCCCATGTCTTTGGCTAAAGCAATGGTGCAAGTTGACAGAGAAAAATGGGAGCTTAGCATTCTCTGAAAATGGAACGTTTAATTTGGAGATTTTGGAGCAATTGCAGATGGCGTTATATGAATCAAAGCCACTTCCGAGCACAGTTTTAGACATTAGCAGTTTGGGAGCTCTGAGCTAGACAGCAACAGCAAATGAAATTCAAGAGAAGGATAACAATGATAGAGAAGACTTTAGCGGAAGCTAAATGGGATTGGGAACAGAAGAGATGGAGATCAGAGACTTTGCAGGGAGTTAAGTTGTTTCCAGTGATTACGCAGGAGGATGAGATGGAAGGAAAAAAAGCGACTAGAAAAACTATAGAAGTCCATAGAAGTCCATCTGAGAGTAAGGAAGCAAGAAGATCTTCAATAGTAGAGGAGGAATTAGATGCTGAGGATCTTGTTACAGATATTGAGGGATCGACCGCCACCATATACAGTACTTGAGAGTGGTCCAAGTACTAGTGTTGATCCGACAGCCCTGCACAGGCAACGGGGAGAGGGAGTCTGGTACAGGTTAATGCCAACATGACACAGAGTGTGGTGCAAGGTAGTCCTAATGTGTTGACTACTCCAGTAGTTCAGACACAGATACATCCACCACAGATACAGAGAATGTATCCTGATGTGCCTATTCTAGAGACGACTTCGAACTTAGTGTTGCCAACGGAGCAAATGGTTCTGAGACCAATGCTGGTCCAGACTGAGCCAATTCCGAGTTTGTCACCCCAAGTGCAGCCACAGGTGATGCCGAGATTTACGCCATTGACAGTCAGACTTGACTCCGGTAATTAATCTAATTATGGGAGTTACTCTCCCACCCAGTACAGGTGCCAGAGCAGCCCCAGATGCAATATCGCTGCTGATTACTGTTGGTCCAGCTGTACCATTATTTGCACAAAAGAAACAAGTTATCAGTGAACAGGGAGCAATGATTCAGACTCTAATGAGGAGGGGACCAAGGGCCAGATGTATCAAAGGGTTTTTCACATTCTGTGTCAATGGGAAAATGTGTTTGTACATATGGCCCCAAGTGAACAAGTTCAGGTAGTCTCTTCCATGGGTCAGACTTATGATGGATCGAGATCATTGTTAGATCTCAGTCCACTTATTGCACAACCAGATTCCGACTTCTTTAGAAGTAGATCAGAGAGGACCTTATGTGAGGGGAAAGGTTCTGGGTCACAGAGTTTCATTCTTGGTGGACATGAGAGCTACACGCTCTACAGTGAGAAGTGCAGAAGTTCAGAATTTGCCCTTTTCAGGAAGAACGGTTCAGGTTGTGGGGGTAGCGAATCAGTATTTCGACAAACCTGATTACAGATCAAGTGCAAGTTGAGATTGCCAATTTTCAGGGACTGCATACATTTGTAGTCTGTGATTCGAGTCCAGTATCCCTACTGGGACGGGACTTGTTGTGTAAGACAAAGTGTCTGATTACTTGTTCAAATGATGGAATTGAGATCCAGACAAATAGTGATGATGAAGAAGAGCCAGCCCCAGAAACTGAGTGTGAAACTACAAATGAGGAGTACCTCTTGATTGAGTTTTTCCCGATGTTCATGGTAAAAGAGCTTTATTCTGATTTGCATGGAACAGTACAAGAGAACGTGTGGGATTTTACAGGGAAAGAAGTAGGGTTGATCAAAGGAATGGAGCCAATCAAGGTTACCTTGAAACCGAATGCAGTGTTTCCGCAGCTTCCACACTACAACATGAGGCAAGATGTCCTGATGAAAGTAGATCAGATAATTGCAGATTTTGTGAAGCAGGGAGTGCTAAAAGAGGTATTGAGCAGGCCATGTAATTCACCGATAATGGGTTTGAAAAAGCCATGTGGGAAGGTTCAAATTGTTCAGGATAAATAAATGAGATTGTGGTCAAGTGCTGCCCCATAGTGCCCAATCCAACTGTCACAATGTTCCAGATTCCATGTGATGCAGAGTGGTGTACAGTCACTGATTTGTCACAGGCGCTCTTTTCTGTGCCCCTTCATGAGGATAGCCAATTTCTCTTTTGTTTCAATTTTTTGGATAAGGCTTATTGCTGGTGCAGGCTCCCTCAAGGGTACACAGAATCACCTTCTTTGTTTAACCAGATCTTGAAAAAGAATTTGGAGTCATTGTAATTGCCTTTCCAATCGACTCTGGTGCACAACACTGATGACTTATTGATTGCATCCAAGACTAGGGACGAGTGTAAATATGACTCGATTGCCCTGTTGAATCATTTGGGAAAATATGGTCATAAGGTGTCTCCACTGAAATTGCAGTACTGCCAGAAAGTAGTGAAATATTTGGGTCACCAGATTGAGAAAGGGTTGAGGAAAATATCCAGGGAGAGGATTACTAAGATACTGCAGATAAGTCCCCCAACTACAGAGAGAGATGTCAGGATGTTCCTGGGAATGGTGAGTTACTGCCGCCAATGCATCCCAAATGTTTAGGAAATTTCAAGACCACTGCAGAAGTTGACCCATAAGGATTTTACAGATCCCATAGTGTTAGATCAGGATGAAATGAGAGCATTCACTGAGTTGAGAGAGAGTTTGTGCAGAGCTCCAGCGTCCGGTATGCCTGACTACACAAAGCCATTCATATTGTTTTGTCATTAGCGTGATGCATGTTTATTGTCTGTTCTGACTCAGGTCCACGAAGGTGCTCATTGCACAGTAGTATATTTTTCAGCTACTTTGGACCCAGTTGCAGCAGCCTTACCAGGTTGTTTTCGTGCAGTTGCCGCAGTTGGACAGAGTCTTTCATAGTGTGAAGGCGTAGTGATGGGAAATCCCCTGACTGTAATGTTCCCTCACTCAATTGAAATTTTACTGACAAGGACGAAAACCCAATCCTTGACTGGTGCTAGGTTGACTATGTATGAGAGGAGTATTTTGGGAGCACCAAGCGTGATACTGTAAAGATGTACAGTGCTGAACCCAACAACTTTACTTCCAAGTGATACTAATGAAATTGAAAAAGAGGAAGATGTTGAACATGATTGTCTTGAAGCAACTGAGCTATGCACAAAACCAAGACCTGACATTAGAGATACTCCATTGGAAGAAAATTACCAAATTATCTTTGTCGATGGTGCTTGTCTGAGAGACAACACAGGGACACTGGGAGCAGGATATGCCGTGTGCACAATTACAGGTACCTTGGAAGCTTCCTGGCTTCGAGGAGTGTATTCTGCCCAGGTGGCGGAACTGGTTCCTCTTTCTAGGGCGTGCCTTGTTTCTGCTCGATTGAGAGGCACTATCTACACGGATAGTCAATATGGATTCGGAGTAGTTCATGATTTTGGTCAATTGTGGTCGCAGACAGGTTTTCTGACCTCTTCTGGAACACCAGTGAGAAATGCTGAAAGAATAAAGGAGTTGTTATATGCAATTGAATTACCTGAAGAGATTGCCGTGGTAAAATGCAGTGCACATCTAAAGTCGAAGGACTATGTGTCATTGGGGATCGGTTAGGCGGATCAAGTCACAAGGTTTTGTGCATTGAACTGTATATCATTCAAGGACAACTGGGAATTGTTACCTGAAGAAGACACCACATTTACGAGTTATGCATTAAAGGTGATTGACACTTTGGAAGAGTTAAAATCACTGCAAAGTGATGTCAACAAGGAGGAGAAACGTTCATGGAGTAAAATGAAATGTGTTCAAAGACAGGATGAATTGTGGGTTTCTGATGAGGGTCAGTTGGTTTTGCCAAACAGCCTGTTGTCTCAAATGGCAAGCTACTACTATGGTCAGGCACACATTGGGAGGGATGCAATGGCTCATCTGTTCAAAATTGACTGGATCAACCCCAAGTTTAGAAAAGCTGCTGAAACAGTTTGCCTTCACTGTGTCATTTGTCAGCAATTAAATGCAGGGAAAGGGTCAGTGGTTAATTTGAGAAGCATTGGAAGAGCAGGAGGTCCATTCAGCAGAATGCAATTGGATTTTATTGAGATGCCTGTGTGTGCAGGTTTGAGATATGTGTTGGTGACCGATTGCATCTTTAGTCACTGGATTGAAGCATACCCTACACGGAGAAATTATAGTATCACAGTAGTGAAACTGTTGCTTAGGGAACTGATACCGCATTTCGAATTTCCGATCTCTTTAGAATCAGATTGGGGAAGTCATTTCAACAATGAAGTGATCAAACTATTGTGTGCAGTGTAGGAAAGTCCACCTTTTTGCCCTGGTCACCCCCAAACTTTTTGGACAGGTACTGGCGGTTACTGACTCTTGGCTGTGCCCTGGGTACTGCTTACCAGTCCCAGGGCCAGTGCTCTGTGTAAAGTGGATATGCAAATTAGGCTAATTATAATTGGCAAAAGTATCCTACCTATAAGTCCCTAGTATGGAGGTTTAGGGACCCCAGCATAGGTAGTGCCCCCATAGGTGCACTGCTGAGGTATCCAGTGTCATTTTAAAGGCAGGCCTGCCTTGCTGGCTGCTTTTAAATTAAAGTTACATGTAAATTCAACTTTGGAATTAAAAGTAGTTCCAAAGTCTTAAACCACCTTATTTTTACATAGAGGTCACCCCTAAGGTGTGCCCTATGTGCCCCTAGGGCTTGGTGCCAGGTAAGCCCTGGTGAGCTAAAACAGCCACATTTGTTTTTCCCTCATTGTAGTGAATGGCCTCCATAGCCTAGAATGCGGAGACTTTATTTTAATTTTAACAAGGAAGAACTATTGGAGAAGAAGGACTGCCCTGCTGGACCCCTGGCCTGCACCTGGACCCTGTACGCTGGAGGACTGCACCAGCTGAACACTTGGGCTTCACCACAAGAAGGAATTTGACTGGCTTTAACTGGTTGAAGGAGGGACTCTCTGTTTGCTAAAGGTGAAAAATTGCTAACCAGAGTCCCCTGCACCAACTCCTGAAGAAACCAACCAGCTGATCACTGTCCAGTGGCCAAAACGGAGTTTGCGCCAGGTGCATTCAGGGAGTTGTAGTCCACACCCCCAAGGAGCATCTCAGAGCTTCTGGAACCTTGGGGAGAACTGTGGACCTCAAAAGAACCTTAAAAGAACATCCAGAAGATCCAAAAGTTTGGAGAACTTTAAAGAACTTTTTTTTAAAAAGCTCCATACAGCGACTGACCCGCCTCTGCAACTCCAGCTGGCTTGCCTCAATTGCGACCTGGACTGACTTGCAGGTTCGTCCCGGTGAAGAAAATCTCCAAAAAAGAGACTAAGGACCTCACTACAACCTTGGAGGTAAATGCCGCCTACCAACGTGCTGACAGGCGCCAACATACCGTGAACGTGGCGGTAAACTGCCACGGGTATTATGACCCACACAGAGAATACCGCCACAATACAGACACCCACACAAGTCCGCCACACCAAAGGTCAGTGATAAACTGGCAATAGCAAAATTCACACTGTCACGCCAACAGGAACATGCCCACAATATCACGACCCACAAATCAACACAACGGTCATTCAACCACAGTAAACCATTGGCGGTACACACCGCTGCACTCAAAATACACACACACACTTACAAAACCACACCACATTGGACAATTCGAAATACACACACCTGACACACATACACACACCACACCCTCACACTTATTCCACTATAAAACACACACCCACATTACCCACAACCCTTTCAACAAAAAAAATGGAACAAGCAGAGAGAGAAAAGCAACGAGGACACCTTCACTCAAAGGCACAGAACACCACCAGTCATACACCATCCACGCATATCACATTATACATCACAACACATCACCCCACACATCACCACACACATATCACTCACACCACATCATGGCACCTCAAAGACACCCCAGGTTTTCTGAGGAGGAGCTAAGGGTCATGGTAGAGGAAATCATCTGGGTAGAGACACAGCTATTCGGATCACAGGTGCAGCAGACCTCCATTGCAAGGAAGATGGAGCTATGGTGGAGAATAGTCGACAGAGTCAACGCCATGGGACAGCATCCAAGCACCAGGGATGACATATGGAAGAGGTGGAACGACCTACGGGGGAAGGTGCGTTCCGTGGTATCAAGACACTAGATTGCTGTACAGAGGACTGGCGGTGGACCCCCACATCCTCCCCCACAGCTAACAACATGGGAGGAGCAAGTCTTGGTGATCATGCATCCTGAGGGCCTCGCAGGCGTAGCAGGAGGACTGGACTCTGGTAAGGCAAATCTTTACTACTGTATCCCCCCACCCTACCTGCATGCCGTCACTAACTCCTACCCCTACCCTCACCCCATCACTCCACCACCTCACATACACCCCACTAGCACAACTCACACATCCCAATAGCAAGCCCTGCATGTAACACTAATGCATTGACCCCCATCACAGACCTGCATGGACACCCATCATCACAGCAAGCACACTAGAGAGACTCACCCAGCCCACACAATCAGCTATCACACAACGCCAAGGCAACAGGGAAAGCACAATTCTATAAGGGAAACACACCCATTGCACAAGATGGCACACACAAATGCAATAACAATGCATTTGCATCCCAACAGGACCCCTACCCAATGTCACCGGACAGGCGGTGCCAGCAACATCCAGTCCCCCAACAGAAGAGGCCCACAGTGATGACAGCAGCTCTGCACGCCTGGATCACAATGATCAGCCTGGCCCATCTGGGACCTCTGGACAGTCGGTTCCACTGCCACAGTCCCAACCCACCACAGAGCCTCCACCCTCAGGAAACACCACCACAGCACCCACCCAGGGGTCCCGTGCCACTGTCCCCAAGACACATCAATCAGCAGTGTGCCCACCACTACAGGGACCCCAGGCAACCCCACTAACCCAGGACGATCAGGGACCTGGGGTCAGTGGCAGTGGGCACACAGTTCAGGGGAAAAGGGCACATGACAACAGGGAAGCTGGGATTACTGCTGTGCGACAGGGGGAGGACAGGCCCAGGGAACCAACCCTCCACGAGGCACTCTCAAACATCATGGGAGAATACCACCATTCCCAGGAGACCATGGGCACGGTACTGGCCAAGTTTCAGGAGACCCAGCGGCTGCAGGAGGGACAGTATATAGGGATCAGGGATGACCTCACCAAAATCTACACGACACTGGTCACCATAGCACAGGTGCTGGCTGATATGGGCAAGACCATGAGGGAGGCAGGGGCTCAACAAAGGGCCCCTGACACTAGTCAAACCGAGGAACAGCCTTCCACCTCCGCCTGCGCTAGTGGACAGGAGGCACCACCACAGGACCAACAGGCCACCAGCACCCCACCCCCTGCAGAAGGAGAACCACCCCTCAAACGGTCCCTGCGATCCAGGCAGAAGAACAGAGAACATTGCCAAGACCCCCACCAGGAAAAAGGACCCTCCTGATTGTCACCCTTCTGTCCCACTCTGTTTCCCTGTCCACCTTGAACTGACATTGCTCCACTTCCTATGCCCCCTGGACATTGCATCTGTGATACCAAGAGACTTGACTCTACCGTGGACCTTCCTCCAACGTCACCCCAGCCCCTTGCACATACCCCTATACTCATTAGCACCTAAATAAACACCCTTTAATCAAATACCAATCTGGAGTCAGTCTGATGATTCACAAATGTATTACTACAACATTAGCAAAGCATTGCAAGGTATATGTTCATATACTCATACCAATGTATGACAGTTGTTGGGCAGCAGTACACATAGCAGAAGGCAGAATGGGGTACACAGATCTGAAAAAAGGAAATCCAAAGGGAACAGTCAGTGTTCATAGACAGAGGAGAAGAGGCTGTCATGTACAATGTCCTAAAGTAAACTGACATGTGAAGAGGAGTTACAGTCTCTTACCTGCGTGTCACTGGAAGTACTGCAGGATGATGTTTGTCCTGTTGTCAACATCTTCTTTCTTTGCCTCCTCTTCCTCACTGTCCACAGGCTCCACCGCTGCCACAAGACCATCACCAGGCTCATCCTCCTGCAGAAAAGGCACCTGGCGTTTCAATGCCAGGTTGTGCAACATACAGCATGCCATGATGATCTGGCACACCTTTTTCGGTGAGTAGTACAGGGAGCCACCTGTCAGATGGAGGCACCAGACTCTGGCTTTCAAGAGGCCGAATGCCCTCTCAATAATCTGCCTAGTTCGCCCATGTGCCTCATTGTAGCATTCCTCTGCCCTAGTCCTGGGATCCCTCACTGGGGTCAGTAGCCATGACAGGTTGGGGTAACCAGAGCCACCTGCAAATATCGAGGGACAATTATGAGACACACACTGACCCTTAGGGACAACCCCATACCCAGACACCTACTTATACTGTGTGGGGACTTTGGGCTCACCTATTAGCCACACCCGGTGCCTCTGGAGTTGGCCCATCACATAAGGGATACTGCTATTGCGCAAGATATAGGCGTCATGAACAGAGCCAGGATACTTGGCATTGACATGGGAGATGTACTGGTCCGCCAAACACACCCTTTGCACATTCATCGAATGGTAGCTTTTTCTATTTCTGTACACTTGTTTATTTCTCCGGGAAGGACAAATGCTACATGGGTACCAGCAGTGGCACCAATGATGTTGAGGATATGTCCTAGGGGATAGAAGTCAGCTTCCACTGTGGCCAAATCCTCCACCTGGGGGAACACGATGTAGCTGCGCATATGTTTCAGCAGGGCAGACAACACCCTGCTCAACACGTTTGAGATGCCATGGCCACTGTACTCTGGAAGGAGCCACTTGCCAGGAAATGGAGCACTGACAGGACCTGCACAAAAGGGGGGATACCTGTGGGCTGGCGGATAGCTGAGATCAGGTCTGGCTCCAATTGGGCACACAGTTCTCGGATTGTGGCATGATCAAGTTTGTATGTGATTATAATGTGTCTGTCCTCCATTGTCGACAGGTCCACCAGGGGTCTGTACACCAGAGGATGCCGCCATCTAAAATGCTGCCTCAGCGGTTGGAGCCTATGGAGGAGAACAGTGAGCAGAAGGTCATTTACAACATACATAGCACAACTGTGTCAGAATTAATGTTACAGAAGCCGTGTGTCAATTCGTGAGTCAGTATATGTGCCAATATGTGCTGTGACGCAGTTAGGTGCCATGCCATGTGCTCACCTGAAATGGTGGCTGCCTGACTTGTGAGGAGGGACTTGGGGAAATGAGGTAACTGTGCTGGCGTTGTGCAGCATCGCGGTAGGCGGTGGAAGACCGCCGCGCAACACCGCATTGGTTATCATTGGGCCCTATGGGTCCTAGGAGCCAATGGCGATGTACGCCGATGGTGACGGTATGCCCCACCACAGACATCACCTCCATTTTCTACCCATTCACTAACTTGATACCTGACCATCAAAAGGAGAGGACCTACACTGCAAGTGCTGCTGTGAACTGAGTCTGGAAGCGACAATGGCTACAGGGTCTGGGGAAAGAGCCCCTGTCTTCACTGAGGAGGAGTTGGAGAAACTGGTGGATGGGGTCCTCCCCCAGTACACGCTACTCTACGGTCCTCCAGACAAACAGGTGAGTACACTGTGAGCATGATGCGTGGGCAATGCCTGTTTGGAGTGGTGTGGATGGAAGCCACATGTTGGGGGTGGCCTGAGTGCTGCATGTGAGGTGATCAGTGTATGTGCGTCAGGGCATGGGTGGGAACTGGTGGGCAATGAGTGTGATGGTCCGGACGGGTGATGAATCAAATTATTCCGCTCTGTTTACCCTCTAGGTCAGCGCCCACCAGAAGAAGGGTATTTGGTGTGCCATCGCCAAGGAGGTGCGGACCCTGGGGGTCTATCACAGGCGGAGCACCCACTGCTGCAAGAGATGGGAGGACCTGCACCGCTGGAACAAGAAGACAGCAGAGGCCCAGTTGGGGCTGGTCTCCCAACATGAAAGGGGTGCCCGTCGCACCATGACCCCCCTGATGTTCCGCATCCTGGCGGTGGCCTATCCGGAGTTGGATGGGCGCTTGAGGGCATCACAGCAGCCACAAGGGGATGAGTGCAGTTTCAGAAAGCTGACTTTGTGCGCTTTAGGAACTAGCTGGGTGGGGGATGTGGACTGTGGGTGCCCCTAGGCCAGGGCGATCATGCCAGGGGAGGTCCCTTGTTTACAGGCTCAGAAGCACCCCTACCCCAATGGTACAATTTGGCAACTACACGTGTGTAGGGACCTGTGGGTGTCAGGTGTGCAGGTGCTGGCATTAGACATTGTACCCCATGGACTGGTGACTACCATAGTGAGTAGTTGGGCAAGGCCTAATACATAGGGCAGCTCAGTGTTTGTTGTGTCCGCCAACGGTAGTGCTGTTGCTGGCATTGGCCATTTGTGTCCTCTGTCTTACCACCCCTTCTTGTTTTGTTACCCTGTCCTTGTGTGTATTAGCATCATCTGGTGGAGGAGCAGAGGCACCGGCGATGGAGGGAGCTGCATCCCACATGGCCCATGAAGGTGAATCCACAGAGGGTGAAGGCACCAGTGGGACGGAGGGGGAGGGGAGCTCCACGACGGGGACAGGATGGGATACCAGTGACTTCTCCTCTGATGGAAGCTCCCTGGCGGTGGTGGACACCTCTGTGCCCACCCCAACAACAGGTACAGCCGCCACCCCCTTTACCAGCACGGCCCTCCCAGCAGCCCCACAGTGTGTTTCCCATACCCGCTCACCCAGGATGGTGGGCATCTCCTTCACCCCAGGCACCTCAGGCCCTGCCCCAGTCAACCCTGCCGCCCTCAGTGAGGAGGCTATTGACCTCCTGAGATCCCTCACTGTTCGGCAGTCAACCATTCTGGATGCCATCCAGGGTGTCGAGAGGCATTTGCAACAAACTAATGCATACCTGGAGGGCATTCATTCTGGGCAGGTGGACCAACAGAGAGCATTTCAGGCTCTGTCCTCAGCACTGATGGCAGCCATTGTCCCTCTGTCCAGCCTCCCTCCTCCAACTTCAACTGCCCAGACCCAATCCCCTCTACCTCAGCCTATCCCAAGCACACCTTCAGACCAGCATGCACACACCTCAACACACAAAAGTGGATCAGGAAAACATAAGCACCACATCATCACACAGGCAATTACACACAAGCACCATACCCATGCACACATACCAACAACCACTTCCTCCACGGTGTCCCCCTCCTCCACCTCCCTCCCAGTATCGTCTCCACTCACACCTGCATGCGCTACATCATCAGCCACTGCCTCCATCACCAGCATGCCCATCACAACACACCGCTCATGAGCAATCACCACCCCCACAACCATTCACATGTCCGCTGTGTCCTCTCCCAGTGTGTCTGTGAGCCCTCCTCCCAAAGTACACAGACACAGGCACACACCCACTCAACAGCCATCCACCTCACAACAGCCTCCAGCCCATGCACCTTCACCCAAACTCAGCAGACGTACACCTCCTACAACCACTACCTCTTCCTCCACTCCCACACCACCTCCATCTTCCTGTTCCAGTGTGTCTAAAAAACGTTTCCTAGCTAACATTAACCTCTTCCCTACACCACCCCCCCATCCTACCCCATGGGCCAAGATGTCTAGATCCCAGGCCAGTACCTCAGCTACCAAACCAGGGTCTTCTGTGGTCCCTGCAAGTCCGGGAAGCTCAAAGGGGGCACCCGTCAGAGCTGCTAGTGTGCCACCTACAAATGGGAAGGACCACCGATTCCGCCACCTGCCAAGGTCAACAAGGGGCTGGCAGGTAGCAGGGGAAAGTCGCATCACTCACCCAGCAAGGTCTCATCCAAACACAAAGAGGACAGTGCCAAGGTCCCAGCTGCGACTAGCAAGGTGGGGAAAGGACACAAGACAAAGGCCAAGTCACCTCATGGCACAAAGCCTCATGGTAAGGGGCTGGTGACCACCATTTCCCCAGAGATGCCAGCAACCTGTATCACGGTCACCACTACCGCAACGACCACCACCTACACCGCCACATGCACTGCCACCCGCACTGCCGCCTGCACCACCACCTGCATCACCGCTGCCACAACGTCAGTCAGCAGCATCCTCCCCAAGGATCAGCCGTCCGAGGCTGCCTGAGACGGTCTGGTGTCTCCCTCCACCAATACAAACACCTGCATCACAGGCAGCACCGGTAGCATCTCCGCCGCAGCCACTGCCGCAGCCACCACCATCTGCTCCGCCAAGTGCCCTGACGGTGCCACTACATCGGACGTCAGCAGCATCGCTAGTGGGCAGCCGACCGAGGCTGCAAGTGACGTTGGACCCTGGACACAACACATGAGGCACCAGCACTGGCACTACCAGCAGTTTGCAGCGTAAATCACCGCAGGATGGAGAGTGGCTCTGCCTCCATGGAGTATCATGCTACCTGTTCCATGCACATCTCGTAGCTCAGACACCCAGGTGAGAGAATGGGAACTGCCACACCTCAGGTGCAGCATCACTGGGCACAATGCCCCCTCCAGAACCAGTGGAGATATGCATCCACTCCCCAATCCTTGGCATGATGAAGCACAATGGGCACAATGTCCCCTCCAGAACCAGTGGAGATATGCATCCACTCCCCCAATCCTTGGCAGGATGAAACACACTGGGCACAATTCCCCCTCCAGAACCAGTGGAAATATGCATCCACTCCCCTAATCCTTGGCAGGATGATGCAGACTGGGCACAATGCCCCCTCCCGAAGCAGTGGAGAAAGGCATCCACTAGAGAGACTGTGGCTTTGAACTCCCCAGGACCAAGCAGTGGGCAAACTACCCACTAGAGAGACCCTGGCTTTAATCTCTCCAGGACCAAACAGTGGGCAAACCACCCACTTGAGAGACTGTGGCTTTGAACTCCCCAGGACCAAGCAGTGGGCAAACCACCCACTTGAGAAACTGTGGCTTTGAACTCCCCAGGACCAAGCAGTAGGCAAACCACCCATGTGAGAGACTGTGGCTTTGCACTCCCCAGGAGCAAGCAGTGGGCAAACCACCCACTTGAGAGACTGTGGCCTTGCACTCCCCAGGACATTGCTGTGGGCATGTAGCCCCCTCGAGGTGCAGTGGCGTCGTACCATCTTCCGGCTGAGGTGCCCTCCCTCCCCTTCCCCCTGAGGTGCCTGTGTTTTTTAGACCTGATGCCCCTGCAGTGTTCTCTCCGTTTTGAGGCAGGTGTCATGTGTGGGCTTCACCCATGCTTTTTGGGACCACTGGTCCATGGACATTTACAAGGGACAGTGTACGGCCTTGTGTACATATTGTAAATATTTGTTTATACTGAAGATTTAAAAATCTATTGATATATCTGAATGTTCCAATATAACACTGGTTAAACTCATTTCCTTTTGTCCTTGTGTTTTTCCAGGGGGTGACGGAGTGTATCAGTGATGTTGTTGGATGTGTTATTGTGTATGGTGTTGTGGGTGAAGGTTGGGTGTGTGTGTGTGTGTGTTTGTGCGTGTGTGTGTCACTCTCTTTTCCCTCCTCCCTCCCCTGTGTGGTAGGTGCAGTACTCACGTCATTGCCGCCACTGCCACCTCCGTTCTACTTCCTGGTGTATGAGAAGATACTCCAACATGGGGAGGATCTGCAATTCAGGCTCCATGGCGTCCTGGTTCTTCGTGGAGTGTTGGAAGGTGAATGGTTCCCCTTCGATGTTCTGTTTCCGCCTTGCTTTTGATGTCGTTGGTACCGCCCTGGAAAAGCTGGCGGATTGGCCTCTCATGATATGGTGGGCGGTACATTGTCTTCCGCCTGTTTGTTGGCGGTGACCACCGCGGTGTTTGTTGCTACCGCCCTGGTGGTCGGAGTGTTAAAGCGACTGTCTATGTTGGCAATTTCGGCCGTGGTCGTAATTCAATTTTTTTTACCGCCGGTCTGTTGGCAGTGTTACCATCTCTTTAACACCGTCCGCCAGGGTTGTAATGAGGGCCTAAGTCCAAATGTAGGAAGTTGATCGGGACCCCCTGACAGCGTATCCGAGTAGGTCTCCAAGGATGTCGGATCAAGATCCAGGTTTGCCCCGGTCGAAGGATTTTCACCTTGAAAAAACAACTAAGTCCGAAGGTAAAAATCTCCACTGAGTGCTTCAGCGACGCGCAACAGTGGAAGAGTTCCAGGAGGTCAGATTGGATTGGCAGGTTCGTCCCTATGACTAAGGGGGTCATTCTGACCCTGGCGGTAATTACCGCCATGGCAGAGGTCGGCGGTAGCACCGCCAACAGGCTGGCGGTGCACCGCTGGGCATTCTGACCGCGGCGGTTCAGCCGCGGCCAGAAACGGAAAGTCGGCGGTGTCCCGCCGACTTTCCGCTGCCCTTGAGAATCCTCCATGGCGGCGGAGCGCGCTCCGCCGCCATAGGGATTCTGACACCCCCTACCGCCATCCAGTTCCTGGCGGTTCTCCCGCCGGGAACAGGATGGCGGTAGGGGGTGCCGCGGGGCCCCCGTAAGAGGGCCCCAAAAAGAATTTCAGTGTCTTCCTAGCAGACACTGAGATTCGTGACGGGTGCAACTGCACCCGTCGCACCTTCCCACTCTGCCGGCTCAATTCTGAGCCGGCGTCCTCGTGGGAAGGGTGTTTCCCGCTGGGCTGGCGGGCAGACTTTCGGCGGCCGCCCGCCAGCCCAGTGGGAAAGCCAGAATGACCGCGCGGTCTTTTGACCGCGGAGCGGTCTTTCGGCGGGAACCGCGTGGCGGGCGGCGACCGCCGTCCGCCGCAGTCAGAATCACCCCCTAAGTCCTTTGGTAAACTTTTGACCGAGGCGTCCAGCGGGCTGTAGCCGAGCCTGGCTCTATCGCGGTCGGCCTAAAATTTTGACTTTGCCCCGGTCGAGGTGCGACCAGATGACCAGATTTGTGCTTTTTGTTTCTATGCGCTAGAAAGCAACAATTCTTTAAAACTTCATATCTCTGGTCCCCTTTATCCGATTTTATTCATTTTGGTGTCATTTTAAAGCTATAAATATTTCCTATTGTTATACATTGATTTTGGATTTTTAAACTGTTTCCTGTGTTTTGTTTAGTTACTGTTTTGTGGTATTTGAATGCTTTACGCTTTGTCTCCTAAGTTAAGCCTTGTCGCTCGTTGCCAAGCTACCAAGGGTTGAGCTGGGTTTAATTTACTGAGACCTGACTAGACCTAAGTGGAGGTTAGTGGCCTATTGCTAAGTGTAAGTACTTACCTGCCCTTACCAATAACCCATTTTCCAACATTTTTGGTGCACAGTGGTGGAATCCTCTACTTGTGTTCAGTATCACATTAAAGTTTTAAGTCAAACAAATTAAACATCCTTTAAATTGTCCTAGTGCAAAAATTGTTTTTAATTTTTAATTTGTATTAATTTCAATTATTAAATTTTTGTGATTTTTCTAAATTCTTGCTTCCAATTCTGAGCCTAAGTGAGGAGGAGGAAGACCGGTCCTCACTGCACACAGTCACTAGGGGCATACCCAAAGCTAGTTGGGGGAAGGGGGTTCCTTCAGTAGGAGAGAACCTGTCCCTCAGGGAAAGAGAGCTGGAGGCCCAGCTAGCATCTATAGCTTTGGAGGCAGAGAAGCTGGCCCTAAAAAATCAAAAGTGGGCAAGGGAAGAGAAAAGAGATGGTGGCAGCGACAGAGAAGCTGAGGTATCCATGGGTGGGGGTTTTGCCCCATATTACCCAAGGGGGTGGTTACTGCCTATGTAGAGGTGGATGACATAAATAAGTGGCTGGGGGCCTTTGAGAGGGTCCTCCAGATGAGGAGAGTTAAGCCTCAGTAGTGGGGTTCACTTCTTTGGGAGTTGGTCCCCAACTCTGGGAGGGATAGGCTCCTAACCTTGAGGGGGTATGAGGCAGATTCATACCCTAGTATGAAGAGATGCTTAACTAAAAAGTTAGGTCTGACCCCAGAGCAGTATAGGCTCAAGTTTAGGGACACCCAAAATACAAGTACCCAGTCCTAGGTGGAATTTGTAGACATCTCAGTTAAAGCACTAGAGGGCTGGATACAGGGCAACAAGGTAAGTACCTTTGAGGGGCTGTACAGTTTGATTATGAGGGGGCACCTTCTAACCAGTTGTGTCCAAGAGAAGCTCCGCCAGTATCTAGCTGATTCTAAGATGACCAACCACAGAAAGCTGGGGGAGGCAGCAGATGACGTTAAGATCTAGGGTTAACCAGAAACCCTGAGGGGGTGATCAGAAAAAGGGAGGACGTGGTTCTTCTCAGGGGAAGAACCAAGGGAAAGATGATAAAAAGCCCAAGGAGTCCTCACAAGAGTCCCCAAATACTTCTCAGGGTGGGGGAGCCCCGAGCCATTCCACTTCTAAAGGTAAAGGATATCAGGGGAAGCATTATGATCCTGTTAAGGCAGGAAGGTTTCAGGAGCTTGCTAAGGCCAGCAAGTGCTTTGAGTGTCATCAACCTGGACACAAAAGAGGAGATGCTATCTGCTCCAAGAAGCCCCCCACTGGTATGCTATCCCAGGGGATTGCCAGTGTAGGGATGGGGGTGGAAGTTGGCCCAGGGCTGGGATCAGGGTACACAGAAGTCACCTTAGTATCTGTGGGTGGGGTGGACATTGCAACCATGGCAACCTTACCTCCCAGCATGGAGAGGTATAGGCAGAGGCCTAAAGTCAATGGGACTGAGGTGGAAGCTCTGAGAGATACAGGAGCCAGTGTGACAATGGTCACAGAGAAGCTGGTTTCTCCAAAACAGGTCTTACCTGGTGTCTTCCACCAAGTGACTTATGCAGATAGCAGAACCAAACTCCATCCCATGGCCATGGTGAGCCTGGAATGGGGAGGTGTGACTAGCCCTAAGAAGGTAGCTGTAGCTCCTGCCCTCCCAGTAGAGTGTCTGCTGAGAAATGATTTTGAAGCATCTGAATGGTCAGAGGTGGAGAGAAGGGTCCATGCACAGATGCTGGACCTCCCTGAATGGGTGTGTGCTGTGACCAGATCACAGGCAGCACAACAGGGAAGTGCTGGACACTTGGGCTCTGGAACAATGGGCCAAGCCTCCAAGAAGAAGAGAAAGGGCACTGGGTCTGGCTTGCCAGCCCCCACAAGTACAGAGGGTCAGGAGTAATCCAAACCTGAGGGGGAGGACCTGACCTCTGAGGGAGGGCCACTTCCCATGCAAGATCTGCCTGACTTGGCAGAACTGCAAGGGGCAGGTGGGCCCACCAGAGAAGAGTTGTGCCAGGGACAAAGAGAGTATCCCACTTTTGAGGGCCTTAGGCAGACTGCTGCTAGGCAAGAACAAGGGGATACCAGTGGAACCCACAAGGTTTACTGGTAGGATGGAGTTCCCTACACTGAGGCAATGGACCCCAAACCAGGGGCAACCAGGAGAGTGGTGGTCCCCCAGAAGTATAGAGAATTCCTTCTCACTTTAAGCCATGATACTCACTTAGCTGGACATTTGGGACAGATCAAGACCTGGAACAGGCTGATCAACCATTGTTATTGGCCCTAAACGTCAGAAAACGTCAGGGAGTTTTGTAGCTCCTGTGTTACCTGCCAGGCCAGTGGCAAGACAGGGGGCAAGCCAAAGGCTCCCTTTATACCACTGCCAGTGGTTAGGACTCCCTTTGAGAGGGTATGGATTGATATTGTTGGTCCCCTAGACCCACCAACTGCCTCAGGCAACAGGTACATTTTAATGGTTGTGGACCATGCCACCAGGTACCCTGAGGCAATATCCCTCCGGACAGTCAGTGCTTCTACAGTGGCTAGGGCCCTACTTGGTGTGTTCACCAGAGTGGGATTCCCAAAGGATGTGGTCTCAGATAGGGGCACAAATTTTATGTCTGCCTATCTGAAAGCCATGTGGGATGAGTGTCATGTTACTTATAAGTTCACCACCCCCTATCATCCACAGACCAATGGTCTGGTGGAAAGATTTAATAAGACCCTGAAGGGCATGATCATGGGTTTGTCTGACAAACTCAGGAGGAGATGGGATGTTCTCTTCCCATGCCTGCTGTTTGCCTACAGAGAGGTGCCACAGAAGGGGGTTGGATTCAGACCCTTTGAATTACTGTTTCTGCACCCTGTAAGAGGCCCATTGTGCTTGGTGAGAGAGTCTTGGGAGAAGCCTCTTAAAGAGTCCAAGGAGAATGTGCTGGATTATGTGCTAGGCCTGTGGTCATGCATGGCTGAGTACATGGAGAAGGCATGCAGAAACCTGGAGGCCAGCCAAGAGCTCATGAAGCTCTGTCATGACCAGAAGGCTACCATGCCTGAGTATCACCCAGAACAGCGGGTGTGGGTTTTGGAGCCTATGGCTCCTAGGGTACTTCAGGCCAAATGGACTGGGCCCTATCCAATTGTGAAGAAAAATGGTGAGGTCACCTACTTGGTGGATCTTGGCACCCGCAGGAATCCTCATATGATCCTGCATGTCAACAGATTGAAGCCCCACCAAGACAGGGCAGACATGACCATGCTGATGGTCACGGATGAAGGGAAGGAGGAGGAGAGTGAACCTCTGCCAGACCTCCAGTCCTCAAACGAACAAGATGGGTCAGTGGAGGTAGTGGTACTCTCTCCAAAGTTGACAGACCAGCAACAAAAAGACTGCAGAAAAGTTTTGGAGCAGTTTGCTAGTCTGTTCTTTCTGACCCCTGGACTCACCAACTGGTGTGTCCATGACGTTGACACTGGTGACAGCTTACCTGTCAAAAACAAGCTCTACATGCTGTCTGACAAAGTCCAGGCCAACATCAAAGCTGAAGTGGCTAAGATGTTGGAGCTCAAGGTAATTGAGCCCTCTGACAGTCCTTGGTCCAGTCCAGTGGTACTGGTACCCAAACCTAATCCCCAAGGTGGGAAGAAGGAATTGAGATTCTGTGTGGACTACAGAGGTCTTAATGCAGTCACTAGGACTGATGCTCACCCCATACCTAGAGCTGATTAGCTTATTGATAGGTTGGGGGCTGCCAAATTCCTGAGCACATTTGATCTGACCTCAGTATACTGGCAGATTGCCTTACGTCCAGGAACTAAGGAGAGGTCAGCATTTTTCACACCAGAGGGCCTTTTTCAGTTCCAGGTGATGCCCTTTGGCCTGGGATGCTCATGCCAATGCAGATGGCCTTTCCACATTTTTTCACTTAGCTGACGAGGACTACCAGGGTGTAGGTTAGTACCCATCACTTTTCATCTGGGGGGGGGCAGTGTAGGAAAGTCCTCCTTTTTGCCCTGGTCACCCCCAAACTTTTTGGAAAGGTACTGGTGATTACTGACTCTTGGCTGTGCCCTGGATACTGCTTACCAGTCCCAGGGCAAGTGCTCTGTGTAAAGTGGATATGCAAATTAGGCTAATTATAATTGGCAAAATTAACCTACCTATAAGTCCCTAGTATATGGTAGGGCATGGAAGCTTAGGAACCCCAGCATAGGTAGTGCACCCATAGGTGCACTGCTGAGGTGCCCAGTGTCATTTTAAAGGCAGGCCTGCCTTGCTGGCTGCTTTTAAATAAAAGTTACATGCAAATTCGACTTTGGAAATAAAAGTAGTTCCAAGGTCTTAAACTACCTTATTTGTACATATAATTCACCCCTAAGGTGTGCCCTATGTGCCCCTAGGGCTGGGTGCCATGTAACTATAAGCAGGGACCTTATAAAAATAGTTTTATAATCCCTGGTGAGGTAAAACAGCCAAATTTGTTTTCCCCTCATTGTAGTGAATGGCCTCCATAGGCTAGAATGGGGAGACTTTATATTTAAAAATCCCCTTAAGTAACCGATACCAGAAGTTTGGTATCAAGTTAATTGTTATAATAAAACCCACAACGTCCAGTTGTGGGATTTAATATAACTTGTTCAGGTAAAGAGTTTTAAACTTTACCTGAAAAGTTACTAACTTCAGCCCTGCAGTGTTTTTGCTGCTGTGCTCTGATTGACCAGCCTCTGGCAGCCTGGCCAGGCTACCTTGATGAGGTGTGAAGTGGCCTGACTCAGCACAAAGAGATGTGCCTGGGGGAGGAGATCTCCCCTCAGCAGATGGAGAAGCAGGAAGGGGGAGGGCTGCCAAACTGGTCTTCAAAGGCAGAGAAGGAAATTTGGAGCAACCCAGCAACATCCTCACATCCTGCAAACCCAGACAATTAGGTGCCCCCTTGATTAGTTTCAGAGAGGACAGGAGAGGGATGTGTTTAGGATTTTTAGCCACACCAGTGGGTGGGCTCAGCCAGGTGTAACCTCCAAAAATAACTTGATGGATTTTTGAGGAATGTTTGTCCCTGGGATTGATTTTTGCCACACTTCCCAGGAAGTGGTCATCACAGGGGGAAGGACCCTGCCCCTGATTGGAGAACCAGGACCCCCATGTTTTTCACACAGGAGCAGGGATAAAACTGGCAGACCTGTACCCACACCTCAGATCCCCATCAGATTCCAACAAGGAAGGACTACAGGAGACGAAGGACTGCCCTGCTGGACCCCTGCCCTGCCCCTGGACCCTGCACTCTGGAGGACTGCACCAGCTGCACACTTGGGCTTCACCACAAGAAGGACTTTGCCTGGCTTCAACTGGTTCAAGGAGGGACTCCCTGATTGCTACAGGTGAAAACTTGCTAACCAGGGTCCCCTGCACCAACTCCTGAAGAAACCAACCAGTTGACCACTGTCCAGTGGCCAAAAAGGAGTTTGTACCAGGTGCATTCTGGGAGTTGTAGTCCACACCCCCAGGAGCATCTCAGAGCTTCTGGAAACTTGGGGTGAACTGTGGACCTCAAAAGAACCTTAAAAGAAAATCTGGAAGAAGATCCAGAAGTTTGGAAAATTTTGGAGAACTTTTTGAAAAAAGCTCCATAGAGGGACCGACCCGCCGCAGCAACTCTAACCGGCTTGCCTCAACTGTGACCCGGCCTGACTTGCAGGTTTGTCCCAGTGAAGAAAATCTCCAAAAAAGAGACTAATTCCGAACGTAGGAAGTTGATCGGGACCCCCCTATTAGCATATCCAAGGAGGGCTCCAAGGATGTCCGATCAAGATACAGGTTTACCCCGGTCGAAGGATTTTCACCTCGAAAAAACTACTAAGTCCGAAGATAAACATCTCCACCAAGGGCTCCCGCAATGCGTATCTGAGGAAGAGTTCCAGGAGGTTGGATTGGACTGGCATGTTCGTCCCGCTGAAGAAAATCTTCAGAAAAACAACTAAGTCCTAAGGTAAACTTTTGACCGAGGCCTCCTGCGGGCTGTAGCCGAGTCGGGCTCCATCGAGTTCGGCCTTAAACTTTGACTTTGCCCCGGTCGAGGTGCAACCAGATGACCAGATTGGTGCTTTTTGTTTCTATGCGCTAGAAAGTAATACTTCTTTAATATCTCCGGTCCCCCTTTTCTGATTTTATTCGTTTTGGTGTCATTTTAAAGCTAAAAAATATTTCCTATTTTCATAAATTGATTATGGATTTTTAAACTGGTTCCTGTGTTTTATTTAAATACTGTTTTGTGGTATTTGAATGCTTTATGCTTTGTCTCCTAAGTTAAGCCTTGTCGCTTGTTGCCAAGCTACCAAGGGTTGAGCTGGGTTTAATTTACTGAGACCTGACTGGACCTAAGTGGAGATTCGTGGCCTATTGCTAAGTGTAGATACTTGCCTGCCCTTACTAATAACCCATTTTCCAACATGCAGCATTGAACATTGAGCAGAAGTTGCATTGTAGTTACCGCCCTGAAGCATCAGTACAAGTGGAGCAGATGAATGGTACCTTGAAGTCAAGAATTGCAAAGATGTATGCAGCTACGAATCTGAAATGGCCTGACGCATTGCCTGTGGTGTTGATGTCAATGAGAAACACACCTGATAGGAAGACAGGATTGTCGGCCCATGAGATCCTCATGGGCAGAGCAATGAGATTGCCAGCAGTAACAGCAAATGCACTTGTCAACATTACTGCTGATATGGTGTTGGATTACTGCAAAGGTCTGGCTGATATAGTCCGCTCTTTCTCTCAGCAGGTGGAGGCCACCACACTGCCACCGATCCATGACCCAGGACACAACCTGAGAGCCGGAGACTGGGTTGTTGTCCGAAAGCATGTGAGAAAGAAGTATTTGGAGCCACGTTGGAAGGGACCATATCAAGTGGTCCTAACTACTACGACAGCTGTGAAGTGTGCTGGGATCCCGAACTGGATTCACACAAGTCACACAAAGAAAGTGGCATGTCCACTGGCTCATGAAGAAGCATTGTTGAGAGTGCCAACAACAGTGAGATAAATCACAGCATCAGAAAAAGAACCAAGAGGAACTGAGACTGGATCTGAGCTTGTTGGGGATGGTTCAGTTACTCCTGTGAGATACGAGGGTGGAGACCTCCAGGGAACTATCAGAGAACCGATCTCAACAGAAGCAGCAGGAGAGCCTAATCCAGAGGGGGTTCTCCCAGAAGTAGATGATTCTGAGAGACAAAGAGAGCAATTGCCAGACCGAGAAGGGGAAGGAGTTGAAGTGGATCAAGGTCAAAGTGAGCTGACTCCTCCTGAACCGGTTGCAGGTCCGTCAAGAGAAAACACCACAGAGAAGAACAAGGGTTTGAGTTTAATCTTGAAGAGAATACTGACAGAAGGTTTGTTGAAAAGAGATAAGTGGCCAAAATCGCAATGGAAAGAAGAAAAGAGATGGTTGTTGAACCAACAATAGAGGAAGAAGTAGACACTACGAGGAAAGAGGAACTAAGTGAAGGAGAACTGAATGGTGATCGAAAGTTGAAAAGGAAGAGAATAGCAAGTCGAAGATATGCAGGTCCTGAATGGGCATATGCAACTACAAATGAATGGCAACAAGGGTTCATGTCTTTTTGTTTTGATAGGGAGGTTCCAAGTCAATGTTTTGAGGTGACGTGAAGAAGGTTGAGGAACTGGACTGTTGAAACAATCTGAGAAATCTTTTTGAGAAGAGACTGTTGAAAGTAACCAGAAAAGACATTGATAATCTGATTTGACTTTTTGAAACCTGATTTTGACAATCTGCTAACAAACTTTTGACAAGGAAGAAGGGTTCCTGGAAGTGAAACTGAACTGCAGAAAGAAGAGTTGTTGATTTTTGCTGCAAGTTTTATGAGTTGTTTCTGATTCTTTACAGATCATGGCTGACTTAGACAAGCAGGTTAGAGATGCTAGGCGATGTAAATATATGAGCATTGGTTTTGCAATTATGTGCGGGATATTGTTTATGGTATTGATTGTGGGTATGTCTATTCTTGATGCGAAAGGAGCCAACCATGCTTCAGCTTTTGAGACTATTACACTAACGGCTGTATAGAAGTTTAAGATGGATGAGAAGTATTTGCACGATTATACTAATGCACAAGGAGAACTTTCTTTTAACGTTTTCTATCGGTTATTGAGTGAGTATGTTGAGATAATGGATGCAAAGGATTGTCTTGTGTGTACGCAGATTCCTTCATCAGTCGAGGAAGGAGTCACCTATCATAGCTTGCCGTTAACTTATGGGATAAGTTGTAGCCAGCTACTAACAAGGTTCTATAACCAGGAGCATATTCAATAATTCTACTCTAATCATGATCTTGTGTTTTCGTTTGTTCCTATCATTAGATATATGAATGGAGTAGCTAAGTATAATGACATAGTTTTAGTTAGAGGATTCTTTGAACCTACATTGACGTTTGGCACAGCTTATGCAAACAAGAATAACCTAACATGTTTGCATACACCTTTAGAGAAGAGCTTCTTAGGTCATACTGATGACAGGAGAAAGGAGCTAAAAGAAATATTAGAAAAGGGCTTAGAGAAAGGGACTTACAAGAATGATTATGCTTATAGTGCAATTAACACACAAGGGAAATTAGCTTTATATGCACCACATGTAGGGAAGCTTTGTATATACAGACCAAAATCACTCACTGACACTTTATGTGTGGGTACCAGTGAATGCAGTCATGTGTTTTTGTTTCAGAGTAAATGGACATTTATTTTGAATGGGCAGGACCCTGTGATTCCAGGGATCTATTATATTTGTGGACTTAATGCTTATTACTGTCTTCCAAGAGGATGATATGGGACATGTAATTTGAGGATAGTTTTCCCAAAGTTTTATCAGATTTGAAAAAGTTTCTGAAAATGACTGACTTACATCGTAAGAGACAGATGCGGGAGTCTGCTTCTGCGATAGTGGGAGATCTATTTGGTGCTGTGATTTCTTCACTGGGAGTCATCCTGAATTCAATCAAGATTCTGAAGTTGTCTACTATTGTGGATAACATGCTGACACATATTTCAGGGGCTATACTCCTGATTGATACTGAATAAGCTGCAGATAGAGCTATGACTCTTCAAATTTGTCTTGCTTTGGACATTCTTTTAGCGAAGGATGACGGAGTCTGTAAAATGATTAATTCTAGGCATTGTTACTCGTCTATTCCTAACAATAGTGAAGAGATAAGAGACTTAGGGGGTCATTCTGACCTCAGCGGTAAAAGGCTCTTACCGCCGGTCAGAAGTCCGCCATTCTATCGCCGCGGCCGCGGTAAACCGCCACGGTCATTCTGACCCACAACTGCCAAACCGCCAAAAACCCGACATCCACGGAAGGCCGCCTCATCAGCGGACAGCGATAAACTGGAGATGACCAAACCTCCACCGTCACGCCAACACAAACACGCCCATGCCATTACGACCCACGAATCCACGTGGCGGTCTTTCAACCGCGGTATTCCATTGGCGGTACACCCCGCCGCGGTCAAAATACACACACCTTTACAAAACACAGCCACATTGGACAATTCGAAATACACACACCTGATACACATACACACACCACACCCACACATCCAATCAACTATAAAACACACACCCACAAACCCCCACTACTAGAAATTCGGAGAGAAGGCGAGAGAGAGAGAGAGAGAGCACAGCTATCGAAAACCCCAACACACAGAGGAACACAACAACATCACCCACACTAAATCCACGCACAAAACACCACACACCACCACACACACCACACTCATCACCACAAACACCACCCCACACCACCCCATGGCACCCCAAAGACACCCCAGGTTCTCGGACCAAGAACTCAGGGTCATGGTGGAGGAAATAATTAGGGTAGAGCCCCAGCTATTCGGCACACAGGTGCAGCACACCACAATAGCCAGGAAGGCGGAGCTATGGCAAAGGATCGTCGACAGGGTCAACGCTGTGGGACAGCATCCCAGAAACCGGGAAGACATCCGAAAGCGCTGGAACGACCTACGGGGGAAGGTGCGGTCGATGGTGTCAAGACACAACATCGCTGTGCAGAAGACTGGCGGCGGACCGCCACCCACTCCACCCGAATTCACAGCATGGGAGCAAGAGATCTTGAACATCCTGCATCCTGAAGGCCTCGCTGGAGTAGGCGGAGGAATGGACTCTGGTAAGTCGAATCCCAACTACTTCACCCCCCCCAACCACCAGCATGCCAACCCACACACCCACCCTCACCCCCAACCCCCCAGCACACATCCTACCTGCCAATGTCTCACCAGCACAACCCACCCAACACAACACCAATCCCTGAATGCCAACACAAACGATGGACACCCATCACCCAAGCATGACCACTGCACAGACCCATCCCCCCCCACAAACCACCCTCACAACTCCTCCCACAAGGGAATGCCAGCACTGGGGGACAAGGGCACCCACAAATCACACGCCATGGCACACACAGAAGCAATAACCATACTCTTTTACCCCTGCAGGGCCCGAACGCCAACACACCGGCCAGGAGGGTCCAGATTTGTCCATCCCGCCCCCAGAACAGGCCCCCAGTGATGACAGCAGCTCTGTCGACCTAGAACCTGATGACCAGCCCGGACCATCGGGGACCTCTGGACAGTCGGTTCCCCACACACAGACACAGGCCACAGCAGACCCAACCCCCTCTGGGAATACCAGCACAGCTCCCACCCAGCGGGCCCATGTCTCTGTCTCCAGGACGCGTCAATCAGCAGTGTGTCCGCCACTACAGGGCACCCAGGCTGACCCATCACCCCAACAACAACAGGGACCTGGGGGCAGTGGTAGTGGGCACACCGTCCAGGGGACAGAGGCCCGGGGAAACAGGGCAACTGGGAGGGCTGCTGTGCGAGAGGGGGTTGACCGGCCCAGGGAACCCACTCTCCAAGAGGCCCTCACCACCATCATGGGAGCATACCACCGCTCCCAGGAGACGATGGCGACGGTACTGGCCAGGTTCCAGCAGATCCAGGCACAGCAGGAGGAACGGTACATGGGGTTCAGAGACGAACTCAGGAGCATCGGTACCGCAATGGGGACCATCGTCCTGGCCCTCAACCAGATAGTCACCACATTGCGGGACCATGTGGCACCCCAAAGGGCCCCTGTCACCAGCCCGGACGACGAACAGCCTACCACCTCCGCCGGCGCAAGTGGACAGGAGGCCCCCACACCACGACAGGCCACCAGAACCCCACCTCCTGCTGAAGATCAACCACCCCGCAAGCAGAACCTGAGATCACACAAGAAGACAGAGTAGGATGCCAAGACCCCCGCCAGCCTAAGATACCCCCTGATGTCATCCCACTGTCCCACATTGTCACCCTGTCCAACCTTGAACTGCCCCTGCTCCATCCTTCCACAGGCATATGGGCAATGCACCTGTGCTACTGAGAACTGGACTCTGCCATGGACATTACTCCACCCCCACCCATCACCGTTTCACTATCATGGACCTATACGCAGCACTGAAAATAAATCACCAATTGCACTTCAAATGTCAGGAGTCTGCTTGTATTTTTTACAAATGTATTACACATAACGTTGCAATAATGTTCATTTACATGGTGATGACAACATACCAGTGTCAATAAGCATTAGTCCATGGGCAAACAAAGCAGAAGTCACGCTGTGGGTCATACAGCTCTGAAAAGGGAAGGGAAAGTAAAAAATCAGTGAAAAGGAACTGGGGGGAAACACAGAAAGTAGAGATGCAGGAGGCCAGAAGTAAATGTAAAATGGCGTGGGTGATTCTTACCTGGGTGCTACTGAAAATACTGTTGTATAACTGTGTCCCTGTTGTCCGTGTCGTCCCCGTCGTCTTCCTCCTCTTCACTCTCCACAGGCTCCACAGCGTCGCAATGCAAGACTGTGAAGCATACAGCAGGCCACGATGATATGACACACCTTCTTTGGTGAGTACATGAGGGATCCCCCTGTCATATGCAGGCACCTAAACCTGGCCTTCAGGTCCCCGAAGGTCCGTTCTATAATCCTCCTAGTTCGCCCATGTGCCTCATTGTACAGTTCCTCTGCCCTGGTCCGGGGATTCCTCACTGGGGTCAATAGCCAAGGCAGGTTGGGGTAACCAGAGTCACCTATTAGCCACACACGGTGTCTCTGTAGCTGTTCCATCACATAAGGGATGCTGCTATTTCGCATGACATACGCGTCATGCACTGACCCAGGGAACTTGGCATTTACATGGGAGATGTACTGGTCAGCCAAACAGACCACCTGGACATTCATCGAATGGTAATTTTTTCTAATTCTGTACACCTGCTCATTGTCTTTTGGGGGTACTAAAGCCACATCGGTCCCATCAATGGCACCAATGATGTTGGGGATATGTCCAAGGGCATAGAAATCACCCTTCACAGTGGCCAAATCACCCTCCTCAGGGAAAACAATGTATCTCTGCATGTATTTCATCAGGGCAGACAACACTCTGGACAAAACCTTAGAAAACATAGGCTGAGACATCCCTGATGACATGGCCACTGTTGTCTGAAAAGACCCACTTGCCAAAAAATGGAGTAGTGACAGAACCTGCACCAGAGGGGGAATCCCTGTGGGTTGGCGGATGGGGGACATCAGGTCTGGCTCCAGCTGGGCACACAGTTCATGTATAGTGGCTCGGTCAAGTCGGTATCGAAGTATAATATGTTGTTCTTCCATTGTCGACAGGTCCACCAGCGGGCGGTACACGGGAGGATTCATCCTTCTCCTCGCAAGTCCCAGCGGATGGTGCCTAGGAAGGACAACATGGAGCACAGAGTCAAGCAACCCACAGGTTCGTTCACACAGCTTGCACAGTACACGAATCGCTATGCATTGAAAGGCTTGTATGAGTGGCAATGCAAGGCCTAGGCCTGTGTGACGCAGTAGAAATCATGCCATGTGGGCCCTTGAAATGGCGGCTGCCTGACCTGTGAAGTGTGACAGTGGGATGTGAGGTCACTGCGCTGGCGTGGCACACCGTGGCGGTAGGCGGTCGAAGACCGCGGCGCAAAGCAGCATTGGTTAACATTGAACCCTATGGGTCTCAGGAGCCAGTGACGATGTGCGCCGGCGGTCGCGGTAGGCACCGCCGCGGGCGTGACCACCATTTTCTATCTGCTTAATCACTCGAGACCTGATCATCCACACGAGAGGACCTATACTGCAAGTGCTGCTGTGACCTCGGTCTGGAAGAGACAATGGCTGCTGCGACTGGGGAAAGGGCCCCTGCCTTCACTTCAGAAGAGTTGGAGAAACTTGTGGATGGGGTCCTGCCCCAGTATGCGCTACTCTACGGTCCTCCAGACCAACAGGTTAGTACACAGGGTGCACGTTGAATGAGCTATGCCTGGGTTGTATATGGTGGATGTAAGATGGTGGGGTGGGGAGCGAATGAGGAGTGCAAGGCACGACAGATGAGAGCATGTGCCACATGGCAGGGTTGGGGAGGGGGGGGCAATCACATCTAACATGCAGAAAAATGTTGAAAATTCCTTTCCCACCCTGTACATGTCAAATAGGTCAGCGCCCATCAGAAAGTCGACATTTGGCGTGCCATCGCCAAGGACGTCCGGGCCCTGGGGGTCCACACAAGACGGGGCACCCACTGCCGAAAGAGGTGGGAGGACATCCGCCGTGGGACCAGGAAGACCGTTGAGTCACTGCTGGGGATGGCCTCCCAACGTAGGAGGGGTGCCAGTCGTACCTTGACCCCCCTGATGTCCCGGATCCTGGCGGTGGCCTACCCCGATTTGGATGGGCGCGTGAGGACATCACAGCAGACACAAGGGGGTGAGTACCAGCACATTCTGCTATCTTTACACGCAGTGGAGGCGTCTGGGTGGGGGAGGAGGGCTGTGGGTGACATTAGGCCAGGGCGCTTTCTGTAGTGTAGTCCCCTCCTTTAGGCATGGCCCTGTGCCCCGCCCCCCACCTCTGTAGGGTGCCAAGTACAGCAATCCATGGTCCAGTATCACCCATGTGCGCATATGTTGTCCATAGACCTGTTGGCCTAGTCACAAGTACTGAGTAGTGTACCCCGATTGCGCGGCGTAGTGCATGAGGCTCCTGTGTCTGTCCTCTCCGCCAACGGTGTTGACAATGCATGCACTCAACCTGTTTTTATTTCTCCTCCCACCCTTTTTCTTTATCTTCTTGTGCATGTGTGCATTAGCATCATCAGGCGGAGGAGAATTGGCATCGGAGCACGAGGGAGCTGCAACTCACAAGGCCCCGGTGGGCCATGGTACAGACACCAAGGTCACCAGTGATACGGAGGGCGAGGGGAGCACAACGGGGACCCGTGGTGACACCAGCGACACCGACACGTTCTCGGAAGGGAGCTCCCTAGCGGTGGCGGCAACATCCGGGCCCCCCGCCTCTACAGTTACAGCCGCCACCCAGCGCACCAGCTCCCACCTCCCAGCAGCCCCTCAGCCTTCGCTCCGTGCCCGCTCGCCCAAGAAGGCGGGCATCTCCTTCGCCCCAGGCACCTCAGGCCCTGCCCATGTTAGCCCTGCTGCCCTCAGTGAGGAGGTCATTGACCTCCTACAGACCATCATTGTTGGGCAGTCTACCCTTTTGAATGCCATCCAGGGGGTAAAGAGGGAGGTGCATCGGAGCAATGCATACCTGGAGGGCATTCATTCGGGTCAGGCTGCCCATCAACGATCGTTCAATGCTCTGGCCTCAGCACTGACGGCAGCCATTGTCCCTGTTTCCAGCCTCCCTCTTCTAACTGCTTCCACCCTGTCTCTGTCTCCTGTTCCTCAGCCTATCCCATCCACACCATCAGACCAGCCTGCACACACCTCAACACCCAAGGGCAGCTCATCCAGACATAAGCACCACAGATCCCACAAGCATTCACCCAAGCAACACCCAGATGCAGACATGCCAACAGTCACTACCACCCCTGTGTCCCCCTCCTCCTCGTCTCCCTCCTCCCTCCCTGTGACGTCTCCACTCACACCTGCATGCACACCACCATCAGCCAGTACTTCCATCACCAGCACACCCTCCAGTACAGTCCGCACACGTGCAGTCACCACCCCCACTGCCATTTACACGTCCCCTGTGTCCTCTCCCACTGTCTGTCACCCCCTCTTCCAAGACACACAAAAGCAGGCAGCCACCCACCCAACAGCCAACCACCTCACGACAGCCTACGTCACAAGCACCTGCACCCAAAGACAGCACACCTGACTCTCCTACAACCACATCCTCTTCCTCCACTCCCATACCCACTACACCTACCCTTTACATTGGCCCTAAAAAACTTTACCTCTCCAAACTTAACCTCTTTGCCCCACCTGACCCACCCCCTCCATCTGCTAAGAATCCCAAGAGCACCTCAGCCACCACCAGCCCTGCTTCAAGTGTCACCATTGTGCACGGGTTTTGGAGTCCACCCTTTCCCAGCACTGATACATCGGCCAGCAGCAAGGGGACAGCCAGCCCCCCTGGAAAGAGGACCCTTAAAATCAGGGGCCGCTGCGAGAAGACTGACACGGCTGCCCCCAAGGAGCAAAGTCCTGGGCCGTCACCTGCCACAACATCTAGGGGAGGCAAGGGCCAGAGAGCCTCATCGAAGGAGGGCAAGGGCAGCAGGGCGGAGAAGTCAGCCAGCAGGGGCACGGACCAGGAGGGCCCCACAAGCCCCATCCCGGGTGTGAGGGAGGACACCCACGGGCCCAGGACTCCGTCACAGAAGGGTCCAGCAACTGCACGGTCGGAGGGCGACTAAGCAGGGAGTCCTGGCCAGGTCTGGCTCCCTTGAATGACTGGACAAGCACCGCTGAAGAGGGCCCCGCCGTGCAGAAAGGCACCGCTGAAGAGGGCCCCGCCGTGCAGAAAGGCACCGCTGAAGAGGGCCCCGCCGCGCTGAAAGGCACCGCTGAAGAGGGCCCCGCGTCTCAAGCACCGCTCCGCTGGGCCCCGCCGTCTCAAGCACCGCTCCGCTGGGCCCTTCCTGTCAAGCACCGCTCCGCTGGGCCCCGCCGTCTCAAGCACCGCTCCGCTGGGCCCTTCCTGTCAAGCATCGCTCCGCTGGGCCCCGCCGTCTCAAGCACCGCTCCGCTGGGCCCTTCCTGTCAAGCACCGCTCCACTGGGCCCCTTCCTGTCAAGCACCGCTCCGCTGGGCCCCGCCGTCTCAAGCTCCGCTCCGCTGGGCCCTTCCTGTCAAGCACCGCTCCGCTGGGCCCCTTCCTGTCAAGCACCGCTCCGCTGGGCACCGCTGTCTCAAGCACCGCTCCGCTGGGCCCTTTCTGTCAAGCACCGCTCCACTGGGCCCCGCCGTCTCAAGCACCGCTCCGCTGGGCCCCGCCGTCTCAAGCACCGCTCCGCTGGGCCCCGCCGTCTCAAGCACCGCTCCGCTGGGCCCTTCCTGTCAAGCACCGCACCGCTCCGCTGGGCCCCGCCGTCTCAAGCACCGCTCCGCTGGGCCCTTCCTGTCAAGCACCGCTCCGCTGGGCCCCGCCGTCTCAAGCACCGCTCCGCTGGGCCCTTCCTGTCAAGTACCGCTGGCCCATTGGCAGTCCCGGTTCTGTGTCGGGCAGGCCTTCACGACGCACTCTGCCCACCATGCCTCCTCCATGACCAGTGGTCTCTGTAATCCACCTGATGGACTGTGGCTTTGCACTCCCCAGGATGTAACAGTGGGCAATCCACCCACTGTAGAGACTTGTGAGACTGTGGCTTTGCACTCCCCAGGATGGCAGAGTGGGCAACCCACCCACTGTAGAGACTTGTGAGACTGTGGCTTTGCACTCCCCAGGATGGCACATTGGGCAATCCACCCACTGTAGAGACTTGTGAGACTGTGGCTTTGCACTCCCCAGGATGGCACAGTGGGCATGGTGGACCCTTCGTGGATCTGGCGTCGTGGACTCATGTGGCTGAGGTGCCCCCCCTTCCCTTCCCCCTGAGGTGCCTGTAGTTTTGTCATCTGATGCCCCAGCAGTGTTCTCTCCAACGGACTCAGGTCTCATGTGTGGGCTTTGCCCATGTGTTGATACACTTTGGCCCACGGACAGTGGAAATTTAAGTGACTGTGCAGGACTTATTGCCTATGTTTATCGGTTTCGCAATGTTCTTACTTGATTTTTTACAATTCATTTTGCTATTTTACCATGACTTCAAGGAACCTCTTATATACATAAATGTTTTTTCTCACTTTAATTATGTCTTTGCATTATTCCGGGGGGTTTGGGTGGTGTCACTGTGACTTGGTGCTCTGCATTGGTGTGTAGATAGTTGGGGGGGGGTCACATATGTGTGTGCCTGTAAGCTTTCCTCCTCCCCCCTCCCCTGTATCGTAGGTGCAGTACTCACCGTTGTCGTCTGCGCCGGCGTTCGTACTCGTGGTAGATGAGCAGGTAGACAATAGCTGGTAGGATGTGTAATTCGGGCTCCATGCTGTCCTCCTTCCTCGTGGAGTGTGTATAGGTGAGCGTTTTCCCGTTCGTAGTCTGTTTCCGCCGTGTTTTTATCGGCGGGGCTCCCGCCCCGGAAAAGGTGGCGGATTGGTGAGTTGTGATAGGGTGGGCGGTACATTGTCTGCCGCCTGGCTGTTGGCGGTGACCGCCGCGCTGTTTGTCTGTCCCGCCGTGGCGGTCGGAGTGTTAAAGTGGCAGCCTGTGTTGGCGGTTCCCGCCAGGGTCAGAATACCTTTTTTTTGACCGCCTGCCTGTTGGCGGGTTGGCCGCCGCTTTATCACCGACCGCCAGGGTTGGAATGACCCCCTTACTTACTAATCTGACTAATGCTAGTAGTGATTTGAAAGAATTAAAAGAACCAGGTGATTGGGAAAAGGTTGGTAAGGGGTTAGCTTCAGTGGGAAATTGGCTCAGCAGCATTTGGAATGGGGTATTATTGAAAATATTACAGGGAATTGTAATTGTTGTGGGTTGTCTATTAGGGATATGGGGATTAAGCAAATTATGTAAAATGATTAAATTGAAAATGTCTAAGAATAATCAGAGGAGGAAAGAAAAGAAAAGGGAAAGAATGTATAGGGAATATTCAAGGAGAAGACACATTTTTGAAGAAATCGAATTGTAAAAGTTTGTGGGTGGTAATTGGGGTGATGACACTTTTATTAATCAGAGAAGGGATTGCTGAAGCAGGTGTCTAAACTAGAACTTATTAATGAGTGTTTATGTGTTTTGAATAATGAATTGTGTAGAATATGAATAACGTAGAAAAATAATGCACACGTTTGGAAAATGTGACCAAGAAGAATGGCCATCAGTGTTCATGAAATGTACTAATTAATGATTAATACTTATGAAACATTGAAAATGTATAAGATTAATGTAGTATTATGCCATATTTAGGGTTATGAAGTATGCTTTAGCTTATTAATTATAGGCCTTAACTTAGCAAGTGTCTTGGCCTAGTTTTATCAGGCCTCATGCAGGCGCTGTATTTCTTAGTGTTTAATAAAAAGCTGACAGAGTGAGCTAAACCGTGAAAAGCCCATTGTCTTGTTAAAAGTGCTTAACCAAAGCTTTCTGTGAGAACCAATGGACAGGAGACTATGTTCCTAGTAATGTAACAAAATGTGTGTAATGTGTGTGAGATGTACTTTCCCAGGACGTAAACAATGAAGACAATGACTGGAGATAAAGATGCAAAAAATTTGTTACCTGACGAGCCAGATATGAGGACATCGTAAAGTGGACCACTCAACTTCATGTGAGGAGCGAAATATTAGAATTCATAGATTTGGTATAGAAATGTTATTGGGTAGTGTATAAACGTACAATTGACTGACCAATGAGGAATTAGGGAATAGTTTAGGCGACTTTGATATAACAACGCAACAGAGGATAATTAGACAGACAATAGACGATGAGACAAGAGATCTAGAGTGACTTTGGGAGAAGAAGAGACTCAAGATTCTGTCATTGGGCTTATACTCTTTGACTGAGAGCCTGATGCTTTGCTGATCGAATGATAACCTGAGGACGAAGACTGATTCTGCTTGCTGATCCATACCGTGAATAGGTAGATATGACAGTATGACTTCATTGCATTTTTATGCCTTTTCTTTCTAGGTACCAACTGCGCTGTGTTGGTAGTTTCCCTAGCTAGATGTTTTTCTAGATTTGTGTTCTAAATTGTGCTTGCATGAAACCCAACATGCTGATGCTAATCTAAGTTAGATGAGGGTATTCACATGACGACTGACACATTACAGGGACTAATGTTTGACAAGTTATCTTGCTGAATTCTACCTATCACATATCTTTATTGCAGCTGACTCTGCTATTGATTTGCACCATTGCCTTAGAATGTGTTGTGATTCAAGCTTTGATTAGATTGCGCTTCTTCTGTCATTTTGGTCAACCAGTATTGTTCTTATATGTGCTTCATTTGATTTTGAGATTAATCTACATGACTTTAGCATTGTTAATATTAGGGAAATAAAAGTACTAAACTTTTACTAAAGGAGTTGTTATTCATGGCTGAAAGGTCATGGTCCTGATATTTACTGACTCCATTGATTATTGATTTTGACTAATGATTATTGATTATTGTGTATTGATTGCTGATTATTTCTCATGTATTGGAGCTATGGCGAGAACATCTTAAACGAGTCAAAAGGATCATCAACCCATTTACGTCCCCTTGTAAGTTTATTTTTTAAGGTCAGATGCTTTATCAGTCTGCATCAGCCGTCCCCTATTTGGTCAAGACCACTGGCTGGATCTGGGAGCTGGCCGTTAAGACTGTGCTACAACAGTCTCCATTTGAAAGAGACTTGAGGATATGGGACTTAGCACCCTTTAGGGATGTGGACAGTCTGATGTCCATGGAGGGTTGGAGGATGGGAGGCTGTGAAATGGTACGAGATTTATACCCCAATGGTGAGTTAATTTCCTTCACTGATGCTAGGGATTCATTTGGTTTGGGCCCCAGGCAGTTCTTGCAAAATGCACAAATGAAGAGTGTGGCTTGTGAGATTTGGTGTTGTTTTTTGGTGGACCCGCAGGCCTCGGCGGTGCTGACTGGACTGAATAATTGGGACGAGGGAACTCACTTGATCAATCGTTTTTACATAGCCCTCCGGGATGATCAGCCGAATGCGATAAGTGTGGCACGTAGGGCTTGGAAGCAAGAACTAGGGGACCACATAAAAGAAGCTGACTGGGAACTGGCGTTGTTGGTGCGCATGGCGTCATGCAACAATAGGTTTAAGCTATTGCACTTTAACTTCATGCACAGGACATACCTCACTCCTAGCTGACTAAACAAGATCAACCTGGGACGAAGGGTGGGGTGTCCCAGGTGTGGCGCTCTTGGTGATTCCTTCCTGCACTTGGCTTGGACCTGCAGGGTGGTGCATAACTTCTGGCAGGCAGTGGTAGAGAGAGTTGAGGAGGTTACAGGATTGGGGCTGGAAGCAATGCCAATGACATGCCTTTTGGGTGTCGTGAGGAGACCACGGGCAGGAGTATCCCATATAAGCTCATGCAGCTGGTGCTGGTATTGGCCAGGCATAGGGGAACCATTGGCTGGATGAGTGCCCAGGGCCCTTCAATCCCCTGTTGGACCTGAGATTTGATGGAATGGGGTGTGGCTGAGGAACAGCATACGCGCCTGACATGCATGGATGAGGGGGCTCTAACAGATGTGGTGGCTTGTGGTGCACTATTTGAACGGTTCAACGGACTGGAGGAATTAAATTCTGCAGGAAGCATGGATGATGAGGGGTGTGGGAGTATGCCTTGAATTGTTTTAACAGGCGACGACCAACTATGGTGAGGTCATGTCTCTGTTATACAATAAGTATAATGACTGGTCTCATGACGATCCTCAGCGGGGGAGGGTGTATGAGGGAAATTCTGCCGCAGTGGTTGCTATTGTCCCTTGGCTTAAATTCAGGTTAGTGATGTCCTCTGGTACTGTGATATAATGATACTGCCATGTCTTGAAATAACCAGCACTGCACTGTATTTTTCTTGTTGATCATGTTTTTTAAACTCAATAAAAATAGAGTTGTTAAAGGTTCCAATTTTAAATGGAATGGGCTCTATAATGGGATTTACCAAGTGCTGATTTGCTGCTCCCACAATCTGAACTGTCCTTCCTGAAAGGGGCACATCTGGGACTTCTTCAAACCTGACAGTGGAACATGTTCCTCCTGTGTCAACCAAGGATGTAAAATCATGACACAACACTCGCATTGACATAATGACCATGCTGATTTACCTCCATTTAGTCAGTCAACACACATTCTTCCTCTCCCAATGCCAAGATTCGTTTGATTGGTTCTCAGGAGCACTACCCCCAACAGGCCCACCTTCCGGCAGCTCTGACTCTGATTGTATATATATATACAGAGTATGAGAATGGCTAGACAAGGTGAATGGTTTTAGGGAGGGTACTGCGGGGAGGGAAACCTGAAAGCAGAGCATATTATTTAGAATCCTGTCTTTTCTCTCACAGTAATTATAATATCAAGGTTCAAAAACATAGTCACCATTACCTGCAAAAGAAGTGACCTTCTTTTGTCTTAGGGCTGATTAGCATACACTTGAAAACTCTTAACGTTTCTTGGTTACCAGTATGTTTCACTATTGAGTTATTGTCACACGATCTTTCCCATAAGACGATTCAAATTCTTGTTTTACTTTGAATTCTTCGTCAAACGCTCTCAAACCATTATCAAACTACACAAATTCATAAGATGCACATCCTTCTCATATTTATGATGATTTCTCCTTTACAATTTACTTTCGGTTTCATTTTTGTTTTATGTGAACATCATGAAAATTATAATGATCATTGGTGTATAAATATTGTTCATTACAACATTGACTTCACTTGACAAAAGTTCACTTTCGGTTCTGTTTCTTGGTTTAGGTGAACATCAGGAAAAGTATGATAATCATTGGTAAATAAATATTGTTCATCACGACGTTGACTTCACTGTTTTAACACTTGACAAAAGTTCACTTTCGATTTCGGTTCTTGCTTTTATGAGAACATCACGAAAATTATGACAATCATCGATATATCAATATTATTAATTACAATGTTGCCTTCAATGTTTTAACACTTGACAAAAGTTCACTGGACAATTCGCCCTGCCAGAAAAACACAAAAAACAAACCCTAAACGTGTGATCTTGCTGCAAGATTGCAATTCTTTCTATCTCATAAATACCCATTGATCCCCTTACCTGGCGATGACTTCAAACATTCAGGGAATTCTGCCTTTGCAACACTCAATGACACCCTGACTCGCTGGGGACTAGAAAAGAAGAGCGTCCCCAGGGAAACGAGCATGACTAGGGATAGCGCCAGACCTCCGCATCCACTGAGAATAACCTGCACATGTGTGAAGGGTGGTGGCTGATTTTATAGCCTTAGAGACAGCCGTGGAAGCTACTATGGAAACTGAGAAAGTACATGAGGATTACTGTAAAGTTTAAAAAGACTTGGCAAATGCAACCGACTGTTGTACTCTAACTGGGAAAGGATATAATTATTATTGGAATGGTCAACAGTTTATATGAACATGATTATGTTAAAATGAGTTTGTAATACAGTCAACATTCATTATTATCATTTTGTAATGTATATTCCCATTGGTGTGCACTATAATCAAATTGTGGATGTTTGATTATAATCAAAGTAGAAGAAATGTGACACCCAAACTCACGTGCATTCTTCACTCGATTCCTCATTACTGAAACCAAACAATGGGTACTGTGCTATTAACTAAATGGAGTTTGTGTTTACTCTTTAGTTCACTTTCAGCTGAGGAATCATCCCCTGTTGCTATGCTATCTGACCTTGTGGTATATGTTGAGGGACATGAATTTGCTGTTGGGGAAATTGTACTTGTTGTTGGGGTAATTGCATTTGGACTGCTCCATTAGCAACAGTCATGCTTTGGTTTCAGGGTCTGTGGACTCTCTGATTTTGAAATTGACTTGTCAACCATCTGCGCAATACCACCACCTTATTTACATTATTAAAGGTACACTCCCATTTCCAATGTCAACAGCCACCGTACGCAAGACAAAGCAGCATTTTCTTCATGTTCTGAACATCAGCCACATTTACATTCAAAGCTACTCGAACTCCACGACTTCTACCTCTGAACTCAGGCACCATATTGCCTTGCTGTTGCATTCATTGCATTTTTCAGCGTTCACCATACCCTGCGATCTCTGCATTCCAGCTGCTTGGAAAGATTTAATATGCATCACCATTACCTTTTCCTTCAATATTTTCTTGTTCATATCAATCTCATCATTGCAGTATTTTGCATATTGCAGCACTCATCAATCTTCTTTCCTTGCCAGCAAATGAGATGACTCTTAATATTTTTGCTAATTTCAGGCTTCAATCCTTGAACAAATCTAAACATGCAATTAACCATGTCTCTCGGCTCAATTTCTGTGGCTCTATATTGTCTGAATGCTTTCAGCAGTGTCTTATTATAAGCATGAACAGATTTCTTTGCCTCCTGAGATGTACTGTCAGTTCTTTGCAAATCAATATCTTTTGGGGAAATCTAGTTTTCAGAAACTCAATCACTTTATTGTAAGCCTTCATCACCTCTTCAGGTGGAGCACATGGTCCTGGATCTCTTAGTGGTTCATGCATTGGTGAATCAACACTCCTCTTACACTCAACCCACAAATCTGCTCAAACCATAATCTCAAATAAAGTATTTAAATCTTCCCACAAACACTTAGCAAGTTTAAAAAACCTCAGTTTGTTCGTACCATTCCACTGGTTTCTCCCTTAACTTTGGGTAATCATTTGTAAATGATAGTATCTCACTTCTGCTCCCAGGGACATGAACAACATTTCCCCCCAGAATTTTTTTCATTTGCACATTTTTACAGCTCCTTGAGCCTGCCGTACATTATTTGAAAATGCTGTTATCTTTTGTTTTTTTTCTCTTTTCTTTACCTATCGACCTTTCCATTTGTCTAATGTTTCCCAAGTTTGAATATTCTGGATTAATTCCTTAATATGAAATTTCATTCCAGGTTTTCTCATGTTTGCAATGTCTCTTGAATCGAATTCTAATCTGTATCTCCTCTTTAACTGTTTGGGTCTATCCATTTCTGTTAGATATGGGGTTATTGGTTGGCTAGGGTATGCACCTAAACCAGGCAGAACCCAGCCACTCTAGTCAGGGCAAGGGTGTTACACATCCAAGATAACCCCTGCTCACCCCCTTTGGTAGCTTGGTGCGAGCAGTCAGGCCTATCCCAGAGGCAGTGTGAAAAGCACTTGAACAATACACACAACACCAGTGACGCACTATCCCCATCATAAAGGAAACACAACACCAAGTTATACAAAAATAAACTGTATTGTACACAACATAATTAGACCAAAAACAACATGTCAGTAATACCCTGCTACCCAAGCAGTTGTCAGAACATTACACAATAGTTCCTCTGCAGAAACCAGCAGTAGTCACACAACACACAGGAAAGTACAGAAATGCACTTGTCATAAAAATATCATAAATGCCTATACCAGGATCATTATAAAGAATATGGCAAGTCATAAAAACATACCAGCATGTCAGGCCCATGAAAGGAACACCAGCACATATATGTCACATCATATAGCAAACAGGTTAGCACACCAGTTCATAATGCCCATACCAGGAACATTTGGAAAGGGTAGTTCCATAAAAGAGTACCTGTCTCTATGAAGGAAAAGGCACCTCTAGCTCCATGAAGTACAACAAGGGAGCCCCCGGTGCTCCTCTGCGCAAAACAGGCCTTGTGGTGATTTTGGGAGGGGGGGGCGGCACGCATCCCCTCTGATTTTTATGATGGGGCCCCTCCTGTGGCTCGTGCTCACTGGGGCCTCCCCCTAGGCCACGACTGGCTCTCCCAAGGCAGGGGCAAAGCCACAACTAACAATCAGGGGCCAAAGAGGGGACCTTGTGGTCTTGGGCCTCTGGCGAGGCTTCCGCCCCATCCGCGGTCTCCAAAACAACAATCAGGATTCCACCCCTGCCCGATCTCCCAGGAGCAAAGAAGGGGCCCGGTGGGGTGGGGAGCCTACTATTAGGCTTTCTCCCCCACCCGTCCTCTAACGAGGAGAGAAGCCTGCCCGGCTGCAGCGATGATCGGCCTTAAGTGAGGGCCTTCTGGTGCCCCGGGGGTGATCCTCGGAGTGCGCTTTGCCCCGGGGGCACTGCTAGGAGGGTCCTCACTCCAGTTGTCCAACCTTCGTACTTCGGGGGCACTGAACAGTACGAGCCACTCGCGCTTAATGAAAAGCTGCATCTGTAATATACAGCACAGCAACATGCCTACGAGCGCTGGAGAGCACCAATAAGAGCGCTCCTCGAGGTGCTATTGAAAAAGACAAGGCGCTCTCAGGGTGCTTCTGGACCAGGAAATAAAGTGCTCTCCAGGTGCTGTGTGATGAAGAAGAAGCACTCCTCATGTGCTTCAGGCAGTTGCAGGGGTCAGGGGCCACAGCACCAAGCCCCTGGGGGTCACAACCGAGGGAACACAGGGTGGCAGGGTCCAGTAGCAGGCCAGCACAAACCGTTGCAGGCAGTTGGCAGTTTCTCCTAGTGACCCATCAGATCGCAGGTCAGCACAGCAGCAGCTGTCCAAGGCTATTCCTGGCGAGTCCTTCCAACAGCATTCTGTGTCCAGTTACAGGTATGTTCAGAGTGTCTCCAAATTGTGGGGAAACATTCCGTGTACTTATACTCAGTTTTGCAATGGTTTCACAAAGAAGGTAAGAGGAGGTTCCAACCAGTTACAACTGGTTCTTGGAGTGCACCCGTTCTCCTCCGGCACAGGGTCCAAACATCAGTTGGGGGTAAACTACCCTTTTGTGTTAGGCCAGGGCACAGCCTTTACAGATGCATGTGTGCCCCGCCTCCCCATTCTCTCAGCCCAGGGAGACTATTCAAAATGGAGATGCACCTCTGTGACGTATGCACAAAGCCCAACTGTCACTCTGCCAAGATGTGGAACGGAGTCAAGCTGTAAAACACAAGAGTCATAAGCACAGAGAAATGCTCACTTTCTACAAGGGGCATTTCTGTAATAGTAATAAAAAAATTCCTTACACCAGTAAACAGCATTTCTCACTACCACTACAACCATACCAAACATGCCTACGCTACTCCGCATAAATCAGACAATATCCCCTAGACATAAGGCAGGGCATTTCCAATCAATCCTATGAGAAGGTAGCACTCACAGCAGTAAGAAACCAAACAGGCTGTTTGTCACTACCAGGACATACCACGTGACCAGGCTCATGTCCTGCCTTCTACATAAATAGCACCCTGCCCATAGGACTAGTGGTGGGGTTATCTTTGGGGTGACATATGTAGTAGAAGGGGAGTTCTGGGCCTAGCAAGTAAATTTAGATGCCAGGTCACTGTGGCAGAAAACTGTTCACACAGGCCATGCGCTAGCAGGCCTGAGACAGGTTCGAAAGGCTACTTCAGTGGGTGGCGCAAGCAGTGCTGCAGGTCCACTAGTACCATTTAATTTACAGGCCCTGGGTATAAAGATACCACTGTACCAAGGACTTACAGGTAAATTAAATATGCCAATTAGGTGTAAGCCAATGATACCAGCTTTAGAAGGGAAAGCACCTGCACTTTAGCACTGATCAGCAGTGATAATGTGCTCAGAGTCCTAGAGCCAACAGCGAGAGGTCAGAAAAAATAGAAGGAAGGAGGCAAAAGGTCAGGGTATGAACCTGCCAAAAAGGGACAGGTCCAACATCTACAAGCACTAATAGACAAGGATTTGCACCAGAATCTTACTTCTCTCTGAGGCAGGCTTAACAAGGAAAAATGCTTTTATTTCTCTTAATTTTTCATACTCTGCATGCGTGCTGCATTGTACAACACACATACAAAGCAGGAAATGTGTTTACGAATAGTTTTGTACACTATGACAAAGGTGTGTGCATTGACACACGACAGCCTAAAGTATGCTAGTGCAGGGCAATAGGATAATAATGGCACATATTAGTAGATATTTATTTATCTTTTGGAAGATTGTATATAGAGCTTTGTCCTCCAGAAAGAATTAAGGCACTATGCATTGAACCAAAGATTTCACGAGTATGCCAAAAAACACCAAGAATGGAGAAGAGAGGCAGTCATGAGATGGGAAGGTAGAATGTAACAAGGTGAGGTCAACAACGCTAAACAGCTGATTGTAAGCCATGGGGTTTAGGTGCTGTTTTCCTCTCTCTTGCACACAAAGCACCACAACTTTAGTTGCCAAATAATATTGAATCAGGAGTTAAGTCTTTAAAGAAATAGACGTTGTTGAGATAGAAAGGAAAATCACTTTCCCCCGGGTGCCTTGGAAGGTGGGAACACTGTACAATTGTCCACATTGCCCACACCTTAAAACACCTCTGCCTCTATGGAAGTCCTGCAGTTTCACTCGCAGGCTCTGCTCTGTGAATGCCACCCAGTATTTGTCAGTGTGCCATTAAATGCTGAAAGCTGCAAGGCAGGAACTTAGCAGTAAGCTGATCAGATACACCATATGTTCTTCATTAACTGAAGCATGTGCAGTGTATCTGTTTACCAAACGTGACCTGACCTTAATGATGGCACCAGATGACAGGAACAGAGGAGACCATTACTTTCCTCTCTACCCCATAAGAATATTACACCATTTGCTGCAGTAGCAGCTCTTGTAAACCCTTTGCTTTTCCTAACTCAGAATACGGTGGGGTTAAGTCAGCTTGCTGACTTCACTTACCGTGTGATGAGTTGCATAAAGTTGGGAGGCAGCGTAGAGCCTCCCTGAGTGACACACAGCCTGGAGGAGTACAGAGATAAATCCTAAAATGCCCAAGCTGCATTCAGTTATCGAAGTGCCTTTGCATCAAGGTATGGTGTAGCCCCACAGCATCAGAGGCCACTCAGGTTTCTGGCTGAAATCACTGAAGCTCAAGAAATACCGCAAGGGCAGGCCCATGAGCAGTAGTGCACATGCAGTTAATAAGTGGCTTCTTGATATACCTGGGCAAAATTTAAAATATGCCACTTGCATAATTCTCTTAATTTCAGGAGTTTCACATTTTGCTGGTTACATGAAATTCCTGACATTACACCATCACTCTGCTTCACATAAGTACATGCCATTTGCTGTGAAAATGTACCACAAACACTCAATTTGCAATAATAATTTCTCATGAATGCACAGAAATGAGGAGCTGTTGTCCACTATGCTTTTGTATTTTAGCAATTTGAGCAAAGGTGATTTTTTAGTTAAAATATAGCACAAAATTACAGATTTGTAATTTGCATATTTACTCGTAATTCTCTCAAATTTTGTCAAAATCTCAGGTAATTACACGAACATAAAGTATGCAGATTTTACACACACTAAGGGGGTCATTACGACCCTGGCGGAAGGCGGAGAAGCGGCGGTAAGACCGCCAACAGGCTGGCGGTCTTTTTTTTTTTTATCATGACCATGGCGGTTACCGCCATGGTCATCCTCCGCTTCTCCGTTCCGCCCGCCAGGGCGGAGACGACCGCTGGGCTGGAGACCAGGGTCTCCAGCCCGGCGGTCGTCACTATACCGCCGGCAGTATTTTGACCCGGCTGACCGCCATGGATTTCATGCGGTTTGGAACCACCATGAAATCCATGGCGGTAAGCACTATCAGTGCCAGGGAATTCCTTCCCTGGCACTGATAGGGGTCTCCCTACCCCCCCACCACCGCTGCCACCCCCCAAAGGTGGCAGGACCCCCCTGTAGGAAGTTGGCTCTGTATGCACTATTTCAAAGTAAGGAATAGTATGCACAGAGTCCAAGGGTTCCCCTTAGAGGTAAGATAGTGGCAAAAAGAGATAATTCTAATGCTCTATTTTGTGGTAGTGAGGTCGAGCAGTAGGCTTATCAAAGGAGTAGTGCTAAGCATTTGTTGTACATACACAAGCAATAAATGAGGAACACACACTCAGAGACAATTCCAGGCCAATAGGTTTTTGTATAGAAAAATATATTTTCTTAGTTTATTTTAAGAACCACAGGTTTAAGATTTACATGTAATACCTCAAATGAAAGGTATTGCAGGTAGGTACTTTAGGAACTTTGAATTAGCAAAATAGCATATACAGTTTTCACATAAATCACATATAGCTATTTTAAAACTAGACACAGTGCAATTTTCAACAGTTCCTGGGGGAGGTAAGTGTTTGTTAGTTTTTGCAGGTAAGTAAACCACCTACGGGGTTCAGGTTTGGGTCCAAGGTAGCCCACCGTTGGGGGTTCAGGGCAACCCCAAAGTTACCACACCGGCAGCTCAGGGCCGGTCAGGTGCAGAGGTCAAAGTGGTGCCCAAAACACATAGGCTTCAATGGAGAAGGGGGTGCCCCGGTTCCAGTCTGCCAGCAGGTAAGTACCGGCGTCTTCAGAGGGCAGACCAGGGGGGTTTCTTAGGGCACCGGGGGGGACACAAGTCCACACAGAAAGTACACCCTCAGCAGCACGGGGCGGCCGGGTGCAGCGTGCAAACACGCGTCGGGTTTGTAATTGAAATCAATGGGAGACCAAGGGGTCTCTTCAGTGATGCAGGCAGGCAAGGGGGTGGGCTCCTCGGGGTAGCCATCACCTGGGCAAGAGGGAGGGCCTCCTGGGGGTCACTCCTGCACTTAAGTTCCGATCATTCAGGTCCTGGGGGCTGCGGGTGCAGTGTCTTTACCAGGCGTCGGGATCTGAGAAGCAGGCAGTCGCGGTCAGGGTGAGCCTCGGGATTCCCTCTGCAGGCGTCGCTGTGGGGGCTCAGGGGGGGCAACTCAGGCTACTCACGGTCTTGCAGTCGCCGGGGAGTCCTCCCTGAAGTGTTTGTTCTCCACAAGTCGAGCTGGGGGCGTCGGGTGCAGAGTGGCAAGTCTCACGCTTCCGGCGGGAAACGCAAGTTGTTTTAAAGTTGCTCCTTTGCTACAAAGTTGCAGTCTTGGGTGAACAGAGCCGCTGTCCTCAGGAGTTCTTGGTCTTTCTAGATGCAGGGAAGTCCTCTGGGGATTCAGAGGTCGCTGGTCCCTGGGGAAAGCGTCGCTGGAGCAGTGTCTTTAGAAGTGGGGAGACAGGCCGGTAGAGCTGGGGCCAAAGCAGTTGGTGTCTCCGTCTTCTCTGCAGGGTTTTTCAGCTTAGCAGTCCTCTTCTTCTTAGGTTGCAGGAATCTGAGTTCCTAGGTTCTGGGGAGCCCTTAAATACTAAATTTAAGGGCGTGTTTAGGTCTGGGGGGTTAGTAGCCAATGGCTACTAGCCCTGAGGGTGGGTACACCCTCTTTGTGCCTCCTCCCGAGGGGAGGGGGGGCACATTCCTATCCCTATTGGGGGAATCCTCCATCTGCAAGATGGAGGATTTCTAAAAGTCAGAGTCACCTCAGCTCAGGACACCTTAGGGGCGGTCCTGACTAGCCAGTGACTCCTCCTTGTTTTTCTCATTTTCTCCTCCGGCCTTGCCACCAAAAGTGGGGCCGTGGCCGTAGGGGGCGGGCAACCCCACTAGCTGGAGTGCCCTGTGGTGCTGTAACAAAGGGGGTGAGCCTTTGAGGCTCACCACCAGGTGTTACAGTTCCTGCAGGGGGAGGTGTGAAGCACCTCCACCCAGTACAGGCTTTGTTACTAGCCACAGAGTGACAAAGGCACTCTCCCCATGTTGCCAGCAACATGTCTGGTGTGTGGTAGGCTGCTAGAACTAGTCAGCCTACACGGATAGTCGGTTAAGGTTTCAGGGGGCACCTCTAATGTGCCCTCTGGGGTGTATGTTACAATAAAATGTACACTGGCATCAGTGTGCATTTATTGTGCTGAGAAGTTTGATACCAAACTTCACAGTTTTCAGTGTAGCCATTATGGTGCTGTGGAGTTCGTGCATGACTGACTCTCAGACCATATACTCTTATGGCTACCCTGCACTTACAATGTCTAAGGTTTTGCTTAGACACTGTAGGGGCATAGTGCTCTTGCACTTATGCCCTCACCTATGGTATAGTGCACCCTGCCTTAGGGCTGTAAGGCCTGCTAGAGGGGTGACTTATCTATACTGCATAGGCAGTGTGAGGTTGGCATGGCACCCTGAGGGGAGTGCCATGTCGACTTACTCGTTTTGTCCTCACTAGCACACACTAGCTGGCAAGCAGTGTGTCTGTGCTGAGTGAGGGGTCCCCAGGGTGGCATAAGACATGCTGCATCCCTTAGAGACCTTCCCTGGCATCAGGGCCCTTGGTACCAGGGGTACCAGTTACAAGGGACTTACCTGGATACCAGGGTGTGCCACTTGTGGAAACAAAAGTACAGGTTAAGGTAAGAACACTGGTGCTGGGGCCTGGTTAGCAGGCCTCAGCACACTTTCAAATCAAAACTTAGCATCAGCAAAGGCAAAAAATCAGGGGGTAACTATGCCAAGGAGGCATTTCCTTACACCCCCTCCCCACCCTGACCCCCAACATAACATCACTCATACACAAATGACACGCACGCAGGCACCAACAACACACATACACGCACACACACCAACATACATGCCAGCATCCACACACACAGTCAGACACGCACACCCACATTCAAACATTTACGCACACAACCATATAGACATACCTACAGTCATACACGCACTCATTCCCAACCTCACAACACCACCGCAAGCATACACGTACTCACACACCCCCACTACATACACACACGCACACCCCCATGCACCCACACAACATACAACACCCCACCACCCCCCTTCCCTAACGGACGATCGACTTACCTGGTCCGTCGATCCTCCTGGAGGGGACGGGATCCATGGGGGCTGCTCCGCCAACACCACACCGTCAACAGAACACCGCCACGCCGAATCACAGGACGTGATTTGCTGGGCGGTGTTCTGTTGATGGGGCGGTGGAGGTGGAGCAACCTCCACTTCCCCACTGGCCGCCAGTATGGCTGTTGGCGGCTCTCCGTCCGAAAAAGGACGGAGAGCTGCCAACGGTCATAATACGCCGAGCGGCAAACCGCCACCACTGGCGGTCTTCCGCACGGCGGTCCCTCGACGGTCTTGGAAAAAGACCGCTGAGGTCAAAATTACCCCCTAATTCTTGACTGTCTGAACACAAGTGACTTGAGCACCATGATGATTATAGGTATTGTATTCTATAGTATTATATTGCTGTATTTATATAGCACTTACTATCAGTAGTTGCATAGCAAAAAAAGCAAATGGAAAAGGAAAGGGGCAGAGCTGCCATGTCTATTAATGAGCTGCTACTGTAATGGAATACTACATATATACATATCACAAATGGCATGAAGAATCTATTTTCAACTGGTAAAATGAGATTAATACATGTGAATTAAACAGTAAGAGTCTGTAAAATATACTGCATCAGACAGTACATCAACTTTCTGATGCAGAAGGGAGTTGTGAGGACATGCTTTTTTGCAGTTGGGGTACACATAAGACAGGGGAGGTCCAGAGTTTGTTCAATATGCATGATTTGCATAAAGTGGGATTTTGTTAAACACATGCTCACTCCTACCTATTGCATGCAGGTTTCTAAAGTGATGCAAAATCAATGTAGTGCTAGTTTTGCAATCAATTCAACAGAGGAAAGAATTTGTGTCAGCAGAGATGTTCTTAGGACAATGCAGTCATCCTGAACATGTGACCGTGATCTCTGTGCTTACAGTAGACAGTAACTTTCTGGGATTCTGTGGTAAGATAGATGTGTTGAAAGTGCTTGGTCTGATTGAGGGACTTAAAGGTAACTGATGAAGAGAGATTCCCACAGAGCCATACAAAATAATTATTTTGATATTTAAGACATCAGGGAAAATACAAATCCATTAAACCCTGAGGAGCCCAGAGTGCACTTTGGCTATCTCACTATGTTTCAGTTAGAAGTAAAGGAAATCACTGTTTTTCCTGTCATATGTTTATATGTAAATGTATAGGTGTGAGGAAAGCTGCTTATTATGTGGTGTGGCTGTGCACCCTCAATGTAATAAACTCACAAACCTGTCTTGGGTCCAGTCTGGCTCATTTTCAAAACCTTAGTTCAATGCCAGGAACTGTGGATTCTAGCAATCAGGCCATGTCAAAATAGTAAGTACAAAGCATTTAGCAGTACCAACACAGTTTAATAAGAAAGAAACACAATTTAAAGAAAATCCGACATCAATAAAAAAAAAATAGCTCTTATTTTTATAATTTTTGAGACACTACAACAAACAAAATTTACCAAAGGTTACAGAAATATGACATATTAAGCAAATAATAAATCACTGCTTTCCATCCAAATTGTAAACAAGCATTCATAACAACCATAATTAGAGGTTACTTGATAAATTTATGAAAACTTTTGTAAACTTAGAAACAACTATTGCAGCCTGTTTTGGGTGACCAACTTCAGCAAGGAGCGAGTCACAGGGGCCAATGTGATCAGGCAGGGGAGTTACCTTGCAATCAAAACAGTCTCCAGGTCAGTTCCAGGTTCTATGGGTGAATCACATTGGACATCAACAGAGTGGTCCTGATGCAAGAGATACAGGATGCTCAAGATGTTGAAAGATGCTGAGGATCCTTATCCAGCGACAAGGTCTTCCTGAGGCTACGCATTGGTCCACAAACGCTGTGGAATGACTTTGGTCACAGTAGTTGATGGCTCTCGGAGTCCGTCTGAAGTTCAGCCAAAAATCAGTTGCCACCGGTCTACTGGTCTTTAGTTACAGCATAACCCACTGTAACTGATTCTAGTATCTATCTTGAGCAGCCAAACTGTTATCCAAAGACTCTTCCAGGTCCAGCAGATTTGGGTACAAATTTTGAGTGGTGGTACTTTGTCACCAAGGTTGCACTTCTGCCATCAGCTGTGGTCAACAACTTGCCAATTTAGGATTCTTCACCTTGTGAGGCCCTGTGGCTGGAACAAGAAGTCATGTACTTGAATTCTGGAGTCCCTTCTTCTGACTGGGGCTGTGGGATGATTTTCAATTTAGCAGCGCACCACAGGAACAGTCCTCTCTTTGTTAGCCCAAGTACCAGCAGGTGCAGTCCAGTCTTCAGTGAAGACTCAATTTGCCAGGTCCAGGGAACAGAAAGCAGTCCTTCAAGTCCTCCCCAGTGCAAAGGTGATTTGAGGTCTTGGTGCAAGGGGTGCTATTCTTAGGCTGACCATGAGCCAAGAGGAGGGGGTAGCTAACCAGCCAATTGGGCCACCAGGTCTCTCCCATCTCATGATAACCTTCTGTGAAGTGTGGCATCTAGCTATCTTAGGGAGAACTAATCTCCCCATTCTCCACAAGGCAGAGCCCTTCTCTTGGTGTGTGGAGCTCCCTATGTCATCGCATAGGTGTGGCTACTTGGGAGCTTCATTCCCATTGATAAACCAGTTTCGCAACACCTATTTCTTCTGCCCAAGATGCCAGCCTGTCTACAAAAACATAAGAGGAGCTCCTCATATGTGTGATCACCATTTGCCATTCAGATTCCTCTTTATAGCTCAACCTTTGAGCTCAGATCTTGTTTGGACTTTCTACGAGGGGAGAGGTCACATCACCAGCCTTGATAGTTCCTATGTGTTCCTTTCTGGGAGTTTAAAGCTGCTCTCCTAGTCTGCAGTGGCAAACTGAGAGACATGCTTTACTTTGTCATACTTGTGGTGGCAGAATAAGTACTGTAGTCCATAAGAGACTCTTTAACACACAGGCTCTGGGCAACCCTGGTGGCATACTAGAGACCCATCAGTAGGTTAACCTACTAACCTATTCCAATTGGGTAAAATCCAACTCAACATACACTTTTAGGGGTCAGAGTACATGCACTCAGGCCTGGACAGCAGGGCCCAGGGCACCACAGTCATTAAACCAGTACCTAATATTGAAAAGATAGCCCAAAAAGTGGAGGTGAACTTGAAAACATTACTTAATCACAGTGGGTATTTGTAGAGTGAACTAGCAATAGAAAAATAAAGCAAAGAACAAGGTTAAGAGTCTTTAGTTACAATTCAGAATTATTTACAATAAATCTGAAAGTTTGTGGATGTTGAATTCAGTTGTCTGAAAAAAAAAATGTGTTCTCTGCAGAAGTGGGTATTTCCTTCCTTCCCTTCCAGAGTGGTTGGTACTGTTTTGAGCCTGATGGAAACATTTAATTGATGCTTGGAGCATAGATGGCAGGCCTGGACTGCCCTTTCTTGTCATCCATTTCCTCAGTGGGCTGGAACCTTTAGAGGCCGGTTTTTAGGACAGGGGGCCACTGCTAGCACCTCTGTTACTTTTTCCTACTTAAATCAGTAATTACAGAAATGGGCGTGGGCTTCAGGAGAGAGAGGAAGCTGGTTGTTATGTCAAAATTCAATTAGCAATTAGTTATTTTCTATAGATAGATAGATAGATAGATAGATAGATAGATAGATAGATAGATAGATAGATAGATAGATAGATAGATAGATAGATATTTTACCTACCAATAGGTAGTTATAGTTAGGACCTAGTTTCCATAGGAAAGGTGTTTTTTGACTTGTCTATGTCTTTGTGCCCAAGAATCCTTCTGTGTATGGAAAACTTTAGAGTGTTCTCTCAAGCAGGTTTGAGAAAAAGAGAAGGGGGGGGTCAAAAAAGTGAATTTACCATGTTAATTCCCATAGGAGTTTTGAACACAACTACATCCCAAAGCACTGGAAGGAAATACACCAAATGTGCCAGAAAGGTAGCTTTTGGAACATAGATTATGCTTTTTGTAATTTGGTGAAAATCTTTTCCGTAGTTTAAAAGAAATTAAGGAAAACCAGATTTATATAGCTAGATGCCCAAAGACTTTATGAATCCTCCGATCTCGTGCAGAGATCTGATTGGCTGCTAACACTTCAACCAGGAAGTGTTGACAGCCATTTTGAGACTCAGCTTAAAAAAAACAAAAGGGAAAAGAGGGCAGGATACTGTTCTACTACCCCCAAGCTTTGGTGCAGGGGATCTTCAAGGACCCCCAGAGCTAAAACGCATTTAATTGACATCAAAGCAAAAATCACAAATATTAGCAAATTTCACTGAGATAAAAAAATAAAAAATAAAAAAGTAAGCATGGTCTCCCGTGCTTGATTTTAATTGTGCCTCCAGGTGGGCCGGGTCCCGGGGTTTTTGCGGGCAAAATATGAGGGAGCACATGGGGTCTCCCACCTAGGGCTTAGAATAGCCCTGGGGCCCACCACCTCCCCGGGGCTATATGCTAAAAATTTGCGGGGGCTGCAGGTCTGTCAAGCACTAACCTGTTCATCCCACAGAGACACGATGTTGACCAAGCTGTTTTTTCCCCATTGCACTTAAACATTACATACCTCCCACTTAAATACACGATAGGCACTGCAACATCCCGGGAGAAAAGGGATGGATGAGAGAAGGAGAGAGACACTGGAATCGCAGGGCTGGATCCGGATGCCTAGTGATGGTTCTTGAAGTGCCAGTCTTTCCTATAGTAAATTACACATCAGACAAATAACTAATATCTCATAACCCATGTATATTCTGTTAAACTATGATGTGGAAGCTAGGTGTAGCTGTTGGGGTCCCCTTTCCCTCTTTTGATGGCTTTCTATCTATACAGGAATTTAGTTGAATACAGTGTAGATTACCTGTAATTAAATAAAAGCCTTGATCATCCCATAATGTCTACAACTCCCACTGTGATCCTAGATCAGTCCCTCATCGCCTCAGTTAAGCCTACCTGCTGACTGACTCGACACAGACATTTACATAAGCAACAATAATAAGAATGAACTCTCATGGAATTAGATTCTCCAAATATTCATGAGTTAGTGATTGTACTGTGCTGGAATTGCAAGGAATGGAACTTCGTGTTTAAATCACACTGAAAACAGAGGGTTAATATGAAGGATTTTGTTTCACGTTGTATTACCATGAAAACATAGGGTTAATCAATAGCATTCAACTTCATGAACAACCGGCTTATCAATGTTACATCATGGTAAACATGAGCTTCTACTTTGTTTAAGCACCAAACACAGAATGTTCTGCATCACCTGCAACCATTTGAAATAATGCAAATGCCACTTTGAACTCAGCAATAATAACCATATTCACAGGACATCTTATGGCTGACAACAATAGTAATGCCACATTAACCTCAGCGATAATAAACTTATTCACAGTATATTGTTTTCATAATAATTGTTCAATAGAAACTCCTTTCTGTGGTATAATGCAAGCAATTACAATAAGCATTATAGCATGACAAGGCGAACATCCCAATGACCTTAAAACCCAGACGTGCCCTTTTAGGTGCATCACATCCTGGAACATTTGCTTTCAAGTCAGCAAGGGGCATATTTATACTCCGTTTGCACCGAATTTGCGTCGTTTTTTTCAACGCAAATTCGACGCAAAACTAACTCCATATTTATACTTTGGCGTTAGACGCGTCTAGCGCCAAAGTTCATGGAGTTAGCGTAATTTTTTTGCGTGAACACCTTCCTTGCGTTAATGATATGCAAGGTAGGCGTTCCCGTCTTAAAAAATGACTCCGATGCATATGTGTCGTATTTATACTCCCGGGCAAAAATGACGCCCGGGAGTGGGCGGGTCTAAAAAACCCGCATTAGCGCCGGATTTTAGCGCCTGGGTCAGGGCAGGCGTTAAGGGACCTGTGGGCTCAGAATGAGGCCAGAGGTGCCCTCCCCTGCCCCCAGGGACACCCCCTGCCACCCTTGCCCACCCCAGGAGGACACCCAAGGATGGAGGGACCCACCCCAGGGACATTAAGGTAAGTCCAGGTAAGTATTTGTTTTTATTTTTTTTTGTGGCATAGTGGGGCCTGATTTGTGCCCCCCTACATGCTACTATGCCCAATGACCATGCCCAGGGGACAGAAGTCCCCTGGGCATGGCCATTGGGCAAGGGGGCATGACTCCTGTCTTTGCTAAGACAGGAGTCATTTCAATGGGGGATGGGTGTTGTAAAAAAATGGCGCAAATCGGGTTGTGGCGATTTTTTTGCCTCAGCCTGACTTGCACCATTTGTGGACGCCCATACGCCATTTTCCCCCTACGCCGGCGCTGCCTGGTGTACGTCGTTTTTTTCAACGCACACCAGACAGCGCCGGCGGCTAACGCCGGCTAACGTCATTGAATAAATACGGCGCCCGCATGGCGCTTCAGAATGGCGTTAGCCGGCTCAAATTTTTTTTGCGCAAAAATGCGTTAGCGCAGTTTTGCGTCAAAAAGTATAAATATGGCCCCAAGTATCTACAAATGTTCTTAAATCACATGCAGTGCGTTACCACCTTTATAAGGGTTAATTCCTTTGGTCTCTTCTTCCAGAAGCGGTCTTCCAAGATGCTGGACAGAACAGAACATGAAGATCGAAAGCGGAGGAGCAGAATTCCTTCTCTGGAGCTTGTGATCTTTACAGCAAGCAAATCACTCAGGCTGGGTGTTGTTTAAATACCTGCTGCAACGAGCCACACTCAGACCCTCATTATGAGTTTGGCGGTCAGTGGACAGCCACAGTGGAGATGGCAGTCACACAGCTGCGGGCCCAGCGGCATAGACATATTACAAGTACTGAGAAGGCACCTACAGAACACAGTCAAGTGTCCGTCTGGGCCGCCATTGTGGCTGGACTGCTGTTGCCGGCGGAAGGCCTCTTCAGGCCAGCAGTCAGATAGTTTCCACCCACCGTATTATGAGCTTGCACACCTCCACGACTTCCGGGGCAGTGCAACCACCATGGAAAACCATAGCGGAAACTAACAACATAAAATGAAGCACTTACCTTCTGGAACACAGGTATGTCCATAGGCAAGTCTTTCCAATGCTCCTGCTGGCCATTGAGATCCAGGACCAGCGATGCCAACATAGACACGAGCCGTGAGTACCCCCAGCCTAGCACACACTGAAGGGAAGGACATCAGTTCACAGACACGCACAAACGCACAGTTACCATACATACATGTGCAAAGAAAGCCAGGACAAGCAATGTAGCACCCACACCAATGGTGTCATTATAGAAAAATGTTATTGGAAATAACAAATATGTCAGGACAATAACTATATACAAAATGCCACAAGGGCCAGTGCATCAGTGTCCAAATGTCCTGGGCACACTGTGCATGTGAGGACTGCCCAACTTGACTCCTGAGTGCAATGTGCAGACCTCCGCAGGGCAGGAGCATCAATAGCGCATGCCAGCACCTCAGAGATGGGGGTGAGGATGGTTGATCAGGGTTTGTATCGGGGGGGTCCTTCCTTTTATCAGGCTTCTCCCCCTTACTGTCCTGCTTTTGGGTGGAAGCCTTAGCCTTGCCCCTCTTTCCTTCCTTCTTAGGTGGTACGGCAGTAGAGGCCACCACAGCAGGGGACCCAGATGAAGTGCTATCAGGCCTGGAGGTGTGAGGGGCAGGTGTGCCTGTTGTGGCAGCACTGCAGACTGCTGTTTGCAGGGCATGGCAGAGCCCAGAGGAGGACAGGGAGGTGGAAGGCAGTGCACTGGGAAGGCTAGCACAGCGTTTGGGGGGAACCATGGACTGGACCAGGGGACAGGAACAGGGAAAACTCATGCAGAAATCTTTTCTTAGATGCAGCGGGTAGGTCATGGGTAAGGTGTTTGGGAGTGGAGAGAGAGGGGATGGTTGACGTGGATGTGGTTTGAGTGCTGGTGAATGGGTGTATGATGTGTGTGCTGGGTGTGTGTGCCAGGTGCATGAGTGTGGGCATAATGGTGTACTGGGAGGAGGAGTGGAGGAGACACAGGGAGATGGCGGGGGGTGTGAGTGAATGTTGGGGTGGTGTGTGAAGGTAGGGTGGATGTTCTGCATGCGGTTGTGTTGGCTGTTGTGGTGCATGCAGATGTGGTGCTTGTATGGGGGTCTACTGTTGGTGACAGTGGCAGTGACGGCACATGTGCCTGGACCTGGGACTGATGATGTGGTATCTGTAGCTGTGAGTGGCGATGTGACAGTGAGGGGGAAGGAGATGAGGGAGTAAGAGTAGGTAGTGTATGTTGTGAGTGCATCTGAATAGGGGGTGTGTGCATGGCGGTGGTGGCATTTGTGTTGCATGTGAATGTCCTTGCGCTCTGGGTCTGTTGGAGGGGATGCAGGCTGGCACGAAAGTGTGCTTTGGATGGGAAATGGGAGAGGAATGTGGGAGTGGGAACAGGTAGTTGGAGGAGGGACGAAAGAAGAATGAACACTGGCTGCTGTCAATGACGAGGTCAGAGCCTGAAACAATCTCTGAAGGACAGAGAGAGCACTGCGAATGCCTTCCATGAATGCATCGGACTGTAAGCATCTGGGATGCCAGTCCCTGGATTGCATTCATAATGGTTGTCTGCAGTGATGGACCTCAAAAGGCCAATAGCCTCCTCATTGAGGGCAGCAGGGCTGACTGGGGCAGGGGCAGAGGTGTCTGGGGCGAAGGAGATGCCCACCCTCCTGGGCATGGGCAACTAAGTGAGGAGCTACAGGGAGGGCAGTGCTGTTAAGGGGGGTGGTGGACAAGGATGGTGCAGGCATAGGGCCTGAAGGTTTCACCACCACCAGGGAGTCACCATCGGAGGAAGAATCATTTGATGGTGTAGATGTTCCCATCTCCCCGTGGTGATGCTCCACTCACCCTCCATCCCACTGGTCCCTCAGCTCTGCTGGTATCAGCCTCCTGGGTCCCATAGGATGCAGCTTCACCCCCCACGGGCCGCTTTTCCTTCACCAGATGATGCTGTTGCACCCAAAGACAGAGGAGGAGGGGGAAGGAGGGTGGGACAGTGAGAGACAGGGTGGGAGAAAAAGAAACAGGGAGCAAGTAGTCAATGCCAACACAACAGCCACACACAAGTCACTATAACATATAACATACTCCAGTGCCATGTCATTACATGCCATGCCTTCACACACACATGCCACTGCAATGACAGCCCATGCGTGCTACCTCAGTCATGCACATGAGTTTCACTCATGCTGACACACAATGTATCCTGTACAGGATGAAAGCCATACCCTCAACACATGCCTGACCCACCCCTTTGGCTCATGGCTCATCAAGACCACTAAACCCAAATGTAATACTCTACGGGCATTTAGAGGCATACTTGCACAGCTACATAACCCAAGCACAAACACATATAGCTGTATGTTGTAAAACCTCAGACTTTGCAGACTACACATACACCACAAGCTAGCAGATAGGGATATGGCCCCAGCAACACTGATTGGATAGTTGGGAGTACAATGTGCCACTTAGCAATAAAGTCAACCTCAACTCACATCCTGTATGGCATATGAACACTTGTGTGTAGCCCATCTGGCCTCTATGTGTCCCAAGCCTAGTCTGACAGTGGCTACCTAGACACATTTCACAGCCTTCACACACTGCACAGGCTGCACCTATCACTCACCACATAACCTAGGTACGAATGTGAACTCATCCCCTTGTGGCGGCTGTGCTGCCCTCAAGCACCCATCCACCTCAGGGTACACCACTGCCAAAATGCAGGACATAAGGGGGGTCAGGGTCTGACAGGCACCCCTCCCTCGTTGGGAGGACATACTCAGCTGGACCTCACCAGTCTTCCTCACCCAGCATCTCGGGTCCTCCCACCGCTTTCTGTAGTGGGTGCTCCACCGCACTTGCTTGGTGATGGCACGCCAGATCCCCTTCTTCTGATGGGCGCTCACCTGCATGGATGACACAGAGAAAAGGAGACAGTCATGTAGTGTGGCATCTTAGGGACTGCATTGGACACAAGACATCCCCCGAACAGATGCACATTTCAACCTTCCAGTTGTCCTCACAGCCCTCAGCCAGGTCCTTCCACAAGTCACACATCCTCATCCCAAGGCCCCATCCACATTCATACCACTCACAGACAGTACAATCATAGTGCACTCACCTGCTGCCTGAGTGCCCCATACAACTGGGTGTACAGGGGTAAGACACCCTCCACAAGCTTCTCAAGTTCCTCCAGTGAGAAGGATGGGGCCCTCTCCCCTGCAGCACATGGCATCTTGGCTATCAGTGGCAGAGCACAGCAGCACACGCAGTGGACGTCTTCTCAGCACGAGTGCCAGGAGTCAAGTGTACATGAGCACATGAAATAGTAGTCACAGCCTCCTCAAACATCACCGTCACTGCCGGCGGTGATCGCCATTGGCTCATTTCTCCCATAGTCAACCATGTTAACTCATGAGGAGTTGCATGGTTGTAGTGACTGCCTACCGCCATGACGTCTTACGCTGGCGGGATTAGCTCACTTCCATCTGTCCTGTTCATGCAGGACAGGCAACTGACATTTTAATTCTACAATGTGTACAGAGGGGGTTAATGAGGTGCGTGAAGGATGTTAAATAGTGATCTGTGCACCGGTCCACTGCATCCACACAGTCCTTTATGCACATGATTGCCAATCCCCCTGTTTCCAGGTACAGTGGAAGAATGATGGTGAAGAGAGGCACATCATCCAGTGCTATCGACTGAACCCTCAGACCATCATGAAGCTTGCGAGGCTGTTGGAGTCGGATCTGTGGCCTGGTATTCGTCATGCCAATGCCATCAGACCCACAGTACAGGTGTTGTCAGGCCTCCACTTCCTTGCCTCAGGGTCCTTCCAAATAATAGTGGGCTGCCGGAATGTCCCAGCCCATGTTCAGTAAGGTCTCGAAGAACGTCCTATGTGCCCCACTCAGACATATTGGCAGCTATATCAGGTTCCCAAAACGTGACAATCTGCCCACTGTGAAAGCAGCCTTCTACGCTTTAGCACATGTGCCACATGTGATTGGGCTATTGATGACACCCACATTGCCCTGGTGCCACCCAGGAGGAGTGAACTGGTGTTTAGGAACCACAAAAACTTCTACTCAACCAATGTTCAGGTGGTATGTCTTGCAGATCTCTACACTCAAGTTACTGCCTGGTTCCCAGGGTCAGTGAATAGCAGCATCCCACACCTGATGGCATCCCTGCAAAGGGATCGTGCCAGGCTCCTCAGTATGTATAGTTTCATATGTGTGCCTCTGTATACTGCATACTGTGCACCACCTTCCAATTTACCTACAGTTTTCAAGATTCCTATTACCTTTGTGCACACAGGGGACTCTGGTAATCCCAACCTGCCATGGTTACTGACACCTCATAGGCATCCAACTACAGCAGCAGCAAACCATTTCAATGAGGCCCATGGTAAAACCTGACAGGTAATAGAATGCACTTTTGGCGTGCTGAAAGCCAGACTCAGTTGCCTGCACCTTACTGGAGGGGCCCTACTATACAGGTCAGCAAAAGTGTTCCAGATTATTGTAGCGTGCTGCATGTTACACAATTTGGCTCTCAGACTTCACATCCCATTACTGGATGCAGAGGCGGGTGCAGCTGTGCCAGTGGTTGATGAAGGGGACATGGGGAGTGACAAGGAGGAGGATGACGAGGATGCAGCTGATTCCAGAGCAGAGCTGATACAACAATACTTCCACTTAAATACAGGAATGTGTAAAAATCATGGTATGTATCCAGTAGCAATGTGTGCCATGTGCAGGGCTGCTACTAGGGTTGTGTGTTCAATGTGGGTATAGGGTGAACCCATTACTTTAGATGTGGTGCTGTTAACTGTATTACAGAATGTGTAAATTATTGCTCCCCCTTCTGGCACTGTCACATAAATTGGTAGGTCAATGGTCTTCTTACATATGTAATGGCTGTAGATTGTGTACTCATGGTAGATAAAGATGTAGACAGACACTGTGCTCAGAGGTGTTTATTTTAATTATACAAGTGCAAGGGCTGATGAATGTGGTCATGGCGAGTGGGATCATCAGATTACTTAGCCCACCTGTGGGGAGTCGAAGTCCAGTATGATGGCCATGTGAAAACTGAGTTATGACACTGGACAGTCAACAGGGTGTCGCTGTGTCACACAAGAGGGCATGTTCACTGGCGGTGGTCGTGGTCCTGGCATCAGTGGAGGCTGGATGTCTGGTTGGACATCCTCACTTGTGTGGGGGCTCCTCAACTACAGGCGAAAGGGTGTTGGTCCACTGTTTGAGGCTGACGTGGAGGGCTCAAATGCGATCTGGCTAATAGTAAGGGCCTGCTGGGGGGAGGTGGACTGACGCAGGATGGAGGTAAGTTCCGTCAGCACCCCTGCTATGGAGGCCATGGTGGCATTGTGGGTCTGGCACTTATGCATGCCCTCCTGATGGTTCTCCCTGTGTAGCATCTGGGTCTCCTGCAGGGTATTGAGGATCAGTGCCATGGTGTCCTGGGTTTGGTGGTATGCACCCAGGACGTGGTCTCCCTTCCAGTCTGATGTAATTTCTGCCCACTCCCTTGGACCACAGATCCCCCACTAGCCAGGCCCCCTGTGCCATGCCCCTGGCACAGTGTGTCTACTCTTAGTAGCACCAAGGCCTTCATTGTCTGGTGCCGGGGGCCCTTGACTCAGGCCCCTCTACTGTGGGGCACATCTCTAATTGAGTGGTTCCTAAGGCACAGGTTTAGGGAGGAGGGGCTAGCTGTGATGTAGTAGCCACACGGGACGGTGAGTCCGGGGTGTCTAGGTTCGGGCTGCTGTGGTGGGACCGGCCAGTCACCCCAGATGGCCCAGGCAATTCATCGTCCTCCAGACATCCACTGGGGCCTTCATCCTGGGGAGGGCTGTCTGACTCTGGCATCCTCTGCTGGATGGCAGTAGCAGGGTTAGCTGTGGATGGAAAGGGTGACAGTTAGTACATGGAAATGTCATTGTAGTGTCATGGTGTGCCGTTTGCAATGGATGGAATCATTACCCAGGGATGGCAATGACATTTGCAACAATGCTGACACTGCATGGTGAATGGCCTTTGGGCCATGCTTCTCATATCAACTCTAGTTGTGGGTTTGCTGTTTGACATTGCTGTAATTGGCATACGTAGTGAGGTGGTGTTGGTGAGCAGTTTGGGTGGGCTGTGGGAGGAATGTCCATGCAGATGCAACATTATGAGGTGTGAGTGTGAGTTGGATAGGGCATGCCTGGTGATGGATTTTGGGAGTGGTAGTTGAGGAGATAGTGAAGGTCTAGTGTGCATTGTGTGCAGTGGGTGTGTGGATGGTGGGAGAGGGGTGGTGTGGAATGCTGAGTTTGATGGTGGGGTGATAGCGGGGGTGCATTCTTGTGATTTGTGATATGACAGGGAGTGGTAGGTGCTTGGGAGGCATATAGGACTGGAGTAGTTAGTGCTCAGGGGTGGTGTAGGTTCCTTACCAGTATCAATCCCTCCAATGATTCCAGTCAGGCCCTCAGGATGCATGATTTCCAAGACCTTCTCCTCACATGTTGTCAAGTCAAGGGGAGGAGGTGGGGGTCCAACGCCAGCCTTGTTGAGGGCGATGTTGTGCCTGGACACCATGGAACAGACCTTCCCCCTGGGTCGTTCTACCTCTTTCTGATGTCCTCCCTTGTGCGTGGGCAGCTGCCGACTGCATTCACCCTGTCCACCATCCTCTGCCATATCTCGGTTTTCCTGGACATTGATGTTTGCCTGACTTGTGCTCCCATCAGTTGTGGCTCTACTCCAATGATCTTGTCCACCATGACCCACAACTCATTGTTGGTGAAGCGTGGGTGCTTATGGCGTGACATGTTGTGGGGATGCGTGCACCATGTGTATTCAGTGGTCAATGTGCAGTGGTTTATGGGTCGTGTATCTCTGGGTCGTAGTAGTATGTGCAAGGATTTGAGGGGATGAGAGGGGTGTGTTTTATGGTGCAGTGAACAGGTGTGTGTAGAGTGTGTATGTCTTTTAAGTGTGGGGTATTTGAACTGTCCAATCTGGTGTTGCCTTCCATTGGCGGTGATTTTCTAGCCCGCTGCGGTGAGTGCTGCCTATGGTTTACTGCCGTGCATGCTCCGCTGTGCTGTATTCTGACTCATAATATGGTGGCCGGTATGGTGTCCGCATGGCCGGCCTGGCGGCCAGTCAGTTGCTCTTTCGCCATTGGTGGCACTGCGGCATTGGATTTCTGGCAGTGTTTCATCGGCTTGGTGCTTGAAACTCGTAATACAGTGATCACTGTGCCGCCAACAATGGCGGGATGGTGACAAGATTTTCCATGACGGTCTTGCCCAAAGACCGCCAAACTCGTAATGAGGGCCTCTGCCACACCCAGTCTGAGTCAAAGGGATGCTGGAGGCTTGTGCAACACATGTTCCCAAACAAGAATTGGCTTCTAACAAGTATCAGCTCCAACAAGCATTGGTCTCTGCAAACAAGCATTGGTCTCTGTAAACAAACATTGGTCCCTGCAAAGGCAAACAATCAACTCAGATTTTTTTTACAGGGCATGCCTGGGTTTGCAGGCCCAACAGCACCTACTCCCCACTTCTCAGGAACCAACACATTACCTGGGCTTATTAAATATATATAATGGCCCTGTGGGTCACCACCTCCCCAAGGCTATCTTAATATAGTAGGGGGGGGGGGTCACACAGACCCCACTCTTGAGGGACCACCGCATCTCCGGGGCAACATATACATTTATTATAGGGGTCTTGAAGACCCCCCCGACCTGAGGACCGGCAACTTTCCAGGGCTTTCATTTATTATTATTATGCAACGGAGTCTCACGTTCCCCCCCTCCCGCACCCGGGGGACCACCACCTCCTTGGGGCAACATACAGAATAAATAATAGGGGGATCCTATGGACTGAAAAAGCAAGGTTACAGGAACATTATTGTTAGGAAATAGAATTTAAAAAAACATAGAAATTCACTTTAAAAAACTAAAGATTACTTACAGAAAACCGTATAAATTCAGCAGTCATTGGTTATTTCAAGTAACTAAAACTCATGCCCTCAGGTCACTAAAACTTGCACCCTCACCATGTATCCCAGATATTACAGGACTCATGACAACTTTTATAGCATCATTAAAAATATCAATGAAACATTAGCAGTCAAATTATTGAAGAGAAAACTGTGACTGGTGTGGGCGCTTGTTATAGTTACTTGAAATAACTAATACTGCTGAATTTCAATGGTTTCGTGTGAGTAAATTCAGAACCTAACTAACGTCCCTGTAACCTATGATTTTTTTAAAGTGAATATATATATATATATATATATATATATATATATATACACACACATATCTATGTATATAAAAACAAAAGCAGTCTGGACCACAACACACCACCTCACACATCACATCAACCATCACCTCAAACATCACTCACACCACATCATGGCACCTCAAAGACAGCCCAGGTTTTCTGAGGAGGAGCTCAGGGTCATGGTGGAGGAAATCATTCGGGTAGAGCCATAGCTATTCGGATCACAGGTGCAGCAGACCTCCATTGCTAGGAAGATGGAGCTATGGTGGAGAATTGTCGACAGGGTCAACGCAGTGGGCAGCACCCCTGAACACAGGATGACATCAGGAAGAGGTGGAATGACATACGGGGGAAGGTACGTTCTGTGGTATACAGACACTAGGTAGCCATACAGAGGACTGGGGCGGTGGACCCCCACCTCCTCCCCCACAACTAACAACATGGGAGGAGCAAGTCTTGGCGATCATGCATCCTGAGGGCCTTGCAGGAGTAGTAGGAGGACTGGACTCTTGTAAGGCAAATCTTTACTACTGTATCCCCCACCCTACCTGCATGCCATCACTAATTCCTACCCCTACCGTCACACCCATCACTCCACCACCTCACTTATACCCCACTATCACAACCCACCCATCCCAATACCAAGCCTTGCATGCAACAACAATGCATGGACACCCATCACCAAAGCATGTCCAAGGGAGAGACTCACCCAGGGCACACAATCACCACTCACACAAGGGCCAAGGCGATATTGCAAGGACAGTAGTAGAGGGAAACTCACCCATTGCACAAGATGGCACACACAGATAAAATAACAATGCAATTACACCCCAACAGGACCCTTACACAACGTCACCGGACAGGAGATGCCAGCCATATCCAGTTCCCCCACAAAAGAGGCCCACAGTGACGACAGCAGCTCTGCAAGCCTGGATCAAGATGACCAGCCCGGCCCATCAGGGACCTCTGGACAGTCGGTTCCCCTGCCACAGTCCCAAACCACCACAGAACCTCCTCCCTCAGGAAACACCACCACAGCACCCACCCAGCGGGCCCATGCCAATGTCCCCAGGACACGTCAATCAGCAGTGTGTCCACCACCAAAGAGACCCCAGGCAACCCCACAAACACAAGACAATCAGGGACCTGGGGTCAGTGGGCACACGGTTCAGGGGACAGAGGCACAGGATAACAGGGAAGCAGGGGGGCCTGCTGTGTGACAGGGGGAGGCCAGGCCCAGGGAACCGACCCTCCACGAGGCACTATGAAACATCATGGGAGCTTACTACCATTCCCAGGAGACCATGGGCACGGTACTTGCCAAGTTTCAGGAGACCCAGCGGCTGCAGTAGGGGCAGTACCTGGGGATCAGGGAGGACTTGAAGTCCATTAACACCACCCTGGTCACCATTGCAGGGGTGCTGGCAGACATGGCCAACACCATGAGGGAGACAGTGGCATACCACCGGGCCCCTGACACCAACCCGAACGATGAACAGCCTTCCACGTCCGCCGGCGCTAGTGGACAGGAGTTCCCGCCACAGGACCAACATGAAACCAGCACCAGCACCCCCACCCCCTGCAGAAGGAGAACCACTCTGCAAACAGTCCCTGTGATCCAGGCAGAAGACAGAGAACATTGCCAAGACCCCCTCCAGGAAATAAGACTCTCCTGATTGTCACCCTTCTATCCCACTCTGTCACCCTGTCCACCTTGAACTGACATTGCTCCACTTCCTATGCCCCATTGGACAATGTACCTGTGATACCGAGAGACTGGACTCTACTATGGACCTTACTCCACCATCACCCCAGCCCCTTCCACATACCCATATACACATTAGCCCATAAATAAACACCCTTGAATCACAAACCAATCTGGAGTCAGTCTGTACTTTCACAAATGCATAATTACAACTTCTTCCACAAATATCAATGTAAATGTTTATTTGCACCGATGTATGACAGTTGTTGGGCAGCAGTAAACATAGCAGAAGGCAGAATGAGGTACCCAGATCTGTGAAATGGAAAGCCAAAGTGAACTGTCAGTGTCCATACACAGAGGTTAAGAGGCTGACTTATACAATGTCCTACAGTAGTCAGATATAAGATGAGCAATGCCAGTCTCTTATCTGTGTCTCACTGGAAGTACTGCATGAATGTGTTGTTTCGGTTGTCAATATCTTCTTCCTCTGCCACCTCTTCCTCACTGTCCACAGGTTCCACAGCTGCCACAATACCATCATCACTCCCAGAAAATTAGCAGGAAAGGGACAAATTCAATATTTATTGCAAGAAACCAATATTGACTCTTGGTTCAAAGGGGTAAAGCTATTTCCTCTTATTTATTTCATTTAATGATACGCAACATCATCAGAGTCAAAGGAAAACTGCCTATCTATATACTGATGACACTCAGGTGGACATATACACACTTATATATACACATTTACATTAATACCAGGCATGTGAAACAAACAATACATACAATGTCTAAAAACATGTGCCCTACTCCAACGCTTTATAGGATAGTCACAAAAAACACAATAAACATAGTGATCAACAATCACATGGTGGCCAAGGGTCTTGCACCCAGCTGTATGCTACCTTGAATATTTTTTTTGTAAAAGGTAGTAAGTAGTGCTATATAAATTTTGGAAATCAATTAGTTATTTGTCCAGACTCCTTGGGCCCATTAGAAATATGTCGACGCGTTTCGGCCTAAAACCTCAAGGCCTCATCAGGACTGTCGGAGAACACTGGCACCACTATAAAAATTTAAAAAACACATTAGAAACAACCTCAAAAAATCAGTCTTTCCACCAGCTAACACCAAATGTTACAAGTATCAGTACCAGAATACCTTTTCTAGACCCCTGTGAATATTTCGTTCGTAACTCTATATTACTCTTAAACGCAAACTCTCATACCTTAGTTGTAACTATAAAATCTGTGACGTTTCCAAATTGCACGCAAATCGAAAGTTCACAAACAGGTGGCTCAAGTTGTCAACCATGCAAACTGAAATATGCAATCTAAGTGAAAAACCCCGATTATAACTCATACCTTTCCATCTAATTATAGGAAATGTCAGAGCTAGATTAATCCATTCCCGAGTGCTGTAAACCAAGCAAAAGGAAACGACACGCAAAACCGAACTCATTAGTCCTCAAATTCACAAACGCAGTGCCATCGAGAGTGATGTTATGGTAACACAGGTCTCATCTTACCTATCTACTGGCGCCACTCGGTTAAAATACCAGCATCTGTATGTTAATTTCGTAATGTTCTATAACAACAAATAGAGGGCGCATGAAAATCTCTAGTAGTATTAAGATAGATCTGTATGTACGCTAGATAACCTCTACAAATCGTTTATACACGGTCCACGGACACTTACTTCCTATATTATGCCAGTCCACACAAGCTAGCGATCCCTGTGTCATCGGACGCAGATGGAACGCCGCTCCTACTCTTCCGTGAGTCGCGGGAGCTCCAGCTCAATACAGGGAGACTTTCAAGTGAAGCATCGGGCTGCAACTAGCCCGCGTCTATCTATTCAAATGGAATAGTGTAGGCGCCATCTTGCAAATCCCGCTATGATTCTCTCCCGTTACCCAACTAGGCCACAGTCTGATTATGTGCTCCTTATCTATCACGACAATCGTACAGAGGGGAGTAGACACTACTGCTGCTCAAAAAAGCAATACCATCATCAGGCCCATCCTCCTACAGAAAAGGTACCTGGCGTCGCAAAGCCAAGTTGTGCAACATGCAGCATGCCACGATTATCTGGCACACTTTCTTCAGTGAGTAGTATAGGGAGCCCCCTGTTGGATGGAGGCACCGGAATCTGTCTGTCAGGAGGCCAAAAGTCAGCTCAATAATACGCCTAGTTCACCCATGTGCCTCATTGTAGCGTCCCTCTGCCCTTGTCCTGGCATTCCTCACTGGGTTCAGTAGCCATGAGAGGCTGGGGTAACCAGAGTCACCTGCAAATGTTGAGGGAAATCTGTTAGACACACACTAACCCTTAGGGACTTCCTCATACCCAGACACCTATTCATAATGTTTGGGGACCTTGGGCTCACCTATTAGCCACACACGGTGCCTCTGGAGTTGGCCCATCACATAAGGGATGCTGCTATTCCTCAAAATGTAAGCGTCATGCACAGAGCCAGGATACTTGCCATTCACATGAGAGATGTACTGGTCTGCCAAACACACCATCTGGACATTCTTAGAATGGTAGCTTTTTCGATTTCTGTACAACTGTTCATTTCTGCGGGAGGGAAATGCCACATGTGTACCATCAATGGCACCATTGATGTTGGGGATATGTCCCAGGGCATAGAAGTCAGCTTTCACTGTGTGCAAATCCTCCACCTGGGAGAATACGATGTAGCTGCACATGTGTTTCAGCAGAGCAGACAACACTCTGGTCAACACGTTGGAGAACAATGGCCGAGACATCCCTGAAGCCATGGCCACTATAGTTTGAAAGGAGCCACTTGCCAGGAAATGGAGCACTGACAGGACCTGCACTAGAGGGGGTATTCCTGTGGGATGGCGGATAGCTGGCATCAGGTCAGGCTCTAATTGGGCACACAGATCTTGGACAGTGGCACAATCAAGTCTGTAGGTGATAAGGATGTGCCTGTCTTCCATTGTCGACAGGTCCACCAGGGGTATGTACACCGGAGGATGACGCCATCTCATCATCTGCCCCAGCGGATGTGCCCTATGGAGGAGAATGGTGAGCAGAGGGTCTTGTACCACATAGGTTGCACAAGTGTTTTTTCTGTAATGTGAGTAAATCCGTGTGTGGCGTTTTCTGTCCGTATTTCTGCCAAAATGTGCTGTAACGCAGTTAGGTGCCAAGCCATGTGCCCCCCTGAAATGGTGGCTGCCTGACCTGTAAGGAGGGACAAGGGGAAATGAGGTAACTGCGCTGGCATTGTGCAGCGTCCAGGTAAGCGGTCGAAGACCGCCGCACAATTTAGCATTGGTTATTATTGGTTCCTATGGGTTCCAGGAGCCAATGACGATGTACGCCGGTGGTGACGGTACGCACTGCTGCAGACGTGACTGCCATTTTCTATCTGTTCACTCACTTGATACCTGACCTTCAACAGGAGAGGACCTACACTGCAAGTGCTGCTGTGACCTGTGCCTGGAAGTGACAATGGCTCGAGTGTCTGGGGGAAGGGCCCCTGCCTTCACTTCGGAGGAGTTGGAGAGACTAGTGGATGGGGTCCTCCCCAGTACACACTACTCTACGGTCCTCCAGACAAACAGGTGAGTACACTGTGAGTTTGATGCGTGGGCCATGAATGTATGGAGTTGTGTGGATGGAAGATACATGTGGGGGGGGGGCTGAGGCCTGCATGTGAGGATGGTGAGTGTATGTGCGTCAGGGCATGGGTGGGAACTGGTGGGCAACGACTATGACGGTCTGGATGGGAGAGTAATTTCCTTTCATCCTGTATCTGACCTCTAGGTCAGCACCCACCAGAAGAAGGGTATTTGGCGTGCCATCGCCAAGGAAGAGCGGACCTTCGGGGTCTATCATAGACAGAGCACCCACTGCCGCAAGAGATGGGAGGACCTGTGCTGCTGGAGCAAGAAGATGGCGGAGGTCCAGCTGGGGCTGGCCTCCCAATGTGGAAGGAGGTGCCCGTCGCACCATGACCCCCCCCAGATTTTCCGGATCCTTGGGGTGGCATATCCGGAGTTGGATGGGCACTTGAGGGCATCACAGCAGCCACAAGGGGGAGAGTACAGTCTCATTCAGCTGACTCTGCACGCTTTACAAGGTGGCTGGGTGGGAGATGTGGGCTGTGGGTTTCCCTAGGCCAGGGTGAACTTGTTAGGGCAGGTCCCTTGTTAGGCAGGCTCTGAGGCACTCCAACCCCAATAGTGGTAGTGGGCATCTACAACTAGTCAGGCTCCTGTGGGTTCCAGGTGTGCAGCAAATGGTGTTAGGCATAGTCCCCCGTGGGCAGGTGATTTTACTACTAACTGCTAGTGCATGGCCTATTGAATAGGGCTGCTTCCTCTGTGTTCTGTCCGCCAACGGTGGTGGTGTTGCTGGCATTGACCATGTGTCTCCTCTGTCCCCCCTTCTTCTTTTGTCACCCTGTCCTTGTGTGCATTAGCATCATCTGGCGGAGGAGCAGAGGCACCGGAGACAGAGGGAGCTGCATCCCACATGGCCCAGGACGGTGAATCCACCAACGGTGAGGGCACTAGTGGGACGGAGGGCGAGGGGAGCTACACGAAGGGGACAGGAGGGGACACTAGCGACAGCAACTCCTCCTCTGATGGGAGCTCCCTGGCGATGGCGGGCACCTCTGTTGCCCACTGCAACAACAGGTACAGCCGCCACCCCCCTACCAGCACCGCCCTCCCAGCAGCCCCTCAGCGTGTTTCCTGTGCCTGCTCACCCAAGAGGGTGGGCATCTCCTTCGCCCCAGGCACCTCAGGCCCTGCCCCAGTAAGCCCTGCTGCCCTCTGTGAGGAGGCTATTGACCTCCTGACATCCCTCACTGTTGGGCAGTCAACCATTTTGAATGCCACCCAGGGTGTTGAGAGGCATTTGCAGCAAACAAATGCATACCTGGAGGGCATTCATTCTGGCGTGGTGGCCCAACAATGAGCATTTCGGGCTCTGGCCTCAGCACTGATGGCAGCCATTGTCCCTGTGTCCAGCCTCCCCCCTCCAACTTCCACTACCCAGACCCAATCCACTCTACCTCAGCCTATCCCAAGCACACCATCAGACCAGCATGCACACACATCAAAACACAAAAGTGGCTCAGGCAAACATAAGAACCACACATCCCACAGGCACTCACACAAGCATCACACACACATGCAGACACACCAACATCCATTGCCTCCAATGTGTCCTCCTCCTCCACATCCTCCTCCTCCTCCTCCACATCCTCCTCCTCCCTCCCAGTCTTGTCTATACTCACACCTGCATGCACTACATCCTCAGCCACTACCTCCTTCACCAGCACGCCCATCACTACACACCACTCACGTGCAATCACCACCCCCACTACCATTCACCCGTCCCCTGTGTCCTCTCCCACTGTGTCTGTGAGCCCTCCTCCCAAAGTACACAAACGCAGGCACACACCCACTCAACAGCCATCCACCTCACAACAGCCTCCAACCCATGCACCTTCACCCAAACTAAGCAGACGTACACCTCCTACAACCACTACCTCTTCCTCCACTCCCAAACCCCCTCCATCTTCCCATCCCAGTGTGTCCCAAAAAAATGACATAGCTAACCTGGAGCTCTTCCCTACACCTCCCCCCGTCCTTCTCCTAGGGCCAGTATATCTAGATCCCAGCCCATCACCTCAGCCACCAAATCTGCATCTTCTGTGGTCCCTGCTACTCCAGTACGGTCAAAGGGGGCACCCATCAGAGCTGCCAGTGTGCCACCGACAGAAAAGAAGGACCACCCTATTCCACCACCTTCAAAGCTCAAAAAGGGACTGGCTTCAAGCAGGGGACAGTCACACCACCCACCCAGCAAGGCTTTGCACAAACACAGAGTGGACAGTGTCAAGGTCCCTGCAGCGGCTGTCAATATGGGGAAGGGCCACAAGCCAAAGGGCACATCACCTCTGGGCACGATTTCACCTGGGGACGAGCTGGTGACCACCAAATCATCAGGGATGGCAGCCACATGCACCCCAGTCACCACTGCCGTTCCAACTGCCTCCTGCACCGCCCCCTGCACATCTGCTGCCACAACGTCAGTCTTCAGCATCCTCCCCAAGGATCAGCCATCTGAGGCTGCCAGAGACGGTATGGTGTCTCCATCCATCCCAACAGTCACTTGCACCACGGCCAGCACTGGCAGAATCTCTGCTGCAGCCACCACCGCCTGCACCACCATCAGCACTGCCATGTGCACAGCCGATGCCACTCTGTCGGACATCAGCCCCATCCCCAGTATGCAGCCATCAGAGTCTGCAGGTGATGTCCTGGACCCTGGACACGCCACTTGAGACACCACCTCCAGCACTGACACAAACTAGCAATTAGCAGCCGAAGTCACCGCAGGATGAAGTGTGGGTCTGCCTCCATGGAGTATCCTGCTACCTGTTCTGGGTACATCCCGTGGCTGTGACACACAGGTGAGATGAAGTCAACATGCCACACCCTAGGTGCAGCGTCACTGGCCACAAAGCCCCCTCCAGAACCAGTGGAGAAAAGCATCCACTCATCCTATCCTAGGCAGGATGAAACACTCTGGGCACAAAGCCCCCTCCAGAACCAGTGGAGAAAAGCATCCACTAACCCAGTCCTTGGCAGGATGAAGCACTCTGGGCACAAAGCACCCTCCAGAACCAGTGGAGAAAAACATCCACTCACAGTCCTTGGCAGGATGAAGCACTCTGGGCACAAAGCCACCCCAGAACCAGTGGAGAAAAACATCCACTCTCACAGTCCTTGGCAGGATGAAGCACTCTGGCCACAAAGCCCCCTCCAGAACCAGTGGAGAAAAGCATCCACTCACACAGTCCTTGGCAGGATGAAGCACTCTGGGCACAAAGCCCACTCCAGAACTAGTGGAACATGTCACTGACTTGAGACTGTGGCTTTGCACTCCCTAGGACCAAGCAGTGGGCTACCCACCCACTTGAGAGACTGTGGCTTTGCACTCCCCAGGACCAAGCAGTGGGCAAACCACCCGCTTGAGAGACTGTGGCTTTGCACTCCCCAGGACCAAGCAGTGGGCATGGAGCCCCCTTGAGGAGCAGTGGTGTCGTACCATCATCCGGCTGAAGTGCCCCTCCCCTCGTCTTCCCTCTGAGGTGCCTGTTTTTTTCTTCTACCTGATGCCCCTGCAGTGTTCTCTCTGTTTTGAGACAGGTGTCATGTGTGGGCTTTGCCCATGCTTTTTGGGAAAACTGGTCCATGGCCATTTCATGGGACAGTGTACGGACTTGTGTACTTGCTGTAAATATTTGTGTATACTGATTATTTACTGTTCTCTTGGCCTATCTGATTGTTAGAATATTACACTAGTTAAACTCATTTTGTTTGGTCCTTGCGTTCTTCCAGGGGGTGACAGGGTATATCTGTGATGTTAATGGATATGTGTTTGTGTGTGTGTGTGTGTGTTGTTGTGGGTGGGGGTGTTGCGTTTTGCGTGTGTGTGTCACTCTCTTTTCCCTCCTCCCCTCCCCTGTGTGCTAGGTGCACTACTCACTGTGGTCGTGCCGCCTTTTTTCCACTTCGTGGTGTATTAAGTGATACAGCAATCATGGGCAGGACCTGTAGTTCTGGCTCCATGGTGTCCTGGTTTTTCCTTGAGTGTCGTGAGGTGAGTGGTTTCCCTTCCAAAGACTGCTTCCATAGTGCGTTTGATGGCATTGGTACCGCCCCTGAAAAGCTGGTGGATTGGCCTCTCATAATACAGTGGGCTGTACCTTGTGTTCCACCTGTCTGTTGGAGGTTACCGCCTCAGTGTTTGTTGCTACCGCTGTGGCTGTCGGAGTGTTAAAGTGGCTGTCTGTGTTGGCGTTTCCACCATAGTCGTGATTCCATTTTTTTTACTGCCTGCCTGTTAGCGGTATTACCGCCGCTTTATCACCGACCGCCAGGGTTGTAATGAGGGCCTATATGTTAGAATATGTTGAACATGAGCTAGGCATAGCAGCTTGTGAACATTTCCTGAGAGCAAGACCCATCAGACCATTAGACCACACCTAGATGATTAGTGAAATGATCAGGCACTGTCTAGTTAACAACATCTTTTTCAATTGTGATTTATATTGACAGATAAGAGGGACTTTGATAGGCACTTGCTTCACCCCCAGCTTTGCAAACCTTTTCCTGGGCTGGTGGGAGGAGCAGGTGTTGACCGATGGTACCTTGAAAGTATACATGGAAAATATAGTTCAGTGGCTTAGGTATATTGATGACTTGCTCATCATTTGAAATGGTACAGAAGAAAGTACAAAGGATTTTGTCACATGTTTAAATGTTAATGTTTGGAACCTAACGTTTACACACACTCTGAGGAAAACTCACATTGAATATTTGGATGTTTTAGTTGAGGTAAGAGAAGATATGATCCATACTCGTCTCTTTAGAAAACCTACTGCAGGGAACAGCATTCTACATGCTTGTAGTGGCCTTTAGAAAGCCTGAAGTGGAGTATCCCATATGGGGAACTCCTCAGGGCCAAAAGAAACTGTAGCACCAATATCGTCCTTAAGGAGGAGAAAAATAATATATTGACAAGATTTAGAGACAGAGGCTACCCCATATGGGTTCTCAACAAAGTGGTTACATGGGTTTCCAGTGTATATAGGGAAACCATTATTTTTGATAACAAAACACCGACAGTGGATACTACTAAAAGAGGTATCACTACACATAACAGTAACTCGAAGAAGATCAGGCAGATACTGACCAAACATTGGGGAATTCTCAGAAGTGATCCCACTATTGGGAAGGAAGTGGGTGTTAGGAAAGCTAGAACAGTAAGGGACTCCTTGGTTTACAATGACATTACTGTGACCAACGGTATCGGAGAACACGATTTGAGGGGCTTTTTTCCCTCTGGACATTGCAAGGCATGTAAGAACATCCAAAGTATAAGTGAGTACAAAATATAGGGAATAAGAATCGGAGGATTAAACAGTTTCTCACATGTTGCTATCAATATGTAATTTATATTCTGACTTGCCCTTGTTCATGAAGATATGTGGGCAGTACCACCTGCACACTAAGGAAGAGAATATATGAACATCTGAGAGCTATAGATCATGAGGATAGTAAATATCCAGTAGCTAGACATTTCAACAAAAAACATGAGTGTTGTGTAGCCATTGTAGTTATAGCTCCATGCACATTATTTTAGCACACTAGGCCTGCCACTGTGCACTTTAACCTAGATATATTTCATTCTGCTTTGTTTTTTTTTGTTTTTTTAACAATAGCCATATTTGCGGTCTTGTTTTATTTCTTTCTGTCTAGCTGTTCTTTGCCTAGGCTAGCACTGTGTTCTTAAACAAGACATTTCTTTCACTCTGTTTTTTGTCAGGGCTGCAGTAAGATAGGTTGCTGGCAAACGTAGTAACGCTTGGTCTCTGGTGTTCATAGAAACATACACATCCTTACGTAGGGACATTTTCTCAGAACATCAGCTGTTTTATTCTACTTCTCCGTCCCATACACATTAGAGGGAGATTCCAGCCAGATGACCACGACTGTATACTGATTGCTGAACACTTTGCTACAGATGCTTATGCAGACTTCAGGACTCTTGCTCAGGTATGAGGGATGATGTCTTCCCAGGGGAACATGAAGGGCAGAAATAGAGCTTAACATGCTGTGCTCTAATATAGCCTAGGTAGGAATTACTTTAATGACTCTAGTGATAATATGGTAGCATTTTCTTTATGGTTTACTCTCCTTGTCACAATGTTAATCCTGTCATGCTTCATCATCCTTGTTATTACAGTACATGCTTTATTATCTAAGATACATTGATTCATTAAAACCTTATCGAAACATATACTGCCTCTTATTGTCATTGTATATGGGATACTAATGTAAATGAGAGAAACTGATTCGATCTGAGCGACCACTATTTCCCTGAAGAGGCACTTGTGTCATGCGCTCAACTGCCCAATCATCCCTGCCCTTGGGTAGAGTTGAGGCTCTGCTAGTTAGCTGAAGCAAACCGCAGATTGGGCCGACAGGTGTCGCCTGTAGTGGGTAACTCAGTCCCCCATACCGCAGGCGATTCTGCCATTCAAATCCAGTAGTCTCATTAGAATAATGAAAACCTACGCGACAACAGTGATCAGAGCAAACTATCTTCTTTGCAGTGGAACATATTAAGTACAATACTATTTGAGGCAACAGGACCTTACTCCGTAGACAGAGAGAGTCTGAACTGATCATTGATTTGGAAACCCAGAGCCCTAGAGGTCTCAATATGGACGAGGAATTAAGTGTACATTTACAGAAATAGGATACCACTATGATGTATTAGATTTCCCAACAGATATCTTTTTTCAGTTCTCTTACACCCCTTCCTCTCTCCTTCTCTCCCCCCTTTTGTTTTCTTCCATTACCTCATAGGTTTTTCTTATGACAGTATTTTAAAATGCATCACTATACTTAATTGAATTTACACTTTTTGTTTGTTTTAGATCACTGCTAGTAATATATTTGGGTGTATTTATGTATTTAAGAGGATGGGAAATACATGCAGTGTGGCTATATAGCAACTGTTCTATTGAACAAAAGTGATAAATGTTATAATGTAAGAGAAGCTAGGCCTGAAGTATGGAGATTGGTAGTTCGACTCGATCTATGAGAAAGAGATTAACCTAGCATAACGAGTGGATGAAGGTAATACCTTGCAGGACTCAGTAGGGTAACAGTAGGTAGACTAAAATTATGAAACCCTAGAAATTTGTAGAATGTAGAGTATCATGGAACTCTAATGCAATATGATTGTATAGTTTATGGATTCTTGCATATATGTGTGGGTTCACACCATTATATACTGGTACCATTATGGGCTATGAGTGGCCCACTTGGGCTTGATTTATGAAGACACATCGACGTTATTAGCATATGTTGTATGGCCCCTTTTGGGTGGTTTGCTAATGAATGCTTAGCGTAATTACCAATTTATGTGACATTGATACTAAAACAAGGCCCATTATGTCACAAAATGTTATGTATCACCAGTATTGCTTATAGTGCAATAGGAAGAATAATATCAGGACATATGTATAAGTTCCATGTTAATGTCAAGCTCAGATAAAAGGTTTGATATACAGTATATGTAAACGTGATAGAATTTATCATATATAACAACATACAGGAAAAATGCTATAGCATCAATCATGTTGTTTTACCATTCTGTCATGGGGTTTAAAAAAAAAAAGCGGCCTGGTGATTCTTGTTCCACATGGAAAGTTTCCTGGTGACCCATCAAGCGGAGGCTGTGAAAAAGGTGGGGGGGGGGAATCAAGAAATGTTGCATTTTCCATGTAATTTTAATAAGACCTTTAGATACGACAACAGCCCAAACCACTGGACAGAATTACACCAAATTTGGCAGAAAGCTGGCTTTCGGTACACAGATCATGGTTTCGCTTAGCTGGTGTAAATCTGTTAAGTAGTTTTTGAGAAATGAAATGGAAAATAAATTGGTATATCTAGGGACACAGATCTTTTGTGAATAAATTGCTTTTTATTTGTGAATAAGCGTGCAAAAAGAAGCACTGTATTTGGCTGACCGCAACCTGACAACAAAGTTGCGCCTACCATTTGATCTCATGGGACACAGTCCCTAGGGGTGAAAATCCTAAATGAAAGCGGAATAATGGATCAGGGTGAAGGTACCCTGACCCCAGGGGTGTGATATATGTGTGTCTGAGGGGCAAATTATGGGTTTTAAACAATTTTGCATCACCATGCACAATATTTGTGATTGTTTGTAAATTTCCATGAATTATGCACAAAATATTTTCAAATGTGAAAAAATGTAAAGAAAAATGCCAGACTCATACATACACTAATATATTCACTCATACATGCACTCAGAGACTCATGCTCCCATACACACACTCACTCAGACACTCATGCACCCACTCAGACCTAATCATAGACTTACACTCCCACTGTCAGATCCACTCAGACACTGACACAACCACTCACTGATCCACTAAGAGAGACAGGCCCGGTTGGCTGGTTATATGGGTTTGACAGCAAGGCCTGGCTGCAGGCCTGGCCTTGCAACCAACCCCTGCAGTGCACGGCCAAAGTCCATGCGCGGTGGGGGGTTGAAAATACGCATAGTAATTAAAATTATGTTAAAAAAAGTAGAACTTCACTGAAAGAAAAGGTTACAGGGACGTTATAGTTGGGTTCTAAATTTATGCATAGTAACTAAGTAACTATAACTCACGCCCTAAGGTAACTATAACTCGTGCATTCGGCAGGCACAGCGAAATATTCCACATAGTATATAATTGATGAGATCTTGTAAGGCCTCTTTGATATTATCACTTCAGCTTTTGCAATAAACTTATTGATGAGAAAACTTTGGATGGCAAAGGTGTGAGTTATAGTTATTTGAAAGAACTAACTATAACTGCTGAATTTCTATGTTTTGTGCAAGTAAATTCAGAACCTAACTATAATGTCCCTGTAACCTTTGTTTTTTCAGTGACTATATAAATATATGTATATAGTTAGAAATGGGGTCTCTGGTTGGCAGTCAATTTGCACTCTGTTCACGTAGGGACCCTCACTCTAGTCAGGTTAAGGGCGATACACAGATCAGATAACTCCTGCGCACCCCCTTGGCAGCTTGGCACAAACATTCAGGCTTATCTCAGATGGTATGTGTTAAGTATTTATGCATAATACACACAGTAACAGTGAAAATACCACAAAAGGACTCCAATAGCCAATATTTATCTAAGTTAAACAAGACCAAAACAACAAAAATCTAACATACACAAGTAAATATATGAATTTTTAAAATACAAAGAGTCTTAATCCATAGAAATCAATGGATGCATTGTTTTAGCACAAAGTACCTGGTATGTGTCAAAAATAAAGCTGTAAGGATGACGTGCATCAGAAAAGCAAGCCATGCGTTGATTCCTTATTCTCAAGTGACGCTGTGTGTTGATTCTTTACTCGCACCAGAGGCTGTGAGTCGATTCTTTTCTCCCAAGGGAGGATGTGCGTCGATTTGCTAGGTGCACAGCCTTGGGTCCGTGCGGGGGTGTTGAAGACTTTGATGCCCAGGATCCGTGCGTGGAAAGTTCTGATGCGCTGTGCAAAGTCTGTGGTGAGAACAGGCACTGTCCCATTTCTTAGACCTCGAGGCAGGCGCTGAGTCGCATTTTCAGCAATAAGACAGGCCGTGCATTGTTTTTTCTGACTTTTACACAGCTGCACGTGGATTTTCCTCCACAGGTTACCAGCTTCCACTTCTAAGGGACCAGGGCCTGGATTAGGCACCACTTAGCAAGTCAGGACTCCCAGGAGAACAGCCCAGGCACTGGCAGTTGAAGTCTTTGATGTCCCTGAGACCTTTGTGTCATCTCCCCTGTCTTTTTTGCCTCTGTTTTCCATGTATTCATTGTGTGCTTGGCTCTGTTTTTGCTGTTTTTGGTACTCTGGTCACTTTACCACGCAGCACGGTTTTCTAACACCATGCAACCGGATTTCTCACGCATCATCCCTGGGCATCAAAGTCATTGTTTGCCTGTGTGGATCTGAAGTGACCTGGAAATCGACCCATCGTTCTCTTGCCAGGGAGAAAAACGACGCATCGCCGACCCGACCAGAGAAGAAACCACACATCCTCACTTAAAAGTAAGGAATCAATGCATCGCTGACTTTGACAACGCACGCTTGCACGTGTGGCTTTATTTTTTATAAAAACCAAGTACTTTGTGTAAAATCAACGTTTCCATTGTTTTCTAAGGAGTAAGACTCTTATCCTTTTGAAAATTCATAGGTTGACTTATCTAAGTTGGATTTTGACATTTTGGTCTTGTTTGATTTAAATAAATATTACCCATCTTTCTAAACTGGTGTGGTGTACATTTTGTAGTGTTTTCACTGTATTACTGTGTGTGTTGGTAGACATACTTTATACGTTGCTTCTGGGTTAAGGATTTCTGCTCATGCCAAGCTGCCAAGGGGGTGAGTGGGGGTTAACCAGGTATTTTTCTCTGTTGCCATGACTAGAGTGAGGGTCCATGCTTAGAAGGAGGTAACCTGAATGCCAACCAAAGGCCCCCATTTCTAACATGGGAAAGCTCAGTCCAATCCCTTGGATAAACTTCACAAGCAGTATTTTAGAAAGCAAAGTCCAGTTCTTTCCTTCTTCAGGCCTTAGCAGCAGCAGGCTAGCACAGCAAAGCAACAGGCAGAGTGGCAGGTCCTCCTCAAGCATCAAGCTCTTCTCCTTGGCAGCAGTTTTTCTTGTTCCAGATGCAATCTGAAAATCTGTGGTTTTGGGTCCACTACTTATATTCATTTCTGCCTTTGAAGTAGGTAAACTTCAAAGGAAAGTCTGTTGTTCACGGGATCCTGCCCTGCGCAGGCCTAGCCTAATACACACTCTAGGGGATTGGAGTCTGCATTGTGTGAGGACAGGCACAGTCCTTTCAGGTGTAAGTGTCAGCTCCTCCCTCTCCACTCTAGCCCAGGAGACTCATCCAGATATGCAGGACACTCCCCAGCTCCCTTTGTGTCACCGTCTAGTGGGAATTCACAAACAGCCCAACTGTCAGATTGACCAAGACATGGATTCCACAGGAAGGCAGAGGCACAGAATGGTGAAGCAAGAAAATGTCCACTTTCTAAAAGTGGTATTTTCAAACAGACAATCTAAAAACCAACTCTACTAAAAGATATATGTTTAAATTGTGAGTTCAGAGACCCCAATCTCCAATCCTCTATGCTCCCAATGGGAAATTGCACTTAAAATATATATAAAGGCAGTCCTCATGTTAACCTATGAGAGAGATAGGCCTTCAAACAGTGAAAAGTACATTTGGCAGTATTTCACTATCAGGACATGTAGAACACATCAGTACACGTCCTACCTTTTAAATACACTGCACCCTCCCATGGGGCTACATACGGCCTACCTTAGAGGTTACTTACATGTAGAAAACGGGAAAGTTTGGGCCTGGCAGGTGGGTGCACTTGGCAGGTTGAATTGGCAGTTTAAAACTGCACACAGACACTGCAGTGGCAGGTCTGAGACATGTTTACAGGGCTACTCATGTTGGGGGCACCATCAGTGCTGTAGGCCCACTAGTAGCATTTGATTTACAGGCCCTGGGCACCTCTGGTGCTCCTACTAGGGTTTTACTAAAAATCATGGATAACCAATCACCAATGCAATTTAGACAGAGAGCACTTACACTTTGGCAAAGGATAGCAGTGGTATGTGCCCAGAGTATCAAAACAGCTAAAACCAATTACAGCATAGGACCCAAAAGCAGGGGGTCAGAAGCACAAAGTTCAAGGAAACCATGCCTATATTTATCCTACTGGCTGTCACCAGTAGCTAGTTATAGTTAGGAATAGTTTCCATAGGAAAAGTGTTTGTTTTGCAAATAACTTTGGTGCCATTTGACAAATCTTCACAAATTTAGCAAAACTAGTTTGTCAAAAGCTTCCTATCATCTATCAAATGGGGATTAAAAAAATGGGGATCCCAACCAAAACGCATCTTCCCCGTGCATTAGTCTCCATGGAGTTGTTTGGCACAACTACAGCCCGAACCGCTGAATGGAATTACACCACATTTGACAGGAAGCTAGATATTGGTGCACAGATCATGCTTTTTGTTATTTGGTGTAAAACCGTTCATTGGTATTTGGGATAATAAAGGAAAACTACAGCTATCTGGCCAGTTGGTGGTCAGATTTGCGTTGCAGCTGTTACAAGACTCAGGGACTTGGTCCCTGTGTCATGAAAATGAATTAACAAAAATATGTAAGTGGGCAAGGTGAGCACACCAAGACATCAAAGAGCATATATGGGGGTTCCAACTTGATCCCCCTTTATTGTCTGGCCACAACATGGGCAACATGCTGTGGCGGTATTTTCAGGAGTCTGAGACATGGTCCCCATTGAAATGCATCGTAGTGGTTGAAGGTCACAAGAAGGAGAAAGTATATAGGGTGATAACAGATTTCTTTTACCAAATAAATCATTTGTTGATGGTACCATACAAATTTTAGGAATTGTTGTGTGTTCCAAGGTGATTTTACCTTGTGGAAAAGCCTTCTGTTGGGACTTAACTTATCATGTTTGAGAGAAAACGGTTTTCTAATGATTTTCCCATAGAGGTTATAGAAGGTGCTCCAAAAGTTAAAATGAGAACATATTTTCTGTAAATTCACACATTCTTTCTCAGCCATATGAAACATTCTAAGTGAAACATGTATTTCCAAAAGGAGCAGTTTGTCAGTTGATTCCCGTGTGTTCTACTCCAGTCTCCCACAGTGTTTTAAAGAACAAGTAGAGCACTTAGGCCCATATTTATACTTTTTGTCACAAAACTTCACAAACGCAGTTTTGCGGCAAAAAGTATAGCGCTGGCTTCCATCATTCGAGAGCGTCAGCTGGGCATCAAATTTATGGAATCTCGAAAGCCGGGACTCAGGGTAGGCGAGCGTCAGAAAAATGACATTAACCAGTGGGTTTGGTGGTACGGGGGAAGGGTGTTTTGCCTCAGAAAATGATGCTAGGCTGCTTGGAGGCAAAACAAATGCAGTTAACCTGCCTAGCATCATTTCCTTACTCAAAAACATCCATACCATATGACTCCTGTCTTATAAAAGACAGGAGTCACGCCCACTACCCCAATGACTAGCACAGGGCACCAGTGTCCCCTGGGCATGGCCATTGCACCCAGTGCCATGCAGCGGGCCTATTTCAAGCCCCCCAATGACACTTAAAAAAAAAAAAGAACTTAATATTTACCAAGACTTACCCTACTTACCTGGGATGGGGTCGCCCATCCTCTGTGGTCCCTCTGGTAGGGGTGGTGGTGTTCCTGGGGCTTGGGGAGGGACCCATTAAATGGTGTTTAACTATGGAAATGGGTCCACAGGTCCCCTAACGCCTGGTCTGACCCCGGCATTAAATAATGGTACAAAGCAAGCTTTGCACATTTCTTAGCCCTTACTCCCACCCGTGCATCATTTTAGCACGGGGGGAATAAATATGGGGCTATGGGAACACCATGTGCATGCATCCAAAAAATGGTGCTAAATCCAATGTTTTGACACTAGACACACCTGAAGCCATCTAGATTTAATCAAAATGATAAACCCTAAAACATGTAATTCAGAAAGGAAAATGAGACAGTAAATTTTGTTATAGAAATTATGGTTAGTGCTGTAGAAAGAAAAATTAGAACACTATTTAAGTGAGTTCTCAAATACCTACCTCTTCTATTCAATAAAACATTCTGCCATGTAGACTGACACATGCTCTTTTAACACCCACCGCTGACTGCCAGTTAACTACCTGGTAATCAGCAGCTTTACTACAGTTGTCTAATGAGCAACTAGAGTGCTAACATTCTGAATTTATGCCAAAAGGGTGGCACATCCACACGCCATGTTGATAGAATCGAAGCAGAAAACTGAAGCATTTGCTACTGAAAATAGTGCAGTAAATGAGGAAATTAGGGAGCTTCATAACAAATAAGTCCCCCAAGATGGCCATCAGAGAAAAAAGTGCCCATATCTGGCACAAATATCACCCAATGTAACCCAAGTGTAGCCCCATGACAAAAGTGTGCAAATCACATTTATTTATTTTTGTTTTGCAGTCTTATGTAGTGCAGACTTAACCCAACGGTAATAGAGTGCTTTACTTGAGCATCAGTTACATTACACAAGGACAATTTATTATAAAAAAAAAAAATTCGCATGGTGACATGAAGTGATTAGCCCAGAATCACAGGGTATCAAGCTGATAACGAATCTCAAACCTGGTTCCCCAGTTGTAAAGTCTGCAGTTCTGGCAGTAGCAACACATCCTCTGTCCTATGTGTAACATACAATCAGGTGATCAATTGGATAAAAAACATAAAGATAGGAAATCATTTAGAAGCGCTTTGTCACTATTTGAGAACTCAGAAAATATATCCTCATTTTAGTTTTTTAGAGCACTAGCCATAATTTCTATGGGGCTACGTCCCGCTCATTTTTATAATGTCTAAAGGAAATGATTGAGGTATTAGGCAATTGCAGCAAAGACCACGGGTTCTTATGGGAGAATAATAACAGTTATGGACGTTTTAAACAAAAAGAACACCTAAAAAATAAAAAAATACACAAACATAATATAAAGTGGTGGGCATGAAACAGCAGACCATACTGTTTAACATTACATCAGATACCAGTCAGCCAAATATGGTTCAAGACTCGATACCTAGATTTATTACCACTTATGATAAGGGATTGTACAAAATTAAAGATCACATGAATCAACACTGGAATCTAGTAATTAGTGATCCCCTTGTAGGTACCACCATTGGTAATTTTCCTGCGATTACATATATGCAATTTAAATACATTAAAGACACAGGGGCATATTTATACTTCGTTTGCGCCGAATTTGCGTTGTTTTTTTCGACGCAAATTCGGCGCAAAACTAACGCCATATTTATACTTTGGCGTTAGACGCGTCTAGCGCCAAAGTATGGGCAAATAGCGTAATTTTTTTGCGTGAACGCCTTCCTTGCGTTAATGAGATGCAAGGAAGGTGTTCTCGTCTAAAAAAATGACGGCGACGCAAATGCGTCGTATTTATACTCCCGGGCAAAAATCACGCCCGGGAGTGGGCGGGGCAAAAACCCCCGCATTTGCGCCACTTTTTAACGCCTGGGTCAGGGTAGGCGTTAAGGGGCCTGTGGGCTCAAAATGAGCCCACAGGTGCCCTCCCCTGCCCCCAGGAACCCCCCCTGCCACCCTTGCCCACCCCAGGAGGACACCCAAGGATGGAGGGACCCATCCCAGGGACATTCAGGTAAGTTCAGGTAAGTATAAAAAATTCTTTTTTATTTTTTTTTGGGTGGCATAGGGGGGCCTTATTTGTGCCCCCCTACATGCCACTATGCCCAATGACCATGCCCAGGGGACATAAGTCCCCTGGGCATGGCCATTGGGCAAGGGGGCATGACTCCTGTCTTTACTAAGACAGGAGTAATTTAAAAGGCGTCTGGGCGTCGTAAAAAATGGCGCAAATCGGGTTGAGGCGATTTTTTTGCCTCAACCTGACTTGCCCCATTTTAAGACGCCCTAACGCCATTTTCCCCAACGCCGGCGCTGCCTGGTCTACGTGTTTTTTTTCCACGCACACCAGGCTGCGCCGGTCTGCTAGCGCCGGCTAACGCCATTCCATAAATACGGCGCCCGCATGGCGCTTCAGAATGGCGTTAGACGGCGCTACATTTTTTGACGCTAAACTGCGTTAGCGCAGTTTAGCGTCAAAAAGTATAAATATGGGACACAGTTACACAAACAAACAAATATATGTAGTTAACTCCCCTTACGGAGGTTCCATTAGTGTGGGACATGCAAAGCATTTAGGTTTGCAATTTAATTAAACACAGCAGTCAGGAGAGTGCAGTACAGAGTCGGGGTCTGAAAGATAGAGTTCGGAGCATCCTTTTATACAACTCTTGAAGTGTTATTAAACAATACTGTGCATTCATTGTGGGAAGGAATCTGTGTGTCATAAATCTGAGCATGTTATAAAGTACTCAGGTGAGTCTTGTCCTTCTGTGGAGAAAATGCGGGCCAGTAGGTAACTTGTCCAGAAGCCCAGTATGGGGAGCACCTGATCACAGCATGTTGTGTGCGTGTTGTGTTCTAATTGGCTGAGTGTTCCTAATTTCATTTGGTGTCTGACTTTTATGGTATTTGGGGAATGTGTTTTATTTAGGCCAATCTCCTAGGACCTTTGTGGGGTTGCTGCTTATCGATTTGGGATTTTCCTGTTTGGTTGTTTCTCTACAGACTGTGTATTACCCTACCTGTCATCTGTGGGTAGTTGCTTCAGGTATAGGTCACAGGGTTTGCCTGACCACGTATGTCTTACTCGGGATTGATGGGGAAGTCATGATGGGTGGATTCGAAAACAGTGTGCGAGTTAGTTGTCATGCTGGCACATATCATAGCGCACATTGACATAGTTTTTATGCATATTAACACACCTTGAGAAGATTATAATTTTACAGTAACCACAGGCTATTAACAACAATGATCCAAATTATCCTGTGGCAAAGTACTTTTACTTGAAGCACAAAAGCAATTTTAATCTGTTACAATACTGTGGCATTGACAGGATGGTAAAGAATCATGGGTGTAGACCAAGAAAACCTTCTCAGAATCCAGGAATCACGTCACATTATTGCTCTGAATAGTAAATATCCTTATGGGCTAGATAGTGAAGAGGAATTAGCAATTCATATTGGCATGTATCTGATGCTTTGATTAGTTGTACTCTGCTCCCCCATTATACATAAACCGGTTTTGCAACCCAATGCTCACAATTCTACTTGTTTGGAATTGTTATCATAGTTTGTGATTGTATTTTCAATGAGCATCCGCCTTGGAATTCTATTTTCAGCATAATATGGTGGTTAATATGGTGGTTGGGGTAATGAGTCAAGTAACACTAGCATGTTTCAAAATGGTTGATACAATGCTGAAAGAGATTCATTCATGATCGTGCATCAAGAAAATACAGTTATTGTCTTCACGCTCTTTAAGTTATTTGCACCATTCACATTCACTTATGTATGCACGTATTATACTTTAATTGTTGAATCATGTCTCTCATCAGTTTGTGTGCGGTCATTGTGATTGCACAAATTGTGGCATTTAATATACAGCACCTGTACCCCCTTTTATATATTTTTGAATTAGGGAATTGTGCGGATATGAAACCTCCCTTCAAGTTTCAATCATGTCTGATTGCAGAATCTAAAACACATAATTGAATGGTGGACAAGAATGTTCTCCTTTAACACAGTGACCTTTCTATTACATATAGGCACCCCGTAGGTTGCAATATAGTATCTTGTTGATATTTATGCTGCATGTAATTTATTGTTTTTAAGCGGCTACTGTTACCAGCATATTTGTAACATATGTAACTTGGGGTGAAATCGAATTGTTGCAACATGGCTACATGTGCAATACAAATCAAGTTAATTTTGCCATACCCTTTGTATGATTTCTTTCTATGTCTATGACACAATTGCTTGATATGTTTTTCTGATACCTGAAAATGACAATGTTACATTATTAATTTGCATTAGATCACAATATATTATTTAAGAATTGTTCTCGGAACATATTATCTAAATTAATTTCTTTATTAAATTGATTTGAAGGATAAGATGGATGGACTACCTTTATGATAGTATGTCTTTATTGTCTATGAATGGGTTGCCTTTTATAAATGGTTAGAAGTGATATCAATTGAGTTTAGCAAAGGCTACAGGACAGCCAAAACACGTCTTTCCTTTTGAACCAATATATCCTGGTTAGGGAAATTCCTGGTGTGCCACTTTTGTTTTATAAGTACAGACATTGACAGAGAGTGATTTTGGATGGTGTGTAAGCCATCACAGGCATTCCCATTGTAGGACGGAGAGCAGGTTGCTTGCAGTGCACAGCGTCTACATTGATACTATGATGCTCTCCATGCTCCTCATGGACTCGATTGGAATTTAAAAAATAATAATTTGGGACTTAGAATCATTGACATAGGCAGATGTGTGGGTTTACACTGTGGTTCAGTGCCAGTCTCTGAGACTGAGGGGGAGGACTCCTGTGACGGGACCATCTCTTGTGTTATCCCCGCTCTCAATTACAGGAAATAACTTAACTGCACATTGGTCAGGTATACATAATGGCTTGCTCTGATCTGTGCCAAAAGAGAAACAGTTGAAGTTTCTTTCAGGGCTGATAATGGTATGAAGATTTGTTCTTGAATACCTTAACCCCGGAACACGTATTGTATTTGTTGGTTTCTCAGAAGGGTATCTTGTGAATGTGAGTGACCGGAAATCCAGAAAAAAAAAAAAACATTGCCTTATTGTTTTTTAATGAGAACCTCAATACTGATTTCGCGCAGGGTAATACCTAGATCAGAGTATCTCTTGAATTGTCCCTTAACCACATTTAGCGACCTTTGAAAAATCTAAAAAACATTAACTAAACAAGTGGTGGGAGATCATCTCCCTAGCAAACTACATAGAGGTGGTTCATGTCCGAAGAGGCCTTCAAATTTCCATCTTCCCCACGTATGAGAATCCTAATCCTTATTTATTGAAATAATGGGCAGCATTCATGGCAAAGAATTACAAAGGCATGCTAGAGATGTTGGTCAAATATTCCAAAATTGACTTAGACGACACCAGGAACTGATTTTCTCAACTCCAGAAAATCATAAACAGACATGAGGATGAAGAAATGGTGAATGAACGTTTTAGGAATTTAGAGGATGAATTGAATAAGCATGAGGAGGACATCAAATCCCCCCAAAACTAATTTCTACGGGACAAAAAAAATTACGCCTAGGGCAGAATTCTCAACTTTGCCAGACACTTTTTAGAGAGACTTTAAAGTAGACTAACAGAATCACCAGCAATAGCTGGCTCAAGTTCAGACATCAGTGTAAAAATTGATGAGCCAGCACACAGCATCCCTTTAGAGGTTCGTCCTCTGACCTTCTACCAAGAATTACAACTTCTAAAACAAAAACAGGATAAAGGTCCTTGAAAACAAAGAGGAAGAATGAGGGGCAGAGGACCAGGCAAAGGAAGAAGAAGAGGCCACTGAGGGGTGACAGGAACAAGTTTGACAAAATAAGTGAAAGTCATACAAGGGTCCCAACTGGCACTGATAACTGAATTGTTAACTTATCTGAAACATCCCTAACGTGGGATGAACTGACAGTGTTACAGTTGGGACTGATTTTGTTTTCACTAGCACACTCATTGATCTGTTTCTATTTGTTGGAAAACTAAAGTTGCATAAACTATTTATTTTTTTTAATCAGAAAATAAAAGTAAACAGAGGAATAATGGGATTTGACCATCATGGTATGAATTTTGAAATTCAAGGTATTGATTCCATCCTAATGTTGCATGGTGTAGACACCAACACTGATGAGTCTTAATTTGCTAATGTAAAGGGAACACTTTACCACCAATAGCCCTGTGAATAGTGCTTTGGAACCTAAATCAAGACGAAAACCATAATACCACACATGAAAATATAGAGGCATTCCACAGTGTGGTGATTCCTGGACTTGAGTTGAGAAATGACCAGCATACCACTAGATGAGAAAATTAGAGCAAGGGAACAAAGACAGGCACTACAAAATTTGATGAAGGATCCCACCATTGTAATTAGAATGTCAGATAAAGGTGGGAACATAGTAATAATGAATACTGTTGATTATAGAAAAGAAGCTCTACGACAACTTGGTGACACTAGTTGCTAGGAACCTACATATTGAGAGACATGTAAATCGTCTATTAAGACATATCATGAAATGTTGAAAGCTGATGCCAGGAAGAGCAGTTAGATATGTATGAATATAATTTTCTAAAAGTAAAACATCCTAAGGTGCTGGTTTATACCTCATACCCAAGATTTACAAAAATCCAACCTGTTCCCAGAAGGCCTATCGCTTCCTCTAATGGCAGTCTTCTCAAAAATATAGCAGTATTCTTACACCATTTCTTTGCATCACATGTTACAGGCCTGAGATCATACTGCAGGGACAGCTCAGACTTTCTGAGAAGTTTACATGACATCACATGGGAAGAGTCATATCGCATGATCACTCTCGATGTATGTTCCCTGTATACCTATATTGACAAAAGGTGGAGTAGAGGCTTGCCTTCTTTATTTTAGTAGTAGACCCATTGGCGTATACAAACATACCATGATGCTGAAATAAATGATAAACTATTGTTTGGAAAACAAGTTTCAAGTTATTTTTATTTATAATTAGGAACTCAAAATGAGGTTCACATATAAAAGACAAAAACATATGTACATAGACAAACAAGTACTTTGCCCATTTGTACATAAAAACATAATATCAAATATATAGAAGCCATAAAGTGCATTGCAATAAAGTGCATCAAGGCGAGAGCCACATAACAAAGAACAGGGTTAAATGTAAACCTAAGCAGTCGAGTACTTTGCACATCTGCCCATAAAAGCATGCAATTAAAAATATTTAAAAAACAGCCACATATCTTTGCCCATCTGCCCATAAAGTGCAATTATAGTGAAGTTCATCATTGTAAAAAGATTACCCACATTTTCTTTAAAAAAAAAAAAAGCAGTACAGCATTGTAATAAAGTGCATCCGAACTAGATCCACATATGAAAGAAAAAAAGGTTAAATGTACACATAAGCAGTCAAATACTTTGCACATCATCCCATTAAGGCATGAAATTAAAAATATGGAAAAGCACTCACATTTTTGTTGTCCGCCCAATAAGTGCAATTATAACAAAGTGAATCATTATAAAAAGACCAACCACCTTTTCTTAAAAATAACATCTTTACATGCATATCATTAGAATAAATATAAAAAACATTCTAAAAAAAAAAAATATATATCTAAAACCGAACAATTTATTTGAAAGGTCATACAAAGCTTGAAGAAACTCGGGTACTGACAATAAAGAAAGCTGAGACAGGTAGGTTTTAACCATTTACGCCAATGTAGGACAAGAGATGGACAAACAAATAAAACACGGTTTAAGTCTTGGGTTTCTGCATGGCATAAATTACACTCTTTAGCTGAACCATACCATTTCTCCAGCAGCTCATTCAAGGGTAACAATCCCTGAATTTAGCAGCTTCCAAAAATGCCTAGCCCTATGTGGTATATTCCATACAATATTGTAAAAGGTTGTGCTTTTTTTTACCACAATGGAATTTGCTAAATTCAAGAAGGATTTATTTTTTGCACAGGTCTCTAAAGTCCATTCGAAAGCTTAAGGACCACATTCCCTGTTTAGGCCAGATTTTCAATTGCAAGGGGGTAAATTCAAGACCTGATTAAAATCTAAATCGAGAATTTCTAGGGCGTTAGAAAAGTTGTTACAGAAGGAATACCTGATGTTATTATTTTTTGCATAAATTTATTTCCTTGGCAAAGCCATTAGGGTATCATCCTCACTCCTTGTAAGGGAGGTGGCCCAATGTATAACCCAAGCTAATCCCTGGACAAACACTTCCTAGGCCCAATTCAAACTTTAAGGATGCCACCGGGACAGCTGTATTAACAGACAAATGCTTACTGAGGATCTTACCTTCCAACCGATTCAGAAACCACCATTTTGAGGAGTCAATGAATTCCAAACTATAAAAGGACGTGGGGATTTTAACTTGGTAGACCACTAAAAAATGTGCAAAATGCCTTCTTCCCGTGGCCATGTACAGAGCCCTTAAGCCTCTTGCTTGACAATGTCACGACTTACGTGCTGCTTTACCCTGGAGGCTGCAGAGCGAGTGGCGTGGATCCTGTTCTTGAATGTTCGGCCTTGGCCCAAGTAGGGGCGACTCTTTCCGGTAGCCATGGTGCTGCAGGCAATGGGTATGCCAAGAGCAGACCGTGTCCCTCAGAAGTAGTGCCAGAGGGGAAAAAAATCCCCTAAAAGGGGTAAAAAGCTCCAAAAAGGTAGGTTCCTGCAACAGGAACAAAAAGAAGAGGTAACAGCAGGAACAAATACAGGAAAATACACTGGAACCGACGAGAACCAGCACAGGAATTCAAGGAAGCAGGAGCGAAGACACCATCCAAACAGAAAGTGTTGCAGCGCAAGGAGAGAAAGAATCACAGCCCTTAAATACCAACAAACAGGAAACGACCAACAGGAAGTAAAAGGACACCATCTTAGATAGGGAAAAGCACATAGAACAGAATGGACTAGGAACCATAGAGAGTAGGGAAAATGCTGGGAAGAGAAGGGTAATATGGGAAGGGGGAAAAAACATAAAGGAAGGCATAACCAGATGTCCAGAGAAAAGAAGAAAAGAACAGGTGAGTGGGGGGGTTAGACCTGCCTAGACACGCGACGCGCTAAAAAAGAACGAGGCCCCATGCCCAATTTGGGGCCTCGTAAGGTACAGAGCAGGCTGGGGGCGCAGCACGTCTTAGTACCGCGTGCTGTGGCCCGAGCCAAATGTTCGGCTCGTGCCGCGCACAGTGGCGCGACAGACAACCGGTTTTAGATTTGTTAGATGTAATATGGGATGTATCACTAGGGTTCCCACCGACTATTTTCCCTAAGAAGGTATACACGTTCACGATTTCCAGCTTTTGATTACCTAATGACCAATAGAAATTAGGGAATTTCATTTTTCTATTACCATGGAAACAAAGGCGGTCATTACAACATTGGCGGTAAAAGGCGCGTACCGCCGTGCAGAAGACCGCCAACACACTGCCGCGGCAATCCCGCACAGCTATTATGACCCACAGCTCGGAATCCGCCAAAATTCAGACACCCACACAAGTCCGCCACACCAAAGGTCAGTGATAAACTGGTGAAAACAAAACCTCCACCGTCACGCCAACAGAAATACGCCCACACTATCACGACCCACGAATCCACGCGGCGGTCTTTCAACCGTGGTATTCCATTGGCGGTACACACCGCCGCACTCAAAATACACACACACACATAAAAAACACAGCCACATTGGACAATTCGAAACACACACACCCGATACACATACACACACCACTCCCAGACACCCAATACAATATAAAACACACACCCACATCACCCACAAACCCTTACAACAACAAATCACGAACGAAGGCCAGAGAGAGACACCACCATCAACAACACTAGCATCCACAGGCACACAACACCATCACCCACATAACTTCCATGCACCGCACACTACACACCACTACATATCAGCACACTTATCACCCCACACACAACCCCACACATCACTTATACCACCCCATGGCACGGCAAAGACACCCCAGGTTCTCGGAGGAGGAGCTCAGGGTCATGGTGGAGGAAATCGTCCGGGTAGAGCCACAGCTATTCGGAGCACAGGTGCAGCACACCTCCATTGCAAGGAAGATGGAGCTATGGCGAAGAATAGTGGACAGGGTCAACGCAGTGAGACAGCACCCAAGAAATCGGGATGACATCAGGAAGAGGTGGAATGACCTACGGGGGAAGGTGCGTTCTGTGGTCTCAAGAGACCACCTGGCGGTTCAGCGGACTGGCGGCGGACCCCCACCTCCTCCCCCACAACTAACAACATGGGAGGAGCAAGTCTTGCGATTCTGCATCCTGAGGGCCTCGTAGGAGTAGGTGGAGGAATGGACTCTGGTAAGTCAAATCTTAACTATTACATCCCCCACCCTACCTGCATGCCATCACATACCCCCACCCCCACCCTCACCCTCACCCCCATCACTCTAACTCCTCACAAATGTCCTAACATCACAGACCACACATCCTAACAAAAAGCCCTGCATGCAACAACAAAGCATGGACACCCATCACCAAAGCATGGCCACTGCACATACCCATACACCCCCCTAAACCATCATCACACAAGGTCCCACACAGGAATGCAAGCACTGGGGTACACGGTCACCCACCCATTGCACACCATGACACACACAGATGTAATGACCATACTTTTATACCCCTGCAGGACCCCTAACCAACGTCACCGGACAGGAGGGTCCACACCACCAACAGAAGAGGCCCACAGTGATGACAGCACCTCTGTCCAACTGGATCTAGATGACCAGCCCGGCCCATTGGGGACCTCAGGACAGTCGGTTCCCCACACCCAGTCACAGGCCACTACAGAGCTTCCCCCCTCTGGAAACACCAGCACAGCACCCACCCAGCGGGCCCATACCTCCGTCCCCAGGACACGTCAATCAGCTGTGTGTCCACCACTACAGGGAGCCTAGGCTAACCCACCACCCCAACAACAACAGGGACCTTGGGGGCAGTGGTAGTGGGCACACGGTCCAGGGGATGGAGGCCCAGGAACACAGGGGAACTGGGAGGGTTGCTGTGCGGCAGGGGGCCGGAAAGGCCCAGGGAACCCACTCTCCACAAGGCCCTCTCCTCCATCATGGGAGCCTACCACCACTCCCAGGAGACGATGGCAACGGTACTGGCCAAGTTTCAGGAGACCCAGTGCCTGCAGGAGGAACAGTATATGGGCTTCAGGGAGGAACTCAGAACCATCAATTCCACCCTGGGCACCATTGTAGGGGTGTTGAAGGAAGTACTCAACACCAAGAGGGACACTGTGCACTACAAGGGGGCCCTGACACTAGCCTGGACGATGAACTGCCCACCACCTCCGCCGGCGCTAGTGGACAGGAGGCACCGCCACAGGAGGCACCGCCACAGGACCACCACACCAGCACCCCACCCCCTGCAGAGGGAGAACCACCTTGCAAACGGTCCCTGAGATCCAGGACAAAGACAGAGAATGATGCCAAGACCCCGTCAAGAAATGAGACCACCCTGATTGTCATCCTACTGTCCCACTTTGTCACCCTGTCCATCCTTAAACTGTCCCAGCTCCACTTCCTATGCCCATATAGGCAATGCACCTGTGAGACTAATAGACTGGACTCTGCCATGGACATTCCCCCGCCATCACCCCTCACCATTTTACAACCCCCTCCAATATTGAGCACTTAAATAAACACCCTTAAAGCACAAAACAATCTGGAGTCTGTCTGTGATTTTGGAATACTGTATTAGCAATAACTGTGGCAAAAAGCTTTTTCATTGGTAATGTCAACATACCTATGTCAAACAGCTCTGGTCCATGAGGAATCAAAGCAGATGTCACACAGTGGGACCCACATCTGTGAAATCGTAAGGGAAAGTGACAACTCAGTGACCATACACTGGGTGAAAACGACAGACAGTAGAGAGGCAGTAGTGTTTAAGTATATGTAGTAGGCAGGTCTGTATTCTTACCTTTGTCTCACCGGAAATATTGCTGGATCACTGAGTCCCTGTTGTCCATGTCTTCTTCCTCTGCTTCCTCCTCATCACTGTCCACAGGCTCAACAGCTGCCACAACACCGCCATCTGGACCATCCTCCTGCAGAAAAGGCACCTGTCGTCGCAAAGCCAAGTTGTGAAGCATACAGCAAGCCACAATGATCTGGCACACCTTCTTTGGTGAGTAGAATAGGGATCCACCTGTCATATGGAGGCACCTGAACCTGGCCTTCAGGAGGCCGAAGGTCCGCTCGATCACCCTCCTAGTTCGCCCATGGGCCTCATTGTAGCGTTCCTCAGCCCTTGTCCTGGGATTCCTCACTGGGGTCAGTAGCCATGACAGGTTGGGGTAACCAGAGTCACCTGCAAATGGCGAGGGACTACTGTTAGACACACAATAACCTGGAGGGATATCCCCAGACCCACACAACCATTCCCACTGACTAGCTTCCAGGTGCTCACCTAATAGCCACACACGGTGCCTCTGGAGTTGACCCATCACATAAGGGATGCTGCTATTCCAGAGGATGTAGGCGTCATGCACTGAGCAAGGGTACATGGCATTCACATGGGAGATGTACTGGTCTGCCAAACATACCATCTGTACATTCATAGAATGATAACTCTTCCAGTTTCTGTACACCTGTTCACTCCTGCGGGGGGGACCAAAGCCACATGGGTCCCATCAATGGCACCTATGATGTTGGGGATATGTCCCAGCGCATAGAAATCACCTTTCACTGTAGGCAAATCCTCCACCTGAGGGAAAACGATGTAGCTCTGCATGTGTTTCAGCAGGGCAGACAACACTCTGGACAACACATTGGAAAACATAGGCTGAGACATCTCTGATGCTATGGCCACTGTTGTTTGAAATGACCCATTGTGCAAGGAAATGGAGCACTGACAGCACCTGCACTTGAGGGGGGATTCCTGTGGGATGCAGATAGCTGACATCAGGTCTGGCTCCAACTGGGTACACAGTTCCTGGATTGTGGCACGGTCAAGCCTGTATGTGATTATCACATGTCTTTCCTCCATTGTGGACAGGTCCACCAATGGTCTGTACACCGGAGGATGCCGCCATCTCCTCACATGTCCCAGTGGACGGTGCCTATGGAGGACAACAGCGAGCACAGAGTCAAACAACTCAGAGGTAGGTACCCACAGGTTACACAGAACACCATTCATAATCTAAAAAGTGGCCTCTATGTGTGTTGAGTCTAGGCCTAGGTATGTGTGACGCAGTTGAAATTGTAGGCATGTGGGCCCCTGAAATGGCGGCTGCCTGACCTGTAAAGTCGGACAATGGGATGTGAGGTAACTGCGCTGGCGTTGTACACTGTCGCGGTAGGTGGTCGAAGACCGCGGCGCAATGCTGCATTGGTTAACATTGGACCCCCATGGGTCCCAGGAGCCAATGACGATGTACGCCGGCGGTAATGGTACGCACTGCCGCGGACGTGACCGCCATTTTCTATCTGTTCAATCACTCGATACCTGATCTTCGACAGGAGAGGACCTACACTGCAAGTGCTGCTGTGACCTCGGTCTGTAAGAGACAATGGCTCGAGTGTCTGGGGAAAGGGCCCCTGCCTTCACATCGGAGGAGTTGGAGAAACTCGTGGACGGGGTCCTCCCCCAGTACACGCTACTCTACTGTCCTCCAGACAAACAGGTAAGTACACTGGGAGCATGCTGTATGGGCTATGCCTGTGTGGAGAGGGGTGGATGTAAGAAGGAAGGGGGGAGAGTGCGGCGTGCATGAAACAACGGTGAGTGCATGTGCCACATGGCAAGGGTAGGGATGGGGGCCAATCACTTTGACGGTGCAGTTGGTAATAACTTTCTCTTCCCCCTGTACAAATCATGTAGGTCAGCGCCCACCAGAAAAAAGATATTTGGCGTGCCATCGCCAAGGACGTCCAGACCCAGGGGGTCTACCACAGACGGAGCACCCACTGCCGGAAAAGATGGGAGGACATTTGCCGCTGGAGCAAGAAGACGGCGGAGGCTCAGCTGGGGATGGCCTCCCAACGTGGGAGGGGCGCCCATCACACCATGACCCCCCTGATGTTCAGGATCCTGGCGGTGGCGTACCCGGAGTTGGATGGGTGCTTGAGGGCATCACAGCAGCAACAAGGGGGTGAGTACACTCACATTCTGCTGATTTTGCGCGCAGTGGAGGTGTCTGGGTGGGGGAGGCGGGCTGTGAGTTTCCCTAGGCCAGGGCGAGTTCCGTAGGCAAGGTCCCTCCGTAAGGCAGGCCATGTGGCACCCCACCGCACCTCTGTAGAGTGCCAACTACACCTAGTCATGCCCCTGTGTCATCCATGTGTGCAAATGTCGTCCATAGCCTAGTAGGCCATTTCCCAGGAATTGAACAGTGGAGCCCAAGAGCGCGGCATAGTGTCTGTCGTGTCCGCCAACGGTAGCGGTAATGCATGCTCTCAACATGTCTTTCTTCTGTCGTTCCCCCCTTTTTGTGGTATCCCTGTTCTTGTGTGCATTAGCATCATCAGGTGGAGGAGCAGTGGCACCGGAGCACAAGGGGGCTGCATCCCACATGGCCATGGAGGGTCACACTATGGAATTGGACTTCACCAGTGGGACGGAGGACGAAGGGAGCTCCTCGGCGGGGACAGGAGCTGAGACCAGTGACACGGACTCGTCCTCTGATGGGAGCTCCCTTGTGGTGGCGGCAACATCTGTGCCCCCCGCATCTACAGTTACAGCCGCCACCCCCCCTTCCAGCAGTGCCCTCCCAGCAGCCCCTCAGCCCGCTCACCCAGGAGGGTGGGCATCACCTTTGCATCACCTTCACCCCAGGCACCTCAGGCCCTGCCCCAGTCACCCCTGCTGCCCTCAGTGAGGAGGCCATTGACCTCCTCAGGTCCTTCACTGTTGGGCAGTCTACTATTTTGAATGCCATCCAGGGTGTAGAAAGGCAGTTGCAACAAACAAATGCATTCCTGGAGGGCATTCATTCTGGTCAGGTGGCCCTTCAGCGAGCTTTTCAGACTCTGGCCTCAGCACTTATGGCAGCCATTGTCCCTGTGTCTAGCCTCCCCCCTCCAACTTCCTCCACCCAGACCCAATCCCCTGTACCTCAGCTTATCCCAAGCACACCTACAGACCAGCATGCACACACGTCAACACACAAGGGAAGCTCAGGCAAACATAAGCACCACACATCCCACAGACACTCACACAAGCATCACACACACATGCAGACACACCAACATCCACTGCCTCCACTGTGTCCCCCTCCTCTTCGTCTCCCTCCTCCCTCCCAGTCTCGTCTACACTCACACCTGCATGCACTACCTCTACAGCCACTACTATCATCACCAGCACACCCACCACCACACCCCGCTCACGTGCAGTCACCACTCCCACTACCATTCACACGTCCCGTGTCCTCTCCCAGTGTGTCTGACGCCCCCTCCCAAGATACACAAACGCAGACACACACCCACCCAACAGCCATCCACCTCGCGACAGCCTCCAGCGCATGCACCTTCACCCAAAGTCAGCAAACGAACACCTCCTACAACCACAATCTCAGCTACCCATCCCAGTGAGTCCAAAAAACCTTTCCTGTCCAACCTTGACCTCTTTTCCACACCTCCCCCACCCCGTCCGTCTCCTAGGTCCTGAACTAGCACCTGAGCCACAACATCTCCGGGACCAGTGGTGCCTGTAGTCACCGGAATCTGGAGTGCACCGGCCACCAGGGCAGCCAGTGTGGCATGGAGACACAGCACAGACAGTCCCCCACCTGTGAAGCATCAGAAGTTGGCCAGTGCCCGGCGGGAGAGGGGGAAGGCTCCAGCCACCAAAGCCGCTCCCAGGGGTACAGGTGGGAGTGTGGAGTCAGCTGCAACACCTTCCAAGGTTGGGAAGGGGCACAAGAAAGTCAGCAAGTCTGGGAAGAGCAGCACGGCGGAGAAGACCGCCATCATCCCAGCTGCCCAGGAGGCCACCGCCAGCATCAGCCCAGCTGCCCAGGAGGCTACCGCCAGCACCAGCCCAGCTGCCCACGAGGCCACCGCCAGCATCAGCCCAGCTGCCCAGGATGCTACCGCCAGCACCAGCCCAGCTGGGCCATGAAGGACCGCCAGCAAAAGCCCCGCTGGGCCATTAAGGACCGCCAGCAAAAGCCCCGCTGGGCCATGAAGGACCGCCAGTAAAAGCCCTGCTGGGCCATGAAGGACCGCCAGCAGCTGAGTCACTGCAATGGAGACCGCCGCTCCAAGCACCGCTGAACAGGGCACCGCCGTCTCAAGAACCACTGAACAGGGCACCGCCGCCTCAAGAACCACTGAACAGGGCACCGCCGCCTCAAGAACCGCTGAACAGGGCACCGTAGCCTCAAGAACCGCTGAACAGGGCACCGCAGCCTCAAGAACCGCTGAGCAGGGCACCGCAGCCTCAAGAACCGCTGAGCAGGGCACCGCCGTCTCATGCACCGCTGAGCAGGGCACCGCCGTCTCATGCACCGCTGAGCAGGGCACTGCCGTCTCATGCACCGCTGAGCAGGGCACCGTCGTCTCATGCACCACTGAGCAGGGCACCGCCGTCTCATGCACCGCTGAGCAGGGCACCGCCACCTCAAGAACCGCTGAACAGGGCACCGCCGCGCCCATGAGCGCCAAGGGCACTGACGCTACTGAGTCCGTCACGGGCAGAATGAAGCACTCTGGGCACCATGCCCCCTCCAGAACCAGTGGAGAGATCCATCCACTACCTCTGTCCTTAGCAGGATGAAGCACTCTGGGCACCATGCTCCCTCCAGAACAGGTGGAGAGATCCATCCACTACCTCTGTCCTTAGCAGGATGAAGCACTCTGGGCACCATGCCCCCTCAAGAACAAGTGGAGACTGTTATCCACTTGAGACTGTGGCTTTGCACTCCCCAGGATTGAACAGTGGGCAACCCACCCACTGTATAGACTTGAGAGACTGTGGCTTTGCACTCCCCAGGATTGAACAGTGGACATGTGGCCCCCTCGTGGATTTGGCTTTGTGCACTCAAGCGGCTGAGGTGCCCCCCCCTTTCCCTCCCCTGAGGTTTCTGTTTTGTTGCTCTCTGATGCCCCTACAGTGTTCTCTCAGTTATGGTCGGGGATCTTGTGTGGGCCTCGCAAAATACCGTATGGGCCCAGTGTTCCACGGACTTAATTGGAGCACTACCTGGACTAGTATGCATGGTATATATTTTGTACATGGTGTATATATATATTTTTGCCTACTTGATTTTAATATATTACAATGGTTACACTCATTTTCTACTGTCTTTGCATTCTTCCGTGGGGGTTGGGGGTGTAACTGTGATGTATCAATATGCATTAGTGTGTGTGTTGTAGTGGGTGAGGGTGGGGGTGGGGGTGGGGGTGTTGCGTGTGTGTGTGTGTCCCAGTTTTTTTCCCTCCACCCTCCCCTGTGTCGTAGGTGCAGTACTCACCGTGGTCTTCGCCGCCGGCGTTCGTGCTCCTGGTAGAGGAGTAGGAAGACTTTCGCAGGGAGAATTTAGAGTTCCGGCTCCATGGTGTCCTCGTTCCTTGTGGGGTGTGTAGAGGTGAGCGTTTTCCCTTCGGAATCCTGTTTCTGCCGTGTTTTTATCCACAGTGAATCCACCCCGGAAAAGGTGGCGGATTGATGGGTTGTAATAGTGTGGGCGGTACATTGTCTCCGCCTGTCTGTTGGCGGTGACCGCCGCGCTGTTTGTTTGTACCGCTGTGGCAGTCAGTGTGTTATAGTGGCTGTCTTTGTTGGCGGTTTCCGCCACGGTCGTAATTGCATTGCTGTTGGCGGTCTTACCACCGCTTTAACACCGTCCGCCAGGGTTGTAATGACCACCAAAATCTTGCTTTGAGACATTGGCCTTTAAAAAATGAGACACAGGGGCATATTTATACTCTGTTTGCACTGAATTAGCATAATTTTTTTAATGTTAATTCCGCACAAACTCAATGCCATATTTATATGTTGACGCTAGACCTGTCTACAGTCAAAAAATTGGTGTTAACGTGATTTTTTGTAAGCGTGAAACCTCCTTGCATCAATGAGATGCAAGGTAGGCGTTCCCATCCAAAAAATGATTCCAACCCGCTAGAGCCATATTTATCCAACCAGGCAAAAAAGACGCCTGGGTGGGAGGCGGCCATAAGAAATGACGTTAACTCCGATTTACGTCAAAATGTAATACGTCTGTCAGGGCAGGCGTTAAAATGAGACAAACTCATCACTACTTAAGTAAAATACACAGAAGCAACATTACCAATGCACAGGAGAAGATGGAGGTGATACTGATGCTGCTTGCGAGATGATGCAGAGGACAGTAACAACTAAAGCATTCACCACCACCACAATGCGGCCCACAAAGGCAATGCAGAAGGCAGGAGAGGGTCTTCGGAATCAGGACAACCTTCCTTGGCCTCGGGGTCTAGGACATCATAAGGACCTACAAACTGAACCTGCAAGGCATACTACACCTGCTGCACCACATTGAGCCACAAATCACAGCCAGCCTGCAAACCCCACACAACATACCACCTGTGACAAAGCTGCTGGCTGTCCTGCACATGCTGGCAAGTAGCTCATTCCAAACAAGGGGTGCCATGGTTGCTGGTGTCTCACAGCCATCATTCTCTGCAATCCTGCCAAAGGTGTTATACGCTATAATCTCCCTGACACCCCACTATATCAGCTTCCCCAACACCCAGAAAAAGCAACAGGAGACACAACAGGGGTTCTACAAGTCAATGGCTTCCCAAATTATCATTTGCTCGGTGAAATTGACTGCACCCATGTCCGGCTCGTACCACCTCCAGCAACAGAGTACTTATACCGGAAAATCAAGCAGACGCATTCCATTAATGTGCATGGCATAGTGGACTATTCAGAAACATTTTTGCCAAATATCCTGGGATTGTCCATGACGCCTCCAGATTCCGGCACAGCAGGATCAATTAACAATTCCAGGATGGATAATATGGAAATGGCCTACTTGTGGGTAAGTCAACAAACCTAGCAATAAACACACAACACACCAACCCTGTAGGACACACAAGACATACACCACTGCATTAACACATGTCCAGGGTAACACAGATGTGTAAGTAAAAACACATGCACCATGCTGTAGTACAGCACAATCAGTGCACATCACAAACATACATTTACACATACGTAACACACTCATTACTTGACAGGCACAACATGTGAAGGAACAGGTGCAGATATGTATCCCTTTGCTAACAGAAGAACTACACAGACCACTACAAGTGCCCACAGGTTGCCTACTATGTAGAATTCACACACAGTACAGCAAAGAAAGAATAACACAGGTCACCCCCTGTCCAAGCAAGGACCCTCACTCTAGCCAGGATGAGTCACACACAATCCAAATTACCATGTGCCCACCCTCTGGTAGCTTGGCACTGAGCGGTCAGGCTTCACTTAGAAGGCAATGTGTAAAGTATTTGTGCAATAAATCATGCAATAACATAGTATAACACCACACAAAATACACTACACAGTGTTTAGAAAAATATAGAATATTTATCTGAATAAATGCAGGTCAAAACGATTAAGATTTGATAAGTACACGTTGAGATCACTTTAGAAAATGATAAAGAGTCTCTTGCAAGCACAAAGTACCTCGTTTGCATTCAAATTCTCCGCAAGGGACCACAGAGGAGGAGATGCGTGGAAAACGGGGAGATGTGCGTTGGTTTCTCCAGGCGCACACAGACGATGCGTCAATAATTTTCTACGCAGGGAAGGCTTTCCATCGATTTCCGCTGTGCTGACTTGGATACCCTTTGGGTTGCGGAGTATGCGGACACCCCAGGGATGATGCAGAGAAATCCTGGGCATGCAGGATGAAGTCACAGGAGCTGCGGCAGGCACTGCATCGATTCTTCTCACAGGAAGTCGGGCTTGGTCTTTCTGGCTTAGCTATGAGTCATTCCAGTGGACTGTGCGTTGAAGTGCCGTCGCAATGCTGGCGCTGTGTTGATCTTCGCTCGGGGAGCCGGGCTGTGTTGTTTCGGTTCGGCATGCAGTGATTTTCTCACCTTGATGCAGGCTGTGTGTCATTTCTGGCAGGCTGTGCATAGAGGTTTTGGTGCACAAGGAGTTCTTTGCAGGAGGAAGTCCTTTTGGTCCTGAGACTTCAAGGAACAGGAGGCAGCTCTATCCAAGCCCTTGGAGCACTTCTCTGCAGAGCCAGAGGGCAGCAAGGCAGCAGAGCAGCAGTCCTTGCAGAAAAGCAGTCAGGTGAGTCTCTTGAGCAGCCAGGCAGTTCCTCTTGGCAGGTTGCAGGGTCTGGTTCAGAGTTTCTTCTCCAATGGCATCTTGTCCAGAGGTGTCTGAGTTGGTAGTGGTCAGAGGCCCTGTTTAAATGCCCAAATGTGCTTTTGAAGTGGGGGAGACTTCAAAGACTGACTTTGAAGTGCCCAAGGTCCCCTTTCAGTTCGATCCTGTCTGCCAGGGTCCCAGTAGGGGGTTTGACAGCCCACTCTGTGAGGGCAGGCCACTGTCCTTTCAAATGTGTCAGGCCCTCCACCTTCCCAGCCCAGGAAGACCCATTCAGTATGCAGATGTGTGCAGTTGTGACTGAGCATCCTGTAACAGTAATATTAAATTCAACTCAACAGTCAGCAGGACTATGTATTACCATTGTGGCTTATGAAAGGAGTTGGCCTCACAGCAGTGTAAAACTAATTTAGGAGTTCTACACTACCAGGACATATTTACTACACAGGTATATGTTCTGCCTTTTGCCTACATAGCACCCTGCCTTATGGGTTACCTGGGGCCTACCTTAGGGGTGACTTATATGTAGAAAAGGGGGAGTTTAAGGCTTGGCAAGTACTTTTCCATGCCAAGTCGAAGTGGCAGTGAAACTGCACACACAGGCCTTGCAATGGCAGGCCTAAGGTATGGTTAAGGGGCTACTTATGTGGGTGGCACAATCAGTGCTGCCGTCCCACTAGTAGCATTTGATCTACAGTCCCTGGGCACATGCCGTGCACTTTACTGGGGACTTACAAGTAGATTAAAAAAGCTGAGGGAGAGAGCATATGCACTTTGAACACTTTACCACTGTTAACCAGTGCTAGAGTCCTAAAACCAGCAACAACAGTGTCCAAAATGTGGACGGAGGCAGGCAAAAAGTTAGGGGTGACCACCCTAAGGCTGTCAGGTCTAACAAAGTGCAACTGCGTCAGTCTAGACATGCAGTTCACATGTCCTACCATTATACCAATGCAGGTCAGATGTCTGGCGAGTCATGCACAACCATCACTAAGTGACACATTTCAGGGGCCATGGCAACACCGGACCCTGGCATAGAGTCATGTATGAAACGCCAAGACACCGCCAGCCTAACATATTTAACTGGATTGTGTCAACAAAGTAGGGCAATGCCTGTATAGCACTACATTGTCATCATTTCACACACATGATCACTGCCATTATGTTAGCAAAGGGGGCTTACAGCCTTAGGGGGCAATGTAAATATGGCATTTGATACCATCAGACAACTTTGCCACATCAGTCATGGATTACTCAATGCAAGATCATTGTAGACTAATAATTGAGCTGCATGTCCACCACAAAGTGTCTCTGGGTGCCTTGCAGGACAAGCCTGAATTCCTGAGCCAATTGTCTTACAAAGTACCATGGTAGTGTCATGTATTTGTCACCACCCAACTCCCCCTCATACCATGGAGTTTCATCTTCTAAAGATTGGCCATATATGGTTGTTGAAGGGTGTGGCACTACATGAGTCTCAGGCGTAGTGTAATTGTGCAGATGTATGGGTCTCACTCACCTGAGTGTCAGTGCCATTGTGAGTTTGTAGTGGTGTGTCTATTGTACTGTTTTACACCGGGATAACTTGCTCACCCCTCTAAAATAGTACACACTGTAATATGTTGTCCACTAGTAGTAACAGTGATATGACACTAAGCATGGCTTTCCATCCATATCTTAAGGGTGGATCTTACCCCTACACCATTGGCATAGTGGCAAGATTTGAAGACCCAGATGTAAGTGTGGTAATGTGTGCCCTGTGTAGTATTCAAGGGTTTGGTGTGAGTGTGCACACAATGCTAGATGTGTTAAAATGTCAAATGATCAGATATCAAAGTAGGCTGGATGGTGACATTGTGTCCCATTTAAAGGTTCCCCAGGCACGAGCAGAAAGTCATAACTTGTGAGGCTTGAGTGCTCAACGGGCAGCATTGTGTAAACAAGGTGATGACAAGCCACATGTATGGCCATATGTGACTAAGAAGTGCTACGCTGTGAGAATATTGGCACTGGGACTCCATCACTCTCACAACACAGTGATACACCATTTTGAACCCCATTTAGGGCATCCCTGTATTGTAATGTATATATAGGACTGGGTGTGGAATCGTCCCCAGCATGGTGCTCCATATGTTGCACTCCAGTTATGTAACACTTGTGGAATGTAATAGGCATGCTTGCAGGTCAAGGACAGATGTGTGCTGGCATGGATATGGGTGTGTAGGGAATTTTATTGGCAGATCAGGTATTGATTGGTGTCTACACCTGGAAAGATGACTGTAGATGTGATAGACCTATGGATACCAGCTTCCTAGTTGGCAGCCCTCCTAACATATGGTCCACTCCCTGACTCCATGTATGAGTGGGCATGCCTTGGTGGATGTCCAGGACAGTTGACATGATGGATTGCATGGCCGTCCCTCCTTAGGCACAAGGGAAGAGGAACTTTGTAGGTAGATGTCATGCTCACAGTGTGACAGTCCTATTGATCAGGCTTGCATGTGTACCTATCAACATTGACCCCTTATGGTTACCAACTGCATCCCATACTCGCAAAAATATATTTAAGTTACTGGTGATGCATGGTTGAAAACTGACACAGATGAGGAATTTTGTGCCTGATCTACGTGAAGTTGACACTGCCTTTTCATTATTGCACATGGCACAAAATCAATGCACACCTAATTTGGTTTGTTTTCTAATCCTGGTGTGCGTCGCATTTGGAGTCAATGAAATGATGCTAAGGCAGCATTATCAGGGCATTGGCTTTTCCAGAATGTGAGTTGGAATGCATGTGCAATTAGATATAAAGTGTAAGCCAATACACAATCAATCAATCAAACACATTTCTTAAGCGTACTACTCACCCGGTAGGGTTGAAAGGTGCTGGGGGAGTGTACTGCTCGAAAAGCCATGTTTCAAGGTGCTTTCTGAAGGTTAGGAGGTCCTGGGTCTTGCATAGGTTGGTGGGGAGGGAGTTCCAGGTCTTGGCGGCGAGGTGGGAGAAGGATAGGCCGCTGGAGGTGGTGCATGGGATGTGAGGGACTGTAGCAAGGGCGAGGTCGGTGGAGCGGAGCTGTCGAGTTGGTTTGTGGAAGTTGATTTGTTCGTTGAGCTAGGCCGGTCCTGTATCGTAGAGGGCTTTATGAGCGTGGACAAGGATTTTGAAGATGATTCTTTTGTTGATGGGCAGGCAGTGTAGGTATCTGGGGTGGGCGGAGATGTGTTCATGCCGGGGGAGGTTGAGGATGATACATGCGGCTGCATTCTGGATTCGCTGGAGTTTTCTCTGAAGCTTGGCTGTGGTCCCTGCGTAGAGGGCATTGCCTTAGCCCAGTCTGCTGCTTATGAGGGCGTGAGTGACTGTTCTTCTTGTTTCTAAAGGAATCCATTTGAAAGTCTTGCGTAGCATGTGAAGGGTGTTGATTTGCTGAGTCATGGAGAGAGAAGAGTCCAGTATGATGCTACGATTGCGTGCGTGGGTAATAATCTGTACATACTCCACACAATTATGACACTGATGGTCACCTGTCTCAAATGAACAGCTGCCAACATGAGCAATGAGGAACTGTGAGCATTCCAGAAGAGGGCAGTCTGCTATGGACATATACTGGCAGTGGAATCTGGGTTCTGGAGGATGGCACACCGCTATCGCAGAGAGGAATCCACTGGGGAATGGCAGGCATTCACCCAAAGGCAGCCCACATTGGCAGTGGCCACAGGAAAAAAAAGCTCCACAGCTGTGCAGGGGGGCACAGCTGCCACCACCACTACAGCCCATACCACCTGCTGCCGTGGACCAGAAAATGATACAAGATCCACAGAGGGATGTGACACTGGTCCTGTAAAGGTTGTTCAGTTTGAAGAAGGAGGAGCGGCAAACACTAAGGACCAGATGTATCAAGCTCCCGGTTTCCATTTCTTAAATAGCGAATTTTAAGAAATCTCTATTTTAGAAATACAGAATGTATCAAAATTGTGAGTTGGTAATATCGATTTCTTAAAATTCACATACGCAATTTGAGAGTTGCAAATACTGAATAGAAAAAATATTAGCGAATCGGTATTAGAAAAACACAAATTGTGAAAACGGCACCCCGGAACAGGCTGATGACATCACAACCCGGGAGTGAGTCAGCCCATGCTGTTTCCAGGAGCCACACACACAGGACCAAGCAGAGAGACACAGCCGAGCACCAGGGAGGCAGCCAGGACCAAACAACAACATGGGAAGGAGAAAGGAGACAGGAAGTGCAAGCTCAAATTCAGTGAGCAGGAATTGGAGGTGCTCACTGAGGAGGTGGCAAGGAACCATGACAAACTGTTTGGCAAGAACTCACTCCAGGTACCTGAAAGTGAGAAGAGGAAACTGCGGTCAGAAATCCAGACAAAAATATGTGCAGTGGGTGTTGCGCAGGGCTCTGTTGAGGAGATACACAAGCGATGGTACGACTTGCGTTCCCGTGCCAAAGAGAGGGTGGCCAACAAGCTAAAGGAGGCAAGGAGCACCGGTGGAGGACCACCCACCCAGACACCGTCTACACCAATGGAAGACATGGTGGAGTCCACACTGCTTCTTGAAACTGTCAGTGGTGTCACTGACATTGACACCTCGGGGACACCCAGCGCCAGCAAATGTAAGTGCAGTAATATTGTGTATCCCCAGATGTGCATGTACAAAGGCCCCTTAGAAAATAGCTATTAGCTTGATGCGTTGTGATGAATAGTCCATGCCACATCTGACATACAATGCAACAATGCCTTATGGGAGTGGTAGTCCACACCCCTAAAGTGCTACTCCCACATATATAGCAAGTTAGTGTACAGCCACACATAGAAACAACACAAACAACTCACAGTGAGACGATGTTAGTGTACAGTCATTACTATTGTGCAACAGTTTGTGAAATATTCATAAATGACATGCTGCACATTGTCGTTGTAGATGTCCCGGGCCCTGATGCAGCAGAAGGTGGAAATGTGGGGGATAGGGAAACACAGCCACAGTCCGACTCAAACACCAGTGAGTCGTTACGTATTGCACCAACCAGACGACGCGGCAAGGGTGTTATCTCTCCCAGAGTATAACTTGGACTCAGATGAAATGCTGGAGGAAGTACCCACATCACTCTCAGAGGCTAGATCCACAGGAAGACATCAGTCCCTGCTCCAGCATCAGTCATTTCCCCTAAGGCGGCATCACGATGCAAGCAGACAGTGCACAGATGAAGGAGAGTGCCCATCAATCTTTGGGGGCCTTGAAGCTTCCATGCTAAAAGTGCAGCGCCTGCAATGCAAACACATGAGGTCAATGCACAGGCAGTTGGTATCTCACAATGGCAATGTGGGAGTACTGCACAAGCAGTCGGATGCACTCAATAAAAACATGGGATCCATGCACAAGCAGTTGGAGTCTCTGAATGAGGGACAGCAAACAGCAGCAGAAAACACAAAGGAGTTGACAAACGCCATTAGGGAACTCTGCACTGATATTCAGCAGGAGCGTGTCAGCCACCGTAGGCACCGTTACCAATTTATGGTAAGGTTTGATGGGTTCTGCAGATTGGTCAATCGGCTCACTAGCTCAACTGCCTTGATATCATGACATGCTGTGGGCATACAGGTGGAGATGGCACATTGCAGTCCGGATGTTGCACAGGGATTGGTGCAGATATCCAATGTTCTTCATGCTATGCAGACAGCACGCAGTGCTACAAACAGTGAACTTGGTGGTGGGGATAGTGAAGCGCTCTCTAGCCTCAACAGTTTTACAGCCCCTGTGATGGATCCTAGACGGCACAGTACCAAACACAGTATTGTCTTCGAGTCCGCTACAAGAGGTGCCAGCGAGGCCACTGAACACTCAAGTGGAGTGCGTCAAAATAGGAAGTAATGTTGAAGGCTGCAGGGGACTACCTTAACATGTAGCAATATAGTTATACTATGATGCTAATAGTGACATTGTTACTTGCACATGTTTGCCTACAGTGCATAGCTATGTCCTATTGACACATGTTACTTAAAGTCAAGGTAAAGAGGTGCTAACTAGAGAAATATATAAAATTGAAGTAGTGCTGTCATTACTCACATCAGAAATGGTTACGTGTGATGTCAGCACGTCTTAGCCTGCCGTCTGCTGCACTGCTCCTGCATACTGGGTGAAGGGGTGGTAAGGGATCACCATCCTCATCTGAGTCCAGCTCCGTGGGTTCCACAAGTATGCCCCATGTTGTTGCAATGTTGCGCAACATAGCACATGTTGCCACAATTTAGCAGGTCATCTCTGGGCTGTACTGTAGTACACCTCCACTCTTGTGGATGCACCTGAAGCGGCTCTTCAGCAGTCCAAAGGTCCTCTCCACCACAATGTGGGTAGCCTTGTGTGCAGCATTGTACATCTTCTCGGCTGGCGTTGCAGGGTTCAGGTAGGGCATCAGTATATAGGTCCGCACTGCGTAGGCACTGTCTCCTGGAATGGAGAGAGTAAAATGAGTACTTGTGATATCTGATATCATATTTACATCAATGCAACATTGTCAACTATCAAATTACCCAGAAGATACCCTTCGCCAAACTCCCCAGCTAGTAGTCTTGTGTGAATTCCGCTATGGAAAAAGATGTACGAGTCATGTGTGCTACCTGGGGATCTAGCCACGAGATCGGTTATGATGTTGGAGGCATTGCTGATCACTTGTATGTTCATAGAATGATGGTTCTTACGGTTCCGATAAACATACTCGGTGGCCGATGGTGGACAGATAGCTACATGTGTCCCACTGATCTCACCTATGACATATGGGAATTGGGGAATCTGGTACAAATCAAATTTTGTCTGTAATAATTCCTGTAGGATGTTGGGGAATCTTATGTGCTGTTGAATTTTGCTCAGCATGGCATTGAGAAATGCATTGAAAAATCGTGAGGGCACTCTGTGAGATCCCGCCTGATGCTGATATGACACCTGGATAGCTCCCTGAGGCGAATAGGTGCAGGGAGCATAATACCTGTAAATGGGTGGGTATACTATTGGTCCTGTGTGTGGGTTGTATATCAGCTGTCAGGTCAAATATCATGGCTGAGCTTAACCTCTGCTTCTCACACATCTCCTCCTCTGTCTGGTCAAAAAGGATTATGCGCACTCTGAAAATGCGCTCCTGTCCCCTCCTCCATCTCCTCAAACCTGCCAGGATCCTCATTCTCTCACCATCACGTAGAGTGCAGCCGTGATGGAAAAGAGGCAGAGTCATTCTGGGCTGCTTTACATCGGTTGCACCTTGTTAAAACCCCATTTCAATTTGTGGTAAATTGCATGTTCAAAAGGCACTTTTGCAAATATTCGCTATGTGCGAATTTTGGATGCATCGCTTTGCGAAATAGAATTTGCGTGTCACAATCTGGGTATTGTAAATAGCATCATGATTTTGTGAATCGCTATCTGTGATACACAAATCTAGGTTGCAATTTGCGTAACACAGATAGCGATTCGCTAAATCATGTCGCTATTTGCGATACGCAGATTATGAACAGCAAAATCATGTCACAGTTGCTATCTATTTTAGCGATTCCTTATTTGTGCACTGCGAATGTCTTTCATACATCGTATTTGCCATTTTTGCATTCGCAAACGGACGATTTTTGCGATTCGCACCGTTTGCAAATGCAAAAAGGTTTGATACATGTGGCCCTAAAAGATTTAAGTTCATCAAAAAAACCTCAAGAGGGAAAAGCTGTAATTGGCTTTGTAACTATCACCCCCAGTTCAGTCCCCTTACTCATCATTTGTTTTATTTTTTTATAGTGAGTTTTAGGGGGTTAGTGTCAGGTTAGATTAGGTTAGTAGATAAGTTAGGATAAGTGGGTTTGGGGTGGGTTTTCTAGTTTTTACATGTTACATTGTGGGTAGGTGGGGGTAATACAGTGGTAAATATGTGTTGAAAAAAAATATATATTCTTTTTTTTAAAACATATATATTTCTTTAGATATAGGGGGTCATTCTGACCCTGGCGGTAAAATCCGCCAGGGCCAACGACCGCGGGAGCACCGCCAACAGGCTGGCGGTGCTCCCTTGGGCATTCTGACCGTGGCGGTACAGCCGCGGTCAGAAACGGAAAACCGGCGGTGTACCGCCGGTTTTCCGCTGCCATGGGGATTCCGACCCCCATACCGCCATCCTGTTCCTGGCGGTTTTGGCCGCCAGGCACAGGATGGCGGTATGGGGTGTCGTGGGGCCCCTGGGGGCCCCTGCAGTGCCCATGCCAATGGCATGGGCACTGCAGGGGCCCCCGTAACAGGGCCCCACCAAGATTTTCAGTGTCTGCCATGCAGACACTGAAAATCGCGACGGGTGCAACTGCACCCGTCGCACCCCTTCCACTCCGCCGGCTCCATTCGGAGCCGGCATCCACATGGAAGGGTGTTTCCCACCGGGCTGGCGGGCGGCCTTCTGGCCGTCGCCTGCCAGCCCAGCGGGAAACCCAGAATACCCGCGGCGGTCTTTTGACCGCGCAGCGGTATTCTGGCGGGCCCAGCCAGGCCGCCGGCTTCCGCCGCCGGCTGGGGTCAGAATGACCCCCTTAGTTAGTATATGTGTAGTTTAGTATATGTTGTCCTGCATATGTCTCAGAACATAAGAGGGCTGGGGGGGGGGGGGGGGGGCAATGTTTAGAGCGTGTTGTTAAATGTGTTAGGTAAGTTTAGCATAGGGAGGTTAGGGTCAGTTGTTGGTTATGTATAGATAGGATAGGTTAGGTTTTCATCATTCTTATTAGTTTAGTTTCATTTCTATTAAAATATCCCTGGGTATTCCTTTACTTCATAAGCTTGGGTCTCAGGGTCGTCCCATGAGTGAAAATTGTGTGTTGGCCTAGGGATTCTGTCCTTCCTCCAAATCCCTCTCTTAACATGTTCATCACCTATTTACAAATGAGCTGTCACATTTGCAGCTGCAATACATCTATTTGTCTTTGCATCTGCCATCCAGTGTGCCCGCCACTCAAGGTGACTATGTTAACTTTTTATTGGACAGGGAGGTGTGGTAATTCAGCTGTTATTGTTTAGGTCCTATGAAGGAATGTCGGACACTGTGGGACATCTGACAACAGCCTACATTTTATATCTATCTTGCTAAATTGACCAGTGGCAATTACAGATAAGTTTAAGTACCTCTGTGTTCACACCACTGTGTTCCACTAGTACTCCCATTTGACGATATTGCCCGAGAACTGTTTCACAGCCATTCCTGCCGTATGTAGTGGGTGAAGCCTACATGTGTTCAACATTTTTGACATACTCAGTGAATTGCTTTTAGGGGATGAGACCAGCATTGCCGTTCATCATGTAGGAACCATGTGTGTAGATATGTGCCACCATGTTCTTGCACTCCTGTAGTGACACTCTGACTATAGACATGTTACACACATCACAATTTTTAAGTGTAGTAGATGTGTCACAATACACAAGGACATGCTGGTTGTGTAGGTAGATATTTACAAGTGTTGTAGTGTAATATTTGCTAAGTCCACGTCTGTGACCCCATTAGCGTAAGGGGCAGGTGAAAACAACTCAAGAAGCTACCACTGTCCAGGAGGAGGCTGAACCAGAGGAGGAAGCCTTGGAGCCTACAGGGGAACAAGTGGCTGAACTGGGGGAGGTCCTGAGCTGAAGCAGTGGCAGTAGGAAGGGGGACCCACCAGGGAGGTATTCTGTGAGGCAGAGAAGAAATGTCCTACTCTGGAGGGTTTGTGGCAGCAGGATGCAGACCAGGCATCTGGCAAGGAGATTGGTTCACACCTGAAATACTGGGAGGATGGCCTCTAATATAGTGAGCCTAAGGTTGCTGAGCTTGGGTCACTCCATGTGCTGGTGGTACCCCAGTGCTTCAGAGCCTTCCTACAGAGTCTGGCTCATGATGTGTCTTTAGCTGGTCATTTGGGGCAGGACAAGACCTTTGAATGGCTTGTCACCAGTTTTCTGGCCCCAAATGCCCAGGTACTCAGATGCACACTGTAGGTCTTGCTGAACTTTTAAGGCAAGTGGCAAGAGTGGGGGGAAGATGTAAGGCTCCCCTCAACATTTTCCTGTGGTCAGCACCCCCTTTGTGAGGGTTGGTATTGATATTGTGGGTTAAACCCAGATCTGTGACTGGGGGTGAATGTTTGATTTGTTCTACATTCCGTCCATCAACTGTTCTTTTTCAGTTTGTCGCCCCAAGTGGGAAGGGTATGCCCAGACGTGGGTCACGTGCTCACTATGGCCCCAGATTCAAGCTAGCCTGGCTGAAGAGGGGTGATACCCCGAAATCGGTCCCAGGATGCTTGTTTCTGGTCCAGGGAGGACCTGGTCTGGCAGTTCAGGCTGGACTGTTCCCATGGGGAACAGGGTCAAGACTGATTTGCATATGACTGGGTCCAAACTGGAATGGAATGGTGAGCAAAAAAACTGATGAATTAAACCCAGATCTGTGACTGGTGGTGAATGTTTGATTTGTTATACATTCCGCCCATCAACTTTTCTTTTTCACTTTTAGAAAGTAGGCATTTTCTTGCTTATTCCATTCTGTGACTGCCTGTTTGTAGATTGTCTGTCTGGGTCAGAGTGATGGTATAAATAGTGGACCCAAAACCCCAGAGTGTAGATCACTTCTAGAACCAAGAGGACCCTCTGCCAAGGAGAAGAGCTGAGAAGCGTTGCCTGTGACTGTGCTTTGTTGGGCTATCCTGCAGTTGTTGCTTCTGCGTGTGAAAGGGGACAAAGACTTAACTTTGTTGTGCATTCCTGCTTGAAGAACAATCTTGAAGGGTTTGAACTGAGCTTGCCTCTTGTTTCGAAGCCTCAGGGCTATCAAAGACTTCCACTGCCAGCACCTGGACTCTCTGCTGAGACTCCTGCCCTGCCAAGTGGTGCCCTATCTACTCCCTGGGCCCTTGAAAGGCAAGGTTGGCAGAACAAGAGCTGAAATTCACGCACAGAATGCTGTGCATGAAAATTTGATGCACCATCTGCAATGCTGCTGATAAATGATGCGCCACCCGCTTTGCACCTGAAATTGACACAATGGAGCTGGAGAAACAGCGCAACACGCACTTGCAGCTACAGATAACAATACAAACCCCACACAGTGCTGTTTTCTAACACGTGGGATCGGATTTCTCACATCATCTCTGGACGTCAGAGTCATCCTGAGTATGTTTGGGTCTGAGGTGCCCTGTGTTGGAAATCGACACATCGCTCTTATGAGCGAGAAAAATTATGCATTGCTAAATCTACATTTCCATTGTTTTCTACGGAGTAAGACTCATATTCATTGGAAAATTCATATTTTGACTTGTGTACGGTAGATTTTTGTTATTTTGGTCTTATTTGATTTAGATAAATATTACCTAGCTTTCTAAACTGGTGTTGTTTCCATTTTGTAGTGTTTCACTGTATTACTCTGTGTGTTGGTATATATACTTTACATATTGCTTCTGGGGTAAGCCTTTCTGCTCTTGCCAAGCTACCAAGGGGGTAAGTGGGGGTTAACCAGGTATGTTTCTCAATTGCTCTGAGTAGGGTGAGGGTCCTTGCTTGGAAGGAAGTAACCTGAATGCCAACCAAAGACCCCCATTTCTAAGAGGGGCAAGCTCAGTCCAAGCTCTTGGTGAAACTTCACAAGCAGTATCTTAGAAAGCAAAGTCCATTTCTTTCCTTCTTCAGGCCGAAGCAGCAGCAGCAACAAGTTAGCACAGCAAAGCAACAGGCAGTGTGGCAGGTCCTCCTCAAGCATCAAGCTCTTCTCCTTGGCAGCAGTTTTTTTTTGTTCCAGATGCAATCTGAAAATCTGTGGTTTTGGGTCCACTACTTATACTCATTTCTGCCTTTGAAGTAGGCAAACTTCAAAGGAAAGTCTGTTCACGGGATTCTGCCTTGCCCAGTCCTGGCCTAAGACATACTCTAGGGGATTGGAGTCTGCATTGTGTGAGGACAGGCACAGCCCTTTCGGGTGTGTCAGCTCCTCCCTCTCCACCCTTTGTGTCACTGTCTAGTGGGAATTCACAAACAGCCCAACTGTCTGCCTGCCTGTGGAATCCATGTCTTGGTCAATCTGAGGCACAGAATGGTGAAGCAAGAAAATGTCCACTTTCTAAAAGTGGAATTTTCAAACATACAATCTAAAGACCAACTCTTCCAAAATATATATTTTAAATTGTGAGTTCAGAGAGCCAAAACTCAAAGGCTCTATGCTCCCAATGGGAAATTGCACTTAAGAGATATCTAAAGGCAGTCCCCATGTTAACGTATGAGAGAGGTAGGCCTTCAAAACAGGGAAAAATACATTTGGCAGTATTTCACTATCAGGGCATGTATAACACATCAGTACATGTCCTACCTTTTAAATACACTGCACCCTCCCATGGGGCTACCTACGGCCTACCTTAGAGGTTTCTTACATGTAGTAAACGGAAAGTTTGGGCCTGGCAAGTGGGTGCACATGGCAGGTCAAATTGGCAGATTAAAACTGCACACATACACTGCAGTGGTAGGTCTGAGACATGTTTAGAGGGCTACCATGTGGGTGGCACCATCAGTGCTGTAGGCCCACTAGTAGCATTTAATTTACAGGCCCTGGGCACCTCTAGTGCACTTACTAGGGTCTTACCAGTAAATCAAATATGTCAACCATGGATAACCAATCACCAATGCAATTTAGACAGACAGCACTTACACTTTGGCAAAGGATAGCAGTTGAATGTGCCCAGAGTATCAAAACAGCTCAAACTAATTACAGCATAGGACCCAAAAGCAGGGGGTCAGAAGCAAAAAGTTCAGGGAAACCATGCCTGTATATATCCTACTGACTGTTACCAGTAGTTAGTTATAGTTAGGACCTAGTTTCCATAGGAAAAGCGTTTGTTTTGCCAATAACTTTGGTGCCATTTCACAAATCTTCAAAAAAAATTCAAAACTAGTTTGTCAAAGGCTTCGTGTAATCCATCCAGTGGGGATAAAAAAAATGGGGATCCCAACCAAAACACATTTTCCCTATGCATTAGTTTCCATGGAGTTGTTTGGCACAACTACAGCCCGAACCGCTGAATGGAATTACACCAAATTTGAAAGGAAGCTAGATTTTGGTGCACAGATCGTGTTTTTTGTTATTTGGTGTAAAACCATTCATTAGTATTTGGGATAATGAAGGGAAAATACAGTTATCTGGCCAGTTGGTGGTCAGATTTGCTTTGCAGCCTTTACAAGACTCAGGGACTGAAAATGAATTAACAAAAATATATAAGTGGGCAAGGTGAGCACACCCAGACATCAAAGAGCATATATGGGGGTCCCAAAATATTCCTCCTTTATTGTCTAGCCACAACATGGGCAACATGCTTTGGCAGTATTTTCAGGACTCTGGGGCATGGTCCCCATTGTAGTGGTTGAAAGTCTCAAGAAGGAGAACGTATATAGGGTGATAACAGATTTATTTTACCACACAAATCCTTTTTGGATGGTACCATACAAATTTTAGGAATTGTTGTGTGTTCTAAGGGGATTTTACCTTGTGGAGAACCCTTCTGTTGGGACTTAACCTATCATGTTTGAGAGAAAACGGTTTTCCAATGATTTTCCCATAGAGGATATGGAATGTGCTCCAAAAGTTAAAATGAGAGCAATATGAAAATAAAGTTGGACATTCTAAGTGAAACATGTATTTCCAAAAGGAGCAGTTTGTCACTGGAGTCCCATGTGTTCTACTGCAGTCTCCCACAGTGTTTTAAAGAACACGTAGAGCATTTAGGCCCATATTTATACTTTTTGTCGCAAAAAACTGCACAAACGTAGTTTTGCAGCAAAAAGTATAGTGCTGGCTTCCATCACTTGAGAGCGCCAGCCGGGCATCAAATTTATGGAATCCTGCAAGCCGGGGCTCAGGGTGGGCTAGCGTCAGAGAAATTATATTAACCAGTGGGGGTGGCGGTATGGGGGAATGGTGTTTTGCCTCAAAAAATGACGCTAGGCTGGTTAGAGGAAAAATAAATGCAGTTAACCAGCCTAGCATCATTTCCTTATTCAAAACCATCCACACCACATACCAAATGATCAGCACAGTGTCCCTGGTCATGGTCATTGCACCAACTACCATGAAGGGGGCCTATTACAAGGCCCCCAATGACACGTAAAAAAAAAAAATATATATTTACCAATACTTATCCTCTGTTGTCCCTCTGGTAGGGGTGGTGGTGTTCCTGGGGCTTGGGGAGGGCACTGGTGAACCCATTACATGGTGTTTAACTATGGAAATGGGTCCACAGGTCCCCTAACGCCTGGTCTGACCCAGGTGTTAAATATTGCTACAAAGCAACCTTTGCACATTTATTAGCCCCTCCTCCCACCCGTGCATCATTTTAGCACCGGGGTGATAAATATGGGGTTATGGGAACGCGCTTACCTTGCATCTCATTGACAAGGTATGTGCATGCATCCCAAAAATTGTGCTAACTCCAATATTTTGACACTATACGGGCCTAGTGTCAAAATATAAATATGGAGTTAAGAAATTTGGCACAAACACAGTATAAATAAGCCCCTAACAGTCTTACTTATGACAAAAGTGTGGCACACCTGAAGCCATCTAGATTTAATCAAAATGGTAAACCCTAAAACACGTAATTCAGAAAGGAAAATGAGACAGTAAATTTTGGTATTGAAATTATGGTTAGTGTTGTGCAAAGAAAAATTAGAACACGTTTTAAGTGAATTCTCAAATACCTACCTCTCCTATTTCATTCAAACATTCTGACATATAGACTGAAACATGCTCTTTTAACACCAGCCGCTGACTGCCAGTTAACTACCTGGTAATCAGCAGCCTTACTACAGTTGTCTAATGAGCATCTAGAGTGCTAACATTCTGAATTTATGCCAAAAGGGTGGCACATCCACACGCCATGTTGATAAAATCGAATTAGAAAACTGAAAGCATTTGTTACTGAGAATAGTGCAGTAAATGAGGAAATTAGGGAGCTTCATAACTAATAAGTCCCCCAAGATGGCCATCAGAGAAAAAAGTGCCCATATCTGGCACAAATATCACCCAATGTAAGCCAAGTGTAGCCCCATGACAAAAGTGTGGAAAAGTGCAAAACACATTTATTTATTTTTGTTTGGCAGTCTTATATAGTGCAGACTTGACCCAACGGTATTGGAGGGCTTCACTTGAGCATCAGTTACATTACACAAGGACAATTTTTTTTTTTTTTTTTTTTTTTAGCATGGTGACATGAAGTGATTAGCCCAGAATCACAGGATATCAAGCGGATAACGAAATTCAAACCTGGTTCGCCAGTTGCAAAGTCTGCAGTTCTGGCAGAAGCAACACATCCTCTGTCCTATGTGTAACATACAATCAGGTGATCAACTGGATAAAAAACATAAAGATAGCAAATCATTTAGAAGTGCTTTGTCACTATTTGAGAACTCAGAAAATATATCCTCATTTTAGTTTTTTAGAGCACTAGCCATAATTTCTGTTGGGCTAAGACCCGCTTATTTTTATAATTTCTAAAGGAAATGCTTAAGGTTTTAGGCAATTGCAGTAAAGACCACAGGTTTTTATGGGAGAATAATAATAGTTCTGGACGTTTTAAACAGAGAGAACACCTCAAAAGAAAATCTTACACAGACATAATATAAAGTGGTGGCCATGAAACAGCAGACCATACTGTTTTACATTACGTCAGATACCAACCAGCCCAATATGGTTCAAGGCTCGATACTTAGATTTATTACCACTTACATTAGGGGATTGTAAAAAATTAAAGATCACATGTATCAAAACTGGAATCTAGTAATTAGTGATCCCCTTGTGGGTCCCACCATTGGTAAGTTTCCTGCGATTACATACAGAAAATTTAAATACATTAAAGACACAGTTACACAGACAAACAAATATATGTAGTTAACTCCTCTTACGGAGGTTCCATTAGTGTGGGGTAAGCAAAGCATTCAGGTTTGCAATTTAATTAAACACAACGGTCAAGAGACTGCAGTACAGAGTCGGGGTCTCAAAGATAGAGTTTTGAGCATCCTTTTATACAACTCTTGAAATGTTATAAAACAATACTATGCATTCATTGTGGGAAGGAATCTGTGTGTCATAAATATGAGCATCTTATTAAGTTGCTCAGGTGAGTCTTGTCCTTCTGTGGAGAAAATGCGGACCAGTAGGTAACATGTCCAGAAGCCCAGTATGGGGAGGGCCTGATCGCAGCATGTTGTGTGAGTATTGTGTTCTTGTAGGAAAGTACCATCTTGCCTGGCATGTTACCCCCATATTTCACTGTATATATGTTGTTTTAGTCTATGTGTCACTGGGACCCTGCCAAGCAGGGCCCCAGTGCTCTTAAGTATATGCCCTGTATGTGTTCCCTGTGAGATGCCTAACTGTCTCACTGAGGCACTGCTAACCAGAACCTCAGTGGTTGTGCTCTCTCTGCTTTCCAGATTTGTCACTAACAGGCTAGTGACTAAATTTACCAATTCACATTGGCATACTGGTACACCCATATAATTCCCTAGTATATGGTACAGAGGTACCCAAGGTATTGGGGTTCCAGGAGATCCCTATGGGCTGCAGCATTTATTTTGCCACCCACAGGGAGCTCTGACAATTCTTACACAGGCCTGCCAGTGCAGCCTGCATGAAATAACGTCCACGTTATTTGACAGCCATTTACCACTACACTTAAGTAACTTATAAGTCACCTATATGTCTAACCTTCACCTGGTGAAGGTTGGGTGCAAAGTTACTTAGTGTGTGGGCACCCTGGCACTAGCCATTCTGGCTTTCGGGGGACCATTCCATGATCCCCCGGGTCTCTAGCACAGAACCCAGGTACTGCCAAACTGTCTTTCCGGGGTCTCCACTGCAGCTGCTGCTGCTGCTGCCAACCCCTCAGACAGGTTTCTGCCCTCCTAGGGTCCAGGCAGCCCTGGCCCAGGAAGGCAGAACAAAGGATTTCCTCTGAGAGAGGGTGTAACACCCTCTCCCTTTGGAAATAGGTGTCAGGGCAGGGGAGGAGTAGCCTCCCCCAGCCTCTGGAAATGTTTTGATGGGCACAGATGGTGGCCATCTCTGCATAAGCCAGTCTACACCGGTTTAGGGATCCCCCAGCCCTGCTCTGGCGCAAAACTGGACAAAGGAAAGGGGAGTGACCACTCCCCTGACCTGCACCTCCCAGGGGAGGTGCCCAGACCTCCTCCAGTGTGTCCCAGACCTCTGCCATCTTGGTAACAGAGGTGTTTGTGGCACACTGGACTGCTCTGAGAGGCCAGTGCCAGCAGGTGACGTCAGAGGCTCCTTCTGATAGGCTCTTCCCTCTCTTGGTAGACAATCCTCCTTCCTTGGTAGCCAAACTTCCTTTTCTGGCTATTTAGGGTCTCTGCTTTGGGGAATTCTTCAGATAACGAATGCAAGAGCACACCAGAGTTCCTCTGCATCTCCCTCTTCACCTTCTACCAAAGGATCGACTGCTGACTGCTCAGGACGCCTGCAAAACCACAACAAAGTAGCAAGATGACTACTAGCAACCCTGTATCGCCTCATCCTGCCGGCTTTCTCGACTGTTTCCAGGTGGTGCATGCTCTGGGGGTAGCCTGTCTGTCTCCTCCCTGCACCAGGAGCTCTGAAGAAATCTCCCGTGGGTCGACGGAATCTTCCCCCTGCAACAGCAGACACAAAAAGACTGCATCACTGGTCCTCTGGGTCCTCTCTCAGCACGACGAGCGTGGTCCCTGGAACTCAGCAACTCTGTCCAAATGACTCCCACAGTCCAGTGACTCTTCAGTCCAAGTTTGTTGGAGGTAAGTCCTTGCCTCCCCACACTAAACTGCATTGCTGGGTATCACGTGATTTGCAGCTGCTCCGGCTCCTGTGCACTCCTACAGGATTTCCTTTGTGCACAGCCAAGCCTGGGTCCCTGATACTCTAACCTGCAGTGCACAACCTTCTGAGTTGTCCTCCGGCGTTGCGGGATTCCCTTTTGTGATTTTGTGTGGACTCCGGTTCACTCTTCTTCCAAGTGCCTGTTCAGGTACTTCTGCGGGTGCTGCCTGCTTCTGTGAGGGCTCCCTGAGTAGCTGGGTGCCCCCTCTGTCTCGTCCTCCAAGTGGCGACATCCTGGTTTCTCCTGGGCCACAGCAGCACCCAAAAACCTCTACTGCGACCCTTGCAGCTAGCAAGGCTTGATTGAGGTCTTTCTGCGTGGGAACACCTCTGCAAGCTTCATCGCGACAAGGGACATCCGTCTTCCAAAGGAGAAGTCCCTAGCTCTCTTCGTTCTTACAGAACTCCAAGCTTCTTCCATCTGGTGGCAGCTTCCTTGCACCCTCAGCTGGCATTTCCTGGGCTCCTGCCCACTCTCGACACTGTCGCGACTATTGGACTTGGTCCCCTTGTCTTACAGGTACTCAGGTCCTGAAATTCACTGTTGTTGCATTGCTGGTGTTTGTTCTTCCTGCAGAATCCCCCTATCACGACTTCTGTGCTCTCTAGGGATAGTAGGTGCACTTTACACCTACCTTTCAGGGTCTTTGGCTGGGCTATTTTTCTAACCCTCACTGTCTTCTTACAGTCCCAGCGACCCTCTACAAGCTCACATAGGTTTGGGGTACATTCGTGGGTCGCATTCTACTTTTGAAGTATATGGTTTGTGTTGCCCCTATACCTATGTGCTCCTATTGCAATCTATTGTAATTCTACACTGCTTGCATTACCTTTCTTGCTATTACTTACCTAATTTTGGTTTGTGTACATATATCTTGTGTATATATCTTATCCTCATACTGATGGTACTCACTGAGATACTTTTGGCATATTGTCATAAAAATAAAGTACCTTTATTTTTAGTACTTCTGTGTATTATGTTTTCTTATGATATTCTGCATATGACACCAGTGGTATAGTAGGAGCTTTACATGTCTCCTAGTTCAGCCTAAGCTGGTTTGCCATAGCTACCTTCTATCAGTCGAAGCTTCTAGAAACACCTCTTCTACACTAATAAGGGATAACTGGACCTCGCACAAGGTCTAAGTACCTCTGGTACCCACTACAAGCCAGGCCAGCCTCTTACAGTTCTAATTGACTGAGTGTTCCTAATTTCATGTGGCATCTGACTTTTATGGTATTTTGGAAATGTGTTTTATTGGGGCCAATCTCCTAGGACCTTTGTGGGGTTGCTGGCTATCTGGGGAATTGATTTGGGATTTTTGTCTGTTTGCGTGTTTCTCTATGGACTGTGTATTATCCTACCTGTGATCTGTGAGTAGTTGCTTCAGGTATAGGTCAAAGGGTTTGCCTGATCACCTATGTCTGACTCGGGTTGATGTGGAAGTCATGATGGGTGGATTCGACAACAGTGATGCGAGTTAGTTGTCATGCTGGCAAATATCATGGAGCACATTAACATAGGTTTTATGCACAGGCTATTAAGAACAATGATCCAAATTATCCTGTGGCAAGGTACATTTACTTGAAGCACTATAGCAATAGTAATCTGTTACAATACTATGGCATTGACAGGATGGTAAAGAATCAGGGGTGGAGACCAAGAAAACCTTTAGAGAATCTAGTAATCATGACACATTATTGCTCTAAATAGTAAATATCCTTATGGGCTAGATAGTGAAGAGGAATTAGCAATTCATATTGGCATGTATCTGATGCTTTGATTAGCTGTACTCTGCTCCCCCAATATACATAAACCAGTTTTGCAACCCAGTGCTCAAAATTCTACTTGTTTGGAATTGTTATCATAGTTTGTGATTGTATTTTCAATGAGCATCCACCTCGGAATTCTATTTTCAGCATAATATGGTGGTTAATATGGTGGTTGGGGTAATGAGACAAGTAACCCCAGAATGTTTCAAAATGGTTGATACAATGCTGAAAGAGATTCATTCATGATCGTGCATCAAGAAAACACAGTTATTGTTTACATGCTCTTTAAGTTATTTGCACCATTCACATTCACTTATTTATGCACGTATTATACTTTAATTGTTGAATCACGTCTCTCATCAGTTTCTGTGCGGTCATTGTGATTGCACAAATTGTGGCATTTAATATACAGCACCTGTACCCCCTTTTATATATTGTTGAATTAGGGAATTGTGTGTATATGAAACCTCCCTTCAAGTTTCGATCATGTCTGATTGCAGAAATCTAAAACACATAATTGAATGGTGACCAGAATGATCACCTTTAACACAGTGACCTTTCTATTACATATAGGCACCCCGTAGGTAGCAATATAGTATCTTGTTGATATTCATGCTGCATGTAATTTATTGTTTTTAAGCGGCTGCCGTTGCCAGCATATTTGTAACATATTTAATTTGGGGTGAAATCGAATGGCTGGAACATGGCTACATGTGCATTACACATCAAGTTAATTTTGCCATACCCTTTGTATGAGTTTTTTCTATGTCTATGACTCAAATGCTTGATATGTTTTTCTGATGCCTGAAAATGACAATGTTACATTATTAATTCGCATTAGATCACATTATATTATTTAAGAATTTTTCTCGGAACATATTATATACATTAATTTCTTTGTTAAATTGATTTGAAGGATAAGATGGATGGACTACCTTTATGATAGTATGTCTTTTGTGTCTATGAATGGGTTGTCTTTTATAAATGGTTAGAAGTGATATGAATTGAGTTTGGCAAAGGCTACAGGACAGCCAAAGCACATCATTCCTTTTGAACCAATAGGTCCTGGTTAAGGAAACTCCTGGTGTGCCACTTTTGTTTTGCAAGTACAAACATTGAAGGAGAGTGATTTTGTATGGTGTGTAAGCCATCACAGGCATCCCCATCGTAAGACAGAGAGCAGCTTGCTTCCAGTGCACAGCGTCTACATTGGTACTATGATGCTCTCCATGCTCCGAACGGACTCGATTGAGATACAAAATTGAATTTGGGACTTAGAATCATTGACGTAAGCAGATGTGTGGGTGGACACTGTGGTTCAGCGCCAGGCTCTGAGACTGAGGACTCCTGTGACAGGACCATCTCTCGTGTGATCCCCGCTCCCAATTACAGGAAATATTTTAACTGCATATCGGTCAGGTATACATAATCGCTTGCTCTGATCTGTGCCAAAAGTGAAACAGTTGAAGATTATTTCAGGGCTAATAATAGTATGAAGATTTGTTCTTGAATACCTTAATCCTGGAACACGTATTGTATTTGTTTGTTCCTCAGTGTGGTATCTTGTGAATGTGAGTGACTGGGAATCCAGAAAAAAAACAAATAAAACATTGCTTATTGTTATTTAATGAGAACCTCAATACTGATTTCGTGTAGGGTAAGATCTAGATGAGAATATCTATTGAATTGTCCCTTAACCATATTTAGCAACCTTTGAAAAATTAAAAAACATGAACTAAACAAGTGGTGGGAGATCATCTCCCTAGCAAAGTATATAGAGATGGTTCATGTCCTAAGAGGCCTTCAAATTTCCATCATCCCCACATATGAGAATCCTAATTTATTGAAATAATGGGCAGCATTCAAGGCAAAGAATTACAAAGGCATGCTAGAGATGTTGGTCAAATATTCCAAAATTGCCTTAGACGACACCAGGCAAGAATTTTCTAAACTCCAGAAAATCATAAACAGACATAAGGATGAAGAAATGGTAAATGCATGTCTTAGGAATTTAGAGGATTAATTGAATAAGCATGAGGAGGACATCAAATTAAAAAAAAAAAAAAAAAACATTTCTATGGGACAAAAAGAATTACGCCCAGGGCAGAATTCTCACCTTTGCCAGACACTTTGTACAGAGACTTTAAAGTAGACTAACAGAACCACCAGCAATCGCTGCTATCCACTGGCTCAAGTTCAGACATCAGTGTAGAAATTGATGATCCTGCACACAGCATCCCTTTAGAGGTTCGTCCTCTGACCTTCTAGCAGAAATTACAACTTCTGAAACAAAAACAGTAGAAAGGTCCTTGAAAACAAAGAGGAAGAAGGAGGGGCAGAGGACCAGGCAAAGTAAGAGGAAGAGTCCAGTGAGGGGTGACAGAAACATGTTTGGCAAAATAAGTGAAAGTCGTACACGGGTCCCAACTGGCACTGATAACTGAATTGTTAACTTATCTGAAACATCCCTAATGTGGGATGAACTGACAGTATTACAATTGGGACTGATTTTGATTACACTAGCACACTTATTGATCTGTTTTTATTTGTTGGAAAACTAACGTTGTGTAAACTATTTTTGATGAATCAAGAAATAAAAGTAAACAGAGGAATAATGGGATTTGACCATAAAGGTGTGAATTTTGAACTTCAAGGTATTGATTCCATCCTAATGTTGCATGGTGTAGACACCAACACTGATGAGTCTTCATTTGCTGATGTAAAGGGAACACTTTAACACCAATAGCTCTGTGAGTAGTGTTTTGGAACCTAAATCAAGACTAAAGCAAGGAGCAAGGAGCTATTCAACATCATCTAGGAACTCAACAACCCCAAGTCCTGCTCCACCGACCCTCCCCACTCACAAGACCTCTGCAACTCCCTCTCCATCTTCTTCCACCGCAAGGTCATTGATATTCATGGAAGCTTCGGAACGTCGTCCCCCTCCACTACCACCACCGACACGGTCGACTCCATCGTACCCTGCTACACTAACATACTGAGCGCCTTGGTCCCCACCAACGATGAGGAAACCACCAAAACCATGAGCACCATCTACTCCGCCTCCTCCGCAGACCCCTGCCTTCACCACATCTTCAATGAAGCCAGCCAAATCATGGCCCCCCCAGCTCTGGACCATCATCAACAGCTTATTCGAGACTGCCATTTTCCCGGAAAGCTGGAAACACGCCGAAGTCAACGCCTTACTCAAAAAGCCCAAAGCCGACACAGAAGACCTCAAAAACTACTGGCCTATCTCCCTACTCCCCTTCCCCGAGAAGATAGTCAACAACCAACTTTCCCGCTTCCTGGAGGACATCAGCCTACTCAATGACTCCCAGTCTGGATTCCGAAAAACACACAGCACCGAGTCCGCCCTCATCGCCTGCACCGACGACATCAGGACCAGGCTCGACAAAAGTGAAACAGTTGCCCTCATCCTCCTTGACCTCTCCGCAGCCTTCGACACCATATATCACCAAACTCTTCGCACACGCCTCTTCGACGCCGGAATTCGCCACTGAGCCCTGGAGTGGCTCAACTCCTTCCTCTCAGAGAGAACACAAAGAGTTTGCCTCCCCCGTTCCGGTCAAAGGCCATCAAGGCCATCAAGACCATCTGCGGAGTGCCACAGGGATCCTCACTTAGCCCCACCCTCTTTAATATCTAAATGGCTCCACTCACCAACATCGTCCGATCCCACGGCCTTAACATCATCTCCACCACAGACGACACTCAGCTCATCCTCTCCCTCACGAGGAACCCCGCAACCACCAAGAACAACCTCCACACCGGACTCCTCACTATCGCCAACTGGATGACAGCAAGCCACCTCAAGCTAAACTCAGAAAAGAACAAGATCATCATCTTCGGCCCCAACAAGTCAGCATGGGACGACTCCTGGTGGCCAGCCGCCCTGGGGTCGCCCCCAACACCCACCGCCCACGCAGACAACCTCGTCTTCATACTAGACTCTTTACTCTCCATGACCCAGCAAGTCAACGGCATCTCGTCCTCATGCTTCAACACCCTTTGAATGCTCCGCAAGATCTTCAGGTGGATTCCCGTGGAAACCAGAAGAACGGTCACACATGCCTTCATTAGCAGCAGACTACACTACGGCAACGCCCTCTATACGGGAACAACGGGCAAGCTCCAGAAAAAACTCCAGTGCATCCAGAACGCCTAAGCACATCTCATCCTCAATCTCCCTCGCCACAAACACATCTATGCCCACCTCAAGGACCTCCACTGGCTACCCATCGACAAAAGGATCGTCCTCAAAATCCTAATCCACGCTCACAAAGCTCTCCATGACACCGGACCGGCCTACCTCAACGACTGACTCAACTTCCACAACCCAACATGCCAGCTCCGCTCCGCCAACCTCACCCTCGCAACAGTCCCTCGCATTCACCGGACCACAACCGGCACCAGATCCTTCTCTCACCTCGCACCCAAAATCTGGAACTCACTCCCCACCAACCTATGTATGACCCAGGACCTCCTGACCTTCAGGAAGCACCTCAAGACCTGGCTCTTCGAGCAGTAGCACCCCATCCTCTCCCTCCCAGCACCTTGAGACCCTTCCGGGTGAGTAGAATGCTCTACAAATTGACTGATTGATTGATTGATTGACTAAAACCATAATACCACACATGAAAATATAGAGGCATTCCACAGTGTGATGATTCATAGACTTAATAAGTTGAAAAATGACCAGCATACCACTAGATGAGACAGTTAGAGCATGGGGACGAAGGCAGGCACCATAAAATTTGATGAAGGATCCCACCATTGTAATTAGACCATCAGATAAAGGTGGGAACATAGTAATAATGAATACTGTTGATTATAGAAAAGAAGCTCTGTGACAACTTGGTGACACTAGTTGCTATGAACCTACATATTGAGAGACATGTAAACCGTCTATTAAGACATATCATGAAATGTTGAAAGCTGATGCCAGGAAGAGCAGTTAGATATATATGAATATAATTTTCTAAAGGTAAAACATCCTAAGATGCTTGTTTGTACTTCATACTCAAGATTTACAAAAATCCAACTTCTTCCCAGAAGGCCTATCGCCTCCTCTAATAGCAGTCTTCTCAAACATATAGCAGTATTCTTACACCATTTCTTTGCATCACATGTTACAGGCCTGAGTTCATACTGCAGGGACAGCTCTGACTTTCTGAGACATTTCCATGACATCACATGGGAAAAGTCATATCGCATGATCCCTCTCAATGTATGTTCCCTGTATACCTGTATTGACAGAAGGTGGAGTAGAGGCTTGCCTTCTTTATTTTAGTAGTAGACTCATTGGCTTATACAAACATACCATGATGCTGAAATAAATGATAAACTATTGTTTGGAAAACAAGTTTCAAGTTATTTTTACTTATGATTAGGAACTCAAAATGAGGTCCACATATAAAAGACAAAAAAATATGTACATAGACAAACAAGTACTTTGCCTATTTGTACATAAAAGCATAATATCAAATATATAGAAAAGCACTCCCATACCAACCCCTCCAAGCCAAGCCATAAAGTGCATTGTAATAAAGTGCATCAAAGCAAGATCCACATACGATAGAGAACAGGGTTAAATGTAAACATAAGCAGACGAGTACTTTGCACATCTGCCCATAAAAGCATGGAATTAAAAATAGTTGCTATGAACCTACAAATTGAGAGACATGTAAACCGTCTATGAAGACATATCATGAAATGTTGAACGCTGATGCCAGGAAGAGCAGTTAGATATGTATGAATATCATTTTCTAAAGGTAAAACATCCTAAAATGCTTGTTTATACTTCATACCCAAGATTTACAAAAATCCAACCTCTTCCCAGAAGGCCTATCGCCTCCTCTAATAGCAGTCTTCTCAAACATGTAGCAGTATTCTTACACCATTTCTTTGCATCACATGTTACAGGCCTGAGATCATACTGCAGGGACAGCTCTGAATTTCTGAGAAGGTTACATGACATCGCATGGGAAAAGTCATATCGCATGATCCCTCTCAATGTATGTTCCCTGTATACCTGTATTGACAGAAGGTGGAGTAGAGGCTTGCCTTCTTTATTTTAGAAGTGGAACTATTGGCCTATACACACATACCATGATGCTGAAATAAATGATAACCTATTGTTTGGAAAACAAGTTTCAAGTTATTTTTGCTTATGATTAGGAACTCAAAATGAGGTCCACATATAAAAAACAAAAAAATATGTACATAAAAAAACAAGTACTTTGCCTATTTGTACATAAAAACATAATATCAAATATATAGAAAAGCACTCCCATACCAACCCCTCCAAGCCATAAAATGCATTGTAATAAAGTGCATCAAAGCAAGATCCACATACGAAAGAGAACAGGGTTAAATGTAAACATAAGCAGACGAGTACTTTGCACATCTGCCCATAAAAGCATGGAATTAAAAATAGTTGCTATGAACCTACATATTGAGAGACATGTAAACCGTCGATTAAGACATATCATGAAATGTTGAAAGCTGATGCCAAGAAGAGCAGTTACATATGTATGAATATAATTTTCTAAAGGTAAAACATCCTAAGATGCTTGTTTATACTTCATACCCAAGATTTACAAAAATCCAACCTCTTCCCAGAAGGCCTATCGCCTCCTCTAATAGCAGTCTTCTCAAACATATAGCAGTATTCTTTAACCATTTCTTTGCATCACATGTTACAGGCCTGAGATCATACTGCAGGGACAGCTCTGACTTTGAGAAGTTTACATGACATCACATGGGAAAAGTCATATCGCATGATCCCTCTCAATGTATGTTCCCTGTATACCTGTATACCTGTATACCTGTATTGACAGAAGGTGGAGTAGAGTCTTGCCTTCTTTATTTTAGAAGTGGACCTATTGGCTTATACAAACATACCATGATGCTGAAATAAATGATAACCTATTGTTTGGAAAACAAGTTTCAAGTTATGTTATGTTATGTCATTTTTTGGAAGCGTGAAACCTCCTTGCATCAGTGAGATGCAAGGTATGCGTTCCCATCCAAAAATTGACTCCAACCCCCTACCGCCATATTTATAAAACCAGGCAAAAGAGAAGCACAGGTGGCCCCAAAAAATGACATTAACTCCGATTTGCATCAAAATGTAATGCCTCAGTCAGGGCAGGTATTAAAATGAGGCAAACTCATCACTACTAAGGGAAAACACACAGAAGCAACATTACCAACGCACAGGAGCAGATGGAGGTGATACTGATGCAGCTTGCAAGACAACGCAGAGGTCAGCATCAACTACAGCAATCCCCACCATCACAATGTGGCCCACAAAGGCAATGCAGAAGGCAGGAGACAGTCTTCAGAATCAGGACAATCCTCCTTGGCCTCAGGGACTCAGACATCATAAGGACCTACAAACTGAACCGGCAAGCCATACTACACTTGCTGCACCACATTGAGCCACAAATCACAGCCAGCCTCCAGACCCCACACAACATACAACCTGTGACAAAGCTTTTAGCTGTTCTGCACATGCTGGCAAGTAGCTCATTCCATACAACAGGTGCCATGGTTGCTGGTGTCTCAAAGCCATCATTCTCTGCGATCCTGCCAAAGGTGTTAAATGCTATAGTCTCCCTAACACCCCACCACATCAGCTTCCCCAACACCCAGAAAAAGCAGCAGGAGACAAAACAGGGGTTATACCAAATCAATGGCTTCCCACATGTGCTTGGTGCAATTGACTGCACCCATGTCTGGCTCGTACCACCTCCAGCAACAGGGCACCTATACCGGAAACTCAAGCAGACGCATTCCATTAATGTGCAGGGCATAGTGGACTATTCATAAACATTTTGGCCAAATATCTTGGGAGTATCCATGACGCCTTCAGACTCCGGCACAGCAGGATCAATGAACAATTCCAGGATGGACAATATGGAAATGGCCTACTTGTGGGTAAGTCAACAATCCTAGCAATATACACACAACACACCAACCCTGTAGGAAACACAAGACATACACTACTGCATTAATACATGGCCAGGGTAACACAGATGTGCAGGTAACAAATATGCACCATGTTGTAGTACAGCACAATCAATGCACACCACAAACATACATCCACACGTACGTAACACACCTACTACTTAACAGGCACAACATGTGAAGGAACAAGTGCAGATATGTACCCTTTGCTAACAGAAGAACTACAGAGACCACTACAAGTGCCCACAGGTTGCCTACTACGTCGACTTCACACACAGTACACCAAACAAAGAATAACACAGGTCACCCCCTGTCCTAGCAAGGACCCTCACTCTAGTCGGGGTGAGTCACACACAATCCAAATTATCCTGTGCCCACCCTCTGGTAGCTTGGCACTGAGCAGTCAGGCTTAACTTAGAAGGCAATGTGTAAAGTATTTGTGCAATAAATCATGCAATAACACCACACAAAATACACCACACAGTCTTTAGAAAAATATAGAATATTTATCTGATTAGATGCAGGTCAAAACAATCAAGATTTGATAAGTACACGTTGAGATCACTTTAGAAAATGATAAAAAGAGTTTTTAAAAAGCAACAAGCGTCTCTTGTAAGCACAAAGTATATGGTTTGCTTTCAAATTCTCTGCAAGGGACCGCAGAGGAGGAGATGCGTGGAAAATGGGGAGGTGTGCATTGGTTTCTCCAGAAGCACACAGACGATGCGTCAATTTTCTAAGCAGGGAAGGCTTTGAATCGATTTCCGGCATGCTGACTTGGATCTTCTTAGGGTTGCAGGGTATTCGGACACCCCGGGATGATAAGGAGAAATCCTGGGCATGCAGGACAAAGTCACAGGAGCTGCGTCGATCTGGTGTGTGATCTGGGAACATTTCTGTCGCAAGGCAGGCACTGGATCGATTCTTCTCACAGGAAGTCGGGCTGAGTCTTTCTGGCCCAGCTATGAGTCCATCCAGTGGACCGTGCGTTTAAAAGCCGCTCGCAATGCTGGCGCTGTGCTGATCTTTGCTCATGGAGGTGGGCTGTGTTGTTCCGGTTTGGCGTGCGGTGATCTTCTCATCGTGATGCAAGCTGTACGTCATTTCTGGCAGGCTGTTCATCAAATTTTTGCCACACAAGGAGCTATTTGCAGGAGGAAGTCTTTTTGGTCCTTCGACTTCAAGGAACAGGAGGCAGCTCTATCCAAGCCCTTGGAGCTCTTCTCTGCAGAGCCAGAGGGCAGCAAGGCAGCAGGGCAGCAGTCCTTTTCAGAAAATCACTCAGGTGAGTCCTTTGGGCAGCCAGGCAGTTCCACGTGGCAGGTTGCAGGGTCTGGTTCAGAGTTTTTTCACCAGTGGTATCTTGTCCAGAGGTGTCTGAGTTGGTAGGGGTCAGAGGCCCTGTTTAAATGGCCAAATGTGCCTTTGAAGTGGGGGAGACTTCAAAGAGTGACTTAGACGTGCCCAAGGTCCCCTTTCAGTTCCATCCTGTCTGCCAGAGTCCCAGTAGGGGGTTTGGCAGTCCGCTCTGTGAAGGCAGGCCACTGTCCTTTCAAATGTGTCAGGCCCTCCATCTTCCCAGCCCAGGAAGACCCATTCAATATGCAGATGTGTGCAGTTGTGAGTGAGCATCCTGTGTTTGCGGTTTTCTGAGTAAAATGCTTAAGGGAGCTATCAACTAACCTAGCGAGATGTGGATTGAAATGTACAGAAGGATTTAAGTGCAGAGAAATGTTCACTTTTCAAAAGTGGCATTTCTAAAATAGTAATATTAAATCCAACTTCAGCAGTCAGCAGGATTAGTATTACCATTCTGGCTTATGAAAGGAGCTGGCCTCACAGCAGTGTAAAACTAATTTAGGAGTTCTACACTACCAGGACATATTTACTATACAGGTATATGTTCTGCCTTTTACCTACATAGCACCCTGCCCTACGGGTTCCCTAGGGCCTACCTTAGGGGTGACTCATATGTAGAAAAAGGGGAGTTTAAGGCTTGGCAAGTACTTTTGCATGCCAAGTCAAAGTGGCAGTGAAACTGCACACAAGCCTTGCAATGGCAGGCCTAATGTATAGTTAAGGGGCTACTTATTTGGGTGGCACAATCAGTGCTACAGGCCCACTAGTAGTATTTAATCTACAGACCCTGGTCACATGTAGTGCATTTAACTGGGGACTTACAAGTAGATTAAATAAGCCAAGAGGGTATGAACCAATGTCACCATGTTTTGAGGGAGATAGCATGCGCACTTTGCGCACTTAACCACTGTTAACTAGTGCTAGAGTCCTAAACCCAGCAACAACAGTGTCCAAAAAGTGGACAGAGGCAGGCAAAAAGTTAGGGGTGACCACCCTGAGGCTGTCAGGTCTAACAAATTGCAATTGCCTCAGTCTAGACATTCAGTTCACATGTCCTACAATTATACAAAGGCAGATCAGATGTCTGGCCAGTCATGCACAACCATCACTGAGTCACACATTTCAGGGGCCATGAGAACACCGGACCCCGGCATAGAGTCATGTATGATACGTCAAGACACCGCCAGCCTATTATATTTAACTGGATTGTGTCAAAAAGTAGGGCAATGCATGTATAGCGCTACATTGTCATCATTTCACACACATGATCACTGCTGTTATGTTAGCAAAGGGGGCTTACAGCCTTAGGGGGCAATGTAAATGGGGCATTTGACACCATCAGACAACTATGCCACATCAGTCATGGATTACTCAATGCATGATAATTGTAGACTAATAATTGAGCTGCATGTCCATCACAAAGTGTCTCTAGGTGCCTTGCAGGACAAGCCTGAATTCCTGAGCCAATTGTCTTACAAAGTACCATGGTAGTGTCATGTATTTGTCACCCAACTCCCCCTCATACCATTGAGTTCCATCTTCTAAAGATTGACCACATATGGTTGTTGCAGGGTGTGGCACTACATGAGTGTCCAGCCCAGTGTAATTGTGCAGATGTGTGGGTCTCACTCACCTGAGTGTCAGTGCCATCGTGAGTTTGCAGTGGTGTGTCTCTTGCACTGCTTTACACCAGGATAACTTGCTCACTCCTCTAAAATGGTACACTCTGAAATATGTTGTCCACTAGTAGTGACAATGATATGACACTAAGCATTGTTTTCCATCCATATCTTAAGGGTGGATCTTACCCCTACACCATTGGCATATTGGCAAGATTTGAGGACCCAGATGTAACCAGTTAGTGTGATAATGTGTGCCCTGTGTAGTATTTGAGGGTTTGGTGTGAGTGAGCCAAGTGTGTTGCACACAATGATAGATGTGATAAACTGTCAAATGATCAGATATCAAAGTAGGCTGGGTGGTGACATTGTGTCCCATTTAAAGGTTCCCCAGGCACGATCAGAAAGTCATATCTTGTGAGGCTTGTGGTGCTCAATGGGCAGCATCGTGTAAACAAGGTGATGACAAGCCACATGTATGGCTAATTTGTGACTAAGAAGTGCAACGCGGTGAGAATATTGGCACTGGGACACTCCATCACTCTCACAACACAGAGATGCACCATTTTGAACCCAATTTGGTGCATCCCTGTATTGCAATGTATATGTAGTACTGGGTGGGCAATTGTCCCCCCAGCATGGAGCTCCATATGTTGCACTCCAGTTACATAACACTTGAGGAATGTAATAGGCGTGCATGCAAGTCAAGGCCAGATGTGTGCTGGCATTGGATATGGGTGTGTAAGGAATTTTATTGGCAGATCAGGTATTGATGGGTGTCTACACCTGGACACATGACTGTAGATGTGATAGACCTATGGATACCAACTTCCTAGTTGGCAGCCCTCCTAACATATGGTCCACTCCCTGACTCCATGTATGAGTGGGCATGCCTTGGTAGATGACCAGGACAGTTGACATGATGGATTGCATAGCCATCCCTCCTTAGGCACAAGGGAAGAGGAACAACACATTTGTAGGTAGATGTCATGCTCACAGTGTGACAGTCCTATTGATCAGGCTTGCATGTGTACCTGTCTACATTGACCCCTTATGGTTACCAACTGCATCCCATACTCGCAAAAACATATTTAAGTTACTGGAGATGTATGGTTGAAAACTGACACAGACGAGAAATGTTGGGCCTGATCTACGTTAAGTTGACACTGCCTTTGCATTATTACACATGGCACAAAATCAATGCACACCTAATTTGGTTTGTTTTCTAATCCTGTTGTGTGTCACATTTGGTGTCAATGAAATGATGTTAAAGCAGCATTGTCATTGCATATCAGGGCCATTGTCTTTTCCAGAATGTGAGTTGGAGTGCATGTGCAGTTAGATGTAGAGTGTAAGCCAATAACACTTACATACTCCACACAATTCTGACACTGATGGTCACCTGTCTCAATTTAACAGCTGCTAACATGAGCAATGAGGAACTTGAACATCCCAGAAGAGGGCAGTCCGCTATGGACATATCATGGCGGTGGAATCTGGGTTCCAGAAGATGGCACACCGCAATCGCAGAGATGAATCCACTGGGGAATGGCGGGCATTCACCCAAAGGCAGCCCACACTGGCAGTGGCCACAGAAAAAAAAGCTCCACAACTGTGCAGGGGGGCACAGCTGCCACCACCACTACAGCCCCAGCTGCAACACCATCAACATCTGTTCCACAGCCCACACCACCTGCTGCCATGGACCAGAAAATGATCCAAGATCTACAGAGGGATGTGACACTGGTCCTGAAAAGGTTGTTCAGTTTGGAGAAGGAGGAGCAGCAAACACTAAGGGCCAGTTGTATCAAGCTCCCGGTTTGTATTTCTTAAATAGCAAAGTTTAAGAAATCTCTATTTTAGAAATGCAGAATGGGATGTATCAAAATTGTGAGTCGGTAATATTGATTTCTTAAAATTTACAAACGCAATTTGAGAGTTACAAATACTGAATTGCAAAAATATTAGCAAATTGGAATTAGAAAAACACAAATTGCAAAAACGGCAACCCGGAACAGGCTGATGATATCACAACCAGGGAGTGAGTCAGCCCATGCTGTTTCCAGGAGCCACACCCGCAGGAGGAAGCAGAGAGACCCAGCCGAGCATCAGGGAGGCAGTTGTTTGAGCCAGCCAGGACCGAACTTCAACATGGGAAGTAGAAAGGAGACAGGAAGCGCAAGCCCAAATTCAGTGAGCAGGAATTGGAGGTGCTCACTGAGGAGGTGGCAAGGAACCACGACACACTTTTTGGCAAGAATTCACTCTAGGTGCCTGAAAGTGAGAAGAGGAAACTGTGGTCAGAAATCCTGACAAAAAAATTATGAGCAGTGGGTGTTGCTCAGGGCTCTGTTGAGAAGATACGCGAGCGATGGTACAACTTGCATTCCTGTGCCAAAGAGAGGGTGGCCAGGAGGCTAAAGGAGGCAAGGAGCACCGCTGAAGGACCACCCACCCGGACACCGTCTACACCAATGGAAGAAATAGTAGAGTCCACACTGCTTCCTGAAACTGTCAGTGGTGTCACTGACATTGACACCTCAGGGACACCCAGCAAAAGTAAGGGCAGTAATGATGTGTGTCACCATATGTGCATGAACAAAGGCCCCTTAGACAATAGCTATTAGCTCGATGCATTGTGATAAGTAGTCCATGCCACATCTTACATACAACGCAACAGTGCCTTATGGGAGTGGTAGTCCAAACCCCTAAAGTGCTAATCCAACATATATAGCAGGTTAGTGTACAGCCACACAGAGGAACAACACAAACAACTCACAGTGAGACAATGTTAATGTACAGTCATTACTATTGTGCAACATTCTGTGAAATATTCATAAATGACATGCTGCACATTGTCGTTGTGAATGTCCCGGGCCCTGGCGCAGGAAAAGGTGGAAATGTGGGGGATGTCGAAACACAGCCACAGTCCGACTCAAACACTAGTGAGTCCTTACGTATTGCACCAACTAGACGCAGGGCAAGGGTGTTACCTCTCACAGAGTATAACCTTGATTCAGATTAAATGCTGGAGGAAGTACCCACACCACCCCCAGAGGCTAGATCCACAGGAAGACATCAGCCCCTGCACCAGCATCTGTCAACGCCCCTAAGGAGGTGTCACGATGCAAGCAGACAGTACACAGATGAAGGAGAGGGCCCATCACTCTTTGGCGACCTTGAAGCTTCCATGCTGAAAGTGTAGCGCCTGCAATGCAAACACATGGGGGCAAATGCACAGGCACTTGGTGTCTCACAATGACAACAAGGTAGTACTGCAAAAGCAGTTGGATGCACTCAATAAAAACATGGGATCCATGCACAACCAGGTGGAGTCTCTGAATGAGGGTCAGCAAACAGCAGCAGAAAACACAAAGGAGTTGACAAATGCCATTAGGGAACTCTGCACTGAGATTCAGCAGGAGCGTGTAAGCCACCATAGGCGCCATCACCAATTTATGGGATGGTTTGATGGGTTCTGCAGATCGGTCAATCGGCTCGCTAGCTCAACTGCCTTGATATCATGACATGCGTTGGGCATACAGGTAGAGATGGCACATTGCAGTCTGGATGTAGCTCTCTAGCCTCAGCAGTTTTACAGCCCCTGTGATGGATCCTAGACGGCCGAGTACCAAACACAGTACTGTCTTGGAACCCGCTACAAGAGGTGCCAGCGAGGCCACTGAAAACTCAAGTGGAGTGCGTGGACATAGGAAGTAATGTTGAGGGCTACAAGGGACTACCTTAACATGTAGCAATATAGTTATACTATGATGCTAATAGTGTGACACTGTTACTCGCACATGTTTGCCTATAGTGCATAGCTATGTCCTATTGACACATGTTACTTAAAGTCAAGGTAATTAAGGTGCTAACTAGAGAAATACATACAATTGAAGTGGTGCTGTCATTACGCACATCAGAAATGGTTGCGCGTGATGTCAGCACGTCTTAGCCTGCCCTCTGCTGCACTGCTCCTGTCTACTGGGTGAAGGGGTGGCAAGGGATCACTATCCTCATCTGAGTCCGGCTCCGTAGGTTCCACAGGTATGCACCATGTTGTTGCAATGTTGTGCAACATAGCACATGTAGCCACAATGTTGCAGGTTGTCTCTGGGCTGTACTGTAGTGCACCTCCACTCTTGTGGATGCACCTGAAGCGGCTCTTCAGCAGTCCGAAGGTCCTCTCCACCACAATGTGGGTAGCCTTGTGTGCAGCATTGTACATCCTCTCGGCTGGAGTTGCAGGGTTCAGGTAGGGCATCAGTATATAGGTCTGCACTGCGTAGGCACTGTCTCCTGAATGAAGAGAATAAAATGAGTACTTGTGATATCTGACATCATATTTACATCAATGCAACATTGTCAACTATCAAATTATCCAGAAGATATCCTTCGCTAAACTCTCCAGCTAGTAGTCTTGTGTGAATTCCGCTGTGGCAAAAGATGTACGAGTCATGTGTGCTACCTGGGTATGTGGCCAGTTGATCGGTTATGATGTGGGAGGCATTGCTAATCACTTGTATGTTCATGGAATGATGGTTCTTACGGTTCCGATAAACATACTCGGTGGCCGATGGTGGACAGATAGCTGCATGTGTCCTATTGATGGCACCTATGACATATGGGAATTGGGTAATCTGTTAGAAATCAAATTTTGTCTCTAATAATTCCTGTGGGGTGTTGGGGAATCTTATGTGCTGTTGAATTTTGCTCAGCATGGCATTGAGAAATGCATTGCAAAATCATGAGAGGGCACTCTGTGAGACCCCTCCTGCTGCTAATATGACACCTGGATAGCTCCCTGAGGCCAATGGGTGCAGGGAGCATAATACCTGTACATGGGTGGGTATACTATTGGTCTTGTGTGTGGTGCGCAGGAGTATGGGTTATAGATCAGCTATTAGGTCAAATATCATGGCTGAGCTTAACCTCTACTTCTCACATATCTCCTCCTCGGTCTCGTCAAGAAGGGTTATGCGCACTCTGAAAATGCGCTCCTGTCTCCTCCTTCCTCTCCTCAAACCTGCCAGGATCACCATTCTCCTCACCATCACGCAGAGTGCAGCCATTGTGGAAAATAGGCTGAGTCACTCTGGGGGTCTTACATAGTTTGCACCTTGTTACCACCCCATTTCAATTTGTGGTAAATTGCATGTGCAAAAGGCCATTCTGCAAATATTCGCTATGTGCACATTTTTAATGCATCTCACTGCAAAATGGAATTTGCGTGTCGCAATCTGCGTATTGCAAATAGCATCCTGATTTTGTGAATCGCAAATCTAGGTTGCAATTTGCATAACGCAGATAGCGATTTGCAAAATCATGTCGCTATTTGCGATACGCAGACTGCAACACGCAAAATCATGTTGCAGTTGCAAAGAATTGTTATTTTAGCGATTCCTTATTTTCGCACTGCGAATGTCTTTCATACTTGCCATTTTTGCATTTGCAAACGGACGATTTTTTCAATTCGCACCGTTTGCAAATGCAAAAAAGTTTGACACGTGTGGCCCTACAAGACTTAAGTTCATCAAAAAAAAAACACGACAGTCACCCCCAGTTCTGTCACCTTTCCTCATCCTTTGTTTTAATGTTTTATAGTGGGTTTTAGGGGGTTAGGGCCAGGTTAGATTAGGTTAGGTTAGTAGTTTAGTTAGGATAAGTGGGTTTGGGGGTGGGTTTTCTAGTATTTACATGTTACATTGTGGGTGGGTGGGTGGGTGGGGGTAATGTTGTGGCACATATGTGTTGAAACAATTTATATATATTTAAAAAAATATAAATCCTTAACAAATCATTAAGGCTCCAGCACTCCACGATGGTTTCAGGAGTTTATTTAAACAAAGCAGGAACGCGTTTCGGCGTGACCGCCTTCTTCAACCTGCTGGCCGCCATTTTGGCACAGAAGAATACATACCATCAAAGGCAGATATGACTGCAGAAGTGATCATGTAATCTATATTCTAAAATTCACTTGTCCAAAGCTATATGTAGGTAGCACAAAACTACAGGTACACAAAAGAATTTTACAACATTTGAGGGCTATAGTCAATAGAGATGAGTCTTATCCGGTTGCCCGACACATGCCTGAGTTTCATGGAGGTCGCGTAGAAGATGTTAAGTACAGTGTAATAGATGGCATTAGAAAGGATATCCGTGGAGGAGACAGGGAGAAACATCTGAGGAAATTAGAGTCCAGATATATATTGGCATTTGATTCAAGGGAACCAGTAGGGTTGAACTCGAGTGAAGAGTTATATATACATTTAGGGTGATATGGTTGACTAATTATGGATAATATAGTGACAAGAATAAGTTCATTATGTTTATTATGAGATTTTGATTGTATACATGAGATTTTGCTGATTAACGATTGTCCCAATTAACAATGCCTTATGCAATAATCATATAAATTGATTGGACTCGGCGGATCTCTTTAAAGATATATACGTAATTAGTTTCCTGTGATTAATTGTAATTTAACCAGATTTATTAAGATTTATTTAGAACTGGTAAATACTTATCAGTGATTTTGCCTTATATACTGGTATATTTTTGTCACATTATTATATTGTGTCACATGTATTATATATTTTTCACATGTATTGTATCACAGGTGCTATTATGTTTTTAAAGGCAGTGTATTGCTTTAAATGAATGGTAACACATAGGATATATAAAGGTGGCCAAAATGGCGGCCAGCAGGTTGAAGAAGGCGGTCACGCCGAAACGCGTTCCTGCTTTGCTTAAATAAACTCCTGAAACCAACGTGGAGTGCTGGAGCCTTAATAATTTGTTAAGGATTTATGTTCAAAGTAAAGACGAGGTGGCGTGCGTCCCATTCCAGCACCATTGGCGATTAGGTGCAGAGAGAGAAACGCCGAAAGAAGTGTTTATATTTTAAAAAATATATGTATCTTTCTTTAGATATATTTAGTATATGTGTTCCCCCAAGGAGGGGGTGTCTGATAAAGGTAACAACTTCAACTTATATTAAGTTTCTGTGGAAAGTGTGTGGGGTAACATAAGTTCACCACTCCTTACCACCCCCAAAGGTCTGGTTGAGAGATTCAACCACAGCTTGAAGGGCATGATCATGGGCCTGTCAGAGCCCTTGAGGCATAAGTGGGACGTTCTCTTGCCATGCCTTCTGTTCGCCTACAGCAAGGTGTCTCAAAAGGGTCTTTGATTTAGCCCTTCTAAATTACTGTGTGGCCACTCTTTCAGGGGACCTTTGAGTCTGGTTAGGGAAGGCTTGGAGAAGGCCTCCATAAGGCCCACCCCCCCCAATATGTATTCAGTTACATGCTAGCTTTTAGGAACCAGATACCCCATTTCAGGAAGCTCACTGAAGAGAACCTGGAAGGAAGCCAGGAAGATATGAACCGCTGGTACGACCAGAATGCCCCTCTGGTTGAGTTCCAGCCTGGCCAAAAAGCTTGGATGATGGCCCCAATGGAGCCTAGGGCTCTCCAAGATAAGTGGACTGGGCCATCTGAGATAGTGGAGTGCAAGAGTGATGTCACCTATCTGGTGGCCTTGGGGACTCCCAGGAGCCCTTTGAGGGTCCTACATGTGAACTGCCTCAAGCCTCATTTTGAGAGGACAGAGTTGACAACAGTTGACTGTTAAACATAAGGTTTACAGGTTGACTGACAAGGTCAGGTCTAACCTCAAGGATGAGGTATCCAAGATGTTAGCATTAGGGGTTATGTTTCAGTTGCCCTTGAGCCAGCCCTGTGGTCTTGGTCCCAAAATCTGCTGCTCCTGGTACCACTCCAGAACTCAGGTTCAATGTGGTCACTAAGACTGAGGCGCACCCCACCCTGAGCTGATGAGCTCATTGATTAGTTTGGGACTGCAAAATATCTAGGTACTTTTGACTTCTGGATATTGGCAGATTGCTCTGACTGAGGGGGTTAAGGAGAGGCCTGCATTCTCCACCCCGGATACACACTACCAATTTAGGATGAAGTATGCCCCTGCAGCCATGAAGAGGATGGTCAACCAGGTGTTGGCTGGACTGGATGATTTCAGGGCAGCCTACCTGGATGACAGTGCTGTGTTCCGCTCCACTTGGGAAGAACATTTGCAGCACCTCTGCAAAGTGTTAGAGGCCCTGCAGATGTTCCCATTAAGGCTAGAAAGTGCCAAATAGGGCAGGGTTCTGTGGTATACTTGGGACATGAGGTGGGGAGTGGCCAGGTGGCACCCTTAAAGCCATCAATTGACACCATTTTGCATTGGGAGCCTCCCAAGACGCAGACTGAGATGTGAGCCATTTTAGGTCTCAAGGGATACTAGGAGGTTTGTCAATGGGTATGGCACTATTGTTGTTCCCTTGACTGAGTTAACCTCCAAGAAGCAGCCCAGAAGGGTGATCTGGACTGAGTCTTGTCAGACAGCTTTTAATGCCCTGAAGGCAGCCATGTGTACAGCACCCGTGCTGAAGGCACCTGACTTCTCCAAAAACAATTTTGTGCAGACTGATGATTCAGACCATGGTGTAGGAGCAGTGTTGTCACAGCTAAACAAAGAGGGCCTAGACCTGCCTATAACCTTCATTAGTAGGAGGTTACTTCCCTGGGAACGTAGGTGGAGTGCAATTGAGCTTAAAGCTTTTGCTGTGGTTAGGTGCTGAAGAAGCTAAGAACCTACTTGTTTGGGGCTCACTTCCGGGTTCAGACACAGGCCCCTCAGATGGTTAATGCAGATGAGGGGTGTATTTCCCTACAGGGGATGTACTTTACGGTGGAACACCACCCTTGAACAGAACACGGCAATGCTAATAGTCTGTCCAGATTCGTCCGCCTTAGTGAAGAGAACTCCCATGAGGTTGGGTAGTTCTCCCCACTTTCAGCTGGGGGAGGTGTGTTAGACCTGGCATCCTTGGTGTGGTCTCCCCTGTCTTTTTTGCCTCTGCTTCCCTCCCATGTTCTAACTGTGTGCTGGTCTGTGTCTTTGCTGTTTTTTGGTACTCTGGGCACTTTACCACTAAAGTGCTAAAGTGCAACTGCTTCTGTGTAAGGTGTATGTTTAATTGGCTTTTCCATGATTGGCATATTTGATTTACTACTATGCCCCTAGTAAAGTACACTAGAGGTACTTTGGGCCTGTAAATCAAATGCTACTAGTGGGCCTGCAGCACTGGTTGCGCCACCCACATGAGTAGCCCTGCAAACATGTCTCGGACCTGACACTACAGTGTCTGTGTGTGCAGTCTTGCTCTGCGAAATCAACCTGGCAAGTGCGCCCACTTGGCAGGCCCAAACCATCCCTTTTTGTACATGTAAGGCACCCCTTAAGATAGGCCCTAGTTAACCCCATGGGCAGGGTATACTGAATGTTAAAGGTGAAACATGTACTGATGTGTTTCACATGTCAATCGTGAAATACTGCCAAATCGTTTTTCACTATTTCAAGGCCTATCTCTCTCATGGGTTAACCTGGGGGTTGCCTTTAAATATTTTTAAAGTTCTGATTCTCATTGAGAGTAGATATAAATATGAAGTCTGGTGTCTCTGACCTCACAGTTTAAAAATACATCTTTTAGTGAAGTTTTTTTTAAGATTGTTAATTTGAAATTGCCACTTTTAGAAAGGAGGCATTTTCTTACATATTCCATTCTGTGACTGCTTGTTTGTGGATTGTCTGTCTGGGTCAGGGTGATGGTATAAACAGTGGACCCAAAACCCCAGAGTTTAGATCACTTCTGGAACCAAGAGAAACCTCTGCCAAGGAGAAGAGCTGAAGAGCTAAGAAGTGTTGCCTGTGACTGTGCTTTGTTGGGCTATCCTGCAGTTGCTGCTTCTGCCTGTTAAAGGGGACAAAGACTCAACTTTGTTTTGCATTCCTGCTTGAAGAAGAATCTCCAAGGGCTTGAACTGAGCTTGCCTCTTGTTTTGAAGTCTCAGGGCTATTAAAGACTTCCACTGCCAGCACCTGGACTCTCTTCTGAGACTCCTGCCCTGCCAAGTGGTGCCCTATCCAGTCCCTGGGCCCTTGAAAGGTGACATTGGCAGAACAAGAACTGAAATCCATGCACAGAATGCTGTGCATGGAAATTTGATGCACCATCTTCATCGCAGCTGATAAATGAAGTGCCGCCCGCTCTGCGGCTGAAATTGACACATTGGAGCTGGAAAAACGGCGCAACACCCACTTGCGGCTAAAGATAACGATGCAAACCCCATGCAGCGCTGTTTTCTAACACCGTGGGACCGGATTTCTCACATCATCCCTTGACGTCAAAGTCATCCTGAGCTATCGGAGAAGAAACAGTGCACGTCCTCTTTTGCGAGTAAGGAATCTAGGCTGACTTTTGACACAAACCAGGTACTTTGTTTAAAATCTACATTTCCATTGTTTTCTACGGAGTAAGACTCATATTCATTTGAAAATTCATATTGTGACTTGTGTACGGTGGATTTTTGTTGTTTTGGTCTTATTTGATTTAGATAAATATTACCTAGCTTTCTAAACTTGTGTTGTTTCCATTTTGTAGTGTTTTCACTGTATTACTTTGTGTGTTGGTTCTTATACTTTACACATTGCTTCTGGGGTAAGCCTTTCTGCTCTTGCCAAGCTACCAAGGGGGTGAGTGGGGGTTAACCAGGTATGTTTCTTGATTGCTCTGACTAGAGTGAGGATCCTTGCTTGGAAGGAGGTAACCTGAATGGCAACCAAAGACCCCCATTTCTAACAGGAGCAACCTCAGTCCAAGCTCTTGGTGAAACTTCACAAGCAGTATCTTAGAAAACAAAGTCCAGTTCTTTCCTTCTTCAGGCCGAAGCAGCAGCAGGCTAGCATAGCAAAACAACAGGCAGAGTAGCAGGTCATCCTCAAGCATCAAGCTCTTCTCCTTGGCAGTAGTTTTTCTTGTTCCAGATGCAATCTGAAAATCTGTGGTTTGGGTCCACTACTTATACTCATTTCTGCTTTTGAAGTAGGCAAACTTCAAAGGAAAGTCTGATGTTCATGGGATCCTGCCTTACACAGGCCTGGCCTAAGACACACTCTAGGGGGCTGGAGTCTGCATTGTGTGAGGACAGGCACAGCCCTTTCAGGTGTAAGTGTCATCTCCTCCCTCTCCACTCTATCCAGGAGACTCATTAAGATGTGCAGGACACTCCCTAGCTCCCTTTGTGTCACTGTCTAGTGGGAATTCACAAACATCCCAACTGTCAGATTGACCAAGACATGGATTCCACAGGCAGACAGAGACACAGAATGGTGAAGCAAGAAAATGCCCACTTTATAAAAGTGGTATTTTCAAACAGATAATCTAAAAACCAACTCTACCAAAAGATATATTTTAAAATGTGAGTTCAGAGACCGCCAACTCCAAACCTCTATGCCCCCATTGGGAAATTGCACTTAAACGATATCAAAAGGCAGTCCCCATGTTAACCTATGAGAGAGAGAGAAAGCCTTCAAACAGTGAAAAAAACATTTGGCAGTATTTCACTATCAGGACATGTAGAACACATCAGTACATGTCCTACCTTTTAAATACACTGCACCCTTCCATGGGGCTACTTATGGCCTACCTTAGAGGTTACTGGGAAGGCTTGGGCCTGGCGAGTGGGTGCACTTGGCAGGTCGAATTGGCAGATTAAAACTGCACACAGACCTTGCAGTGGCAGGTCTGAGACATGTTTACAAGGCTTCTCATGTGGGTTGCACCATCAGTGCTGTAGGCCCACTAGTAGCATTTGATATACAGGACCTGGGCACCTCTAGTGCACTTACTAGGATCTTACTAGTAAATCAAACATGTAAATCATGAATAACCAATCACCAATGCAATTTAGACAGACAGCACTTACACTTTGGCAAAGGATAGCAGTTGAATGTGCCCAGAGTATCAAAACAGCTCAAACTAATTACAGCATAGGACCCAAAAGCAGGGGGTCAGAAGCAAAAAGTTCAGGGAAAACATGCCTACATATATCCTACTGGCCGTCAACAGTAGTTAGTTATAGTTAGGACCTAGTTTCCATAGGAAAAGCGTTTGTTTTTCCAATAACTTTGGTGCCATTTCACAAATCTTCACACATTTTTCAAAACTAGTTTGTGAAAAGCTTTGTGTCACCCATCAAATGGGGATAAAAAAATGTGGACCCCAATGAAAACACATTTTCCCCGTGCATTAGTCTCCATGGAGTTGTTTGGCACAACTACAGCTCGAACAGCTGAATGGAATTGCACCAAATTTGACAGGAAGCTAGATCTTGGTGCACAGATCGTGCTTTTTGCTATTTGGTATAAAACAGTTATAGCTAGTTGGTGGTCAGATATGCTTTGCAGCTCTTACAAGACTCAGGGACTTAGTCCCTGTGTCCTGAAAATGAATGAACAAAAATATGTAAGTGGGCAAGGTTAGCACACCCAGTATATATGGGGGTCCCACATTGATCCCACTTTATTGTCTGGCCACAACATGGGCAACATGCTGTGGCAGTATTTTCAGGACTCTGAGGCATGGTCCCCATTGAAATGCATTGTAGTGGTTGAAGGTCACAAGAAGGAGAACGTGTATAGGGTGATAATAGATTTCTTTTACCATATAAATCATTTGTTGATGGTACCATACACATTTTAGGAATTGTTCTGTGTTCTAAGGTGATATTACCTTGTGGAAAAGCCTTCTGGTGGGATTTAACTTATCATGTTTGAGAGAAAACGGTTTTCTAATGATTTTCCCATAGAGGTTATGGTTATGGAAGGTGTTCCAAAAGTTAAAATGAGAACATATTTTCTGTAAATTCACACATTCTTTCTCAGCCATTTGAAAATAAAGTCAGACATTCTCAGTAAAACATGTATTTCCAAAAGGAACCGTTTGTCAGTGGATTCCTGTGTGGTCTGCTCCAGTCTCCCACATTGTTTTAAAGAACAAGTAGAGCACTTAGGTCCATATTTATACTTTTTGTCGCAAAACTGTACAAACAGAGCGCCAGCCAGCCATCAAATTTATGGAATACCGCACGCCGGGGCTCAGGGTGAGCTAGCGTCAGAAAAATGACATTAACCAGGGGGGGTGGCGGTACGGGGAAGAGAGATTTGCCTCAAAAAATTACGCGATGCTGGTTAGAGGCAAAACAATTGCAGTTAACCAGCCTAACATCATTTCCTTTCTCAAAACCATCCATACCACTACCCCAATGACCAGCACAAGGCACCAGTGTCCCCTAGGCATGACCATTGCACCCAGTGCTTTGAAGGGGGCCTATTTCAAGGCCCACAATGACACATAAAAAAAAAAGAAAAAAATATTTACCAATACTTACACTACTTACCTGGGATGGGGTCTCCCATCCTCTGTTGCCCCTCTGGTAGGGATAGTGGTAATCCTGGGGCTTGGGGAGGGCACCAGTGGACCCATCACATGATGTTTAACTATGGAAATGGGTCCATATGCCCCCTAACGTCTGGTCTGACCCAGGTGTTAAATAGTGGTACAAAGCAAGCTTTGCACATTTTTAGCCCCTCCTCCCACTCGTGCATCATTTTAGCACGGGGGATAAACATGGGGCTATGGGAACGACTACCTTGCATCTCATTGGCAAGGTATGTGCATGCATCCAAAAAATTGTTCTATCTCCAATATTTTGACACTGTCTAGTGTCAAAATATAAATATGGAGTTAAGTTTGCGCCAAATTTGTGTCCGAAAATGACCCAAATATGGCACAGACATAGTATAAATTTGCCCCTAACAGTCTTACTTATGACGAAAAGTATGGCACACCTGAAGCCATCTAGATTTAATCAAAATGGTAAACCCTAAAACATGTAATTCAGAAAGGAAAATGAGACAGTAAATTTTGTTACAGAAATTATGGTTAGTGCTGTGGAAAGAAAAATAAGAACACGTTTTAAGTGAGTTCTTAAATACCTACCTCTTCTACTTCATTAAAAAATTCTGACATGTAGACTGAAACATGCTCTTTTAACACCAGCCGCTGACTGCCAGTTAACTATCTGGTAATCAGCAGCTTTACTACAGTTGTCTAATGAGCAACTAGAGTGCTAACATTCTGAATTTATGCCTAAAGGGTGGCACACACACACACCATGCTGATAAAATCGAAGCAGAAAACTGAAAGCATTTGCTAATGAGATGAGTGCAGTAAATGAGGAAATTATGGAGCTTCATAACAAATAAATCCCCCAAGATGGCTATCAGAGAAAAAAGTGCCCATATCTGGCACAGCCAATGTAACCCAAGTTTAACCCCATGACAAAAGTGTGCAAAACACATTTATTTAATTTTGTTTTGCAGTCTTATATAGTGCAGACTTGACCCAATGGTATTAGAGTGCTTTACTTGAGCATCTGTTACATTACACAAGGTCAACTGGATAAAAAACATAAAGATAGCAAATCATTTAGAAGTGCTTAGAGGTTCTCCTCTGACCTTCTAGCAGGAATTACAACTTCCAAAACAAAAACAGGATGAAGGTCCTTGAAAACAAAGAGGAAGAAGGAGGGGCAGAGGACCAGGCAAAGGAAGAAGAAGAGGCCACTGAGGGGTGACAGGAACAAGTTTGACAAAATAAGTGAAAGTCGTACAAGGGTCCCAACTGGCACTGATAACTGAATTGTTAACTTATCTGAAACATCCCTAACGTGGGATGAACTGACAGTATTACAATAGGGACTGATTTCGATTACACTAGCACACTTATTATTATTTTTTCTACTTGTTGGAAAACTAAAGTTGCGTAAGCTATTTTTGATGAATCAATAAATAAAAGTAAACACAGGAATAATGGGATTTGACCATAATGGTATGAATTTTAAATTTCAAGGTATTGATTCCATCCTAATGTTGCATAGTGTAGACACCAACACTGATGAGTCTTCATTTGTTGAGGTAAAGGGAATACGTTACCACCAATAGCTCTGTGAATAGTGTTTTGGAACCTAAATAAAAACTAAAACCATAATACCACACATGAAAATATAGTCATTCCACAGTGTGATGATTCATGGACTTAATACGTTGGGAAATGACCAGCATACCACTAGATGAGACAATTAGAGCAAGGGGACAAAGGCAGGCACTACAAAATTTGATGAAGGATCCCACCATTGTAATTAGACCATCAGATAAAGTTGATACTGTTGATCATAGAAAAGAAGCTCTACGACAACTTGGTGACACTGGTTGCTATGAACCTACATATTGAGAGACATGTAAATGTTCTATTGAGACATATCATGAAATGTTGAAATCTGATGCCAGGAAGAGCAGTTAGATATGTACAACATCCTAAGGTGCTGGATTATACCTCATACCAAAGATTTACAAAAATCCAACCTCTTTCCAGAAGGCCTATCGCCTCCTCTAATGGCAGTCTTCTAAAAAATATAGCAGTATTCTTAGACCATTTCTTAGAATCACATGTTACAGGCCTGAGATCATACTGCAGGGACGGCTCTGACTTTCTGAGAAGTTTACATAACATCATATGGGAGGAGTCATATCGAATGATCACTCTCAATGGATGTTCCCTGTATACCTGTATTGACAGAAGGTGGAGTAGAGGCTTGCCTTCTTTAATTTAGAAGTGGACCCATTGGTTTATACAAACATACCATGATGCTGAAATAAATGATTACCTATTGTCTGGAAAACAAGTTTCAAGTTATTTTTATTTATAATTAGGAACTCAAAATGAGGTCCACATATAAAAGACAAAAAAAATATGTACATAGACAAACAAGTATTTTGCCCATTTGTACATAAAAACATAATATCAAATATATAGAAACGCACTCCCAACCCCTCCAAGCCATAAAGTGCATTGTAATAAAGTGCATCAAAGCGAGATCCACATAAAAAAGAGAACATGGTTAAATGTAAACATAAGCAGTCGAGTACTTTGCACATCTGCCCATAAAAGCATGGAATTAAAAATATTGTTAAAAAAAGAAAAAAAAAAAGAAAAAAAAACACCCACATATCTTTGCCCATCTGCCCATAAAGTGCAATTATAGTGAAGTTTATCATTGTAAAAAGATTCCACACTTTTTCTTTAAAAAAAATACAGCATTGTAATTAAGTGCATCCAAACTAGATCCACATATGAAAGAAAAAAAGGTTAAATGTAAACATAAGCAGTCAAATACTTTGCACATCATCCCATTAAGGCATGGAATAAAAAATATAGAAAAGCACTCACATCTTTGCTCTGCGCCCACAAAGTGCAACTATCAAGTCCAACATTATAAAAAGACCACCCACCTTTTCTTAAAATTAACATCTTTACATGCATATCATTAGAATAAATATAAAAAACATTTAAAAAAATAAAAAATTCTAAAACCAAACAATTTATTTGGAGGGTCATACAAAGCGTGAAGAAACTCTGGTACTGACAACAAAGAAAGCTGGGGACACATAGGATTTAACCATTTATGCCGATGTAGGGCAAGAGATGGACAAACAAATAAAACATTGTTTAAGTCTTCTGTTTCTGCATGGCAAAAATTACACTCTTTAGCTGAACCATGCCATTTCGCCAGAAGCTCAATGAAGGGTAACAATCCCTGGTGAAGCAGCATCCAAAAATGCCTAACCCTATGTGGTATATTCCATGTAATATAAGGTTGTGCTTTTTTTACTACAATGGAATTTGCTAAATTCGAAAAGTATCCCTTTTTTGCACAGGTCTCTAGAGTCCAGTCAAAAGCTTAAAGAAAACATTGCCTTTTTAGGTCGGATTTTCAATTGCAAGGGGGTAAAGCCAAGACCTGATTAAAATATAAATCGAGCCTTTCTAGGGCTTAAGAAAAGTTCTTACAGAAGGAATACCTGATATTTTTTGCAAACATTTCTTTCCTTAGCAAAGCCCTTAGGGTATTATCCTCACCCCTTGTAACGGAGGTGGCCCAATGTATAACCCAAGCTAATCCCTTAACAAACACACTTCTTAGGCCCAATTCCAACCTTAAGGCTGCCACCGGAACAGCTGTAGTAACAGACAAACGCTTTCTGAGGATCTTACCGTCCAACCGATTCAGAAACCCCCATTTAGAGGAGTCAATGAATTCCAAACTGTAAAGGGATGCAGGGATTTTAGCTTGGTAGACCACTAAAAGATGTGCAAAATGCCTTCTTACTGTGGCCAGGTACAGAGCCCCTAAGCTTCTTGCTTGACAACCGGTTTTAGATTTGCTAGATGTAATATGGGATGTGTCACTAAGGTTCCAGCAGACTATTTTCCCTAAGAAGGTATACACATTCACGATTTCCAGCTTTTCATTAAATAATGACCAATAGAAATTAGGGAATTTCATTTTTCTACTACCATGGAAACATAAAATCTTGCTTGGAGACATTAACCTTTGAAAAATGAGACTCAGGGGCATATTTACACTCTGTTTGCACTGAATTGGCATCATTTTTTTAATAATAATTCAGCGCAAACAATGCCATGTTTATATTTTGCCGTTTAGAGTTAAAATATTGGTGTTAACTTCATTTTTTGGAAGCGTGAAACCTCCTTGCATCAATGAGATGAAAGGTAGGCTTTCCCATCTAAAAAGTGACTCCAACCCCCTAGCGCCATATTTATCCAACCAGGCGAAAAAGACGCACGGGTGGGAGGTGTCCCCAAAAAATGATGTTAACTCCGATTTGCCTCAAAATGTAATGCCTCAGTCACGGCATGTGTTAAAATGAGGCAAACTCATCACTACTTAGGGAAAACACACAAAAGCAACATTACCAACACACAAGAGAAGATGACGGTGATACTGATGCAGCTTGTGAGACAACACAGAGGACAGCAACAACTACAGCAATCACCACCATCACAATGCGGCCCACAAAGGCAATATAGAAGGCAGGAGAGGGTCTTCAGAATTAGGACAACCCTCCTTGGTCTCAGGGACTAGGACATCATAAGGACCTACAAAATGAACCTGCAAGCCATACTACACCTGCTGCTCCACAATGAGCCACAATTCACAGCCAACCGGCAGACCCCACACAACATACCACCTGTGACAATGCTTCTAGCTGTCCTGCACATGCTTGCAAGTAGCTCATTCCAAACAACGGGTGCCATGGTTGCTGGTGTCATAGAGCCATCATTCTCTGCAATCCTGCCAAAGGTGTTACACGCTATAATCTCCCTGACACCCCACCACATCAGCTTCCCCAAAACCCAGAAAAAGCAGCAGAAGACAAAAGAGGGGTTCTACCAAATCAATGGCTTCCCACATGTGCTCGGTGCAATTGACTGCATCGATGTCCGGCTCGTACCACCTCCATCAACAGAGCACTTATACCGGAAACACATGCAGACGCATTCCATTAATGTGCAGTGCATAGTGGACTATTCATAAACATTTTTGCCAAATATCCTGGGAGTGTCCATGACTCTTTCAGATCCCGGCACAGCAGGATCAATGAACCATTCCAGGATGGACAATATGGAAATGGCCTACTTGTGGGTAAGTCAACAAACCTAGCAATATACACACAACACACCAACCCTGTAGGACACACAAGACATACACCACTACATTAACACATGGCCAGGGTAACAGAGATGTGCAGGTAACAACACATATGCACCAGGCTTTAGTACAGCACAATCAGTACACACCACAAACATACATCCACACGTACGTAACACACCCACTACTTGACAGGCACAACATGTGAAGGAACAGGTGCAGATATGTACCCTTTACTAACAAAAGAACTACACGGACCACTACAAGTGCCCACAGGTTGTAGTGGAGAACTGTGGCTCAATGGTTAGAGCGGCAGACCCTGAAGCAGAGCTCTGGCTCAAGACCAGGGTTCAAGTCCCGCTTCGGCAGGTCTTGGGCTCAATTCCCCTTGACCAGATAATTCTCACCTCGGTGCCTAATCTAATTCATGGGTCCCACTCTGCAACTCTGGGCAATAGCTTGCTTAATCTCCACAACGGCCCCAACAGCGCTTGGATGCCTGGCTTCACCCTGGGGGTGCTCAGGAGTGGGCGCCTCACAGGGAAAAAGCCAGGAGGGGTTCCATAGCGGTATGAGTACAGCGCCTTGAGACCCTAACGGGTGAGTAATGCGCTAAACAAGTGCTAATTTACATTTTTTACATTTACAGGTTGCTTAATACGTAGACGTCACACACAGCACACCAAACAAAGAATAACACAGGTCACCCCCTGTCCAAGCAAGGACCCTCACTCTAGTCAGGGTGAGTCATACAAATCCAAATTATCCTGTGCCCACCCTCTGGTAGCTTGGCACTGAGCAGTCAGGCTTAACTTAGAAGGCAATGTGTAAAGTATTTGTGTAATAAATCATGCACTAACACCACACAGAATACACCACACAGTGTTTAGAAAATATAGAATATTTATCAGATTAAATGCAGGTCAAAACAATCAAGATTTGATAAGTACACGTTAGGATCACTTTAGAAAATTATAAAAAGAGTCCTTAAAACGCAACAAGTGTCTCTTGCAAGCACAAAGTACCTGGTTTGCGTTCAAATTCTCCACAAGGGACCGCAGAGGAGGGGATGCGTGGAAAATGGGAGGTGTGCATTGGTTTCTCCAGGCGCACACAGACGATGCAACAATAATTTTCTACGCAGGGAACACTTACATTGATTTCCGCCGTGCTGACTTGGATCCTCTTCGGGTTGCGGGGTATTCGGACAGCCCGGGGATGATGCAGAGAAATCCTGGGCATGCAGGATGAAGTCACAGGAGCTGAGCTGATCTGGTGGGCGATGTGGGAAAATTTCTGTTGCAAGGCAGGCACTGCATCGATTCTTCTCACAGGAAGTCGGGCTGCGTCTTACCAGCTCAGCTATGAGTCGATCCAGTGGACCGTGCGTTGAAGAGCCTGTCGCAATGCTGGCGCTGAGTCGATCTTCGCTCAGGGAGCCGGGCTGTGTTGTTCTGGTTCGGTGTGCAGTGATTTTCTGACCGTGATGCAGGCTGTGCATCGTTTCTGGCAGGCTGTGCATCAAATTTTTGCAACACAAAGAGTTCTTTGTAGGAGGAAGTCTTTTTGGTCCTGAGACTTCAAGGAACAGGAGGCACCTCTATGCAAGCCCTTCGAGCACTTCTCTGCAGAGCCAGAGGGCAGCAAGGTAGCAGGGCAGCAGTCCTTTGAAGAAAAGCAGTCAGCTGAGTCCTTTGAGCAGCCAGGCAGTTCCTCTTGGCAGGTTGCAGGGTCTGGTTCAGAGTTTCTTCACCAGTGGTATCTTGCCCAGAAGTGTAAGAGTTGGTAGGGGTCAGAGGCCCTGTTTAAATGCCAAAATGTGCCTTTGAAGTGGGGGAGACTTCAAAGAGTGGCTTAGAAGTGCCCAATGTCCCCTTTCAGTTCCATCCTGTCTGCCAGGGTCCCAGAAGGGGGTTTGGCAGTCCACTCTGTGAGGGCAGGCCAATGTCCTTTCAAATGTGTCAGGCCCTCCACCTTCCCAGCCCAGAAAGACCCATTCAGTATGCAGATGTGTGCAGTTGTGACTGATTATCCTGTGTTTGGGGTTGTCTGAGTGAAATGCTTAAGGGAGCTATCAACTAACCTAGCCAGACGTGGATTGAAAGGTACAGAAGCGTTTTATATGTGCAGAGAAATGTTCACTTTCTAAAAGTGGCATTTCTAAAATAGTAATATTAAATCCAACTTCAGCAGTCAGCAGGATTATGTATTACCATTCTGAAAGGAGCTGGCCTCACAGCACTGTAAAACTAATTTAGGAGTTCTACACTACCAGGACATATTTACAACACAGGTGTATGTTCTGCCTTTTGCCTACATAGCACCCTGCCCTATGGGTTACCTAGGGCCTACCGTAGGGGCAACCTATATGTAGAAAAAGGGGAGTTTAAGGCTTGGCAAGTACTTTTGCATGCCAAGTCAAAGTAACAGTGAAACTGCACACACAGGCCTTGCAATGGCAGGCCTAATGTATGTTTAAGGGGCTACTGATGTGGGTGGCACAATCAGTGCTTCAGGCCCACTAGTAGCATTTAATCTACATACCCTGGGCACATGTAGTGCACTTTACTGGGGACTTACAAGTAGATTAAATAAGCCAAGTGGGTATGAACCAATGTCACCATGTTTTGAGGGAGAGAGCATATGCACTTTGCCTACTTTACCACTATTAACCAGTGCTAGAGTCCTAAAACCAGCAACAACAGTGTCCAAAAAGTGGACGGAGGCAGGCAAAATGTTAGGGGTGACCACCCTAAGGCTGTCAGGTCTAACAAATTGCAACTGTCTCAGTCTAGACATGCAGTTCACATGTTTTACCATTATACCAATGCAGGTCAGATGTCTGGCGAGTCATGCACAACCATCACTAAGTCACCCATTTCAGGGCCCATGGCAACACCAGACCCCGGCATAGAGTCATGTATGATACACCAAGAAACCACCAGCCTACCATATTTAACTGGATTGTGTCAACAAAGTAGGGCAATGCATGTATAGCACTACATTGTCATCCTTTCACACAGATGATCACTGCTGTTATGTTAGCAAAGGGGGCTTACAGCTTTAGTTGACAATGTAAGTTTTTAAACCAATTTGGGGCATCCCTGTATTATAAGGTATATGTAGGACTGGGTGGGCAATTGTCCCCCATCATGGCGCTCCATATATTGCACTCCAGTTACGTAACACTTGTGGAATGTAATAGGCATGCATGCAGGTCAAGGCCAGACGTGTGCTGGCATGGATATGGGTGTGTAAGGAATTCTATTGGCAGATCAGGTATTGATGGATGTCTACACTTGGACGCATGGCTGTAGATGTGATAGACCCATGGATACCAGCTTCATAGTTGGCAGCCCTTCTAACATATGGTCCACTCCCTGACTCCATATATGAGTGGGCATGCCTTGGTGGATGACCAGGACAGTTGACATGATGGATTGCATAGCCATCCCTCCTTAGGCACAAGGGAAGAGGAACAACACAGTTGTAGGTAGATGTCATGCTCCCAGTGTGACAGTCCTATTGATCAGGCTTGCATGTGTACCTATCGACATTGACCCCTTATGGTTACCAACTGCATCCAATACTCACAAAAACATATTTAAGTTGCTGGTGATGTATGGTTGAAAACTGACACAGATGAGGAATTGTGGGCCTGATCTATGTGAAGTTGACACTGCCTTTGCATTATTACACATGGCACAAAATCAATGCACGCCTAATTTGGTTTGTTTTCTAATCCTTTTGTGCATCGCATTTGGTGTCAATGAAATGATGCTAAGGCAGCATTGTCATTGCATTTATCAGGGCCATTGACTTTTCCAGAATGTGAGTTGGAGTGCATGTGCAATTAGATGTAGAGTGTAAGCCAAAAATCTGTACATACTCCACACAATTATGACACTGATGGTCGCCTGTCTCAATTTAACAGCTGCCAACATGAGCAATGAGGAACTGTGAGCATTCCAGATGAGAGCAGTCCGCTATGGACATATCCTGGCAGTGGAACCTGGGTTCCGGAGGATGGGACACCGCTATCGCAGAGAGGAATCCACTGGGAAATGGCAGGCATTCACCCAAAGGGGGCCCACACTGGCAGTGGCCACAGAAAAAAAAACAAAATCCACAGCTGTGCAGGGGGGCACAGCTGCCACCACCACTACAGCCCCAGCTGCAACACCGTCAACATCTTTTCCACAGCCCACACCACCTGGTGCCATGGACCAGAAAATGATCCAAAATCTACTGAGGGATGTGACACTGGTCCTGAAAAGGTTCTTCAGTTTGGAGAAGGAGGAGCAGCAAACACTAAGGGCCAGATGTATCAAGCTCTCGGTTTCCATTTCTTAAATAGCGAATTTTAAGATATCTCTATTTTAGAAATGCAGAATGGGATGTCCCAAAATTCTGAGTCGGTAATATCGATTCACAAATGCTATTTGAGAGTTGCAAATACTGAATAGCAAAAATATTAGCAAATCGGTATTAGAAAAATACAAATTGCAAAAACGGCAACCCGGAACAGGCTGATGACATCACAACCTGAGAGTGAGTCAGCCCATGCTGTTTCCAGGAGCCACACCCACAGGAGCAAGCATAGCGCCACAGCTGAGCAACAGGGAGGCAGTTGTGTAAGCCAGCCAGGACCAAACAGCAATATGGGAAGGAGAAAAGAGACAGTAAGCGCAGGCTGAAATTCAGTGAGCAGGAATTGGAGGTGCTTACTGAGGAGGTGGTAAGGAACCACAACAAACTTTCGGCAAGAACTCACTCCAGGTACCTGAAAGTGAGAAGAGGAAATTGTGGTCAGAAATCCAAACAAAAATATGTGCAGTGGTTGTTGTGCAGCGCTCTGTTGAGGAGATACGCAAGCAATGGTACAACTTGCGTTCCCGTGCCAAAGAGAGGGCGGCCAGCGGGCTAAAGGCAGAGAGGAGCATCGGTGGAGGATCACACACCCAGACAGCATCTACACCAATGGAAAACATGGTGGAGTCCACACTGCTTCCTGAAACTGTTAGTGGTGTCACTGACATTGACACCTCAGGGACACCAGGCACCAGCAAAGGTAAGGGCAGTAATGATGTGTGTCCCCATATGTGCAGCTACAAAGGCCCCTAAGAAAATAGCTATTAGCTCAATGCATTGTGATATGTAGTCCATGCCACATCTTACATACAATGCAACAATGCCTTATGGGAGTGGTAGTCCACACTCCTAAAGTGCTAATCCCACATATATAGCAAGTTAGTGTACAGCCACCCAGAGGAACAACACAAACAACTCACAGTGAGATGATGTTAATGTACAGTCATTACTATTGTGCAACATTTTGTGAAATATTCATAAATTACATGCTGCACATTGTCGTTGTGAATGTCCCGGGCCCTGAAACAGCAGAAGATGGAAATGTGGGGGATAGCAAAACACAGCCACAGTCCGACTCAAACACCAGTGAGTCGTTACGTATTGCACCAGCTAGACGCAGGGCAAGGGTGTTCCCTCTCCCAGTGTATGACCTGGACTCAGATGAAATGCTGGAGGAAGTACCCACACCACCCCCAGAGGCTAAATCCACAGGAAGACACCAGTCCCTGCCCCAGCGCCAGTCAACTCCCCTCAGGAGGCGTCACGATGCAAGCAGACAGTGCACAGATGAAGGAGAGGGCCCAGCAATCTTTGGCTGCCTTGAAGCTTCCATGCTGAAAGTGCAGCACCTGCAATGCAAACATGTGAGGTCAATACACAGGCAGTTGGTGTCTCACAAGGACAATAATATCAATAAAAACATGGGATCCATGCCCAAGCAGTTGGAGTCTCTGAATGAGGGACAGCAAATAGCAGCAGAAAACACAAAGGAGTTGACAAATGCCATTAGGGAACTCTGCACTGAGATTCAGCAGGAGCGTGTCAGCCACTGTAGGCGCCATCACCAATTTATGGGAAGGTTGGCTGGGTTCTGCAGATCGGTCAATAGGCTTGCAAGCTCAACTGCCTTCATATCATGACGTGCTGTGGACATACAGGTGGAGATGGCACATTGTAGTCTGCGCGTTGCACAGGGATTGGTGCAGATAACCAATGTTCTTGATGCAATGCAGACAGCACGCAGTGTTACAAATAGTGAACTTTGTGGTGGGGATAGTAAGGAGCTCTCTAGCCTCAGCAGTCTTACAGCCCCTGTGATGGATCATAGACGTCACTGTACCAGACACAGTACTGTCTTGGAACCCGCTACAAGACGTGCCAGCGAGGCCACTGAACATTCAAGTGGAGTGCGTGGACGTAGGAAGTAATGTTGAGGGCTACAGGGGACTACCTTAACATGTAGCAATATAGTTATACTATGACGCTAATAGTGTGACACTGTTACTCACACGTTTGCCTATAGTGCATAGCTATGTCCTATTGACACATGTTACTTAAAGTCAAGGTAATAAAGGTGCTAACTAGAGAAATACATACAATTTAAGTGGTGCTGTCATTCCTCACATTAGAAATGGTTGCACGTGATGTCAGCACGTCTTAGGCTGCCCTCTGCTGCACTACTCCTGTCTACTGGGTGAAGGGGTGGTAAGGGATCACCATCCTCATCTAAGTCCAGCTCCGTGGGTTCCACAGGTATGCCCCACGTTGTTGCAATGTTGTGCAACATAGCACATGTAGCCACAGTTTTTCAGGTCGTTTCTGGGCTGTACTGTAATGCACCTCCACTCTTGTGGATGCATCTGAAGTGGCTCTTCAGCAGTCCACAGGTCCTCTCCACCACACTGTAGGTTGCCATGTGTGCAGCATTGTACCTTCTCTTGGATGGCTTTGCAGGGATCAGGTAGGGCATCAGTATATAGGTCCGTACTACGTAGGCACTGTCTCCTGGAATGAAGAGAGTAAAATGAGTACTTGTGATATCTGACGTCACATTTACATCAATGCACCATTGTCAACTATCAAATTACCCAGAAGATATCCTTCGCCAAACTCCCCAGCTAGTAGTCTTGTGTGAATTCCACTGTGGCCAAAGTTGTACGAGTCATGTGTGCTACCTGGGTATCTGGCCATGAGATCGGTTATGATGTTGGAGGAATTGCTGGTCACTTGTATGTTCATGGAATTATGGTTCTTACGGTTCTGATAAACATACTCAATGGCCGATGGTGGACAGATAGCTACATGTGTCTCATTGATGGCACCTATGACATATGGGAATTGGGCAATCCGGTAGAAATCAAATTTTGTCTCTAATAATTCCTGTGGGGTGTTGGGGAATCTTATGTGCTGTTGACTTTTGCTCAGCATGGCATTGAGAAATGCATTGAAAAATCATGAGAGGGCACTCCGTGAGACCCCTCCTGCTGCTGATATGACACCTGTATAGCTCCCTGAGACTAATAGGTACAGGGTGTATAATACCTGTACATGGGTGGGAATACTCTTGGTCCTGTGTGTGGTGTGCTGCAGTATGGGTTGTAGATCAGCTATCAGGTCAAATATCATGGCTGAGCTTAACCTGTACTTCTCACATATATCCTCCTCTGTCTGGTCAAAAAGGGTTATGCCCACTCTGAACATGCGCTTCTGTCTCCTCCTCCCTCTCCTCAAACATGCCAGGATACTCATTCTCCTCACCATCCCGTAGAGTGCAGCCATTATGGAAAAGAGGCTGATTCATTCTGGCATGCTTTACAAAGGTTGCACTTTGTTACCACCCCATTTCAATTTGTGGTAAATTGTATGTGCAAAAGGCCGTTCTGCAAATATTCGCTATGTGCAAATTTTTAATGCATCTTACTGCGAAATGGAATTTGCGTGTCGCAATCCGTGTATTGCAAATAGCTCATGATTTTGTGAATCGCTGTCTGTGATTCACAAATCTTGGTCGCAGTTTGCGTAACGCAGATAGTGATTCACTAAATCATGTCGCTATTTGCGATACTCAGATTGCGACACGCAAAATCATGTCACAGTCGCAAAGCATTGCTATTTTAGCAATTCCTTATTCTCACACCTCAAATGTCTTTCATACATCGTATTTGCCATTTTTGCATTCTTAAATGGCCGATTTGTGCGATTCGCACTGTTTGCAAATGCAAAAATATATATATATTTCTTTAGGTATAGTTAGTATATGTGTAGTTTAGTATATGTTGTCCTGCATGTGTCTTGTAACATAAGAGGGCTGGGTGGGGTCAATGTTTAGAGTGTGTTGTTAAATCTGCTAGGTAAGTTTATAACAGGGTAGTTAGGGTCAGTTCTTGGCTAATTATAGTTATGATAGGTTAGGTTTTCTTCATTATTATTAGTTTAGTTTCATTTTTATTAAAATATCTTTGGGTATTACTTTACTTCATAAGCTTGGGTCTCAGGGTCGTCCCATGAGTGAATAGTGAAAATTGTGTGTTGGCCTAGGGATTCTGTCCTTCCTCCAAATCCCTCTCATAACATGTTCATCACCTATTTACAAATGAGCTGTCACATTGGCAGCTACAACACATCTACTTGTCTATGCATTTGCCATCCAGTGTTACCACCACTCAAGGTGACTATGTTAACTTTTTATTGGACAGGTAGATGTGGTAATTCAGCTGTTTTTGTTTAGGTCCTATGTAGGAATGTCGGGCACTGTGGGACATCCGACAGCCTACATTTTATATCTATCATGCTAAACTGACCGGTGGCAATTACAGATGTGTTTAAGTACCTCTGTGTTCACACCAATGTGTTCCACTGGTATTCCCAGCTGACGATATTGCCTGAGAACTCCTTCAAAGCCATTCCTGCCGTATGTAGTGGTTGCAGCCTACATGAGTTCAACATTTTTGACATACTCAGTGAATTGCTTTTAGGGGATGAGACCAGCATTTTCGTTCATCATGTAAGTACCATGTGTGTAGATATGTGCCACCATATTCCTGCATGCCTGTACTGACTCTCTGTGACTAAAGACATATTACACAGATCACAATTTCTAAGTGTAGTAGATGTGTCACAATACATGAAGACATGCTGGTTGTGTAGGCAGTTATTTACAAGTGTTGTAGTGCAATATTTGCAATGTCCACGTCTGTGACCCCATTAGTGAAATCCATATAATTGTGACAACACAACTCCAGGGTTGAGGGACATGTCATGGGACATGCTTTGGTAAAGTGTTGTTCAGTGCAGGGGAACACGAATTGCCAATTGAAAAGTGAGAGACAATTGCAGTGCATAGCAGAAAGCTCAGTGTGTCAGTGAAGAGTGCATATCTCAAAGTGTGCATGATGTCAAGCACAGGACAAAGGAAAACAATGCCCATGTTGCATGGGCTAGTGCTACCGGGAATCCTACGGGTGAAGATGATTTGTTCCACATCTTCACCCTCCGATGTGTGTGGTGTCTCCTGTGACCTTGATGGTGGTAGTGGGGAAGTAGAGGGGGACACACACACTTCAGTGGTTGGAGATATGGACTCCCAATTCCCAGCATCTGCCATCTGTGGAACAACACATGGCATCACTGCAGCAAGGAGGAACTGCTGATTTTTGAGAAGCAACATCCCTGTGGTAGGCAGCCATGTTTGCCCTGAGGGAGGCCAGTTCCCGGTGCATGGAGTCCATTGTGTTCTTAAGCACACTGATGCAAGTTTGGAAGGGCAGCTGTTGTGGCCTCTCCCTCATAGCAGCAGCTATGTCCCTCAGACACTGGGGAGTGTGTGCCTCGTTTGGCTGCAGTCTGTTAAGTGGCCATAACAATGCATGTGCGCATACCCTCTAGGTTGGCTGCCATACTTTGAATCCCCACCCGCACCTCCTTGGCCAGCTCTCCCTGGACTCCAACCACTGTCCTCTCAAAGTTGGTCCCTGGGTCCTCAGAGTCCTCAGCTGTGTCTTTGCTGGCAGGTTGTACTATTGGGATGTTGGTTGGGGCCACGGGGATGGCTGCTACATTAATACTCCTCCTTGCGACTGGAGGTGGTGTCTGGAGGGATACAAGTACTTCTACGAGGGTCTCTTGGCTGATGGTTGTCAGCTGGTGATCCAGGTCATCGGGGTACTCCAGGACAGGCAGATCTGCAGGACAGCCATCATCCAGATGGTGTAAAATCAGTCTATCTGTTTTGTGGCAGTTGATATGTCACACACTGACTTGCTATGGGAGTCTCATTGTCATCTTAGTTCCCAAACATTGTTCCTGTACATCATGGTTGCAGTCTATCAGCCAAATGCCTCACCTGCGTGTCACATGAACGGAAGCCCAACTGGCACAATTGGCTGAGTCATATCTACAAGGTGTGAAGTATATCCTTTTTGTGGCTTGACATCATCTAGTCGTTTTCAATCCTCCGTATGCATCCATTTGCATGGTGAGGTGTTGCAGTGCTCATGCCACATCATCACACATGGCAATTTTCCCTTGTCCCAGTCTTAAATGTTTGACATTACACTCATGCGGTGCTGAGACCCTACACCACCCCAGGGAAGGCATTGTCAGGACACTATGCTCTTGTTACCATTGATAACTCCTCATGTTGATGTTTGTGTATGTGTACTACATGGCATAGCACTAATGGACCTAGTAGAGTTCAATTTCATTTTCTGTCTGTGCAGGGGGATTAGGTACAAAGACAACCTCTTCCTAATATAGATGGGGACTGTTATGCTTGGCATCCTTGGTGTGGTCTCCCCTGACATTTTACCTCAGTTTCCCAGGTTGTTGATGAGTACTGGATTCTGTTTTTACAGTTTTTGATACTCTGGGCACTTTATCACTGCTAACCCATGCTAAAGTGCAGATGCTTCTGTGTAAGATGTATGTATAACCGGCTATCCATGATTGGCATATTTGATTTACTAGTAGAGTGTACTGGAGGTGCCCAGGGACTGTAATTCAAATGCTATTAGTGTGCCTGCAACCTTGGTTGTGTCACCCCATTAGTAGCCCTGTAAACATGGTTCAGACCTCCCGTTGCAATGTATGTGTGTGCAGTTTTAAACTGACAATTCGACTTGGCAAGTGTACTAACTTGCCAGGTCTAAACCTTCCCTTTTATACATGTAAGGACCCCTAAGGTAGCCCCGTGGGCCGGTTGCAGGGTGTGTTAAAGGTGGGACATGTACCGATGTGTTTTACAAGTCCTGGCAGTGAAATACTACCAGATTCAGTTTTCACTGTTGCAAGGCCTATCTCCCTCATAAGTTAGCATGGGGAAAGCCTTTAAATATGATTAAAGTTTAGATTCCCTTTGAGAGCAGATAAAAACTTGGAGTTTGGGGTCTCTGAACTCAATTAAAAAATACACCTTATTGAAGTTGGTTTTTGGATTTTGAGCTTGGAGATGCCACTTTTAGAAAGTTGGCATGTTCTTGCTTAAACCATTCTGTGACTCTGCCTGTTTGTGCATTCCCTGTCTGGGTCAAACTGGCAGTTGGGCTGTTTGTAAATCTCCTCTAGACAGTGACACAAAGGGAGCTGGGGTGTAGCCTGCATATCTTGATGAGCCATCTGAGCTTGAATGGAGGGAGGAGTGGTCACTTATACCTGAAGGGGCTGTGCCTGCCCTCACACAATACAGTCTCCACAAAGCTGGGTGTGTGTCTGGGGCCTGGCCTGGGCAAGGCAGGATTATGCAAACAGAGACTTTCCTTTGACGTTTGTGTACTTCAAAGGCAGAAGGGCTATAAGTAGTGGACCCAAAACCCAAATTGTCAGATTACTTCTGAAACCAAGAGGAACCTCTGCCAAGGAGAAGAGCTGAAGGAGTACTGCCCCTTTGCCTGTGACTGTGCATTTTTCGGTTGTCCTGCAGTTGCTGTTTCTGCATGAAAGAGGACAAAGACTGGACTTTGTGGTATATTCCTGCTCGTAAAGTGTCTCCAAGGTTTGGACTGATATTGTCTCCGGTTTTGAAGTCTCAGCACCACCAAATACGTACTCTCCCAGCACCTGGACTCTCAGCTGAGACTCCTGCCCTTCCAAGTGGTGCCCTATCCAGTCCCTTGAAAGGTGAAGCTGGTAGAAAAAGGCTGAAATCCATGCACAGGGCACTCTGCGGGGAAAATTCTGATTTACCACCTGCAACGCGGTGGCAAAAACAACACAACCACTTGCAGCGCAGTTTTTCCATCACCGTAAGGCTGAATTTCCCACACATCCTCGCTGGGTGTCAAAATCATTGTGAACCTGCGCGAATTCAAGGTGCTCCATCTGGAAATTAATGCTTCGCTCTCTTGTGGGAGAGAAAAACGACATCACCTACCCGACCAAAGAAGAAACGATGCATGGGTTCACTTGCAAGTAAAGAATCAACACATCACTGACTTTTCGGATGCACGCTCACCCGTGCAGCTTTATTTTTGACACAAATCAGGTACTTTGTGTAAAAACAATGTTTCCATTGTTTTCAATGGAGTAAGACTCTTTTTACTTTAAAAAAAATTCATAGCTTGAGTTTTGTATGTGAGAGTTTTGTCATTTTGGTCTTGTTTGATTTAGATAAATATTGCCTATTTTTCTAAACTGATGTAGCATCCATTTTGTAGTGTTTTCACCATGTTACTGTGCGTTTTGGTACAACTACTTTACACATTACCTTTGTGATAAACCTGACTGCTTGTGCCAAGCTTCCAAGGGGCTGAACAGGGGTTGTCTTACAAGTGTAACTTCCTTACCCTGACTAGAGTAAGGGTCCCTGTTTGTACAGAGTGCAAACTGACTGCCAATCAGAGGCCCCATTTCTAACAGTGGTCCAACTCCTTGGGGAGTTTTAGGTTGAAAGACGCGTTTCCATAGTCATTTGAATGTTGCCACAAGAGATGGGTTATAGGCCCATCTCTATTCTTTGATGTTCTATATCCCAAAGCTGGACTTCTGAAGTCAGTCTTTTGGTTAACCTTTCTAAAGCCAAGTCCTCCTCTGAGAGTCTCCTACTTCTGAGATGAAGGATCCTACCTCATAATCCTCAACTTCACTGTCATGTTCTTGATTTACTTTTTGAGGGTTCCCCTTCAACGACTTGGTGTGTCTCATATTCTCACAATCTGCCTAAGCTTTTCTGTAGTAGCATGAGAGCAAGTGTTATTTGGTAACATTTGCAGAGTGCCTTTTTTTGGGGGTATCTGAATCCCATCCAAGGGGCCAAGTCTAACTCATTATCCTGGTTCTCTGCATCTCACCAAAGTTGGAACCTTTTTAACTTTTGGAAAAACGTTTGCAAACGTTTTCTAAGGCGTAACTATAGCAAAGATATATAGGGGGTCATTAGGATCATAGTGGACGGAAACATCTGTCCGCTGAACTCCCGACAAGGAGACCACTGCGGTGCTGGTGGTCTCCCCACCGGACCCATTACAACTTTCCCACTAGGCTGACCAGCAGAGACCGAGGTTTTCGCCAGCCAGCCCAGTGGGAAATGTGCAGCATCATTGTTCTCAGCTCATAATTGAGCCAGTGGCAATGCTGCCACACGCAGTGTGCACCGACACCCTTGAAATGAGCACTAATTGCACAGCAGACAGTGTGCTTTGCAAGGATGCTGGGCATTGGGACACCTACACTGCCCATGCCCCCACCCATTCACGTGTTCTCCACCAGCCATTTGATGGTGGTAAAACCACCATGAAAAGGCTGGCGGAAAGCAAAGTTGTAATCAGCATGGTGGACCAGAGTTCAGAGCTGCCCTGGCTGATTTCAACCAGCACTGCCGTCATCCCCTCAAGATCTTTGATCCTGGCGAGGACGGCGGTACAACCTCATCATATGGTGGTCAGACAACTACAGCTGAGGCAGTGCGAATGACACCACATTTCTGGCAGTTTTGTGACATCCAAACTCTTAATTAGCCCCTTAGCTTCTAATCATGGTTTTAGGGACATAACCAGGGCCCTAGCAATTCATTTTAAAATTAAGAAAAATAGTCTAATTGCAAAATACAATTTGGCTACAGACAATTTTTAGAGTTATTTGCTTGTGAGAAAGTGGTATTAGCAAATGCAAAGTCTTCTTTCCCACTGCTAATTCAACAAATGTAGGAGGCTGACTGTCTCTGCACAGCACACATCATTTTCGTACAAGATGTAGAGTTCAAGCAGCTTCACTATTGTATTGAGAGTTAAAAAGCAGACCACCTAATGCACTGTTTTTGTGATAGTGTTGGTGAGCATATAGGCTTATCTGGGAGATGTGCTAAGTATTTGTGTCCACATTTATTGATACTATGAGTACACCACACTTGGAAGAATTCCTCAAGACCAATTTACAAACACACTTCAGATTTATATAACATTTTAAAGGCTAAGATCATACATTTTTGGTAAGTACTTCTTTAGTTATGATTTTTCAAGGTTTAGAAAATGCTCTGTTCTTGTGAGTAATTATGCACCTCATGTGTCAGGGAGTCCTTGGAACCAGGAGCAGGTCACTTGGTAGGTAGATTGCAGGTCAGCTCGGGGTAGGTTGTTGGGTGTCCTCATGTCCCTTGACTGGTGTTCTTTCTGGACTTTAGGGAGTCTGGAGTGGACTTTGCTTCTGGGTGATTGATGTTTGGGGGGGTCCAGTACCATGAGCAATAGGGTGTCTCTGGCCCTAAAAGTCACAGTGCCACAAAGCTTGCTCCCTAGTACAGTGCACTAGAGGTGCCCAGGGCCTGTAGATAACATGCTACTAGTGGGACTGCAGCAGTGGTTGTGCCACCCACATTAGTAGTCCTGTAATCATGTCTCAGACCTGCCACAGCAGTGTCTGTGTGTGCAGTTTTAAACTGCCAATTCGACTTGGCAAGTGTGCCCACTTTCCAGGCCTAAACCTTCCATTTTCTTACATGTAAGGCACTCCTAAGGTAGGCCCTAGGTAGCCCCATGGGCAGGGTGCAGTGTATGGTTAAGGTAGGACATACTAATGTATTTTATATGAAATACTGCCAAATTCATTTTTCACTGTTGCAAGGCCTATTCCTCTCATAGGTTAACATTGGGGGGGGGGGGGGGGGGAGTTAACATGGGGGCTGCCTTTAAATATGATTAAAGGGTAGTTTGCCTTTGGGAGCAGATAGACATGTGGAGTATAAGGTCTCTGAACTCACAAAAAATACATCTTTTTGTAAAGTTGGTTTCAAGATTGTGGCCTTCATTACGACCCTGGCAGACGGCGGTATTTTGGAAAAAAAAGGCACTGCCAACAGGCTGGCGGTACCTTTCCCCAAAATAGGACATTGGGGGTATGGCTCAAGCAAAACGTCAAAGTACCACTCCGTCAGACATGGCGGTAACAGCCGCCAAGCTGGAGACTTCACTCTCCAGCCAGGCGGCTGTCACTGTCCCACCTGTGGGATTATGATCCCACCTACCGCCATGGTTGTCATGGCTTCCTTACCGCCACAAAAACAATGGCGGTCAATACCGCCGTTGTCATAATGAGGGCCTGTGTGTTTAAAAATGCCACTTTTAGAAAGTGGGATTTTCTTGCTTAAACCATTCTGTGACTCTGCCTGCTTGTGGATTCCCTGTCTGGGTAGGTTTGACAGTTGGGCTGTTTGCACCTCTCTAGACAGAGACACAAAGGGAGCTGGAGTGTAGCCTGCATATCCTGATGAGCCATCTGTGCTAGGAGGGAGGTGAGGCTGGTCACTTAAAACTGTAAACAAAAAAAACCGGTAAACTTCGCACTTGTATAGCGCACTACTCAGCCGTTAGGGTCTCAAGGTGCTGTACGTATACCGTTGTGGAACCCCTCCTGGCTTTTCCCTATGAAGCACCCACTCCTGGGCAACCCCCAGGGTGAAGCCAGACATCCAAGCGCTGTCAGGGGCGTTGTGGAGATTAAGCAAGCTATTGCCCAGAGTTACAGAGTGGGACCCATTAATTAGACTGGGCACCGAGGCGAGCATTATCTGGTCCAAGGGAATTGAGCCCAAGACCCGCCGAGGCAGTAATTGAACCCTGATCCCGGGCCAGATCTCTGCATCGGGGTCTGCCGCTCCTGAAACCTGAAAGAGAGACTTTCCTTTGAAGTAAGCCTACTTCAAAGGCCAAAATGGGTATAAGAAGAGCACTTCTGGAAATCAAGAAGAACCTCTGCCTGGAGAAGAGCTGAAAAGCTGAGAAGTGCTGCCCTGCCTGTGACTGTGCTTTGGGGAGCTATCCTGCAGTTGCTGCTTCTGCCTGGTGAAAGAGGACAAAGACTGAACATTCCTGCTTGTGAAGAAATCTCCAAGGGCTTGACCTGAGCTTGCTTCCTGTTGTTGAAGTCTAAGGCCATCAAAGACTTCCCCTGCCAACACCTGAACTCTCTGCTGAGACTCCTGCCCTGCCAAGTTGTGCTCTATCCAGTTCCTTGGGCTTTGACAGGTGAAGCTGACAGACCACGATTGATGCGGGTCAATTTCTGATGCAACCTCCGAGACGTGGCTGAAGAAACGATGTGCTGCCGGCTTCGCAGCTGAAATCGATGCTCCACCTGCAGCATTGCTGGAAGATCAGCACATGCGGCTGGAGAAACGATGCGCAACACCGTTAACGGAGGCTAGTAACATTGAAACCCACACAGCACAGTTTTTCAGATACCATGCGGCAGGATTTTCTACACAAACCTTGCCCAGTACAGAAAAATGACACACCGCCTGCACAGACCAGAGTGCTTGCCTGGATCAGCTCATCGCTCTCCTGCAGAGAGGAAAAACAACACACGCTGACCCGACTGGAGGAGTAGAAACGATGCACGGTGTCGCTTGCGGGTGAGAAATCGACACATTGCTAACCTTTTTCAACGCACACTCACCCCTGCGTGTTATTTGATGCTACCTAGGTACTTTTCAACACTAACAGTGTTTTTACCGTTTACAAAAGGATTTAAGACTTTTGCTTTTAAAATTAATAACTTGGGTTGTGTATGTTGGATTTTTGTCGTTTGATCTTGTTTTGTTTAGATAAATATTTCCTATTTTTCTAAACCTGTGTTGTGTCATTTTGTAGTGTTTTCACTGAGTTACTGTGTATTGGTACAAATACTTTATACCTAGCCCCCAAGTTAAGCCTGCATGCTCAGGCCAAGCTACCAAGGGGGTGAGTGAGGTTTAAATGAGTGTGATTCTCCTTTACTCTGAATAGAGTGGGGGGGTCCTTGCTTTGACAGGGATAACCTGACTGCCAACCAAACACTCATCATTAAAGAAAATACTATTATTTATTAGTGGTCAAGATGGTACCAGGAAAAGGTTTTAAAGTAAAGTGATCTCCGTTTACCTACATAAGACTACAGAATAAAACATATTGTTTATAGTAACAGCACCAACTGGATTAGCTGCACAAAATATCAAAGGAATAACTTTACATAGACAACTTATGCTACTAGTTGAACATGACAATTAACTGGAAAACTAGAAGTTATATGGTGAAGCTTGTCATGGAGTGGCAAGAGTTTTGAAGAAATTTAACCTTCCCATTATTGATGAGGTCAGCATGGTTTGAAATGTAATGCTTACCTTTGTTCACTTGAGAATGCAACAGATTTTAAAAACAGAATACAACATCTTTTTTGGAGGAAAACATTGAATTGTTTTTGGTGACCTACTGCAACTAACTCCTGAAAAAAGGCCTATTTTCAAGACACATTTACATGAAGAAACTTTTAACTCATTGGGAAGTATTGGAAATGTAAACATTTGGCAAAACTTCAAATATTAGGAACTCATCAAAAATATACAAACATTAGAGTAGGGGTTCTGACAGAGGAGGGGAAACAACCTTGGAAATTCAGCTTAGCAGGAAACTGTTTTCCTCTTACTACTCAGATGCAGGGCTAATGTTTAATTTCTGAAATGAAGGGAAATCTTCAAGAGAGTGCGCCAATTTCAATTAAGAAATATTGAAATTGGAGAAAGAATAATTTTTGGAAATTACAGCTATCGACAAAATGGAAAACAAGGGAGTGAAAGTGCAGCTGAGTGTAAAACTACAAGAAAGATTGTACTCTTTGGAGAAATCTGTATCCAGGGCTGCAAGACTGGAGAAGTGTTTACGTGTGTAAAAAAACTGTAGAGTAATTTTGAGACTTAAATGTTGAAGGACTAGTAAATAGTGCTATTGGTAAAAGTTATTGATTCCCCAAAGGTGATGTGGATGATTTCTTAGCTATAAAGTTTGATCAGGTTGATGGCATAAAGCAAATTCGATGATGTTTTACTCTTTTTACTTGTAAAAGACTTGAATGTTTGGAGGAAGCAGTTCCCAGTCTGTCTTGCGTACGCTGTAACTATCCATAAATCACAAGGTTTAAGTGTAGAGTCATCATTTATTAATATTGGACATATAGTAAATTCTATGATAATGTTGTTCTCAATGTTCTCTTCCTCCCACCATGTTGTAAATGCAATTCAAGAAAAAACACATACCAGATTGTGTACAGCAATGTTTCATTGCCTTCAACGTTTATCTAATAAAAGAACTGTAATCCATTCTGCTTGAGGGATCTGAGAACTAGTAGACATATACAGTGGGTCTATAGTATTTACTATAACTGCTCAACAAGATGCACAGAAATTTATTATGGTGATCCATTGAGTTTTGGAAGAAAATGTAAATATTGATGACATATTTTGACTGACATGGAACCATGAGTGTGAAGATTGCTCTCTCATCTGCCACTGAAATCCCATCTGAGCTGTTTCTCTACTTCACTGCTGGATTCTAAAAAGGTGTCTTTTGAAAATCTAATAAAAGAGTGAGAAAACATGACCTGTCCAAATTGTAAATCCACTGGATTGTCTGCATTGCTTATGCCGAGAAGTGTTAAATACATTACAGCAATGTTTCAATGATGCAGATCATATGGCTCAAAATTGGATACAAAAAGTACAAACTTCAAAGCTGGACAAATATAAATTTCTGGGAGAACAAACTGTAGCTTGGCTATCATCTTCCATAAAGGCATTAATATTACATCTGGACATTATACTGCATATTTTAAAGCTCACACTGAATGGACAGAATATAATGACAGACTGCAATTAAAAAAAAAAAAACTACCTTTCCAACTTCCTAATTTTTACCTCTGGTTTCTTCAGCCAAAGTTCTAAGGAGGATTTGTGGAACAAATATTAGACAGTCGTCAGTCTATGTGAATCATTACTGCATAAGACATCATTAGGCCTATCAGGGGTGATGTCTACAAACAAATGTACAAACTTCAACTGTGGGTTATATCTGTTAGTAGTATTTTACCAGGTATAATAAACAAAAATATTTTTACCATATGGTCTTTTGCTTAGCGTATTAACTGTAGCTTAATTCAACAATTAAGAAATGGTAGTGAGTGCAATTCACAGTATCATGTATTTGTAGTGAAATACTGTGTGGACATATTTTTTTTCTACAATATATAGGATTGTTTTGTTCCCAGTTGTTCAATGATTATACAATACTCTGTTTATATGTACTAGTATAAAGAATGGGAACAGAAAAAGTGGGGAAAAAATATTTTATAATGTCATAGAGTGACGGTATACATAATGCATACAGTTTTGTGTCATAACTGTTCTAAACATAATACTGACACATTAATGATGATAAGACAGAGGTCATGTTCTTTGGACCACAAAACGCCTCCACCACCAAGCCAAGATCTTTAGTTTTAGATCTTACTCTCCCCCCCCTAAATCTATTATTAAGAGTCTTGGAGTATGGTTAGATCCTCAACTTTCTATGTCACAACATGCCAATAGACTAGCTGGAACTTCCTTTGCCTTGCTTAGAACCCTGAGGAAGGTTATAACAATACTTCCACCACTTGCTAGAAGACTGGTTATTCAGGCTCTGATAGGCTCCCGTCTCGACTACGGCAATGCTCTCTTGGTAGGAGCACCTAAATATGTTACCCAGAGGCTGCAAAATGCAGCAGCACGTCTACTTTTAAACACCCCTAAACATCATTCTATAAGGGCTGCAATCTCATCTCTACACTGGCTCCCAGTGGATAAAAGAATTCAGTTTAAGACGTTATGCCATTTTCATAGATCCATATTTAATCATGGCCCTGAAATGCTCAAAACCCTGGCATCGGTATATACTCCGACCAGACTACTGAGATCTTCCTCAGCTATGCTGGCCACAGTACCCACAATAAAGAAAGTAAGATGGGGAGGAAGATCCCTAGCCTATCAAGGTGCCATTCTTTGGAATAGCTTTCCTTTTAGTATTAGATCGATACCCCAAGAGATTCTGTTTAGAAAGGCCATGAAAACCTGGCTATTTAAAGCTTAATTTCTATCTGAACGCAGATGGTATTACTTGTAGTTATGTACAGAAAGCGCTACGAGGCCCCCGGGCAGTTTTAGGCACTATTCAAGCATATCAAGATATTAGTGGCAGATAAATATTTCTTTCAGATAGTTATGAATATGAAATGCGTTGCCACCATTTTATTATAACTCACCCATACAGTACTTCACATACACTCAGTCACTCTCCCTTGTAAGTACTTACACAGCTGTACATTTACCACTTCCACTCACTAACTCATTTACAGAGTCACTCTCACACCACTCCTACACTCACTCACCTATAAACAACTCATGCACACAATCACCCATACATTACTCATGCAATAATGCACTCATTCATATACCACTCATGTACTTACACACCCAATCACCCATCCAGTACTAATACAGTACCCCACTCATCCATGGACCACTCATGTACTCACTCAATCATTCATACTGGACTCACTTACTTGCATATGCAGGCACTTATACACTCATATAATCACCCATACACCACTTATGCACTCACTGAGTCACCCATATACCATTCATAGTCACCTACCAATAGATGCAGTCATACACCACTCGTGCACTCACTCATTACTCATGCACTCACTTAGTCACCCAATCACCTATACACTGCTCATACACTAATTCACTCATACATACACCATTCATACACTCCACTATGTGTAGATACACTCCAATACTCAATCACCCATAGAGAACTTAAGCACTTACTCACACATACACTCTGTGAATCACCCATACACCACTTATGAACTCAGTAAATAACACATGCACAAAGTCAAACAAGCACAACACACAGAACATGCATTCAGACTAACCAGAATGGGTGGTTCTGAAAAAAAAGAAAAAATGTAACTGTTTTAAATTTTGTGTGAAATTTTGTAACTTTTTTTTTTTTTTAAACAAAACTTTAAAACATAGTGCTACTCAACAGCTCAAATCTTCCTTGAACCAAAGAAGAAGTACAAACCTAACACTTATGAGTGTTGATGCTGCCTATGCTGGTCGGGATTGATTGTTCTCTCAACACTGAAAATTGCCTTACATTTTAGGCAGTATTGTCCCACAACAGCTAATTCAGGAACAGTGACTGGTGGATCTGTAGATAGCACGGGCCAGAAGATGTGCCTGGCTGTTAATCACGTTCTCTGGATTTTCGAAGGGAGAGATCCCTTCCCTCTGTGGTCTGGCAATGCATCCACTAGTTTAGAGGTGTTTCATTATGGATGAAGTTTTTCAGTAATATTTTCTCTCAGATATATGACAGTTCTTTTTTTGCACAATGTGCATGTCATCTTCCGTGCATTCACCTTGCTTTCTTCCTCTGGGATTTCAAAAAAGGTCCCCACTATACTTTCCTTCCTCTTTTTGGTTGGTTCCTCTTCATCAGAATGATTGCTTTGAATGTCTTTATTCTGTACTGAAGCAGCTGACATGGTCTATATTTATCAATAATAGTGAAACACTAAAAACAAAAATGCTATAGACACACAGGTCTGTACCCAGTGGAACACACCAAAGGGGTTAGTAAAAACAGGTGGGGCATTCCTCTGCAAATAATGGAAAGGTGTTCAACCAAATACTGTCTTGTGTGAGTCACATGTAGTGTGCGACGCTTACTTGTGAAATTTAATAAAAACGGTTTAAAACATTGTCTGCATTTTTACTACTTTTAGGGGCAGATTTATTACCACTTTTCTAGCTCCAATTAGTGCCACCATGTGTGTGCCATATTTAAAATATGGCCCACCATGTGTGTGCCATATTTAAAATATGGCGCACCATGGCGGTAGTCAGGGGAACTAATGTTAGAATTTTTTAGAGCACTCAGAGGCACATTGAACACAATGGGAGCCTCATTTTAATGCATGCACCTAGTCCCCTGTCAATGCTTCTCTTACTAGCACTGTCTCTGGCCCAAAACACAAAACTTTGACCCACAATCAACACTCTCACCATTTGGGAGGCAAACAGGATAGCACACAGGAGAAGGCTGCAGCTGAATAAGGCAATTTTCAAAATGAAGCACGGTTAAAATGGAGGACAGCAACTGAAAACATAAAAGAAGACATTTGATTGAATGGTAGAGATGTGCACGTAAATAAAAATTAGGTAGTGATTTTGAGAAAAAAAATAACTACATCTGTGATGGGCTTTGATGAACTTTTTAAAAGTTGTTGTTAGGGATATAATTGAAAATGCAAGCAGTCAACCACACCTTATATAGTTTCGTTTGAAATTAGTATGCTGCTTATAGAAAGTCATGTGAACGTTTGAGATAGTGGTAGCTGGAGAGTGTTGCAACCGTAGTTTGTATGGAAACAAAGCCAAAAGTGTGTGGGATGAGGGGGAACAGAAGAGAGTTCTATGTGAGATTTAAAAGAACAGTGGTCTACAAACATTGGTCGTTAGGGAATATGTGGGTTATACATGAGTTTTGTTTAAATGATGTAAGTTATTATTAAAAAGGTATTAACAGAACCATGTCAAATGGTTTTTTGGGCTCCCGTGTGGATCCGCTGCAAATGTGCATGGGGATGCTGAGCTGAGTTCCATGATGGATCCAAGAGTCCACCCAAACACATTACCAAACTGGGCTTCATAACAGGAGTATTAGAAAAGGTTAAAAGAAAGACTGACCATTCAGAAGTCATAAGAAAAATAAAATATGAAAGCAAATTTCTGCTTTGCCTACTACATCAATATCACTAAAAGAAGAGAGGGAAAGTTTGCCCTTAATGATTCCTTTGTCCTGAGAGTAGTATACCAATCATGTGATTTGGGATTTTCACTGACAAAACATTCTAAGTGACATAGAAAAACTAGAGAACTGCAAATACATTTTACATGTACGTCAATAAGGGAATACTTTTGAAAATTATATGTATATACTGGATTAGGAGTGTATATTAGGTAAAACTATGTGTGTAGGGTGCACACAACTGAAAAAGAGAAAATAAAAGGGAGGGCAGATGTCGAAAATAAGGAAAAGGATAATGAACAACAAAAGAGGAAGAAAAATGCCTGAAGACAAAATGTAGTTATTTTATTAAGCTGGAATGAGTGAATGTGTTTGAAAGTAGAGGTCGATGATTGATTACAGTAATAACCAGTATAACACTCAACAGCTGACTGCAAGGCTATATTATATAAATTGTACACACTCACACAGACATGGAACCATACACCATAGATGAATCTAAGATAAATGTAGCCAGACAGTAACTGAAACACTGAGAAAGACATCAATTTCTCACACACACCTATACATCCACTTACATAGTGATTGACTCACTCATGCAAGCACTGTCAGATTTACTCCGATACCTGTACAGTCATTGATGTATCCCGCACTGAGAAGGTTACACACCTTTACAATCAGTTATATATCCATTCACCTACCAATAAAGCCACCCAGATACCTATTTAGAAAAGCATGCTTCCACTTAATGAGCCAGAAAGTGGCAGAGATACTTACACAGCCAATCACATAGCTACGTTGCAGTTATGTATGCAGCACTAACAGAGATACATGTACATATAGGTAAATAACACAAAACCCAGTAACCAATCCATACAGAGACTTATGGACACATTAGGATACCCAGACTGTTAGTACGACAGTAAGTCGCACAACAATGTAGTATGCTACATATACTGTCACACACACAGATACTGATACAGTCACACACGTGTAGTCAAGTACTAACATACTTACCCACCCGTGGTAGTGTAACTCCTATATGCATTTATACATCCATACTAAGGGACTTACACTGCCTGTTACACACAGCATAACCACAGCACTGTAAAACCTTGTCACAGAAAACTGCTTGTGTACTCACCACGAATATAGCCAGAAAGTAACTGGCACACTGAGCAAGACAACACAACAATAAACCCCTTCATATGCACATACATCTACCGATACATTATCTTACATAGTCATTCACACCCCCAAGTAGGTAGTTCCTGATTCACTCAGACATATGCAGCCATTCATGAACCCAGCACTCACTCAGAAACATGCATAAAGCCATACACCCAGTTACACATCCGGTCGCTCACCCATGCAACCACTGACATACCTATTTATAAAACCACAGAGCCATTTATACACATTCACAAAACAAGAGCAGCACTTATATATCTAGCAGTAAGAGAGTTACTTGCACACACACAGTTTGATAGTCCAACTGTAACTAATACAACCAGTAGGCAATACATATAGCCACTTAGTCATTTAGAGACCCATATGGTCCATATGGCTGACAGTTAAACAATAACTTAGGAGGGCCTGATTTAGATCTTGATGGAATTAGTTCGGCCTTTGTTTTTCCCATTGGATAATATGTTCTCCAACTAGGCAATCTGCCTACTTTATTTAGACACTGGTGGGCCCATGGACAAAAGTCAATCGCCAAACTGCCTTCACTGCCAGAATTTTACATGCACATCAACAGCGTCATATAGAAAAGCAGCTGGCGGCAGGATCACGGCCTGTTTTAATGCGGGGCCAATCACAATGTACCTCCCTTCCATCGTAACTGTGGTGGCTAAACCTCCACACCTGAGCTGGCAGATTCAAAGGCATTTAAAGTCAAAACTTACCTGTTTTCTACTTTTCACTTTATTTGCTGCCATGAACCCAATTGTACAAGTCCTTCCCTTGTTGCTGCTACCTGACCATAGTACAAATCAACCCAGTTGTGGCCAGAACAGAAGATGAGTGGCTTTTGGTTTTAACTGCTACCATCCGAATTGCCCGTTTACATTAGTTCTGGACTCATTTTTTTAAAATAAATATTTACAAGCAATAGTATAATAATGTCCAATGCATTTCTTAAACTACCACATTAAACAACTTTTAATGTGGTAGTTTAAGAAATTTAAGAAACACCTCTATTTTCTATTTACAATGTGTTTCCAAATTGCTGTCATTCTACTGGACAGCTACACAAAAAGGTCACATTAACATCAAGTTCTAAATGTGTCCATACAGTTTTTTTTTTTGATTATTATTTTCCCTAAACTATCAAACCAGATACATATACATTGCACATTTGAACAACATCATTCTAATAAAATGTAGTATTTGCACAACAAAATGAATTTACAAGAAATGCACATTCACTATCACGTCTAAACACAAAACCTCTCATGTATGTATTGTCACATTTCACCTTGTCTAGTCCATTTTCTGTATATCATTACATTTCATTGAATTCTAATTTGTTATGTGTAATGCATATGTGTTTATCATCTCTAAATAAAGACACAGGTATCAACAGGTAAAATACATTTTAAAATGTTCCATTTTGGGCTAAGTGTCCATTATCATGACAAATGCTTACACCAAAGTTAACATGTCCATTACAAATGTTAATCACTAATGTATGCACTATACACATGTCAAAAATAAAACCTTTTTGTTCACTGTCATAAATTAGATTAAGTTAATTATACTTAGATTTTCAGAAATAGCATTGCCATTAATCAATTACTTTTATTTAATAAATAATGCCAGGACAATCTTTGTGAAAAATCAAGTTTTTATTTTTAAATGTGATAATTCTCTGCAGAAAATCTGAATAAAACAAATGTACAAAAACACAGAATGCATTGCATCAATGTGTGGTTTTATGACCAAGAACTTGCCTCATAATTACAATGCCAAGATGCAATGTCCTCAGGATGGGGCATCTAGTGGGCACAGAGCAGGCCCCTCAAGGATCATTCTTGGGAGGCATGGGTTTGGGTTTCACAATAGTCAGGTACAGGCATGAAGTGCAATTGGGTGGAGAAGGGGTGGGAGAGGATTGGGTTTGAGAGGTAGAGGGAGTTGGTGATGTAGGTGTGTGTATGTTTTGACTGTGGGTCTAGTGTACGTTTGGTTGTCTGTTTCTTCGAAGGTGTGTGGTGTTCAGGTGAGTGTATCTGCATTTGGTGGTGTTGTGGGTGTGCATTTCTGTGAGTGTGTTTGGATGTGCTGTTGATGTGGTTGGGGTGTGTGTATGTGTTGCAGATGCATGTTTGGATGTGTGTGGTTTTGTGTTTGGGTGACTGGTTGTGTGGGCTTGGTGGTTGCTTTGCATGTAGGTGTGCATGTGTAAGTGTTTGGATGAGTATGCTGTTGAAGTGGATGCTGTAGCTGTGGTGCTTGTGGGTGTGCTGGTCATTGTGGTGATTGTGGGTGTATAGGTGTTTGTGTGGTGGTGGTTGTGGCTCTTGTGTCTGTGGTGGTGGGTGCTATAGGGTGGTGGTGGTGGGTGTATTGGGTCTGGAATCTGTGGGTGTAGTGTCGGTAGTGTGTGTATGTTGGATGGGTGTATGTTTGTATGCTTGTGTGGGTGTGCTGCTTGGGTCTGTCCAGAACTGCAACCATTTGGTAACTAAGTCCCTAGATGGCATTCATGACAGCTGACTGGCCTACAGAGATGTTGAGTAATATGTCAATAGCCTCTTCAATGAGCACAGCCACCAGGACAGTAGGAGGTGCTTACAGCAAAGGAGAACCCTTTTAGGGGTGCAGGTTTGGCCAACAGGGAAGGGCAATATGGGTGATGGACAAGGATGCAGATGGTAAAAATCCTATAGATTCCATCATCACTAGGGACTGATTGCTTGTAGAAGCCTCTGATAACGTATGGCTAGGGACCTCTGTTCCAGTCCCCTTATGCTCCATGCCAAACTGTACATTGGTGTCTGAAGTCTCACCACCCAACAAAGTGGCCAGCCGCTTTGCTGCCTTCAGGGCCCTCATGTCCCCTCCACCTGCATTGAAAGACCGATACAACATTGTTACTGGATCTGTGCAAAGGAAAAGAGATCATGAGTTTAAAAAACATAAAACAAACATTTCCAACTATTCATATTTCATCTGCTTCAATTTACCATTACCCCATGCATGTAGGGAACATCTTAGAAACCCAACTGCTCACAGTTTTGTAACATTACTCTCATTTCATTCTTGAGCTCTTCAACAGTACACATTTTCCAGAAATTGTTTAACACCTCAGAATGGTGCAGATTGGTTGTTTGAATATTGAATTTGTGTCACAAAAAATAAATAAGTAGTAAGAAACTTTTTTACCATGTATATTTTCCATCAGTAAGGTTCCCATCAACAACTTTATCAATATTGAATTATCTGGAGATAACAAAAGAAAACAGAAACTCTCTTTTTGGGTCTGTGTTATTTTATTACCAATGTGTACACATTCCTACCTGTTTTACTTAATAAGATGTGCCTACTAAGTTCATGTTGGTTAAAAACAGACTTGCTTACATGCACATTTGTGAAGGAGTAAGGTCTCATGCCAATCGGCAACTGTGAACATGAACTGACTTAAATTTTGAAGTGAAAATTTTTCATATGTTTTTGTTAACAATGTCGCCATTATTCTCCTTTTCCTAATCCTTTTGCATCACATGCTCATTATGGTTTGTTTATTATACCAACTCACCAATGTGAAGTTTGAAACATCCACTGTACCATGAGTGCATTATATGCTATGTCACCTCTAATAGGGCCAATATAACCTCCTCACTGAAGCTTCACACCTGACACAAACTTGAATTGTGGACTGTTTGGTAAAACTGTCCCTCATAACAGACAGAATTCAGGTACATCTATTTTTAGGCAGCCATGTATCTACTCAAAACACTCCTTCAGTAGTTTTCAGAAACCTAGTATTAACATTTTTCACAAATCAATACACAAAACATATCATACTCCTTGTGCAAAACTTACACCTTTCAGAACTATCATTCTATCAACAGAACTATAAAATTCCCAAGAGATTTAAAAAAAAAAAAAAAAAAAAACACAATTAACCTACCTCCATTATGCAGCTGTTGGGCTCCCAACTTCCCATCAAGCTCAGGATAGGCAATTGCAAGTATGCAGGCCATGGGGGAGGGGGGAACAGGATGCAGCACTTTCGTTTCCCATGTTGGGAGGCCTGGTGAAAAGGACTTCTGCTGACTTCCTGGCCCAGCATTGTAGGTCCCCCCCCCCCACCTGTTTCGACAGTGAATGCTACTTTAAAGGGCCAAAATAATGAATTATTCAGACAAGTTCATAAAACTTGTTTTTTTAGCACTTTACATTTCTCTCATTTCAACATTTAGCAGTATTTTATACTTCTGAAACAGTTGCTACTGGCAACTGGAACTAAAAGGACATGCAGGGGCATATTTATACTCCATTTGTGCTGAATTTGCACCATTGTTTTAATGCAAATTCAGCACAAAACTAACTCCATATTTATATTTTGACATACGCATTATCAAAATGTTGGAGTTTGCACCATTTTTTTTAGATGCAGGAACCTACCTTGCGTCAATGAGATATTCCCATCTAACAAATGGTGCTAACCCCATAGCCACATATTAATCCCCTGTGCTAAAATGATGCACGTGTGGGAGGAGGGGCTAAATAATGGTGCAAAGCTTGCTTTGCACCATTATTTAATGCCTGGGTCAGACCAGGTGTTAGAGGAACTGTGGACCCATTTCCATGGTTGAACCGCATGGAATGGGTCCAGAGGTTCCCTCCTCAAGCCTCAGGAGCACCCCCACCCACACCAGAGGATGGGGATCCCATCCCATGTAAGTAGGGTAAGTATCGGTAAGTATCGGTAAGTATTTGTTTTTTAATTAAAGTGCCATCGGGGGCCCAACTTGGGGCCCCTGCATGGCAGAGGGTGCAATGGCCATGCCCAGGGGACATTGGTCCCCTGTGCTGGCCATTTTGGTGGTGGGCATGACTCCTGTCTTATAAAAGACAGGATTCATGTGGTATGGATGGTTTTGCAGCAGGAAATGATGCTAGGCAGGTTAGTGTCATTATTTTTGCCTGTAACCAGCCTAACGTCATTTTTTTGGTGGAAAACCCCCTTCCCCCATACCACCACCCCCACCCGGGTAACAACGTTTTCCCAGACACTAGTCAACCCTTTGCTCTGGCTTGCGGGGTTCCATAAATTTGCCACCAAGCTGGCACCCTGGAATCACACAAGCTGGTGCTATACTTTGATGCAACACAGCGTTTGCGCAGTTTTGCGTCAAAAAGTATAAATATAGGCCACAGTTTTATAAATGGAAAATTTTGTAATGTGAGTACATTGAAAAGAAAAGTTACTTGAATCATCAAGATACATTTTCATTTCAATTTACAGACATTTAAAAACATTGTTAAACATAATTTTCTTCACAACCAAATTATTGAGTTGACTTCACTCTAATCACATCACTTAGGAACTAAAAATGACAATTTAGCCTGTGTGTTTTTATATAAAAAAAAAAATGAAAAAGTTAGTTATACATACATTTTCCTTTCAAACACCTACCTATTCTTTTTTTGTCCCATACAGCTGGCTGTACAGGGACAGGAACTTCATGCTCAGCAACTTCAACTCCTCTGCTGAGAAGTTAGGGGTCCTGTCACCCTGACATCAGTAACAGCAGTAAAGGCTTAGGAGAGGTTGTTGGCTGCAGTGTTAGTGTTGTCTAGCTATTTTCGTTATAGCGTCATACATGTTATTTTAGCAAGCTAGGCCTGCCGTTGTGCACCTTAACCTATACATATTTTATTCATCTTCGTTTTATTATTTTAACAATAGCCACATTTGCAGTCTTGTTTTATTTTCTCTATCTAGCTGTTCTTTGTCTAGGCCAGCACTGTGTTCTTAAACAAGACATTTCTGAGCTTTTGTCAAGGCTACAGTAAGATAGGTTACCAGCAAACGTGGTTACACTTTGTCTCTAGTGTTCATAGAAGCAGACACTCTTATGTGGGGATCCTTTCTTGGAACATCAGTTGTTTTATTATAAAAACACTACTTTGACACATGTGCATTAGAGGGAGATTCCAGCCAGATGACCAAGACTGTAATGCTGATTGCTGAGTGCTTCGCTGCAGCTGCTGATGTAGACTACAGGCCTCTTGCTCAGGTGTGAGGGATGAGGTCTTCCAAGGGGAACCTGAAATGCAGAATTAGAGCTTAACATGCTGTGTTCTAACTTAGTCTAGGTAAGAACTATTCTAAAAAAACCATAGTGATAATATGGTAGCGATATTTTTATGCTTCACTCTCCTTGTCACAATTTTAATCATGTCATGCTTCATCATCCTAGTTAGTGCATTCCAGGCCTTATTATCTAAGATGCAGTTATTTCAACAAAACCTTATTGAACTTTATTCTGCCTCTGATTGTCCTTTTATATGCGAGACTAAATGTAACTAAAATGGATGAGATCAGAGTGACCACAATTCCCCTGAGGAGTCATCTATATTATGCGCCAAGTTGCCCAATCATCCCTGCTCTTGAGTGGAGATGAGGCACTGCTAGTTAAGAGGAACAAAACCGAGATTAGGCAGTGCAAGTTATTCTGCCACCCAAATCCAGTACTCATTATGATAATGAGAGCTTACGCAACATAAGAAAGCAAGTGAGCTTTTCTCGTAACGTTGTGTACATATACATGAAGTATGCAATTGTCAAAGGAGACAGACATCCATTGTACTTTTTAAGTTGCTGTCACACACTTTAGCCTATGGCTATGTCCGTCTTGAAGTTTTACACCCGCTACGCTGTCAACGTCCACCAAGGGCTGTCAAATTGCAAATGTCCTGACGGCAAGGTTAGGAACCCCCCATTTTAGGATGTGAACGAGTATGTTTTAAATGATAAGCGCATCACCACCACTCAAAATGGTAGCTACTTTGTTAACATATACAAAATGCAAATGTTACTGCTTTTTTATAATTTAAAACAGTATTATGTAATGTGTTACCTTTGTTAAGTGCAATCGTGATGCAGTTTGTCATACTTCCACTGACAGAACTTTAGAAAAAAATAAAAAGTGTGAATAATGCATTTAAAATGTATTATTTAGAAATATCATACATGTTAAAATTGTTAAAAAATGTTGTGTACATATATATCACAGAAATATTTGGATTGTTTTTAAAGACATGTGGTGTGTTGATTATCAGAGAAAAGTTTCCAAATGTGAAGAGTTAGTTCTCTTTTCTTAAAAATGCATACATATGAACATAGGGAGAGGTACAAGACAACAGCCTCAAGTGTTGTCCTCATACACCTCAAGCATCTAAATCACTTCCCTTGTTGCACCTTGTACCCTCTCAAATGTAGAGCTGACCCATAACATGGATCCCCATTTTTCTCTCTCAGCCATCCCACGGTAGGTGGACGCCCGCACCAACACAGCTGAAGAGCAGGGGATGAGAAAGTATAATCATTGGACTACGAACACCTGATCTTAAGCCCTTTGAATCTTTTACCACCTCTTGATCGCTTTTCCATTTTACCAAAGGGTTCCATATTTCCTCCTTCCTCTTGTCTAAACCACCTGCCTCCAAATCCATTCTTGCAATATAGAAAAAGAGCATGAAGCAAATCCAGATAAGGGGAGTGAGGGGGGGGGGGGCATTTCACCATCCACTTTCAAAATATTTCTCTTCTAGCCACTAAGAATAAAAAAAAAAAATCAAATTCTTGTTACCTTTCCCACCATTTCTTCCCCGCAAGTCTTGTTCCTGTAGATGCCCAAATATAATCAGAGGTAGACTTGCCCTGATTTCTGGCCCCAACATATTTGAGAGATCTACACACTTCTTCCAAGAAGGAGACCACCTCTGGACATTCTAGAAACATATGAATATCAGAAGCACTCTGTAGATCACTTTTCCTTATTTTGGAGAGTCTTTCTGGTGGCAAGTAAGCTCTGTGTATAGAAAGGAGATGGTTCTTCCGTAAAGACGCAGGCTTTACTATCTTGAACAAAGTACTCATGGATGACTCCCACAATAACGTCACCTGATCTTGGGGCATGACATTCCCCCCCAGAGAGTGCCAGCCAATGCAAATTCACTATCCAAACCTTCTACAATTTCCCAATACCAACCCGAAACCATCTTAAGTCTGGGGGATTCAGATAGCACACTGTCCTCCATCCAAAAACTCTAGCGCCTGGGCAGTCGCTCAGGCCATCAACAACCAACTTTTTAATTGAGAATATTTCAGACTTGAAAAGGCCCCACCTGTTTTATCCTGAAGCTCTTCCTGAGAGATTTAAGCCCCGTCTCTGAAAATGTCACCCTAAACCGCTATGCCAGCCTTCCTAATAGGCAATGCTAAAACATCTTTTAGGCACTCAGGGGTGCCTGGTGAATCCCAAATGGGGGCTTATTGACTGTGGTAACGAACACCCGCTGCTAGCCTTAACTGGTACCAACTTGCTGCGAGGTCATGTAAAGTCTTCAATTTTATCTTTTTTTAAAAATTGGGTCTCCAAATTTATAAAGAAATCCCTTAGAAGTTGTTTTCATGGTAGCAACCATAGCTTTAAACATGTCACCAATTGCCGAAGAGTCAGGGGCTGAAAAGAGTATTTTTGTAGTATTAAATTGAAATGCCCAAGCATAATATTTTAAATCTGAGAGTGACAACCCCCCCTTTTCTCACCTCAGTTTTTTCCAAGAGATCGTTGGCCCTTTTAATGCCCAAATAAAGACAATTATAGCTTGCTGAAGTTTCCCTAAGTAATCTTTGTGCATTGAGAGTGGGATGGAGCTATACAGCCGACAGTCTCTTTCTGTGGATCGCGGGGATTACCAGATGTTCCGGGTCTGTGCTTGGATTTTCCTGCTTGTTTTCCGGCTGCGTGTCGAAGTTTCGATCTCACGGCAGGCGTCGCGTCGATTTCTCCTTGGAAGTCAGGCAGCGTTGTCCTTGCGGGGCCGTGCGTCAAAGTTTCGATCTCACGGCAGGCGTCGCGTCGATGTCTCCTTGGAAGTCGGGCGGCGTGGTCTTTGTGTCAAAGTTTTGGTCGTCCCGAAGGCGTCGCATCAATCAGCGTCGGTGTGCGGTGTTTTTCTTGCCGCGGAACAAGCTGTGCGTCAAAAGTTTCGGCGCACGGAGCGTCCAAGTGAAAAAGAGAAGTCTTTTTGGTCCTGAGACTTCAGGGAACAGGAGGCAAGCTCTATCCAAGCCCTTGGAGAGCACTTTCACAGCCAGACAAGAGTTCAGCAAGGCAGCAGGCCAACAGTAAGGCAGCAGTCCTTTGTAGAAAAGCAGACAGGTGAGTCCTTTGAGCAGCCAGGCAGTTCTTCTTGGCAGGATGTAGTTTCTGGTTCAGGTCTCTTCTCCAGCAAGTGTCTGATGAGGTAGGGCAGAGGCCCTGTTTTATACTAAGTTGTGCCTTTGAAGTGGGGGTGACTTCAAAGAGTGTCTAAGAAATGCACCAAGCCCCCTTTCAGTTCAATCCTGTCTGCCAGAGTCCCAGTAGGGGGTGTGGCAGTCCTTTGTGTGAGGGCAGGCCCTCCACCCTCCCAGCCCAGGAAGACCCATTCAAAATGCAGATGTATGCAAGTGAGGCTGAGTATCCTGTGTTTGGGGTGTATCTGAGTGAATGCACAAGGAGCTGTCAACTAAACTTAGCCAGACGTGGATTGAAGGGCACAACAAGATTTTAGTGCAAAGAAATGCTCACTTTCTAAAAGTGGCATTTCTAAAATAGTAATATTAAATCCGACTTCACCAGTCAGCAGGACTTTATATTACCATTCTGGCCATATTAAATATGACCTTCCTACTCCTTTCAGATCAGCAGCTGCCACTTCAACAGTGTATGAGGGCAGCCCCAATGTTAGCCTATAAGGGAGCAGGCCTCACAGTAGTGTAAAAACGAATTTAGGAGTTTTACACTACCAGGACATATAACTACACAGGTACATGTCCTGCCTTTTACCTACACAGCACCCTGCTCTAGGTGTTACCTAGGGGACACATTAGGGATGACATATGTAGAAAAAGGGGAGTTCTAGGCTTGGCAAGTACTTTTAAATGCCAAGTCGAAGTGGCAGTGAAACTGCACACACAGGCCTTGCAATGGCAGGCCTGAGATAGGGTTAAGGGGCTACTGAAGTGGGTGGCACAACCAGTGCTGCAGGCCCACTAGTACCACTTAATCTACATGCCCTAGGCACATATAGTGCACTCTACTAGGGATTTATAAGTAAATTAAATAGCCAATCATGGATAAACCAATCAATAGTACCATTTACACAGAGAGCATATGCACTTTAGCACTGGTTAGCAGTGGTAAAGTGCCCAGAGGTCAAAAGCCAACAACAACAGGTCAGAAAAAAATAGGAGGAAGGAGGCAAAAAGTTTGGGGATGACCCTGTCAAAAAGCCAGGTCCAACACCCTAGTTATCTTCAAAGGCTCAGTGAGATTGCAATTTACTAAAACACTTGCAATGGGAGCATTGTATGTAAGACCTATTGTTCTACAAAAAATGTCTCCCAAACTATATAAGCTCAAGATCTGACCTAAATACTTCCAGTTCACTCTATCAAAGGCCTTCATTACATCTAGAGTTATTACAGCTAGAGGCACTTCCAATGAGGTGGGCATATCTATACACCCTACCAGATTGTAAGTTATTTTGTGTAGAAATCTACCTTTAATAAAAACCTTTCTGGTCTAGATGAATCAAATAGCCAACCACTCTACTTAATCTGTCTGCTAGTAATTTAGCAAATATTTAGTAGTCACAGATCAGCAAGGAGATAAGTGTGAGTCATTTTAGACCTAACAGGATTATTACCTGGTTTCAAAATTACAGCTATTGTTGACTCGTTCCACAAACTCTGATTAGGAGTCATAAAAAAAAAAAAAAGAAATAAAAAAAAAGTTGCCGAAAATAAATCTACCAGAACTGCAATTATTGCTTCTCCCAATCCCTTATACAGCTCAGTTGGGATAATATCTGGTCTGGCTGCCCCCCCCCCCCCTTGCTACCTTTCAAAGCAGTCCTAATTTCCCCCAGAGAAATTGGCCTATTTAAAAAGTTCTGCTCCTCTTGTGTAATACATGGGAGTATGTCTTCACCCAACCAATTTCCTATATCTTCCTCCCTCACTGCTGCCTCCTCCATATAGAGTTCTGAAAAAAAACTCTTGAAAAGCACCCTCCATTGACTTACTACTTGATGACCCCTCTCCTAACTGGCTTATCTCGATTTCCTTAATATGATTCCTCACCTGGTCTCACTTACACTTCCAAGCTAGTAACTTTCCTGCGTTCTCCCCATATTCAAAATGGGCTAACTTATTAGGCTCTTCTCTAGCCTGTAATACCTCTTCAAGCTGAGGTCTCAACCCCCTCAACTTATTCTCCAAAGCCTCAGATGCCTCTTTCTTTGTATTCAGAGTTAGTGGACTCTTAACTTTAAACATTTTATGTTCTAAGTGAGTAATGGCAGCCCTGTACTGCTTATTTTTATAGCTGCCTACACTCAGAATTTTCCCTCTCATAACTGCTTTAAAGGTGTCCAATACCACTTCTACTGGAGCCGATCCCAAGTTGATCCTAAAGAATTCTTCAGTCTCTATTCGCAACTGACCCATGACATCACCATCTTGTTGTAACGTACAATCAAGTGTCCATCTGCAACCGCCCAACCCCCCGGACATCCTCAAATCTAATGTTACAGCTGCATGATCTGATAAGTGGGCGGGCAGGTAGGTGATATTGTCTACTAAATCCCCCAACTTCATATCAATGAGGAAACAATCTATGTGGGAGGCATGCTTATATGTTTTTATTCTTAAGAGAAACCCCTTGTTACCCCCCCCTTCTCTGCCACCATAAATCCCATAAACCTAACTCATTCATCATACCCCTCAAGTAACACTGGGATTTTGGGGTCACTACAGATCTATACTTCAGACCTATCCAGCTTGTCATCTAAAACATTAAAATCTCCGGCCATTATAACAGGGTCAGGGAAGCTAGTTAAGTATGGAAATAGCTTTTCAAGGGGACCTGTATCATCGCAGTTCGGGCCATAAAACCAAACCAGTGTTAACCTTCTGTTTTTAATTTGTACTTTAACTATAATCCATCTACCTACTGAGTCTGACCTCACCTCCAATATTCCTGCCTTAATCCCATGTTTAATTAAAATAGCCACTCCCCCTGGTGTTAAAGTTATGCTCAGTACAGGCATAGGATTGAAGACATTTTTGCTTTTTAAAAAGCTCACTACCCTTTTCTCTGGTTAAGTGAGTCTTCTGCAGGATTATTATTTCAGCTGAGAGTCCCTTAAATATTGTAGTACCTTTTCTCTTCTTCCTTTCGTTGTTAAGCCATTAACATTCCAGGAGAGGATCTGAAAGGATCTGCCCCTGGGGTGCTGGCATTCACTGATATCACTTGACAGTACTAACTAGGTGCAAAATTAGTTGAGGTGAAAGAGGATCCTCCCCCCCTCATGCACCCCACCTAGTGCCCCTCTTTTTACCCCCCTTTTCCAACCCCTCTTGAATAATGGACCAGTATAGGCCCATGTTTAGAGCACACAAGGACCCAGTCTTATCAATTTCCTTTGGCCCGACCCCTGACTTGATAACTGCCAACACCTCATCCGCTGCCTTGCCATCTCCGAAATTGTGCATCTTATTGTTGTACATAACTCAGAGTAGCAGGGAATTTAAGTTGTGCAGACACTGCTAGCCTTTTGAATTCCTCCAGCCACCAACCTAAATCCCATTCTTTATTGATGGTGATCTTAAACAAGTCAGACCTAATCTCGAACAAGAAATCCTGAACTTTTAGTTTTCAACTTCAGTGCCTTGGAGAGAATTTTCTTTCAGCCCGTAAATTAAGAAGTTGATCAGGATTTTCCAGGGCTTACTGTTATTTAAATTTTTCCTAAAGAGGTCTCTATGTCTCCTTTGAATAGATCTTATAATTTCTTCTTCACTCTCCTCCAACAAGAGCACAGACTTAAGTGAGACCACAAATGCTTTCAGATTTTCTCCTTCCGCAACATGTAGCACTCTCAAGTTGTTCCTCCTCGAACTCTTCTCCAACTGTTCCAATTTACTCTAAGACCTGTTCAGAATCTTTCAACACCTAAAATTCAGTTTTATGTACCCCCAAATCATCTTTCATGACTCCCACTGCTTCTTCCAGAGCCTGAGTTCTCAATGTCAAGAGATCAAACGTCTTCTCCAATGCCTCACAGGCTTCATTTTTCTCACTGATTTTTTTCAATAATTGAAAAACCTTTTCTAACGTCTTTAGAAAGGGAGAGAATCATTGTCTCCACTGAGAGAACACAACCAGGACCAACTTGAGAGCCCATTATGTGACAATTCAAAGACTGATCAGAAGCAAGTTCTTCAAAGATCCTGTGACATGAGCTTCTGGCAGGGAGAACCGTTTCTCTAGGTGACTATACGGGGGAGACCTTTATAGTCTTGGGTTGACATCTCATCGACCCTTGGGCTAACCTGGAGGGGCCTCTTGACCAAGATCATCTATCTCTCTGCACCTCCATAACTAAAGGACCTTGAGCACAATTTTCCTGTTGCATTTCCGACTTTCTAGATGGTAAATCCACTATCACTGGTTTAATTTTAAAATAGAATCTCAGTGAGGGAGTAATTCTAGTTTTATTTTTGAAACCTGGGTTCCGTATTTGCTTTCCTTATCCGTATCCCAATACATTAGTAATAATGCCTTCACATCTGGACCCCAAATTATCAGTGAAACCCTCAATCTGCCTTGAAACAGGGTTAGTAGTCCCAGAAGCCTCTTCCAAGCTAAAAGGGTCACTAACCCTCCTACCTTGATGTTGCTCTTCTCTCCTAGTAAACTGAGCCAGGGCCTCCCCCCCCCCCCTTGAGTTCTTGACGAATTCCTGGTTCCCTCCGGTGCTTCAGTCTCCCTCCTTACTGTCGTTATAGCAGGCTCTATGTTAACCTAGCCTTCGCTTGTGCTGGCTCTGCCTCCATGGAGGAGCCTGCACCACAGCTCTAAATGATCGTCTGAGCTCCACAGCAGCTCTATCCCAGCACGTAAATCCAAAAGTGCTGCTTCAACCATCTGAGCCACCCGGAAACACCTCTGGCCCCCGAGACTACTGTGACATGCGCCGGCACATCAACGCGAGCAGGAATCTCCTCTCCGCGACGGGAATCACACCCCTCAGCACGCTACAGCGACACTGCAGCCCGCCATGTTCTCCATGCACATCGGCAAACTATTCATGATTTATGTCAGTAGCTGGTGCCAGATCTTCTGCCTAACAATAGGGCTCCTACATCAATAACACTAATAGCCAAAATCATGGTAGTACTCCATTTTGTGGTCACAGGATCCTTCCAATACACTGTAGCAGTATTTGATGCCATGTCACAACCAACTGTTAAAGGTGTGCTTGAAGAAATTCTTTCTTCAATGATGAGACATCAACAGCTTCATCCATTTTCCACAAATGAGGATTTTTTTTTTTGCCAATGTAAAGGGAGATTACTATGCTTTGGGTGGCATACCACATGTGATTGGAGCAACTGATGGCACGCATATTGCCTCAGTGCCACAACACAACAGTGTAGGTATATTGCAATCAGAAGTACTTCCATTCAATCAATATGCAAGCTGTCTGCTTACCTGATTTGTACAACAAGCTTGTGTACACTTTTCTAAGGATCAACACATCATTACTTTGTACTACAGAGCAGCACCACATCACTGCAAATGTCACAAATTGGAACTGAGAAGGCCTGGCTTGTTGGTTAATACAATCGGTCATTATAATTAGTTGGTGAAATTCTAGTTTAAGAATTTATAATGGGATTAGATATTTTTCACCAATATTTTTTTTTTAATTTCATATAGGAGACTCCGCTTATCCTAACTGTCCATGGCTGTTAGCACCCCCCAAGGAATCCAACAATGCCAGTGGAAGTCTGTTTTAATGAGGCCCATGTAAAAACACAGATGCCAGTGGAGCAGGCTTTTAAGCTCCTAACGGCCACATTTTGCTGTCTGCATAAGATTGGTTGAGCTCTCCTCTACTCTCCCGATAAGGAGTGCCAAATCCCCTTGGCATGTTGCGATAGAACATCCAATACATTGCAGAGGATGGAAAGCATAATGAGCTACTGGGTGAGGACGTTGAAATGCCAATTGAAGTTGAGTGGTGAAGAAGGAATTAATGTATTGATTAGATTTTATCTTGGAATTACATGAGTGTAAGTATATCTTTACATAATGCTACTGTCCATGTCAAAACAACTTGTAATATACTGAGCATATCAGTCTGTGCAGGGCATTTTTAGGGATGGGTAATTAAATACATTTCAGGAAAAAGATGTTTGTTGATCAACGTTTTGACACACTGACTACTATTGATTTACACTGTTTATCTGATTGTTCTAAGTAAATATATCCTCATAATTATCATTTGTATTTTGTCCTGTAAAATCATAAAATGATTCTTCTTAATCTTTCAGGATCCTTCATGCCATCTTCATTTGAAATTTTTAAGCTGTAATGTTTGCAGTTATATGCTGCTATTGCAGAGTACAAGGGTTACATGAGTTGATCCTATGAACTATACACTTTGGATGTACATACCTTATACAAAGACAACTTGTACTTTAGGTTGCATTAGACTTCTTTTCTGTTGAACGTTGCAACCAAGTCAACATGTGCTGCTTAAATTGCTCTAACCACATGTGGAAGCCAACCCAAAGAATACTCATTTCCCTTTACATTGGCAAAATCCTCATTTTGTGTATGCAGCTGTTGATGTGTCTCATCATTGCATAAAGAGCTTTTTGTACACACCAATTAGTTGATTGTGATGCTCCACCAGATTCAGGGATAGGATATTGGAATAATCTTGTGCCAAAAAATTTAGTACTGCCATGATTCAGTATTGGTGTTATTGATGTAGGATTCCTATTGTGAGACAGAACGTCGGTCCCCAAATGACATCAATAAGGCTTTGCCTATTTATTCTGATTTTTAGGATTACATAGGATCCTTCCATGGTGTCAAGGTCTGGAACTTGAGAAACAAAAATGGCAGAGACTATTTGGGTTATACATTGGTTGTATTTTTTTAATTTTTTTTTTAAAGACAAATCATTCCAACCCATTTACAAAATAATACATTAAGATTTGTGGTTATATTTTTACTTTTTTTATTATAAATGGGAGACACATTACCTCAAAGTAATTTGTTTGGCAAAAAAAATATCTTTGATTTACATTTTTTAAATAATGATGGAAGGAAGAGATAAGAAAGTAAATACCACAATAAATACAAAACCAGTCTTTGACTGTGTGGTTTTAGAATTTACTTTACAAGCCGAAATCAACAAAAATAGAAAGAAAAACAAAAAAACAAAAAAAACTGTCCATCATGGTAATAAACTATTACTGTAGAGGCAAAAGTGTTTAATGTACACAATACAACTAGAACCAAAAAGGTAAATGCATCTAGAAAATAGTCCAGAGTGAATGGTAGGAGCACACTGGAGGAAATTAGGTTCTGTGTCTCTTGCTGGTGGTGATGGAGGTCTTGCCATCTTCTCCTGCTGATCTGGATGAACGTCCGTTCCAGAGGGGTGAGGGAGCCACAGTAGCAAGGACTGACTTGGCTGCAGGTGTTTCTGCTTGTGGCAGAGCCTCCCTTTCTGCAGCTGAGATAGGTGTATTAGGCCAGATGGTTTATGGCCGCAGAAAGGGGTGATGTTGCTGGGGAAGCCCTGAACATATGATGGTAAACCTCAAACAGAACCCCAGTGAGGGAACTCAAATTAAATTTAAGATTCTGCCTTTCTACATTTTGCTCATCTGCAACGTCATGCCCAGGGCTCAGTTTTGGACTGCTGTAGGGATTTCAAGACTTGGTCAATGGTGGCCTGGTTGAGAGCAAACAATGCAGCCTCACTTTGTTGTCCCACAGATTCCCTTCCACAAACCCAAACCCTACTACTCTGTGCCCTTGAGCCAGAGTGCACCTCCCACTGGGTCCTAGCTGAATTGCAGGAGGTGGCAGATCTGGCTCTACCACAGCTAGGACTGGGGGGCACAAGATTGGGGTGTTTCCTTTGGACATAGGAAGTGGAGGTATCCATTGGCTGAGGTGTAGTAACAGCTGAGATAGAAGTGTAGGTGTGAGCAGAGTGTGCTATCTGCCCAGACAGATCAGATAGGCCAGCCAGCTTATCATCCGGAATTGAAGGAGTGCAGTCCTCACTGAAGGCTTGATCCTGGTTTGGAGTGGAGGTATCCTCAGTGGCAGATGGTTATCCACATACTCCGGGTATGGGACCAAATATTAATTACAAGGGACGCGCTGTGTGTTGCCGAGGGAGCAGGAGCCCTTTAAACGTTGCCATCGTGATCTGATTGGCTGCGAGGCCTTATTTCACTAAGGAAGCGCGGGACGCGCGCTGGCTGCGCCCGGCCAAGGGTGGGCCCATCATCGACTCGGCTGGGCCCCCCCCTCTAACTTTGCGATAATTTGGTCCCCCAGTGACTAGAGCCTTCAAACTCTGTGCCCACATTGAAATATCGAAAGTACCCCGCCCAGTTGTTAGCTACCGAACGTTCTTCTTCCATCTTGTGCAGTTTGACTGGGAGGGGAAGGCCAAGGGCTATTCCAAGTGACTTTAAGATATTGCATTAAGGGGAACTGTTCTATACACACGAAAACAGCCCCCTGAGTAACCGGCAACTAGGTAAAACATGGGTAAAAGGAAACATTCAAAATTAAATAATTCAACAAATTTAAAAGATAGTTCATCTATATTAAAATACATCCCCGGGGCGATGGGAATGATACATAAGCAAATCGCCACCGTTGAAGGGAAATTGTCACTACCTAAAGACCGATCCCACAAATCACCAGGGTTTGTACAATCACATCATAACTCCCATCTAGTGAATTTGGGGATAAGCACTCAAAAGTAAGGCTTACAAATGGTTGTATCAAAGACACCTCGAATTTAATCTACTCCGTGGATGAAATATCCCCTGTTGCTAAGCGACCAAGGAAACCGGAGAGGGGTCTGGCGGACAAGATACAAAAAAAAAAAAAAAGCCAGTGATCGATCTAATAAATACCCCAATTAAAAAACACTCTAACAAACTAACGCAGAAGAAACCCTCAAGCTTAGCAGGAGACACTATTCGATCGCTCCTTATAAATCTCCATGAGATAGTAAATTCACTGAAATCATCCATTGGAGCTACTCTTGACTATGTCGGAGCGCCTAAAAGGGGTGGAGTGCAGCCTTGAGGCAGGTCTATCCCGTACAATAGGCCAATTGGTATACATCGGAATGTTAACTTCCAGAATGAGTCACAATCTCAACCATTAGCTCCTCCTTTGAATCAGAATACTCAACCCTCTTTTTCACCGATCACACCACAATCTTTCCCCAGATAAAACAGTTTTAAACCCTACACTATGTAAGACAGCAGGTAACGCTATGCTTAGGACAGCGACTACCTATCCCCATTTAAATCCAGGAAGAAATACACCTAGCAGGACCAGATCCCCGATTTTCGCTTACCTCCCTAGTGACCTACTACATCTCCCCCCAGAGGCTACACCATATGTAGTGGTCTTGGCCAACGTCCCACCGATAGATGATCAACAACGAGAAACATGGACGGCCTTGAGAAACAAGGCCCTTAATTTTATTGGGGTCCGAATGGGCCCTGGAACGGTGAGGACTCTTTTTGATGATATAAAAATGGTCAGAAGAATTAAGTGGATAGGAAACAGCAAGAAAGCGCTGGCCGGAGATTGTGTAGTCCTCTCTTTTGGCTCACCAAATCTAGTGAATAGAATTATTCATGACTTAGGAGCCAGACAAGTTACTTTACAAGGAATCTCGTTACTACCTCTGGGTTATTTCTATCAAAGACTAGTGGGGAACAACCCCATTTATCCACAACGAGTCGTAGCACCCTTATCCAGTCCAGACTTACCTATAAGGTGCAATAGATTCTATCCCCTTTCAACTTTGGAAAATATAGATTGACTCGATAAGAATCAGTCAGTTCTCTTTGATGGAGTAGCCCAGACAGTACACACACCAGGGACGGACCTACAAAAGGAAGGCATATCGCATACAATTGTTCCTATAAGGAACGAGATACTACCGCACCTAAGACAGTGCGATCTTTCTGGAAATATACCAAACACAACCCGCGGCCATATCCCCTCTCATTCCCCAAAGGACCAGCACTGCAATTTTAAACAGAATTTTAACCAGAAATCGGAAATAGTCTTATTATTTTGGAACATTGCAGGTCTAGCTAATAAGTTAGGCAATGAGACCTGGGTTAATTTTTTAGAAGATTATTCATGTGTTTGCTTACAAGAGACATGGCTCTTAATCCCTGTCCATCTAAATGGCTACAAAACATTTCATACTCCTTCCGAGCAGTCTAGGCATGGTAGACCTAAAGGGGGATTGTGCACATACATTTCCAATAAGTTATCCTTACAGAATCGAGAGATGCAATTTATGGGTCCATACTACCAAATGACAGAGTAACCTGGACCACAAGACCCATTTAGTCATTGTTAATTTTTTGAACAATGTTGCTCCAGGAGAATTCTCTAACATCTTATTGGAAATGGGAAATGACCTAAGAAAAATATGTGAAAAAAATAACCGAGAGATTCTACTGATTTGGGGTGGTGATTTTAACATCCATCCGTGTAAGGAAACCTCGGATAAGATATGTGGTTGGGACTCGGAAGGTTTAGGTGCAAGGCTTCACTTCTCTCAACACTGAAGGAGATGAAATGAACCTATTGGCTCAAACTTATAACTTGTAAATGAATTTTTGGACGAATCACAATTTAAACCAACGTACAATGGAAGGGGCGCAAATACTGTGATCGATTATGTCCTAATGTCAACTCACTTCGCACACTATCTTACAAATTACACCTTGCATGACATTGCAATTAGCGATCACTACCCCCAGAGTATGAATCTCTTACTACTCCCCCTTTTAGCAGCTAGGGAGGATAGGATTACATTGGTAGACGATATTGAATTAGTGCTGCGCAATGGATAAACTATGAAGTGGTCACAGACAGACCCCAAGTCTTTGTTGAAACACTTAATATGCCAATGTAAACATGCTTTCGCAGACTGTTTAAGAGAACCCACAACCAGGGCAATGTCTAAGTGCGTTTATGCTGATTACTCAAACCATAAAAGAAGCCCTCACTATTAGTAGTAAGATAAGAAAAAAAGAGGACATGCGGATGGTTTGACCATAACTGTACCCGAGCACATAAGAGACTGAAAAAGGCTCTAAGGGCCATATTTATACTTTTTGGCGCAAAACTGCGCTAACACAGTTTTGCGCCAAAAAAATTAGCGCCGTCTAACGCCATTCTGAAGCGCCATGCGGGCGCCGTATTTATTGAATGGCGTTAGCCAACTGGCGCTGCCTGGTGTGCGTGAAAAAAAAAACACGTACACCAGGCAGCGCCGGCGTAGGGAAAAATGGCGTTTGGGTGTCCAAAAATGGGGCAAGTCAGGCTGAGGCAAAAAAATCGTCTTAAGCCGAATTGCGCCATTTTTTTTGGGCGCCCAGACGCCATTAACATGACTCCTGTCTTAGCAAAGACAGGAGTCATGCCCCCTTGCCCAAGCCCAGGGGACTTCTGTCCCCTGGGCATGGTCATTGGGCATAGTGGCATGTAGGGGGGCACAAATCAGGCCCCCCTATGCCACAAAAAAAAGAAAAAAAAAATACTTACCTGAACTTACCTTAATGTCCCTGGGATGGGTGCCTCCAGCCTTGGGTGTCCTCCTGGGGTGGGCAAGGGTGACAGGGGGTGTCCCTGGGGGCATGGGAGGGCACCTCTGGGCTCATTCTGAGCCCACAGGTCCCTTAACGCCTGCCCTGACCCATGTGTTAAAGAGGCGCAAATACGGGGTTTTTTGCCCCACCCACTCCCGGGAGTATAAATACCACGCACATGCCTGGGAGTCATTTTTTAAGACGGGAACGCCTACCTTGCATCTCATTAACGCAAGGAAGGTGTTAGCGTCATTTTTTGGCGTGAACTCCATGAACTTTGGCGCTAGACGCGTCTAACGCCAAAGTATAAATATGGAGTTAGTTTTGCGTTGAAAAAAACGACGCAAATTCAGCGCAAACGGAGTATAAATATGCCCCTAAGTGCCCCAAAAAGGCGCTTAAGTGATATATGTAAATGTAGACAGGAATATAAGACAGCAATAAAGGAAAGGAAACTGATTATGAAAACAACTTTGTGGGAAACTCTCCATATAGCAAGCCGTACGAAAGATTATACTCTTTTGGCAGACAATAAATTCCCCCGTGCTAGGGGATAGAGATATCCCTAGGATGGAAATTGCGATCTCAGAAGACTGGGTTGCACATTTCTCTAAAATATATTCATTGACTAGTGATACAACAGACCGCACACATGATCAAGATTCACAGGAAGGTCCGCGCTTGGTTATAACCCCCCAATTTAGTCTTCAGGAGTTAGAGGAAGCTATAATACTAAGCAAATCAGGGAAAGCGCTGGGCCCTGATGGTGTTCCGATCGACATATTCAAGGCCAATATTGAGCTGTGGGGGCCAGTACTGACGCAGACATCGAGGGCCATCTGCATATGCGGACCCCTACCATCTTGGAGAGATTCCAACATTATTCCAATATACAAAAAGGGTGACCGCCTTAATCCAGCCTGCTACAGGCCAATCTCCCTGCTTGACACAACAGCTAAATTAGCGGGGAGAATAATCCTGAATAGGCTGCAATCATGGGCGGAAGAAAAGAACGTTTTATCCCCGGACCAGTCTGGATTTCGGAAAGGAATTGGAACAGTGGAGCAAAGCTTAAATTTAAGCCTCATCATTGGAAAGTATACTAAGATCAGAGCAGGCAATCTGTACCTGGCCTTTGACTTATCATCGGCCTTCGACTGTAATTCATGATAAATTATGGGATATTTTAAATAGCATGGGGGTAGAAGCGGCGTTAATTCAATTTATATGTCAAATGTACACAGGGTGCAGGACAAGAGTGAGGTATGGGTTAAAAGGGGAATGTATTCACCCCTTTGGTCTATACAGAGGAGTGTGCCAAGGCTGCGTTATTAAAGAATTGGCTACTAAGTGTAAAGATCTACCCCAAATAGACAACCGAGCCGTTCCGGCATTACTTTATGCAGACGACGCAGCATTAATGGCCAGGACCCCAATAGCTCTCCAAAAACTCTTAACCTGCATCACATATATGTCACAGCTGGGTCTTACTGTTAATCGCTCCAAAACCTTTATTATGAATTGTGGAGGGAAGCGCGGCAAGACTTATAACACTACTATTGCGGAAAGGAAGGTTGAAATTGCACAAACCTTTTCTTATTTGGGCATAATGTTCGATAAGCAGGGTTCTTGGGCCAACTGTAGGAAGACAAAGAGAGTGCACCTGATCAAAAAAACTATGGCATTAAGGTTTTTTTCCAAAAGGCTTGGGGGGATTACACCACCAAACATGATAAAGATTTATAAAGCCAAGTGCATTCCGGCTGTCATGTATGGGGCAGGAATTTGGGGATATACAAACTGACTTGGTACAGACAGTGCCAAACGATTTTCTAAGACATTTGCTGAGGGTTCCAAATGGCACTTCAACGTACGTCATTCATTCGGAACTGGGGGTCCCCTTTATTGTAGACTTGATAAAGCTCCAGCCACTATTATTATGGCATAAAGTTTGGACCTCGTAACATACCGGTTTAAATAAGGCCATTCTGACCGATTGCATGGAGTCATTATATACACCGAGGGTACCATGGTTAAAATACATTATGACCTTTTTTGAAAAAATAGGCAATAAAGCCTACTACACAAACCCAGCATCGCTGGGGAAAATATCTAGGAAGGACCTGTGTGCCCTGGCATTAAAGCATCTAGAAGATATACGCTGGGGGGCTGAATTAAAAAAAAAACACCGTCATTCACAACCAATTAATTTTGACGGTTGAGGGCATGCAGCCGTATCTGGCAAATGTGGTACACCTTCGTCATCGTTACATTCTTACCAGATTCAGGCTAGATACGTTTCATCGCCTAGTTTCATTCCCGACCATGAACGATTGGTCGGCCACACTAAAGGCATGACCCTGTGATGCAAAAGCACCCCAATCCACAATTCATGTGGTTTTATTCCGTAAATTTTATGCCTACCAGAGGAAGCGCCTAGTAGTCCCACTTTTAAGGGCAATTAACCTCCCCCAGTGTCGTACAGCTTATGTCTGCCTTCAGTCACTATCCTCTTTAGAAACGTGTGGAACTCTGGCTAACTTTTTATGCTCTGTACTAAAGATAAGGAAATCAATGGGGGTGGTGATGCAATTGTAATTTATTGTGATAGGGATTTTATCGATACACCATATAGTTTGTCGTTGTGTGTTCTCATTTTTTACTATTTTACTTATTTAATTTTATATATTGAAATGTATTATAATTGGATATTTTATGACTTGTTGAAAGTCGAAGTATATATATATATATATATATACACACACACATACATACATACACACACACAATTACAAGAAAACAATGACTACGTTTATATTATGCATCAAATGTATTCTGAGCTACAAATAAAGCAACCTACATTTTTTGTAAAAAATTGTGTGGTTGGATCCTTCAGTGCTTTTTTTTTTTTTTTTTTTTAACAATTACCCAAACATAACAGTAAAGCAATGTCCTGAAAAGAAAGATTACTTAGCAAGTGTACATAAAATATACCACATATTCAACCCAACATATCAGGGAGGAGGATTAGGTAAACCATTCCAAGGACTAACATGCTAAAATGTAAACTAGTATACAACTTAGTAGGATTAATGTAGTTGGTCATCATAGGAACTTTGCTAAGTACATTTATTTTCTTTACTACTTATTTTCTGCATACAACATAAGTTGAAATAAATTCTTTAAGGCAACATCCTTTAATTTGTGAAACCAATTACATCACTTCAATGAAATAACAAGGAAGTGACATAGAAAACTACATAAAATCCCATGCATAATATGGAGTTTTCAGAAATGCTTAACTTTTTGACATGTCTAAGTATAGACGACAAGAGAATGACCAACATCACATTGCAAACATTTTCCTGATGCAAGGCATTGTGGCAGTTAAAGTACTTTCAATTTGACATTACCAACACTTAGAAAATTGAACATTCCTAGTATAATACATGCAGCAAAGATGTACACACATTTAATGAATTGACATATTTGAAACGTGTTGAAAGGTGAAAAAGACTAATAGCACCATACCTTCATGTTATATTAGATGGGGGTTTGAACTGAATATCATATCTTCAACAAAATACATTCAAACAAGCAAGTATAAGAAATAATCATATTGCCTAGTAGCAAAAAGGAGAGAGCACCATAATGACACTAATTTGATGATGACAATAGATACGTGATTATTAAAATTGGGTTTATAAGTTTTAAAAAGTGGAAAACACATTGTAAACAGCTAACAAGAGCAAAAATGAAATTTCTGTTTAGTGAGACATTCATTGGTCTAACTCAGCAGGCTCCACTCTACCGGGATTCGTCAAGCCTTCAGGGTGTAGAATCTGCAAGACCTTGGCGGTGATTCTAGCCGCAGCGGGCGGCGGTCGCCGCCCGCCATGCGGTTACCGCCAAATGACCGCACCGCGGTCACAAGACCACAGCGGCCATTCTGGCTTTCCTGCTGTGCTGGCGGGCGACCGCCAAAAGGCCGCCCGCCATCACAGCGGGAAAGACCCAGCAACGATGAAGCCGGCTCCGAATGGAGCCGGTGGAGTTGCTGGAGTGCGACGGGTGCAGTAGCACCCGTCGCGAATTTCAGTGTCTGCTAGGCAGACACTGAAATTCTTTTTGGGGCCCTCTTACGGGGGCCCCTGCAGTGCCCATGCCATTGGCATGGGCACTGCAGGGGCCCCGCGGCACCACCTACCGCCATCCTGTTCCTGGCGGGAGACCCGCCAGGAACAGGATGGCGGTAGGGGGTGTCAGAATCCCCATGGCGGCGGAGCACGCTCCGCCGCCATGGAGGATTCTCAAGGGCAGTGGAAAGTCGGCGGTACACCGCCGACTTTCCGTTTCTGGCTGCGGCTGAACCGCCGTGGTCAGAATGCCCAGCGGTGCACCACCAGCCTGTTGGCGGTGCTACCGCGGTCATTCGCCCTGGCGGTTTTTACCGCCAGGGTTAGAATGACCACCCTTGTCTTTCCAGGGAAATAGTTATAACGGAGGCTGGGGGAACCACCACCAGTCGTCTGGGCCTCCAGTTGATCCTTGAAGGCCAGGGAACTCATTCTCTCCCACAGGTCATTCTACCTCTTCCTATTTTCCCACTTGTGAGCACAAGTTGTTGGCTGCAGCATTCACTTTGTCAACTATTGTGGACCGCATTTGTCTTTTCTGAGATATATTGGTGAAGATATAATGGCATTTTGTACTTGTGCTCCAAACAATTGTGGTTCTACTTTAATGATTATATCCACCATGACTGACAATTCTCCCTCTGTAAAACAAGAACTTCACTCTATCAATAAGGGTAAGTAAAATTGAATGCAATAGAGGACCCACAAATTAAAGAAAAAATGTAGACTGAAAAATAGAGGAAAAAAAGAAAATAACCTGTTGTGCGGCAAATTCAGACGCAAAATGGTGTGCAGTTGAATGGCAAAGAACCATAGTCTGAAATGGCATGTGTTTTATAGTGTGGTATGTAGGTGCTCACAATTAGCCAAAAGACTTCAGCTGCTAGCATCTATCCAAAATCCACAAACATATTACAATGTTGAGCAGGTGCTAACTGGAATGGGTGGGCAGGATGGGGGAGATGGGGAGATGCTATTGATGTCGATCAGATGAAGCATGTGAAAGGAGCTCCAATGAGTATGTGGGAGAAAGGTTTAGAGGCTTGCTGTTTTTCACAACTATTTCTAACTGGACTTAAAAAGAAACTTCAATCTAGACTACAAAGCTTCCAGAATGTAGCTTACAGACTCATCCTGAGCATCCCCTGACACAGCCAAATTTCCTCCCACCTCAGAGACCTACACTGGCTCATAGTCAACAAGCACATCAAACTCCTGATCCACACATTCAAGGTACTGCACAACATAGGACCGGCATCCCTCAACTACCACCTCACCTACCTACAGGCATCAGTGTTCCTCCCAGCTCACCCTTGCAGCCATCCCCAAGAACGGGAAAAGTACAACAGGAGGAATATCCTTCTCCTACCTAGCAGCCCAGACATGGAACACTCCCACTCAAGCAGACCACATCACTGCAGCAGGTCAGGAAAGGTCTCAAAACTTGGCTCTTCGACTGAAGCAACGCGCCTTCAGTCAGCACCTTGAGACCCTATGTGTGATTAGCTGTGCATTGCAAATTTATGATTGAACTAGAATAGGTGGGAAAGATGAAGTAGTTCTATTGATCTGCATGAGATGAAATATGTGAAAGGAGCTCCAATGAGTGTGTGGGTAAAGGTTCCGAGGCTGACTAATGGTCACAACTACGTCTAACTGGAAGGATATGGGGAGAAATACATCTGCATCAGATGACATGTAAAAGGAACTTCAATGAGCGTGTGGGACAAAGGTACAGAGGCTCACAATTTGCCATAATGTCTAACTGGAAGGAGATGGGGCAATGCATCAGGCGACATGGGTAAAAGAAACTTCTATGAACGTGTGGGATAAAAGTTCAGAAACTCACAATTTACCATGACCATGTCTGACGGGGGCGATACATCAGACGAAACGGGTAAAAGGGCGATGCATCACCTGATACAGGTAAAAGGGAGATGGGGTGATGCAGACAACACATGTAAAAGGGAGATGCATTAGATGACATGGGTAAAGGGACTTCTAAGAGTGAGTGGGATAAAGGTTCAGAGGCTCACAGTTTACCATAACAATGTCTTACTGGAATGAGATGGGGAAAAGGGGGGGGGGGGGGGGAAGATGCATCAGCTGACGTGTAAAAAGAACTTCTATTGAGTTTATTGGATAAAGTTTCAGAGGCTCACAATTTGCCATAGCAATGTATACCTGGAATGGGAGATGCATCAGACGACACGGGTAAAAGGAACTATGTGTATGTGGGATAAAGGTTCAGAGGCACTCAATTTGCCATAACAATGGCAATCTGGAGGGGGAGATGCAGACGACATGGGTAAAAGGAACTTCTATAAATGTGTGGGGGCAGAGAGGGGGAGAAGGAGAGATGCCACATGTAAAAGGAACGATGGGGATATATATCTTCATCAGATGAAACATGTGAAAGGACCTCCACTTGGCATTTTCCACAACTATGTCCTACTGGAATGAAACAGGGAGATGTGTTTTTAACCACATCTAAAACCTCCTGAATTGATTTACATTATGTTAGAAATGGAACATCCAGTCAGTTTACACCCTGTCCAAATAGGGACCCTCACTCTAGCCAAGGTAAGGGTGATACACAGCTCTGATAACCACTGCTCACCCTCTAGATATCTTGGCACAGACAGGCTTGTCTGAGGCAATGTGTATGAAGCATTTGTACAAACACATACAATAACACCATGAAAATCATAAAAGCACTCAACACAAGTTTAGAAAAATAACCAATATTTATCTAAAGCAATCAAGAATACGAGAAAATTCCAACATATACAATTAAGACATCAAATTTTAGAGTAAAAAAAACAAAAACAAAAAAAAAAAGTCCTAATCCATAAGATTTAATGAATGCTTTGTTTTAGCACAAAGTACCTGGTAAGCATAAAAAAAAGAAACAGGAGTCCATCGGAAAAGCAATTGATGCATCAAATCCTTACTCACAAGTGAAACCATGCATCTATTCTTTCTCCACCAGGTAAGAAATGCATCAATTCTTTCCTTACAGGGAAGGGGTGAATCAATTTCTGGGCTGGCTCAGGTCTTTGCAGTGGATCTGAGGTTTTGACACCCAGGAATGATGTGTGGAATATTCAATGATGAAGTCACGCTGAGCTGGTGATGTGTTGATTTTTGCAGCCACAAGGTTGGTGCTGCATCGGTTTTAAAGCTCCAAAGTGGGTGTTGCATCAATTTTTCTTCCACTTGGCTCCTGTGCATGGAATTAGTCAGGTTTCAGCAGCTTCTCCTTCCAAGGGACCAAGGACATAAGTGGCTCCTATTTGGCAAGTCAGGTGTCTCAGCAACAGACCCAGGTGCTGGCAGATTAATCTTTGATGTCCCAGAGACTTAACAGAAGGCAAACTCAGTCGAAGCCCTTAGAGAAGCTTCCTAATCAGGAGACATAGCAAAGTCCAGTCTGTGTTCTTTAAGGCAGAGACAGCAACTGCAGGCCAACTCAGCAAAGCAGACATAGCAAAAGTACAGTACTTGTCCTCACAGCTTTTCTCCTTGGCAGACATTCCTCTTGATACATAAGTGTTTTAAAATTGTGGGGTTAGCAGTTCAATACTTATATACTCATTTCTACCTTTGAAATAGATAAACTTCAATGGAACGTCTCTCAAATCTATCTACCAATAGACTTAAAGAAACCGCATGGGAAGTTTGTTGTAATCATAAATAAAGCTGTATTTTTCTTATGGAGAAGAATTCATAAGGGGGTGACTAGAAAAGAAAATGAGTACTGATATTAAAGGAAGTGTGGCCCTTCCTGCATGAACATAGTTTACATCAGTTAATGCTGCATTTAATGGGGGATTATTAGAAGCATGGGATAATTCAAGTCTAGCTTCTTTGCAGGGTTGAACATTGCTATTGTCACTCTGCATTATCTTGCGTGTATTTATAATGTGCACATTCATGCCAAGGGTTATATCGGGACTGATTAATAGATGTTTATTGTTACCCAACTCAATTGAACACTTTCAACCTTAGAAGGATTAAAGGCTGAGTGAAAGCACCGGGATTCAAACAGGTGAGTAGGAGTTCAAAAGCAGATCTGTCAAGTGGAAACATTTGTTTACTGAGCCACCAGTCTAATACTATCTGTTTGGGGTCTTCAATATGTCTATCATTATAGACATCACTGTGGAGACATGAATATGGCTACCACATTGTCTCTTCAGGCACTTTATCACTATTTACATACTCTCTCTATGGGGACTTAAACATGACTATACGAGCACACAATCTCTGCGAGACCTTGGTAACAAAATCTCTGGGGACCTTGGCATCCCTATAATCAAACTCTGTGGGGACCTTGGCATCAATATGATCAATCACACCATCACTGTAGGGTGGCTTGAACATCACTGCAATCACACACTGTTGCTAGGAGAACTTCAACACAACTACATAAATGCTATCTCATTGGGACCTCAGTTAACACTAATCATACATCATTTCTTTGAGGACTTTGATACCCCTATAATCACTAACTCTTTGGAGCATTACTATAAGTATGCACTCTGTGGGGACTTGGGCATGTCTATTCACACACTTTCTCTGTGGCAACAAGGCATCAATATAATCACACTAACTTTGTAGTGACTTGAGCATGACTCATCACGTATTCCTTCAACAAAGACTTCAATATGTCTATTATAAACTATTATCACTACATGGGCTTGATTTTGACAGTCAGTTTCACTACAGGTCTATAACTGCCAACTGAGAAAATGTGGCATCCCTACAATCTACACTATCTGAAGACTTGAACAGGACTATAAACATTCCATCTCTGTGGGACCTGGGTAACAATCACAGTATATCTTTGGGGACCTGCACATCCCTATAATCACACTCTGTGGTACCCTGGGAATCCCAGTAACCACATTCGGTGGGGACCTGGGCATCATTATAAATCAATCACTATCACTGTGGGGTCATGAACATCACTAATCACACACTAACTCAATGGAGACTTGAATGTGACTATAAAGATGCACCACCTCACACTAATACACAATATTCTATGAGGACCTTGATACCCATATACTCACAATTCACACACTAAATGTGGAAAGATGAACATTACTTTAATCACACACTACGGCCCTCGTAACAATGGTGGTAAAAACCACCTAAGTCCACGCGGACAGCCGCCAACATACCAGCACCACACCATCCGTCTGCCATATTATGATCACTGCCGGACTTCCACCACAAGAAGGGTGGAAATATGGCAGTGATCATACTGGCGAATTGTGGTAAGCTGGCGCTGCTACCACAATCACTGCCATGCCAGTAGAACACCGCCAGCCGTATCATGACCTGTGATACAGCCTGGCGGTGTTCTGCTGGCGGGGAACTCTTGGCAGTAACAGTGCCCCTTCCCTGCCAGAAGACCTCCTTGACAAATGTAAGTCAGGCTTCCAACAGGGAAAGGGGGTAGGGGGTGTTGTGTGGGAGTTGTGTGCATGAATGTGTGTGTGGAATGAGTCTGTGTTGTGTTTGCGTGGTTGTATGCATGAGTGAATGCATGCAAGAATGGTGAGGTGTGTCTGCATGTCAGTGTGATTGTGTGTAGGAATATGTGCGAGCATGTCTGGAAGTATGCGTGTATGCCAGTGTGAGTGATTGGGTATATGAGTGGTGTGTGTCTGTCGGAGTGTGTGTATGGGGAGTGGGGGGGGAAGTGAGGATTGGAGGGGGTCGGGTGTGAGGTGAGTGTTGGGGGAACCGCCTACCAGTGAGAGGGAAGGAATTCCTCTCACCAGTAGGGAATACCACCATGGTTTTTGTGGCATTAGCAATGCCACGAAACCCATGGTGGTAGGCGGGCTCATAATGCCCCAGGTGGTACTATGCCACCCACCGGCTGGAGATTGACATCTCCAGCCCAGTGTCTGATACCACCATGGCGGTTTGAGTGGAGAAGTGGCAGGCTGGCTACAAACAAACCACCATTCTCATAATGGTACAGTATGCACTGCCAGACTGTTGGCAGTACTACTGCCACATTTCTACTCACCGCTGGGGTCATAATGACCCCCATAGAATTTGGAGACCTGAAAACTAAATAATCACACACTATCAATGTGGGACGCAGGCATCAATATATTCATGCACTATCTTTGCGAGGACAAAACTTGATCACAGCATTCTATAAGGACTTCAATATGTCTTCAATAAACAATTATTCAATATGGAGTTGATTTCGACAGTCAGTTTCTCTGCAGGTCTATAATCACTAGCTCTATGAGGACATGGCATCCCTATAATCCACACTCTGGGGACCTGGGCTTCACTATAATCACAATATCTCTAATGGACCCAAGCATCAATATAATGACACTATCTGTGCAGAGATCTGGCCATCACTCAAACATAGCATCCCTGCAGAGCCCTGCGCTTGATTAAAATACAGTGTTCATACAATGACATGAGTAAAATACAATGAATGGACTTGAATGTGCCTTTAGTCACACCAAAAAAGTTTTTATTTGAACATAACTATAATCACATTCTTCTTCGGGGTGAATATCACCCCACACTATCGCTAATGGGACTTGAGTGTAACTATAGTTAAATGTTATACTTGTGTGGACTTCAGCTTTAGTGTAATAATTTCTATAATGAATTTAGCATCAATACCTCTGCGGGGACCTGGGCATCAATATAATGACACTCTCTGTGGGATCTGGACATCAATATAATATCACACTAGTTCAGTAGGGACTTGAGTACGACTATCACATACACTGTCAGCTCTAGAACATTAACAATCACATGCCATGTATTTGAGAACTATTATTCTACAGTCGTGAAAAAGACTATGCCTAGGGGTTAGGGTAACGAAAGAACAAGGTAATTTCACCTTGGCTTTACCATTTGACCACACTGTAGTATCTTTGGCAATTAAATTAACTGTTTTGCTTTCTTATTCCTTGAAATGTGAGCACTCAGCAATAGGCTAAACATGCTATTGTTTACTCCTGAAAAATGCGTATTTAAAATTGTGTGTAACTTCAACACAGCGTGTTGTGACTATAGGGCTAAACCATCATGTAATTTAGATAAAGCACTGAAAAACAGCATTTAGCAATGTGTTAATGACTATTCAATCACAAGGTTAGTAACTCATGCTCAATTTCCATAAGAGTGGAGATAGAGATAGAGATATATATATATATATATATATCTCTATCTCTATCTATATCTATATATCTATCTATATACTGTATAATGTAATGAAGCTATATTTGCAAATTTGAAACAAGATCCTGTATCTTGATTTTTCTTGGCATTTATTGGTAATTAATATATTTTTATAATATTAGGAAAGGTTAGTCCCCACAAAGCAGGTATCCATGCAGTCCCCACAAGGATGGTAACGTCTGTGTATATATTTTTATATTATTGGTCTGAAAATTAATTCCATCTCCTACTTGTTTCAAAATACTCTTATTCTGCTCAATATATGATGTCACTGCAAAAACCACCAACATGCGTTTTGGAGAGTCTTCTTCAGGGCTGATTAATAAAACATTAAAAAAACAGTGTATAGACACTGGGTGCACAAATATTCAATACAAAGCATTTATTTCCTAGTAAATAAACAAGAATCCACAGATAAAACAACGGTTCTTATGCCAGGATGCAAATATAATGAACAGTTTGAGGTTATACAGTAGCAGTTCCAGTGACGTAACAAAGGCCCTCCACAGCCCCAGTTTATGGGGGGTGCTGAGCTGCAAAGTGCCCCCCCCTCAGCACAGTGCTCTGGCCTAAGAGCCCCTGCATGAATCCAGGGGTGGGGTGGAGAGCACGTCTCCCGGTACTGTGCAGGGGCATCTCCTCAAGTTTGGTTACACTACTGAGCAGTTTAATTGCAATTACATTTTCAAAGTACCTACTTAACCCTTCTATCTAGAGCAATAAAGTAATTATACTCACTCTATAACAGAGGTATAATTGATGGAAAATAGCAACACTCAACCAAACTAAGGTAGCATCTCAGGCAGCAGGACACTCACGATATGAAGGGAAAAAATTATCTATTTTGCTATCTTAAACCTTAATTAACCCCTTAGCTGCTGGGCCTTTTGTGCTTTCAGCCTCCTTCCAGTTATTGACAGGAATGGGTGTGAAACCAATGCTGAATCCCAGAAAGCTAAACCGTTCTGAAAAGTAGGCAAAATTCTGAGTTCCTCAAGGGGTAATTTGTGTAGATCCTACTAGGTTTACCTACAGAAAACAGCTGAAATAAAAAAATATTGAAATTGAGCTAAAAGCAGCCATTTTCTACTCTAACTTTTTTTTCAGTGATTTCAGAATTTTAAAACCAATATACCATTATGTCTGCTCGACTCTTCTGGTTGCGGGGATATTTATGGCTTATAGGTTCATTAAGAACCCTAGGTACCCAGAGCCAATAAATGAGCTGCACCTTGCAATGGGTTTCCATTCTATGCGGGTATACAGCAATTAATTTGCTGAAATCTAAAGTGTGAAAAATAGGTGTCAAGAAACTTTATTTCCAATATGGGCACCAGATAAGGTGTTGAAAAGCAGTGGTTTACACATCTCTGAATTCCCATACTAGCATGTTAATTACAGGGCATTTCTCAAATAGACGTCTTTCACACACTAGCTTACATTTGGAAGGAAAAGATGTAGAGAAAGACAAGGGGCAGTAACTTGTTCTGCTATTCTGTGTTCCCCCAAATTTCCCGATAAAAATGATACCTCACTTGTGTGGGTAGGCCTAATGCGCCCCGATAGGAAACGAAACATGGACACATCAATTTTTTACATTGAAAATTGATGTGTTTTTTTTGGAAAGTGCCTAGCTGTGGATTTTGGCCTCTAGCTCAGCCAGCACCTAAGGAAACCTACCAAACCTGTGAATTTTTTAAAGCTAGACGCCTAGGGGAATCCAAGATGGGGTGACTTGTGGGGCTCTCACCAGGTTCTGTTACCCAGAATCCTTTGCAAACCTCAGAATTTGGCAAAAAAAAAATAAAAAAAAAAAAGAGTTTCTCACATTCCGGTGAAGTGCAGCTATCTGAGAGGAGCCGCAGATTTCCTTCCACCCAGCATTCTCCCCCCCCCCCGTAGGAGGCTGGCCTGGCTTGTAGTGGGTACCAAGGGGTACTTACACTCTGTACCAGGTCCAGTTATCCCTTATTAGTGTAGAAGAGGTGTCTAGCAGCTTAGGCTGAACTAGGAGACATGCAAAGCTCCTACTATACCACTGGTGTCATATGCACACTATCATAAGAAAACACAATACACAGATATACTAAAAATAAAGGTACTTTATTTTTATGACAATATGCCAAAAGTATCTCAGTGAGTACCCTCAGTATGAGGATGCCAAATATACACAAGATATATGTACACAATACCAAAAATATGCAGTAATAGCAAAAGGAAGTAATGCAAGCAGTGTAAAGTTACAATGTATTTCAATAGGAGCACATAGGTATAGGGGCAACACAAACCATATACTCCAAAAAAAAAAAGCACCTATATTCCCCAGAGAGCACAGAAGTCGTGATCGGGGAATTCTGCAAGAAAGAACAACACCAGCAATGCAACCAAAGTGGATTTCCGTACGAGAGTACCTGTGGAACAAGGGGACCAAGTCCAAGAGTTGCGACAAAGTCGAGATTGGGCAGATGCCCAGGAAATGCCAGCTGAGGGTGCAAAGAAGCTGCCACTGGATAGTAGAAGCTGTGGATTCTGCAAGAACGAAGAGGGCTAGAAACTTCGCCTTTGGAGGTTGGATGTCCCACGGCGTGAAGAAGCTTGCAGAGGTGTTCCCACGCAGAAAGACCGCAAACAAGCCTTGCTAGCTGCAAGGGTCGCGGTTAGGGTTTTTGGATGCTGCTGTGGCCCAGGAGGGACCAGGATGTCGCCAATTGCATGAAGAGACAGACAGGGGCACCCAGCAAGATAGGGAGCCCTCACAGAAGCAGGCAGCACCCGCAGAAGTGCCGGAACAGGCACTACGAAGGAGTGAACCGGAGTGAACCCGAAGTCACAAAAGGAGATCCCACGACGCCGGAGGACAACTCAGAAGGTTGTGCACTGCAGGTTAGAGTGTCAGGGATCCAGACTTGGCTGTGCACGAAGGAAATTCTGGAAGAGTGCACAGGAGCCGGAGCAGCTGCAAATCACGCGGTACCCAGCAATGCAGTCTAGCGTGGGGAGGCAAGGACTTACCTCCACCATACTTGGACTGAAGAGTCACTGGACTGTGGGAGTCACTTGGACAGAGTTGCTGAGTTCCAGGGACCACGCTCGTCGTGCTGAGAGGGGACCCAGAGGACCGGTGATGCAGTCTTTTGTTGCCTGCGGTTGCAGGGGGAAGATTCCGTCGACCCACAGGAGATTTCTTCGGAGCTTCTAGTGCAGAGAGGAGACAGACTACCCCCACAGCATGCACCACCAGGAAAACAGTTGAGAAGGCGGCAGGATCAGCATTACAAGGTTGCAGTAGTCGTCTTTGCTACTTTGTTGCAGTTTTGCAGGAGTCCTGAGCAGTCAGCGGTCGATTCCGTGGCAGAAGGTGAAGAGAGATGCAGAGGAACTCTGATGAGCTCTTGCATTCGTTATCTAAAGAATTCCCCAAAGCAGAGACCCTAAATAGCCAGAAAAGGAGGTTTGGCTACCTAGGAAGGAAGCTAGGCTAGTAACACAGGTAAGAGCCTATCAGAATGAGTCTCTGACATCACCTGCTGGCACTGGCCACTCAGAGCAGTCCAGTGTGCCAGCAGAACCTCTGTTTCCAAGATGGCAGAGGTCTGGAGCACACTGGAGGAGCTCTGGGCACCTCCCCTGGGAGGTGCAGGGGAGTGGTCACTCCCCTTTCCTTTGTCCAGTTTTGCGCCAGAGCAGGGCTTGGGGATCCCTGAACCGGTGTAGACTGGCTTATGCAGAGATGGGCACCATCTGTGCCCATCAAAGCATTTCCAGAGGCTGGGGGAGGCTAATCTCCCCAGCCCTGACACCTTTTTCCAAAGGGAGAGGGTGTAACACCCTCTCTCTGAGGAAGTCCTTTGTTCTGCCCACCTGGGCCAGGCCTGGCTGGACCCCAGGAGGGCAGAAACCTGTCTGAGGGGTTGGCAGCAGCAGCAGCTGCAGTGCAAACCCTGAAAAGGCAGTTTGGCAGTACCCGGGTTCTGTGCTAGAGACCCGGGGGATCATGGAATTGTCTCCCCAATGCCAGAATGGCAGTGGGGTGACAATTCCATGATCTTAGACATGTTACATGGCCATGTTCGGAGTTACCATTGTGACGCTATACATAGGTAGTGACCTATGTCTAGTGCACACGTGAAATGGTGTCCCCGCACTCACAAAGCCCAGGGAATTTGCCCTGAACAATGTGGGGGCACTTTGGCTAGTGCCAGGGTGCCCACACACTAAGTAACTTGGCACCCAACCTTCACCAGGTGAAGGTTAGACATATAGGTGACCTATAAGTTACTTAAGTGCAGTGTAAAATGGCTGTGAAATAATGTGGGCATTATTTCACTCAGGCTGCAGTGGCAGGCCTGTGTAAGAATTGTCAGAGCTCCCTATGGGTGGCAAAAGAAATGCTGCAGCCCATAGGTATCTCCTGGACCCCCAATACCCTGGGTACCTCAGTACCATATACTAGGGAATTATAAGGGTGTTCCAGTATGCCAATATGAATTGGTAAAATTGGTCACTAGCCTGTTAGTGACAATTTGTAAAGAGACAGCATAACCACTGAGGTTCTGGTTAGCAGAGCCTCAGTGAGACAGTTAGGCATCACACAGGGAACACATACATATAGGCCACAACTTATGAGCACTGGGGTCCTGGCTAGCAGGGTCCCAGTGACACATAACAAACATACTGAAAACATAGGGTTTTCACGATGAGCACTGGGCCCTGGCTAGCAGGATCCCAGGGAGACAGTGAAAACACCCTGACATACTCACAAACAGGCCAAAAGTGGGGGTAACAAGGCTAGAAAGAGGCTACTTTCTCACCCCCCCACTCCCCAAGTCTCCCAATAAAAATGGTATCTCACTTGTGTGGGTAGGCCTAGCGCTTGAGAATGGAATAGTTTACACAATGATCAATGTTGGTCCTTACATGAGGGCAACTGTTGCCCCTGGGGTGATCCATTCCTGACGCAGGCACTGGGTACAGGCACTCAACTGGGGTAATGTTTTTATAAGGACAGGTGGGGGAACACTGGGTGGTAGGAATTTTGTGGGTTCCCAGCATATTCCTGTAGTTTGTGTGACAGAAATGGAATAAAAGAAAATATTTTTATTCAACATTTCACCTTTGCAGGGTATTCTGGGTAAGAAAACTTTGGGTAATCCACACAAGTCACACCTCTGGACTCCTCCACATTTCCAGAAATGTCTGGCTTTGGTATGTTTCCCTACATGGCCGCCAAGCCCAGGACCAAAAACACAGGTGCCTGCCTTACAAAACAAGTTTGTTTTGTGATAGATCATTTTGATGTCTCCACAATATGGTTGGGTGGTGCAATTTGGGGCTGAACTAAATTGGGGAGCTCCAAAGAGGGCCCTCTCTCTGTGCTTGCCACCACATGTACCTGCTCTCTGGGTTGTGCTAACCCGCTATTGTCCCTTTGCACAGACTGTGCTTGCGAAGGAACAGCAGGACTGTCCTTAATACCTCCCTCAATCACTGAAAGAGGAGTTATCAAATGAAACTCCTCCGACTGAAAAATCACTGAGTCTGCGCCACTGTCCTATCCCTCAGATGTTGTCTCAGTATCTGCTGTCTCAGTGCGATTGTACGTAAGAGCTGTCCTCTATAGCCTGAGTGAGGGCTTAAGCAGCAGTCATCCAATGAGATGCCTTCTCTGCTAGTGGCTAAACTGTTGCTCTAAAACATTAGCCACAAAATTGCGGGTTGAAACACTATTAGCATCATAATGAACTATTTAAATGCTACATAAACTAACCAGTCACATGCACCTACAAACAGAAAGCCGAGTACTAAATAGAGCTGAAAGGGTTATGATCGTTATTTCGGTCATGATTTATTCAATGAAGTGATATATCGTACACAACAGGTTGTTGATGAAGTTGCAAGCGGACACAAAAGCAAGCTAAAATCCAACACGGATATTCAGAAAATACATTGCTCTATAATCATTCCCACTAGCTCCTTCTCCATACAGCACGCAAGTGCGCAAGGGCAAAAAGGTTTGAGAGGTAGAATAGCACTGATACATTCCATACGTGCCAGTCACAAGCCAAGCTGTACGGAAGGCCCAAACGAACCAACTGTTGAAATCAGTCAGAACTTTCAGAGCATCCTTACAATCTCGCAGGCACTAATGCACTAAAATACCCATTAACTTGACATTTCCCGAACCAAAGAGGAGTTAAATACGCTCTAGAATTAAGCTCGTCCTAAAAAAAGAGAACTACCACATTCCCTTAAATACGGCACAGTTGACCAAGTAATCAGTGTCCAAAATAATATTAACCAATCAAGGACATCCATGACATATACTAGAAACCGCTGCAACTAATGATACAGCTATTTAAGCGCCTTCCATCTACAATTATATATCATTAAAGTGCCTTTATAATAAATAAATAAAACACTAACCGTCACAGCTCAAATCGGCAAGAAGCGTGTACTACTCAGCACCTGATATATATACCTTAGTTAATGAATTGCACCTGTGGGAGGGAGCATGGCCACCTATAAAGAAGGAGAAAAGACTTTCGAGCTAATTTCTAAACAGCTTTCACGACCCTCAACTACTACCACCAATCGAAAACAAAACACAAAGTGTGAGAAACGATACCATAAACAAAAAATGAGTACTAAACATGGGTTACCTGGCAGAAAATAAATGTTAATTAAGAAGGAATAAAGCTGAAAGGGCGTGATATAGTTTCGAACTTTCAGCTGTAATTAGTCACATGAAGGTGCTTCTACTCTATATGGCTTCATAGCTGTCTTTTGGAAGAAAAGCCTTCATTAAAATGAGAAGCTAACCCGAGAAACGTTACACAGTAGTTTTAAGTACATGAACCCTTAAACAGTAAGGGCCTGATTTATAGTATTTTAGTGACGCATTTGCGTCTTTTTTTTATGCAAAAGAGGCGTAAACTTACAAAATCTAATTGAATTTTGTAAGTTTGTGCCGCTTTTGCGTCAAAAAATGACGCAAATGCGGTGCTAAAAAGTATAAATCAGGCCCTAGCAGTAAAAAAAAAAATGCATTTTAAGTAAGACGAGCTAGTCTGAGTGTAGCCCATTACTAATCATGTGAAGAGTATTATACTCTATATGGGTTTTTGTCTGACTTTAGGAAAAAAAACTTAAGTAAAAATTTTTAATTTGTAGATAAAAAATGTTTTCCTTCTAAATCTCCACCTTTCCTGTCTTTTTTAACTTCCTCCATACCAATACATTTTATATTCTCTAGTTGAGCAAGTGAGTGTGATGACCTGAAATGTATCGCCATTCGGTACTTATCCAAATTCTTAATGGCTCTGAGATGCTCCTTCATTGTAGTTTTCAATTGTGCATGGTGGATCCAGTGTATTATTTACCACAAACACAAACCATGATATAGATGCTATTGGAAGTGTTACAACAGATAAGTGAAGCAATACAAAATGTATACTCTCCAGTTACATCTACAATTATCTTGACATTAGATAAATGTTTACAACATATGCAGTTCCCACATTTGAAGGACCCTTTAGGTAGTTGCAGAAGACAGCTTGTTTTAGTGCTCCTGTTGGCTAATTAATATTGTAATAACTAGGGCTAAGTAATGTGCAAGTAATGTGTGTGTGCTTTTATATACACTATTTTAGGCTAAGCTGGTAAAAGGCTTTTGAGATCAGGATACAAGTTTAAAACATCCCTATGCTTATGTAAACTGTTGTAGATTCTTCTATTACCATGGTAAGTCGTGATAAATCTAATCTCATTGTTGGTGTTTTTATTTGCTGCTGGACGATTCCATAGGACAAGCGAGCACGTTATAGTTACTATTGGACATGGCCCTTTTTGCAGGGACATCCCCAATATTTTTGTCTCCTTCCTCCTATTTTTTCTGACTTGTTTTTGTTGGCCTTAGGGCTCTGGGCACTTTACCACTGCTAACCAGTGCTAAAGTGCACATGCTCTCTGTGTAAATTGTATTGTTGATTGGTTTTCCATGATTGGCATACTTGATTTACTAGTAAGTCCCTAGTAAAGTGCACTAGGGGTGCCCAGGGCCTGTAAATCAAATGCGACTAGTAGGCCTGCAGCACTTGTGGTGCCACCGACATTGGTAGCCCAGTAAACATGGCTCAGACCCGCCACTGCAGTGGCTGTGTGTGCAGTTTTAACCTGCTAATTCGACCTGGCAAGTGTACCCACTAGCCAGGCCTTAACTGTCCCTTTTTATACATGTAAGGCACCCCTAAGGTAGGCCCTAGGTAGCCCCATGGGCAGGGTGCAGTGTATGTTAAAGGTGGGACATGTACTGATGTGTTTTGCATGTCCTAACTGTAAAATACTGCCAAATTCGATTTTCACTGTTGCGGGGCCTGTCTCTCTCATAGGTTAACATGGGGGCTGCCTTTATAACTTTAAAATGCAGATTCCCTTTGGGAGCAGATGGAAATATGGAGTTTGGTTTCTCTGAACTCACAATTTAAAATTACATCTTTTAGTAAAGTTGGTTTTTAGATTCTTAGTTTTTAAATGCTACTTTAGAGCTACAGCACGGACGGCGTTTTCTTTCTTTCTTCCTGTAGATATAAACCGGAGAAGACTTTTGAAAGGCAAAATAAAGGAATGTTAGTAATAATAAAATACTGGAAGAGTCCTGCCCAATGGAAGAGGATGTAATTTATTGGCATTTGGAAATATTTAAAAAAGGACACGTATTCTATGAATTAATAGGAATCACTCAAATCAGATACGTAGAGTATTAGGTGTTCCCAGTTGAAAGAGTTATTCAGTCCTGAAGATGACCCACTAATAATTGATGTCTTAATATAGGGTCGAAACGTTGATTATATTATATGTGGATTATATATGAGTAACTTCAAGACACCTGGACTGAAGGGGTTCCTTTGAAGTTTGCGCTTTTTCTATAGGGTTTTAACCACATTTGTACATATTGTATATAACACTTTTTGCACGTATATCACTTTTGCACTTTCACTGCATCGTATATTGATCAAATGAGATTTTTTCATTAGATTAATCATTAAATGATGGTATAAATTAATTTGGAGTACTATACATTGATTTTGGAAGATTAAGGATGTTGATATATACATTCTTGAAATGATTTGGAAGTTTAGGCATATACTTCCCCCAAGCTGACCTATTTTGTTTATCAATATTTAATTACCCAGGTCTAAGGTTTATATGGGTTTGCTTCATTTGTTATGACAACTTTTAGAAAGTGGGCATTTTCTTTCTTTAACCATTCTGGGACTCTGCCTGTTTGGGGATTCCCTGTCTGGGTCAGTTTGACAGTTGGGCTGTTTGTAAATCCTCTGCTGGGCTGTTTATGAAGTGAGTCCCAAACAAGTAGAGTCTTAGCTTCTTCAGCACCCAGACCACTGCAAAAGCTTCACGCTCTATTGCACTCCACCTACGCTCCCTGGGAAATAACCTCCTGTTAATGAAGGCTACAGGTTGATCTAGGTCCTCTTCATTTAGCTGTGATAACACTGCTCCTATACCATTCTCTGAAGCATCAGTTTACACAACAAACTCCTTGGAAAAATCAGGTGCCTTCAGCACAGGTGTTGTGCACATGGCTGCCTTCAGGGCATCAAAAGCTGTAGGGCAAGACTCCGACCAGATCACTTTCTTTGGTGGCTTCTTGGAAGTCAACTCATTTAAGGGAGAAACAATGGTGCCATACCCCTTGACAAAACTCCTATAATAGCCAATCATGCCTAAAAAAGCCCACACCTCTGTCTGGGTCTTGGAAGGCTCCAAAACCAGAATAGTGTACATTTATGGCTGAAGAGGTGCCACCTGGCCACTCCCCACCTGGTGTCCCAAGTACACCACAGAACCCTGCCCTGTTTGGCACTTACTTGCCTTAATAGTGAGGCCTGCCTTTTTCAGGCCCTCCAACACTTTGCAGAGGTGCTGCAAGTGCTCCTCCCAAGTAGAACTGAACACATCAATGTCGTCCAGGTAGTCTGCACTGAAATCAGCCAACACCTGGTTGACCAACCTCTGAAAGGTGGCAGGATAATTTTTAATCCCAAAGGACATTACTTTAAACTGGTAGTTCCCATCTGGGGTAGAAAATGCTGACCTCTCCTTGGCCCCCTCAGGTAAACAAATCTGCCAATACCCAGATGTCAAGTCAATGGTGCTAAGGTATTTGGCAGCTCATCATCGGGGGATGGGATGAGCGTCAGTCTTAGTGAACGCATTGAGACCCCGGCAATCTACACAGAACCGGATTTCTGGAGTGGCACCAGGATCAGCAGCCTATGGGACCAAAACCACTGGATGGCCCAAGGACTACTTGAAAACTCAAGTTTAAACATCTCAAGGGTAAACATCTTTGATACTTTCATCTTTGATGCTAGCCCTGACCTTATCAGTCACTCTGTCAGCCTTTTGTTCAACAGGAGGACTGTCCCCAGTGTCCACATCATGTGTACACTAGTGTGTGACCCCTGAGATCAAGAAGAACAGGGAGGCAAACTGACCTATAACCTGGCAACAGTCCCTCTGTTGTTCTGAGGTCAGGGAGAGGAGAGATTCGCACCCTCCACAGACCCATCCTTCTCCTTAGCAGCCAGGAGTTCAGGAAGAGGCTCATCCTCTTCCTCCACCCCATCATTTGTTCCTAGAAGCATTGTCAATTCAGTTCGCTCAAACTGCGGCTTGAGGCAGTTCACATGCAGGACCCTCAAGGGGTTCCCGGGAGTATGCAAGTTCACCAGTTAGGTGACCTCACTCTTGGACTCCACCACCTCAATTGGCCCAGCCCACTTGTCCTGGAGTGCCCTAGGCTCCACTGGCTCCACTGGCACCATCACCCACACTTTCTGACCAGGCTGAAACTCAACCAGAGCAGCATTCTGGTCATACGAGCGTTTCATGTCCTCCTGGCCTGTCCTCCTGGCTTGCTTCGAGGTTCTCTTGTGAGAGAGCTCTGAAACAGGCAGTCTGGTTCCTAAAATCCTGAATGTAACTGAATGCATCCTGGGGGGGGGGGTACTGGGGCTTTCTCCAAGCCTTCCTTTACCAGACTCAAAGGTCCCCTGACAGGGTGGCCATACAGTAACTCATAAGGACTAAATTGAAGCCCTTTTTTGAGGCATCTCCCTGTAGGCGAACAGAAGACCTGGAAAGACCTGGCAAGAGGACGTCCCACTTATGCCTCAAGGGCTCTGACAGGCCATTGATCATGCCTTTCAAGGTGCAGTTGTAACTTTCAACCAGCCATTGCTTAGGGGGTGGTAAGGAGTGGAGAACTTATACTTTACCCCACACTCCTGCCACAGAGACGTCATATAAGTAGATATGAAGTTGGTACCCCTATGAGATACCACTTCTTTGGGGAACCCCATGTGGGTAAACCCCCCCATCAAAGCACATCCGCCACAGGGGAGGTAACTTACCCCAGAGGAATGGCGTTTGGGTACCGGGTGACATGGTCCACCAAGACCAGGATAGACCTGTTGCCCATGGCTGTCTTGGGTTCCAGAGGCCCCGCAATGTCAATACCAATCCTTTTAAAGGGGGTACTAACCACAGGGAAAGGTTGGAGGGGAGCTTCGCATTCCCCCTGTCTCTTGCCACTTGCTTGACAAGTTTGGCAAGACGTATATTGTGCATCTGAGTGCCTGCGCATTAGGGGCCAGTGAAAGTGGGTGACAAGTCATTCAAACATCTTGTTTCGCCCCAAATATCCAGCTAAAGGCACATCATGAGCCAGACCCAGTAGGAAGGATCTGAAGCACTGGAGTACCACCAGCACACGGGCTGACACAGGCTCAGCAACATTAGGCTTACTATTTAGGAAGCCGTCATCCCAATAGATCAGGTGTGATCCCGGCTCCTTGCCAGCCACCTGGTCTGCAGCCTGCTGCTGCAAAACCTCCAGAGAAGGGCATACTATCTGTGCCTCACAGAATGCCTCCTGGGTGGGCCCCCCTTCCTGCTGCCACTGTGACAACTCAGGGACCTTCCCCAGCAAGCCACCTGTTACCCTATAGGCTCTGGGGCGTCACCCTCAGGTTCAGCCTCCTCCCAGACCTTGGAAACTTCTAAAGGCTGGTTTCCCATGCCCCTTACCATTCCTCCTACTGGCGGATCCCTGGGCCACTGTTTCAGGCTCCAGGAGCTTCTGACCACCCTGGTGGGCTGCCATTTACTAGGTAGACACACACACTCACTCAGGCAGACCCAACATCTCCAAGTGTGACCTGCGTTCTACCGCCTTTCAAGGGGAATCCTCCAGGTCATTGCCAAAGCAAACAATATACAGGCATGGTTGGACTCACAGCTACTTTCAAGGAACCTGAGACCCCCCCGATTCAAAGGGAACCTGCGTCACTCTGCACAGGAACTCTGAGTTGTCCACTATAACTACTTGGTGAAGTACACAGGGATCTATCTGCTCCTCAGAAACCAAGTGACTCCTCACTTTGGTCACACTGCCTCCTGTGTCTCTCTGTGACCCTCTGTCTATTAATGGTCACTCACTGCCTGTACTTTTTAGTGATTTCAGGCAAAAGGGTTCTCTGGACTATCTCACTGTCCCCTAGTGAGACAAGGGTCATTTTGGCTAGCTCCCACCCACCTAAAACCAACTCCTCCCCAAGCGCTACACTGGCCAAACCCTGTGACTGAGCACCAGTGGGTGCGGGTGTCCTCTTGGCAAATGTAGGATCCCCTGTCACATGACCCACCTGGTCACATGCATAACACTTGCGGGGACCCTCCTCTGCAAGCGTCCCTTTGGAGAACAATGCCTTATTCTCACTGGGGGGCTGGAATCATCACCCTGGGAACTAGGTTGAGGCACTTTAGAGAATTCCCCCTTTTGGACCCTGGTGCTCTCTTAACGGTCCTCTTCCTGCGCAAGCTTCCTGGGGTCAGTCAGCTTGCAGTCAATCAGGTGCTGGCACAGCCCTGGAAAACAAAGACTGTACAAGTGCTCCCAAGCAATTAAATTGTAAAGCCCCTCATATATTGTTACCTTCCTGCCCTTCACCCAACCATCCAGTGACCTGCAAAAGGAATCTACACACTCCAACCAAGTTTGAGACACTCTTTCTTTTAGTGGGACCTAAACTTGTTCTTCTCCTGCTCAGGGGTCATACCATATCTTGTGAGTATGGTGTCCTTTATTATGGTGTAGGTGGGTTCCTGAGGATCTCCTAAGGATGTCAGAGTGTCCCTCCTATCTACCTCAAAGTGCTTTCACAGACCCGCCCCCCAATGTGCCTCAGGGACCAGGTTCATATGGAGAACAGACTCATACCCCTTGAGCCACAAGGATATGTGAGTCTCCCTCTTATAGTCCTTAACTAAGCCCTTAGCAATGTGTACCCTTCTCTCAGGCTGTACTGAATTATTGCTGCTACCACCCCTACTGGTCTGGCTCCTCTGATCCAGCGCCCTCAACCTGAGCTCATGAGCCAGCAGTAACTGTTTCTCTTCTATGACCATTCTCCTCTCTTCCATTTCCCTCTCCATTTTCATCCTAAGCTTCTCGAGCTCCAATTGGTGAACACTCTCTGTCTGTCTGTCCTGTAACTCTTCAGGAGTCAGACCCCTGGATGAAACACTACTGCCTGCCCTGGAGACCTTCCCCCCAGGCATAACAGGTCCATCCACTACACAATTGTGAATACTCTGCATCTCCTCATCCTCCTCCTCTGTGTGTCCCCCCAGCGTCCTGGGCTGTCACCCAGGGCCTCAGTGGCTTTTGCAGCTCCTCCTTCCTGGTGGAGCTCTTAATGGGACAGGCAAGATCCTTACAGAACTGTTTTGATTGAGCAACTGTGTAACTTTCCAGTTTCCCTAATTCAAAAACAGCTCCAGCTGGCGCATCTCCAGATTGAGACATGATGGCAGATTAAAGTGCAAAGGTCCAAGGCAGAAAAAGAGTTCCCAATGAAAAGTTCAAGAATCAATAAAGAGATCACTGTAAGTATGGAAGCAGGAAAAGGTCCAAAAAAGCAAAAACAAAAACAGTTAGTATGAAGTCATGTAATGGTCTGCACTGAAAACAGTAGTGTACACTTAATCACTGTATGTCAAGTACAAATACAAGTAAAATCCTCCCCGCTGATCACCAATGTTAGAAATGGGGTCTTTGGTTGGCAGTCAGGTTGCCCCCTGTAGGAGGCTGGCCTGGCTTATAGTGGGTACCTTGTGGTACTTACACCTTGCGCCAGGTCCAGTTATCCCTTATTAGTAGATTTGAGGTGTTCTAGCAGCTTAGGCTGATAGAGGTAGCTATAGCAGAGCAACTTAGGCTGAACTAGGAGACATGCAAAACTCCAACCATACCACTTATATCACTTAGCACTATATCATAAGAAAACAAAATACTCAGAGTTACTAAAAATAAAGGTACTTTATTTTAGTGACAATATGCCAAAAGTATCTCAGAGGATATACTCCCTTAGGAGGTAAGTAATATGCACAAAATATACACACACAACCAAAATCAGGTAAGTAAACAGTTAGAAAAGTAGTGCAAACACTGTAGAACACAATAGAATGCAATAGGGAAAAATAGGCCTAGGGGCAACACAAACCATATACTCCAAAAGTGGAATGCGAACCACGAATGGACCCCAGGCCTAGTGTAGTGTGTAGAGGGTCGCTGGGAGTGTAAGAAACACCAAGGGTGTCCAAGATACCCCACCCCAAGAACCTGAAAAGTAGGAGTAAAGTTACCCTACTACCCCAGAAAGACAGTAAAGTCGAGATAGGGGATTCTGCAAGGACAACAACTGACTGCAAAGCACTGAAGATGGATTCCTGGACCTGAGGACCTGTAAAGGAAGGGGACCAAGTCCAAGAGTCACGCAAGTGTCCGGGGGGCAGGAGCCCACTAAACCGCGGATGAAGGTGCAAAAGGGCTGCCTCCGAGTGGAAGAAGCCAAAGATGCTGCAACAACGGAAGGTGCCAGGAACTTCTCCGTTGGTCAGAAGATGTCCCACGGCGTGCTGGAGGATGCAGAGTTGTTTCCATGCAGAAATACTGCAAACAAGCCTTGCTAGGTGCAAGAGTTGCAGTTGAAGGTTTTGGGTGCTGCCTGGGCCCAGGAAGGACCAGGAGGTCACCCCTTGGAGGAGGAGACAGAGGGGACACTCAGCAAGAGGGAGAACCCATGCAGAAGCAGGCAGCACCCGCAGAAGCACCTGAACAGGCTTTCAGAAGATCTGAGCATGACAGTCGACTCAGCACAACAAAAGAGGGTCCCACGAAGTCGGAGTCCATCTCAGCGAGTTGGGCAATGCAGGACAGAGTGCTGGGGACCTGGGCTAGGTTATGCACAAAGGATGTCTTGCAAAAGTGCACAGAAGCCCTAGCAGCTGCAGTTCACGCAGTACACAGGATTACTGTCTGGTGTGAGGAGGCAAAGACTTACCTCCACCAAATTTAGACAGAAGGGCCACTGGACTGTCGGGGACACATGGATCCAGCTCCTGTGTTCCAGGGACCACACTTGTCAAGATGAGAGGGGACCCAGAGGACTGGTGATGCAAAAGTTTGGTGCCTGCGTTAGCAGGGGGAACATTCCGTCAACCCACGGGAGATTTCTTCTTGGCTTCCAGTGCAGGGTGAAGGCAGACAGCCCTCAGAGCATGCACCACCAGGAAACAGTCGAGAAAGCCGGCAGGATGAGGCGCTACAATGTTGCTGGTAGTCTTCTTGCTACTTTGTTGTGGTTTTGCAGGCGTCCTGGAGCAGTCAGCGGTCAATCCTTGGCAGAAGTCAAAGAGGGAAGTGCAGAGGAACTCTGGTGAGCTCTTGCATTCATTATCTGGTGAGATGCCCACAGGAGAGACCCTAAATAGCCCTCAGAGGACGATTGGCTACAGAGAAAGGTAAGCACCTATCAGGAGGGGTCTCTGACGTCACCTGCTGGCACTGGCCACTCAGAGCTGTCCATTGTGCCCTCACACCTCTGCATCCAAGATGGCAGAGGTCTGGGACACACTGGATGAGCTCTGGGCACCTCCCCTGGGAGGTGCTGGTCAGGGGAGTGGTCACTTCCCTTTCCTTTGTCCATTTTTGCACCAAAGCAGGGCTGGGGGGTCCCTGAACTGGTGTAGACTGGCTTATGCAAGGAGGGCACCATCTGTGCCCTTCAAAGCATTTCCAGAGGCCAGGAGAGTCTACTTCTCCCAGGCCCTTCACACCTATTTCCAAAGGGAGAGTGTGTATCACCCTCTCTCAGAGGAAATCCTTTGTTCTGTGTTCCTGGGACTGGGCTGCCCAGGCCCTGGGGGGCAGAAGCCTGTCTGAGGGCTGGCAGCCCCGGAAACCCCGGAAAGTTAGTTTGGCAGTACCCAGGCTCTAAGCTGGAGACCCGGGGATGCATGGAATTGTCCACCCAATACCAGAATGGTATTGGGTTGACAAATCCATGATCCTAGACATGTTACATGACCATGTTCGGAGTTACCATTGTGACGCTACATATAGGTGTTGACCTATATGCAGTGCACGCTTGTAATGGTGTCCCCGAACTCACAAAGTCCGGGGAATTTTCCCTGAACAATGTGGGGGCACCTTGGCTAGTACCAGGGTGCCCACACACTAAGTAACTTTGCACCTAACCTTCACTAAGTAAGGGTTAGACATATAGCTGACTTATAAGTTACTTAAGTGCAGTGTGAAATGGTTGTGAAATAACGTGGACGTTATTTCACTCAGGCTGCAGTGGCAGTCCTGTGTAAGAATTGTCTGAGCTCCCTATGGGTGGCAAAAGAAATGCTACCGCCCATAGGGATCTCCTGGAACCCCAATACCCTGGGTACCTAGGTGCCATATACTAGGGAATTATAAGGGTGTTCCAGTGTGCCAATCAGAATTGTTAAAATGAGTCACTAGCCTGCAGTGACAATTTTAAAAGCAGAAAGAGCATAAACACTGAGGTTCTGATTAGCAGAGCCTTAGTGATACAGTTAGGCACCACACAGGGAATACATACAGGGCATACTTTGTGAGCACTGGGGTCCTGGCTAGCAGGATCCCAGTGACACAGGCAAAAACATACATACAGTAAAAATGGGGGTAACATGCCAGGCAAGATGGTACTTTCCTACACCCCCTGTCCAAGCACGGGCCCTCACTCTAGTGAGGGTAAAGGAGAATCACACTCAATTAACCCCCGCTCACCCCCTTGGTAGCTTGGCACAAGCAGACAGGCTTAACTGAGAAGCAACACGTGCTGCAAACCCACTAGTGACATTTGATTTAGAGGCCTTGGGCACCTCTAGTGCACTTTACTAGGGACTCACTAGTAAATCAAATATGCCAATCATGGATAAGCAAATTACACATACATTTTACACAGGAGCACTTGCACTTTAGTACTGGTTAGCAGTGGTAAAGTGCCCAGAGTATCAAAAGCAGCAGAAACAGAGTCCAGCATACATCAACAACCTGGGAAGCAGAGGCAAAAAGTTAGGGGAGACCACGCCAAGGATGCCAAGTCTAACAGCACCTTTATTTTTATTTAATTTTTTAAGTGGCAGCATGAAATTGTGTGTCATGGCCAGTTTGAGATCTAGCCCTTAAAGCCGAGAGAGAGATTACAATGTGTATATTGTTTTTGTTTTTGTAGTGCTCCAGAAGGTGCAGGGGCAACATCAAAGGAATCAGTTTTCTGCTTCAGGACCATCGTCCCTGGGTAGGTCTGTAAATGCCAGAGAGGTACCATTTTTTTATTGGAAGTAGTGTTGGAATGCTAGATGTCAGGAATTGTTTGGAGCCCTGCTGATTCTAGAACCTTTCCTCCCAGAAATTGGAGTTGAATGCATGACTCTAGCCAAACCTTGGCATTTGCAGGACTTTTAGGGTAAGTAAACAGCAGGATCCACGCAAGTTACACCATTCTATATTTGCCCGGTTCTCTAAGTTTCAGAAATTCACTGAGTTAATTTGGTCTCTTTGCTGCTGGCTGATCCACAGATGCAAACATGCATTCAATCACCATGGCATCATTTGCAATGGGAATAGGAAAGCTCTTGTCCTCAGGGCCAGAAAGTGTGTTGGGACTATGAGGGCTGTTGTTTAAAAACACTCTTGCATACAGTGGGCTTTCTGCTCCTAAGGGCAGATTGGGGTAAATCTTCTATCTCCCACTAGAGGGACAAAAATTGTTGGGGCTTGGAAGGTAAGAATGATAGCTCACTGTGGGTCAGCACCAATCCCACTCTCTTTAAAAAAAAAATCTGTGTGTGCAGTGTTCCCCAAGACGTGTAGATGCGGAATAACATTCCCTATCTGCCTCCAGGGGAGAAAAAGGCTGTTGGTTCTTTATGGGTGGGATAGGGCATGAGGCCTGGAAAGATTAAACCTATCACATAAGTTTTTTAAATTATATTATCCCTTGAGGTGAGAAAGAGTGTGGAGCTCTTTTGTGGTGAAAGGAAGGTCCGATGCCTGGGTGGGCCATCCCACTCCATATATTTTTCTAAAAAAATATTCACTGGTGTCCAGTGGACTTTCTGTCCTTAGGAGGCAGAGTGAGGGCACATTTCTCAAATCTGCACCCACAGGCAGCAAGAATGCTTAGGCCTTTTAAGGGGTGGGGCCATTGCCCTGCTCATTCTTTTTTAACAGAAGTTCCTTGGTGTATAGTGGACTTTCTACCCTACCCTCCAAGTTGGCTGATTGGATTAAATACTCCAATCTGCCACTCACTGGGGAATAGAAAGAATATCTGTGACTATAATTGATGGGGCAGAGCTCAGTGTCTGTGTGGTCGGCCCCCACCCAGTTTTTTCAACATTTTTTTTTCTCATTTGTGTGGTGGACATCCAGCCCATGAGGGGCACATTATTGGCAAATCCCCCTCAAGCTGCCCTCCATGGGGAAAACTGCTAGAGCTGTTATTGAGTAGGGCCACCGCCCATGGCCTGTGCAGGCAACCCTTTTATTTCTTAACAAATTTTGCCTAGTGTCTGGTGGGCTTTCTGCCCCACCAGGGGCAGGTTGGATGTAAACCCTTAATCTGTCTTCCACTAATGGGCCAGAAAAAGTATGGGCCCTTATGTAGATTGTGCATGGCATGAAAAGTGGGTGGGCTATACCTACTCCTTTTTGTGACTAAGTTCCCTGATGTCTAGTGGGCTTTCTGTCCCCCCCAAGGAATAATGGGGGATGAACCTTCTTCGATCAGCCTGGGTGCAGAAAGACTGCCGGAACAGTTATAGGCTGGAGGTATGGCCTGGGACTGGGAGGGTTCCAGCCAGCTCTTCTTATTTTATAACGTAATATCATAAGTACCTATAGCTGTTCTTTTGGGAGGAAGGGGGAGATTCCCCAACCAGCCCCCTCAACAGAGGCATAAAGGCTGTTGGGCCCATTCTCGGGAGGCCATATCTCTTTTATTCATTATATCCCTGATGTAAGTGAGCTTTCTGTCTATGCCTAGGTGGCCCTCTCCCCATCAAATATCTCCTGGGCGATCTTCAAACAGAGATTAACTAGAGAGATGTTCCACTGGAAAGGAGACATTGTCCCAGTGGTCCCTTTCTTGCTTGGCTTATTGACACCTAAAGCAGTAGGCACTAACTGCCTTCAGCTCCTGTGCTGTCAGCTTACTGTTCACACTATATTACAGCCATCAGGACACAGACATTTGTGACAATTATTCAGGTGATATGCATAAGAACAGGCTTAGCAGTTTTATTATGATGTACATGCACAGTATTGTTTCCTTCAATTACTCAGGTGCTGCACTTATATGTACTAATATTAGTATATCAAGATTTCAAAACAATGGCCTAGGTGAAGGGCACAGTGCAATGACAATAGAAAGTTTTAATTTATTTTTTGCATCTGCTCCTCAACGGGAAACAATACAGAAGACAATGACACAGAAATTGCAACCAGTGTGGATGTAGAATACAAAGGGACACAAAGCAGGCTGGGCACAGACCCCTCTAAGAAAGCATATAAAATGTGAAACTGAGTTTGATGTTAATACTGTAGTACGCCCTCCACCGGACTTGACAACCACACCAATGTAAAGTAAATTCACTGAGGAGTAGCCAAAATCTTCGCAGGAGACCAATTAAAAGGACATTTTTTACCCAGTTTATGAGGAAGCTGTATACAACCTCACAGCATCACTTGTGGATGATAACTCTGCAAGGGCTGTGTCAGAGGTACATCTCCTCAGCCACACAAAATTGCAAGCAGAGCTGCTTTGTCAATTAAAACAATGTTTCAGTTTGTGCTCTGCGTTCACACTTACACGCCACACTATGCTCCACCCCAGGCCCAGCTTGCCATCCTTCCCCTACCAATCTAAGCACAGAACCCCAAAATTATTCAGGCCCTAACCTACTCTCTACCCATTTATCTCACAGCCACTCTTTCCCTAGCGACCACACCAATTCCTCCCATGTGATATCTTCACCATAGACTTGTACCATTGCTATTATTTGCGAACTCCTGTTGTTAATGGTCTACCCCTCATTTTTATCTATTACACAGGGTCTCATTTGCTGATATTCTTGTGCATTGAAACTGTTCAAGAAAAACAGTTTAGAAACAATGTTTCAGTTCACATTGGACTGATGAGAAAATTGTTGGCGAACAATCAGTTTTTGAAAAACATGATTTCAACCATATTGCCTAGGCCTTAGAAATGGTAGACACTACAAACCAATAAGACTCAACATGAAAGTCTGTAGGAGTTGATTTTGACATGCTTACATTCATTCGTGCACACATCTGCACCACATTAACACTGACACGCAGACAGGCATTCACATATCCATACTTACATGCATTCTCACACATGCATGCATGCACACAAACAACACTACACATACATTCACGCACACACTCACACACTCATGCACACACCCCCACACACAACACCCCCACCCCCTCCCCTGTCAGAAACCCGATTTACCTGAATCTAGGGGGTCTTCCGGCAGGGGACAGGATGGGGCGCTGCTACAGCCAGCAGCACCCACCAGCAGAACACCGCCAGGCCAAATTATTTTTCATATTATGGCTGGCGGCGGTCTACTGGCGTGGCGCTGCTGGTGGTAGCAGTACCACCTTACCGCCATCCGCCAGCATCGCCACAGCTGGATTTCTGCCCTTCTTGTGGCAAAAACCCAGCTGTGGTCATAACTCAGTGGATGGCTGTTAGCCGCGGGGAAGGTCTTTTGGTGGCCATCGCCGCGCCAGTAGGCGGTACTTACTGCCAATGTCATAATGTAGGCCTATGATTGGCCCAGATATCTTTTTTCCACTTAGGCCAATTCTATCTCATGGGAGTTAGACTTCAGCAGGAGCATGCACTCTGATGAGCTGCCAGCAACATTTTTCTAATATTCAATGTGCTCAGTATGTCACAAGTTGTTCTGACATTGCATGTCACAATATTTAAGGGTACACTTACACTCAGGTGAAGAAGTAGTCAATGACATCTTGACGTAGGTCAATTCCTTCCTCTTCATCACTGTCTTTGTTGGGCATTTCAACATTCTCACCCGCTGGCTCTTCACACTCTCCATCCTCTGCAATGACTGGGATGCTCCGTAGCAGGGCAATGCTATGCAGCATGCAGCAGGCAACCATGATTTGGCACACCTTATCGATTGAGTATAGGAGGGCTCCACCGGTCTTGTCCGGACACCTAGATCTGGCCTTCAGGAACCAAAAAGCATGCTCCACTGGTCTTTGTGTTCTTCCATGTGCCTCATTGAAGTGGACTTCCCCTGGCATTGTTGGATTCCTCAGTGGTGCCAACAACTATGGTCAGTTACGATACTTTGAGTCTCCTACATGGAAGCAATAAATTGATAGATTAATATCATATCAAGCCATTGTACACTCCTGAACTAGGATTAAAGCAAATGATCCTCAAGTCATATTGTACTTAGCAACAAGCCAGCAGTAAGCAGGCAACTTGCAAATTGATGGAATGGAATTTCTTCCAAGTGAGGTAGACCCGATCTGTGGCATTTGGTGGCACCAAGACAACATGTATGCCATCAATTGCTTCAGCCACGTCTGGTATGCCACCCAAATCATAAAATTATCCCTTCACATTGGCCAAATTCTGAGCTCTTAAAAACTCGATGAAGCTGTTGACGTTTCTCATCGTTGAAGCAAGGGTTTCTTATAGCACACCACTGAAAGTAGGATGTGACATGGCCACAGATACTGCCACAGTGTATTCAAAAAAGCCAATAGCCACAAAATGAAGTATTACGGTGAGTTTCACTATTGGTGTTATTGATCTTGTATTCCTATTGCCAGGCAGGAGATCAGACTCCTGCTGCTAACACAAATCCACTATAGTTTGCCTATTTAATCTGATCCATGGTGGCAAGGTCTGTAAATGGTCTGAGGTCATGCAGGTGCTTTATTATAGGCATCCCTGAGTTCATATGTCTACATGTAAGGAAAACAAACTATAAATTAGAAATGTCAGAGATGATTTTCACAACCAACACATATCTTAGGTCTCAGATTATTGATTTTATTTTGTCATATATTATAATTTTGAAATATTTTTGCTAAATCAAATCTAAAGTTTTTTACATGTCTGTCTTCTTTTCTTTACAAATAATGTGTGACTGGTATATTTGAAATATAGTTGCACTTTATTATTAATGTATTGTTTTACAATTATTGTCAATGGAAGTATAACATACACTTCTGCACTGTCAATGTAAAACACAGTAACGGTTCACTGTTTTATGTGTCATATTTTGGCAAAACAGTGTTGTACATATATGAGATTTGTATACAAAGTACCAAATGTTAAAAATGGGGTCTCTGGTTGGCAGTCAGTATGTACTCTGTCCAAGCAGAGACCCTCACTCTAGTTAGGGTAAAGGAGATACACACCTAGGAGAAGCCCAGCTCACCCCTTTGGTAGCGTGGCACAAGCAGTCAGGCTTAGCTCAGCAGCAATGTGTAAAGTATTTGTACCAATACACAGTAATACAGTGAAAACACTACAAAATGGACACCACACCAGTTTCGAAAAATAGCCAATATTTATCTAAATCAAACAAGAACAAAGCAATAAAAATCCAACATACACAACTTAAAATATGAATTTTCAAACGAATAAGAGTCTTACTCCATAGAAAACATGGAAAAAATGTTTTTAGACAAAGTACCTGGTTTGCATCAAAACTAAAGCCAGAAGGGTGAGCGTGTGTCCGAAAAGTCAGCTATGCGTTGATTCCTTACTCACCAGGGAGGCCGTTTGGTGTTTCTTCTCCGGTGGGGTCAGTGATGTGTTGTTTTTCTCCCTCGCAAGAGAGTGATGCATCCATTTCCGGATTGTGCACCTCGGATCCGCGCACAGTCGAGTTGACTTTGACGCCCAGGGATGATGTGTGGAAAAACTCATTGCAGGGTTATAGAAAACCTCGCTGCATGGGGTTTACATCATTATCAGCAGCTGTAAGCGGGTGTTGCGCGTCATTTCTCCAGCCACAATGCAGGTGGAGCATCGATTTTAGCTGCGAAGCTGGCAGCATGTCGTTTATCAGCCGTGTTTCAGATGGTGCATCAAAAATTTCCCTGCACTGATTTATGTGTGTGGATTTTCAGCTCTTGCTCTGCCAGCTTCACCTTTCAAGGGTCCAGGGAATGGATAGGCCACGACTTGGCAAGGCAGGAGTCTCAGCAGAGAGTGCAGGTGCTGGCAGAGGAAGTCTTTGATGGCCGGAGACTTCAAAACAGGAGGTAAGCTCAGTTCAAGCTCTTGGAGGTTCTTCACAAGCTGGAATATACCACAAAGTCCGGTCTTTGTCCCCTTTCATGGACAGAAGCAGCAACTGCAGGATAACCCAACAAAACACAGTTACAGGCAGGGGCAACACTTCTCCTCAGCTCTTCTCTTTGGCAGAGGTTCCTCTTGAATCCAGAAGTGATCTAATTTTCAGGGGTTTCGGGTCCAATACTGATACTCCTTTCTGCCTTTGAAGTAGGCATACTTCAAAGGAAAGTCTGTTGTTCACAAGATCCTGCTTTGCTCAGGCCAGGCCCCTGACACACACCAGGGGATTGGAGATTGCATTGTGAGAGGGCGGGCACAGCCCATTCAGGTCTACGGACCACTCCTCCCTCCACTCTAGCGCCGATGGCTCATCAGGATATGCAGGCTGCACCCCCAACTCCCTTTATATCACTTTCTTGAGGGGAATCACAAACAGCTCAACTGTCAAACTGACCTAGACAGGGAATCCACAAACAGACAGAGTCACAGAATGGCTTAAGCACGAAAATGCCTACTTTCTAAAAGTGGCATTTTCAAACTAACAATCGAAAAACCAACTTCACTAACAGATGCATTTTTAAATTGTGAGTTCAGAGACCCCAAACTTCATATTTCCATCTGCTCTCAAAGGGAATCTGCTTTCTAATGATTTATAAAGGCAGCCACCATGTTAACCTATGAGAGAGATGAGCCTTGCAACATTGAAAACCACATTTGGCACTATGTCACTGGTAGGGCATGTAAAACACACCAGTACATGTCCCACCTTTAACATGCACTGCACCCTACCCATGAGGCTACCTAGGGCCTACCTTAGGGGTGCCTTCCATGTATGAAAAGGAAAGGTTTGGGCTTGGCAAGGGGGTATACTTGCCAGGGTTAATTAGCAGTTTAAAACTGCAGGCACAGACATTGCTATGGCAAGTCTGAGCGATGTTTACAGGGCTGCTCATGTGGGTGGCACAATCAGTGCTGCAGGCCCACTAGATTTGATTTACAGGCACCGGGCACCTCTACAGCACTTTACTAGGGATTGATTAGTAAATCAAATATGCCAATCATGGAAAAACCAAATTACGCATACAATTTGCACAGGGAGCACCTGCACTTCAGCAATGATCAGCAGTGGTAAAGTGCCCAGAGTAGCAAAAACAGCAAAAACTGAGCCCAAAACACAATCAAAACATGGGAAACACAGGCAAAAACGACAGGAGAGACCATGCCAAGGATACCAGGTCTAACACTACTTCTGCCTTTGAGAGGACAAAGTCTAGACTTTGCTGTGTTTTCCTGCTCGTGAACTGTGTCTCCAGGGGCTTGGATTGAGCTTGCCCCCTGTTCTGAAGTCTCAGGGCCATTAAAGGCTTCCTGTGCCAGCACCTGTACTCTCTTGCTGAGACTCCTATCCTGCCAACTTGTCCCCAATCCAGTCCCTGGGCCCTTAAAAGGTGAAGCTAGTGGAACCAAGACTGAAATCCACGCACAGGAGCAGAACGGGAGAAAAATCAACATAGCACCTGCTTTGCAGCTGAAAAAATAGATGCAACACTTACATTGTGGCTGGGAAATTGATGCAACACCCACTTGCAGCTGCCAAAATTGACGCATCACCCATGCAGTGTGGCTCTTCACCACCATTTTGCAGAATTTTGCACTCAACGCTAGCTGGGCACCAAAACCACAGTGAACCTGTGCGGACCTGAGGTTGCCCGTCTGGAAATTGACTCATCGCTCTTCTGCGGGAGAGAAAAACAACTCATTGCCTTCCCGACTGGAGAAGAAATGACGCATGGCCTCAGTTGTAAGTCAGGAATCAATGCGTCTCTTACTTTTCTGAGGCACACTTGCTTGTGCAGCTTTATTTTTGATACAAACCAGGTATAGTGTGTAAAACCAATGCATCCATTGTTTTTTATGGATGAAGACTCTAATTTTACTTTAAAAATTCACAACCTTGCATGTGTATGTTGGATTTTTGTCATTTTTGGTCTTGTTTGATTTAGATAAATATTGGCTATTTTTCCAAACCAGTGATGTGTCAGTTTTGTGGTGTTTTCACTGTATTACTCTGCGTATCTGTACAAATACTTTACACATTGCCTCTGAGATAAGTCTGACTTCTTCTGCCAAGCTACCAAGGGGGGTGAGCAGGGGTTATCCTAGGAGTGCATCTCCCTTATCCTGACTAGAGTGAGAGTCCCTCATTGGAAAGACTGCAAACAGACTGCCAACCAGAGACCCCATTTCTAACAGAGATGGATGGGAAATCTGACAGAAGATCAATGGCAGGACCTTTTATGCCAACATCTACATCAGGCACTTAGGCCCTCATTACAACATTGGCGGTAAGTGCTGCTTACCGCCATGCTGACTGCTGCCAACATACCGCGACCGCAACGGTATACCGATACTCGTATTATGACCCACACGTAGAAATCTGCCACTATACAGACACACACACCAAAGGTCAGTGATAAACTGGCAGTACCAAAACCCACACCTTTACGCCCACAGAATCATGACTCACGAATCACTGCAGCAGTCAATCAACTGCAGTACACCCCGCTGCGCTCAAAATACACACACACTAACAAAACAACGCCACATTGGACAATCCAAACTTCACAGACCTGACACACATGCATACACCACACCCACACACCCACAACACTATAAAACACAAACCCACACTACCCACAACCCTTTACGACCCAACGATTTTGGCATGTGAGAGAGAGACAAGCCAGGAGCACCCACTGAATCTGAGCCACAAAACACCATCACCCATACACCAACCACGTACCTCACAGCACACACCCTAACACATCACTCCCACACACCCTCACACATACCACTCACACTAAACCCATGGCACCACAAAGACACCCCAGGTTTTCAGAGGAGGAGTTAGGGGTCATGGTGGAGGAAATCATATGGGTAGAGCCACAGCTATTCATATCACAGGTGCAGCAGACATCTATTGCAAGGAAGATGGAGCTATGGCAGAGAGTCGTGGACCAGGTCAACGCCATGGGACAGCCCCCAAGAACAAGGGATGACATCAGGAAGAGGTGGAGCGACCTATGGGGGAAGGTGCGTTGCAAGACACCAGATAGCTGTACAGAGGACAGGCGCTGGACCCCCTACCTCCTCCTCCACAACTAACAACATGGGAGGAACATGCGATCATGCATCCTGAGGGCCTGGCAGGAGTAACAGGAGGACTGGACTCTGGTAAGTCAAATCTTCACTACTTTATCCCCCACCCTACCTGCATGCCATCACAAACTCCCACCCCTCCCCACACCCCCATCACCCCACCACCTCACACATATCCCACCATCACAGCCCACCCATCCCAATACCAAGCCCTGCATGCAACAGCAATGCATTGACCCCCATCCTAGACCTGCATGGGCACCAATCTCCACAGCATTCACCCTAGTGACAATCACTTAGCCAAACCAATCACAACTCACACAAGCCAAAACTGCCTTGCTAATGACAACCATGGAGGGAAACATATCCATGCACAAGATGGCGCACGCAGAAACAAAAACACTGCATTTACATCCCCACTGGACCCCTACTCAACGTCACCGGAGAGGAGGTGCCAGCCACATCCAGTCCCCCCAGAAGAGGCCAACAGTGATGACAGCAGCTCTGCACACCTTGATCACGATGACCAACCTGGCCCATCAGGGACCTCTGGACAGTTGGTGACCCAGCACAGTCTCAACCCACCACAGAGCCTCCCCCCTCAGGAAACACCACCACAGCACCCACCCAGCGGGGCCATCCTTCTGTCCCCAGGACACGTCAATCAGAAGTGTGTCCACCACTATAGGGGCCCCAGGCAACTCCACAAACACAGGATGATCAAGGTCCTGGGGTCAGTGGCAGTGGGCACACGGTTCAGGGGTGTAGGAAAGTACCATCTTGCCTGGCATGTTACCCCCATTTTTCACATGTATGTAAGTTTGTTTTTGTCTGTCTCACTGGGATCCTGCTAGCCAGGACTCCAGTGCTCATAGTTTGTGGCCTGAATGTGTGTATCTGTGTAGTGACTAACTGTGTCACTGAGGCTCTGCTAACCAGAACCTCAGTGATTATGTTCCCTCTACCTTTAAAATTGTCACTATAGGCTAGTGACCATTTTCACCAATCCTAATTGGCACACTGGAACACCTTTATAATTCCCTAGTATATGGTACCTAGGTACCCAGGGTATTGGTGTTTCAAGAGATCCCTATGGGCTGCAGCATTTCTTTTGCCACCCATAGGGAGCTAAGACAAAACTTACACAGGACTGCCACCGCAGCCTGAGTGAAATAACGCACACGTTATTTCACAGCCATTTTACATTGCACTTAAGTAACTTATAAGTCACCTATATGTCTAGCCTCCACTTAGTGAAGATTAGGTGCAAAGTTACTGAGTGTGAGGGCACCCTGGCACTATCAAAGGTGCCCCCACATAGCTCAGGGCAATTTCCCTGGACTTTGTGAGTGTGGGGACACCATTACATGTGTGCACTACATATAGGTCAATACCTATATGTAGCTTCAAAATGGCAACTCCGAATATGGTCATGTAACATTTCTAAGATCATGGACTTGTCCCCCCATGCCAAATGTGGTATTGGGGTGCCAATCCAATGCATCGCCGTGGCTCCACCATGGACCCCGGGTACTGCCAAACCAGCTCTCTGGGGTTTTCTCTGCAGCTACCGCTGCTGCCAACCCACGGATAGGGTTCGGCCCTCCTGGGGTCTGGGAAGCCCAGTCCCAGGAAGGCAGAACAAAGAATTTCCTCTGAGAGAGGGTGTTACACCCTCTCCCTTTGGAAATAGATGTTAAGGGCTGGGGAGGCGTAGCCTCCCCCAGCTTCTGGAAATGCTTTGAAGGGCACAGATGGTGCCCTCCTTGCATAAGCCAGTTTACACTGGTTCAGGGAACCCCCAGTCCCTGCTCTGGGACAAAACTGGACAAAGAAAAGGGGAGTGACGACTCCCCTGTCCAGCACCACCAGGGGTGGTGCCCAGACCTCCTCCAGTGTGTCCCAGATCTCTGCTATCTTGAATCCAGAGGTGTGAGGGCACAGTGGAGGCCTCTGAGTGGCCAGTGCCAGCAGGTGAAGTCAGAGACCCCTCCTGGTAGGTGCTTACCTGACTAGGTAGCCAATTCTCCTCTGAGGGCTATTTAGGGTCTCTCCAGTGGGCTTTTCCTCAGACAATGACATGCAAGGATTCACCGAAGTTCCTCTGCATCTCCCTCTTCGACTTCTGCCAAGGATCAACAGCTGACTGCTCCAGGACGTCTGCAAAACTGCAACAAAGTAGCAAGAAGACTACCAGCGACATTGTAGCACCTAATCCTGCCAGCTTTCTCAACTGTTTCCTGGTGGTGTAAGCTCTGGGGGCTGTCTGCCTTCACCCTGCACTGGAAGCCTGTGGGTCGACGGAATCTTCCCCCTGCTCCGCAGGCAACAAACTTCAGTGCCACCAGTATTCTGGGACCCCTCTCATCCTAACGAGCGTGGCCCCTGGAACACAGGTGCTGGACCCAAGCGACCCAGACTGTCCAGTGGTCCAACTGTCCAAATTTGGTGGAGGTAAGTCCTTGCCTCCCCTCTCCAGACAGTCATCCTGTGTACCACGTGAACTGCAGCTGCTAGGGCTTCTGTGCACTTTTGCAAGGAATCCTTTGTGCACAGCCTAGCCCAGGTCCCCAGCACTCCGTTCTGCATTGCTCAACTTGCTGAGTTGACCACCGGCTTCATGGGACCCTCTTTTGAAGTGTTGAGATGACCGCCATGTTCAGTTTTCTTGAACCCGTTTTCAAGTACTTCTGTGGATGCTGCCTTCTTGTGTGTGGGCTCTCTGTGTTGCTGAGGGCCCCCTCTGTCTCCTCTTCCAAGTGGCAACCTCCTGGTCCTTCCTGGGCCCGGGCTGCACCATTTTTCTTCAATGCAACCTTTGCAGCTAGCAAGGTTTGTTTGCGGTCTTTCTCCAAAGAAACAATGCTGCATCCTCCAGCACTCCGTGGGACATCTTCTGCACAAAGGAGAAGTTCCTGGCATCTTTCGTTATTGCAGAATCTTCAGCTTCTTCCATCTGGAGGCAGCCATTTTGCACCTTCCTCTGGGATTTAGTGGCCTCCTGCCCCCCTTGACTCTTTCGTGACTCTTGGACTTGGTCCCCTTCCTTTACAGGTACTCAGGTCTTTAGTGTGTTTCTGGGGAAGTAGTATCACTATACTCATACTTTTCAGGGTCTTGGGGTGGGGTATTGTGACGGGCCGACACTGCCTCGGTCGGACCTGCCATATCCCTCTGGCACCGGCACTGTGGAGATTCCCGACCCAGATGTCCTCCATCGGATTGGACTTCCGGGTGACAGTGGGCAGAAACAGGCCCTTCGCGCTGGCATCAGGGAGAGAGAGAAGGCGGAGAAGCATGCAGCGGCATCGAGAGAGAGGGCGGAGGAGAACTTTGTGGCGAGAGAGGAAGAGAAGGCAGTAAAGGACACGGAGGCAGTACAACAGAACTCTGGCCACGCTCTGGGGAGAGCGTGGCCTCAGCAGGTGTGTGGGGCAGGTCTCAATAGTAGTAGGGGGATGGAGGGGAAAAGGGAAGGAGAGTAAAATCAAGGAACAGTTACCAGTTTGAGCATTGGAGTTCTTTGTTGTTTCTTTGTTTGTGTTTGTTTCCCCTCCTACACAATTAATTTTAATTTGCTTTCACCTGTATTATTATTATTTTTTTCTTTTATGCTACAAGACCAGGAGAGGGATAGCTCCAGATAGTCAAGAGTAGCATAAGAAGAGTGCGACACCCCTGAGACAAAAGGAGGGTCACTAAGACCATCTCCTAGAATAAGTCTTGTTCTACAACAAGGGAAAGGAACCTATAGAAAGGCAAGGAAGGCTCAGACAAAGGAAAAACAGATCCAGAGAAAGATAAAAAGAAGTAAAATAACAGAGAAGAAAAGAAATAAAGGAAAAAGGAAAAAGAGGAATACAGAATAGAAAGAAGAAAAAAAGAAAGAAAAAGAAAAAAACACCCACCAGGCCACTTACCGTTGTCTGTCTTTGTTTTCTCCCCACATGTGCCTCCTGGGAGTCCACCTGGAAGGAAGACGACGAGAGATGAACACCAGAGGAAGAATGGCCGAACACTGTATCATATAAGCAAAAGAGTTACCTATAATGTGAAATAAAGACTGTGTGCGTACTATCTAACCATAAGCTTAGTGTCATCATTGCGGAAACCCGTATTACAGGTATCTTGGACACCCTTAGTGTTTTCTTACACTCCCAGCGACCCTCTACACACTACACTAGGCCAGGGGTCCCTAAGTGGTTCATATTCCACTTTCTTAGTATATGGTTTGTGTTGCACCTAGGCCTATTGCATCCTACTGTATTCTACAGCGTTTTGCACTACTTTTCTAACTGTTTACTTACCTGATTTTGGTTTGTGTGTATATTTTGTGTATTTTACTTAACTCCTAAGAGAGTATATCCTCTGAGATATTTTTGCCACATTGTCACTAAAATAAAGTACCTTTATTTTTAGTAACTCTGAGTATTGTGATACTTATGATATAGTGCTATTTGATATAAGTGGTATAGTAGGAGCTTTGCATGTCTCCTAGTTCAGCCTAAGCTGCTCTGCTATAGCTACCTCTATCAGCCTAAGCTGCTAGAACACTACTAATCTAGTAATAAGGGATAACTGGACCTGGCCCAGGTGGAAGTACCATCATGTACCCACTATGAGCCAGGCCAGCCTCCTACCTGGGGGGACAGAGGCACATGATAACTGGAAAGCTGGGAGGACTGCTGTGCGACAGGGGGAAGACAGGCCCAGGGAACCGACTTTCCATGAGGCACTCACCAACATCCTGGGAGCTTACCACTATTCCCAGGAGACAATGGGCCAGATACTGGCCAAGTTGCAGGAGACCCAGCAGCTGCAGGAGGGACAGTACCTGGGGATCAAGGAGGACCCGAGGGACATCCACATCACCCTGGTCACCATTGCAGGGGTACTGGCAGACATGGCCAACACCATGAGGGAGGCAGTGGCACACCAACGGGCCCCTGACACTAGCCAAACTGAAGAAAAGCCCTCCAACTCTGCCAACGTTAGTGGACAAGAGGGCCCGCCATAGGAACAACAGGCCACCAGCACCCCACCCCCTGCAGAAGGAGAACCATAATGCAAACGGTCCCTGCGATCCAGGCAGAAGCCAGAGAACATTGATAGGACCCTCGCCAGGAAATAAGACTCTCTTGATTGTCACCCTTGTGTCCCATTCTGTCACCCTGTCCACCTTGAACTGCCATTGCTCCACTTCCTATGCCCCCTAGACTGGACACTACCCTGGACTTTCCTCCATCAGCAACCCAGCCCATTGTAATACCCATCCACTTATTAGCACATCAATAAACACCCTTGGAACAAAATCAAATATGGAGTCTGTCAATTGTTTGACAAATGTATTAGTTTCACAAACTGTGAACATTGCAATTCAAATGTACTGTAATATTTACATAGGTATGACCTGTAGTGTGCAGTAGTAAACACACCAGGCGCCAGAGTGGGGCACATAGATCTGAAAATAGAGATGCCAAATGGTACAGTAAGTGGCCATATAAATAGGGAATTCAGGCTGCCATCTTCAAAGTGCAACACAAAACTGCAATGGAAGATGAAGTTACAGTGTAACACAAAACTGCAATGGAAGGTGAAGTTACAGTGTCTTACGTGAGTGACACTGGAAGTACTGTTGCATTAGTGTAGTTCTGTTGTTCACATCTTCTGCCTCCTCTTTGTCACTGTCCACAGGCTCCACCTCTGCCACACGACCATCCTCAGGCTCATCCTCCTGCAGAAAAGGCACCTGGCATCTCAAGGCCAGGTTGTGCAACATGCAACATGCAATGATGATCTGGCACACCTTCTTGGGTGAGCAGTACAGGGATCCACCTGTCAGATGGAGGCACCGGAATCTGCCCTTCAGGAGGCCAAAGGTTCTCTCAATGATCCTCCTTGTTCACCCATGTGCCTCATTGTTACATTCCTCTGCCCTTGTCCTGGCATTCCTGACTGGGGTCAGTAGCCAAGAGACATTGGGGTAACCAGAGTCACCTGCAAATATTCAGGGATACCTGTTAGCCACACACTCACCCTTAGGGCCAAACCCACGCCCATATACCTACATCAACTGGGTGGGGACCATGGGCTCACCTATTAGCCACACCCGGTGCCTCTGGAGTTGAGACATCACATATGGGATGCTACTATTCCTCAAGATAAAGGCATAATGCACAGAGCCAGGATACTTGGCATTGGCATGGGAGATGTACTGGTCCGCCAAACACACCATCTGCACATTCAGAGAGTGAAAGCTTGTTCTACTTCTGAACACTTGCTCATTTCTCCGGAGGGGGACAAATGTGATATGTGTACCATCAATAGCACAAATGATGTTGGGGATATGTCCAAGTACAAAGAAGTCAGCCTTCACTGTGGCCAAATCCTCAACCTGGGGGAATACGATGTAGCTGTGCATGTGTTTCAGCAGGGCAGACAACACTCTGGTCAGCACGTTTGAGAACATAGGCTGTGACATCCCTGATGTCATGGCCACTGTCGCTTGGAAGGAAACACTTGTCAGAAAATGGAGCACTGACAGGACCTGCACCAGACGGGGATACCTGTGGGGTGGCGGATAGCTGAGATCAGGTCTGGCTCCAATTGGGCCACAGTTCTTTGATTGTGACTCTATCAAGTCTGTAGGTCAGGATAATGAGCCTGTCCTCCATTGTCGCCAGGTCCACCAGGGATCTGTACCTGGGGCAACGTCTCCATCTCCTATTCATTCTCAGCGGTTGAACTCTAGGGTGAACAACGGTGAGCAGAAGGTCATATGCACACATATTTATACAGTATGTGAACTCGTAAGTCAGTTGATGTCTGCTGTGACGCATTTAGGTGCAATGGCCTGTGCCCCCCTGAAATGGTGAGTGCCTGACCTGTGAGGAGGGACAAGTGAAAATTAGGTAATTCCTCTGGCGTTGTGCACCATTGCGGTCGGCGGCCGACGACTACCATGCAACACCGCATTGGTTATCTCTGGGCCCTATGGGTTCCATGAGCCAATGGCGCTGTACGCTGGTGGTGACGGTACGCACCTCTGCGGATGTGACTGCCATTTTCTATCTGTGCACTCACTTGCTCCCTGACCTTCAACAAGAGAGGACCTACACTGCAAGTGCTGCTGTGACCTGTGTCTGAAAGCGACAATGGCTCGAGTGTCTGGGGAAAGGACCCCTGTCTTCACTTTGGAGGAGTTAGAGAGACTGGTGGACGGGGTCCTACCCCAGTACACTTTACTCTATGGTCCTCCAGACAAACAGGTGAGTACACTGTGAGCATGATGCGTAGGCCATGAATGTATGGATTGCTGTGTGCGTAAACCTTGTGTAGGGGGGTCTGAGGGGTCCTGGGCAGAGTGCTGCATGTATGGTGGGCAATGTATGTGCTTAAGGGGATGGGGGAGATGTTGGGCCATGAGTATAACAGTATGGACGGTATGACTAATACCTTTTCTGCAGTTTTTTTCCTGCAGGTCAGCATCAATCAGAAAAAGGGTATTTGGCGTGCCATCACCAAGGAGGTGCAGACCCTGGGGGTCTTTGACAGGCAGATCATCTACTGCCGCAAATGGTGGGAGGATCTGCGCCACTGGGGCTGGCCTCCCAATGAGGAAGGGGTGCCCCTCGTACCCTGACTCCCCTGATGTTCCGCATCCTGGCAGTGGCCTATCTGGAGTTCGATGGGCGCTTGAAGGCATCTCAGCAGCCACAAGGGGGTGAGTAAAGATTCTGAATCATGACTTTGCGCGTGTTAATGTATTACCTGGGTGGGGGATGTGGCAGTGGGTGCCCCAAGGCCAGGGCTATCATGGCAGGGTATGTTCAATGATCGGCAAGCTCAGATGCACTCCAACACCAATAATGTTAGTGGGCATCTACTACTGGGCAGGGTCCTGTGGGTTTCAGGTGTGCAGCTAATGGTGTTAGGCATTGTACCCCTTGGGCTGACGACTAGCATTGTAACTGGTAGTGCATGGCCTAGTGCATAGGGCAGTTCCCTGTGAGTTGTGTACGCCAACGGTAGTGTTGTTGCTGGCATTGACCAAGTGTATCCTCTGTCTCTACCACTCTTTTTTGTTTTGTCTCCCTGTCCTTGTGTGCATTAGCATCATCTGGCAGAGGAGCAGAGGCACCAGTGACGGAGGGAGCTGTATCCCACATGGGCCTGGAGGATGAATCCACTGACAGTGAGGGCACCAATGGGATGGAGGGCGAAGTGAGCACCACAACGGAGACAGGAGGGGACAGTACCAACAGCGACACCTCCTCTGATGGCAGCTCCCTGGCGGTGGCAGACACCTCTGTGGCCCAACTACAGGTACAGCTGCCACCCCCATACCAGCACCACCCTCCCAGCAGCCCCTCAGCGTGTTTCCCGTGCCCGCTCAACCAGGAGGGTGGGCATCTCCTTCACCCCAGGCACCTCAGGCCCTGCTCCAGTCAGCCCTGCTTCCCTCAGTGAGGAGGCTATTGACCTCCTATGATCCTCTCTGTTGGGCAGTCAACCATACTGTATGCCATCCAGGGTGTAGCAGGGCATTTGCAAAAAACAAATGCATACCTGGAGGGCATCAACTCTGGTGTGGCGTCCCAACAGAGAGCATTCCAGGCTCTGGCCAACGCACTTATGGCAGCCATTGTCCCTGTCTCCAGCCTCCCCCCTCCAACTTCCTCTACCCAGTCCCAATCCCCTCAACCCAGCCTATCCCAAGCACACCTTCAGACCAGCAATCACCCAAATAAACACACAGAAGTGGCTCAGGCAAACACAAACACCACACCCACCTCCCTCCCAGTAGCGTCTCCACTCACACCTGCATGCACTACATCCTCATCCACTACCTCCATCACCAGCACACCTATCACTACATGCCCCTCACTTGCAGTCACCACCCCCACATCCACGCACATGTCCCCTGTGTCCTTTCCCACTGTGTCTGTGACCCCCTCTTCCCAAAGTACACAAATGCAAGCACACAGACACCCAACAGCCATCCACCTCACAACAGCATCCAGCCCATGCACCTGCACCCAAACACAGCAGACTGACACCTCCTACAACCACTCCTCTTCCTCCACTCCCAAACCTTCTCCCTCTTCCTGCCCCAGTGTTCCTAAGAAGCTTTTTCTCACCACCCTTGACCTAGTCCCTACCCCTACCCCCGTCCTTCACTTTGGGCCAAGGTGGCCAGAACCCAGCCCAGCACCTCAGCCACCCAGTCCACAGACCCTGTGGTATCTGCAGCTACTGCAGGTGTGAGAGGCTCCAATGAGGCACCCATCAGTCCTGCCAGTGTGCCAGCACCACCTGCCAAGGCCAAGAAGGGTCCAACACTTAGCAAGGGCAAGAAGGGGGCACCAGCCAGCAAGGGGAAGGAGGCATCACCAACCAGCAAGGGCAAGAAAGAGACACCAGCTGGCAGAAGCAAGGAGGCACCACCATCTGCCAAGGGCAGGAAGGGGCACACAACACCAGCCATGGCACTTCAGCCGTCCGAGGCTGCAGGTGAAGGCCTGGAGGCTACCACCACCACTGCCAGCACCGCCACCTGTACCGCGGCCAGCACCGCCACATGCACCGCCGCCAGCAGCACCACTGCCAGCAGCAGCAGCCACAGTGGCCTCCACTGAGCTGCTGTCACCGCCGGCGAGCAGTGTGTAGTGGTGACTACATGGGCTGCAGTGCGTCCTGGCCCCTGCAACACCTATTGGTGTGACACACAGGTGAGAGACTGTGTCCTTGACCCATCCATGATGAAGCACACTGGGCACAAGGCCCCCTCCATAACCAGTGTAAGAAGGCATCCACTCAGCCCCTCCTTGCCAGGATAAAGCACACTGGGCACAAGGCCACCTCCAGAACCAGAGGAAGAAGCCATCCACTCAGCCCCTCCTTGCCAGGATGAAGCGCACTGGGCACAAGGCCCCATCCAGAACCAGTGGAAGAAAACATCCACTTGAGAGACGGTGGCCATGCACTCCCCAGGACCAGGCAGTGGGCAAACCATCCACTTGAGCGACTGTGGCTTTGCACTCCCCAGGACCAAGCGCAGTGGGCATGGAACCCCCTCCAGGGCGTTGGCGTTGAACCATCTTCCGGCTGAGGTGCCCCCCATTCCCCGTCCCACTGAGGTGCCTGTGTGTTTTCGACCTGATGCCCCTGCAGTCTTCTCTCCATATTGAGGCAGGAGTCAAGTGTGGCCTTGGCCTATGTGCTTTGGCCCAGTGGGTCACAGACATTTTGGAGTGGGCATTGTCCCTCCTTTTGTATATAGTGTACATACTGTTTATTGATTTAAGTATGTATGTATGTATGTAAAACTGTACTATTACACTCATTTTACTTCATTCCTTTTGTCCTTGCATTATTCCTGAGGGTTACGGGCTATATTTATAATGTTGTTGTATCTGTTTGTATGTATGGTGTTGGGGGTGGGGGTGTGGCGTGTGTGTGTCACTCTCTTTTTCCTCCGCCCCTCCCTTGTGTCCTAGATGCAGTACTCACCATGGTCGTCTTCACTGGCATTCGTGTTTCTGGTGTAAGAGAAGGTACACCAGCATTGGGAAAAAGTGCAACTCGGGCTCCATGATGTCGTGGTTCTTCCTTGAGTGTTGACAGGTGAGTCACTTCCCTTCAGAGTACTGTTTCCACCGTGCTTTTGATGGAGTTGGTACCGCCCCGGAAAAAGTGGCGGATAGGCGTGTTGTAATGCAGTGGGCGGTACATTGTCTTCTGTCTGGCTGTTGGCAGTTACCGCCACAGTGTTTGTTGTTATCGCCGTGGCAGTCGGTGTGTTAAAGTGGCTGTTTGTGTTGGCAGTTTCCGCCATGGTCATGATTCCAATTTTTTTACCGTCGGCCTGTTGGCAGTGGTACCGCAGCTTTATCACCGACTGCCAGGGTTGTAATGAGAGCCTTAGTCTCCTGTTCTGAATTTAAAAAAAGAATATAAGGGGACAGGGTTAGGGTAACCAGTCCCCCTCCCCAAGCCTTGATTGGTGTGTATACAAATACTTACGAAATAATACTAAATGAAATTTGTAATTCATTGGTTGAATACTTCTTGCTTTCGAAATGCCCTTCCTCTATTTGCAGTTCCTCTCTTTCATTAACATGGTTATTTTCAGTCAGTGGTTTATATGTTATTGGAGTTAAATTTCATCTGATTGCAACATTCAGCATAGCACAATGATACAACAGAATCTTTCCGGGGACAACATGAGATCACCGCCCAGGACAAGTCCACAACTAACTAAACGTTTCAGTAGCCTAACAGTTATTTTAATTGTGTTCCTAATTTTTTGTGTTCTAGTTCTTCTTTTCATGGCTCTGTGGAATCAGTATATGAGTCAACAGCAATGATTTCAATGGGTAGATGTAGTCATATATATGGGAAGGACTAGTAATTCTTGAGAAACAAAAGTGAAATTGAGGAACTTTAACATGATTCACTAGATGAATCAAGGGGTCAAACACATTTTATACTTAGAATTACATTTTATCTAACTTTTCATAAGAAGGCAAAACACTCAGAACTTATTTTAAAGTATTAACTATCTGCCTGCTTGTGTATCATAATGCAGGGAATACAAGTGCAACTTAGGATATATGAGTCATGGGAGAACCCTGGAAAATTGGTGTACAACAGTGTCATGATTAAGGACCTGTTTTAGAATTCGAAGGATGATTACTCTGTAACAACTGTGATCGAAAATCCGTCCACCAAAATCTAAATCCCATTATGACCTATGGGATGTTGACTTCAACGGATGAGATGTCCATCACCATTGTGATGGAATATCCTATCCACCGAGTTCTAAATCAGGCTCTAAGTATATCTCAGAAATCATTGGCACATACAAGCTGTCTGTTGTTCATCTGTTACAAAACATGCTGGCCTTTCCAATGCCTATGTGCATGCAATTAGTGGTGCCCTCCACAAGAAGAATTAAACAAGGGCAGAGACTCAGTTACACAGAGGTCAACTATGTGGTGTCTTTTGTGTATTGGTTGTAGTGGTAAATATCTTGTTTCATGATCCCGAAGAAAATAGGTTTAATAAGTCCAGTGAAAATTGCAACAGTCACTTGAACAGTTACTGGTGCAGAAATAAAGATTAAGAAATAATTTCACTAATGGTGAGACTGCTGTGTGGGTAGTTGTGCATGCCTCCATTTTATTTTAGAGTGTCTTGGGTGGACTTATTACTCAGCCTCTTTATTATTACCTTTGTTTCTAACAATACTCCCTTTTCTTCTTTATCTCTTATCTGGAGGTCCAGGCTCCTGTACTTTAGCAAGTTGCTGAGCAACAGAGCCTCTCATATAGCAAAATCAGAGGCATATTTACAAGCCCTGAATGCCACTGGAGCATCAATTTTGTTGACACTTCTGCGGTGCAGAGTGCAGACCCCTATCTATGAGGTTCTCGCAAAGCCACTTTGCATGGCTTTCCATGGCCTGATAGATATGGAGTAATGCAAGGCAGCATCAGTCACAGTGTTGCCTTAATCGGCATCAAGGTGGTCATTTCATGGGATTTACAATGGGTTTTCTCACGCAATACTCATAGGTTTTGACAGATTCCCAGATGTAACGTCTCCATGCATTGATTTTGTGCAGGAAGGTCTCCTTTCCTGCACAAAAACAATCCTGCATGCAACACAAGAACCATTGCAGCATGGTGCAAAGGTGTCTGCGTTGGCACTAGGCAGCCAAAAAGTTGTCAGTGCAGGGGACAGGACAGAAAAGTATAGTATTTGGTAAATACGGTGCATTTCTGCCCTTTCCCTGTGGTGCAGGGCAGCGCAGCAAGGTGACTTGCTGCCCTACCCTGCGCCACTATTCTAATAAATATGCTCCAGAGTTTCTATAGTTCCCACATCAAGTACATGCTATTCTATATAACAAATACTGTCATTTTAATCCTGTACAATAATGTTACAACTTGAGTATAGTTATCCCGAGGTGCTGTTCCATTAATAAAAAATTGTCAATAAAGAAAATATTATATATTAAAAAATCTGAGCAAAATTGTTTCTGAAATACGAAGGCCTAGTAATTACCATTTTAACTGCTAACCTACTCAAAGAATGGCAAACCTTTCATGTAATGCATGCAAAATAAATAATCACACAGTAATGAACAACAAATACCAAACTTTAAAAACATAATTAAACTTTGTATATATTCAATTTGAATATATGATAGAATGGCATTGTACATATTGTCAGTTAGAAAGGTTAAATCATGGAGTCGATTTTTGCATTATTCAAGTGCAGATAGATCTTAATTCAGATGTGCATGAGTTTCAAGTTTCAGTGCTGATCTGTGAGAGCAGAATATAGGAACTAAATAAAACACAAGTTCGACATTCGTACACTATGCAGTAATGATCATTCAAGGACGCTGCATGAAACAGGTAAACTGCATATGTGAAATTATAAGAATGTTGAACAGACTGTCTTGTGATGACGTTTTCCATCGATTGAGTACAACATTTTATATAATTGTGTGAGCAAGTTAGGCTAACATAAATCAGCAGACTATGAACAAATAAGATTGTCACAATAGGAAATCTTTAAATCTTTGTTCAAGCAAGCTAGGTAATATGAATCATTGAGTAGAGAAAAAAATAAGGTTGTCGCTGAACAATGACTGTACATTGGAATGAGCAAATGGCTGGGGACTCGTGTGAAGAACATTGAGTATGTGCAAAGAAAGCAGAACAAACAACATATTGCCTGCAGTACAAGGACACAAGGAAACAAAAGTGCAACTATTCGTGGATGAAGGTGGAGACAGGAATGAGGTTACCACGGTAATTGTACCTAAAGGTCACTGCACCTGTGTATCTTTGCTGAACTCTAGCTACAGCAGGATAAAAAAAAACTACAAAGCAAGTAGAGGCCACTATTCTCCCCACAACCCCAATACTTGTGTCCTTGTAAGAAAGGAGAGAACTCAGTTTTTTTCTGTGAATTGTGTTAATGGCGTACTGAAATTTCCTTTCTCTTTTCAGAGGTCATTGAACATATTTCCACACAATTTTTCTATTTCAACTTCTTTCCCAAGGTTATAAACCTCGTTTAGTTCATTCCTGCTGCTTAGTGAATGCATCATGGTCGAAAGTAGTTATTTTCATTAGGGTTTTGAGCGCTAACCATGCGATGAGACCATTACTAAACCTTCCAAGACTTAACATAAAAATATTGTTTTTTTGTAAATTTCCCTTTAAGATCTTTACTTTGTTACAAAAATGGACTGACATTTCAGTTACATCATCTATTAGTCCTAAAAATGGTAGAGATGTACACACTCAATGGTGTATGGTCAAATAGAGACACGGGCCTTTATTTAATGTGAGGATTACATTCCTTAGTGGTCCATTAATGAAAAAGCGACATACAGCCAAAAGTTATTAATGCATTTCAGGCATCTAAAGAGCATTTAAATTCGTTCAAAATAACAATGCCTTTACAAATGTGTGCTATAACTACTAAAACATTCCTAACAAGACAAATATGAGCGGCATATATGATTACTGCTTGATCATTCCTATAAAATGATCAAGATGATCCATAAATGCTTTTACTTTTAGTAAAATGCAAGCCATTCCCGACGAGGGATTTCTGAATAGTGCAAAATGCTTTGCAGTTCATAACAATTTCCCTATCCCCATTGTACAGTCACATCGGATCATCACAAACCTTGCCAGCATTCCGTCTAACCATATACATGTCTGTTTGTTGACGATACCCTAAGCCTAAATGTAGCATATAAATTGTTCTGTGCTTCAGGATAAAATATATCTGGCGCCATTTCAAAGCTGGGATGATCCTCGTGTAGGAGGAACCTCTTGATCTCGGTGTCAATTTTAGTGCTGTACCAATCTTCCCTGAATTTATAATGACAATTTTCTATATGATCCTGCTGGGCGAACCTGAATTAATGAAGGATGAGTTTTCTCTGACCTGGCCACTAGGGGGGTACTAGGATCTAAATGTAGGTGTGAAAGCAAAAGTTATTTTCAATCTTTCTTAACAATGCTACTTCAATGTGACCCCATAACTCTGAACCATAAATAGATGCTGCAACCAATTTCAATCTATATATGTGCAATGTCCTGCTCAGAGAATGAACAACCTTCTTCTTGTACTTTAGAGCTGCAGCAATGGCTTTTCACAGAAACTGAGCTGCATTAGCTTCTAGTTTCAATCATGTTAACCTAGTGAGAAGGTTTATACCTGTTAGAAATAGGGTTACTAGTTGAGTGGGGTGTTAGCCCTGGTCAGGCAGAATCTGCAATCCTAAACAGGGTAAGACACAAGCAAACGCCAAATACAGTCCAAAACTACTCCCAATGAAGTTTCACATTTCTCAAGGTTTTTGCCAAGATTCCCATTTGCATGGAAGAATTTTGCCGGGAGCAAGGAGAGAGTTGGTGGTGATGGTATGATTGGCACCAGGAGCATGCTTGGCATCATGGATGGGTGGGCTTGAGCCTAGTGTTGGTGAGACATACGGGCAGATGATGCTTGCTTTGCAAAGAGATGAGTTTGAGGCAGCTTTCAGATTTTCCATACGAGATGCACGGAACATTGCGAACAGACCCAAAGAGCACAAACACTTGACTTTAAGAGTTGGAGAGCCACACGAAGGGCCTAGGACCTGATAGGCACCTGTTGGGGATCAGAAACTTGTTAACGACAGGCGCAAGATCAGTAGGTAGCTTGGAATGTCCCTGAGACTCAGATCAGGATGAAAGCAGAATAGCCCTTTGAATCACTCTGGGGTCCTGCCTTCACGATGAAGGTGCAGGTCAAGTTCTTCTTACCTAGGCAAGAGCATATCAGGTCAGCAGTTCCTTGAAGAGCAGCAGTCCAGCAGAATGGCAGTTTACTTAGCAGCACAGCAGTCCTTCTTCCTGGCAGAGTATCCACAGGTCCAGAAGTGTACTGAAGTGGTGGTATCTGAGGTGATCTTTTCTATACTAGTGCCCTGGTTCTGGCGTTGGGAGAAGGTTCTAAACAGTGTCTTTAAAGAGCAAGGAATTTCCTACCTTCCAGCTCTGGCTCCAAGATGGTTGGGATGGCATTGCAAGGTTGTTAGGCCCTTTGTGTAGAGACACAAAATAGTCTGTCCAGGTGTAAGTGGGGCTGGGCCCAGCTCCTTCCTCCCATCCTGCCAGTGATGGCCCATTCAGTCACACCTAAGCTTCCATTGCGTGTAGCTGTCCAGGAGGGATACGTAAAGCCCAACTGCCAACTACCTCCAGTCATGTGACCCACGCAGGCGGCAGGTACCAGTTGGCTAAGGCAAGGAAATAGCAGATTTCTAAAAGTAGCTTATTCATAATTGTCTCTTAAAGACTGAGGCCCTCATTATGAACTTGGTGGTATTCACCGCCAACCGCCGTGGCGACAGTGAACAGAAGACCACCAGTGGCAGGAGACTGCACACTGACGAATAATGATGCCAAAAAGTCAAACCTCCAAAAATCCTGCAACCTCCACCCACCGCCAGGGCCTATGACAGCGGACAGGCAGTAGACCCCACCCTGCCACCGCCATGCGGACAAATCCTCCACCCACCAAATAATGAAGCACAAATCAGCGTGGTGGATAGTGAATGCCGAACAACCATTGGTGGTACGGACCGCCACGGCCAGTAATGGGACCCACCAACAACAAAAGCACACATTGGCAACTTTGAAACCCACACACCTAAAACACATCCACAACACTATAAAACATTCACACACATACCCCACAATTCTTTGCATCGTCAATAGCATGACAGAGATTGACAACACAACACGCATACGCTGAACCCAACAACACACAAGTCTCAAACACAAATACACCAGCAAAACACACACAAACCCCAAACACCTTTACAAGCCACACACCCAACCGCACAACAGCACCCTCACCAATAAACCCACAACACACCACCCACAACACACACCATGGCACTCCCTAAGCACCCCCACTTTACAGATAGGGAGCTAAGGACCATGGTGGACGAAATACTCAGGGTCGAGCCACACCTATTCGGGGCACAGGTGCAGCAGACACCCGTGGCCAGGAAGATGGAGCTATGGCAGAGGATAGTCAACAAGGTCAACGGAGTGGGAAACCATCCACCCACAAGGGATGACATCTGAAAGAGATGGAACGACCTGGGCAGGAAGGTTTGGTCAATGGTATCCAGGCACAACATCGTCGTACAGAGGACCGGTGGAGGTCCCCACCTACTCCTCCCCAATATACCGACTGGGAGGAAAGGTCCTGGCTATCCTGCACCAGAGGACCTCACTGGACTCACAGGAGGACTGGAATCGTGTAACTCATCTACAATACCTTAACAGTCACCCCACCTATAATGCATGTATCACCCCACCCCTCTCACTACCTTCAGGATCCCATCCCCTACCCAGTCCACAACACCCACATCCAACTCCCCTGCATGCCCACTATCCCACAAACAGACCTCCATCCAGCCCCCTGTGCACAGTCACCTACCCCTGCATGAATTCCCAGGGGCACTACAGCACCCAAAACGCACCTTCAGCCCCACTTGAAATGCACAGAAATGGACACGAAGGGACCTTGCATGCCACAACAGGAGAATATAACCATGAAATAGGGCAGAGCAGTGCAGCAATTGCTGAAACAGAACCAGTCATCCACATGTCCATTTCCCTCCACACAGGCACCACCACCCATGCCACCCGGATGGAGACGCCAAGGAGTGCCAGTGCCCCATCTGAAGATAAGGGCCCCACTCAGGATCATGCAGAGGGGTGTCTGGAAATAGAGGAACTCCCTGGCCCATCACACAGTCCTGGATTGTCACCCTCCAGTAGCCCCACCCAGGATTCCACTGCCACCCCTACCACCCTGCTACCATCATCAGCCCTGGCCAAACAATCACACAGCAGTTTCTCCCTGGCACAGACTTGAGGCCCACATGTACAGAGGCCAGAGTCTCCACCCACCAACATGCAGGATGATGAGGGACCAACTGCAAGTGGGACTGCTAGACCTATGCAGGGGACACATGCACAGGGGGTTAGGGCCAGTGGGTGGGCATCAGTGGCCCAGGGGGGTGGCCAAAGAATGGATGCAGCAGCCCAGGAGGTGCTATCTGAGGTCCTGGGAGCATACCACCATAACCAGGACAGGATGGGCCAGATCCTAGCCACCTTGAAGCAGAATCAGAGGCTGCAGATATCACACCACCAGGAGGCAATGGAGCAATGGAAACAGCTCAATGCCACCATGGCCTCCATTGCAGGGGTGCTGCAGCACCAGTACCACAGCCAACCTGTGTCCTCCACCCATCTGCAAGCCATTGACATATGATATGTACTGGTCAGCAGTACACACCAATTGTACATTCATGGAGTGATAGTTCTTCCAATTCTTGTACACCTGTTCATTCACTCTTGGGGGTAAGAGAGCTATGTGGGTCCCATCAATGGCACCTATCACATGGGGGATATTAGCAAAGGCAAAATGTCCAGATTTGATGGCAAACAGGTCAGCCCTTTGGTGGAAACTGGACATAAGTTTGCAAGTATTGAGCCTAGGCATCCAGGAATTTGGATAGGATGATGCTGAACATTGGCTGTGAGACCCCTGCACCCATGCCCACTGTCAACTGAAATGAGCCTGTAGCCAAAAAATGGAGTACAGATAGCACTTGCACAGTTGTAGGCATGGCATGCTGATTTCGATTTGCCGGTTTCAGTACAGGATCCATTAATGCACTGAGGTCATGGATAGTAGCTCTATTGAGCCTGTAGGTGATAAAGATGTGATGTTCCCCCATATTTCCAGATCAACCAGGGGTCTGTATACGGATGGGGCCCTCCCTCACCACATGGGTCTGTACCTATGGGGGAAGAAAGAACACAATCTGAGTGTCAACTTACACTTGTATCTCATGATGTCAAGTGTGACACATAGGTGACACACACAAATGCAAAGTATGAAGTACAACGTCAGGCAAATGTCTGCTGAGTCAACACTGTCACAATGGCATCCCAGTGTGGACACACTTCCAAAGATGGGTACATGTGAGGATCCTAGACTCATGTCAGCAAGCGACAAAGGGTGGAAAGTTTGAGGCCCTGGCTGAGGCCTCTGGCCAGGCTATGGTGACGTGGTGGTAGCAAAATGGCAGCCTCCTGCCATCCAGGTATGATAGAGTGGAAGTAAATTCATTCTGCTGGCATTAGTCGTCATAGTGGAAGGCGGTGTTCACCGTCGTGCACCTGATCATTGGATTACATGGTTGTCAATGGAGAACCTGGGCCAATCATGATCGCCGCCAGCGGTGACAGAGCATACCTCCGTGGTAGCTACTCCATTTTGTCAGACTCTTGACACTTAACTCCTCATTCCCATGCAGGGTAGTACTCCACTGAGTGTGCTGCTGTGTCCTGACTCTGGTCCCTGAGATGGTGTGGGTTACAAGGGAACGGGCCCCGGCCTTCACTGCGGAGGAGCTGGAGAAGATGGTGGACGGGGTCCTACCCCTGTATGCAAAGTTGTATGGGCAACCAAAGGAGCAGGTTAGTTGGCATCTGTCATCTTTGGATGTGTGTGATTGTGGTGGATGCCTGTATGCATGTGGGTTCAATGTGTAACTGCCCAGCCATAGATTGTCTGGCACGTACTGTATGTCAGTTGAAAACATGCCGTTCAACAATGGCTGTTCCATAGGGAATGACATGTCATCTGTATTCGGTGCACACATAATGACATTTGTTTTTTTGCTCTGTGTGTCCAATGCAGGTCACCGTCCATCAAAAGAAAGGCCTGTGGCAAGCCATCACCAAGGAGGTGCAGAACCTGGGGGTCTTCAAACAGCAGAGCACCCACTGTAGGAAGCAGTGTCAGAACTTGAAGTGCTGGGCCAGGAAGACCGGAGAGGCCCAGCTGGGGAAGGCCTCCCAACAAGGAAGGGGTGTCCATCGGACCCTGACCCCCCCTATTGGCCCACATTCTGGCGGTGGCCTATCCGGATTTGGATGGGTGCTTGAGGGCAGCACAGCAGCCACAAGGGGGTGAGTACGAACACTGTTGTGATACTGCTTTGATGGATGCATGTTGGTGCTGTGGTATGTATGCATTCCAGTGCCAAGCACTTGGACAGGTGTGTTCCTCCAGTCCTGCCCCTCAAAGTCCCTGGGATGGTATGAGGGCTAGTTTGGGCAGTCTCTCTAGGCCCATGGGGGGGTCCCCTTTCTGTTATCCGGTATGATTTGTGGCCTCATCGACTTCTAAGTGCATTGGCTTGGCATGGCTCTCATGGGTATACTTCACACAGTGTATCAAGTCTGTGTTTCATGTGGGCTATGTGGTATATTCTGTTGTAATGGCACTAGTCAGGGGCACAATCATAACGTATGTTGTATGTGCTGCGTGTAAGTGTGTGACCTGGATGGGGTGTGTGTGGGCCAGAGATGTACATATATTCAGGCTTTGACAAAGTTCTCCCATGTTTTGTCTCTCCACCCCAGTGCTCTTGTGTCCTGTACATCAGCATCATCTGGCGAGGGAGCAGTGGCACCGGCGAGTGGGGATGCAGCAGCCCATGGTTCCAAGGAGGCAGAGTCGATGGACGCCACGGGGACCAGTGGGTAGGAGGGCGAGGGGAGTAACATGGGGAGGCAACTACCACTGGAGGTAGTGACTCTGATACCTTCTCCGGTGAGAAATCCCTGGTGGTGGCGAACCCTACTGGGCACACCCATTCTATACCATCTTCCGCCACCCCCATCCCATCACCGCCCTCCCAGTTGCTCTCCACCCAGTTGCCTGTGCCCGCTCACCCAGGAGAGTGGGTGTCTCCTTCACCCCAGGCACCTCATCCCCTGCCCCAGTCAGCCCTGCTGCCCTCACGTAGGAGGCTATTGACCTCCTGAGAACCATCTCTGTAGGGCAAACAACCATCATGAATGCCATCCAGGGGCTAGAATCCCAGATGCAGCAATGCAATGCATACCTGGAAGGCATTCACGGTGCCATGTCTGGCCTACAGAGATCTTTTCAGGCTCTAGCCTCCTCTTTGATGGCAGCCAGTGTCCCTGGTCTTTCCGTCCCTCCCCCACCACCTCTACCCCTTCCAGCACCCCTCTCCCTTCACGCATCCAAAGCACACATACAGACAGCCATGCACACAGATCAACACACTAAAAACACACTGACAAACACAGGCACCACACTTCCCACCACAAACATGCACACACCCAATATACCAAAGCACACACAATAACATCCACTTCCCCCAGTGTGTCAACCTCCCCTGCCACCCTGTCTGTCACCTCACCATGCACACCCACATGCACTGCACCCTCAGTCACTGCTGCTGCCCCCATTCATGCAGACACCACAACATCTGACATCCAGACGTGCACCCCAGACACCACACCTGCACTCACCACAACTACATTGACAGACACTTGTAGCACACTCACCAGATCTGCAGACATCCATGTACACTGGCAGCCTGTCTTCTACCACTGTGTCCACCCTCTCTCCTCTGAAAACACTCAAACATTGGCACACATCCATATCACACATATATACCACATCCACCACACATCAGCATACTTTACAGGCATCTGCATCCACGTCCGGCACATCTACATCTGGTACAAGAATTCCCTCAACCTCCACTCCCAGACCTGCCTCCAAATCCCCTCCAACTGCCCCTAAGAAGCTTTTCCTTTCCCGTGGTTGACCTGTTCAAACCCACTGGCCCCCCCAGCCATGTCCCTAAACGTGCCCATCTCCTTGCCCAGTCCACTTCTTCCATGTTCAAGTCCACCCAGTCCACCCTTCCCATTCCAGTGCCACTTCCCCATGGAGGAAGAGGCCCTGAGTTGCCCCAGTTCCCTCTGCCACCCCCCAGTCCAAGCTCACTCCCCCTCCTTCCAAGGGCAAGCCCAAACCCCCTCCACCTCCCAAACCTAATCCCAACCCCCCCCCTTTCAGATGTAAGTCCCACCCCTCCTTCCCCTGCTACCCCTGCCCCTGTTCCCTGAGGTGCCTGGCTGTCCCACTGATGCCCTTTTTGAGTGGAGTACCCTTTTCACATGTGGGAGTCAAGTTCACCCTGTTTTGGCCCTTCAGGCTATTTGTAATGGACTGGCCAATGGCCTTATTTGGACATGATCTAATGTCTTTGTAAATAAAGTTTCAGTGCCCAGTAGTGCTGTTGGCACAATATGGTGACGTTGTACAGCATTTCATTATGGAGGGGTGATGTGCACATTTGTGTACTTTGCTGCAGGTCTTTGTTGGCTTGTGTCTGGTAAGTGCATCTTGTTATGGTATGTTTGGCTTGGGATGTGGAATGGTTTGGGAGTGCGTTGCAGGGTGGGTGGGGTGGATGTATAACTGTGCCCTTTCTTCCCATGTGTAATAGGCTGCGGTACTTACTGCTGTTGTCTTCATCGTCGGTCACGGTCCTGGAGGTGTACGGCAAGGAGCAGCATTGGCATTATTTCCAACTCTCTCTCCATGTCTGCGTCGGTGTGTTCTGTGTGCCTCCAGAGAGTGTGTCCTTTTAATTGTTTGTTTCCACCACGCTTTGCCTGGTGGAGGTTTCCGCCCTGGAACTGATGGCTCTCTTGTGTTTCAATATTTGGTGGGTGGGTAGGACCTTTCCACTGGCCTGTGAGCGGCCTCCTCCATCCTCGTTGGGACTACAAAGATGGCGGTGTGTGGACCATCAGCATTGGTGTGGCCTGACCCAGTACTGTATTTTCACTATAAAATCCAGTCCCTGTAAGGAAATGGATCAGTTAAAAAATGTTGGATTTTCACCCCTCGTTTACATTATCAACCTGATGGGCCTTTGTCCGTCGGAACCTGAAGTGAGTCCCAAACAAGTATGGTCTCAGTTTCTTCAGTGCCCAGACCACAGCAAAGGCTTCTCTCTCAATATTACTCAACCTCTGTTACCTGGGAAATAGCCTTCTAAAGATGAATGCTATAGGTTGAGCTAGACCCTCGTCATTTAACTGTTATGGCAGCAACTTATGACATCCGCACTCTCCTCGACTCAGACAAAACTGCAGCCCTCCTTATACTAGACCTCTCTGTCTCCTTCCACACTGTCTCCCACCACACCCTCTGCACTAGACAGCATGATGCCGGCATCCACAGCAAAGCCCTAGAGTGAATCCACTCTGTCCTCACAGGCTGTACCCAGAGAGTCAGGATCCCACTGTTCACCCCACAACTGATAGAGATCCGCTGCTGAGTTTCTCAGCATTCCTCCCTGAGCCTCACTCTTTTCAACATCTACATGACCCAACTTGCTACCATCATCAGAAACCGCTGACTCAACATCGTCTTCTACACTGACAATACCCAACTGATCCTCTCCCTCACCGACAAGCTTACAACCACAAAAAACAACTTCCCCCAAGAAATGACGGCAGTTGCCGCCTAGATGAAGCCCTCCACATGGATGAAGGCCTCCACCTGGGATGACCTCTGACGGCTCTCAGAGCTCGGAACCCCTCCACACCCACTGACCATGCACGCAACCTCAGCATCATCCTCGACTCCTTGCTCTCAATGAACTGTAAAGTCAACGCCATCACATTCTCATGTTTTCACACACTGTGCCTGCTCCGAAATATCTTCAAATGGATCCCAATCAAATCAAGGAAACCAGTCACTCATGCACTCGGCACCAGCAAATTGGACTATGACAACAAATTATTTGCCGACACCACTCAAACACTCCAAAAAGAAACTACAGAGAATCAAGAATGCCTCAGCCAGACTCATCCTGAACAGTCCCTTCCACAGCCACATCTCCTGTCACCTGAGAGACCTTCACTGGCTCCAGATCAGCAAAAGAATCACCTTTGAGCTCCTTGTGCATGCATATAAGGCTATCCTCAACATCGAATGACCTTCCATATGCCCATGAGACGCCACCGCTCCGGCAAACTGGCCCTTGTCACAACCTCAAGGATATGCAAGAATTCGGCTGGAGGAAGATCCTTCTCTTACCTCACCTCACCGCAAATACCTGGAATGCTCTTCAGCTAGGCCTCAGGCAATCACACTCACTACCTGAATTCAAGAAGAACCTCAAGACCTGGCTCTTCGACTGAACTACTACTGCTTCCAGGGCCTTGAGACCATCATGGGTGATTAGCACGTTCTACAAGTAGCTGATTGATTGATAAGACTGTCCTAATACCATGCTACGAGCCATGTGTTTAGAAAATAAGCTCCTGGGAAAATTCGGGGCCTTGAGCACAGGGGCTGTGTACCTGATCTGTTTTAGGAAGTGAAAAGCTTTCTGACAGACCTCCATCCAGAGCACCTTCCTGGGCTGCGTCTTCAAAGCCAGCTCAGTCAAGGGGGAAACAATGGTGCCACACACCTTGACATTCCTTGTGTAGTCCCCAGCGAGTCCCAGGAAGGCCTGCACTTCTCTTTGTGCTTTTGGGGGCTCCGAGGCCAGCATTGTCTCTACTTTGGCTTGTGCCTTTACCCCTCTCACTAGGTGTCCCAAGTACACCACAGGCCCCTGCCCCATTTGGCACTTACTGGCCTTGATATTCAAGCCTGCCTGCTGCAGAGCCTGAAGCACTTCCTGCAGGTGAAATAGGTGGCCCTTCCAGGTACTACTGAAAACAGCTATATCATCTAAGTAAGCAGCAATGCAGGCCTCCATCCCAGCCAAACATGGTTCACCAGCCTCTGGAAGATAGCAAGGATATCCATGAGTCCAAAGGGCATCACCTTAAACTGTAATTGGCCCTCTGGTGTAGATGACCTCTCTCCATACCCCTCTGTCAGTGCAATCTGCTAGTACCCTGAAGTTAAATCAAAAGAGCTCAGGAACTTGGCAGCTGCTAGCCTATCAATGAGCTGATCAGCTCAAAGGATGGAGTGTGCATCTGTCTTGGTGAATGAACTGAGTAGTCAACACAGAACTTGACTTCTGGTGCAGTGCTGCTAGGCTAGACCAGGGACTCCTGGAGGGCTCAATGACCCTCCAATTCAACACTCTAATGACTTCTGCTTTGATGCAGGCCCTCACTTTGTCAGATACCCTGTACATTTTATTTCTAACAGACAGGTTGTCTCCAATATCTATATCATGGGTACACATGTGTGTAAGTCAGCGAATGAGTGAATTAGGGAGGCAGACTGTTCCAGTAACTGAGAACAGTCTCTCTGCTAGCCTAAGATCAGGGTAGGGGAGAGGTTTGCACCTCCCGCTGACTCATCTTTCTCTTTTGATGACAGGAGATCAGGAAGAGGTTCACTGTCCTCCTCCTTCCCATCATTTGTCACCAGCAACATGGTGACCTCAGATCTCTCATAATTGGGTTTGAGGCGCTTGAGATGGAGTACTCTTAAGCGGTCACTGGGAGTCTTGAGATCCACCAGGTAGGTGGACACGCCCTTTGTCTTTGCCACCTCATATGGCCTAGTCGACCGATACTGGAGATTCCTGTGCTCACACTTTCTGTCCATGTTGAAATTCCACAGGGGTAGCTATACGGTCATACCACTGCTTCATATCCTCCTGTCTAGCCTCCAAATTCTTAGGAAGTCTTTAAGAAGTTGTTCCTCTAGTTTCAGAGGGCTAGCATGTAGCTAACTACATCCTGGGAGGTTATCTTGGGAGCTTGCTCCCACCCCTCTTTAGCCAGGGTGAGAGGGCCGCTGACAAGTTGACCATACAGAAGTTCAAATGGGAGAAAGTCCACTGCTCCCTGTGGCACCTCTCTGTAAGCAAAAAGTAAGCATGGTTAGCGAATGTCCCACTTGCTCATGGGCTCAGGCAAGCTGGCAATTATGTCTTGAAGGGTCAACGTCCACCAAGACACGATAAACCTATTTCCTACGGTGGTCTTGGGGTCCATGGGTCCTAAAATATCAATTCCCACTCTTTCAAGGGGTGTGTCAACAAAAAGCATGGTAATCAGGGGAGCTTTTAGCTTCTAAGTTGTTCCACTAGCCTGGCTGGTGTGACAAGTCCCACAGAATGTAGTCTTCATCCAGGGCCAATAGAAGTGGGATACAAGCCTAGCAATGGTCTTGTCCTGCCCTAGGTGTCCTGGCAGGGGTATCTCATGAGCCAGCTCCAGTAGGAAGGTCCTGTAGCACTGGGAAACTACAAATACCCAAGTTGCCCTAGGCTTAAGAATCTTAGGTTCACTGTACAGGGGGTCATTCTCCCAGTATATGAGGTGATCTCCAGAGGTATCAACAACTGTCTGGGCTTCAGATTGCTGCCTCATGCCCTTGAGGGTTGGGCGCTACTTTTGTCGCCTTGTAGAACTCCTTCCTCCTAGCCTCCCCTTCAAAATGCCATTCAGCATGTTCAGGTAGGGTATTAAGGGAAGTAATGTTCTCTCCAGTATGCTCTGGAATGGCCTTCTCTTGTGCCCCATTCACCTATGCTGGGGGACATTCGGGGGCTGGCTTCACATGTCCCCTTTTCTTGTCTTTCCTGGTAGCTGTCTAAGCCATTCTTTCAGGCTCCAGATCTTCATGACTCCTCTTCTGGGCAGCCATATGCCTGGTGGTCACACAAATCCAGTCAGGTAGCCCTAACTTTCCCAGATGGTAAATGAGCTCCACTTCCTTCCAGGCAGTGTGTTCCAGTTCATTTCCTAACATATAATCCAGAAGGCATAGCAGATCTCACAGCAACCTTCAGAAACCCCCCACTCCCCCACTCACTCAAAGGAAACAAGAGCTATAGGGTAGTGGACTCCCAGTTGTCTGCTACCACAACCTGGTGAAATGTATTAGGTTTCACCTACTCTGAGGAACCCAGATGACACCTGAAAGTAATTACACTAGCTCCTGTGTTCTTCAGAGCCTCTACCACCTGCCCATAGATGGTGTCCCACTGCCTATACTTTGAAGTTTGGAAAGCACAAGGGCTTTGGGCACCATAATTACATCACCCAGGGATACCAGGTTAACCTCAGTAGTATCCCCACATTAACTGGGGACATCTCCTACCCAAGCAATATGCTGACTATCCCCTGTGACTGCCCATAACCGAGGAACGGTACCCTCTTGGAACACTTGTCATCTCTCTTCACATCCCATACTCATAGTACTTCGGGACAAACTTTCTAGTTTTTTTTCTGTAAGCCTTTCTTCTGGTGGCCAGATTGGTTGCGACCCTTTCCCCTCCTTGGTTTTATTTTTATCTCCCTCCTCTTTCTTCTGCTGGAAACCCTAGCCACCCTTTTAGAAGCCACCCCAGACACCTTCTTAGAACATCAGGTGCTGATTTGCTTTCCACAGTTCTGAAAAACAAGTATGGAGCATGTGCTCCATCTGCATTAGGTTATACAGCCCAGTAAAAATCATACACTTTGCTGACCTTCACCTAGCCCTTCATTGCCTTGCTGGCATAATCTAAGAAATCCACCCAGGACTGATTTGGGAGCTTGTGGCTGTCCCTGTACCTCTGAAAGTACTTCACAGGGGGCAGCTCAAACTTAGAAACAAGGATTGCCTTCATGGAGGTATACCTGGTCTGAGTCTCTGCCACTAGTGTCAAGAGTGTCCTTCCCCTCTGTGTTCGTGTCTTTTCACAGGCTACCTCCACCCAGTGCTCCTCAGGGACCTTATGTACCCTGAGTGCAATTTTATAAGTGACAAACCACATGTCTATATCATCTCCCACTACATAGTGAGGCACCAGCTCATGTGGTATGGAGAAAATCACCTTACCAGTAGATATAGTTGGCACGCTGCCACCATTATGTGGTTTGCCTTTTGCTTCAACTACATTATGTGTTTCTCATGCTCCAATAGTAACTTTTTCTCAGCCAAGCCCTTCTCAGCCTGCTTTGCCTCCATGGCCAAGTTCTCCTCCTTTTTTATTTTTAGTTCAGGCAGCTCTAGCCTGAGCTTCCTCTCTTCCCTCCTGTCCTCTATCTCCCCTGGAGCAGGCCCCTGGAAGTCACACTGCTCTCTGCACAGGACAGAACTTTTAATCCTAGGAGTTGGCTGCCTCCTTCCTCAACATGCTACATACCAAGATCCTCCTGGTGGTCCTGCTCTGATCTTTCCTCATCATCTTCTCCCTCCTCATCATCTGTTGGTGGCTGGTGGGCCTCTGCCCATACCCTTAAGTCCTTTTGAAGCTTCACCTTCCTGCTTCTCCTTTTTGAGGGCAGCTCCTTCTCCTTGCTAACTCCTTGAGATCAGCCTCAGTATAGTTCTTCAGGTGTGCAAGCTGAAGCTCCATCCTTGCATGTGGGACAGTGATAGGTAGTGTAGGGATAAAGGACAATCAGGGAGAATTTAAAGCTCAAAATAATCTTAGATCTGTGATGGTGTACACTAAATCACTGTAAGGCACTGCACAAACACAAGTTCTTTGCTCACCGGTAAACACCAATGTGTTGGGGACGCGTGGCTGGAGAGAGAGGCGGCAGAGGCGGGACCAGAGCCCCTTCTTTCAAAACTGAACACGCACCCGCTTCGCGGGACGCGCGGCTGGAGAGAGAGGCGGCAGGGGCGGGACCAGAGCCCCTTCTTTAAAAACTGAACGACCACCCGCTTCCCGAGAGGTGCCCGGGCTAAGCCCGGGCCAAGGGCAGGCCCATCCTGTGCCCGTCAGTGACCGGAGGAGGCCGGGCTGGGCCACATCTCTTTATCCCACCATTTTTGGGTCCAGCAACTTCAACCCAGATTGATAATAGCGTGGTTTGGGGAGTTTTAAGTCTACTGCAGGTGAGGTGTCCCACTGTAGTGTGCTAGCAGGGCCCTAGTTGGTGGGAATAGAGGGTATAAGCGTGTTTAAGCAGGTGCCCGAGCGAGGAGTCCTCAGAAAAGTGCGAAGTTGGTGGAAATAAGGGGAAAGGATGGGCAGACAGAGGGGGGCGGGAGCCCAGGAAAAACATGGTAACAACAAAACCCTAGATGGATTTCTCCAAAAATCCATCGGAGCATTAGAAAAAGAGATAGAAATGGTCCAGCGTCGTTTAACTGCCCCCATACTCTCGGCCTCTAGCTGTCAATCCCTACAGCCACTACAGTTACAAGATTCGCAGACTGCATTGGTTACCCCACCCACCACCCTCCCCAGAAATTTGCAGGAACACTCAGTTGAAAATCTGGATGATTCAACTGTACTATCCTTATCAATGTTGCCAATTCCGGGCCCTTCCAAGGGTTGGCCTACAACTACTGTAGATCCCAATAACAAAGGGAAAAGGAAACAAAGGGAGACTATCCTAAGGAACAAACGAGCCCGCACTTCAAGCTCTTTTAATCCTGGCCCTGTTTCTGGGAATTAAGATATTACAATTCCCCAAGAAAGCGCCAATGGACGACTGGTAATTGACTACATACTGGAATCCATAAAAGAAGAGTTTACGAAGATGCTCCACCCCATAGCAGCTTGTCTCCAAGTGATTGAGGAGAAATTTGGAGGGCTTATTAAGTCTCAATCGCTGGCCACTTCTCCCCAAGCAGACTCTCAACCTCATTGCCATCCTTCTCATCTGAGTCAACCCTGTGTTAGTGACGACAGACTTCCCTCATTAATGAGCAAGGGTTTCATGCTTTCTAAGAATCTTGAGGGGGACCCAATTGACAGAGTGGATATTATCCCAAAGGATAAGTATTCCAAGGTTTCCGCCCCTCTTCCGAAAGGAATTGGAGGAACAGCTTCTTGTAACGACACAGCAACAAAAGTTTGTACAGCTAATTCTGCTCATGACCATTATCAATCAGGCTCCCCGGAGATGGTGCAGCCTAATGGTGGGACTAGGTCAAGAGCTTTACACCTTCCACCGGAATCATGCCCATACGTTCTTGTTATCACAAACGTTCCTGAACTTAAAACCAACAACCCGGAATCTTTCACTGAACTGAAAAATAAGGTTATACATTGGCTACACACAAATGCTAGATTTGCATTTCACATGGTACCCTCGATACTGATGGTGAGGAGGGTGAGTTGGGTGGGTTTGTTGGAGACACTTGGTACGGGGGACTGTATTGTCATTAGTTTTAATTCACCTGCTCTTGTTCAGCAGCTCTCTTCAAATGTTTGTAGATCCTACCCCTTAGTAGGGGAAGTTTCTTTGTGTAGACTTCAAGTGGTTAATCCCCTAGCAGCTACAGCTGCCAATAACAAGCTGTTAACAGCGCATAGAGGCTACCCCTGTGCCCAGCCACAGTCTGCCCCTGAGTTAGATCACAGATTTTCCTCATCCTCCCTCTCTGAGGTAGATTGACTTAGAGATGGACTATGGGGAGTAGGAACGAGTAGCCCTGAGGCTGAGCAGATTGTTCACCCAGTTTCTAGAGGCCTTACATCATTCATACCATCCACCCTGACAGATCCCTGTAGTCTGGGAATTAACCAGAATATCATCTCAGGAGTCAGTGAGGCGGGGGGAACCTTTGTGATAACCACAGCTTGCAACCCTGGGTTTATTTCGCCTGTCAAGTCACTGGATACGAATATGATTGGCCCCGAACCTAGCGGGGTGAGTAATCTTCAGGGCGATAAAGCAAAGGGTTTTGCCAGCACGAGCAGCCCAGTTATGATCATGAGGGACATCAAGCTTTCCAGATGCACCACTTCTAACAGAGCGCAATCCCCGGGTGAAGCATGGCAAGGAAGAGCAGATGCATTAGATACAGTTCTTAGCTGGAACATAGCAGGGCTGGAGAATAAAATGCAAATTCCAGAATGGGGCCAATTCATAGATGAACATCAGATATGTCTTTTCCAAGAAACATGGGCATTCGGGCCCAAATATAGATCTGGCTTTAAAAGCTACCTGGTTGCAGTGCGTAAGGCGACCTCTGGGAGACGCTCAGGCAGGCTGCTTATATGGCTAAGCTGTTCTCTCAAGTGTCAGGTTGAAGTTGTAGAAATGGGCTGCCCCGATTTACAGGGCTTAATAGCATCGACCCATAAGGAGAAACCTCTCCTAATAATTAACATCTATAGCAGGAGTGCAGGCAGTAATTATGAATCTGGCGCTTTGACTATATTGGACAGCTTCCTTCACAATAATACTCCTTCTCATTTCATCTTAATTGCAGGGGACTTTAACGTTACCTTTGAGCCCTATTCTGTGGTCCAAGAATTATATAAAGAAGAGGATGCCTATTGGGACATCCCTCAACTAGTGTTGAGTAAAAGACTCAGAATGAATAGATTAGCTCATCAAGTTGCTGATATTACGGTAACACATGGTCTTCGAGCTTGCAATGGCCGCTCCCGCTCAGATGCTAACTCTCACCTTACTTTTAGGCGTGGAGCTCATAGGAGTCAGATCGATTACATTTTATTTGATATCCAATTGTGGGTCACATGATTGACATGAGGGTGCAAGAACACGAAGAAAGTGACCATGATCTACTAATTCTATTGACCAGGGGTCTGCTGCCTTTGCTTGAAGTTCCCCACCCTAAGGCGTGTGCACAACAGCTTGCTCTGACAAATATTAGACGTAATGTTAAATGGGAGTCTGTTAATACCTCCCCAGGTTCCCTTATATCAATATATAGTTTATTAGCAGACCAAATGGAGTATATGCTTATGTATTTAGAGGACAGAGAAGGGCTTCTAGCAGTTCCTACTGAACTGTTTAACTCTCTAAAGCATTTCTTCACTAAAGAGATTGTTAGTAAATCTATAAAGAAGTGCAGCACTAGGTGGTTTAGCAATACATGTAGGGAAGCACAGCATAAGTTACTGAGAGTTTTGAGAGGGGTCATGCAGAGCATATAAGACAAGCAAGGAAGGACTACAAACAGGAACTTTGTAGGGCGCGCAGGAGTTGGGGGGAGTCTAGATAGGCAGCTATCCTGGAGACTGCAAAAGCAAATGATATCTCTAGGTTCTAGAAATTGATAGCAGATGACAGTGGGCACTCATGCCCCCTGCCTGGTACCTCAATCCTCTCTGCAGTGTGGGCAGAGCACTTTGGCCGATTATATGAAGGGTCACCCGAAGCTACCTTTAGGAACCCAGATGATAGTTTGATTTCCGGGGCCACCCCAATTAAATTCACTCCAGCAGAAACTAAAGCTGCAATAACTTCACTGAATTGGGGAAAGGCCCCGGGTCCTGATAAGATCCCTGGCAACCTATATAAGACAAGACCTGATATATGGGCCCCTTATTTGAACCTAGTCTGTAACGCAGTCGCAGCAGGAGCACCCATCCCACGCTCTTGGAATCGAGCCAAGATAGTCCCCCTCTTCACAAAAGGCAGTCCCAGTGATCCTGCCAATTACCGTCCAATATGTTTACTCGACAACTCCCAAAAAATTTTTGCGAAGCAAGTTCTGTTCCATCTTGATGAATGGATTTCAGAGTCCGAAGCTATTTCTGATCTACAGGCGGGATTTAGACCCGCAGTTAGTACCATAGATCAAGCCCTGGAGTTTCTAGCAATCAAATGGAAGACCGTGGACCTAGGGGGGGAAAACCTGTATGTGGTTTTCATTGACCTCAGAGCTGCATTTGATTTGGTCCCTAGGAACTTGTTATGGTTGACACTATCTAATATGGGCGTTCCAAAAGATCTTCTGAAACGTATTGTTCGATTGCATCAGAATACTTATGCACAAATAAGGTGTGGTAAGGATGGCGAAGTGACAGACCCAGTAGCCATCAAAAGAGGAGTCAGACAAGATTGTGTTCTAGCCCCTACCCTCTTTCTCCTATACATAAACAATTGTATCCAATATTTAGAGAACTGTACTAACAACTCGCCTAAGCTGGCTGTGAAGAAAATACTGAGTCTGCTATACGCAGACAATACTATCCTGCTAGCCAAATCACCTATGGGAATCCAAAATTTGGTTAATTAATTCTGTGTTTTTTGTAGAGACTATGGACTGGATGTCAATGTCAAGAAAACAAAACTTATGACATTTAGGGGGTCATTCCGACCCGGGGCCGGGGTCGGCGGGAGCACCGCCAACAGGCTGGCGGTGCCCCGCAGGGCATTCTGACCGCGGCGGTATGGCCGCGGTCAGAACAGGAAAACCGGCGGTGTCCCGCCGGTTTTCCGCTGCCCTGAGGAATCCCCCATGGCGGCGCAGCGATTCCGACCCCCTCACCGACATCCTGTTCCTGGCGGTTCCGACCGCCAGGAACAGGACAACGGTGAGGTGTGTTGTGGGGCCCCTGGGGGCCCCTGCAGTGCCCATGCCAATGGCATGGGCACTGCAGGGGCCCCCATAAGAGGGCCCCACTTTGAATTTCAGTGTCTGCTTAGCAGACACTGAAATCCGCGACGGGTGCTACTGCACCCGTCGCACCCTTCCCACTCCGCCGGCTCCGTTCGGAGCCGGCTTCCTCGTGGGAAGGGGTTTCCCGCTGGGCTGGCGGGCAGCCTTCTGGCGGTCGCCCGCCAGCCCAGCGGGAAAGCCAGAATGGCCTCCGTGGTCTTTCGACCGCGGAGCGGCCATATGGCGGTTCCCGGCAGGCGGGCGGCGACCGCCGCCCGCCGGCCTCAGAATGAGGCCCTTAGTGCCTCGAGAAAGAGATTATGTACAAAAATAGTAATGAATTCAATTCCCCTGGAAAGAGTCTCAAAGTTCGATTATTTGGGCATTAGGCTAACGGATTCGGGTAGATGGGAGGCAGCTATCAGAAAAGAGGCACTCATTATGAGCCAAAGAGGTGGGGCATTAGAAAGCAAGACTAGAGTTGCAGTGAGTCCCCATCTGAATCCCATCTCGGAGATTTACAAAGTCCAAATCCGTGCTGCGGCCCTGTACGGAGCGGAACTCTGGGGTTCCCACAGACAACTGGATATTTTACAAACCAAAGAAAATCACTTTCTCAGACATGTATCCAGGTTAGGGAAGGGCACACCAATGATCCCTCTCAGACACGACCTAGGATTAAATAGTATTAAAGAAACAGCGGGTCTGAGACCGCTCCTATATTGGATCCGTTTATGGAAGACGGATGAACTTGAATCATTTCGGGTGTCAATCAGAGATCTCATAACATCCCCACAGGGATGGGAAAAACTCCTATGGTTGAGGGAGATGAAATCCACTTGGGATAAGTTGGGTTTCCCTCACTATTGGAAGTACCCCAAGTTGATCCCTGCTAATGCTAGACAACTTGTTAAAGGGAGATACTGGGGGAAAACCAATGATGAGCCTTTCCATCGAAATGGGATAGGCCAGTTAACAGCAGATTTTTTGCAGGTCAAACACGAACCCCGGCCTGAGAATTTTCTGGACCTTCCTATACCTGCACGTGCCCGTGCCTTATTCCTTCAGCTAAGATATGGCACCTTACCTGTTAATAGTTTTACGGGCTGCTGGTCGATAAGCAATCCCACAACTGATAGATGCATAAATTGCCACCTATGCAAGGGAACACCCGAGCACGTGTTGCTCTTTTGTCCCCTGTATAAGAGCGCTAGAGGGAGGTGGATCATCCCTTTGTGTAAAGTTCTGCTATTGCAGGACCAAGCTAATGCCTTTAGAATTTGCAAATATGATCCATATACGCTGGTAATAAGCTCAGTCACCAAATATTTGTCTGCAGCTTGGTCCATTCGTCATAGGTTCATCCTAGCCTCGGGGCTTCGAGTTGGATAGATATTTTATAGCTTATGGACGGGGACTCCAATTAGATGTATTCTTTTATAGTGGTAAAAATACAAACATGAGCGTTTATGCCTTTTCATATTTGGATAAGTCCTGCAGATTTTAGGCTTTCGATGTGACATGAACTCTAATTCTGATAGGGAATTTTACCTTACCAGTGTGTGGATTTTAAAAATTTCAGGATTACCGGGGGGCTTCAGGATATGATTTCTGGAATGTACATCTCATTTCTAACTATCATTAACCAAGGGTTTGGGTGATTTTACTATTCTTTCTATCCATAGTGCAGTTTAATTGGCATTGAACGTAGTTCAAAATTGTGGATTATCTTTTATAACTGTCTATATAATTATTTAGCCCAAAAGTATATTTTAACAATCATTTTATATTCTCACAGTACACCTCATTGTATAATGCTGGCGTTTGAATTTTTTTTTTTTTTTGGATCAATTTTATGTGAGAAGTTATGGTTTTAACAGTTTTTACAGATGTATTTTCCATTTAAATTGCATGGCATTTTATAAATTATATTGATATGATAAGAAATGTACCAGTACACAAATTGATCATGTTATTTGTTTCATTTTTTTAAGGAATGTATCAATTGTATTTATTTGAACAATGGATACGAGTTTTTATTATTGTTATGTATGGCTGTTTTATTGCATTCTAGTTGTCTAAATTTAGACCGAATAAACAATATATATATAAACACCAATGTTAGAATTTGGGTTACTAGTTGACTGGGGTGTAAGCCCTGGTCCAGCAGCAACCACAATCCTAGTCAGGGTAAGGAACGATCATCCCCCAAATTAACTTGTATTCACCCCCCTGTTAGCTTGGCACAGAGCAGTCGGGCTTAACTTAGAAAAAATGTGTAAAGTATTAGTACAACACTTCAAACATTTAAACAGTGAAACCACCACAAAGAAGATCTCACACTGGTTAGACAAATATAGGAAAATAAAACATGGGCAAAATTACAAGAAATCCAATCAGTAGAACCAGAGTTATGACTTTCTAAAGAATAAACCGTGAGTTAGAGCCTAAAAGCATTAAGTGACCACCACGGCTCTCAACGGACTTAGTCAAAGTCAAAAGTTCAAGCCTACTGATACGGAGCTTGGAATGGAAACGATCCCAGGCTAGTCCAGTTGAAGTTTTACCGTCTCAGATTTTGGGCCAAGAGTTCTGTTTGTGTGGAAGATGTTTGCCAGGAATAAGGCGAGTGCAGCTGGAGATAGTTAGCGTGGTGCGAAGAGCAGGCCGTGTGTCATGGATGGGTGGGCTGGAGCCTCACATTGGTGAACCACAGGGCTAGCTTTAGAGTGGTGACCACAATGGGTGCTGACCTGGAGGGTGGGTAATGACCTCAGGGAGGGGCTGTGTTTAACAATAATGTAGGATTTAAAAGCACCTGCTACAAAGTTTCTTGTGTGCCCAGCTCTCAGGCAGCAGCAAAAATGTCAAGATCACTCTTGTGATTAATGTTCCTGCTAGTGAGAGGTCAATGTGTTGTCAAGTGACAGCTTTGACTTGTCAAAAAGTAGCGCAGAGGTTTAACATACCTGCTGCAACGAACTGATCTGTGTATAGCTGTGTGGATTAGTTAAGCAGTGCCTTAAAACAAAGAAAATGTATGTGAGAGAGGGGCTATGGAGAGATAAGGGGCACTCTTGCCAGGTGGCAGTGAGGGAATCAGAGGAGAAGGTCATGGATGGGTGGGGGTGTCAAAAAAGATTGTTGCACAACCAGCCACCAGCTCTAAAGCCGGCCCTGGCAATCCACGCAGGTGGAAGACGCTTGCTGTGTGAAAATTTGGGCTTGCAGTGGCTCGCTCTGACTTTCTGTGTGAGCGTACGGTTCCTGTGTGTACGGGTCAGTTTGTAGTTGGGAAGTACCCAAAAGCTTGACCTTAGAGCTCTATAGCCACACCAAGGTACCTCTTGTGGGTCAGGAAAATGTTTAAGACAGGTCCAGGAGCAGTGAGGAGCCTGTTATGCTACAAACAATAAGGCAACAATGATTTAACTTAGCCACACATCTCTGAACATATCCAAGAGTCAATAAAAGGTGCTCAAACACTATACCACATCTGTTGCCACCAAGTGTAACCTACAATCCTAAAGAAACCAGTTAATATCCAAAATAAGAAAAATAGTGGAGCACTCAGAATCTCTATGTATAATTCATGTACTAGTCAATAAAACCATCTAGAAAGGGGAATTAGATCAAAGTATAAACAAATTAAAAGACATAAACAATTAGAAAAGGAACAAAAAGAGTGTTGATATTGTAAGTATCATCAACCACTTTAATAATAAATTAATTATATATTCAAAGTATGATGTTTGGAAAGTCCTATCCATAATACCATAAAAACACATAAAAGCAATACCAAAATGTACAATCTTTTGATTCTGCAAAAAAATTAATGCCCGTTATTGTGAGGATCCACCTAATAATTTAAGCCCAAGAGTTCATTCCGTGTGAGTCTTTAAACATTTAAAATACTATTCCGTCCATGCGATATTGCAGCCAAGAGTCCTTTCAACAGTTGGGCCCTGATCTTCAATCTTTATAGGTCTTCCGCACTCAAAATGAGTTTCAGCCCATGCAACGTTTTTGCCTCAATCTTTATAGATCTTCCACACTCGAAGAGAGTTTCAACCCATACAACGTTTTTGCCGACACATGTTTCGTCCTGTTCTGGGACTTTATCAAGACTGATAAAATATTAATATAGAATAGGGTCCCATAAGGTAAGATTTCTAAATGTACCTGATGTTTGATTTCTAATGGACATCAACTTTCTAATTATGCAGAATACAACTCTGTCAAATGAATGTTCAACAAATTGTAAAATATCTTGCATTATTTTATAGTAACTTTGTATCAACTTATTGCACTAATACCAGCCTAATTATTTAATGATCATTTCTCAATAACCTAATTTAGCACACAAATGTCCACTTTTCTCTCCCTAATCAAAGTTTCCAAGTTGCAGTTATTTACAATAATTCCTCATATCTATCTCATGACTTGTGTAAAATAATGCCTTTTAAGAATCTGTTCTAAGAAATAATTCTGCTTCGTAACTCTACGTTTTCATTATCCTTTTAATTCCTATTATCTCCAACTGTTAACTCTGCCAAAAAATAACTTTCGCAACTTATCTATTGAAGATCCAAGTCAAAAGAAACAAAGCGCTTTTTAAAAACAACCTACTAATCCATCTATATATGATACGTCAGCGCATGTCATTAACCTCAATTGTTATTAGTGAATCTCAAATTCAAGATGTAAATTTACTCCCTCGCTAATAGTAACCACAGTAGCAAGTCACTGTTAGTTCATTTTGTATCATGTAGAAAAGCATCACTACAAAGCAATGCCTTCACATGGTTATTTATTTTGTTCTTACCTCTCACTGATAACTTATCTAACCCTCATCGGTGGCGGCAGTGGCATGTTAAGTGTATAGTCAAATCTTGGTCGACACAAAAAACAGACTTTAACAGATCCATTAGCCAATCCACATGCAGAATGTATTTATTCACGTGAAGAATGCAATCCAATCAATATTTGCCATTAACGCGGTGGCCATTTTATAGTGAGCAAGCCTATTGTTTTCAATACTTCATTACAATGATAGCTACTTAGATGTAAGAATGTTACACAAGAAAAAATAACATCATTTGGAAGCAATACCTTCAAAGAGTTATTTATTTTAATCTTACCTTTCACTAACAACTTGTCTAGCCCTCATCGGCAGCAGCGACAACATGTTAAGTGTATAGTAAAACCTTAATCGAACGCAATAAACAGACTTCAGAAGATCCACTAACCAATCCACACATGCAATGTATGCTATCACACGTGGAATGCTATGCAGCCAATGTTTGTCACTGACCCGGTGGCCATTTTGTAATAGGCAAACTTATCATTTTCCACGCTTCAGTTTATTGATGAAAAAATGATATCATTCTAAAACCATTGATAATGCGGATCTCATGAACAATTATTGTAAGTGCGCTTCATTCACTATCTTGTACAGCCTACATTTCACCTCTGCAACATGCGATGTCTAAATCAAACGTAAGCTATTTCTTAGAGTAAATAGTTATTAAAAATAAAGTGAGTGGAAAAAATATAAAAGTTGGTAACACCCAAGTGTGAGTTTGAGGTGATATGAAGATTCTGTTAATATAACATACAGTGAATATATGAGAAAATGTTCCTATACATAATCTAAAGTTACATAATATTGATGTTCAAATATATTCCACGTATTTGACATGTCTCATACCCTTCAATTTTAAATCAGAGAAAAGAATTCAGAGATTGTTATAAACATGATGTAAAATCATACATAACCATTGCATTTATCAGTTCTTCAGTAACAATACCCTCATTATCTGAACACAAAATATATCATCCTATACATAATATTCATGAAAGTGGAGCATTTCATCTTCTATATTGATGCCTAATTCTGCAGATTTAAGTCTGATCATCCATCTAGCCTCATTTTTTCTAAGGTCCGTCACTCTATCCCTACCCCTGGAGTGTGCTAAGGTGTGGCTTTGTACTTTATTATTGGGGTCTCAGATACCACATGTTTTTGACTAATGTGACGTACTAATGGCGATTTAAAATCATTGTTGCGTAAGGAACGCATATATTCCTGAATCCTTTCTTTAAGGGGCCTGATGGTACTGCCCACATAAAGTCCCTGCATTCACATAGCAATATATAGACAACAAATTTAGGGTTGTAATTTATAAACATCTCCACTTTATATTTGTTACTTCCAAAAAAAATGAAATCCAAAGCTTTATGTAGAGCTATATTGCACATATTACAATGTCCACATTTATAAAATCCACAGATGTTATTAGGGAGCCAAGTTTCTATTTTTTCCTTCATTGGAGGTAGAAACCTTTTACAAACCAAATCTCTAATGGTCTTGCCTCTCCTGTGAGTCATTTTCGGCTTCGAAGGTAGTTCATCCAATAATGTCTGATCAGTGTGTAAAGTCTTCCAATGTTTACATAAAATTTTATAGATGTCATGACTATTTTGACTGTATGATGTACAGAAAGATATTGATTTTTGCAAAGAATTGGCTTTTGATTTCTTCTGTGCTTTCATTAATGATGCTCTCAGTAAGTTATTCATCTTTTTTAGTAGTTGCTTTGAATAACCTCTTTGAAGGAATCTATTTTCCAAAAGATTCTACTCCATCTCTACTGATTCCATTTGGCTACAATTCCTTTTCATCCTAATCATCTCACCAAAGGGATTGGCTGATATTTGGGCTGTAATGTGATTACTGGAAGCATGTAGTAAGGCACTACATGCAGTAGGTGTATGATAAGTTTTGGTTTGGACTGTGTTTCCCATACTGTAAATTTCCAAATCCAGAAAATGTATACAATCTTTGCTGAATTCATATGTCATTTGTATATTTGTGTTGATGTAGTTACAAAATTCCAACAATCAGGGTACTGATCCCTTCCAAATCAATAATATATCATCAATATATCACTCCCAAAAAAGAATGTGCTCAGTCAAACTGGAGAGCCTTTTTGCCAGATATGTATTTTTCCAAATAAACCCATGTAAAGAGTGGCATAGGATGGTGAAAATCGAGAACCCATGGCTACTTCTTGGGCTTGTCAAAACCATATGCCTTCATGTACAAAAACATTATTGTCCAATGTAAAGTCAATCATTTGCAACAACAGATTTTTATGTTCTAGATGTGAGGCTGAGCGATTAGACAGCAAAAAACGCACTGCTTCCAAACCCTTGTGTTTAGGTATACATGTGTAGAGTGAGGTGACGTCCATTGTTACCCAAATCATTTCAGATGATCATGTGATATCCTCTAATTTCATGAGGACATCCTTTGTGTCCTGCAGATATGATGCAGGTTTTTGACAATAGGTTGTAAATAGCTGTCAATATATTCCGAAAGTCTTTCAGTAGGTGCACCAGTCCCTGATGTTATAGGTCTTCCAGGAGGTGATGTTCTGTATTTATGCATTTCAGGTAATGTATAGATACATGGCACTTTAGGATACTGATTTAGAATATATCTCAATTCTAAATCAGATAATAGACACTCCTCCTACCATTGTCGTAATAGGGTATCCAGTTTTTGTACAATTATATTCATAGGATTATCTTTCAATTTTGCACATGCCGTTGTATCTGACAACCGACGATTAATTTAATTGACATAGTCACATCTATTTAAGATGACTATATTACCACCCTTGTCTGCTTCCTTTACAATCAATTTAGGATTGTCACAAAGATTTTGCACAGCTTATTGTTCTTTTTTAGTTATATTATAAGATCCGTATGACTTACCCATTTTGATCCTTTTATCCAATCTATTCAGATCTTCTTTAACCAGTTTTCCAAAAGTGTCTATAACATTGTCAGTGGGCAGAACTGGTGTAAACTTTAACTCCATAAATTTGGCGCTAGAGGGGTCTAGCACCAAAGTATAAATATGGAGTTAGTTTTGCACCGAATAAGAGTAAAAAAATGACACTAATTCTGTGCAAACAGAGTATAAATATGCCCCTTTGATTTAGGTTTAAAGTTGCCTAATTCTCAAGTCATCCCTGTTATTTCCCTGAGGCTCAGATCAGAATGACTAGCCTTTTGAGCCAATCCCGGGGTTTGGGCCCAAGTTGGAGGTGTTGTTGCAGTTCTTCTTCCCCAAGCAAGAGGGCAGCAGGTCAGCACACAGGTCAGCAGTTCCTTGTAGAGCAGCAATCAAGCAAAGTGGCAGCCCTTGTAGCAAAATATCACTCCTTCCTGGCAGAGTATTCACAGGTCAAGAAGTGTATTTAAGTGTTAGTTTCTGAGATTCATCTTTTTTACACTGGTGCCCTGATTCTGGAAGGTGGGGGAAGCTTCTATAAAATGGGGCATATTTATTAGAGGGTTGCATCATGTTTGCACCACACAACAATACACAAGCGGGATGTAAAAATGGGTCAATTTCTTGGATGTCAAATAAAGCCACTCTGCATGGCTCTGAGTGGCTTCAAAAATCTAGAGAAACACAATGCAGCACAAATTGCTTCATTCTGTTACTCTGCCCTGGGAAGGCATTCAATGAGTGTTGTGTGGGTTTTCCTATGTAACTCCCATGGTCTGTGATGCATCCCCAGATTTACTAGGACTTCTGGGAAGCACCAAAATCTTTCACCTTCCCAGGGAAGACATAACAAGAAGAACTACTTCTGTTCTTCACCACACATAGAAAGAGGAATATGCCTCCCATGATTGCCTTTATGTAGGAAGGCACAACCCTAATTGGTATTTTGCTATTTTGTTACTGGGGCCTAGTTATATTCTACTATAAATCATCCACTTGGGTTACAGCATCACATTGTAACATTTTGCCCCTAGGTCAACGCTTGAATATTGCCATTCTTACTGAGGATGTGAGATATGAGTGCATCAACCTTTTTTTCTAGTAGAGAGATATAATAGGCTGAACCACAGAACTATGTGGAGTCGCGACAATGGATGGTCAATAAATGAACCAAAACAAATGCTTTTTTAAGTCACCATCACTCTATTGGTTATAATGTCACTGCCCTGCTCTAAGATAGTTTTTAGACAGCACTGCACTATAAATAATCTTTTTAGGTAAGTAGGAACATCTTGTAGTGTGTCTTTTGTGTAAAATTCACAATATTACCCAATCTAAGTTGTTCATAAACCTCTCCCTCCCATCAGTACCACTTTCTGATGGTTTGCTCCCCAAGATGGTAAATTCATAGGCTCAAGCTTTTGAATATTATTTATTATACTTTCCTTAATATATTTTACAATCGGTCTTCCTTTAGCCAATGTTTCTTGCTTGATAGGATTTGTGGAGGAAAAAGAGGGCAGGGATGACTTTTACTGATTGCCCAAGAAAGAATGAGTAATTGGCAAAATTCCATCTGCTGAGGCAAATGCAACTGAGGAGTGTCTTTACAACTTGGAGGAAGTGTTCCCTGACCCTATTCAGTAATGTAACTACCATTTTAATATAAGCCCTTAATGAGCAGTTTGGACTGATGATACAAAAACAGAGGCTGTGCATGGTCATGCTTAAAAAAATGAATCAATCCAAGGAAATATCAAGAGAATCTAAATGTAGCTAGTTTTACAATATTGATACTTGCTATTAATGTTACAATGCTTGTTGGACCAGGCCCTTTTTGCAGCATCATCCCCAAACTTTTTGCCTACTTCCTCCTATTTTTTTCTGACCAGTTTTTGTTATCTTTAGGACTCTGGGTACTTTAGCACTGCTAACCAGTGCTAAAGTGCATATGCTTTCTGTATAAGTTGTATTGGTGATTGGTTTATCCTTGATTGGCACGTTTGATTTACTAGTAAGTCCCTAGTACAGTGGACTGGAGCTGCCCACAGCATGTAAATCAAATGCTACTAGTGGGCTTGAAGCACTGATTGTGCCACCCATATGAGTAGCCCTGTAAACATGGCTCAGACCTGCCACTGCAGTGCCTGTGTGTACAGTCTTCAACTACCAAATTCAACATGTCAAGCATACCCACTTGCCAGGCCTAAACCATCCCTTTTTAGGCATTTAAGGCACCCTTAAGACAGACCCTAGGTAGCCCCATGGGGCAGGGTGCGGTGTTTGTTAAAGGTGGGACATGTACTGATGTGTTTTACATGTCCTAACAGTCAAATACTTCCAAATAAGTTTTTCCCTGTTGCAAGGCCTATCTCTCTCATAGGTTAACATGGGGGCTGCCTTTAAATATACTGCAAGTGCAGTTTCCACTTGGGAGCAGATAGAAATGTTGAGTTTGATGTCTCTGAACTCCCAATTTAAAAATACACCTTTTGGTAAAGTTGTTTTTTAAATTGCCAGTTTGAAAACGCCACTTTTAGAAAGTTGGCATTTTGTTGCTTAAACCATTCTGTGCCTCTGCCTCCTTGTGTATTCCCTGTCTGGGTCAGACTGACATTTGGGCTGTTTGTGAATCACCTCTAGACAGTGACACAAAGGGAGCTGGGGTGTACCCTGCATATTCAGATGGGCCATCTGAGCAACAGTGGAGGGAGAAGTAGTCGCTTACACCTGAATGGGCTGTGTCTGCCCTTACACAATGCAGTCTCCAACCCCCTGGTGTGAGTCTGGAGCCAGGGATGGACAAGGCAGGATCTTGTGAAATTTAGAGACTTTCCCCAGAAGTTTGCCTACTTCAAAGGCAGAAAGGGGTATATGTAGTGGACCCAGAACCTCAACTTTTAAATTACTTCTAGGATCAAGAGGAACTTCTGCCAAGGAGAAGAGCTGAAGAGCTGGTGAAGGAGTACTGCCCCTGTGTCTGTGATCGTGATTTGCTGGGCTGGCCAACAGTTTCTGCTTCTGCCTGAAAGAGGACAAAGACTGGACTTTGTGGTATATTCCTGCTGGTGAAGAAACTCCAAAGGCTTGGATTGAGCTTGCCTCCTATTTTGAAATCTCAGGGACATAAAAGACTTCTTCTGCCAGCTCCTGAACTCTCAGCTGAGACTCCAGCCCTACCAAGTGGTGCCTCATCCAGTCTCTGGGCCTTTCTTAGCAGAACAAGCACTGAAATCCACGCACAGAACACCGTGGGGGAAAATGTTTGGATGCACCACCTGCAACGCGGCAAAACAATGACACTCCACCCACTTTGTGGCTAGAATTGATGCATCACAGCTGGAGAAACAACTCAACTCCCACTTGCGGCTGCTGATAATGATGCAAATCCCAAGCAGCCCAGTTTTCTAACACTGTGCGACCGGATTTCTCACCCATCGTTGCTGGGCGTCAAAGTCATTGTGAACCTGCATGGATCCAAGGTGCCCTGTCTGGAAATTGATGTATCTCTCTCTTGTGAAGGAGAAAAACGATGTATTGAATATTTGACCGGAGAAGAAATGACACACAGCATCACTTGCTAGTAAGGGATCGACACATCACTGACTTTTCTGACACACGCTCACCCCTGCGGCTTTATTTATTATGCAAACCAGGTACTTTGTGTAAAATCATCATTTCAATTGTTTTCTGTGAAGTTAGACTCTTATTTTTGAAAAATCATTTTTTGCCTTCTGTATGTTGGATTTTTGACTTTTTGTTTTTGTTTGATTTAGATAAATAGGGCCTATGTTTCTGAACTGGAGTGGTGTCCATTTTGTAGTGTCTTCACTGTATTACTGTGTGTGTTGGTACAAATACTTTACACATTGCCTCTGATATAAGCCTGTAACCAAAGGAGTGTGCAGGGGTTATCCTAGGTGTATATCTCCCTTACCCTAACTAGAGTAAGGGTCCCTGCTTTGACAAATTACATATTCAACTGCCAACCAGAGTCCCTATTTCTAACAATGCTGATTTCTATCAGTGGAGTAATATAATCATAATCTTATAACTCTATTCCCACTCATGATTGCTATGCAAATCCCTTATTATATTGCAACAGTACACAGCAGAGGTCATTTACAGATTTTTTTTCAATATTATATCAACCTTGTAATCACTTAGAGCCTGATTTATATATTGACAGGATTACCACCATCCCATAGCAGGAGAGGGCCAAAGGACTCCATCAAGTCAAGGGAGTTCCGACCGCCATATCTAGATGTATTGTGGCTGAGCCGCCGGCCGCCACAACAGAGTGTAGTTCCTGGCTAACAGGCTGGTGGATTTCTGCTGACCATATGTAGATGTTACAGTTCTGCAGACGTTGTACTGGGGGTAAACTGCTGATGGAGGTCAGTGGAGCCAATGTATATTGTACAATGGCAGTGGCAATGGAAACAATGCATATCGCAGACCCAATGCACTTTAGCCATTTGTGACCACCTGCTTTACACACTTTACAACACACTACATACCCAAAGAGATCCTTTGCCATTCTATCACAAGACCACATACACATGCAGAAAACACCTAGGCGGTCATTCTGCCCGCCATGCGGTCACCGCCGTTTGGCCGCTCAGCGGTCAAAAGACCACGGAGGCCATTCTGGCTTTCCCGCTGGGCCGGCGGGCGCCCGCCAAAGGAGCGCCCGCCGGCCCAGCGGGAAAGGCCCTGCAACACAGAAGCCGGCTCCGAATGGAGCCGGTGGTGTTGCAGGGGTGCGACGGGTGCAGTTGCACCCGTCGCGATTTTCACTGTCTGCTATGCAGACAGTGAAAATCATGCTGGGGCCCTGTTAGGGGGCCCCTGCACTGCCCATGCCAGTGGCATGGGCAGTGCATGGGCCCCCAGGGGCCCCACGACACCCGTTCCCGCCATCCTGTTTCTGGCGGTGAAAACCGCCAGAAACAGGCTGGCGGGAAGGGGGTCGGAATCCCCATGGCGGCGCTGCTTGCAGCGCCGGCATGGAGGATTCTCCCAGCCGGGGCTAATCCGGCGGGAAACCGCCGGACCCTGCTGGGCGACCGCGGCTTTACAGCCGCGGTCGGAATTTCACATGAAGCACCGCCAGCCTGTTGGCGGTGCTTCCGTGGACAGCCACCCTGGCGGTCTATGACTGCCAGGGTTGGAATGAGGGGCCTAATGCCGTACATCCACAACATAAACACACTCTTGAGTCTACACCCATACAACTGAACCAGAACTACCAATACAATGACTCATTCAGCTACACAAACACACTCATAAAAGCAACAACACAACACTCACCTGAATGTTGCACACAGTACCACAACACACAACCAAACATACACCACAAACATCAGATCCACATGCTAGTGGCACACATACAGACACAACTAGATTACCTGCTCTAGCTCTCTCTACCTCAACCAGCCAATCCATTCACACCCCTCCCAAATAGAAGGTGTGATGTGCCAGACATGTGCCAAATATATCCCCATCCATGAGAACGACACCCCAGGACTATAGACAGAAGACAAGTGAAGGTCATCAGAGCCAGGGGTAATTGTTCAATCCAAACATTTTTTACTGTCACATATGAGATACATTGCCAAAAGAATAAACAAGACAGTAGGCGTATGTATGATGACTTGAGTAAACCTTTCACACAGTGTGCATCACATTGTGTAGTGTAGTACAATTCATTCTATCATTGGAATGGAAATGTTGTTCCAGTGATATACATATATTGACTCACATTCACAACTGGAAATAATATATTTCACTAACAGATCCCGTTTGAAAGTGCACACATAGCCACAGTTTACTTGGTACAAGCATTTGTTAGAAATGGGGACTCTGGTTGGCAGTCAGTTTGCACTTTGTCCAAGCCGGGACCCTCACTCTAGTCATGGTAAAGGAAATACACACCTAGGAAAACCCCTGCTCACTCCCTTGGTAGGTTGTCACAAGCAGTCAGGCTTATCTCAGAGGCAAAGTGTAAAGTATTTGTACCTAAACACACAGTAATACAATTAAATAACTATAAATAGGAAACTACTCCAGTTTAGAAAAAATAGGTAACATTTATCTAAATCAAACAAGACAAAAGTGACAAAAATCCAACATACACAAGTCAAGATATTAATTTTCAAAAGAATAAGAGTCTTACTCCATAGAAAACAATGGAAAAGTTGATTTTACACAAATCTGGTTTGTGTCAAAAATAAAGACGCACGGGTGAGAGTGCATCATAAAAGTCAGCGATGCATTGATTCCTTAATCGCAAGTGAGGCCACGTGTTGTTTCTTCTCCAGTGGCAAACAGGTGTTGTGTTGTTTCTCCAGCTGCGATGCATCGATCTCCCAGCCGCGGTGCAGGTAGTGACGATTTTATCCGCGAAGCGGTTGGTGCATCGTTTTTCAGCTGCATTTCAGGTGGTGTGTGAAAAGTTTCCCCACACTGTGTTCCGTGCGTGGATTTCAGTCCTTCTTCTGTCAACTTGACCTTTCATGGGCCAAGGGACTGGATGAGGCACCACTTTGCAGGGCAGGAGTCTCAGGAGAGAGTTCAGGTGCTGGCAGAGGAAATCTTTAATGGCCCTAAGTCTTCAAAACAGGAGGCAAGCTCAATCCAAGTGCTAGCGCACCTGGTCCTTAGTAAGTAAACTTACAAGGGGACGTGCATAGGCAGATGAATCTCTTGAATTGCAGAGAGTATCCTAGCCATGTAGTGACCGTGTAATCAATAATTCAATACTCAATCAATCAACCACCAGTAGACAACATTAATCAACTCTTAAATTCATCAATAATTCATAAATGACCACAGCTCAATACACTTTTAACAGTTTTTTTTCCCTACTTGTTACAATTCTAAGTCATAATGTTAATTCACACTTTATTTAGTCCGCTCAGAATTAATTCATTAATGATCACCAAAGACATAATCTAATCAGAACTTGAGAAAACATTCACTCTAAAGCTCAACATAAGCTAACAAAGATGAATATAACAGCATTTAATAGCAGAGTTCAGCAATAAGTTTGTCAATCATTTGTCACTGTCATTCAAGGTAACCTTACCTAACCCAGTTTAGCATTAGTATGTTGGACATCATGCGAAAAACAATTTAGAACATGAATTTGGAAAACATCTAGCTAAGAGAAAAACTATAAAGCAGTGCAGTTGGTACCTAGAAGAAAAGGCACAAAAGTTAAACAGTCACTATGTCATATCTACCTATCCACAGAATGGATCAGCAACAAAGTCAGTCTTTGTCAGTCTTTGTCTTGAGGTCATCAATCGATCAGCAGCACTTCAGGCTCTCAAGTGCATAAGCCTCATGACAATATCTCGAAACATATCTTCTGACATCATCAATTCTCCCCTCACATCTCTCCTGCATCTAATCTGAATTTTTAGCCCCTTGTCATGACTTTTTATTAGATTTTGTCAGTCCATTCCCTTAATTCCTAATTGGTTCACTAATCACCAGTTCTGACTCTACCCAATAATATTAATTTTGTAAATCTATGAATTCTAATATTTCGCCATTCACAGTTCGTTGATTGGTTCTCTGTTCGATGTCCTCATCATCTGGCTCATCAGGTGTCGAAAATATTGCATCTTTTTCTCTAGTAAGTGTCCCTATTGTTCAAGTCCTGTGAAAGTACATTCAGTCTACTCTACACATAATTGTATCAACTCGATTCCATTATCTCATTTCCATCTGTACATTGCAGAAAATTCTAGCTAAGCAGACTTTAACATCAGTGGTTCAAGGTTAGTTCACATCTCAGCTTCACTACAGTATGCAATTATTCTGCTTCGGCATGAGACCTGGCAAAACTTGCCCACAACTTCGACTAAGTTAGCTCTACGATATAATGCAAAACAAACGTTATACATCTCATTATGACATATTACCACATTTTTATTTTTCATTGTAATTATTTTTCATATTTTTAATCATTTTTAGTATATTGGCAGACACTCGTCGTGGTCACATTTTCAAACGTGCACATTAATTTCTCTAGACTATTCATTTCTAAAAAAAAATTTTGTTAGTTAATAATGCATGACACTCATTAATAATTTTAATTAGCCTATCTGCTTCAGCACAAGCACTTGGAGATTCATTCTTCACAAGCAGGAATATACCACAAAGTTCAGTTTTTGTCCTCTTTCAGGTAGAAGCATCAACTGCAGGCCAACCCAGCAAAGCACAGTTACAGGCAAAGGGGCAGTACTCCTTCTCCAGCTCTTCAGCTCCTTCCTTGCAGAGGTTCCTCTTGATTCCAGAAGAAATCTAAAAATCTGGGGTTTTGGGGGTACTACTTAGTGCCCTTTCTGCCTTTGAAGTAGGCAAACTTCAAAGGAAAGTCTATCTTGTTCACATGATCCTGCCTTGCCCAGGCCTGGCTCTAGACTCATATCAGGGGGTATCGACACTGCATTATGTGAGGGCAGGCATTGCCCATTCAGATGTAAGTGACCCCTCCTCCTTTCACTCTAGCTCAGATGACACGTCAGGATATGCAGGCTAAACACCAGCTCCCTTTGTGTCACTGTCTAGAGGGGATTCACCAACAACCCAACTGTCAGTCTGACCCAGACAGGGACTACACAAGCAGGCAGAGTCACAGAATGGTTTAACCAAGAAAAACCCACTTTTTAAAAGTGTCATTTTCAAAATGACAATTTAGAAACCAACTTTACCAAAATATGTTTTAGTTCAGAGACACCAAACCCCAAATTTATATCTGCTACCAAACGGACACTGCACTTAAAATATATTTAAACGCAGCTCCCATGTTAACCTATGAAAGGGATAGGCCTTGCAACAGGGACAACCGAATTTGGCAGTATTTCAATGTTAGGACATGTAAAACACATCAGTCCGTGTCCCACTTTTAACTTACACTGCACCGTGACCATGGGGCTACCCAGGGCCTACCTTAAGAATGCCTTACATGTATAAAAAGGGAAGGTTTGAGCCTGGCAAGTGGGTACACTTGCCAAGTCGAATTGGCACTGCAAGACTGCACACACAGGCACTGCAGTGGCAGGTCTGAGACATGTTTACATGGCTACTCATTTGGGTAGCACATCCAGTGCTGCAGGACCTCTAGTAGCATTTGATTTATAGGCCCTGGGCACCTCTAGTGCACTTAACTAGTGACTTACTAGTACATCAGATTTACCATTCATGGAAAAGAGAATTACACATTCATTTTACACAAAGGGCACTTGCACTTTAGCACTGGTCAGCAGTTGTAAAGTACAGAGAGTACCAAAAACAGCAAATACAGAGTCCAGCACACAGTCAATACATGTGAAGCAAAGGCAAAAATAACAGGGAAGTACATGCCAAGGATGCCAAGTATAGCATGTGTCCCCCTGTAGGAGGCTGGCCAGGCTTTTAGTGGGTACCAATAGTGCTTACACCTTATGCCAGGTCCAGTTATCCCTTATTAGTAGAGTATAGTAGTGTTCTAGCAGCTTAGGCTGCTAGAGGTAGCTACAGCAGAGCAGCCGAGGATGAACTAGGAGACATGCAAAGCTAATGCAATACCACTCATATCACATAGGCACTATATCATAACAAAGACACTACTCATAGTTACTAAAAATAAAGGCACTTTATTTTAGTGACGAAGTGCCAAAAATATCTCAGAGGATATACTCCCTTAGGAGGTAAGTAACATACACAAAATATACACAACTAACCAAATCAGGTAAGTAAAACAGTCAGAAAGTATTGCAAACACTGTAGAACACAATAGGATGCAATAAGCCTAGGGGCAACAGAAACCATATACTAAGAAAGTGGAATGGGAGCCACAAATGCACCCCTAGGCAAGTGTAGTGTGTAGAGGGTCTCTGGGAGTGTAAGAAAACACTAAGGGTGTAAAGGAGACCCCACCCCAAGACCCTGGAAAATAGGAGTAAAGTAATACTATTTCCCCAAAAACACACTAAAGACGTGATAAAGGATTTTGCAAGGACCACAACAGACTGCAAAGCACTGAAGACAGATTCCTGGACCTGAAGACCTGCAAAGGAAGAGGACCAAGTCCAAGAGTTGCTAAAGTGTCCGGGGGGCAGGAGCCGACTAAACCCGGAAGGAGGTGCAAAATGGCTGCCTCCGGTTGGAAGAAGCTGCAGGTTTTGCAACAAAGAAAGGAGGTAGGAAGTTCTTCATGCAGAAGATGGTCCACGGTGTGCTAGAGGATGCAGAGTTGTTTCCTCTGCAAAAAAACACAAATAAGCCTTGCTACCTGCAAGAGTTGCGGTTGGAGAAAAAGGGTGCTGCTCGGGTCCAGGAAGGACCAGGATGTCTCCACTTGGAGAGGAGACAGAGGGGGCCCTCAGCAATGTGGAGAGCCCTCGGACAGCAAGGAAGCACCCATACAAGTCCCTGAACACGGGTTCAAGAAAACTGAACACAGCAGTTATCTCAACACTGCAAAGAGAGGACCCACGACACCGGAGATCAACTCAGGGAGCTGAGCATCACAGGGCGGAGTGCTGGCGACCTAGGCTCAGCTGTGCATGCAGGATTTCTCGGAAATGTGCACAGAAGCCCTTGTAGCTGCAGATCACAAGGTGCACAGGATTACTGTCTGGGGATGGGAGGCAAGGACTTACCCCCTCCACATTTGGACAGTTGGACCTCTGGACAGTCTGGGTCACTTGGGTCCACCACCTGTGTTCCAGGGGCCACGCTCATCAGGATGAGAGGGGACCCAGAGTACCGGTGAAGCTGAAGTTTGGTGCCTGCTGAAGCAGGGGGAAGATTCCATCGACCCACAGGATATTTCTTCATGGCTTCCAGTGCAGGGTGAAGGCAGGCAGCCCCCAGAGCATGCACCACCAGGAAACAGTTGAGAAAGCCGGCAGGATGAGGCGCTACAATATTGCTGGTAGTCTTCTTGCTACTTTGTTGTGGTTTTGCAGGCGTCCTGGAGCAGTCAGCTGTCGATCCTTGGCAGAAGTCGAAGAGAGAAGTTCAGAGGAACACTGATGAATTCTTGCAAGTCATAATCTGAGAAAAAGCCCACTGGAGAGACCCTAAATAGCCCTCAGAGGAGGACTGGCCACCTAGTCAGGTATGCACCCCTGCCTTTAACACCTATTTCCAAAAGAGAGAGGGTGTAACACCCTGCCCTCAGAGGAAATGCTTTGTTCTGCCTTCCTGGGACTGGGCTGCCCAGACCCCAGGAGGGCAGAACCCTGTCTGTGGGGTGGCAGCAATTGTAGCTGCAGAGAAAACCCCAGAGAGCTGGTTTGACAGTACAGGGGTCCATAGTGGAGCCCCAGGATGCATGGAATTGGCTTTCCAATACCAGATTTGGAATGGGGGGACAATTCCATGATCTTAGACATGTTACATGGCCATATTCAGAGTTAACGTTGTGAAGCTACATATAGGTATTGACCTATATGTAGTGCACTCGTGTAATGGTGTCCCTGCAATCACAAAGTCCGGGGAAATGGCCATGAACTATGTGGGTGCACCTTCGATAGTGCAAGGGTGCCCTCACACTTAGTAACTTTGCACCTAACCTTCAGCAAGTGAAGGTTAGACATATAGGTGACTTATAAATTACTTAAGTGCAGTGAAAATGGTTGTGAAATAACATGTGTGTTATTTCACTCAGGGTGCAATGGCAGTCCTGTGTAAAGGTTTGTCTGAGATCCCTATGGGTGGTAAAAGAAATGCTGCAGCCCATATGGATCTCCTGGAACCCCAATGCCCTGGGTACCTAGGTATCATATACCAGGGACTTACAAGGGGGGTCCAGTATGCCAACTAAAATTGGTAAATGTAGTCACTAGCCTATATTGATGAATTTAAAGGCAGAGAGAGCATGAGCACTGAAGGTCTGATTAGCAGAGCCTCAGTGACACAGTTAGGCACTACACAGGTATACACATTTAGGCTACGAACTATGAGCACTGGGTACCTGGCTAGCAGGATCCCAGTGAGACAGGTGAAAACATACTGACATACATTTAAAATTGGGGGTAACATGCCAAGGAAGATGGTACTATCCTACACCCACCCAGGCTGAAAGTGGGGAGAACTACCCAACCTCATGAGTGTTCTCATCACTAAGGCGGAAGAATCTGGACAGACCATCAGCATTGGGGTGTTGTGTTCCAGGGTGGTGTTCCACCGTAACGTCCATTCCCTGTAGGGAGATAGACCACATCAACAGTTTTGGGTTCTCACCCGTCATCTGCATTTACCATCTGAGAGGCCTGTGGTCTGTCTGAACCCGGAAGAGAGTCCCAAACAAGTAGGGTCCTAGCTTCTTCAGCGCCCTGACCACAGCAAAACTTTCATTCTCAATTGCACTACACCTATGTTCCTGGGGCAGTAACCTCCTTCTACTGAAGGCTGCAGGCTGGTCTAGGCCCTCTTCGTTTAGCTGTGACAACACTGCTCCCACTCCATGCTCTGAAGCATCAGTCTGCACTACAAATTCTATAGAGAAATGAGATGCCTTTAGCAAGGGTGCCATGCACACTGGCTGCCTTCATGGCATCAAAATCTGTCGGGCAAACCTCAGTCCAGATCACCTTTCTAGGCTGCTTCTTGGAGGTTAACTTAGTCAAGGGGGCAATATTAGGGTCATACAGCTTGACAAACCTCCTATACTATCCTATGAGACCTAAAAAGGCTCTCATCTCAGTGTGGGTCTTGGGAGGCTCGCAAGCCAGAATGGTGGCAATCTTTGGCTGTAGGGGTGATGCCTGGCCACTCCCCATCTGGTGTCCCACGTACATCATAGAACCCTATGGTATTTGGCACTTACTTGCTTTAATAGTGAGGCCTGCCTTCTGCAGAGCCATCAACATTTTGCAGAGGTGCTGCAAGTGTTCCTCCCGAGTGGAGCTGAACACAGCAATGTCATAAAGGTAGGCAGCACTGAAATCCTCCAGTCCAGCCAACACCTGGTTAACCAGCTTCTCAGAGATGGCAGGGGCATTTTCCATCCCAGAGAGCATCACCCTAAATTGGTAGTGCCCATCTGGGGTAGAAAATGCAGACCTCTCATTGGCCCCCTTGGTCAGAGAAATCTGCCATTATCTAGACGTTAAGTCAAGTGTGCTGAGATATTTGGCAGCCCCTAAGAGATGAATGAGCTCATCAGCTTGGGGATGTGGTGCCGGTCAGTCTTAGTGACCGCACTGAGTCCACGGTAATCCACACCTGAGTTCTGGAGTGACACCAGGAGCAGCAGCCTTTTGAACCAAGACCACTGGGCTGGCCCAAGGGCTAAAGGAAAACTCAATAACCCATAATGCTAACATCTTGGACAACTCATCCTTGATATTAGCCCTAACCGTGTCAGTCACCCTGTAAATCTTGTGTTTAAAGGTTAGACTGTCCCCAGTGACCCCTGGGAACAAGCAAATACAATAGGGCAAATTGGCCCAGCACCTGGCGATAGTCCCTTTGTTGCTCTGGGGTCAGGGAGGGAGAGAAGATTACACCTTCCACAGACCAATCTTTCTTCTTAGCAGACAGGAGGTCAGGAAGAGGCTCACTCTCTTCCTCCACCCCATTGTCTGTTGCTAGGAGCATTGTCAAATCTGACCTCTCCAAGTGAGGTTTGAGGCAGTTCACATGCAGGACCTTCAAATGTTTTCTGGGAGTCTGCAAGCTCACCAGATAAGTGACATCACTCTTGCACTCCACCACCTAAAAAAAATGCCCAATCCACTTGTCCTGGATAGCGCTAGGCTCCACGGGGGCCATCACCCAGACTTACTGGCCAGGCTGAAACTCAACCAGAGTGGCATTCTGTTCATACTAGGTTCCGGGTGGCATAGTCCACTAATACCAGGATAAACCTATTGCCCATGGTTGTCTTGGGATCCAGAGGCCCCAAAATGTCAATACTCACCCTTTAAAAGAAGGTGCTGACAACAGGAAAAGGTTGGAGGGTAGCCTTACATTCCTCCCCACTCTTGCCACTTGCCTCACAAGTTGGCAAGACCTACAGTACACATCAGAGTGCCTGCTCATTAGTGGCCAGTAAAAGTGGGTGACAAGCCTCTCAAAGATCTTATCCTGCCCCAAATATTCAGCTAAAGGCACATCATGAGCCAAACCCAGTAGAAGGACTCTGAACCACTGGGGTACCACCAGCACATGGGCTGCCCTAAGCTCAGCAACCTTAGGCACGCTGTAGAGGAGGTCATCCTTCCAATAAATCAGATGTGACCCAGACACCTTGCCAGACGCCTCGTCTGCAGCCTGCTGCCGCAAACCCTCCAGAGTAGGGCATGTCTGCTATGCCTCACAGAATGCTTCCCTGGTAGGTCCCCCTCCCCGCTGCCACTGAGTCAGCTCAGGGACCTCCCCCCTACCTGTTCCCTTGTAGGCTCCAGGGCATCCCCCTTAGGTTCAGCCTCCTCCGGAACCGTGAGAACTTGTGGGGCTGGTTTCACGTGCCCCTTGCCCTTCCTCCTTCTGGGAGACACCTGGGACACGCTTTCAGGCTCCAGGGTCTCCTGATCACCCTGACAGGCTGCCATTGACCGGGTAGGCACCCACGCCCACCCAGGCAGACCTAACATCTCCAAGTGAGTCCTGTGTTTCACCTCCTTCCAAGGGGAATCCTCCAGGTCACTGTCAACCAGACAATCTACAGGCATGGTTGGACTCACAGCTACCCTCAAGGAACCTGAGAACCTCCCCCACTCAAAGGGAACCTGCGCTGTTTTGCACAGTGTCTACCACAACTACTTGGTGAAATGCATGGGGAACTACCTGCTTTTCAGTCACTTCTCACCATAGACAAACTGGCTCCTGTGTCTCTCAGAGCCTCCACCTCCTGTCCACCTCCTGTCCATTGATGGTCACCCATTGCCTGTACTTTTTAGTGTTCTCAGGCACAAAGGTCCTCTGGACCATCTCACTGTCCCCTCGTGAGAGAAGGGTCATCTCGCTGGCTCCCACCCACCTGGAACAAACTCCTCCCCCAAGAGCTACACTAGTCAAACCCTGTGACAGAGCACCAGTGGGTAACGGTGTCCCCTTGGGACATTAGAGATCCCTCCTCATGTGACCCACCTGATCATTTGCAGAGCACTTGGATGACCCTTCTCTGCAGGTATCCCTGTAGAGACCCCTGGGTTCTTTTCTGCTAGGGGCTGGGAATCCTTACCCTGGGAAATAGGCTGGGGCCCTTCAGAGAACTTCCCCTGTTTACCCCAACCCCCCACTTCTTCCGATGGGGACCCTGCCTAACATTGGCATGGTCTCCCCCATACCTCTTCTGGTTCTGGGTGCTCTCCCATTAGTCCGCTTCCTGCGCAAGCTTTCTAGGGTCAGGCAGCTCGCTGTCAATCAGGTGTTGGCACAGCTCTGATAAAAAAAACTGGACAAATGCCCCCAAGCAATCAAATTGTACAGCTCCTCAAAAGCCGTCACCTTGCTGCCCTTCACCCAACCATCCAGTGACCTGCAAAAAGAGTCAACACATTCCAACTAGATTTGAGATTCCTTCTTTCTATAGGACCTAAACATGTCCTTGTACTGCTCAGGGGTGAGACCATGGTGGTCATTATGACCCTGGCAGTCTTCTGAACGCCAGGGTAAAGGTGGCGGTGAAACCACATTATGAGTGTGGCGGCTTGGGTTCTGTCAACATGCCACATCTCCACTCATACCACCATAGCAGTCAGAGCCGCTGGGCCGGAGATGAGCATCTCCGACCGGGCAGTCCATAGAAGGAGACACTTTTCCACCAGGGTTTCTGCAGCAGTAGCACCACCACTAAAACACTGACGGAAAGGCCACCGGTGACAGGGAATTTCTTCCCACTGCCCCCTCCATCCTTCCAGGTACAGCACCCCCACCCCCGACCTACCTCCCCCCCTCCTCCAGGTAGAGCGCCCCTCCCCCTCTCTCCCTCCCGGCATACATGCACACACACAGAGACACACACACGGCCAACCATAGACTCATTCACCTACACTTACATACACGCATTCACTCACACGCATCCATACTCACATTCACCTCAGCACTCATACATGCATTTAACTACTCATACTCACACCCATCCAAACATGCATACTCACACCCATCCAAACACTCATACTCACATCCATCCAAACATGCATACTCACATGCAGACAAACATGCATTCACCACACCACTTATACTCGCTTACACACACACGCATGCACACTTACAAGCATACACACACTCACTTCTACATTCAAACACGCATACAATCATGCATTCACACATTCATGCACACACATATATAACACACATTCACACACACACAACATTCCACACCCTCCCCTGTCAGAAGATCATCTTACCTGGTCAAGGGATGAGCTCGTCTGGCAGGGAACTGGAACAGGCGCTTCCACCTCTGGCTGCACCCTGCCACCAGGACACCGCCATGCCATATTATTGTAAATAAAACGGTGGGTGGTGGTAAAACCGCCACAGCGCCTCCACCCTCCAGCACAATTACAGCTGGATTTCTGCCCAAAGTGTGGAGATATCCAGCAGTACCTGTAATATAGTTGGCAGAAGACCCCCAGCACTGACAGTCTTTTGCACCCGTGTCTTTGGTGGTTTTCAAGGAAGACCACCAAAGTCATAATGACCACCCATATCTTGTGAGTAGGGCATCCTTCATGATAGAGTAGGTGAGTCTCTAAGGATCCCCGAAGGATGTCAGAGTGTCCCTCCCCTCTAACTCAAAGTGCTTCCACAGACCCGCCCCCGCAGTGTGTTTCAGGGACCATGTTCATGTGGAGAGCTGACTCATCCCCCTAGAACAACAGATAGATGTCATCCTCTCTCTAGTAATTCTTTAGTAAGTCCTTTGGAATGTGTACCCTCCTCTCAGCCTGCACTGTGGTACTGCTGGCACCATCTCTGGTAGACTGACTACTCTGATCCAGATCCCTTAAACTGAGCTCATGAGCCAATAACATATTTTTCTCCTCTATGGCCAACCTTTTCTTTTCCATCTCCATTTGATGTTTCTCTAATTGCAACTGGTGCATCCTCTCTGCCTGTCTGCCCTGTACCTTCTCAGTAGTCAGACCCTTGGATGACAAATTGCTAAATCCCCTGGAGACCCTCCCCCCAGGCAGAACAGGCACATCCACTACCACATTATGAACACTCTGCACCTCCTCACCCTCATCCTTCTCCTCTGTGTGTCCCCCATCCTCCTTGGCTGCAACCCAGGCACTCAATGCCTTTTGCAGCTCCTCCTTCCTGGCGGAGCTCTTGATTGGTGTTAGAAATGGGGTTTCTGGTTGGCTAGGGTATGCACCTAAGCCAGGCAGAACCCACCCGCTCTAGTCAGGCCAAGGGAGTTACTTGTCCAAGATAACCCATGCTCACCTCCTTGGTAGCTTGGCACAAGCAGTCAGGCCTAACCCGGAGGCAATGTGTCAAGCGTTTGCACAACACGCACAACACACATGACGCACTATCCCCACCAACAAGGAAACACAAAAACCCAGTTATATGAAAATATACTGTATTGTACAAAGCGCAATTATTAGACCAAATATAAAATATCATTAATATCCTGCTCCTTAGCAATTGTCAGAATGTTACACATTAGTTACTCTGCAGAACTAGCAGTAGTCACATATAACACACAAGTTACTTAGTATTCTGCAACATAAGCACTAGTCAGGAAACACGTTATTACACTGTTAACGCATCCCTTTATGATAATTTATTACACATCAGGACTAGTTTTAGGCCAATGAATCTTTTGACCCAGTTGAGTGACACCTTAGGACGAGATAGCTAATCAATATACCAATCAATATGTCAATAATGTCATCAATATTTATCACAATAATACATTTCACCTTAGTCAAAGTCATGAATTAATTCAAGACACTACCATGACCTTTCAGCCATGAATAACCACACCAGTTTAGTAGAATTTTAGGAGTTTTATTCCCTATTAATTACAGTCTAAAAGCAGATGCGTTAATCTCAACACCAAGAAACATAATAGCATAGTCACGATATGGCAACTTTGGTATGATTTCGTTAAAGCAAGAATCACAAACATCAGAACATGGCGTGAACATAGGTCAAATCCAACAGAGTGTCAATAATGCGTCAGTTCAACAAAGCATAGTCTCGGTCATTTGTCTATTTGCGTCAGTTTTGGTGAACACCTGTCCTAACCACTGATTAGCATTCGCATGTTGGGCTTCATGCAAAACAATTTAGAACACTAATTTGGAAAACATCTATCTAAGGTCTCTATCAAAAGTAAGCAGTTGGTACCTAGAAAGAAAAAGCAAACAGACAAATCACAAATGCATTGTCATAATTACCCTCCAAGGTTTAGGTCAGCACACAGGTTCAGTCTTCGTCTTCAGGACATCAGTCAATTCGCCATCAGTCAAATCTCAGCTCCGGGGCAAAAGGGCACTTCCCTCATAAGGAGGTAAATTGTAACATGGACAAATCTAAGGGTGAGGATGATTTAAAGTAAAGCAACAAGTCACCAAACAGAGTGACAGAGTTTCTGGATAAAATCAATAGCATTCCCTAACCCACCTAAATGACTTCCCATGACATGGGTTTTTATCCCTTTTCCATTGTACATTCCCCCAAAATTATATTGGACATTTGTTATACCCCACTATCTTTAACCTATCAGAAAATACATTAGGTAATCTAACTCTTCACCCCATATTATTTTACAAGTCTTTGATTGGTCTCCATAATTGACGTCTTCAGAGGTGGCACGTCCGGTATGATTTCATCTTTCTGTAATTCTTTGCACATCTTTTGGTCAGCAGTTCCATTTTCTTAACCAGTTTGAATGACCTTGTACATTACATTAATCTACACTGTTTCAATTTGTTTTTAACATTTATTCCACGAGCAAGGAAAAGTATGCACGAGAACGGATCTAACATGGTTACATTTGTCTTCTAATTTGAAGAAAAAGAACATGCAGGGTCGTGTCCTTATATGAGTCAGCACACTGCAAAATAGGAAAATACATTTAATATGAGAGCCAAGCGACTAAGCTTCGGCTTATGCTAACTTAAGGCCTATGAGAATTTCAGCACAGATTCAATAATGCAGTCATTAGTACAAACTTATTTAAACATAATATAAACATTTTAGTCATTATTATTAGTCTATGTATACATTGGCGGCCACTCCCCGTGGTCACATTTTAAGTGCATGTTTAAGCAAAAATTATTATTATTGTTTCTATGCAGCATTATCACACACTAATTCATAAATATTTAATGTTAATATAGATTATATAAGTTACGCTCTCTCAACACCAAAGCACTTGGCATAAAAATATCATAAACGCCCATGTTAGGAACATTATAAAACGTATGGCAAGTCAGAAAAACATATTATCATGTTATGCCCATAGAAGGAACATTTGCATACACATATGAAAACATCATAAAAACAGGTAGGCAACATATACATCAATAAAGTCTCTAGAAAGAACTTATATCATATACACTGTCTCCTAGGAGTACCTGTGTGAGATGTAGGCACCTCCAGTGCCTGCAGAACGAAAATGGGGCCACTGGTGCTCCTCTGTGCCAAACGGGTGCCTCCCAAGGATTCTGGTTTGAGGGGGACGGCACACACCTCCTCTGTATTAGTGATGGCCCCTCCTGGGGCCTACGATCGCTGGGGGCCCCCCGGGCCTCATCTGGCCCTCACGTGGGTGCCAAGGTCAGCAAAACCGTTCAGGAAGGAGAGAGGCACCACACACCCCCTCTGCTTTAATAACGGGCCCCTCCTGGGGCCAGCGATCTCTGAGCGCCCCCGTGCCTTCACCAGCCCTCAATGAGGAGGAAAACACAAGGGCACAAGCCCACTTCCGCCCCGCCCACGGTCCTCAGAAATGCTTTTCGGGGCTCCTGTGGGGCAGGGAGAGGCTCCCTTCTCCCCTGCCATTCCCAACATGAGGAGAAAGGGGCCCGGTGGGGCGGGGGGGACCTCTGATGAGGGCTCATTCCCCACCCTACGTCTCCAGCAACACGCGGCGGCCTGCCAGCCATCCGAGAGGGCAGGCACTAGAGTAGGTGCCTGCCTGTGCCCCAGGGTGCTCCTCAGAGTGCGCTTCACCCCGGGGGCACAATAGGAGCCCGCTTGCTCCAATCTTCTTTTTGGCAGTTTTCCTCATGCCCCAGGGGCACAAAGAGCAGCGCTACTCCACTGCTGCACCTATCCCAGCCCGGGTCGCGGCAGTGATTTCTGTAAAGGCAGCACCACTTCAAGCAGTGCTTTTTTTCCCTTAATGAGCCCAGACTGCAGAGGTGTTTCTGGGCTGCAAGGAGCACTTTCAAAGCGCTTGAAGAATAAAAGGAGAAACGCTTTCCCAAGCGCTAATGTTGTCGAGTATTGAGGCACTCCTCGTGCTTCACTAGGTTGCAGGGGCCACAGCACCCTGCCCCTGGGGAGCAGAGACTAAGGAAAAGGCCAATAGGTGAAAGGACCCAGCAACAGGCCAGCACAAAGAGGATGCAAGCAAGTGGCAGTTCCTTACAGTGACCAAGCAGGTCACAGGTCAGCCCAGCAGCAGCAGTCCATTGCAGTTCCTGGTGAGTCCTTCCAGCCTTCAGTGTCCAGTTCCAAAATGTCTACAAGAGTCTCCAAATTGTGGGGAAAACTCCCCTGTACTTATACTCAGTTTTTACATGTCTTACAATGGAAGGGGAGAGGAGGTTCTAACCAGTTACAACTGGTTCTGGGAGTGCCCCCTCTCTCCTCTAGCACAGGCTCCAAACATCAGTTGGGGTAAATGACCCTATTGTGTGACTCCTGGGCACAGCCTTTACAAATGTAGGTGTGCCCCGCCTCTCCCTTCTCCCAGCCCAGGAAGACTATTCAGTATGCAGAAGCACCTCTGTGACACCTCCACCCTCCCTGTGTACAGGCTGTCTGAAAAGTATGCACAAAGCCCAACTGTCACACTGCCCAGACGTGGATTGGAGTCAAGCTGCAAAACACCAGAGGCATAAGAGCTTTCTAGAAGTGGCATTTCTGTAATAGTAATAAAAAATACACCTACACCAGAAAGAAGCATTTATTATTACCATTAAAACCGTAACAAACATGCCTACGCTACCCCTCATAATCAGACAATACCCCTTACACATAAGGCAGGGCATTTATAATGCAATCCTGTGAGAAGGCAGCACTCACAGCACTGAGACACCAAGTTAGGCTGTTTGTCACCACCAGGACAGGCCACGCAACCTGGCACATGTCCTGCCTTCTACATACATGGCACCCTGCCCATAGGGCTAGCTAGGACGTACCTTAGTGGTGACTTACATGTAGTAAAAAGGGAGTTCTGGGCCTGGCAAGTACATTTAGGTGCCAGGTCCCTGGGGCAGAAAACTGCGCACACAGGTCCTGTGCTAGCAGGCCTGAGACAGGTTTGAAAGCCTACTTCAGTGGGTGGCGCAAGCAGCGCTGCAGGCCCACCCGTAGCATTTCATTTACGGGCCCTATGTATAGAGATACCACTGTACAAGGGACTTACAGGTAAATTAAATATGCCAATCAGGTATAAGCCAATCATACCAACTTTAGATGGGAGAACACCTGCACTTTAGCACTGGTCAGCAGTGATAAAGCGCTCAGAGTCTTAGAGCCAACAGCGAGAGGCCAGAAAACATAGGAGGAATTAGACAAAAAGTCAGGGGATGAACAAGCCACAAGGGCCAGGTCCAACAAGGGGGCAGGCATGATCCTTACAAAATTGCTTAAATGGAGCCACTGTGTACTCCTCTAGTTTCTTCAACTTAAAAACAGCCTTTGTAGACAGCTGGTGTATCCCCAGATTGAGACATGTTGGTAAGGTTTACTCAAAGATGCAAAGTTCCAAAAGGACAGAGAGTTCCCAAGAGAAGTTGAAATCACAAAAATATGGAAGCAGGAGAAAGTCCAAAAAGAGGAAAAGCAAAAGCAAGTAGTATATGGTCACATAATGCTCTGAAAATAGTAGGGTACACTTAACCCCTTCACTGTCATGCCTTTTCCCCGTCAGGTGGCAAGCCTTTTTTTGACTATTTGGGGCAGTTTGTGCTTAGGCCCTCCTAACTTTTTGTCCACATACGATACCCATGCCAAATGTGTGTCCTTTTTTTCCAACACCCTAGTGATTCTAAAGGTACCCAGAGTTTGTGGTTTCCCCTAGAGGAGACCAAGCAATTAGACACAATTCAGCTAACATTTTGTTTTTTTTCAAACAAATGAGAAAAAAGGGCTGCAGAAGAAGGGTTGTGGTTTTTTCACTGAAAATAGCATAAACAAAGGCTTTGCAGTGCTAATATCACCACATTCCCAGCTTTCAGGAACAGGCAGACTTGAATCAGAAAACCACATTTTTCAACACCATGTTGGCATTTTACTGGGACATACCCAATTTTTACAATGTTTTGTGCTTTCAGCCTCCTTCCAGTTAGTGACAGAAATGGGTGTGAAACCAATGCTGGATCCCGGACAGCTAAACATTTCTGAATTACAAACAAAATTCTGAATTCACCAAGGGGTCATTTGTGTAGATCCTGCAAGGTTTTCCTACAGAAAAAAATAATTGCTGAAATAAAAAAATATTGAAATCGAGGTGAAAAAAATAGCCATTTTTCTCTAAGTTTTACTCTGTATCTTTTTCCTGCGATGTCAGATTTTCAAAAGCTATATACCGTAACGTCTGCTGGACTTTTCTCGTTGCAGGGATATATAGGACAGGTAGGTTCCCAGAGCCAATAAATGAGCTTCACCTTGACATGGGTTTTCATTTTATACATCAATTCATTTGCTGAAATATAAAAAGTGAAAAATAGATATCAAGAAAACCTTTGTATTTCCAAAATGGGCACCAGATAAGGTATTGAGAAGCAACGGTTATTTGCACATCTCTGAATTCCGCGGTCCCCATATTAGCATGTGAATTACAGGGCATTTCTCAAAAAGACATCTTTGTTACATGCTGGTTTTGGAAGGAAATAATGTTGAAAAAGACAAGGGACAATAACACTTGTTCTTCTACTCTGTGTTCCCCCAAGTCTCCTGATAAAAATAGTACCTCACTTGTGTGACAGGAAACGCAACATCACATTTATATCTTGACATCTGACATGTTTTTTGCAAAGTGCCTAGCTGTGGATTTTGACTTATAGCTCAGCCGGCACGTTGGGAAACCTACTAAACCTGTGCATTTTTTAATACTAGACACCTAAGCGAATCCAAGATAGGGTGACTTGTGGGGTTCTCACCAGGTTTGCTTACCCAGAATCCTTTGCAAACCTCAAAATTTGGACAAACAAACACTTTTCCCCCACATTTCGATGACAGAAAGTTCTGGAATCTGGGACGAGCCACATTTTTCCTTCCACCCAGCATTCCTCCAAGTATCCTGATGAAAATGGTACCTCAATAGCGTGGGTAGGTCTATTGCCCGCAACAGGAAATACCCCAAAACACAATGGTGGTCATTACAACCCTAGCGGTCGGTGTTAAAGCGGCAGTAAAACCGCCAAGAGGCCAGCGAAAAAAAAAATGGAATTACGAAGGTGCCGGAAACCGCCAACATTAACGGCCACTTTAACACTCCGACCGCCAAGGCAGTACAAACAAACACTGCAGTGGTAACCGCCAACAGACAGGCGGAAGACAATGTACCGCCCACATTATTACAAGCCACCATTCCGCCACCTTTTCCGGGGCGGATACACCGCCAACAAAAACACGGCAGAAACAGGACTTGGAAGGGAAAACGCTCACCTCTACACATCCTGCGAGGAACTAGGACGCCATGGAACCGGAACTTCAGATACTGCCAGCCCTTATCTTCCTGCTCCTCTACCAGGAGCACGAACACCAGCAGATAAGACCACGGTGAGTACTGCACCTACGACACAGGGGAGGGGGGAGGGAAATAACAGTGACACACACATGCAACACGCAACACTCCCACCCACACCCTCACCCACGACAACACACACACTAATACATCATGATACATCAGAGTTACACCCCTCAACCCCCCCCTGGAACAATGCAAGGACAAAAGGAAATTAGTCGAATGATTGTAATATATACGAAGACAGTAATCAAAAATATATACATATATTAAGATATTCACACTATAAACAAATATATACACCAAGAATACAAGTCCAAGGTATTCCACTATCATAGTCCGTGGACCACTGGGCCCAAAAGGCATGGGCGAGGCCCACACTAAATACCCGAACAAGACAGAGAGAACACTGCAGGGGCATCAGATAGAAATAAAACAGGCACCTCAGGGGGAAGGGAAGGGGGGGCACCTCAGCCAGATGAGTGCACGACGCCAGATCCACGAGGGGGCTCCATGCCCACTGTTCAATCCTGGGGAGTGCAAAGCCACAGTCTCACAAGTCTCTCCAGTGGGTGGGTTGCCCACTGCTTTATCCTGGGGAGTGCAAAGCCACAGTCTCTCATGTCTCTCCAGTGGGTGGTTTGCCCACTGCTTTATCCAGGGGAGTGCAAAGCCACAGTCTCTCAAGTCTTTCCAGTGGGTGGGTTGCCCACTGCTTTATCCTGGGGAGTGCAAAGCCACAGTCTCTCAAGTCTATCCAGTGGGTGGTTTGCCCACTGCTTTATCTTGGGGAGTGCAAAGCAAGCCACAGTCTCTCAAGTCTCTCCAGTGGGTGGTTTGCCCACTGCTTTATCCTGGGGAGTGCAAAGACACAGTCTCTCAAGTGGATAACAGTCTCCACTGGTTCTGGAGGGGGCTTTGTGCCCAGAGTGCTTCATCCTGCCAAGGACTGAGGTAGTGGATGTATCTCTCCACTGGTTCTGGAGGGGGCTTTGTGCCCAGAGTGCTTCATCCTGCCCGTGGTAGCCTTTGTAGCATTGGAAGCTATGGCGCTCATTGGCCTGCGGTGCTGCTGGCAGCGGAGTCCTGGGCAGCGGTGCTGCTGGCGGCAGTATCCTGGGCAGCGGTGCTGCTGGTGGCGGTGCCCTGGGCAGCAGTGTCCTGGGCAGCGGGGATGGTGGCAGCGGTGTCCTGGGCAGTGGAGATGGTGGCGGCGGTGTCCTGGGCAGCGGTGCTGATGGCAGCGGTGTCCTGGGCAGCGGTGCTGCTGGCGGCGATGTCCTGGGCAGCGTTGCTGCTGGCGGTCTTGTCCGCCGTGCAGATCTTCCCAGACTTGCTGGTTTTACTGTGCCCCTTCCCCACCTTGGATGGTGGCGCAGCTGTCTCTACACCCCCAACTGTACCCCTGGGAGCGGCTTTGGTGGCTGGTTTCTTTCCCCTCTCCTGCCGGGCACTGGCCAACTTTTTATGCTTTACAGGTGGGGGACTGTCTGTGCTCTGGCTCCTTGCCACACTGGCTGCCCTGCTGCCTGGCGCACTCCAGAAGCCAGTTACTACTGGCACCACTGGTCCCTCAGATGTTGTGGCCCTAGGAGAATGAAGGGGTGGGGGAGGTGAGGGAAAGAGGTCAAGGTTGGATTGGAAAAGTTTCTTAGGAGCACTGGGATGGGTAAATGGAGGGGGTTTGGGAGTGTAGGAAAAGGTAGTGGTTGTAGGAGGTGTACGTTTGGTGACTTTGGGTGAAGGTGCATGGGCTGGAGGCTGTCGTGAGGTGGATGGCTGTTGGGTGGGTGTGTGGCTGCGTTTGTGTACTTTTGGAGGTGGCCTCACAGACACACTGGGAGAGTACAAAGGGGATGTGTGAATGGTAGATGGGGTGGTAAGTGCACGTGAGCGGGGTGTGCTGGTGGGTGTGCTGGTGATGGACATAGTGGCTGAGGATGTAGTGCATGCAGGTGTGAGTGGAGATGAGACAGGGAGGGAGGAGGGAGACGAGGAGGAAGGGGACACAGTGGTGGCAGTGGATGTTGGTGTGTCTGCAGGTGTGTGATGCTTGCGAGAGTGCCTGTGGGATGTGTGGTGCTTATGTTTGCCTGAGCTTCCCTTGTGTGTTGACGTGTGTGGATGCTGGTCTGATGGTGTGCTTGGGATAGGGGGAGGTACAGAGGTTTGGGTCTGAGTGGAGGAAGTTGGAGGGGGGAGGCTAGAAACAGGGACAATGGCTGCCATCAATGCTGAGGCCAGAGTCTGAAAAGCTCACTGATGGGCTGCCTGACCAGAGTGAATGCCCTCCAGTTATGCATTGGTTTGTTGCAACTGCCTCTCTACACCCCGGATGGCATTCAAAATGGTAGACTGCCCAACAGTGAGGGACCTGAGGAGGTCGATGGCCTCCTCACTGAGGGCAGCAGGGGTGACAGGGACAGGGGCTGAGGTGCCTGGGGCAAAGGTGATGCCCACCCTACTGGGTGAGCGGGCACGGGGCAAATGCTGAGGGGCTGGTGGTAGAGCGGTGCTGGTAGGGGGATGGCTGCTGTACCTGTAGATGCAGTGGGCACAGAGGGGCCCACCACCGCAAGGGAGCTCCCATCAGAGGAGGAGTCTGTATCGCTGGTGTCAGCTCCTGTCCCCGCCGTGGAGCTCCCCTCGCCCTCCGTCCCACTGGTAAATTCTGACTCCGTAGTGTCGCCCTCCAGGGCCATGTGGGATGTAGCTCCCTCCTGCTCCGGTGCCACTGCTCCTCCGCCTGATGATGCTAATGCACACAAGAACAGGGAGACCACAAAAAGGAGGGGGGAGACAGAAGAAAGACATGTTCAGTGCATGCAATACCACTACCGTTGGCAGACACTACAGACACAGAAGCCCCCTGCACTACGCCGCAAACTTGGAGTTCTCCATTCAATCCCAGGGACATGGGTTACAAGGCTATGCCCGATTGCTGGACACATGGATGTCACAGGAGCCTGACTAGGTGTAGTTGGCACTGTACACAGGTGGAGTGGGGTGCCACAGGGCCTGCCTTAAGTAGGGTCCTTGCCTACTAAACTCGCCCTGGCCTAGGGGAACCCACAGCCCACCTCTCCCACCCAGACACCTACAATGTGCTCTGAATCAGCAGAATGAGAGTGTACTCACCCCCTAGTGTCTGCTGTGATGCCCTCAAGCGCCCATCCAAGTCCAGATACGCCACCGCCAGGATCCTGAACATCAGGGGGGTCATGGTGCGACAGGCACCCCTCCCACATTGGGAGGCCATCCCCAGGTGGGCTTCCACCATCTTCTTGCTCCAGCGGCGAATGTCCTCCCATCTTTTCCGGCAGTGGGTGCTCCATCTGTGGAAGACCACCAGGGTCCGGACTTCCTTGGCGATGGCACGCCAAATGTCCTTCTTCTGTTGGGCGCTGACCTACAGGAATAGTACAGGGGAAAAATATATGTTATTACCGTTTGCACCGTCACAGTCATTGGCCCCCATCCCTACCCTTGCCATGACGCACATGCACTCACCGTCGTTTCATGCACGCCTCATTCTCACCCCCCCTTTCTTTCATCCACACCACTCCACACAGGCATTGCCCATACAGCATGCTCACAGTGTACTTACCTGTTTGTCTGGAGGACCGTAGAGTAGCGTATACTGGGGGAGGTCCCCATCCACGAGTTTCTCCAACTCCTCCGTGCTGAAGGCAGGGGCACTTTCCCCAGACTCACGAGCCATTGGCTCTTCCAGACTGAGGTCACAGCAGCACTTGCAGTGTAGGTCCTCTCCTGTTGAAGATCAGATATCAAGTGATTGAAGAGACGAAAATGGCGGTCACGTCCACGGCGGTGCGTACCATCACCGCCGGCGTACATCGTCATTGGCTCCTGGGACCCATAGGGTCCAATGTTAACCAATGCAGGATTGTGCCATGGTCTTCGACCGTCTACCGTGTGGTGTACAACGCCAGCGCAGTTACCTCATATTCCCTTGTCCCACATTACAGGTCAGGCAGCCGCCATTTCAAGGGGCCACATGGCATTAATTTTAAATGCGTCACACATATCTAGGCCTTTCCTAAACACTCACACAGGCATATGTCGATTTGCTAATATTTCTGAGTATGCCGTGTTTACGTACCTCAGAGTTGGTTGACTCTCTGCTCGGTGTTCTCCTCCATAGGCACCGTCCGCTGGGGCATGTGAGGAGATGGCAGCATCCTCCGGTGTACAGACTGCTGGTGGACCTGTCGACAATGGAGGAGCGACATGTGATCATCACCTACAGACTTGATCATGCCACAATCCAGGAACTGTGTGCCCAGTTGGAGCCAGACCTGATGTCAGCTATCCGCCATCCCACAGGAATCCCCACTCAAGTGCAGGTGCTGTCAGTACTCCATTTCCTAGTAAGTGGGTAATTTCAAACTACAGTGGCCATTGCATCAGGGATGTCCCAGCCTATGTTTTCCAATGTGTTGTCCAGAGTGTTGTCTGCCTTGCTGAAACACATGCAGAACTACATTGTTTTCCCTCTGGTGGAGGATTTGCCTACAGTAAAAGGTGATTTCTATTCCCTGGGACATATCCCCAACATCATAGGTTCCATTGAAGGGACACATGTGGCCTTGGTCCCCCCATGCAGGAGTGAACAGGTGTACAGAAACTGGGAGAGTTACCATTCGATAAATGTGCAGATGGTGTGTTTGGCAGACCAGTACATCTCCCATGTGAACGCCAAATTCCCAGGCTCAGTGCATGACGCTTACATTTTAAAAAATAGCAGCATCCCTTATGTGATGGGGCAACTCCAGAGGCACCGTGTGTGGCTATTAGGTGAGGACATGGCCCCAATACAGTGTGAATAGGTGTCTGGGGTTGTCCCTAAGGGTTAGTGTGTGTCTAACAGTTGTCCCTCGACATTTGCAGGTGACTCTGGCTACCCCAACCTATCATGGTGCTAACACGTCCGTCTATGTCAATTTATACACATCAGGACTCGTTTTAGGACAATGAATCTTTGGGCCCAGTGGTGAGACACCGTAGGACGAGATAACTGATCAATATATCAATCAATATGTCAATAACATTGTCAATAGTTAACACCAAAATATATCTTACTTTAGTCATTAATAAACCTTCGGCGCAATCATGACCTTTCAGTCACGAATAACCACACCTTAATGGAGTTTTATGAATTTTATTCCCTATTGATTACAATCTAATAGCAAAAGCATCAATCTCAAATCCAGGAAGCATATAAGCACAGTCACAAGATGACAACCATAATAAGCTTTCAATAATGCATAGATCAGTAGCATAGATAATCAGATAGATATAAGCGAATCATAATACATCGAATGTTCTAAGATACTAGTTCAGCATAGCATCACGTCAGTCACGTCGGTTTGTCAGTCAAAATGAATACCTCGTCTAACCTCTAATTAGCATTAGCATGTTGGGCTTCATGCAAAACAATTTGAACACCAATTTGGAAAACATTTAACTAAGGTCTCTAATCAAAACATACAGCAGTTGGTACCTAGAAAGAAAAGGCAAATAAATGAATTTTCATTAGCAACATTATAATTACCCTCCTCTGATTAGGTCAGCATTCAGGATCAGTCTTCGTCTTCAGGACATCAGTTAGATCGCCGTCAGTCTATCTAAGTTAAAGGCAAAGACACTCTCCTCATAAGGAGAAAAGTGTACAGGGGCTGTCTATGGGCAAGGATGGTTTTCTCTAAGTCTCAGGTCACCAAATAGAGTGACAGAGTTTCGAGAAGCAATTGATATCATTCCCTACCTAATGAATGTTTGTCTCCTGTGTCATGGGTTTTTATCCCTTTTCCGTGATTCATTCCCCCAAAATTCTATTGGTCAGTCAATACACCCCACCATTGTTAACCTATCAAATTATACATTAAGTAATGCATTTTGTCATTTTTGATAAATCTTTATGTTCTAATTGGTCATCATAATTGACGTATTTTCGTAGGTGGCTCATCCGGGATTACTTCATTGTCTTTATACGTATCAGGTCAAAAGTTCTCTTCTTCTCACTCCATCGTCCTTGGAAGTGTCCATTAATGTTTCGAAGCACATAACTTTATGCTAAAAGCTGCTAGCATGCGGATGAGAAAATCTGGCATTGTTGCGAACTATTGAAGAAAAAGAACAATCGCTGGGTCATGGTCTTTTGTAAGTCAGCACACTGAAGAGACAGAAGAATACGCTTTAATATGAGAGCTACACAGCTTTGCTTGACTCACGCTAACTTAAGATATACGAGTTCTAATGAATGCAGTTTTATGCGTTTTAATGTGCACAGTTTTAGCAATCTATGAACGATTATTTCTTATAGTTGACATTAGTTTACACACATAAAATCCTTTATGTTAATGAATATATTTCAATGAATATTTTATTTAATGTAGCATTGTTAATCATAAGCATTTCACGTCTATAATATGTAATAAAAACTACGCTCTCTCAGTCCCTCCTCTGATGACGCTCGTCATCACAAATCTTTTGGTCTTAATTTTTCACCTTGCGCATAATACGCATTTCAACATCGTTCCCTTTATGTGAGCTTTCCCATATTTCATTGAACATTTTCTCTCTTTCACTTTCTTCGTTTCTTTTGGTTCTTTTAGTCCAATTTTTTTTCACTTTATCATTAATTTTGCATATTCCCCAAAATCCCAATAAACAAAACAGAACAATTAATAATCCCATCATAATTTTTGCAAGTACCCCATTCCAAATGTTGGTAAACCAGCTTCCCACTCGGGCAATTCCTTTTCCAAATTTCTCCCAAACACCAGGTTCTTTTAGACCCTTCAAATCTGTACTATCTCTAGTCAGGTTAGTAAGCATGCTTCTAATTTTCTTACTGTTATTAGGTATATATGAGCAGCAATGACGGTCATTAAGCATTTTGCACACACCTCCACTCTTTGCTAAAAGAATGTCTAAAGCAAGCCGGTTTTGAAGAGTCATAGCTCTTTCTGCAGCAAGTTCAGTATCCATCAGAAGTATAGCTCCTGTAAAGTTTGTCAGCATGTTATCCACAATAGTAGACAACTTTTGCATTTTCATAGAATTTAGGATAACCCCCACTGAAGGGATTATAGCTCCAAATATGTCACCAATGACAGCCGCCACTGATTCTCGTTTTTGTCTGGTATGTTGTAATTCAGACGTTTCAGGTATTTGTTTTAAGTCATCAATCTGGTAAATCTTTGGGAATATTATTCCCAAATAACATGTCCCATACCATCCCTTAGGGAGACGATAATATGCGTTTAACCTACAGATGTAATAGATTCCAGGAATTGCTGGGTCTTGTCCATTTAACATAAAGGTCCATTTGCTCTGAAACAGAAACACATGCCTACATTCACTCGTTCCTACAAACAAATTATCCTGATCAGATTTCGGTCTATATATACCTACGTGTAATGCATCTATAGCTAACTTGCCTTGTGTTTTAATTGCAGTATAAGCGTAATCATTTGCATAAGTGCGTTTTTCTAAACCTTTTTCTAATCTTTCTTTTAATGCTTTGCGTCTATCATCTGTATGATCTAGAAATCTTTTCTCTACAGGAGACAGTAAACATGTTAAATTATTGCGATGTGCATAAGCAGTTCCAAATGTTAGTGTTGGCTCAAAGAATCCTCTAACTAATTTTATATCATGCTCTTTAGCTAGTTTATTTAAGAATTCAATAACAGGCACAAAAGAAAACACAACATCTAAACTTGAATAAAAATATTGCACATGCTCTTGATCATAAAATCTTGTTAGTAGCAAGCTACAGCTGATCACATACGTAAGAGGGAGGCTATGATAAGTAACTCCCTCCTGCACAGATGAAGGAAGTTTAGTACATACATAACAGTCTTTCGCATCCATAGTTTCCACATACTCATTTAGTAAGCGATAGAAAACATTAGTAGAAAGTTCTCCTTTTGCATTAGTTCCCTCATGCAGATGTCTTGTGTCTTGCTCAAATTTCTCCCATGGTGATAGTTTATTAGTTGTAGTAGTAGTCTCAGGTTTTAAAGTTGCATTAATAGTTTCACTCTCTCTCCATGGCATTCCCACAATCACTCCCACAATCATTATTGCGCATACAACACCTATCATAAGTCCTAACCAACCACACACTTTACTTCCGTTGTTACTATAAGCCATGTTTGTATAGAATCAGAATAGCAGATCAACAATCAACTCTGAGCAGCTGTATTGCTACATGCACTACGTGCATGTGGCAGCACTACGTGCAAGTTAAACAGTGGTGCAGGGTGTGGACCATTGGCCTCTGCTTTCATTGGCCTTCGCTTCCATTTTGGTTCACGACTCCATTTTGTCGAGTCTGGTTCGGTGCGTAAGGCACTGTTCTGTGTTTTTCCACAAGCTTCGGCAAGCTGAAGGGTGGGGTGTTTTTCTGCTCAATTTCGCTCCATCTGCCTGGTACGAAGGGCGCGATTTACATTCCACGAGCTATCAGTTAGAACAACAGGGGGATGCGCCTGTACACAAGGAGGAATGCAAGCTGCCTGTACACAAGGAGGAATGCAAGCTTCACCTTGGAGTCCTCTCCTGGGAACTTGGCCCGTTCTGAGGAGACGTCTCGAAGGGTGAACAAGGTACCGCCGATTGCACAATTTGTAAAGGAGGGGGTCTTTTTCTAGAAAAGACTTCTGGGCGTTAGTAAATACTATACAAGTTGGGGGCCTGGATGGGCTGGTTTAGGAACTCTCTTCTGGGTTGGACGCAACGCCAGGAGGACTGATTGTCCCGAACAGAGGCTCCCTGTGCTAGCTGATTTGGGTTCCCCAGCTTTGTGTACGGCGGAGGGATGCAGACTCTCTTTTCGGTGAAGCTTTTCAATTTATTAAGTGTATTGTGGGTGCGCGCGTAATATGTACTTATTCTTGCATTCATTTTCATGCTATTGAGCATTGAAGTATATTGTGTGTGCGTGCGTAATATGCACTTATTCTTGCAGTCATTTTCATGCTATTGAGCATTGAGGTATATTGTGTGTGCTTGTATTATATGCACTTACTCTTGCAATTATTCACAGAGTGCTTATATCTTTCCTGATGTATATATATATATATTAGTGTGGTTTAGTTTTGCTAGCTGAGAACTTGCCCCTTAAATAAACTTGATTATTCTACTTACGAAGGTGTTTGAGAGTGATTGCTTTACATTGTGCCTTAAAATATCCTGAAGTGCATAGTTTTGATATTCTGAAGAGTAAAGCAGCACAAATTGGCGTAGTCGTTTGCAGGATTCGAAAAAAAAAAAAAAGGGAAAATGCTTAATAAGATCAAAGCGAGCTCAAAAGCAGGTTCTCATGTAGCAAATCCAGACATAGAAATACCGGGGTGGGAAACTGCCCCGTATAAACTTTTAGCTCAGGAATGGTCACGTTGTGCTGGTTTGTGTGAAAATTGGAATGCGTGTATGTTGAATGTGGAACCTGAAGATCTTCTTATATGCTTACAGAAAGTTTCAATTGACAAGGGAAGGGAGATTTGTGCGTTGGGGAGGCGAGGCTGGATCTTGCTTTCTCCGTACCGAAAGTTGTATGAAAAATGTTTACAGTTACAAAAAGACCACGAGCAGCTGGGGAAGGAGTTAGTAGAAGCCCGAAATTCCTCTACCATGCTATCTTGTCAAAATAAATTATTAAGTGATAAGTTGGAAATGTACCAACTGGTTTCAGAGAGAACGGCCGTTAGCGTAGCTAAATATAAACACAAGAAACGAAGAGGGAAAGTTAATAAAAAGAAGGTGCATTTAGCTATCTCTCAGGCAGGATTAGCCTTTGACCCTGAATTTTGGGATGGAAACATCTGGGATACATCTGATTTTTCAGATGGGTCCGGGGGCGATGACTGCCAAGATGTTAGACAGGAGAAGACAGAGCGCAGGAATGTTGTCCGTGCGCAGCCCATATATCGGCGAAAGTTACAGCATAGCCCAGCTAATCCTGGAGGGGTGATGTTGGATGCCCTGGAGGATTATACACAGCAAGAACTAAGTGATGTGATAGACAGATTTCGACAGAGGTCTGGGGAAACATTGCTTACGTGGTTGGTGCGGGTGCACGATATGGGGGGCCAGGGGGTCCAATTGGATCACGGCGATGCCCCGAGGCTTTGTATGTTAAGTACGGACCCGGTTATTCAAAATGAGTTTAGAACCTATCCAGGGAATGGTCCCATGACCAATTTGTTAGAGCTAGCTGCGCAAGGATGTGCTCAGAAGTATCCGACAGAGTCAGACTGGCCGCCTAATGATAAACCTTGGTATACTTTGAGAGATGCAGTACAGAGATTGAAGGAAGAAGGGATGAAAACAGCTATCTTTATGGGTAATGCCCATGATTTGATGAATGGAATTTTAAGTGTGTCTGTGCGAAACCGGCTGATTAGGGCCGCTCCTCCTGCATATAAGCATGTCATCATGACTTTGTTAATTAATCAGACGGGTAACCCATTGTCTCAGGTGGTAGAAGCGGTGCGTGAGTTAAGTGATTTAGGAGAATGGGCTAAGCCAGAGAGGAATTCACGGTCTGAGAATCGTACTGATAACAACAGGGTGACAAGGCGAGACATGTTTCAGGCCTTGCTGCGAGATGGGGTGACCAGGAATGAAATTGATGGGATAAGCACCAAGGACATGTGGGAAATGTACCGCAAACGCGGTTTGGATAAAAAGGAGGGGAGCAGGAAAGGGAACAAGAAGGATAACAAAGTGGTGAACCAGAGAAAGGCAGGAGGGGCGGAGCGTGAGGGTGAAAAGTGAGAGAGAGGGAGAGAACCCCACAGTAGAGAGAGATCCCCAGAGGACGGAAATTGGGAGGAAGAGCACCGAAGCGCAGAGGGAACCCGGAGCAGGGAGAGAGACCGGGAACTGACAGGTTCTGGGAAAACTCGAGGAAGAGAGCGGGAGAGGGAGCTGGTAAGCTCAGAGAGGTTGCGAAGCAGAGACAGGGAGGAGGAGTTCCCTGAGAATTACCGCAAACTGTATCCAGATTTGACTTGGGCAGACTCGGATGTGCGCAGAGTGAAAATAGATTAGGAAACAGGCCAAACTCCGGTGCAGGGATGGGCTCGCAAAGATAACAGACCTCATGTCAAAGTAGACATTTATTGGAAACGTGGAAATGTTCAAAAAGTTCGAGCCCTCGTTGACACCGGAGCGGAGGCCACTTTGATTCATGGCAATCCAAGAAAATTCAGGGGACAGTACTTCACCATTACGGGATTGGGCGGAAAAGAAACCCCGGCAGTGCAGATAGTGGTTCCCATGAAAATAGGGGCACTTCCAAAGAGAGAATACACTGTCCTGATTGTGCCCATTCCCGAATACATTATTGGAATTGACATTTTGAAAGGGATGACCCTACATTTGGAAGATGGATGTTATCAATTTGGTTCCAAAAGATTTATATCAATAGCCGCCGCAAGGGTGGGGCTGTTGAAGATTCCTCCGGTAACACTTCCCCAAGCTACTAAGGTGATTCAAATGAAACAGTACAGAATACCGGGAGGACATGAGGAGATTAGCCAGACTATACATGATTTACTAGAGGCCGGGGTAATAGTTCCCATCACCACTGCGTGGAATAATGCCCTCTGGCCTGTTCGTAAAAGTGATAACAGTTGGAGGATTTGCACTGATTATCGCCAATTGAATAAACATACACCTCCTCTGACTGCAGCGGTCCCAGACACCATTACCTTGATTGAGAACATACAGAAACACAGTGGGACTTGGTATGCAACCATTGACATTGCCAATGCCTTCTTTACGATACCAATAGCTACTGAGAGCCAGCCTCAGCTGGCATTCCAGTGGGCGGGGCGTCAGTACACCTTCTGTAGATTACCCATGGGGTATTTACATAGCCCCACTATCTGCCACCGGCTGGTGGCAGAGCATTTGGATGAAGTACCAGTGGTTCCTGGAGTGCAACTTTCTCACTATATAGATGACGTGATGATGCAGGGAGAGACGCAAGAACAGGTGCAAATTCAGCTAGACAGGGTGGTGGAACATTTGCAGAATCAAGGGTGGGAGATTAACCCCGAGAAAGTGCAGGGACCGTCTCAGAGCGTGAAATTTTTGGGCATTCAGTGGAATCAGGGACACAGAGAAGTGTTGCCAAAAGTGAAACAAAAGATTAAGGAATTCGCAGTACCGCGAAATCGGAAGGAAGCCCAGAGTTTTATTGGACTATTCGGGTATTGGAGACAACATATACTCCATTTGTCTCAGATTTTGGCCCCATTGTACAAAGTTACATGAAAGAAAAATGCGTTTGAATGGGGAGAGCAGGAGCAGCGCGCGTTTGAATTGGCGAAAGACGCCATTCAGCATGCTTTGGATTTGTGGCCGATTCGAGAGGGAGACATTGAGTTGAATGTGACAGTCCAGGGGCAGTATGCCAATTGGAGTTTATGGCAAAAACAAGGAAGAAAGAGGGTGCCCCTGGGATTTTGGACAAAAAAGTTACCTGAGGCAGGAGAGCGGTATACTCCCTTTGAGAAGCAGCTGCTGGCCTGCTATTGGGCCCTGGTTGATACTGAGCAAATTACACTGGGACACAATGTGATTTTAAGGCCTGAAATTCCCATCATGCAGTGGGTGATGAGTTCCCCTAAAACTCATAGAATTGGACATGCGCAAGAAGCCAGCATTATAAAATGGAAATGGTATGTCCAGGACAGGGCACGAGCTGGTCCAAAAGGGACCGCCGTTTTGCATGAGCAGGTAGCGCAGGCTCCAGTGGAGAATTCCGAAATGTTGCATGATGTACCTTCAGTGTGTGAATCCCCAGTAGGGTGGGGCCAGCCGTTCGCAGACTTGTCTGCAGATGACAAAAAACATGTGTGGTTCACAGATGGTTCAGCAAAATATGTTGGAGCGAAAAGGCACTGGAAGGCAGTGTCCTATAATCCTGTTACCAAGAAGCTTTTGACAACTACAGGACAGGGAAAACGTAGCCAGTATGCAGAGCTTTATGCCGTGTATAAGGCTTTAAAACAGGAGCTACCCGGAAAATGTCACATTTATACAGATTCCTGGTCTACCGCCAATGGGTTAGCTACTTGGCTTCCCACGTGGCATGCACATCAGTACAAAATCCATAACAAAGAGGTGTGGGCGAAGGAGTTATGGCAGGAGATCTGGGAAATGTTACCTCAAAGCACCGTGACTGTCTATCATGTGGACGCTCACTGCCCAACTGATTCATTAGACCGATGGTTCAATTGTCTTGCAGACGATCGAGCCAAGATTCAAGAGGCTGAAGTGGAGGCGCAGAGTTCTGATTTGGTGGGAATGGCTAAATGGGCACACCAGAAATGCGGACATCTTGGAGAAAAGGCTACTCACAGGTGGGCTGAGATTAGAGGGATGCATCTTCCCCTAGATTTGATTAAAACAGCGATTATTGAATGTCCCATTTGTCAGCATGCACATCACAGACCGGTCCCACAGGTGGTGAGAGGCCAGCTAGGTAGAGGTAAATTGCCAGGACAGATTTGGCAGATTGATTACATTGGACCAATGCCAGTGAGCAGAGGGTGTCAGTATGCCTGCACTGTGGTAGACACTTACTCTGGTTATCTCATAGCCTTTCCCTGCAAGCGCGCAACTCAGCAGAGCACCCTGAAAACACTAGATCTGTTGATTCTGTACTATGGGGTGCCACTCCAGATTCAAAGTGATAACGCCAGGCACTTCAAGGGCAGACTAGTGCAGGACTATTGTGCACAACGCAATATTGAGTGGATTTTTCACATACCTTACTACTCACAAGCAGCGGGACTGATTGAGAGAATGAATGGGTTGCTGAAAGAACAATTGCGTAAACTGAATGATGGGACACTGAAGGGGTGGAGGGATAATTTGTATGATGCTTTGCAAATTTTGAACAATCGACCCCTAACAAATGCCGAGACACCTCTCATGAGAATGCTGACACGTGCTTTACAAATTAATCTGTTTACAACGAGCAATACCATTGTGTATTGGGAAACAGCTCCAGGAGCTTTGGCCCCATATCGAGCTACACCAGAATCTGCAGGACTTGACTTACATGCTTTACACATGCATCGATTGAAACCTAAAGACATCACTCTGATTGAAACTGGGGTGGGAATTCAGATTCCCCCTGAGCATTATGGTCTGATCACCCCTCGATCTGGGCTTGCCTTGAGGGGCATCCAAGTTTTAGGAGGCGTGATAGATGCAGACTACCAAGGCGAGTTGAAAGTCATTCTTTTGAACAGTGGTGACACAGACCTAGTGGTGCAACCTGGTGATCGCGTTGCCCAAATTGTCATCATGCCGGTTTATGGAGGTGTTGTTAAGAAGGGGAGCGCCCCAGCTCTTCTCACTGTGAGAGGCAAAGGAGGGTTTGGATCTACTGACAAGAACCCAGGGGCCAAAGTGTGGATTGAATCCCCAAATAACCCTCCTCAACCCGCTGATGTCATCGCCACTGGACCAGACAATGGCCCTCATTCTGACCTTGGCGGGCGGCGGAGGCCGCCCGCCAAAGTCCCGCCGTCAGGTTACCGTTCCGCGGTCGAAAGACCGCGGCGGTAATTCTGACTTTCCCGCTGGGCTGGCGGGCGGTCGCCTTCAGACCGCCAGCCAGCCCAGCGGGAAAGAGGCTTCCACGATGAACCGGCTCGGAATCGAGCCGGCGGAGTGGAAGCTGTGCGACGGGTGCAGTTGCACCCGTCGCGTATTTCACTGTCTGCGCAGCAGACAGTGAAATACATGTAGGGGCCCTCTTACGGGGGCCCCTGCAATGCCCATGCCAGTGGCATGGGCACTGCAGGGGCCCCCAGGGGCCCCGCGACCCCCCCTACCGCCATCCGGATCTCGGCGGTCCGACCGCCGGGATCTGGATGGCGGTAGGGGGGGTCGGAATCCCCGCGGCGGTGCAGCAAGCTGCGCCGCCGCGGAGGATTCAATGGGGCCGCGGTACACTGGCGGGACCCCGCCAGTGGTGCCGGTCCGACCGCGGCTTTACCGCCGCGGTCGGAATCCCCATTGGAGCACCGCCGGCCTGTCGGCGGTGCTCCCGCGGTCCTCCGCCCTGGCGGTCAAAGACCGCCAGGGTCAGAATGACCACCAATGTCCTGGTAGTTATGCGACCTGGTCAAGACAAATGGGAACATGTTCCCGCTGACAAATGCTATCTGCGAGAATGATAATAGGTGTTTTGTCCTTTGTTCTTTTCAGATCATCCTGTGGAGTGCCTGTGCCATGAGTGTGGTGTATGGAGCCCGTTCGGGAGACTCCACCGGGGAGCGGGAGGGGCTCATAGCCCAAAAATTCAACCGTCAGCCGCAGATGCCAACGCTGCTGCATCAACCGAACAATGTTTGGATTCATCTAGCGCAGGAAGTGCTGAATATATCTCACTTCTGTATGAGTAACATGCAAAGCGTTCAAGATTTGATTACCACTTGTCTAGTGGCAGTGCCCACTCCTGCTGCTGTATTATTACACATCTTTAACAATACAAACCAGGATGGAATGGTGGATGTGAGTGACGTTCGCTCCCATCTATCACTCTATGAGTACTGCCGTCATTGCCCGGAGGTGGGCAGGCGGTTGTGGAGGAACATGACATCTATACTCACGTTTAACATCTCAAATGGGGATGTGTGCTATTCATTGACCTGTGATCCTATGAAAATAGGTAAATGTGCTCAGCTCAAATTGGAGAAAAGAGACAAAAACTTAACTGCTGCACAACGGACGTTGTGCCACTCACGGACTGACCTAACCTGTTTGAATGTAAATAATTCGATGTTTTGCCAACATGTGGTGCCTGCTGCCAGCCATATTCAAAATGTTAAGTTGCCTAAAGGTTGGCTCTTTTCTTGTGGTAATCTTTCTTTTACTTATATTCCAGCCAATCTAACCGGAGGGCCTTGTTCCTGGTCACGCTTAGGCTTTCTCATGTTTCCTATGGATACTGCTCTACACCCTCGCTATACCAGAGACACTATTCAATTACCTACGGACTGTGATTCTGAAATTTCATTGCTGTCCAAAACAGAATATGTTAGTTTAGCTGGTTCTATCGTAGGGGTGCCAGGACTTGCAGTATATAATACCAGAGTTATTAATAAACTTGCATGTTTAGTAGTCAAGAATATTAACTATACATCAGCTGCCTTAGCTGAGCTGTTATTAGATGTACAGGGAATTAGAAGAGCTGCTTTGCAGAATCGCGCTGCTATTGATTATTTACTGCTTAAACACAACCATGGCTGCAGTGATTTTGAAGGATTATGTTGCTTCAATTTATCCGACCACTCCATATCAATCAACTCCCACATACAGGCCCTGCATAAGTTGGTGAAGGGGGTGCAGCAGGATGTTGACAAGGGGTGGTGGGATTGGGCTTTTGGATGGCGGCCTAATTTAGGCCAACTGCGTTATATCTTTGGTGTAATCATTATCATAACAGTTATTTTAATTTCATTATGTTGTTGTATTCAGTGTGTGCCTAACCTTCTATCTCAGTGTCGCCCAAGAGCATTGCCATTTCAGCTTATAGGATATACTTAGTTGTAAGTTGGCCAAATGGTCCAAGGGTGGAAATGTATTGCTACATGCACTACGTGCATGTGGCAGCACTACGTGCAAGGTAAACAGTGGTGCAGGGTGTGGACCATTGGCCTCTGCTTTCATTGGCCTTCGCTTCCATTTTGGTTCACGACTCCATTTTGTCGAGTCTGGTTCGGTGCGTAAGGCACTGTTCTGTGTTTTTCCACAAGCTTCGGCAAGCTGAAGGGTGGGGTGTTTTTCTGCTCAATTTCGCTCCATCTGCCTGGTACGAAGGGCGCTATTTACATTCCACGGGCTATCAGTTAGAACAACAGGGGGATGCGCCTGTACACAAGGAGGAATGCAAGCTGCCTGTACACAAGGAGGAATGCAAGCTTCACCTTGGAGTCCTCTCCTGGGAACTTGGCCCGTTCTGAGGAGACGTCTCGAAGGGTGAACAAGGTACCGCCGATTGCACAATTTGTAAAGGAGGGGGTCTTTTTCTAGAAAAGACTCCTGGGCGTTAGTAAATACTATAAAAGTTGGGGGCCTGGATGGGCTGGTTTAGGAACTCTCTTCTGGGTTGGACGCAACGCCAGGAGGACTGATTGTCCCGAACAGAGGCTCCCTGTGCTAGCTGATTTGGGTTCCCCAGCTTTGTGTACGGCGGAGGGATGCAGACTCTCTTTTCGGTGAAGCTTTTCAATTTATTAAGTGTATTGTGGGTGCGCGCGTAATATGTACTTATTCTTGCAGTCATTTTCATGCTATTGAGCATTTAAGTATATTGTGTGTGCGCGCGTAATATGCACTTATTCTTGCAGTCATTTTCATGCTATTGAGCATTGAGGTATATTGTGTGTGCTTGTATTATATGCACTTACTCTTGCAATTATTCACAGAGTGCTTATATCTTTCCTGATGTATATATATATATATTAGTGTGGTTTAGTTTTGCTAGCTGAGAACTTGCCCCTTAAATAAACTTGATTATTCTACTTACGAAGGTGTTTGAGAGTGATTGCTTTACATTGTGCCTTAAAATATCCTGAAGTGCATAGTTTTGATATTCTGAAGAGTAAAGCAGCACAGCAGCAAACTCTCTCTGCGTATTTTACAGCGTCTTCACTCACTCCAGGACCCTTTTTCGTCAATTCAGGTTAGCAGCTTGTCGTAATTATGTTTCTATAAGTCAAATCCAGGTTTAATGTCACTTTCCGGTAGTTTTTTTTTTCTTAAGACTCTTGATTATTATTTTTCAGCTTTCACAATTTCGATCTTTATCTCAGTTTTCTTGTTGTATATTCTTCAGGTACCGTAGTACTGGCCTGGTATTTCTCGATCAAAACAGAATGCTAAGAATTCTTGTTGCCATTCAGAAGTTGTAGCATATGCCCATTCAGGACCTGTTTATCTTCTGTTTGCTATTCTCTTTCTTTTTAATTTTCGTTCTCCTTGTTGTTCTCCTTCACTCAGATCGTCAGCTTGTGAGGTATTGCTTTCCTCTATTATTGTCTCGTTTGCTATTTCTCTTATTCTAAGGTGTGATTTGTTTGGCCAATTGTCACCTCTGTTCGTCTTGCTTTGGCGTTTTCCTTCAGTACCTTGGACAGCACCCTCCTCTTGTGATATGGTGTTTTCTCCTGGTAGGCTTGGAACTTGTTCAGGAGATTCTGATTCGTTCTGATTTAAATTTACCACTTCTCCGTCTCTCTCTCCTTCCTGTTCGACACTGTATTCAGGCTCTGAATTGTATTCGTCTGCTTCTGGGAGAACCTCTCCTTGTCTTTGTTCTCCTGCTGCCTCCACTGAGATTGGCACTCCGTCACCTCTCTCGAACTCACTGATAGTTTGAGGGACACGGCTGTTCTCAGCGGGCTTTCCTGTAGTCTCAGATCTTTCTTGACTGATCTCTGACTCTGAGACTTCTCCTCTTGAAGTTGCTGTACCGGAATTTTCAAGTTCCTCTTCAACAGGACACGTTACCCTTTTTGTATGGCTGGCATGTATCCAGTTGGGAACCCCGGCACACTTCACAGCAGTAGTGGTCGTCAATATCACTTGATATGGCCCTTTCCAACGCGGCTCAAGACACATATTTTTTCTTACGTGCTTCTTGACAACCACCCAATCTCCAGCTTGCAGAGAGTGTCCTGGGTCGCCGATTGGTGGTAACGTGTTAGCTTCCACCTGGTGAGAGAAAGAGCGAATCACGTCAGCCAAACTTTTGCAGTAATCCAACACCATATCATCTGTAATATTCACTAGTGCATTTGCAGGTACCGCCGGTAACCTCATTGCACTGCCCATTAGGATTTCATGTGGGGACAATCCTGTTTTCTTATCTGGCGTGTTTCTCATAGACATCAGCACTAGAGGTAATGCATCTGGCCACTTCATGTTTGTTGCTGCACACATTTTTGCTATTCTTGATTTCAAAGTACCATTCATCTGCTCGACTAGTCCTGAGGCTTCAGGGCGATAGCTACAATGCAGCTTTTGTTCAATGTTGAGTGCGGCACACAGAAGTTTAATCACCTCATTGTCAAAGTGTCTTCTCCTATCTGATTCTATAGAAACCGGAAACCCGAACCTGGGTATTAATTCTCTGAGTAGTAGTTTTGCAACTGTAAGACTGTCATTCCTACGTTGGGATATGCCTCAATCCAATGGCTAAAAACACACACAATCACCAACACGTACCTCAAACCTCCGCAAACAGACATTTCAATGAAATCCATTTGTATTTTATTAAATGGACCACCAGCTCTCCCAATGTGGCTCAAAATTACCACGGTTCCTTTTCCAGCGTTCATCTGTTGACAGATGACGCACCTGTGACAAGTAATTTCTGCGGCATGTCTGAATTTTGGATTGAACCAATCAATCTTAAAGGATCTGATCATGGCATCTCTTCCTAAATGTGCCTGCCCATGATATAATCGGGCAAATTGTGACAGAAGACTGTTTGGCAAAAACAGTTTTCCCTCTTCTGACACCCAAATATCATCTGCTCTTTGTACACACTGCATTTTCTGCCAGGAACGTTTTTCTTCTTTACTAACGTGGCTTTGTAATGTCTTTAATTCGTCTAAAGTATCAACCACTCGTAATGCTAGGCTTAAGGTTGTGTCATTTTCAGGTTGTGGTAACAGTTCCCACTGCTCTTTAAAAGATATACAGTTTAATGCACAAAATCCGGCAACTTGGTCTGCATAACCATTCCCCATTGACACAAAGTCTTGTGATCTGGTGTGAGCACTGCACTTCACCACGGCAATTTCGAGAGGCAACTGAATCGCATGTAACAAATCTCTTATTTGTTCTCCATTTTTCACTGGTGAACCAGAGGATGTCATGAACCCTCTCTGTGACCAGAGTTGACCAAAATCATGTACAATTCCAAATCCGTGTCTGCTGTCTGTATAGATTGTGACTTTCAGATTTACAGCAGCATGGCAGGCTTTTGTGAGAGCTATCAATTCTGCCACCTGTGCAGAAAACACTTTCTCGAGCCAGGAGGCCTCGACTATGCCAGATATGGTACATACTGCATAACCAGCTCTCAATGTTCCTGTTGAATCTCTTAAGCAGGACCCATCAACGAACATAATGCAATCGTTTTCCTCTAACTGGGTATCCTTTATATCTCAGCGAGGTTTGGTACTGAGCTCAGTCACCTCCAGACAATCATGCTCATACTCTTCCCCGTCTTTTATTTCTGTATTCTCATTGGGAAGTAGAGTTGCCGGGTTCAGCACAGTGCACCTTTTCAATGTGACATTGGGTGACCCCAGAATAATTGTCTCATATTTGGTAAGTCGTGCATTTGTCATGTGTTGTGTCTTAGTTCGTGTCAGCAGAATTTCAACAGAATGTGGAACCAATACTGTCAAAGGGTATCCCATGACTATGCCCTCACATTGTGAAAGGCTTTGACCAACTGCTGCGACTGCTCGCAAACAACCCGGTAAGGCTGCTGCGACAGGGTCCAAAGTAGCTGAAAAATATGCTACAGGGCGATTTGCATCTCCATGGACCTGTGTTAAAACAGACAAAGAACAAGCATCACGTTCATGATAGAACAACAAAAATGGTTTCTCATAATCAGGCATTCCTAATGCTGGAGCCCTGCACATGCACTCTTTCAGCTCTAAAAATGACTCAAGCTCTTCTTTTGTCAATGTGATTGTGTATGGTTCATCCTTAACTTCTTTTCCTGTCAGTTTTGTTAATGGTTTTGAAATGATCGAGAAGTTGGGTATCCACTGGCGACAGTAGCCCACCATTCCCAAGAACATCCTGACATCTCTCTTTGTTGTTGGGGGATTCATTTGTAAAACAGCTGTTATTCTCTCTTTTGATATTCTTCGGGACCCTTTCTCAATCAGATGCCCCAAATACTTCACTTCATTTTGACAGTACTGCAGCTTTTTAGGTGACACCTTATGTCCGTTTTTCCCTAAATGGTTCAATAATGCAATGGTATCATATTTGCAGCTGTCTTTGGTTTTGGATGCAATCAACAAATAATCAATGTACTGTACGAGAGTCGAATTGTAAGGCAGCACAAGAGGTTCCAAATCCTTCTTCAATATCTGATTGAAGATGGATGGTGACTCAGAAAACCCCTGAGGAATTCTGCAACAACTGTACACCTTATCCAGGAATTTGAAACTGAACAAAAACTGGCTGTCTTCGTGAAGTGGTATCGAGAAAAATGCTTGTGATAGGTCTACTACGGTAAACCATTCAGCATCACAAGGAACCTGGAACATTATTACCGCTGGGTTGGGAACCACAGGGCAGCATTTTATCACAATTTTGTTTATTTTTCTCAAATCCTGCACAATTCGAACTTTTCCACAGGGCTTTCTCAAACCCATAATTGGAGAGTTACACGGACTGCTCCGGACCTCTTTCAAAACTCCCTGCCTGAGAAAATCCGCAATTATCTGTGTCACTTCAATAAGGACATCCTGAGTCATGTGATATTGTGGCACTTGTGGGAACACTGCATTCGGCTTTATCTGCACCTTGACTGGACCTACTCCCTTGATTAATCCAACCTCCTTTCCAGTCAAATCCCACACCTTCTCTGTTACCGATCCTTGCAGATCAGCAGGTAGATCGATCAAGGTAAACACTGGGAAAAGAGTAATTAGAGGGTAATCTTCATTCATCTCTCCTCCTTCTTCTATGAGTTGACCCTCATCCCCCTCATCATCACTGTTTGTCTGTACCTCTATTCCACCATTGGAACAGGTAATCGAACATTTGGTTTTGCATAATAAGTCTCTTCCTAATAAGGATACTGGGCTTGAGTCGCATACAACAAATCTATGCAGGCCCTGGAAATTTCCGATTTCAACCTGCACTGGGTCAGTGATTGGATTAGTCAGGTACTGGTTAGCCACACCGACCACTCGTATGGTGCGCCCCGAGAGAGGTAATCTTGGTACCTCTGCACTGCAAACCGTAGAGCGTGTGGCTCCTGTATCGACTAAAAATGAGACTTTGTAGCTCATTACTTTTCCCTCCACATATGGGCCTCTCTGGTCTACCTCTAAGGATGCTGCGAGTCTGCACTCTTCACTGTCTGAGCTGTCATCCGACCAATCCTCATTCATATCATTTTCACCTCGTAATGGGAATTGTTGTACAGTGTTGTTTTGGTTTGTTTCCTGACCTGTGACCTGTTGAGGAAGCGTCACCTGTAGCTGTCCCATCGGAGCTAGGGGTAACTGCATTTGCTGTCTAGGCACCATAGGGATCTGCTGTTGTATTGGTTGTACTGACACTGTTTGGAAACGCGGCATTTGCATTTGCTGCATAGGTTGCACCCCTGACATTTGCACCAAATTATTTTTATAGTTTTGATTCTGGTGTCTCATTCTTGGACCTCGTGAATTTTGTAGTGTACCGGCATTAATACTCTGCTGAACCGTACCATCCTGCATTATATTCGGACAATCCCGTTTCCAATGTCCCACGCCCCTGCACGCATGACATGGTGACATCTTTTTCACTCCTTGACCATCATTTTGAATAACAACATTATTCATGTCCAAACCACGGTTCACAAACCCTCGACCTCTACCTCTCGGCTGTGCCTGAAACACACCATTCAAATGCGGTTGTTGCTGTATCATTTGCTGAACACCATTTCCCTGTATTCCAGCCTGTGCAGCCCTTATCTGCATTGCCATCACTTTCTCCTTCAACTTTTTCTGCTTCAACTCAATTTCGTCACTACAGTATTTCGCGTACTGTAATACTTCATCAATCGGTTTAGCTTGCCAACAAATCAAAGGATTTTTAATCATTTGGCTGACCTCCGGTCTCAGCCCTTCGACGAATCTGAACACAAGATGATTCATGTCCTTCGGTTCAATTGTTTCAGTACCACTGTAATGTTTGAATGCCTTCAACAACCTTTCATAATATGCATGTATTGACTCTTTAACCTCTTGAGAGGTCCTGTCGATTTTCTGCCAATCAGTCACCTTCGGCGACACCTTTTGTTTCAAAAACTCAATTACTTTATGATAATATTTCATCACCTCTTCAGAAGGTGCTCCAGTCACTTTATCCCTTGCTGGTTCCTTTGTGGGCCAATCTACCCCTCTCTTACACTCGAGCTACAAGTCTGGCGGAACAATAATCTCAAACAAGTTATTTAAGTCTTCCCAGAGACATTTTGCAAGCTTCACAAATCTATCTGTCTGTTGATACCACTCAATCGGTTTTTCTCTTAACCTAGGATAATCATTCGTAAAAGACAAAATGTCTCCCCTGGACCAAGGCACATGCACCAAAACACCACCAGCTGTTTCTCTCATAGGTAGGATTTTCACTGTGTCTAAATTTGGTGTGACTGTTGTTTCATTAGATCCTGGACTATCTCTTTTTCCCTTATCTCTTTTCTTTACCCATCGGCCTTCCCATTTCTCTAGTGCACCCCAAATTTGTGCGCTTTGCAGCAACTCTTTCAAATGTGTCTTCATGCCTGCAGATCTCATGTGTCCAAAATCCTTCGTGTCAAAATCTAATCTGTAACTCCGTTTCAAATGTTTCGTGTTTCCAATGTCGATATTGTATTTGTCTGCCAAATTCGTTAATTTCTGGTGTACTTTGCCTACCTCTTTGGTAATTTTAGGGCATAAGTACCTTAATTCTGCCTCAGTGTAAGACTCCAACCTATTTACTCCTATTGTTCCATCCACCAATTCAGCAGCTTCTGCTCCTAGTCGTACTAGATTTAGGTATTCATCTTGTTTTTCTTTTTCAGGTTCGATTGTAGTCGCTGTAGTCTTTTGTGATGTGAAAGTTTTCTCTAACCACTCATTTAACTGTTGTACTGTAAAACCCTGCAGTGAAATGTTCCCTGCATGTATCATTGGAGTGTATGAGGTATTTGTACTCATAGTTTGGGGAGTCAGGACTCCCAACCCTGCTTGTCGCATTGCCTCAAGAAGTGCCCCTATTGGACTGAGGTCCAATAAGGGTCTTGATTGTTCGCAAACCTGTCCTCCCTGGGCCATTATTTGTGGAGTTCTAATAGGCCCTCCTCTTATCGTTTCATGAGTCATAACCCCCTGTTCGCATGTCCCTGTTTTCTCCTGTGCATATAATGGTACTGGGGGACCAACAGTAATAGGTAGTGATATAGCGGCAGGTGTCTGGCCTGATCCCAAGCTTCTTGGAGCGGCGACACCATAGGTCTGCTCTAATAATCCTGGTGCAGGTTCTTTCAAAGGTCCCGCTACTGGGTTATACCCAGATATCAGTTGTGGCGGTTGTGACACTAACTGTGGAGTTGACTCAATCTGTATTAACCTTGGCTTTGTATATATCGGGTCTGGCGGTACCACCAAGTTCGTAGTAGTCTCGAGTACTGGGATATCGGGGTAAATTCTTTTTATCTGTGGTGGAGGCTGTAACTGTATCGGCGAGTCTGGTGCAGTGGGTACACTGACACCATTCTGTATCAAAGCTGTATCGCTAGTCTGCACTGTATTAGTAACACCATTCTCCTTTGTCTGGTTCCCAGGATCCAAGCTAGTACTTGGAGCACTGTCGTTCACCGCGTATGGTGGTGGACGATCATGTAACAATCTATCCATAAATCTCATCATCTGAATCATCCTCTTCTTCCCAGGACCTTTTATTCTCTTTGAGTTTGCCTGAATCTTTGTCAGTTTTGCAAGAAGCTTTCTTTCCCTGTGTCTCTTCTCCCTGTGTTATTGCCGGAAACAACTTTAACCCATCCACTATTCCTCGTCTCCACATTTTGTTCTCATTATCCCACCTAGCCTCTGCATAGGATTTTTCTGCCCTTGTCAATCTTCTGTGAAATCTTTCTTGTCTATGTTTAAGAGCCATCAGGTCCCAAATTTCCAAAGCCTCATATTGTGCCGGTCTTGGAGGTGGTTTCTGCGTACTTAACATCCACCTCAAATTTTCTAACACCTTTTGATTAAATGTTCCATGTTCCGTAATCACTAGACACCCCTCTTTCTCTGTTAATTTGCGCCATTGTGCAACACCCTTTTCCTCCATAACCGTGTAAGCTGGTGTACCCTCAGGTGGTGTAGGTTCCCCATCAGTTGCAACAATATACACATCTCCTTTCAAAGCGCTTTTGAATGCCTTAACAAAATTCATTTTATTTTATATTTAATCAGGAAAACGGCTTAGTTCCCAGGACACTCTTCACCTTCCCTTTGCTCAACCTATTGCCTCTCACGGACGGCAGCCAATCCGTGCGCGACCCCTCTCGACATCTGACCTATCCCAGCGCAGCACCACTGACGTCACACTCACACACACTGCAGCTAACAAAGTCTTGCGGCTTGTCCACACCTCGCTAACTCCTTACAACTCATACAAACTAATGCAAATTTTTGATAGCACTTAAATGACAACACAAATCTGCCGGTTTACTGCAGGAAGGGTAACACATTCGCTTCAGAACTTTACAGAGATTTCACTTGAAGCCTCGGCCGCTACTCTCTCCTTCTCAGTTCCCTCTTACGCAAGCAGAATTCGACCTGCAAATCCTACTCTCGACTTGTCAATGACTCCTTCTAGTGCACTTTAGAACTTGTCAAATCTCCATCGAAGGTTTCACACATGCATCATAACTCAAAACTTGGCTTGTTAACCACGCCCGATTGACCTACTAAACCGCACAGATTACAACATAGACCATTTTAACATCATACTCCGGAGTCTTAGACCTCAATAGGCCCGTATACAACAACCAACCACGTGGATAATTTTGAGCAACAAGCGCTGCATTCACATGAAGTACGCCGACTTCCCTACTCTCATGCTGTGGAGTACGCCCACTCCTTCTAAACAACACTTAATTTGGCCTAATCGCACTCAAATATTCACAATCACCTGCAAAGTGCATAAGATTTAATAAGCGCAAAAGACCCTAACCACACATACTATGGCGCCGAGAACATTCCCAACTCATTTAGGCAGGCTCCGAGATACCGGGAAAGCCATGGCGAATCTAGCAACTCATCATTTCTCCAAATTGTATTATCACAAGAAAACAATTAAACAATGAAACTCCGTCCTAGGACCCCCAAGGGCCAAACCGTACTCTGTTACCAGAACTGCTAACACGTCCGTCTATGTCAATTTATACACATCAGGACTCGTTTTAGGACGATGAATCTTTGGGCCCAGTGGTGAGACACCGTAGGACGAGATAACTGATCAATATATCAATCCATATGTCAATAACATTGTCAATAGTTAACACCAAAATATATCTTACTTTAGTCATTAATAAACCTTCGGCGCAATCATGACCTTTCAGTCACGAATAACCACACCTTAATGGAGTTTTATGAATTTTATTCCCTATTGATTACAATCTAATAGCAAAAGCATCAATTTCAAAGCCAGGAAGCATATAAGCACAGTCACAAGAAGACAACCATAATAAGCTTTCAATAATGCATAGATCAGTAACATAGATAATCAGATAGATATAAGCGAATCATAATACATCGAATGTTCTAAGATACTAGTTCAGCATAGCATCACGTCAGTCACGTCGGTTTGTCAGTCAAAATGAATACCTTGTCTAACCTCTAATTAGCATTAGCATGTTGGGCTTCATGCAAAACAAATTGAACACCAATTTGGAAAACATCTAACTAAGGTCTCTAATCAAAACATACAGCAGTTGGTACCTAGAAAGAAAAGGCAAATAAATGAATTTTCATTAGCAACATTATAATTACCCTCCTCTGATTAGGTCAGCATTCAGGATCAGTCTTCGTCTTCAGGACATCAGTTAGATCGCCGTCAGTCTATCTAAGTTAAAGGCAAAGACACTCTCCTCATAAGGAGAAAAGTGTACAGGGGCTGTCTATGGGCAAGGATGGTTTTCTCTAAGTCTCAGGTCACCAAATAGAGTGACAGAGTTTCGAGAAGCAATCGATATCATTCCCTACCTAATGAATGTTTGTCTCCTGTGTCATGGGTTTTTATCCCTTTTCCGTGATTCATTCCCCCAAAATTCTATTGGTCAGTCAATACACCCGACCATTGTTAACCTATCAAATTATACATTAAGTAATGCATTTTGTCATTTTTGATAAATCTTTATGTTCTAATTGGTCATCATAATTGACGTATTTTCATAGGTGGCTCATCCAGGATTACTTCATTGTCTTTACACGTATCAGGTCAAAAGTTCTCTTCTTCTCGCTCCATCGTCCTTGGAAGTGTCCATTAATGTTTCGAAGCACATAACTTTATACTAAAAGCTGCTAGCATGCGGATGAGAAAATCTGGCATTGTTGCGAACTATTGAAGAAAAAGAACAATCGCTGGGTCATGGTCTTTTGTAAGTCAGCACACTGAAGAGACAGAAGAATACGCTTTAATATGAGAGCTACACAGCTTTGCTTGACTCACGCTAACTTAAGATATACGAGTTCTAATGAATGCAGTTTTATGCGTTTTAATGTGCACAGTTTTAGCAATCTATGAACGATTATTTCTTATAGTTGACATTAGTTTACACACATAAAATCCTTTATGTTAATGAACATATTTCAATGAATATTTTATTTAATGTAGCATTGTTAATCATAAGCATTTCACGTCTATAATATGTAATAAAAACTACGCTCTCTCAGTGGCTACTGACCCCAGTGAGGAATCCCAGGCCAAGTGCAGAGGAACGGTACAATGAGGACCATGGGCGAACTAGGAGGGTTATAGAGAGGACCTTCGGCCTCCTGAAGGCCAGGTTCAGGTGCCTCCATATGACAGGTGGTTCCCTATTCTACCCACCAAAGAAGGTGTGCCAGATCATCGTGGCCTGCTGTATGCTTCACAACTTGGCTTTGCGACGACAGGTGCCTTTTCTGCAGGATGATGGTCCAGATGGAGGTGTTGTGGCAGCTGTGGAGCCTGTGGACAGTGAAGACGAGGAAGCAGAAGAAGAGGACACAGACAACAGGAACACGGTGATCCTGCAATACTTTCAGTGAGACACAGGTAAGAAGACAACAAAGCCTGCTACATCTGATTTAGGCGGTCATTCTGACCGCGGCGGTCGGCGGTCGCCGCCCGCCAGGCGGTTCCTGCCGAAAGACCGCTCCGCGGTCAAAAGACCGCGGCGGCCATTCTGGCTTTCCCGCTGGGCCGGCGGGCGACCGCCAGAAGACCGCCGGCCGGCCCAGCGGGAAAGCCCCTTCAACAATGAAGCCGGCTCGGAATGGAGCCGGCGGAGTTGCAGGGGTGCGACGGGTGCAGTGGCACCCGTCGCGATTTTCACTGTCTGCACAGCAGACAGTGAAAATCTTTGTGGGGCCCTGTTAGGGGGCCCCTGCACTGCCCATGCCAGTGGCATGGGCAGTGCAGGGGCCCCCAGGGGCCCCACGGCACCCGTTCCCGCCATCCTGGTTCTGGCGGTGGACACCGCCAGAAACAGGCTGGCGGGAAGGCGGTCGGAATCCCCATGGCGGTGCTGCAAGCAGCGCCGCCATGGCGGATTCCCTGGGCCAGCGGGAAACCGGCGGGAAACCGCCGGCTCCCCTTTTCTGACCGCGGCTTTACCGCCGCGGTCAGAATCGCCCAGGAAGCACCGCCAGCCTGTTGGCGGTGCTTCCGCCGCCCTCCGCCATGGCGGTCATGGACCGCCAGGGTCAGAATGACCCCCTAAATTCTAATACCTCTCATCTGTCTATCTTTTTCACCCAGTGTATGGTCACTGAGTTGTCACTTTCCCTTACGATTTCACAGATGTGGGTCCCACTGTGTGACATCTGCTTTGTTTCCGCATGGACTAATGCTGTGTGACATAGGTATGTTGACATTACATTTGATATAGCATTTTGCCACTGTTATTGCAAATACACATTTTTGAAATCACAGACTGACTAAAGAATGTTTTTTGATTTAAGGGTGTTTATTTAAGTGCTCAATAGTGAAGGGGGTTGTAAAATGGTCAGGGGTGATGGTGGAGGAATGTCCATGACAGAGTCCAGTCTATTAGTCTCACAGGTGCATTGTCCAAAGGGGCATAGGAAGTGGAGCTGGGGCAGTTCAAGTATGGACAGGATGACAAAATGGGACAGAAGGATGACAATCAGGGTGGTCTCATTTCTTGGTGGGGGACCTGGCACTGTTCTCTGTCTTTGTCCTGGATCTCAGGGACTGTTTGCGGGGTGGTTCTCCATCTGCAGGGGGTGGGGTGCTGGTGTGGTGGTCCTGTGGCAGTGCTTCCTGTCCACTAGCACCGGCAGAGGTGGTGGGCAGTTCATCATCCAGGCTAGTGTCAGGGGCCCCTTGTTGTGCCACAGTGTCCCTCCTGGTGTTGCTGAGTTCCTTCAGCACCCCTACAATGGTGCAGAGGGTATAATTGGTGGATTTGAGTTCCTCCCTGAAGCCCAAATACTGTTCCTACTGCAGCCGCTGCGTCTCCTGAAACTTGGCCAGTACCGTTGCCATCGTCTCCTGGTAATGGTGGTAGGCTCCCATGATGTTGGAGAGGGCCTCGTGGAGAGTGGGTTCCCTGGGCCTGTCCTCCCCCTGTCGCACAGCAGCCCTCCCAGTTCACCTGTGTTCCTGGGCCTCTGTCCCCTCAACCGTGTGCCCACTACCACTGCCCCCAGGTCCCTGGTGTTGTTGGGGTGGTGGGTTAGCCTGGGTTCCCTCTAGTGGTGGACACACTGCTGATTGACGTGTCCTGGGGACAGAGGTATGGGCCCGCTGGGTGGGTGCTGTGATGGTGTTTCCAGAGGGGGCAAGCTCTGTAGTGGCCTGTGCCAGTGTGAGGGGAACCGACTGTCCTGAGGTCCCATATGGGCTGGGCTGGTCCTCTAGATCCAGTTGGACAGAGCTGCTGTTGTCACTGTGGGCCTCTTCTGTGGGTGGAGTGGACATATCTGGACCCTCCTGCCCGGTGATGTTGGGTAGGGGTCCTGCAGGGGTGTAAAGTCATGATTATTGCATCTGTGTGTGCCATGGTGTGCAATGGGTGGGTGACTGTGTACCCCCGTGCTTGCATTCCTGTGTAGGACCTTGTGTGATAATGGTTTAGGGGGGTGTATGGGTATGCCATGCATTGGTGATGGGTGTCCATGCTTTGGTGTTGCATGCAGGGTTTGGTGTTGGGATGGGTGGTTTGTGATATTGGGACATACGTGAAGAGTTGGAGTGATGGTGTGCAGGCGAGGGTGGGTGTATGTGATAGCATGCAGGTGGGTGGGGGATGTAATAGTTAAAATTTGCCTTACCAGAGACCATTCCTCCAGCTACTCCTGTGAGGCCCTCAGGATGCAGTATAGCCAATACCTGCTCCTCCCACGTTGTTTGTTGTGGGGGAGGAGGTGGGGTTCCGCCGCCAGTCCTCTGTATAGCAATGTGGTGTCTTCAGACCACGGAATGCACCTTCCCCCGTAGGTCGTTCCACCTCTTTCTGATGTCATCCCTAGTTCTTGGGTGCTGTCCCACTGCGTTGACCCTGTCCACGATTCTGCGCCATAGCCCCATCTTCCTAGCTATGGTGGTTTGCTGCACCTATGAACCGAATAGCTGTGGTTCTACCCAGATTATTTCCTCCACCATGACCCTGAGCGCCTCCTCAGAGAACCTGGGGTGTCTTTGCGGTGCCGTGGTGTGTGTGATCTGTGGGGTGGTGTGTGTTGTGATGTGTGGGGTGATATTTAGAGGTGTGTGGTGTTTTGTGCTAGGATGTTGTGTGAGTGATGGTGTTGCGTGCCTGTGGATGCTAGTTCGAAGATGGTGGTGTCTCGCTCTGGCTCTCAGTCGCAATTGTTGTCGTAAGGGTTTGTGGGTGATGTGGGTGTGTGTTTTATATTGTATTGGATGTGTGGGAGTGGTGTGTGTATGTGTATCAGGTGTGTGTATTTGGAATTGTCCAATGTGGTAGTGTTTTGTAAATGTGTGTGTAATTTGAGCGCGCCAGTGTGTACCGCCAATGGAATACCGCAGTGGAAAGACCACTGCGTGGATTCGTGGGTAGTGATAGCGTGGGCGTATTCCTGTTGGCATGACGGTGGAGGTTTTGTTATCGCTAGTTTATCACTGACCTTTGGTGTGGCGGCTTGTGTGGGTGTCTGGATTTTGGCGGATTCCGAGCTGTGGGTTATAATGACCGTGGCGGAATTCCAGAAACTTAGCGAAATCCAAGATGGGGTGACTTGTGGGGCTCCCACCATTTCTGTTACCCAGAATCCTTTGCAAACCTCAAAATCTGACAAAAAAAACCCTTTTTCCTCACATTTCGGTGACAGAATTTTCTGGCATCTAAGAAGAGCATTCCCCCAAGTCACCCGATAAAAATGGTACCTCACTTGTGTGGGTAGACCTAGTGCCCACGAAAGGAAAACACTATGTGGACACATCAAAATGATCAAATACAAAACTACCTGTTTTTGCGGGGCCACCTGCGTTTTTGGTCCTGAGCTCAGCAGCCATATAGGGAAACCTACCAAACCCAAACATTTCTGAATACTAGACACCTGAGGGATCCCAGGGAGGTGTGATTTGCGTGGATCTCCCAGTGTTTTCTTACCCAGAATCCTCAGCAAACCACAAATTTAGCAAAAAAATCAAATTTTTCCCACATTTCTTTGTTGGAATACCGCACCAGCTCAAATTTCCTACCTCCCAACGTTCCCCTCAGTCTCCTGGTAAAAATGATACCTCACTTGTGTAGGTGGAACAAGTGCTTGTGACAGGGAAGAGCCGAAAACATGTTGAAAATGAGGGGGAATCAGAGCGGGTCTGAAAGGGCAGTTTGAAAAAAAATGTTTTTAGGCTGACAAGTGGGGCAGAATTATTATCGGTATAGATTCGACAATGCTGGGTGGTAGGAATTTTGTGGATTCCTACAGATTCTGGAATGTTCCATCACAAAAATATGGGAAAAATGTGTGATTTCCAGCAAAGTTGGAGGTTTGCAGGACATTGTGGGTGTGAAAATGGTGTGGGGTGCATGTGAAGCACACCTCCTTGGACTCACCCAGATGTTTAGTTTTCAGATGTGTCTTGGTCTCGAAGACTTTTCTACATGGCAGCGACCCAAAGTCCAAAAAGTGCAGCCCTCAGCAATTCAAGTGGAACGATTTTGAGAGTTAGACAAGCTCCCATGACACAAATAGAAAAACAAAACGCATAATAATCAAATGTCCTCTTGCTTGCCTTGGGATAAGATGTTTTAGTGTACTTGGGGAGAGCTTAGAGACTGTTAGCCCCTTTAGTTGGGGTGGGGGCATAACCATGCCCATACTGGTTGGTATCCACCACCCTAATATTTACATTTTTTTTAATTCCCTGGCATCTAGTAGGCTTTTTCCCCCCCAGTAGTGGATCGGGGGTAATTGCTCCATCTGCCAACTGGTGGGCAGAACAACTTTGTTCCCATTTAGTTGAGGTGGTGGTATGGCCATATCCCCACCCTCTTTTTTTTAATACAATTCTTCCCTGGTGTCTGGTGGGGTTACTGCCCCTCTGGGGGCTGATGGGCCTTACAAAAATAGGCTCTTCTGCCCCAGAGGGGGGCAGATATGGCCAAAAATCAATTTGCCCCCCAGGGGAGCAACCCTTGCCTAAGGGGTCACTCCCCTCGTGTGAAATTGCCACAAAAGAAATCCCATGGGATCTGCCCCGAAGGCAGAAATGGCCTAAAAACAATTTACCCCCCAGGGGAGCCACCATTGCCTAAGGGATCGCTCCCCTTATCATTGTACACAAACAAAAAAAAATCCCTGGTGTCGAGTTGCTTCTGCCCCACAGGGGCAGATAGGCCTGATTAATATAGGCCGATCTGCACCCGGGGGGCAGAAAAGGCCTAATTAAAAAATTGCCCCCGGGGAGTGACCCCTGCCAAAGGGATCACTCTCTTTATGGCAATTTCCTTTAAAAAAAAATCCCCGGTGTCTAGTGGCTTCTGCCCCCCCTGGGGCACATTGACCTAATCAATATAAGCCGATCTGCCCCAACGGGAACCAGAAAAGGCCTAATAAAATTATTTCCTCTGGGGAGCGACCCTTGCTTAAGGTGTTGCTCCCCTTATGCCAATTTCATTAAAAACAAATCTCTGGTGTTGAGTGGCTTCTGCCCTCCTTCGGGGCAGTCTGCCTAATCAATATATGACCCATCAGGGCCAGAAAAGGCCTAATAAAAATATTGCCCCCTGAGTAGCGACCCTTGCCAAAGGGGTTGCTCCCTTTATGCCAATCTCATAAACAAAATAAATCCCTGGTGTCTAGTGTTTTCTGCCCCCCGGGGGCAGATCGGCCTAATCAACATAGGCTGATCTGCCCCCAGGAGAGGGCAGAAAAGGCCTAATGAAATTATTGCCTCCTGGGGAGCAACTTTTTTCTAAGGGGTCATTCCACTTATGAATCAAAACAACAGGGAAAAAAACAAAACAATCCTTGTTGTCTAGTGGCTTCTGCCCCCCCCCCCCGGGGCAGATCGGCCTGAACAATATAGGCTGATCTGCCCCCAAGGGGTGCGATATGGCCTCAGAAAAAATGCCTGTAGGGGAGCGACCCTTGCCCAAGGGGTCGCTCCCCTTTCATGCGAATTACAAAAAAGAAAAAAAAATCCCTGTTGTCTAGTGGCCATTTCTGCAGCTCGATCACTTTAAGATAGGGCTGCAGAAATGCTCAGATTGACATCAAAAGAAAGGAAAAGTCTTTCTTTCGTCACTGGGGGGTGCAAGTGGTGGGGGTGGAAGGGGAAGTGATTCCCCTGAGAACCGGTCCCAGGACGTAATGGTTACGTCCATGGCGCCTCAGCGCCGCAGCAACGGACGTAACCATTACGTCAATGGCAGGGAAGGGGTTAATCACTGTATGACATGTACAAAAACAAGTTCTATCTTCACCACTGATCAGCAACATTAGAAATGGGGTCTCTGGTCGACAGTCAGTTTGTAGGTACCCTCACTCTAATGGTAATACACGCCTGGGATAACCCCTGCTCACTGCCTTGGTAGCTGGCATAAGCATTCAGGCTTATCTCAAAGGCAATGTTGAAAGTATTTGTACCAACACACACAGTAATTCAGTTGAAACGCTGCAAAATAGACACCACTCCTGTATAGAAAAATATTTATCTAAATCAAACAAGACAAAAGCAACAAAAATGCAACATACACAAGCTAAGATATTAATTTTAAAAAGAATAAGAGTCCTACTCCACAGAAAACAATGGAAATGTTGATTTTACACAAAGTAACTGGTTTTCATCTAAAAGAAAAGCCGCACATGTGAGTGTGCTTCAGAAATGTCAGCAATGTGTCTACTCCTCACTCACAAGTGAGGCCGTGCGTCGTTTCTTTTCCAGTCGCGTGGATGATGTGTCATTTTCCTCTCCCTCAAGAGAACGATGCGTCGTTTCCCAGATGGGCACCTCAGATCTGCATAGCCTTGTGGTGGTTTTTGACGCTCAGCGATGATGCATGAGAAACCAGTTACATGGGCCCTCATTACAACTTTGACGGCCGCCCGCCAGCCCAGTGGGAAACAAGCTTCCCACGAGGACGCCGGCTCGGAATCGAGCCGGCGGAGTGGGAAGGTGCGACGGGTGCAGTGGCACCCGTCGTGTATTTCACTGTCTGCAATGCAGACAGTGAAATACAAAGTGGGGCCCTCTTACGGGGGCCCCTGCAGTGCCCATGCCATTGGCATGGGCACTGCAGGGGCCCCCAGGGGCCCCGCGACACCCCCTACCGCCATCCTGTTCCTGGCGGGCGAACCGCCAGGAACAGGATGGCGGTAGGGGGTGTCAGAATCCCCTCGGCGGCGCAGCGAGCTGCGCTGCCTTGGAGGATTCAAAGGGGCAGCGGGAAACTGGCGGGAGACCGCCAGTTTCCCCTTTCTGACCGCGGCCAACCGGCCGCGGTCAGAATGCCCTGCGGGGCACCGCCGGCCTGTCGGCGGTGCCTCCGCGTCCAGCGGCCCTGGTGGTTACAAACCGCCAGGGTCGTAATGAGGGCCATGGTGTTGGAAAACCATGCTGTGTGGGGTTTGCATCGTTAGCAGCTGCATGCTGGAGTTGTGTTGCTTCTCCAGCCACGATGCATTGATCTCCCAGCCGGGATGAAGGTGGAGTATTGAGTTTAGCCGTGAAGCTGGTGGCACGTCGTTTTTCAGCCACGTTTCAGGTGGTGCAACAAAATCTTTCCAGCACATGTTCTGTGTGTGGATTTCAGTCCTTGTTCTGCCAGCTTCACCTTTCAAGAGCCCAGGAGCTAGCTGGGGTACCACTTGGCAGTGCAGGAGTCTCAGCAGAGACTCCAGGTGCTGGCAGAGGAAGTCTTTTATGGCCCTGAGATTTCAAAACACAAGGCAAGCTCAATCATAGTCCTTGGACATTCTTCACAAGCAGGAATATACTATAAAGTCCAGTCTTTGTTTCCTTTGAGGCAGAAGCAACAACTGCAGGCCAATCCAGCAAAGCACAATCACGGCAAAGGGGCAGTATGCCTCCTCTAGGTCTTCAGCTCTTCTCCTTGCAAAGGTCCCTCTTGATTCAAGATTCAAGTAGGCAAACTTCAAAGAAAAGACTCTTTTTCTCTGCAAGATCCTGCATTGCCCAGGCCTGACTCCAGACACACACCAGGGGGTTGGAGACTGCATTGTGTCAGGGCAGGCACAGCCCATTCAGGTGTAAGTGACTACTACTCCCTCTGCTCTTGCTCAGATGGCCAATCAGGATATGTTGGCTATACCCCAGCTCCATTTGAGTCACTGTCTAGAGGGGATTCACAAACAGCCCAACTGCCAGTCTGACTCAGGCAGGGAATACACAAGCAGGCAGAGTTACCTAATGGTTTAAGCAAGAAAATGCCCACTTTCTCAAAGTGGCATTTTCAAAATGACAATTTAAAAAACAAGTTTATAAAAAGATGTATTTTTTAAATTGTTAGTTCAGGGATACCAAACTCCACATTTATATCTGCTCCCAATCAGAAACTGTACTTTAAATGGATTTAAAGGCAGCCCACATGTTAGCCTCTGAGAGACATAGGCCGTGCAACAGGCAAAACCGAATTTGGCAGTATTTCACTGTTAGGACAGGTAAAACACATCAGTACATATCTCACCTTTAACATATACTACACCCTGCCCAAGGGGGTACCTATGCCTACCTTATGGGTAGCTTACATGTATAAAAGGGCAAGGTTTAGGCCAGGCAAGTGGGTACACTTGCCAGGTCAAATTGGCAGTGCAAGTCTGCACACACAGACACTCCAGTGGTAGGTCTGAGACATGTTTACAGGGCTACTCATGTGGGTGGCACAACCAGTGCTGCAGGGCCACTAGTTGCATTTGATTTACAGACACCAGCACCTCTAGTGCACTTTATTAGGAACTTTCTAGTAAATCAAATGTGCCAGTCATGGAAATGCCGATTACACATACATTTTTCATGGGGGCAATTGCACTTTAGCACTGGTCAGCAGTGGTAAAGTGCCCAGAGTACCAAAAACAGCAAAAACTGAGTCCAGCATATAGTCTAAACATGAGAAGAAGAGGAAAAAAGACAGGGGAGACCACGCCAGGGATGCCAGGTCTAACAGTATTCATTTGGTGAAGTATCCTTGCTCTAAAATGAAAATTGTGTATGTAATCGATTTATGTTCTATACAGGTGTTTCTACAATGATGTCTGACACAGATGTCTTTCAGACATGTATGTCACAAGTTGTTTTAAAAAATATTACTGTAACATGTTTTTTACTGCACTGGTTCTGAACTAATGTTAGGTGACTAAATAGTGTACACAAGCAATATGTAGTGCATGCCTTCGTGGTCCAGTAGGAGCAGCGGTGGCAGGTCTCGTACAGTCAGGTCTTTTTGAGAACAGAATGGAAATGGGAGAAATGGTGGGTTTTGCATCAATTCCCTTCCAATTTGTAAACTCAGGTGTGGAGGTAACACAGCCACAGGTGCCTAGGCAGGAAGGCACATCGTTATTCGCTTGGCAGGAACAGTGGCTGTAGTGCCACCATCAGCCACTTTATCCAGTGGTGCCCTTGACGCATGTGGAGTTTTCTGGCAGAGTCGGCAGGACTCAAATGGTCTCCCGTCTGTGGGACCCCCACATCTAAATTGAGCGGGTATACTGCAAAGGCACCAGACAGGTTTTCCAATGGAAAACAATTGGAAGGGCTGTTACAGCCAAGATCTAATTCAGGCCCCTCATCTTATACACATATAAAGCCAATGAATATGCTGGGTTGCCAATCGGTAACTATAAGTGCAGTGGATTGATGTTTTGATATTAATTTTCAAAAACTAGCTTGAGAAAGAATTTGGGTTATTAGTTGACAGGGGTGAGAGACCCACTCAAGTAATAAAGCCAATCCTTGTGAGGGTGAACCACAAAGATAAAAAAATAAACCTGTGTTTAACCCTTTGATAGCCTAGCACAAAAGCAGTCAGGCTTAACTTAGAGGCAATGTGTAAAGTATTTATGCAGCACTCAAACAGTAATAAAGTAAAACACAAGACAGTTTCCAAACCAATTTAGAAAAATCAAGTACAATTTATTAAACAAAAATGACACTAAAATCACAAGAATCTAATAAGTAGAACTTCAGTTTGAAGATTTTGTGAAAATAGTGACAAAAAGCACAAAGCGTAACTCACGTGTGTTTAGTCACTCTGGGTAGGGTTAAAGTAACATGTACAGGCTGACCACAATTCAGTAAGGGTCCGATGCAGATACCAGGTTCATCTCAAATAGGGGAGTGCAGACAAAAGGTCTGGGGGGATACCACACCAAGAATGTTAGGTCTAACAATTTGCAAACATACAAGTAGAATTCCTATGTACTTGGCTTAATTGGATGTCCAAACATAAGCAGCCAGGGAGGGATTGGCTTGAAGGTTAATGTGTGTGTCCCTGTATATATAGGGAAGACATATTCAGATGTAAGTTACCCTCATATATTTATCTAAATATTTGTTTATAAATTAATAAATACATGAATAATGTATCTTTACAACCATGACATTCTCCACCACTTGCATCTAACAAAAATCAAAACAACCAACATGCCCATCCAATTTGGTAGCAAGACTGAGACAAAGGCTTTCGGTACCCTTTGAGGGCAGAGCAATCTGTCAATCCTAGATATGCATCAGTATATTTCTGTAGGGCATGCCCAAACTGTAGGGATTTGAAACTTCCAATGCATATTTCACAAATAAATGATTAGATCACTTCATGCTTGCTGGCCCCCAAATGTCCCTCTTATGATATAATCCTAATCAAAACTCCTTTAAGTGCCCGAGTCCCTCATTTTGCCACCCACCTAGAGAGGAGTCTCATTAGTAAATCTACCATTTCATGGGTCAGATTCAATTTTATGACCGTGTCCTTTCTAGTATTTCTGATCATAGCGCACTAAATTAACTCAGGTATTGGAGGCAGAAGTCCATCTTTGTCAATCTTCTGAACCTAAAAGGTAATTGCATTAAATATAAGGCCTTCTTGAAAAACTAGGAATGGTACCACTGCTGATTTGTGAAGACACCAGAAATTCTAATTCATAGGTCTGTTAGGCATTAATGCAGACTAATACAAATGTACCGTCTCTCAACAAAGTAGAAGATGAAATTACATTTTCCTCAGAACTTTGTGGAACAAAAACCAGCCTCAGCCTTGTATATGCAGCGTGGGCTTTTCTTATTCATTCAAAGGTCCCATTCCAAATAGCCAGTCCTTAGCCATAGTGGGGCATAGATCTCGTTTGGCAATGTCAGGTGGTGGGAAAGCTCATCTAAATAGAGGAGTGGGCAAGGCTCTGAAGGCAGACCTACTAGGTGGCTGAGGGGTTCTGCATTATGAAACATGGCCTCCTGGATAATTTAACATTAAGGGAAAGATGAAGAGCTACAAAAAGGTTAGAGACTGTGAAAATAGTTAGCTTTGGTTACAGAATTTCTCCCAAAACTGGTTAGTTAACAGGATAGGTCTGGTACCTCAACCACCACATCCTCAGAGCATTCCTAGATCAGGTAAGATGTCACTCAAAGAAGGCCCTGCTGGTAGAATCTAAACTTTTAGCTCTTGCTCGAAGAATCATACTCATTCATGGACTCAGGATTCAAGGGCTCCTGACTCCTGCTGGTGCAAAAGGACTGAATTTTTTTTCCTGTTTCAGAGACACAGTGGCATATTTATACTCCGTTTGCGCCGGAATTGCGTCGTTTTTTTTGACGCAATTCCGACGCAAAACTAACTCTTTATTTATACTTTGGCGTTAGACGTGTCTAGCGCCAAAGTCCATGGATTTTGCGTCATTTTTTAGCGTGGACACCTACTTTGCGTTAATGAGAGGCAAGGTAGGCGTTCACGTCTAAAAAATTTACTCCAAGGCATGTGCGTCGTATTTATACTCCCGGGCAAAATTCACGCGGGTCAAAAAAAATGACGTCTACCCTCATTAGCGTCATTTTTCAACGCCTGCTCAGGGCAGGTTTTAAGGGACCTGTGGGCTCGGAAGGAGCCCAGAGGTGCCCTCCCATGCCCCCAGGGACACCCCCTGCCACCCTTGCCCACCCCAGGAGGACACCCAAGGATGGAGGGACCCATCCCAGGAAACTTAAGGTAAGTTCAGGTAGGTATTTTTTATTTTTTTTGGGTGGCATAGGGGGGCCTGATTTGTGCCCCCCTACATGCCACTATGCCCAATGACCATGCCCAGGGGACATAAGTCCCCTGGGCATGGCCATTGGGCAAGGGGGCATGACTCCTGTCTTTGCTAACACAGGAGTCATTTCAATGGGGGTTGGGAGTGAAAAAAAATGACGCAAATCGGGTTGAGGCGAAAAATTTGCCTCAGCCTGACTTGCCCCATTTTTTGACGCCCAAACTCCATTTTCCCCTACGCCGGCGCTGCCTGGTGTACGTCGTTTTTTTCCACGCACACCAGGCAGCGCCGCCGGCTAACGTCATTGATTAATTACGGCGCCCGCATGGCGCTTCAGAATGGCGTTAGCCTGCGCTAATTTTTTTGACGCAAAACTGCGTTAGCGCAGTTTTGCGTCAAAAAGTATAAATATGGGCCACAGTAAGCCAAAAGACTCCTAAATCCATGAGGGTCCAGCTGATCACAGGTGACTGGAAATTTATGTACTGGCTAGAGGAGACCTGGTGGCCAGAAGCTTGCCCTGAAAAGCTAGTGATTGCTGAGCTGACTGGATAGAACTTTCCCAGCAGTTGGAAAAAAGTGGGACTCTTTTCTCATTTTTCAACTTGTGGAGCACTGGGAGACTTACACTGGAAGAAAGGCTCGCACAGGAAGAAAGAAACCTAAGCAGGCATTACAACAAGGTTCATCCTGCAGAGAGCTGTTTGCCACATGGAAAAAGTTTTAATAGTAATTTTCACTAAAAGTATGCAACCTTGTGGAGCTATGCCCAACTTCAGCTTCCAGCATTGGCCTGCTGTTGAACTTTGACTTTAAAAAAAGTGGTTATGGACCGCCTAGGAGTTTGTCCAGACCTGGTACTCCACCACAAATGTGGCAGAGTACTCTGTCTGCCAAACGGATGGTCTACCAGATTTAGTTACATTTAGGTTGACCATAATGTTTTTGATGGTGGTGCCCATGGTGGCAGAGCCAATAGAAACCTTACACCAAAAGCCCAACAGACTCTGGGCATCAGTGTAAGTACATCAGACTGTCCACCTATTTAGAGCTGGTAGTCTTAGGTATTTTTTTGCCCGGGACCACCAGGATAAGGTGAGCCTTACAGAACAAAAAATAAGAGAAATGACCCCACAACCAGGGAGAAAATGGTTGTATGTTGTTACCTCACTTCTGGTGTCATTCAATTACAGGCATTACATTGGGAGTACCTTCACATGCCAGCACTTTACATCAAGAGTACTTTATTTCATAGGTATAATTTTTGTAAGTATATATGTGTGTTTCTGTATCTCCATGTCATTTAACGTCATGATTGCTCTAATTTGGGAGGTTATTAGCACAGCATGACTGAGCATGTTATAGTTCATTTACTGAATCATAGCTAGCGAATATTACTTTACTTTTGGTTTTATTTTTTAAACATAACTAAACTTTTAAGTGAGTGTTTTTCAGTGATTTTCAGAGATATTCAAACATATGTTATGGCGCTATGAGGAAACCTAACCAAAACTAAAGTTAAAACTATTTTCATTGCATTTATCGACTTATTTGATCCTGTTTCACAATGGCTTGTCTTTTAGAGTTCAACATCCATTTCCAGCTAGCCATCAGTGCACACAGACTTTGCTGGCCCTATGTAAAATAGTAAAGGATATCTTACCCTGGTAGCCAAACAGCCACTGTCGACCACAAATGCTCCAAACAAGCAGCTGCATGCCTCAGGGGGCTAATATGAGCACACAATCCTGGCAGTGGACCCAGACAGTATGCCCTTGCATCTAGCCAGGTTCCATGCTCAAACCACCATACAAGTTCAAACTTTGTGGCATTCAAATGTTGGCTCTATGTAGCAGGGATTGTTTGCAGGGACTATTTATTTGAGCCAAGCTCTCTACCTAAACTGCTATGGGAGTCCAACCAACACAACAAACTGCATTGTACATAACTAGATTACAATGTCATTCTTTTGTTTGAGTTTTTTGTTCTTTAAATGCTTTTGTAGGTTTTGTGATGGATCTTGTTTCCTTTTCAACAAACTATTTTTATATATTCATTATGTAATTATTTTTTAACTGGAATTTTTTTTTTTCTGGCACCATGTTTGTATATATCTGTTTTTCTATCCAAGTGTGATAAAATATTGATTTTTGCTTGCAGGAGGTATAATATGTTACAAATGCAGTGTCATAAATCAGGCTTATCCTAATTCCCCTGAGCAACATCTGTGTAAAAATCTTCTTCTTGCTGTTTCCGCCCCTTCTTTGAACTTCCACATGGGAAAATTCATTGTGATGCATTGCATAGAGATGCTTTCTCCTCCCTGACATTCCAAAAGTGTGCACACCTGAATCACCACTTTCTAACCCCTTATTACAAATGTACAAGCCTTTTTTCAGGCATTTAGGGGCATATTTATACTCCGTTTGCGCGGAATGTGCGTCAAAAATTTTGACGCACTTTCAGCGCAAACGTTGCCCCATATTTAAACCCTGATGCCCGATCCGGCGCACCAGGAAAATGGCGCTATGTGCGCCAGTTTTTGGAAGCGGCACCCCGCCCTGCGTTAATGACATGCAGGGTAGGCGTTCCCGTCCAAAAACAGACGCACATAGCGGTGCGTGGTATTTATGCTCCAGGGCAAAAATCACTCCCGCGCGGCAGGCGGCGCAAAAAAATGGCGCAAAGCACGAATATCGTGAAATTTTAACGCCTGGGTCAGGTCAGGCGTGAAAATGGGGCAAACACACCTGTAATTAATCAGAACACACAGAACAAACAACAGAGCAGCAGAGCAGCAGAGCAGCAACAGGGAGACATGGAGGTGCTTTTTCTTCAACGTGCACGTAGACGCAGAGCCCTGCAGCAACAACAGCAGCCACAACAACAACAGCAGGGACCCCAAAGACAGCGCAGAAGGCAGGAGAGGATATTCCGCCCAAGAACAACCCTGCATGGCCTCAGGGAACGAGACATCATCCAGAGGTACCGGTTGAACTGGCAGGCCATTCAGCAGCTGCTGACAAATATTGAACAGCAATCGGCCCCCACTTTAGTGACTCCACGCAGTATCCCAACAGAAACAAAGCTGCTTGCCGTACTTCACCTGCTGGCAAGTGGCTCGTTTCAGACAACTGGTGCCCTGGTTGGTGGAATCTCACAACCATCTTTCTCCGCATTCCTGCCTAAAGTACTGGATGCCATCATTGGACTGACACCCCGCCACATCTGCTTCCCTAACACAGTGCAGAAGCAGCAGGAAACAAAACAGGGGTTCTACGCCATCAGTGGCTTTCCGCACGTCCTTGGTGCAATCGACTGCACACACGTACGTCTTGTGCCACCTGCTGCGACTGAACACCTCTACCGCAACAGGAAGCACACACATTCCATCAACGTGCAGGCCATAGTCGATCACCAAGGACTGATCAGCAACATTGTGGCTAAATATCCTGGGAGTGTACATGACGCATTCATCTTCCGTCACTGCACCATCAACCAACACTTCCAGGATGGACGGTATGGCAATGGACTACTTGTTGGTAAGGACAAAAATCTACTTATCTACTCACTGCACAGAAACCCTCTAGGATAAACAACACATACACCACAATAGCAACACCTAGACAGGAACACACTGAGGTACTCACATCACTAGCCATGTGTCACAAGTCACCATTGAACCTCTCACACATTTGAATTTACTCCACAGCTTAGTGTGAAGACATTCATGACTGTGGTTGCCTAAATGTCACCTTGCAAATTGGAAGTCTCACAATAACCTGTACACTAATACAATGCATAACTTTTAAGGGATGGGATGGCCTGGGTATGTTCATATGAACGTTTCTAATACCCTTTCATGTTTCAACTCTGCATGGAACTATCATCACACCCCCAGTGAGGACACACGGACACCTGTGTCACAAGTCACAATGCAAGGGAGGGCACACTGTACTTGAGAAACCGATACATCCTGCTGACAAACAGTTAGACAACAAACACTTGCTCAGCCAAGGAAAAAAAACAATGCCAAAGTTTCCACCAACAACCATAGGTTGTCACATTAGTACACAAAATAGTCACAGACAACACAACACAACTACTGCCATCAAAGATACGTACAACAGTGCCTCCTACATCTAATTGATACCATTCTGTGTTTCTCTTTCAGCTGATCAGGGGTATGGCATCCAGCCTTGGCTAATGACACCATATGGGAACCCAAATACTGCTGCTGAGCGGGCATACAATGACGCCCACAAGAGGACACGCAGCATTGTGGAGAGGACCTTTGGGATCCTAAAGTCAAGGTTCCGCTGCCTTGACATCACTGGCGGAAGCCTACTATACTCCCCAGAGATGGTCTGCAAGATCATACTCACTTGTGCCATATTACACAATATTTGTGTAAAAAGGAACATTCCCCTCCTTGAACCGGACCCAGACATGGCTGAGGATGATGATGAGGAGGATGCTGGCCTGCAACAGGAGGGGGAACAACCTAACACAGCAGCAGGAGTGCGTAGGCGCCAACAGCTTGTGAACAATTTTTTTACTTAAGTTATTATAATCACTTGTATTCCACACTTGTAAATAAACACAGATAACAAACACCACATCATGCTTTGGCCTATTCATTTCTGACCACCTTTAGTTTGAAATAGCTGAAGATGAATGTTGTCTCATTGATCAAGAATGCCATTAAAATTCATCACACCAAAAATAAACATCACAACTGTATGCACAGAGGGTAGGATGTGACATGTTACATTACCATACACAGAGCCCAACAAGAGTACAAATGTGACAATTACACATGCCGGATCCAAACAACTGAAACAGTCTCTCATCCAGCCCAAAATTGGAGATCATTTGAAAGTCACATCACACGTGTTCAGAGACAGGGTGGGACCATCCATGTGTACGTGAACATGTCATCAATGGCTTCTCTCAAGTGTATGATGTGAGCAATACACAATTGCAACAACATCAGCTGCCACTAACTCAGGAGGAGACCTTGAAGTTACAGTGACAACATACACACAGACAGGTCATACTGGATCCACATTCCCACACACATGTACACATATGTCATACAACCAACCTAATATTTGAAAGTAGACCATCACAGTTGTGTCCCAGTTTGAACCTAGCAGGAAGATTGTAACATGACACTAAACCAGTTTATGCAGAAAGGGACACAGACAAGCAAAAAATTCTTCGCATTATCACATCGTGAACGCTGAGAGTCTTGCAAACTTAGTCATATGAAAATGGTATGCAACTTAGCTCCAAATCATGATTACTGCAAACGTCAAATGGGCTAATGAGATGAATGAATGGTCAACAGTCATTCATACCATATGGCCTTACATTAGCACGCTGCTGCAGGTTTGCCATGATATGATAAAAATACTCCATGGATACAGTAGCTATTCTGGATGGTCAAATCCTAGGGTGTTGGGGGCCTAAGTCCACCTCTACCATCCCCAAAACATACAAGAATCATGTACTTGTGAACTAAACACATGCATAAGGCACATGTGTGGCCTCCATGTCACAAGTCCTACACAAATATGAAACACAAAATCATAATGGGACATGGTCAGCCCCATAAAAACTGAAAGTGACTCTCCCACTCCCTGTTAGGACTACAGATAAAAGCATCCCCATCATAAAGGTGGGCACATTTTGGAGACGGAATACATAATGGTATCAAAAACATCATTTCAAAATAGCCATCAGCAATTACACCAAATATGTTGTCAAATATGGTCAATACATTAGTTAACGTATCCCAAACATCACAGTGTGAAGGCCGTCTATACATAAAAGTACGGACATTTGTCATATACAAACACAAATGTGTCTCACATCGCACCGTTTGACCATGACAAATCACCTTTCCAAAGCTAAACACATGAAGACATTTGGATAAATTTGCTCCATATTCTACGCATACAGCATGGCCGTCATAATTTGTTCACGTACATGAGTCAGATACAAATGTATCCAAAAGTGTCTTGATATTTCGCCTTCAAAATATTATTTACATCCACAATATTTTTGGCTCTGCATCATGTGCACTACTGTACGTGTAAAAAAAACGACGCCCATGATGTATGCGTGGTGAAATTGACGCTACATGGACAATATGTTGGTCATTTCATGTACAGTATTAATTATTAATATTCATATCATATTTTTTCACTCCGCATCATGTGCACCACTGTACATGTAAAAAAAACGACGCCCATGATGTATGCGTGGTGAAATTGACGCTACATGGACAATATGTTGGTCATTTCATGTACAGTATTAATTATTAATATTCATATCATATTTTTTCACTCCGCATCATGTGCACCACTGTACATGTAAAAAAAACGACGCCCATGATGTATGCGTGGTGAAATTGACGCTACATGGACAATATGTTGGTCATTTCATGTACAGTATTAATTATTAATATTCATATAATATTTTTTCACTCCGCATCATGTGCACCACTGTACGTGTAAAAAAAACGACGCCCATGATGTATGCGTGGTGAAATTGACGCTACATGGACAATATGTTGGTCATTTCATGTACAGTATTAATTATTAATATTCATATCATATTTTTTTACTCCGCATCATGTGCACTGTAATGCGTCATAAAAAATTGACGCACAACTGTGTATGCGTGAAAATATGACGCATAACGGGAAAATAAAAACGGCGGCCATTTTATGCAGGAAGTGATGTAATAGGATATCCTGTTTACAAAATCTGTACTGGGAGGTAACTTTCACTTTCACTTTGCAGTCTCAGATTTCTCTAGACTGTGTGGTTGTGTGAAAGGTGTTGTCCTGTGTTTTACTGCTTTTGTGTCCTGTGTGCCTTGTATTTTGTCTTAGTGTCAATCTATTATTGTTGTATCACATTGTCTCAGTCTGTTTAGTGTTATTTTGTCTATACCTGTGATAGTTTGTATTGTCTGTGGGAGTCTGTTGTGGGTAGCATAGTTTGGGGGGTTAGTTGGGCTATTTTTCTACTTCTCCTTTTTCTTTCACACCTCTACCTTTCCCCATTTCCCCCTTTATATTTTATATTTTGTTGGTACATTCTTATCCCTCTCAATATGTCAGGTAGGCCTTGCCTGTCCAGGATGGGGGAAGACGAATTGGGGGGGTTCATATGGCTCGTAAGCCATTTCCTCCCACTAATGCTGGAAGCTGGGGGCCGTGTGATACAGGGGTATCACACGGAGGCCAGGAAAATCCGGTGGGAGAAGGTGCGCCATCACCTGGTCCGGGTCTATGGGAGTCTCAGGAATGTACACCAACTCAAGCACCGCTGGGCAGATCTGATCACCAGGGAACAGGACCTGCTGGACCACCTGGGACTCCGGATTGGTGGCCATGTTGGTGAGTAAAAAACAATTACATGGGAATGACAGAAATCGGTGTGTGAACATGTGATGATTGTTAGCGAATCTGCAAAATAAGTAGCTGAGTGTGTGTAATGCGAAACCTAGGCCCATGGTTATACACATTAATCCCCATTCTTGCAACACATGTACACGCAATGACAGCTTTATAAATTCAACATCTATTTGTATTATGCTAAGTCGCCCCCTCTCTGCGTCCCAAAATGTTTCAAATGCTGCGCTACAAAGGTATACATATGTGTCCTAATGTGTATTTGTTGCAGAATGTGTATGAAGACCTATGCTACCAGTCCGATGGATCATTTTTGCAACACATACCAGATGCCTGTAGCTGCATGTAATGTAGTGTTGCATTTGTGTCAGAAAAGCAACACGTGAACGGCTCTATTTGTACTCCACTGGTCATAATGGCCAGTGAGTACGTCATGTAGAAACAACATACCTACATATGCAGACGCCATAGCTAGACAGAAAATTGGAAACACATGATGATGCTATACATGTGTGTTGCCGTCACGTCACATGAAGTTAGTCATGTTGTTCACACATATGTCACATGTGTGTCTGTTTGCTGTCTGTTGACCCTGTCCAAATAGCCTGTTTAATTGTGAGTGGTCATGCAGTCCTCATGGAACCAGTTTTGGAATGTCTCTCGGGGATGCACATGCTGAGATGTATGGATAACATTATTGTTGGGGCATACTAATGGAGGATTAACTTGGATGACACATGACTGTCCTGACCACTGCATGAGTGTAGTAGGGTGTGACACTGGAGCAGGAGACTCATCCAATGTTAATGTTGAATACAAAGTGATCCATGCAGGATGAGCATGTGTGAAAGTCTATCATTACCATGTCATTTTCACACAGTGTCATTGTAACAGAAATCTTTTGTCCGTTCACCCAGTCTGAGTATAATCTTTGTTTCATGCTTTACAGGTGGACCAGCCCCGTACACCGTGGGAGAGGTGGCCCATTTTGATGACCCCGATACCTACAGTGAGTGTCGCCTGAGTGCTATTTACATTGTTTGGTAATGACGCATGATGGATTACTGTGTGTTCAAGAGAATTCATGATTTGATGTGCTGGCCGTTCATTGGCTTTGTTCTTTTAGTGTGATATCAAATTTGAATAATGTTTCTGCAAAGCAATACGTAGTCATCTCTCAGATTGAGGGGCTGTAGACCATTCAATTATGGCAGCAATTGGGAATGGTATGACTCATTTGGAATAGACTGGTCAATGTTAGACTTGGTCAGGGACTTGCCATGAACTGAGTCTGCATATCAGACTGACAGTCTCCCAGATAGCTTAGGCACATGGCATTGATGACAAGTGCTTCTTCCTAGTTGAGGATGGACTGTGTACACTGTAGGTTGGATCTTCCGTGGGCATGTACTTCCACAAGGTGAACTCGAAGTGTGTGTGACTTGAGTGCAATGCCCTAGGTGTTCAGTTGAATCATGTGAATGGGTGTACTACCTCCCCTGTGTGTGTTGTTAAACATGCCTCACTAATAGTATGTTATGTTGGGCTAAGTCATAACATTTTGACATGTGTGGACCTGGGATGTGACAAGGTTGGGCTGACTACAACGTGTTGCTAGCCCTTCATAGGTGTTGTGTGTGAAGGCACATAATTGTTGAACTTTCTGTACACTCCTGGGTGTGCATTGAACATGGGATTGTTGGTTGTTCTTCCCACACCACCCACAAAGACTGGGATGTTACTGTGAAACCGGGTACCTAGGACTGTAGCAACCAGTATGTTACACATACTTAACACCTTTTGTGACTTGAGTTAGTACCTTGGGCCAGAGTGAGAAAAATGTCTACACGTTGCAAATGGCATAAATATATGTGTGGGATTTGCAAACGTCTGTTTCCTAATCCAAAATGTATTTGGTGGTCATGTACATATGAGTAAAATGCTTTTCAAAATTGATATAATGAAGGATTTTACCAGACCTACTTGCAAATCACAGTGGTAGGCAATCCCATTTGCAACCGAGTATGTGGTTGCAAAGTGAGTAGCTGTTATCATCCACTTGAAGTGGATGGTAACCACCTTGCTGACTGGAAGGGTCCTCATTGTAAAGCTTCAGCCTTTGTGAGTGGACTAAAAAAATCCTGCGCAAAAAAGCCAGTGGTCTAAGGGACCAATAATTACCGTGGAAATTTCCAAGTACAATTGTTGTGATTTAAAAATAATTGCAGCTCATTTTTCTTTCTGGTAAACGGCCTACACTTGGGGAGAAATAACTTGCTTAATTTAAAAACAGTCACGTCTATGGAGTTCTGCTGGTCCCAGCAGGCCACCATCCCCGTGAGTGCCCATGTTGCTAAGGTGGGGCAACTTGGAACCCACATCATTGATGTTCATGAGGTGGGTTTTAGGGACCCCATAGCGACTCGCAGACGGTGTCAGAGACACCGTTCTGCTTTGCAATTTGCTAGTTGATTTTCCTAAATTCCTACATCTGACACCTAGTGTGGACACATGATTCTGGGCCAGGGGTTCAATCTTAGCACACAACTAATTAAAAATGCTATTGAGTGAGGAGTGTGAGTGTAATCACATAGAATGACATATGTACTGAAGTCAGTATGCAGAAGAGCTGGTGCCATAATGTCAAATGCCTTAGGTATGATTTGGATGAGTAGTTTAGGGTGATGTCATCCATCATGTAGAGACATGGATATGCTAGGTGTGATATGACCTTAGGGATGCATGATTCACATGTACTTCCTCTGAGCATTTCCGTGAACTATGTTGTAACAATTGCTGCATACAATATATTTCTAGTAATGGACAAATGAGCCATTGTGGGATTCAACCCACTGTAAATTCAATGCTCAATATTTCCCTTTTCTCTTCACAGCTGCAAACCTGAGTGCCGCAGAGCGCAACCATTTTGAGCGCAGGGCAATGAGGTACAGGCACATCCTGCAGGTGCAGTGTGGGTATCGGAGGATGGCCCACAGATACAATTCCGATCGGGCCTCCGGGGCGTGGTATGCCACACCACAGGCTCCACCAACGGTGCCACCTACAACCACCAGGTCTGCCCAAGGGGACCCAGCGACGGACCAGCCATCTTCCTCAAGACCTGGACCCAGCCGTGTGTTGGGAGCAGGGCTGTCCCGTGGCCACTCCACTCCAGCGACAACCTCCACCTCCACCGGCACGCAGACCAGCAGTGACCCTCCAATTGACCCTGCAGTATTCCAGGCATTGTCTAGGAAACTGGACAGGTTAATTCGAAAGGTGGACAACCTGACGGAGGACATGGCGGAGGTTAAAAAGAAGGTGCGCTCCATCCGGCGCACACTTCAGAGGGCAAATCTTTAGTTATTTTGCCCTCCTGAACTTTTACCCCTCCCCTCTCCCCTCTTTCCTCTTTTCATACTGTTAGTTGGGTTTGGGGGGTTAGTTATAGGATAAGTATAGGTAATTAGCTTAGTTAGTGTTAGGTAAGAGGGTGGGGGGTCCTTATACTTTCTATCTAATATTTTTGTGTGGGTGGGTGGGTGGGGGGCAATGTTGGGATTCCTGTTTAATTAAAAAAAAAAAAAATACAAAAAAATATATGTTTGTTTAGGATAGTATAGTATGTGTGTAGGTTAGTAAGTGTTGTCCTGCATGTGTCTTGTCTCTTAATGGTGGGTGGGGGGTTGATGTTTAGATCGTTTCGTTACATGTGTAGAGTAAGTTTAGCTTAGGTTAGTTAGGGACAGTTGTGGGTTAGTAGTAGTCAGGTTAGATTAGTGTAGGTTTACCTTTCCCTTAGTTGCCTCTTTTATTACTACTTTTAAATAAACATTTTGTTAACCCTTTACCTGATGCGTTAGGTGCTACCTTTTCATGGCCTTGACATCAGTGTAGCAGAAATGTTAAGTATGACATTTGTGTTCCATGCTCCCTATCCCCAGGCTTATGAGGTTTAACATGCCAGCTACCCGTGTGCTAACTTGGTAAGTATCCACCATGTTGGAGAGCCACCATTGGTAGTGTGCATTGATCATCAAGGTTTGGGGTTGGTATGTATCCTACTTCACAAAGAGTGCTTCCAGACTTGTTATTGTAGGTAAATAGATAGGTCGGACAGCATTGTGAAGTTCAGGGAGAGCTTTATAGATGATGATTTGTTCACACTCTTGTCTTGTTGCTATCATTGCTGACCTACATCATGTGTGTACTGATTCAGCATGACTTTCCTTCATGGAAGTATGCGCCGTAAGGGTGATTGATGCAGTGTAATTTGTTTATCATTCCTTTCATTCTACAGCATAATTTCAAATTTTAGTATTGCATGGTGCCTACATTTCTCAGCCACCATTAGTTGTGTAGAATAGCTATAGATGGTGCATCATTCTGTCCAACACAGCATGATTGTGTGTGCTTAGTCCCTTCATCAGTTATTTTCCTCAGTATAGTAAAGCTATGATGCAATCCTGGCCACTGCACAGATGATTCAGTATACATGAAATCAGGACAGTAGTATAGAGAATCGACATGGTTTCCACACAGCCACTTTGAAGTTATCTACTGCACAGTTGAATTTTGAAATGACACAGAGACACAATAGGTGTGCAAGTGATATTTATTTATAAGTGGTGTTGTGCAAAATGTCCATTCACCATGTTTGCTGACTCCTTTCTGGTGCATTATTACATGGTGATCCTACAGAAGGGGTGTGGATGATGTTCCTGACATGATGGGGTGATGTCACAGACCGTGCAGAGGAACATGAAATGCCAAATGGTAGGAGAGAAACATTCACTGGCAAGGTGGACAAGTCAGACAGTGGATTGCCGAACAGTCATTGAGGTTAGTTGTAGTGAGACTGGCATGTGTCAAAACGTGGGACCTTGGTCAGAGTAGGGCATGGTGCAGGGACTAGGGCTTCCGGGTACTCTTGCGTGTGAATGTTATCTGTTCCATGTCTTCTTCTTCTGATGTGTGTGTTGCCTGGTGTGTCCTTGTTGTTGTTGGTTGTGAAGGGGCAACACACACCTCAGTGTTAGAAGACATGGAGGCAGACATCCCGGGGGCTGATCCCTGTTGAGTAAGGAAGGGCAGTACTGCAGCAAGGAGGGCCTGCTGGTTTTTCAGAATGGCAGCCACATCCCGATGGTAGGCAGCCAGGTCGGCCCTGAGGGGTTCTATGTTGCATTCGTGCACACGTTGAGTGGCTTGCAGTTTGATTTGTTGTGTCAACTGGATGACAGCTGTGCCAATTTCCTTCAGTGTTTTTGAAATGTCCTCCAAGAGAAAATTTCTGGCTTGCATTGCAGCTGCCTGATCAGCAGTTGACAACATGCACGAACGCACCCCCTCAAGGCTGGCTGCCATATTTTGCATCCCCACCCGCACCTCCTTGGCCAGCTCCCGCTGGACCCCAACGACAGTTCTTTCGAAGCTGGTGCCAGTGTCGTCAGAGTCCTCAGCTGTGTTGCAGCTGGCAAGTCTTACAATTGGGGTGGCGGGTGGTTCTACTGTGGTGGCTGCTTCTTCTGTGCTCCTCCTTGTGACTGAAGGTGGGGTTTGGAGGCTTTCAAGGACCATGTCAATGGTCTCTTGTGGGAGGTTGATGGTCTCGTCATCCATGTCATCAGGGAACTCATGGACAGGCAGATCAGCAGGAGATCCGTGTTCCTCTGCAATGAAACAGGGTACAATTAGTGTGTCTGTGTTGTGACAATTTTGCAGTAAGATACAAGCCTTTGGATGCCTTAACATTGTATTCTGTGTTTGTCTAGGTATCTGCTGTCCGTCATAGGGCATTGTTGTAGGCCTATGGCCCACCTGTGTGTCACATGTTTGATATGGATCTTTCAGACATATCTGCCAGGTCGCCTCTAGGTGTTGCTTTGTAATTATTTAGGAATAGGCGTTTTTTTCTCCTACTCCTCACTCGGGGTTTCACTATTGTTATGGAGGGACATTTTGTAGGGTGGGCTCTCATTATCCAACATGTGATTCTTGGCTTTCTAGGCAGCAGGATAGCTAATGGTGTGGGGGACTAAGTTTGACCCACTTGTAAATAACTCTGTCACCCAGATATTCAATTTAGCTAAGACTAACTAGCAGTGCCTCTGGTCTCCCACATCAAAGGAATGTTTAGACATCCGAGTGCATGACATCTTTGGAATTTCTCAGGGAAGTGGTGGTCACTCAGGTCCTACACATTTCTATCTTTTCCGGTATGTTCCCATACACAAATGACAAAGACAGTATTAGTTTGATATGAAGTTTCATTGTACAACTGACTTGTAGGAATTTAGGTGTGAGCCCCAATTACACAAACAATACACACTGTTAGAATTGAAATAGTCCGCAGGAGAGTAATACATTAGTACACAGCTTTCATGGTGCCTAACTGTTTCTACTCTCCCCCTGCATGTTCTATGTATAGCACAGCTTGTTAAGTTTGGAGGTTGCCTGTCAGAATCACAGGGGAGACATCATCCCTCATATCAGAGGAATGGGCTAGGATCTGGTTGTGCATCAGCAGCAAGGCAGGCAGCATCTAGTTGTTATTTTCTGTTTGGAAACTCCCCCATGCGTGTCTTGGGACAAGGGAGTGAATGTAAAAGACATATGTCATGGTGATGACAAAGTTTCCCTACGCAGGAATGCCAAACCTTGACCCCTACCACATCTATCAGCAACGTACCAGACGGTATCCTTGACTGGGGCACAGAGTGAATATGTTCTGGCAAACTCCAGTGCAGAAGTAGGCAAAACAGTGTGATTTGACTAATTGACAACACCTTAGGACTGACTATTTGCTACATTAACTGATAGGAAGGGCAATGAGAATCATTTAGTGCAAATTGCTCTGAGGCACTTAGATGTGAGCAAATGAGTATAAGTACATTCAGGGTAAGATGCACAAAGGCCTCCAGCCTGAGGCTAATGCGCAAAGTATACGTTTCACTTGCCACACTACACTTTGACTGACTGTGGGTGTTGTGACTGCCCTGCCAGCACACTTGCCTCTCAGGCCCTGCCCCATACAATTTCTATTCACATTGCATGATCTGTACATGTAACGTGGCATTACCTATGCATGTCAATGTTAGGATGTGGTATGGATGTAAACATTCTTGATGTTTTGACATGATGTTGGGTGATGTGTTTTGAATTGGATTGGCCTGTTTATCGTATGAAGGTCCTATTTGTTTGTCCGACTTTGCAGGTGTGTTTCAGTGACCAGTTGCCTGTGTCCCCTCCTCAATGTTGTTGTCTGAGCAGTATGACATTAGTGATGTAGCCTTGTTAGCCAGGCACGTGAGGGACCCTGACGTATGCAGCATGTGTGTATCGTTAGTGCTGTGTGGCTCCTATTGCTGTTTACTTAGGCTTATGTATGTGTCAGTTATGGACATTCGGCATTTGAGTGTACTGGTACCTTTGTCTTATTTCTAGGAGTAATTGCAGATGTCACCCTCACCCCCTAATTTAGGTATGTATGTTCCAGGGTGGGGTTTCTGCCATTTGGTACTATAGCTGCACAGAGATGAGAGGTGTTATTGTCAACTGTGTTTGCAGTTAAGTTACAGTTGTTGTATTTGCTACTGCATTACAGATAGGGACCTAGTTGATGTAGAATAGATTTTGCAATACAAGTGCCTGGATGTGGATTTGAGGTAGTGTCCTTCCCACCTGTCACTGCTTTCCCCTGGCTCTCTTGTTGTAATTACAGGATGTCCCTGTGGAACTGTTGTTGTTGCTGTATTTTGTGGTGCCCCAGCTTCGGTCAGTACTGGGCATGCCCCCCTGCCGTGCCCCTTTCCCCATGCCACTTCATATATGTGCTGACTTACATGCATTGTGTAGTAGGTATCCCCCCCCTGCTTACAGTCCCCATTATTGTATCATGATTCCCCATGCGACTTACCCTGCATGTGCGTAGTGTCGTGGTAGTCTGCGCTGTCCAGTCCTTGAATCCCTGTGACGATCTCCTCCGGGATGACGGCTGCGACCATCTCCTCCATGTGGTCCAGGGCCTCCTGTTGTGCTGGACTCCCCCCTCCAGTCTGCATTGCTGCCTTCCTGTTCCTGGCCATTTTCTCTTTGGTCCTACGTTTGCAGTCATGCCAGCGTTTCTTACACTCGGTGACTGTCCGGCGTTCTTCAGCCACACTGTTAATCTTGTCCACAATTTGTTTCCAGATGGCCTCTCTCCTACTGAGTGGCAATTTGGAGGTGATGAAAAGTTGGTGCTGGTGTTCCGTCACCTCTTTCACCAGGATTTCCTGCTCCTCTGCACTGAAGCGACACTTTTTTTCTTTTTTTTTTAAATGTCCTGGTTCCTGTATGCTTCCTCCTGGCTGGTTCCTGGTCTGCTCTCATCCTCCTGGGGTCTGTTGGGGCATCTAGGATCCATTTTGGGTCTCCTCTCCTGAAAGGGCAGTTTTCGCGCAAAAATGTGCTGCAATTGCGTGAAAAAAAACGGCGTTTTCACGATTGCGCTGTCGTAAATCGACCCACAGTGATGTGCGTCGCATTTACGTTGGTTTCCTTTACGACAGACCGACGCTGTCTGCGTCACGAAATAATAACTCCCACCTGTTGGTTGCGCCGCCGTACGTCAAAGTATAAATTTGACGCCCGCATGGCGCATCCAAATGGCGTTAGACGGCGCAAATTTTTTTGACGCAAAATTGCGTTAGCGCAATTTTGCGTCAAAAAGTATAAATATGGCCCTTACTTTTTCTGCCTGACCCCACCAAACTCTTCCTTTCTTGCTGAGGTGAAGCAGAAATCCTAGAGATGGTAGTCACCACCACAACAGCCATGTGTCAGTGCAGAAGATGGTCCTGCTGTTGTCTATGCTGCTTCTTGGCCTTCTCTATTATCCTGAGAGGATATGATGGCAATTAATTAAACTTCCTTCTAGCACTATGAAGAAACAGGCACAAAATGGTGTACTGCAACAATTAGGCTCATGTACATCTAGAGTCTTTGGGCTTGTTTTTCAGATAGTGCAGCTTACCATCCCTACAGTACAGAATAATCTGCTAGCAATTTGTTTCATATCCAAACGGTGTGATGAACAAAATCTGAAGATCTAGGCCCTGTGCTCCACCTTCTGTGGGAAGCTGATCGCAGCTGCACACAGACTTCACCATGCACCTCAGCATTGAACGCAGGTGCTAAAGGGTCTAGCTTTTGGCAAGCTTCAAGGACCTCTATGGGATCTAGAGTCCTGAAGCCAGATCTGTGATTCCCATAGGTTAAAACATTTCCCAGACGCTTGTACTGGTTTCAGTGTACCAGGCATAGGAAGATTTTGGGTACTTAGGGACACACACAACTGCTATGCACAGCATAATTTGCACACCAATGAAGCAGATATAGATACAAATGTAGTCAATCATTTTACAGTTGAGATTATCTAGCACATTTCCCTTAATGCTTTAACAGAGGCTATGGTATCATTTTTGTTTAATTACATTTCACTTTATTATTTACAGGTATAAATATTGTGAGGTTTTAACCATTACATTTGTTGTAAATGTCATGGTTTGTATGTGTGCGAGTTATGGATTGTGCCCTAGGAGAATATCAGTTGTTTTTCAGTTTTACTCTATAACCATAGTTCCACCACCTCCCCAGGCAACATAATAAAAAAAAGTTAAGGGAAGGGTGCAGACGCCCCGTGTCCATAGAACCACCACCTCCACAGAACAAAATTAAGTAAATATATGGGGGGGGGTGAATGGACTCCTGGGCTCCTGGAGACAACCACCTCCCCGGTACAACATAATAGCAATTGTTAGGGGGGCCGTGCAGACCACCCTGGGCACCAGAGACATTCACATTCCTGGGACTTTAAGATTCAAAAAGCAGGAGGTACACAGACTCCCCGGGCCCCAGGGACAACCACCTTCCCAGGGTTACAATAATAAAATGAAGTGGGGGCCCCTTGAAGCCCGGTCAGGTGTTCAAGTGTGCCTTGGCCCCACTCAGGTCACCCAGTAAAGATGTGTGGAGACTCCCAGGGGAGCCTCAACGCCCCCACATTCCCAGCCAGCACCTTTAATCATGAGGGAGCCCGCATTGCCCCTGAACGCAGGGAGCTGCTGCAAATAGCAGCTCTCTGTGTACGAGAACTACAATTTCAACTTTTTTCCTGCCCTCATGTCTGTGGGCAGGCCAAGAGATGAAATCTCCACTTTCAGTCAATGGTCCCACTTTTAAAGCTCCTGCTTGCTAGAAGCAGAGTGTTTGCTTTTGCTTTGTGGGCCCTGTCACAGCTCCCGCCCAGCAAAAGCAAACAGCTACCTTCTGAGGTTGGGCACCTCAGGAGGTAGCAAGAGCTGGCCCTGGGGGTTGGTAGTCCTCATGGCCATATATGGCCAAGGAGGGGGCCCACATGGCCCCACCCATGTATTTTTATATATTTTTAATAAAGGTATTGGCCTCAGGGGAGGTGATGGTCCCCGGGACCAGGGGGTTCTGCACAGCCCTCCATCTTATTTTAATTGCAGTCCCAGGGAGTTGGTGGTCCCCGGGCTCTAGTGGGGCCAGACAGGCCTCCTTCTTTATTTCGGTATTGTGACTCTGGGGAGGTGGTGGTCCCCAGGGCCCGTGAGGTTCCATGCACCCTAACTACATCATTTGTTTTAGTATCAGGTCGAGTGGTGGTCCTGGGGGACTGCACAGCCCCCCATATGTGTTATGTTGCTGCCCAAGGGAGGTGGTTGTCCCCAGGGCCAGGGAGTTCTGCGGAGCCCCCCACATATAATACAATTTAGCCCCAGGGAGGAAGTGGTCCCTGGGACTTCAATAAGTCCTAAGCGAGTGCCAGGACCTGGCCCACCTGGGGACTAATTAAACTGTAAGCGCAGTGCTCTGTACTCTTCCTTTTAAAATTCTTGATGGATCATTGGCACCAGTCATGGATTGCACTGTGAATATACACACCATCCCCATTTTTCTATCCATTGAAGCTGAGTGATAAAATGGTTGCGAACACTTCTCGTTTGAAGCTTTGGCAGCCAATCAGGTCTCAGCAGGCGATCTCCATCGATCCGCTGCCCTAGGTATGCAATTTTCTTTCCCTTCCATATCTTGAAAACTACTGAACAGAATTTCACCAGATAAGTAAACTGGGATCTGCAGATCAAAAGCTATCTTTTTACGACATTTGATGTTATTCCGTCCAGAGGTTTGGCCTGAAGGCGTGTCTAAAGAGTCTATGGGAATTAACTAGGAAACATACTTTCTTGTCCCCCCTCTTTTTTCTTGGCACCCACTTGATGGATCAATCTGAAACTTTCCATGAACAAGACCATAAAGGCCACTTTTGTAAAAAATATTTATGAAGATTCAGCAAACAGTACTAAAGATATAGGCACGTCAAAAGGCACTTTTTCTATGGAAACTAGGTCCTAACTATAACTACCTACTGGCAACTGCCAGTAGGTAACATATGTTTTATTTTAATTAATATTTTTTCTATATTCATGTGATTACTAATATATGTAATTTGTTTAAACTAAAGTATGTTCCCTAGTCTTCCTTAGACTGCAGTAGGAATCATAAAATTAACCTCTTTTTAGTTCAACAATTCCCTACTGTTGCACTGTTTGGAGACATAACAGTAAATTTTACCCCCCTGAAATTCAGTGCTTTCCATACTGTTGCAGAAACTGGAGTGGAAATAGTACATTATACCCCTCTAATGTTCAACAGTTCCACTACGATTGCGCTGAATTGAGTGAGAATAGTACATTTTACCTATCCAAAATTCAATGCTTTCTCTACTGTTACACAGACTGGAGAGGGAATAGTAAATTTTACCCTCCAAAAGCTAACACTTTTTCTATTGTTGCACTGACTGGAGTGGGAACAGTCAATTTCTCTCTTCAGAAATCCAGGGATTTCACTATTAATGTACAGACTTAAGTGGAAATAGTAAATTTTACCCAAATTCCGACGTTTTCCCTACTGTTAAATGGGAACAGTAGATTAAACCCAAATTGTTTGGAATGGGAACAATACTTTTAACCCTTCTGAAGTTCAGCACCATCCCCTTTGTTGTTTAGACCTGAGGAAGAACAGTAAATTTCAAACTTCCGAAGTCAAACACTTTCTCTACTGTTTCAGTGAGTGGAGTAGGAATAGTTATTTTAACCCCTCTGAAGTCCAACACTTTCCCTACTATTATGGTGCGAATAGTACATTAAATATTCTTAGACACCAATATTGGTTGGCTAAGGGTTAATCATTATTTAGCATTAATTAATACATTTTATACTATTCGTTTTTATTTTTAAATGTATTTTAATGTTTATAGTGTTTTAGTAAATGTGTTTTTTTAACATTTTAATTATTGCATAATTAATTAACTTTTTTTTGTTTTTTGCTGTTGAAATGTTTATATTTTTTATGGTTAGTGGTGTCATCAGTGATGTCATCAGTGATGTCATAAATTATGTCATAGACATGCCATGAGTGATGTCATATGTGAGGACATAAGCAGTGCATGGCTGGGGCTGCTAACTACAATTGGTGAATTTCTGTGTTATGATACTTTAATCTTTGTTTTTTTCAGTGAATTTCTAAAGTGCAATCAAAACCACACATTTTTATTACACCTAACTTTAATGTTAATTTAATTTTAGTTTGTTTCAGTGAATTGCTATATTTGTTTAACAATGATAAGTAATAATGAATTACCATACTTGAAACCAACCTCCTGCTGTGGACAGCCTTTGGCGGTGTGTGGTGGGAGGTGGACTGCAGCCAACATTCCCCATGCAGCCAAACCCATACTGCACACAGCATTTGCCCATGCGCAGTGGGTGGTTGGCTCTGGGTACCCCATCCCCCAGGGCCACTCATTAAAATTAAAGGGCAGGTGGCACACAGCCCCCATCCCTTCCTGAGCCAATGTTGTCCCTGGGGACCCTATCCCCTAGGGCCCAGTGCCATGTTGAATGGGGCATCCCTGGGCCTATTTAAGCTGCAGTGACCTTATCCCCTAGGGATCAGCATTGCATTCAACGGGGGATCCCATCCCCCCAAAACATTTTCCTTGTGGGAGGGCTTCCCAAGGCCTCTAATGAGTCAGCTAGAGGGGCCCGCGTCATCCCCCTAAATAAATTGTTTTTCACCCTGGGAGTAGGCTCCCTGTGGCTTTTAGCATATAGAAATGCTGCCTGACTGACATGTATTCTAAGAGAGTCTTTTGGGATCACAGGAGTTTTTATTTCATTTTATTTCTTTTTTGACACGGGGGTCCCTTTGAGTCCCCCACATGGAGCCTAGTGTCCCTACCCTGCCCCCATTTCTTACAACTTCAGGGCAGAGGTCTAAGCCCAGATGTATGTAGTTTAATATTTGTGATTTCTTAATAGCAAATCTTAGCAATTCACTATTAGGATATGGCAAACTGCTATGTATGACTGTGTGCTTGACACTGTTAGCGATTTATAGTATGTCACAAATGGACCTGCCTCATCAATATTCATGAGGCAGGTCGCAATTTGTGACTCATTGTGAATGGCTACAGTTTCAAGGATGGTGGCCACCATGTCTGTGATTGCTTTTAAATAAAGCAATCTTTTTTTTTATAATGCAGACTGTTTTCCTTAAAGCAAGACCGGATGCAAATGTTTTCTTTTAATTTTTTATGGGTAGGCAGTGGTGTGTGACACCACTGCCTGCTTTTAAAAAGTGTTTGCACCACCATTCACTACAGGGAATGGGTCCCTGGGGGACCACTTCCCATTTGCAAATAGCTTACTTGAAACTGGTGGTAACTGCGAATGTTTTACAACCACATTCCTTGAAGCAAAACATTTTTACATCCTCCTGCAACTCACTATTAACAAGAGATGCCCATGGCACACCCCTACCTAAAAGCGAGTCGCATTCCCTATTTTGCAAGTTGGTAATAGGTTACAGACTTGTAAACTAGGAATAGTACATGGCAAAAAGGCTTGTAGGTGTGGAGCATGAAGGATTTGAAACAACCAGTGGAGACTGTGCATTGTGCTTCTATGTGATATAAACCCACATTGATTCATTTGAATCAATGAGCTTAAATGTGGGAGCGACCGTACTTCCAGTACACCACTCAGTATTTGAATATCTACATTTAAAAGTGAAATTGGGTGGAAAGATGATGCAATCTCTGTGTCTTTCCCAGGCTTCAGTACCAAAACCACCAGGGCCTCGCACATACGCACATAGTAGAGAACAATTGTTCTCATTGTAGTGCTTTGTGAGAGACCTCCAACAATTTTTCTACAAACTCTTCTGCATATTTTTTACAAAATTCGGTTGGGAGACCATTGCCTCCCGGAGTTTTAGCGGGTTTTAGTTACTTCAACGCCACCCCTGGTTCCTCCATAGTAAGGGGAATATCCATGGCAGTTCCATCCTCATCCCTCAACCCGAGAAGGTCAATTCCATCAAGGAACTCTCTCCCATAATCTCCATAGGTGGTGGAGAGGTGGGCATGAAACAATTCATTATTCGTAGCTTGTGAGTAAACAAATACTCCGGACTGATCTCGCAGAAAAAACTCCGGATTCCAGGACTCCTGCTGTTTAAGCAGTTGTGCCAGCATCGCCTCAGTTTTGTCTCCTTCCACATGCAATCACTGTTGGTATGCTGTGGGAGTGCATTTCTCCAGTCTACACCAGTCATCTAAAAGATCTTTATGGGTTCGCTGCCATTCCCTGAGGCGCTGCGGTTGAATGTGGAGTGTTTTTCCTATATCTAATGGCTTGAGTTCCTTCTGGGATAGGTCCTGTTCTAACTGTCTTCTAACACCATATAAGGTCTTAAGCCAAATCCCTCGGATCACCACTTTCATCCTCTCCCAGTCATGACCCCTACTGCTGGAAGTGCCCCAGTTTTTGTGGAAATAACAAGATGGATTGTGGTGGCAAATGGTGGCTCTAAAAATGCCTCCATGGGTAATCACCACAAGCGAACCGCTGGGCGTACACAACCCTTTCCCATGCTCATCAACAATGGAGACTGGCCTGAGAGGTAGCATGCCAAATAAGTAATCTCTTTCACTTTCTGTGTCAGACCAATTGATAAAAGGAGTAGTCCAGATGGCTATGCACCTTGAGAATACCCTTGAGTCAGGATGTTTCACTCGCCAGACATCCAGTAGGTTTCACTCCTGTAGTTGATCCCTCACTTGTCCTGTCATATGTGGTTTCATGTTCCCCCATGACGGCTCTTGGTCAAGCATCCCATCAAGGACACAATTGCAGTCTCACCCTAAAACTATTTCTGCTGACATGGAGCAGCCACAGTTGCTATCCCAGGTGTAAAATGTCTCATAGTAATTATTGGGAGTATACGCATTCAACATGCATAACTTATGCCCATCCAAGTCATGTGCCTCCAGGTCACGTATCAGCCATCCAGATCCATAATGTGTCCCCTGTAATGGAATGGTATCCTAGAAGCCACCCATATTAGTGAGCCTCAGGCATACCCAGAATGTATGGTTGCATATAATTGTCCTCACCAATGGTTATAGAGGCTAAGAATACAGTCTTCCCACACATGGGTCTCCTGTGGGAATGCCACGGAGACCCCATAGGTACGCATAGACCCTCTGGCATTGCACCAGCTGGGCGTGTCTCCTGATAGTCCATGTTAGAAATGTAAAAACGTCATCTGCCATTATCATCAAATGTTAGTACCATATCTTGACCAGCCTGCCCAGATCTGTTGTCCCCAAACCTCTCTCCCTGGCCCCGCAACATGAGGGTGCAGAGTTCCAATCCATATAAGCAGCATGTGTTCAGTATAACAGTGAATTTAATTCCCCCTCCCAACTTCTCCCACCCGTTAGCCAGTAAAGCAAACACACACTGCCTAAACCTAGACAGTGAAAAATCTCAAAGTTTTCACCCCATTCCCCTTGGTACTATAATCAGCTCTAAAGGCCAGATATTCAAAAAACCACAAAAGTATATGCGACGCAAGGAGTCAGTATGCCATCGGGTCCACAAGGCAGTGGTTCGTATTCAGCCCTGCCAGCTCCTGTGCTCAATAAAACCTATTGTTCTGCCAACGTGACATGATATTAAACAGATACAATCATAAACCTCTCCCCCCACAGCCTGTCCTCCTGTATTAACAAGGATATGACCCAGAGGCAAAAATAAGAGCCAACAAGCAATCATTCAAGAATAGTTCAATTAGATCCACCAGGAGTAACACAAAGTTCAATGTCACTAATCAGTAAATGATAGTCACAGCACGACAGGCACCACAGCACCAGATAGTCTTTTGGACTTACACAGCATTGTAGTCTTATTCATGGCACTGTTCAATCGGTATCACAGTGGACCGCTGTCTGTGCTGTCTGTGCCTAATCCAGGGCTTCCCTGTTGAACCTGAAAGGACATCCAGGAGTCCAGCACCATCTCCGTATCTCTAAGGGTTCCATAAGAACACACCACTATTTGGCGCAAAGGGCCTTCAGCCCCGAAGGACTTCCATCCATTTTATCATTTCTTTCACTACGGCGAGTGATTCTACACTTTTGAGGAAGGTGTTCCATTACCAGATTGATGTTGGATGGGAGCATTCGGACAACATATCCACTCAGTCACTGGCCTCAGCAGCTGTAAAAAATAAATGCAACTTTCCATTATGCACAACACAGAGCTTTGCTGGAAACATCAGGCTGTAATGCAGATTAGGGTTGCATAGTCTTTTCTTAACATCCAGATATGTTTTTGAACCTTCAGGCAAAGTCTGGAAAGATTGATGTTTGTCACCCCTCAAAAGCCAGTGGGCCTTTAGTGCTGATGTGATGAAGAATTGTGTTGTGGTCCCTAAAGTTAAAGAGACGGGTGTTAATAGCACACGGTGCGGCACCAGGATTCGGTCTAGGGACGGGCCCTTAATGCGCCCTCTCAATCGTGAAAAGTATCAATAATCGTGATACTTTTAGTGATCCAATCTTCCAAGAAGAGCTCCATGGACGGGCCTTCTGCCCTCTCAGGGAAGTCCATAATCACAGGATTTTTCTCCTGGACCTTTTTTCAAAGTCTTTCATCCATTCCCCAAGCCTTGCTGTCACTTATTGGAGTCGCGTTGGATGCATGCGTGAATGAGTGATTGTGAGTGTTGTGTGTTGTGGATGCGTGTGTCTGACAAGGTATGTTGGTGTGTGTTGTGGTATGTGGGTATGTATGTGTGCATGCGTGGGTGGAGGTGGGTATGCATGTGTGCATGTGTATATATGGGTGCGGTGGAGGGGTTTGTATATGTTCGGGGGCAGGAGCGGGTGGGGGAGGACTCTGGGGAGGGGTCAGGGAGGACACCTACCAGTGCCAGAGAAGGGATAGTGCCTACCCCCATGGTTTTCGTGGCGGTACAGAAACCACGAAAACCATGGCGGTAGGCCAGGTCGTAATGCCGAGGGTGGGAATGTGACAGCCACCGGGCTGGAGAGCGAAGTCTCCAGCCCAGCGGCTGTTACCACCCTGGGAGTCTGTGTGTTAAAGTGGAGGTGTTGGATGGCGGTAACCGCCAGGCTCCAAATCCCATTTTTTTTACCACCGGCCTGTTTGCGGTATTACTGCCGCTTTAACACCAACCGCCAGGGTTGTAATGAGGGTCATAATGTCTCGTAGGGTGACCCCTTCCTGTTGCAGCTCTCCTCCATTTGTTTCTGTGGTTGTCACACGGTCAGCGACACCTTGGAGGTCCACTCAGAGGAGGTGACATCAATGGCCCCATATCATCCCCCCATGTATGTCTTGGTGGGCAGCTCTGGAAGGGTACCCTTAATGGCCCCCTTCAGGTCGGCCAGTGGTAGGGCAGGGCTAGGCTGTTCACTGATCTGTGCACCTATTTTCTCAACTGGTCAGCCCGCAAGCGAGGGTTCCCTAAAGGAGAGTTGCTAAGAACTCCCCCATGCAGTTCCAACCAATTATTGCATGTGGGAGGCTGGCCTGGTTTGTAGTGGGCAAGCCATATATTAAAATAGTGGAATATGAAAATCGGTTTCCCACCTAAGCAAGTGTAGTGTGTAGAGGGGCACTGGGAGTGTAAGTAAAATGCCCAACCCCAGACCCCAGGAAAGCAGGAGCAAAACACAGCAAGTTTCCTTAAAACACACTAGAAGTCATGATAGAAGATAATGAAAGAACCAGAAGAGACTGCAAGACACCAATGACGAGGTCCTGGACCTGAAGACATGTGGAAGAAGGTGACCAAGTCCAAGAAGCACTGAAGAGTCCAGGGAGAACAGGAGTCCTTGCTAACCTGGATGAAGGTGCAAAAGGAGAACCACCAGTGAGAAAACCAGTCAGTACTGCACCAAAGAAGATAGATGCAGGTACCTTGTTGGTGCAGAAAATGTCCCATGCCGATTGGATGAATGCAGTCTGATCTGCATCACGAGATTCCGCCAGCAAGCCTTACTAAATGCAAAACTCATGTTTCATCAAAAATGGCACTGCCCGGGCCCAGGAAGTACCAGGTCGACTCTACCAAAGAACGAGAGGCAGAGGAGGCTTTCAGCAACTGAGACAGCCCTCAGAAGATCAGACTGCATGCACAGGAGTCCCACAGCATGGGGACAAAGGAGTTGCAAATGGTGGTCATCCCAGCACTACACAAAGGGATCCCACGCTGCAGGGGAACAGCTCAGGGAGCTGAGCATCGCAGGATAGAGTGCTGGGGACTTGGGCTACAATGTGCATGAAGGGTTTATCGAAAAAGCACACAGAAGCCCCAGGAACTGCAAAAAAAACGGTTCACAGAGGTACTGTCTGGCACAGGGGACAAGCTCTTACCTCCACCAAATTTAGACAGATGGACCTTTGGACAGTCCGGGTCACTTTAGTCCACCACCTGTGTTCCAGGATCCACACTCATCATCGGGAGAGGGAACCCAGTGTACCGGTTGCCACTGCAGAGATTCCTTTGGTTCTTCTGGTGTAGGATGAAGACAGGCAGTCCTCAGAGCATGCACACCCTGGAAACTGTTGCAGTTGCTGGCAGGACCTGAAGTTACAGAGTTGCAGTAACCTTCTTGGATACTTTGTTACAGTTGTAAAGTTCCTGGAGCAGTTCTGCTGTTGATCCAACGGTAGAAGATGAAGTAAAGGATGCAGAGGATCTCTGCCGGAGTCTTGCAATTTGAATCTGAGGAAACACCAACAGGAGAGACCCTAAATAGCCCTCAGAGGGGGATTGGTCATCTAACCAGATATCGACCTATCAGGAGGGGTCTCTGACGTCACCTGCTGGCACTGGCCACTCAGATGCTCCCAGAGTTCCCTGACCATCTTGAAAACAAGATGGCAGAACCCAGGGACACTCTGGAGGATCTCTGGGCACCACCCCTGGGGTGGTGATAGACAGGGGAGTGGGCACTCCCCTTTCCTTTGTCCAGTTGTATGCCAGAACAGGGACTGGGGGTCCCTGAACCGGTGTAGACTGGATTTTGCAAGGAGGGCACCATCTGTGCCCTTCAAAGCACTTCCAGAGGCTGTGGTATAAAACCCCTCCGACGCCTGTAACTATTTCCAAAGGGAGAAGGTGTAACACCCTTCTCCAAAAAAGTAATGCATTGTTCTGCCTTCCTGGGATTGAGCTGCTCAAGCCCCAGGAGGGCAGAAGCTTGTCTGTGAGGTGGCCACAGCTGGGGCAGCAGTGAAAACCTCAGATGGCTGGTATGGCAGTACTGGGGGTCCATGGTGGAACCCCCAGGGTGCATGGAATTGTCCCCCCAATACCAGAATCAGATTTGGGGTATTATTTCTCAATCTTGGATACCTTACATGGCCATATTTAGAGTTACCATTGTGAAGCTACATATATGTATTGACCTATATGTAGTGCACACTTATAATGGCGTCCCCGCACTCACAAAGTGTAGGAAATTGGTCCTGGACAATGTGGGGGCACCTCTGCTAGTGAGGAGTGCCCTCACACACAGTAGCTTTGCACCTAGCCTTCAGGAACTGAAGGTTAGACATAAAGGTAACTTATAAGTTACCTGGTGCAGTGAAAATGGCTGTGAAATAGTGCTTGCACTATTTCACTCAGGCTGCAATGGCAGTCCTAAAGATGTGTTTGTATGAGCTCTTTATGGGTGGCAAAAGAAATGCTCCAGCCCATAAGATCTACTGGAACCCCAATGCCCTGGGTACCTAGGTACCATGTACTAGGGGCTTATAAGGGGGGTCCAGTATGCCAATTTGGAGTGGAATACTGGGTTACCAGTATGTAAGTACAAAATTGGAATCAGAGAGAGCATGCGCTTTGGAGTTCTGGTTAGCAGGACTCCAGTGGCACAGTCAAGCATACTGACAAAACAGTGAAACATACTGACATGTAGGCCTCAACCTATGAGCACTGGAGGCCTGGCTAGCAGGATCCCAGTGAGACAGTAAAAACACATTGACAAACACCGACAAACAGGCCAAAAATGGAGGTGACCATGCTAGAAAGAGTGTACTTTCTCACATTGCTGAAAGAATTCAAGGATCTAAGGCCTTCAGAACACCGTTCTCCATTTCTTGAGTAGTAGAAGACTACTGTCTCTCCAGGCCCCCAGGTGACCATGTATGAGGTGGCTAGTGTTGTTCCTGGTCCCCTCACCCCTCACTCACTGTCACATTCACCAAACATACCTTGGGTGCCTGAGTCCCGCAGTACTGTCCCTGAACTCTTCCCAGAGTTACAGTCTATCAGGTACTCAGGCACCAGGCATGCATCCATATCTGCTGCTCTCTTCTGAGGTAGGGACTGCTCAGCTATTTCAGGGGCTGATAGCCATCTTCAGTGGTCTGTTGCCAAAGAGAGATTTGGTCTCAGGGTCTTCCAGATGAGTCTTCTTGAATTAAAGAGATGCTACTGGTGGAGGTCTCATCCAGGGCCCTGCCACCATGGAAGGGACACTGTGCACATTTACTTTTTGTGTAGGCTGCATGGGTCTAGGCATGAGCACTGAGTTGCCTCTGCATAGAATTCCAGCACGTGTCACTTAGGTCCCTGAGCCACACTGCTGCACCCACAGTCGCACCCGGCCCATGCAGGTATGAAGTCAAGTTTCATCTCCCCAATATCTTTGATATCTATCAGGTAGCCCCCATCTCAGTTCTCCCAAGAAAGGAATACTTACAATGCACTGCACAGGGAGTTTCACAGTTCCTTATACAGGGGACGCCATCCACAGGGCCACTATTCCCAGCCCAGAGGGAGTTGCATTTATCTTCTTCCCTCTCAACCATATGCCAGATATAAAAGGGGCCTAAACTGGTGTTGAGATCCGAGTGCTCCCACCACGTGGTGCCTCAAGGGGCAGGACCAGGAATGGAGTGTCAACTGTGGAAGGGGGAAAATGCAACTGTTTTCATGTCCCCAGTGAGTGGGGGTGCAGCACCATGCCCAAGCATCTCAATCAGGTGTCTGTCCCGGTGCAGAGTCCGACCTCATGTTCCCCCTGTCAGCATGCCGCACCCGGCATTCACTGCATTCCCCAGGTCTCCTCATCCACACCTTTCAGGCTGGGGGAAGGCTGTAACCATCAAGGCCCCCAACCAACACACCACCATCAGAACTCATCTCCTCCAGGCAAACAAGAGTCCCAGCACAATTATGGGCCACAGCCAGCAACACAGTGCAACTCCAGCCCTGGGTTACGTCAGTCCCAGAGCCACGGGTAGTTCTGCCTCTTCTATCATCAAGTAGCTCTGGGGTGTCTGGCCCCTGCTTCACCACCACTTGAAGTCAGCTCAACTCGAAAGGTGCCAGCAACGCCGGGCCTCCTCACACAGCCATACTCTACATCTACTAGGCAAGGGTGGTTGGCTTCCATCTATCCCCTCACCAGACTATGCCTCACACCAGTCGAGCCTTTCAAGTTGCCACACTCTCCAAGCAGCACTAGACAGCCAGTCTTGGAGTTCATCTCTCCCAACAACACCACTATCAAGATTGAGGTATTTTCAGTGCTATGACGGGTTGGGATTACACAGGATTAGTCAGAATTTTATCACAAGCCTGCCAGGAGCTCAGAGGCTCATGTCCTGTCTGCGGTTTTGCTTGGCCATGCCCCCCCTCAGTGACTCTTGTGAGCCCAACAATTCAAATATTATACAGTGGAGTTGCTTATAGTGCACTGTCATTGACTTTATTGGTGCACAGAGTAGTGAGGTAGAGGAGAATAGTATACAGTGGAGTGGGGTAAAGTGGAGAAGAGTACACTGGAGTGCCATAGAGTGGCATAGTGAATGGTCTGACTCCAGCCAGGCTCTCTGGATGCAGTATTGCCAAGACTTGCTCCTCCCATGCTGTGAGTTGTGGAGGAGGAGGTAGGGGTCCATGCCAGTCCTCTGTATAGTGAGCTGGTGTCTTGCTGCTATGGAATGTACCTTCCCCGTAGGTCGTTCCACCTCTTCCTGAAGTCATCCCTAGTTCTGGGGTGCTGTCCCATGGCATTGATCCTGTCCACGAATCTCTGCCATAGCTCCATCTTCCTGGCTATTGATGTCTGCTGCACCTATGCTCCAAATAGCTGTGGCTCTACCCTGACAATTTCCTCCACCATGACCCTTAGCTCCTCCTCTGTGAAACGGGGGCATCTTTGTGGTGACATGGGTGTTATGTGAGGTGTGTTAGTGAGGGTGTTTGGGTAATTTGTTGGGGTGTGTGATGTGGAGTGCGTGAGTGGTGGATAGGTGTGAGTAGTGTGTGGTTCTGGTTGTCTCAGTGGTCTTGGTGTCTCTCTGGTGGCAAAGATTTGTAATTGTAAAGGGTTGTGGGTAATGTGGGTGTGTGTTTTATAGTGGTGTGGGTTTGTGGGTGTGGTGTGTGCATGGGTGTCAGGTGTGTGTTGTTTGACTTGTCCAATGTGATGTTGTTTTGTCAGTGAGAATCCATTGTGAGTGCGGCGGTATGTACCGCCAATGGTTTACTGCCATTGAATGTCCGCTGAGGTGATTCGTGGGTCATAATGTGGTGGGCGTTGTTTTGTTGGCACAACAGTGTGGGTTTTGATACTGCCACTTTATCACTGACCTTTGGTCTGGCAGATTTGTGTCTGTGGCTGAATTCTGTTGGATTGGTGTGTGTCATAATATGGTAAACAGATATCTGCCGCCACCATGGTAAGTTGGCGGCCGTCAGCATGGTGGTAAATGGGATTTACCGCTAGGGTCATAATGAGGGCCATAGTTTTCATAAAGTGGTAGTAGGTATGGAGAAATATCAAACCTAATATTTGCCTGCATCTGAAGACATAACACAGAACATAGCCAAAGTGTACTTAGAAACAGCATGGCTGCCTTTAGCTTTTGTAAAGGCAGTCATTAGTCAATCACTTAATGACTTGTCATCGCTAGGTAGAAATGCAGGGTATAGAAAGAGAAGTCCAGTCCTTTTACTCCAGGGACAGAGGCAGCAAGCAGCAGACTAGCACAATAAAGCCTCAGGATGAGGGAGAGTTGCAGTCCCTCCTACAGCATCCATCTCTCCTTTCTGGCAGAATGTCCTCAGTCCACAAGGATTCTAACTCTGTGGCGTCGGATGTCTAGTACTTATACCCATTTCTGATTTTGAAGTAGACAAACTTCGAAGAGAAGTCTTTGTAGTGCACACAACCCTGCCTTTCCCTGCTTTGGGCCGAGACACACTCCAGAGGGTTGGAGGCTCATTTGTGTGAGGACAGGTACAGCCCTATTGAGGTGCACATGTCAGTCCTCCCACCACTCTAGCTCAGTAAGACCCATCAGCCTGGTAATGGGCCATCAGGATATGCAGGTCACACCTCAACTTCATTTGTGTGACTGTATAGAGTGAATGCACAAAAAGCCCAACTGTCATCCTGACCCAAATGTGTATTCCACAGCCAGTCAGAGGCACAGATTTGTTACACAAGAAAATGCCTACTTTCTAAAAGTTGTGTTTTCAAACTTATAATTCAAAAACTAACTTCACCAAACGTTCTATTTTTAAATTGTGAGTTCAGAGACCCCAAGATCCAAATCTCTATCTGCTCCCAATGGGAAATTACACTTAAAATATACTTCAAGGCAATCCCCACTTACCCTTTCAGAGAGATAGTCCTTGCAATTGTGAATAACAGATTTTGCAGTATTTCACTATCAGGACATGTGGCACACACCAGTATATGTCCTACCTTTTAAATACACTGCATCCGATCCATAGAGCTGCGTGGGGCCTACATTATGGGTGACTTACATGTAATAAAAGAGAAGGTTTGGGCCTGGCCAGTGGGTGCACTTGCCAGTTTGAAATGGCAGATTAAAACTTCCCACACAGACACTGCACTGGCAGTCCTGAGGCATGTTTACAGGGCTACTCATGTGGGTGGCACAGTCAGTGCTGCAGGCTGACTAGTAGCATTTGACTTCCAGGCCCTGGGCACACAGAGTGCACTATACTAGGGACTTGCTGGTAATGAAATATACCAATTATGGATAAACTTATCACAAATACATTTTAGACAGAAAGCATATGCACTTTAGCACTGGTTAGCAGTGGCAAAGTGCCCAGAGTCCTAAAGTCAACAAAAAAAGGTCAGACAAAATAGGAAGAAAAGGTTGAAAAGTTGGAGATAATCCTGCAAAAAGGGACAGATCCAAATACGTCTTTAAGAAGGACTACATATATATATATGTATATATATATATATAACATGCGCAAGCACACACATACACATGACACAAGGACACTCCCAATCTAATGCACAGCCCAATCTCATAGTCTCAAAACTGCCATGTAGTAACACTCACCCTAAATCACTGATCGTTTTCAGAAAGTGGTGTATTTGCCTCTATGGAACTAAAAACAACGCTCTCTGTTAATAAATCACGGCCTTTTTTCAACGTTGTCTCTCAATCTCTTCATCTCGCTCATGTCTCGTAGTATTTGTGCTCATATCAAGATAAACCCGTTTGAAGTTCATAAACAACCGTGAGCATTTTTGTTTCAAACTTAATTATTGTAAACTATTTCCAGCCCCCATAAAAGATAATTAGGAGGCAGCAGGTGTAGACAGATTGAATATAAATAATAGCAATGGCTCATAGTTTCACAGCTTGATTCAGTTTAAACACTTAACTATGCATAACCAGAGAGCTGTTTATACTCCCCAAGAGAAAGACACACCGTTCAACAAATGTATTCCTCATCCGGCATAAAACTGAAATTCGCAAACATTTTCAAATTAACTTGTTGGCATGATGATAAAAAAAACAACACTATACGTTTCATCCTTGCAGGTGTCCATGAGATATTTATCTGCAGAAGCAAAACAACTTCATGAAAAGTCAGATTTTGCACTGTGTTTTACAATTTACAAGAGCTCTATGCCAAAATGGATGTGCAAGTAGAACATATTGTGTTTACTCTAAAAATGAACGTCAGTACATTACAATTCCCTATTTCAACTACATACAAGAAACATCACTTATCAACCTTCATAATTAGTTTCAGAATTTTGTCAACCTCCTCTTATGTTGCTGTTTGTATAGCATGAGCACTTCAGTGACTTAAGGAAACAAAAAGTTAGCAAGGGAAATAATAAGAAGCAAACAAATTGCTTACACTTCCTTAAGTAGACTAAGGCCCATATTTATACTTTTTTAGCGCCGCATTTGCATCAAAGAGTGGCACAAACATGGTGCTAAAAAAGTATAAATATGGGCCTAAGGGTCTCATTTAGATCTTGGCGATAACGGCCATGCCATCGGTTTTCTGACTGAAACCCTATCCTCTGCCTTGGTGTTCTGCGTACCAGATTTAGATGTTGATGGTCCTAAAGGGATAGCCCGCCCCAGTCCCACCGACTCCAAGGCTTCCCATCTGCTGCCACAGCACTGTTGAAAATAGTGTTTGGAAGAGGGACTCTAGCCACACTTACACTGTGCAGTATTTAGATGTGCCTTACCGCTATGCCAAATGTGGCAGACCAACATCCACTTCTGAGTTGGCAGATTGGGGAGTGGGGTAGGGTGAAAACTCACCTTTTTCCTCAATTCCACTTCCGTTTTCAATTGGACATGACTGAACAGGACCTGATGTTGCAGCTACCAGTGCTACACAGACAAAACATGACCCCGTCACTGGACTCAAAGGTAAGGAACTAGCACTGCCTGTGTACATTGTGAGGTCGCTGTACATGGGATCGAGACCATGCCAGTCATATAATGTCACAGTATTTTTTGTAACATTATTGTGACCTACATTTGTCAGGGACATGATTAAGTCAGACATAGATGGGGATACACTGGTACACAACACATATCGTACATATGCGCAACTGTCATTTTGGTGTCACTATTCCTTGCCAAATGAATGTTGACATGAAATGATGGTACAATCACACTTGTCAACTGTGTCCATGTGTGCACATTGCAAGGGAACCTGTATCTGTCAAATTGTGCTTTGAGTTGTATATGAGAATCAGTATGTGTATGTGCGTGTGCGATGTAATTGGCTGATTAACCCGTTTAGTGCGGGCACTGACTCCCTGGTGCAGGTCATAACCAGTGGCCAACACCAGGGAGGATGTTAAAATATCCTCAGGTGCACCCGGGGATTTGTTTTTCTTTTAAAACCCCTTGGAGACACAGAAGGTCTTCCGTGCCTCCCCCCACCCGACCCTTTGTGATCTCAGTGCGCCACGAGGCACGCTGACTTCCCTGTTTTGTTTTCACCATTGGAGCAGGAAGCTGCCGCAAGACCACAAAAGGCCTTCCTGACTTTCGGGAAGGCCTCGTTTGAAAGTGGAGACTCTCCCCTTTCAAACAAGGCCTTCCTGAACAGGTTTCCTGGCCTAGGAAACAAGACTAGACATCACACATTCCCGGCTACATTTTTTTTAAAGAATAAAAGAACTTGACAGGGGGTCACCCCAGGGGCAGGGCGACCCCCTGTGGTGGCAATCATTTTTTAGTGGTTGTATGGTTTCCCTGGTGGCATAATGGCCCCCCAGGAAACCATACGACCACTAAAATAATATATAGATCTAGATATATATATATATATATATATATATATATATATATATATATATATATATTTGCCACCAGTTGCCTTGCAGTTGCAGCTTGCGTCTTCAAAGCAATGCACATACTTCAAACGACGTGTTTCAACTGTAGCTTTTAGGCAGCAATAAAAAAGTCAAGTAAGTCTTGTGATTATGTTTCTGCTACAAAAGGATCATACTTTTGTCTAGTGGCAGTTTTGGTGCCATAAAAAAGTGCAGAAGGTTGACATGCCTACTCCAAAGAGCAAATCTGTATTTATGTAAATAGCTGAGAACATTAGTATAGTCGGCCATTACCTGCGCTATAATACAAATTAAATGTATGTGCGGGGCGGCTATGGAGAGATCAAGGGCACTTTTGCTGGGTGGTAGTGAGAGAATCCGAGGAGTAGGACATGGGAATGGGACAAATAATGATTGTTGGACTGGGCGCTAGAGGTCCTAAAGACTGTGACGATTGGTATGTGACAAGGTGTTTTTTGAGTGTCTTTGGGAAAATGTGATGTTTCCATGGAAGGAAATTTGTGGCTCCTCTCAGATTCCAGAAGTTTCCATCACCGAAATTTGAGGAAAAAGTGTTTTTTCTGCCACATTTTGAGGTTTGCAATGGATTCTGGGTAACAGAACCTGGTGAGAGCCCCACAAGTCTCCCTATCTTGGATTCCCCTAGGTGTCTAGTTTTAAAAAAGGCACAGGTTTGTTAGGTTTCCCTCGGTGCTGGCTGAGCTACAGGCCAAAATCCACAGTTAGGCACTTTACAAAAAACAGCTCTGTTTTCTTTGGGAAAATGTGATGTTTACACGTTGTATTTTGGGGCCTATCCTGTTGCGGGTGCTAGGCCTACCCACATTAGTGAGGTACCATTTTTATCGGGAGACTTGGGGGAACGCTGGGTGGAAGGAAATTTGTGGCTCCTCTCTGATTCCAGAACTTTCTGTCACCGAAATGTCTTTTAGAAGACAGGAGTCATGTGGTATGGTTGGTTTTGCAATAGGAAGTGACGCTAGGCAGGTAAACGGCAATTTTCCTAGCATCATTTATTTAGGGGAAAACCCCTTTCCACAGTAACGCCACCCCCAGCCTGCTAACATCACTTTCCCAGACGCTAGCCCACCCTTTGTGCGGGCTTGTGGGATTCCATAAATTTGGTGCCCGGCAGGCGCTTTGGAATGATGCAAGCCAGCGCTATACTTTTTGATGCAAAAATGCGTTTGCACAGATTTGCATCAAAAAGCATAAATATGGGCCAAAATGTTTTAGTTTTCGAAATGCTTCAGTGAGAGCAGGTGGTGGTCCTCTGGGACAGTTCCAGAGGATGTGGAAAGGATGCCAAAACTCCCCGAAAAAGACTGGATTTGGCAGACATGATTTCCCAGATTCTTTGGCTCTAAGCTTTTGAAGCACACTTTAGCGATAGCGGGGTGATAGCTGAGAATAAGTATCCAGTTTTGCGTAGCCCACGTCAGATACAGCATACTGCCTTGCGTCGCTGGAGGAATCAGAGATCTGATAATGTTTTTAAGACTAAAGGAAAACTCAACAGGGTGAACCGCTAAGGTTTACACAGCACAAGCATGATCACAGTCAAACTCAATTCCGCCTCGGTCCAACACCTTTAACTTCCATTGTAGCGTTATGTTTTCTTTTTGCTTGTTTGCCATAACATTTTAAAATTTCGTGTCGCCAGTTGTCATAATCCAAATACCACAATTTTTGCTTTATTTTGTTTATTACATTTCTATCTTTTTACCAGATTGATTAGGTAATTTTAGTTTGCTATTTTCTGACCTTAATATTTTTTATGTGATTTGGTATGCATTTCTCTATAGAACATCTTACTGTCTCAGGTGCTAAATAGTAGGAATGAAACCGTGGCTGCCTCATTAAAAATGTTTTGAAAAGAAATATAAACATTTATTTGCTTGGTTTACTGACTTCTGGCAAATTAGTAATCCGAAATCTCACATGTGCTAAACAGTCGAGCTACCTTGTAGGCAGACATTTCTAACTGACTCAGCCACTTCAGATACGCCCAGATTGCAGGTATCCGACAAGCACAGTCAGTTTATATTTCTCTGTGGTTACTCAGGCCCATATTAAACTTTTTTAGCGCCGTATTTGCGCTGCTTTTTGACGCAAAAGCGGCGCAAACGTACAAAAAATGACGCAAATGAGGTGCTTAAAAAGTATAAATATCGGCCTTAATTCCTCTGGTCTCATTTTGTAGTGCAGATGACAATGTTTTATGTATGTTTACGATATAAATAATAAATTGCATCCTTATGGATCAACAATTAAAGCTATAGGATCAAAGTGGCCACATTCAGCAATTTTAGCATGAATAAGTACACTAATGTCAGATTTAAATATGTTATGCAATCAGCTTCTCCCTAATCTACAGCTTGGGATTTATCTAAAATACATACCCTTTCCCCTTAAATGCAAACTTTTCATTTTTTGATAATAAACTCAAATGATACAAAAATATCTGCCATTGTGTAAAATATCTCTTATGTCAACCATAAATAAGTTGTTTGCGCATAGTCTTGCCACAGGTTTGCCTATTTTCGACAAATACCCAGATTTACTTCTGCTAGTCAAGGCCCCAAACCCTCTTACATGACAATGCATAACAGTCACATGCCTGAAACCTCATCATATATAATTGGCAGCTGCTAGTCTTCAGGAAGGTCCACTTTGTTCCAGGATGCTTGTTAGAAGCCATCGCTGGAAGCCATGAGTCAGAGGTAGCATTTTCCTGGTATACCTAAAGCTTTGTATAGAAAGACTGAAATGACATCACTAATCACAGAATGATGTCAAGTGTGGGCCATGTTGTTCCAAGGCTTACACTGTGCCTAGAAAGCTCAAACTATTCCAAGGAGGGAACGCATATGTCAGCTTCACCATCATGCGTAGAAGTCACGCAATGTTCTAAAAAGGGCACCATAGGCCAGCTCAACAGGCCCATAGATACTCAAACAGAACTAGCTTATATCAAGACCAACGTAATACTTGCAAAGCAGCAAGCTGGCCAACATATTCTAAGAGTATCAGAAGTGAGGCCTCTATCTCCCTCTGTCTCTCAGTTCAGTTGCATCATCATGTTTTCATACAGTAATTGGATCCATTAGGCAAGCACAGCTATTTCAAAACAATTATTTAAAAAACAAGCATCTGATAACATTCAATTCCAGATGCTAAACGCTCAACAAGTTAAACGATAAAGGACAGACATTTAAAAGCTGGGAGATACATGTGGAATACCTTTTTCAGCTTTGAGGCAGACAGCTTGGCAACATGGCATCATTCATGAGTCCATGCACAATCTCAATATCAACAAAGCAACAAAAATCCTAAAAATTTCTCATACTCACAGTGGAATTCATATTATCAGATTGGTTGAGTGTATCTTGTCCTGAAAGCATCTCAGAGACGAATGTCAATTGTTAAATGAGAGATTATTGCATTGCAAAACATTACATTTCAGTTCTCACTTCGGGATTGTGATTACATGGTACAGTACTGCTGAAGCAGATATGCTAATTAAAATTATTGATGAGTATTATGAATTATTAACTAATGAAAAGAAATGGTAAAATGAATAGTTAGAGAAATTAATGTGCACGTTTGGAAATGTGACCACGAAGAGTGGCTGCCAATGCTTATGAATTATGCTAAAAATAATTGAAATACATGAAAATAATGAAAACGATATATAAAAATGTAGTAATATGTCATAATGAGATGTATAACGTATGTTTTGCATTATATCGCATAGCTAACTTAGCTGGAGTAATGGCCTAGTTTTGCCAGGCCTCGTGCAGAAGCAGAAATTAACAATAGATGCTGGAGAAGTTGCTAGTGCATTTGAACTGTCCTTAACCCTTCATGTTAATGTTGCTTAGCTGGAATCTGCCAGTACCCAGATGTTAAATCAAACGTACTGAGGTACTTGGCAGCTCCTAACCGGTCAATGAGCTCATCAGCTCGGGGATGGGGTGTGCATCAGTCTTGATGACCGCATTGAGTCCCCTGTAGTCCACACAGAACCTGAGTTCTGGAGTGGCACCAGGTGCAGCAGCTTTGGGACCAATACCACTGGGCTGTCCCAAGGACTGCTGGAGTGCTCAATAACCCATAGGGTTACCATCTTGGATACATCATCCTTAATGCATGCCCTGACCCTGTCAGTTACCCTGTAAACTTTGTGTTTATTAGGTGTACTGTCCCCAGTGTCCTCATCATGTGTGCACAAGTGTGTGACTCCTGGGATCAGGGAGAACAGTGAGGCAAACTGTCCCAACACGTGGCGACAGTCACCCTGATGCTCCTCAGTCAGGGAGGGGAGAGGATCACTCCTTCCACACACCCATCTTTTTCTCCTGCAGACAGGAGATCAGGAAAAGGCTCACTCTCCTCCTCCACCCCATCATCTGTCACAAGGAGCATGCACTGTTCAGTCTGCTCAAAGTGAGGTTTGATGTGGTTGACATGCAGGACCCTTAAAGGGTTCCTTGGACACTGTAAGTCAACCATGTATGTGACTTCACTCTTGCACTCCACCACCTTAAATGGCCCAGTCCACTTATCCTGGAGCACCCTATGCTCCACTGGTGCCATCACCCACACTTTGTGTCCAGGATAAAACTCGATCAGAGTGGTATTCTGGTCATACCAGCTTTCATGTCCTCCTGGCTTGCATCTCCTGGGCGAGACTCCTGAAGCGTGCAGACTGGTTTCTCAAAGCCAGCATGTAGCTAAATACATCCTGGGGGCGTTTACTAGGAGCTTTCTCCAAACCCTCCTTCACCAGACTCAAAGGTACCCTCACAGGGTGGCCATAAATCAGCTCAAAGGGACTAAATCCAAGTCCCTTTTGAGGCACCTCCCTGAAGGCGAACAGAAGGCATGGCAAGGGGACATCCCACTTCCACCTCAAGGGCTCTGACAGGCCCATGATCATGCCTTTCAAGGTGCGGTTGAATCTCTCAACCAGACCATTACTTTGTGGGTTGAAAGGTGTGGTGAACTTGTAGTTTACCCCACACACTTTCCACAGAGACTTCATGTACGTGGATATGAACTTGGAACCCACTTCCTTGGGGTACCCCAAGCAGGTAAAAAAACCCATCAGTGCACGACCCACCACAGGCGAAGTGACTGACCTCAGAGGAATGGCTTCTGGGTACTGGGTGGCATGGTCCACCAGGACCAGGATGAACCTGTTTTCCATGGCTGTCTTGGGATTCAGAGGCCCCACAATGTCAATACCTATCCTTTCAAAGGGAGGACTAACCGCGGTTAAAGGTTGGAGAGGAACCTTACATTTCCCCCCACTCTTGCCACTTGACTGGCAAGTTGGGCAAGTCCTACAGTGTGCAGCAAAATGCTTGCTCATCTCGGGCCAATAGAAGTGGGATGCAAGCCTCTCATAGGTCCTGCCCCAGATGTCTTGCCAAAGGCACATCATGAGCCAACCCCAGTAGGAAGGCACTGGGGTACTACCAGAATACGAGCTGACCCAGGCTCAGGAACCTTAGGCTCACTATACAGGAGGCCATGCTCCTAGTAGATCAGGTGAGTGCTGGGCTCCTCGCCAGCCACCTGGGCTGCAGCCTGCTGCTGCAGTCCCTCAAGAGTAGGGCACATTTTCTGTGCTTCACAGAATGCCTCGCTTGTGGGTACCCTTTCCTGCTGCTATTGTGACACCTCAGGGACCTCTCCCAGTTCAGCCACCTGTTCCCCTGTAGGCTCCGGAGCGTCACCCTCTGGCTTCGCCTCCTCCCGGACCATGGGAACTTCTGGGGCCAGTTTCCCGTGCCCCCTGCCCTTCTTCTTCTTGGCGGTCCCCTGGGCCACTGATTCATGCTCCAGGGGCTCTTGATTACCCTGACGGGCTGCCTTAGACTGGGTGGATATGCATACCCACCCAGGCAGACCCAACATCTCCAAGTGAGACCTGTGTTCAGCTTCCTTCCAAGGGGACTCCTCCAGGTCATTGCCTAGCAAACAATCAACAGGCATGGTTGGACTCACAGCCACCTTCAAGGAACCTGAGACCCCCCCATTCAATGGGAACCTGCGCCACTCTGCACAAGCGCTCTGAGTTGTCCACTGCAACTACTTGGTGATGTACCCAGGGATCTATCTGCTCTTCAGACACCACGTGACTCCTCACTGTAGTCAAACTGGCTCCTGTGTCTCTCAGAGCCTCCACCCTCTGTCCATTGATGGTCACCCACTGCTTGTACTTCTTAGTGTTCTCAGGCACGAGGGTTCTCTGGACCATCTCACTGTCCCCTAGTGAGACAAGAGTCATCTCAGTTGGCTCCCACCCACCTGGAACCAACTCCTCCCAGAGCACTACACTGGCCAAACCCTGGGACAGCGCACCAGTGGGTGCTGGTGTACTTTTGGGGCATTTGGGGTCCCCCCTCACATGACCCACCTGGTCACATGCATAGCTCTTACTTGGGGGACCACCTGTCACTGGCTTCCCTTTGGAGAACCATGGCTTCTTCTCACTGGGGGGTCTGAAATCTTTACCCTGGGAATCAGTTTGGGACCCATTAGAGAACTCCCACTGTTTACCCTTACCCCCCCTTTCTTCTGAGAGGGACCCTGCCCACCCTTGGCGTGGTCTCCCCTATACCTCTGTTGGACCCTGGTGCTCTCCCAGTGGTCAGCTTCCTGTGCAAGCTTCCTGGGATCAGTCATCTTGCTGTCAATCAGGTGCTGGCGCAGCTCAGGAAAACATAAACTGTACAAGTGCTCCCAAGCAATCAGATTGTAAAGCCCCTCATACATAGTTATCTTACTGCCCTTCACCCAACCATCCAGTGACCTGCAATAAAAATCAACACATTCCAACCATGTTTCGGATTCCTTCTTCTTAGAAGACCTAAACTTGTCCTTATACTGCTCAGAGGTGAGACCATATCTTGTGAGTAGGGCATCTTTCATGATAGTTTTGGTGAGACTCTGAGCATCCCCTAAGGCTGTCAGTGTATCCCTCCCCTCTACCTCAAAGTGTTACCACAGAGCCACCCCCCAATGAGCTTCAGCGACCAGGTTCATGTGGAGAGCAGACTCATACCCCTTGAACCACAAGTATATGTCATCCTCCCTCCTGTAATCCTTCACTAGGTCTTTTGGGATGTGTACCCTTCTTTCAGAATTCACTGTACTGCTGCTGCCACCATCTCTATTGGACTGGATCCTATGATCTAACTCCTTTAAGCTAAGCTCGTGAGCCAGCAGTATTTTCTTTTCCTCAATGGCCATCCTCCTCTTTTCCATCTCTAGACTGAGCTTCTTCAGTTCCAATTGGTACTCTCTTTCTGCCTGTCTGTCCTGCAACCCTTCAGGTGTCAGAACCTTGGTAGACACATTGCTACCTGCCTTAGAGAATCTCTCCCTAGACTGACCAGGCCCACCCACTGCATCATTGTGAGTGACTTGCACCCTTTCCTCCCCTTCCTGCTCAACATCTGTCTGCCCCTCATCTTGTTTGGCTGTCACCCAGGCCCTCAGCGCCTTTTGCAGCTCCTCCTTCTTGGATGACCTCTTAATGGGACTGGCAAAATCCTTGCAGAATTTCTTCAACTGAGCTACTGTATAGCTCTCCGCTTTCTCTATGTCAAAGGCAACTCCAGATGATGCATCTCCAGATTGAGACATGATGAAGATTTAAACAAGTGCAAAGTTCCAAAGGCAGAAAAACAAGTTCCCAAATTAAGTTTCAAACAAAAAAAAAAGTCAATCCAGGGATCAGCAAGAAGCAGAACAAAAAGAAGTGCCAAAGAGAAAAGCAAAAATCACAAAACAAGTAATATGTGGTCAAGTAGTGGTCTGAACTCACATAGAAGTGTACACCTCATCACTGTATGTCAAGTACAAATACAAGTCCAATCCCCGCCGCTGATCACCAGTGTTGGAAATGGGGTCTTTGCTTGACAGCCAGGTTACCCCCTGTCGAAGCAAGGACCCTCACTCTAGTCAGGGTAATAGAGAATCACCCTCAGCTAACCCCTGCTTACCCCCTTGTAGCTTGGCACGAGCAGTAGGCTTAGCTTCAGAGTGCTAGGTGTAAAGTATTTATACCAACACACAGAGTAACTTGATGAAAAACACTACAAAATGACACAACATGGGTTTAGAAAAAAAGGTAATATTTATCTAAACAAAACAAGACCAAAACGACAAAAATCCACAATACACAAGTCAAGTTATCAATTAAAAAGCAAAAAGAGCCTTCATGTAGTTTTAAACACACACTAACACTGTTAGAGTGAAAATGTACCTTGGGTGTGTCAAAAATAACCCTGCACGGGCGAGTGTGCGTCAAAAAGGGCTTGCAATGCATCGATTTCGCTTACGAGCGAGACCTTGCTTCGTTTCTCCTCTCATCTGGTCGGGTGCATCATTTCTTCCCTCCGCAAGAAAGTAATGCGTCGATCCGGTCAGAACTCTCTGGTCCGGGCAGGCCTTGCTTAGTTTTTACACGCTCAGAGGTGTTTGCATCAGAAATCCAGCCGCACAATGATCCGAAAACCACGCAGCGTGGGTTGCGATCTCACCAGCCTCCGTCAGCGATGCTGCGTCGTTTCTCCAGCTCCATGCGTCAGCAGATTGATTTTTCAGCCGCAGATTGGAGTTGCGTCAATCTTTTACTCGCACAGCGTTCTGTGCGTGGATTTCATCCTCTTAGGCTGCCAGATTCTCCTTTCAGGGTCCCAGGGACTGGATGGGCACCACTTGGCAAAAAGGAGTCTCTCCAGAGACTCCAGGTGCTGGCAAGAGAAGTCTTTGCTGTCCCTGAAACTTCAAATAACAGGAGGCAAGCTCTAAATCAAGCCTTCGAGATCTTCACAAGATGGAAGGTACACAAAGTCCAGACTTTGCCCTCTTACTCTGGAAGAAGCAGCAACATCAGGATAGCTCCACAAAGCACAGTCACGGGCAGGGAGGGCAGCTCTTCTTCCTCAGCTGTTAAGCTCTTCTCCAGGCAGAGGTTCCTCTTGGTTTCCAGAAGTGTTCTCAAGTCTTTGGTTTTGGGTGCCCTTCTTATACCCATTTTCTCCTTTGAAGTAGGCCTACTTCAAAGTAAGGTCTCTTTTGAATGTGAAATCCTGCCTTGCCCAGGCCAGGCCCCAGACACCCACCAGGGGGTTGGAGACTGCAGTGTGTGAGGACAGGCACAGAACTTTCAGGTGTGAGTGACCACTCTCCCCCTCCCTCATAGCACAGATGACTCATCAGAATATGCAGGCTACACCCCAGCCCCCTTTGTGTCACTGTCTGGAGAGAGGTGCAAACAGCCAAACCGTCACGCTAACCCAGACAGGGAATCCACAAACAGGCAGAGTCACAAAAATGGTTTAAGCAAGAAAGTGCCCACTTTCTAAAAGTGGCATTTTCAAACACACAATCTCAAAACCAACTTTACTAAAATATGTATTTTTCAATTGTGAGTTCAGAGGTCCCAAACTCCACATGTCTATCTGCTCCCAAAGGAAATCTACACTTGAATCAGATTTAAAGCTAGCCCCATGTTAACCTATGAGAGGGACAGGCATTGTGTAGGAGGCTGGCCTGGTTTGTAGTTGGTGCCTTGTGTACGTACACCTTACACCATGTCCAGTTATCCCTGGTTAGTGAATGTAGTAGTGTTCTAGCAGCTTAGGCTGATAGAGGTAGCTATAGCAGAGCAGCTTAGGCTGAACTAGGAGACATGCAAAGCTCATGCAATACCACTTATAGATATACATTACTTATGCACAAGTAAAGACAATACTCAGTGTTACCTAAAATAAAGGTATTTATTTGGGTGACACAGTACCAAAAATATCTTAGAGACAATAATCCTTCTGGAGGTAAGTATTATACACAATATATACACTAGACACCAAACTTAGACAAGTAAATAGTCATAGAACAAAAAAAACAGTAGGAATCCTATAGAGTGCAAAGGGAGAAAATAGGTCTAGGAGCAACACACACCATATACTAAAAAAGTGAAATGTGAATCACAAAGTCCCCCCTCAACAAGTGTAGTGTGTGCAGAATCGCTGGGAGAGTACGAATACAGTAAAGGTAAGTAAATTAACCCAGAAAAGCAGGAGTAAAGTACTGTCAATTTCCTTTGGACACACTACACCTTGTTTTGGGGATTTTGCTGCAGCCAACGAAGTCTGCAAAGAACAACTGTTGGATTTTTGGACCCAAAGACCTGCAAAGGAAGGGGACCAAGTCCAGAAGTTGAAAGAAGTTCCAGAAAGGACAGGAGCCCCTGCCAACCCAGAAGAAGGTACAAAAGAAGAGTCCCCGGTTAGTATAAGACTGCAGAAATGCATGCTAGGAAGATGGCAGCAGGTTTCTGCATGATGCAAAAGATGTCCCACAGTGTTGAGATTGTTGCAGATGAGATTTTGTGTTAGAAGGCACCAACAAGCCTTGGCTACGATAAAAGTGTGTATTTCATCAAAATGGCGCTGGATGGAACCAGGAGGGACCTGTGGGCCTCAACTCTGTGTGTGGAGGAAGAGGGGGCTCTCTGCACTTTATAGAGCCCTCAGGATGCCAGCCAGCACCCCCAGAAGCTGGGGGAGGCTACTCCACCCCAGCCCTTAACACCTATTTCCAAAGGGAGAGGGTGTAACACCCTCTCTCAGAGGAAATTCTTTGTTCTGCCTTCCTGGGACTGGGCTGCCCAGACCCCAGGAGGACAGAACTCTGTCTGTGGGTTAGCAGCAGCAGTAGCTGCAGTGAAAACCCCAGAGAGCTGGTTGGCAGTATGCAGGGTCCATGGTGGAGCCCAGGGAATGCATGGGATTGGCACCCCAATTCCAGATTTGGCATGGGGGGACAATTCCATGATCTTAGACATGTTACATGGCCTTATTCAGAGTTACCGTTGTGAAGCTACATATAGGTATTGACCTATATGTAGTACACGCGTGTAATGGTGTCCCCGCACTCACAAAGTCCGGGGAAATTGTCCTGAACTATGTGGGGACACCTTGGCTAGTGCCAGGGTGCCGTCACACTTAGTAACTTTGCACCTAACCTTCACCAAGTGAAGATTAGACATATAGGTGACTTATAAGTTACTTAAGTGCAGTGTAAAATGGCTGTGAAATAACGTGGACATTGTTTCACTCAGGCTGCAGTGGCAGTCCTGTGTAAGATTTGTCTGATCTCCCTGTGGGTGGCAAAAGAAATGCTGCAGCCCATAGGGATCTCCTGGAACCCCAATACCCTGGGTACCTAGGTACCATACACTAGGAAATTATAAGGGTGTTCCAGTGTGCCAATTAAAATTGGTGAAACATGGTCACTAGCCTATAGTGACAATTTTAAAGGCAGAGAGAGCATAAGCACTGAGGTTCTGGTTAGCAGAGCCTCAGTGACACAGTTAGTCACTACACAGGTACACACGTTCAGGCCACAAACTATGAGCACTGGGTTCCTGGCTAGCAGGATCCCAGTGAGACAGGCAAAAGCAAACTGACATACATGTAAAAATGCAGGTAACATGTCAGGTAAGATGGTACTTCAATACTGCTCTAGCTTAGCCAACTTAAACTCCATGGCTCCACTAACAGAACCACCCAGAAACATGATGTAGATGTCTGACCCCCCCTTGTTCCCCAGGGGAGCTGGATACCATAACGGTTGGACATTGAAGAGCACACCAGGACGGACAAGGGCAGCTTTTCACTGGCAGCAGAGCACCAACACCATCAGACTGACTTCAGAGCCCAAGCAGCAATTCTGGAAATTCTGTCCCAAGATCTCAAAGTACTGTCCAGAATGCAGCTGTAAAGATGGATGAACTTTGATTTTACACAGCATGAAGAACAGCAGCAAAAACAGAAATAACAGACAGAGAAGCCCAACAACTACAAATCGAGGCAAGCTCTCAGAATCCTCGGCGTCCTGAGCAAACCACTATCAGGAAGTCAAACGCAAGTGTGGCAGCAGTGGGCATGAGCATGGCAGCATCAAAGAGAGAGAAAAGACTACAAAAACGAACCTAAGCTATTTCTTATCCTACACAAAAGCTATACCTATAGCTCTGACTACTAAAAATATCTATGTAAAATCCATGAAATACAAGGAAAAGGGATGTGGATGGCAGAGGTTAAATCTGTGCAGCTTTCCTCTCCAGTGCCACATAGCACTTATGCAGAAGGGCATCCTGCCACTTCTGCTCCTTTTCCAAGTTGGAAATCCTTCTGACTAGCAACACATCAAATCTGTCCAGTGCCGAACCTTCATTTTGGCCTTGACCAGTGCCTTGCTGCTTCTGTGATCCTGAGGGTCCAGGGGTGAGGTGGGATGTGCCTATGGAGTACCTGGCCTGGCAGTTCAGGCTAGACTGTTGCCATGGGAAGCAGGGTCAAGAGTGATTTGTATATGGCTGGGTCCAAACTGGGGTGACATGGTGAGCAAAAGAATGATGGATTAAACCCAGATCTGTGACTGGTGGTGAGTGTTTGAAAGGTTTCACCACCACCTCCATCATTCTTTTGTGTTGCTAAAGTTGCCCTATGGGCCAGGGTATACCCAGACGTGGTGGCTTGCTCACTGTGCCACTGGATTCACGCCAGTTGGCTGATGAGAGATGATACCCAGAAACCTGTCCCAGGATGCTTGCTTCTGGTCCAGGGGGGACCTGGCCTGGCAGTTCAGGCTGGACTGTTCCCATGGGGAGCAGGTTCAAGACTGATTTGCATATGGCTGGGGCCAAACTGGGGTGGCATGGTGAGAAAAAAAACAGTGGATTTGATACATATCTGTGACTAGTGGTGAGTATTTGAAACGTTTCATCACTCCGTCAATAATACTTTTGTGTTGCCCCAGCTGCTGAGTACTACGATGTAAATCTGTAACAGAGGTGGTTGTTGGTGCCTGTGTGGGAGAAGGTTGTACCCAAATGCCTGCAGGCTTGGCCTTGTTATATGTGTGGCCTGTGTTACGGAAGGCATGTTCTATTTTCTTGTTGTGGACATACCGTGCCTGTTTCAAGGTGAAGCTTCTTGCTGCTTCAAATGAAATGTGAGCTACATAGAAAATTGTGCCTCTTTTTAGGACAAATATAATCTGTACATCACGTATCACAAAATATAACTGAATTGAGGTGCAATCATTACTGCCTCTCCATTCCTACAACTTATTGTGGTTATTGAAATGACCAATATACCTTCATTGCGATTACTTTTCCAATTACAATATGTCGAACTAACCAAAGTAAATTCAATGTATGTGCACAAAACATCTATTTAGGCACAATATAGAACCATGCATGTCCCTTATACCAGTGTTCCTAACTGATTAAGATGTGTCATTGGTAAATAATTCCCATGTGAAAAATATGTACACTTCTGTTATTCTTACATCTTGCAAGAGGGGGCAAGGAAAAACCTAAGTGAGATTTGTAAAGGTAAGCAGTGGCAGCTTGGATATCTCTGCATATTAAGTCATGTTGAGTAATGCAAGGCAGTGCACATTGCTCCCTTACCTTACTCTGCAGCAGAGAAACATTCTATAGATGGGGTGGGTGTCTCACTGCATCAACATCCTTATTTTGCTTGCTTCACAGATTTAGTACCAGTACCATATCTGGAAACTGGATCAAGGAAGGGGGTTTCATCAAGGAGGAGTTCTGCAAGGCACAGACGGCATGACCTACTTTTGTGGGCCTACGGCAGCAGGCCAAGGCCCAGGCAGCTGGAGATACCACTGGAAAACACCTGATCTACTGGGAGAATGGTTTCCTGTATAGTGAGCCTAAGGCTCCTGAGCCTGGTGCAATCCATGTGTCGGCAGTCCCTCAATGATACAATGCCCCTTCCTACTTGGGCTGGCTCATAATGTACCCCTGGCAGGTCACTTGGGGCAGGACAAGACCTTTGACAGGATTGTCATCTGCTTTTACCGGCTTCAAATCAGGAAGGCCTCAGATGTGTTCTGTAGATCCTGTCCTACCTGCCGGGAAAATGGCAAGTCATGGTGGAAATGCAACCCCCCTGCAACCTTTTCCTGTCATTGGCACCCTCTTTGAATGAGTGGGCATCAACATCATTGGGCCTCTGGACCCCAAGACAGCCATGGGCCGCAGGTTCATTCTGGTCTTGTGAACCATGCTACCCAGAACCCAGTCTATCCCTCTGAAAACAGTGGCTATGCCCGCTGTAGCCAGGGCACTGATAGGGAGTGTTATCCATGTGGGGTTTCCCATGGAGATAGTATCCATCTAGGTTATCAACTTCATGCACGTGAAGCTCATGGGGAAGGAGTGTTGGGAAACCTACAAGTTCCCTCCTTACTAACCCAAACCATTTGGCTTTTGAAGAGGTTCAACTTTAAAGACATGATTGTAGGTCTGTCAGAACCTATGAGGCATGAGTGGGATGTCTTACTGCCATGTCTTTTGTTTGCCTGCAGGGAAATACCGCAGAAGAGAGATGACTTCAGCCCCTTTGAAATTCTGTATGGTCATCCTGTAACAGGAACGTTTGCTCTGGTGAAAGAGGGCGAGGAAGAAGTTCCCAAGAAAGCACCTCAGGACGTGGTCAGCTACATGTTGGCACTCTGCAACCAGATAGCACACTTCCAGAAACTCATCCAGGAGAATCTGGAAGCCAGCCAGAAGGAAATTAAATGATGGCATGACCAGAATGCTTGAGTTTCAGCCTGGCCACAAAGTGTGGATGATGGAGTCCATAGAACCCAGGGCCCCAAAAGATCACTGGTCTGGGCCTTAAGAGATTAAAAAGTGCAAAAGTGATGCCACCTACCTGGTGAATCTCAAGACTCCCCAGAACCCTTTCAGGGTCCTGCATATCAATTGCCTCAAGCCCTACTTAAAGAGGTCTGAGTTAACCATGCTCCTGGTTACTGATGATGGTATGAAAAAGGAGAGCGAACCTCTCCCCAGCTTCCTTTCTTCTAAGGAGCAGAGTGGGTCAGTGGAGGGTATCAGCCTCTCCCCTATACTGACCCCAGGTCAAGAGATAGACAGCCACCAGCTGATGGGGCAGTTTCCCTCTTTGTCCTTACTTACCCCAGGACTCATTACATGGTGTACCTATGATATTGATACTAGGAACAGCACGTCGGTGAAAAACAAAATTTACTGGTTGTCTAACAAGGTAAATGTAAGGGTCAGCATTAGGGAGGAGGTCCCCATGATGCTGGTGTTAGGGGTTAATGAGCCCTCAATCAGCCTTCGGTCCTGCCCATTGTTGTAGTTTCCCAAGGCTGGTCCTCCAGGTATCACCTGAAATTAGGTTCTGTGTGGCCAACCACGGGCTCAATGTAATGACCAAGACTGACACTGTTGGACTTTTTGCCTTACGCAGGGTCATTCCCAGTCTTTTTGCCTCCTTCCTCCTGGTTTTTCTGACCTCTTGCTGTTGGCTCTAGGACTCTAGGACTCTGAGCACTGTATCACTGCTGACCAGTGCTAAAGCCCCTGCCAACCCAGAAGAAGGTACAAAAGAAGAGTCCCCGGTTAGTATAAGACTGCAGAAATGCATGCTAGGAAGATGGCAGCAGGTTTCTGCATGATGCAAAAGATGTCCCACAGTGTTGAGATTGTTGCAGATGAGATTTTGTGTTAGAAGGCACCAACAAGCCTTGGCTACGATAAAAGTGTGTATTTCATCAAAATGGCGCTGGATGGAACCAGGAGGGACCTGTGGGCCTCAACTCTGTGTGTGGAGGAAGAGGGGGCTCTCTGCACTTTATAGAGCCCTCAGGATGCCAGCCAGCACCCCCAGAAGCTGGGGGAGGCTACTCCACCCCAGCCCTTAACACCTATTTCCAAAGGGAGAGGGTGTAACACCCTCTCTCAGAGGAAATTCTTTGTTCTGCCTTCCTGGGACTGGGCTGCCCAGACCCCAGGAGGACAGAACTCTGTCTGTGGGTTAGCAGCAGCAGTAGCTGCAGTGAAAACCCCAGAGAGCTGGTTGGCAGTATGCAGGGTCCATGGTGGAGCCCAGGGAATGCATGGGATTGGCACCCCAATTCCAGATTTGGCATGGGGGGACAATTCCATGATCTTAGACATGTTACATGGCCTTATTCAGAGTTACCGTTGTGAAGCTACATATAGGTATTGACCTATATGTAGTACACGCGTGTAATGGTGTCCCCGCACTCACAAAGTCCGGGGAAATTGTCCTGAACTATGTGGGGACACCTTGGCTAGTGCCAGGGTGCCGTCACACTTAGTAACTTTGCACCTAACCTTCACCAAGTGAAGATTAGACATATAGGTGACTTATAAGTTACTTAAGTGCAGTGTAAAATGGCTGTGAAATAACGTGGACATTGTTTCACTCAGGCTGCAGTGGCAGTCCTGTGTAAGATTTGTCTGATCTCCCTGTGGGTGGCAAAAGAAATGCTGCAGCCCATAGGGATCTCCTGGAACCCCAATACCCTGGGTACCTAGGTACCATACACTAGGAAATTATAAGGGTGTTCCAGTGTGCCAATTAAAATTGGTGAAACATGGTCACTAGCCTATAGTGACAATTTTAAAGGCAGAGAGAGCATAAGCACTGAGGTTCTGGTTAGCAGAGCCTCAGTGACACAGTTAGTCACTACACAGGTACACACGTTCAGGCCACAAACTATGAGCACTGGGTTCCTGGCTAGCAGGATCCCAGTGAGACAGGCAAAAGCAAACTGACATACATGTAAAAATGCAGGTAACATGTCAGGTAAGATGGTACTTCAATACTGCTCTAGCTTAGCCAACTTAAACTCCATGGCTCCACTTACAGAACCACCCAGAAACATGATGTAGATGTCTGACCCCCCCTTGTTCCCCAGGGGAGCTGGATACCATAACGGTTGGACATTGAAGAGCACACCAGGACGGACAAGGGCAGCTTTTCACTGGCAGCAGAGCACCAACACCATCAGACTGACTTCAGAGCCCAAGCAGCAATTCTGGAAATTCTGTCCCAAGATCTCAAAGTACTCTCCAGAATGCAGCTGTAAAGATGGATGAACTTTGATTTTACACAGCATGAAGAACAGCAGCAAAAACAGAAATAACAGACAGAGAAGCCCAACAACTACAAATCGAGGCAAGCTCTCAGAATCCTCGGCGTCCTGAGCAAACCACTATCAGGAAGTCAAACGCAAGTGTGGCAGCAGTGGGCATGAGCATGGCAGCATCAAAGAGAGAGAAAAGACTACAAAAACGAACCTAAGCTATTTCTTATCCTACACAAAAGCTATACCTATAGCTCTGACTACTAAAAATATCTATGTAAAATCCATGAAATACAAGGAAAAGGGATGTGGATGGCAGAGGTTAAATCTGTGCAGCTTTCCTCTCCAGTGCCACATAGCACTTATGCAGAAGGGCATCCTGCCACTTCTGCTCCTTTTCCAAGTTGGAAATCCTTCTGACTAGCAACACATCAAATCTGTCCAGTGCCGAACCTTCATTTTGGCCTTGACCAGTGCCTTGCTGCTTCTGTGATCCTGAGGGTCCAGGGGTGAGGTGGGATGTGCCTATGGAGTACCTGGCCTGGCAGTTCAGGCTAGACTGTTGCCATGGGAAGCAGGGTCAAGAGTGATTTGTATATGGCTGGGTCCAAACTGGGGTGACATGGTGAGCAAAAGAATGATGGATTAAACCCAGATCTGTGACTGGTGGTGAGTGTTTGAAAGGTTTCACCACCACCTCCATCATTCTTTTGTGTTGCTAAAGTTGCCCTATGGGCCAGGGTATACCCAGACGTGGTGGCTTGCTCACTGTGCCACTGGATTCACGCCAGTTGGCTGATGAGAGATGATACCCAGAAACCTGTCCCAGGATGCTTGCTTCTGGTCCAGGGGGGACCTGGCCTGGCAGTTCAGGCTGGACTGTTCCCATGGGGAGCAGGTTCAAGACTGATTTGCATATGGCTGGGGCCAAACTGGGGTGGCATGGTGAGAAAAAAAACAGTGGATTTGATACATATCTGTGACTAGTGGTGAGTATTTGAAACGTTTCATCACTCCGTCAATAATACTTTTGTGTTGCCCCAGCTGCTGAGTACTACGATGTAAATCTGTAACAGAGGTGGTTGTTGGTGCCTGTGTGGGAGAAGGTTGTACCCAAATGCCTGCAGGCTTGGCCTTGTTATATGTGTGGCCTGTGTTACGGAAGGCATGTTCTATTTTCTTGTTGTGGACATACCGTGCCTGTTTCAAGGTGAAGCTTCTTGCTGCTTCAAATGAAATGTGAGCTACATAGAAAATTGTGCCTCTTTTTAGGACAAATATAATCTGTACATCACGTATCACAAAATATAACTGAATTGAGGTGCAATCATTACTGCCTCTCCATTCCTACAACTTATTGTGGTTATTGAAATGACCAATATACCTTCATTGCGATTACTTTTCCAATTACAATATGTCGAACTAACCAAAGTAAATTCAATGTATGTGCACAAAACATCTATTTAGGCACAATATAGAACCATGCATGTCCCTTATACCAGTGTTCCTAACTGATTAAGATGTGTCATTGGTAAATAATTCCCATGTGAAAAATATGTACACTTCTGTTATTCTTACATCTTGCAAGAGGGGGCAAGGAAAAACCTAAGTGAGATTTGTAAAGGTAAGCAGTGGCAGCTTGGATATCTCTGCATATTAAGTCATGTTGAGTAATGCAAGGCAGTGCACATTGCTCCCTTACCTTACTCTGCAGCAGAGAAACATTCTATAGATGGGGTGGGTGTCTCACTGCATCAACATCCTTATTTTGCTTGCTTCACAGATTTAGTACCAGTACCATATCTGGAAACTGGATCAAGGAAGGGGGTTTCACCAAGGAGGAGTTCTGCAAGGCACAGACGGCATGACCTACTTTTGTGGGCCTACGGCAGCAGGCCAAGGCCCAGGCAGCTGGAGATACCACTGGAAAACACCTGATCTACTGGGAGAATGGTTTCCTGTATAGTGAGCCTAAGGCTCCTGAGCCTGGTGCAATCCATGTGTCGGCAGTCCCTCAATGATACAATGCCCCTTCCTACTTGGGCTGGCTCATAATGTACCCCTGGCAGGTCACTTGGGGCAGGACAAGACCTTTGACAGGATTGTCATCTGCTTTTACCGGCTTCAAATCAGGAAGGCCTCAGATGTGTTCTGTAGATCCTGTCCTACCTGCCGGGAAAATGGCAAGTCATGGTGGAAATGCAACCCCCCTGCAACCTTTTCCTGTCATTGGCACCCTCTTTGAATGAGTGGGCATCAACATCATTGGGCCTCTGGACCCCAAGACAGCCATGGGCCGCAGGTTCATTCTGGTCTTGTGAACCATGCTACCCAGAACCCAGTCTATCCCTCTGAGAACAGTGGCTATGCCCGCTGTAGCCAGGGCACTGATAGGGAGTGTTATCCATGTGGGGTTTCCCATGGAGATAGTATCCATCTAGGTTATCAACTTCATGCACGTGAAGCTCATGGGGAAGGAGTGTTGGGAAACCTACAAGTTCCCTCCTTACTAACCCAAACCATTTGGCTTTTGAAGAGGTTCAACTTTAAAGACATGATTGTAGGTCTGTCAGAACCTATGAGGCATGAGTGGGATGTCTTACTGCCATGTCTTTTGTTTGCCTGCAGGGAAATACCGCAGAAGAGAGATGACTTCAGCCCCTTTGAAATTCTGTATGGTCATCCTGTAACAGGAACGTTTGCTCTGGTGAAAGAGGGCGAGGAAGAAGTTCCCAAGAAAGCACCTCAGGACGTGGTCAGCTACATGTTGGCACTCTGCAACCAGATAGCACACTTCCAGAAACTCATCCAGGAGAATCTGGAAGCCAGCCAGAAGGAAATTAAATGATGGCATGACCAGAATGCTTGAGTTTCAGCCTGGCCACAAAGTGTGGATGATGGAGTCCATAGAACCCAGGGCCCCAAAAGATCACTGGTCTGGGCCTTAAGAGATTAAAAAGTGCAAAAGTGATGCCACCTACCTGGTGAATCTCAAGACTCCCCAGAACCCTTTCAGGGTCCTGCATATCAATTGCCTCAAGCCCTACTTAAAGAGGTCTGAGTTAACCATGCTCCTAGTTACTGATGATGGTATGAAAAAGGAGAGCGAACCTCTCCCCAGCTTCCTTTCTTCTAAGGAGCAGAGTGGGTCAGTGGAGGGTATCAGCCTCTCCCCTATACTGACCCCAGGTCAAGAGATAGACAGCCACCAGCTGATGGGGCAGTTTCCCTCTTTGTCCTTACTTACCCCAGGACTCATTACATGGTGTACCTATGATATTGATACTAGGAACAGCACGTCGGTGAAAAACAAAATTTACTGGTTGTCTAACAAGGTAAATGTAAGGGTCAGCATTAGGGAGGAGGTCCCCATGATGCTGGTGTTAGGGGTTAATGAGCCCTCAATCAGCCTTCGGTCCTGCCCATTGTTGTAGTTTCCCAAGGCTGGTCCTCCAGGTATCACCTGAAATTAGGTTCTGTGTGGCCAACCACGGGCTCAATGTAATGACCAAGACTGACACTGTTGGACTTTTTGCCTTACGCAGGGTCATTCCCAGTCTTTTTGCCTCCTTCCTCCTGGTTTTTCTGACCTCTTGCTGTTGGCTCTAGGACTCTGAGCACTGTATCACTGCTGACCAGTGCTAAAGTGCAGGTGCTCTCCCATCTAAAGTTGGTATGATTGGCTTATACCTAATTGGCATATTTAATTTACCTATAAGTCCCTTGTACAGTGGTATCTCTAAACCCAGGGCCTGTAAATTAAATACTACTAGTGGGCCTGCAGCGCTGCTTGCGCCACCCACTGAAGTAGACTTTCAAAACCCTTTCTCAGGCCTGCTAGCGCAGGGCCTGTGTGCACAGTTTTCTGCCACAGGGACCTGGCATCTAAACTTACTTGCCAGGCCCAGAACTCCCCTTTTACTACATGTAAGTCACCCCTAAGGTACACCCTAGCTAGCCCTATGGGCAGGGTGCCATGTATGTAGAAAGGCAGGACATGTGCCATATTGCATGGCCTGTCCTAGTAGTGACAAACAGCCTAACTTGGTGTCTCACTGCTGTGAGTGCTGCCTTCTCATAGGATTGCATTAGAAATGCCCTGCCTTATGTGTAAGGGGTATTGCCTGATTTATGAGGGGTAGCGTAGGCATGTTTAGTATGGTTGTGATGATGATAATAAATGCTGCTTACTGATGTGGGTGTATTTTTTATTACTATCACAGAAATGCCACTTCTAGAAAGTGCGCATTTATCTGTGCTTATGACTCTGGTGTTTTGCAGCTTGACTCCAATCCACGTCTGGGCAGAGTGACAGTTGGGGCTTTGTGCATACTTTTCAGACAGCCTGTACACAGGGAGGGTGGAGGTGTCACAGAGGTGCATCTGCATACTGAATAGTCTTCCTGGGCTAAGAGAAGGGAGAGGCGGGGCACACCTGCATTTGTAAAGACTGTGCCCTGGCCTCACACAATAGGGTCGTTAACCCCCCACTGATGTTTGGAGCCTGTGCTGAAAGGAGAGAGGGGGCACTCCCAGAACCAGTTGTAACTGGCTGGAACCTCCTCTCCCTACCATTATAAAACACTGTAAGAACTGACTATAAGTACAGGGGAATTTTCCCCACAATTTGGAGACTCTTGGAATCATCTTGGAACTGGACACCAAAGGCTGAAAGGACTCACCAGAAACCGCCATGGACTGCTGCTGCTGTGCTGACCTGTGACCTGCCTGGTCACTGTGAAGGACTTGCCACTTGCTGCCTTTCCCTTGTGCTGGCCTGTATCTGGGCCCTCCACCTGAGGACCTTGTCTTAAGATTCTGCTCCCCAGCGGCAGGGTGCTGTGGCCCCTGACCCCTGCATCCATTTCTTCACGAGGGGTGCTTCTCCGTGGTTGCGGCTGCCATAGCGCTGATTGCAGCGCGCTTATGGAGCCTTGGGAGCTCGTAGGCTCTTTGCTGCATTGTGCCCCTTTAAATAAGATCACCGCAGCGGCCCGGGAAGCTGGAAGAACACTCGTGCACCACATTGGGTGCAGGCGAGTGTCTGCTCGGGCCCCAGGAGGGGTCCGATCTTCTTGTGGCTTCACTTCAGGACCAGGGGAAGGCGCGGGGAGTGCCCCTTCCCCCTGGCCTCTACGTTAGGAGCAGGACGCTCCTTTTCTGCTGTTAGGTAAAACGGGCATTATTGTGCCCCCCCCCCCTTGGTGGAAGGGCCAGTTGAGGCCCGCGGGCCCCCCAGAGATTGCGGGTCCCTGGAGGGGCCTGCCATTAAACCGGAGGGGGTGCATGGTGCCCCCCTCCTTCCCTAAATTGATTTTGCTGGCTTTGGCCCCCCTCGTGAGGGCTGGTTGAGGCCCTGGGGGGCCCCCAGTAATCACGGTCTCCAGAGGGGCCTGTCTATAAAAGAGAGGAGGTGCATGTCGCCCTGCTCTGACCCCAAAGTATTAGGGAGGCCCCCGTTTTGTGCATAGGAGCACTGGGGGCCGCATTGTTCGCCTTCTAGGCACTGGAGGTGCCTTCATCCAACCAGGTACTGTTGAAAGGACCAATATAGTTGCAATCCAAAGTTCTTTCTACAGACTTTTGTTTGATTCATATATTACCTACCTGCGTTTGATGTTTTTACCTATGTGTATGCAAATGTTCCTTTTATGGACATGCTTGCTAATATGTTTTTCTAACTTGCCATATGTTTTCTAATGTTCCTACTATGGGCATTTTATGATATTCTTATGACAAGTGTTGTGATGTAATAACGTGTTTTCCTGACTACTGCTTATGTTGCAGAATACTGAGTAACCTGTGTGTTATGTGAGACTACTGCTAGGTTGCAGAGTAACTAATGTGTAACGTTCTGACAACTGCTAAGGTAGCAGGATAGTACTGATATGTGATGTTTGGTCTGATAATTGCCTTGTGTACAATATAGTATACTTTCATATAATCTGGTGTTGTGTTTCCTTTGTGGTGGGGATATTGCTTCACGTGTGTTGTGTGTGTTGTGCAAACGCTTTACACATTGCCTCTGGGTTACGCCTGACTGCTCATGCCAAGCTACCAAGGGGGTGAGCAGTGGTTATCTTGGAAGTGTAACTCCCTTGCCCTGACTAAAGTGGATAAGTTCTGCCTGGCTGAGGTGCATACCGTAGCCAACCAGAAACCCCATTTCTAATAAACACACACCCCATCCCCAGAGCTGATGATCTCATAGATCGTCTTGGAGCTGCCAAGTTCCTCAGCAGGTATGACTTAATGTCTTGTACTGGAAGATTGCCTTGATTGATGGGACCAAAGAGAGGTCATTGTTCTTGAACCCAGAAGGGCACTTCCTTTCTGGGTCAGGACCTTCAGATTAAAAAATGCCCCTGCCACCTTCCAGACGCTGGTCATCTAGGTCAGAGAACTTCATTGGCACCTACCTAGACAATTTTCTGGTCTTCAGTTGTACCTTGGGGGACCACCTATGCCCCCCCCCCAGGAAGTGCTTTGTGCACTGCAGAGTGCAGGCTTGACTATCAAGGCCAGTAAGTTCCAGATAGGGCAGGATTCAGTAATCTACTTGGGTTACAAAGTGGGAGGTGGCCCGGTGCAGCCCTGTCAGGCCAAAATTAAAACCATTCTCGCTTGGGATCACCCCCTCCAGGATGTATACAGAGGTGAGAGCATTCTTAAGCCTCACTCGTTATTACAGGTGATTTGTCAAGGGATATGGCACCATTGTCACCCCCTTGACAAAGCTGACTTCCAGGAAGCAGCCATGTCAGGTGATCCGGACAGAGGCCTGCAAGACAGCTTTTGAAACCCTGAAGAATGCCATGTGTACAGTTACTGTGCTCAGGCCCCTGACTTCTCCCAGCTAATAAAAGAGGTCTTGGATCAGCCTGTAGACTTCATCAGCAGGAGGCAACTTCCCAGGGAACAGAGATGGAGTGCTATAGAAAGGAAAACATTTTCTGTGGTGTGGAAGAAGCTGATATTTACACCTGAATGGAATGTGTCCTTTCTCCACAGAAAGGGCTGCATACCCCAGTAGTGAATCTGGGGCCAGAGCAGGAAGAGCAGGGATCCTGTGCACTTCAAAGACCTCTCTTAGATGTTTTCCCCACTTCAAAGGCACAATTGCATATAAGTACTGGACTTCACACACCACCAACTTAGTACATGTCTGGAACTGTAGATACTCTGCCAGGAAGAATGACTGCTGTGTCTAGAGAGAATGCACACCCCCAGCTGTCACCCACCCAGATGTGTATTGGAGACAGGCAGCAGGCACCACATGCCCAAACTAAGAAAATATCAATCCATTTTCAGAACTGCAATTTAAAATCCAAATTCATCATGAGTTGTGATTTTTTTATCGTGAGTCCAGAGACACCAAATTTGACTCATGAAAGTCTCTTCCATATTGTGCATTACACATATAAGATGTAATAAGGTAATCCCAATGTTATCCTAAATGAGTGCTAGGCCTTGCTTTAGACAGAAGATGTGTGGCTTATGCTGGAGCAAACAGTTTAGGCCCATTTCCAAGGGTCCAGGACTGGGGTGGCTGCACATGGCAGGGCAGACTGACAGATAGCAGAGTCGAGGTGCAGAAGCAGAGTGGATGTAAGTCTTTTATGTCCCTGATACCTCATATAAGGAGGCAAGCCAGCTTGTCTTTGGAGTCTCTAGGTTCAAGGGATGCAGGTCTGTAGAAGGCTGGACTGGTTTGTATTGGGTACCTAAGGTACTTACATCTTATACCAGGTCCAGTTATCCCTTATTAGTCAAATGTAGGCAGTGTTCTAGCAGCTTAGTCCATCCAGGGGTAGCTGTAGCAGAGCAGCCAAGGCTGAACTATGAGACATGCAAAGCTCTTGCAATACCACTATAGTCACACACTACTTCTACACAATAAAATACACTACTCACTGTTACCACAAATAAAGGTACTTTATTTTAGTGACACAAGGCCAAAAATATCTTAGAGGCAATACTTCTTCTGGAGGGAAGTATTATACACAATGTATACACTAGTAACCAAAATAAGGTAAGTAAACACTCATAGAATACTGCAAACAGTAGAAAACACAATAGATTGCAATGGGCCTAGGGGCAACACAAACCATATACTAAAATAGTGGAATTCGAAAGTCGGATTACCCCCAGGCAAGTGTAGTGTGTGGAGGGCTGCTGGGAGTGTAAGAAAACACCAAAGATAAGTAAAGTACCCTACCTTAGAGCACAGGAAAACAGGAGTAAAGTACAGCAAGTTTCCTCAGAATACACTACAAGTCGTGATGAAGAATTATGCAAGAACCAAGCAAGACTGCAAGCAACCAACAATCGATTCCTGGACCTGAAGTCCAAGTCCAGAAGTCGAAGAAGAGTCCAGGAAGAACAGGAGCCCCTGCCCACCTGGAAGAAGGTGCAAAAGTGGATTCTCCGGTTGGAAGAAAAGTACAGAAATGCACTAAAGAAGATAGCTGGAGGTTCCTGCTTGTTGCAAGAGATGTCCCACGTTGAGTTGTTGGACCATCGCTGGATTCCATCAACAAGCCTTGGTTCGTGCAAGTACGCAGTTTGTGTCAAAGAGGAGATGCCTGGACCCAGGAGAGACCTCGGAGTCTCAACTCGCACTGAGGAGACAGATGGGGCTCTCAGCACTTTAGAGAGTCCTCAGAAGACCAGGCAGAACCCACAGGAGTCCCAGAACATGGGGACAAAGGAGATCAAAAGTGCGGTTGTCACAGCACTGCACAGGAGGATCTCACGCCACCAGAGAACAACTCACGGAGCTGTGCGTCACACGGTGCAGTGCTGGGGACCTGGGCTATACTGTTGTAAGAGGCTGGCCTAGTTTGTAGTGGATTCCTTGGGTACTTACACCTTACACCAGGTCCAGTTATCCCTTATTAGTGAAATGTGGTAGTGTTCTAGCAGCTTAGGCTTATAGAGGTAGCTATAGCAGAGCAGCTTAGGCTGAACTAGGAGACATGCAAAGCAAATGCAATACCACTTATAGTTACACAGTACTTATACACAAGTAAAGACAATACTCAGTGTTACCAAAAATAAAGGTATTCATTTGGATGACACAGTATCAAAAACTTCTTGGAGACAATACTCCTTCTGGAGGTAACTATTACACACAATATATACGCCAGACACAAAAATTAGACAAGTAAATAGTCATAGAACAATGCAAGCAATAGGAAATGCTATAGATAGAAAAGAGAAAAAATAGGTCTGGGACAACACAAACCATATACTAAGAAAGTGGAATGCGAATCTCGAATTCCCCCGACACAAGTGTAGTGTGTGCAGAATCGCTGGGAGAGTGAGAATACAGTAAAGGTATGTAAATTATCCCAACCCAGAGCCCAGAAAAGCAGGAGTAAAGTACTGAACGTTTCCTTAGGGCACACTACACTTTGTGATTGGGATTTTGCAGCAGCCAACCAAGACTGCAAAGAACAACTGCTGGATTCCTGTACCTGAAGACCTGCAAAAGAAGGTGACCAAGTCCAGAAGTCGAAAGAAATTCCAGGAAGGACAGGAGCCCCTGCCAACCCAGAATAGGGTGCAAAAGAAGAGTCCCTTTTTAGTCGAAGACAGCAGGAATGCACCCTAGGAAGATGCCAGCGGGTTCCTGCATGATGCAAAAGATGTCCGACGGCGTGAAGATCATTGCAGATGTGATTTCGTGTTGGAAGTCGCCAAAAAGCCTTGGCTGCGACAGAAGTGTGTTCTTCGTCAAAGTGGCGCTGGATGGACCCAGGAGGGACCTGGGGGCCTCAACCCTGTATGAGGAGGAAGAGGGGGCTCTCAGCACTTAGGGGGCCCTCAGGATGCCAGCCAGCAACCCCAGGAGCACAGGATCTGGGTACAAAGGAGGTGCAAAATGTGGTTGATGCAGCACAACAAAAGAAGGTCCCACGCCGCCGTAGAACAACTCAGCGAGTTGAGTGTTTCAGGATGGAGTGCTGGGGACCTGGGCCAGGCTGGGCACAAAGGAATTTTGCAAATAGTGCACAGAGGCCTCAGGAGGTGAAGAAGACGCAGTACACAGGAGTACCATCGTTTTCAGGGAAGGCAATGTCTTACCTCCTCCAAATTGTGTCAGCTTCTGACATTTTGATCTGCCAATACCCTGCAGTCAAGTCAAAAGTGCTCAGATACTTGGCAGATGCCAGTGTATCTATTAGCTCATTTGCTCTGGGTATAGGGTGAGCATTTGTTTTGGTTACTGTATTGAGACCCCTATAGTCCACACAAAATGGCATTTCTCTCTTTCCTTCTTTGCTATGCGGTTTGCGGACAAGCACCACTGGGCTAGCCCAGGGGATATCAGGAGGCTCAATAACTCCAAGGTCTAACATTTTCTGAACTTCTGCTTTCTATGCAATCTCTGACATGGTCAGGTTGACTGTAAATGTTACTTTTGACAGGTAAACTGTCTCCAATGTCAATTGTATGTTCACCCTAAGTAGTTGTACCAGCTGTGAGTGAGAAGAGTTCAGAGAACTGACCAAGATTTTTGCAGTCTTCCTTCTGCTCAGCAGTAAGGCAGTCTGCCACAACCACTCCCTCCACTAAACCATCACTTTCAGTGGTTGAGAAGATATCATGGAGAGGGTCACTCTCTTCTTCCTGTCCCTCATCTGTAGCCATGAACAGGGTTAAGTCAGCCCTGTCATAGTAAGGCTTTAGGCGATTGATATGAAGCACCCTAGGGGGACTTCTCGCAGTGCCCAGGCCTACCAGGTAGGTGACCTCGCCATTTTTCTCTACAATTAGATGGGGTCCACTCCATTTGTCCTGGAGTGCTCTTGGGACCTCAGGCTCTAATAACCACACCTTCTGTCCTGAATGGTACTCTGTCGGGACAGCTTTCTGGTCAAACATTGCTTTTGGAGCTCTTGGCTGGCCTGAAAGATTTTGCTGGCCTTTTTCATGCACTCAGCCATTCTGGATCTTAGGCCAAGTACATAATCCACAATGTCTTGTTTTGGAGCTTTTAAACGTTGTTCCCAAACTTCCCTAACAAGAGCAAGGGGACACCTAACAGGGTGATCAGATAGGAGTTCAATTGGGCTGTAGCCCACTCCTCTTTTTGGGTACCTCCGGGTAGGCGAAAATGAGGCATGGTAATAGGACATCCATCTCCTTCAGAGTTTTTCAGAGTCCCATAATCATACCTTTGAGAGTTTTATTAAACCACTCAACCAGTCCATTAGTTTGTGGATGATAAGGGGTGGTGAACTTGTAGGTAACACTACACTCCTTCCATATTGCTTTTAGGTATGCAGACATGAAGTTACTACCTCTGTCTGACACCACTTCCTTAGGGAAGCCCACCCTGGAAAAGATTCCTAGGAGGGCCTTTGCCACTGCAGGTGCTGTAGTGGTCCTTAAGGGGATAGCTTCTGGATACCTTGTGGCATGGTCCACCACCACAAGGATAAACCTATTGCCAGAAGCTGTTGGAGGGTCAAGGGTGCCAACAATATCAATCCCTACCATGTCAAAGGGCATCCTAACCACTGGCAGTGGGATCAAAGGGGCCTTTGGGGTGCCACCAGTATTGCCGCTGTCTTGGCAGGTGACACAGGAGCGACAAAACTCCTTTGTGTCTTCTGACATATGGGGCCAGTAAAAAGGTGGAACAAGTCTGTCCCATGTTTTACTCTGGCCTAAATGCCCAGCTAAAGGGATTTCATGAGCCAGAGTTAGGAGAAATTCCCTGTACTGAAGGGGGATGACCAGTATCCTGGTGGCACCAGGTTTAGTGTCCCTTGCGCCGTATGAAGGAGATTATTCTCCCAATAAACTCTGTGTGTGTCAGTGGCATCACCATTTTGCTGCTTGAAAGATTGCAGTCTGAGGCCCTCCAATGTGGGACAAGTTTGCTGTGCCACACTCAGCTCTTCCTTGGCAGCCCCCCTGCACCTAAAAACTCAGCTGTAGCAGCTTCTAGCTCCTCTAGTGTAGGTTTGGCACAGGGTGAGAATTCCTCTTCTTCGAAAGGGGAATTATCTGTGGAGAGAAGGATAGTGTACAAGGGTTTGCCCTTCCTACCCCTAGTTTTTGGGAGCACTTGCTCCATTGCTCCAGGATCCAAGTTTCCCTGTCCTCTTTGCTTCTTGACTTGAGCCCTGGTAAGAGCAAAGATATGCCCAGGAATGCTCAGCATTGTTGCATGGGCCTCCAACTCCACTCCAGCCCAAGCTGAAGTCTCCAAATCATTGCCTAGCAGACATTCTACAGTTAAATCAGTGGCTACCACAACTTTCTTTGGATCAGTAACCCTCCCAGTTGAGATTCACAACAGCCATGGGGTTGCTTACAGTGTTGCTATGGGCGTCTGTCACTTGGTACTGATGACCAAGTAGGTGTTGCTCAGGGGCAACCAGTTTTTCCATCACCATTGTGACACCAGCACTTGTGTCCCTGACACCATTAATCAGGGGTAGCTGCTTGTAAATATTCATAGTAAGAGGACATGCAACTAAAGTGGCTAGGTCAATGCCACCATCAGAGACTAAAACAGCCTCAGTGATCTCCCTAACTAGACCAACCCCAACTACATTACCAATGGTGAGTCCAGCTACACCCTCAGATTGGCTATTAGTAGTGTTTTTCCCACCCCACTGCTATTACTAGGGGCACTAGTGATTGCAGATGGGATTGTGGTGGTGGGAGGTTTGGTATTTTTCTTTGGACAATGACTGTCAGTTTCCCAATGGCCTTTGACTATACACAAATAACACCAAGGTTTTTTATCTTTGTGGGAAGAGGATTTGGACCCACCACCCCGAGGATTTTTGTGGGCCTGATGAAGACTCTGATGATTTTTTAGCTTTGCCCCACCCTTGTCATGTGAGTTAGCATCCTTCTTCTTGACATCCTTTTCACCCCCTGTATGAGCTTTTCTGCTCACCCTTGTTCTGACCCATTTGTCAGCCTTCTTTCCCAATTCCTGGGGAGAAGTCAGATCTGAGTCCACAAGATACTGATGCAACAAGTCTGACACACAATTATTCAAAATATGCTCTCTCAGAATCAAGTTATATAGGCTTTCATAATCAGTCACCTTACTGCCATGTAACCAACCCTCTAGGGCCTTCACAGAACAGTCCATAAAGTCTGTCCAGTCCTGTGATGACTCATTTCTGGTCAGGCTGAACTTAAGTCTTTACTGTTCATTGGTTAAGCCCAGACCTTCCAAGAGAGCATTTTTAAGAATTTTGTAATTGTCTGCATCATCCTCTCTGACAATAAGAAGTCTGTCTCTCCCCTTGCCAGAGAAGGATAACCAAAGGATAGCAGCCCACTGTACATGAGGGACCCTCTGAACTTTACAGGCCCTCTCAAGTGCAGCAAACCATGTGCTGATGTCATCACCATCCTTGTAAGGAGGGACAACCTTGTGCAGATTTCTAGAATCAAATGTAGGTTCCCTAACATTTATATTTCTAAAACTGCTGCTGCCACCATGGGGAATTAACCCCAAACCATGCCTCTCTTTCTCCACAGCCAGGGATTCCCTGTCTAAGGCCAACTGCTACTGCATTAGCTTCAGTCTGGCATCATCTAACCTCAGCTTCTGAGTTCCCTATCTAGGGACTGATCCTCAGAGTTGGAATTATGTGAAGCCTCGGAAACAGAGGTAAAATGAGCGTGTGCAGAGGCAGACCTATCTCTAACAGGGTCCACTCTAGTGACCTGGCCTCTAGGGGTGAAGGGAGCCCTACTTGTGTGTGAACCCTTCCCACTACCAGTCATACTAGGGGGCTTGTTGACAGATAGGTCTGTGGAAGGACCCTCCCGAGGATTGTCATCTTGCTCCTCTGAGCCTTCCTGGTTGGAGCCTTCCTGGTTGGAGTCATCCTCTTCCCCTGTCTGATCTGGACCAGTGCTGACTCCCTGGTCAGATTGGAGGAGAAAATTTAAGAGGAACTCATTATTGGGGTTCTTCCCAATCCCTAAATTTCTTTTAATACAGAGACCCCTCAAACTTTTAAAGTTTAGATTCTCATATGTAGTCTTGGTAACTCTAGGGGTAGCTTCTACAGAAGACATATTGAAAAAAAAAGTTTATGAAAGTGAGTAAAAAGTTAGTAGAATAACTGAGCTAACTTTTTAGAGAAAAGAAGAAAACTTTTCAGAACTTTGAAAAACTTTTGCTAAATTAAACAGAACTTTTAGAAAGTTAGAAAATTGTTTCTAGGGATATACTACAGTAGGTATGCTCTAAGTATTAGTGCAATATTTATTTGTGAAAATCACAGGTAAAAAAGTGGTAAAGCAATTGCAAGTACTTATCCCACCGCTGTTACCAATGTAGGAGGCTGGCCTGGTTTGTAGTTGGTAGCTTGGGTACTTACACCTTACACCAGGTCCAGTTATCCCTTATTAGTGAAATGTAGTAGTGTTCTTGCAGCTTAGGCTGATAGAGGTAGCTATAGAGAAGCAGCTTAGGCTGAACTAGGAGGCATGCAAAGCTCATTCAATACCACTTATAGTTACACAGTACTTATACACAAGTAAAGACAATACTCAGTGTTACCACAAATAAAGGTATTTATTTGGGTGACACAGTACCAAAAATATCTTAGAGACAATACTCCTTCTGGAGGTAAGTATTATACACCATATATACACTAGACACCAAAATTAGACAAGTAAATAGTCATAGAACAATGCAAGCAATAGGAAATAGGCAATGGGAGAAAATAGGTCTGGGGCAACACAAACCATATACTAAGAAAGTGGAATGCAAATCACAAATTCCCCCCTAGACAAGTGTAGTGTGTGCAGAATTGCTGGGAGAATGACAATACAGTAAAGGTAATTAAATTACCCCACCCCAGAGCCCAGAAAAGCAGGAGTAAAGTACTGCAAGTTTCCTTAGGACACACCACACCTTGTGATTGGGATTTTGCAGCAGCCAAACAAGTCTGCAAAGAACAACTGCTGGATTCCAGGACCTGAAGACATGCAAAAGAAGGGGATCAAGTCCAGAAGTCGAAAGAAGTTCCAGGAAGGACAGGAGCCCCTGCCAACCCAGAAGAGGGTGCAAAAGAAGTGTCCGCGGTTAGTTGAAGACTGCAGGAATGCACCCTAGGAAGATGCCTAGGTACCATATACTAGGAAATTATAATGGTGGTCCAGTGTGCCAATTGAAATTGGTAAATTAAGTCACTATCTTACAGTGACAAATTTAAAAGCAGAGAGAGCATAAGCAGTGAGGTTTTGGTTAGCAGAGCCTCAGTGACACAGTTAAGCACTATACAGACACACATTAGGCCATAAACTATGAGCACTGGGGTCCCGACCAGCAGGATCCCAGTGAGACAGGCAAAAACATACTGACATACAGGTAAAAATGGGGGTAACCATGCCAAGGAAGATGGTACTTTCCTACAACTGTGCATGACGAACCTTTGGAAGAAGTGCGCAGCAGCCCAGGGAGAAGCAAAAGACGCGGTGCACAGGCGTACTGTCGCAGCACAGGGAGGAAAGCTCTTACCTCCACCAAATCTGGACAGCTGGAACATTGGACAGTCTAGGTCTGTTCGGTCTACCACCTTTGTTCCAGAGATCACACTTGTCAACAGGAGAGGAGTCCCAGAGTACCAGTTGTTGTCGCAGAGAAGTGCCTGCTGAAGCAGGGAAGTGACTCCATCACTCCACTGGAGATTCCTTCGGTTCTTCTGGTGCAGGGTGAAGACAGGCAGTCCTCAGAGTGTGCACACCTTGGAAACTGTTGCAATTGAGCTGAAGTTGCAGGTCACAAGGGTCTTCCTGGATACTTTGTTTCAGTTACAGCAGTTCCTGGAGAAGTCTGCGGTTGATCCAACAATCAGAAGCGGATGCAGAGGATGCAGAGGAGTTCTGGAGGAATCTTGCAAACCGAATCTGAGGAAACACCCAGAGGAGAGATCCTAAAGAGCCCTGAGAGGGGGATTGGCTACCTACCCAGGTGTGCGCTGATCAGGAGAGGTCTCTGACATCACCTGCTGGGCACTGGACACTCAGAGGTCTCCAGAGGGCCCCCACACCTCGGAATCCATGATAGCTAATGCCGGGGACACTCTGGAGGAGCTCTGGGCACCACCCCTGGGGTGGCGATGGACAGGGGAGTGGTCACGCCCCTTTCCTTTGTCCAGTTTCATGCCAGAGTAAGTACTGAGGGTCCCTAAACCTGTGTAGTCTGGATTATGTAAGGATGGCACCGTTTGTGCCCTTCAAAGCATTTCCAGAGGCTCTGGGAGGATACCCCACCCATGCCTTTAACACCTATTTATAATGGTAGAGGGTGTAACAAGCCTCTCCTAAAGGAAATACATTGTTCTGCCTTCCTGGGATTGAGCTGCTTCATTCCCAGGAGGGCAGAAACCTGTTTGTGAGATGGCAGCAGCTGGGGATGCAGTGGAACCCTCAGAGAGCTGATTTGGCAGTACTGGGGGTGCATGGGATTGGCCCCCAATACCAGATATGAATTGGGGGTCAATGCCATGATCTTAGACAGCTCACATGGCCATATTCGGAGTTACCATTGTGAAGCTACATATGTGTATTGACTTATATGTAGTGCATGCTTATTATGGTGTCCCCGCACTCACGAAATCCGGGGAATTGGCCCTGGGCAACTTGGGGGCACCTTTGCTAGTGCAAGGTTGCCCTCACACACAGTAACTTTTCATCTAGCCTTCAGTAAATTAAGGTTAGAGATATAGGTGACTTATGAGTTACCTGGTGCAGTGAAAAATGGCTGTGAAATAGTGTGTGCACTATTTCATTCATGCTGCAGTGGCAGTCCTGAAGAAAGGTTTGTATGAGCTCCTTATGGGTGGCAAAATAAATGCTGAAGCCCATAAGGATCTCCTGGAACCCCAATGCCCCGAGTACCTAGGTACCATATACTAGGGGCTTATAAGGGGGGCGTCCAGTGTGCCAATCAGATTTGGAATAGGGAGTCACTAAACTGTAGTGACCAATTTGGTACACCGAGAGAGCATAAGCACTGGATGTCTGGTTAGAAAAACTCCAGTGACACAGTCAAGCATACTGACAACACACATAGGCCACAAACTATGAGCACTGGGGTCCTGTCTAGCAAGATCCCAGTGGGACAGTAAAACACACTGACAAGCACTGACAAACAGGTCAAACATGGGGATAAACCATGCTAGAAAGAGACTACTTTCTCACAAGGTCCAGTCCTCATCACCCAGCCAGGGGAATATCAGGCATCAGGACTTCAAAGCTGATTGCTTCCACATCAAGATTCATTTGAGTTACAAGAGTGGATCTTATTCATAGACAGATGTGCATAAAAAGGTTGTTCCTGGTACCCCTGCCACACTCCTTTACATTCTCTACTCAGCCAAATCTCTCTCTTACTGACATGCGTCCAGGCTCCTTCCTTACGATCTATCACTGATTCATCAAACACTTAGGGAAGCACTGAGACAGACTGAGTCCCCCACACTCCAGTGTATCTCTCACCCAGAAGTGCAAGCTTTGCTGGACTATCACTCGGTCTGGTGGGATTACTCTATTCCTCATGTTTTCTGCAGGCAGACGTGACCTTACCGAAAAGGTAATCCAAGGGCCTCCATGTTTTGTAACAGTGCAGGCACTTCTGAAGTCGATATGCAGTCACAGCACACTCAGGGCCATATTTATACTTTTTGACGCAAAACTGCGCTAACGCAGTTTTGCATCAAAAAAATGAGCGCCAGCTAACGCCATTCTGAACCGCAAGATTTAATCAATGACGTTAGCCGGCGTTAGCCGCCGGCGCTGCCTGGTGTGCGTGGAAAAAAACGACGTACACCAGGCAGCGCCGGCGTAGGGGGATATGGGGCTTGGCCGTCAAAAAATGGGGCAAGTCAGGTTGAGGCAAATTTTTCGCCTCAACCCGATTTGCGCCATTTTTTTTACTCCCAACCCCCATAGAAATGACTCCTTTCTTAGCAAAGACAGGAGTCATGCCCCCTTGCCCAATGGCCATGCCCAGAGGACTTCTGTCCCCTGGGCATGGTCATTGGGCATAGTGGCATGTAGGGGGGCACAAATCAGGCCCCCCTATGCCACAAAAAAAAAACAAAAAAAAATGACTTACCTGAACTTACCTTAATGTCCCTGGGATGGGTCCCTCCAGCCTTGGGTGTCCTCCTGGGGTGGGCAAGGGTGACAGGGGGTGTCCCTGGGGGCATGGGAGGGCACCTCTGGGCTCCTTCAGAGCCCACAGGTCCCTTAACGCCTGCCTTTTGCAGGCGCTAAAAAACGGCGCAAAAGCGGGCGTACGTCATTTTTTTTGACCCGCCCACTCCCGGGCGTGAATTTTGCCCGGGAGTGTAAATACGGCGCACATGCCTCGGAGTCAATTTTTTAGATGTGAACGCCTACCTTGCATATCATTAACGCAAAGTAGGTGTCCACGCAAAAAAATTACGCAAACTCCATGGACTTTGGCGCTAGAAGCGTCTAACGCGAGAGTATAAATATGGAGTTAGTTTTGCGTCGGAATTGCGTCAAAAAAAACGACGCAATTCCGGCGCAAACGGAGTATAAATATGCCCCTCAGTGCTTGTTAGATCTGACAACCTTAGGGTGGTCATCCCCCAACTTTTTGCCAACCTGCCTCCATTTTCTGACCCTGTTTTTGCTAGTTGTAGGGCGCTGTGCACCTTACCACTCCTGTCCAGTGTTAAAGTGCATATGCTGTCTCGCCATAACTGGTAACATAGGTTCCTACCCAATCGGCCTATTTAATTTACCTGTAAGACCCTAGTAAAGTGCACTACATGTGTCCAGGGCCTATAAATTGAATGCTACTAGTGGATCTGCAGCACTGATTGTGCCACCCACAATAGTAAACCCTTAACTGTCTCAGGCCTGCCATTTCAAGACCTATGTGTGCAGTTTCACTGCCACTTCGACTTTGCTTTTCAAACTACTTGCCAAGCCTTAACCTCTACTTTTTCCACATATAAGTCACCCGTAAGGTAGGCCCTAGGAAACCCATAGGGCAGGGTGCTACGTAGGTAAAAAGCAGTATATGTACTTTTGTGTCCTGCATACCCTGGTAATGAAAAACTCACACATTTGTCTTTTAAACTACTCTGAGGCCTGCTCTTCTCAGAGACTAGAATTAGCACTGCCCTCATATACTTTTGGGTGGTAGATTCTGATCTGGAAGGAGTGGTCCTGTCATGTTTAGCGTGGCCAGAATAGTAAAGAAATCTTGCTTATTGGTGAAGTTAGATTTACTATCACTATTTTAGAAATGGCACTTTTAGAAAGTGGGCATTTCTCTGCACTTACTGCTATCTGTGCATTGCAGTCTATCTCCAATCCACGTCTGGTCTTTGCTGGTTGACAAGGCATTCCATCCAGGCAGGCATAAACACAGGACATTCAGTCACATCTGCATTCATCTGCATACTGAATGTGTCTCTCTGGGCAGGAAGGGTGGGGGGCCCTCTCTTACACTTCAAATGCCTGTGGCCTGCCCTCACACAAAGGACTGATAACCCCCCACAGGGATCCTAGCAGACAGGACTGGGCTGAAAGGGGAACTTGTACACTTTAAAACCACTCTTTGAAGTTTTCCCAACTTCAAAGGTAATTTTGGGTATATCTACTGGGTCTCTGACCCTACCAAGTCAGACACTTGTGGATCTACACCTGGACCCTGTCAGAGAAACTGCCTGGCTGCTTAAAGGACTCATCTGGACTGTTTTGCTAAAAAGGACTGCTTTCCTACTTGTTGCTCTGCTGCCTGCTGGCCTCTGATGTTTGCTGGAGGGACTCTTCCCTTCCCAAAAGTGCCTCCAAAGTCTTGGATTGAGCTTGCCTCCTCTTCTGAAGTATCAGGTGCAACATAGCCTTAATCTACTAACTCCTAGTTAGTTCACCTACTCCAGTGACTCCAGCGATGACTTCAGCGACTCCAGCACTGCCGCCACTGCCCAACGCCGCTGCCTGCTCTGGCTCTATGGTCCTCGCTGCTCGCAATGTCCGTGACCAGCAATGCAAGTCTGACATTGCTACGGTGTCGCTGATGTCCCGCAGTGTGATCACAACGCTGTGAAGTCAATACATCACGTCTTAACTGTCTGGATCCATCAACCCTGCCGGGTCAGAAGGAACCAACTCCTCACCACTGGCGCTGCACCAGCTCCCCATGCAACCAGATGGAAGCAACACCTCACCTCCCCTGCCTCACAGTACGGAACCAACACCTCACCTCCCTGGACGCCGTAAGGGACTTATGCTGCACCAGCTCCAGCAACACATCACCTCCATGACTCCGTGCAACATCTTTATTTCTTTGTTTTCAAAGGTACTCTGCCTAGATGTCTATGCAACTCTGTGACTGGTGTCTGTGGTGAAGGACTTTTGGGAACAAATCCGTCAACAATGTTGTGAGAGCCCCAGTTGGAGCTATTATGTTTATAAATGTTTTTGTGGGATTCAATCTTTAAAAATTCTTACCTTTGCTTGTGTAGAGTGGATTTTCATAGTTTTGACCTTATTTTATTCAGATATATATTTCTAACCCTGTGTGCTGTAATCTTGTGGTGTTTTCCCTGTGATACGGTATGAGTTATTAAACAAATACTTTACACATTGCCTTCCAAGTTAAGACTGCCTGCTCTGTGCCAAGCTACCAGTGAGTGAGCACAGGATAATTTGTGTTGTGTTGTGACTTACCCTGACTATGACTGTGGTCCCTACTTGGACAAGGGTGTATACCTCTGCCAACTATAGACCCAATTTCTAAAAGTGCTCAGTATAGTATTCCACATGGATTGTGCTACCACCTGCATACTGAAATGCAGTATACACACTCAGGGGGTTATTCTAACTTTGGAGGAGGTGTTAATCCGTCCCAAAAGTGACGGAAAAGTGACGGATTTACCACCAGCCGTATTACGAGTCCATTATATCCTATGGAACTCGTAATACGGCTGGTGGTATATCCGTCACTTTACCGTCACTTTTGGGACGGATTAACACTCCTCCAAAGTTAGAATAACCCCCTCAGTCTGCACACACTGTTCCGTGCTACAGTCCCTTTGAACTGTACTAGAGTGTGTCATTCTGAACACACACTACCAGGACACACACATTAACCATGTGCACACTGTTCCATATGTCACCCTATTTGCTGTGTGTGTCTTGCACTGGCACTTGCATTCAGTACATTATATTCTCAGCACACACTTCCAGATCAACCTGATGTTGAACAGGGAGAGTTGAGCACCTAGCAGCAGAACTTTAGAAGAGATGAGTGAGCCAGTAGGCCTAATTCCTGAGACCCAGGTTAGAATGGTCAGGTTAACTACTACTGATCGCTACTCGCTATATTGCCACCTCCACGCTTGTGCTGTTTTGCTGCAGGAAAAGGCAGTAGCAAACCCCAAGTATGAAGGTAGCTCTTTGGTTGGCCTTCCTGGTACAACAAAACTGCAATCCATGACATAGGCCTATGTCATGGCACACATGCATATTCCTTGTTCCCCTGGGGAAATATATCAGCATTAGTGATCCAGACACAATACAGTTGGGCACGCAGGGCAGGAACATACAACTCTTACCATGCAGGGACAATTTCCAACCCAATATCCACCATTTAACCATATTTCATATATTTCTGTAGGTCCACAACCATTTGTGCTTGCATTATGACATACATGCTTCACACATTACACATTGCTGTATTCCTAAAGTGATGTGATGTTTGTCAAACATCTGTTGTTTTACTTTCAGAAAAATATCACACATCACTACTTTAACAGTTTAGTATGTTTTGGTAATAGCCTTTGACCCTCTTTGCATGGTTTTGCAAAGCATGGTAAACGTGTATTGTATCAAGTGTGACCAAATGTAGACTTCACATCACTCAGCCCTGTAAAGGTGGCAAATATGTGTTGTTTTGTTGACCTGATCCCCACACATCCATGAATACATTTCTTACAAATGTCATTTCTACACCTGAGACTAGGCCTTTGGCCATGACTGGTGTCTCCCAAGGCTGTATTGGTATCTGCTACAATATTTGTTCTAGCAAAGTGCTGCCACTGTGTATGCTAGTCCCTATGTGAAACTCACATCACTTCGAAGATTGCCTCAGGGACTGACTTATTGGGAGATTTGTTATCTGGGGGAGTCAAGTCGGGTAAGACACAGCAACATAAATAACACAAACATGTATTGGTATGCATGCTCGCTGATCACCTTTTGCCACCTTAACAGCTGAACCACTCACCACTCCTGTGTCCAACTGTCCAAATACCCCTGTCTGGCATCTCACATGTGAATTTAACTCACCTGGGGGCACAGTATCAGTGAATGACGAGGTCAGTACAGGAACTGACAGCACTTTAACTCTCAGCAGGCACTGTTCCACCATTAGGAAAACTAGAACAGAAAACCTGAAAATAGCCTTTCACACACCTGAATGTTCCACAATTGTACAGTCTGTAGCAATGACAGCAATGCTATTGACAGCTGCCAGGACAATACCACTAAAACACAGCTACAACTGTGTCCCCTGCTAAACTGTCCCTTCTACCTCCTATCAACTGTTGGACTGTACTCACCTGGGGGGAACTCACATAAATGCAGTGTGCTGTACTTGGTGTAACCTGACACTTATTTCCAGACTCCTAATCCGTTGGCCAGGTCAGTACCACATGGCATTGTGCAGCAGTCTGTTGACTCAATAATGCATACTGCTAACTGGGAGGTACAATTAAACAAATAAAGCTACACAGCTGCCAAGTTTTGAATCAATGAACAGACATCCAATTGCCAGGATACTGCGCTATCCTGTAGCAAGGTAACTTAATTAGGAATTGTCTCTAACCATACATCAGGTCTTCAGTTTTGAAAGCAGGTGTCACTGTCATATGAGGGTATCAAACAAAGCAGACCTGTACATGGGCCAAAGCATATTTACTGCTAAAATGTGGCACCACAAGTTACATGACGATCTGTGTCTGTCTGTTCCACATCTTCAACAGGTCTACTTTCCACTGGGACCATGGAGAGGACACCTGAGACAGCCACTTACCCCCGGATGAAGCCCACAGTGAGGAGAGTACTCCTGGATGTGTGGACAGTGAGGACGCCCTTGGTGCATCTGGGCTACCTAGTCAGACCACAACTGTCAGTCTCTCCCTGCTCACATTGACTCCTCCCAGCCCTGTTGCATCTATATCCCAGGCATCATGTGCCCCTTACTACAGATACCATAGTCACAACTCAAAAATCCTGACAATAAAGGACCTGGCAGCAGTGGCAGTGGGCAAATTGTGCCAAGGGCTCAGGTATGTGGATGTAGGATGCTTGGGAGGAATGTTGTGGCCAAGCGGCTTGAGGCTGCTGGGGATACTTCTGGCCTGGACACCATCTCCCAAGTCTTGAGAGCCTCCCAACAATCCCAAGGCATGATGGTCCAGGTACATGCTGTGATGGGGGAGGTAAAGCCACTGCAGAGGGATAACCACCAGGAAGTCATGCAACAGTGTGTGGTCCCCAGTGCCAACATGGTCTCCCTAACAGGGGTGCTGAGAGACATCAATACCACCCTGAGCAAAGTATGTCCACAACACCAGACCACTACCATTGGGCAAATACCACCAGCCCATTCAACATCTGTGGCAGCCAGTGGAAGTAAGTCTCTGCCAGGGGAAGGACATGGCCCAGACACCCCTCCCTCTGTAGCTGAAGAACTCCCCCACAAGCATGGACATTCACCCAAACAACCAGGAAGTGCAGATTCCAAGACTACAACCACTACCAGGAAGTGATCTTTAAATGATTGACCCCCTTATTTTCCACAGATGCACCCTGTTGACTCTTCTAAAACCACTGTCAAATTTACAGGGATGGTGGAACACTGGACTTATGACTTCCTATGTTGAGGGAGCTACCCTAATGATAATATTCACCATGACTGAAACTTATTCTGTGTGCACATGTAAATAAATACAGCTACAACACAAACTATGTTTGAGAGTCATTTGTCATCTATGTTGTACAGTCAACTCTTCAATATTTTGCATGCACATGAATGACCCATTGTTAGACTTTCCATCCTTGGAGTCATGTTAGATGTTTCATCCGTGCCGTGGTTACCCTTAGCTTTTTGCCTCTGTTTCCCAGGTTGTTGATGTGTGCTGGACTCTGATTTTGCTTTTTTTTGCTCTGGGCACTTTATCACTGCTAACCAGTGCTAAAGTGCAAGTGCTCCTTTACAAAATGTGTATGTAATTGGTTTATCCATGATTGGCATATTTGATTTACTACTAAGTCCCTAGTAAAGTTCACTAGAGGTGCCAGGGCCTGTAAATCAAATGCTACTAGTGTGCCTGCAGCACTGTTTGTGCCACCCACATGAGTAGCTCTGTAATCATGTCTCAGACCTGCCACTGCAGTGTCAGTGTGTGTAGTTTTAACTGTAAATTCAACTTGACAAGTGTACCCACTTGCCAGGCCTAAACCTTCCCTTTTCTTACATGTAAGACAACCCTTAGGTAGGCCCTAGGTAGCCCCAAGGGCAGGGTGCAGTGTATGTTTAAGGTAGGACATGTAGTAATATGTTCTATATGTCCTAACAGTGAAATATTGCTAAATGTGTTTTCACTGTTGCAAGGCCTGTCCCTCTCATGGGTTAACATGGGGACTACCTTTAAATCTGATTAAAGTGTGGATTCCCTTTGGGAGCAGATGGACATGTGAAGTTTGAGGTCTCTGAGCTCACAAGTTAAAAATACATCTTTTAGAAAAGTTGATTTTAAGATTGTATGATTGAAAATGCCACTTTTAGAAAGTGAGCATTTTCTTGCTTATACAATTTCTGTGACTCTGCCTGTTTGTGGTATCCCTGTCTGGGTCAGTTTGACAGTTGGGCTGGTTGCACTTCACACTAGACAGTGACACAAAGGGAGCTGGGGTGTAGTCTGCATTTCCTGATGAGCCACCTGTGCTAAGAGCGAGGGGAGGAGTGGTCACTCACACCTGAAAGGGCTGTGCCTGCCCTCACACAATGCAGTCTCCAACTCCCTGGTGAGTGTCTGGGGCCTGCCCTGAGCAAGGCATCAGTTCATATTCAAGACAGACTTTGCTTTGAAGTAGTCCTACTTCAAAGGAGAAATTGGGTATAAGAAGGGCACCTAAAACCACAGACTTTAGAACACTTCTGGAACCAAGAGGAACCTCTGCCTAGAGAAGAGCTGAAGAGCTAAGGACGAAGAGCTGCCCTGCCTGTGACTGTGCTTTATGGAGCTATCCTGCAGTTGCTGCTTCTGCCAGAGTAAGAGGGCAAAGACTGGACTTTGTGTGCCTTTTTTTTGTGAAGATCTTCAAGGGCTTAATTTAGAGCTTGTCTCCTGTTGTTTGAAGTCTCAGGGACAGCAAAGACTTCTCTCTGCCAGCACGTGGATTCTGTGTAGAGACTCCTACTATGCCCTGTGGTGCCCATCCAGTTCCTGGGACCCTGAAAGGAGAAGCTGGCAGCCTAAGAGTGAGAAATTCATGCACAGGGCGCTGTGTGGGCAAAAGATCGATGTGTCTCCGATCTGTGGCTGAAAATCGGCGCTCGCCGGAAACGCGACCGAAGAATCAACGCACGGAGCTGGACAAATGATGCGCAGCATCGCTGACGGAGGCTGGTGAGATCGCAACCTGCGCTGCATGGTTTTCGGATAATTTCCGACACAAACACCGCTGGGCATGTTAAAACAACACAAGGTCTGCCCGGACCCGAGAGTGCTGACCGGATTGACGCATCGCTCTCCTGCGGAGAGAGAAACGAAGCGCCCCAACCCGACAAAAGGAGAAACAATGCAAGATCTCGCTTGTGAGTGAAATTGACTCATCGCAAGCCCGTTTTGATGCACACTCGCCCGTGCTGGGTTATTTTTGACGCACCCAAGGTACATTTTCACGCTAACAGTGTTAGTGTGTGTTTTAAACTACATAAAAACTCTTTTTTGATTTTTAATTGATAATTTGACTTGTATATTGTGGGTTTTTGTCGTTTTGGTCTTGTTTTATATAGATAAATATTCTCTATTTTTCTAAACTGGTGTTGTGTCATTTTGTAGTGTTTTCATTAAATTACTGTGAGGGTCATTCTGACCCTGGCGGCCGGTGGCCGCCAGGGCCACCGACCACGGGAGCACCGCCGACAGGCTGGCGGTGCTCCAATGAGCATTCTGACCGCGGCGGATCAGCCGCGGTCAGAAGCGGAAAGTCAGCGGTCTCCCGCTGACTTTCCGCTGCTCATTGGAATCCTCCATGGCTGCGGAGCGCGCTCCGCAGCCATGAGGATTCTGACCCCCCCTACCGCCATCCAGTTCATGGCGGGAAAGCCGCCATGAACAGGATGGCGGTAGGGGGGGTCGCGGGGCCCCCGTAAGAGGGCCCCAAAATGTATTTCACTGTCTGCCTTGCAGACAGTGAAATACGCGACGGGTGCAGTAGCACCCGTCGCACCTTCCCACTCCGCCGGCTCGATTACGAGCCGGCATCCTCGTGGGAAGGTCGTTTTCCCCTGGGCTGGCGGGCGGTTTAACTGGAACCGCCCGCCAGCCCAGGGGAAAACTCGTAATACCCGCCGCGGTCTTTTGACCGCGGCGCGGTAATTTGGAGGGCGGGATCCTGGCGGGCGGCCTCCGCCGCCCGCCAGGGTCATAATGAGGCCCTGTGTGTGTTGGTACAAATACTTTCCACCTAGCACTCTGAAGTTAAGCCTACTGCTCTGCCAAGCTACCAAGGGGGTAAGCAGGGGTTAGCTGAGGGTGATTCTCCTTTACCCTGACTAAAGTGAGGATTCTTGCTTGGACAGGGTGTAACCTGATTGTCAACCAAAGACCCCACTTCTAACATTCATATGAAGGAAATGTAAGTGGGGACATGTCACAGGTACTGTCATGCCTAAGTTCAATACAAACACAATGACACAAGTGGAGAATCATCAATCCCATTTATTGCACCATCCTGCACATAAGCTGACAAAATATCAGGGATCTCATAGTAAAGTAAGTCTTTACACCTTTCTACATCTGCATAGGCGCCAGTACCTAACACCCCATCCGAATAGGCAAAAAGATTGGTAGGAATTGCTACCAGCTAAACCCATATCAAAAACCAACACCATGCCTATCAAATGAACATACCACATAATACAGACAGAGGTCAGTACAACTGTCTCTAGTCATGAAATCTTCCACTTACCATGGTCAAGTATCTGTAGGCATGCGACTCAACCAAGTCAGTCTTGATACACATGCACAGTGGCCTACAATGAGGTAACACAGTGACAGCTACATAGAAGTCAAATAGTATCATGACCAAAACAATGAGAAAGTTCAAAGAATGGATTACAAAGGACAGCATGTTTCAAAGACACATTATCACACACACAACACCATTGGACCTAGAAAACATGGCAAACAGCTCTATTGTGTGGAACACAAAACTGCCCTCCCACTGTCATGATCAGCCTGGGCATGGGACTTGTACACACCAAAATTATGTCAGACTGTACCTGGATCAATCCATGTCCACTTCACGTGTCAGACCAGCTAAACCCACTTGCCAGTGACACAATTCAGAAATGTCCACATGAGAATGACACTGTGAAGAGATCCGGAAGGAAATAGTGCTTAACAAGGAGTTTAGGCAAGTAAAGGCAAACATGACCTAGAAATACATGTTCCACATACAATAGTCTCTCAGGATGTGCATTCTGACTGCCCCTAACAAAAGAGATTATCACAAGAGTCTCAACTCCATGTTATAATTTGCCTGAAAAGATGAGTTGTGTACAGCTAAGCAACAAATAACACATCTGATGGTCACACAAAGACCCTTCTCAAATATTCCTCACCCCCACACTACCCCACTGAGCCAGTCCCATTACAGACCATCACATACATACTCTCAGGTGAAGCACTGATCGATGAGATCTACCCGCATGTATCCACCTTTATCCTCATCATTGTCATCCTCACTTTGCATTTCTGCATTCTCACCCGGTGGAACTGCTGGCTCCCCTCATCTGGGATCTATGGGATATGACGCCTCAGGGTGAGGTTGAAGAGCATGCAGCAGGCCACAATGGTTTGACGCACTTTGGTGGATGAGTAGAGGGCTCCACCAGACTTATCGATGCTACAGAATCTATTTATCCAACCAACTTGTAACGCATCACAAAAATAACTTTTATGACCATCTTAAGGCTTTAAAATGGTGACTGCCTGAAGTATCATACTGGACAATAGGAAACAACCGCCGTCAGACGTTGTCATGGCGGTAGGCGGATGCTACTGCGGTGGACATTTACACTGGAACACATTGCTGCCTGTGGTAGTCTTCACCCAATATCAGTGTCCACCAGCAGTGACGGTCTTGTACTTGGCGGACATGACCGCCATCTCCTGATGAATCTCTCACTTGACTCCTGACACTGCTGCAAGCAAAACTTCCACAACTTGGGCTGCTGTGATTTGCCTCTGAGAGCAATCATGCCACACCCTACAGGTGATAGGGACCCTGCCTTTGCACTGGAAGAGCTGAAGAAGCTTGTTGAGGAAGTTCTACCCCTGTATAAGCAGTACTAAGGTGCACCTGAGGAGCTGGTAAAAGCACCATGTGCACCTATGTTTCTGTAGCTCCACTAAGCTTTGATTTGTTCAGCCTAGTCTTATGGGCAATATGTGAGAATGTGTTCTTAAAGCCCTGTAGGTACTATCAGTTTGCTTGAATGATTGATTTACTGGGCATGTCCCTATGTGAAGTCACAGGTGTAGTGTTTTGAGACATTCTGGAGAGTGTGCAATGTGTATTCCCTGACCCATCTTGTGACTGTTGCACATGGGTAGCTGAGGTGTAATGCCAATGTTAGAAATGGTTTCTCTGGATGGCAGTCAGCCTGCACTCTGTCCAAGCAGAGACCCTCACTCTAGTCAGGGCATTGGAGATAAACACTTAAGCTAACCCCTGTGTAAAGTATTTGTACTAACACACACAGTAAGACAATGAAAACATTACAAAATGGACACCACACCAGTTTAGGAAAATAGGCAATATTTATCTAAATCAAAACAACAAAATTCAACATACACAAGTCAAAATATGAATTTTCAAAAGAATAAGGGGGTCATTCTGACCCTGGCGGCCGGTGGCCGCCAGTGCCACCGACCACGGGAGCACCGCCAACAGGCTGGCGGTGCTCCAACGAGCATTCTGACCGCGGCGGTTCAGCCGCGGTCAGAAGCGGAAAGTCAGCGGTCTCCCGCTGACTTTCCGCTGCTCGTTTGAATCCTCCATGGCTGCGGAGCGCGCTCCGCAGCCATGAGGATTCTGACCCCCCCTACCGCCATCCTGTTCATGGCGGGAAAGCCGCCATGAACAGGATGGCGGTAGGGGGGATCGCGGGGCCCCTGGGGGCCCCTGCCGTGCCCATGCCAATGGCATGGGCACAGCAGGGGCCCCCGTAAGAGGGCCCCGCAAAGTATTTCAGTGTCTGCCTTGCAGACACTGAAATACGCGACGGGTGCCACTGCACCCGTCGCACCTTCCCACTCCGCCGGCTCGATTACGAGCCGGCATCCTCGTGGGAAGGGAGTTTTTCCCTGGGCTGGCGGGCGGTCTTTTGGAGACCGCCCGCCAGCCCAGGGAAAAACTCATAATACCCTCCGCGGTCTTCTGACCGCGGAGCGGTATAATGGGGGCGGAATTCATGCTGGGGGTGGCCTCCGCCGCCCGCCAGAATCAGAATCACCCCCTAAGAGTCTTACTCTATAGAAAACAAAGTACCTGGTTTGCATAAAAAAAATAAAACTGAACGGTGCAGTGTGCATCGAAAAAGTCAGCGCTGCATCGATTCCATACTCGCAAGTGAGGCCGTGTGTCATTTCTTCTTCGATCAGGTAGGCGATGCATTGTTTTTCTCTTCCGCAAGAGAGCGATGCCTCAATTTGTGGATGGGCACCTCGGATCCGTGCAGGTTTGTGTTGATTTTTGACACCCAGCGATGATGCGTGAGAAATCCAGCCACACGGTTTTGGAAAACTGCATTGTTTGGGGGTTGCGTCATTCTCAGCAGCTGCAAGCCAGTGTTGCCTCATTTCATCAGCTGCAATTCATCAATATCCCAGCCGCGATGCATGTCGGGTATTTTGATGGAAAGTGGTGGTGCGTCGTTTTTCAGCCATGTTGCAGGTGGTGCATGGTGTCCTGTGCATGAATTTCAGTCCTTGTTCTACCAGCTTCTCCTTTCAAGGTCCCAGGGACTGGATGGGGAATCACTTGGCAGGGCAGGAGTCTCAGTAGAGATTCCAGGTACTGGCAAGGGAAGTCTTTGATGGCCCTGAGACTTCAAAACATGAGGCAAGCTCAGTCCAAGCGCTCAGAGATTCTTCACAAGCAGGAATATACTACAAAGTCCAGTCTTTGTCCTCTCTCAGGCAGAAGCAGCAAGTGCAGGGCAACCCAGCAAAGCACAGTCACAGGCAAAGGGGCAGTACTCTTCCTTTACCTCTTCAGCTCTTCTCCTCAGCAGAGGTTCCTCTTGAATCCAGAAGTAATATAAAAATCTGGGGTTATGGGTCCACTATACCTCTTTCTGCCTTTGAAGTTAGCAAACAACAAAGTGAAGTCTTTGTTGTTCAGAAGATCCTGCCTTGCCGAGGTAGGGCTCCAGACTCACACCGGGGGGTTGGAGACGGCATTGTGTGAGGGCAGGCACAGCCAATTCAAGTGCCAGTGACCACTCATCTCTCCAATTTATCTCAGATGACTCATCAGGATGTGAAGGCTACACCCTAGCTCCCTTAGTGTCACTGCCTAAAGGAGATTCACAAACAGCACAACTGTCAGTCTGACCCAGACGGTGAGTACACAATCAAGCAGAGTCACAGAATGGTTTGAGCGAGAAAATGCCCACTTTCTAAAAGTGGCATTTTCAAACTGACAATTTAAAAACCGCCTTTACCAAAATATGTATTTTTAAATTGTGAGTTAAGAGACACCAAACTCCAAATTTCTATCTGCTCTCGAAGGGAAACTACACTTAAAAGATATTTCAAGGCAACCTATGAGAGAGATAGACCTTGCAACAGTGAGACCTAAATTTCGCACTACTTCACTGTTAGGAGATGTAAAACATACCTGTACATGTCCCACCATTAACATACACTGCACCTTGCCCAGTGTTTGCAGTGTTGAGATGACCGCCATGTTCAGACGTCTTGAACCCGTGTTCAAGTAGTTCTGTGGGTGCTAAATTCTGTGTGTGGGCTCTCTGCATTGCTGAGGGCCCCCTCTGTGTCCTCTCCCAAGTGGCGACATCCTGGTCCTTCCTGGGCCCGGGCAGCACCCTTTTTCTTCAACTGCAACCCTTGCAGCTAGCAAGGCTTTTTTGTGGTCTGTTGCCAAAAAAAAACAACTCTGCATCCTCCAGCACTCTGTGGGACATCTTCTGCATGTAGGAGAAGTTCCTAGCAACTTTCGTTGTTACAGAATCTTCAGCTTCTTCGATCTGGAGGCAGCCATTTTGCACCTTCATCTGGGGTTCTGTGGGCTCCTGCCCCCCCTGGACACTTTCACGACTCTTGGACTTGGTCCCCTTCCTTTGCAGGTCCTCAGGTCCAGGAATCCATCTTCAGTGCTTTGCAGTTTGTTGTGGTCTTTGCAAAATCCTCTATCACGACTTTAGTGTGTTTCTGGGGAAATAGTAGTACTTTACTCCTACTTTCCAGGGTCTTGGGGTGGGGTATTTTGGACACCCTTAGTGTTTTCTTACACTCTCAGCGACCCTCTACACACTACACTAGCCTAGGGGTCCACTCGTGGTTCGCATTCCACTTTCTTAGTATATGGTTTGTGTTGCCCCCTAGGCCTATTGCATTCTATTGTATTCTACAGTGTTTGCACTACTTTCAGACTGTTTTACTTACGTGATTTTGGGTTGTGTGTATATTTTGTGTATTTTTCTTACTTCCTAAGGGAGTATATCCACTGAGATACTTTTGGCACATTGTCACTAAAAGAAAAGTACCTTTATTTTGAGTAACTCTGTGTATTGTCTTTCTTATGATATTGTACTTATATGATATAAGTGGTATAGTAGGAGCTTTGCATGTTTCCTAGTTCAGCCTAAGCTGCTCTGCTATAGCTACCTCTATCAGCCTAAGCTGCTAGAACACTACTACACTCTACTAATAAGGGATAACTGGACCTAGCACAAGGTGTAAGTACCATCAGGTACCCACTATAAGCCAGGCCAGCCTCCTACATGGTGTAGCTGCCTATCTGTGGGATCTTAATTTAAGATGTCATGCATGTTTAGCTGTCAGCTACATTTTATCCCACCTGTGACCTGTTCATTATTAATCTGCAGGTCTGGGTCGCAGGGCCTGCCTGACCAAATACCTTTGTGCTGGGATTGATGGAGAGTTCTTGATTGGGGAATCTAACATCAGCTATGCCATTTCTGAGACACATATCTGCATTATGTGTGCCTTGAACTACACATACTTCCCCTTGTGTTATTTATAGATGTGCTCATGTCCCCATGAACGATGCAACTAAACATAAAGACACGTCAGAGACATTTAACGATGTGAGGTAATTTACGTATGTATAACACCCATAAGTACGTATTTGATAACCTAAAGAAGATGTTGACAGTACGCTGGACAATACTTTCACCTTCACAGTGTATGTGCCTGACCATTTTCTACCTTACCAGAATGTACATTAAATGGGTTCTACCTAATGATTGCAGATTATAACAGTGTGCAACACATTCAGTTTGACACATATGTTGTGGGATGTATTTGTTCTCCATTAATGAATGAATGAATAACTTTATTGATTTGATTATTTAAAATTGTTACAATAATAACATACCATAGAATAAAATATTTATTATTATTAAAAATGTAAAAATAGTAAAATGGCTTAAGGGATAACATTTCATTAACAGCAGCACACAGATGTTAGAAGCAAGTGAAAAGTGCTTTTGGTGCCTGATAATCAACAGTTAGGGTAATCTAAGTAGCAAAAAGTATTGCCATTCTGACCTTCTGATGCTGATTGACTCTGTGAGATCTTAAGTTTTTTTACGAAATATGTTTATGTTTTATGTTTATAAATGTTTCGTTGTCTCATGGGTACTGAAACAGAAAGCTGGTGCACTTCTACAGGTTTAAAAAACATTGACCTACCTAAAGTGCAATGTGCAGTTTAAAATTCAGGGCAACAGCAGAGTATATGGGCAACTGATTCTCTTCCATACTTACAAAACATTTAGGCCCATAGTTATACTTTTTTAGCGGTGCATTTGCGTAATTATTTGATGCAAAAGCGGCACAAACTTTGAAAATACAATTGTATTTTGTAACTTTGTGCCACTTTTGCATATAAAATGACGCAAAAGTGGCGCTAAAAAATTACAAATATCAGCCTTAGCCATTATTACTCATTGCTTGTTTTCTTTAAGTTGCTCTGTACTTGCTAATAGGCAGGGTCATGAAACTTGCACCTAATGCCTTTTTTGAAATACGGTTGCATTTGATTCGTTTCATTAGACTTACAAACTGTTTCATATCATGCCTTTATTCGTGTTTTGGTCAGGCTTGCTTTCCTGGATAAAAGCTGTGATTGTTTTTAGTGTAACTTTCAAAACCAAGGGACATATTTACAAGCCTGTCGCTCAGAGCAGCAGTGCAACAAGTGACTTTGCTGAGCTACCCTGAACCACATGGAAAGCGCAGAAACAAACCAAATTTACAAGATACGGTCCATTTGTGTGCTTTCACCTTGTGCTGGCACAAAAAAAGCTGCTTAGCACCAATGCAGGCACCCTTGAACCAAGGGTTTTTGAATTGTCAACAGGATTATTTTTGTGCTGGAAGGGGCACCTTCCTGCACAAAAACAGTCCAGGGAGGCATGTTCTTCTTTCTATCTGTGCTGCAGAATGCAGCACACATAGAGGAAACAACAACGAGAAATAAAGAAATTTCTCCTCATTGTGCCTGCCCTGGGAATTTGTACAGTTTTGATGCATTGCCAGGATTACATAGTCCTGTAAACCTGGGAATGCGTAAAAAACCCGTGGGTGTTGCATGAGAACACTGACCGCAATGCCATGGGACACCTCTCCAGCTCAGTGTAAGGCAACACAGTGACTTGCACTGCATTGCCTTACACTATATCTACAAGGCCATAAAAAGCCACGCAAAGTGGCTTTGTGTCGCCTTGTAGATATGGGCGTGCACTATAAGCTGCGGCTGTGTCACAAAAAAAGTGGCGCACCAGCAGCGCATTAAGATTGTCAGTATGCCCCGAAATTTCAAGTAATATGAAAATCCGAGGTGAGCTTAGATCTTTGATTGCAGAGATCGGGTAATTTGGCCTTTGGTTACTATTTTGATTAATGATTACTTGGATTACCGACTTGAGTGTTCCTGGTCTTGCTTTCACTGCTTGTTGGTAATATTTAATAAAAAAATGTCCCACATTCCAAGTCCAGTCTTAAGAGAAAAAATTCTAATAAAATCTGTGCATGTAGAGTTTATCCTGGTAAACAGAAAAAAACAACTTCATGTAATGCACTGGAGTTTACCATGAGCTGGGAAAGTTTAAAGGGACAAGCCATAGAGGAGCTAATCATCGACATTTGAAAGACAGTTTAGTTACATCTTAGATTTGAAATTCTACTTTCATTCGACTAAATGTAAACATACGATTCTTTGACCAATAGCAACGTGGGAAGAGTTTTAGATGATTTTAACTTAGCCTAAAAGCACCGAGAGGGATGAGACTTATTCCCGTTTCCCTTCTCTATTGATGAGAGGTGTACTCGCCTTGATTCTGCTATGCAGAGAATTCTATCTTTAACTTTATTGCTTAAACTTCTGATGCTGAATGCTAATCCTTAGACTATGCTTTGCAAATGGTTCAGATAGCTTAGAGCCCCAGTTCTGAACAATACCTTTTCATGGTCCTTTGCTGATGCTGACCGAATTGATGTCCAATTGACGAAGACAGTCGCAGCTTGTTGATCCATACTGAGGAGATGTATAATCAAATGTTATTGTGTTTTATGTAATTTGTCTTTTGTTCCTAGGTACCAATCCCTATTTTGACAGAGACATGGTTAGATGTTTTTCAAGATTTTTATTGACTAAAATTGCTTTGCATGAAGTCAAAACATGCTATTCGAATCAGAAGGTTAGTGGGGGAGGACCTTAAATGCTAGTAGGTTACTATTAATAAATAATTGATGTTACACAGGTGCTGAATCTAAATGTATCTAATTTCTATTGCAAAATTATTCTTGCTATTGGTTTGTTCTGTAACTTTAGAGTGCGTAGTACTTCATGCTTTGGTTAAATTGAGATTCTTTATATTTGGTCAACCAGTGTTGTTTCTGTATGTATATCATCTTTGAGACTAAGGCCCTCATTACGACCCTGGCGGGCGGCGGAGGCCGCCCGCCAGGATTCCGCCCTCCATAATACCGCTCCGCGGTCAGAAGACCGCGGAGGGTATTATGAGTTTTTCCCTGGGCTGGCGGGCGGTCTCCAAAAGACCGCCCGCCAGCCCAGGGAAAAACTCCCTTCCCACGAGGATGCCGGCTCGTAATCGAGCCGGCGGAGTGGGAAGGTGCGACGGGTGCTACTGCACCCGTCGCGTATTTCACTGTCTGCAAGGCAGACAGTGAAATACATTTTGGGGCCCTCTTACGGGGGCCCCTGCAGTGCCCATGCCGTTGGCATGGGCACTGCAGGGGCCCCCAGGGGCCCCGCTACTCCCCCTCCCGCCATCCAGTTCCCGGCGGGAGAACCGCCAGGAACTGGATGGCGGGAGGGGGAGTCGGAATCCCCAAGCCGGCGCAGCAAGCTGCGCCGGCTTGGAGGATTCCTTGGGGGCAGCGGGAAACCGGCGGGAGACCGCCGGTTTCCCTTCTCTGACCGCGGCTAAGCCGCCGCGGTCAGAATGCCCCGCGGGGCACCGCCGGCCTGTCGGCGGTGCTCCCGCGTGCCGCAGCCCTGGCGGTTACAAACCACCAGGGTCGTAATGAGGGCCTAAGTTACGAGATATTATCATTGTTAATATAGGGAAATAAACATTCTACCTTTTACAGGAAAGGTGTGGTTATTTATAGCCAAAGGGGTCATGGTGTGTGGAATTATTGACTCAAAAGATTATTGATACTGTTGATTGGTATTGGTATTTATTTGTATTGAAATTGTGTCCTATGGTGCAGTCAAAAGGTCCATCTAACCTCTAACGCAACCCCTTCTGAATTCAAGATAAGAACCCAAATAAGGTCAGACACACTCACAGTACCAATACTGGGTTTGCTTACTCTTTAGTTTTCCAAATGCCATCACCTTGGTTTTGTCAACATTCAGTAGCAATTTGTTATCCAAATTATAACTATACAGTTTATCCAAAGCACATTGCATTCCAATGTTAGTATGCTCAAGGATGACCAGATCATCTGCATTTTGTATAGGCTGGACTGCGTCTATACCAAGCTTCTGGGGTAAGGAATTAACTTTTTATAGTACATTCCCCACATCTGCTGTATAGAGATTAAATAGGAGCAGCATCAGGATACATCCTTGTTTCAGTCCTTGAATAATTTGTGTGCTATTGGTCACTTTCTCACCAGCCCTTAATGCGTAATCATTTATCTGAGTATAGAGAGACTATTGCATTAAGTAAGGATTGTGAGATGCTACAGTTCAGTCCATAATAAATTGCTATCCATCCTATCAAAAGCAGCAGAGTAGTCCACAAAACAAGTGAACAAAGGGGGCCTGATGGGTAAAATTGAATGGTGAATAGTTTAAGATGAGGCTACGATATTACTCAATGTGGAAGATTTCTGCCTAAATCCTGTCTGATAGATTTGTTTTTCCTCTTTGGCCCATTCTTCAGGTTCACCTAAGAGTACGTTGGCATAGGCCTTTGAGTCCACATCCAGCAGTGCAATCAAGCAATAGTTAAGTGGATCAGTATTGTCACCTTTTTAAGTAGAGAGTGCAGAAAAGAGCCTCTCCATGATTCTGGGACTTGTGCATTCATAAATGAGGTAGAGTGAAGTGGGGTTAGCTAATGAAGCCTGATCTCGATATGTATTTTGAATAATGGACCTGGGAGATCATTTGATCTGTGTGCACATTGACTGCAGTGCCCTCTCAACTTTAACTGTTGTATTAATAGATCCATCCGCCGATGGTTGTAGGAGGCTGGCCTGGCTTATAGTGGGTACCTGATGGTACTTTCACCTTGTGCCAGGTCCAGTTATCAATTATTAGTAGATTAGTAGTGTTCTAGCAGCTTAGGCTGATAGAGGTAGCTATAGCAGAGCAGCTTACGCTGAACTAGGAGACATGCAAAGCTCCTACTATACCACTTATATCATATAGGTACTATATCATAAGAAACACAACACTCAGGGTTACTAAAAATAAAGGTACTTCATTTTAATGACAATGTGCCAAGAATATCTCAGTGGATACACTCCCTTAGGAGGTAAGTAAAATACACAAAATATACACACAACCCAAAATCAGGTAAGTAAAACAGTCAGAAAGTAGTGCAAACACTGTAAAATACAACAGAATACAATAGGCTTGGGGCAACACAAACCATATACTATGAAAGTGGAATGCTAACCACGAATGGACCTCTAGGCTAGTGTAGTGTGTAGAGGGTCACTGGGAGTGTAAGAAAAAACTAAGGGTGTCTAAGATACCCCACCGCAAGACCCTGAAAAGTAGGAGTAAAGTGCTACTACTTCCCCAGAAACACATTAAACTTGTGATAGGAGATTCGGTGGAAACCACAACAGACTGCAAAGCACTAAAGACGGATTCCTGGACCTGAGGACCTGTAAAGGAAGGGGACCTAGTCCAAGAGTCATGAAAGTGTCCAGGGGGGCAGGAGCCCACTAAACCCCAGATGAAGGTGCAAAATGGCTGCCTCTGGTTGGAAGAAGTTGAAGATTCTGCAACAACAAAAGGTGCTAGGAACTTCTCCTTTGTGCAAAAGATGTCCCACGGAGTGCTGGAGGATGCAGCGTTGTTTCCTTGGAGAAAGACAGCAAACAAGCCGTGCTAGCTGCAAAGATCATGGTTAAAGTAAAAGGGTACTGTCTGAGCCCAGGAAGGACCGGGAGGTTTCCACTTGGGAGAGGGGACAGAGGGGGCCCTCAGCAACACAGAAAACCCACGCACAAGAAGGCAGCACCCACAGAAGTCCTTGAACATGGGTTCAAGATGACTGAGCTCGGCGTTCGTCTTAACACTAAAAAGAGAGTCCCACGAAGCTAGTGGTGAACTCAGCGAGTTGAGCAATGCAGGACGGAGTGCTGGGGACTTGGGCTAGGCTGTGCACAAAGTATTCCTAGCAAAAGTGCACAGAAGCCCTAGTAGCTGCAGTTCATGCAGTGCACAAGATTACTGCCTGGAGAGGGGAGGCAAGGACTTACCTCCTCCAAATTTGGACAGTTGGACCACTGGACAGTCTGGGTCACTTGGCTCTACCACCTGTGTTCCAGGGGCCACGCTCATCAGGATGAGAGGGGTCCCAGAGTACGTCAACCCATGGGAGATTTGTGTGTTGCTTACAGTGCAGGGTGAAGGCACACAGCCCTCAGAGCATGCACCACCAGGAAACAGTCGAGAAAGCTGGCAGGATTAGGTGCTACAGTGTCGCTGGTAGTCTTCTTGCTACTGCAGTTTTGCAGGCGTCCTGGAGCAGTCAGCAGTCGATCCTTGGCAGAAGTCGAAGAGAGAGGTGCAGAGGAACTCTGGTGAATTCTTGCAAGTCGCTATCTGAGGAAAAGCCCGCAGGAGAGACCTTAAATAGCCCTCAGAGTAGGGTTGGCCACCTAATGAGGTAAGCACCTATCAGGAGGGGTCCCTGACGTCACCTGCTGGCATTGGCCACTCAGAGGCCTCCATTGTGCCCTCACACCTCTGGATTCAAGATGGCAGAGGTCAGGGACACACTGGAGGAACTCTGGGCACCACCCCTGGGGTGGTGATAAACGGAGGAGTGGTCACTCCCCCATCCTTTGTCCAGTTTCGCGCCAGAGCAGGGACTGGGGGTTCCCTGAACTGGTGTAGACTGGCTTACGCAAGGAGGGCACCATCTGTGCCCTTCAAAGCATTTCCAGAGCTTGGGGAGGCTACTCCTCCCCAACCCTTAACACCTATTTCCAAAGGGAGAGGGTGTAACACCCTCTCTCAGAGGAAATCCTTTGTTCTGCCCTCCTGGGACTGGGCTGCCCAGACCCCAGGAGGGCAGAACACTGTTTGTGGGGTGGTCGCAGAGCTGCAGTGAAAAACCCCAGAGAGCTGGTTTGGCAGTACCCGGTGTCCATAGTGGAGCCGCGGGGATGCATGGGATTGGCACCCCAATAACAGATTTGGCATGGGGGGACAATTCCACGATCTTAAACATGTTACATGGCCATATTCTGAGTTACCATTGTGAAGCTACATATAGGTATTGACCTATATGTACTGCACGCGTGTAATGGAGTCCCCACACTCACAAAGTCCGGGGGAATTGCCCTGAACTTTGTGGGTGCACCTTGGCTAGTGCAAGGGTGCACTCACACTTAGTAACTTTGCACCTAACCTTCACTAAGTGAGGGTTAGACATATAGGTGGCTTATAAGTTACTTAAGTGCAGTGTAAAATGGCTGTGAAATAACGTGGACGTTATTTCACTCAGGCTGCAGTGGCAGTCCTGTGTAAGAATTGTCTGAGCTCCCTATGGGTGGCAAAAGAAATGCTGCAGCCCATGGTGATCTCCTGGAACCCCAATACCCTGGGTACCTAGGTACCATATACTAGGGAATTATAAGGGTGTTCCAGTGTGCCAGTTGAAATTTGTGAAAGTGGTCACTAGCCTATAGTGACAAAGTTAAAGGTAGAGAGAGCATGAGCACTGAGGTTCTGATTAGCAGAGCCGCAATGACACAGTTAGTCAGTACACAGGTATACACATTCAGGCCACAAACTATGAGCACTGGGGTCCTGGCTAGCAGGATCCCAGTGAGACAGGCAAAAACAAACTAAGATATATGTAAAATTGGGGGTAACATGCCAAGAAAGATAGTGCTTTCCTACAGAAGGTCTGCTAGATCTTTGAATTCCTTGTGTTATAGTTATGATGAACTTGTGCAGTAGTGTCATACTGCGATGATTAAAGGGGTTTGACATTTGTTCCTTTGTCTTAAATGATTTTCCTATATTTGGTGAGGAAGGGCCATCAATGAGTATAGTGGAAATAGTTTGTTGGTACATTATGTGGCATTTATTGTGGTATGCTAATAGATAGAGGGCCATGTTTATCAAAACTTCACGAGAAACAATACAGCAAGCCAAATTGCTGTGCTGTGCTGCATGAAAGGACAGGAACGTGCTGCATTTATTATTTTACAGTGCATTCCTGTCCTCTTCTATCACTGATGCTCTTTTGGCTGCCTAGTGACAATGCAGGTACTCTTGCGTCATTTTGCAAGGGTGTCTGAGCAAGCAGGATTGTTTTTGTGCAGGAAGGGATACCTTCCCACAAAAAATAATCCTCACAGGCATTTTCCCCTTTTTAGGAGTGCTGAAGAATACAGCACACCATAGAAGAAAAAAACATAAAAAAATAAAGATATTTCTCCTTGTTACACCTCTGGTGGGGAAGAGTAGAATTCTGACTCATTCCGAAGTCTACAAATGTTGATAACCCTGGGAATGTGTCAGGTTGTGTGAGAATACCCACGATCCACCAATAGCATGTACCCCTGCCACAAAGTAATATAAGGCAGTGATTTGTGTTGCCTTGCGTTAACCTAGATTTATCAAGACACTTTGGGCTTGCAAACAAACCTGTTGCAGCAGCAGCTAATGACATTGCTTGGTTGAGATTTGCTTGCCTCTGCCCTCGTAGAGAAGGCATACCCTTGTTTTGAGTGCCCTTCTTCTGCTGTATTACATCTCATTTTGAAAATCCTGAAGGTTTTCCTGAATAGGTTCTTGTGTTAGCTAGTGGTACTCGAAATGTTGCATGTAAAATTTCCTTGGATAAGTTAACACCCCCACGCAGCTAGACATTAATAGAATATTAGTAGCAAGATTCAGAATGTAATGAGTGTTTGAGGCACAGAAAATGTAAAAAGCACAAAACACTTAAATGTTAAGGAGTTGCCTCAACCCTTGTCTTACACTTAGCAGTATTCAAGCTCACATTCACCCCAAATAATGTAGGTCTGAAAGTACTGACACAAATTTGATCTATACAGATGTTTGATTACATTGATACACATATAACCGTAATGGTTGCTGAACAACATTTCCAAATGTCTTTATTTCATTTAACAAAACACAACAGTCATCTGCTCAACCTATTTTTTAGCACAAACCAGGATACCTTCACACACCAAAGCTAGTGAGTATAAGGTCTCCCACCAGACTGATCCAAGCATCAAAAGTGGGATTTTAAGACTACAAATATCCTTTCAACAACATGTCTTGTCAATCTCAAATAAGCATTGTATTTGTATGTGGTTCATTTTGAGTTCAACAAAATTACACAGTCAGCCATAGTTGTAGCCCATAGCATTTATCACCTGATCAGAGAGGTAGAACTATGGGGGAAGTGGCTTGACACCATTAGGGATGGCCGCTCCCTGAGAAGCTCCATGGCAGCTGCGAGGGAGAGTCAGCCCAACTCAATCATAAAGGCAGCAATCAGCTCCCTGCCCAGAGGGAGGTGTTGGGGGAGACAAGTTGGTATCTGCAGGTTTCTTTCTCATGGCCCTGCAGTGACATTTTCTCCTCAAAACACAGAGGATATGCGGAAGAAGCTGCGGTGCCCATCATTTTGAATCTGTGACAGAGTAGTCTCTAGTGCATTCTATAAGGCATTGCCTCTCATTTTCAGTATTCATTTTTGCTGACATCCATATATAAATGAATTTTAACTAAAGGGCAGTATATTTTGTTACTTATTCTGATACCTCCCTATTATTATTGCTCCATTGTTCTACACTCTTAAAATACAGACATATCTTCTCTTCACTTTATCACATTATCGGGTTGCTACTTCTTTCTACTTTGCCTTATGGAAAGAACCAGATGTTTGAGACACCTTCAGTCTAATACATCTGTTTCCTCACATGATTTTGTGATGAACACTGCAAACTCACTCTCTGTGCTGGCTAACGATATGGAGGGTAGCTGCCAGGATTCTGCCTCATCACTCACTTAATTCACTGGTGGAAGTATTGCTACCAATCTCAGAATGACCACCAAGCTGACTCGTTGAGTACTACTCAAGCCAAGAAACGAGATAAGACTCCCATCAAACCTTCTGACACACTATCTCAATGAACTTTTACTTAAAGAAATTCAAACATTTAAACCCTATCACTCATGAATAATAGAATTTAACCCCTTCTGTGCCGCAGACGTAATGGTTATATCCTGCGGCACAGTGCTCGTGTGCCGAGGATGTAACCATTACGTTCTGGGCACAGAGCTCAGAGCAAGCGCTAGTGCTCCCTCTGTGGTCTTCCCTCCCACCGCCCAAAGGCAGTAATGGAAGGGGAAGCCCTTCCCCTTCCACCCCTGACAATCCCCCTGACCCCCCGTGACATCAGTGCCCGACCTCACAGAAGCCGCCTCCCATCGCGCTGGAAGCAATTCTCTTCCGATCATGTGATGGGGGCCCTGAGAGGCTTCAAAGAGAAGGAAAGGAATTTTCTTCCCTTTGAAGTCTCTCAGAGCATTTCAAAAGCCGGATCGTAAAGCGATCCGGCTTTTGAAATGCCCACTAAACACACCAGGGATTATTTTGTAAAAGGACCATCGTTGCTCCCCAGGGGAGCATTATTTTTCAAGGCCTTTTCTGCACCCCCCTGGGGGCTGATCGGCCTATTATTAGGCCGATCCGCCCCCGGAGGGGACAGAAACCTCTAGGCGCCAGTGATCATTTTTTTTTTTTGAGGTGGGGAGTGACCGCTTAGGCAAGGGTCGCTCCCCTGGGGGGCAAATTATATTTAGGCCATTTCTGCCCCCCTTGGGGGCAGATGGGCCGATTTTTGTTAGGTCAACCTGCCCCCAAGGGGGGCAGAAACCACTAGGCACCGGGGATCTTTTTTGCGCCAATTTCACACAAGGGGAGCGACCCCTTAGGCAAGGGTTGCTCCTCGGGGGGGCATTTTTTTCAAGGCCTTTTCTGCCCCCCTGATTGGCCTATTGTTGTTAGGCCGATCTGCCCCCGGGGGGCAGAAACCTCTAGGCGCCAGGGATAATTTTTTTTTTTTTTTTTGTTAGATATGGGGACTCCCCGTTGTATTTAGACCATACTGTCCCCGGGGGGCAAAAACCTCTGGGCGCCAGGGATATATATATTTTTTTAGAGATGGGGAGCGACCCCTTAGGCAAGGGTCGCTCCCCTGGGGTGCAAATTGTATTTAGACCATTTCTGCCTCCCTTGGGGGCAGATTGGCCTATTTTTGGAAGGCCCATCTGCCCCCAAGGGGGGGGGGGGGGGCAGAAAGGCCACCAGAGAGCAGGGACGTTTTTTTTTCTCCAAAATAGGAGGGTGGGGGTATGGCCATACGCCCACCCCAAATAAATAGGGCCAAAGTTGTTCTGCCCACCAGTGAGCAGATGGGGCAATTACCCCTGATCCACACCGGGGGGGGTGGAGCAGAAAGTCTACTAGATGCCAGGGAATTTAAAAAAAAAACAAAAAATATTGGTGTGGTGGCTACCAACCAGTATGGGCCTGATTATGCCCCCACCCCAACTGAAGGGAGTAACAGTCTTTCAGCTCTCCCCGCAAACTAAAACATCTTATCCCACAGCAAGCAAGAAGACATTTGATTATTTTGGGTTTTGGTTTTACATTTGGCCCATGAGAGCTTGGCTAACTCTCAAAATCGTCCCACTTGGAATGGTGAGGGCTACACTTTATGGACTTTGGGACGCTGCCATGTAGAAAATCCACAAGACCTAGACACATCTGAAAACTAAACATCTGGGTGACTCCGGGGTGGTGTGTTTTACATGCACCCGCACCGTTTTTGTACCCAAAATGCCCTGCAATCCTCCAACTTGGCTGGAAATCACACATTTTTCCCACGTTTTTATGATGGAACCTTCCGGAATCTGCAGGAATCCACAAAATTCCTACCACCCAGCATTATCTCATCTATATCGATAAACATTCTGCTGCACCTGTCAGCCTAAAATTATTTTTTTGCAAACTGCCTTTTTGGACCCCCTATGGTTCCCCCTCAATATCGACATGTTTTTAGCTCTTCCCTTCCACAAGCACTTGGCCCACCTATACAAATGAGGTATAATTTTTACCAGGAGACTGAGGGGAATGTTGAATGGTATGAAATTTGTCCCAGTGCAGTAATCCCGCACAGAAATGCTGGAAAAATTTGATTTTTTTAGCTAAATTTGAGGTTTGCTGAGGATTCTGGGTAAGATAACATTGGGGGATCCATGCAAGTCACACCTCCCTGGACTCCCTTGGGTGTCTAGTTTTCAGGTTTGGTAGGTTTTGCTAGATGACTGCTGAGCCCCCCCCCCACAAAAACAGGTAGTTTTGTTTTTGATAATTTTGATGTGTCCAGATAGTGTTTTGGGGCATTTTCATTCACGAACAGTAGGGTTACCCACAAAAATGAGGTACCATTTTTATCGGGAGACTTAGGAAAATGCTGGGTAGAAGGAAATTTGTGGCTCCTCTCAGATTCCAGAACTTTCTGTCACCGAAATGAGAGGAAAAAGTGTTTTTGGGCCAAATGTTGAGGTTTGCAAAGGATTCTGGGTAACAGAACCTGGTCAGAGCCTCTCAAGTCACCCCATCTTGGATTGCCCTAGGTGTCTAGTTTTCAAAACTGCACAGGTTTGCTAGGTTTCCCTAGGTGCCGGCTGAGCTACAGGCCAAACTCCACAGCTAGGCACTTTGTAAAAAAACTGCTTTGTTTTCTTTGTGAAAATTTGATGTGTCCACGTTGTATTTTGGGGCATTTCCTTTCGTGGGCACGAGGCCTACCCACAAAAGTGAGGTACCATTTTTTTCGGGAGACATGAGGGAAAGCTGGGTAGAAGGAAATTTGTGGCTCCTCTCAGATTCCAGAACTTTCTGTCACCGAAATGAGAGGAAAAAGTGTTTTTTTGGCCAAATTTTGAGGTTTACAAAGGATTCTGGGTAATAGAACCTGGTCAGAGCTCCACAAGTCACCCCATCTTTGATTCCCCTAGGTGTCTAGTTTTCAAAAATGTGCTGGTTTGCTAGGTTTCCCTAGGTGACGGCTGAGATAGAGGCCATAATCCACAGGTAGGCACTTTGTTAAAAACAGCTCTGTTTTCTTTGTGAAAATGTGATGTGTTCACGTTGTGTTTTGGGGCATTTCCTTTCAAGGGCGCTAGGTCTACTCACACAAGTGAGGTACCATTTTTATTGGGAGACATGAGGGAACGCTGGGTGGAAGGAAATTTGGGGCTTCTCTCAGATTGCAGAACTTTCTGTCACCAAAATGAGAGGAAAAAGTGTTTTTTTGGCCAAATTTTGAGGTTTGCAAAGGATTCTGGGTAACAGAACCTGGTCAGGGCCTCACAAGTCACCCCATCTTGGATCCCCGTAGGTGTCTAGTTTTCAAAACTGCACAGGTTTGCTATGTTTCCTTAGGTGCCGGCTGAGCTACAGGCCAAAATCCACAGCTAGGCACTTTGTAAAAAACAGCTCTGTTTTCTTTGTGAAAATGTGATGTGTCCACGTTGTGTTTCGGGGCATTTCCTTTCGCGGACGCTAGGCCTACCCATGCAAGTGAGGTACCATTTTTATCAGGAGACTTAGGGGAACACAGAATAGCAAAACATGTGTTATTGCCCCTTGTCTTTCTCCACATGTTTTCCTTCCAAATGTAAGACAGTGTGTAAAAAAGACGTCTATTTGAGAAATGCCCTGTAAATCACATGCTAGTATGGGCACCCTGAAATTCAGAGATGTGCACGTAACCACTGTTTCTCAAACCTTATCTTGTGGCCATTTTGGAAATACAATGGTTTTCTTTATACCTATTTTTCACTTTTCTATATTTTAGCAAATGAATTGCTGTATACCCGGTGTAGAATGAAAACCCATTGCAAGGTGCTGCTCATTTATTGGCTCTGGGTACCTAGGGTTCTTGATGAACCTACAAGCCCTATACATCCCTGCAACCAGAAGAGTCCAGTAGACGTAACAGTATATTGCTTTCAAAAATCTGACATCACAGGAAAAGGTTACAGAGTAAAACGTGGAGAAAAATGGCTGTTTTTTTCACCTCAATTTCAATATTGTTTTATTTCAGCTGTTATTTTCTGTAGGAAACACTTATAGGATCTACACAAATGAGCCCTTGCTGAATTCAGAATTGTGTCTACTTTTCAGAAATGTTTAGCTTTCTGGGATCCAGCATTGGTTTTCGCTGTATTTTGGCTAATTTCTTGGTCTCCTTCAGGGGAAGCCACAAAGTCTGGGTACCTCTAGAATCCCTAGGATGTTGGGAAAAAAGGACGCAAATTTGGCATGGGTAGCTTATGTGAACAAAAATGTATGAGGGCCTAAGCGAGAACTTCACCAAATAGCCAAAAAATGGCTCTGCACAGGAGGGGAAAAGGCCTGGCAGCGAAGGGTTTAACGGGTAGAACAAAGAGTTAGTGACCTGGAAGATTCTATGCAAGTTCTCCAAAATCTGCAATCTGTGGTGTCACATTTGAAAAAAACATGCACAGGACTTGGAAAACTGTGGTAGAAAGAACAATCCTTACATTTATGGTTTGATGGAGGGCTGGAGGGTTCCGACCACGTTTCCTTCTTCCAAGCCTTTCTTCCTAAAGTTTTGGATATTCCAGTTTCCCGACTATTGAACTTACAGGAAGCACACAGGTTGAGTCATTCTCCCCATCATCCTTCGTCCTCACAGAAACCTAGAGGATTCATCATCTACTTTTTGTAATATGTTGATCTTGTAGAAGTCATCAAAGTTACTAAGGTCAAAGGTAGAATGACATGGTGAGGTTCGCGGTTATTTTTTGCTCAGGATTTTGTCAAATCTACAACTGACAGAAAGGGATTCCTGGATATGTGACCAGCTCTTCGTTCTTTGAATGCTAGATTTAGGTGGTCATTACAACCCTGGCGGACGGTGTTAAAGCGGCGGTAAAACCGCCAACAGGCCGGCGGTAAAAAAATTTGAATTATGACCGTGGCAGAAACCGCCAACAAAGACAGCCACTTTAACACTCCGACCGCCACGGCGGTACAGACAAACAGCGCGGCGGTCACCGCCAACAGACAGGCAGAGGACAATGTACCGCCCACAGAATCACAACCTACCAATCCGCCACCTTTTCCGGGGCGGATTCACTGCGGATAAAAACACGGCGGAAACAGCCATTTCAAAGGGAAAACGCTCAACTCTACACACTCCATGAGGAAGGAGGGCACCATGGAGCCGGACCTCCATATTCTGTCAGCGCTAGTCTTCCTGTTCCTATACGAGGATCATCAACGCCGGCGGCGAAGACCACAGTGAGTACTGCACCTACGACATAGGGGAGGGGGGAGGCAAAAACACAGGGACACACACAACCAACATCCCAACCCCCACACCGACCCTCACCCACTACAACACACACACCAATGCATATCTGTACATTATAGTAACAACCCCCAACCCCTCCGGAAGAATGCAAAGACAAAAGGAAATGGATTGAACCATTGTAATATATCAAAATACAGTAAGCAAATATATATATATATATATATATATATATATATATATATACACATTAAACAAAATATACACCACGATTAGTAGTGCAGGTATTGCACCATTCATTGTCCGTGGACCACTGGGCCCAAAATGCATGGGCGAGGCCCACACAAGATACCTGATCAAAACGGAGAGAACACTGTAGGGGCATCGGATAGAAATACAACAGGCACCTCAGGGGGAAGGGGGAGCACCTCAGCTGGATGAGTGCACCACGCCAGATCCACAAGGGTGCTCCATGCCCATTGATGTATCCTGGGGAGTGCAAAGCCACAGTCTCTCAAGGCTCTGCAGTGGGTGGGTTGCCCACTGTACCATCCTGGGGAGTGCAAAGCCACAGTCTCTCAAGTCTCTACAGTGGGTGGGTTGCCCACTGTACCATCCTGGGGAGTGCAAAGCCACACTGTCTCAAGTCTCTGCAGTGGGTGGGTTTCCCACTGTACCATCCTGGGGAGTGCAAAGCCACAGTGTCTCAATTCTCTACAGTGGGTGGGTTGGCCACTGTACCATCCTGGGGAGTGCAAAGCCACAGTGTCTCAAGTCTCTGCAGTGGGTGGGTTGCCCACAGACCCATCCTGGGGAGTGCAAAGCCACAGTCTCTCAAGTCTCTACAGTGGGTGGGTTGCCCACTGTACCATCCTGGGGAGTGCAAAGCCACAGTCTCTCAAGTCTCTGCAGTGGGTGGGTTGCCCACTGTACCATCCTGGGGAGTGCAAAGCCACAGTCTCTCAAGTCTCTGCAGTGGGTGGGTTGCCCACTGTACCATCATGGGGAGTGCAGAGCCACAGTCTCTCAAGTGGATGCAAGTCTCCACTGGTTCTTGAGGGGGCTTTGTGCCCAGAGTGCTTCATCCTGCCAAGGACAGACGGAGTGGATGCAAGTCTCCACTGGTTCTGGAGGGGGACTGGTGCCCAGAGTGCTTCATCCTGCCAAGGACAGATGGAGTGGATGCAAGTCTCCACTGGCTCTGGAGGGGGACTGGTGCCCAGGTTGCAGCACACACCCCGTGACGGTCCCAGTTGCGTCACTGCCCCTGCCGCAAATGGGCTAGCGGTGCATTCCATGGTGATCGTTGCCCTGTTCAGCGGTCCCTGGCCTGTTCAGCGGTGCTTGCGTTGCCAGTGTCAGACCTGTTCAGCGGTGCATTCCATGGCGGTCTTTGCCTTGTTCAGGGGTCCCTGGCCTGTTCAGCGGTGCTTGCGTTGCCAGTGTCAGACCTGTTCAGCAGTGCATTCCATGGCGGTCTTTGCCCTGTTCAGCGGTGCTTGCGTTGCCAGTGTCAGACCTGTTCTGCGGTGCATTTCATGGCGGTCTTTGCCCTGTTCAGCGGTCCCTGGCCTGTTCAGCGGTGCTTGCGTTGCCAGTGTCATACCTGTCCAGCGGTGCATTCCATGGCGGTCTTTGCCCTGTTCAGCGGTCCCTGGCCTGTTCAGCGGTGCTTGCGTTGCCAGTGTCACACCTGTCCAGCGGTGCATTCCATGGCGGTCTTTGCCTTGTTCAGCGGTCCCTGGCCTGTTCAGCTTGCCAAGGCGGTCCTTCATTGCCCAGCAGGGCTGTGGCTGGCGGTCCTTCATGGGTCAGCTGGGCTGTGGCTGGCGGTGGCCTCCTGGCCAGTGACAATGGGGCTGGCCTCCTGGGCAGTGACGATGGGGCTGGTGGTGGCCTCCTGGGCAGCGGGGATGATGGCGGTCTTCTGCGCAGTGCTGTTCCACCCAGACTTTTGAGATTTCTTCTGCCCCTTCCCCACCTTGGGAGGAGTCACAGCTGAGTCGACACTCCCCCCTGGACCCTTGTGAGCGGCTTTCCTGGCTGGAGTCTTCCCCCTCTCCCGCCGGGCACTGTCCAACTTCTTATGCTTCACAGGGCGGGGACTGGCTGTGCTGTGGCTCCGTGCCACAATGGCTGTCCTGGTGGCCGGTGCACTCCACATACCTGTAACAATAGGCACCACTGGTCCCGGAGATTTTTTGGCTGAGGTGCTAGTATGGGAGGTGGTAGGGAAATAGGTTAAGAGGGGCCAGGAAAAGTTGTTTGCACACACTGGGACGGGTAGCTGGAGGGGGTTTGGGAGTGGAGGAAGAGGTGGTGGTTGTAGGAAGTGTAACTTTTGTGGATTTGGGTGCAGGTGCATGGGCTGGAGGCTGTCGTGAGGTGGATGGCTGTTGGATGGGTGTGTGCCTGCGTTTGTGTATCTTCGGAGGGGGCGTCACCGACACACTGGGAGAGGACACAGGGGATGTGTAAATGAAAGTGGGGGTGGTGAGTGCACGTGAGCGGGGTGTGGTGGTGGGTGTGCTGGTGCGGGACGTAGTGGCTGTAGTGGTAGTGCATGCAGGTGTGAGTGTAGACGAGACTGAGAGGGAGGAGGGATACGAGGAGGAGGGGGACACAGTGGTGGCAGTGGATGTTGGTGTGTCTGTATGTGTGTGATGCTTGCGTGAGTGCCTGTGGGATGTGTGGTGCTTATGTTTGCCTGAGCTTCCCTTGTGTGGTGAGGTGTGTGCAGGCTGGTCTGATGGTGTGCTTGGGATAGGCCGGGGTACAGGGGATTGGGTCTGGGTGGAGGAAGTTGGAGGGGGGAGGCTAGACACAGGGACAATGGCTGCCATCAGTGCTGAGGCCAGAGTTTGCAGGGTTCGATGAAGGGCAGCCTGACCAGAATGAATGCCCTCCAGGAATGCATTTGTGTGTTGCAGTTCCCTTTCTACACCCTGGATGGCATTCAAAATGGTAGACTGCCCAACAGTGAGGGACCTGAGGAGGGCAGCAGAGGTGACAGGGGCAGGGGCTGAGGTGCCTGGGGCAAAGGTGATGCCCACCCTCCTGGGTGAGCGGGCACGGGGCGAAGGCTGAGGGGCTGCTGGGAGGGCGGTGCTGGTAGGGGTGGTGGCGGCTGTACCTGTGGAAGTGGGGAGGCACAGATTTTGCTGCCACCACAAGGGAGCTTCCATCGGAGGACGAGTCCTTGTCGCTGGTTGCAGATCCTGTGACTGCTGTGGTGCTCCCTTCGCCCTTCGTCCTCCGTCCCACTGGTGTATTCGGAGTCCGTGGTGTGGCCGTCCATGGCCATGTGGGATGCTGCTCCCTCGTGCTCCGGTGCCACTGTACCTCCGCCTGATGATGCTGATGCACACAAGAACAGGGAGACCACAAAAAGGGGGGGGGACAGAAGAAAGACTAGGTTGAGTGTATGGCTTACCGCTACCGTTGGCGGACAATATAGACACAGCAGCCCCCTGCACTATGTCGCGCTGTTGGGCTCTACAGATGCAATTCCTGGGATATGGCCTACATGGCTATGGTCGACATCTGCACACGTAGATGACACAGGGGCATGAATACCTGTACTTGGCACTCTACAGAGTTGGGGTGGGGTGCCACATGGCCTGCATTACGGAGGGGCCTAGCCTACGGAACTCACCCTGGCCTAGGGAAACCCACAGCCCTCCTCCCCCACCCAGACACCTTAACTGCGCGCAAAGTCAGCTGAATGATAGTGTACTCACCCCCTTGTGTCTACTGTGATGCCCTCAAGCGCCCATCCAACTCAGGGTAGGCCACCGCCAGGATCGGGAACATCAGGTGGGTCATGGTTCGACGGGCACCCCTCCCACATTGGGAGGCCATCCCCAGCTGAGCCTCCGCCATCTTCTTGCTCCAGTGGCGAATGTCCTCCCATCTTTTCCGGCAGTGGGTGCTCTGTCTGTGGTGGACCCCCAGGGTCCGGACGTCCTTGGCGAGGGCACGCCAAATATCCTTCTTCTGGTGGGCGCTGACCTACATGACATGTACAGGGGAAGAAGAGAAGTCATTACCAACTGCACCATCTAAGTGAGTGGCCCACATCCGTACCCTTGCCATGTGGCACATGCATTGACAGTCCTTCGTGCATGCAGAACTGTGCTCCCTTCATTCTTACAACCAGCCCTCTCCACACAGGCATAGCCCATACAAATTGCTCCCTGTGTACTTACCTGTTGGTCTGGAGGACCGTAGAGTAGCGTGTAGGCAGGGGCCCTTTCCCCAGACGCACGAGCCATTGTCTCTTCCAGACTGAGGTCACAGCAGCACTTGCAATGTAGGTCCTCTCCTGTCGAAGATCAGGTATCGAGTGATTGAACAGATAGAAAATGGCGGTCACGTCCGCGGCGGTGCGTATCATCACCGCCGGCGTACATCGTCATTAGCTCCTGGGACCCCTAGGGTCCAATGTTAACCAATGCAGCATTGCGCCGCGGTCTTCGACCGCCTACCGCGACGGTGTACAACGCCAGCGCAGTTACCTCACATCCCATTGTCCCACAGAGGTCAGGCAGCTGCCATTTCAGGGGCCCACATGGCCTAATTACCAACTGCGTCACACAGACCTAGGCCTTGTCGCACAACACTGTGAGAAAACAGGGCTGATTGCAGAGGCCCCCTAACTTTTTGCCCCCATTTTCCACTTTTTGCTGGTGTTTTCCTGACTCTGATGGTGCCCTGGGTAGTGCTAACCAGTCCCAGGGCCTGTGCTCTGTGTAAAATGGATATGCAAATTAGGCTAATTATAATGGGCTAAGTTAACCTACCTATAAGTCCCTAGTATATGGTAGGGCATGTAGGTTTAGGGACCACAACATAGGTGGTGCACCCATAGGTGCACTGCTGAGGTGCCCAGTGTCATTTTAAAGGCAGGCCTGCCTTGCTGGCTGCTTTTAAATTAAAGTTATATGCAAATTCGAATTTGGAATTAAAAGTAGTTCCGAAGTCTTAAACTACCTTATTTTTACATATAAGTCACCCCTAAGGTGTGCCCTATGTGCCACAGGCCTGGGTGCCATGTAACTATAAGCAGGGACTTTATAAAAATAGATTTATAAACCCTGGTGAGGTAAAAACAGCCAAATTTGTTTTTCCCTCATGGAAGTAAATGGCCTTCATAGGCTAGAATGGGGAGACTTTATTTTAAATTTTAAAGTCTCCTTAAATGTTGCATACCAAGAATTTGGTATCAAATTAATTGTTGTAATAAATCCCACAACTTCCAGTTGTTGGATTTAATATAACTTGTTCAGGTAAAGAGTTTTAGACTTTACCTAAAAAGTTGCCAATTTCAGCACTGCATTGTTTTTGCTGCTGTGCTCTGATTGGCCAACCTGCAGCAGCTTAGTCAAGCTGCCTTGATGAGGTGTGAAGTCGCCTGGCTTCACACAAAGGAATGTGCTTGTGGGAGAGAATCTCCCCTCAGCAGATGGTGAGGCAGGAAGGGGGAGGGCTGCCAAACTGGTCTTCAAAGGCAGAGAAGGACATTTGGAGCAACCAGCAACACCCCCACATCCTGCAACCGCAGACAACTAGGTGCCCCCTTGATTAGATTAGGAGAGGGCAGGAGAGGGGTGTGTTTATGATTTTTAGCCACACCAGTGGGTGGGCTCAGCCAGATGTAACCTCCAAAAATCAGATTCAGCCATGTTGGATTTTTAGAGAATGTTGCCTTTTGGGATGGATTTTTGCCACACTTCCCAGGAAGTAGTCATCACAGGGGGACGACCCTGTACCTGATTGGAGAACCAGGACCCCCCTACTTTTCACCCAGGAGCAAGGATAAAACTGGCAGACCTGACCCCACACCTCAGATCCCCGCCAGATTTCAAGAAGAAAAGAACTAAAGGAGAAGAAGGACTGCCCTGCTGGACCCCTGGCCTGCACCTGGAACCTGCACTCAGAAGGACTGCACCAGCTGCACACTTGGGCTTCACCACAAGAAGGACTTTGCCTGGCTTCAACTGGTTCAAGGAGGGACTCCCTGTTTGCTACAGGTGAAAAATTGCTATCCTGAGTCCCCCTGCACCAACTCCTGAAAAGTGACCAGCTGATCACTGTCCAGTGGCCAAAAAGGAGTTTGCGCCAGGTGCATTCTGGGAGTTGAAGTCCGCACCCCCCAAGGACCATCTCAGAACTTCTGGACCCTTGGGGTGAGCTGTGGACCCCAAAAGAACCTTAAAAGAACATCTGGGTGAAGCCCCAGAAGTTTGGAGAAGATTTGAGAATTTTTGTAAAAAAGCTCCAGAGAGGGACCGACCCGCCGCAGAAATTCTAGCCGGCTTGCCTCAACCGCGACCCGGCCTGACTTGGTGGTTCGTCCCGGTAAAGAAAAATCTCTGAAAAAGAGACTAAGGGCCTGATTCTAACTTTGGAGGACGGTGTTAAACCGTCCCAAAAGTGGCGGATATACCACCTACCGTATTACGAGTTCCATAGGATATAATGGACTCGTAATACGGTAGGTGGTATATCCGCCACTTTTGGGACGGTTTAACACCGTCCTCCAAAGTTAGAATCAGGCCAAAAGTCCGAAGGTAAAAAGTTGACCGGGACCTCCCAGCCATCGTATCCGAGAAGGGCTCCACGGACGTCGGATCAATATCCAGGTTTACCCCGGTCGAAGGATTTTCACCTCGAAAAAACGACTAAGTCCGAAGGTAAAAATCTCCAACGAGGAATCCAGCATCGCGTATCCGGACAAGGGCTCCAGGAGGTCGGATTCGACTGGCAGGTTCGTCCCGCTGAAGAAAATCTTCAAAATAAAGACTAAGGGGGTCATTCTGACCCTGACGGGCGGCGGAGGCCGCCCGCCAGAGTTCCCCCCTCCGAAATACCGCTCCGCGGTCGAAAGACCGCGGAGGGTATTCTAAGTTTTTCCCTGGGCTGGCGGGCGGTCGCCAAAAGACCGCCCGCCAGCCCTGGGAAAAACTCCCTTCCCACGAGGATGCCGGCTCGTAATCGAGCCGGCGGAGTGGGAAGGTGCGACGGGTTCTGTTGCACCCGTCGCGTATTTCACTGTCTGCCAAGCAGACAGTGAAATACTTGTAGGGGCCCTCTTACGGGGGCCCCTGCAGTGCCCATGCCAGTGGCATGGGCACTGCAGGGGCCCCCAGGGGCCCCGCGACCCCCCCTACCGCCATCCGGTTCCCGGCGGGCGGACCGCCGGGAACTGGATGGCGGTAGGGGGGGTCGGAATCCCCTCGGCGGCGCAGCTAGCTGCGCCGCCTTGGAGGATTCCAAAGGGCGGCGGTACACTGGCGGGAGACCGCCAGTGTTGCCGGTCCGACCGCGGCTTTACCGCCGCGGTCGGAATGCCCTTGGGAGCACCGCCGGCCTGTCGGCGGTGCTCCCGCGGTCCTCCAACCCGGCGGTCATTGACCGCCAGGGTTGGAATGACCCCCTAAGTCAGAAGGTAACTTTTTAACCGAGGCCTCCCGCGACTTGTAGCCGAGCAGGGCTCCATCGCGGTCGGCCTGAAACTTTGACTTTGCCCCGGTCGTGGTGCAACCAGATGACCCGATTGGCGCTTTTTGTTTCTAAGCGCTAGAAAAATAATCATTCTTTAAAAATTCATATCTCCCTTTATCCAATTTTATTCGTTTTTGTGTCATTTTAAAGATAAAAATATAAACTATATTTATAAATTGGTTTTGGATTTTTAAACTGTTTCCTGTGTTTTATTTAATTACTGTTTTGTGATATTTGAATGCTTTACACACTGTCTCCTAAGTTAAGCCTTGACGCTCGTTGCCAAGCTACCAGGGGTTGAGCTGGGGTTAATTTACTGAGACCTAACTGGACCTAAGTGGAGGTTAGTGGCTTGTTGCTAGGTGTAGGTACCTACCTGCCCTTACCAATAACCCACTTTCCAACAAACACAAAGACAGGCCAGATTTTGTGTATGAATGGTGTTCTGTGTAGACTGTGGGTACATACCTCTGAGTTGTTTGACTATGTGGTCGCTGTTGTCATTCCTAGGCACCATCCGCTGGGACATGTGAGGAGATGGCGGAATCCTCCGGTGTACCGACCGCTGGTGGACCTGTCAACAATGGAACAAAGACATTTGATCATCACCTACAGGTTTGACCGTGCCACAATTCAGCAACTGTGTGCCCAGTTGGAGCCTGACCTGATGTCAGCAATCCGCCATCCCACAGGGATCCCCCCTCAAGTGCAGGTGCTATCAGTGCTCCATTTCCCTGCAAGTGGGTCATTTCAAACAACAGTGGCCATGGCATCAGGGATGTCCCAGCCTATGTTTTCTAACGTGTTGTCCAGAGTGTTGTCTGCCCTGCTGAAACACATGCGGAGCTACATCATTTCCCCTCAGGTGGAGGATTTGCCTACAGTTTAAGGTGACTTCTATGCCCTTGGACATATCCCCAACATCATAGGTGCCATTCATGGGACACATGTAGCTCTGGTCCCCCCCACAGGAGTGAACAGGTGTACAGGAACCGGAAGAGTTATCATTCGATTAATGTACAGATGGTATGTTTGGCAGACCAGTATATCTCCCAGGTAAATGCTATGTTCCCTGGCTCTGTGCATGACGCCTACATCCTACAGAATAGCAGCATCCCTTATGTGATGGGTCAACTCCAGAGGCACCGGGCACCCGGGTGTGGCTATTAGGGGACTCTGGTTACCCCAACCTGTCATTGCTACTGACCCCAGTGAGGAATCCCAGGACCAGGGCAGAGGAACGCTACAATGAGGCCCATGGGCGGACTAGGAGGGAGATCGAACGCACCTTCGGCCTCCTGAAGGCCAGGTTCAGGTGCCTCCATATGACAGGTGGTTCCCTATTCTACTCACTAAAGAAGGTGTGCCAGATCATCGTGGCCTGCTGTATGTTTCACAACTTGGCTTTGCGATGACAGGTGCCTTTCCTGCAGGAGGATGGTCCAGATGACGGTGTTGTGGCAGCTGTGGAGCCTGTGGACAGTGATGAGGAGGAAGCAGAGGAAGAAGACATTGACAACAGGGACTCAGTTATCCAGCAATATTTCCAGTGACACACAGGTGAGAACACATTCCAGCTTACTACAAGTACTTTCACACTTCTACCTCTATCCTGTCTGTCGATTTCAACCAGTATATGGTAACTGAGTTGTATATTTCCCTTATGGTTTCACAGGTGTGGTTTCCAACGTGTGTCATGTGCTTAGATTCCTCATGGACTTGAGATGTGTGACATAGGTATGTTGACATTACATTTGAAAACGCATTTTGTCACTGTCATTGCTAATACACATTTTCGAAATCACAGACTGACTCCAGATTGTTTTGTGCTTCAAGGTTGTTTATTGAAGTGCTAAATATTGGAGGGTGTTGTAAAATGGTGAGGGGTGATGGTGGAGGAATGTCCATGGCAGAGTCCAGTCTATTAGTCTCACAGGTGCATTGCCCATAGGGCATAGGAAGTGGAGCTGGGGCAGTTCCAATATGGACAGGGTTACAAAGTGGGGCAGTGGTTTGACAATCAGGGTGGTCTCATTTCTTGGCGGGGGTCTTGGCATTGTGCTCTGTCTTGTTCCTGGATCTCAGGGACCGCTTGCGGGGTGGTTCTCCCTCTGCAGGGGGTGGGGTGCTGGTGTGGTGGTCCTGTGGCGGGGCATCCTGTCCACTTGCGCCAGTGGAGGTGGTGGGAAGTTCATCGTCCATGCTAGTGTCAGGGGCCCTTTGTAGTAACCACAATGTCCCTCCTGGTGTTAAGTATTTCCTTTAGCACCCCTACGATGGTGCCCAGGGCGGAGCTGATGGTTCTGAGTTCCTCCCTGAACCCCAAATACTGTTTCTCCTGCATGCGTTGGGTCTCCTGAAACTTGGCCAGTACCGTTGCCATCGTCTCCTGGGAGTGGTGGTATGCTCCCATGATGGAGGAGAGGGCCTCGTGGAGAGTGGGTTCCCTAGGCCTGTCCGCCCCCTGTCACACAGCAGCCCTCCCAGTTCCCCTGTGTTCCTGGGCCTCCGTCCCCTGGACCGTGCGCCCACTGCCACTGTCCCCAGGTCCCTGTTGTTGTTGGGGTGGTGGGTTATCCTGGGTTCCCTGTAGTAGTGGGCACACAGCTGATTGACGTGTCCTGGGGACGGAGGTATGGGCCCGCTGGGTGGGTGCTGTGCTGGTGTTACCAGAGGGTGGAAGCTCTGTGGTGGCCTGTGCCTGTGTGAGGGGAACCGACTGTTTCGAGGCCCACGATGGGCCGGGCTGGTCATCTGGATCCAGTTGGACAGAGCTGCTGTCATCACTGTGGGCCTCTTTTGTGGGTGGGGTGGAGATATCTGGACCCTCCTGTCTGGTGACGTTGGGTAGTGGTCCTGCAGGGGTGTAAAAGCATGATTATTGCACCTGTGTGTGTCATGGTGTGCAATGGGTGGCTGACCATGTACCCCAGTGCTAGAATTCCTGTGTCGGGGCTTGTGTGAAGATGGTTGAGGGGGGTGTTATGGATATGTGCAGTGGGCATGCTTTAGCGATGGGTGTCCATGCTTTGTTGTGTCATGCAGGGCTTGGTGTTGGGATGGGTGGTTTGTGTTATTAGTACATTTGTGAGGAGTTGGAGTAATAGGGGCGGGGGCGAGGGTGGGGGTCTGTGATAGCATGCAGGTAGGGTGGGGGATATGATAGTTAAGATTTGACTTACCAGAGTCCATTCCTCCACCGACTCCTGCGAGGCCCTCAGGATGCAGAATCGCCAAGACCTGCTCCTCCCATGTTGTTAGTTGTGGGTGAGGAGGTGGGGGTCCACCGCCAGTCCGCTGTACCGCGATGTGGTGTCTTGAGACCACGGAATGCACCTTCCCCCGTAGGTCGTTCCACCTCTTTCTGATGTCGTCCTGATTTCTTGGGTGTTGTCCCACTGCGTTGACCCTGTCGACTATTCTTCGCCATAGCTCCATCTTCCTAGCTATGGAGGTGTGCTGCACCTGTGATCCAAATAGCTGTGGCTCTACCCGGACGATTTCCTCCACCATGACCCTGAGCTCCTCCTCCTAGAACCTGGGGTGTCTTTGCCGTGCCATGGGGTGGTGTAGGTGATGTGTGGGGTGGTGTATGTGGTGATAAGTGTGGTGATATGTAGTGCTGTGTGGTGTTTTATGCGTGGAAGTAGTGTGGGTGATGGTCTGGTGTGCCTGTGGATGCTTGGTAGTAGTTTGTAGTGTCTCTCTCTGGCCTTCTTTCTGTGTTTTTGTCGTAGGGGTTTGTGGGTGATGTGGGTGTGTGTTTTATATTGTATTGGATGTGTGGGTGTGGTGTGTGTATGTGTCTCAGGTGTGTGTATTTTGAATTGTCCAATGTCGTAGTGTTTTGTAAGAGTGTGTGTATTTTGAGTACGGCGGTGCGTACCGCCAATGGAATACCGCGGTTGAAAGACCGCCGCGTGGATTCGTGGGACGTGATAGCTTGGGTGTATTTCTGTTAGCGTGACAGTGGAGGTTTTGTTTTCACCAGTTTATAACTGATCTTTGGTGTGGCGGACTTGTGTGGGTGTCTGAATTTTGTCGGATTTCGAGATGTGGGTCGTAATAGCAGTGGCGGAATTCCGGGGCAGTGTGTTGGCGGTCTTCTGCACGGCGGTAAGCGGCTTTTACCGCCAATGTTGTAATGACCCCCTTAGTCTCTTTCATCCTTGTTTGTTTAAGGTGAACTACAAGAATAAGGCTACAACATAGCAAGACCCATCTCCTTTGCATGATTTTATTGACAGTTGCAGGGGTGAAGAAATGCACTTCTTCCTGATGCCTGTTGTCTCATTGCTTTGTTCCTCTTCAATACATAGTTGGCTGTAACATTTTTCTCTCTTATTTCACATTGTGAGGGACGTCTATACTAATTTATTTTTCTTCCCCTTTCTTCAGGCTTTAGTTTGCTTATGTTCTGAAGATTACGTCATTATTGTTTCATGGGTGTGATACTCCCTCATGGTTCCGGTTGCATTATGTTCTTCATGTGGCTTCACCACCCTCAATTACTTTTGTGCTTTATATGGTATGTCTTTTTGTTATTGTGTCTTTCATGTTTTCTGTTTTCCCTCCCTCTTTCTCTTCTCTCTACATTCTTCCCCTTTATTCCCTATTGATTCAATTTTTATTCTTATGGTCTTTTATTCCATTCCCTTCTTTCACTGCTTATCCTGTATCTCTTCATTCCATTTACATTAAAGTTAGCTGTTGATTATTACTGCTTCATACAAAATGTTGCATATTTTGTAATTCTTGTTGTTGGCCCATATTTACAAGGCGGTGCTAAGTCATGCAAAGTGGCTTAGCGCCACCTTCTATGGAAATGGACACAGCGCCCCCGGAGTGTCACTGAAAGTGACGCTCTGGTGGCTCTAGAGGCTTGTAAATAAGCTCCTTTATTTTTTATTTATAACAGGTTGTTGATTACCCCACTCACTTTACACAGACTAACTCATACTACCTCCCTTGCTTTTTGGTACTGCAATTTCATTCCCTCTGATCTGAATGTCCCTCTACAATTGTGGTTGGAAGTCTAGAAACAGATAAATCCTATTTCACACACAAGTTCCTTTTAACTTTAAAAATATGTTTTAAGCAATATCTCAGAGGATTGGCCGTCTCATCCTGATAAGGTTGATGTATTGGACTTGCTTATTGCAGTTGCCTTTCAGCAAATCTCCAAATCATAGGAAAACTCTTTGAATATTTATTTTCGAGCATGGTGGGAAGGGGTTTGTTATAATCACAGACTTGACTTAGCATACTTCAGCCCATTGTCTCTTGCTATTAAAAGGGACATTCTTTGGTTACCTATGACAACTTTGCTGGACTCTTCTGCAAAGTTAGCCAATTCATATGATCTTTGGATTGAAAAGTATACCCAAACTTACATGACTCTTTACTACTGTTATGTACAATTGTTATATAATACGGTATTTATGCACATTTTTCTCTTATGTTTTAGCAACGATATTGTATCTCCATAATTTTCTTGTAGGATATTTGTTTGTTTCTCTTTTCATTTCTCTTCTTTTTCGGTTTCATCAGTGCAAATTACTTTTCTGATCTTAATGCTTTACATGATTGCGTTCTCATTGATTAGTTGATTATATCACATCAAAGGATAAATAAACATCCATTTTCAAACTTAAAATGAGAGGCAGAAATACATTTTGGGAGTTGTTTCAAACTTACATATCCATGCTGCATGAATGATGGTTTTGGAAAATTTGTACACAAATTGTTAAACTTACTGTTATTTTTTATGGGTGTCTAATCGGGGTTAGCCACATATGTTTGTACAGAATATAGTTTTGCACTGTAAAATAAGCATCTTGATTTTCGATAGCTCTTTGTCAGAATGATCCACATTAAAATGCACATTTGATTAAGCCATTCAATTTTGTAATATTTCTCAGTGTTTATTATTGACTCCTTACCATACACAAGGGGACTCGAGTTATCTACCCTTTGCACTGTTCTTGAGCTGGCACAGGATGAGGCAAGGACAAGGGATAGGCTTCAGTGACAATCTTGAGACATTGCAAGGACTATTTTTCATGGACTTGCATGACTTCGTGCATAAAGCAGCTGCTTGCGCTATTATATAACATTTGAAAGTGAAAGGCAGTGGATCATGGCTATTCCCACGCATTCACTCAAGTTTCATTGTGAATTGGCAAATTTACAACAACTAGTAAAGCTGGATATGCATCTAAATAGTCTACCTCCTAAACCCAGCCTTGACAAATAGATACATATGTATTTTGAGCTCTTGCAAAGTGTACTGCATTGGCTTATAAGGAATGTTTTTGTGCTGGAAGGCGTCCAATGATGCACAAAAACAATCAGTGTTAGAACACTGACAGCCTACCACCATGTTGTTCGGGTGCCTGCATTGGTGCTAGGCTCCAACAGTGCCCCAGTACAGTAAGAGAGTAAAAATGCTCCATTTCCTTGGACATATGGAGCATTTCTGCACTCTCCCTTTCATGCAATGCAGTGCATCAACCTTGCTTGCTTCCAACACAATTGGTTATGTCATTTGTTTCATTATACCCACTGTGGGTAAATGGAACACTTTATTGATCCTATATTTGGTTATTAGCAATTTTATTTAACATCTAAAGGGAGGTGTATGGATGAATATTTAGATGTACCTATGAGTAGACCTTTTCCGCATGTTCAACTCTGGAAGCCCTGATTTATGATACAATGTCTGAAAGTACATAAACCATAGGCAAATCTTTGGTATTTGGCTACCACATTAATGAATAATATTTTGTGGTTGACTATTGCCTGCACATTGATGGAATAGTTGTGCTTCTGATTATGGTAAATGTCTGCAATAGCTGCAGGTGGCACAAATTACACATGGGTACACTCAATTGCTCTAAGAACATGGGAGAAATCTGCAATCTCATAGAATCCTTGTTTGGCACTAAGTTGTTGTTAGCTGGCTTTAGGAAAATACAGGTATTGTGGAGTTAGCTTGATGAGTACATCCAGCACAGATAATAGAAAAGATGAAAAAGCACCCTATGATATTCCGGCCAGTATTGCAGATGTTTTCTGAAAGTATCTTGAGCATAGCATGGATACTACTGTCATCAATTTCATAAGCAGTGGTATGGCACTAGAACATACTGGTGCTGGCTGGAGACTTGATGAAATCCTCTATAACAGCTCCGAGATACTATCTTTCTTGAGTCTGTACAGCTGAATCACCTCTTCCTCCCAGAGGTTTATGAAGATGATATTTTGTCTGAAAATCTGCTCCTTTCCCCTTTGTGCTCGCTGTTGCCAACCCACTTCAGTTGCCTGTTGCAAAAATAACTACTAACTACCTACATTGCTTGGAAAGCTTACCACTGTGTGCTACGTGGGAAATATTTCTATATTGACGGCCTTGCATCGTTGTCAGTGCCTGAGGTGGCCATGCATAAAGTTCTGACTCATTTCAAAAATTGCATTACACTGCGTGATGCTCCGTTACACAGCACTGTGTTTGTAAATCCCACTGCTTTACTGCTGCATTGGGATTTGTGTGGGAACACCTAGCTTGCATACATTAATTCCTGTGCTAGGCAGGCCGCAGTATTTGCTCCACACCGGTCCTAAGAAATGACTCAGGAATTCATTTGTAATTGTAATTGTAATTTAATTGTACTAGTATTTTTATTGTGCTTACAATTTGTTTTTGTGTTTACTTATTTATAATTTGGATTTTATTTATAGATTTTCTTTTAGTTTTATTAAATTTGTTTCGAGTACAGTAGGACTAGAGTAATAAATAAGTAGATATGTAAATACATAGTAAGGGAAAATATGTTCTAGGAATATAATAATGGATAGAAAAGTAGTGTTGTATAAACACAGACTTTCAAGATTTGTAATATTTGAAGTTAATTATTAAGTGTACTTTTCTAACATGTATTTATCTTTACTCAATTTTTGAATAGCCAAATGCTTATGATAATACAACATTTGATCAGTGTGATATAACATGAGAGCAGGGATTCTTAAGTATCTAATATAAAAACGTATCTAGGAGCTATGGAATGACCTATGAACATGTTAAACATAGAATAACATACACACACACACACACATATATATATATACATATATATATATATACACACACACATACATACACACATGAATACACACAAATACACACAAATACACATACAATATTATATATATATATATATATATATATATATATATATATATATATATGTATATCTATATATATATATATATATATATAAAATGCAGGAAGATTTAAAATGTATGTAGATAGCTGTGATATGGTATAATTGAGTTTGTTTTATATTATTAGGTTGACAATTGTGTTTTGCATGAAAAAACGTTTTTTGAATTAATTATTTTAGATCATTTGATTAATGCCTATATTCTTATAAGGAAATATATATCTTGTGTGTAGGGGGAATGTAGAGCTTTACTTATAACATGTAATATAATTGTAGTAGCAGAAAGAACATTCAAAGATGGCCTCCATTTTTTCTGGGAAAGCATGTGTTTTGATAGTCCTTTGATTATTTTATAATTTGAGTAAAAAAAGATGGTGGTGGTCTTTAAATAAGTAACTGAATCAGATATGTGTAACAACCTGTGATCAAGGAGCACCAGCTCCAAAACGTGTAAGGTTTTTTCAAAATAAATACTTTGGTGCAGAATACGTCTGTTTCTTGGATAGATGTATATATATATATATATATATATATATATATAGATATATATATATACATACATATGCATTTTTAAACTGTGAGTAAATATACATTAATTATACAGGTTTAAAGAGTATGTGTGTGATGTGTGTGGTCAAATGTTATGACATAGTAGCAACACATATTTCCTAAAGAACTATACATATCTAGAGTATACACATAATCAGATTAAAAATATTTATCAACACAGGCATATGCAGTCCATAGCTGTTCGAATATGGTGGTTACAAAGGAAAGAGCCAACTCTTGAGTAGTCTTCTGAAGGCAAGATAGTTATCTGTGGATCTTATATTTGGGGGTAATGAATTTCATAGTTTGGCTGCTTGAATGAAGAAGGATGTACCGCCGACAGTCTTTTTCTTGTATGGTGGTGTTCTAGGGTGGGGTGACAATCATGAGTGGAGGTTTCTTTGTTGAAGGTATTTGATTATTTTGTTTCTCATAAAGAGCAGACCCGTTCCATGTATAGCTTTGTGGGTAATGCCAAGCAGCTTGAAGGTGCATCTTCTGGCAACTGGTAACCAGTGTAGTTCTCTCAAGGGAGGTGAGATGTGGGCATGTGGCTTTCCATGTAATAGTAGCCTTGCAGCGGACTTCTGAATACGTTATAGTTTTTTCATATTAGATAGAGATGATCCATGGTAGAGGCCATTGGCATAATCCAGTTTGGCTAGTACAAGGGAGATAGTAGCCTGCACCTTGTGTGGAAATCCGAGGTGGGGGAAGATGCGTCGTAGAGTCTTCAAGGTGATGAAGCTTGTTCATGCTAATTTGTCCACTTGGGCATTCATTGTTAACTTGGAGTCCATGGTAATTCCAAGGTTTTTAACTTCCTCGGATGATTGAGGAGGTGGTCCGAGATCTTCAGGCCAGGCGCACAGTGGGTCATCAGTTTTCCAGTCACCACATATGAGTATTTCTGTTTTGGAGGCATTTAGTATGAGATGGCTTCAAGTCATCCACTGATCAACGGCTCTGAGGCAACTGAAGATTTGTGAGTTTTCAATGTTTTGGGGGAATTCTAATGTAAGTAGTATTTGTGTGTCATCTGCAGAGCTGTAGCATGTGAGTTGAAAATCATTGATCAGTTCTGGTAATGACATCATGTAGATGTTGAAAAGCAAAGGTGAGATGATTGATCCTTGGGGGATGCCTGCTTTTCTGAGGTAGGTTTTGGACGAGAAGGGGGGAGAATAGATGATATTAGTTATTTTTTGAAGGTAGGATGTAATCCAGTCCAGAGCAGTCCCTTCTATGCCGGCTTCGTGGAGTCTTTGAATTAGGGTGTCATGGTCAACTATATCAAAGGCAGCCGAGAGGTCCAAAAGAAATAGTGCAGCAACTCCATTGCGGTCGACTGTGTTTTTAAGATCAACCCAGATTGGTATGAGTGCTGATTCAGTGCCTTTCCTGGGCGGAATCCAGTTTGGTAGTCTGAAAGTAAGGAATTGTCTTCAATGAATTGTGACATCTGGGCGAATGCTGCTTTTTCTATCAGTTTTCCCAGGAAAGGTCCATTTGTGATTGGTCTGTAGTTGTTAGGGTCCTGTGGGTCTAGGTTTGGTTTTTTTTAATAACGGTTGTATGTATGTTTTTTTCAGGTCTACAAGAAAAGTTCCTGTAGGTAAAGAGTTGTTGATGATTCTTCTTACAGGTGTGGCAGCAGAAGTAGATAAAATAATGTTCTTGAAGATGTGTGGTGGGCAAGGGTCAGAAGGGCAACCGAAAGGTCTGCTTGCTTTGACCAAATCCATAAATTCACCTTGTGATATTTGTTTGAAGGACTGTAGAGGGTGAGTTGGTTCATTCTTAGGGGGTATTTTAGGAAAGGGGTTGCTGCTGATGGTTTTCTTCTGTTTTAAATAGGAGTCCAATGTGTCTGCCTTGGTTGTGTAATGTGGAGAAGTGTGGCACAATGGTTAGAGCGGCAGACCCTGATGCAGAGATCTGGGCAGGGACCAGCATTCAATTCCCGCCTTGGTGGTTCTTGGGCTCAGTTCCCTTGGACCAGATAATTCTCGCCTCGATGCCTAATCTAATTAATGGGTTCCACTCTGTAACTCTGGGCAATAGCTTGCTTAATCTCCACAACAGCCCTGACTGCGCTTGGATGCCTGGCTTCACCCTGGGGGTTGCCCAGGAGTGGGCGCCTCACAGGGAAAAGCCAGGATGGGTTCCACAGCGGTATGCGTACAGCGCCTTGAGACCCTAACGGGTGAGTAGTGTGCTATACAAGTGTGAAGTTTACAGTTTAATGAGTTGCCAGTTTGTTTGTGAAATCTTAAGTAGTGGGATGACTTCCTGCCATGCATTTATGTTTTCGAAATTCATTGAGAATTTTATAAAAAATCTTTGGTTGGAGATTTAGCATTTTGAATTCTGACACTACTCAGTTAACCCCTTGTGTTGCCTTGTGTGGTCTTCAGTGGACTTGTGTGATGCAAGGGCAATGCAAAGGCCTAGTAAATCTGGGCCTAAGTGCCTTATGTCAAAAGGTCTTGCATACCTAGAACTACAAAGAGCTTTGTTGCAGGAAGAGGATGTCTAAACATTTAAAACCAGAGACACTCTGTAGGGTGCAAGTATGAAGGGACATAACATTCTATTGTTTGCCTTGCATATAAGCCTTCATGTACTCTGGATGCCTCAGAGAAAGAGCGCATGCAAGTCACCGGGGAGCCAAAAACAACTGGCGGTTGATGCTTTTGTGCATCATAAATACAAACCCTTTCTCAGCTGTACATTTTTAGTGCGATCTTTTCGATGTACTCTAGCTTCAGAGTCAGCATACATTCCTTTGTCAAATGGTATGATAACTTCTGAGAAACCCTGAATATTTTAAAGCCACCAAACTGTCAGCAACACATTGAGCATACAGGCCTCGAAAGGTATTTGGGGAAAACCTAACTGGTGCATCCTCTGGGATATAACGACCTTGTTGTCACATTGCCTCATGTTGGATTATATTTCATATAACCAGAGGCAATTACTGAAGGTAAACAGCGGTATTCACAAAACATAGCAGCCACCACAACATCGTAATTGATTGGTGCTGTCATTAGTTTAAAGAGGCATGTAAAATATTGTTGAATTTTTGTGAAATGAATATGCTTGTTATTCTGTCATGCATGTTAAATAAAATAAATATTCTGTTCTATGTGATTTTGCTCAATGTGCTGCCACTACAAAGAAACACATACAGTATAACTGCTGTCATTGTGAAAGCTGTGGAAGTTCTGCATGGGCAGTACACGTTTGGACAGTTTTTATGAAATGTTTTGCTTCCTGCCCTAAAACGGTATTAATTGAAGGATCGCGTGAGCAAAGTTTTCATATGGCGAGAAAATGTACACGAGAGAGAGAGACAGATCATGAGAGGGTATTTAGGGTTCATAAAAGAATATGGTCTTGTCTTGCCATCAAGGGGCTCTGGTGATATCATATACCACAAGGCCAAAGACTGAGTAAGTTTTAAATATTGACCGAACTTCAAGATAGTAATATAGGGCCATTTTACATTTGTTATCTGTTATGTAATGGAATATAATGTATTTATTTCTGTGCAAATGCAGTGAAAATGTGTATATTATTTCAGACAGCGACGGCTTGGAAAAATTATTTGAAATACCTGACTATGTTTTTGGCTTTTCTATGTGGGACTATATTTAATTATTTTAAAAACCTAGGATTTTAGTACTTCATGTTTTCCTTTTATTAAAATATAAATTGGGCTTGATTTTTTAAAGAGTTGCATTGTTTTACGTCAGATTTTTCCTTAATTCAGATTTTTACAAAACATGCAGGGAGCGATTTGGGCTCCTGGTGTGGCTTTGTAAAGAAGTGTAACTAAATACAGCTGCTTGAACTTGGAGTATGGGTATTCCTGTGCACAGTTCCAGATTCGCAAAAATGTGCAAACCTGAGTATGCACCAAAGTGGTACTCCTCCGAGTGTACCAATGAGAAAAATATTTTTTTTCTCCTCATTACTTCCTCAATAATACTGCATCACACATAGAAAGGGAAAATGCCTCTTTTGGTTGTTTTGCCTCAAAAACAATCCTGTCCAAAATGTAAGCACACCTGAAAGTGTAACTGTGTTGGTGCTCGTAGGCATACAAAGCACCAGCCCAAGTAAAGAACAGAAATGCTCAAACTTTTGAAAATTTGGAGCATTCCTGCTCTCTCCCTTTCACCAATGCAGCACGGCAACTTCCCTTACTGCGCTGTGTTACATAATAGTAACGTTGCCCCAGTCTGTTTAGAAAGTGAGAATTTTGAAGCAGATGTCTGCAAGGTAAAACTACCATTGTTCCTACTACAAAGATAAAGTTCATGCTTTGTCTACCTATGATAAAGGTGATGCTAGTTAAACAAAGAGCGATGGAAAAGCTTAGCAGTAAACCTGGGGGAAATTTAAATTACCCCAGATTAATTCACGTAATTGTGGGAATTTTGTGTTCCTCTTGTTATGGGAAATTATAAAAATTACGCCATTAGTTGCCATTCGTGTTAAACATATTCCAAGGAATTTGCCATTTTCTGTTAAATACTGCGAACGGACGGGAGTAACAGAATGGAAGCGGTTGTTGTTTACGTTGCTTTTGTTTATTTCACTATTTTTTAGAGCAAAATGTTTCCTTGCGTCAAAAACTGACATGCCACATTAGACGCTAAAATATGGAGCAAAACGGCACATTTGCATTTGTTTTAATTTTGCCGTGCTTTCATGTGATTAGTGAAAGCAAATTACACAAATTTCGCAGAACCCTACTTAGCACACTGCTTGTGGAGGTTAACTAAATGCAGTGGCACTTTTAGAGACTAATTAGCAGGTGAGAATGAATTAGATTGAAACTAGTTCACCAATTGGAAAATATCTGCATTTGTTGCTGTAGGGTATGGATTAAAAATGCAAGTATATCTTTCAACCCTTTGCTGAACACTTGGGAAAATGAGGAAGGTGTTAGATTCTGTTATAGTCATTGTGCAATAGGCCTTGGTCCACATGAGAGCTGAGTGATGGACTTGGCGAAATGCTAGACCCCACACTCATCCCCCACTGCATATGATCAAAAACTGATCACCGTGGGTTTGATGATACTGAGGATTTGAACAGGGCCTGACTAGAGGACCTGACCAGTACTGACCACCCTTGCACTTAGTTCCAATTCTGTACAGAATCCCAGCTCTGCACAGCCATGAGCAAGCTGCGCAGAAGACCTGGTTGAAGGCATGGCCAACAGAAACCTGCAATATTTTATGTTCTCAGGATGACTTGGTGCCATTGCATGGCCAGAAGTGAGGAACTATATGAGAAAAATAAACGAAAACACATAAAAACATATCAGTAAGAAACAAAACATACACATACAAATATATACTTGTGAATCTACATGTCATTAATGATGTCGGTGGTGGGATGATGTCATGTCCTATGTGATATTATTAATGACGTTATATCTGATGTCATCTGTGACGTCATGAGAGGTTTCAACACTAGTATTTTGATTTTTTTCTTATGAAAATTTAATTTGTGCTTTCAAGGACATGGAAGGTGCTCCAGAAGCTAAAATGTGGACACATTTTATATAAATTCACACTAGCTTCCTCGGGCCATATAAGAAGAAAGTCTGATGTTCTAGGTAAAACATGGACTTCCAACAGCAGTTGCATGCTGTCAGATGATTCTCCTGGTGTAAGAAAATAGGGGTCTTGGTTGAAGGACGTGGAAGCCCTAATCAGGAAAACATCACAATCCATGTCAGGGTGAACCACAAAAGTCACCAAATTAACCAGTGCATAACACGCTTTGATCTTGGCTCAAAAGCAGTCTGGCTCCATTTACAGGAAATATGTAAAGTATTTATGCAGCACACAAACAGTAATAAATTGAAAACAAAACAAAATTCCAAACTACTTCAGAAAAATAAAGTACGTTTTAAAAAAATAGAATGACACCAAAACAAAATCCAGTGGAGTGCAGGTCGGGGACATAGACCAGGTTAGTATAGTTAAAGAGTTACCTTCTCAAGTCCAGCACAAAGAGTTCTGTTCGCAATGAAAGAGGCAGCAAGGAGGAGGCTTTCGGTATGAAGAGCAGGCCAGACACCACACACAGTCATTGCTGTAGCAGGAAGAGTCAGTCTCGATTGAGCTTTGGATTGGTTGATCATTGTGGACGGTCACTGTTGGCTTTTAGTACAGGTCTCGTGTTGCTGGTGGTCACGTCAACATGAAGAGCAGGTCTCATTAGATCTTTGTGTTGATGGTTGTCAGAGGTTGTGGCTGTGAAGGTCCCTATTTTATATATGGTGTCAGTCTTTGTGGGGGGTGATTCCCTCAGCTACCTCCAAAACCAGTTGTGGTCTGTTCATCTGGTCTTGGTTCCAAACTGTCTGGGCTGACAAAAGGCAGTGCATGCCTGTGTCAGGTTCCTTTCTGTCTGCTGTGAGCAAGGTCGTTTGAAATGGAGTTATAGTTCTGCCCCAGCCATCCTCCCAGGAAAATCCTCTCAAGCTACACTCAGTCCCCATTGTTCACTGTCCGAATCCAGTACACATTCTTGATGGGGGGACAACTAAATAGCGCAGGCAGCTGGAAACTCCTAGAAAAGCCTTCAAACCTTTGGGCAGGAACATACAAACTTTCTAAAAGTAGAACAACATGGAGTTTGGCCCATATATTGTGAGTCAGGATGAGCCACTTGTAAGTACAATAGCAAAAAGAAAATCTAACACATCAGTTTTCAACATGAATCTTTTGCATGCATGGTCACGTAAATGAATTGGTGTGAGCACTTTTTAAAATTGTTTCTGTTATTATTGTTTAGTTTCAGAGAGTATTTTGGAATTTCTGATCAAACAGTGTCATAAGAACAGGAAAAGGAAAACAAAGCCCAACACATGACATTGCAACATTTGACAATTATATTTTTTTAAACTCACTTCACTAACAGAGAGCTACTAGCCATATGGTTTTGTCAAAATTGTAAACATAACATTTCTACTATACTTATAGTGTGAAGGCAAAACATTAAATTATACCTGCTCCCAGTCCTTATTTAAAAAAAAAAAAAAAAAGAAAGCAAAAGGTTTGGAGGAGCATACATTCAAATGTCTAATTAGTCCATAGGGCTAATGCAGATTCCCTTTGGGAGCAGATAGAAATTTGGAGTTTGGTGTCTCTGAACTCACAATTTAAAAATAGATCTTTTAGTAGAGTTGGTTTTTAGATTGTTAGTTTGAAAATGCCACTTTTAGAAAGTAGGCATTTTCTTGCTTAGAGCATTCTGTGACTCTGCCTGTTTATGGATTCCCTGTCTGGGTCAGTTTGACAGTTGGGCTGTTTGTGAACCCCCTCTAGACAGAGAGAAAGGATGCCGGGGTGTAGTCTGCATATCCTAATGAGCCATCTGTGCTAGAGTGAAGGGAGGAGTGGTCACTTACACCTGAATGGGCTGTGCCTGCCCTCTTGCAATGCAGTCTCCACCTCCTGGTGTGTGTCAGGGGCGTGGCCTGGGCACACCTGGACTTTATTGTACATTCCTGTTTGAGAAGAATCTCCAAGGGCTTGAACTGAGTTTGCCTCCTGGTTTGAAGTCTCAGGACCATCAAAGACTTCCTCTGCCAGCATCTGGACTCTCTGCTGAGACTCCTGCTCTGCAAAGTGGTGTCCTATCCAGTCCCTTGGCCCTTGAAAGGTGATGTTGGTAGAACAAGAGCTGGAATCCAAGCACAGAACGTCGTGTGGGGAAGTTTTCAATTCACCATCTGCAATGTGGCTGAAATCGACACTCCACCTGCATCACGGCTGGGAGATTGACACATTGCAGTTGGAGAAATGATACGCAAACCCGTTTGCAGCTGCTGATAACAATGCAAACCCCACGCAATACGGTTTTTCAACACCGTGTGGACGGATTTCTCAAGCATCGTCCCAGGGCATCAAAGTCATCTTGAACCCCGCGTGGATCTGAGGTGCCCAATCCAGAAATCAACATATCACTCTCTTGTGACGGAAAAAAAAGATGCATCACCGACCTGACTGGAGAAGAAACGACGCACAGCCTAACTTTCGAGTAAGGAATCAATGCATTGCTGACTTTTCCAACACACACTCGCCCGTGCAGCTTTATTTTTTATACAAATCAGGTACTTTGTGTAAAATCAAAGTTTCCATTGTTTCTATGGAGTAAGACTTTATTTTGAAAATTCATATCTTGACTTGTGTATGTTGGATTTTTTGTTGTTTTGATCTTGTTTGATTTAGATAAATATTATCTATTTTTCTAAACTGGTGTGGTGTCCATTTTTTTGTAGTGTTTTTACTGTATTACTGTGTGTGTGGGCACAAATATTTTACACCTTGCTTCTGAGTTAAGCCTGCCTACATGTGCCAAGCTACCAGGGGGGTCAGTGGTGGTTAACCAGGTGTATTTCTCTTTTGCCCTGACTAGAGTGAGGGTCCTTGCTGGACAGGGGACAACCTGATTGCCAACCAAATACCTAATTTCTAACAGTTAGGATGTGGGTTGCAGCCTCTTGGGTTTGGATGGGGTGGAAGGAACAGTGGAAAGGGCAAGCTAAAAATAAAGTTCCTTAGGAACACAGGTACAGTCATCAGAAGGGAGGTAACGGTTTGGCATTTAGGGGAGTGGTTGTCTGGTGTGTTGGTGTGGATGTCTTGGGTGTGTGAGGAATGCTTGGGGGTGATGTCCCAGGGTATGCTTGTGGTGGTGGATGTGTATGTTTCTGTTGATCAGTGTCTACATGTATGGTGAATATGGTGGATGTTTGTGTGTCTGTGGGGGTGGTGTCTGTGGGTATGGGTGGTGTGGCGGGTATGACACTGCCTGTTGATGTGTGCCTGTGGGTATGCTTGATGCGGTGTGTAGGCTGGTGGGGATAGGGGATGTCTGGGGAAGTGGTGGCTGATGTTGTCTGTGTGGGTGTCTCTTGAGTACTTGCGTGCCAGTGTGTTTTGTGGTGTTTGTGTTTATGTGTGTTGCTTTTGTGTGTTGAGGTGGGTGCGTGCAGATCTGTATGTGTGCTTGGGATGAGTAGGGGAGGGGGGATTTGGATTTGGAAGAGGAAACTTGGAGAGGAGATGAAAGGTGGGGGGTGACTGGCTACCATTAGCGAGGAGGCCAGAGCCTGAAAAGATCTCCTTAGGCCTGATATGGCACTATTAATGCCTTCCAGGAATGCATTGGTCAGCTGAAGTTGGCAGGCCAATCCCTGGATTACATTCACAATGGTAGTCTGTCCCACAGAGATAATCCTCAGGAGGTCAATAGCCTCCTCATGCAGGGCAGCAGGGGTGACAGGGGCTGGGGCATAGGTGACTGTGGCAAAGGAGATGCCAACCCTCTTGGTGAGCAGGCATGGCCAATTGAGTGGGGAGCAACAGGAAAGGTGGCGATAGAACTGATGGTGGTGGACAAGGCTGGTACTGAAGTATGTCCCAATGGGTCCACCACCCCTAGGGAGTAACCACTGGAGGAAGAATCTAATGATGAGGATGTAGATCACATGTCATCCGTGGCACTCCCTTCACATTCCAGGCCACTTGCTCCTTCTGTGTTGGTGGTGTCTTGACTTGAGGTCCCATGGCCAGATTCTTCCCCACTCAGCTGTGCCCTGTCTCTTTGACCTTCCTGGGCTGATGCTGATAATACAAAAAGAAATCACATGCCCATGATCATACTTGAAGAACAGCTGTGATTACCAAACAGTACCATGATGTCAAGTAGACCAAACAACAAACTCCACCTAAGTGACCCATACATGTACTATACCATATGCATGGCATCTGAACTGTCAACAGTTGCCCATAGGAAAATCAGGATCTCCGACAACTACAATTGCATTGGTGAAGTTGTGCAATCACAGTAACCATTGAACATGTAGGAGACCACATCTCTTCAATGCTTTGCCTCATGGAGTATAATTCAGTTACAATATCTAGTAAACACTTCCTGTCCCTGAATGCTACTGTAGTAGTGTTGCGTAGGCTCTCTTTATCCTAATGAGACTACTGGATTTTTGGGCGGCAAGATCATTCGCAGTGTGGGGGACTAAGTCTGACCCACGGTGAAGGACCCTTGTCACCCCAAACCCGGTTTTTGCTCCGGCTAACTAGCAGTGCCTCATCTCTCCCAAAGGGAAAAGACAATTGGGCAGCTGAGCGCATGACATCTTAGTACTTCCCAGGGAAGTCGTGGTCACTCAGGTCACAACCAGTTCTCCCATACACAGTGCGGTCTCATATATAAATGACAGAGGAAGTTAGAGTTTTAAAGATTGGTTTAATAAAACAACCGCATTTCAGATAACAAAGCGTGAGCTGCTATAACCAGAACTAAACAACACAGTAGAATTGAAATAGTAACGAGGAGAGTGAAACACAAGAATAAGGCTATCATAGTGCAACTAAATTGTGTTCTCTCTAAGTTATATTTTGAGCACAGCCTATGAAGCACTAAGCCTGCCTTTCAGGTTCAACCCTCATACCTGAGCAAAGGCCTGTAATCAGCATCAGCATCTGCAACAGGGAAGCCAGCATCTAGTTGTGGGTTCCTGGTCGGAATCTCCCTCTTACGTGTACCAGGACTAGAAAGTGTTTTTATAACTAACACACTGATGTTCTAAGAAACTTCCCTACGTAAGAATGTGTACTTTCTACGAACCCTAGAGACTAAACTTCTACCACGTCTATCGGCAATGTACCAGACTGTATCCTTGACTGAAGCACAGAGCGAGCAAGAATGTATTGTTTGAGAACACAGTGCTTAAGTAAGCTAAACAGTGTGATAGAATAAAATAAAACAAGACCGTGAAACTGGTTATTGTAAAATACCAGTGCGAGGTTGAATAAAATGCATCTAGGGCAAAGTGCACAGAGACCTAATACATTAAGCAAATGCGCATAAAGCTATATTAAAAATGGCTTCACTACACCCTCCCCTTGTCGGCAGAAAGTGGTTCAAGTCTAAACTAAAAAATGCCCCAGACTAAAATATAATTAAAACCCTAACAAATTTCAACAAGTCAAAAGGACATCAAAGCATATCAATCCTAAATTTAAAAAATGAGCATGCGTAAAAATGCCAAATTCAAATCATAATGTCAATTTAAAATAAATCCAATTCAAACAGTGGTCATGGAAAGCAGGAGAGTCTCCACTTCAGCAGATGACATAACCGGAAAATCCACGGCAAGGACTACCAAGGAGCAGGTGTGTTCCAAAGCCCCAGTGTCAACCAAGGCGGCATCCCGTGTAGAGCCTGTAAACGAGTCAATATCAACTTCCTCCAGGAAGGGTATCTCGTAAGTAGCCTCACGAAGCAACGCAGCCGCAGCACGCATGTCCGGTAATGAGCCCTCATCGGCAACATCAACAGATCAGCATCAACCACTGGGGGGGCGTTGCTGTGAGAGACAGACGTGTAGTGCATGTTCAAAAGAGCACCAACGGCACCGAAACACGGGCTGCACACAATCCAAAACAGGTCGGAATGACAGAGACCAGTCACACCCCAAATATTCCAGGAGTGTTTCTCCAAAGTGCTGCATCATGCGTTCACGACACAGCTGCGCTGATGGGGGCGCCCTCATTTGTCCTTGTTGCAGCGGGAAAGCCATTGCAAAAAAACAACAGCAATAGTAAAATGCCGACTAATAAAGCCAAAGTTAGCGGAAATCCCCCAAAAATGCTTCTGAAAATTGAATGAATAGCCGAAGGTATTAAACCAAATATGGAAGAGAAGGTGTGAACGAAACCAACACCAACAGCTTTGAAAAAATGTGCTAATCCAGCTGTGCTGGACACATTAAATATACGTCCCACGAGTTCACCAAAGTGGCTCGGAAAGTTGGTATTTAACAGGGACTGTATTTCCGTCAATGACCTTGCCACCTGAAGCACAGAGGTCTTGCGTGCAGATGTAAGGGCCACATGCTTCTGAAACAATAAAGCCTTTAGTCTACTTAACTTGTCGAAATTCACCTTGGAAGTAGCAATGTGAGGCCAAATATCCGCTACCTCCCTTATTTAGTGGGGGTCAACAACACACTCCCGCAGCAAGTAACGACCTTAGTGACCGAAACAACATAAACTATTCCGGCCCGCATGCCGCAACAGTCTTCACTATTGAGGAGGACGTAGCTGCCGTTTGAAAGCACCTGGAATGTGCGTTTAATCAAGGGGACTGGAACTCCCTTCAGATAGCAAGCCATGTTCGCAACCGAGGCATTACACGGCCCATGCAAGGACAGCTGCTTACAAATCATCAAATGGCTGACTGAAGTCTCGCATTCACTACCGCTAAGAAAGACCTCTTTCATGCCATTTACGCATTTGTACAAGAAGGGAAGCTCCCACACCTCATGGATGTAACCATCTCCCAACTTTTCACATCTGCCTACCGGAACATGTTTCAAACAAAAAGTGAATTGTAACGTAGAAATAGGCAGATTCATAACCCCGTGTATTAACCACTCTGCAGAGGGGATCTCGGCCACGGTAAAAGGCAATCTTTCTAACTTTTCAATATTGAGCATGACATAAGTCGCCTCCTTCTTAGCCATTAGTTGTTGTTGTCGCATTAAATTAAAGGAAAATAATATTTCCCTGGCACTGATATTCTGCCACGGAACGCGACCCGCCTTCAACGTCTGAAGCGTACAACCCAACTGCATAATGGACTTGGTCTGACTTTGTCCATGATATAAAGAAGACATATCAGATCATATAGGCCCTCATTCTGACCTTGGCGGTCTTTTCGCAAGACCGCTGAGTTACCGCCGCGGTGAAGACCGCCGACCGCGGCGGTGTGCCGCTGTGCGCATTCTGACCGCTGGGAGCGTTCCGCCGGAAAACCGCCAGCAGCCACACTGGCGGTCGGCGGGAAAGTGGAGACTGGTCAACCTCCACCGCCACGCCAGCAGAACACCGCCCACAGAATTACGACCCACATTTCTGTGTGGCGGTCTTCTGTTGGCGGTCTTCTGTTGGCGGTCACGTCCCTATGGCTCCCGTCGCCTCCCGGAGGACCAACGCACAAGGTAAGTTGATCGTCCGTGAGGGGAGGGGGTGGGGGGGTGTTGTGTGATGTGGGCGTGCATGGGGGTGTGCGTGTGAGTGTGTAGAGGGAGTGTGTGAGTGCGTGTATGCGGGCGGGGGGTGCTGCTGTGTCTATGGGTAATGTGTGCTGTTCGGCAGGTGCGCATGTCGGCATGTATGTGTGCGGGTATGTGTCCCCGTTGTGTATGTGTGTGTAGGGGGTGTGTATATGTGCATGTTGGGGGTGTGTGCATGTCGGGGTACATGTATGTGCATGTCGGGGTGGGGGTGGGGAGGGGGTTCGTACCACCTCTGGGGGGTGGCAGGGGGGTGGAGGGTGTGGGGGGAGGACTCGGGTGGGTAGTGGGGGGTGGGGGAGACCCCTATCAGTGCCAGGGAAGGAATTCCCTGGCCCCGATAGTGCTTACCGCCATGGTTCGCACGGCGGTTCCCGCCCGCAAGAAACCGCGGCGGTAGGCAGGGTCATAATACCCTTGGCGGTCTTGGGACGACCGCCGGGCCGGAGTGCGCAAACTCCAGCCCCGCGGTCATGACCGCCGTGGCGGTCGGAGTGGAGAAGTAGCGGTCGGTCGCGGCGGGGACCGCCGCGGTCAGAATGCCATTTTTAATACCGCCGGTCTGTTCGCGGTCCGACCGCCGTCTCTCCGCCGACCGCCAGGGTCAGAATGAGGGCCATAATGTCTATAGCAGAAGAAACAATGTTGTTAATTGTATATATCCTGTCGGACAAGGTGTGAATTCCATTATCCACAACAGCTAATGCATTTTTCACATTTTCCCGATCTATCTGCCTTAACCGGGCTGCAGCCTCTTGTTGTGAAAGTTTCAAAATTTCATTGTATACTTCATACAAGAAATGCTTCCTACGTGGCATCTTCGGGCCTGACAAAAAATCTTGTAAGTCAGTGTCATTAGACAGGAGAGTGAGATGAGTCTTAACTGCATCTAGCGAGGATGATTTCAACCATTGCTGGCACAATTTTCCCACACTATGGCCCTCATTCTGACCTTGGCGGTCTTTTCGCAAGACCGCTGAGTTACTGCCGCGGTGAAGACCGCCGACCGCGGCGGTGTGCCGCTGTGCGCATTCTGACCGCTGGGAGCGTTCCGCCGGAAAACCGCCAGCAGCCACACTGGCGGTCGGCGGGAAAGTGGAGACTGGTCAACCTCCACCGCCACGCCAGCAGAACACCGCCCACAGAATTACGACCCACATTTCTGTGTGGCGGTCTTCTGTTGGCGGTCTTCTGTTGGCGGTCACGTCCCTATGGCTCCCGTCGCCTCCCGGAGGACCAACGCACAAGGTAAGTTGATCGTCCGTGAGGGGAGGGGGTGGGGGGGTGTTGTGTGATGTGGGCGTGCATGGGGGTGTGCGTGTGAGTGTGTAGAGGGAGTGTGTGAGTGCGTGTATGCGGGCGGGGGGTGCTGCTGTGTCTATGGGTAATGTGTGCTGTTCGGCAGGTGCGCATGTCGGCATGTATGTGTGCGGGTATGTGTCCCCGTTGTGTATGTGTGTGTAGGGGGTGTGTATATGTGCATGTTGGGGGTGTGTGCATGTCGGGGTACATGTATGTGCATGTCGGGGTGGGGGTGGGGAGGGGGTTCGTACCACCTCTGGGGGGTGGCAGGGGGGTGGAGGGTGTGGGGGGAGGACTCGGGTGGGTAGTGGGGGGTGGGGGAGACCCCTATCAGTGCCAGGGAAGGAATTCCCTGGCCCCGATAGTGCTTACCGCCATGGTTCGCACGGCGGTTCCCGCCCGCAAGAAACCGCGGCGGTAGGCAGGGTCATAATACCCTTGGCGGTCTTGGGACGACCGCCGGGCCGGAGTGCGCAAACTCCAGCCCCGCGGTCATGACCGCCGTGGCGGTCGGAGTGGAGAAGTAGCGGTCGGTCGCGGCGGGGACCGCCGCGGTCAGAATGCCATTTTTAATACCGCCGGTCTGTTCGCGGTCCGACCGCCGTCTCTCCGCCGACCGCCAGGGTCAGAATGAGGGCCTATATGTAGTAATTATTTCAGCATGTTCTGGTGATATATATCGAGGGTCTGACCTACTCGTCCGGAAACCCCCCGAGGAGGTGATAAAACATTGATGACACCCGTTAGTGTCTATTGGCCACAATAACCACCCGCATGGACGTGTCAATGAAGTGTTAAATGTACCATTCTGGACCCAGTCAGTAAGCTCACTAAAAGTGGCATTTATGTATTTCTGCCAATTATAAATGTTTGCAGGGGCAGGTATACTAGGCATATTCAATTCTCTGATTGTTGCTAAGCCTAAACAGCTAATCTGTTGTACTGTTTCATTTAAAAAGATCATTTAAACGGGAATGAGACATGCTCTAAACAATGTTTCTTTACCCTTGGTTTGCCAATTTTTTGTTCCCCAAACACTTTTCAAATCAACATTTTTTGACCAATATTCATACCCTTCAATTGACAATCGGGAAACAAAGGAATCCGAATATATGAATTTCGTGTTGGTCAACAACATTTGTTTATCTTTAGTCGGAGTTAACCTAAAATAATATGACTTAGCATTCTTTTGATGATGCCCAGAAAAATACGTAAATTTGTCAAAATAAGTTTTGGAACTCCCTTGCGGGGGAGTCGGGCAATGTTCCCATTGCGTATAGTCAAATATCATTTCTGGACTACTTGCTTTGTGTATGAAGTGGTGCCCATAATAATTATAGCAAAACATGTCACCATAATTCTCTTTAAACTGGTAAACATCTTTATTTTCATAGACAGTATAATATTGTAATTCTGTCATCATTGAATCAACAGTCTTCACATCCCAATCATCAGATACAATGCTTGGTATTACTATATCATTCATAGATAACTTTAGTACATATGGTATTTGAATTATTTCAGTGGGACCGTATATATCAAACATTACTTTATCCCACACAATCCCATCCAGAATTGGTACTGCAGAAATGTTCACAAAGGACAAGTCTCTTCGAACCCTATGTGATGAAAAATGTGGCTTCAACACCTCCTCCACCTGTTCAACCGCTGATCTCTCAGGAAGAAAATGACCATGTATCAACAGAAAAAAGGTAATGACAAACCCAACCCAAAGAAAAAATGCTACCATAGTCAATAAAAGCCACAGATAGTTCCATGGAAAAACAAAGTACGTATCTTTAAGCCAACATATCAGCTTACATGAACCTGACAGATCAGGAGTCGAAGAGTCAAACGAGTCCGATAGACCATCGTTGTTGTCGGCAAAGTAACCAGAAGCAGTTTGTGCAAAAGGCATTGCCGCATTCAATGGAGGAGTTGGTGTTTCTCGTGGTGGTACACTGTAGATAGCACCATCCATCACGTCAGTAGTCATGGTGACTTGATCAAATGTTTCTAAGTTGGTCGCTGTCAGTGGAACTAATGTGAGATCATCATCCACCCTCCCCAAGTTTGGAGAGGCAACAGTGTTGGTATAGATAACTTGAAGCGGAATGTCTTCCCCAGTAGTGAGAGGGATTTGGGAACTACTGGAGGTTCCTCTTGGTCTGCTGTGTAGAATCGGCCACATGTTGTAACTTGACATTGTCAATAGAAACAAAGCGATTTTCTTTGGCACCTGGCAACGGTAGCAGAATTACAATTCTCGTTCCGTGTATCCCCAACACAGGGACTGGTGCATGATAAGAAGGGCCAAATTCTTTTTTCACAGCAACCTTTTCACGCACTAGATCCCCAACCCTGCGAATCCAGCCGGGAGGTGTTACTGGCGTATCCTTAATTCCTGTGGAGGCAGCACTTTTAGAAGAGTTTTCTTCACGGAACTGCTGTAATTCCTGTAAAACAGTGACACGATCATTTATGTCAAAAGGTGTTTCCGCCGCCTCCACACCAGGACCATCAAGATCCGGAACAAACATTTGTGTTCCGAATAGGCACTCATATGAAGTACGACCCCCCAGGGACCTTCTAGGCAGGTTATTTAGTGCTCTCTGAACTCCATACAGGTGGGTTAGCCAACTATGACCCGTACCTAAGACTCTGGACGTTAAGAATTGCTTTAAATCGCGGTTTAATCGCTCCATGACAGAATTTCCCTCAGGATGAAATGAAGAAGAGTACTGGAGCTGGACCCCCAACGAAGCCATGGTGTCCCTGAATGCCCTTGAGGCAAAAGCAGGGCCCTGGTCTGAACGGAACGCAGCAACTGCATATATACCGACAAAGACTCGCAAATCTTTAATAACAGTCCAAGCGTCAGCAGAGCGTTGTGGCCACCCCCACACAAATCTGGAGCAAGAATCAACAGTGACTAGGATATATTTATATGCACTATCCGGTGTTAGTGGACCGCAATGACCAAATACACACATTGTAATGGTCTGTTGGATATTAAGAGGGGTGTCTGCGGCGGGCGCTTGGCTGTTGAAACTTTAATTTGTTGACAGATGTCACAACAAAAGACATACTGCTTGGCCTCCTTATAGAGACCAGGCCACCAGTAGCGGGCCTGTAATAGTGAAATTGTAGCTGCCACGCCTGCATGTGCAGATGCCACCCCCCATGTGCTGCTTTAATCAATTGAGGTCTTACATTTTTATTGGGGATGCCCCATACGCCTACGCTAGGAATTTTAACTTCAGCGTTCTTCATACTTCCCATTAAGTATTGGTATTTATTAGGAAATCCCTTAGGATAAGGCGTGCCATCAACCGTAGCCTTTATGGCAGCCATAATGTCTGTGTCTGGTTTGGAACTCGAACGAGTCACTGCAGCTACAGTGGCAACCGCGACTGCCGACTTTGCGGCTTCATCAGCCAAAGTGTTTCCAGCAACGTGTATTCCAACGCGTCAAGTGTATGCACAACATGGACTTTGGGTAGCGTCTCTTTCAGGTCTGCTACCTTCCACCACAGTAGTCTGTGTTTTATGGTGTTGCCTTTTGAATCTCTGAACCCATTCAAGCGCCAGTAATGTAGGTATTCATTAAAAGACTGGACGCAATAATACAAATCACAAACAAACACTGTGAACCGCGTCGGATCTTTTTGCTCTAGTGCCATCAGTAGAGCTTTTAGCTCGGCCAATTGTGATGTACAATCCCCTAAGGTCTGCGATTAGGTATGTTGGGGGCTGAATTTCTCCCCCTCCATATAGCCGCTCACTACCGCACATGCAGCAGAATATTGGTGTTTTGTTCCAATCGCCGGTTGCGCAGAGCCATCGGTGTACATGACTACTTGATATTGATCAATAGGCAACGTATCAGCGGGAAATGGATATTCAACTTCATATTGCAGAAATTCCTGAGTTTGTAACTTTGGGTAAAAGATGTAGTCTACATCAGTGGCTGTTAAAGACGTAGCCCATTGTATCCATCGCGGGTGAAGTGCTTTTGCGTTCGGAACGCTAGCTTTTGTAACAGCCTCGAGGGCCGGAATAGGAGAGATGACAATAATGCGTTTCCCCTGGGCAAGAGGTCTTTCTTTAATAACAGCCATCTGTACAGCATTGAGAATTTTCTCAGTGGGTGCAAATCGTTGTTCAGCAGCAGAATACAAGTGTGACTTGTATCCTATTGGGACTGTCTCACCCTCATTAAATGTGACATAAGTAAACCCAATGGCCCCAGCTATTACCCTGATCACCAAATGTGTCTTATTGTCCCATGTATGTAAATGTTTTGCTGCTAGCAGATCTGCCTGTAACTCCCGAAGAGTATGTGTATGCTCAATTGTCCAGAATTTGCTTGAAAAATCAGGACGTATCAATTCATATAAAGGTTTTATGCGTGTAGCATAATCAGGAATGTATGTTCTGCCAAAATTTAGAAAGCCCAACAACGATTGGAGTTTCTTAATCGTATTTGGTGGTTGCAATTGTGCCCACTTTTCTAAGAATTGTGGCGCTAGGCTCTTACCCTCATTCAACAGCTCATATCCCAGGAATATGACGCTGAGGAAGGCAATTTTTGATATTTTGAAGTTAAATTTGTAGCCGATTTCGGCAAACCCCACAACAATGCGGGCCACCCGTCTTAAATGTTGTAGCAACTCATCATCTGTGAGAGATATATCATCCACATATGACAATGCTTCAGGGTCTATCTCGTGTAGAATAGCCGTCACACGAGCCGAAAACAGTCCTGGGCTGTTCTTATACCCTTGAGGCAAACAACTGAATTTTTTCTGGGAGTCTAGTGCGCTAAAGCTTGTTAAATCTCGGTTTTCAGGAGCTATATTCTGACAGAAGAATCCATTCGAGATATCCAAGGTTGTTTTATATTTTTTCCACACAATGTTATTCATTAGTGCAGCACTATTCGAGTTCTGTATAGCATATGTACGGGTATGTCAGTTCAAATGTCTGTAGTCTAAGACTATTCTATACGAATGGTCCGGTTTAGCTACAGGAAATAAGGGATTATTCATCGGTGAGACACAGGGTTCAATTACCCCCTGGTATTCCAATTGTGTAAGTATTTCCCTCACCGGTGCCCTTGCTTCATGTTTTATCAGATACTGCGGTTGTGGCTGAGGATCACCTATAATAGGAATATTACATGATATGAAGAGTCTATATCCCACCCTACGTGATTTCTATATAAGGCAGGTGCTTGTGCAAGAGCCCATTTAATCGAATAAGACTCTGCGAGTTCGCCTGGAACAAGTGGCGAGAAGGAAGGTTTAATAACCTCCTCCCCTACTGGGCAGGTGCGGACAAAATCAGGTGGCCAATCTTGTTCAGCCAACAAGATGTCATATATCTTAACTACACGATCCCAAAAGATTGCGTGTATATTGCGCTCAATGTCTCCTTCCAATTGTAAAGTCACTGTATACACCCTATCGGGTTCGGAGACTCGCATATCTGCTGTTTCTACTTGTATGAAGTCATCAGTTGCTTTCACCTCCAGATGCTCTAGAAGATTCCGGCAAACTATTGTGACCTCTGCCGTGCTGTCTAGCAGTGCTAGTGTCCATTTCTTGTTCTTCAAGAGAACCCTCTTCCTGTGTGGCATGTCTAATTGAAACTGCCGCCACCTTTTTCTTTTTAAACTGTTGTTTTTGTTGTATCGGTTTCTCTTCCTTCTTGGCAGAAACCTCCGAAGAGTGTTGTGATTCCTGTCTTGGTTTCACATACTCCGTTCTCCGCTCTGACCGCCCACCTCTCTCATTTCTCTTTTCCGATGAGTCATGAAAGGAACGAGATTGGCGTGTATCAGTATATTGATATCTATCAGGCGTTTTTATATTATCTCTATTCCTTAAATTATACCTATTCTGTGGGGTCTCCGTACGTGGAGATTCTACCATTTCTTTTTTGGGTGTTTATTGCTTTTTCTCCCAGCGCTTCTTATTACCTGCAGGTTGCTGTTTAGTATTATCCTTATTAATTTTTCCCTGAAATTGAGGTTTTTGCGGTCTAGCGCCTAGGCTATCTTGACCGATACTAGAGTATGTTTACTCTATTATTTTAGGCAGTTCCCGCTCCTGATCTTGTTGCGGGACGTCACGAAGACGCATGCGCACTTCAAGCGCAACTGCTTCCCCTTTAAGATTACTTAGGATTATCGAAGAAACCGTGGCAAAGTTGCCCATTAGTTGCACTCCTAAATCTAAGGCTGGGACAGTCCCATATTCATCCTGAATTTGTTTCAGCACTTCCGTTAGGTTTGCTAATGTTGGTGTACCGTGTGCCGTTGTATAGAGCGCAGCAAATACCGTGCCCCATGTATTACAATGTTCCACTGTGGGAACCATCCCAAAAGATAAACAGATAGTTAGTATTCTATGTTTGTCCTGAGGTCCCGTATGGCTCCAGGGTATTAATTTTCTGCGCCAGCCAAAATGGCGCCTCCTCTTGTTTTGCTGGTACTTTACCTATAAAAGAGTGAACAGTCACCGGATTTATACCTGGTGTTACTGCATGTTGTTGTGCTGGAGCAGCACGCGCGGGGTTTGTATTTAGTGTCTGCCTCACAAATTGTACTAATCGTCTATATATTGCTATAAGTTCAGTATATAAGTGTTGAACCTCAGCAACCGCAATATTAGCAGCCGCAGGATGTGGTGTATATGTGGCCAATAAAGGCGAGGTAGGACCATCTTTGCTTAGTGGACCTAACCTTACTGGTAATATTGTGTGGGGTAGGGCGCCATCAAGCCAATTATTATGTTCTTGATAAGATAGAGGTATCGCTAAGTATGCGTACGCCCTGTATTGTCCAGGAGCGTTCGCTACTGTGTATGTATGGAAAGTATTTGTGTTCCCATCAGCTGCTGGAAGTGTGACCCAAGAGTAAAAAAGTTCTGTTCTATAGGCTGCATGGGCGTCCACCACAAATGTGACTGGACCACCCTGGGCCGTAAGGCCGTTTGCTAGCAAATGTGCTGTGAGCGGTTGTCTCATGTTAAGAGCTATTTGTACAACCTGGGGATTCGCCATTATAAAAACTGACCTGAGTTAAGAGAAGGCACACCAAGATGAGGTTATTTATCCTTTTAAGGTTCAAGCTTGAACAACCACCCGCTATAAATAGGGTTACCTAAACGGAGGCGGTGGAAATCCTCAGTGCCACGGACGTCTCCGCTTAAAGTAACTGAGGAGTCATTATATTATATGAGACCGAGATAAACCGGTGGACCCGAAAATTAGAGCCAGACCAAACGTTGGCGGCGCCATGTCGCGTAGGCTCTCATTATCCTAATGAGACTACTGGATTTTTGGGCGGCAAGATCGTTCGCAGTGTGGGGGAATAAGTCTGACCCAGGGTGAAGGACCCTTGTCACCCCAAACCCGTTTTTTGCTCTGGCTAACTAGCAGTACCTCATCTCTCCCAAAGGGACGAGACAATTAAGCAGCCGAGCGCATTACATATTAGTACTTCCCAGGGAAGTTGTGGTCACTCAGGTCACAACCGGTTCTCCAATACACAATGCGGTCTCATATATAAATGACAGAAGCAGTTAGAGTTTTAAAGATTGGTTTAATAAAACGACTGCATTTTAGATAACAAAGTGTGAGCTGCTATAACCAGAACTATACAACACAGTAGAATTTAAATAGTAACGAGAAGAGTGAAACACAAGAATAAGGCTATCATAGTGCAACTAAATTGTGTTCTCTCTAAGTTATATTTTGAGCACAGCCTATGAAGCTCTAAGCCTGCCTTTCAGGTTCCCCCGGGAGGACATCAACCCTCATACCTGAGCAAAGGCCTGTAATCAGCATCATCATCTGCAACAGGGCAGGCAGCATCTAGTTGTGGGTTCCTGGTCGGAATCTCCCTCTTACGTGTACCAGGACCAGAAAGTGTTTTTATAACTAACACGCCGATGTTCTAAGAAACATCCCTACGTAAGAATGTGTACTTTCTACAAACCCTAGAGACCAAACTTCTACCACGTCTATCGGCAATGTACCAGACTGTATCCTTGACTGAAGCACAGAGCGAGCAAGAATGTATTGTTTGAGAACACAGTGCTAAAGTAAGCTAAACAGTGTGATAGAATAAAATAAAACAAGACAGTGAAACTGGTTATTGTAAAATAACAGTGCAAGGTTAAATAAAATGCATCTAGGGAAAAGTGCACAGAGACCTAATACATTAAGCAAACGCGCATAAAGCTATATTAAAAATGGCTTCACTACAGTAGGACTTGCCAAATTACATGCTATGATGAGTGAGGGTATGTGTCAGTCAGTAATCAATGGTGACACACTCCTGTATGTGGCACCACATGAAATGCAGCCCCTTTGTCAATGTCATATTCCACACACAGGTTGGCATGCAAATATATGTGAGGGAATTTATCCCATTAACACAGGTAGACATGCATGAAACAACAGCTTACAAATGTTTTAAAAAAGATAAAGGGATACATGCAGGCACAAGGAATTTTGGCAACAGTGATGGCACATAAATCATGTCAATGGACATTCCCCACTTACCAAGGAAAAGTAATGATCTGTAGCTGCACCCCAAACAAAAAGTATGCTCTGTCACACGTATGAGGGTCATCTTCACATAACAGACAGTAGCAAGGCACCAGAAACCCATTACATGCTGAAGACAAGTAGCATCTGGGTGGCAGATACCACTGTTCTCATTTCATCACAGACGGCTGAAGACAGGGATCCATCACTCCCTTTCTTTTGGCCTGAAGCACTGAGGAGTAGTGGTCTGTTAGAATTTACACCAAATACAACAATAAACAGTACTTGATTGATCAATGTTGATAGCCATATGTTGTTCCTAGAGAGCAAAATGGTTGTGGATTGTACACAGTTGTGTTCTAAGTTCCTGGGCCAATAGGCAAGGCACATGTGTATGCACCACATGACATGTCTACACAAACAATCACTCATCTACTGTGTTACACATGGCTCATCCCTAATCACCAGGGGAAGCTGTCAGAACCTAACACATTCACTTGGCAATGTGACAGGCAGGAATATGCCCTGTACTCACCCCCTTGTGGCGGTTGTGCTGTCCTCAAACTCCCATAAAGGACTGTGTTGGCCACCACCAGAATGCAGGCCATTAGGGGGGTCACAGTCTGACATGTGCCCCATGCACGCTGCAAGGACAGCCCCAGCTGGACCTCTGCTATCTTCCAGGCCCAGCATCTCAGGTTCTCCCACCTCTTCCGACAGTGGGCACTCAGCCGGCTATTGTCCCTGAGGGTCTGCACCGTCCAGGCTATGGCTCTCCATAGCTCCTTCTTCTGATGGGTATCAACCTCCACAGATGGTTGAGTCACATACACAGCAGAAACACCAAGCTAGAACTTTTCAATTTGTTAGCACTCCACAAGTGTGAAACACATAAGCTAATAAGGACATAGGGGGTCATTCTGACCCAGGCGGTAAAATCCACCAGGGCCAACGACCGTGGGAGCACCGCCAACAGGCTGGCGGTGCTCCCATGGGCATTCTGACCGCAGCGGTACAGCCGCGGTCAGAAACGGAAAACCGGCGGTGTACCGCCAGTTTCCCGCTGCCCTGGGGAATCCGACCCCCATACCGCCATCCTGTTCCTGGCGGTTTTGGCCGCCAGGAACAGAATGGCGGTATGGGGTGTTGTGGGGCCCCCGTAACAGGGCCCCAAAAAAATTTCAGTGTCTGCCATGTAGACACTGAAAATCGCGACGGGTGCAACTGCACCCGTCGCACCCCTTCCACTCCGCCGGCTCCATTCGGAGCCGGCATCCTCATGGAAGGGTGTTTCCCGCTGGGCTGGCGGGCGGCCTTCTGGCGGTCGCCCGCCAGCCCAGCGGGAAACCCAGAATACCTGCGGCGGTCTTTTGACCACGCAGCGGTATTCTGGCGGTCCCAGCCAGGCCGGCGGCTTCCCCCGCCGGCCGGGGTCAGAATGACCCCCATAGACATTACTACAGACAGATATAGTTCCATCTGCAGACTAACCCACTACCCTGCTCAGGGCCCACAATGACTAAACAAACTTACTGACATCTTGTAGCCCATGCTTCAGCAACATGTACTGTGATGAGAGAAAAAATTAATCCTCACACATGTATGTGGCTTCTGAAGTGTGAACTCCTTAGGCATGAATGGACCAACACATTCACACTCTGTGAGATTGACTCACTGCATACAGTCCCACAGGCAACAAACACAGTACAAACTTCACCATTACACTTGAGTGACAATCAAGGAGCTGGCATGGTGAGTACAGAAAGTGTCTTCCTTGTCCATGTGTGGACATGTGCCTTAACAAATGCAGACTCATGCCACTTCCGGGGGTCATTTCTGTAGTATGTATCTGTACCACAGAACACTCCTTTGGATGTCTGTGTCCATCCAACAGAGATGGCATCCAACATACAAAGGCAAGCATTGTACAATTTCTGCTGTGTGACTGTTGGACCCGGCCCTTGTGGCAGGTTCATCCCCTGACTTTTTGCCTCCTTCCTCCTATTTTATTCTGACCTATTGTGTTGGCTTTAGGACTCTGGGCACATTACCACTACTAACCAGTGCTGAAGGGCATATGCTCTCTGTGTAAATTGTATTGTTGATTGGTTTATCCATGATTGGCATATTTTATTTACTAGTAAGTCCCTAGTAAAGTGCACTAGAGGTGCCCAGGGCCTGTAAATCAAATACTACTAGTGGGCCTGTAGCCACCCACATTAGTAGCTCTGTAAACATGGCTCAGACCTGCCACTGTAGTATCTGTGTGTGCTGTTTTTAAACTGCCAATTTGACTTGGCAAGTGCACCCACTTGCCAGGTCTAAACCTTCTCTTTTCTTACATGTAAGACACCCCTAAGGTAGGCCTTAGGTAGCCCCATGGGCAGGGTGCAGTGTATGTTTAAGGTAGGACATTTACTAATGTTTTTATATGTACTGACAATGAAATACTGCCAAATTCAGTTTTCACTGTTGCAGGGCCTATCTCTCTCATAGGTGAACATGGGGGCTACCTTTAAATATGATTAAAGTGTAGATTCCCTTTGGGAGCAGACGGACATGTGGTGTTTGGGGTCTCTGAACTCACATTTTAAAAATACATCTTTTAATAAAGTTGGTTTTGAGATTGTGTGTGTGAAAATGCCACTTTTAGAAAGTACGTTACTCAAAGTCAGGTGAGGTCCCACTGTATAAATACAATTTTTTCTCAAAATCATATTGTCTTGAATTGTGTAACATTCATAAAGAGGCTATAATCAAAGTCAATGTTGCTCCAAATCGAATTTTAATTTTAGAAAGGCAAACAAGTCGCAGTGGAGATGTAGACAGTCATAAGTCCCAAGAGATGTGCGGAAACTAGGCCAGCCTTTTAGAAAGTAGGCATTTTCTTGCATAAACCATTCTGTGACTGTCCCTGTTTGTGGATTCCCTGTCTGGGTCAATCTGACAGTTGGGCTGTTTTCACCTCTCTCTAGACAGTGGCACAAATGGAGCTGGGGTGTAACCTGCATATCCTGATGAGCCATCTGTGCTAGGAGGGAGGGGAGGAGTGGACACTCACACCTGAAAGGGCTGTGCCTGCCCTCACACAATGCAGTCTCCAACCCCCTGGTGTGTGTCTGTGGCCTGGCCTGGGTAAGGCAGGATTTCACAAACAAGAGAGACTTTCCTTTTAAGTAAGCCTTCTTCAAAGGACAAAATGGTTATAAGAACAGCACCCAAAACCACAGACTTTAGATCACTTCTGGACATCTTGAGGTCTCTGAATCTTCCACTGTCGACCTGAGTCTCTTCTATATTTGAAACAAACGAGGTAGGAGCTTTCTGGGAAAACCCCTCCCACTGCGCAAGAAGTATTAAAAAATGCTGGCTATTTTAAGTAAGCTTTGAAAGAAACACGTCGGAACTTGGCCAAAATCCCAAGGTATTTTTCCCAAAACTAAACCGTTCCCTGCTGTACCATAAACATCAGTCTAGTACATCCTTATCTTGCTAACTGAAAAGAACATGCAGAATAGAAAACACATTGCATAACGTGTTTTGTACGGAAAAATACTCACACTTTTAACGTGGCAGTGAAGCTAAGGCTAAGCTGAAAACAAAGTGGAGTCTGTATCTGGTGACCACTAATGTGACGGTGGACAGCTAAGCCAAATACAAAGTGGTGCAAAACAAAGTCAGTGGTCAAAACACAAATATCACTACACCCCCTCGTCCCCGTACTGTACCCCCACTCCCCATCCATGCATACATACACGCACACATCCACGCTCACTCACATATGCACACATGGGCATGACACTCTTCCACCCACCGCATACAAGCAGTCACACAGACACTTGTACACATGCACACAAACACACCCAACATCCCCCAAACCCCTCCATTCACACACATACACACCCATTCACACACACAACACTCAACACCCCCCCATCAGTCGATCACCTTCCTGGTGATCGTCCGGGAGGGAACGGGGTTCATGGAGCTTGCTCCACCACCACTGCCCCGCCAAAACAACACTGCCATGCCGTCTACAATGTAGTAACACAGCGGACGGTGTTGTGGTGACAATGCAGTGGTGGCGGTGCAAGCTCCACTAGATCGCTGACTGCCAAATAGTGGCAGTAGAGCAGCCAGCAGCTATAATACGCGGTCTGAAGACCGCTAAAACTGGTGGTCAAGTGGCGGGCTTGACTTTGGCAGTCAACTGTTTTGACCGCCGATGTCATAATGAGGGCCTTAATATCTTCTGGGTTGGACTGACTGTGTGTTTGTGAATTTTGATGAGTGAACAATGTATATCAATTGGCTGTCACACTCCTTACTATACATAAAAGGACACCTGTTCCGCAGACACTGCACCAATCTGTTATGATTCTGTAGCACTCAATAGAAGTGGCCTGGAGGTAAGGACTCATAATAAAGCTCACTCTATATATCTAATAAAGGTGATGTTATTAAAAATGGGTCCAGGTGTAATCCGTATTAGAAGGTGGTCACAAGATTTCTTTCTTTAAATATAGCTCTTCATCATAAAAAGTAACGTGTCAGAGTCACCAGATCCTCGGGGTCTGTGCACGTTCCCAACACGTCCACCACTGAACAGCTCCAAGACTCTGATAGATAAATCACAGAGACTGAGAGAGTTCAAGAGGGGAAGAGGGGATTAGGAAGGGAACAGCTAGGAAGGAGACCTGTAGTAAGAAAAAGGTTAGAACACACAATATGAAAATTATATTTCCTGAAATCAGTACTAGACTATGATTCTAAACCTAGTCACTCTGAAAACATGAACAATCAAAGAGTTCAGTTTAAAATGACTAAGTTTCAAGATGGCCGGATACCTGTAGGGGAATCAAGATGAATTAAATGAAAACTTTCTTATTCAAGTACTTTCCTTTACATGAGAATCAGAAAAAACATTCTGACTAAATTTTAAACCAGTCATATAAATCCTGTTTTGAGAATGTATACTAGTATCATACAATATTGCAACTAGAAACTCTGGCCTTCTGTGTACTCTTAAAATGTTTCAACACAAATTGCTCATATTGCACATATATATATATATATATATATATATATATATATATATATATATATATATATAATAAATAAATACCATAAAAGGATTGTGCACCATGAATAACACAATATGGATTCAGGAAACAAATCACTTAACTTGTCAACTTGAATATTACATAATAAATATCTTAGAATAGTGACATACAATAAACAACATGAATTAAACTCGAGGAGAGAATCGTGCGTCTCGCCGATTCGAGTGACACCATGTAAAATACCAAGAAATGGTAGCATGCCATGAATATCAAAGTCAAATCATCATTAATCGAATCGCGCGTCTTGCGATTCGTAAAACACGATGTAAATGTCAAGAAATAACAGCTCACAATAAATAACAAGATCAAAGTACAATGAAACAAATCGCGCTTCTTTTGCCGATTCTTAAGCCACCATGTAAATGTCAAGAAATGGTAGCGCGCAATGAACAACAAAGTTAAATTTGCATGAAACGAGTTGTGCGTCTTGCCAATTCGTAAAACATCATGTAAATGTCAAGAAATAGTAGCCCGAAATGGACAACAATGTTTAAACATCATAAAACGAATCGCGCATCTTGCCGATTCTTAAGCCACCATGCCAATGTCAAGAAATGGTAGCACGCAATGAATAACAAAGTCACACCTTCATGAAATAAATTGCGCATCTGCCTATTTGTAAACTACCATATAAATGTCAAGAAATGGTAGTGTGCAAGTAATCTGTTACTCATTTAAAAATTAAAACAAGAATATGAAAATTCTCAATAACGGTGTCGGGACAGTCCAACCACCGTCTTACCGCCTGGAACAATGATCAGCAATGAAGGATAAAGGGCAGAAGTCTGGAAGATCCAAATAGGCCGCCGGGACAGGAGCTCAGGAAAAAAGATGCTGCTCTGCACCGGGACCTCTGAATAGTGAGCACTGGGAGTTGGGCTGGCTCTCTTTTATAGAGTCTTGGCCCAGCCCAGAACCACGCCCAGGCATGTTGCAAGGAAAGTCTCTGGAAGGCCCTGGAAAGGGGCCACACCCTAACACACTCTGAAAACCTGCAGCAATACATTGCAAAGGAACAGTATTTGTAAACATATTAAAAATACGTTTTCAGGATTGAACTCTGCAATGCAAAAGGTTAAACCACAACATATCAGCACAATGCATAAATTACGTTGTTTTGAGAGTGCTGGGTTTTTGCATTTTTGTCGCCAGTAGAGCGCGTACTGCTCTGGTGTAGACATAACATTCTACTATGCAATGTAGATATCAATGTAAGTGACAGCATTTGATAGGATATCAGATAGTTGAATATCAAACATTTAAAAATTGTTACGTTTCCAAGTCATGAATGTGATCAAAACAACCAAAAACTTTACTCACATGACACTCATCTCAATGTAGTGTATGGTCACTGCTTCCAATAACAGGTCTCATTACAGTTAGTTACATTTCCTCCCCTGCATTGTCACATTGAAGTCCCAGAGTGGCGCATTGTGCATTGGCGCATTGAGTAAAGACCCAAGTTGTAATGTGGTATCCTTATTCCATTCATGGTGGCATCTCATCCTACTTGGCCTATAGTGCCAACAATAATGTGTCCCAGTCTGTAATGGGTGTCTTTCTTCCCATCTGCTGGTTCAAGCATGTCAGAATGGTGGTTTCCGCAGTGCACCACTTTATGAGTTCCTGAACCCACCTTGAGACCGGAGGGGCTGTGTGCATTTCAGTTCATGTCTGTGCTTTGTTTAACTAAGAGTAGTGCCAAGACCACAAATCTGATTGTGTGTTTAGCCTTCATCAGTCTCAATAAGGGCCCTAATAACCTCCCTTCTATGGACAATGGCATCGTTCTCCCCATTAGTTCTGTCTGACACTAAATCCAGTTGTGTCCTCCCATAGGTCTGTAGCTATATTCAGTCTCTCACCATGTGGAAAAAATAAACATCCGCTGCCTGACATCACAGGCAAGAGAGCATAACTTAGTTGTGTCATTACATCTCTTAAAACATGAAAATGAAGCTGTGGTTATTTTCCTATATAACACGAAGAGACATTTTAATTTACTGTGATTCACTGTAATGCATACAAGTAAAGTGCAGAGATTATACAGTTTTTCATTCATGCCACATTTTATCATTGTTTTGAAAGAATGTTTAGAGTATAGTGATTTAGAAACATTATTCTTTATAATCAGTTTATATTTCAACATAAGAGATCCATAAATTTAATTTAACCTGCAAAGTGTATTTATGTCTAAATAGCTTGACTGGAGTGAAGGCCCATATTTTCACTTGTGTTCTAACCTTCAATGTGAAGTTTGCTCTTTGCATGTTTTCCTAAAGCTGCAGGTGTCAGGATCTGGGACCAAGGTAATGGAAGCTCATTGTGCAGGAAGATAAAAAAAAAGGTGAAGGAAGGATTATTAAGGACAAGAGGAGTATCCTAACTTCTGTGAAAATCTAAAGTCTCAAATGCTAATTTAAAACTTGTGAGTTGTGATTATGTGTTTGAAAAGGGAAAAGTATTTGCCTATGAGATCACCCTTGGAAGAAGCAAGATTTCAGTGTGGTTTAGTTCACTGTAAGATTCAGATTCCCTTTGCCTTTATCTGAGAGCGGACCTTGCTTAGGTAAATTTCTTAAACTTAAATCTCTGTGTGGCTTCATGCCGCCATACCTCTCTTGATGGGAACCTCTATGAAAGTTCTCTTGTGCGACTACTTTCTTGAACCCATAGAATATTTGCATAGTTAGGATTTTAGATCAAATGGTTAGGCAGAACAATTTCAAATCAAAATTAATTCATAAATTGTTTTTCCTTATCATATTTTCCCTTAAACTAGTGGTCTTTTACGTGTTAGTTACATTTCATATAATGCGACAGTTTGATTCTCCTGTGGGTATTCTGTACATTTATACTATGATTTTAAGTTGCATGTTTGAAAGTTTGTCTTTGAGTCTGAAATAAAGCCTTATGAACTATAAATTGGTCTCTGGAACTGAGGGGCAGATGTAAGAGCCCCTTGCACCACCGGAGTGTCACTTTTTGTGATGCTCTGGTGGCGCTATGCTCTGCACCATATTTACAAGGTGGCGTCTCTCCACCTTTTGTGGCTTAATGCCACCTTGAGAATTCGGCCCCTTCACAAGCAGCACTTTGCATGGAAGAGCCATGCAATGGGTGTTGCTGTGGGCGTGCCTCAGCAACACCCATTGTATTTTGACGATGTCTCAGATTTACGAGTTTTCAGAAACCTGAGGCATTACCAAAATCTAACGCCAAACCAGGGGTGGTGTAAGAGTGGTACAACAAGGAGAAATGCTTTAATTTCTCCTCGCTTTTTGCTCTTTCTATGTGTGCTGCATTTTGAGGAGCAAATCGCCATTTATGATTGTTTTTGTGCATGAGGGTGTTCCTTCATGCACAAAAACAATCTCTTCCTCAATGCAGCCATCCTTGCACTCTGGTGCAAGGATGGCTACGTTGGTGCACGGAGCAAATTTAGCACCGAAGCTGGGGGAACACAGGGCTGCAGAGTATTCTGTTAAATACGGCACATCCCTGCATTTTGAAAATGACAGTGCACAGAACTGCTAAATTTGGGGCACCATCATCTTCTATTAAATCTGGCCCTGAATGCATGACCAGCAAGTTACACTGTAATTAATTTGAATAAATTGATGTACTGTCTCCTCAAAAGAGAAACAAAATTCATTGGATCCCAGATTTAGAAATAGAACCCCTTGCTGGATCAAATGGTAGCGACGAGGATGGTTCTCTTTCCAGAATGAGGATGGAGTTAGGTTCTAGAATAGTCAGTCCCCACTGCTTAAATTAGAAGCTAATATCCAGGCTTGGAAGACTGTGGCAGTTGTGTTTAGTTTGTGGTGATTGAGGGAATAAGTGGTGTCTTGCGCAGGTCATTATATGGTGGTTAATATAGGGCTTCACACATTGGTCATTGGTACATGATCACAGAAATGAAGGCCCATTGAGATTCCCACAATATGGCACATTTAATTTGAGAATTATTGAAAATTTGAGGAGAGTGGTGTATCAAATGAAGCCACCTCAGAGACCTCCACAATATGAAACATGTAATGCTTGGGAACATGCTGCCCCTGCAAGGGAAAGGGAGAAATACCACAGTCGAGTGAATAAATCCATGCATGTCTATACAGATGCTAGATGGGATGCGGAGCAGAAAAGGTGGAGAACAGGTCTGATTGAAGGGATTAAACTGTATCCGGCTTTGACCACAGATGTGACTGAGGGAGAATGGGAAAGGAAGATGATCAGAAAACCGAAGAAGAAGGAGTGAAAGGATCATGATGACATGAGCCTAGACAGTGGTGATGATTCTGGAGATATCCTTTTAAATGTGTTAATATCTGAATGTCCACCCCCATAAAATGAAGCTAAAAGTGAGAACAATGATACTGGATGCAGTGGTGTAATTACCTTCCCTACTGCACCCGCTAAGACGGCTCTTAGTACTGTGGGAACTGTTCCCACTAGCGTGCCCTGTGAACTGAGACATGGGGGTTTGAGAGAGTGTATCCCATTTCATCCCACTGTGAGTTCTGTTGATGCTCTCACAGTTCCAGTTACTATTGGCCTCGTAGGTCCTATGTGCAAATGAGAAGGTTCTGGGAGAAGTACATACAATTTAGTGGGACCCAATAGTGTTGGGGGGGCCAACTAATGCTTCAAATAATTTAGATATTGGAAATTTGTTCCTCTGATTTCAACACACGGAAGCAGCCCATGTGGAGCAAGTGCAGATACGACTTTGAATATGTCAGGAGGTACTTCAAATGGCACTCATCAGAGGGTGCCTACCCATGCTACTCCTGAATGGGAACAGCCTTTGAATATGGGGAACACAGCTCAGGGAAATTATTCCACACCTAAAGTTCCTGTGGTGACCCGATCCATTAGTGCGAAGGAGATAGATAAATGGGTAAAAAAATGTAATGGAAGCACTACATCTAAAGAGAGTACAATTACAGAAGTGAGTCAGGGAATAATTCCATCAACACTGAGAGAATGAACTTTGGATGTAGCAAAGTTGACAATAGAATTGGACTCAATGAATGTTGGAAATCTTGACTTAGAACAACTGGAGACTTACAAAGAGTATGAGCTTGTATTTATGTGTGGGGACATCATTAAGCAAGCGGGTCAAGCTTATTATATGTAGGCAGAATTGGCTAAGCAGTATGAGGTTGATTTAAATAAAACTAAGGCTCTGAAGAGGAGCTATTGAGTGTGCTTTAATGAGAAGGATATTGCTGAAATGGGATGAAGTATATAGATGTGAGACTAAATTGGTGAAAAAGAAAGAGGTAAAGAAACCTTCAGATGAACTGCCTCTGGTTGGAGCAGAATGGAGTGTTGTAACCTTCCCTTTAAGAGAAGTGCCTGGTGGATGGTTTGTGCATGTGCCATGGAGCAGGAGTGATCTGACATTATTTGTCAATGATTTCCCATAATTACAAGAAAACCAGTAGAACAGTAATGACAGGTTGAAAGATTTGTGAACATTTTACAGGTGTTATGGATTGATCTGAATATGATATTTGACATTGTTGTTCCGAGTGACCTGTGAACGGAATGTAAGAATGCTGTTCGATGGCCTGAGGTCGAACCAACTAGAAATGCATTAGCAAAGGGTCCTTCACCATTGGTAATGAAGAAATATCAGGAGGTCATTACATTCCTGAAAGGGAAAGTTCCTCCTCATGATGTTGACTGGGTCAACATTGACAGAGCATCTCAAGAATCAAAGGAGTTAATCCGTGCTTGCTATGAGACGTTTGCAGGCATTCAAACAATGCAGTAATATGGAGACGCTAGAAGCAAAGGATATAGAACATTTTGTTTGAAGGTTTGTGAGAGGGTTGAGGCCAGAAAAAGTCTGATGAACCAGCAACATTTGATCTGTTGGCAGAGTAAGTCTATTAATAAAATTTTGTGTTAAGCTAAATACTTAAAGAGATGAAGCAGAAAAAGCTTAAGGAAAAATTGATGGTCACTCAAATAAAAGCAGCTCAAAAACCTAGACAAATGCCCCAAGCTGCAAATAATGTAGGCACAATGCTAGGTGTGTACTAACAACCACAACATCCCATGCAAGGTAGAGGTTGAGGAGTTCCTATGGATCCAGGTACAGGGATGAAACAAATGATCACACTGTATCACATCTGCAATAAAGTCGGGCATTGGAAGCAAGAATGTTGTTTAAATCCAGGTACTCAGGTCTAAAATGCTGGATTTGTACTTTCTCAGAATAATAATACCAACCAGAATCAGGATGTGCAGAGACCTAGAAGTCAAAATTTCAATGTGCTCCAAACTCCAATGGAACAAGTCCCTCAACCTCCGATGCCACAGCAAAATGTTGTTGGGTTGCATCAGAATGTGAAGCAGGGTTTGAAAATAAATGCAAATCTGATGCAGGATAATAATCCATTTCAACAATTTCCTCTGTTCAATTCAAATGAGGGAAGTGGCTTTGATCAGTCAGCCTGATGGTGTCTGAGAGGAGGGAAGACTGCATACTTGTTGCAGCCTTAGTGGAGGACCAGAGTGGACCATTTATATATAATGGAGTGAATGGCCATCCTGTGTCGTTTCTGGTTGATACTGGTACTACCCATTCTACTTTGAGAACAGTAGAAGTCCCAAACCCACTGCTCTTGGGAAAAACAGTCTATGATAGTGGTGTGGAGAATCAAATAATTGCTCAAGAAACTAACCCAGTCACAGTGAAGATAGGATCTTTTGAGGACAAACACAAGTTTATAATATGTGTTCACAGTCCAGTAAATCTCTTGGGAAAAGATTTACTTTCAAAATTGAATTGTGTTATATTTTGCACTCGAACAGGAATAGAAGTGCAAACCCATGATGAGGATGCTGTCCTCAAGGTAATAAAAAAAGAACTGTGTTGCATGTTCCTGACATTGCTAACACTTGATGATTTTCCTCCAGATTTGAGTGAGACTGTTTGACATGAAATGTGGGATTTATCAGTAAAGGGTATCAGACTAATTAAAGGTATAGAACCTGTCCAAATTTCTGTTAAGCATAAGGTTGAATACCCGAGAACCTCACAATATAATTTGACTCCAGAAATGATTGCTGGGATAACTCCTGTGATCGAATCCATGATACAACAGGGAATTTTGAAGGAGATATTTGGAAGTCTCCCATTATCAGTTTCAAGTAACTGAGTGGCAAACATAGATTGCTTAGGACCTTAGATAAATATTAAAATTGTTGTTCCTCATTCCCCCCTGATACCAAATCCAGCTGTAATACTGTTCTAGATTCCATGTGAGGCTGAGTGGTTCACTGTCATTGATTTATGTCAGATCGTATTTTCAATACTGCTACAGTCAGTTTCTCTTTGCATTCCAGCTTGGAAACAGGGTCTTAACGTGGTATTGTGTCCCATGTCGTGTCCCACAGAGAAATATTGAAGCCCCATCTTTTTTTAATCAGATTTTAAAGAAAAAATTTGAATCTTTGTCATGCCTTGCAGCTCAGTCTTGATCCAATACATCAATGACCTAATGGTGCCATCAAATACCCAAGAAAAATCTAAACAAGACATTATTGTGTTGTTGAACAACCTGGCTGAGTATTGACAAGTATTTCTAGGAAAGTTACAATATTGTCAAACAGAAGTCCAATACCTTGGATGCCTGTAGGAGGCTTGCCTGGTTAGTAGTGGGTACCAAAGGTGCTTACACCTTATAGCAGGTCCAATTATCCCTTATTAGTGAATGTAGACAGTGTCTAGATGCCAGGCTCTCTACGGGTAGTGTAGATGGGAAGCCATTGCCTAACTAGGAGACATGCAAAGCTTGTGCAATACCACTGTAGTCACACAGTACTCACACACATGAAAGAGAATACTCAGTATTACAAAAATAAAGGTACTTTATTTTGGTGACACAAATACCAAAAATACCATAGAGACTATACTCCCTTAGGAGGTAAGTAATACACAAATTGTATACACTAGTATGCAGAAATAGCTGTAAAAACTGTTCAAAAACAGCACAACTAATGAAAATCACAATAGTTCGAAATGGGCCTGGGGGAACACAAACCATATACAAAGAAAGTGGAATGCAAAAGTCAGTTTCCCACCTAGGCAAGGGTAGTATGTAGAGGGGCACTGGGAGTATTGGAAAACACCAAAGGTAAGTAATAGAACCCACCCCAAAGCCCAGAAAAGCAGGAGTAATTCACAGTAACGTTCCTAGAAAACAAGAACACAAGAAAGAAGATTATGCAAGAACCAGAAGAGACTGCAAGACACCTTGGGTGGTCATTCTGACCTCGGCGGTAAAAGGCGCCTACCGCCGGTCAGAAATCCTCCATAATCCCGCCGCGGTCGCGGAAACCCGCCACGGTCATTCTGACCCGCAGAAGGCAAACCTCCGAAAATCCGACCGCCACAACAGACCGCCAGACCAGCGGTCGGCGGAAAGGTGGAGGTGACCAAACCTCCACCGCCACGCCAACAGAAATACGCCCATCCCATTACGACCCACGAATCCACGCGGCGGTCATTCAAACGCGGTATTCCATTGGCGGGACACACCGCCGTGGTCAGAATACACACAAACAAACAAAACTCAGCCACATTGGACGATTTGAATCCCACACACCTGATACACATACACACACCACTCCCACACACACAATACAATATAAAACACACACCCACATCACCCACAAACCCCTACGCTAAAAAATTCTTAAAGAAGGCAAGAGCGAGACACCAGCATCCAAAAAATAACAGCCACAGCCACTCAACACCATCACCCACACACTATCCACACACAAAACAACACACACCACCACACTCAACTCACTTAAATACACATACTCCACCCCACACATCATACACACCACCCCATGGCACCCCAAAGACAACCCCGCTTCACAGACGAAGAACTCAGGGTCATGGTGGAGGAAATCGTTCGGGTAGAGCCCCAGCTGTTCGGCACACAGATACAATACACCAGCATTGCCCGGAGGACGGAGCTATGGCAGAGGATTGTCGACAGGGTGAACGCAGTGGGACAGCACCCCAGAAATCGGGAAGACATCAGGAAGCGATGGAACGACCTACGGGGGAAGGTGCGTTCCATGGTATCCAGGCACAACATCGCCGTGCAGAAGACTGGCGGAGGACCCCCACCTCAACCCCCACAATTCACATCATGGGAGGAGGAAGTCTTGAACATCCTGCATCCTGACGGCCTCGCAGGAGTCGGCGGAGGAATGGATACTGGTAAGTTGAAGCTTCAATACTGCTTCCCCCCCACCTGCATGCCAAATCAGACCCCAAACCTCACCCCCATCCTCGAACCCCACCCTCACCCCCACCCCCATCCTCACCCCCACCCTCACCCCCACCACCATCCTCACCCCCACCACCATCCTCACCCCCAACACCATCCTCACCCCCACCCCCAGCACACCTATTCCCCGCCAATGTCTCACCATCACAACCCACACATCCCAAAACCTAGGCCTGCATGCGTCCACTAAGCATGGACACCCATCACCAAAGCATGCCCAATGCATATACACATCCCCCCCACAAGCCACCCTCACCAAAGCCCCCACACACGAATGCCAGCACTTGGGGACACGAGAACCCACAGATACACCCATATGCGACACATTTAAACTATAACCATACCTCTATACCCCTGCAGGACCCGACCGTCAACACACCGCGGCGGAGGGGCCAGAATTCTCCACACCCCCCACCCAAGAGGCCGTCAGCGATGACAGCAGCTCTGTCGACCTGGACACCGATGACCAGCCCGGACCATCGGGGACCTCTGGACAGTCGGTTCCCCTCACACAGGCCCAGGCCACTACAGACCCAAACCCCTCTGGGAACACCAGCACAGCTCCCACCCAGCGGGCCCATGCCTCTGTCTCCAGGGCGCGTCAATCTGCGGTGTGTCTACCACTACAGGGCACCCAGGATAACCCACCACCCCAACAACAACAGGGACCTGGGGGCAGTGGTAGTGGGCACACCGGCCAGGGGGCAGAGGCCCAGGGAAACAGGGCAACTCGGCGGGCAGCTTTGCGACAGGGGGGGGAGGAGAGGCCCAGGGAACCCACTCTCCACGAGGTCCTCACCACCATCATGGGAGCATACAACCGCTCCCAGGAGACGATGGCGACGGTACTGGCCCGGTTCCAGGAGATCCAGGTGCTGCAGGAGGAACACTATCGGGGGTACAGGGAGGACATCAGAGCCATCAACACCACCCTGGTTACCATGGTAGGGCTGCTGCAGGACCTCGTAAACAGCAGGGCGGACACTGAACAACACCCAAGGGCCCCTGCCACTAGCCTGGACCAAGAACAGCCATCCACCTCCGCCGGCGCTAGTGGACAGGAGGCCCCCGCACAGCAGCAGCCCACCAGACCCCCACCTCCTGCAGGAGAAGAACCACCCCGCAAGAGGGCCCTGAGATCTCGCAAGAAGACAGAGTAGGATGTCAAGACCCCCGCCAGCAAAGGATACCACCTGATGTCATCCCACTGTCCCACATTGTCACCCTGTCCATCCTTGAACTGCCCATGCTCCATCTCTCCACAGGCCTCTGGACAATGCACCTGTGTGACTGTTACTCTGGACTCTGCCATGGACATTCCTTCACCATAGCCCCCACCCACTTGAAACCACCCATCCCATTTTGAGCACTTAAATAAACACCTATTTTGCACCAAAATATCAGGAGTCTGGCTGTGATTTCAATAGATTGTAATTGACATGACAGTGCAAATATGTCCTTGTACATGGTGAAGTCAACAAACAGCTGCCACAAAGCTGTAGTCCATGGGGAAACGAAGCACAGGACTCGTAGTGGGGACCCCAGATCTGAAATAGGGAGGGAAAAGCCAAAACTCAGTCATCATACACTGGGGCAAATAGACAGGCAGCAGAGATGCTGGAGAGTAGTTAACATTTACTAAATTATCTTTGAAATGTTACCTGTGTCCTATTGGAAGTACTGTTCAATGATTCTGTCCCTGTTGTCTGTTTCAGCCCCGTCGTCTTCCTCCTCGTCACTCTCCTCAGGTTCCACCGCTGCCACAACACCACCGTCACGACCATCCTCCTGCAGGAAAGGCACCTGGCGGCGCAAAGCCAGGTTGTGAAGCATGCAGCAGGCCACGATGATGTGACACACCTTCTTAGGTGAGTACATTAGGGATCCACCTGTCATATGCAGGCACCTAAACCTGGCCTTTAGGAGGCCAAAGGTGCGTTCGATCACCCTCCTAGTACGCCCATGGGCCTCATTGTACCGTTCCTCTGCCCTGGTCCGGGGATTCCTTACTGGGGTCAGTAGCCACGACAGGTTGGGGTACCCAGAGTCCCCCACTAGCCATACACGGTGTCTCTGTAGCTGTTCCATCACGTAAGGAATGCTGCTATTCCTGAGGATGTAGGCGTCATCCACTGACCCTGGGAATTTGGCATTTACATGCGAGATGTACTGGTCAGCCAAACACACCACCTGGATGTTCACTGAATGGTAATTTTTTCTGTTCCTGTACACCTGCTCCCTGTCTCTTGGGGGAACCAAAGCCACATGGGTCCCATCAATGGCACCAATTACGTTGGGAATATGTCCAAGGGCGTAGAAATCACCCTTCACTGTAGCCAATTCGCCCACCTCAGGGAAAATGATGTAGTTCCTCACGGATTTCATCAGGGCAGACAACACTCTGGATAACACCTTCGAAAACATGGGCTGAGACATCCCGGAAGCAATTCCCACGGTTGTCTGAAATGACCCACTTGCCAAGAAATGTAGTACTGACATGACCTGCACCAGAGGGGGAATCCCTGTGGGTTGGCGGATGGGGGACATCAGGTCGGGCTCCAGCTGGGCACACAGTTCATGGATAGTGGCACGGTTAAGACGGTAGGTCAGGATAATGTGGCGTTCTTCCATTGTCGACAGGTCCACCAGCGGTCGGTACACGGGAGGATTCATCCGTCTCCTCGCCCAACCCAGCGGACGGTGCCTAGGAAGGACAACATGGAGCACACAGTCAAGCAACCCACAGGTACGTACTCACAGCTAGCACAGTATACGATTCTCTATGCAGTGAATGGCGTGTCTGAGTGGCTATGCAAGGCCTAGGCCTGTGTGACGCAGTTGAAATTGAGCCATGTGGGCCCTGGAAATGGCGGCTGCCTGACCTGTGAAGTGTGACAATGGGATGTGAGGTCAATGCGCTGGCGTGGCACACCGCAGAGGGCGGCGGGCGAAGACCGCGGCGCGAAGCCGCATTGGTTAACATTGAAGCCTATGGGTTTCAGGAGCCAATGGCGAAGGGCGCCGGCGGTGGCGGGACGCACCGCCGCGGTACGCACCGCCGCGGACGTGACCGCCATTTTCTATCTACTTATCCACTTGCGACTTGAACTTTCACAGGAGAGGACCTATACTGCAAGTGTTGCTGTGACCTCGGTCTGGAAGGGACAATGGCTGCTGCGACTGGGGAAAGGGCCCCTGCCTTCACTGGAGAGGAGTTGGAGAAACTTGTGGATGGGGTCCTCCCCCAGTATGCGCTACTCTACGGTCCTCCAGACCAACAAGTGAGTTTAATTCAATATGGATTTGGGGCCACTGGCTGGCTTGGGGGCCTGGCGGGGATGGGGGGCATGTTGGGCATGGCGGGGGGCCTGGCGGGGATGGGGGGCATGTTGGGCATGGCGGGGGGCCTGGCGGGGATGGGGGGCATGTTGGGCATGGCGGGGGGCATGGCGGGGATGGGGGGCATGTTGGGCATGGCGGGGGGCCTGGCGGGGGGCCTGGCGGGGATGGGGGGCATGTTGGGCATGGCGGGGGGCCTGGCGGGGGGCCTGGCGGGGATGGGGGGCATGTTGGGCATGGCGGGGGGCCTGGCGGGGATGGGGGGCATGTTGGGCATGGCGGGGGGCATGGCGGGGGGCCTGGCGGGGATGGGGGGCATGTTGGGCATGGCGGGGGGCATGGCGGGGATGGGGGGCATGTTGGGCATGGCGGGGGGCCTGGCGGGGGGCCTGGCGGGGATGGGGGGCGTTGGGCCACTGGAAAGGAAAATGCTGAGAAACTTGAACGTGGTATTTCTCCCTCCCTGTACGTGTCACATAGGTCCGCGCCCATGAGAAGATCGGGATTTGGCGTTCCATCGCCAAGGAAGTCCGGGCCCTGGGGGTCCACCATCGACGGGGCACCCACTGCCGCAAGAGGTGGGAGGACATCCGCCGCGGGACCAAGAAGACCGCCGAGTCTCTGCTGGGGATGGCCTCCCAACGTAGGCGGGGTGCCTGCCGTCAACTGAGCCCCCTGATGTTCCGGATCCTGGCGGTGGCCTACCCTGAATTGGATGGGCGCGTGAGGGCAGCACAGCAGACACAAGGGGGTGAGTACAAGCATTATCTACTCTGTTGTCGCGCAGTGGAGGTGTCTGGTTGGGGGAGGAGGGCTGGGGGTCCCCCTAGGCCAGGGCGATATCTGTAGGCTGGGCACCCCCGTAAGTCCCTGTGTCCCCAGCCACCACCCTCAGTAGTTTGTCAGTACAGCCATCCCTGGGCCGTGTCATCCATGGGTGCAGTTGTCAACTCTAGGCGTGTAGGGCATGTTCCACGGAATGCGTAGCGGACCCCAAGTGCGCAACTTAGTGCAGGGGGCATCTGTGTCTGTCATGTCCGCTAACTGTACCGGAGATCCATGTACTCAATATCCCTTTATTTCTCTCTCCCCCCCCCTTTTTGTTTGTCTTTCTGTGCTTGTGTGCATCAGCATCATCAGGCGGATGAGAAGTGGCATCGGGGCAGGAGGGAGCTGCATCTCACATGGCCCAGGAGGGCCATGCCACAGAGTCAGACTGGACCAGTGAGACGGAGGGCGAGGGGAGCTCCACGACGGGGACGACTGGACCCTGCAGCGACACGGACACGTCCTCGGAAGGGGGCTCCCTTGCGGGGGTGGCACCATCCGTGCCCCCCGCCATTACAGGTACAGCCGCCACCCAGCGCACCATCTCCGCCCTCCCAGCAGCCCCTCAGCGTTCGCCCCGTGCCCGCTCTGCCAGGAAGCCGGGCATCTCCTTCGCCCCAGGCACCTCAGGCCCTGCCCCTGTTACCCCCGCTGCCCTCAGTGAGGAGGTCATTGACCTCCTCCGAACGCTCATTGTTGGGCAGACTACCCTTTTGAATGCCATCCAGGGGGTGGAGAGGGAGGTTCATCGCAGCAATGCGTACCTGGAGGGCATTCATTTGGGTCAGGCTGCCCATCAGCGATCGTTCCAGGCTCTGGCCTCAGCACTGACGGCAGCCATTGTCCCTGTCTCCTGCCTGCCTCTACTAACTCCCTCCTCCCAGTCTCCTGTTCCTCTGCCTGTCCCACCCACACCATCAGACCAGCCTGCACACACCTCAACACCCAAGAGAAGCTCATCCAAACATAAGCACCACAGATCACGCAGACATTCACACACGCAACATTCCGATGCAGACATGCCAACAGTCACTACCACCTCTGTGACCCCCACCTCCTCGTCTCCCTCCTCCCTCCCTGTGACGTCTACACTCACACCTCCATTCACCTCACCATCAGCCAGTGTTTCCATCACCAGCACACCCTCCACTCCAGTCCGCACACGTGCAGTCACCACCCCCACTGCCATTTACACGTTCCCTGTGTCCTCTCCCACTGTGTCTGTCACCCCCTCTTCCACACCACACAAACGCAGCCACCCACCCACCCAACAGCCATCCACCTCACGACAGCCTATCCCTCCTGCACCTGCACCCAAAGACAGCAAACGTGACTCACCTACAACCACATCCTCTCCCTCCACTCCCATTCCCACTGTACCTACCACTCTCCATTGTCCCAAGAAGCTCTTCCTCGCCACTACTAACTTCTTTCCTGACCCTGAGACCCCCCCTCCTTCTCGTCGGGGTAAGAAGAGCACCTCAGCCACCACCAGCCCTGCAGCCCCCTTGACAAGGGTGCAGGGGTATTGGAGCCCGCCAGCCCGCATGTCTGGATCTTCGCCCAGCAGCAAGGGGACAGCCAGCCCACCCCCTGGGAAGAGGAGCAGAAGGCGGAAGGGTCGCCGCAGGAGCCCGCCTTCTACATCCCCCCCGGACACCACCCAGAGACAGTCACCAGCCACAGCTCCAAAGGGAGGAAAGGGCCACAGGCCCACGACTAAGGAGGGCAAGGGCAGCAAGTCGGAGAGGTCAGGCAGCAGGCCTGCTGCCCAGGAGGAGCCCACAACCCCCATAGCCGCTGCCCAGGGAGGAACCGGCACAGCTGCCCCGGGAGAGCCCACCACCCCCATAGCCGCTGCCCAGGGAGGACCCAGCCCAGCTGGCCAGGAGGGCCCCACCACCCACAGCCCAGGTGGGCAGTGAAGGAGCACCATCCCCGCTGCCCAGGAGGGCACCACCAGGCAATTAGCAGTTGGCCATAGACCGGCCGCCGTCTCCAGAACCGCTGAACTGGGCCCCGCCGTCTCCAGAACCGCTGAACTGGGCCCCGCCGTCTCAAGAACCGCTGAACTGGGCCCTTCAAGGCAAGGAGCGCTGAACTGGGCCCCGCCGTCTCAAGAACCGCTGAACTGGGCCCCGCCGTCTCAAGAACCGCTGAACTGGGCCCCGCCGTCTCAAGAACCGCTGAACTGGGCCCTTCAGGGCAAGGAGCGCTGAACTGGGCCCCGCCGTCTCAAGAACCGCTGAACTGGGCCCTTCAAGGCAAGGAGCGCTGAACTGGGCCCCGCCGTCTCAAGAACCGCTGAACTGGGACCCGCCGTCTCAAGAACCGCTGAACTGGGCCCCGCCGTCTCAAGAACCGCTGAACTGGGCCCTTCAGGGCAAGGAGCGCTGAACTGGGCCCCGCCGTCTCAAGAACCGCTGAACTGGGCCCTTCAAGGCAAGGAGCGCTGAACTGGGCCCCGCCGTCTCAAGAACCGCTGAACTGGGACCCGCCGTCTCAAGAACCGCTGAACTGGGCCCGCCGTCTCAAGAACCGCTGAACTGGGCCCCGCCGTCTCAAGAACCGCTGAACTGGGCCCTTCAGGGCAAGAACCGCTGGCCCTTTGGCAGACGTGGCAGGGCAGGATCTGTCTCGGGCAGGGCTGCAGGATGTCCTCTGGCCAACATGCCTCCTCCAGTGGCAGTGGAGTCTGTTATGGACTGTTTGGACTGTGGCTTTGCTCTCCCCAGGATGGCCCAGTGGGCAGGCCACCCACTGTATGGACTGTATGGACTGTGGCTTTGCTCTCCCCAGGATGGCCCAGTGGGCAGGCCACCCACTGTATGGACTGTATGGACTGTGGCTTTGCTCTCCCCAGGATGGCCCAGTGGGCAGGCCACCCACTGTATGGACTGTATGGACTGTGGCTTTGCTCTCCCCAGGATGGCCCAGTGGGCAGGCCACCCACTGTATGGACTGTATGGACTGTGGCTTTGCTCTCCCCAGGATGGCCCAGTGGGCAGGCCACCCACTGTATGGACTGTATGGACTGTGGCTTTGCTCTCCCCAGGATGGCCCAGTGGGCAGGCCACCCACTGTATGGACTGTTTGGACTGTGGCTTTGCTCTCCCCAGGATGGCCCAGTGGGCAGGCCACCCACTGTATGGACTGTTTGGACTGTGGCTTTGCTCTCCCCAGGATGGGCCAGTGGTCATGGAGTCCCCTCGTGGATCTGGCGTCGTGTACTCAAGTGGCTGAGGTGCCCCCCCTTCCCTTCCCCCTGAGGTGCCTGTCCTATTTTCTTTCTGATGCCCCTGCAGTGTTCTCTCCGTGGAGTTCTTGTCGTGGGACTGGGCCTTGCCCCTTTGCACAGGACCCCTGTGATCCACGGACAGTGGTTGGACTACATTTAGTAGCTGTATATATTTTGTACATAGTTTATTTATTTATTGGGATTAATGGTGTACATATTTCAATATATCTGCCCGTTTATGATCTCTTCTTTTGGTCTTTGCATTATTTCGGAGGGGGGTGGTTTGTGGGTTGTGACAGTGATCTGTGGGAATGCATTGATGTGTGTGTTGTAGTGGGTGTGGGTGGGTGGGTGTGTGCCGGTAATCTTTTCCCTCCCCTGTGTCGTAGGTGCCGTACTCACCGATGTCTTCCGCGCCGCCGGGCGTGCTCCTGGTATATGAGCAGGAATAGGAGTGCGGGGATGACCTGCAACTCTGGCTCCATACTGCCGGAATCTCGCGTGGAGTGCGTAGAGGTGAGCGTTTTCCCGTTCGTAGTCTGTTTCCGCCGTGTTCTTATCGGCGGTGCTCCCGCCCCGGAAAAGGTGGCAGATTGGTGGGTCGTAATAGGGTGGGCGGTACTTTGTCTGCCGCCGGGCTGTTGGCGGGAACCGCCGCGCTGTTTGTTTGTACCGCTGTGGCGGTCGGAGTGTTAAGTTGGCGGGCTGTGTTGGCGGTTCCCGCCAGGGTCAGAATTGCATATTTTAGACCGCCGGCCTGTTGGCGGCTTGGCCGCCGCTTTATCACCGACCGCCAGGGTCAGAATGAGGGCCCAATGATGGTTTCCTGGACCTGAAGACCTTGGAAAAAAGGGACCAAGTCTAAGAAGCACTGAAGTGTCCAGGGAGAACAGGAGCCCCTGCTAACATGGATGAAGGTGCAAAAGAAGAACCACCGGTGAAAAACAACAGTCAGTATTGCAACCAAGAAGACAGATGCGGGCTCCTGGTTGGTGCAGAAGATGTCCCATGTCGGACGATGAATGCAGTTTGGTTTGCGTCACTGGATTCCGCTGACAAGCCTTGGCACATGCAAAGCTTGCGGTTAACTGAAAATGGCGCTGCCTGGGACCAGGAGGGACCTGGTGGACTCTACCCATATGGGGGAGGAAGAGAGGGCTCTCAGCAACTCAGAGAGCCCTCAGAAGACCAGGCAGCGAATACAGGAGTCCTACAGCATGGGGACAAACATGGTGCAAAAGGAGGCCCATGCAGCACTACACAAAGGGGTACCACACAGCCAGAGAACCACATAGGCAGCTTTGCATCACAAGAAGGAGTGCTGGGGGCCGGAGATGCACGGTGCACAAAGAACTTTGTGGAAAGATGCCAACAAACCTTTACAATTGCAAAACACGCAGTGCACAGGGGTATTGACTTGCGTGGGGAGGCAAGCTCTTACCTCCAGCAAAGTTGGATAGTTGGACATTAGGACCATCAAGACCACTTCAGTCCACCACCTGTGTTGCTGGATCCACACACTTCTTCAGGAGAGGGGACCTAAGCCACCAGTTGTTGCTGCAGAGGGGTGCCTGCTGAAGCAGGGAAGTGACTCCTTCACTTCAAGGGAGATTCCTTTGTTCTTCTGGTGCAGGCTGAAGACTGTCTGTCATCTGAGGATGCACAAGTGAAAAACAATTGCAGTTGCTGGCAGAAGCTGAAGATGCAAAGTTGCAGAAGTCGTCTTTGCTTCTTTGTTGAAGCTGTAGAGTTCCTGCAGGGTCCAGATGCAGTTTTTTTGGTAAGAAGGTGAAGTGAAGGATGCAGAGGATTCATGCTGGAGTCTCGCAATCCAAATCTGAAGAAACACCCAGAGGAGAGACCCTAAATAGCCCTTAAAGGGGGTTTGGTCAGCTACACTGGTAAGCACCTATCAGGGGAGGGCTCTGAAGTTACCTGCTGACACTGGCCACTCAGATACTCCCAGAGTTCCCTACCACCTTGGAATCCAAGATGGCAAAACCCAGAGACCCTCTGGAGGAGCTTTGAGCACCACCCCTGGGGTGGTGATGGACAGGGGAGTGGTCACTCCCCTTTCCTTTGTCCAGTTTTGCGCCAGAGCAGGCACTGGGGTACGTGAACTGATGCAGACTGGATTATGCAAGGAGGGCACCATCTGTGCCTTTCAAAGCATTTCCAGAGGCTCCGGGAGGCTACCCCTCCCTGGGGGTGGCTCCTCCACATGGGTGGAGTAGCATCTCCCCCGCCAGTAGCGGCAGCTGCAACCTTTTTCCCAAAAAACAATCATAAACAGGCTGGGCCACGGGGGCAATGAACAAAGAGGGAGAGGGCACAGCACTCTCCTCTGAGCTCATGTATGTTTGTCCACCCATCAAGGACTGGCCAAACACACATGTGTACATGGCTCTCTCCAGCCCAACAACATTGTTGCTGGGCTGCAGAGAGCCTGCACGGGCTCCCAGTCTGCCTGGGAGCACCCTGGCTGGGCGCTCCCAGCCAATCCTGACGCTGCTTTGAACAGCATCAGGATTGGGTGCGGGCTGGCTGGGAGCCTGTGTTTACATGCAGCGAGACAGGAGGTGGCAGAGCGGTTTGGAAGGGCAGGTAAGTGTTTTTTTTTTTTAAATGATTATTTTTTATTTAATTTAATCCTTCTCCCACCTCCCCCCTTGTGTACTGCCCCGCCGCAATAAGTCAGTGCAAGCAGCGACTGCTCCTCCCATGCCTGTAACACCTATTTCCAATAGGAGAGGGCGTAACATCCCTCTCCCAAAGGAAATCCTTTGTTCTGCCTTCCTGGGCTTGATCTACTCTAGCAATAGGAGGGCAGAGACCTGTCTGTGAGGTGGCAGCAGCCGGGGCTGCCTGGAAAACCTCAGAAGTCTGTAATGGCGGTACTGGGGGGTCTTCTAAGGAGCTACCAGAGTGCATGGAATCATACAACCAATGCTTGAAAAAGCCTTGCGGTATGATCCCAACATGTTTGATACCAAATCAGGGCCATATTCGGAGTTACCATTGTGAAGCTGTACATAGGTAGGGACCTATGTATAGTGCACTAGTAAAATGGCATCCTCACACTTACAAAGTCTAGGAAAATGGTCCTGGAGGTCGTGGTGGCACCTCTGCTAGTGCAGGGGTGCCCTCACACACAGGTACGCTGTACCCAGCCTTTAGGGTTTGAAGACCTGACATATAGGTGTATTATAAGTGACCTGGTGCAGTGCAAATGGCAGTGAAAGGGTGCATGCACCATTTCACACAGGCTGCAATGGCAGACCTATGGGTGAAAAAAGAAATGTTGAAGCCCATAGGATCCCCTGGAACCCCAATGCCTTGGGTACCTAGGTACCATATACTAGGGACTTATAAGGGGTGACCAGTGTACCCATTTTGGGTGAAATACTGGGTTACTAGTATGCAGTGACAGAATTTAGAGGAGAGAGAGCATAATCACTGCGGTCCTGGAGGAGAGAGAGCATAATCACTGGGGTCCTGGCTAGCAGGATCTCAGTGAACACAGTCAAACACACTGACATTTAGCAGAAATTGGGGGTAACATGGCAAAAAGAGGGTACTTTCCTACAATGCCACATTGAAAAATGAGTGAGGAAAGTGGCACAATAGAGAATTTCAGCCATCCTGAAAATGAGTCTGTCAACTACACAGAGGGAAGTCAGGGTTTTTCTAGGAATGATGGGCTACTCTAGACAGTGGACACCCAACTTTTCCCTGATGGCTAATCCTTTAGAGAGGCTGACAACCAAGTATGTTACCGATCTGGTACCTTGGGATGACAACTGTCTTGTCACGTTTCTAGAGCTGAGAGAATGTTTCTGTCATGCCCAAGCTCTAGGGATGACTGATTATAACAAATCTTTTTTTGCTTTTCTGAAAGTGAGAGGTAGGGATGTGCTCCCTCAGTGCTACCTCATAAGCATGGAAATGCTAAGAGACCTGTGTCCTATTATTAGGATTATGGACGAGTGCTGAACAATGTAAACACTCACCCCCAGCCACAGATCTGGGTTTAATCCATCATTCTTTTGCTCAACATGCCACCCCAATTTGGACCCAGCCATATGCAAATCAGTCTTGACCCTGTCCCTCATGGGAACAGTCTAGCCCAAAGTGCAAGGCCAGGTCTTCCCAGGACCTGAAACAAGTATCCTGGGACCGTTTCAGGGTATCACCATTCATCAGCCAGGCTAGATTGAATAACAGATTATTTGGCTTGGGATACATGCACCTCTCTGCCTCAGATCACCACAACATTATTTGGCTTTGATCTCCTCTGAAGGGGTACACCAGCTTTGTCTTGTGGTGTGCCATTACATGCCCTGTTCAGTGGTCTTGAGCCCGGGTATCCTTGGCGTGACCACCAGACATCTGCTGCACTTCTTGCACCTTGGCTGCCCCAGGATTGCCCAGACTGGCTCACGATGAAAAGGAAGCCCAAGACCACTAAACTACTGCCCACTGGCACTGAGGAGGTTGCAACACTCTCTGCACCTGCTGACAGGACCATCAACAGCCTTCATCACCTATAAGTGACCCTTCAAACTCATTCTAATCAATTTGACAAAATGCTCCAGGCTATCATGGATACTAAAACATCCATGGAAGACTACATTGACACTGTCTGACTAGATGTAAATTTCCTATGAGCTGATCACTGCAAGTTATCAGAGTGGAAGAAGCAGAGTTCACCCTAGCTAAGGTAAAGCCGATGGTGTGGAACCTACAGGAGCAGCTGAACTGCATGGAAGAGGCAGTTGCTAACCTACATCACTGAGCAGAACATGCAGAGGAACGGTCTAGATGCAATAATATCCACTTGTTGGGCTTCTCTGAATACTTGGAGGGTCCTAGCATGGGATTATTCCTTGAAGAACGGCTGGTGAAAATGGTTCCCAAAGATAAGGTGCCAAAATTCTTCTCCATTGAATGAGCACATCCTCCCCTGCCCCCCACCATGGTCCATCATAGCTCGCTTTCTCAACTATCGCGATTGTGACCGCACCACAGACCCTTGGCCATATGAAAATGTAATGATCATGGCGTATCCTGACTTTACGATTGAGGTACAGTGCCACCGGGGTTCTTAAGCTAAAGTCAAGCAGCACCTCTGTGAACTAGAATTTAAATATGTTCTTCTGTTTCTGGTAAAACTCAGAGTGATCGATGGTGAAATGACCCACATATTCCACTCGCCCACAGATGTAAAGACCTGGTTCCATGCTAAGGATCTCTACCCGAGGCCTTGAGTGTTGGAGACTGGCTGGTGGCCAAATCAAGACAGTGCAAACACAGATCCCCCAAAATAAAACCATTCAAGGGGCAAATGGTGGCAGACAAGCACAAGCAGTGTTGGAAGCCTCTCTCCACAGCATAAACTCTTTTGTCTTCTCCACCCTGAGCAACTATCGGAGTCTGGATCAGACTCAGTAGACTTGCTCTCAAGGGCTAGGCTCCATCATGGCCTAAAAGTCACCCTACAATCGGTGGATGACTTGTGAAGTAGATCCTCCTTTCTACAGGGTGGATAACCTGGTATGGTTGGATTTCTTTTGGGCTTGTTACCCCCACTGAAGATAAGCCACATTGACTGGGGGTCTGGATGTCACACCATCTGACATGGGCCCATACCATGGAAACATTGAACATTGACACTTTCACGTTCCACGTGGCCTCACTTGGTCCATCCCTGACTGAGTATTTTGCATGGAAGTGATTCTGATGCAGACATCTGTTATGTGCCAGTTGTACTGTTTAGGAGGTTGTGGCATAGGCCGCAAGGCATGCAGACCTGGGATGGGGGATTTAATTCTCAGAATTGTTTGACTGTTCTTTTTTTTTGCCAGGTTGGATGGGTGGCCAGAGTGATGGGAGGATGGGGGAGAGAGGAGGGAGGCATAGGTCCTGTGGATCTCGAGATGTACAGTTTGCATCATGGCTGTTACCTTTAGTGCTTCAACTTGGACCATTCGTGGTATGGGGATCACTGCCAGGAGACACAGGATATATGCCAACTTTTGGCAAAGGTATATTAAGATTGTCTGTCTCCAGGAGTCCCACCTGACCATAGGGGAGCTTAAAAAAAGTTACTAGGAAATGGTCCGGGCAGATTTACAGTCCTGGATTTTCAGCTTATGCACAGGGGTCCTTCATTGGGTCATTCCAGAGAAGCCATTCATAAAGTCTAGAGTCCTTGCAGATAGGGAAGACCGCTATGTGGTTTTGGAGAGTACCTTTGATGTGTACCCCTTCTCCATTGTGTCCCTTTCTACACCCAACACCTCTCAGGGTACATTTTTGTATACTCTTCCACCATCCACATTGCTGGATCCCCAGGCTCCGAGGTTGTGGGGAGGGGACTTAAATTGCATATACAACACTGACTTGGACTGATCAGTGCCCCATCTCCCAATATGCCAGGTATCCAGGCAACACAACACTTCCATTAATGGTCCTGGTTGTCCATTTTGGTTGATGTCTGGTGGTTGGAGCACCCTGTCGAAGTGGAGTACTCTTACTACACACAGGGACATCAGGTCCTCAGCTAGATTTCCCTTTCTCTAACACAGATTGCTGGCCCCTCATATGTAGTTCTGAATACCTGGTCAAGACCCTCTTGGATCACAATCCACTATGGGTCATGTTCCAGTGGGAGGGGGACAAGGGCCGTTGTCCTAACATGGCATCTTCGGACAGACCCTTGCAAGACACTGCATACAGAGACACTATAGCCACACACACTTTCCAGTATTTGGAGGAGAATGCAGGGTCAGTGGGCTCCTGGGGGTTGGAGTGGATGCCCTGAAGGTGGCCATGAGTAGGTACTGCATCGTCCTGCCTTGTGGAGTTAAGTCAACTCTTTCTCATAGTGTGATGACTTTAGAGACCCACATGAGGACCACAGAGCTTGAGGTGCTGTTGTCACCTGACGCACACCCTCTTCTGATGATCTTGCATCATTAATATCAGGGGGAAGTGAAGTGACTCTCTGATCTTGATTATAAGTCCTCCATAACCTACAAGCATGCGAATGGCGATAACCTGGGTGAACACTGGCATGGTTTCTGCTGTCAGAGACCCCTAGGAACCTGACCGGCAGCATACATGATAGTGCAGGTCGAGTGAGAAACACTCAGGTGGACATTAATGAAGTGTTTGTGCGGTATTATCAACAGGTGTACTCTTTCCCCCAGGAACCCTCCTCGGCACAAATGCAGGACTACTTGAGAGCAGTAGCACTTCCCAGTTTGACCCTGCTTCAGCTGCTAGACTTAGAGCAACCTCTCCAGATAGAGAAGATCAACCTGGAAATTCGCCATATGGCACACAGTAAAACCCTGGGCAAGGTTCCCTGTGGAGTATTGTGAAGCTTTGGGGGCCACCCTTGCTCCTCGGCTGCTGGAGGTCTACCGACAAGAGCATCCCCAAGGTATTCTGCCAGGATCGTTATGTGATGCCCTCACAGTGGTGCTTCCTAAACCAGACAGGAACCTCCTTCAGGTGAGCTCTTATCACCCGTTGTTGATGTTGAACATTGACTGCAAAATATTGAGTAAGGTCCTTGCTAATCAGCTGCTTCGGATGCTTAGCTTCCTTGCTCATTCTGACCAATGTGTGTTTGTGCCTCAAAGGTCAACGTACTCCAACATTTGACCCCTCTGCCATATTATGAATGAAATATCTGGGAGAGGGGGTGACCTCCTAAAGGTTGTGTCTCTGGATTTCAAAAAGGCATTTGATATGCTGATTAGGTCCTATCACAGGTGCTGGAGGTGCTTGGGATGAATCCTAACTTCCTTGGTTTTGGCATGCTCTTATATACTGCTCTGCAGGTGCGAGTCCACACTGGATGTCAGATCTCACGATCTTTTTCCATAAGTAGAGGGACCCATCAAGGGTGCTCTTTATCTCAAGTGATTTTTGCACCAGCTGTGGAGGCACTTGCTGCCACGCTGTGCGTCAGGGGCCCTGCCAAGGGTATCAAGGTGGGAATGGACTGGCACACTGTGTCCTCATACACGGATGATGTGTTAGTATACCTAAGAGACCATGATTGCAGGTGGTCGGTCCTCTATGATCTACTTGATCTATTCAGTAAGATGACAGACCTCAAGGTGAACTGGGATAAGTCCTGTGTCTTAAGCTGAAACATTGAAGTGCCAGATGTTGGGCGCCTCCCTTGGAGCTTTGAGACATTACGCCACCTCAGCGTGAACATTTATCACAAAGATAGGGACTTACTAGATGGTAATAATGGCAAGGCTCTGGCCTCGATCTGCCAATCCATGCACTTTTGGACTTGACTACCCCTTTTGCCCATGGGCAGGGCATCGGTAGCAAAGATGCTGGTTCTCCTGAGGCTCTGATATTTCTTTGAGTTTCTGCCAGTAATACATACCTGCTCCTTGTTCAAGACTCTGAAGAGCCTGAGCTCAAATGGAGACCTATTTGAAAACAGGGTTCCATCCCCATGCTTCAGCATCCCATGCTCGAGGGGAGTACTGGAGTCCCATACCTGGAGCTTTATTTTGCAGCACACAACAACCCCATATGCATCGCAGCTGCCGCTTTGGAGCATGTCAGCCATGAAAATTCTGCAGGGGGGTCCATGATTTTTCTCCATTGTGAGAAGCTGGGCTCACTCTACTATCAATCAATCAATCAAAAAATGCATTAAGCGCGCTACTCACCCGTTAGGGTCTCAAGGCGCTGTGGGGGGGAGAAGAAAAAAAGAGGGCGGGATGCCGATTTACTGTTCAAAAAGCCATGTCTTGAGGTGTTTTCTGAAGGTCAGGAGGTCCTAAGTCTTGCATAGGTTGGTGGGGAGGGAGTTCTAGGTCTTGGAGGTGAGGTAGGAGAAGCATCTGCCTCCGGAGGTGGTGCGAACGATGAGGGGGATTGTGGCGAGGGCGAGGTCAGCCGATCGGAGGAGACGAGTGGGTGTGTGGAAGTTCACTCTTTCATTGAGGTAGACTGGTCCACTGTTGTGGAGGGATTTGTGGGCGTGGATGAGGATTTTGAAAGTGATCCTTTTGCTGATGGGTAGCCAGTGAAGGAGTCTGAGGTGGGTGGAGATGTGTTTGTGGCATGGGAGGTTCAGGATGAGCCATGCGGCTGCGTTCTGGATCTGCTGGAGTTTCTGTTGAAGCTTGACCGTGGTACCAGCGTAGAGGGCGTTCCCGTAGTCTAGTCTGCTGCTGATGAGTGCAGGGGTGACGGTTTTCCTGGTTTCTATGGGAATCCATTTGAAGGTCTTACGTAGCATGCAAACAGGAGGAAGTTATAGAGTTGATTTGCTGGGTCATGGAGAGAAAGGAGTCTAAGATGATGCCGAGATTGCGTGCGTGGGTGGAGGGTGTTGGGGGAGGTCCTAGGGTGGTGGGCCACCAGGAGTCATCCCAAACTGTCCTGTTGGGGCCGAAGATGATGATTTCGGTTTTGTTGGAGTTGAGTTTGCGGTACCTTGCTGTCATCCATTTGGTGGTGGCGAGGAGTCCAGTGTGGAGGTTTGTCTTGGCGGTGGTGGGGGTTCCTGGTGAGGGAGATGACAAGCTAGGTGTCGTCTGCGTAGGATATGATGGTAATTCCGGGGGGGCGGAGGATGGTGACGAGCAGGTCCAGGAGAATGAGTGCGACGGTCTTGCCCTTGTCAACTGTGGTTCTGATGTCGTCAGTGCAGGTGATGAGGGAGGTCTCAGTGCTGTGGTTCTTGCAGAATCCAGACTCGGAGGCGTTGAGTGCATTGTTTTCCTCTGGGAATTGAGACAGGAGGGCGTTCACTAGCTTCTCAGCGACCTGGGCAGAGAAAGGGAGAAGAGAAATGGGGCGGCAGTTCGTGAGGCCATCCAGGTCTGCTTTGGGTTTTTTGAGGAGTGCGGTTACTTCGGCGTGCTTCCAGGAGTCTGGGAAGTTGGTGGTGTCGAAGGAGCTGTTGATTACGGAGAGGAGCTGGGGAGCGATGATTGGGCTGGCCCTGTTGAAGATGTTGTGGGGGCAGGGGTCCGTGGGGGAGCCTGAGTGGATGGAGTTCATGGTAATTTTGATTTCTTCTTCATTGGTAGGGGCCCAGGTGTGCAGTTGGTTGGAGTGGGGGGGTGTTGTGTTGTAGCTCGTGTCGGTGGTGGTGATGATGTGTGCAGGTAGTGTGAAGCTGTCTAGAATTTTGAGGCGTAAGTGGTTGGAGAGGGAGTTGCATAGGTTTTGTGTGTGAGTGGGGTCGATGTTGCAGGATTTGGATTTGGTGAGCTCTTTGATGTTTGTAAAGCGTTCCTTGCTGCTATGCGTTCTTTGTAGTAGGCCCTTTCGGTAGTTCTAATGAGTTGATGATGTTTGTGTATGGTGGTTTTGAGGGTGGAGAAGTTGGTTATGGAGGGTTTTTGTCACCAAGCTTTCTCGGTCTTGAGGCATTCACGCTTGGAGGCTTGAAGTTCAGTGGTGAACCAGGGGGCGGTCTTGATGTTGCAGGTGGTGTTGTTACTTTTCAGAGGGACGAGAGAATCTGCGCAGGTTGTAATCCATTATGTGAGGTTGTGGGTGGCGATGTTGGGGTCATTGGTTAGGGGGGAGTTTGGGAGAGCTGGGCGTGCAGCTGTTCTTTGGGGATCTTGTCCCACATACGGTAGGGTGTTGTGTGTTGTCGGTAGTGGGTGGGGGTTTTTGTGAAGGAGAAGTGGACACAGTGGTGGTCAGTCCAGTAGAGTTTGGTGGTGTGTGTGAATATTATGTGGTTGCTGGAGGTAAAGATTGCATCTAGTGTGTGTTCTGCTGAGTGAGTGGGTGAGGTGACCAGTTGTTTCAGTCCTAGGTTTGTGAGGTTGTCTAGCAGGGTAGTGGAGTTGTGGTCGTGGGGGTTTTCCAGGTGGAAGTTGATGTCACCAAGGAGGATGTAGTCTGTTGAGGTGAGAGCGTGGGGGCTGATGGTGTCAGTGATGGCGTCACAGAAAGGTGGGCGAGGTCCTGGTGGTCTGTAAATGAGGGTTCCTCTGAGGGTGGTGTTGGCGTTTATGTGAATTAAGAAGTGTAGGTGTTCTGCACTGTCTAGGGTGTCGTGGGTGCTGGTGGTGATTTTGATGGTACTTTTATGTATAATGGCCATGCCTCCTCCCAATTTGTTTAGACGGCCTCTGCAAGAGATTTTGTAGCCTTCTGGGATGGCTATGGATATGTCGGGTTCAGATGAGGGGTTCATCCAAGTTTCCATGAGGAAGGCGATGTCAGGGGAGTGTGTTGTGATCAGGTCCCAGAGCTCGATTGCGTGCTAGTGTATGGAGCGGGTGTTTAGGAGTATGCAGTTAAGGTGGTTGTGGAGTGTGTTGGTGTTGTTGTGGGGTGTGTTAGTGTTGTTGTGGAGCGTGATGGTGTTGTTGTGGGGTGTGTTAGTGTTGTTGTGGAGCGTGTTGGTGTTGTTATGGAGTGCGTTAGTGTTGTTGTGGGGTGGGTTAGTGTTTTTGCGGGATGTGTTATAGTTGGTGTGTGGCGTGTTAGAGTCAGTGTGGAGCGTGTTGGTGTTGTGGTTGTTTGTGGGGTGCAGGAGAAATGGCATGCATGACATGTGAAGGGTTGTGTGTGTGCTTGGGGTTGGCTTGGGCGCAGGTGAGGTGCTGACCTGGGTTAGGGGCGTGGAGTTTAGTGGAGGAGAAATGTTGCCTATGGCTGTCGGGGCAGCGAGGGACAGGGGGACTGGCACTGGACGCAGTCCAGGTGCGGACAGCGGAGGAGCGCCAGCAGCGCGGCCGCCATTAAGAGGGGGAGGTGGGACGGTGGAGCATCTTGGAGGCGGGAGGGAAGGGCCAATGGGTGTGCGAGGGGGGCGGGGATGCAGGGGACGCAGCGGCAGGAAGACTGTGACCGGCGAGAGCCGACAGAAACGGGCGGACACACTAAACAGCAAACAAATTACAGAGGGGACACAGGGGCAGAGAAACAATGCAAAAATGAACAATGGGGCAGAATATACAGTGCAGGCAGCGGAAAAGTTTTTTAACTAAACACGAACGAAAAAGCGAACAATGAAAAAAACCCAAAGAAATACTTATGAAACAACAAGATATGCCTACCACTAGGCACCGGGGATAAGGCGCAGCCGGGTGCCTGCGGGTGGTGTAGGGCCTCGAGCTTCAGACCAGGCGGCAGTCGGCAGGGTCAGGGGCACTGGGGCAGGCTGGTGGAGCCAAGTGGACTCCTGGCCAGAACCAGGTCAGGGAGTCACACGGGGCTCCGCGCAGTGGCTGCCATTAAGAGGGGGAGGTGTGAGGGTAGAGCAGCTGGGAGGCAGGAGGGAAGGGCCAATGGGTGTGTGCGAGGGGGGTGGGGACGCAGCGGCAGGAAGAATGTGACCGGCGAGAGCCGGCAGAAACAGGCGGACACACTAAACAGCAAACAAATTATAGAGGGGGCACAGGAACAGAGAAACAATGCAAAAATGCACAATGGGGCAGAATATACAGAGCAGGCAGCGGAAAAGTTTTTTAACTAAACACGAACGAAAAAGCGAACAATGAAAAAAAAACAAAGAAATATTTCTGAAACAACAAGATATGCCTACCACTAGGCACCAGGGATGAGGCGCAGGTGGGTGCCTGGGGGTGGTGGAGGGCCTCGAACTTCAGCCCAGGCGGCAGTCGGTGGGGTCAGGGGCACGGGGCAGGCTGGTGGAGCCAAGTCGACTCCTGGCCACAACCAGGTCAGGGAGTCACACAGGGCTCCGCGCAGCTGCCGCCATTAAGAGGGGGAGGTGGGAGGGTGGAGCAGCTGGGAGGTGGGAGGGAAGGACCAATGGGTGTGCGAGGGGGGCGGGCCACAGGGGACACAGCGGCAAGAAGAATGTGACCGGCGAGAGCCGGCAGAAACGGGCGGACACACTAAAAGGCAAACTAATTACAGAGGGAGCACAGGGTCAGAGAAACAATGCAAAAATGCACAATGGGGCAGAATATACAGTGCAGGCAGCGGAAACGTTTTTTAACTAAACACGAACGAAAAAGCGAACAATGAAAAAAAACCAAAGAAATACTTATGAAACAACAAGATATGCCTACCACTAGGCACCGGGGATAAGGCGCAGCCGGGTGCCTGCGGGTGGTGGAGGGCCTCGAGCTTCAGACCAGGCGGCAGTCGGCAGGGTCAGGGGCACTGGGGCAGGCTGGTGGAGCCAAGTGGACTCCTGGCCAGAACCAGGTCAGGGAGTCACACGGGGCTCCGCGCAGTGGCCGCCATTAAGAGGGGGAGGTGTGAGGGTAGAGCAGCTGGGAGGCGGGAGGGAAGGGCCAATGGGTGTGTGCGAGGGGTGCGGGGACGCAGCAGCAGGAAGAATGTGACCGGCGAGAGCCGGCAGAAACAGGCGGACACTAAACAGCAAACAAATTATAGAGGGGGCACAGGGACAGAGAAACAATGCAAAAATGCACAATGGGGCAGAATATACAGAGCAGGCAGCGGAAAAAAGCTTTTTAATTAAACGCAAACGAAAAAGCGAACAATGAAAAAAACCCACAAAGAAATACTTATGAAACAACAGGATATGCCTAACACTAGGCACCAGGGATGAGGCGCAGGTGGGTGCCTGGGGGTGGTGGAGGGCCTCGAACTTCAGCCCAGGCGGCAGTCGGTGGGGTCAGGGGCACAGGGCAGGCTGGTGGAGCCAAGTGGACTCCTGGCCACAACCAGGTCAGGGAGTCACACAGGGCTCCGCGCAGCGGCCGCCATTAAGAGGGGGAGGTGGGAGGGTGGAGCAGCTGGGAGGTGGGAGGGAAGGACCAATGGGTGTGCGAGGGGGGCGGGGCCGCAGGGGACGCAGCGGCAAGAAGAATGTGACCGGCGAGAGCCGGCAGAAACGGGCGGACACACTAAAAGGCAAACTAATTACAGAGGGAACACAGGGTCAGAGAAACAATGCAAAAATGCACAATGGGGCAGAATATACAGTGCAGGCAGCGGAAAAAAAAGCTTTTTAACTAAATGCAAACGAAAAAGCGAACAATGAAAAAACACAAAGAAATACTTATGAAAAAACATGATATGCCTACTGATGCTCTGCTCTCTTTCCATGGGCTGCAGGATTTCTACAGGCTTTTCTTGCACACAATGCTATTATGGCAGTGTTCAGGGATACGTGGGCATCAGGTAAGGCTGAGCCACCAATGCGCCTGGGCTTGCAGTGATTTTTAACACAAGGAATAGGCTGTTGGTCAGTTTTGGCTGCCCTTAAGGGGGAATACAAGGAATTTTTTACCTGAGGCAGGCCCATGTGGGATAACTACCTAGGCACAAAATTAATCACTAAGCAGTGGATCATGGTCTTGGAGCAGGTGAAGTGAGTTTCCTGCAATGCCCGTTTCAAATTCAAGCAATTTAACTACTTGAATCAAACTAACCTCACACCATATCGCCTGCACAAAATGTTTTCAGTGGTGCCTCCGCCATGCCCGAGATGTGGCCACACAAATGCTACATTTCTGCACATAGTATGGGAATGCTGCTGCTGATGCACACATGGATCCAGGTGATGGGACATGTGTCGACAGTGATTAATGTCCAGTTGCCACTGGACTCACTCCCTTGTGTCTTGGGGATTGCAAAGGGCACTAAATGCTAAAGTTGGTCCATCTAGCATTGATCCTTTTTAAGTGCTTAATTGCCATGGCCTGGAAGAACTACATCCACCCATCATCAAGTGCTGGCTTCAGGAGACTCACAGATCTGCTCTGGTAGAAGCAGACGGCATAATACATGATCGTAGAGCTGCTACTTTGTGGCATACCCATGTTCTCAAACTATTTGACAGCCTGAATCCATTCCCCCCTAGGCTGACTAGATTGTACCACTGGGTGACCCACTCATTTATGCACACATGCTCACCAGACATCAACGAGGGACCCTGTACTCTCTGGGATGGATTCTATGGAGGTTCACCTCTTTCCCCTTCCTTCCCCTGAAGTGACTACTTGCTTATATATAACCCATGTTTGTAGTATGCTGCTGCCACTCCTGTTCTCACAATCCCAATTAGCTGCACATGGCTGTGCCAGCCAGAGGGTTTCAAAGTTACTGTTTTGTTCTATTTTGAGATGCATAAGTTGGTCACTCCTCGGTAACACAAGATGCACTATGCTGCTCTGGGTTAACATCCTATTTCCTTTTCCCTACACCCCACTAATCCCTCTGTATTGTTGTATGATCTGCTACCTAAAAATTGTCAACGTAAGCACGTTGGGATGTGTTTGTCTGTCCAATTATGAACAGGTTTATTATTGTGTGCTTTACACCTTGTGGAGATTTTTGATGAAATGCCAATAAAGAAAATTAAATAAAAAAATTGACATTCAGGGGAGTTGGGAATCCATATCCACCTCCCTTGTGTGTAAGCTCCAGCAACCGATTATTGCCTGGAAGACTCCCATATCGAGGAGTGTTGACTTGATGGTTTGGTATTGGCCACTCAGCAGATCTCTGTGGCCAACGGGTTCACTAATTCTTGACATTGGGATCTGAGTCAACTGCCAGCCATCGTGCCATCCAAACTAGGGGCCAGCTAAAATCATAAGCTCCGCACCTAAAAACTATAAAATACTAAACCTACACTACATCTACACTAACTAACCCTACACTAACCTATTAAAACAGTTATAAAAAAAATAACTATGTACAAAGGGACGGGTCAAAGCCGTTCCTGTGGCTCATTGTGATGATGTCGGTTTCTGGCAGGCCTGCTTGACTTCCTGCAGCAGCTGGATCACATTGTCTATTTTATATTCCAGTCTGGCTACCCTGTATTTAAGGTCCGAAACCTCCTTCAGAATCATTTGCTCAAAGGAGCCCTTCTGTCCTATGGCTGGAGCTGGTGGTAATACTAGTCTTGTTGTGTGGCTTCTGGATGTGCTGACAATGGGTTTGGCTGAGTCTGGTCTGAATGTCATACCTGGCTTGTGTAGCCTTGGTTTTTTTGGTGGGTGTGTCAAGTGTCATGCACCATTTTCCAGCAGTGACCACCTCTGCATATTGCCTGCCCATTGCCTTATATGCCTTTGCCATAAGCCAGATGTGGGTGTAGCATTCACCCAGATGTAATGTGCCCTCTTCTGCTCCGGGGTCATGTTGTCTGTGGCAGGAGAATGAAAAACTGTTGGTCCAAGTGTCACTAGGATCTGGGTTGATCAACATTAAACCTAATTTCTGTTACAAACATCAGATGGGGCATTTCCTATTCCTAAAAATGGACCCAAAGGTGATAATGAGCATACATCCACATAATAGCCCCCTTCAACAAATTGTCCAAGGTCAAACTACCAAGGCTTACCAAAGTTTGTCCAATTTTATTGCATTATACCACACAGAGAGTTCACAAACATCACCTATATGAACTGGTGTAATCCCATGGTGGAGAAAGCTAAGGCTCATTACATGCAGCCAATATGAGAGGATGCGTCCCTCTACACAGCCTAGTGTCTGTCCCTACAGATATTTAATGTTACCTTTCTCCACATCAGCATTCAGCACATCCACATGATGGGTGTGTACATGGATTCTCTACATCTCATTTGCCCAGGTACCTTGTGATTTAAACAGCCATTGCTGTCCAAAGTGTGATCTTGGTTGGTGCAAATAATGAAGAGTACTATGAGCAATGCATTTTGAAAGTGGATTGGGCAATGGTATGATGGATTACTATGCTGTGCAGACATGCCTCTGGTCAGACACAACTTCACAGGGCAAATTTATGTTCATGTCCCCATCATGGAGTAAGGTGCAATAGACAACATGAGAGTGGCCTTCAGATGGATTACCATGTATGGAATGGTGGCACCTGTATTTGATACACTTAAGGGCTTATTGTCAAGTCCTTCTCTACCGCCAGAACCTCACATTTAGTGACAGGCGTGTGGTCCACACAGCAGTGCCATTTTTACTAGCGCACATAAAGGAACCCTGCCTGGCTTTCCATGTCCTGCTAAAGATAGCCATATAATTCATGTACTTATAGTTGTGTCATTCATTCCCTCCTGTGTGGACTTGCCAAACAAAGTGGACAGAAAATGCACTGTTATCAACTACATTTGAATTGTGCATCTGACATGTATTTAGAAGTGTTACCATCCTCAGCCAAATTTACGTAAGAATCCACTACAACATGTTTTCACTGATTATGGCATTTTCGTCATTGCTCCTATGTCAGCCCACCTATCAGGTGGCCCATCAGATATTGCAATATATTCACTCTGACATTATTCAGATGCAACTGCACAATCCACAAATCAAATGTTTTTCCAGTACAACCTTCATATGACATATGTGTACTTTGTGCTAGGGGTGCACATTGAACCTGGCATTGTATACACCATTGTATATCACACACAATCCTTGGACTACATGATAAGCATTCAAGATGATACTCACTGGTAATATCCGGGTCCTTAAAGCTCTTGATCTCACCAATTCTGTATGATTCTGGTCCACCTACACGACATAACATGAAACATTTCACTGTGATTGCCGAACGCATACACTGTGGCAACTGAGGCAAGCCTCCAGGTTGTAATGGACCAAAATGCACAGTTGGCATGCCTTAATTATACACATTGTTAAGGCAGATTGAACTTGACTCACATTGGCTGAACCACAACATGAATCTGGTAGCCAGTTTGTGGTACCAGTTGTATTACCGCACTACTCCAAAATGCACTCCAAAATGTCCCAAGGGTAGCTGGCTTTCATTGCTTTGGGTACCTACAGAACTCACATGCAACAATCTGCAAGATAATGCATTTCCTGTGCCATTCTAATATCTTTACATGTCAACTTCTCTGCTAAAAACATCACATAGTGGCCATCCTTGTTCCTTTACTTAGCTGACACCAGTACATGTGATGGCTGCATACTGTCGGTGGTTTTCCATATACGTGCTGTTTAGCTCCAAAGATGATAATTTGTAAATAGCACACCAACATGTATGAGATACTTTCAGATGTGCCTAATACAGCCTGTCATATATTGCGAAAAAGTGACATCTTAGTGGGGTCCCATGTAGCACACATCTACTTTACAAGAGGCATGATCAACTGGAGTGTCAATTATGAGTAGCACTCTAGTGGCTCAGTCCTCTCAGACGTGTCTTTGAGGCAATGCCATGCCACCCTGAGTGGCTTGACATGCAATCAGAGGTACGGAGTGAGGCAAGGCAGTGCAAAGCACAGCGTATCCATACTCTCTAACAAGGAGTCATACCTTTACAATTGCAATTGCTGTCCCACTCAACAGAAATGTTTTTCGACACCTTCTCAGAATCCACAAACAATGTGGAGCATGGAAGGCCCCATAACTGGGCACCTACCTGAAGGAGGCAGAACGAGGAGGAGAATCACCATCTGTCTTTGTAGTTTTCAGAACTATATGTGTGCTGCATTACATTGCACACACTGCAAAAGACAAACACCTCCATTGAAAATATATTTGTGCAGGAAAGTGTCCCTTCCTGTCTAAATACAATTGTGTCACATCTGAAGACACACCTTCACCATGGTGCAAGGATGGCTGGGTTTGTGCATGCCAGTGCATTGTGCACCAGCATAGGGCAGGAATGCTTTGAATATGATAGATATGATGCATTCCTGTAGGTATTTTGCAGTGCTCTCCTGGGCAAGAAAAGGGCAATTGTGCCCCATAGTTTAATGGGGGCATGACTCTTTTGTGCATACACATTTGTGAGGTACTTAAAGTATAAACCCAACTCATTTATAGGCAAATTAAACACAGGTAAGTCATCACTAAATGGAAGTACTTACCATCTTCTCCACTGACTTGGATAGGGATGTAGTTCAGGAGGTCACGCTCACGGCTCATCACATCCATCCAACTATGTCTGAGTTGTTGGATCATTTGCTCTATCGTGAACATGCGAAGCATGTGTCTGCCCACTTTCTCCCACCTCTCCTTTCACTCCTGTGTGGGGTAGCCTTGCATCACCTGGCCACCACTGGCTGTCATGCTTGGCAGATCAAGTGTCACAGGCCACAGGAAACATCCAAACTCCTGTGCAGTCATGTTCCTTGCCCTTCCCTTTCATGAAATTGCCCTCCCCAAAATGAAAATAACCCCAAAACTATCTAATTAGCCCAACAAACCCACAACAACCCCTAAGTACAATGAAACCCCAAAAGCCATACACCCAACAATACACTACACAAAACAATGAAGCACATAATTACAAGACAAAATATAAAACTTTAGTGACAGTACAGGTACAGCACACACTGCAACACTAGGATTACAAGACTAAAGCATTCTCCTACACAGTCAAAACACACTCTCAACCATGCACAGAGAGAAAGACCATGAGTCCAAGTGAAACTAACTCCTCACTACCTTTTATGCAGCATGCCAGAGCCATTGCATCATTTTCTGGGTGGATGCGTCATATATTCATCTGATGTGACAATTTTTCACGCATCCAATGGATACATCGCCAATGCGTGTTTTTTTGCAGAAAGCCTAGCAAGGCATCATGCATTAAGTCAGATTGCATCTGCTGAGATGGACCACATCTAAATGACGCGCTTGCTGCAAAAATCCATGCATTACACAAATGTCTGCCTTTTTTTTACACAATGGTGCAAATGTGTGTTTTACATCTTGTTGTATGTTGGAATGCATGTAAAGAAGTACGTAGATCAGTGTATTACATAAGACTATTGGAGAGGACATACTTGTTGTGTATGAATGTATGGTATAGGCATGTTGAGAGTGCACATATATGTGACTAATTGCATTACTGTAAAGCCAATAAGAGGCATATCTACAAGCTCTGTAGCTCAGGGTAGCACAGCACATTACCTTGCTGCACTGCCCTGCACCACAGGGAAAGGGCAGAAGTGGGCTGCATGATATGATGCTTTTCAGTACACTACCCCTACACTGGGGCAGAATGGGCTGCATAGTGCCAACGTAGACAACCTTCTACCATGCCAGCCCATTGTGCACCAGTGCAAAGGAAAAGGACAGAAATGATCCCTATCTTGTGGTCACTGCACATTCCTGCCATTTTCTTTTTGACACAGGTCAGCACAGCAAGAATCCTTGCAGCACTGCCCTGAGCCAAAACCTCCTATTTGAGGCCCTTAATTCACTTTCTATGTGTGCTTCAAAATGCAGCACACATAGCAAGAGGAGAAACTAGAAGTGGTTGGGTATAAGATTGTGAGACATTCCCTGGTATACAGTTTCTTGTAATTCTGGAATGTGACAGAAGCCATGGGTGTTGATTGGGAAAACCCACCACAAAGCTCATGATACCCCTCCCTGATGCAGTGTGAGGCAATACAGTGACTTGCATTATGTGGCCTTACATCATATGTATGAGGTCATGAAAAGCCACCCAAAGTGTCTTTGCATGGTCTTGTAGATATGGGCATGCACAATGCACTGCTGTGTCACAAAATATGAAATTCCTGTGGTGCAGGGGGCTTGTAAATAAGCCTTTACATATGTTGGATATGTCTGAAAATTGATTACCACACAGCTTTTAAGATATGCATCCTGCATTAAATGTGAAAATACACTCTTAAAAAAAAAAAAACTAAGGCCAGGGTTGGGGCAGAGTTGCATTGCCCTGGTGGCTGCACAGTGGAGTGTTACATGGATCATTATTGTAAGAACACCTCCATTTTGCGCTGTGCATGGTGACAGAGCTTCTATTTTATGGGCTATCACAGATCCCCTTGAAGGCTAATCATTCACACTACCCAGTGAAGCTAAGTAAGTTGATGGCCTGCATTTTGTGGGATGAAGAGGCCAGGAATCTGCCATGAACAGGAATAAACAGTGGTTTGGCTGGGTCTCCGTGCACTGATGAAGAGTCGGCAAAATCTCAACATCACAGGCACCCTTGCAGCATGGTGCAAGGGTGTGTGCGTTAGCACATGGCAGCCAATTGTGCGCCACCGCTGGGGACAAGGACAGAAATGCAATGTATCTTGTAGATATGGTACATTCCTGCCCCTTTCTTTTGATGCAGGGAGCACCGCAAGAAGGCTTGCGGTGCTGCCCTACATCAAAGGTTTATGAATATTGCTCTAAGTGCCTCAAATGACAGCCATCAGACTATGAGTTCTCTCTACTGTCTTTCACAAGTATGTGGCAGTACAGATGGAAAGCTGAACAACATACACATATTATTTGGTGATATTTCATTGCATACTAATTTTCAATACAGTTATGTTGTCTGGCACTATTTGCAATGCTACATAACACATTATGAAGAGCAGTCCTGACTTTGGCACATTACAAGAGATTTTTGTGGTCTGTATTCCCAACAGAGCTGTATTTGACACAGCTCACAGCTCACTATTTTTTTTATTAAATGATGTAGTCCAGCCCATTTGTTACACATTGCTACATACCTTTGCTGTGTGTCAATGACTAGCACTTAAGATTTGCAGTTATTGTGTATAGTACCTTGGAATGAAGAATGCGTACACGTTGTAAGTCGTACAAAATAATTTTCTGCTGTTTAACCTGTCAGGTCCACAACCTATTTATTTGTGGCTTGTTTTTTCTTAGGCCTCTGTGAAAAAAACATTTGCATTCTGCTCTGTCTGGCGTGTCTAAGCACTTGAGGCCAAATTTGGTTATTGGCCCTCTTCTTTTTCTTCGTCTCTTGGAACTTCCTGCTCCACATTTTCAACATCCCAGAGAACATTGGTACAGACACAGATAATGTGCAGAATGCAGCAGACAAAGATGATTTTGCAGATCATAGGGGGAGAGTACAGCATTCTTCTGGCTGAGAAATCAAGGCACCAGAAATGAGATTTCAGAATCCCAAATGTACTTACAATTATGGACCTGGACCTGTTGAGGGCACTGTTAAAGCTGCGCTGTCCGCCTGTCTAGGGATGTGCATAAGGAGTCATGACCCATGGCTGCAGCCCAATTTCTTGGTCAGCTGTAAAGTCAGGAGGGGAACAATAAGACAATGTTCATGATGTTTGCTATACCCGCAATCATTTACATACTGTTTTATGTCCTGAGTTTTCACACAGAAATGGACTTGTGAGGACATTGATTGACATAGTTGCTCCTTAATTTTTGGTATGACTGACACTGTACTACACATACAAGAGTGTTGGGCTTGGTGTTGCACTTACTACTTCTCTAACTTGTGAGTGTTAATGCCATGCCAATGGGAAGTCTGCAATCTTATGGATGGTAAGTGAAGCTGACACTTCTATCACACTTTATTATATTTTTGTGTTTTAATTATGTTGGCACATCATGGTCTCAAACATGTCGAAAGGATGAGATTTTGACAAGTGCTGATGATTTATTCCAACTCATGCACACATGCTGGGATGTGACAGCAGTACCCACTGTTATACATTAGCTCCTGCTATGGAGCACTTCTGAGTGCATGTCCTTATGCTACATGATAGTCTATACATGGCAGGGCACTGTCTCTACTGTGTTGGCAGTACCAAACTTGTTTTGATTTAGGCAGGGTGCTGTGCAACTGTGAAACTCTCAACACTACCCTGCTACACTTTTTGAGGGCAGTATTGGCCAAATGTTTCTACATGATGCATTGTCGTGTGTTTGCCATCTGCACTTGCAAACAATAGACAGCAATGCGCAAAGACAGGCAAACTGTAGACATAGTGAATGTGTGGATGGCTGGCATATGAGCTAAACTTTCTGCAAGAGGACCCAACTTGCTGCACATTGGTAAGCCTTAGCTGACTGTTGGGTTTGTTTTTTTGTATAAAAAAATAGAGAAGATACAGGATGGCAGGTGAGTTAACATGAAGAAAGAGTTAATTTGCCAGGATGCACATGTAGAGAGTATGATCAATTATTTTGTCCTCATTACTTTTCCCAACCAAGACCATGGAAACTACTTGTGGACACACAGACATAAAAAATGGAGGCCCTTCTTTGAACACAGTATTGTAACACAGCATTTTAGATGTTGTCACATTGCTGAGGATCTTTTTGCTTTTTTGAAGAACACACAAGAATTCCTTTCCTGCACTGCCCTGCATTTACTGAAAATGTCATAAATGTGTCACATTAATGACATACAGCACATTTGTGTTTCTATTCACAGATTGGTGATGGGTGGGAACACATGCCCTCTTGCATCAGGGTGCAGGCATGTCTGCATTTTTGACTCTTTTGTTATAATGTCGTAGGTAAACATTCCTACATATGGACAAATGAGGTAGGCTTATGACACTTTGGGGGTGATTCTAACCCTGGCGGTCGGTGATAAAGCGGCGGCCAAACCGCCAACAGGCCGGCGGTCCAAAAAATGGAATTCTGACCCTGGCGGGAACCGCCAACACAGCCCGCCACATTAACACTCCGACCGCCACGGCGGGACCGACAAACAGCGCGGCGGTCACCGCCAACAGCCAGGCGGCAGACAATGTACCGCCCACACTATCATGACCCACCAATCCGCCACCTCTTCCGGGGCGGGAGCCCCGCCGATAAAAACACGGCGGAAACAGACTACGAATGTGAAAACACTCACCTCTACGCACTCCACGAGTACGGAGGACAGCATGGAACCCGAATTGAACATCATACCTGCTCTCGTCTACCTGCTCATCTACCACGAGTACGAACTCCGGCGCAGACGTCAAGGGTGAGTACAGCACCTACGACACACGGGAGGGGGGAGGACGAAAGGTTACGGGCACACACATATGCAACCCCCCCCCAATATGTACACACCAATGCAGAGCAACAAGTCACAGTGACACCAACCAAACCCCCGTAAAAAATGCAATGATATGTCAAAATTGTCAATAAATATTTATGTCCAAAATAGCCTCCGATAAGTATTGGTCAACTAGCCAGAATATTTACATTTATAAAGTCAATATACACAGCAGTGGACAACTGCAGAAATCAGTCCTGCACATAATACGTAGTAACGATTTGTCCGTGGGCCAAAGTGTAGCAACACAAGGGCAAAGCCCACACACGAGACCTGAGTCCTTTGGAGAGAACACTGCAGGGGCATCTGATGACAAAACTACAGGCACCCCAGGGGGAAGGGAAGGGGGGGCACCTCAGCCACATGAGTCCACGACGCAAGACCCACGAAGGGGCCACCATGCCCACTGCCATATCCTGGGGAGTGCTTGACAGGAAGGGCCCAGCGGAGCGGTGCCTGAGACGGCGGGGCCCAGCGGAGCGGTGCTTGAGACGGCGGGGCCCAGCGGAGCGGTGCTTGACAGGAAGGGCCCAGCGGAGTGGTGCTTGACAGGAGGGGCCCAGCAGAGCGGTGCTTGAGACGGCAGGGCCCAGCGGAGCGGTGCTTGAGACGGCGGGGCCCAGCGGAGCGGTGCTTGACAGGAAGGGCCCAGCGGAGCGGTGCTTGACAGGAGGGGCCCAGCGGAGCGGTGCTTGAGACGACGGGGCCCAGCGGAGCGGTGCTTGAGACGGCGGGTCCCAGCGGAGCGGTGCTTGACAGGAAGGGCCCAGCGGAGCGGTGCTTGACAGGAGGGGCCCAGCGGAGCGGTGCTTGAGACTGCGGGGCCCTGTTCAGCGGTGCTCTTCTGCACGGCGGGCCCTGTTCAGCGGTGCTCTTCTGCACGGCAGGGCCCTGTTCAGCGGTACTCTTCTGCACGGCGGGGCCCTCTTCAGCGGTGCCTGTCTTCACGGCGGGGCCCTGTTCAGCGGTGCCTGTCTTCACGGTGGGGCCCTGTTCAGCGGTGCCTGTCTTCACGGCGGGGCCCTGTTCACCGGTGCCTGTCTTCACGGCGGGGCCCTGTTCAGCGGTGCTCTTCTGCACGGTGGGGCCCTGTTCAGCGGTGCTCTTCTGCACGGCGGGGCCCTGTTCAGCGGTGCTCTTCTGCACGGCGGGGCCCTCTTCAGCGGTGCTCTTCTGCACGGCGGGGCCCTCTTCAGCGGTGCCTGTCTTCACGGCGGGCCCTGTTCAGCGGTGCTCTTCTGCACGGCGGGGCCCTGTTCAGCGGTGCTCTTCTGCACGGCGGGGCCCTCTTCAGCAGTGCTCTTCTGCACGGCGGGGCCCCGTTCAGCGGTGCTCTTCTGCACGGCAGTGCCCTCTTCAGCTGTCCTCTTCCAGGAAGTCTAGGGAGCCAGACCAGGGCTGGACACCCTGATCACTCGCCCTCCGAATGTGCAGTGGCAGGCCCCTTCGGGGACGGAGTCCTGGGCCCTTTGCTGTCGTCCTTGCAGGCGGGATGGGGCTTGCGGGGCCCTCCAGCTCCTGATGGATGACCTCTCCGCCCTGCTGCCCTTTCGCTCCTTAGATGGGGCTCTTGCCTCCCCTGGCTGTTGTGGCAGGTGAAGTGGCCGTTGTTGGCTCCTTGGGGGCAGCCGTCTCAGTCCTCTCACTGTGGCCCTTCACTTTACGTGTCCTCTTGCCTGGGGGGTGGGCTGGATGTCCCCTTGCTGCTCAGTGAAGTGTCACTGCCGCCAAAGGGTGGACTCCAGAAGCCATGCACCACTTGGACCCTCGATGCTGGGCTGGTGGTGGCTGAGGTGCTCTTGAGACTCTTAACCGATGGAGGGAAAGAGGAGGGAAAGAGGTTAAGATTAGAGAGGTAACATTTCTTAGGACCAAGGTAAAGGGTAGGAGTAGTGGTGATGGAAGTGGAGGAAGAGGATGTGGTTGTAGGAGAGTCAGGTGTGCTGTCTTTGGGTGCAGGTGACTGAGGCGTAGGCTGTCGTGAGGTGGTTGGCTGTTGTTTGGGTGTCTGCCTGCGTTTATGTGTCTTGGAAGAGGGGGTGACAGACACAGTGGGAGAGGACACAGGGGACGTGTAGATGGCAGTGGGGGTGGTGACTGCACGTGTGAGGACTGTAGTGGAGGGTGTGCTGGTGATGGAAGCACTGGCTGATGGTGGTGTGCATGCAGGTGTGAGTGTAGACGTCACAGGGAGGGAGGAGGGAGACGAGGAGGAGGGGGACACAGAGGTGGTAGTGACTGTTGGAATGTCTGCATCTGGGTGTTGCTGGGGTGAATGCTTGTGTGTCCTGTGGTGCTTGTGTCTGGATGATCTGGCCTTGGGTGTTGAGGTGTGTGCAGGCTGGTCTGATGGTGTGGATGGGATAGGCTGAGGGACAGAAGACAGAGAAAGGGTGGAGGCAGTTAGAAGAGGGAGGCTGGAGACAGGGACAATGGCTGCCGTCAGTGCTGAGGCCAGAGCGGTGAACGATCGTTGATGGGCAGCCTGACCCGAATGAATGCCCTCCAGGTAGGCATTGCTCCGATGCACCTCCCTTTCCACCCCCTGGATGGCTTTCAAAAGGGTAGTCTGCCCAACAATGAGCGTCCTCACGAGGTCAATGAGCTCCGCACTGAGGGCAGCAGGGGTAACTGGGGCAGGGGCTGAGGTGCCTGGGGCGAAGGAGACACCCGCCTTCCTGGGCGAGCGGGCACGGAGCGAAGGCTGAGGGGCTGCTGGGAGGGTGGAGCTGGAGCGCTGGGTGGCGGCTGTACCTGTGGAGGCGGGGGGCCCGGATGTCCCCGCTAGGGAGCCCCCAAACGAGGACGTGTCTGTGTCGCTGGTGTCTTCACCGGTCCCCGTTGTGGTGCTCCCCTCGCCCTCCGGATCACTGGTGCCCTCGGTGTCTGTTCCAGTGCCCACCGGGGCTATGTGACTTGCAGCTCCCTCGTGCTCCGACGCCAATTCTCCTCCACCTGATGATGCTGATGCACAAGAAGACAAAGAATAAGGGTGGGGGGAGAAATAATACAAAGTTGAGTGTATGCCTTGTCAATACCGTTGGCGGAGAGGACAGACACAGGTGCCTCATGCACTAAGCCGTGAAATTGGGGTACACTACTCAGTACTTCTGAGTAGGCCAACAGGTCTAGGGACAACAGATGCGCACATGGGTGATGCAGGACCATGGATAGCTGTACTTGGCACCCTACAGAGGTGGGGGGCGGGGGCATAGGGCCATGTCTAAGGGAGGGGACTACACTACAGAAAGCGCCCTGGCCTAGTGTCACCCACGGCCCTCCTCCCCCACCCAGACGCCTCAACTGCGCTTAAGGATAGCAGAATGTGCAGCTACTCACCCCCTTGTGTCTGCTGTGATGTCCTCAAGCGCCCATCTAAATCAGGGTAGGCCACCGCCAGGATCCGGGACATCAGGGGGGTCAGGGTACGACTGGCACCCCTCCTAGGTCGGGAGGCCATCCCCAGCAGTGATTCGGCGGTCTTTCGGGTTCCGCGGCGGATGTCCTCCCACCTCTTGCGGCAGTGGGTGCCCCGTCTGGTGTAGACCCCCAGGGCCCGGACTTCCTTGGCGATGGCACGCCAAATGTCGATTTTCTGATGGGCGCTCACCTGTTAGACATGTACAGGGTGGGAAAGAGAAAACGTGAATTTTCAGCATGTTTGGAGTACATGCCCCCCCCTCCCCAACCTTGCCATGTGGCCCATTCTCTCATCTGTCGTGCGTTGCAGTACTCATTTTCTCCCCACCCCAACAACTTACATCCACCCCACTCCACACAGCCATAACCCATTCAATGTGCACTCAGTGTACTCACCTGTTGGTCAGGAGGACCGTAGAGTAGCGCATACTGGGGGAGGACCCCATCCACTAGTTTCTCCAACTCTTCAGACGTGAAGGCAGGGGCCCTTTCCCCAGTCGCAGCAGCCATTGTCACTTCCAGACCGAGGTCACAGCAGCACTTGCAGTATAGGTCCTCTCCTGTGGATGATCAGGTATCGAGTGATAAGGCATTTAGAAAATGGCGGTCACGGCCGCGGCGGTGCGTACCGCGGCGGTGCGTACCGCGACCGCCGGCGCACATCGTCATTGGCTCCTGAATCCCATAGGGTTCAATGTTAACCAATGCGGGTTCGTATAGCGGTCTTCGACCGCCTACCGCCACGGTGTGTCACGCCAGCGCATTGACCTCACATCCCATTGTCCCACTTCACCGGTCAGGCAGCCGCCATTTCAAGGGCCCACATGGCTTAATTTCAACTGCGTCACACAGGCCTAGGCCTTGCATTGCCACACATCCAAACATAGCCATCCATACCTTTTCGTGTACTGTGCATGCAGTGGTGAACGTACCTGTGACTTGCTTGACTCTGTGCTCCATGTTGTCCTTCCTAGGCACCGTCCGCTGGGACTTGCGAGGAGAAGGATGAATCCTCGCGTGTACCGCCCGCTGGTGGACCTGTCGACAATGGAAGAACGCGACATCATACTACGATACCGGCTTGACCGAGCCACTATACATGAACTGTGTGCCCAGCTGGAGCCAGACCTGATGTCCCCCATCCGCCAACCCACAGGAATTCCCCCTCTAGTGCAGGTTCTGTCAGTCCTCCATTTTTTGGCAAGTGGCTCATTCCAGACAACAGTGGCCATGTCATCTGGAATGTCTCAGCCTATGTTTTCAAAAATCTTGTCTAGAGTGTTGTCTGCCCTGACGAAACACATGCGGCGCTACATTGTATTCCCTGAGGAGGTTGATTTGGCCACTGTGAAGGGTGATTTTTATGCCCTTGGACATATCCCCAACATAATTGGTGCCATTGATGGGACCCATGTGGCTTTAGTACCCCCAAAAGACGATGAGCAGGTGTACAGAAACAGGAAAAGTTACCATTCGATGAACGTCCAGGTGGTCTGTTTGGCTGACCAGTACATCTCCCATGTGAATGCCATGTTCCCTGGGTCAGTGCATGACGCGTATGTGATGCGAAATAGCAGCATCCCTTATGTGATGGAACAGCTACAGAGACAACGTGTGTGGCTAATTGGTGACTCTGGTTACCCCAACCTGCCTTGGCTATTGACCACAGTGAGGAATCCCCGGACCAGGGCAGAGGAACGGTACAATGAGGCCCATGGGCGAACTAGGAGGGTCATTGAAAGAACCTTTGGCCTCCTGAAGGCCAGGTTTAGGTGCCTACATATGACAGGGGGATCCCTGATGTACTCACCAAAGAAGGTGTGCCAGATCATCGTGGCCTGCTGTATGCTTCACAATCTGGCATTGCGACATCAGGTGCCCTTCCTGCAGGAGGATGGTCCAGATGGTGGTGTTGAAGCAGCTGTGGAGCCTGCGGAGAGTGAAGATGAGGAAGACGAAGAGGACGACCCAGACAACAGGGACAGAGTTATCCTACAGTATTTTCAGTAGCACACAGGTAGGAATCTCCCACGCCATTTACCATTTAGTGAATGCCCCCTGCATCTTTACTTTGTGTATTGCCCCCCAGTTCTTTTAACCTGAAGTTTACTTTTCCCTTCCCTTTTCAGTGCTGTATGACCCACTGCGTGACTTCTGCCTGGTTAGCCCATGGACTAATGCTTATTGACATCGGTATGTTGTCCACACATATATAACAGAACATTATTGATAAGTAATGTGTTATACATTTGTAAATAATACAGGCTGACTCCAGAATGATTTATGTGCAATGAGTGATTTATTTTTAGTGCTATATTTTGGTACATGATATTAAACGGTGAAGGGTGAGGGTGGAGTTATGTCCATGGCAGAGTCCATTTCTCGGTCGCACAGGTGCATTGTTCATATGGCAGTGGAAGGATGGAGCAGGGGCAGTTCAAGGTTGGACAGGGTGACACTGTGGGACAGTGGAATGACATCCGGGGGGATAGTAGACTGGCGGGGGTCCTGGCATCCTACTCTGTCTTCCTTTGAGATCTCAGGTTCCTCTTGCGGGGTGGTTGTTCTTCAGCAGGAGGTGGGGTTCTGGTGGCCCGTCGTTCTGTGGGGGCCTCCTGACCACTAGCGCCGGCGGAGGTGGTAGGCTGTTCCTGGCTAGTGACAGGGGCCCTTTGCGGTGCCACATGGTCCCGCAATGTGGTTTCAATGCGGTTTAGGGCCTGGACTATGGTCCCCATTGCGGTAGCGATGGCCCGGAGTTCATTGCTGAACCCCATGTTCCGTTCCTCTCGCTGTGTCTGGATCTCGGTGAACCTGGCCAGTACCGTCGCCATCGTCTCCTGGGAGTGATGATACGCTCCCATGATGGTGGTGAGGGCCTCTTGGAGAGTCGGTTCCCTGGGCCTGTCCTCCCCCCCCCTCGCACAGCAGCCCTCCCAGTTGCCCTGTTTCCCCGGGCCTCTGTCCCCTGGACGGTGTGCCCACTACCACTGCCCCCAGGTCCCTGTTGTTGTTGGGGTGTTGGGTCAGCCTGGGTGCCCTGTAGTGGCGGACACACCGCTGATTGACGCGTCCGTGGGACAGAGGCATGGGCCCGCTGGGTGGGAGCTGTGCTGGTGTTCCCAGGGGGGTTTGGGTCTGCTGTGGCCTGTGTGTGGGGAACCGACTGTCCAGAGGTCCCCGATGGTCCGGGCTGGTCGTCAGGTTCTAGGTCGACAGAGCTGCTGTCCTCGCTGGGGGCCTGTTCTGGGGGGGGGATGGACATCTCTGGACCCTCCGTGGCGGTGTGTTGTCGTTCGGGCCCTGCAGGGGTAAAGGAGTATGGTTATTATTTCTGTGTGTGCCATGGCGTGCATTTTGGGTGCCCTTGTCCCCCAGTGCTGGCATTCCCTTGTGGGAGGTGTTGTGAGGGTTTGGGGGGGGGTGTATGGGTATGTGCAATGGTCATGCTTTGGTGGTGGCTGTCTATGGTTTGTGTTGGCATTCAGGGGTTGGTGTTGTTTGGGGTGGGTTGTGCTGGTGAGACATTGGCAGGGAGGTTATGTGCTGGGGGGTGAGATTGGGGGTGAGGGGGGGGTTGGCATGCTGGTGTTTGGGGGGGGTGAAGTGGTTGAGATTCTACTTACCAGAGTCCATTCCTCCTTGTACTCCAGCGAGGCCATCAGGATGCAGGATGTTTACCACCTCTTGCTCCCATGCTGTGAATTGGGGTGGGGTGGGTGGGGGTCCGCCGCCAGTCTTCTGCACAGCGATGTTGTGCCTGGAGATCATCGAGCGCACCTTCCCCCGTAGGTCGTTCCATCGCTTTCTTATATCTTCCCGATTTCTGGGATGCCGTCCCACAGCGTTGACCCTGTCTACGATCCTTTGCCATAGTTCAGCCTTCCTTGCTATGGTGGTGTGCTGCACCTGTGTGCCGAAGAGCTGGGGCTAAACCCTCATGATTTCCTCAACCATGACCCGGAGTTCTTGGTCCGAAAACCTTGGGTGTCTTTGGGGTGCCATGGGGTGGTGTGGATGAGGTGTGGGGTGGTGTTTGTGGTGATGTGCGTGGTGATATGTGGTGATGTATGCGTAGATGTGGTGTGGGTGATGAAGTTGTGTTCCTGTGTGTGTTGGGGTTTTCTAATGCTGTGCTCGCTATCGCTATCTCTCGCTCTCGCTCTCGCCTTCGCTCCGATTTCCAACTAGTGGGGGTTTGTGGGTGATGTGGGTGTGTGTTTTATAGTTGATTGGATGTGTGGGAGCGTTGTTTGTATGTGTGTCAGGTGTGCGTATTTCAAATTGTCCAATGTGGCAGTGTTTAGGAGCTGTGTGTGTATTTTGAGCGCGGCGGTGTGTACCGCCAATGGAATACCGCGGTTGAAAGACCGCCGCGTGGATTCGTGGGTCAGAATGTCATGGGCGTGTTTGTGTTGGCGTGACGGTGGAGGTTTGGTCATCTCCAGTTTTCCGCGGCTGATGTGGCGGCCTTCATTGGATGTCGGATTTTTGGCGGTTTCACAGTTGGTGGTCAGAATGACCGTGGCGGTCTACTGCGGCGGTAGTATGGCGGACTTCTGACCGGCGGTAAGGGCCTTTTACCGCCGAGGTCAGAATGACCCCCTATGTATGTGTGCTGCAGAATGGAGCACACATATGAAGAGTAGCTTGAGATACAAATGAAATTATGTTGTACTTGTTACACCTCCACTGGGGAGGAATACATATGGGATATTGTGCAGATCACCATGTTCTTGCACATCTGGAAATGTATTAGATGCATTAGGTGCTGCATGGATAAACTGGACGTGAGGCCCATGTAACTCATCCTTGATACAGAGTAAGGTAATGCAACATTTTGCATTACCCTGCCTTTATTCATATATTTGAGACTATGCTGGGGCACACTAGGAGAATTTACATAAACTCAAAGGTGTGATTGGAGTACCGTGGCTCACCAGAGTGTAATGGAAATGGACGCCCCAACAGTGCAGGCTTCTTGTACATGAGATCCACGGTGGTTTTCCAGGTCTGTACATGTGTAAGTTACAGGGTTATATTGCAGATGCACCATGGGTCACTTTGCAAATATGAGGCACACACCTGCTATATATGCACTGTCTCACTCATCCAACCCAAATATGCCTAGATTGAGCAACATGATTGTCTGTAATAAAGTGATTAATGAGCTTGAGATGTACTTACTAATTAGTAGGCCATTCCCATATCTCCCATTCTGGAAGTGCTCACTGATGATGGTATCTCAGAAGATGTACGAATCATGAGCACTTCCATGGTACTTTGCCAGCACTTTAATGAACATCCCCAAATGGTACACTATTCCCTCTACATTGATTGAATATGTGTTCTTCTGGTTTCAGACAGGTGGGCTGCAGCAGGAGGCACCAGTTGCATATGGGCGCAGTACATTGCACCAACACATGTGGGAAACCAGCAATGGCATAGAAGCACTGCTTGTTTTCCAGTTGTTGCTGGTGTGGTTGGGAAACATAAGGCACTGGAATGTGAGGCTTATAATGGCATCAAGTATGGGGGGAGTAAGGCAGAAAATGATGGCTGTAATGTTCCTGCCACTGTGGTGCTTTGTAAAGAGCCAGATGCTAGCATGTGCAATACTGCCACCAGCTTATACTTAAAAGGGATGTTGTTGGGCCTATGTGATGTTGTCTGCAGCCTTGGTGCAATCTGATGTATGAGCTGAACAATGGACTCCCTCCTGAGAATGTAGTAGGTGATGACCTCCTCCTCCTGGTCAATGAAGGTAGTCCTTTAGCAGTATATCTGCTCCCTTCTCCTGTGTTGCCTCTCTGGTGGGGGTGGAAGTGGTGGTGGTGGTGCCTGTCTTTGTCTTGGTGTTCCAAGCAGATTAGTAGTAGCTTCATGCTGTAGTTGAGCTGGCCAGAGTTATTTGTGCATGTTCTGCTTATGTACCAGTGCCAATGCACCATGTTTATGCCTGGGTTTCTGGTGTGCTGGAATTTTGATGCATTTTGAAATCTGCATGTTATTTTCCTGTGATGCGTCACTTTCCAAAATCTTGTAAATATGGATGTGTTATATCTGTGTGAGTTATTAAGTGTAAATGCCTACCTTGCATATGAGTACCTAAACCTGATGCAGCCGGTTGTCGCACAGGTTAAAAATTACCCATAGGGGGAGAAAAGTGACAAATGCATCAATTTGTAAATATAGAGCACTAAATGTGCAGTTGCTGCGGCCCAAAAAAATTGATGCGCCGATGGCACAAGCTCCTTGTAAATATGGCCCCAGGTGCGTAGCCACATAACATATATTTCCATGTTGGGTACTCCCATGCCACCTTACTCTAAGGGAGCCATAGCCTTTTCCATGGAAAGATCTAAGTGTGCCAAAAGCACCTGTGGTAAATTGAAGAGAAGGGTTATGGAATAATACAGGATCTTGGGCACAACTATCATCTTAATGATGGGCACTCACCCTAGTGGGGACAGGGGCAAGTGGTGCCAAAAATGGGTTGTAGTCTGTAGAGTGGTGATGAATCTGTTGAAGTTGCCTTCATGAAAAAACATGATCTGTATGATAAGTCTGTAAGTCCAAGTATTGGAAAGTGACTAGTTCCTAGTCAATGTGGCCTATTAAGAAAGAGGTTGTTCCACAGTCAGTGAAATATGAGGAAGAAACAGACAAGACATCGCAATTTACATGCAGACCCAAGTTCTCCCCAAACTCCTCCAATTGGCACTCCAGGTGAGGTAGGGCAGTTTTCGGTTTGTTTAGGAACAGCAGCCTGTTGGAGACAATGGACCCTCTTACCTGATGTCTCTGTGCAGTTGCCACCTATCAGAACAACTTTCCAGTCCACAGCCTAGCTGTGGGTGCATATATAATAAATGTATCCACATGAACATACTCTCCTCTGTTCTAGAAACGTTTCCACATGTAAACTCACTAGTGAAGGCTTTTTTATAGGGATAAAGTGTTCCAGGTTGAACCTAAAATATTATGGATTTCCACACATAGGAAAAATAGGGCCCTAGTTACAACTTAGGTAGACCATTATTCCTGTATTTCTATCTGCCCGACGACTAATGGCCTGCTCTTTTTGCTCCTTGTTTTCCTGGATGTGGAATTCCAGACACTGAACCCAATTTTTCTGACAGGAAAAACAGTAGAATTGCTTTAGATTTTAGCTTCAATGGCTACCAGGTCTCATCTGCGCCTATACTCCTTGTCTGGCAAGGATGTTCATACAATGCCTCTCCAACAAATCAGTTCTTCTCTTTCTTCCTACTACCATCCCCATCGTCCTCCCTTCATATCTGCCAGCACAAAAGCCCCAGTGGTATATGAAAATGAGAGAATGAAAACTACACAGAATTGGAATTACATGCAGTTTTTCACCCTGTGAACATGTGTTCGTACAATTATTCCTCATTCTACCAGGGTTAACGTGTAATTGCTGGTCGGGTGTTACTGCACAGCGCTTGTAGCTACTGGTGTGGAGTTTACAAGCCGGCAGTACCATGAAACATGTAATGAGGACCCGAATGTAGGAGCAATACATCACTTGTAATCCTGGTTTGCATGTTGTTAGCCAAAATGGGATTACTGGGCTACGTGTAATGAGAACCACAATGTGATGCCAGGATCCAGCTACAATGGCCGTGCTTTCGAATGCCCCATTGATTCTACTTGCCATTGGACCTCTTGAATGTTCATATTTACATCATTATTCTTGAAATTATCATTCTAACTACTAACACTGCAAACTCAATCAATCATTCAATCCTCTTTCTCTGTTAAAGTAGGCCCCAAAATAGACTGACTTTTTGTTTCAATAACAATGGATGTTTATTTCAATTTACTTTGTATGTATTCATTTATTATTTATCACAGGTGATTTTGCTATTAGGATTTGTTACACAGTTTATTGAACTTCAATGAATTACTTTAGATTCAATTTAATTTGTATTATCTATATGTAGAAGTAGTCCTCGAACAGAGACTGTAAGAGGGATTGACTGCAAAAGTTACGAGCTGGTTGGGCACATGGGAGCTTCCATTGCTGCAGCAGTACTGGGCCTTGAGGCCTCAGGGGCACATAGATCCCTGTCCAAAGTATTGCTATATTTTATCATTCAAAGAGCACCCATAAGGCATATTCCTTCCTTTCACTAGGGCCCATGACACATTGTCTATGCTACTGGTTGGGTAATCTGTTAGCCTTTATTAATTTGGTAACCTTCTTCCTCTTGTGTATAAATGTTTCTGTTCTATGATTTTCTCTTAATAGGACTAGACATTTTTTCAAATATTTTTTCAAAAGGTGATACCATAAAATTCACACCCAATAGTAAAATCAAACCCCATACAAAATGCTTATTCATAGTTATTAGACTTGTCACTTTAATGCGAAGATAATCACGGACTTTTCAATTTGAATTTCAGCCCATTAATGAACATGAAGAAAGTAAGCAAAGGGCACAGGAGCAAATCATACACTTTTAAGTTTTAATCTTCAGACAAGTTTCTTAACCTCATATATGGCTGCTGACATACTTTACTAGATGTGATTTTATCCTTCTCTGGTGACTCCAGAGACTGCAGACAGAACTTCTTTCTGCTGTTCTTCCATCAATAGATGCCCTTGCAGCGAAACACTAGATTATCAATGCAGCCAGTGCTGGAATTTAGATGGATCCAACCATATCCCGATTTCTGCAGTTCTTTCTGGGCTGATCTGGGAACTGCTGAACAAGGAAAATATGCTGAATTTGTCCCAGTGTCATTTTCTGACAATACAACATAATTCAGCAGTACCTGAACACTGTCTGCATTCTATTCAGAGCAGCAAAACATTCTTCTTTTAATCTCCAGCTGGGACCAAAACAGAGGCCTGATTTAAAGGCCATCAGTTCTCCCTTTTGTTCAAGTATCATGCTGTCTGGGAGCTATTTGGGGTCTAAAACCTAGATGTCAATGCAATTGGAGGAAACAAAGGCACACAGTGTATCACTTCACAAGTACTTTAGAGAAACTATAACTTTGTGGCAGGTTTTCTACTTTGCTCAACCCCTATGTAAAAGATGTGGAGGCACTGCAAGAATGCAAGATTTATCTCTGTGCATGAGTAATTATGCAACTAATGATTTACATGACTTCTACTTTTTTTTATAGTGCTACTCATCACAGTATAGGGTGTAAGAAAATTTACATCACACACAGAAGCACAATAAATCATACAAGTATGTAAATCAATATACAGGAAATGTTATTTAAGACACTGATTGTTATTAGATGGAGGAATCAATTATCGCTAACACTAATAGACATTGGCCCTCATTATGACCCTGGCATTCTACTGACCGTCAGCGCCACGGTGACGGTATCACCGCCAACAGGCTGGCGGTGAAGACCGCCACATTATGAGTGTGTGGGGTTGGCCTCCCTGGGCTGGAGATGAGCATTTCCGACCCGGTGGTCCACAGAAGACCGCTGGCAGTATTAGGAGCCGCCTTTCCACCAGGGTTTCCGCAGCAGTAGCACTGCCATGTAAACCCTGGAGGAAAGGCTACCGGTGACAGGGAATTTCTTCCCTGTCACCAGCAGATTACCCCCCTGGCAAGCACAAACCCCCAACACACCCTCCCCCCACCGGCCCCAATCCCCCACCCAGCCTCCAGTTACAGCGCCCCCCACTCCCTTCCAGGTCCAGTGCCCCCCTCCCCGCATACATGCACATGCACACAGACACCCACATGCACCCCGCATATACTCATTTACCAACTCTGACATGCACGCATTCACTCACATGCATCCATAAACACATTCACTTCAACACTCATACTGGCATTCACTACAACACTCATACTCGCATTCACCACAACACTCATACTCACTTCAACATTCATACTTGCATTCACCACAACACTCTTATTCGCATTTACCACAACACTCATACTCGCACTCACTCCAACATTTATACTCACATTCACCACAACACTCATACTCGCATTCACTACAACACTCATGACTACTGCTTTATTTCTGCACAAAATGCGGCAGAAATCCAGCAGTACTTGTAATATGGTGGGCGGAAGACTGCCAGCACTGGCAGTCTTCTGGCGCCCGTGGCTTTGGTGGTCTTACAAAAAGACCTCCAGTTTCATAATGAGGGCCATTATTTCTTAGGAGTGAATGGTCAGCTTAGAACGCAGGATATGAAATGTATCTCAGTTAATGTGATTGTACTAGCAAGACTTTATTACTCCTGAAAAGAAAACTTCTTTAGAATCTTAAAATACCAACAGATTGAGAAAATACACAACCCATGATTCACTGGTTTGCATGGAGCTTCTTGGTGCTGGTAAATAGATCACTGTGCTATGCTAATATTATTAATATCCCTAAAGCTAATTAAATTTTTTCAAGCTCCACCTCTCTTGATTACACCCCCTTTTCCTCTCCCACACCTTACACTCTAATTAATGGGTTCCTAGAGTAACATTTTTTCAATCCCAGCACTGAATGCAGTCCTTGAAAAAACTAAGGAGGCCAATTTACAGAGATTTTTATTTTGGAGTAGTTGGGTGTAACTCTTGACTTTCAACCTTTTAACTACAGCCGTCGGCTAATGGCAGACAGCCGCACTACCTCCCCAGTGTGGGTGATGGGCTATAGCTGGCACTGTGGAGACACTTAAATAACTTTATTGTGTTTTTATTTTTACATCACACTGCTTGGGAAGAGCTTCTGGGATAGCCCGATTGTGTGTGATTTTTTTACTATGACAACCAGTGCACAGGGTGTGCTGACGTCATTGCAGTAAATGTTAAATTAAAATGAGCTAACAAGCTTGTTTTACTTTTACTGAATCAGTGCTTGGGGGCATATCTTAGCCACATATAACTGTTTACTTTCAAAGAGATATTGTTGGAAAGGGGACAATATCCCTTTTCCAGTGATACCACTACCCAGTGAACCCCTGCTTGGGGATTACTGCAGGAGAGCGATCCCCAAGCAGGGATCCACCTACTAGACACCAGGAATAGAGGGAGCGCCCCTTTGGGCAAGGGTTTGTGCTCCCTGAGGCAAATATAATATTTCAGTCTTTCTGAACCTCCGGTAGCCAGATAGGGATAATCGCTCCAGATCTGCCCCTCCAGGGGCAGAAAGTTCACTAGACACCAGGGATTTTTTTTTTTACATAGAGGGGTCGGGGCAGCCCACCATGGCCTTGCTCCCCACCAACTAAATGAAGCAACAGTCTTTCTGCCCACTAAAGGGGCATAGTGGGGTAATTACCCTGATACGCTCCACATGGGCCAGAAAGTCCAATGGAAGCCAGGAAATATACATGTTGTATTAATATTTGGTGGAGGCTGCACAGCATGGGCATGATCTTACACTCACCCTAAGTAAATGGGCCAACAGTCTTTCTGCCCTGGGGGCGATGGGGTAATTATCCCTGATCTGTCCCTGAGGGAATGCAGAAAGACCACTAGACACCAAGGATTTATATATATATATATATATATATATATAGGGTGGGGGTTGTCCTCCATGGGTATAGCCATGCCCCCACCTGACCCTGGGTAAATTGGGATAATTACCCCAGATCTACCCCCTGGGGGGCAGAAAACCTACTAGACCTGAGACAAAGTGTTTTTATGTAAAACTATAAGGGTGGAGGATGCCTACTATGGGTATAGTTATGCCTCTCCCCAACAGTATTTCTGCCCCCTGGGGTACAGATAGGGCTAAGTGACCCTAATCTGCCCATCCCGGGGGTCAAAAATCCCACTAGATGTCAGAGATCTTTTTAATATGGGTGTGGGAGCTTCGAGGCCATGCCAGGCCATGTCCCCCTAAGTAAATGGTGGAACAGTCATTGGAATCCGAGGTGTAAATGGGTATAATTACCCCCCATAGAGACAAAAGCTCACTGTATATTAGCAATATAAAATTTTAATAAAGCAATCCGGTAGGTCTTGCCCATCCACACATCTGGCTCCATCTTAACAGTCTTTCTGCTCCCCCGCAGACTAAAGCAACCCATCCCAATGGCAAGCAAGAGAACATTTGTTTCATTTGGTCCAGAACAGTGTGGCTAACTCCCAGTATCGTACGAATTGCAATGATGAATAGCTGCTCTTATTGGGCTTGGGTAGCTTGCCACCTGGAAAAAACTAGCTAACCCAGACAGTTTTGAAAAGCAGATGTCTGGAGGAGTCCAGGGGAGTCCAGAGTGGTGTGCTTCACATTAATCCCACACCATTTTCTTACCCACAATGCCCCAAAAACATCATACGTTGACTTAAAACGCACATTTTTCTCACATATCTATGAGAAACACTTCTGGAATATGTGGGGAGCCACACATTTTCTACCACACAGCATTCCCTCAAGTCTCCTGAGTAAAAATGGTACCTCATTTTTGTGGGTGGGCCAAGAGACCTTGGCACAAAAGGACCTAAAGTGCTAAGTGTAGAGATCTGCAATAGGGTTAGCTGCAGGATTTGGAGCCATGTTTAACACCTATAGAAATCTACAACCACTGACATTTCTTGAAAAAATAAAAAACCAGTGGTGTGCCTTGCGTGAATCCCATGAGGTTTTCTTTACCCACAATGCCTTCCAAACCTCAAAATTTAACTGAAATCACACATTTTCCTTACATTTCTGTGATGGAAATTTATGCAATCCATAGGAATCAACACAATTCCTAACACCCAGCAGTTGCTCAACTTGTGCTGATAAAAATTGTGCGGCATTTGTGTGGTAGGGCCTGCGACAGAAACAGAACTGTTAGACTTTGCATCCTTGGCGTGGTCTCCCTTAACTTTTTGCCTCTGTTTCCCAGGTTGTTGATGTATGCTGTTTTTGTTACTCTGGTCACTTTACCACTGCTAACCAGTGCTAAAGTGCAAGTGCCCCTATACAAAATGTGTATGTAATTGGTTCAGACATGATTGGCATATTTGATTTACTGGTAAATCCCACTAGAGGTGACCAGGGCCTGTAAATCAAATGCTACAAGTGGGCCTGCAGCACTGGTTGTGCCACCCACATTACTAGCTCTGTAACCATGGCTCAGACCTGCCACTGCAGTGTCTGTGTGTGCAGTTTTAAACTGTCAGTTCGACTTGGCCTAAACCTTCCCTTTTCTTACATGTAAGGCACCCGTAAGGTAGGCCCCAGGTAGCCCCATGGGCAGGGTGCAGTGTATGTTTAAGGTAGGACATATACTAATGTGTTTTATATGTCCTAACAGTGAAATACTGCTAAATTTGTTTTTCACTGTTGCAAGGCCTATCCCTCTCATAGGCTAACATAGGGGGTGTCTTTAAATATGATTACAGTGTAGATTCCCTTTGAGAGTGGATAGACATGTGGAATTTGGGGTCTCTGAGCACACAATTTAAAAATACATCTTTTAGTAAAGTTGATTTTAAGATTGTGTGTTTGAAAATGCCACTTTTAGAAAGTGAGCATTTTCTTGCTTAAACCATTTCGTGACTCTGCCTGTTTCTGGATTCCCTGTCTGGATCAGTTTGACAGTTGGGCTGTTTGCACCTCTCTCTAGACAGTGACACAAAGGGAGCTGGGGTATAGCCTGCATATCCTGATGAGCCATCTGTGCTAGGAGGGAGGGGAGGAGTGGTCACTCACACCTGAAAGGGCTGTGCCTGGCCTCACACAATGCAGTCTCCAACCCCTTGGTGTGTGTCTGGGGCCGGGCCTGGGCAAGGCAGGATTTCACAAACAAGAGAGACTTTTCTTTGAAGTAAGCCTATTTCAAAGGGCAAAATGGGTATAAGAAGGGCACCCAAAACCACAGACTTTAGATCACTTCTGGAAACCAAGTGGAACCTCTGCCTGGAGAAGAGCTGAAGAGCTGAGGAAGAAGAGCTGCCTTGCCTGTGACTGTGCTTTGTGGAGCTATCCTGCAGTTGTTGCCTGTCTAGAAGGACAAAGACTGGAGTCTGTGTGCCTTCCTGCTTGTGACAAACTCTCCAAGGGCTCGAAACTGAGCTTGCCTCCTGTTGTTGAAGTCTCAGGGACAGCAAAGACTTCTCTCTGCCAGCATCTGGTACCTCTGCTGAGACTCCTGCCCTGCCAAGTAGTGCCCTTTCCAGTTCCTGCGGCCTTGACAGGTGAAGCTGGTGGACAAGGTTTGGAAATCCACGCACAGATCGCCTTGCAGGGAAATTACCGATGCAACCTCCGAGAGCAGCTAAAGAAACAACGCGCCGCCAGCTCTGCGGCTGAAATTGATGCAGCACTTGCAGCACAGCTGTGAAATCGCTGCACGTGACTGGAGAAACGACGCTCTGCATCGCTGACAGAGGCTGCAACGACGCAACATCGCTGGGCGTGGAAAAACAACGTGAGCCTTCCCGGACCCGAGGTGCTTTTTCCAGATCGATGCATCTCTCTCCTGCAGGGAAAGAAACGACGCACGCCGATCGGACTGGAGAAGGAGAAACAACACACGACATTGCTTGGGGGTGAGAAATCGATGCACCACTTACCTTTTTCGCTGCACAGCTGCACGTGCGGGTTATTTTGATGCGACCCAGGTATATTTTCACGCTAACAGCGTTAGCATTGTGTTTAAAAGAACATGAAGTCTCTTTTGGCATTTTAACTAATAACTTGACTTGGGGATGGTGAAGTTTTGTCATTTTGGTCTTGTTTTGTTTAGAGAAATATTTTCTATTTTTCTAAACCTGTGTTGTGTCATTTTGTAGTGTTTTCATTGAATTACTGTGTGTGTTGGTACAAATACTTTATACCTAACACTCTGAAGTTAAGCCTGCCTGCTCGTGCCAAGCTACCAAGGGGGTGAGCGGGGATTAGCTGAAGGTGATTCTCTTTTACCCTGACTAGGATGAAGGTCCTTGCTTGGACAGGGGAAACCTGACTGCCAACCAAAGACCCCATTTCTAACAAGAACAAAAACAAGGTCAATAAGTGTCCTCACGCAAGCGTTCCCATTGATCTTTCCTGTTACAGGCACCTGTCCCAGCCACACAAATTGGTAGCGTTTTTATCAGCACAAGTGTGTAATGCTGGGTGGTAGGAATTTTGTGGTATTCACTATATGTATTGTCATACCTAGCACCCGCTTTCAATATTCTGTGTGTGTGCGCAGGCTTCAAAATAGTAATTGTTGTCATGGATGCTGTTTTCCTCACTGGACACACCATAGTGGGATGCGGCATTTGCTTCCTGGTCACTGAATTGCTGCCATTGTTTTGCCTCCACTTTGCTCTAACTCCACTGTTTGCTTCTTATGTGGGTGCCATAGCGTAAGTTGAATGCCACTGTTTTGAAAATGTAAATACAGTCTTTACGTTATTAGAAATAGCACCATTCTTAACAATTATGAGGCACATTATGATCAAGAACAGTTACTCTCGATAGGCGTTATCCGAGATAAGTGATATGATGTTACATACCATTGCTGTCAGCGAGGGGCGCAATGTTTTTCTTGAGTATATGCCTATAACATGAATACTGCAAGAACATAGTAGATCAATAGATTTAGTGATTTTACCATCTAGGCAGCTTTTGTGTAGGTTTGAGAAAGAACCTAATACAATATCATTAAAGGATTGGATTTGGACTCTCAATTTTAGCCAATGTGTATGAGTTTGACACTGGTGATGGGCATATTAACCCATGTATGGCAGAAATATGTAAATTTCTTTTTCTAGCGGAGATCCCTTGTTGACTTCCCTTCACTATTTTTTGTTTATCATTTAGAGGCATCGGAATAAAAGTTTGAAATAGTCCACCAAGAAGTTGTTTTAACTCCAACTTTATGTAGTTAGCACTCTGTACCTCTCACCCACGCCTACTATTCATTTGGTTAAAGAACACTCACACAATGACCTCAAGACCTTCTTTCTTTTAAGAGTTGTAGCCCACAACTGGTACCATTGGTCCAGGTGTGAGGAGGGACCCTATGATGAAGGATGCCACTGTTGTGGACCTTAGCACAACAAACCATTCATTGATGACATGTTTATGAAAAAACATAAGCTTTCATTCAAAACACTTTTTTTCCTAAATTCACCCAAAGCTTAAATTTTTGCTATGTTTTGGTTATTCTCTTCATCACCTCCAGGGAAATCCACAAACCCACATTACCTTTAGAATCCCAAGATGCAAATTTGGCATGGATACCTTGAGTGGACAAAATGTAATGGATGCCTGAGCACAAACTACAACAAATAACCAAAAAAAGGGATTTGCATGGGGGTGAGAGGGAGGCCTAGCAGTTAAGAGGTTATGAAAACTATGTCAGAATATGCAAGCATCATTCACAAAGCAATTTCTATACATCATTTCCAGGTATTACACCAAAGTAATTCCAAACATGACATACTCATGGAAATTTAGTATGAAATTTAGTATGCCAGACCTAAGCCTGGATTAAGACACAACTGCTCATATAAACAGCTTTGTGAATATGACCCAAGTTCTAGTTGTTGCCCGCCAATTGGAAACATTACCACTTCTATCTGTGCTTGTTTTTTTATTAGTTTTATTATTTATTATTTATTAGTGCAATAATAAATGTCACTTATTACCGAATGGGGTACATGCTACACCTCACATAGTTGGAATATATAGGTAAATTTCTTACCTAATTTTTACAGCATGAGGCGCAGTTAAAAGTAGACATTCCATGAGAATATGTGTGTAGATAGTAGCAGCAGTGAGATCTGTATTCTATCAAGGAAAACATAAAATTGGCTGACACGAGCTTGCCCCTTCTTAAGCGAAATATGGTACAATCAATTGTTGTTCAACAGTGACAATCAGGCTCTTGTACCCTTTTAGATGAATGCACAATTTTCGGATCCCACTATTTCTACTTTTATAACGTACACACTCCTTACTGGTCGAACAACATTTCAGCTGTGTTCTACGATCCACTTAAGCATATGATAATGGACCCTCCAGGGCTCAACCTAGCCCAACACAACATTGGCAGTCCGGGGCTAGCTTTATATTATCAATTGCACATTATACACATTTATAATCACTGCATAGCTCCAGGGACTTCGAAAGGATTTGGGGGCCCTTGGCCAAATGTATTTAGAGGGCCCCAATTTGGAACAGCTTTCAATTCATGATCCAGTTCCAGGTCTTTGATGCCAATTTGACAGGGTCACTGACAGTGCAGATGAACACTGGAACAAGCTGCAAATAAATTGTAAATCATTTGACATCTAATAGTCAGGGATAATGTTGTGTTTTCAATATAGTATTAAAGCAGCAGCTCACTGAATATTATTGAAAATAATCTTTGTGATCTCCTCCCATTTTTCAAATGTGACATCTTGTAGACCTAATAGAAACATTTTTATGGATGTCGCATGCTGTTGAAAAACATGAACAAAGCATTTTCCTGCAAAATGTCTGTAATTGAGTCCCAGATATCACTAGCACAGAAATGAAAATAAAAGAAAACAGATTTTACAACAATCTGATTAAGAATCTTTCATGGTCATTGTTTGAAATTGGGTTTCTGGTTGGCAGATGTATTCACCCTGCTCAAGCAGGAACCAAAACCATAGTCAAGATAAGTCAGGTTCACACTACAGGTCAACCTGTGCTCACCCCTATGTAGCTTGGCACAGAGGAGTCAGACTTAACTTAGGAGGTAATGTGTAAAGTATTTGTCAAAACTTCAAACAGCAAAACAGTGGAAACACCATACAAAAGTGATCCACACCAGGTTAGTAAAATAGAGCCTAATTTAATAAATAACACAAGACCACAACAACAAAAACCAATAAGTAGAAGTTGAGCTATAAACTTTGAAAGAATCAACAGGTTCAGAAGTGTACTGAATTGGTGGTGTCAGAGGTCCTGTACTTATAACCAGTTGTGCTTTTGAAGTGGGGGAGACTTCAAAGGATGGTATTTGAAGTGCACAGAGGCCCTTCCTTCCAGCCCTGGCTTCACAACTCATTGCAGGAGGGTATGCAGCCTTTCACATGTGTAAGCCCCTCCCACCTAACCTGCCCAGGATGGCCAATAAGGATGTTGATGGCTTATCAGTCACGCCTAATCTCCCTTTGTATGTAACTGTCTAGAGGGAATACGCAAGTTGAGCTGTCACAAAACTCTATACATGTATTTGGGACATTCAGTAGGTACCAAATAGCTAAAGTCAGAAAATGCCAACTTTCCGAAAGTGGCATTTTCAGAACTGATACTTAAAATTCAACTTCACCATAAGTTGTGATTTCAATTTGTGAGTTCAGAGAATCCAAACCTGACAAACCTCTCTATTCCAGACTGGGAATTAAACTTATAAGATGTAATAAGGTTATCCCATTGCTATCCTCTGGGAGGAATAGTCTTTGCAGTAGTGAAAAACACATTTTTAATTTTCAATACCAGGGCATGTAAAATTTAAAAGTCCAGCCTTTTAAATATATTTCACCCTGCCCTGTGGGTCACATAGGGCCAACCTTACTTCCACTGACAAGTGGTGCCCACTCCCTGGGACCTTGAAAGGTGAAGCTGGTGTAACAAAGACTAAAATTCACACACAGGACTGGTGCAGGTAACATTTTGACCACCACCTGAAACGCAGCTGTAAAAATGATGCACCACCTGCATTGCGGCTGAGAAATCGATGCATCGCCTGCATCACAGCTGGAGAAACAACGCGACATCCGCTTACAGTTGCTGCTGAAAATGACAAAACTACCATGCAGCCCGGTTTTCTATCACTGTTCGGACTGATTTCGCATGCATCATCTCTGGGTGTCAAAATCAACGTGAACCTGCGTGGATCGGAGGTGCCCTGTCCGGAAATCGCCGCATCGTTCTCTTGCAGGAGAGAAAAGTGTTGCATCGCCTACCTAAGTGGAGAAGAAACAATGCACGGCCTCACTTGCGAGTAAGGAATCGATGCACCGCTGACTTTCTGACTCACGCTCACATGTGCGGCTTTATTTTTGATGCATACCAGGTACATTGTGTAACACAAATGTTTCCATTGTTTTCTATGTAGTAAGATTCTATTATTTTAAAAATTCATAACTTTACTTTTGTGTGTTGAATTTTTGTCATTTTAGTCTTGTTTGATTTACATAAATACTGGCTATTTTTCTAAACTGGCATTGTGTCCATTTTGTAGTGTTTTCACTGTATGACTGTGTGTTTTGGTACAAATACTTAACACATTGCCTTTGAGATAAGCTTGACTGGTTGTACCATGTTACCAAGGGGGTGAGCAGGGGTTATCTAAGTGAGTATCTCCATTGCCCTGACTATAGTGAGGGTACCGGCTTGGACAGAGTGCAAACTGACTGCCAACCAGAGACCTAATTTTTAACAGGAGGCTTTAGCATTAAATATTGTCTAAGTTACACCTGATGACACTCTCCTTATTTTCAAACTCTGTTATAGCTTGAAGGTTGACATTTCCTCTGAGCTGAAAAGCAACTATGGGCCCAATTTACGAATATGTGGTAGCAAACTGTGGCCATTCTGGGGCCAGTAAATATTTTAAAGAACTGACCTATGTACTTATAGGGTGGTTCTTAAAAAATTACATTTTACGTGGGGTGGTTGGCCCTTCTCACATTGGAGACTCTCTTGTGGCAGGGAACCCATCTTATGCAGGTGATGGCCCTTCAAGGCTTTTATACATGGGATACTATAGGCATTTCAAAGCTGGAGGAAGTGCTTCACAATGAGACACTTAAGTCCATTCAATAGTTGCCAGTGGAGTATGACATGCACCAAAAATGTTTTTTCTGGTACTTACTGCTCCATCATGCTCTTCTCCCTCTTATAAAAACAATAGTGGACATTCCTGAATTTGCCCCAATGGAGTCCAGGAACCTCCTTTCGAAACTCAAGGAGCATAAGCTCTCTGATATATACAAAATGTTGCAATGCAACTTACTGATCCATTGGTGGGAATCCTGAGGGCATGGGAGGTGGATCTGGGAACCTTGGATAACAAACATTGGAAAAATGTAGTGGAGGACCCTAGACAGGCAGTTATTGCCTCCAATTCCACCTGGTACAGCTAAAGATACTCCATAGGGTCTATTTTACGAGGGCTATGTTCCATAACATGGACCTGATTCCTGCAGGGAACTGCCTGATATGTGGGGATCAGTGGTACAACCTCCAACACACATTTTGGCATTATCCAGGGTGGCCCACTTTTGGAGAGTGGTGCTGGGAAGACTCGAGAGGGTCCTAGGGTGAGACATGCCCTGTGATCCTAAACTCATGCTAGTCCACATCACAGACAATCTTGGGGTAAGACGTTATGAAAAGGCACTACTTTGGTTGGTTTTAGTGGTCGTCAAGAGAGACATTGCTAGGGCCAGGAAGGGAATGGAGGCTCCTTCGGTGGGGATATGGTCAAGACATTGGACTCAACCAAAATTTAAATGCAGCTTGCTTTCCCAAGTAACTCTTATGCCGTCATTTGGCATTCAGCCCTTTTCACCTGGATTATACTTGAGGAGGGGAGTGCAAGCAGCCATTTCACACATTTAACCCACTCTGTGTCCCAATTCGACTTCCCAGTGAAAGATAAAACTTCCACCCCATATTGAAATTGTGGCCGCACCAAGGCATTAAAGGCAGAAAGTATGGGGTGAAGAAATGGGCCTCTATACTTCAGACTAAACTGCTTTAATCCCCAAACCGATGATGATGCACTGGATTTTAGTGACCCGATATGTTCTTGCCTTCTTAATTTAACGTCAAACCACATACCCAGATATTTGCATTTATCAACCATTTCTACTTTTTCACCTCCCATGTACTAGGAAAATTCCCTTTCCTTTTTCCCAACACCATTATGTTTGTCTTATCCAGATTAACTGTGAGCTTTTCACTTTGACAGCAGTTATCGAAGACCTCTAATTTTCTTTGCAATACCAACTCAGTCATGTCAACTATCACTAGATCATCTGCATTTAGCAAACAAGAAACATGGGTCCCGTCCATTTTTGGGAATAAACACCTAGCCTCATTTAATACATTTGGAAAATCAGACAGGAATATGAAAACAATAGAGAGACCAAGCTACAACCTTGTCGCAGCCCATTCATTATTGGGATCTTCTTTGATAAAGTACCACAGGTAACTAAAAACGCTTGGGCCTAAATTTGCATATGCAATCCCTGGAGCAGGTAAATAAATGCAGAGTCGATCTTGAGCCACCTCAACATATCCCACAACAAACTCCGATCCACCAGATCAAAAGTGGATTGAAATTCCACAAAGCAGCAAAACAGGCGACCTTGGGCCAGATGTAGCAAAGGGTTTTACCCATTCTGTGTCTATGGGAAAATGTGTTCGTACATATGGCCTCTTGTACCTCTCTTGACTCCTTTGCCAATGCCCAAAGACTAAAACAGTGGTCTATTGTCGAATGATCTTCTTTGAAGCAGCCTTGCTCTACTGGAATTAAGTTATTTAATTCTACCCAGGACTCCATTTGACCCAGCAATATGGGTTTTTCCCACGCCTAGCAGGCTTCTTAGGTGATAATTCTTTGGTTGTGTTGCATCACCCTTCTTGCAAATTGGCCTAATTATTATGTCTTTCCAACTCTCAAGAACGCAGCCGGATTCAAAGATTTTATTGAAGGTAATATAAAAAAGTCTTGCTCATCAATCTTCATTGGTTTCTTCTGAAGGGAGAAGTACGACCTTATGTTGCCACTTATCTCAACTTTCTTCTCTAGGGTTAACACTAGGTAGTTCCCCCAATATAGAATGTCTAAATGCTTGTTCCAATCATCTACTAAAACTAAACACTGCATCTCCCCAGGGGTCTTCCCCTCCCTTACCAACCGCTAAAACTTCCTAATGTTGTTAATTTCTATCACATCTCACATAATTTGCCAATTTGTATTTGTGTACTCCCTTTTTCTTTTTCTCAGGATGTTTTTATAGTCTTGTTCGGCTGAACTGAAATTTTGTTCAGTTCCCTTATCACGTCTTTTGCTAAATTCCCTTTCCAACTTCTGCACCTTTAACTTCAGGGTCCTACACTCGTCACTAAACCAGGTATTTTTATAATCCCCTCTAGCTTGTCCCTGTTCTTTTTCACATTCATTGTTTTTAATTTTACTTTCAAACAATAAACCACTTGTTCAATTACTCTTTCATATACCATAAGCACATCATTCGGATCTTCAGCCAAGCTCAGACCCCTACAATGTATCATCAGGTCATCGAGCACTTTTAAGCTGTTCTCTGTGTTATGAGTGGTCCTTCGATGTGAGAACTCTACCTGCAAAGCAGCTACTGTTTCTCTTAGATCTTTATTCCCTGCCCTAAGTCTTAACTGGAGGAGCCAATGATCCCTAACCGCTAGGTGTAAAACCTCAAACCCCACCACCTCCACAAAATGACAAACATTTGCAAAGGCATATTCAATTGGACAAGCCTGGTTACCTAAACGGAAAGTCAGTTTTTGTAGGGTGGTCTGTATCCGACTGTCCTTTACACAAAACAAACCTATAGAGCCTAACATTTTTAATAAGGCCCTATCATGTGCCAACACCTCTGATCTTTGAAAAATAGCTTGTGGCACTTGAGCAGCGGCCAAAAACTCTTTATGTCACAAAATGTTGGGTCTTATTTATGGTTAAAATCTCCTAAAATCAATACCAACTACTCTAACCTAGCTTGTTTTTCCTTAAATTACTAATATTATTCGTATTATTTATTTATTTATGTTTTGGAATTCAATCGAGATCCACATAAGAAATACTAAAATATATCATTTTTAAACATTTACACAGTCATTATTGCAACAATAATAAAAAAACTGTCTAAAAGGTCACAGAAAGAGCAAATGGAATGACTAACTGCAAGACTGGAATTAACAGTTCATTATTACTCAGTCCTAAAGTGCAAATATGCTAATATGTGCAAAAGATAGTTAAAAAATGTCACAACATACTAAGTGTGAACGAAACATGTAACTGAATAATTAATAAATACAATTGATTACAAATCAATATTCAAGTGCAAAAATACAAATATATGTAAAAGAATCTAAAAAAAGTCACAGCATGTAAAATTCAAATGGAAGATATAGGTGCAAGATACACATTTACAATTTATTGCAACTCAATAGTAAAGTGCAAAAGTGCTAATGCCTACATACATGGAAGATTATAACACATTTCAAAAACATTGTTTTCCTTAAAGGAAACTCAACTGTCATTTAAAAAGAACAGTTTATCTTTTTTGTTTGTTTAAGACTTGGTAGTGGTCCCCTATTTTTTATTTGTCTTAGTAGTCTTGTGGGCTTTTGGATCTCCTGGGTGAACAGGTTGGAGTATTTACCCCCATCCGCTCACTCCAAAGAGGTAGGTTCAAGGTGAACAAACAACAGGGTGCTGGGCTTTCCCATCCTGGTAAAGGGCTCTACCTACTCACCCAGGCACCAACTGTCTTTCTGCCCTCTTAGGGGCAGATTAGAGCATTAATCTCTAGTTTTTCAAGCCTTGGCAGCTGCAAAGGACTCAGTGCATGGGGTACTGTCTTGTGTGGGGAAGCAAGGTCTTATCTCCACCAAAGTTGGACAGTTGGAAGAGAGGACAGTCTGGATCACTTCAGTCTACCACCTGTGATGCAGGATCTATGCAGCTCACCAGGAGAGGGGATCCACGCCGAAGGTCGTTGTCGCTGTTGGTGCCTGCAGAAGCAGGGGAGTGACTCCTTCTCCCAAAGGGAGATTCCTTCTTCCTTCTGATGCAGGCTGAAGTTGGGCTTTCCTCAGAGGATGCACGACCTGGGAAATGTTGCATTTGCTGGAAGGAGCCGTGGATACAGTGTTGCAGAAGGTGTCTTGCTTCTTTGTTGCAGCGTTCAGGGTCCTGAAGAGTCCAGATGCAGTTTCTTTGGTCAGAAGGCGAAGTGGAGTTTGCACAGGATTCCTGCTGGAGTTTTGCAATCCGAATCTGAGGAACCACCCAAAGGAGAGACCCTAAGTAGCCCTAAAATGGGGATTGGTCACCTAGCTGGGTGACGACCTGTCAGGAGGGGGGCTCTGAAGTCACCTGCTGGCACTGTCTCCTGTTTCCAAACGGAGAGGGTGTAAAGAAGCAACAGGAGGGCAGAAACCTGTCTGGGAGATGGCAGCAGCTTGGGCTCCCTGGAAACCTTCAGAGGGCTGTAATGGGAATACTGGGGGTGCTCTAAGGAGCCCCCAGAGTGCATGGAATCAAACAACCAATGCTTGCAAAAGCCTTGAGGTATGATTTCAATATTTTTGACACCAAACATGCTTATATTCAGAGTTACCATTATGTAGTTGGACAGAGGTAGTGACCTATGTCCAGCACATGTGTAAAATGGCGTCCCTGCACTCACAAAGTCCGGGAAAATGGGCCTGGAGTTTGTGGGGGCACCTCTGCTAGTGCAGGGGTGCCCTCACACACATGTACTTCACACCTTGCCTTCAGGGTTAGAAGGCCTACCATAGGGGTGACGTATAAATGACCTGGTGCAGTGAAAAATGGCAGTGAAAGGGTGCTTGCATCTTTTCACACAGGCTGCAATGGCAGTCCTGCAGAAGCCTCTGCATGGGTTCCCTATGGGTGGCAAAATATATGCTGCAGCCCATAGGGATCCCATGGAACACCAGTGCCCTGGGTACCTAGGTACTATGTACTAAGGACTTATAATCGGGCACAAGTGTGCCAATTGTGGATGAAATACAGTAATAATAGTTACCAGCAACTAAATTTAGAGGAGAGAGCATAACTACTGTGGTCCTGGTTAACAGGATCCCAGTAGACACAGTCAGACACACTGACAAACAGGCCAAAAGTGGGGATAACCAAGCAAGAAAGATACTACTATCCTACATACACCATACACCAAGGATTGATCACCCCTGATGTCACCACTGAAGAATGTGAAAGGAAAATGAAAATCAAACGCACTAGTATTACCACTATCACCACTATTATCACATGCATGAGTACCAAGCATGGTTTGTCACTTTCACCCACTGCAACATGTTTAATAAGTTGAATTTCTTTTTTTCAGTATTTTTAGATAGCTGATATTGTGTGTCTAGGGACTACTGTTCTGAGATACTATGACTGCCCAAGGTCCCTGCTGTCACTCTGGTTCCCTTATTTCTTAGTACAAAGATTAAGGTAGGGCATCAGACAATCTTTGAATTGGGTCCAACATCTGCACATCAGATACAGTTTCTACCAGCTTTGAAAAACAGAATGGGGGGCTTACACTAGCTCTGCTGGTCAATATGACTAAACTACGCCCAGAGGATCCAAATTTCTTCTGATATGGCACTGGGATGGCTGTACTATTTGAGCTGTGGGCCCAAATGCGAGCCAAAAGAATGTTTGGGCTTCTAGAGTGGAGCTTGTGGCCGTATGCCAGGATGGGCCAGCCAACACCCCAAAGAAATTCTGGGCTCAAATTTCACATCAGGTGCACAGTCTGGGATAATGTTCCTGATCACAAAAAAGGAAACTGCTATCCTCAGTGTAGTGCAACCTCTGTCAGTTTGCTTCTGTGCTGGGGGAGCCCACTGGTGAAAGACAGGGCTGCAGTAAAAATGACAACTCCTTCTTCCACTGTAGGCAAACCAGCCACACTAGTGTATTACAGCTCCCGCATTCAGGGGGATGCCTGGATCCTAGGACCCATTTTCTCCCCTTCCAAAGGACACCTCTATGTGGCACACAGTGAGTGTGACTTCTGGCAGATCTTTTGCCTCTGCAGTGGCTGCAAAGGCGGAGTATTCTCTCATTTGCATGTGCCCAAGTCCTACACAAAAGAGGAAATAACCCCTCATCTTTGTGCTGGCATAAAATGTGCACTGGCTCAGTTCCATTTTGTAGACAAAGCTGCAATAGCATCTGCATTCCCGGCTTTAGTACCAAGGTACTCCTGGGAGACAAGGCACTGATGGAAATGTCTGTTGTGCTCTTGCAGTACTTTGTGTAATATTTTCCCTGGTATCTAGTGAAGTAGTGAAATTGTTGTCCCACTGGGCCAGGGTAGATTATGGTTGAATTCCCCATCCTCCCAATATGCCACTCAGGTATTGCTCGATACCAGGATCGGTAGGTCTAGACTGTTTGAAACAAAATGTCAAAAATTGGAATCCCTGGTGTCTAGTGTGCTTTCAACCCTCCACCCCAAAGGGAGGATAATTGGCAGGAAACCCCTTCATCTGACCCCTAAGATGGTAGAAAAGCCACATAGGGCCTGATTCTAACTTTGGAGGACGGTGTTAAACCGTCCCAAAAGTGGCGGATATACCACCTACCGTATTACGAGTCCATTATATCCTATGGAACTCGTAATACGGTAGGTGGTATATCCGCCACTTTTGGGACGGTTTAACACCGTCCTCCAAAGTTAGAATCAGGCCCATAGTCTCTAGAGTTGGGGATTCACCCCAATGTCAGATTGGGTCAGCCAGTCCCCCACTGTTTTTTGGATTATAGAATGGCCATATGGTTATGAAACAGCTCCTTTTACTTTCACTTTCTATAACTATAGTGGCCCTGACAGAAGCCTCAGGGGTTCTGCCAATACTCTCAAATCCTGAATAAACAGTCCTGACTGCCACAAACCATGGAAGCCTTACTACAGGATCTCAGGTCACAATATGGTCCACCCAATCCTTCGGTAAGATGGAATGACCTGCAAAATACAGCTCACTCCACAGTCTCATCCCAACTAAATGGAGAAGTGCAACATGGTGTGCACAAGGCTACTAGCAACAGTGAGACAAAGGATTCTGGGGCAAACATACACTCATTCACCCAGAAAGAGGACTCAGCCAGCACCACTTTGGCACCTGTGCAACCACCCCAAACCCACTGCAACAGCACCTATTTACAGCAGTGCATTCACACATTTGCTCCCATAGAAAGTGGACTTAGCCAGCGCTGCAATTGTCCCTTTGCAATCCTCTCTAATGCCTAACCTAACAGCATTTTCTCTAAGCAGCTCAAACGTGGCAAAGCTGAGTTAGCTGTCCCAAAACCAACTAAGGAACTAACGTAACAAGCTACATAAGACATCTACTTTAGCAAGCCAAGGGATGGTCTACCCATGTTCATTGAATACCAACAGGAAAGACTACCCCTTTCTCTAAACCAATTGTTCCAGTTCCATAATCTGCACCAAATGTTTCAACCTTGGAGGGTTCACGTCTGATCAACCTATCACTTAAGACCTTCCTGAGGCAACAAGGTGCATCCTGCCATTGGGCACTGTCCCAGCGCTTAGTACTGATTAGGAGCACACCCAAAGTACCACCCCTCCAAGAAAACAGTCATCAGGTGCCATTACTATCATCTGGAATTTTAGAACTGTAACATACAATCAATGTCACCTCCAACAGTGAACAACCTATTACTAAGTGTTCCATCAAACCTGGCTTTAATCAAGGAGCACTGATCAACCTACCCCTAAGAGGCCTCCAGACCAACAGCTGCCAGAAAGTTAATCCTTAACATCTCTCCTCTTCTGTAAGCCCTAACATCAGAGTTCACCTACCTTGTTCATCCGATTCTGCTAATACCCATAACCTGATCCTGACACCAGGGTATCGAATAAGGGGGCCAAACAATATTTAGAACAGGGGAAACATCATCGTGCTATTGCAATCAATTCCTGACTTGGATAAAAATGGATGAAGTGGATAAAATCCACTGATTTTCTGTTAATAGCGTGTGTACAACCCGGTAGGGACCATGGATCGGTAAGGACTTTGTTTACCTTCACATCTCACTCATGGATGGAAGCAGTCTTAGCAAAAACAGCTCTACCAAAAGGCTGGAGAAATTCACATGAAAAAGTTAAAGCAATAGGATACCAAACATGCTTCCCCGCCAGGTCAATACTTTTACATACTCAGTATAAAAAATGTCCAAGGGGCACAAGCCCCTAAGGATACAGAGAATACCCTCAATGCCTGGAATTGGCTGCCACCTGCCCCAAAGAGCAGCTGACAATTTGATGAGAGCCTCAACGGCTTTCATAGCCCTAGGCAAAGAAGATAAAAATATGTTTGAAGAACATTCAAGGCCTCACACAAAAACTTGATGTTCATGATATTACAACACTCTGGAGCAACTTTGAGATCCTCATCTTCCAGGAAACCTGGGCCGAATCAACTGTTCCTCTGAGGGGCTGTATAGAACTCCACAAGCAAGCCACCAATGTCAGGAATTTCAGACACCCAATGTGTGGCCTAACTATTTATATCTCTTCAATCCTGCCTGGCACTTTGGAGAAGATCCCCTTGTCAGAGTCATGGGTGCAAATAATGAATTTCAGTACATCTAACAGTAAAGAGAAACAATCTTCGCTGATCATCAACATTTACATACAGCCTAGCAGATTAGAACAAAGGACCAAAATGAAAACACTTCAAACTATCATACCAAAGCTAAAAAAAATAAACTTCCTTTGGTTAACATTCTGCTCTCTGGTGATTGCAACACAATTGTTTTTGCAGTATGAAAGGTCAGGCAGTCAATGGCCTGGAATTAATATGTGATAGCCCATCACCAAGAGTGCCTGTGAAAACCAGATGGAGTAAACTGGCAGAGTTCTTCTTCAGGCTATGAAATGGTTGAATGAGTGGGGACATTCCACCTGGCTGAACATGAGGGTCAGAAATGTCAGTCTCCTACATTGTTTTCACTTGGTGTTCAGATGCTCTATTCAGGTATATGAACAACTTCTCTCTTGGTGACAACTTTGAAAGTGACTATAGATCCCAGCAAATTCTCCTGGCAATTTATACTTCTTGGTTGAAGGTTGCCCCTACACCTTGCTCAGGGGCTTATGCAGAAGATCTTAAAAGAGTGAAATAGGAAAAAAGAGATTGGCTCTGAGGAGACCACTTGGATCAAATCTCAATATAATGCAATTAACTCACTTCCTTTCTCTCAATCAATGGTTACTTTTCACAGACCTTGTACCCCAATATTTTCAAACTATGCTTTATTATCGTACAAAGTCATATACTCCCATGACTAAACCTGACAAGACATCAGGAGGCCTTGAAAAGGGAAGTTAGTGACAATGTGTACAACCTTGTGCAGCATCCTTTCTCTCCAAATGCAAAACTTAAACTAAAAACATCCAACTTTAAAGGGTCACTTTGGTTGTACAGAGAAAGTTCTGGGCTTGTCTTCTTCACATGATGAAAAAAGAACTCTAAACAATTCTGCTCCATGGTTAACTGAATGCTAATAGGAGGTAAGAAAGGGACAAAATGTACTAATGCATTTGTGAGACCGCTTGGATATCATATCTGTTAACACACCTTCCAATTATCAACAACTCCTCTTCAACAACTATGTGACCTCCCTGATGTCATAGAAATCTTAAAGACCACTGCTACTGGTCTGACAGTGGATCACCCAGTCAATACATCATCAAAATTCCGTGAAACCAGCTAACAGTGAAACAAATCAGATTTAGCCAGTGGCTCATAAAGTCAATATATCACAAAAGCCTATGCAACCAGCTCGACAGAGGAACAGATCAGATTTAAAGTGGCAAGACTGCAGAAAGATGGGGAACCTGACCCAAAAGGGCTTCCAGCAGCCTTTTTTAACTCGGACCCCTCATGTTTGCCACTGTTAAGATTCTGCATGGCAACTGACCGCATCTCAGACACCAGGATAAAATTGATCATCCAACAGAGCTTCACGGGGGGCTCAAAATCTAAACTTACCAATCATTGTCTTATAGCGCTAATGCTTATGTATTTCCTAGTCTGTTGCTCAATGACCCAAAGCTTGGGCAGGCAATGCACAGCTCATGCCCAGAAACCAATGCAGCTTTAGAGACAACCGTAGTACTACAATAAATTTTATGGCACTGGCCTTCATGCACGATAACGTTCTTGAGAGAAGATAAGCTCTTTACTCCCGCTTCTTAGACTTCAAAGCCGCATTTAGAGCATTCCCAGAGGTTCCTCGTGGTGCAAAGTGTAGGGCTGAGGCCTCCCAGCTGACTTACTGAGATTAATTGTGCAGCTGTATTCAAACACCTGAGGGGAGGTCAAATTAGGGGATGGTGCACGAACCTCAAGGAAAAACCCCACAAACCTAGGGCTGAAGTAGGCTGTGTTCTCCCTCCTTGTTTTTCAACCTGTACATCTCTGACTTGATTAATGCCTTAAATAAGGTCAACTGCCATCCTCCCAAACTGGGAGGCCATTGCATATCACACCAGCCTTAAGCTGATGACATGGTACTGGTAAGTCAAAATAAAATATGTCTTCTTCATTGCCAAGTTTCTTGCTTGTACAGCTATACTATGAGCAACATTCTTTAAATAAACCATAAGAAAACCATGAAAACCATGACACTGGCTTTTAGAAAGAAATAGCAGGCTGTGGCAGGTAGTAGCTCAATGGGGAATGACTGAGTGCAAATACCACAGCATCCATTTGAATAGTCAAGGGACCTTTAAATCTCACCTGCTTTTACTGAAAAAGAAAAGGCACCAGCCTCATGCACGCCATCATGACTCTTGCCCAGAATCTTAGAGGACTGAGCTTTGGCACCCTACCACAAGTGAAGAAAGCAAAGGTTTCCCCTGTCCTGTCTTATCATAGTGAAATCTGGGCATTGAGGCCATGTTGTTGGATCAAATCAACAAAGTTGCTCTGCGTCTACCAAAGCGAGCATCGCCAGCACAAATAAGGCTTGAGTTCTATTAAGTAAAGCAGTCCGGGGTCATTCTTAAATTTCTGCCATAGGCTCAGACTTTACCTGCCAGACACCATAAACAGCTTACTCTGAATGGACTTCAACAGCTCAGGGCCATATTTATACTTTTTGACGCAAAACTGCACCAATGCAGTTTTGCGTAAAAAAAAATTGCGCCGTCTAACGCCATTTGGAAGCGCCATGCGGGCGTCAAATTTATACTTTGACGTACGGCGGCGCAACCAACAGGTGGGAGTCATTATTTCGTGACGCACACAGCGTCGGTCTGTCGTAAAGGAAACCAACGTAAATGCAACGCACATCACTGTGGGTCGATTTACGACAGCGCAATTGTGAAAACGCTGTTTTTTTTCACGCTATTGCGTTACATTTTTGCGCGAAAACTGCCCTTCAGGAGAGGAGACCCAAAATGGATCCTAGATGCCCCAACAGACTCCAGGAGGATGAGAGCAGACCAGGAACCAGCCAGGAGGAAGCATACAGGACCCAGGACATTTAAAAAAAAAAAAGAAAGTGTCGCTTCAGTGCAGAGGAGCAGGAAATCCTGTTGAAAGAGGTGACGGAACACCAGCACCAACTTTTCATCTCCTCAAAATTGCCACTCAGTAGGAGAGAGGCCATCTGGAAACAAATTGTGGACAAGATTAACAGTGTGGCTGAAGAACGCCGGACAGTCTCTGAGTGTAAGAAATGCTGGCATGACTGCAAACGTAGGACCAAAGAGAAAGTGGCCAGGAACAGGAAGGAAGCAATGCAGACTGGAGGGGGAGTCCAGCACAACAGGAGGCCCTGGACCACATGGAGGAGATGGTCGCAGCCGTCATCCCGGAGGAGATCGTCACAGGGATTCAAGGACTGGACAGCGCAGACTACCACGACACAACGCACATGCAGGGTAAGTCGCATGGGGAATTCAAATGCAATAATGAGGATTGTAAGCAGGGGGGGATACCTACTACACAATGCATGTAAGTCAGCACATATATGAAGTGGCATGGGGAAAGGGGCACGGCAGGGGGGCATGCCCAGTACTGACCGAAGCTGGGGCACGACAAAATACAGCAACCACAACAGTCCCACGGGGACATCCTGTAATTACAACAAGAGAGCCAAGGGAAAGCAGTGACAGGTGGGAAGGACACTACCTCAAATCCACATCCAGGCACTTGTCTTGCAAAATCTATTCCCATCAACTAGGTCCCTACCTGTAATGCTGTAGCAAATACAACAACTGCAACTTAACTGCCACCACAGTTGACAATAACACCTCTCATCTCTGTGCAGCTATAGCACCAAATGGCAGGAACCCCACCCTGGAACATACATACCTAAAATAGGGGGTGAGGATGACATCTGCAATTACTCCTAGAAATTAGACAAAGGTACCAGTACACTCAAATGCCGAATGTCCATAACTGACACATACATAACCCTAAGTAAACAGCAATAGGAGCCACACAGCACTAACGACACACACATGCTGCATACGTCAGGGTCCCTCACGTGCCTGGCTAACAAGGCTACATCACTAATGTCATACTGCTCAGACAACAACATTGAGGAGGGGACACAGGCAACTGGTCACTGAAACACATCTGCACAGTCTTACAAAAAAATAGGACATTCATACGATAAACAGGCCAATCCAGTAAGACACACATTATACCCCATCATATACAAACATCAACAATGTTTACATCCATACCACATCCTAACATTGACATGCATAGGTAATGCCACGTAACATGTACAGTTCATGCAATGTGAATAAAAAGTGTATGGGGCAGGGCCTGAGAGGCAAGTGTGCTGGCAGGGCAGTCACAACACCCACAGTCAGTCAAAGTGTAGTGTGGCAAGTGAAACGTATACTTTGCGCATTAGCCTCAGGCTGGAGGCCTTTGTGCATCTTACCCTGAATGTACTAATACTCATTTGCTCACATCTAAGAGCCTCAGAGCACTTTGCACTAAATGATTCTCATTGCCCTTCCTATCAGTTAATGTAGCAAATAGTCAGTCCTAGGGTGTTGTTAATTAGTCAAATCACCCTGTTTTGCCTACTTCTGCACTGGAGTTTGCCAGAACATATTCACTCTGTGCCCCAGTCAAGGATACCGTCTGGTACGTTGCTGATAGATGTGGTATGGTTGAAGGTCTGGCATTCCTGCGTAGGGAAACCTTGTCATCACCATGACATATGTCTTTTAAATTCACTTCCTCGTCCCAAGACACGCATGGGGGAGTTTCCAAACATAAATTCACAACTAGATGCTGCCTGCCTTGCTGCTGATGCACAACCAGATCCCAGCCCATTCCTCTGATATGAGGGATGATGTCTCCCCTGTGATTCAGACAGGCAAGCTCCAAACTTAACATGCTGTGCTATACATAGAACAAGCAGAGGGAGAGTAGAAACTGTTAGGCACCATGATAGTTGTGTACTAATGTATTAGTCTCCTGCGGACTATTTCAATTCTAACAGTGTGTATTGTTTGGGTTATTGGGGCTCACACCTAAATTCCTACAAGTCAGTTGTACAACGAAACTTCATATCAAACAAATACTGTCTTTGTCATTTGTGTATGGGAACATACCGGAAAAGATAGAAATGTGTAGGACCTGAGTGACCACCACTTCCCTGAGAAGTTCCAAAGATGTCATGAGCTCGGATGTCTAAACATTCCTTTGATGTGGGAGACCAGAGGCACTGCTAGTTAGTCTGAGCTAAATTGAATATCTGGGTGACAGAGTTATATACAAGTGGGTCAAACTTAGTCCCCCACACCATTAGCTATCCTGCTGCCTAGAAAGCCAAGAATCACATGTAGGATAATGAGAGCCCACCCAACAAAATGTCCCTCCATAACAATAGTGAAACACCGAGGGAGGAGTAGGACAAAAAAACGCCTATTTCTAAATAATTACAAAGCAACACCTAGAGGCGACCTGGCAGACATGTCTGAAAGATCCATATCATACATGTGACACACAGGTGGGCCATAGGCCTACAACAATGCCCTATGACGGACAGCAGATACCAAGACAAACACAGAGTACAAAGTTAAGGCATCCAAAGGCTTGTATCTTAAAGCAAAATTGTCACAACACAGACACACTAATTGTACCCTGTTTCATTGCAGAGGAACACGGATCTCCTGCCGATATACCTGTCCATGAGTTCCCTGATGACATGGATGACGAGACCATCAACCTCCCACAAGAGACCCTTGACATGGTCCTTGCAAGCCTCCAAACCCCACCTTCAGTCACAAGGAGGAGCACAGAAGAAGCAGCCACCACAGTAGAACCACCCGCCACCCCAATTGTAAGACCTGCCAGCTCCAACACAGCTGAGGACTCTGACGACACTGGCACCAGATTCGAAAGAACTGTCCTTGGGGTCCAGCGGGAGCTGGCCAAGGAGGTGCGGGTGGGGATGCAAACTATGGCAGCCAGCCTTGAGGGGGTGCGTTCGTGCAAGTTGTCAACTGCTGATCAGGCAGCTGCAATGCAAGCCAGAACATCGCTCTTGGAGGAACTTCTAAAAACACAGAAGGAAATCTGCACAGCTGTCATCCAGTTGACACAACAACTCCAACTGCAAGCCAGTCAACGTGTGCACGAATGCAACATACAGTAGAACCCCTCAGGACCGACCTGGCTGCCTACCATCGGGATGTGGCTGCCATTCTGAAAAACCAGCAGGCCCTCCTTGCTGCAGTACTGCCCTTCATTACTCGACAGGGATCAGCCCCCGGGATGTCTGCCTCCATGTCTTCTAACACTGAGGTGTGTGTTGCCCCTTCACAACCAACAACAACAAGGATACACCAGGCAACACACACATCAGAAGAAGAAGACATGGAACAGATAACATTCACACGCAAGAGTACCCGGAAGCCCTAGTCCCTGCACCATGGCCTACTCTGACCAAGGTCCTACGTTTTGACACATGCCAGTCTCACTACAACTACCCTCAATGACTGTTCGGCAATCCACTGTATGACTTGTCCCCATTGCCAGTGAATGTCTCTCTCCTACCATTTGGCAATTCATGTTCCTCTGCACCGTCTGTGACCTCACCCCAGCATGTCAGGAGCATCATCCACACCCCGTCTGTAGGATTACCATGTAAGAATGCACCAGAACGGACTCAGCTAACATTGTGAATGGACATTTTGCATTACACCACCTACAAATAAATATCACTTGCACACCTATTGTGTCTCTGTGTCATTTCACACTTCAACTGTGCAGTAGATAACTCCAAAGTGGCTGTGTGGCAACCATGTAGATTCTCTATACTACTGTCCTGATTTCATGTATACTGAAACATCTGTGCAGTGGCCAGGATTGCATCATAGCTTCACTATACTGAGGAAAATAACTGATGAAGGGACTAAGCACACACAATCATGCTGTGTTGGACAGAATGATGCACCATCTACAGCTATTCTAGACAACTAATGGTGGCTGAGAAATGTAGGCACCATGCGATGCTAAAATTGGAAATTATGCCGTAAAATGAAAGGAATGATAAGCAAATTACACTGCATCAATCACCCTTACGGCGTATACTTCCATGAAGGAAAGTCATGCTGAATCAGTACACACATGATGTAGGTCAGCAATGACAGCAACAAGACAAGAGTGTGAACAAATCCTCATCTACAAAGCTCTCCCAGAACTTCACAATGCTGTCCGACCTATCTATTTACCTACAATAACAAGTCGGGAAGCACTCTTTGTGAAGTAGGATACATACCAACCCCAAACCTTGATGATCAATGCACACTACCAATGTTGGCTCTCCCACATGGTGGATACTTACCAAGTTAGCACACGGGTAGCTGGCATGTTAAACCTCATTAGCCTGGGGATAGCGAGCATGGAACACAAATGTCATACTAAAACTTTCTGCTACACTGATGTCAAGGCTATGAAAAGGTAGCAACTCACGCATCAGGTAAAGGGTTAACAATTTTTTTATTTCAAAGTAGTAATAAAAGAGGCAACTAAGGAAAAGGTAAACCTACACTGATCTAACCTGACTACTACTAACCCACAACTGTCCCTAACTAACCTAAGCTAAACTTACTCTACACATGTAACGAAACGATCTAAACATCAACCCCCCACCCACCATTAAGAGACAAGACACATGCAGGACAACACTTACTAACCTACACACATACTATACTATCCTAAACAAACATATATTTTTTTGTAATTTTTTTTTTATTTTATTTTTTTTCCTTTTTTTATTTTTTTTAATTAAACAGGAATCCCAACATTGCCCCCCACCCACCCACCCACACAAAAATATTAGATAGAAAGAATAAGGACCCCCCACCCTCTTACCTAACACTAACTAAGCTAATTTCCTATACTTATCCTATAACTAACCCCACAAACCCAACTAACAGTATGAAAAAGGAAAGAGGTGAGAGGGGAGGGGTAAAAGTTCAGGAGGGCAAAATGACTACAGCTTTGCTCTCCGTAGTGTGCGCCGGATGGAGCGCACCTTCTTCTTCACCTCATTCATGTCCTCCGCAAGGTTGTCAACCTTGCGGATCAACCTGTCCAATTTTCTGGACAATGCCTGGAAGTCTGCAGGGTCAATAGGAGGGTCAGTGCTGGTCTGGGTGCCGGTGGAGGTGGAGGTTGTTGCTGGAGTGGAGTGGCCACGGGACAGCCCTGCTCCCAACACACGGCTGGGTCCAGGTCTGGATGAAGATGCCTGGTCCGTTGCTGTGTCCCCTTGGGCAGACCTGGTGGATGTAGTGGCGGTGGTTGTTGGTGGCACCGTTGGGGGAGCCTGTGGTGTGGCATACCACACCCCGGAGGCCCGATCCGAATTATATCTGCGGGCCATCCTCCGGATGTGGCTCCGGGCACCTGCAGGATGTGGCTGTACCTCATTGCACGGCGCTCGAAATGGTTGCGCTCTGCGGCACTCAGGTTTGCAGCTGTGAAGAGAAAAGGGAAATATTGAGCATTGAATTTACAGTGGGTTGAATACCACCATGGGTCATTTGTCCATTACTAGAAATGTATTTTTTGCAGCAATTGTTACAACATAGTTCACGGAAAGGCTCAGAGGAAGTACATGTGAATCCTGCATACCTAAGGGCATATCACACCTAGCATATACATGTCTCTACATGATGGATGACATCACCCTAAACTACTCAACCAAATCATACCTAAGGCATGAGACATTATGGCACCAGCTCTTCCGCATACTGATTTCACTACATATGTCATTCTATGTGATAACAATCACACTCCTCACTCAATGGCATTTGGAATTAGTTGTGTGCTAAGATTGAACCCCTGGCCCAGAATCATATGTCCACACTAGGGGTCAGATGTAGGAATCTTGAAATAACAACTAGCAATTATGCAAAGCAGAACGGTGTCTCTGACACCGTCTGTGAGTCGCTATGGGGTCCCGAAAACCCACCTCATGAACATCAATGATGTGGGTTCGAAGTTGCCCCACCGTAGCGACTATGGGCACTCACGGGGATGGAGGCCTGCTGGGACCAGCAGAAATCCATTGAGGTGACTGCTTTTAAATGAAGCAAGTAATTTTTCCCCAAGTGTAGGCCGTTTACCTGAAAGGAAAATGAGCTGCAATTAGTTTAAAAACACAACAATTCAACTAGGAATTTTTCACGGTAATTATTGGTCCCTTAGACCACTGGCTGTTTTGTGCAGGATTATTTTGGTCCACTCACAAAGGTGAAGGTTTACAATGAGGACCCCTTCCAGTCAGCAAGTTGGTTACCATCCACTTCAAGTGGATGATAACAGCTACTCACTTTGCAACCACGTACTCGGTTGCAAATGGGATTGCCTACCACTGTGATTTGCAAGTAGGTCTGGTAAACCCCTTTATCATTTCCATTTTGAAAAGCATTTTCCTAATATGTACATGACCACCAAATACATTTTGGAATAGGAAACAGACGTTTGCAAATCACAAACATATATTTATGCCATTTGCAACGTGTAGACATTTTTCTCACTCTGGCCCTAGGTACTAACTCAAGTCACAAAAGGTGCTAAGTACGTGTAACATACTGGTTGCTACAGTCCTAGGTACCCTGTTTCACAGTAACATCCCAGTCTTTGTGGGTGGTGTGGGAAGAACAACCAACAATCCCATGTTCAATACACACCCAGGAGTGTACAGAAAGTTCAACAAGTATGTGCCTTCACACACAACAACTATGAAGGGCTAGCAACACGTTGTAGTCAGCCCAACCTTGTCACATCCCAGGTCCACACATGTCAAAATGATATGACTTAGCCCAACATAACATACTATTAGTGAGGCATGTTTAACAACACACCCAGAGGAGGTAGAACACCCATTCACATGATTCAACTGAACACCTAGGCCATTGCACTCAAGTCACATACACTTCGAGTTCACCTTGTGGAAGTACATGGCCCTGGAAGATCCGACCTACAGTGTACACAGTCCATCCTCAACTAGGAAGAAACACTTGTCATCAAAGCCATGTGCCTAAGCTATCTGGGAGACTGTCAGTCTGATATGCAGACTCAGTTGATGGCAAGTCCCTGACCAAGTCTAACATTGACCAGTGTATTCCAAATGAGTCATACCATTCCCAATTGCCGCCCTAATTGAATGGGCTACAACCCCTCAATCTGAGAGATGACTAGGTATTGCTTTACAGAAACATTATTCAAATTTGGGGGCATATTTATACTCCGTTTGCGCCGAATTTGCGTCGTTTTTTTCGACGCAAATTCGGCGCAAAACTAACGCCATATTTATACTTTGGCGTTAGACGCGTCTAGCGCCAAAGTATGAGGAAAGAGCGTCATTTTTTTGCGTGAACGCCTTCCTTGCGTTAATGAGATGCACGGTAGGCGTTCCCGTCTAAAAAAATGACTGCGACGCAAATGCGTCGTATTTATACTCCCGGGCAAAAATCACGCCCGGGAGTGGGCGGGGCAAAAAAACCCGCATTTGCGCCGGATTTTAGCGCCTGGGTCAGGGCAGGCGTTAAGGGACCTGTGGGCTCAAAATGAGCCCACAGCTGCCCTCCCATGCCCCCAGGTACCCCCCCTGCCACCCTTGCCCACCCCAGGAGGACACCCAAGGATGGAGGGACCCATCCCAGGGACATTCAGGTAAGTTCAGGTAAGTATAATTTATTTTGTTTTTTTAAAAAAATGTTGGCATAGGGGGGCCTGATTTGTGCCCCCCTACATGCCTCAATGCCCAATGACCATGCCCAGGGGACATAAGTCCCCTGGGCATGGCCATTGGGCAAGGGGGCATGACTCCTGTCTTTACTAAGACAGGAGTCATGTAAATGGCGTCTGGGCGTCGTTAAAAATGGCGCAAATCGGGTGGAGGCGATTTTTTGGCGTCAACCTGACTTGCACCATTTTAAGACACCCTAACGCCATTTTCCCCAACGCCGGCGCCGCCTGGTGTACGTGTTTTCTTTCCACGCACACCAGGCAGCGCCGGTCTGCTAGCGCCGGCTAACGCCATTCAATAAATACGGCGCCCGCATGGCGCTTCAGAATGGCGTTAGCCGGCGCAAAACTTTTTGACGCTAAACTGCGTTAGCGCAGTTTAGCGTCAAAAAGTATAAGGCCCGTATTTATACTTTTTGACACTAAACTGCGCTAACGCAGTTTAGCGTCAAAAAGTATAAGGCCCGTATTTATACTTTTTGACGCTAAACTGCGCTAACGCAGACTCCCACTGACAATTCAAACTATCACAGGTATAGACAAAATAACACTAAACAGACTGAGACAATGTTATACAACAATAATAGATTGACACTAAGACAAAATACAAGGCACACAGGACACAAAAGCAGTAAAACACAGGACAACACCTTTCACACAACCACACAGTCTAGATAAATCTGAGACTGCAAAGTGAAAGTGAAAGTTAACTCCCAGTACAGATTTTGTAAACAGGATATCCTATTACATCACTTCCTGCAGAAAATGGCCGCAATTTTTATTTTCCCGTTTTGCGTCATATTTTCACGCATACACAGTTGTGCGTCATTTTTTTTGACGCATTACAGTGCACATATTGTCCATGTAGCGTCAATTTTACCACGCATACAGCATGGGCGTCATTTTTTTTACACGTACAGTAGTGCACATGATGTGGAGTGAAAAAATATGATATGAATATTAATATTTTATAATGTACATGAGATGACCAACAAATTGTCCATGTAGCGTCAATTTTACCACGCATACAGCATGGGCGTCATTTTTTTTACACGTACAGTAGTGCACATGATGCGAAGTGAAAAAATATGATATGAATATTAATATTTTATAATGTACATGAGATGACCAACATATTGCCCATGTAGCGTCAAATTTACCACGCATACAGCATGGGCGTAATTTGTTTTACACGTACAGTAGTGCACATGATGCGGAGTGAAAAAATGTGATATGAATATTCATATTTTATAATGTACATGAGATGACCAACATATTGTCCATGTAGCGTCAATTTTACCACGCATACAGCATGGGCGTAATTTTTTTTACACGTACAGTAGTGCACATGATGCAGAGTAAAAAATATTGTGGATGTAAATTATACTTTGAAGGCGAAATATTAAGACACTTTTGGATACATTTGTATTTGACTCTGCATTGTGTGCACACATGTACGTGAACAAATTATGACGGCCATGCTGTATGCTTAGAATATGGAGCAAATTTTTCCTTATGTCTTCATGTTTTTAGCTTTGGAAAGGGGATTTGTCATGGTCAAACGGTGCGATGTGATACACATATGTGTTTGTATATGACACATGTCCGTTGTTTTATGTATAAAAGGCATTCACACTGTAATGTTTGGGATACGTTAACTAATGTATTGACCATATTTGACGACATATTTGGTGTAATTGCTGATGGCTATTTTGAAATGATGGATGGGATACCATTATGTATTCCGTCTCCAAAATGTGTCCACATTTATGATGGTGATGCTTTTATCTGTAGTCCTAACAGGGAGTGGGAGAGTCACTTTCAGTTTTTATGGGGCTGAGCATGTCCCATTATGATTTTGTGTTTCAGATTTGTGTTGGACTTGTGACATGGAGGCCACACATGTGCCTTATGCATGTGTTTAGTTCACAAGTACATGATTCTTGTATGTTTTGGGGGCGGTAGAGGTGGACTTAGGCCCCCAGCATCCAAGGATTTGACCATCCAGAATAGCTACTGTATCCATGGAGTATATTTATTATATCATGGCAAACCTGCAGCAGCGGGCTAATGTAAGGCCATATGGTATGAATGACTGTTGACCATTCATTGATCTCATTAGCCCATTTGACGTTTGCAGTAATGATGAATTGGAGCAAACTTGCATACCATTTTCCTATGACTATGTTTGCAAGACTCTCAGCGTTCCCGATGTGATAATGAGAAGAATATTTTGGTTGTCTGTGTCCCTTTCTGCATAAACTGGTTTAGTGTCATGTTACAATCTTCCTGCTAGGTTCAGACTGGGACACAACTGTGATGGTCTACTTTCAAATATTAGATTGATTGTATGACATATGTGTACATGTGTGTGGGAATGTGGATCCACTATCACCTGTCTGGGTGTATGTTGTCACTGTAACTTCAAGGTCTCCTCCTGAGTTAGTGGCAGCTGATGTTGTAGCTATTGTGTATTGCTCATATCACAGAAGCCATTGATGACATGGTCACGTACACATGGATGGTCCCACCCAGTCTCTGAACACGTGTAATGTGACTTTCAAATGATCTCCAATTTTGGGCTGGATGAGAGACTGTTTCAGTTGTTTGGATCCGGCATGTGTAATTGTCACATTTTTACTCTTGTTGGGCTCTGTGTATGGTAATGTATCATGTCACATCCTACCCTCTGTGCATACAGTTGTGATGTTTATTTTTGGTGTGATGAATTTTAATGGCATTCTTGATAAATGAGACGACATTCATCTTCAGCTATTTCAAACTAAAGGTGGTCAGAAATGAATAGGCCAAAGCATGATGTGGTGTTTGTTATCTGTGTTTATTTACAAGTGTGGAATACAAGTGATTATAATAACTTAAGTAAAAAAATTGTTCACAAGCTGTTGGCGCCTACGCACTCCTGCTGCTGTGTTAGGTTGTTCCCCCTCCTGTTGCAGGCCAGCATCCTCCTCATCATCATCCTCAGGCATGTCTGGGTCCGGTTCAAGGAGGGGAATGTTCCTTTTTACACAAATATTGTGTAATATGGCACAAGTGAGTATGATCTTACAGACCATCTCTGGGGAGTATAGTAGGCTTCCGCCAGTGATGTCAAGGCTGCGGAACCTTGACTTTAGGATCCCAAATGTCCGCTCCACAATGCTGCGTGTCCTCTTGTGGGCGTCATTGTATGCCCGCTCAGCAGCAGTATTTGGGTTCCCATATGGTGTCATTATCCAAGGCTGGATGCCATACCCCTGATCAGCTGAAAGAGGAACACAGAATGGTATCAATTAGATGTAGGAGGCACTGTTGTACGTATCTTTGATGGAAGTAGTTGTGTTGTGTTGTCTGTGACTATTTTGTGTACTAACGTGACAACCTATGGTTGTTGGTGGAAACTTTGGCATTGTTTTTTTTCCTTGGCTGAGCAAGTGTTTGTTGGCTAACTGTTTGTCAGCAGGATGTATCGGTTTCTCAAGTACAGTGTGCCCTCCCTTGCATTGTGACTTATGACACAGGTGTCCGTGTGTCCTCACTGGGGGTGTGATGATAGTTCCATGCAGAGTTGAAACATGAAAGTGTATTAGAAACGTTCAATTGAACATACCCAGGCCATCCCATCCCTTAAAACTTATGCATTGTATTAGTGTACAGGTTATTGTGAGACTTCCAATTTGCAAGGTGACATTTAGGCAACCACAGTCATGAATGTCTTCACACTAAGCTGTAGAGTAAATTCCAATGTGTGAGAGGTTCAATGGTGACTTGTGAAACATGGCTAGTGATGTGAGTACCTCAGTGTGTTCCTGTCTAGGTGTTGCTATTGTGGTGTATGGGTTGTTTATCCTAGAGGGTTTCTGTGCAGTGAGTATATAAGTAGATTTTTGTCCTTACCAACAAGTAGTCCATTGCCATACCGTCCATCCTGGAAGTGTTGGTTGATGGTGCTGTGACGGAAGATGAATGCGTCATGTACACTCCCAGGATATTTAGCCACAATGTTGCTGATCAGTCCTTGGTGATCGACTATGGCCTGCACGTTGATGGAATGTGTGTGCTTCCTGTTGCGGTAGAGGTGTTCACTCGCAGCAGGTGGCACAAGGCGTACATGTGTGCAGTCGATTGCACCAAGGACGTGCGGAAAGCCACTGATGGCGTAGAACCCCTGTTTAGTTTCCTGCTGCTTCTGCACTGTGTTAGGGAAGCAGATGTGGCGGGGTGTCAGTCCAATGATGGCATCCAGTACTTTAGGCAGGAATGCAGAGAAAGATGGTTGTGAGATTCCACCAACCAGGGCACCAGTTGTCTGAAAGGAGCCACTTGCCAGCATGTGAAGTACGGCAAGCAGCTTTGTTTCTGTTGGGATAGTGCGTGGAGTCACTAAAGTGGGGGCCAATTGCTGTTCAATATTTGTCAGCAGCTGCTGAATGGCCTGCCAGTTCAACCGGTACCTCTGGATGATGTCTCGTTCCCTGAGGCCATGCAGGGTTGTTCTTGGGCGGAATATCCTCTCCTGCCTTCTGCGCTGTCTTTGGGGTCCCTGCTGTTGTTGTTGTGGCTGCTGTTGTTGCTGCAGGGCTCTGCGTCTACGTGCATGCTGAAGAAAAATCACCTCCATGTCTCCCTGTTGCTGCTCTGCTGTTCTGCTGCTCTGTTGTTTGTTCTGTGTGTTCTGATTAAGTACAGGTGTGTTTGCCCCATTTTAACGCCTGTCCTGACCCAGGCGTTAACATTTCACGATATTCGTGCTTAGCGCCATTTTTTTGCGCCGCCTGCCGCGCGGGTGTGATTTTTGCCCTGAAGCATAAATACCACGCACCGCTATGTGCGTCTGTTTTTGGACGGGAACGCCTACCCTGCATGTCATTAATGCAGGGCGGGGTGCCGCTTCCAAAAACTGGCGCACATAGCGCCATTTTCCTGGTGCGCCGGATCGGGCGTCATGGTTTAAATATGGGGCAACGTTTGCGCTGAAAGTGCGTCAAAACTTTTGACGCACATTCGGCGCAAACGGAGTATAAATATGCCCCTCAGGATCTACACATAAGCACCATTTCCAAGAAAACCTATACAGCCTTTCACTCACAGAAGCTTTGAGAAACAAACTTTTCATGATCAGCATTCAAAAAGCTCACAGAAATTACTACAAAAAAGCTGTCACGAGACTAGATGACATGGCAGCACTGAGCAAGCTTTCTCATACCTAAGTAGTAACTAACTCCTATACTCCTTGGACAGTAATTAACTCCTATGCCCCCTGGACCCTGCAGAAGTACATCACCTTCAACTACTCACTCTGGATAAAAGCCAGGTTTGTGGCTCTTAGACTGTGAGAGTAGAACTTGAGGGATCATCTCCCGAGATGGTGGAAAACTGGAACTCAGGGTGTAAAGTGTTGAATTTGTGGATCTAGCAATTACACCTTCATTCATGTACTTTGCATTTGTCCTTCGGTGCTACAGCTGAGAAAAGCCTTACTTCACAGAGAATGTGTTTGCTTGGCAGTTTGAACCTTCCATCAGGCAGTAATTGCTGGCCTGAACCCAAAAAATACCACACTAAGGGCCATATGTACGAACACTTTTTCACATAGACACAGAATGGGTAAAAACCTTTGCTACATCTGGCCCTAAATGTTAAAACAGTCAAATTTCTCCATGCAGCTGCTACAAAACTGGGTCCTGTTAATAGCATCACAGTCCTCAAGCATGGTCCAAAAAAAGTCCATGTTTCTGTAAAGCTTCCATTAAACATACAAAGTGCTTTTGGGACTCTTCTGTGACCTGCAATTTCTACCCCGATTGACTCCCAAAATGATTGCTATTCTGAACTTATCCACTACCCATCGCTCACATGGGGGCAACTTTTTGGCATCTCTGCACTCTCACTCTTCTATCTCTGCTTCAGTGCCCACAACAAATGCTTTGGGGAATGCTAAGACTAATCACCCAAATAATTTTTGGGACAATACTCTGCCACCTTGCACCTTCCATATTTGCTGAGGTTTCTAAAAGCTGAACGCTTTGTGTTATGCTGAAGCTACCTAAAACAACTTGCATACTGCTTTATGTTGCTTCTGAATTTTACACTTTGAGCTGCAATCTTTTTAATTTGCTATTTACAGCTGTTAGGGTCACCATTCTGTTAAAAGGTTAAAGTCAATGGGCAAAAATCACAAAGGTAATCTTAGACTTTTGGTCTAGGTTTAGACCAAAAGTCTGAGTTTATGACTTTTTGGTATTCACAAAGGTAAGAGTTATGAGTAGTCGCTTTACATCTATACTTGGGATGGAATCTCCGCACTCAGGTCGGAATCTCTACCCAAGTGCAGAGATTCCATTCGGCACCCGGAGTGTACTCTCCAAGCCCAGAGTCAAATCTGCACATTTAGGAGTGGATCTCTACCCTCAGTGTGGAGGTGCACCCCAAGTGCAGAGATTCTGCCTTGACTGCAGACATAAAGATACTTCCTGTAGCTTAGCTTTGTGAATACCAAAAAGTTGTAAACTTTGACTTTTTGGTCTAAACTTACACCAAAAGTCCAAGGCCCTCATTACAACCCTGGCGGTCAAAGACCGCCAGGGCTGTTTTGGAGGTTGCACCACCAACAGGCTGGCGGTACAAACTCGGGTATTACGACCACGGCGGAAGCGCTGCAGGTGCATCGCCGGGACTGGCGGTTTTCCGCCACGGTGGTCCCGGCGGATTTAATCTGCCAAGCAGCGCTGCCCAGGGGATTATGAGTCCCCTTCCCGCCAGGCTTTTCATGGCGGTAGGAACCGCCATGGAAAGGCTGGCGGAAAGGGGAGTCGCGGGGCCCCCTGTCACAGCCCCACACAGCTTTTCACTGTCTGCAGAGCAGACAGTGAAAAGCGCGACGGGTGCAACTGCACCCGTTGCACGCCCGCAACACCGCCGGCTCCCATGTTCCGGCCCACATCCCCGCTGGACCGGCGGGCAGAAACTCTGCCCGCCGGCCCAGCAGGGATGTCATAATGGCTACCGCACTGCGGTTACAACTTGGCGGGCGGCGGTTGCTGCCCACCAAAGTTGTAATGAGGGCCTAAGTTTACCTTTGTGAATCGGGCCCAATATTAATAAGTAGACACAGCCCTACTACATGCTTGCATTTTCTTTTCTTTTCCCATTCCACCAGTAAGCATCCAACCAACAATGATCTCCTCTTCTTCTTTGCTGTAAGCATTCAATCAACAATGGCTGCTTCCCTTGATCTTTGCTGCTAAGTACCTATTAACAATGTCCACATCTCTTCCTTTGCTGCTTAGCTTTCGAACAATAATATTTGCCTGCCTCACACTTTAGCTCTCTAGGTTTCAATAATCCCCTTGAGAACTGGTCGGTTCAGTCTACTGAGTTTACAACTGAATCCTACGTCCTGTTTCAAACTGTCTGATTTGAATTTGCACAAATAAGATACACTTTACTCTGTTAAGGTTCCAACCAATTCCCTTGACAGCCTTGGGGCCAATTGTATTGTGTTTATAGTGCAGTCTCACGTCCTGTAAATCTCTCATTTTGCATTTGTTTTAATGAGATATTCTTTGTAAATGTTTTTAATACCTGCTGAAGGAGGCTGGCCTGGTGTGTAGTGGGTACCTTGGGTACTTACACCTTACACCAGGTACAGTGAAATATAGTAGTGTTTTAGCAGCTTAGGCTGATAGAGGTAGCTCTAGCAGAGCAGTTTAGGCTGAACTAGGAGACATGCAAAGGTCCTGCAATACCCCTTATAGTTACACAGTACGTAAACACAAGTAAAGACAATACTCAGTGTTACCAAAAATAAAGGTAGTTTATTTGGGGGACACAAGGCCAAAAATATCTTAGCGGCAAAACTCCTTCTGGAGGTAAGTATTATACACAATATGCACACTAGACACCAAAGTAAGGTAAGTAATTAGACATAGGGTAGTGCAAACAATAGTAAATGCTATAGAATGCAAAGGGGGAGAATAGGTCTAGGGGCAACACAAACCATATAATAACAAAGTGGAATGCGAATCACGAATTCCCCTCTAGACAAGTGTAGTGTGTAGGGAATCGCTGGAGGAGTAAGAATACAGTAAAGTGAAGTAAATTACCCCCCCCTAGAAGCCCAGGAAAGCAGGAGTAAAGTACTGTAAGTTTCCTTCGGACACACCACAAGTCGTGTTTAGAGTTATTGCAAGAACCAAGCAAGACTGCAAACAACAAATGGTGGATTCCTGGACCTGACGACCTGCAAAGGAATGATATCAAGTCCAGAAGTCAGAAGAAGTTCCAGGAAGGACAGGAGCCCCTGCCAACCCAGAAGAGGGTGCAAAAGAAGAATCCCCGGTTGGACGAAGACTGCAGAAATGCACCCAAGGAAGCTGTCAGTGGGTTCCCGCATGATGCACTGGATGTCCCATGAAGAGATGTTGGATGCAGGTGAGTTTTGGTGCTGGATTAATCCAACAAGCCTCGGTTCTGGCTAAGTCGTGTTTTGCATCAAAATGGTGCTGCAAGGACCCAGGAGGGACGTGGGAACATCAATTCTGTGCGAGGAGGAAGAGTGGTCTCTCAGCACTTCAGAGAGCCCCTCGTCGACCAGACAGCACCCACGGGAGTCCCAGGACACAGGGACAAAGGAGGTGCAAAATGTGGTTGGTGCAGCACTACAAAGGAAGGTCCCATGTCGCTGGAAGTCAACTCAGCGTGTTGAGCATTGCAGGATAGAGTGCTGGGGCCTTGGGCCAAGCTGTGCATGAAGGAATTTTGTAAATAGTGCACAGAGGCATCAGGAGGGGAAGAAGACGTGGTGCTCAGGGGTACTCAGGGAAGGCAAACTCTTACCTCCTCTAAATTGGGACAGCAGGACCTCAGGACTGTCTGTGTGGAGAGGGTCCACCACTTGTGTTCCAAGGAGCACGCTCGTCGCCAGGAGAGGAGTCCAAGAGAACTGGACTTCAACTTAGAAGGTGCCTGCGTGAGCAGGGAAGTGACTACTGACTCCGTCACTCCATGGGAGATTTCTTTGGTCCTTCTGGTGCAGGGTGAAGACAGAGAGTCCCCAGAGTGTGCACACCTTGGAAACTGTTGCAGTTGTTGGCTGGAGCTGAAGTTGCAGAGGTAAAGTAGCCCTTCTGGATACTTTGTTGCTGTTACATTAGTTGCTGGAGCAGTCTGCCGCCGATCTAAGGTCAGAGGATGAAGTAGTAGTTGCAGAGAATTCCTGCTGGAAAGTTGCAAGTAGAATCTGAAGAGAAACCCACAGGAGGGATCCTAAATAGCCCTGAGATGGGGATTGGCTACCCTATCAGGTATGGACCCGTCAGGAGGGGTCTCTGACGTCACCTGCTGGCACTGGCCACTCAGAGGCCTCCAGATTGTCCCCACACCTTGGAAAACAAGATGGCTGAAGTCTGGGACACACTGGAAGAGCTCTGGGCTCCACACCTGGGGTGGTGATGGACAGGGGAGTGGTCACTCCCCTTCCCTTTTTCCAGTTTCACACCAGAGCAGGGACTGGGGGTCCCTGAACCAGTGTAGACTGGCTTATGCAAGGAGGGAACCATTTGTGCCCTTCAAAGCATTTCCAGAGGCTGGGGGAGGCTACCCCTCCCAAGCCTGTAACACCTATTTCCAAAGGGAGAGGGTGTAACTCCCTCCTCCCAAAGGAAATGCTTTGACTGAGCTGCTCATACCCCAGGAGGGCAGAACCCTGTCTGTGAGGTGGCAGCAGCTGTAGCTGCAGTGCATGCCTCAGAGAGCTGGTTTGGCAGTACTAGTGTCCATGGTGGAGTCCCCAGGAAGCATGAAATTAGCTCCCCAATACAAGATTTGGAATGGGGGGACAATTCCATGATCTTAGACACCTTATATGGCCATATTTGGAGTTACCATTGTGACCCTACATATAGGTATTGACCTATGTGTAGTGCACGTGTGTAATGGCGTCCCCGCACTCATGAACTCCTGGGAAATGGCCCTGAACTATGTGGGGGCACCTTTGCTAGTGAAACGGTGCCCTCAAACTCAGTAACTTTGCACCTAACCTTCAGCAGGTGAAGGTTAAACATATAGGTGACTTATAAGTTGCTTAAGTGCAGTGAAAATGGCTGTGAAATAACATGTGCGTTATTTCATGCAGGCTGAAGTGGCAATCCTGTGAAAGGGTTTGTCTGAGCTCCTTATGGGTGGCAAAAGAAATGCTGCAACCCATAAGGATCTCCTGGAACCCCAATGCCCTGGGTACCCAGGTACCATATACTAGGATCTTATAAGGGGGGTCCAGTGTGCCAATTGAAATTGGTAAATGAATTCACTAGCCTATAGTGACACATTTAAAAGCAGAGAGAGCATAAGCACTGAGGTTCTGGTTAGCAGAGCGTCTGTGATACAGTTAAGCACTACTGACAACACACACATTAGGCTACAAACTATGAGCACTGGGGTCCTGGCTAACAGGATCCCAGTGAGACAAGCATAACACACCAACAAATAGGCTTTTTACTATAAGCACTGGGGTCCTGTCTAGCAGGATCCTAGTGACACAGTAAAAACACAGTGACACACACTCACACATAGGCCAAAAGTGGGGGTAACCATGCTAGAAAGAGGCTACTTTCTAACATAACCCTCCCCCAAAACGAAGGACAATAAGGCTAACTTTGGACATTTGAGACTTTATTGTCTAAGTGGTGAGAAGTGGAGAGTAGATCTGCAATAGAGTGGTTACTCCCTTTATCATCCACTGTATGGTTACTTAACGGTGGGGATGTAAACCACACTGTTTGGAGATTTGTACCTAACCAACAGTGTGAGTGTAAATTCTCAGAGTTCCTATTGGTATGTTTTAATGTTGGGCAGTGGGATTGGTCCACTGGGCCTGTGTCAAATGCAGAAAATGCTAGACAGGGATGCTGTCTCAATAAAGCCATAGCTGGGCAAAACGTTTTCCATATGGCTGTATAGAGAACAGGGTTGCTGTTTCTCTTGAGTTGGAGCAGGGCCGGGCTGCTGTCCTACCTGTTCAAAGACAGTGCAGGGCTGCTGCACTAACGTTTCTCTGGGAGGGCTAGAGGGTTTCTCCATATTTACTAAAATGGTCCAATTTTGCACATCTGGATTAGTAGTTCCACAGAGAGGTACTTTTACCTCTGGAAGTCCAGCTGTGGTAGCTGAGGGCTCCTGTGGTACAGGTTTCACCCAACGAGAGGTTTCTCCCACCACAGGAATATTATCCTCAGTGGCACGGTGGAGAAGGGATGCTTTGATACCCTTCTTACCTGTTGGTGGAGATTTCAGGCCTTTTTCTCTCCTTTGCTTTTTCATTTCACCAGAAATGAGAGGAAGCAATTCCTCAGGAATACCAAACATGGATGCATGGGTCCTAAACTCTACCTCAACCCAACATGAATCTTCTAGGTCATTCCCTAAGAGACAATCTACAGGTAAGCTAGGTGATACCACCACCTGCTTGGGGCCAGTTACTCTACCCATCTAAGTTGAACTACAGCTAAGAGGAGAGACTGGGTGGAGTTATTGACATCAGTATCCTGGTATTTCTGTCCAAGGAGGTGTTGTGCAGGTGACACTAAGTCTTCAGTCACCAAAGTGATACTGACACCTGTGTCCCTGTAGGCTTGGGCCTCAACACCATTTAAGATTGACTGCCTGCACTTATCCATGTTAAGGGGACAATGCAGGAGGCTGGCCTGGCTTACAATGGGTACCTGATAGTACTTACACCTTGTGCCAGGTCCAATTATCTCTTATTAGTAGATTAGTAGTGTTCTAGCTGCTTAGGCTGATAGAGGTAGCTATAGCAGAGCAGCTTAGGATGAGCTAGGAGACATGCAAAGCTCCTACTATAACACTTATATCATAAAGGGAATATATAATAAGAAAGACAATACTCAGAGTTACTAAACATAAAGGTACTTTATTTTAGTGACAATGTGCCAACAATATCTCAGAGGATATACTCCCTTAGGAGGTGAGTAAAATACACAAAATATACACAGAAAACCAAATCAGGTAAGTAACACAGTCAGAAAGTAGTGCAGACACTGTCGAATACATTAGGATGCAATAGGCCTGTGGGCAACATAAACCATATATTAAGAAAGTGAAATGCGAACCACGACTGGACCCCTAGGCTAGTGTAGTGTGTAGAGGGTCACTGGTAGTGCAAGAAAACACTGAGGGTGTCCACGATACCCCACCCCAAGACACTGCAAAGTAGGAGTAAAGTACTGCTATTTTTCCAGAAACACACTAAAGTCGTGATAAAGGATTTTGCAAAGACCACAACAGATGGCAAAGCACTAAAGATGGATTCCTGGACCTGAGGACCTGCAAAGGAAGGGGACCAAGTCCAAGAGTCGCAAAAGTGTCCAAGGGGGGCAGGGGCCTACTAAACCCCGGATGAAGGTGCAAGACGGCTGCCTCTGGGTGGAAGAAGATGAAGATTCTGCAACAACGAAAGGTGCTAGGAACTTCTCCTTCATGCAGAAGATGTCCCATGGATAGCTGGAGGATGCAAAGTTGTTTCCTTGGCAAAATACTGCAAACAAGCCTTGCTAGCTGCAAGAGTCCTGTTTAAAGAAAAATTGCACTGCCCGTGCCCAGGAAGGACCAGGATGTCGCCACTTGGGAGAGGAGACACAGGGGACCCTCAGCAACATAGAGAGCCCACGCACAAGAAGGTAGCACCCACAGAAGTCCTTAAACATGGGTTCAAGAAGTCTGAATACGGCTATCATCTCAACACTGCAAAAGAGGGTCCCACGACACCGGAGATCAACTCAGGGAGGTGAGCATTGCAGGACAGAGTGCTGGGGACCTAGTCTTGGCTGTGCATGCAGGATTTTTTTACATGTGCACAGAAGCCCTTGTAGCTGCAGTTCACGTGGTACACAGGATTACTGTCTGAAGAGGGGAGGCAAGGACTTACCTCCTCCAAATTTGGACAGTTGGACCACTGGACAGTCTGGGTCCCTTGGGTCCACCCCCTGTGTTCCAAGGGCCACGCTCGTCAGGATGAGAGGTGTCCCAGAGTACCAGGGATGCTGAAATTTGGTGCCTGCTGAAGCAGGGGGAAGAGTCCGACCACCCACGGGAGATTTCTTCATGGCTTCCAGTGCAGGATGAAGGCAGGCAGCCCCCAAAGCATGCACCACCAGGAAACAGTCGCGAAAGCCGGCAGGATTAGGAGCTACAATGTCGCTGGTAGTCTTCTTGCTACTTTGTTGCAGTTTTGCAGGCGTCCTGGAGCAGTCAGTGGTCGATCCTTGGCAGAAGTCAAAGAGAGAGGTGCAGAGGAACTCTGGTGAATTTTGAAAGCCGTTATCTGAGGAAAAGCCCACAAGAGAGACCCTAAATAGCCCTCAGAGGAGGATTGGCCACCTAGTCAGGTAATCACCTATCAGGAGGGGTCTCTGACGTCAACTGCTGGCACTGGCCACTCAGAGGCCTCCAGAGTGCCCTCACACCTCTGGAAACAAGATGACAGAGGTCTGGGACACACTGTAGGTGCTCTGGGCACCACCCCTGGGGTGGTGATGGACAGGGGAGTCGTCACTCCCCTTTCCTTTGTCCAGTTTCACATCAGAGCAGGGGCTTGGGTTTCCCTAAACCAGTGTAGACTAGCTTGTGCAAGGAGGGCACCATCTGTGCCCTTCAAAGCATTTCTAGAGGCTGGGAGAGGCTACCCCTCCACAGCCTTCAACACCTATTTCCAAAGGGAGAGGTTGTTTAACACCCTCTCTCAGAGGAAATTCTTTGTTCTGCCTTCCTGGGACTGGGCTGCCTAGACACCAGGAGGGCAGATCCCTGTCTGTGGGGTGGCAGCAGCTGTAGCTGCAGAGAAAACCCCAGAGAGCTGGTTTGGCAGCACCAGGGGTCTATAGTGGAGCCCCGGGGATGCATGGAATTGGCTCCCCAATACCAGATTCGGAATGGGGGGACAATTCCATGAGCTTAGACATGTTACATGGCCATATTCGGAATTACCATTGTAAAGCTACATATAGGTATTGACCTATATGTAGTGCACACGTGTAATGGTGTCCCTGCACTCACATAGTCCGGGGAAATGGCCCTGAACTATGTGGGGGCACCTTTGCTAGTGCAAGGGTGCCCTCACACTTAGTCACTTTGCACATAACCTTCAGCAAGTGAAGGTTAGACATATAGGTGACTTATAAGTTACTTAAGTGCAGTGAAAATGGCTGTGAAATAACCTGTGCGTTATTTCACTCTGGCTGCAGTGGCAGTCCTGTGTAAAGTTTGTCTGAGCTCCCTATGGGTGGCAAAAGAAATGCTGCAGCCCATAGGGATCTCCTGGAACCCCAATACCCTTGGTACCTAGGTTCCATATACTAGGGAATTATAAGGGTGCCAATTGAAATTGGTAAAAGTGGTCACTAGATTATAGTGACAAATTTTAAGGCAGAGCAAGCATAAGCACTGACGTTCTGGTTAGCAGGGCCTCAGTGACACAGTTAGTCACTACACAGGTATACACATTCAGGCCACAAACTATGAGCACTGATCATAGCAGGATCCCAGTGAGACAGGATCCCAGTGAGACAGGCAAAACACACTGACAAATATGGTTTTCACTATGAGCACTGGGGTCCTGGCTAGCTGGATCCCAGTGAGACTGTAAAAACACACTGACATACACTCACAAATAGTCCAAAAGTGGAGGTAACAATGATAGAAAGAGGCTATCTTCTCAGAGACAAGCAGCCAAGTTGGCAAGGCCAATGCCACCAGGTGTGACAGAAACTGCCTTGGGACTGTCTACCCCATTTTCTATTATGGTCCCAAAAGTGAACCCAACTACACCCTTAGATTGACTATTGCCAGTAGTTCCACCACTATCACCACTACTGCTAGGGGCACTATGTATTAGTGGTGGTAGGCTCAGGGGCTTTACCTGGGCAGGATGTATCCCCGGCCAATGGCCTTTACCTCGACGCACATAGCACCAAGGCTTTTTAAGATTGTGTAAAGAGTTAGAAGAAGACGAAGAAAATGATTTATCCACACTTCCTGAGGAGTGTTTTTGACCTGAAGAAGGATATTGGGCTTACTTTTATCCCCATGCTTGTCCTGAGATTTTTCACTATCTTTCTTTTTGCTGTCTTTGTCACCCCCTGTATGAGCTTTTCTGCTCACCCTTGTTCTAACCCATTTGTCTGCCTTCTTTCTCAATTCTTGGGGAGGGGTCAGATCTGAGTCCACAAGATACTGATGTAACAAGTCGGACACACAATTATTCAATATATGCTCTCTCAGAATCAAGTTATATAGGCGTTCACAGTCTGTCACCTTACTGCCATTTAACCAACCTTCTAGGGCCTTCACTGAACAGTCTACAAAATCTGTCCAATCCTGTGATGACTCCATTCTGGTCTCTCTGAACTTGATCCTGTATTGTATTGTTCAGTGGTTAAGCCCAGACTATCTAAGAGTGCACTTTTGAGTATATGGTCGTTACCTGCATCATCCTCCCTGACAATAAAGAGCCTGTCTCTCCTCTTGCCAGTGAAAGATAGCCACAGGATAGCAGCCCACTGAACTTGAGGGACCCTCCAAACTTTACAGGCCCTCTCAAGTGCAGCAAACCACTTGTATATGTCATCTCCATCCTTGTAAGGAGGGACAACGTTATGCAGATTTCTTGAATCAAATGAGGGTTCCCTAACATTAGAATTCCTGAAACTGCTGCTGCCACCATGGGGAACTAACCACAACCCCTGCCTTTCCTTTTCCACCGCCAGGGATTCCTTATCTAAGGCCACCTTTTGCTGCTGTAGCCTCAATCTGGCATCTTCTAACCTCAGCTTTCTGAGTTCCCTATCTAGGGACTGGTCCTCAGGGTTACAAGTGTGGGATGCTTCTGAAACAGAAGTAACATTGGAATTTGCAGAGGCTGATCTTTTCCTAACTTGTACCACCCTAGTGACCTGCCTGGCCTCTAGGTGTGAAGGGAGCCCTACTAGTGTGAGAACCCTTACCACTGTCAGTTACACTAGGGGGTTTGTTGACAGAAAGATCCCTGGAAGAATCCTCCCCAGGATCATCAGTGTGCTCCTCCGAGCCTGCCGGGTTGGCATCTTCCTCAACTTCTCCATCTGGCTGATCCTGACCAGTGCTACGTCCCTGGTCATCCTTCAGGAGAAGATTTAAAAGGAAGCCCTTGTTGAGGTTCTTCTCAATCCCTAAACTCCTTACAATACAAAGACCCCTCAAAATGTTAAAGTTAAGATTCTCACATGTTGTTTTCACAACTCTAGGGGTAGCTTCTACAGAAGACATATTGAAAAAAAAAGAGTTTAGGAAAGTGAGTAAAAAGTTGGTAGACTAGCAGACCTAACTTTTCAGAGAAAAGAAGAAAACTTTTCAAAACTTTGTAAAACATTTGCAAAGTTTAAAGAACTTTTTAGAAAGTTAGGAATTAGTTCTAGGTATAATTATGTATAGCTCTAAGTATTGGAGCAAGCTTTTCTTGTGTAAAGCACTAGTAACAAAGTGGTAAAGCAATTGCAAGTACTTATCCCACCACTGCACCACCAATGTAGGATGTTGGCTTGGTTCATAGTAGGTACCTTAGGCACTTACACCTTACACCAGGTCCAGTTATCCCTTAATAGTGAAATATAGTAGTGTTTTGGCAGCTTAGGCTGATAGAGGTAGCTATAGCAGAGCAGCTTAGGCTGAACTAGGAGACATGCAAAGCTCCTGCAATACCACTTATAGTTACACAGTACTTATACACAAGTAAAGACAACACTCAGTATTACCAAAAATAAATGTAGTTTATTTGGGTGACACAAGGCCAAAAATATCTTAGAGGCAATACTTCTTCTGGAGGTAAGTATTATATACAATATATACACTAGACACCAAAATATGGTAAGTAATTAGACATAGGATAGTGCAAACAATATGTAAGCTTGGTTGAATAGACCTCTCGGTGTCTTGTTGTAGCCACTCTTGCCAATTAGTAATGTGAAAATGATTATGAATGAGATCAAAGAATTTCTTGGCAGCTACTAAACACAACACTTTTGAAGGCGTTATATTAGACATGCTATTGAATGCAATGGGTGAAAATAGGTCTAGGGGCAACATAAACCACATACTAAGAAAGTGGAATGTGAACCATAAATTCCCCCTAGACAAGTGTATTGTTTAGAGAATCGCTAGGAGAGTAAGAATACAGTAAAGGTAAGTACATTACCCCACCTCAGAGCCCAGGAAAGTAGGAGTAAAGTACTGCAAGTTTCTTTGGACACACCACAAGTCATGATTAGAGTTATTGCAAGAACCAAGCAAGATTGAAAACAACAAATGGTGGATTCCTGGACCTGAAGACCTGCAAAGGAAGGGGACCAAGTCCAGAAGTTAGAAGAAGTTCCAGGAAGGACTGGAGCCCCTGCCAACCCAGAAGAGGGTGTAAAAGAAGAATCCCCGATTGGACAAAGACTGCAGAAATGCACCCAAGGAAGATGTCAGTAGGTTCCTGCATGATGCAATGGATGTCCCACGAAGAGATATTGGATGCAGGTGAGTTTTGGCGCTGGATTTGTCCAACAAGCCTTGGTTCTGGCAATGTCGTGTTTTGGGTCAAAATGGTGCTGTCTTGACCCAGGAAGGACCTTGGGGGCCTCAACTCTGTGTGAGAAGGAAGAGCATTCAGAGAGCCCTCAGTTGACCAGACAGCACCCAGGACATGGGACAAAGGAGGTGCAAAATGCAGTTGGTGCAGCACTATACAGGAAGGTCCTGCACCACCGGAGGTCAACTCTGTGAGTTGAGCGTATCAGGATAGAGTGCTGGGGACCTGGGCCAGGCTGTGCATGAAGGAGTTTTGCAAATAGTGCACATAGGCATCAGGAGGTGAAGAAGTACTGTCGTACCTCCTCCAAATTGGGGCAGCAGGACCTCAGGTTAGTCTGTGTCGAGGGGGTCCACTACCTGTGTTCCAAAGAGCACACTCGTCGCCAGGAGAGGAGTCCAGGAGAACCGGTCGTTGACTTAGAAGGTGCCTGCGTGAGCAGTGAAGTGACTCCGTCACTCCACTGGAGATTTCTTTGGTCCTTCTGGTGCAGGGTGAAGACAGGGAGTCCCCAGAGCATGCACACCGTGGAAACTGTTGCAGTTGCTGGCTGGAGCTGAAGTTGTAGAGAAAAAGTAGCCCTTCTGGATACTTTGTTGCGGTTACAGCAGTTCCTGGAGCAGTTTTACTGGATTTACGGGATTACCTTTGTGAAGCTACATATAGGTATTGACCTATACAAAGTCTGTGGAATTTGCCCTGGACTGCATGGGGGCACCTTTGTTTGTGCAAGGGTGCCCTCACACCTAGTAACTTTGCACCTAGCCTTCAGTAAATAAAGGTGAGACATATAGGTAACTTATAAGTTACTTAAGTGCAGTGAAAATGGCTGTGAAATAATGTGTGCACTATTTCACGCAGGCTGCAGTGGCAGTCCTGTGAAAGGGGTTGTCTGAGATTTTTATGGGTGGCAAAAGAAATTCTGCAGCCCATAAGGAGCTCCTGTAACCCTAATGCCCTGGGTACCTAGATTCAATTTCTTAGGGACTTGTAAGGGGGGGGTCCAGTGTGCCAATTGAAATTGGTAAATGAAGTCACTAGCCTATAGTGACAGATTTAAAAGCAGAGAGAGCATAAGCACTGAGGTTCTGGTTAGCAGAGCCTCAGTGACACAGTTAAGCACTGCTAACAACAAACACATTAGGCCACAAACTATGAGCACTGGGGTCCTATCTAGCAGGATCTCAGTGAGACAGGCAAAACACACTGACAATTAGGGTTATCATTATGAGCACTGGGGTTCTGGCTAGAAGGATCCCAGTGACACAGTAAAAACACACTGACACACACTCACAAACAGGACAAAAGTGGGGGTAACGGCTACTTTCTCACACCTGCACAATAGTTTTTTTACTACATGTACTACTATTACTATAACACCATTGCCAAGCCTTGAACTCCCCTTTCATTGCTGATATAGGTCACCCCTAAAGGAGGCCCTATATAACTTTTAGGGCCTGGTGCATTGTAATCAAAAGGTGGGACATGTACTTTTGACTCTTCATGTCCTGGTTGTGAAAACTCCTAAAATCATTTTCACGATGGCGAAGCCTACCTGTCCTATAAGATAACATTAGGTTGCCTTATTACATTTAATAAGTACTAACTGTTGATGGAAACTAGGTTTCTAGGTAATGTTGTATCTATGAAATTGCAATGACAAATCTTCTTTAATGGAAATTCAGATTTTTAAATACAGTTTTGAAAATGTCACTTTTAGGAAGGTACACAACAAAATAAAGTGGCTGCACTAAATGATGCTTCACACGGGAAAAACTGTGCTAAATTCTGGTCCTTGGCAGCATGTGGCCCTGATAATAGTGTATTGAATGTTACAATGAACATTGCTGCAGCAGAGTGGGTAGACCACTTCAGCTGAATGTACCCTGTCGATCATCTCAGTTTGCTATGTGAATCTGATAAGGTCTCTCGTACCACTATTGACGAAACTCCTAGCCCTTCAACGCTGCAATTGTTTACTCTTTCGGACATAGTGAATTCACTAGCTACTCTAAAGCGCTGCAGGGCTTCTGGCCCAGATGGCGTTCCACGGGATCTGTTTCTATCTGATATTGAAGTCTGGTCAAGATACATTACTATCATATCCAACACAATAGCGGCCGGGCACCAATTCCTGAGTCACGGAAGGGTGCTGTTGTAGTTCCTATTTTCAAAAATGGCAATTGGGCCCTACCTTGCAATTACAGGGGAATTAGCTTAGTGGACTGTGTGCAGAAAGTTTTCTGCCACTGTCTTGTGGGGAAGATTCAGGACTGGATGACCAATTGTGATGTACTTCGTCCATTGCAAGCTGGCTTTCAGAAGAATACTTACATGATCTATCAAGCTATTAGGTTTCTGCTCCTATATTGGAAGACGGCCTTCATTGGTAAGGAAACCTTTACATGGCCTTTATTGATCTGAAATCCGCGTTTTACTTAGTGCCTTGCAATAAGTTGTGGGAAGTTGTCTATGGGATGGCAATCCCCTCCCATATTCTTTCCTTGCTAGTACGGCTTCATGTGGGCAACTAGGCATGTATCAGTTGGGGTGACCTGGGGCAGCTAACTGATACAATTCTTCTGTCAAGGGGAGTACACCAAGGGTGTGTCCTTACTCCAACTCTGTTCTTTTTATATATCAATGACATTGTTTCTTCTTTACTCAAAGTGGAGGCAGATGCAGCACTCTTAGGCACACATAAAGTTCCCTTCTTGCTATTTGCAGATGATACCTTTTTGATATTTAAGACCCTGGGTGGTTTACGGCAACCCCTTACAAGTTTTTAGGAATTCTGTTCTGCTTGGGGCTTGGAAATTAACACCTCCAAAACCAAAATGATAATGTTTAATCCTCGTAGATCTTTTAAAGGGAAGGTTATACTTGGAGGCATTCCACTTGAGAAGGTGAAATCGTTTAGCTATCTTTTCCTAATGTTATCGGAGAACATGTCATGGAAGCCACACATTCATAGGCAGGTGTTGAAACAAAAGCGAATAACAGGAGTTTTAATCATGATTTTTGTCCCTTCTTACACTAAGCTGATACATCCAGCACTCCAGATCTATGAAGCCAAGGCTGTGAGCTCTGCTCTTTATGGTGCAGAACTATGGGGCCATGCCAAAGCCAAGATATATCAGCTGTTGAGAATATCTTCCTAAGAAAGCTCATCTCTTTTCCCTTTAGCACTCTGCCGCTTCCTCTTTATAAGGACTTGGGCATTAACCCCTTCGCTGCCAGGCCTTTTCCCCCTTAGGTGCCAGGCCTTTTTTTGGCTATTTGGGGCAGGGCGCGCTTAGGCCCTCATAAATTTTTGTCCACATAAGCTACCCATGCCAAATTTGCGTCCTCTTTTTCCAACATCCTAGGGATTCTAGAGGTACCCAGACTTTGTCTGTTCCCCTGAAGGAGACCAAGAAATTAGCCAAAATACAGTAAAATTAAATTGGAAAAAGGGCTGCAGAAGAAGGCTTGTGTTTTTTTCCCTAAAATTGGCATCAACAAAGGGGTTGCAGTGCTAAAATAATCAGCTTCCCAGCTTTCAGGAACAGGCAGACTTTAATCAGAAATCCCAAGTTTTCAGCACAATTTTGGCATTTTACTGGGACATACCCCAGTTTTACGATTTTTTGTGCTTTCAGCCTCCTTTCAGTCAGTGACAGAAATGGGTGTGAAACCAATGCTGGATCCCAGAACCCTGAACATTTCTGAAAGGTAGACAAAATTCTGAATTCAGCAATGGGTAATTTATGTAGATCCTACAAGAGTTTCCTACAGAAAATCACAACTGAATTAAAAAAAATATTGAAATTGAGGTGAAAAAAATTGCCATTATTCTCTGCGTTTTACTCTGTAACTTTTTCCTGCATTGTCAGATTTTTTAAAGCACATACCGTTACATTTTCTGGACTCATCTGGTGGTGGGGATATAAAGGGCTTGTAGGTTCATCAAGAGCCCTAGGTACCCAGAGCAAATAAATGAGCTGCACCTTGCAGTGGGTTTTCATTCAATACCGGGTATACAGCAAGTCTTTTGCTGAAATATAAAGAGTGAAAAATAGGTTTTAAGAAAACCTTTGTATTTCCAAAATGGGCACAAGATAAGGTGTTGAAGAGCAGTGGTTATTTGCACATCTCTGAATTTTGGGATGCCCATACTTGCATGTGAATTACAGGGCATTTCTCAAATAGACGTCTTTTTTACACACTGTCTTATATTTGGAAGGAAAAAACGTAGAGAAAGACAAGTGACAATAACACTTGTTTTGCTATTCTATGTTCCCCCAAGTCTCCCAATAAAAATGGTACCTCACTTGTGTGGGTAGGCCTAGCACCCGCGACAGGAAGTGCCCCAAAACACAACGTGGACACATCAAATTTTCACAAAGAAAACAGAGGTGTTTTTTGCAAAGTGCTTACCTGTGGATTTTGGCCTGCAGCTCAGCCGGCACGTAGGGAAACCTACCAAACCTGTGCATTTTGTAAAGCTAGAGACCTAGGGGAATCCAAGGCGGGGCTCTCACCAGGTTCTGTTACCCAGAATCGTTTGCAAACCTCAAAATGTGGCTAAAAAATACTTTTTCCTCACATTTCGGTGACAGAAAGTTCTGGAATCTGAGAGGAGCCACAAATTTCCTTCCACCCAGCATTCCCCCAAGTCTCCAGATAAAAATGGTACCTCACTTGTGTGGGTAGGCCTAGTGCCCGCGACAGGAAATGCCCCACAACACCAAGTGGAACATCACATTTTCTCAAAGAAAACAAAGGTGTTTTTTGCAAAGTGCCTACCTGTGGATTTTGGCCTCTAGCTCAGCCGCCACCTAGGGAAACCTACCAAGCCTGTGCATTTTTTAAAACAATAGACGAAGGGGAATCCAAGATGGGATGACTTGTGGGGCTCTCACCAGGTTCTGTTACCCAGAATCCTTTGCAAACCTCAAAATGTGGCTAAAAAAACACTTTTTCCTCACATTTCGGTAACAGAAAGTTCTGGAATCTGAGAGGAGCCACAAATTTCCTTCCACTCAGCGTTCCCCCAAGTCTCCTGATAAAAATGGTACCTCACTTATGTGGGTAGGCCTAGTGCCCGCGACAGGAAATGCCCCAAAACACAAAGTAGACACATCAAAGAAAACAGTGGTGTTTTTTGCACAGTGCCTACCTTTGGTTTTTGGCCTCTAGCTCAGCCGCCACCTAGGGAAACCTACCAAACCTGTGCATTTTTTAAAACTAGAGACCTAGGGGAATCCAAGATGGGGTGACTTGTGGGGCTCTCACCAGGTTCTGTTACCCAGAATCATTTGCAAACCTTAAAAAGTGGCTAAAGAAACACGTTTTCCTCACATTTCCGTGACAGAAAGTTCTGGAATCTGAGAGGAGCCACAAATTTCTTTCCACTCAGTGTTTCCCCAAGTCTCCCGATAAAAATGGTACTTCACTTGTGTGGGTAGGCCTTCTGCTCGCGACAGGAAGTGCCCCAAAACACTATGTAGACACATCAAAATTATCAAATAGAAAACTACCTGTTTTTGCGGGGGGACCTGCGTTTTTGGTCCTGGGCTCAGCAGCCATCCAGGGAAACCTACCAAACCCAGACATTTCTGAAAACTAGATACCCAAGGGATTCAAGGGAGGTGTGACTTGCGTGGATCCCCCAATGTTTTCTTACCCAGAATCCTCAGCAAACCTCAAATTTAGCTAAAAAATCACATTTGTCCCACATTTCTGTGTGGGATCACTGCACCGGGATAGATTTCCTACCACCCAATGTTCCTCTTAGTCTCCCGGTAAAAATGATACCTCACTTGTGTAGGTGGGCCAAGTGTTTGTGACAGGGAAGAGCCAAAAACACGTCAAAATTGAGGGGGAACCAAAGTGGGTCCAAAAGGGCAGTTTGAAACAAAACATTTTTAGGCTGACAAGTGCAGCAGAAGTTTTATTGGTATAGATGAGACAATGCTGGGTGGTAGGAATTTTGTGGATTCCTGCAGATTCCAGAAGGTTCCATCACAAAAATGTGTGCTTTCCAGCAAAGTTGCAGGTTTGCAGGGCATTGTGGGTAAGGAAATGGTGCGGGGTGCATGTGAAGCACACCACCCTGGAATCAGCTGGATGTTTAGTTTTCAGGTGTGTCTAGGTCTTGTGGATTTTTCTACATGGCAGCGTCCCAAAGTAAAAAAAAGTGCAGCCCTCACCATTCCAAGTGGGCCGATTTTGAGAGTTACCAAGCTCTCATGGCCCAAATTTAAAACAAAAAACAAAAAAAATCAAATGTCCTCTTGCTTGCCATGGGATAAGATGTTTTAGTGTGCGGGGGAGAGCTGAATGACTGTTAGCCCCTTCAGTTCGGGTGAGGGCATAACCAGGCCCATACTGGTTGGTAGTCACCACCCCACTATTTTTTATTTTTTTATTTCATGGCATCTAGTAGACTTTCTGCCCCCGCAGTGTGGATCAGGGTAATTGCCCCATCTGCCCACTGTTGGGCAGAACAACTTTGGCCCCATTTATTTGGGGTGGGGGTGTGGCCATAACACCACCCTCTTATTTTGAAAACAAAATCTTCCCCGGTCTCTGGTGAGCTATGGGCCTTCCAAAAATAGGCCAATCTGCCCCCAATGGGGGCAGATATGGCCAACAGTAATGTGTCCCCATGGGGAGCGACCCTTGCCCAAGGGGCTGCCCCCCAAAACAAAGCAGTCCCTGGTGTCTAGTGGTTTCTGCCCCCCACGGGGGCAGATTGGCCTAACAAAAATCGGCCGATCTGCCCCCAGGGGGGGGCAGAAATGGCCTAAATACAATTTGCCCCCCAGGGGAGCGACCCTTGCCTAAGGGGTCACGCCCCATACATAAAAACATAAAGTAAATAAAAATGTATATATATCCCTAGTGTCTAGAGGTTTCTGCACCCCCTGGAGGCAGAAATGTCTAAACACAATTTGGCCCCCCAGGGAGCGACCCTTGCCTAAGGGGCCGCTCCCTGCACATAAAAGAAAAAAAAAATAAAGAAAAAAAATTCCCTGGTGTCTAGTGGGCATTTCTGCCCCTCCTGGGGGTAGATCGGCCTAATTATATTGGTTCAACTAAGCCATTCCCCTACCAAGAGAGATGGAATTCTTTAATCTGCTCATAGACTATTTCAATTGAGTTTGCTTGAAACTTGAATATTGCTTTGGTGACTGCCCGGCTTGGCACTTCCTCGAGGAATCCTTTCAGCAACTCTATATGAAATACTTTGGCACTTTCTTTGTCAGTTTACTAGTTCCTAGCCTGATAATTTTTTGGATAGAACTGAATTTCAGTAGAATGCTCCTTAGATTCAGTTTGAAAATCATTCCTCTGATAAGTTGTGCCTCTGTTATATGCATTATCCTCATTATCATCGGCAGCAGCATCACAAAGTACATTTCTTTTCTTTTTGATTTATAGCGATGAATTTCATCTTGGATTATAAACCTGATTATATTTGAATTAACAATAATTGATAGCATGATAAAAGTGAATACACTAATACATACACTTCATCCATTTTCTAAAACTTTTATTAAATAGGATTCAATTAAAGAGTAAAACAGATAGCAATTTGAGGACACCTGTTCCATACCTATCACTATTAAGGTTGATGTGCACTCTCTGGGGCATGTTTATACTCTGTTTGCCCTGAACTAGCGTCTTTTTTTACGCTAAATCAGCGCAAACCCATCGCCATATTTATATTTTGACGCTAGACCTGTCTATCGTCAAAATATTGGTGTTAACGTCCTTTTTCAGATGCGTGAAATCTCCTTACGTCAATGAGATGCAGGGTAGGCGTTCCCGTCCCAAAAATGACTCAAACACCCTTGTGCTATATTTAAACACCCAAGCAAAAAAGATGCGTGAGTGGGAGGCGGACTCAAAAAATTACGTTAACGCCGATTTGCGTCAAAGTTTAATGTCTATGTCAAGTCAGCCATTAAAATGAGGCAAACACACAACTACTTAAAGAGAACACAAAGAAGCAACATTACAACCCACAGGGGAAGATGGCGGTGATACTGATACATCTTGCTAGACGCCGCAGAGGACAGTAACAACTCCAGCAATCACCAGCACGACAATGCTGAAGAAGGCAGAAGAGGGTCTTCAGAACCAGGACAACCCTCCTTGGCCTAAGGGACCTAGACATTATTAGGACTTACAGACTCAACCAGCAAGACATCCTACACCTGCTGCACCACATTGAGCCACAAATTGCAGCCATCCTGCAGACCCCACACAACATACCACCTATTGCAAAGCTGCCTGCTGTCTTGCACATTCCAAACAATGGGTGCACAGGTTGCTGGTGTCTCACAGCCGTCGTTCTCTGCATTCCTGCAAAAGGTGTTAGATGCCATCATCTCCCTGACACTCGCCACATCAACTTCCCCAACACCCAGCAAAAGCAGCAGGAGAACAAACAGGGGTTCTATTAAATCCATGGCTTCCTGCATGTGATAGGTGCAACTGACTACACCCATGTCTGGCTCATATCACCTGCAGTAAAAGAACACTTATACAGGAATCGCAAGCACATGCATTCCATTAATGTGCAGGCCATAGTGGACCACCGCGGATTATTCATAAACATTTTGGCCAAGTATCCTGGGAGTGTCCATGACGACTACATATTCCGGCACAGCATGATCAATGAACAATTCAATGAGGGACAATTTAGAAATGGCCTACTTGTGGGTAAGTCAACAAATCTAGTAATGTACACACAACACCCCAACCTTGTCGGACACACAATACATACACCACTACTGTAATATATAGCCAGGGTTACACACATGTGCAGGTGAAAACACATATGCACTGTGCTGCAGTACAGCACAATCAGTGCACAACACTAATACATACACCCACATGTACATAACACACCCACAACTTGACAGGCACACCTCAGGAAGGACAGGTGTAGACATGTACCCTTTATTAACAGCAGAACTACACAGACCACCACAAGTGCCCTCAGGTTGCCCACTATGTACACATCACACAAACTACACCAAACAAACAATAGCACAGATATGTCAAAGGCATACACCATGTCCATGTCATGTAACTTCCAAATAGGCACAGATGCCTCAAGTCATGCCATGCAAATCATTGCCAGAACAAATATCAAACACCACACAACTTGCACCTATATCAACTGCATCTCATCAACACATACCTTACTTACCTGTAGCGTGGAGAGACATCTACCTGACACATTGGCTCACACACATAGGAATACAAGATGAATGCCCATCACATACCATGTGCCAGATGTGTGAGAAGTGGAACCTCACATGCAGTACTCACTGAATCACAACACCAGCTTGTCTGTACCAGATACAATAAATGGCCTAACAGGGGACAGAGGCACAGTCAGACAGCGCAGATCATGGATGTCATAGCTGCACCCAATAGGAGAAAACAGGACATCACTGACCTCACATGCACTGTGCCAAGGGACACATTTGCTAAGTAGCTGAGCTACATCCCATAACATGCACTGCGCATGTGTCGACAGTAGAAATGCACATTAATGTTTTGGAAGATAGGAGGAGAGACACTACTAGTTATGTTAATCATCCTGTGACAATGGGATACACACCCTTGGACACCACATGGCTGACACAAACATTAGCTGCCACTCAGGAACACCAAGGGGACAATGTAATAGCCCACAGTTCCATAGTCTTGGCCTGCACTGTATGCACATTTTGGCAGATGACCATTTCACCATTACTTGAAGCCACATTGTAAATTGGCCACCCCCCCATGCTGTGTGTAGCGTGGGAGGGGTGTGCAATGTTTCTCGCTGCAGGTCTGTCACCACAAGATACAAAGCATGATGTTGCAGGCTCACATGTAGCTGTCCCCTAAAACCTGAGAAAGTGCCAACAACAAATACCACACATGGGACATTCTTGCACAGTTGAAATGTTTCAGGACACAGCAGCCAATTCTGGAGACATGTAGTGCATTCTCGCTATGCAATATCAAGGGCCCTACGTGCAATGACACATGTCAAAAGGGATGGAATGCCCAGGCACTGTAGTGCTACCATGTTGCCACCACATCTGATGCCATTGTGTTGTGAGGATGTCATGTCCCCTCTAGTGATAGCACACTGATACAAAGGTGCACTACACAACACATGGTACATACATAATGACTTTTAGTGGGGAATCCTGTAGGAAAGTACCATCTTGCCTGGCATGTTGCCCCCATTTTTTACTTATATCTATGTTTGTTTTTGCCTGTGTCACAGGGATCCTGCTAGCCAGGACCCCAGTTTTCATAAAGTGTGCCCTGTATGTGTTCCCTGTGTGGTGCCTAACTGTATCACTAAGGCTCGGCTAACCAGAACCTCAGTGTTTATGCTCTCTCTGCTTTTAAAATTGTCACTGGAGGCTAGTGACTAATTTTTCCAATTCTGATTGGCACACTGGAACACCCTTATAATTCCCTAGTATATGGTACCTAGGTACCCAAGGTATTGGGGTTCCAGGAGATCCCTATGGGCTGCAGCATTTCTTTTGCCACCCATAGGGAGCTCAGACAATTCTTACACAGGACTGCCACTGCAGCTTGAGTGAAATAACGTCCACGTTATTTCACAGCCATTTTACACTGCACTTAAGTAACTTATAAGTCACCTATATGTCTAACCCTCACTTACTGAAGGTTAGGTGCAAAGTACTAAGTGTGAGGGCACCCTGGTACTAGCAAAGGTGCCCCCACATTGTTCAGGGCAATTTTCCCGGACTTTGTGAGTGTGGGGATACCATCACACGCATGAACTACATATAGGTCAATACCTATGTCTAGCTTCACAATGGTAACTCCGAACATGGCCATGTAACATGTCTAGGATCATGGAATTGTCACTCTGGTATTGGGGGGACAATTCCATGCATCCCTGGGGCTCCAGCATGGACCCCGGGTACTGCCAAACTAGCTCTCTGGGGTTTTCTCTGCAGCTACCGCTGCTGCCAACCCTCGGAAAGGTTTCTGCCCCCCTGGGGCCTGGGCAGCCCAGTCCCAGGAAGGCAGAACAAGGGATTTCCCTTTGGAAATAGGTGTTAAGGGCCTGAGAGGAGTAGCCTCTCCTGGCCTCTGGATATGCTTTGAAGGGCACAGATGGTGCCATCCTTACATAAACCAGTCTACACCAGTTCAGGGAGCCCCCAGGCCATGCTCTGGTGTGAAACTGGACAAAGGAAACGGGAGTGACCACTCCCCTGTCCATCACCACCCCAGGGGTGGTGCCCATAGCTCCTCCAGTGTGTCCCAGACCTCTGCCATCTTGAATGCAGAGGTGCGAGGGCACATTGGAGACCTCTGGGTGGCCAGTGCCAGCAGGTGACGTCAGAGACCCCTCCTGATAGGGTCTTACCTGGTTAGGTAACCAATCCTCCTCTAAGAGCTATTTAGGGTCTCTCTTGGGGGTTCGTCTTCAGATAACGAATGCAAGAGCTCACCAGAGTTTCTATGCACTTCCCTCTTGAACTTCTGCCAAGGATCGACCGCTGACTGCTCCAGGACGCCTGCAAAAACCGCAACAAAGTAGCAAGAAGACTACCAGCAACAATGTAGCGCCTCATCCTGATGGCTTTCTCGACTGTTTCCTGGTGGTGCATGCTCTGAGGGCTGTCTGCCTTCACCCTGCACTGGAAGCCAAGAAGAAATCTCCAGTGGGTCGATGGAATCTTCCCCCTGCTAACGCAGGCACCAAACTTCTGCATCACCGGTGCTCTGGGTCCCCTCTCATCTTGACGAGCGTGGTCCCTGGAACACAGGAGCTGGAACCAAGTGACCCCGACAGTCCAGTGGCCCTTCTGTCCAAATTTGGTGGAGGTAAGTCCTTGCCTCCCCACGCCAGACAGTAATCCTGTGTACTGCGTGAACTGTAGCTGCTCAGGCTATTGTGCACTTTTGCAAGACTTCCTTTGTGCACAGCACAGCCCAGGTCCCCAGCACTCTGTCCTGCATTGCCCAACATGCTGAGTTGACCTCCGACTTCGTGGTACCCCCTTTTGTTGTGCTGAGATGACTGCTGTGCTCAGCTCTTCTGAATGCCTGTTCATGTGCTTCTGTGGGTGCTGGCTGCTTCTGCGTAGGCTCTCTCTATTGCTGAGTGCCCCCTCTGTCTTCTCCTCCAAGGGGCGACCTCCTGGTCCTTCCTGGGCCCTGGCAGCACCCAAAATCTTCAACCTTGACTCTTGCAGCTAGCAAGGCTTGTTTGTGGTCTTCCTGCGTGGAAACAACTCTGCATCCTCCAGCACGCCGTGGGACATCTTTTGACCAAAGGAGACGTTCCTGCACCTTCCGTTGTTGCAGAATCTTTGGCTTCTTCCACCCGGAGGAAGCCCTTTTGCACCTTCACCCGGGGTTTAATGGGCTCCTTTCCCCCTGGACACTTGCATGACTCTTGGACTTGGTCCCCTTCCTTTGCAGGTCCCCATGTCCAGGAATTCGTCTTCAGTGCTTTGCAGTCAGTTGTTGTCCTTGCAGAATCCCCTATCTCGACTTTACTCTCTTTTTGGGGTAGTAGGGTAACTTTACTGCTACTTTTCAGGGTCTTGGGGAGGGGTATCTTGGACACCCTCAGTATTTTCTTACACTCCCAGCGACCCTCTACACACTACACTAGGCCAAGGGTCCATTCATGGTTCGCATTCCACTTTTGGAGTATATGGTTTGTGTTGCCCCTAGGCCTAATGTCTCCTATTGCATTCTATTGTGTTCTACAGTGTTTGCACTATTTTTCTAAGTGTTTTACTTACCTGATTTTGGTTTGTGTGTATATTTTTGTGTATATTACTTACCTCCTAAGGGAGTATATCCTCTGAGATACTTTTGGCATATTGTCACTAAAATAAAGTACCTTTATGTTTAGTATCTCTGAGTATTGTGTTTCTTGTGATATAGTGCAATATGATATAAGTGGTATAGTAGGAGCTTTGCATGTCTCCTAGTTCAGTCTAAGCTGCTCTGCTATAGCTTCCTCTATCAGCCTAAGCTGCTAGAACACTACTAATCTACTAATAAGGGATAACTGGACCTGGCACATGGTGTAAGTACCACAAGGTACCCACTATAAGCCAGGCCAGCCTCCTACAAATCCAAATCATATGTTCCATGTCCTTGACCCAAACACAAGATTGTCATGTCCAACAACCTAGTGCTGAGGAAAGATCACACAAGGATAGGAACTCACACCAAGCTACCAATATGTATGAGCCACAACTAGCTCTTAATATCAACTGCCATGCTACATGACATACCTGTTGCAAGCCCTAAAAACAAATTACTCCTGTAATCCTTTGCAGCAGATCAGGGTTATGGCATACAGCCATGGATAATAACACCATTTCAAAATGAAGCACAGCAGCAAAGTGTGCATATAATGAGGGACATCAGAGGACACAGACCATTGTGGAGAGGACATTTGGCTTCCTGAAGTCCAGATTTAGTTGTCTGGACACCACAGGAGGCAGCATCCTCTATGCTCCACAAATGGTCTGAAAGATCATATTGACTCGCGCTATCCTGCACAACATATGTGTACGGATGAACGTACCATTATATGAGCAGGTTGATGACCTGCCTCAGGAGGAGGAGGAGGAGGATGGTGGAGAAGAAAATGATGGGGAAGACCACAACAAGGCTGCTGGGATATGCCGTAGACTGCACATTGTACAGAATTTCTTCACATAATAATCAAGTAACTCATCTTGTAAATGTTGTCAATAAAACCTCACTTATTCACACAATCCGGCTTTGGACTGTACCATAGGATTATGAGTTTAACCTCAGGGAGCATGTCACAAATACTAATCTGAAGAGTACTGTGGCAGCATCACATGTGAAGTGTAAGAGTGAACTGCTACCATCACACACATCACAATTAGCCTTATCACTTGAATGTGACAACTGAAGGACACAGTTTATGGACCACAACATATAAATTACATACATGTTGCCAACTTGTATAACAATAGCTCATCACACACGACAACAACATGTCCAAAAATGAGCTAAATAAGATGCCCACACATGAGGCAGTGGGTGTCAAAATATGGTGAGACTGTAAAGTTTGAACAGACCACTAACACAACTCAGTGTGAGAGTTGCAATGGCTGCATGGAGCATGTGTGACAAGGTGTGGACATCATTGGTGATAATGTTCAACATGATTTGCCCAGGTATGACAAGCAATGGGAGAAATGGGGCCTGCGCAGTACATCCATGGAAATCACTCCTGCCACTGCCATGGGGCCCAATCCTGTCACAGGGTACACATGACCTCAGACTTTGCACGGACATGTCTATGGAAAACACATCAGAATGGTTGAGAAAATATGCAGCTAGGGCTGCAGGTCCACCACAAAGTAATTTTAATTACAATGTAAAATGTTATGATTTTCAACTGTCTATTGTGTTCAATACATGATGTGGTCCATATACTCAAGATCAACATATGAGACATTTGTTGGGTAACATTTGCCAGATTGCATTCATCAGCCATCATCAAAAATGCCTGAGATGTGTATGTTGTCTGAAATGGGATGCTCTGTAAGACAACTGCACACAGCACATAAGTGAATACAATTCACAATCACATACCATGACTCTTGCGTAGTACTGACTGCCATACATATGTGGATACACAGTTGTCACACATACATACATATGCATGATGTGTATACATTTGCATGCTGTTGATTCTGTAACATACACATTTGTGTAACAGACCAATCACACACAAATCACATTGTACAATGGACTACCACATGTGGCCATAAACAAAATGACATACTGCAACCCAGCACATTCAGTTTGTATGTTGAAACAGGGTGCACCCATTAACAAATGACAAAATCACTCAATCAGGAATAGAGCAAAAAAGAAAATGACGCAAATGTGTTGAAAATATCCACAAACGCAATGTACATGACCCATGGACCCTTAGTGTGATTTCCACCTTTGCATTCATCGCAATGCCGATTTACTGTTAAATCGATGCATAAAGGTAATGCATCAATATAAATAGACACACGTAAGTAATGCGTCAGAAATGCGCATGCAAATATCAGATGAGTCAAAAAATACATGCATAACAGAAAACGTAATGCAAGGGCACAGGAAGTGATATAATAGTGAGTGTACTTTCACCTTTTCTTTAACGTCTGTGACTCTTTTGACTGTGTGGTTGTGTCTTGGAGTTGGTGGTGTCTTCTTGCTCTTTTTTGTATCTTGTGGAGTCCCTCTTGTTGTGTTTTCTGTTGTATTTGATTTTTATTTGTCCCAGTGTCTGTGAATTTGTGTGTCTCCTGTATTTTACCTTGTACCTGTACTGTGGGGTGTCTGTTTGGGTTAGTTCTATAGGTGGGTTAGTTGGGTTAGTGATTTTTTGGGTGTTAAGTTTCCTTTCCTTATTTCTGTTCATTACTTCTACACATTACTTTTTTTAACCTGTACCCCAGTGCAATTTCTGGGAGGGAGAGGCAGACCAGAATGGGGAGGAGGAGCTGGGAGGTTTCATTTGGCTGGTAGCCCACTACCTCCCATTGATGCTAGAAATGGGTGGCTGTGTGATCCAGGGCTACCGTAGGGAGGCGAGGCGGCTGCAGTGGGGCAAGGTGGTCCAATACCTGAAGAGGGTGTACCACAGCAGTCGCAATGACCACCAGCTCAAGCATCGCTTGGCTGATCTGGTGGCCAGGGATCAGGATATTTTGGACCATCTTGGTGTGGTTATTGTTGGCCCTGTTGGTGAGTACCCCATTGGCAAACTAATTACTGTTCACTGCACTTGAATACTTGAATAACAGTAGAAGATGTGTTGGCGTGCTGCAAGCACTGCCTGTGGACAGGTTGCATGCAACCAGAATGAAGTGTCACTGTGCCAGTATAGACATGAGCTTCACATACCCTACCATTTTACCAATGCAAATCAGATGTTAGGTGAGTCATGTACATCCATTACTAAGTCACACATTTCAGGGGCCATGGCAAAATCTGTGCCCCAGCATTGTTTCATGTATGATAAGCCAAGACACTGCCAGCATACCATATGTAAGTGAATTGTGATAACAAAGTACGACAATCCATGCATGGTGCAACAATGTCAGATTTTCACATACATCATCCCTGCCATTATGTGTACAAAGGGGGCATACCCGCCTTAGGGGGCACTGGCAATGGGGCATTTGATGGCATCACCGAACTGTGACACATCAGTCATGGATTACTCAATGCATGAGATTTTCAGACTAACTATTTAGCCGCTTGTCCTCCACAAAGTGTCTCTGTGTGCCTTGCGGGACAAGCCAGAATACGTCAGTCAGTTGTCTTGCAGAGCACAAGGGTAGTGTCATTTATCTGTCACCCAACTCCCCCTCATTCCATGGAGTCCCATCTTTTACAGATTGGCCACAAATGGTTGTTGCAGGGTGTAGCACTACATAAGATTCAGGTGTAGTGTAAGAGTGCAGATATATGGCTCTCATTCATCTGAGTGTCAGTCTCATTGTGAGGTTGCAGTGGTGTGTCTGTTGCACTGTCCACAACCTGGATAACTACCTCAATCCTCTGAAATAGTACATACTGCCATATGTTGTCCACTAGTAGAGACAGTGATGTGATACTAACCATGGTTTTCCATCCATCTATTTCAGTTGCACCGCCCCCCTACACCATAGGCGAAGTGGCAAGATTTGAGGACCCTGATGTATCCAGTCAGTGTGATTTTGACTGTCCTGTGTAGTGCTGAAGTGTTTTGTGTGAGTGAGTCATGAGTTTTGCACCCAATACTAGAAGTGATGAGTAGTAAAATTATCAGAAATCAAAGTAGGCTGGATGGTGACAGTGTGTCACATTTAAGTGGTTCCTCATGCACGTACAGAGAGTCATATCTTGAGAGGCTTCTTGCGCTCAATGACCAGCATTGTGTAAACAAGGTGATGACAAGCCACATGTAGCTCTATGTGTGACTCAGATGTGTACTGTTGTGTATATAATGGCACTGGAACACACCGTCATTCCCACAACACAGTGATGCACCATTTTGTAGACAAATTGGTGCATCCCTGTATTGTAATGTACATGTAGAATTGTGTGGGCAATTATCCCCCAGCATGGTGCCACTAATTTTGTACTCCACTTACGTGACACTTATATGGAATGTAATAGACGTGCATGCAGGTCAAGTCCAATTGTGTGCTGGCATGGTAATGGGTATGTGAGGAATGGTATTGGCTGATCGGGTATTAATGGGTGTCTACACCTGGACACATGAATGTAGAAGTGATAGGCCTATGAATACCAGCTTCAATGTTGTTATCACCTAACATATGGGCCACTCCCTGAATCCATGTATGAGTGGGCATGCATTGGTGGATGACCTGGACAGTTGAGATGTTGATCTGCATGGCCATACCCCCTGAGGCACAGGGGGTGGGAACAACATATTTGTAGGTGGAGGTGTTGCTCACAGTGTAGGTGATAGTCATTTTGATGAGGCTTGAATGTGTACCTATCAATACTGAACCCTTATGGTTACCAACAGCATCCCATACTCCCAATAACAATGTTTCTAGAGATGTACGTTTGAAAATTTGACACATATGAACAGTGGCCCTGATCAATGTGAATTTGACACTGCCTTAACATTGTCACACATGGTACAAAATCTAAGCAGATCTAATTTTGTTTGTTTCCTAATCTTGTTGTGGGTGGCTATGGTGTCAATGAAATGGTGCTAAGGCAGTGTAGTTGTTTCATCCATCAGGGCAATTGTATCATCCAGAATGTGAGTAGGACTGCATGTGCAAATCGATGTAGGTAGTAAGCTAATTTACTGTACATACTCCACGCAATGCTGACACTGATGGTTGCCTGTCTCATTTTAACAGCTGCCAACATGAATAGCGACCAACCCTGTGCCTTTCAGAAGAGGGCAGTGGGCTATAAGCACATATTGGCAGTGGAATCTGGGTTCGGGGGATGGCACGTCACTGTCGCTCAGAGTGATCCACTGATGAGTGGTGGGTATTCTGCCAAGGGGGACCCACACTGCCCACTGGCTGGGCCAAGCACCACAGCTGTGCAGGGGCCCACAGCTGCCAACATAAATATTGCTCCAGCTGCTGCATCCTCTAGTACCATCACACAGCCAACCACATCTGCTGCCATGGACATGAGTGCAATCACTGATTTACAGAGGGATGTACAACAGGTCCTCCAAATGTTGGACTCCATTGAAAAGGAGGTGGCAAAGAATACAAAGGCCCTCAAGAACATTAAGAAAAGACTGAAAAGGGCCTCTGTATGGCATTATGTCACTGCTCCCAAGTTCACTCTCCTCCCACCTCTTTTTTCTAGTTTTTCTGTGAGTATTAGGGGGGTAGTTTTAGGCTGGAATAGGCTAATGGATTAGTTAGGATAAGAAGTAGGTTTGGGGTGGCTTTTCTACTTTTTATGTTTTACTATGCGTGTGATGTTTGGACTTTTATGTGTTTATAAAAAAAAAATACCCCAAAAATATATTGTTTACTCATAGTTAGTAAATGTGTAGTTTAGTGTATGTTGTCCTACATGTGTCATGTGATATAAGGGTGGGGTGGGGCAAATATTTAGAGTTAGTTTGTTGTTAAATGTGTTAGATAAGTGCAGCATAGAGTAGTTATGGTCTGTTGTGGATTATCTATAGTTAGGCTAGGTTACATTAGGATAGGTGTTACTAGCTTTTTTTTACATTTATTTCATTATCATAGTAAATAATATTGGGAACTCCCTTACTTCATGTATCATATGCTTGGGTCTCAAGGTCTTCCCATGGGTATACAGTGAAAACTGTGTGTTGTCCTAGGAACTCTGTCCTGCCTCCAAATCTCTCTCATGACATGTTCAACACCTCCTTATGACTGAGCTGTCACATTGGCAGCTACAACACATCTACTTACCTGTGCACCTGACATCCAGTGTACCCACCACTCAAGCTGACTATGTTGACCATGTATAGGACAGGATAGGTGTGGGAATTCAGCTGTCATTGTATGGGTTTTGTTTTTGACTGTTGGGCACTGTGGGACATTTTACAACAGCCTACATTTCATTCATATCCTGCTAAACTGACCAGTGGCAATAATAGATGAGTTTGAGTCCCTCAGTTTCACACCAATATGTTCTACTGGTACCACCAGCTGACAATATTTCCTGATTACTGTTTTAAACCTTCTCCTGCAGTATGTAGTGGGTGTAGCATACATGTGCTCAACATGTATCACATATTCAGTGAATTGCTTGTAGGAGATGAGCTCAACATCGACTTACAACATGTAGGTACTATGAACATAGATATGTGCAAACATATTTGCGCACTCTTGTACTGACATTCTGTGACTTGAGACATGTTACACACATCATAAATACTAGGCATAGTAGAAGTGTCACAACACACATAAGCATGGTGGTTTTGTAGGTGGTGTTTATTAACAAGTGGAACAGTGCTAAGTCCAGGGTTGAGGAACATGTTTGGGTAAAGTGTCTTTCAGTGCAGGAGAACATAAATTGCCAATTGAAAAGTTAGGGACAATAGCAGTCCATAGCGGAATGGTCAACAGTGTGTTGAGGAAGAGTGCATATCTGTAACAGTGCTAACACTGTCATGATGTCAAGCACAGGAATAAGAAAAACATTGCCCATGTGTCATGGGATGGTGCTACTGGGAACTCCTACGGGTGAAGATGATCTGTTCCACATCTTCATCCTCCGATGTGTGTGGTGCCTCCTCTACCCTTGATGGTGGTACTGGGAAGGTAAAGGGGACCACACACACCTCAGTGGTTGCAGATGTGGAGTCCCAATTCCCGGCAACTGCCATCTGTGGCACTACATAGGGCATCACTGCAGCAAGGAGGAGCTGCAGGTTTTTAAGTATAGCTGCAACATCCTTGTGGTGGGCAGCCATGGCTGCCATGATGGAGACCAATTCCTGGTGCATGGAGTCCATTTTGTCCTCAAGCACGCTGCTGCCAGTTTGGGAGGGCAGTTGTTGTGGCTTCTTCCTCATGGCAGCAGCTATGTCCCTCAGACACTTCTGGACTCCACGCATTGGCGAGTGTGTGCATCGGTTGGCTGCATTCTGTTCTATTGCCGTGACCATGCATGTCCTTATCCCTTCAAGGCTGGCTGCCATTGCTAGCATCCCCCCCACACGTCCTTGGCCAGCTCCCGCTGGATTCCTACCACTGTCCTCTCAAAGCTGGTGCCTGGGTCCTCAGAGTCCTCTGCTGTGTGGGGTGCTTAGTGGGGCCCATGGGATGTCTGCTACTTAATTTATCCTCCTTGGGACTAGAGGTGGTGTCTGCAGGTTTCCAAGGACTTCTTGGAGGGTCTCTTGGCTGATATTTGCCAGCTGGTCATCCAGGTCATCAAGGTACTCCAGGAAAGGCAGATCCGCAGGAGAGACAACATCCTCTGCAATGAGATGAAGTAAAATCAGTCTATCTGTGTTGTGGCAGTTGACAAGTCACATCAAGGACTTTATATTTCATGATCATTGTCATATTAAGCCCATATTGATGTGAATGTGGTAACACAAGAATGCACTGTATGTAAGTGAATACGGAGCACACCTGTGTTGTTCCCCACGCTGGTGCAAGATTCAGCTGCCAGCATCATCGCAGACATCCTTGTACCATCGTGCAAGGATGTGTGGGTTGAGGAGTGTGACTGTTTATGTGCATGAAGGTGTCCCTTCCTTCACATTACGAATCACTAATGGCACTTTGGCACTTCTGTGTGAGCTTTAGAATGTAGCATACGCAGAAGAGACAAATCGTCATTTACATATGATTGTTTATGTGCATGAAGGAACACCTTCACGCTCAGAAAAAATCATTTCTGGCATTTTGCTCTTCCTATGCGTGCTGCAGGAAAACCATAAAAGGAGGAGGTATAAATGTATTCCTCCTCCTCGTTGTACCCTGCTAATGCCACCCCTGGGGCTGGCGTTAGAGTTTTGGCCCTACCTAAAGTTTACAATATTCCATATATCTGAGGCAGCATCACAATTTATTGTGTGTTGCTGTGGCATGTCCACAGCAACACCCATTGCACCACCTTCCACGTCACGATCAGGAAGGTACGTGTTTACAAGGTGACATAATGCCACAAAAAGTGGCTTAACGCTATACAGCGCAGTGCTTAGCACCACAGAAGCATCACTGAAAGTGATAATCCTGTGGTGCTAGTGAGCTTTGAGTCACCCATTAGTTCCAAAGGATTGTTCCAGTACATCATAGCTGCAGTCTACAGCCCCACCTGCATGTCACATGAATGGAATCCCAGTTGCCGCTATAGGCTGCGTCATATCTTCTAAGTGTGTTGCCTATCCTTATTATTTCTTGACACTCTCTTATCTTGTTCTACCCTCCCTTTGCATCCATTTGCAGGGTGAGGCCTTGCAATGGGTGTTGCTGTGCTCATACCACAGCACCACACATGGCAATTTTCACCTGTCACAGTCTTACATGTTTCATATACACCCATGCTGTGCTGAGTCTTTACACCACCCCAGGGATAGCATTGTTGGGACACTGTGCTCTTGTTGCCATTGATGCCTACTCATGTTGTAGTTTGTGTGCTACTTTGCATAGCACTCATTGACCTGGCAGAGTACTGTTTAAACTCCTGTCTGTGTAGGTTGTTTACCTTACTAAACACCTGTGTCCTCCCCCTCAATGCAGTCCTCCTTGCACTATGATACATTAGTGCAGCATGATGACAGTACAGCTCATCTGCCAAAAGCACTGGGTTGAATCCAGGGATGGGGAGTATGGGTATGACATTTCTGCTGTGTACATCATTCTGTATTTAACAATGCCTGATGGTAAATGTGTCTATGGACATAGCCAAGTCACAGGAGTTGCACTTAGGTCAGCGCATGAGGCAAGTTCATATTGTATGTGCATCAGTCCAAGGGGCACCTGACTGCACTGTGTAATTCATCACCCACTACAACACATGCGGTAGTGGCAACTGTTGTCAATGTGTAATGCCCCATGAGCCAATGGCCTGGACATGGCAGGTTACCAGCAGCTTACAGACTGGCTATGTCATCTGTCCTGTGACACCAGACCAGTGATACGTTCAACACTACCCTCCAGGTATGTTTAAACATTTCCTCCAACCTTTGCATGGCAGTGTAACCCCCATGAAATTGTTGGTGAAGTGGTGTGGGGTGTCCCTCCACAGCCTGTGCACTTGGCTTGGGCAGTGCAGGATGTCCCATACCTTGCTCCTTTGCCCTTTCCACTGCCTCATTTTCAGGGTTGAGTGCAGCATGTTCTGTTACACCCAAAGCAGGCCACTTCTGGCACTGACTCTATTTGATCCATCAATAATGATTAGTAAGTGCCCCACAGAGCTACCATGTGCAGACATATTTTCAGCTGCTATTCCAACGTGTGACTCATACCGCCAAGTGCAATGGGTACACTGCACTGGAAGTCTTACCAACATCGGGCTTGCCCATGCACCATCCTCCACCCGTTGATGTGGAATTAACTGCCATTATGTGACAGCCATACCCCACGCGTTGTATGTGTGTGCTTATTTCCCCATTGTCATGTGTCTGACTTGGTTCTGTCCAAATAGTTGTTGTCTCAGCCTGTGACTGTTGTGACCTACTGTTTTCTATCTGTGGTACATATTTTCTGTAGTGACACATTTCAGTTCAGCATCAATATGTGTGGTTGAACACAACTTCAGTTTAGTTGGTCTGGGTAGTGTCATGTTACCAATGATACCGGTCCAGCCTGCTATTCTCCCAGCACTTGTTGAGTTAATTGTTCCATTCATCTAGGGGACACCCTGTAGGGATGGCAGCCTCATGTGAATGTGTTGTCTGAGTGTGTTGTGGTGGTGCTACCCCCACATGCCTGGGTACTGTTGGGACAGTTGCAAAGACTTGTGTGCTGTGAGATGCAGCACACATGCCTTAGGGCAATGAGGCAAGGCAGTTGCAAAGTGTTACTGCAAGGGACACCACTATGAAGTAACCCCAGGAATTGTGTTGGCTGACTACCTGGTTTCTGAGGTCTTGGTCGTGTTAGTGGTGTTGATGTGACTACATGCAAGGGATATTGTAATGACACAACCAGTAGCATAGTGATTATACATGCCATCCATCCCATGTGCTGCATTTGTACATGTAGGTATTTAGGCCTGGTGTTCTTAATATGTACAGGTTGTATATGTGTCAATGGTGCATGGCATTCCCGAGGCGTAGGTACATGTGTAACTTACGTTAACATGGCGCAACTTGCTTAATGTGCATTGTGTCCCTCTGCACTCCTTTGACAAGCATTGTGTGAGACCTATGTGCCTCCCCCTTCTTGCACTTGACATTTAAACATATATTTCACGCATGCAACTTACCCTGCATTTGTGGTGTTTCCTGGTATTCTGCGCTGTCCTGTCCTTGTATCCCTGTGACGTTTTCCTCCGTTATGAACACTGCAACCATCTCCTCCATCTCACCCAAGTCCTCTTGCGGTGCTGGACTCCCACCTCCTGTTTGCAGTGCTGCCTTCCTGTTCTGTGCCATTTTTTCCTTGGTCCTTCTCTTGAAGTCATGCCAGTGTTTCTTGCACTCAGTCACAGTTCTCCTGACCTCTGCCACACTCTTGATTGTATCCACAATCTGCTGCCAGATTGCCTCTCTCCTTTCCAATGGGCAATTTTGAGGTGACAAAGAGTTGATTTTTTGATGCTCTGTCACCTCTCTCACCTCTCTCACCAGTATTTCATGCTTCTCTTTTTCTTTTCTCTCCCCTGGGTCTTGTCTGAGTCCTACTGGTTGGTTCCTTGTTTAATGGGTTCTCCCTGGGTCTCTCCTGGGTTCTGGGATCCGTTTTGCGGCTCCTTTGCATTGTTTGCTCCCTTAGCATATGGTTTTGACGCTACTGCACGAAAAAAGGGTGCATTTCTGTTTTATGACGTGTTTACATGTCGTAACTGGATTAAAGTAATTTTTCCTTTGTTAACGTCAATTTGCCTTACGACAAGATGCAATGGTTAACGTGGGAAAAATGACTCTAGACAGTTTTTAGCCCCACCCAGCATATAAATTTCATGCCCGAGTGCCGTTAAAAAATGGAGCTAGTCAGAGCTTGACGCAAAAAAGAATAAATCAGGGCCTCAGTGCCTCAGTGCATTATGTACAAAGGCTGTTTGCAGTCACAGGGTTAACCACCTTAAAAGGGCTTGTCATAATGTACTAACACAATGTATGAGCTAGAAACCTCTTACCCCTGGTCCTTCTAATTCTCTTTGTTCAGGTTCTGCTCTGTCTGACTCTCTTCTTCTTGGTATCCTTATTGTTTACCCTCCCCCATTTTCTTTGCATCTTCAGGTTCCCTGGTTTTACTGGTTATAAACCTCATGCTCCTGATCATCTTAGTCCTCCAATATCTGGTCCTGATCCCCTTGACACTTGTTTGCCTGCTTCTTGTTCTTATTATTCTATATTGACTGACCATGGCATACCTTGATCTGGTCCTCCTGGACCTGACCAATCACCTCTTTATCCTTCTGGCCATCATGTTCCTAGGACGTTAGTGTTGTCCTTCTGGCTGTGTTGATCATTGTCTTGATCCTCCTTTTCCTCATCACCCTAGTCTTCTGGATCCTAGTAAGCCACATTCTGTTCTACCTTGTCCAATTTCTCTTGGTCTGTCTGATCATCTGTTTCTTGTTTTTCATAGATGTTATCTTTCTGGTCTGGCTGTGGTTGCCTGAATCCCTTGTCTCACCCCTTAGGCTTCCTGACATTGGTACTCCTATTCTTGGTTTTCATGGTCTTTTTCCTTCTTGTGAATCTGTGCAAACTGGATCTGATCTTCTTGGTCATGGTCCTTATAGTTTGGATTGTGCTGGGCCTAGGACTTCTGGATCATGTCCTTCTAGCCAGTCTAGTTCTGGTTTCCTTGGTTGTTCTTGCCCTTCTAGGCATTCTTGTCCTCATCTCCTTGCTAATGGTCATCCTGAACATTCATGTTCTTGTTTTCTTGTGCTGGTCATCACAGACCTTGTCTTCTGACCATTCTGGCCCTTCCTGGTTTCCCCAGTCTTCCCCCTCCTGATCCTGCTCCTTCTGGTCCTCTTAGCGTTGGTCACCTTCTCCTGGTCCTCACCTGTACCTTCTATTGTCCTAGTACCGCAGGTCCAGGTCCTGCTGATCCTCTTGGTCCATCTGGCCTTTCATGTCCAGGCCCTCCTATGCCTTCTCTTTCTGCTTTGGATTGTCCTGGTTCTTTTGGCTCTCTCCCCTGCCAGCTCAGTGCTTCTGGTGCTGCATGACATGGTCCTCATAACCCCCTCTTGTATTAATTGGGTCCTCCTGGGGCTGGTCATTTTAGTCATGGGCGTCCTGGTCACTCATGTTCAGTCCCCTTGTCCTGCCTAACTCTGGTTGGCTTTGTTGCACGTGATCCTCCTCATCCTTATTTTGCTCCCCAAAATAATCAAACTGCTCTGTTTGGTACTCCAGGGCCTCATTCCCTAAGACTTGGGGGGTGATTCTGATTCTGGCGGGCGGCGGAGGCCGCCCGCCAGAATTCCGCCCCCATTATACCGCTCTGCGGTCAGAAGACCGTGGAGGGTATTATGAGTTTTTCCCTGGGCTGGCGGGCGGTCTCCAAAAGACCGCCCGCCAGCCCAGGGAAAAACTCCCTTCCCACGAGGATGCCGGCTCGTAATCGAGCCGGCGGAGTGGGAAGGTGCGACGGGTGCAGTGGCACCCGTCGCGTATTTCAGTGTCTGCAAGGCAGACACTGAAATACTTTGCGGGGCCCTCTTACGGGGGCCCCGCGACCCCCCCTACCGCCATCCTGTTCATGGCGGCTTTCCCGCCATGAACAGGATGGCGGTAGGGGGGGTCGGAATCCTCATGGCGGCGGAGCGCGCTCCGCCGCCATGAAGGATTCCCCCGAGCAGCGGTAAGTCGGCGGGAGCCCGCCGACTTGCCGCTTCTGACCGCGGCTGAACCGCCGCGGTCAGAATGCTCGTGGGAGCACCGCCAGCCTGTTGGCGGTGCTCCCGTGGTCGGTGGCCCTGGCGGCCACCGGCCGCCAGGGTCAGAATGACCCCCTTGATCTTTATGGCACTCTTGGCCCTGTTTTTGGGCCTCCTTGCCATGATCATTTCAGATAATTGAATCCTCTCTTCTTTGATCCTCGTGGTCCCCTTATTCATGGCCCCGCTAGTCTTCTTACTCCTTGTCCTGTTTATTCTAACATCCTAGCAACCTCTTGGCCATTGTTGTACTGGTCTTACTCTTCATAGTTCTCCTTAATCTGGTCCTGATCTACCTGGTCCTTGTTCTCCTAGTCCTCGTGCTCATTGTCTTCACAGTTCTGCAATAAAGTGTCCTGAGCCTCTAATGGCCATCCTAGTCAAGTTCTGATGGTCCGAGACATTCTACTCATGTTAGCCTTAGAACATCCTGATCCTGGACGTTCTGGTCCTGTTCTGTTTGCTCATCATTCTCAAGAATTCCTGCCCCTTAACCTCTGGATCCTGGTTCTCCTGGTTCACAGGCTTTCAGTCCTGGGCCTATTCACCCTCCCAGCCCTAATTCTGGTCCCATGGTCCAGCTGGTCCTGCTCCCCTCATTTACATAGTCTCCCTGTTTGCCTAATAGTAATCATTCCGCTCCTGCTCCAGTCCATGTAGTCTGGATTTTATTAGTTCTAGCACTGTTTGGTCAGACACACTTGCTAGCTTTCTCTGGCCCTCTTAGTCCCCCACTTATCCTGCACCATCCTGGTCCTACAATTCTTCCTGGTCTCCTTTACCTACTCTAACTTGTTTTTGTCTGCCTGATTCTGGTCTTCTCTGTCATGGTCCTCCTAATAGTGGTCCTCCTGGGTCTGCTCTTCCTTGTCCTTGTCCCACTGGCCCTAGTTCGTCTAGTTCTTATGTTGCATGACATCATGGCCCATGTTGTTTCTAGTCAACCTGGTTTAGGATCTTCCTGAGTCCGACCCTCATGGACCATCTGTTGCTGATCCTACTGGGCCTAATCTTTCTGATCCTTTCTATTCCTTCTGGTCCTGTTACCCCTCATCCTTTCTGTTCATGGTCTTCCCGGTCCTTGTCCTTCTTGTATCCGCATAGTCCTCCTTTATATGACATTTGTTGTTTTTGTCTCCTGTCCATGTATTTCCTTTGGTACTCTTGGATCTGTACTCCTAGATCTGCTACTCCTGGCTGGATCCTCCTCATCCTTCTGGTACTGGTCAGTGGTCTTGGACCTTCCTTGTCATGCTGATCCAATGCTGTCTGTTCCTCCTGCTCCTGGTCCTTGAGTTACTTTCTGCCTTGGCCCACTGCTCCAGATCCCTTGTTCTTCATTTTCTCTCTCTTCCTGATACTTCTCATCCTGTTCATGGTAGACCTGGTGCTGTTTCTCAGAGTTTTTTTGCTCCTGCTCTGTTTATTCCTGGTCCCTTCTGGCGTTGGTCACTCTTGTCCTCATGGATTGGATCTTCCTGGTTGCTGGTCCTTCTGGGTTAGCTCTCACTGGCCCTGGATCTTCTTGTCATGGCCTCAGGGCTCCTGGCATCCTAGTTATCCTGATGGTCCACTTCCTGGTTCTTTCCCAGGTCGCCTCCACAATGCCTATAGATAGGTACAGATTCCAAGACTATCACTCAGATTTTTTATTTTCGTGCCTTCTAGATTTCTGCTGCTGAAACAGCACTGTCAAGTATAGAAATAATTGCCCAGTAGAGACCGGAGACAGCCCACTTAAAACACTGCTTAGCATCTTACAAATAGAACAACAATTTTCAAGACACATTGCACAGGTGACTACAATGTTATTTTGGCAGGCAAGGGTCCAATAAACGTCTGTGTCCAAACCCCACTCTGCTTGTTAAATCATGTCAAAAGGTGTTTTTATTCACCTGGCAGTTCAATCAATAGACACTTTCCTTCTGAATTACACAGATCCTTTGCTTATCGGTATCCTGCCTTTACATTCCTTGTTCCTTAGAGATCTCATTACTGTGTTTTACCCAGTTTGCCTCCTGAAGCCTACTTCAGAACACTGTGCCCCCTAGTACTAATTTCTTTATGTAAGAGCCCCCCTCTCTGTGGCCCAGACACCACTTATCTCTCTGCACTGTGTTTGCTGCAGCTTGTCAACATCTGCTGTGTTGCCAGATCTCAAATACCAAGCAAACGTAGTCCTGTTTAAAAAGAAGCACCCACCAAGCCTAGGGTCTTCCATAAGAATCCCACCATGAGCCCAGCACTAAAATATGAGCAAAAAGTGGATTGTGGACGTTAAAAAACACAATACAGTCTCATGAGTGAAGAAAACATTTGGGTAACACACATTAAAAACATGCTCCTTATTCTTTGTAGACAGTCAAATACTCCTAAATCGCAGCTCAAAATATGTGCATCATATCCTGGAGCTCCTGGAAAAGAAATTTGTTTCCTAGATTTCTTATTTAAAATATTATATCAACCTAAATGTCTCTGTTCAAAATTGACTTTATTGTTTTTATGTGTAAACAATCTAGCATAATTCATGTAGCTGCCATTGTACATGCTTTTATACATATGTATATGCAGTGTGTTAGAAATTGAGTTTTTAGTTGTCATAGGTATGCACTCTGTCCAAGCAGGAGCCACGATCCTAGTCAGGGTAAGCCTGATACACATCATAAAGTAACCTGTGGTCGCTGTCTGGTAGCTTGGCACAGAGCAGTCAGCCTTAAATTAAGAAGCAATGTCTAAGATATGTGTACAACACGTCAGAAAGTAAAACAGTAAACACACCACACAAAACAACACACCACCTGGACAGAATAACAGAGGTTGATTTTAGGAACAAAAGAAGACCAAAACAACCAAAATCCAAAAGTAGAAGTTGAAATGTGAATTTTTAAAGATTAACATGCAATATACTGCTCAAAAACATAAAGGGGGTCATTCTGACCCTGGCGGTCGATACGACCACGGAAGCACCGCCAACAGGCTGGCGGTGCTTCCTTTGCAATCCCGACCGCAGCTGTAAAGCCGCGGTCGCCCAGCCGGGTCAGGCGGTTTTCCGCCGGATTTCCCCCGGCTGGGAGAATCCTCCAGCGCCGCCATGGGGATTCCGACCCCCTTCCCGCCATCCTGTTCCTGACGGTTTTTACCGCCAGGAACAGGATGGTGTGAACGGGTGTCGTGGGGCCCCTGCACTCCCCATGCCACTGGCATGGGCAGTGCAGGGGCCCCCTAACAGGGCCCCAGAGAGATTTTCACTGTCTGCATTGCCGCCGCCCGGCAGGGTCAGAATGACCCTCAAAGTGCCAACCGGGGTTAATGGGTAATGCTAGATAGGTTAAATCCAAAAGTTCAGACTGACAGCAATGGAACATGTGTTGGATACAGTACCAAATAAGTCCTGCTGCAGTTTTACCTTCTCAAGCATTGGGCCAGGAGTCCCATTTGGGGGGAAAAAGTTTTCCAGGAGCAAGGAGAGTGTCACTTATGAGGGTCCGTGGGTGCGAAGAGTCGGCCCAGCATCAAAGACAGAGCCTTGCCGTCACAAGCAGAGATATTTGCTGTGCGGAGAGATGAACTTGTGGCCACCCGCACCAGATTTCCAGGTGAGCAATAAGGTTCCAGAGCAAACGGGCCCATTTACTGTTCAGAAGAGCCCAAAAGCCTGACTTGAAGAGCAGAAACACTTCTGAGGGCCCAGGACTGGAAAGGCACATTTAAGCAGCTTTTTGAAGACAGGTCCAGAAGCTGAGACTTCAGGAAAGGGGAGGCAAGTCAGGAAGCCCTTGGAGTCACTTTAGTTCTAGAATATAGAAATGCAGATCTAGTACTTCTCGCTCCCAGGCAAGAGGGCAGCAGGTCAGCCCAGCAAATCAGGAGTCCAGCAGAGTAGCAGCTCAGCAGAGAGACAGTCCTTGAAGCAGAACAGTAGTCCTTCTTTCTGGCAGAGTATCCACAGGTCCAGAAGTGTACTGAGATAGTGTTGTCAGAGGTCCAGTACTTATACCCAGTTCTGCCTTTGCAGTGGGGAAGAATTCAAAGAAAGGTCTTTGAACTGCGCAAAGGTCCTCTCTTTCTGCCCTGGTTCCAGACTCATTAATTTGTGCGTGAATTTTGCCCGGGAGTATAAATCCGACACACATGCCTTGGAGTCGATTTTTTAGACGTGAACTCCTACCTTGCATCTCATTAACGCAAAGTAGGTGTCCACGCTAAAAAATGACGCAAACTCCATGGACTTTGGCGCTAGACGCGTCTAACGCCAAAGTATAAATATGGAGTTAGTTTTGCGTCGAAATTCCGTATAAAAAAACGAAGCAATTCCGGCGCAAACGGAGTAAAAATATGCCCCAGAGTACATTAAATAATGGTAGCTATACAGATGACTTTGGCCCCGCAGTGGTTACTGATGAGTAAAAGGACAGGATTTTGCAGCACATTTAAAACAACCTGGTAATTATAGAATTGATTGTTTCTAAAGGGCCAGAAGCTGGATATGTAATTTAATTTGGATGTAGTCTATGACTGAAGGAAACGTATTGTGACAAGACATGCTACTGACACAAAATTGTATATTGTTGTCCTAATGAATGAATATTGGTTCTGAAAATCTATTCCATTGTTTGTGATTTCGTTACTGCATGTCAGGTTATATTTTTTATAAGTGGTCTGAAGCACCTTTTCTAGTGTTTATTTCACAAATACATGTGGCTTATTTACATTCTATGAAGAAGAATTGAACAACTCAACATGCATTGGGAATAAAGAAATAAAATACGTGTGCAAAAAAAAAAAAAGGATTTATTATACAACACAAATCTAAATTGGTTGATACTAAATTGATCGTAAGAAAACCAGAACATAGTGCTCAGTTTTTTTAAATCCAGTACAAAACAAAAGAGTGTGGAGTATTGGACAATGTGATTTACACATCTTCAAAATAAGGAATGTGAGGCTGCGGTGCCACAATTTGATACATCAACAAAAGCCTGAAAATGAATACTCTAACATATGGTGTGCTTGAAACAATTGCGTTTCTTACAAATAGTCATAGTTTTCAAGCCAGCCGGCATATTTATGTAGGTTTTGCTTCATCCTTGAGCAACACAAGGGAGGGAAAGGGTAATGCAAAACCCAAATGGGATTTCTGAAACTACTCAAGGCCAACTTGCATGGTTTGATAAAGCCAGAGTAAGGCAATGCAGCACAAATCGCTGCATTGCATTACTCTGCCCCGGGGAGGTGTTCCATGTGTGGGGCATGGGTGTTCCCATGCATTTACCCTTGGATTGTAGAACATTTGTAGATTTACCATTTCTGTTAGGCTTGGGAATGCATCAAAATACTATGGCGGTCATTCTGACCCTAGCGGTCATGGACCGCCAGGGCCGGGGACCGCGGGAGCACCGCCAACAGGCTGGCGGTGCTCCCAAGGGCATTCTGACCGCGGCGGTATGGCCGCGGTCAGAAACGGAAAACCGGCGGTCTCCCGCCGTTTTTCCGATGCCCTGAGGAATCCTCCATGGCGGCGCAGCTTGCTGCGCCGCCATGGGGATTCCGACCCCCTCACCACCATCCTGTTCCTGGCGGTTTTCCGACCCCCTCACCACCATCCTGTTCCTGGCGGTTTTGACCGCCAGGAACAGGATGGTGGTGAGGGGTGTCGTGGGGCCCCTGGGGGCCCCTGCTGTGCCCATGCCAATGGCATGGACACTGCAAGGGCCCCCGTAAGAGGGCCCCTAAAAGATTTTCAGTGTCTGCCATGCAGACACTGAAAATCGCGACGGGTGCTACTGCACCCGTCGCACCCTTCCCACTCCGCCGGCTCCATTCGGAGCCGGCTTCCTCGTGGGAAGGGGTTTCCCGCTGGGCTGGCGGGCGGCCTTCTGGCGGTCACCCGCCAGCCCAGTGGGAAACACAGAGTAACTGTGGTGGTCTTCTGACCGCGTAGCGGTATTCTGTTGGGGGAACTTTGGCGGGCGGCGGATGTTAGAATCACCCCCTATGTCTCCTCAGGTGAGGCGTAACAAGGAGAAAGATATGTATTTTTCCTCGTTTTTTTTCTCTTTCTATGTGTGCTGCATTCTGCAACTCACATAGAAAGAGGAAAATGCTTCTGAAGATTGTCTTTGTGCAATAAGATGTCTCTTCCTGCACAAAACCAATCCTACCTCCAACACAGGGACCATGGCACCAGGATGTCTACTTTGGCTCTAGGCAGCACATTGTGCACTAGGGTTGGGAAAAGACAGGAATGTGCTGTATAATGTAAACTGAGGCACACTCCTGTCCTTTCCCTATCATGCAGCACAGCACAGAGCAACAAGGTGGCTTGCTGCGCTGCACTACATGATTTCTTGAGAAATGTGCACTAGAGTCTATTACAATTAGTAGTAGTTAATCCACTACCTTCAACACAGATATTAATAGATGTCCAACAGCACACCAGGTAATTGGGACCTTGTAATCAGATTAGCAGTCACCACTGGTCCTAGGCCACCTCCATTTTCTTGGACAGGATGCTCTCCAGAGGTGAATTTACTCACCAGGCAAACATCTAAGCTTTGCCAAACTAGTTCAAATCTCTCTGTGGACAACAAGAAGGATACAGCACACACATAAAGCCACATTTTTATAACTCCCAGGACATGGAAAGTGCTTATGAGAAGCTCTGTTTATATAGGACTGGTCAAATGCAAATGCCAAGGCAGTTAGCCTTGGTCACACCTCTCATTTATCCTAGGTACGCTGTGTCTTTCTTATGATGCTCTGGATCTGGAAGAGGGCATAACTAGTCAATTAAAAGATGGGATAACTAAAGTATTATTGCAGATTTTTTTTTTTTCAAATCACCTTACCTTTAGGATTTGGCAATGCTCCTATTATATCGAGGTCTGAACTAAGTAAATGAGATGAAATAATGAATCAGGCAAGAGGCCAGGCAGAAGAATCTTAAAAAATGTACACAGAGAACAAGAAATGACTCTGTCAGTTGGTGGTGTCTGAGGGCAAAGCAAAAAATGTCATACTACAGAGACACAGAACTATTTTAGGAGAATCACTAGGTTCTACCATATCTCAAACAGTCAACTTTAACAAGAAGAAATGGTCCTAAATGTGAGCATCTGCTAAAAGCAAGGGGGCATATTTATGAGAGGGTTGCATCACACTTGCATCACTCAAAGTGGTGCATGTGTGACACAGACCTCTGAGTCAGATTTGTTTAACCTGTGCAAAGCCAATTTGTTTGGATCTGGGTGGCTTAAAAAATCTGGAGTAACACAATGGAGTGCAAGCCACTGCGGTGCATTACACTGTTCTGGAAAGGCATTTTATGGGCATTGACTCTGTGTTTCCACGCAACACCAAAGGATTTTAATGCATCCCCAAATGTCAAAGAACTTGTAAACCTTGGGATGCGCCAAAACCTTACACCTTCCCAGGGGAAGCGTAACAAGGAGAAATTTTCTCTGTTTCTCCTTGTTTCTTCCTTTTCCTATGTGTGTTGCATTCTGCAGCATACATATAAAGAGGAATATGCCTCCCAGAATTGTTTTTGTACAGGAAGGTTCCCCTTCCTGCACAAAAACAATCCTGCATGCAACACAGAAACCCTTATACAAAGGTACAAGAGTGCCTGCATTGGGGCGAGGCAGCCAGAAGGGCACCAGAACATGGCAAATGACAGGAATGTGCCATATTGTGGTGAACCCATAGGTCTACAAACATAAGAGTGTCAGTGCAAAGATGAAAGAACTTTCCTCTGTACTACCATTTGAACAGTTAGGAAAAGCTGTTTGACCCACCCTTAGCCTTCTCACCTTTCTACCACAGACTTTCTATGGGATGAGATTTGAAGCAAAGCCATCAGATATCTAAGTGTGTATCTTGCTGCAAAAGTTTAGAGAGTTGATGGCAGCAAGAAAATTCAGAGCAGGAAATGCCCTAGCAAAAAGGACTCTTGCTTATGCAATGCGCCACCAATATGAAAAAAAACACACAATGGTGCATTGAAGGGTAGGTTAGCATTAGTGGAAGGTTAAAAAGTATTTTCTAGAAGATGGAGCCTGTGATAATGAACGTTTCAACAACCATAGGAAATGACTGAAAGATCCTTAATTTAAATCAAACCAAGAATATTGGTCAGTCTTTTTTAATGTGGCACAAAGAAGCCATGAAATCTAGCAGGAATCTCAGGTGTGGGCGATTAGAAGACACCCATGAAAATTCTGATACCAAATTAGCCATTTGCTGGATAGATTTAGGGATTGTGCCACCATTCTGCCAACCTCCTCCTTACATGTTTTAGAAAATTGCCAGTGAGCAGTCAGCAAAGTCGAATTTCCTACAGCTTATGAATTTTTCATTCTTGCAGGAGACACTGGGGTGCACGACAAGACATAAACAGAGATGCAGAAGTGTCAGTTATTGAGCTGTCATACGGGGCACAATCAAATCCAGTGCACGCAAGCACAACTAGCATGATAGCTAAATAAGTGACAGAGTAACAGCCACAAGGACAAGATGAAAAACTGGAACAATCACACCACACTTGCCACTCTCAAGGCATTCTTGCTTAGTATCTGAGTGTTATGAGGCAATGCAATGGAGGACTCGGGATCAAAAGTCAACTACCATCTGGCATTGTCTAAGAAAGCTCACATATAAAAGAGCAAAGAAAATGGCAGAGCACACCAATCAGAGGAAAGGCTCTTCTTGCATAGCAAGGAGAATAATGATGGTGTCCAATAAGGTTGCCAGTTTTCAACTTAATGTCATTCTGCTCCTTAGAGAACCCCCAGGACCTGGATAAGTTTAATTACCATGTCCCTTGATCCCCAGGTGCTCAGGTAAATATCAAACAACAATACCTCAGTATACCTGAAATCCTTCAAACATTCTGTGAAGAATTCCAAAATGTGTTTGATTGCTGCAAGCCTAAATTATCTCATGTAAAATAATTGTTGCATATTATAATGCCAAGTGAAGTTAGAGAATGGTTATTAGTCAAAACCAATTGGCCACTACAAGCACCTTTTGAGGTTTCTACTGCTAGGGATGCATTGTTCAATGGTGACACCGAAGCATGTCAGGCCAAAACTCATTGGAAATTAATAATTGTAAAGCAAAAGGAGAAACACTGTCTAATTAGTTTGTTCCTATGAAAAATGTATTTGTTCACTCTTCTTGCATTGCTAGTGCTACTGAAAATGTCGGAGAAGCTGAATTTGTTTCAGGTATCTGCTATTTAAAATGCAGGATCTGTTAATCGCCATCTGCATTGCATGGTAAACTTTGGGCCAGATTTGATGGAAAATGACGGTGTGCGGTGCCAATTTTGGCAGCGTCGTACACCGTCCTTATAAAAATGCAGGGATGGGCCGTATTTACTAGAATATGGTACACCCCTGTGTTTCCCCCTGCACAGATGCTAAGATTGCTGCCGGGCGTCAACACAGCCACCCTTGCACTGAAGTGCAAGGATGGCTGCTGTTAGACCTGACAGCCTTAGGGTGGTCACCCCTAAATTTTTGCCTACCTCCCTCCACTTTTGAGATGCTGTTTTTGCTGTTTTTAAACTCTGTGCACTTTACCACTGCTAACCAGTGCTAAAGTGCATATGATCTCTCCCTTTAAACATGGTAACCGTGGATCATACCCAATTGGGCTATTTAATTTACTTATAAGTCCCTAGGGTAGGGTGCTGTGTAGGTAAAAGGCAGGACATGTACCTGTGTAGTTTACATTGCCTGGTAGTGTAAAACTCCTAAATTCGTTTTTACACTTCTGTGAGGCCTGCTCCCTTCATAGGCTAACATTGGGGCTGCCCTCATATATTGTTTGAGTGGAATCTGCTGATCTGAAAGGAGTAGGAGGTCATATTTAGTACGGCCAGCATAGTGATACAAAATCCTGCTGACTGGCGAAGTTGGATTTATTATTACTATTTTAGAAATGCCACTTTTAGAAAGTGAGCATTTCTCTGCACTTAAATCTTTCTGTGCCTTACAATCCACATCTGGCTGGGTTTAGTTGACAGCTCCTGGTGCATTCACTCAGACACACCCCAAACACAGGATACTCAGACTCACTTGCTTACATCTGCATTTTGAATGGGTCTTCCTAGGCTGGGAGGGTGGATGGCCCGCTCTCACACAAAGGACTGCCCCACCCCCTACTGGGACCCTGGCAGACAGGATTGAACTGAAAGGGGACCTAGTGCACTTCTAAGCCACTCTTTGAAGTCTCCCCCACTTCAAAGGCACATTTGGGTATAAAAAGAGGGCCTCTGCCCTACCAACTCAGACGTTTCCTGGAGAAGAAACCTGAAGCAGAACCTACATCCTGCCAAGAAGAACTGCCTGGCTGCCCAAAGGACTCACCTGACTGCTTTCTGAGAAGGACTGCTGCCTTGCTGTTGCCCTGCTGTCTTGCTGCTCTCTTGCTGTGCTGCAGAAGTGCTCTCCAAGGGCTTGGATAGAGCTTGCCTCCTGTTCCCTGAAGTCAGGACCAAAAAGACTTCTCTCCTGCAGCTGAAATCCCTGTGCGGCAAAAATTCGATGCCCTGCCTGCCAAAAATGACAAAATTCACCACACGCTGAAACCGGAACGACGCAGCTTGACTTTGCGACAGAAGATCGACACAGCGCCAGCGGCGCGACCGGAACTTCTATGCACGGCCCTACTGGACCGACGCAAGCTGACTCAGAATGATGCAGCCCGATTTCTTGAGAGGAATCGATTTAGCGCCTGCCGTGAGGGAGAAAATTCCACACATCGCCCACCGGAATCAACGCAGTGCCTGTGACCTCGCTCCGCAAAGCCCAGGATTCCACGCATCGTCCCTGGGGCATCCGAAAACCCCGCAACCCGAAGCGGATCCAAGTCCACGCTCTGGAAATTGACGCAACGTCTTCTCGGCATGGAAAATAACGATGCAAGTCTGTGTGTAAGGGGACAAAACCGACGCACACCCACCGTTTTCAACACAACTCCTCCTCTGCAGTCCCTTGCAAGGATTTTCCAATGCAAACCAGGTACTTTGCCCTGCAAGAGACACTTGTTGTTTCTAGAAGAACTTAAGACACTTTTTATTGCTTTTATGGTAATATTAAAATTCTAAGACACTTGATATCACTTTTCAGTGATATCCCTACATTTGCTCATTTCATCTTTAATTGTTTTGATCTGCATGTATCCAGATAAACATTATATATTTTTTTAAACACTGTGTGGTGTATTTTTGTGGTGCTATATTGTGTTATCGTATGATTTATTGCACAAATACTTTACACATTGCCTTCTAAGTTAAGCCTGACTGCTCAGTGCCAAACTACAAGAGGGTGGGCACAGGATAATTTGGATTGTGTGTGACTTACCCTGACTAGAGTGAGGGCCCTTGCTTGGACATGGGGGTAACCTGACTGCTAACCAAGACCCCATTTCTAACAGCTACGTTGAGGGGGAGATTAGTTTTGTGCATAAAGGAACACCTTTCTCCACAAAAGCAATTGTAAATGGCGATTTGCTCTTTCTAAATGCAGTACACATAGAAAGAGCAAAAAACGAGGAGAAATGAAAGCATTTCTCCCAATTGTGCCACTCTCACACCACCCCTGGGGGTGGTGTTAGATTTTGGCACTTCCAAGTTTGCAGCAACTCGTAAATCTGAGGCAGCATCAAAATTCAATGAGTGTTGCTGTGGCACGCCCACAGCAACACCCATTGCACGCCCTTTCCACACAAAGTACTGCATGTAAATACGGTGCAGGGCATAGTGCATACTGTCTCCAAATGAGCAGCTTCATGATTCCTAGCGATTTCAATTAAAATGAGCAGCGCCTGAAATATATCTGCATAGGTGATTTCCCTCTGTATGTGGCAATGCAATTGTTCACATTCATCTCACAATAAGGAGCTTGAGTTTTATTGACCAGCGAACCACATCCACTGCTGTTCATCACTCCAGCACAACTCATCAATGGCTTTCAAAACTAGAAATGCCAGTATCTGTAAATTCAGCTCCTACTGTCTAGCAGGGTCAAATTATGAATTTTCTGTTTACTTCTTACAGTAATTCTCCTGAAACATTTGTTCATCTAGAAATATGCCTTTTTGTGGAATGGCAGGTCTGGATCAACGTATCCTATTTATGTAGTACATGCCATTAGATGCACTCCAGCTAAACTTCACCTTGTTCATAAGAGACAGCCGCTGGATTTTTCAGGGACTGACAGTTTCTTTGCCATACTGTTTCTTTGCTGCAGATACCTCTGTCCATCTACAAAATGCAACAACTGGCTACAGTTTTGGAAGAGGTAGCAAACGCAAATGCAGTAGCCCGTGGGCTAATCTCTATGCAGCTGAAAGCTCAGATTGCTGCCCTTTAATACGAAAAGTCTCTCTAGGAAACACAGGAACAAATTGCTCAAATATGCGAAGAATGAAGGATATTTTTGAGGCTGGGTGAAGAAGAGTTCCTTGAAATTGTATTGGTCAGTTATATTGGTCATCAGTATCATCCTCATATGTATCTACTTTATTGCTCAAGCTTACATTACCTCCACGAACTGCATTGCTTGAATTAAGGGCCCTTCTCCCGATTTTCTATTGAAAACTAAAGATGGTGATGTTTTATGATGCTGGAAATCTGATTATGGGACTTTAGAGTGTTTTGAGCCTGATGTGACCGTGAATGTGAATTTTGATTATTGTTTATGTGTCCTACGTTTCACTAATACTTAGCGCAAAAGATAGGAGTTTTGCATTCCTGTGTTCTTGAAACCTTCTGATTTCCAAAGTAAGCTTTGTTCTTTAATACCACGTTTGTGTCTTAACTTTGGTTACTGCGCTCACTTTAATATAGTTGTCGGAGAGCTCTTTGTCGACTAATTCTGTGGCTCACAGGCCTGTTTTTGTTTTCGATTGGCCTGAGTGCAGAGATTCTTTGACAATGACAGAGAAGAGAAATAAGGTTAACAACTTGCCTTCTGCAATCTAATTCATGCTGCCTCCAATCCCTTTCAGATCAATCTGCTCCTGAGGTATTATACCAAAGTTTGCAAGAACTGTCACAGGATCTGCAAGGGAGCTTGAGAAAAAGCTAAGTAAGTGAAGCCTTTTCAAATGTAAATGTCGAGGCAGTGAGCCCTCTTCTCAACCCCTTGTATATCCTGGGAGGTGTGCGTCTTTTCCGTGAAAATCTGTATGACAGTTATAGTGTTTGACAAAGAATGATCCAAAAGATGAGTCTCTGTCAAACATATAATAAGTTTTAACCTACATTTCGTCTACAAACACAATTGAGTTTTTTAAAGTAATTACTTATGATACACAAATAGAATTTACAAAAACACTCTCAGGAGGAAAACATAATAAGCCAGGTTTCTTTGGCGCACAACAGGAAAGAGACCCTAAATGTTGTTCAAACAGTGGATAGAAATTCTTAAAAACGTTTTCTTCAATGAAACAAAACTGTGATTAAAGCAAAAGTGAGAAGAGGCTCAAAGACTTATAAGGTCGCTGTAGGAAAGTACCATCTTGCCTGGCATGTTACCCCCATTTTTCACTGTATATATGTTGTTTTAGTTGTATGTGTCACTGGGACCCTGGTAACCCAGGGCCCCAGTGCTCATAAGTGTGCCTGAATGTGTTACCTGTGTAGTGACTAACTGTCTCACTGAGGCTCTGCTAATCAGAACCTCAGTGGTTATGCTCTCTCATTTCTTTCCAAATTGTCACTGACAGGCTTGTGACCATTTTTACCAATTTACATTGGCTTACTGGAACACCCTTATAATTCCCTAGTATATGGTACTGAGGTACCCAGGGTATTGGGGTTCCAGGAGATCCCTATGGGCTGCAGCATTTCTTTTGCCACCCATAGGGAGCTCTGACAAATCTTACACAGGCCTGCCACTGCAGCCTGAGTGAAATAACGTCCACGTTATTTCACAGCCATTTTACACTGCACTTAAGTAACTTATAAGTCACCTATATGTCTAACCTTTACCTGGTAAAGGTTAGGTGCAAAGTTACTTAGTGTGAGGGCACCCTGGCACTAGCCAAGGTGCCCCCACATTGTTCAGAGCCAATTCACTGAACTTTGTGAGTGCGGGGACACCATTACACGCGTGCACTACATATAGGTCACTACCTATATGTAGCTTCACCATGGTAACTCCGAATATGGCCATGTAACATGTCTATGATCATGGAATTGCCCCCTCTATGCCATCCTGGCATTGTTGGTACAATTCCATGATCCCAGTGGTCTGTAGCACAGACCCTGGTACTGCCAGACTGCCCTTCCTGGGGTTTCTCTGCAGCTGCTGCTGCTGCCAACCCCTCAGACAGGCAGCTGCCCTCCTGGGGTCCAGCCAGGCCTGGCCCAGGATGGCAGAACAAAGAACTTCCTCTGAGAGAGGGTGTGACACCCTCTCCCTTTGGAAAATGGTGTGAAGGCAGGGGAGGAGTAGCCTCCCCCAGCCTTTGGAAATGCTTTGTTGGGCACAGATGTGCCCAATTCTGCATAAGCCAGTCTACACCGGTTCAGGGACCCCTTAGCCCCTGCTCTGGCGCGAAACTGGACAAAGGAAAGGGGAGTGACCACTCCCCTGACCTGCACCTCCCCTTGGAGGTGTCCAGAGCTCCTCCAGTGTGCTCCAGACCTCTGCCATCTTGGAAACAGAGGTGCTGCTGGCACACTGGACTGCTCTGAGTGGCCAGTGCCACCAGGTGACGTCAGAGACTCCTGCTGATAGGCTCCTTCAGGTGTTAGTAGCCTTTCCTCTCTCCTAGGTAGCCAAACCCTCTTTTCCGGCTATTTAGGGTCTCTGTCTCTGGGGAAACTTTAGATAACGAATGCATGAGCTCAGCCGAGTTCCTCTGCATCTCCCTCTTCACCTTCTGATAAGGAATCGACCGCTGACCGCGCTGGAAGCCTGCAAACCTGCAACATAGTAGCAAAGACGACTACTGCAACTCTGTAACGCTGATCCTGCCGCCTTCTCGACTGTTTTCCTGCTTGTGCATGCTGTGGGGGTAGCCTGCCTCCTCTCTGCACCAGAAGCTCCGAAGAAATCTCCCGTGGGTCGACGGAATCTTCCCCCTGCAACCGCAGGCACCAAAAAGCTGCATTACCGGTCCCTTGGGTCTCCTCTCAGCATGACGAGCGAGGTCCCTCGAATCCAGCGACGCTGTCCAAGTGACCCCCACAGTCCAGTGACTCTTCAGCCCAAGTTTGGTGGAGGTAAGTCCTTGCCTCACCTCGCTGGGCTGCATTGCTGGGAACCGCGACTTTGCAGCTACTCCGGCCCCTGTGCACTTCCGGCGGAAATCCTTTGTGCACAGCCAAGCCTGGGTCCACGGCACTCTAACCTGCATTGCACGACTTTCTAAGTTGGTCTCCGGCGACGTGGGACTCCTTTGTGCAACTTCGGCGAGCACCGTTTCACGCATCCTTGTAGTGCCTGTTTCTGGCACTTACCTGGGTGCTACCTGCTTTAGTGAGGGCTCTTTGTCTTGCTCGACGTCCCCTCTCTCTGCAGGTCCAATTTGCGACCTCCTGATCCCTCCTGGGCCCCAGCAGCGTCCAAAAACGCCAAACGCACGATTTGCGTGTAGCAAGGCTTGTTGGCATCCTTCCGGCGGGAAAACACTTCTGCACGACTCTCCAAGGCGAGAGGAATCCGTCCACCAAAGGGGAAGTCTCTAGCCCTTTTTGTTCCTGCAGAAACCTCAGCTTCTTCTGTCCAGTCGAAGCTTCTTTGCACCCGCAGCTGGCATTTCCTGGGCATCTGCCCATCTCCGACTTGCTTGTGACTTTTGGACTTGGTCCCCTTGTTCCACAGGTACCCTAGATTGGAAATCCACAGTTGTTGCATTGCTGGTTTGTGTCTTTCCTGCATTATTCCTCTAACACGACTCTTTTGTCCTTAGGGGAACTTTAGTGCACTTTGCACTCACTTTTCAGGGTCTTGGGAGGGTTATTTTGCTAACTCTCACTATTTTCTAATAGTCCCACCGACCCTCTACAAGGTCACATAGGTTTGGGGTCCATTCGTGGTTCGCATTCCACTTTTGGAGTATATGGTTTGTGTTGCCCCTATCCCTATGTTTCCCCATTGCATCCTATTGTAACTATACATTGTTTGCACTGTTTTCTAAGACTATACTGCATATTTTTGCTATTGTGTATATATATCTTGTGTATATTTCCTATCCTCTCACTGAGGGTACACTCTAAGATACTTTGGCATATTGTCATAAAAATAAAGTACCTTTATTTTTAGTATAACTGTGTATTGTGTTTTCTTATGATATTGTGCATATGACACTAAGTGGTACTGTAGTAGCTTCACACATCTCCTAGTTCAGCCTAAGCTGCTCTGCTAAGCTACCATTATCTATCAGCCTAAGCTGCTAGACACCCTATACACTAATAAGGGATAACTGGGCCTGGTGCAAGGTGCAAGTACCCCTTGGTACTCACTACAAGCCAGTCCAGCCTCCTACATTGGTTGTGCAGTGGTGGGATAAGTGCTTGAGACTACTTACCACTCTTGTCATTGTACTTTTCATAAGAGAAAAATATACAAAACAAGGTCAGTGTATATACACATAGACAAAAAGTTTTGCATTTCCTCTTTTCACTCTTTTCTAAGTGCTGAAAAGTACTTCTAAAACTTTCAAAAAGTTCTTAAAAGTTTAAAAAGTTTTTTCTGTCTTTCCAAAAAGTTCTGAAAACGTTTTTCTCTTTTTCTATCACTTTAACTCTCTCTAAAAAATGTCTGGCACAGGAAAAAATGTTGAACTGTCCAAACTTGCATATGATCACCTTAGCTGGAAAGGAGCAAGGAGTCTCTGCATAGAGAGAGGTTTGAGTGTAGGGAAGAATCCTTCCTTAGAACTGTTAATTAACATGCTTAGAGTACAGGATAAGGCCATAAGTGCCCAATCTGTAGAAAAAGTAGCTAATGGTTCTCAATCTGATCCAGGGACTCCCCCAGGAAAAGATTCAGGAAAGAAACTTCTCAGCCTGCCCATTACTAGACAGTCTAGCATAGTTGGTACAGAGGTTGAATCACACCATACTGATGGTGTGCTCTCACATTATACTGGTAGCCAAGCTGTTAGGGTGCCCTCTGTAAGGGACAGGTCTCCTTCTGTTCATTCCCATCATACCTCTGTATCTAGAAATGTCCCTCCCACCCACCCTGATGACAGATTGTTAGAAAGGGAGCTCAATAGATTGAGAGTGGAACAAACCAGACTGAAGCTCAAGAAGCAACACCTGGATTTGGATAGACAGTCTTTAGAATTAGAGAAGGAAAGACAGAAGTTGGGTTTAGATACCCATGGTGGCAGCAGCAGTATTCCCCATAGTCATCCTGCAAAAGAGCATGATTCCAGGAATCTGCACAAGATAGTTCCCCCTTATAAGGAGGGGGATGACATTAACAAGTGGTTTGCTGCACTTGAGAGGGCCTGTGCTGTACAGGATGTCCCTCAAAAGCAATGGGCTGCTATCCTATGGCTATCATTTAGTGGAAAAGGTAGGGATAGGCTCCTTACTGTAAAAGAAAATGATGCTAATAATTTCCAAGTTCTTAAGAATGCACTCCTGGATGGTTATGGCTTAACCACTGAACAGTACAGGATAAAGTTCAGAGAGACCAAAAAGGAGTCTTCACAAGACTGGGTTGATTTCATTGACCAGGCAGTGAAGCCCTTGGAGGGGTGGTTACATGGCAGTAAAGTTACTGATTATGACAGCCTGTATAACTTAATCCTGAGAGAGCATATTCTTAATAATTGTGTGTCTGATTTGTTGCACCAGTACTTGGTGGACTCTGATCTGACCTCTCCCCAAGAATTGGGAAAGAAGGCTGACAAATGGGTCAGAACAAGAGTGAACAGAAAAGTTCATACAGGGGGTGACAAAGATGGCAACAAAAAGAAGGATGGTAAGTCTTCTGACAAGGGTGGGGACAAATCTAAAAATGAGTCTTCATCAGGCCCACAAAAACACTCTGGTGGGGGTGGTGGGTCCAAATCCTCCTTTAATCAGAACAAGGAAAATAAACCATGGTGCTATTTATGTAAAATAAAAGGCCATTGGACAACAGATCCCAGTTGTCCAAAGAAAGGCACCACAACTCCTACCACTACAACCCCTACTGCTACACCTAGTGTCCCTACTAATAGCAGTGGTGGTGGGAGCAAACCTACTAATAGCCAATCCAAGGGAGTAGCTGGGCTCACTTTTGGTAATTTAGTTGGGGTTGGTCTGATTAGGGAGACCACAGAGGCTACTTTAGTCTCTGAAGGGGCTATTGATTTAGCCACTTTGGTTGCTTGCCCCCATAACTTGGAGAAGTACAAGCAACTAACCCTAATAAATGGTGTTGAGGTCCAGGCCTACAGGGACACAGGTGCCAGTGTCACAATGGTGATTGAGAAACTGGTGCACCCTGAACAACACATACTTGGACACCAGTACCAAGTAACCGATGCTCACAACATAACACAAAGCCACCCCATGGCTGTTGTAAATCTCAACTGGGGGGGGGGTAACTGGTCCAAAGAAAGTTGTGGTAGCTTCAGATTTACCTGTAGACTGTCTATTAGGGAATGATTTGGAGACATCAGCTTGGTCAGATGTGGAGTTGGAGGCCCATGCAGCAATGCTGGGCATTCCAGGGCATATTTTTGCTTTGACAAGGGCTCAGGCCAAAAAGCAAAAAGGACAGGGAAGCTTGGATCATGGAACAATGGACCAAGTTCTCCCTAAAGCTAGGGCTAGTAGAAGCAAACCACTTCCTACTATCCCTCCCTCTACAGTGGATTCTACTTCTGAGGAAGAAGAATTCCCTCCCTGTGCAGAACCTACACCAGAGGAGCTGGAAGCAGACACTGCTGAGCTTTTGGGTGAAGGGGGGCCTGCCAGAGAGGAGCTGAGTGTGGCACAGCAAACCTGTCCCACATTAGAGGGTCTCAGACAGCAAGCTGTCAAACAGGCTAATGGGGATGTCAGTGACTCTCACAGAGTTTACTGGGAGGACAACCTCTTGTACACTGAGCATAGGGATCCTAAACCTGGAGCTGCCAGGAGATTAGTGATTCCTCAGGAGTACAGAAAGTTCCTCCTAACACTGGCACATGACATTCCCTTAGCTGGGCACCTGGGTCAAATGAAAACTTGGGACAGATTGGTACCATTGTTTCATTGGCCTAGGATGTCTGAGGACATAAAGGAATTTTGTAAGTCCTGTGAAACCTGTCAAGCCAGTGGCAAGACAGGTGGCACTCCAAAGGCACCCCTTATCCCACTGCCTGTGGTTGGGGTTCCCTTTGAAAGGGTAGGGGTTGACATAGTTGGCCCCCTTGACCCTCCTACTGCTTCAGGCAATAGGTTTATCTTGGTGGTAGTGGACCATGCCACAAGATATCCTGAAGCTATTCCTTTAAGGACCACTACAGCTCCTGCAGTGGCAAAGGCCCTCCTGGGAATATTTTCCAGGGTGGGCTTCCCAAAGGAAGTAGTATCAGACAGAGGAAGCAATTTCATGTCTGCATACTTAAAGGCCATGTGGAAGGAGTGTGGTGTAACTTACAAGTTCACAACACCCTATCATCCACAAACAAATGGACTGGTGGAGAGATTTAATAAAACTCTCAAAGGCATGATTATGGGACTCCCTGAAAAACTCCGCAGGAGATGGGATATCCTTCTACCATGCCTCTTTTTGCCTACAGGGAGGTACCCCAGAAAGGAGTGGGCTTCAGCCCCTTTGAACTTCTTTTTGGACACCCTGTTAGGGGTCCACTCACACTTGTAAAGGAGGGTTGGGAACAACCTTTAAAAGCTCCTAAGCAAGATATTGTGGATTATGTACTTGGCCTCAGATCAAGGATGGCTGAGTACATGAAAAAGGCCAGTAAAAACCTTCAGGCCAGCCAAGAGCTCCAGAAGCAATGGCATGATCAGAAGGCTGTTTTGGTTCAGTACCAACCAGGGCAGAAAGTGTGGGTCTTGGAGCCTGTGGCCCCAAGAGCACTCCAAGATAAATGGAGTGGACCCCACACAATTGTTGAAAAGAAGGGTGAAGTCACCTACTTGGTTGACTTAGGCACTGCCAGGAGTCCCCTTAGGGTGCTCCATGTCAACCGCCTGAAACCCTACTATGACAGGGCTGATCTCACCCTGCTCATGGCAACAGATGAGGGACAGGAAGAAGACAGTGATCCTCTACCTGATCTCTTCTCTTCCACAGAACAAGATGCTCTTGTGGAAGGTGTAGTTTTGGCTGATTGTCTTACTGCTGAGCAGAAAGATAATTGCATAAATCTCCTAGGACAATTTTCAGAACTCTTCTCTACTGTGCCAGGCACCACTTCTTGGTGTGAGCACACTATAGATACTGGAGACAGTTTACCTGTCAAAAGTAAGATCTATAGGCAGCCTGACCATGTCAGGGACTGCATAAAGCAAGAAGTTCAGAAAATGTTGGAACTAGGAGTGGTTGAGCACTCTGACAGTCCATGGGCTTCTCCTGTGGTACTGGTACCAAAACCCAATTCTAAAGATGGAAAGAAGGAAATGAGGTTTTGTGTAGACTATAGAGGTCTCAACTTGGTAACCAAAACTGATGCTCACCCTATACCCAGGGCAGATGAGCTTATAGATACACTGGCATCTGCCAAGTATCTAAGCACTTTTGATTTGACTGCAGGGTATTGGCAGATCAAATTGTCAGAAGATGCTAAAGCTAAGACTGCATTTTCTACCATTGGAGGACATTACCAGTTTACTGTAATGCCTTTTGGTTTGAAAAATGCACCTGCCACTTTTCAGAGGTTGGTGAACACAGTCCTGCAAGGGCTGGAAGCTTTCAGTGCAGCATATTTGGACGATATAGCTGTCTTTAGCTCCAGATGGGATGATCACCTGGTCCACCTATGGAAAGTTTTGGAGGCTCTGCAAAAGGCAGGCCTCATTATCAAGGCTTCAAAGTGCCAGATAGGGCAGGGTAAGGTGGTTTATCTGGGACACCTTGTTGGTGGGGAACAGATTGCACCACTTTAGGGGAAAATCCAAACTATTATTGATTGGGTTCCCCCTACCACTCAGACTCAGGTGAGAGCCTTCCTAGGCCTCACTGGGTATTACAGGAGGTTCATTAAAAACTATGGCTCCATTGCAGCCCCTCTTAATGACCTCACATCCAAGAAAATGCCTAAAAAGGTATTATGGACAGCAAGCTGTCAGAAAGCTTTTGAGGAGCTGAAGCAGGCCATGTGCTCTGCACCTGTCCTGAAAAGCCCTTGTTACTCTAAAAAATTCTATGTCCAAACTGATGCATCTGAATTAGGAGTAGGGGCAGTCCTATCACAACTTAATTCTGACGGCCAGGATCAACCTGTTGCTTTTATTAGTAGGAGGTTGACCCCTAGAGAAAAGCGTTGGTCTGCCATTGAGAGGGAGGCCTTTGCTGTGGTCTGGGCTCTGAAGAAGTTGAGGCCATACCTGTTTGGCACTCACTTCATTGTTCAGACAGACCACAAACCTCTACTTTGGCTAAAACAAATGAAAGGTGAAAATCCTAAATTGTTGAGGTGGTCCATATCCCTACAGGGAATGGACTATACAGTGGAACATAGACCTGGGAGTAGCCACTCCAATGCAGATGGACTCTCCAGATATTTCCACTTAGACAATGAAGACTCATCAGGTAATGGCTAGTCTTATTGTCCTTCGTTTGGGGGGGGGTTGTGTAGGAAAGTACCATCTTGCCTGGCATGTTACCCCCATTTTTCACTGTATATATGTTGTTTTAGTTGTATGTGTCACTGGGACCCTGGTAACCCAGGGCCCCAGTGCTCATAAGTGTGCCTGAATGTGTTACCTGTGTAGTGACTAACTGTCTCACTGAGGCTCTGCTAATCAGAACCTCAGTGGTTATGCTCTCTCATTTCTTTCCAAATTGTCACTGACAGGCTAGTGACCATTTTTACCAATTTACATTGGCTTACTGGAACACCCTTATAATTCCCTAGTATATGGTACTGAGGTACCCAGGGTATTGGGGTTCCAGGAGATCCCTATGGGCTGCAGCATTTCTTTTGCCACCCATAGGGAGCTCTGACAAATCTTACACAGGCCTGCCACTGCAGCCTGAGTGAAATAACGTCCACGTTATTTCACAGCCATTTTACACTGCACTTAAGTAACTTATAAGTCACCTATATGTCTAACCTTTACCTGGTAAAGGTTAGGTGCAAAGTTACTTAGTGTGAGGGCACCCTGGCACTAGCCAAGGTGCCCCCACATTGTTCAGAGCCAATTCACTGAACTTTGTGAGTGCGGGGACACCATTACACGCGTGCACTACATATAGGTCACTACCTATATGTAGCTTCACCATGGTAACTCCGAATATGGCCATGTAACATGTCTATGATCATGGAATTGCCCCCTCTATGCCATCCTGGCATTGTTGGTACAATTCCATGATCCCAGTGGTCTGTAGCACAGACCCTGGTACTGCCAGACTGCCCTTCCTGGGGTTTCTCTGCAGCTGCTGCTGCTGCCAACCCCTCAGACAGGCAGCTGCCCTCCTGGGGTCCAGCCAGGCCTGGCCCAGGATGGCAGAACAAAGAACTTCCTCTGAGAGAGGGTGTGACACCCTCTCCCTTTGGAAAATGGTGTGAAGGCAGGGGAGGAGTAGCCTCCCCCAGCCTCTGGAAATGCTTTGTTAGGCACAGATGTGCCCAATTCTGCATAAGCCAGTCTACACCGGTTCAGGGACCCCTTAGCCCCTGCTCTGGCGCGAAACTGGACAAAGGAAAGGGGAGTGACCACTCCCCTGACCTGCACCTCCCCTGGGAGGTGTCCAGAGCTCCTCCAGTGTGCTCCAGACCTCTGCCATCTTGGAAACAGAGGTGCTGCTGGCACACTGGACTGCTCTGAGTGGCCAGTGCCACCAGGTGACGTCAGAGACTCCTGCTGATAGGCTCCTTCAGGTGTTAGTAGCCTTTCCTCTCTCCTAGGTAGCCAAACCCTCTTTTCCGGCTATTTAGGGTCTCTGTCTCTGGGGAAACTTTAGATAACGAATGCATGAGCTCAGCCGAGTTCCTCTGCATCTCCCTCTTCACCTTCTGATAAGGAATCGACCGCTGACCGCGCTGGAAGCCTGCAAACCTGCAACATAGTAGCAAAGACGACTACTGCAACTCTGTAACGCTGATCCTGCCGCCTTCTCGACTGTTTTCCTGCTTGTGCATGCTATGGGGGTAGCCTGCCTCCTCTCTGCACCAGAAGCTCCGAAGAAATCTCCCGTGGGTCGACGGAATCTTCCCCCTGCAACCGCAGGCACCAAAAAGCTGCATTACCGGTCCCTTGGGTCTCCTCTCAGCACGACGAGCGAGGTCCCTCGAATCCAGCGATGCTGTCCAAGTGACCCCCACAGTCCAGTGACTCTTCAGCCCAAGTTTGGTGGAGGTAAGTCCTTGCCTCACCTCGCTGGGCTGCATTGCTGGGAACCGCGTCTTTGCAGCTACTCTGGCCCCTGTGCACTTCCGGCAGAAATCCTTTGTGCACAGCCAAGCCTGGGTCCACGGCACTCTAACCTGCATTGCACGACTTTCTAAGTTGGTCTCCGGCGACGTGGGACTCCTTTGTGCAACTTCGGCGAGCACTGTTTCACGCATCCTCGTAGTGCCTGTTTCTGGCACTTCTCCGGGTGCTACCTGCTTTAGTGAGGGCTCTTTGTCTTGCTCGATGTTCCCTCTCTCTACAGGTCCAATTTGCGACCTCCTGGTCCCTCCTGGGCCCCAGCAGCATCCAAAAACGCCAAACGCATGATTTGCGTGTAGCAAGGCTTGTTGGCGTCCTTCCAGCGGGAAAACACTTCTGCACGACTCTTCAAGGTTAGAGGGATCCGTCCACCAAAGGGGAAGTCTCTAGCCCTTTTTGTTCCTGCAGAAACCTCAGCTTCTTCTGTCCAGTCGAAGCTTCTTTGCACCCGCAGCTGGCATTTCCTGGGCATCTGCCCATCTCCGACTTGCTTGTGACTTTTGGACTTGGTCCCCTTGTTCCACAGGTACCCTAGATTGGAAATCCACAGTTGTTGCATTGCTGGTTTGTGTCTTTCCTGCATTATTCCTCTAACACGACTCTTTTGTCCTTAGGGGAACTTTAGTGCACTTTGCACTCACTTTTCAGGGTCTTGGGGAGGGTTATTTTGCTAACTCTCACTATTTTCTAATAGTCCCACCGACCCTCTACAAGGTCACATAGGTTTGGGGTCCATTCGTGGTTCGCATTCCACTTTTGGAGTATATGGTTTGTGTTGCCCCTATCCCTATGTTTCCCCATTGCATCCTATTGTAACTATACATTGTTTGCACTGTTTTCTAAGACTATACTGCATATTTTTGCTATTGTGTATATATATCTTGTGTATATTTCCTATCCTCTCACTGAGGGTACACTCTAAGATACTTTGGCATATTGTCATAAAAATAAAGTACCTTTATTTTTAGTATAACTGTGTATTGTGTTTTCTTATGATATTGTGCATATGACACTAAGTGGTACTGTAGTAGCTTCACACGTCTCCTAGTTCAGCCTAAGCTGCTCTGCTAAGCTACCATTATCTATCAGCCTAAGCTGCTAGACACCCTATACACTAATAAGGGATAACTGGGCCTGGTGCAAGGTGCAAGTACCCCTTGGTACTCACTACAAGCCAGTCCAGCCTCCTACAGTCGCACTCTCAAAAACTTAAGATACTGAAATTAAAGGAACGCGAAGTGGATGTGGGCAAGAAACGTTTTTGTCACCTGATGGGTTCTTATAGGATACTGTGACACAATTATCACACAGAGGCCAAAATAATGTGTTCCATCTTGAGTAGCAGCACACACACTTTATCAGCACTCATAAAAGTATATGAAATCAGTATTTTATCTACAGGTGTGATAAGGTTTTCTTTTCAAGAAAAATTGACTAAGACAACTTGACCACATGGAAAGAAACGGAGTGCAGAGGGCCAAAGGAAAGTGCAGTACAATCTTCAGTAGGACTAGCTAACAACTTAAGATGCCTCTACAAAACAGAAGACCTGAAACAATGTACTACTCCTTGGACATCAACATTTGGTTTCAAAATACTAAAAAATGCTATTTAATAATTTCTAGTTCTAATTTCTAGTTGAAGTCAGTTTGCGAAATGGCTCAAAACAAGAACGAATTAGGGTAATTCAGGCTATATATAAATGAGTGCTTCTGGTATCTGTATATCACGCTTATCCGTTTACGCAAGAGACTCTCCTGCCCAGTATTGCCTGGGCAGCAACCCCTTCCTTACCATCAACATATTCAAAAGTGCGAAGGTGATGATTCAAGCAAGCCTGAGAATCCTATGTGTCTTAGATGCACGCTGTGACTAGTTCAAAGACTCTGCCTTCCATGCTTTGCTAAAATCATTCATGAACAAGATCTTACAATATAGGATATGGAGACTGTCCAGCTGGTCTATACCATCTCTTGAACTGTCCTTGGAACAAACAGCTCAAGCTTCCACATGTCACAAAAGCACTTTACTCTTGATCCAAGAACCACAAATTGATCCCACGAATTGAGATCTGACCCCATACTCCTTTAAAGCCATCTGATAAAAACTCTCTTTCATTAAATTACATCCCAGTGAAAGGTCCAAGGAAGAATATCTTTAGTATTCCATCATGCTTCAGCTAAGCAATATAATACTTACTACAAAAGGAGTTAATTGAATCGTTTGATGTGACTGAAATTATGGAGCAATATATCTCACCTCTTCCTACTACATCCCAGCTCCGAGTAAAATCTTTGTCTTTCCCTTGTTCACCCAATCCTGCATATTATCTGCTCTACATGGACTGTAACAATTGCCAATTGTAAACAGGGTTACTGAATGATTCGATTTTAATAAACAATGTAAAATCAGATGGTTTTAAAGCACGCTTTAAGTTTGCAGCATCAAACCGCCCGACTGGCAGTGAAACTGGCCAGCACCCTGCCAGCCCACCGAAACACCTAGAAGCCAGTCCAGGCCTAGTTCTAAACCCTTTGCCTGTAAAGCAAAAGCATTTTTTTCTCTGATAAATTTGTACATTACGAATGTGTAGTTCAAAAGCAGGATCACAAACCGGGGCATGGGTGAGTGTAGTGGCAGAAAAAGATCATGTATGATTTGTGTCACCTTAAGGATTTTTGGGGCCCAGTGAATATACATTTTGGGGCATCAGTTCAGGACACTTTTGAAGTGTATTACCTATTTTCTGCTAATTCAAGTCTCTCTGCTAAACAATTTCACATTCTTAGAATAATATATTATCATAATATTAATATAATATCACATTATACAGTTGAAACTTTCACAAAAAAAGCAGATGAAATATTAAGGTCTAAAAAATTCTAAAACACTCTGGGGAGAGAGAGTCAGAGGTAGAGGTAAGCAGAGAGAATATCTGTAAGAGCAAACATTAACACTTTAAAATTATATTTACTAACATGTTCAATAGTCTACTATTCCATTTCAAAGCAAAAAATACACGTTTAAGGAATTAACTCTCCTTCTACACACCATAACATGGATCTGTGTTCCTGTTGACGATCTGTAAAAGTCACATTGCAAAAAAAAGTAAATAAATGTAAAAGCAAATAAAACCTATTTAAAAGCACCATTTCAGTAAATTGTACAAAATCAGCCATTTAACCACTTGTGAGAACATTGAGGCACTTAAGTCGAACACATAATTGCATTATATTTCTCTACATTTATTTCAGATAAAACTCAAACTCTGCTAATTTGAGATATCAACATTGTTTTTATATTAAAAAAATATAATAGTGCATATTTTTAACAGAGATGCCCCTTTTAAAGTCATAATATGATTACCAGAGTTCTTAGATGCAGGTTTTCAAGTGAATACCGTGTATTTTATGAAAAAGCGTATGCAACTATTTTGGCGGCGACTCGTGCCCGACATGCAGTTAGGAAACCGCAGGAGCTAGAGAAGGATGAGGTTTGATTGGTTTTGCAAAGTGTGCTCAGAAATCAATAACTGAGAGGAAATTATTGCTGGAGACATAATTATGGAAGAGACCACTAATTGCGTGATGAATTGCCTTCTATACATCATCCTGTGATTCTAAGAGCTGCTACTGTCGACTGAATTATGGGTTCGTAAGAAATTTATTGGACTTGGTTTTTGTACAAAGGCGTTAATAAAATATCGTTCTATTGATAAATTAAGAAAACACGTTTTCATATTGCCCTAATCGGCACATTTTTTTCCCCTGCATAATCCGTTTTTTAATTTACCTCTCCAAATGGATTTGCATCAGAAGTTCTTGTGGTCCATTATATGTGTAGATTACCAAAAAGTCCGTTATAACATATATTGCAACGGCTGCTGGAAGGAAATGATCTTATCATTACGAAACGAAAAAAATGCATTTATCACAATTTCATACATTTCCAAAATCTCAGGTAATTCTCAAAGAATGTATGTTTTGTAAATGTGCCCCATCATTAGGTATATGGGGAGCAGAGTGAGAATGCCGCTCGTTCAGATGTCATTACTGCAGCTGGTGCTGCGGCAACAGAGCTGTGGATGGGCCACTACAACCCTTTCATGGCTGTTTTTTAACACACAACCATCCAAAATAGGTCGTTTTCCTTGCTTGCAATGGCTACAAATGTATGTAGCCACTATCTACTGCCAATCAATCAATCAGGAATTTGTAAAGCGCACTATTCACCAGTGAGGGTCTCAAGGTGCTGAGAAGGGGAGGGTGGAGAAGGTGTGTGGGGCAGTGCTGCGATTTCCTGAACAGCCAGGACTTGAGAAGTTTCCTGAAGGTAAGGAAGTCTTTGGTCTGGCGTAGGTGGGTGGGAAGAGTGTTACATGTTTTGGCAGCGAGGTGCGAGAATGTTCTACCACCGGTTGTAGTTCTGCGGACACATGGGACAGCAGCGAGGGCGAGGTCGGCGGAGCAGAGATGCCGGGTCGGGTTATAGGAGAGTCGTCTGTTGAGGTGTTCTGGCCTGGTGTTGTGCAGTGCTTTGTGAGCATGGGTGAGGAGTTTGAAGGTGAGTCTCTGGTTGACTGGGAGCCAGTGCAGGTTTTTCAGGTGGTCTGTGATGTGGCAGTGGCAGGGGATGTCCAGGATGAGGCGTGTGGAGGCGTTCTGGATGCGTTACAGCCTCTTCTGGAGTTTGCCGTAGTCCAGTTTGCTGCTTACGAGGGATTGAGTGACTGTTCTGCTTTCAGTGGGTATCCATTTGTAGATCTTTCGGAGCATGTGGAGGGTGTTGAAACAGGAGGAGGAGATGGCGTTGACTTGCTGGGTCATGAATAGTGAGGGGTCCAGGATTAATCCTAGGTTGCCTGCTTGGTCGGTGGGAGGCAGAGCGGTTCCGAGAGTGGCAAGCCACCAGGAGTCATCCCATGCGGAGGGGGTGGAGCCAAAGATGAGGACTTCCGTTAAGTTTTTGTAGTCCAAAATATGTCACTTGTTAAAATCATCCCATTTAGTTATACTGCAAGTAATTCCCAAATTTCAGACCCAGCACATATTTTTTGAAAGACATCAAGGGGCATATTTAAGAAAAGTGGCACTGCACAGAATGCAGCGCCCTTTTCTTGCACCCTTTACTGCCACCATGCATGTGCCGCATTTAAAATACAGTGCAACAAAATGACGCTATTGTTGTACTCTGCAGAAGGAGTGCCAAAAGTTTGATGCCACTCCTGCTGAGTACATAGGACCCATTATAAATAACGGTTTGCCCCTTGTAATGCCTGCTCTGAGCAGTCGTTAAAAACGGTGAAAACAATGGCACAAGGAAATCTCTGAGATTTCCTTGTGCCATTTTTTCAGCCTCCTCTAACGGGGGAAGCCCCCCTTGCATACATTATGTGTGGCGCATTGCACCACTTTGTAAATATGCACTGGGATTTTAGCCATCTAACAAAACATTAGCATAAAAGAATTATGCTAATGTGTCGGTAGATGGCGCTAGGGGCTCTTAAATATGCCCCCAAGTGCATCTGAAAGTGTTCCAGAATGATCGGCACTTTACTACCTCATTGACTCTGCCTTGTTAAAGCATAATTCTTTTCTGTGCATTGGTTACATTTAGGTTTAACTTTACTACTTTACTTACATTTTGTGTGCTCTCTCTATGTAATTTCACATCCTTTTTTCCTCATCTTGTACTTCATAGGATCAATTCTTAAAAACATTTTTGGACTGAACTTTGTTGCAAATATGGTGATATTTGCTATAAATATTTCATCAACATATTATGAAAGATGGTATACAATGGAGATAATGTATGCACAAGAATATATGTGCACATTTAGGCAGACAGAGGGGCATATTTAAGAGAGGCTTGCGTCACCATTGTGTCACGTTTAGTGAAACAATGGCAGTACAAACTTTTCACCCATATCAATGATTTTGAATGGGCTCCTAAATATGGAGTAAGACAAGGCAGCACAAACTACTGTGTTGCCTTACTCTGCGCCAAAGATGTGCTCCGTGGGCATTGCAGTGGGTTTTCCCATGCAACACCCGGGGATGTTGATGCATCCCCAGCTTTACCAGAGGCTGTAAACCAGAGAGTGCCCCAAACCCTATGCCTCCCCAGGGGAGGCTCAAAAAGGAGAAATATCTTTATTTCTCCTCGTTTTTCCCTCTTTGTAAGTGTTCTGCAATCTGCAGCACACAGACACTGAGAAAAAAATCATCCTAGCATTGTTGTTGTGCAGGAAGGGTCACCTACAATGTAGACACCCTTGTGTTGGTGCTAGGCTGCCAAAACGGGATCAGCAAAGTGGGAAAGGACAGGAATGTGCAGTAGTGTGTAGATATGATACATTCCTGCCTGTTCCTTTCAAGGTGACTTGCTGCACTGCCCTGCACCAAAATCCCTTAAATCTGGACCAGAATTTGCAGAAGGTACAGCAACACAATATTAATACAGCACCATAGTACAATAATACATGTCAATAATAACAACTCAGCAACACAATAACATAGCTACACAACTATGCAACAATAGCACAACAATTAACACCACACAATGCATCACATCTGCAAGAAAACAGCACAACAACAGCATATAATCACAAACCAATAGTGCAGCTATTGGATAATGCAACACATCATACTAAAAGAGCTAAAAGAAACAGCACAAAAAAAGCAACATATAATAGCCTAAAGTAACATAAGAGTAAAAATGTGTAAGTATATTTTATTTGGTTCTGCTAAGTTTTTGTTTTCTAATGTTATGATGCATTTTTGTGTGCTTTGATGTCTTGTTATTTCAATTGTATAGTTTTTTTTCATTTTTGATTAATTGTTGTGCTGCTGTTAATGTGTGGTATTGTAGTAATTCGGTGCTATTTATGGTGGATTTGTTGTCTTAATCTGCTCTGTTGTGTCAATATTCCTTTATCTATCCCTGTTGCTGTAGTGTAAGAAATGACACCATTTATGTTGTGCTACCCCTCATTTTTCCTGTGTCATTTTGCTAGAGTTAGAACTCCATTGACATTATCACAGATAAACAGTATTAATAACTTGTGCTTCCAATCAAAACGTGATGTGCATTCGAACTCCCTGTATGGCCAATGGAAAATTCCTCTATGTCTATCGTGAATGGCTCCTAAAATTAAACTGTCCATAGAAACAGTGGTTCTTGAAGCTATCAAGCTCAATTATTCTAAAGAGTAAACAAAGTCATTTATAGAACTAAAAATAGAACAGAAAATTAATCTTTTTTCAAGAAAGAGGAGGTCGGGCATGCAATACATTATGTGAACTTTAATAAGCAAAGAACAATAAAATGAGACATGAAAATATTGCGCAAAGGTACTCGATGTTCCCACAAAACAAATACATTTTACGATCAAGATCTGTGCGTAACTCTCAAAAAAGAAAACAAATACTCAAGATAACCACACAATGTTTTTTTTAGTATGGTTTTGTTATTTCTAAAAATTGCACACAGCATCCAGAAATAGTTTTTTAAAAAGTGGTTGAGAGAGTAAATGTAGATGGTGTTTCTATTCTGACAAGATAAAGTGTCCTGATTAGGACTGGGGTAGCTTTTGACAAACTTGAGAGTAAGGGAAGTAGATAAGTGATTATATCCTTGATTGTATAAGAGGAGCTGGAGTTACTCAGGGCCATACTTATGAAAAAGTGCCGAAAGTCAGCTTGCTGAGCTGCGCTGAGTCACTGGGAAAGGCAATGCAGCACATTTGTGTCCTTTCCTCTGACCTGGTGCACTGTGGGCCACATGACGCCAAAGCAGGCACCCTTGCACCATGGTGGAAGGGTGGCTGCATTGCTTGCAGGATTATTTTTGTGTAGAAAGGGGTACCTACCTGCACAAACACTGAGAGGCTTTTTCCTCCTTCTAGGTGTGGTGCAGATCAGAGGAAAAGATATATTTTGGAGCATTCCCAGGTTTATCTGTTCTTGTAAATCTGTGAATGCATCAAATCCATGGAAATTTAATGGGGCCACCCATGCAACACCCAATGAAATGCCTCCCTGGCACAGAGGAATGCAACGCAGTGATATGCACTGCGCTAAATTACTTGAGATTTAGGAATCCACACGTGGCCACACTAGGTGGCCTTTTGTGGCTTCATACATCTCATTTTACATGTGTTGATCTGGCACCACGTTTCATATATATGCCCCTAGGTCCATTTGAACGTCAATGGTGACTGGTCTCAAGAAACCTGATTATAGAGATGTAAGCCCTCATTATGACTTTGGTGGTCTCACCGAAGCTGTTGCAGTCAACAGACCACCAGTGATGGCGGTCTGCTAACTGCCGTATTAGGAGACCTGAAAGGACTTCTGCCCATTTACGGGTGGAAATCTGACTCCGTTGGCCTGTTCAACAGAGTTGAAGAGGCGGTTCCACCACCAGCACCACCACAGCAACAAGACACTGGTTGCCATATTATGATACGTAATATGGTGTGGCGGAGTCCTGTCGGCGTTGCATTGCTGGCAGTGGAAAATGCCAGAACCCATTCCCTCCCGGATGACCAACTCACTGGAAAAGCTAAATTGATCGTCCGAAATGAAGGGGTGAGGGGTGTTGGGTGGTAGTGTGTGTATGTATGTGCACCTGAATGGGTCTTCATGTGTGTATATATGTGTGGAGGCTGTGTGTGTCTACATGTATGCAGAGGGGAGGGGGTGTATCAGGGTGCGAGTGTGTGTGTGTTTGAATGCAGAGAGGTGGGGGATCTGCCTGAGTGCATGTATGTGTGCAAATGGGGGTGTCTGAGTGCGTGTTTGTGAGCAAGCAAGTGGGGTTGTCTGTTTGCAAGTCTGCGAGTGAGTGGGGGTGTCTGTGTGCAAATGTTCAAATGGGGTGTGTGTGCAAGTGCGCGGATGAGGGTGGTGTGTGCAAGTGTGCGGATGAGGGTGTGTGTGTGTGCATATGTGGAGGGGGAGTGTGTGAATGTATGCATGCGTGGATGGGTGGAGGTGTGCATGGATGCAGAGGGGGTGGGGGGTGAATCATTGCGGAGGGGGGTGCGTATGTGTGAGTGTGAGTGGCAGTGTGAGAGCGGGTGGGGGTGATTGTAGTGACATGTGCGGTTGGGTGGTGGGGTGTTTGCAAGTGTGAGGCAGTGTGGGGGGGTGCATGGAGGTGTGTGGACGGGTGCATGGAGGTGTGTGGATCTGTGGGGGGGTGTGTGCCGGTGACAGTAATGGGGATTGCAGTTGCCAGGTGCATTTCTGTAAGGGTTTTCATGGTGGAACGACCACCATGAAAATCCTGGCGGTTTGCTGCCTCAAAATGCAGGTGGCGGCCTGTGGCCTGCTGCCGGCCTGGAGGAGCCCACCGCCGGCTCTGTCGGTGCGACCACACTGGCGGGCCAGGCGGCGTTGTTGCGGTTTGGCTTCGGGCAAACCCCACAACTTGTAATGCAGCAGTCTTTATCAATGGGACCGTGGCCGCAAGACCGCCAGCCTCGTAATGAGGACTTTAATGTTCATAAGACACCAATTCATCACAAGTAAGGGAATGAAATAGCAGCTGTAAGAGAACAGAGTTTTTGCAGATTTTCGCCAAATTTTGCCCCATTTTGGACCCATTTTGGACTATTAGCTGCTGGTTTTAACCTTGAGAGTGCACTGAGGTCTGCTTTCCAGACCTCAGTGACAGTGTCCTTCTCTATTCAAAATGTTATGTTTAATTGGTCACACCCAATTGGCACGTGCTGACTTACTTATAAGTCCCTAGTATATGGTACCTGGGTACCCGGGTACCCATGTAAGGCTGGCTCACCACACATTGCTTCGGCACCGTTCAAGTCATTCTGTGTGTAACAAAGTGAACACACAACTTTCAGCTGCTATTGTAGAGTGAAGAATCTGTGCATGCATGTTAGAAATGGGGTCTTTGGTTGACAGTCAGGTTACCCCCTGTTCAAGCAAGGACCCTCACTCTAGTCAGGGTAAAAGAGAATCACCCTCAGCTAACCCCTGCTTACCCCCTTGGTAGCTTGGCAGAGCAGTAGGCTTAACTTCAGAGCGCTAGGTGTAAAGTATTTGTACCAACACACACAGTAACTCAATGAAAACACTACAAAATGACACAACACCGGTTTAGAAAAATAGGGAATATTTATCTAAACAAAACAAGACCAAAACGACAAAAATCCAACATACACAAGTCAAGTTATGAATTTTTTAATATTAAACTAAAAAATAGCGCTTAGAAACAAAAATGCTTTGATGAGATGTTAACACGGCGTCGTGACGGAGTCGTTCCCAACAAGCCGACACCAGCGGCGCCTGACACGGAGTCGTGTAGACCCCCAATTACAGTACCTTTGGTGAAGAGTGAGAACAAGCCGATGCGCGAAGTGGGGGATCGCGGCATCTGTGCGAAACGTTGAATCGGTGCACTTCGAGCGGCGTCGGTCACGACGTGGTGCGGCGACTTCCACGGAGTCGCAGACTTCAGCGGGGCTGCTGCGGCGTCGGGCCTGCGAAGAGCGTCGTGTTCCAGCGAAGGTCACGGCGTCAGGTGCAGGTGGCATTACCGGATTCAGCAGCGGAGTCGGTCCGAAGTGGTCCAAAGTCGATTTCCTTGGATTGCCACCAGCTTTCCTTTCAAGGGCCCAGGGACTGGATAGGGCACCACTTGACAGAGCAGAAGTCTCTCCAGAGACTCCAGGTGCTGGCACAGAGAAGTCTTTGCTGTCCCTGAGACTTCAAACAACAGGAGGCAAGCTCTAATTCAAGCCCTTGGAGATTTCTTCACAAGATGGAAGGCACACAAAGTCCAGTCTTTGCCCTCTTACTCTGGCAGAAGCAGCACTGCAGGAAAGCTCCACAAAGCACAGTCACAGGCAGGGCAGCACTTCTTCCACAGCTATCAGCTCTTCTCTAGGCAGAGGTTCCTCTTGGTTCCAGAAGTGTTTCTCCAAAGTCTGTAGATTTGGGTGCCCTTCTTATACCCATTTTAGTCTTTGAAGTCACCTTTCTTCAAAGGTAAGGCATCAGACACACAGCAGGGGGTTGGAGCCGGCATTGTCAGAGGCAGGCACAGTCCTTTCAGATGAGAGTGACCACTCCACCCCTCCCTCCTAGCAGAGATGGCTAATCAGGAAATGCAGGTTACACCCCAGCCCCCTTTGTGTCACTGTCTAGTGCGAGGTGAAAAACAACCCAACTGTCAAACTGACCCAGACAGGGAAGCCACAAACAAGGCAGAGTCACAGAATGGTTTAAGCAAGAAAATGCTCACTTTCTAAAAGTGGCATTTTCAAACGCACAATCTTAAAATCAACTTTACTAAAAGATGTATTTTTTAATTGTGAGTTCAGGGACCCCAAACTCCACATGTTCATCTACTCTCTAGGGGAATCGACACTTTAATCATATTTAAAGGTAGCCCCCATATTATCCTATGAGAGAGACAGGCCTTGCAACAGTGAAAAACGAAATTGGCAGTATTTCACTGTCAGGACATATAAACCACATTACTATGGGGGTCATTCTGACCCTGGCGGTAATTACCGCCATGGCGGAGGTTGGCGGTAGCACCGCCAACAGGCTGGCGGTGCTCCGCCGGGCATTCTGACCGCGGCGGTACAGCCGCGGCCAGAAGCGGAAAGCCGGCGGTGTACCGCCGACTTTCCGCTGCCCATGGGAATCCGCCATGGCGGCGCAGCTTGCTGCGCCGCCATGGGGATTCTGACACCCCATACCGCCATCCTGTTCCTGGCGGTTCGCCCGCCAGGAACAGGATGGCGGTATGGGGTGTTGTGGGGCCCCTGGGGGCCCCTGCAGTGCCCATGCCAATGACATGGGCACTGCAGGGGCCCCCGTAAGAGGGCCCCACAAAGAATTTCAGTGTCTGCTTTGCAGACACTGAAATTCGCGACGGGTGCAACTGCACCCGTCGCACCTTCCCACTCCGCCGGCTCCATTCTGAGCCGGCTTCCTCGTGGGAAGGGTGTTTCCCGCTGGGCTGGCGGGCGGACTTTCGGCGGTCGCCCGCCAGCCCAGTGGGAAAGCCAGAATGACCGCCGCGGTCTTTCGGCGGGAACCGCTTGGCGGGCGGTGACCGCCGACCGCCGCGGTCAGAATCACCCCCAATATGTCCTACCTTATCCATACACTGCACCCTGCCCTTGGGGCTACCTTAGGGGTGCCTTACATGTAAGAAAAGGAAAGGTTTAGGCCTGGCAAGTGGGTACACTTGCCAAGTCGAGTTTACAGTGTAAAAATACACGCACAGACACTGCAGTGGCAGGTCTGAGACATGATTGCAGAGATACTTATGTGGGTGGCACAACCAGTGCTGCAGGCCCACTAGTAGCATTTGATTTACAGGCCCTGGCACCTCTAGTGCACCTTACTAGGGACTTACTAGTAAATCAAATATGCCAATCATGGATAAACCAATTATATACAATTTACACGGAGAGCATATGCACTTTAGCACTGGTTAGCAGTGGTAAAGTGCTCAGAGTTGAAAAGCCAACAGCAACAGGTCAGAAAAAAATAGGAGGCAGGAGGCAAAAAGACTGGGGATGACCCTTCATAAGCAAAAGTCCAACACGACCCCCTACCAGCCTAAAGCCAGGGGAGAAAAACTAATACCTTGATGTACTTCCCTGATTGGGGCGATAGAACAAGGACCCAGGCCCACAACAGCAGGGGCATGTTCCAGTTCTACGCATTCCTGACTCCAGTTGGATCCCTCTGTCCATACTCTCAGGGCCCACTAAGCTAACCCATGGGGAACCCTTCTCCACATCTACAGACACCATCTGTGCAGCACCTAACTTTACTTTGCTCACAGATGTATTGCAATGGGCAGATAGTACCACCAGGGCCAACACAGTGGTGTTGCCCACTCCACCCCCGGGGTGTGACTCTCGTTCCCCCCCCAGGGGCAGCTCTGTCCACCAGGACAGCAAGCCACAGTGACCCCTGACAACTGTCAGCGATGAGAGCCTGACCTCAGGCCTCTCCAACCACTGTGACTGTGGAGAGTGGGGGGCGGTAGCCCCAGGTGCCTGACACCCTTTGACCACTCTACCTTCCACCAGGTCAGAGAAGATAACCTGACCCTGGTCCTCCCCTCTGGGGCTCTGTACCCTCCCTCCAGGAGCGGCACCCCCAGAGTAAAAAATTGTCAGGGTGCTTGTAGAAGCAGTCCTGCACAATTCTTCCACCAGTGCAGGGATGTTAACCTGCAACTGATCCTCCAATCTGGGGTCTGTACCTTCAGGTTGGACCAGGGACAAGGGTGAGGCTTCCCTCCCCCTGTCCTCTCTTCTGGGGTCCTGAACCACCCAACTAGGAGTGGCCCCCCCAGAAGACAACATGGTAGGGGCACTGTTAGCAGTAGCCCCTTCCTCAAGTTCAGGGGGGACACCCTGAACCTGGCCTTCCAATCCAGGATCTGTACCCTTAGATTGCTCTGGGGTCAGGGGTGAGTCTTTCTCTCCCCTTCCCCTACTCTCAGGGTTCTGCACCCACCCCTCAGGGAGAGTACCCCTTGAAATCAGACCAGGGGGGTGATTGGGCAAACCGCCCCCCCTTTCAGGTCAGGGTTTATCCCCTGCACCTGATCCTCCAGTCCAGGGTCTTATCCCACAGACTGGACCACTGCCTGGCAACCCAGGAATTCCTGAGAGGCATACCTATCCCCCACCAGATCAGAGTTTACCCTCTGAACCTGGTCATCCAACCCAGGGTCACCACCCTGCGGTTGAACCACGGCCTGGCGCACCAGGACTTCCTTGGGAGCACACGTACCCCCCACCAGGTCAGAGTTTACCTCTTGAACCTGATCATTCAACCCAGAGTCACCACCCTGCGGTTGAACCACTGCCTGGCACACCAGGAATTCCAGGGGGGCACACTTACCCCCCTCAAGGGACACACTGTCCCCAAGGGCCACACAAGAGTCTGGCTGGTGCAGGTCTCCTGACCTCTGCCCATCTGACAGAGTCTGGATTCCCCCCAACCCAGAAATGGTCTCACCAAGGTCATTCCTGGGGGGCTCTGCTCTCAGAGCTGACTCCTGACCCTCCAGGTTCTCCACTGGGGTCTGCAACCCCCTCTCAACCCTCTGTCTGGACTTCTGCCCCCCCTCACTAGGAGTGGTACTGCCAGACACCAGAACTGGTGGGACGCTGGCTACAGCCGCCCCCCCAAGTTCTCCTGACACTGTGGGATCTCCCTCAACAGATGGCCCTATGGTACAGGCTAGGCACCCCTCCTGGTGTTCCCTCATGGAACCCTCCAGGACCTGGGACCGGATCTCGGGCACCTTGGACCTCAGCCCATCCTCATTCCCTCTCCTCAGAGACTGGACATGGGGTCCCTCACCCATCCCACTACACTGGGACCTACCTGGGACACTACAATCCTTCCCTACCTCACCTGGTTGGGAAATACCTAGACCACTCCTCTGAGGAGCCCCCCAAATGCCTCTTCAGACTCTCTGGTACTCACCAAGAGGTCTGCCTCCATTGTAAGCTCCCTGGGGTCAGAGAACTCACACTCCACCTGGTGTTGGCGCAGCTCTGGAAAATAAGGACTAGACATATGCTTTCCAGCAATTACATCACTCAGCCCCTTACATGAATTAACCAAAGTACCCTTCACCCAACCATCCACTGACTCTGCTTTGGAAAAGCACCCCACATCACCCTCCTGAGACTGGTGAGACAGTACCTGACTGTCCCTGACACTCAACCCACACTCTTCTGGGATGTCGTCACACTCCATAACCAGGACTTCTACCTTGGGGGAACCCCTCTCCCTGTCACTCTCACCTAGAGTCAGTAGAGTGTCCCTCCCACCAGTAGGAATATGACTCCCCATGCCAGTTCCCCAATCCACCTCAGGGACCCTGTGCATCACTGGAGCTACCTCATACCCCTGAACCTCCTGGTGTCTGTTAACTCCCTTCTTCAAGTAGGGCACCACATCTCTGGGCATGTGCACTTCTTCAGCATTACTGGATACAAGATTTTTGCTGCCACCATCTGAACTGGACTCAGCCCTCATGGCCTCCAGCTTCAGCTCTTCACAGCTCAGCTCTTGAGCTGTAATCCTTTCTTTTTCCAGGACTAAGTTTCTCTTCTCCTCAGCCCTCTCAAGCTCTGCATCTAGCTCTTCCAGACTCAGAATTCGAGCTAAGAGCCAATCATCTCTTTCTGTTCCCTCCTCAGGGCCACTGCCCTCCTCCTCAGAGTAGTTATACTCCTCAGACTCATTTGGTGGTGTTGCCTGACAACGTTTCAATTCATACTGAAACAATACTGACTCAAGATCCTCCCTTCTGGATTTCTTGTTCACAGCCAGTCCCCTTTCCATGCAGAATGCTTTAAGCTGCCACTTTTTATACATAAATAGGTCAATCAATCAATAACAGATATTTATAGAGCGCGCTACTTACCCGTTAGGGTTCCAAGGCGCTGAGAAGGGGGGGGACTGCTACTGCTCGAAGAGCCAGGTCTTGAGGAGTCTTCTGAAGGCCAGCAGGTCTTGGGTCTGTCGGAGGTAGGTAGGGAGCGTGTTCCAGGTCTTGGCGGCGAGGTAGGTGAAGGATCTGCCGCCGGAGGAGGTTCGTTGGATGTGGGGGACGGTGGCGAGGGCGAGGCTCGCGGAACGCAGTTGGCGGGTCGGGGTGTAGAAGTTGAGTCTGTCGTTGAGGTAGGAGGGGCCGGTGTTGTGGAGTGCTTTGTGTGCGTGGATGAGGAGCTTGAAGGTGACCCTTTTGTTGACGGGGAGCCAGTTGAGTCCTTTGAGGTGAGGGGTGATGTGGCTGTGGCGGGGTGCGTTGGTGATCAGTCGGGCTGAGGCGTTTTGGATGCGTTGGAGTCGCTGTAGGTGTTTCGCTGGGATTCCTGCATAGAGTGCGTTGCCGTAGTCCAGTCTGCTGCTGGCGTGCGTGGAGGGCGTGGGTCACTGTCTTCCTGGTGTCAGTCGGGATCCACTTGTAGATCCTGCGGAGGGTGCGGAGGGTGTTGTAGCAGGAGGAGGTGACGGCGTTGACTTGTCTGTCCATGGAGAGTGCGGAGTCGAGGATGAATCCCAAGTTGCGGGCGTGGTCGGTGGGCGTCGGGGGAGTTCCGAGGGTGGTGGGCCACCATGAGTTGTTCCAGGCGGAGGGGGAGGTCCTGAGGATGAGGATTTCTGTCTTGTCGGTGTTGAGCTTCAGGCGGCTATTTCTCATCCAGTCGGCGACTGCTTTCATTCCCTCGTGGAGGTTGGCTTTGGCGGTGGCAGGGTCGTTGGTGAGGGAGAGGATGAGCTGGGTGTCGTCGGCGTAGGTGATGATATTGAGGTCGAAACGGCAGGCCACTTGTGCGAGGGGGGCCATGTAAATGTCGAACAGCATAGGGTTCAGGGAGGAGCCCAGGGGGACGCCTTAGATGATGTTGTTGGCTTCTGAGCGGAAGGGTGGGAGGTGAACGGTCTGTGTTCTGCCGGTGAGGAAGGATGAGGTCCAGGCTAGGGCTTTTTCCTGGATGCCGGCTTCTTGGAGGCGTGACAGTAGGGTGTGGTGGCAGACTGTGTCGAAGGCCGCTGAGAGGTCTAGGAGAATGAGGGCGGAGGTCTCGCCACGGTCGAGTTGGTGTCTGATGTCATCTGTTGCGGCGATGAGGGCGGTCTCGGTGCTGTGGTTGCGTCTAAATCCGGTTTGTGATGAGTCGAGAACGTTGTTGTCTTCGATGTGGCGTGTCAGCTGAAGGTTGACGATCTTTTCTGCGACTTTAGCTCGGTAGGGGAGGAGGGAGATTGGGCGGAAGTTCTTGAGGTCCTTGGGGTCGGCTTTTGGTTTCTTGAGGAGAGCGTTGATGTCTGCGTGCTTCCAGTTTTCTGGGAAGGTGCCTGTTTCGAAGGAGGCGTTGATAATCTTGCAGAGTTGGGGCGCAATGATAGAGTCGGCTTTGTTGAAGATGTGGTGGGGGCAGGGGTCAGTCGGTGATCCGGAGTGGATGGAGTTCATGATTGTGCGTGTTGCATCGTCGTCGACGTTGGACCAGGTGGTGATGGGGTTGGTGATGCTAGGGTTCGAGGTGGTGATGGAGGAGGGTGCGGTCGGGGTGTTGAAACTGCTGTGGATGTCGGCAATCTTGCTGTAGAAAAAGGCGGCGAGGGAGTTGCAAAGTTCCTGAGAGGGCGGGATGTCGTTGACGTTGGTGCTGGGGGTGGATAGTTCCTTCACAATGCGGAAGAGCTCTTTGCTGTCATGTGCGTTGTGGTCTAGGCGGTCTTTGAAGGAGGACCTCTTGGTGGTCCTGATGAGGTGGTGGTGTTGGCGGGTTGCGTCTTTGAGGGCAGTGTGATTGTCCGGTGTGCATTCTTGGAGCCATTTCTTTTCCAGTTTCCTGCAGGCGCGTTTGGAGGCCAGGAGTTTGTCGGTGAACCAGGAGGCTTTCTTGCTGGTGGGGTTGTTGGGGGGTTTCTTCAGTGGGGTGAGGATGTTGGCGCAGTTGTTGATCCATTGTCTGAAGTTGCAGGCCGCGGTGTCTGGGTCGGCGGGCTCGTTCGGAGGGTTCTGGGAGAGGGTGCTGAGGTGTTGTTCTTTGGTGACTTTGCCCCAGTTGCGGCGGGGGAGTTGGCGGCTGCGGAGGTGTGCGGTGTTTTTGTTGTAGGTGAAATGGACGCAGTGGTGGTCGGTCCAGTAGGGTTCGGTGGTGTCGTTGAAGGTAACGTGGTCGCTGGTGGAGAAGATGGCGTCCAGTGTGTGTCCGGCGGCGTGGGTTGTTGACGTGACAAGTTGTCTGAGTCTGAGGTTTGCGAGGTTGTTGATCAACGTGGTGGAGTTGTGGTCGTTGTTGTTCTCGAGGTGAAAGTTGAGGTCCCCGAGGAGTATGTAGTCCGTGGAGGCGAGTGCATGGGTGCTTGCGAGGTCGGCGATGGAATCGCAGAACTGGGCCCGTTCTATAGGTGCCAGAAATTGACTTCCATTCTGCAAAGGCTTCACAACCAAAAACCAAAGTCCAAAAATATTAGCAATAATTCCAGGAGGACATCAGGGAACAAAAAGCAGAATCACAAGACAAGTAGTATATGGTCACGTAGTGGTCTGAACTCAAAACAGTAGTGTACACTTAATTACTGTATGTCAAGTACAAATACAAGTCCAAATCCCAACCGCTGATCACCAATGTTAGAAATGGGGTCTTTGGTTGACAGTCAGGTTACCCCCTGTTCAAGCAAGGACCCTCACTCTAGTCAAGGTAAAAGAGAATCACCCTCAGCTAACCCCTGCTTACCCTCTTGGTAGCTTGGCAGAGCAGTAGGCTTAACTTCAGAGCGCTAGGTGTAAAGTATTTGTACCAACACACACAGTAACTCAATGAAAACACTACAAAATGACACAACACCGGTTTAGAAGAATAGGGAATATTTATCTAAACTAAACAAGACCAAAACGACAAAAATCCGACATACACAAGTCAAGTTATGAATTTGTAAAGATTAAACTCAAAAATAGCGCTTAGAAACAAAAATGCTTCGATGAGATGTTAACACGGCGTCGTGACAGAGTCGTTCACAACAAGCCGACACCAGCGGCGCCGGACACGGAGTCGTGTAGACCCCCAAGTACAGTACCTTTGGTGAAGAGTGAGAACAAGCCGATGCGCGAAGTCGGGGATCGCGGCGTCTGTGTGAAACGTTGAATCCGTGCACTTTGAGCAGCGTCGGTCACGACGTGGTGCGGCGACTTCCACGGAGTCGCAGACTTCAGCGGGGCTGCTGCGGCATCGGGCCTGCGAAGAGCGTCGTTTTCCAGCGAAGGTCACGGCGTCAGGTGCAGGTGGCATTACCGGATTCAGCAGCGGAGTCGGTCCGAAGTCGTCCGAAGTCGATTTCCTTGGATTTCCACCAGCTTTCCTTTCAAGGGCCCAGGGACTGGATAGGGCACCAATTGTCAGAGCAGGAGTCTCTCCAGAGACTCCAGGTGCTGGCACAGAGAAGTCTTTGCTGTCCCTGAGACTTCAAACAACAGGAGGCAAGCTCTAACTCAAGCCCTTGGAGATTTCTTCACAAGATGAAAGGCACACAAAGTCCAGTCTTTGCCCTCTTACTCTGGCAGAAGCAGCACTGCAGGAAAGCTCCACAAAGCACAGTCACAGGCAGGGCAGCACTTCTTCCTCAGCTATCAGCTCTTCTCCAGGCAGAGGTTCCTCTTTGTTCCAGAAGTGTTTCTCCAAAGTCTGTAGATTTGGGTGCCCTTCTTATACCCATTTTAGTCTTTGAAGTCACCTTTCTTCAAAGGGGACTCACACCTACTTGTGAAATCCTGCCTTGCCCAGGCAAGGCATCAGACACACAGCAGGGGGTTGGAGCCGGCATTGTCAGAGGCAGGAACAGTCCTTTCAGATGAGAGTGACCACTCCACCCCACCCTCCTAGCAGAGATGGCTAATCAGGAAATGCAGGTTACACCCCAGGCCCCTTTGTGTCACTGTCTAGTGCGAGGTGAAAAACAACCCAACTGTCAAACTGACCCAGACAGGGAACCCACAAACAAGGCAGAGTCACAGAATGGTTTAAGCAAGAAAATGCTCACTTTCTAAAAGTGGCATTTTCAAACGCACAATCTTAAAATCAACTTTACTAAAAGATGTATTTTTTAATTGTGAGTTCAGGGACCCCAAACTCCACATGTCCATCTACTCTCTAGGGGAATCGACACTTTAATCATATTTAAAGGTAGCCCCCATATTATCCTATGAGAGAGACAGGCCTTGCAACAGTGAAAAACGAAATTGGCAGTATTTGACTGTCAGGACATATAAACCACATTACTATGGGGGTCATTCTGACCTCGGCGGTAAAAGGCCCTTACCGCCGGTCAGAAGTCCGCCATTCTACCGCCGCGGCCGCGGTAAACCGCCACGGTCATTCTGACCACCAACTGTGAAACCGCCAACAATCCGACATCCAAGGAAGGCCGCCTCATCAGCGGGCCGCGGAAAACTGGAGATGACCAAACCTCCACCGTCACGCCAACACAAACACGCCCATGCCATTCTGACCCACGAATCCACGCGGCGGTCTTTCAACCGCGGTATTCCATTGGCGGTACACACCGCCACGCTCAAAATACACACACAGCTCCAAAACACAGCCACATTGGACAATTTGAAATACACACACCTGAGACACATACAAACAACACTCCCACACATCCAATCAACTATAAAACACACACCCACATCACCCACAAACCCCCACTAGCTGGAAATCGGAGAGAAGGCGATAGAGATAGAGATAGAGAGAGCGAGCACAGCAATAGAAAACCCCAACACACACAGGAACCCAACTTCATCACCCACACCACATCTACGCACACATCACCACATATCACCACGCACATCACCACAAACACCACCCCACACCTCATCCACACCACCCCATGGCACCCCAAAGACACCCCAGGTTCTCGGACCAAGAACTCAGGGTCATGGTGGAGGAAATTATAAGGGTTGAGCCCCAGCTCTTCGGCACACAGGTGCAGCACACCACTATAGCAAGGAAGGCTGAGCTATGGCAAAGGATCGTAGACAGGGTCAACGCTGTGGGACAGCATCCCAGAAATCGGGAAGATATCAGAAAGCGATGGAACGACCTATGGGGGAAGGTGCGCTCGATGATCTCAAGGCACAACATCGCTGTGCAGAAGACTGGCGGCGGACCCCCACCCACTCCACTCCAATTCACAGCATGGGAGCAAGAGGTGGTAAACATCCTGCATCCTGATGGCCTCGCTGGAGTACACGGAGGAATGGACTCTGGTAAGTCGAATCTCAACTACTTCACCCCCCCAACCACCAGCATGCCAACCCCCCCACTCACCCCCAATCTCAACCCCCCAGCACACAACCTCCCTGCCAATGTCTCACCAGCACAACTCACCCTAAACAACACCAACCCCTGAATGCCAATACAAACCATAGACAGCCACCACCAAAGCATGACCATTGCACATACCCATACCCCCCCCCACCACCCTCACAACACCTCCCACAAGGGAATGCCAGCACTGGGGGACAAGGGCACTCAAAATGCACGCCATGGCACACACAGAAACAATAACCATACTCCTTTACCCCTGCAGGGCCCGAACGCCAACACACCGCCACGGAGGGTCCAGATTTGTCCATCCCACCCCCAGAACAGGCCCCCAGCGAGGACAGCAGCTCTGTCGACCTAGAACCTGATGACCAGCCCGGACCATCGGGGACCTCTGGACAGTCGGTTCCCCACACACAGACACAGGCCACAGCAGACCCAAACCCCTCTGGGAACACCAGCACAGCTCCCACCCAGCGGGCCCATGCCTCTGTCTCGCGGACGCGTCAATCAGCGGTGTGTCCGCCACTACAGGGCACCCAGGCTGACCCAACACCCCAACAACAACAGGGACCTGGGGGCAGTGGTAGTGGGCACACCGTCCAGGGGACAGAGGCCCGGGGAAACAGGGCAACTGGGAGGGCTGCTGTGCGAGGGGGGGGAGGACAGGCCCAGGGAACCGACTCTCCAAGAGGCCCTCACCACCATCATGGGAGCATACCATCACTCCCAGGAGACGATGGCGACGGTACTGGCCAGGTTCTCCGAGATCCAGGCACAGCAGGAGGAACGGTACATGGGGTTCAGCAATGAACTCAGGAACATCGCTACCGCTATGGGGACCATAGTCCAGGCCCTCAACCGGATAGAAACCACATTGCGGGACCATGTGGCACCACAAAGGGCCCCTGTCACTAGCCAGGAACAGCCTACCACCTCCGCCGGCGCTAGTAGTCAGGAGGCCCCCACAGAACGACGGCCCACCAGAACCCCACCTCCTGCTGAAGAACAACCACCCCGCAAGAGGAACCTGAGATCTCAAAGGAAGACAGAGTAGGATGCCAAGACCCCCGCCAGCCTAATATCCCCCCGGATGTCATTCCACTGTCCCACAGTGTCACCCTGTCCAACCTTGAACTGCCCCTGCTCCATCCTTCCACAGGCATATGGACAATGCACCTGTGCGACCGAGAACTGGACTCTGCCATGGACATAACTCCACCCTCACCCATCACCGTTTTAATATCATGTACCAATATCTAGCACTACAAATAAATCACTCATTGCACTGAAATCATTGAGGAGTCAGCCTGTATTATTTACAAATGTATAACACATTACTGATCAATAATGTTCTGTTATTTTTGTGATGACAACATACCGATGTCAATAAGCATTAGTCCATGGGCTAACCAAGCAGAAGTCACGCAGTGGGTCATACAGCACTGAAAAGGGAAGGGAAAATCAAAAATCAGTTTAAAAGAACTGGGGGGAAATACACAAAGTAAAGATGCAGGGGGCTTTCAGTAAATGTTAAATGGCGTGGGTGATTCTTACCTGTGTGCTACTGAAAATACTGTTGGATAACTCTGTCCCTGTTGTCTGGGTCGTCCTCTTCGTCTTCCTCCTCTTCACTCTCCGCAGGCTCCACAGCTGCTTCAACAACACCATCTGGACCATCCTCCTGCAGGAAAGGCACCTGACGTCGCAATGCCAGATTGTGAAGCATACAGCAGGCCACGATGATCTGGCACACCTTCTTTGGTGAGTACATCAGGGATCCCCCTGTCATATGCAGGCACCTAAACCTGGCCTTCAGGAGGCCAAAGGTTCTTTCTATGATCCTCCTAGTTCGCCCATGGGCCTCATTGTACCGTTCCTCTGCCCTGGTCCGGGGATTCCTCACTGGGGTCAATAGCCAAGGCAGGTTGGGGTAACCAGAGTCACCAATTAGCCACACACGGTGTCTCTGTAGCTGTTCCATCACATAAGGGATGCTGCTATTTCGCATCACATACGCGTCATGCACTGACCCAGGGAACTTGGCATTCACATGGGAGATGTACTGGTCAGCCAAACAGACCACCTGGACGTTCATAGAATGGTAACTTTTCCTGTTTCTGTACACCTGCTCATCGTTTTTTGGGGGTACTAAAGCCACATGGGTCCCATCAATGGCACCAATTATGTTGGGGATATGTCCAAGGGCATAAAAATCACCCTTCACAGTGGCCAAATCAACCTCCTCAGGGAATACAATGTAGCTCCGCATGTGTTTCGTCAGGGCAGACATCACTCTAGACAAGATTTTTGAAAACATAGGCTGAGACATTCCAGATGACATGGCCACTGTTATCTGGAATGAGCCACTTGCCAAAAAATGGAGGACTGACAGAACCTGCACTAGAGGGGGAATTCCTGTGGGTTGGCGGATGGGGGACATCAGGGCTGGCTCCAGCTGGGCACACAGTTCATGTATAGTGGCTCGGTCTAGTCGGTATCGTAGTATGATATGGCGTTCTTCCATTGTCGACAGGTCCACCAGCGGTCGGTACACGCGAGGATTCATCCTTCTCCTCGCAAGTCCCAGCGGACGGTGCCTAGGAAGGACAACATGGAGCACAGAGTCAAGCAAATCACAGTTACGTTCACCACAGCATGCATAGCACACGATTATCTATGTATTGAAAGGCGTGTATGTGTGGCAATGCAAGGCCTAGGCCTGTGTGACGCAGTACAAATTATGCCATGTGGGCCCTTGAAATGGCGGCTGCCTGACCTGTGAAGTGGGACAATGGGATGTGAGGTCAATGCGCTGGCGTGCACACCGTGTCGGTAGGCGGTCGAAGACCGCTATACGAATCTGCATTGGCTAACATTGAAGCCTATGGGTTTCAGGAGCCAATGACGAGGTGCGCCGGCGGTCGCGGTACGCACCGCCGCGGGCGTGACCGCCATTTTCTATCTGCTTAATCACTCGAGACCTGATCATCCACAGGAGAGGACCTATACTGCAAGTGCTGCTGTGACCTCGGTCTGGAAGTGACAATGGCTGCTGCGACTGGGGAAAGGGCCCCTGCCTTCACGTCAGAGGAGTTGGAGAAACTTGTGGATGGGGTCCTCCCCCAGTATGCGTTACTCTACGGTCCTCCAGACCAACAGGTAAGTACACTGGGTGCACGTTGAATGGGCTATGCCTGTGTGGAGTGAGGTGGATGTAAGTTGGTGGGGTGGGGGGCGAATGAGGAGTGCAACGCACGACAGATGAGAGCATGTGCCATATGGCAAGGTTAGGGAGGGGGGGCCAATCGCATCTAACATGCAGAAAATTGATGAATTTTTCCTTCTCACCCTGTACATGTCAAATAGGTCAGCGCCCATCAGAAAGTGGACATTTGGCGTGCCATCGCCAAGGAAGTCCGGGCCCTGGGGGTCCACGTCAGACGGGGCACCCACTGCCGCAGGAGGTGGGAGGACATCCGCCGCGGGACCAGGAAGACCGCCGAGTCACTGCTGGGGATGGCCTCCCAACCTAGGAGGGGTGCCAGTCGTACCCTGACCCCCCTGATGTCCCGGATCCTGGCGGTGGCCTACCCTGATTTGGATGGGCGCTTGAGGACATCACAGCAGACACAAGGGGGTGAGTATCAGCACATTCTGCTATCTCTCTGCGCAGTGGAGGCGTCTGGGTGGGGGAGGAGGGTTGTGGGTGACATTAGGCCAGTGCGCTTTCTGTAGTGTAGTCCTCTCCTTCAGGCATGGCCCTGTGCTCCCGGCCCCCACCTCTGTAGGGTGACAAGTACAGCTATCAATGGTCCAACATCACACATGGGCGCGTTTGTCGTCTCTAGACCTGTTGTCCTAGTCAGAAGTACTGAGTAGTGTAGCCCGAATGCGCGGCTTAGTGCATGAGGCTCCTGTGTCTGTCCTCTCCGCCAACGGTGTTGACATTGCATGCACTCAACCTGGTCTTCGTTTTTCTCCCCCCACCCTTCTTCTTCATCTTCTTGTGCATGTGTGCATTAGCATCATCAGGCGGAGGAGAATTGGCATCGGAGCACGAGGGAGCTGCAAGTCACAAGGCCCCGGTGGGACCAGGAAAAGACATCGAGGGCACCAGTGATCTGGAGGGCGAGAGGAGCACCACAACGGGGACCGGTGGTGACACCAGCGGCAGCAACACATCCTCGGATGGGAGCTCCCTAGCGGTGGCGGCAACATCCGGGCCCCCCGCCTCTACAGGTACAGCCGCCACCCAGCGCACCAGCCCCGCCCTCCCAGCAGCCCCTCAGCCTACGCTCCGTGTCCGCTCGCCCAGGAAGGCGGGCGTCTCCTTTGCCCCAGGCACCTCAGGCCCTGCCCCTGTTACCCCTGCTGCCCTCAGTGAGGAGGTCATTGACCTCCTTCAGACCATCATTGTTGGGCAGACTACCATTTTGAATGCCATCCAGGGGGTAGAAAGGGAGGTGCATCGGAGCAATGCCTACCTGGAGGGCATTCATTCGGGTCAGGCTGCCCATCAACGATCGTTCAATGCTCTGGCCTCAGCACTGACGGCAGCCATTGTCCCTGTTTCCAGCCTCCCTCTTCTGACTGCCTCCACCCTGTCTCTGTCTCCTGTTCCTCAGCCTATCCCATCCACACCATCAGACCAGCCTGCACACACCTCAACACCCAAGGGCAGCTCATCCAGACACAAGCACCACAGAACCCACAAGCATTCACGCAAGCAACACCCAGATGCAGACATTCCAACAGTCACTACCACCTCTGTGTCCCCCTCCTCCTCGTCTCCCTCCTCCCTCCCTGTGACGTCTACACTCACACCTGCATGCACACCACCATCAGCCAGTGCTTCCATCACCAGCACACCCTCCAGTCCAGTCTGCACACGTGCAGTCACCACCCCCACTACCATTTACACGTCCCCTGTGTCCTCTCCCACTGTGTCTGTCACCCCCTCTTCCAAGACACACAAACGCAGGCAGACACCCACCCAACAGCCATCCACCTCACGACAGCCTCCAGCACAAGCACCTGCACCCAAAGACAGCACACCTGACTCTCCTACAACCACATCCTCTTCCTCCACTCCCATCACCACTTCTCCTACCTTTTACCTTGGTCCTAAGAAAGTTTTCCTCGCTAATCTTGACCTCTTTCCCTCCACTGACCCACCCCCTCCATCTGCAAAGAGTCCCAAGAGCACCTCAGCCACCACCAGCCCAGCTTCGAGTGTCACTGTGGTGCATGGGTTCTGGAGTCCACCCTTTGCCAGCAGTGACACTTCAATCAGCAGCAAGGGGACAGCCAGCCCCCCACCAGGCAAGAGGACCAGGAAACTAAAGGGCCGCCGTGAGAGGACTGACACGGCTGCCCCCAAGGAGCAAAGTTCGCCCACTTCACCAGCCACAACATCTAGAGGAGGCAAGGGCCCGAGAGCCCCATCTAAGGAGCGAAAGGGCAGCAGGGCGGAGAAGTCAGCCAGCAGGAGCGCGGAGCAGGAGGGGCCCACAAGCCCCATCCCGGGTGTTAGGGAGAACACCAAAGGGCCCAGGACTCCGTCACCGAAGGGTCCAGCAACAGCACGGTCGGAGGGCGACTGAGCAGGGAGTCCAGGCCAGGTCTGGCTCCCTTGACTTACTGGACTAGCACCGCTGAACAGGGCCCCGCCGTGCAGAAGAGCACCGCTGAAGAGGGCCCCGCCGTGCAGAAGAGCACCGCTGAACAGGGCCCCGCCGTGCAGAAGAGCACCGCTGAAGAGGGCCCCGCCGTGCAGAAGAGCACCGCTGAACAGGGCCCCGCCGTGCAGAAGAGCACCGCTGAACAGGGCCCCGCTGTGCAGAAGAGCACCGCTGAACAGGGCCCCGCCGTGCAGAAGATCACCGCTGAAGAGGGCCCCGCCGTGCAGAAGAGCACCGCTGAAGAGGGCCCCACCGTGCAGAAGAGCACCGCCATGCAGAAGAGCACCGCTGAACAGGGCCCCACCGTGCAGAAGAGCACCGCTGAACAGGGCCCCGCCGTGCAGAAGAGCACCGCTGAACAGGGCTCCGCCGTGCAGAAGAGCACCGCTGAAGAGGGCCCCGCCGTGCAGAGGAGCACCGCTCCGCTGGGCCCGCCATCTCAAGCACCGCTCCGCTGGGCCCCGCCGTCTCAAGCACCGCTCCGCTGGGCCCTTCCTGTCAAGCACCGCTCCGCTGGGCCCCGCCGTCTCAAGCACCGCTCCGCTGGGCCCCGCCGTCTCAAGCACCGCTCCGCTGGGCCCCGCCGTCTCAAGCACCGCTCCGCTGGGCCCTTCCTGTCAAGCACCGCTCCGCTGGGCCCCGCCGTCTCAAGCACCGCTCCGCTGGGCCCTTCCTGTCAAGCACCGCTCCGCTGGGCCCCGCCGTCTCATGCACCGCTCCGCTGGGCCCCGCCGTCTCAAGCACCGCTCCGCTGGGCCCTTCCTGTCAAGCACCGCTCCGCTGGGCCCCGCCGTCTCAAGCACGGCTCCGCTGGGCCCTTCCTGCATGCACTGTTAACGGTTCACTGTGCCCACCATGCCTCCTCCTTGACCAGTGGAGACTGTAATCCACCTGATGGACTGTGGCTTTGCACTCCCCAGGATGGAACAGTGGGCAACCCACCAACTGTAGAGACTTGAGAGACTGTGGCTTTGCACTCCCCAGGATGGCACAGTAGGCATGGTGGCCCCTTCGTGGATCTGGTGTCGTGGACTCATGTGGCTGTGGTGCCCCCCCTTCCCTTCCCCCTGAGGTGCCTGTAGTTTTTTGATCAGATGCCCCTGCATTGTTCTCTCCAGAGGACTCAGGTCTCCTGTGTGGGCTTTGCCCTTGTGTTGTTACACTTTGGCCCACGGACACTTCGGTTTTCTTTTGATGTGCAGGACTAATTGCCTCGGTTATCCATTGCACTGTGTATGGATTTATTTTGATATTGATTATTTGGCTAGTTGACCATTACTTTTCAGAGCCTATTTTGTACATAAATTTTTATTCACAATTTAATTATGTCTTTGCATTTTTCTGGGGGGTTTGGGTGGTGTCACTGTGACTTGTTGCTCTGCATTGGTGTGTACATAGTTTGGGGGGGTGGGGGTCGCATATGTGTGTGCCGTAAGCTTTCCTCCTCCCCCCTCCCGTGTGTCGTAGGTGCAGTACTCACCGTTGTCGTCTGCGCCGGCGTTCGTACTCGTGGTAGATGAGCAGGTAGACGAGAGCAGGTAGGATGTTTAATTCGGGTTCCAAGCTGTCCTCCTTCCTCGTGGAGTGCGTAGAGGTGAGCGTTTTCCCGTTCGTAGTCTGTTTCCGCCGTGTTTTTATCGCGGTGCTCCCGCCCCGGAAAAGGTGGCGGATTGGCCGGTCATAATAGTGTGGGCGGTACATTGTCTGCCGCCTGTCTGTTGGCGGTGACCGCCGCGCTGTTTGTTTGTACCACCGTGGCGGTCGGAGTGTTAATGTGGCGGGCTGTGTTGGCGGTTCCCGCCAGGGTCAGAATTCCATTTTTTGGACCGCCGGCCTGTTGGCGGGTTGGCCGCCGCTTTATCACCGACCGCCAGGGTTAGAATCACCCCCTATATGTCCTACCTTATCCATACACTGCACCCTGCCCTTGGGGCTACCTAGGGCCTATCTAAGGGGTGCCTTACATGTAAGAAAAGGGAAGGTTTAGGCCTGGCAAGTGGGTACACTTGCCAAGTCGAGTTTACAGTGTAAAAATACACGCACAGACACTGCAGTGGCAGGTCTGAGACATGATTGCAGAGCTACTTATGTGGGTGGCACAACCAGTGCTGCAGGCCCACTAGTAGCATTTGGTTTACAGGCCCTGGCACCTCTAGTGCACCTTACTAGGGACTTACTAGTAAATCAAATATGCCAATCATGGATAAACCAATTATATACAATTTACACGGAGAGCATATGCACTTTAGCACTGGTTAGCAGTGGTAAAGTGCTCAGAGTTGAAAAGCCAACAGCAACAGGTCAGAAAAAAATAGGAGGCAGGAGGCAAAAAGACTGGGGATGACCCTGCATAAGCAAAAGTTGAACAATGCACTACACTCTTGACTTTGCCATTATCACTAATGGTTGGCACTCTCTGAATGAACAGTGTTCTTTATCAGACTATATTCAGGGTTGGTGCTTAAAGAAGATGAGGAAAAGGCAGTAGACCTGCAGGCTTTTAAAGATAATGTCTAGCAAAAGTAAAAGACAAAAAATGCTGTTTTATTCGCATGGGAAGCAGTTTAACTGGTATTTTGACAATTCTTCTACTTTCAAGAAGAAATTACTTTTTTGTACAAGACTGTGATTTCCTACAATAGGCACCCCTCTGGATCGTTAGAATTGGACAACTCTAAGGCATTTTAGCTTTGTCCAATTTCTGTGCAAAAATCACAAGGACATCGAGAGATCTGTAAGGAATATTACGTTGATTGAAACGAGGGAAGGGAGAAATTGCATTTTGCCACCCATGTTAAGCTGGTGCAAAACTGCAAACAATTTTGCCACTTCTTCATCAGCCTGCCCCCAGGCATTATATAGGTATAGTACCTTGCAAAACAAGAATTTCTCATTTAGGGCATTGAGGAATCATTGTGTCAACTGGCACTGTCAGGAGTTGGGCATTATAAATAGCGTAAGGGTAAATTAATTATTTTATTTACAATCACCAGCTCTTGGCTGTGTTCTTCAAAGATACCTTCCCAACAGTGGAACTATTGTGCTTTTATGTTGTAACTAGTGGCAAGGAGGACACTACATGCAACTGGTATACACAGACTTTCCCACTGGGAAAACAATTTTGAATTGGTCAGCCAGACATCAGGTCCATGTATTTACTTTAATGCAGTTACCATTAGAGTAAATGCATTATTCCATCCCCTTACAGTGCTTCAAAAAGCAACAGTGTTTTTTGTTGTTTTTCTGCCCACGGGGCATTGGTCAAGGTGGTGTAAATTAAAACAAGCATTTACAATGCAATAGGTCTCCCATTTGCTTGATTTAGAGCTATTTGCATTGTAAATGCATAACTGGACTTTTCTTGCCACATACAATGGTCAACCCTGCCACATACTTTGGTCCTCTTTGCTACATAATTCCAGTGGCCCTGCATATTACTAAAGCACTTTTATTTACCTTCTTCCTCTGTTTGCAGCAAAAAAATGAAAATATTGCCAAAAACATATGTCTCATCCTGTGTCCCAAGGGACACCTGCTGCGCCTTTTGTACATAGAAACACCACTCGTATAAATGCACAGAGGCGTGCCTAATGCATAGGGGAACACACGGGAGCACCCCATTTCACTGCACCTTCAAACTTCAATACTGTACACAGAAGCACCAAGTGACATGTATGACAATATCTAGCAGTGCACTGGGAGATCTGCCAGGGCCAGCGTACACGGGGGCCTCTAACTCTGTGGCTTCTAGCGAGTACAGAACAGTACACTGGGAGACATTTACCACCATCAATGTACAGCAAGACATCTAGCTTGACCGTACATGTCGATATGCACCATATATAGAAATGTTTAGGTATCAGGGAAGTGTCTGCACAAGCCTGACAGTGCCCAGGGTACAGATGAAAGGAACTCACCTGTGCTCTATGAAATGCAAGCTCGTCCATGCACACGTCATATTTATCAACTGGAACAAAGTGGCCAGTTCTCAGACAGTGTTACAGCCCTAAGTGCCATGGAGACTCCCACCTGGAGGTGTCTAACAGTAGATGTAGACATTCAGCGCCTAGAAACGATATTAATCCCTTAGCTGCTGGGCCGTTTCTCCCCCCCCCAGTGCTGAGCCCTTTTTTGGCTATTTGGGGTAGTTCGTGCTTAGGCCTTCATAACTTTTTGTCCACATAAGCTATCCACGCCAAATTTGCGTCCTTTTTTTCCAACATCCTAGGGATTCTAATGGTACCCAGAGTTTGTGGTTTCCCCTGGAGGAGACCAAGAAATTAGCCAAAATACAGTGAAAATTTTGTTTTTTCCAAAAAAATGGGAAAAAAGGGCTGCCGAAGAAGGCTTGTGTTTTTTTCCCTGAAAATGGCATCAACAAAGGGTTTCTGGTGCTAAAATCACCATCTTCCCACCTTTCAGGAACGGGCAGACTTGAATCAGAAAACCACATTTTTCAACACAAATTTGGCATTTTACTGGGAAATACCCCATTTTTACTATTTTTGGTGCTTTCAGCCTCCTTCCAGTTAGTGACAGGAATGGGTGTGAAACCAATGCTGGATCGCGGAAAGCTAAACATTTCTGAAAACTAAATTCAGCAAGGGGTCATTTGTGTAGATCCTACAAGGTTTTCCTACAGAAAATAACAGCTGAAATAAAAAAATATTGAAATTGAGCTGAAAACAACAGCCATTTTTCTTTATGTTTTACTCTGTAACTTTTTCCTGCGATGTCAGATTTTTGAAAGCAATAGACCGTTATGTCTGCTGGACTCTTCTGGTTGCGGGGATATAAAGGGCTTGTAGGGTCATCAAGAACCCTAGGTACCCAGAGCCAATAAATGAGCTGCACCCTGCAGTTGGTTTTCATTCTATACTGGGTATACAGCAATTCATTTGCTGAAATATGAAGAGTGAAAAATAGGTATCAAGAAAACCTTTGCATTTCCAAAATGGGCTCAAGATAAGGTTTTGAGGAGCAGTGGTTATTTGCACATCTCTGAATTCCGGGGTGCCCATACTAGCATGTGAATTGCAGGGCATTTCTCAAATTGACGTCTTTTTTACACACTCTCTTATATTTGGAAGGAAAAAATGTAGAGAAAGATAAGGGCAAATAACACTAGTTTTGCTATTCTATATTTCCCCAAGTCTCCCGATAAAAATGATACCTCACTTGTGTGGGTAGGGCTAGCGCCCGCGACAGGAAATGCCCCAAAACACAATGTGGACACATCCCATTTTTTGACAGAAAACAGAGCTGTTTTTTGCAAAGTGCCTACCAGTAGATTTTGGCCTCTAGCTCAGCCGGCACCTAGGGAAACCTACCAACGCTGTGCATTTTTGAAAACTAGAGACCTAGGGGAATCCAAGATGGGGTGACTTGTGGGGCTCTGACCAGGTTCTGTTACCCAGAATCCTTTGCAAACCTCAAAATGTGGCTAAAAAAACAAATTTTCCTCACATTTCGGTGACAGAAAGTTCTGGAATCTGAGAGGAGCCACAAATTTCCTTCCACCCAGCGTTCCACCAAGTCTCCAGATAAAAATGATACCTCACTTGTGTGGGTAGGCCTAGCGCCCGCGACAGGAAATGTCCCAAAACACAACGTGGACACATCCCATTTTTTGACAGAAAACAGAGCTGTTTTTTGCGAAGTGCCTACCTCTAGATTTTGGCCTCTAGCTCAGCCGGCACCTAGGGAAACCTACCAAACCTGTCCATTTTTTAAAACTAGAGACCTAGGGGAATCCAAGATGGGGTGACTTGTGGGGCTCTGACCAGGTTCTGTTACCCAGAATCCTTTGCAAACCTCAAAATGTGTCCAAAAAAACACGTTTTCCTCACATTTCGATGACAGAAAGTTCTGGAATCTGAGAGGAGCCACAAATTTCCTTCCAACCAGCATTCCCCAAGTCTCCCGATACAAATGATACCTCACTTGTGTGGGTAGGCCTAGCGCCCGCGACAGGAAATGCCCCAAAACACAACGTGGACACATCACATTTTTTGACAGAAAACAGAACTGTTTTTTGCTAAGTGCCTACCTGTAGATTTTGGCCTCTAGCTCAGCCGGCACCTAGGGAAACCTACCAAACCTGTGCATTTTCTAAAACTAGAGACCTAGGGGAATCCAAGATGGGGTGACTTGTGGGGCTCTGACCAGGTTCTGTTACCCAGAATCCTTTGCAAACCTCAAAATGTGGCAAAAAAAACACATTTTTCTCACATTTCGGTGACAGAAAGTTCTGGAATCTGAGAGGAGCCACAAATTTCCTTCCACCCAGCGTTCCACCAAGTCTCCAGATAAAAATTATACCTCACTTGTGTGGGTAGGCCTAGCGCCCGCGACAGGAAATGCCCCAAAACACAACGTGGACACATCCCATTTTTTGACAGAAAACAGAGCTGTTTTTTGCGAAGTGCCTACCTGTAGATTTTGGCCTCAAGCTCAGCCGGCACCTAGGGAAACCTACCAAACCTGTGCATTTTTTAAAACTAGTAGACCTAGGGGAATCCAAGATGGGGTGACTTGTGGGGCTCTGACCAGGTTCTGTTACCCAGAATCCTTTGCAAACCTCAAAATGTGGCCAAAAAAACACGTTTTCCTCACATTTCGGTGACAGAAAGTTCTGGAATCTGAGAGGAGCCACAAATTTCCTTCCAACCAGCATTCCCCTAAGTCTCCTGATACAAATGATACCTCACTTGTGTGGGTAGGCCTAGTGCCCGCGACAGGAAATGCCCCAAAACACAACGTGGACACATCCCATTTTTTGACAGAAAACAGAACTGTTTTTTGCTAAGTGCCTACCTGTAGATTTTGGCCTCTAGCTCAGCCGGCACCTAGGGAAACCTACCAAACCTGTGCATTTTTTTAAACTAGAGACCTAGGGGAATCCAAGATGGGGTGACTTGTGGGGCTCTGACCAGGTTCTGTTACCCAGAATCCTTTGCAAACCTCAAAATGTGGCTAAAAAAACACATTTTCCTCACATTTCGGTGACAGAAAGTTCTGGAATCTGAGAGGAGCCACAAATTTCCTTCCACCCAGCGTTCCACCAAGTCTCCAGATAAAAATGATACCTCACTTGTGTGGGTAGGCCTAGCGCCCGCAACAGGAAATGCCCCAAAACACAACGTGGACACATCCCATTTTTTGACAGAAAACAGAACTGTTTTTTGCTAAGTGCCTACCTGTAGATTTTGGCCTCTAGCTCAGCCGGCACCTAGGGAAACCTACCAAACCTGTGCATTTTTTAAAACTAGAGACCTAGGGGAATCCAAGATGGGGTGACTTGTGGGGCTCTGACCAGGTTCTGTTACCCAGAATCCTTTGAAAACCTCAAAATGTGGCTAAAATAACATGTTTTCCTCACATTTTGGTGACAGAAAGTTCTGGAATCTGAGAGGAGCCACAAATTTCCTTCCACTCAGCGTTCCCCCAAGTCTCCCGATAAAAATGATACCTCACTTGTGTGGGTAGGCCTAGCGCCCGCGACAGGAAATGCCCCAAAACACAACGTGGACACATCACATTTTTTCATAGAAAACAGTGCCTACCTGTGGATTTTGGCCTCTAGCTCAGCCGGCACCTGGGGAAACCTAGCAGACCAGCACAATTTTGAAAACTAGAAACCCAGGGGAATCCAAGATGGGGTGACTTGTGGGGCTCTGACCAGGTTCTGTTCCCCAGAATCCTTTGCAAACATCACAATTTGGCCAAAAAAACACTTTTTCCTCTCAGTTCGGTGACAGAAAGTTCTGGAATCTGAGAGGAGCCACAAATTTCCTTCCACCCAGCATTCCCCCAAGTCTCCCGATAAAAATGGTACCTCACTTGTGTGGGTAGGCCTGGTGCCCGCGACAGGAATAAATCACACAACGGTCAATGTTGGTCCTTACATGAGGTAGCTGTGGACCCTGGGGTGATCCATTCCTGACACAGGCACTAGGTGTAGGCACTCAAGTGGGGTAGTGTTTTTATCAGGACAGGTGAGGAATCACTTGGTGGTAGGAATTTTGTGGATCCCAGCATATTCCTGTAGTTTGTGTGACAGAAATGCGAGAAAAATAGAGTTTTTATTCAGCATTTCAGCTTTGCAGGGTATTCTGGGTAAGAAAACTTTGGGGAATCCACACAAGTCACACCTCTGTGGACTCCCCTGAATGTCTAGTTTCCAGAAATGTTTGGGTTTAGTGTGTTTCTCTATATGGCCGCCGAACCCAGGACCAAAAACACAGGTGCCTGCCTTACAAAACCAGTTTGTTTTGCGATAGATAATTTTGATGTCTCCACAATACGATTTGGGCGGTGGAATTTGGGGCTGAACTAAATTGGGGAGCTCCCAAGAGAGCACTCTCTCTCTCTCTCTGCTTGCCGCCGCATTCACCTGCTCTCTGGGTGGCTAACCCACTATTACCCAGTTGCACAGACTGCTTGCGAAGGGACAGCAGGACTGTCCTCATCTCCTCCCTCATATTGTACTGGAAGAGGAGTTATCGAATGGGACTCCTCTGACTGAAAAATCACTCCCAGAGTCTGCGCCATTGTCCTATCCCTCAGATGCTGTCTCAGTATCTGATGTCTCAGTCTCTGATCCTATGTCAGAGCTGTCCTCTATAACCCGAGTGACGGCAGCAGTCATCCATCAAGATGCCATCTCTGCTATTAGCTAAACTGTTGCTCTAAAACACTAGCCTACGAAGACAGTCACAAATTCGATGGTGTGTGTGAGATACGTGCAACAGTAGAGGCCACCTTACCTGCGCTTCTTCCCTCAATCAGCACGTTCTTTTAAGACACTCAAAAAACACCTTGTCACATACCATTCGTCACAGTCTTTAGCACCTCCTGCGCCCAGTCCAACAATCATTATTGGTGCTCCCACTCCCTCCTCCTCGGATTCCCTCATTACCACCCAGCAAAAGTGCCCTTCATCTCTCCATAGCCCCCCCTCCACCCCGCACATACATTTAATTTGTATTATAGCGCAGGTAATGGCTGACTTTACTAATGTACTCAGCTATTTCCATTAAATACAGATTTGCTCTTCGTAGTAGGCAGATAAACCTTCTGCGCTTCTTTATGGCACTAAAACTGCCACTAGACAAGTCTGACCTTTTGTAACAGAAACATAATTACAATACTTACTTGACTTTTTTATTGCTGCCTAAAAGCTACAGTTGAAAAGCGTCAGTTGAAGTATGTGCATTGCTTTGAAGACGCAAGCTGCAACTGCAAGACAACTGGTGGCAAATCTATATATAAATATATATATATAAATAAATATATCACTTTTATATGTGGGTCTGGTTTTCCTGGGGGCCGATCGCAGCCCCCAGGGAAACCACACACATATTGACAAAAGTGATATATGTATGTATATATATATATATATATATATATATATATATAGATCTATCTCTATATATATATCTATCTACATAGATATATCTATGATAGATGTATATATATATATATATATATATATATATATATATATATACACATAGATCTATATATATCTATAGATATATCCATGTACATAGATATATCTACATAGATATATCTATATATATAGATCTATATATATATATATATAGATCTATTTTTTATTTAGTTGCTGTATGGTTTCCTTGGGGGCCAAAATGGAACTGCAAGAGGAACTGCCTGGCTTCCCAAAGGACTCATCTTTGTTGAAAAAGACTACTGCCCTGCTGTGCCCTGCTGCCCTGCTGGCCTCTGACTTTGCTGGAAGGAGTGGGCCTTCCCCCTAAAATGCTCTCCAAGGGCTTGGATTGAGCTTGCCTCCTGTTTCTGAAATCTCAGGGCCAACAAAGACTTAGGGGGTCATTCTGACCTTGGCGGTCCATGACCGCCATGGCGGAGTGCGGCGGAAGCACCGCCAACAGGCTGGCGGTGCTTCCTGGGCAATTCTGACCGCGGCGGTAAAGCCGCGGTCGGAAAAGGGGAGCCGGCGGTTTCCCGCCGGTTTCCCGCTGGCCCAGGGAACCCGCCATGGCGGCGCTGCTTGCAGCACCGCCATGGGGATTCCGACCCCCTTCCCGCCAGCCTGTTTCTGGCGATGTCCACCGCCAGAACCAGGATGGTGGGAACGGGTGCCGTGGGGCCCCTGGGGGCCCCTGCACTGCCCATGCCACTGGCATGGGCAGTGCAGGGGCCCCCTAACAGGGCCCCACAAAGATTTTCACTGTCTGCTTAGCAGACAGTGAAAATTGCGACGGGTGCCACTGCACCCATCACAGCCCTTCAACTCCGCCGGCTCCATTCCGAGCCGGCTTCATTGTTGAAGGGGCTGTCCCGCTGGGCCGGCCGGCGGTCTTCTGGCGGTCGCCCGCCGGCCCAGCGGGAAAGCCGGAATGGCCGCCGCGGTCTTTTGACCACAGAGCGGTCTTTCGGCGGGAACCGCTTGGCAGGCGGCGACCGCCGACCGCCTTAATCTCTTCAAAGAAACTCCTTGTGCATCGAAAAACAATGCAACACCTGCTGAAAACTATGCAAAGCCTGCCTTGCGACTGAGAAATAGCTGCACAGCCAAACAGAATGATGCAGCCCGACTTTCTGACTGGAAATTTGATGCAGAGCCTGCCTCGGGATGGAAAAATTTGATGCATTGCCTACCGGATCGATGCAGTGCCCTTGCCTTCTTCCAGTGCGTCAAGCATTTTCACGCATCATCCCTGGGCATCAAAATATCCCCGCACTACAGTGAGGAACCAAGACTGCATGCCGAACAATGACACAAACCCCTAGCAATATGGAAAGAAACAAAGCATTATCTGTGCCACGTTGGAAAATCTGATGCAACACCTTATTTTTCTACACATCTCATAGTTATTTTTGACGCATACCAGATTCAGCATGTAACAAAGAGACAACTGTTTATTTCTAAGGATTAAGGAGGTCATTCCAACCCTGCCGGTCGGTGTTAAAGCGGCGGCTAACCCGCCAACAGGCTGGCGGTTAAAAAAATGGAATTCTGACCCTGGCGGAAACCGCCAACAGAGACCGCCACTTTAACACTCCGACCGCCACGGCGGGACAAACAAACAGCGCGGCGGTCACCACCAACAGACAGGCGGGAGTCAATGTACCGCCCACCCTATCACAACCCACCAATCCGCCACCTTTTCCGGTGCGGTAGCCCCGCCGATAAAAACACGGCGGAAGCAGCCATTTCCAACGGAAAACGCTCACCTCCATACACCCCACGAGGAATCTGGACAGCATGGAACCCGAACTACACATCCTCCCAGCTATTGTATTCCTGCTCCTCTACCAGAAGAACGAACACCGGCGCAGAAGACAACGGTGAGTACTGCACCTACGACACAGGGGAGGGGGGAGGAGAAAATATTACGGGCACACATACGCGACACACCCACCACCACCCTCACCCACTACAACACACACATCAATGCATAGCAATACATCACTGTTACAACCCCCAAACCCCCCGGAAGAATGCAAAGACAAAATGAAATGATCATAAACAGTTGAATATATTGTATTATTGGCTTATAGAAATATCACACATTTAAAACTAATATATACATAAATATTAAAAGTCCGATAATTTTAGCAGTCATTGTCCGTGGACCACCGAGCCCAAATTACATGGGCAAGGCCCACACAGGATACCTGACACCAACGGAGAGAACACTGCAGGGGCATCAGATAGAAAAACTACAGGCACCTCAGGGGGAAGGGAAGGGAGTACCATCCTGGGGAGTGCAAAGCCACAGTCTCTCAAGTCCATACAGTGGGTGGATTGCCCACTGTACCATCCTGGGGAGTGCAAAGCCACAGTCTCTCAAGTCCATACAGTGGGTGGGTTGCCCACTTTTCCATCCTGGGGAGTGCAAAGCCACAGTCTCTCAAGTCCATACAGTGGGTGGGTTGCCCACTTTTCCATCCTGGGGAGTGCAAAGCCACAGTCTCTCAAGTCCATACAGTGGGTGGGTTGCCCACTTTTCCATCCTGGGGAGTGCAAAGCCACAGTCTCTCAAGTGGATGACAGTGTAAACTGGTTCTGGAGGGGGACTGGTGCCCAGAGTGCTTCATACAGCCCTGCCCGACACAGATGCGGCACTGCCCCTTCCGCCAATGGGCCAGCGGTTCTTGAGATGAAGGGCCCAGTTCAGCGGTGCTTGAGAAGGCGGTGCCCTGTTCAGCGGTGCTTGAGACGGCGGTGCCCTGTTCAGCGGTGCTTGAGACGGCGGTGCCCTGTTCAGTGGTGCTTGAGACGACGGTGCCCTGTTCAGCGGTGCTTGAGATGGCGGTGCCCTGTTCAGTGGTGCTTGAGATGAAGGGCCCAGTTCAGCGGTGCTTGAGACGGCGGTGCCCTGTTCAGCGGTGCTTGAGATGAAGGGCCCAGTTCAGCGGTGCTTGAGATGAAGGGCTCAGTTCAGCGGTGCTTGAGACGGCGGTGCCCTGTTCAGCGGTGCTTGAGACGGCGGTGCCCTGTTCAGCGGTGCTTGAGACGGCGGTGCCCTGTTCAGCGGTGCTTGAGACAGCAGTGCCCTGTTCAGCGGTGCTTGAGATGAAGGGCCCAGTTCAGCGGTGCTTGAGACGGCGGTGCCCTGTTCAGCGGTGCTTGAGATGAAGGGCCCAGTTCAGCGGTGCTTGAGATGAAGGGCCCAGTTCAGCGGTGCTTGAGAGAGCGGTGCCCTGTTCAGCGGTGCTTGAGACGGCGGTGCCCTGTTCAGCGGTGCTTGAGACGGCGGTGCCCTGTTCAGCGGTGCTTCAGATGAGTGTCCAGTGCAGCGGTTCCGGCCCAGGCATGGATGTCACTCGCCACCTGACATGTGGCTGGCGGGGCCTTCCTGCCCATCTGTCTGTTGGCTTGCGGGCCCTCCTGGGCTGTAGTACCGGGCCTCTGGGTGTCCTCCTGCACACCTGGGATGGGGCTGGTGGGGCCCTCCTGGGCAGCTGGCCTGCTGCCGGACTTGTCAGGCATGCTGCCCTTCCCACCCTTCCCTGGTCGTCTGTGGCCCTTTCCCACCTTTGGCGGTGTGCCAGGTGGCACCCCACTTCCAGCCGGAGCCAGGGTAGGGATTTTGGTTCCTGGTGTCCTTTGCCTCTCGCACCGGGCACTGGTAATCTTTGGGTGCTTTTCCGGGGGTGGGCTGGCCGTGCCTTGGCTCCTAGCAGAACTAGTTGCCCTTGAGGGTGGGGGACTCCACAGTCCTTGGACAACAGTCTTGATAGGTCCTGGTTTTGTGGTGGCTGAGGTGCTGATTGCAGTCTTATGAGATGGACGGGGTGGGGGAGTTGTTGGAAAGAGGTCAAGTTTGGAAAGGAAAATCAATTTGGAAAGAGAGAGACGGGTAGGTGTAGTGGGTATGGGAGTGGAGGAAGAGGATGTGGTTGTAGGAGTGTGAAGTCTCGTGTCTTTGGGTGCAGGTGCTTGGGCTGGAGGCTGTCGTGAGGTGGATGGCTGTTGGGTTGGTGGCTGCCTGCGTTTGTGTGGTTTGGAAGAGGGGGTGACAGACACACTGGGAGAGGACACAGGGGACGTGCAAATGGTAGTGGGGTGGTGACTGCACGTGTGCGGAGTGTTCTGGTGGGTGTGCTGGTGATGGACGTAGTGGCTGAAGATGTTGTGCATGCAAGTGTGAGTGGAGACGTCACAGGGAGGGAGGAGGGAGACGAGGAGGAGGGGGACACAGTGGAGGCAGTGGGTGTTGGTGTGTCTGCATGTGGATGTTGCTTGTGTGAATGCGTGTGTGATGTGTGGTGCTTATGTCTGGATTAGCTTCCCTTGGGTGTTGAGGTGTGTGCAGGCTGGTCTGATGGTGTGTCTGGGATAGGCAGAGGTACTGGGGATTGGGTCTGGGTGGAGGAAGTTGGAGGGGGGAGGCTAGAGACAGGGACAATTGCTGCCGTCAGTGCTGAGGCCAGAGCGTTGAACGATCGCTGATGGGCAGCCTGACCCGAATGAATGCCCTCCAGGTATGCATTACTCCGGTGCACCTCCCTTTCTACACCCTGGATGGCATTCAAAAGGGTAGACTGCCCAACAATGATGGTCATCAGGAGGTCAATGACCTCCTCACTGAGGGAAGCAGGGGTGACAAGGGCAGGGCCTGAGGTGCCTGGGGCGAAGGAGATGCCCACCTTCCTGGGTGAGCGGGTACGGGGCAAACGCTGAGGGGCTGCTGGGAGGGCGGTGCTGGTGCTCTGGGTGGCGGCTGTACCTGTTGTTGCGGGGGGCACGGATGTTGCCGCCACCACAAGGGAGCTCCCTTCAGAGGACGGGTCGCTGCCACTGACATCAGCACGAGTCCCCGCTGTGGAGCTTTCCTCGCCCTCCGTCCCACTGGTGTACTCAGAGTCCGTTGCATGGCCCTCCAGGGCCATGTGGGATGCAGCTCCCTCGTGCTCCGATGCCACTTCTCCTCCGCCTGATGATGCTAATGCACACATGAACAGGAAGACCACAAAAAAGGGGGGGGGAGAAAGAAAGACATGTTGAGGGCATGCATAGGCGACACCGTTGGCGGAGAGGACAGACACAGAAGCCCCCTGCACTACGCCGTGCACTTGGGGTCCACTATTCAATCAGTGGGACATGGCCTACAAACCTATGGACGACAACTGCACACATAGATGACACAGGGCCATGGATACCTGAACTTGGCACCCTACAGAGGTGGGGGGCGGGGGCACAGGGCCATGCCTTACGGAGGGGCCTAGCCTACAGAAATCGCCCTGGCCTAGGGATACCCACAGCCCTCCTCCCCCACCCAGACACCTCCACTGCACGCAAAGTCACCAGAATGAGAGTGTACTCAGTCTGCTGTGATGTCCTCACGCGCCCATCCAAATCGGGGTAGGCCACCGCCAGGATCCGGGACATCAGGGGGGTCAAAGTACGACTGGCACCCCTCCTACGTTGGGAGGCCATCCCCAGCTGAGCCTCCGCCGTCTTCCTGCTCCAGCGTCGGATGTCCTCCCACCTCTTCCGGCAGTGGGTGCCCCGTCTGTTGTGGACCCCCAGGGTCCCGACGTCCTTGGCGATGGCACGCCAAATAGCGACTTTCTGGTGGGCGCTGACCTATGTGACATATACAGGGGGAGAAAAAAAATCATCACCTTCTGCATGCTCGATGTGAGTGGCCCCCCATCCCCACCCTTGCCACGTGGCACATGCTCTCATCTGTCGTCTGATGCATGCCTCAATCACTCCCCTCCCCACCATCTTTCATCCACCCGACTCAACCCAGGCATTGGCCACAAAGCATGGTCCCAGTGTACTTACCTGTTGGTCTGGAGGACCGTAGAGTAGCGCATACTGGGGGAGGACCCCATCCACGAGTTTCTCCAATTCTTCAGAAGTGAAGGCAGGGGCCCTTTCCCCAGTCGCAGCAGCCATTGTCTCTTCCAGACCGAGGTCACAGCAGCACTTGCAGTGTAGGTCCTCTCCTGTGGAAGATCAGGTATCGAGTGATTAAGTAGATAGAAAATGGCGGTCACGCCCGCGGCGGTGCGTACCGCGACCGCCGGCACACATCGTCATTGGCTCGTGAAACCCATAGGGTTCAATATTAACCAATGCAGCTTTGCGCCGCGGTCTTCGACCGCCTACCGCCAGGGTGTGCCATGCCAGCGCATTGACCTCACATCCCATTGTCACACTTCACAGGTCAGGCAGCCGCCATTTCAAGGGCCCACATGGCTTAATTTCTACTGCGTCACACATACCTAGGCCTTTCCTCAACACTCATACAAACCATTCAATGCATAGTGAATCGTGTTGTGAGCAAGCTGTGGGAACGTACCTGTGGGTTGATTGACTCTGTGCTCGCTGTTGTCCTTCCTAGGCACCGTCCGCTGGGACATGCGAGGAGATGGAGGAATCTTCCCGTGTACAGACCGCTGGTAGACCTGTCGACAATGGAGGAACTACATGTCATTCTGACATACAGGCTTGACCGAGCCACTATACATGAACTGTGTGCCCAGCTGGAGCCAGACCTGATGTCACCCATCCGCCAACCCACAGGGATCCCCCCTCTAGTGCAGGTGCTGTCAGTACTCCATTTCTTAGCAAGTGGGTCATTTCAAACAACAGTGGCAATATCATCAGGGATGTCCCAGCCCATGTTTTCCAAGGTGTTGTCCAGAGTGTTGTCTGCCCTGCTCAAACACATGCAGAGCTACATCATTTTCCCTGAGGTGGGGGATTTGCCTACAGTGAAGGGTGATTTCTATGCCCTTGGACATATCCCCAACATCATAGGTGCCATTGATGGGACACATGTGGCTTTGGTACCCCCCAGCATGAGTAAACAGGTGTACAGGAACCGGAAAAGTTATCATTCCATGAATGTACAAATGGTGTGTTTGGCTGACCAGTACATCTCCCATGTTAATGCCAAGTTCCCTGGGTCAGTGCATGACGCCTACATCCTGCGGAATAGCAGCATCCCGTATGTGATGGGTCAACTCCAGAGGCACCGGGTGTGGCTATTAGGGGACTCTGGTTACCCCAACCTGTCCTGGCTACTGACCCCAGTGAGGAATCACAGGACCAGGGCAGAGGAACGCTACAATGAGGCCCATGGGCGGACTAGGAGGGTGATCGAACGCACCTTTGGCCTCCTGAAGGCCGGTTCAGGTGCCTCCATATGACAGGTGGATTCCTAATGTACTCACCAAAGAAGGTGTGCCAGATCATTGTGGCCTGCTGTATGCTTCACAACCTGGCTTTGCGCCGCCAGTTGCCTTTTTTGCAGGAGGATGGTCCAGATGGTGGTGTTGTAGCAGCTGTGGAGCCTGTGGAGAGTGAAGAGGAGGAAGCCGAAGAGGACGACATAGAGAACAGGAACAAAGTAATAGAGCAGTATTTTCAATGACACACAGGTAAGAGTACACACCGGCATATTACATTTACTTAAAGACTCCTACCTCTCTAGTGTCTGACTTTTTCCCCCAGTGTATGGTAACTGTGTTGTGACTTTCCCTTCCGTTTTCAGAGATGTGGGCACCACTGCGTGACATCTGCTTTGTTTCCCCATGGACTACAGCTGTGTGACAGCGGTTTATTGGCATCACAATGTGAATATACATTTTGGCACTGTCATGTCTAATACATTTGTTAAAATCACAGACAGACTCCAGATTGTTTATGTGCAATAAGTGTGTTTATTCAAGTGCTCTAATTTGGATGGGAGGTTGCAAATCGGTGAGGGGTGATGGTGGAGGATTGTCCATGGCAGAGTCCAGACTATCAGTATCACAGGTGCATTGTCCAAATGCCTGTGGAAAGTGGAGCAGGGGCAGTTTAAAGTTGGACAGGGTGACAATGTGGGACAGTGGGATGACAATCAGGGCAGTATCCTTTGCTGGCGGGGGTCTTGACATCTTACTCTGTCTTCTTCCTGGATCTCAGGGTCCGCTTGCGGGGTGGTTCTCCTTCTGCAGGGGGTGGGGTTCTGGTGGCCTGTTGGTCTTGTGTAGGGGCCTCCTGTCCACTAGCACCGGCGGAGGTGGTAGCCAGTTCTTGGTCCATGCTAGTGACAGGGGCCCTTTGAGGTGCCACAGTGTTCCGCAATGTGATGATTAACTCATTCAGGGCCACTACGATGGTAACCATGGCGGAACTGATGTTTCTTAGTTCCTCCCTGAACCCCATATACTGTTGCTCCTGCAGAAGCTGGATCTCCTGAAACTTGGCCAGGACCATCGCCATCGTCTCCTGGGAGCGGTGGTATGCTCCCATGATGGAGGAAAGGGCCTCGTGGAGAGTGGGTTCCCTTGGCCTGTCCCCCCCTGTCGCACAGCAGCCCTCCCAGTTCCCCTGTTTCCCTGGGCCTCCGTCCCCTGGACCGTGTGCCCACTACCACTGCTCCCAGGTCCCTGTTGTTGTTGGGGTGGTGGGTTAACCTGGGTTCCCTGTAGTGGTGGACACACCGCTGATTGACGTGTCCTGGGGACAGAGGTATGGGCCCGCTGGGTGGGTGCTGTGATGGTGTTCCCAGAGGGGGGAAGGTCTGCTGTGGCCTGTGACTGTCTGAGGGGAACCGACTGTCCCAAGGTCCCTGATGGACCGGGCTGGTCATCTAGATCCAGGGAGACAGAGCTGCTGTCATCACTGTGGGCCTCTTCTGGGGGTGGAGTGGACATTTGTGGACCCTCCTGCGCGGTGACCTGGCGTTCGGGTCCTGCAGGGGTATAAAAGTATGGTTATTGCTTCTGTGTGTGCCAATGGCGTGCAATGGGTGGGTGCCCGTGTACCCCAGTGCTGGCATTCCTTTGTGGGGGCTGTTGTGATGGTGTTTTGGGGGGGGGTGATGGGGATGTGCATTGGGCATGCTTTGGTGATGGGTGTCCATGCTTTGGGGTCGCATGCAGGGCTAAGTTTTGGGATGGGTGGGTTGTGATGATGAGACATTTGCAAGGGGTAGTTGTGATGGGGGTGGGGGTGAGGGTGTTGGTATGAGTTGGCATGCAGGTGGGGTGGGGGGGATGAAGTAGTGAAGATGAGACTTACCAGAGTCCATTCCTCCGCCTACTCCTATGAGGCCCTCAGGATGCAGGATGTTCAAGACCTGCTCCTCCCATGTTGTAAATTGTGGGGGAGTAGGTGGGGGTCCGCCGCCAGTCCGCTGCACCGCGATGTTGTGCCTTGATACCATGGAACGCACCTTCCCCCGTAGGTCGTTCCACCTCTTCCTGATGTCGTCCCTATTTCTTGGGTGCTGTCCCACAGCGTTGACCCTGTCGACTATTCTGCTCCATAGCTCCATCTTCCTGGCAATGGTGGTGTGCTGCACCTGTGTCCCGAACAGCTGTGGCTCTACTCATACAATTTCCTCCACCATGACCCTGAGTTCATCATCTGAGAACCTGGGGTGTCTTTGAGGTGCCATGGGGTGGTGTGGGTGATGTGTGGGATGGATTGTGTGGTGCTAAGTGTGGTGATGTGTATTGTTGTGTTGTGTGAAGTGCGTGCTAATATTGCAGGGTGACAGTGAATTGGGCGTCTGGGTGCTCGGATATCTTTTCTCGGTGCGTGTTCACGAATCTCTAGGAGTGGAAGTTTGTGGGTGATGTGGGTGTGTGTTTTATATTGTAAAAGGTGTGTGGGAGTGGTGTGTGTATGTGTATCAGGTGTGTGTATTTCGATTTGTCCAATGTGGTAGTGTTTTGTACGAGTATGTGTATTTCGACAGCGGCGTTGTGTACCGCCAATAGAATACCGCGGTTGAAAGACCGCTGCGTGGATTCGTGGGTCGTAATGGCATGGGCGTATTTCTGTTGGCGTGACGGTGGAGGTTTGGTCATCGCAAGTTTATCGCTGCCCTTTGGTGTGGCAGACTTTTGTGGATGTCGGTATTTTGGCGGTTTGCCTGTTGTGGGTCAGAATGACCGTGGCGGTTTACCGCCACCGCGGCGGTGTTATGGCGGTCTTCTGTCTGGCGGTAAGCACCTTTTACAGCCGAGGTTGGAATGACCCCCTTAAACCTCTTAAAATTGATATTTCCATTTGTGCTCATTGGATCTTTGTCGTTTTGATCTTATTTTATTCAGATAAATATTATCAATTTTTCTTAACCTGTGTGGTGTATTTTTGTGGTGTTTTCAATGTGTTCCTTTATGCTTTATTGCACAAATTCTTTACACATTGCCTTCAAAGCTCAGCCTGATTGCTCAGTGCCAAGCTACCAGAGGGTGGGCACAGGGAATTTGGATTGTGTGTGACTTACCCTCACCAGGATTGTTGTCCCTACTTCGACAAGGGTGTATACCTCTGCCAACTAGAGACTCTATTTCTAACATACTGCAATACATATAGATGCCAAGACATTAATGTGACTGACTAGTGACTGCCTTCACAAAAGGTAAAAACAGCCATGCTGTGCAGATTGTTCTGGGTAAGGTCCTCAGATGCAGGTAAATATTAGGTTTTATATTTTCCCTACCCAGTACCTCTTTGCTAGAGTGCTCATAGGTAGATAATATTATTTATGTATTTAAAAAATGGTACGAATTACAGTGGTACATCAAAACAATTAGAAAACTAAGGCGGTCATTCTGACCCTGGCGGTTAAAAACCGCCAGGGCAGAGTGCCGCGGAAGCACCGCCAACAGGCTGGCGGTGCTTCATGGGCAATTCTGACCACGGCGGTAAAGCCGCGGTCAGAAAAGGGCAACCGGCGGTTTCCCGCCGGTTTACCCTTGCCCCAAAGAATCCTCCATGGCGGCGCTGCTCCCAGCACCGCCATGGGGATTCCGACCCCCTTCCCGCCATCCTGGTCCTGGTGGTAAAAACCGCCAGGAACAGGATGGCGGGAACGGGTGTCGTGGGGGCCCTGTAATGATTTTCAGTGTCTGCCTAGCAGACACTAAAAATCGCGACGGGTGCCACTGCACCTGTCGCACCCCTTCAACTCCGCCGGCTCCATTCGGAGCCGGCTTCATTGTTGAGGGGGCTTACCCGCTGGGCCGGCGGGCGGCCTTCTGCCGGTCGCCCGACCGGCCCAGCGGGAAAGTCAGAATGACCGCCGCGGTCATTTGACCGCGGTATGGTCTTCTGGCGGTTCTCGCCAGGCGGGCGGCTTCCGCCACCCGCCGGGGTCGGAATGACCCCCTAAGTATGTTAAAAAAATTTAAACACACTCTACTATACTATATTTTACAAATAATAAGTATAATATGTCTTTTCATGGCTAACAGCCGTACACGCACATTATGACCGTCAATGGTATTCCGCCGACAGTCATGGCGGCGGACGGCGGTAAGGTGTCACCGCACCGCCACACCAGCAAAACACCGCTGAATGTATCATGAGCAATGATACAGCCTGGCGGTGTTTTGCTGGCGGACGCTGCTGCTGACAGCAGCGCCACGTCCCGTCTCCAGCCGGAGAACCCCCTGCAAGCAGGTAAGTCAGGTTCTCTGACAGGAGAGGGGGAGGGCGTGTTCTGTGCGTGTGTGGGGGTGTTGTGTGTGTGGGGGTGTGTGTGTATGTTTTGGTATGTGTGCATGCAGGTGTGAGTCACGTTGAATGAGTGCGTGAATGATTGAATGTGAGTGTCCGTGTATGTTGTGTGTTGTGAATGTGTGTGTGCGATAAAGTATGTTGGTGTGTGTTGCGGTGTGTGGGTATGTATGTGTGCATGCATCAGTGGATGTGGGTATGCGTGTAGGGAGGAGGGGGAGGCTGGGGGAGGAGTTTGGGTATTGGGAGGGGAGCAGGGGAGACCCCTATCAGTGCCAGGGAAGGGATTCCCTGGCACTGATAGTGCCTACCGCCATGCTTTTCGTGGCAGTCAGATTGGTATGAACACCATGACGGTAGGCCGGGTCGTAATCCCAAGGGTGGGATTGTTACGGCTGCCGCGCTGGAGACCAAAGTCTCCAGCCCAGCGGCCATTACCACCCTGGCGGTCGGTGTGTTAAAGTGGCTGTCTGTGTAGGCGGTTACCGCCGTGGTCATAATCCCTTTTTTTTTTACCACCAGCCTGTTGGTGGTATTAACGCTGCTTTAACACCGACCGCCAGGGTCATAATGAGGGCCTACATGCTATATTTTACTCCTATAGAGTACTACAGTGTATTTTTATTTTGTATATATATTTTTATTTTTTTGGTAACTATTGCAGTACTTTGTAGATACTACTGCAGTTCTCCATAAAGTCTTTAAAAAATACATCAACCTATTACCACTTAAAATGGCAATAGGTAGGAAGCATCAATAAAAGCTGTTACTTACCTATATTTAACCTGTTAGGTGCGGGCGTCGGCCACTGGCCGACGCCCACACACCCTCCCTGGTGCGGGTCACGACCAGTGGCCGACACCAGGAAGGGTATCAATAAATCCTCGGGTGCGTCGCACCCGAGGATTTTTTTTTTTTTAAACCCCCCCCGGGAGACACGGAAGCTTCCGTGTCTCCCCCCGCCCCCCCACCCGCCCCTTTGTGACGTCAGCGCGCCTCGCGGCGCGCTGACGTTGCAAAGGTGTTTTCCCCATCAAAGCAGGAAGCAGCCTTGCGGGCGCTTCCTGCTTTGATGGGGAAAACGGCCTTTCTCACGTTCGGGAAGGCCTCGTAAGAAAGGGGAGTGTCTCCCCTTTCTTACGAGGCCTTCCTGAAAGTGTTTCCTGGCCCCCGATCGCAGCTGCGATCGGGGGCCAGGAAACACTTTCAGGAAGGCCTCGTAAGAAAGGGGAGACACTCCCCTTTCTTACGAGGCCTTCCTGAAAGTGTTTCCTGGCCCCCCGGTCGCAGCTGTGCTTGAGAAGGCCCTTGAGAAGGCTTGAGAAGGTCCCCTTTCTTACGAGGCCTTCTCAAAGTGTTTCCTGGCCCCCGATCGCAGCACAGCTGCGATCGGGGGCCAGGAAACACCACTAGACGCCAGGGATTTCACTTTGGGGGGGCGGCCCCCTCGGAAAACGGGCCGCCCCCCCCGGGGGCATAATTAATAAAAAAAAAAAAGGTAGGTGCCCCCTGGGGGGGGGGGGGCGCGATCGCGCCCCCCCCCCAGGGGATTGTTGTTTTAAAAAAAAAAAAAATTTAAAAAAAAAAAAAAATGACAGGGGGTCGCCCGTGGGCAGGGTGACCCCCTGTGGGGGCAATTTTTTTTTTAGATGTTGTAGGGTTTCCCTGGGGGCCATTTTGGCCCCCAAGGAAACCATACAACAACTAAAAAAAATAGATCTATATATAGATCTATATTTATATATCTATGTAGATAGATATATCTATGTACATGGATATATCTATAGATATATCTATGTACATAGATATATATATATATATAGAGGTAGATCTATATATACCAAAGAGATTTATAAAGTGTGCTACTCACCTGTGAGGGTCTCAAGGCGCTTGGGGGGGGCGGGGGGAGGGAAAGGGGCTGGGAGGTTCACTGTTCGAAAAGCCAGGTTTTGAGGCCCTTCCTGAAAAGAAGTAGGTTTTGGGTCTTGCGAAGGTGGGTTGTGAGGGCGTTCCAGGTTTTGGGTGCAAGGTAGGAGAAGGATCTGCCCCCGGTGGTGGTGTGTTTGATGCGGGGGACAGAGGCGACAGAGAGGTCAGCTGAGCGGACGTTTTGTGTGGGGGTGTGGAAGGTGACTCTCGTTGAGGTAGGCAGGGCCTGTGTTGTGGAGTGATTTGTGTGCGAGGATGAGGATCTTGAAGGTGATCCTTTTGTCAATGGGGAGCCAGTGGAGGGATTTGAGGTGTGGAGAGATGTGTTCGTGTCGGCGGAGGTCGAGGATGAGTCGTGCTGCTGAGTTCTAGATGCGTGTAGTTTGCGCTTGAGTTTTAGAGTGGTGCCGGCGTAGAGGGCATTTCCGTAATCAAGCCTGCTGCTGATGTGTGCGTGAGTGACAGTTTTTCTGGTCTCTGTGGGGATCCATTTGAATGTTTTTCAGTATACGGAGTGTGTTGAAGCATGAGGAGGTGAGAGCGTTGATTTGTTGGGTCATCGAGAGGGAGGAGTCTAGGATGATGCTGAGGTTGCGTGCGTGGTTGGCGGGGGTGGGTGCAGGGCCTAGCGTGGTGGGCCACCATGAGGGGTCCCAGGTGTTTTTGTGTGGGCCAAAGAGGATTATTTCGGTTTTGCTTGAGTTGAGTTTCAGGTGATTGGCTGTCATATATATATCACTTTTGTCAATATGTGTGTGGTTTCCCTGGGGGGAAAAGGGTCCGACTTGTCTAGTGGCAGTTTTAGTGCCATAAAGAAGCGCAGAAGGTTTATATGCCTACTGCAAAGAGCAAATCTGTATTTTATGTAAATAGCTGAGTACATTAGCAAAGTCTATGGAGAGATGAAGGGCACTTTTGCTGGATGGTAATGAGGGAATCCGAGGAGGAGGGAGTGGGAGCACCAATAATGATTGTTGGACTGGGCGCAGGAGGTGCTAAAGACTGTGACGAATGGTATGTGACAAGGTGTTTTTTGAGTGTCTTGAAAGTACGTGCTGATTGAGGGAAGAAGCGCAGGTAAGGTGGCCTCTACTGTTGCACGTATCTCACACACCATCGATTTTGTGACTGTCTACGTAGGCTAGTGTTTTAGAGCAACAGTTTAGCCAATAGCAGAGATGGCATCTTGATGGATGACTGCTGCCTACACTCGGGTTATAGAGGACCGCTCTGACATAGGATCAGAGAATGAGACATCAGATACTGAGACAGCATCTGAGGGATAGGACAATGGCGCAGACTCTGGGAGTGATTTTTCAGTCAGAGGAGTCCCATTCGATAACTCCTCTTCCAGTACATTATGAGGGAGGTGATGAGGACAGTCCTGCTGTCCCTTCGCAAGCTGTTTGTGCAACTGGGTAATAGTGGGTTAGGTCAACCCAGAGAGCAGGTGAATGCGGCGGCAAGCAGAGAGAGAGTGCTCTCTTGGGACCTCCCCAATTTAGTTCAGCCCCAAATTCCACCACCCAAATCATATTGTGGAGACATCAAAATTATCCATGGCAAAACAAACTGGTTTTGTAAGGCAGGCACCTGTGTTTTTGGTTCTGGATTCGGCGGCCATATAGAGAAACACACTAAACCCAAACATTTCTGGAAACTAGACATTCGGGGGAGTCCACAGAGGTGTGACTTGTGTGGCTTCCCCAAAGTTTTCTTACCCAGAATACCCTGCAAAGCTGAAATGTTGAAAAAAAACTCAATTTTTCTCGCATTTCTGTCACACAAACTACAGGAATATGCTGGGATCCACAATATTCCTACCACCCAGTGACTCCTCACCTGTCCTGATAAAAACACTACCCCACTTGAGTGCCTACACCTAGTGTCTGTGTCAGGAATGGATCACCCCAGGGTCAACAGCTGCCTCACGTAAGGACCAACATTGACCGTTGTGTGATCTATTTCTGTCGCAGGCACCAGGTCTAACCACACAAGTGAGGTATCATTTTTATCGGGAGGCTTGGGGGAACGCTGGGTGGAAGGAAATTTGTGGCTCCTCTCAGATTCCAGAACTTTCTGTCACCGAAATGTGAGGAAAACTTGTTTTTTTAGCCACTTTTTGAGGTTTGCAAAGGATTCTGGGTAACAGAACCTGGTCCGAGCCCCGCAAGTCACCCCTCCTTGGATTCCCCTAGGTCTCTAGTTTTCAGAAATGTACAGGTTTGGTAGGTTTCCCTAGGTGCCGGCTGAGCTAGAGGCCAAAATCTACAGGTAGGCACTTTGCAAAATACAGCTCTGTTTTCTGTGATGTGTCCACGTTGTGTTTTGGGGCATTTCCTGTCGCGGGCGCTAGGCCTACCCACACAAGTGAGGTATCATTTTTATCGGGAGACTTGGGGGGACGCTGGGTGGAAGGAAATTTGAGGCTCCTCCCAGATTCCAGAACTTTCTGTCACCGAAATGTGAGGAAAACTTGTTTTTTTAGCCACTTTTTGAGGTTTGCAAAGGATTCTGGGTAACAGAACCTGGTCCGAGCCCCGCAAGTCACCCCTTCTTGGATTCCCCTAGGTCTCTAGTTTTCAGAAATGCACAGGTTTGGTAGGTTTCCCTAGGTGCCGGCTGAGCTAGAGGCCAAAATCTACAGGTAGGCACTTTGCAAAAAACAGCTCTGTTTTCTGTGATGTGTCCACGTTGTGTTTTGGGGCATTTCCTGTCGCGGGCGCTAGGCCTACCCACACAAGTGAGGTATCATTTTTATCGGGAGACTTGGGGGGACGCTGGGTGGAAGGAAATTTGAGGCTCCTCTCAGATTCCAGAACTTTCTGTCACCGAAATGTGAGGAAAACTTGTTTTTTTAGCCACTTTTTGAGGTTTGCAAAGGATTCTGGGTAACAGAACCTGGTCCGAGCCCCGCGAGTCACCCCATCTTGGATTCCCCTAGGTCTCTAGTTTTCAGAAATGTACAGGTTTGGTAGGTTTCCCTAGGTGCTGGCTGAGCTAGAGGCCAAAATCTACAGGTAGGCACTTTGCAAAAAACAGCTCTGTTTTCTGTGATGTGTCCACGTTGTGTTTTGGGGCATTTCCTGTCGCGGGCGCTAGGCCTACCCACACAAGTGAGGTATCATTTTTATCGGGAGACTTGGGGGGACGCTGGGTGGAAGGAAATTTGAGGCTCCTCTCCGATTCCAGAACTTTCTGTCACCGAAATGTGAGGAAAACTTGTTTTTTTAGCCACTTTTTGAGGTTTGCAAAGGATTCTGGGTAACAGAACCTGGTCAGAGCCCCGCGAGTCACCCCATCTTGGATTCCCCTAGGTCTCTAGTTTTCAAAAATGTACAGGTTTGGTAGGTTTCCCTAGGTGCCGGCTGAGCTAGAGGCCAAAATCTACAGGTAGGCACTTTGCAAAAAACAGCTCTGTTTTCTGTGATGTGTCCACGTTGTGTTTTGGGGCATTTCCTGTCGCGGGCGCTAGGCCTACCCACACAAGTGAGGTATCATTTTTATCGGGAGACTTGGGGGGACGCTGGGTGGAAGGAAATTTGAGGCTCCTCTCCGATTCCAGAACTTTCTGTCACCGAAATGTGAGGAAAACTTGTTTTTTTAGCCACTTTTTGAGGTTTGCAAAGGATTCTGGGTAACAGAACCTGGTCAGAGCCCCGCGAGTCACCCCATCTTGGATTCCCCTAGGTCTCTAGTTTTCAAAAATGTACAGGTTTGGTAGGTTTCCCTAGGTGCCGGCTGAGCTAGAGGCCAAAATCTACAGGTAGGCACTTTGCAAAAAACAGCTCTGTTTTCTGTGATGTGTCCACGTTGTGTTTTGGGGCATTTCCTGTCGCGGGCGCTAGGCCTACCCACACAAGTGAGGTATCATTTTTATCGGGAGACTTGGGGGGACGCTGGGTGGAAGGAAATTTGAGGCTCCTCTCAGATTCCAGAACTTTCTGTCACCGAAATGTGAGGAAAACTTGTTTTTTTAGCCACTTTTTGAGGTTTGCAAAGGATTCTGGGTAACAGAACCTGGTCAGAGCCCCGCGAGTCACCCCATCTTGGATTCCCCTAGGTCTCTAGTTTTCAAAAATGTACAGGTTTGGTAGGTTTCCCTATGTGCCGGCTGAGCTAGAGGCCATAATCCACAGGTAGGCACTTTGCAAAAAAACAGCTCTGTATTTTGTGAAAAAATGGGATGTGTCCACGTTGTGTTTTGGGGCATTTCCTGTTGCGGGCGCTAGGCCTACCCACACAAGTGAGGTATCATTTTTTTCTGGAGACTTGGGGGAACATAGAATAGCAAAACAAGTGTTATTGCCCCTTATCTTTCTCTACATTTTTTCCTTCCAAATATAAGAGAGTGTGTAAAAAAGACGTCTATTTGAGAAATGCCCTGCAATTCACATGCTAGTATGGGCACCTCAGAATTCAAAGATGTGCAAATAACCACTGCTCCTCAAAACCTTATCTTGATCCCATTTTGGAAATGCAAAGGTTTTCTTGATACCTCTTTTTCACTCCTCATATTTCAGCAAATGAATTGCTGTATACCCAGTATAGAATGAAAACCAACTGCAGGGTGCACCTCATTTATTGGCTCTGGGTACCTAGGGTTCTTGATGAACCTATAAGCCCTTTATATCCCCGCAACCACAAGAGTCCAGCAGACAAAACGGTATATTGCTTTCAGAAATCTGACATCGCAGGAAAAAGTTACAGAGTAAAACATAAAGAAAAATGGCTGTTGTTTTCAGCTCAATTTCAATATTTTTTTATTTCAGCTGTTATTTTCTGTAGGAAAACCTTGTAGGATCTACACAAATGACCCCTTGCTGAATTCAGAATTTTGTCTAGTTTTCAGAAATGTTTAGCTTTCCGGGATCCAGCATTGGTTTCACACCCATTCCTGTCACTAACTGGAAGGAGGTTGAAAGCACCAAAAATAGTAAAAATGGGGTATGTCCCAGTAAAATGCCAAATTTGTGTTGGAAAATGTGGTTTTCTGATTCAAGTCTGCCCGTTCCTGAAAGGTGGGGAGATAGTGATTTCAGCACCAGAAACCCTTTGTTGATGGCATTTTCAGGGAAAAAACCACAAGCCTTCTTCGGCGGCCCTTTTTTCCCATTTTTTTGGAAAAAACTATATTTTCACTGTATTTTGGCTATTTTCTTGGTCTCCTCCAGGGTAAACCACAAACTCTGGGTACCATTAGAATCCCTAGGATGTTGGAAAAAAAGGACGCAAATTTGGCGTGGTTAGCTTATGTGGACAAAAAGTTATGAAGCCCTAAGCGCGAACTACCCCAAATAGCCAAAAAAGGGCTCAGCACTGGGGGGGAAAAGGCCCAGCAGCTAAGGGGTTAAGGCCCTTACGAAGAGCTGAGACAAAGGCCCATATTCATACTTTTTTAGTGCTGCATTTTGATGCAAAAGCTGGGCAAACTTACAAAATACAATAGTTTGCGCCGCTTTTGTGTCAAAAAAATGAAGCAAATGCAGTGCTAAAAATTTGTAAATATGGGCCAAAGTGTCCTGAAAACTGCATGGCTGCCTTTTACATTTTGTAAAAAAAGTTATTGCCTTTTTCATTTTATAAAAACAGCCATTAGCCAATCATATGCTGCCTTGTCATCCTACTGTGTCATGGTATACCACAAAGTTACCCTGGTATACTGCAGCACAATATATAACTAAGTAATTTGAGACATAACTTAAATACTATCTAAACTATTCACACCTACCACCATAGCATTAGCAATTTCACTCCATATTTTGTATTGTTTTCACATTACATTTACATCCATTCACCCACTTTCACGCTACGTCTGTTTAAAGTATCACACTGAACTCTATGCCACTCCACTGTTTGCCATTCTACTCTACGCCACTCCAATACATGTTGTCCTACCATACACTACTGCACACTATACTTATCCACTGTACCCCACTCCTCTCTATCCCGTTCCTCTCTATGTAACTCAACTATATATCACTCCACTGTACACCATTACACTCTACTTCACTGTAGTCTACAACACTCCAGGCTACACCACTCCAATGCATGTGCCTCCACTTTATGCCAATCCATTTTATTCTATTCCACTGTGCATAACTCTACTCTGTGCCACTCCACTCTACTCTGTTCTCCTGCATGCAGCTACACTGTACCTCACTCCACTCTACACCACCCTGCTGTCTATCACGCTAATGTATGCTATTCGACTCAACACCACTCCACTCTGTCAATCCACTATATTCTATACCACTCTATACCACTCCATTCTATGCCACTCTACTCTACATCACTACAGTGTACTCTACTCCAGTCTACAACAATCAACTCTATGCTATTCTGATTTATGCAAAACCACTGTGTGCCACTGCACTCTATGCTGTTCCACTCTATGCCACTCAACTCTACCCCACCCCACACCATGCCACTCCACTTTACACCACTCCACTGTACACTATTCCACTCTACACCACTCCACTGTACCACCCTCCATTGTATGCTGCTCCATTGTATGCTATTTCACTGTACACAACTTCACTGTGCACAATCCACTTTAGGCTAATCCACTTTACGCCACTCCCCTCATAACCACTCCACTGTACACCTCTTCACCTTATGCTATTCCACTGTACGCCACTTCACTGTACACCACTACGCTCTACACCACTTCACTGTACACCAGTCCACTCTACATAATTTCATTGCATGCAATTCAATGTGATGCCACTCCACTGTAGGCTTCTACAGTCTATGCCACTCCACTATAAATCACTTCACTTTATGCTGCTCCACTCCACAATATTCCACTGTATACCACACCACTCACAAACTCCACTCTACTCCACATTGCTGTACACTATTCTGCTCCACACTATTCCATTCTAACCCATTCCATTCTATGACATTTCACTGTACTTCACTTCATTCTACTACACTCCACTCTACACCCCTCCACTTTACACTGTTCAAATCCACACCACTTAACTCAACACTTCCCTAGTGTATTGTAATTATAATTGTATTTATATAGCGCTTACTACCACTGACAAGACATTGACGCACTTTTCGGAGAGTAGCATGCTACTCAGGAACCCAAGAGGAATTATTGGTGGATTAGTATAGGGAATTATGAGTACAATATTAATATTAGCATTAGTTAATTTGAGCAGAGGATATGTGAGTTTGTTATTTGGATTAACTAGAGTAACGAAAGGATAGAGGAGGGAAGAATCCAGAAGTGTTAACTGGGAGTTTAGAGTAATAGCATGAAGCTTGGGATGAGAAAAGGAGAGATGGAGGAGGGAAGAGTCTGTGGAAAGTGGTTGGGAAGATCATAATAGCAGAATGGTTTTGGACAAGTCAAAAGTGAGATAAATGAGGGAGAATTTAGTAGGGTTTTTGAAAGATGATAGTAGGCAACAGAGGTTTGAGATGAGCTAGATGCAGTAGGGGAGGGAAGAGCTTAGGCAGGGTTATTTTAAAGATCAAAGTAGTAGAATGGGTTTGGGTTGAGTCAGAGTGGGGATAGAGGATATATTGAGAGAGACATTGAGTGATGGGGAAACAAGAGAGTACATTTTTTATTAGTTTTTATTTATTATTTTTTCATTTTATTTATAGATGTAATTTCTTTTTTTGTATTTATATTTTGTCTAGTACAATAGGACTAGAGTAATAAATAAATAGATATGTAAATAGTAAGGGAATATATGTTCAAGGAATATGATAATGGGTAAAATAATAAGAGAAGTAATGTTGTACTGTAAAAGTGTACTTTTATAACATTCATTTATCTTTCCTCAATTTTTCAGTATCGAAATGCTTGCTGGTAAATAGTTAAGATAACATTTGCTCATTGTGATATAAAAAAGTAAGCAGGGATTCATAAATATTTAAAAAAACAACTTAATCTTAGAGCTATGCAATGACGTATGAACATGTTAAGCATAGAATAAAAAACACACATATCTATATATATGTAAACGTATATATATATATATAAATATATATATATATATATTTATATATATAAATGGAAAGTGGATCATTGGTAAGGGCAGGTAAGTACCTACACTTAGCAATAGACCACTAACCTCCACCTAGGTCCAGTTAGGTCTCAATAAATTAAAAACCAGCTCAACCCTTGGTAGCTTGGCAACGAGCCACAAGGCTTAACTTAGGAAAAAATTGTGTAAACCATTTAAAAATCACAAAACAGTAAATAAGTAAAACACAAAACACAATAAAAATCTAACACCTATTTAACAAATAGACTATGGGGGTCATTTTGACCCTGGCGGTACGAGACCGCCAGGGCTAAAATGACGGAAGCACCACCAACAGGCTGGCGGTGTTTCCAGGCGTATTTCGACCACGGTGGAAGCGCTGCGGTCGCACCCCCGGGGCCGGCGGTATTCCGCCACTTTTGCCCCGGCGGTGATAATCCGCCTGAGCAGCGCTGCTTGCAGCGCTGCCCAGGGGATTACGAGTCCCCGACCGCCAGCCTTTTTCTGGCGGTTTGCACCGACAGGAAAAGGCTGGCAGAATGGGGAGACGTGGGGCCCCTGGGGGCCCCTGACAGGGCCCCATGCAGCTTTTCACTGTCTGCTATGTCAGGGCTAAAATGACGGAAGCACCACCAACAGGCTGGCGGTGCTTCCAGGCGTATTTCGACCGCGGCGGAAGCGCTGCGGTCGCACCTCCGGGGCCGGCGGTATTCCGCAACTTTTGCACCGCCGGTGATAATCCGCCTGGGCAGCGCTGCTTGCAGCGCTGCCCAGGGGATTACGAGTCCCCGACTGTGAGCCTTTTTCTGGTGGTTTGCACCGCCAGGAAAAGGCTGGCAGAATGGGGAGTCGTGGGGCCCCTGACAGGGCCCCATGCAGCATTTCACTGTCTGCTATGCAGACAGTGAAAATCGCGACGGGTGCAACTGCACCCGTCGCACGGCCGCAACTCCGCCGGCTCCATTTGGAGCCGGCTCCTATGTTGCGGCCGTGATCCACGCTGGGCCGGCTGGCGGAAACCAGGTTTCCGCCCGCCGGCCCAGCGGGGATCTCCTAATGACCCCGGCAGGGGTGTGGCCACATTGGCTGCCGCACTGCGGTCAGATCTTGGCGGGCAGCTGTAGCCGCCCACCAAGGTCATAATGAGGGCCTATATTTCCATCTTTAAAATGACACCAAAATGAATAAAATCGTATAAGGAGAACTAGAGATTTTTATTTTTAAAGAATTAGGATCAGATGTACAAAGCATTTTTCTAGTTGCAAAGGGCCCGATTTGCAGAATCGTCCCGGTTGTGACTTGAAAAATGCTTTTTGGGATGTACAAAGCCCAAACTGCAATTGGGTAACTTGTTACCGAATCGCAGTTTGGGTTTTGCGATTCGGTGTTAGGAATAGGCGTGTGAAGGGCGTCCCTTCCTAATACCGAATCCAAATGGTATGTATGATTGTTTTGCGACCGCAAGTGCGGTCGCAAAACAATCAAAGTTAGCATCAATTTCAAATTAGTGCTAACCCATTCACAAAAGGTAAGGGGTCCACATGGGACCCCCTCCCCTTGGTGAATGCATGCAAAAACATTTTTTCAGAGCAGGCAGTGGTCCCACGGACCACTACTTGCTCTGAAAAAAATGAAAAGCAAACTTTTCATTTTTGTTTTTGTATTTCATAAAACAAAATGCTTTCTTTAAAAGCAGTCACAGACATGGTGGTCTGCTGACACCAGCAGGCCACCATCCCTGTGAGTGCCGCCGTTCCCAATGCAGTCGCTAACTGAGACCTACCACATGAATATTCATGAGGCAGGTCATTTGCGGATCGCAGACACTGTTGTACATCCAGTTTTGCAACTCGCAGTTTCCGAGTCGCAAAACTGGATCTTCATACATGTGGCCATTTGTGTTTTTTAGCGTATAGAAATGAATAGTGCCAATCTGGCTGTTAAAAATGGGGTCTTTGGTTGGCAATCAGGTTACCCCCTGTCCAAGCAAGGGCCCTCCCTCTAGTCAGGGTAAGTCACATACAATCCAAATTATCCTGTTACCACCCTCTGGTAGCTTGGCACTGCGCAGTCAGGCTTAACTTAGAAGGCAATGTGTAAAGTATTTGTGCCATAAATCATGAAATAACACAGTATAGCACCACAAAAATACACCACACAGTGTTTAGAAAAATATATAATATTTATCTGATAAAATGCAGGTCAAAACGATTAAAATGCAATAAGTATATGATGAGATCTCACTGTAAAAGTGATATAAAGTGTCTTTAGTCTTTTAAAAGCAACAAATGTATCTTTCAAGCACAAACTAACTGGTTTGCGTTTAAAATCTCAGCAAAAAAATGCAGAGGAGGAGATGCGTGTAAAACCGGGAGGTGTGCGTCGATTTCCCGGGCCTCACACGTCGATCACACGACGATCGGCAATTTCCAGCGCTCAGTCGTGGATCCTCTTCGGGTTGTGGGGTTTTTGGGTGCCCTGGGGATGATGCATGGATTTCTGGCGCCTACAGGATGAAGTCACAGGGGCTGCATTGATCCGGTGGGCATTGCCTGGAAATTTCTATCGCACGGCAGGCGCTGCGTTGATTCCTCTCTAGAAGTCAGCTGTGCAACGATACAGTGGGCTGTGCGTTGAATTTCCAGTCGCTACGCTGGCGCTGCATCGATCTTCTCATTGTGAAGTCGGGCTGCGTCATTCCGGTTTGGCGTGCAGTGAATTTTTCACCACAGGCTGTGCATTGTTTCTGACAGACTGTGCATCAATTTTCGCTGCACAAGGAGTCCTTCTTGTAGAGATGAAGTCTTTTTGGTCCTGAGACTTCAGGGAACAAGAGGCAAACTCTACCCAAGCCCTTGGAGAGCACTTCTCACCACAGCCAGAGAGCAGCAAGGCAGCTGAGCAACAGCAAGGCAGCAGTCCTTCACAGAAAGCAGTCAGGTGAGTCCTTTGGGCAGCCAGGCAGTTCTTCTTGGCAGGATGCAGGTTCTGGTTCAGGTTCTCTTCTCCAAGAAGTGTCTGAGTTGGTAGGGGCAGATGCCCTGCTTAAATACCCAAATGTGCCATTGAAGTGGGGGAGACTTCAAAGAGTGGCTTAGAAGTGCACCAGGTCCCCTTTCAGTTCAATCCTGTCTGCCAAGGACCAAGAACGGGGTGTGGCAGTCCTTTGTGTGAGGGCATGCTACTGTCCTTTGACATATAATTGTCAGGCCCTCAACCCTCCCAGCCCAGGAAGACCCATTCAAAATTCAAATGTATGCAAGTGAGGCTGAGTATCCTGTGTTTGAGGTGTGTCTGAGTGAATGCACAAGGGAGCTGTCAACTGAACCCAGCCAGACTTGGATTGTAAAGCACAGAAGGATTTAAGTGCAGAGAAATGCTCACTTTCTAAAAGTGGCATTTCTAAAATAGTAATATTAAATCCAACTTCACCAGTCAGTAGGATTTAGTATCACCATTCTGGCCATCCTAAATATGACCTTCCTACTCCTTTCAGATCAGCAGCTACCACTCAAACACTATATGAGGGTAGCTCCAATGTTAGCCTATGAGGGGATCAGGCCTCAAAGCAGTGTAAAAACGAATTTAGGAGTTTTACACTACTAGAACATGTAAAATACACAGGTACATGTCCTGCCTTTTGTCTACACAGCACCCTGCCCTATTGGTTACCTAGGGTATAGCTTAGGGGTAACTTATAGGTTGAAAAAGGGGAGGTTTACGCTTGGCAAGTACTTTTAAATGCCAAGTCAAATTTGCAGTGAAACTGCACAAACAGGCCTTGCAATGGCAGGCCTGAGACAAGGTTAAGAAACTACTTAAGTGGATGGCACAATCAGTACTGCAGGCCCACTAGTAGCATTTAATCTATAGGCCCTGGGCACATATAGTGCACTTTACTTGTGACTTATAAGTAAATTAAATAATCCAATTGGGTCTGATCCAAAGTTATCATGTTTAAGGGAGAGAGCATATGCACTTTAGCACTGGTTAGCAGTGGTAAAGTGTACAGAGTCTTAAACCCAGCAAAAACAGTATCTAAAAAGTGGAGGGAGGAAGGCAAAAAGTTACGGGTGACCACCCTAAGGCTGTCAGGTCTAACACTGGCCAACTGGTCTCACCTCGACCGGGGCAAAATCAAAGTCTAACGCTGACCACGATGGAACTCTGCTTGGCTACAGCAAGATGGGGAGGCTTCAGTCAAATGTTTACCTTTGGGCTTAGTCATTTTCTTGAAGATTTTCTTCAGCGGGACGAAGTCTCCAGTCCGATCTGACCTCCCTGGAGCCCTTCCTCAGATACGCCGTCGCGGGAGTTCACGGTGAAGATTTTTACGTTTGGACTTAGACGATTTTTTTAGATGAAAATCCTTCAACCAGGCCAAACCTGAATCTTGATCCAACGTCACTGAAATCCTCTTTGGATACCCTGCTCGGGAGGTCCCAATTAACTTTCTTCATTCGGGCTTAGTCACTTTTTTGGAGAGTTTCTTCAGTGCGATGAATCTGCAAGTCAAGCCAGGTTGTGGTTGGGGCAAGCCGGCTAGATTTGCAGTTGCAGGTCGGTCCCTTTATGGAGCTTTTTCCAAAACGTTCTCCAATCTTCTCCAAACCTCTGGTTCTTCTTCCAGGAGGACTTTTAAGGTTCTTTTGGAGTCCACAGCTTACTCCAGAAGCTCTGAACTGTCTCTTTGAGGGTGTGTACTACAACTCCCAGAATGAACCTGACTCAAACTGCAAAACGGCCGCTGACAGTGGTCAGCTGGTCACTTTCTTTAGGATTTGATGCAGGGGACTCTGGTTAGCTATTTTTCACCTGTAGAAAGTCCCTCCTTGAACCAGTTGAAGCCAGGCAAAGTCCTTCTTGTGGTGAAGCCCAAGTGAGCAGCTGGTGCAGTCCTCCAGAATGTAGTGTCCACATGCAGGCCAGGGGTCCAGCAGGGCAGTCCTTCTTCTGAGGTGTGGGTGCAGCTCTGCCATATTTATCCGTGCTCCTGCGTGAAAGATAGGGGCGTCCTGATTCTTCATTCAGATGCAGGGTCCTTCCCCCTGTGATAACCACTTCCTGGGAAGTATGGCAACAATCAATTCCAGGGAGCAACATTCTTCAAAAATCCATCATGGCTGAAACTGATTTTTGGAGGTTACATCTGGCTGAGCCCTCCCACTGGTATGGCTAAAAATCCTACACACACCCCTCTCCTGCCCTCTCCTAAACTAATCAAAAGGGCACCTAATTATATGGGGCTGCAGGATCTGAGGGAGGTGCTGGGTTGCTCCAAATGTCCTTCCCTGCCTTTGAAGACCAGTTTGGTAGCCCTCCCTTCTTCCTGCTTCCCTATGTGCAGAAGTAGTTCTCATTCCCCAGGCACATCCTTTGTGTTCAGTCCAGGCCACTTTACACCTCATCAAGGCAGCCTGGCCAGGCTGCCAGTTTGCTGGCCAATCAGAGAAGGGCACTACACATCTGAAGTTGGCAACTTTTTAGGTAGAGATGAAAACTCTTTACCTGAACTGGTCATATTAAATCCATCAATTGTAAGTTGTGGGATTTATTATAACAATTAATTTGATACCAAACTTGAGATATCTGACACTTGAGGGGACTTTGTTAATTAAAATAAAATGTCCCCATTTTAGACTATGGAGGCCAATCACTACAGTGAGGGAAAAATAATTTGGCTATTTTACCTCACCAGGGCTTGTAAAACTATTTTTATAAGGTCCCTGCTCATAGTTACATGGCACCCAACCCTAGGGCACATAGTGCAAACCTTAGGGGTGCTTTCTATGTAAAAATAAGGTAGTTTAAGATGAAGTACTTCTAATTCCAAAGTCGAATTTGCATTTAACTTTAATTTAAAAGCAGCCAGCAAGGCAGGCCTGCCTTTAAAATGACCCTTGACACTTCAGCGGAGCACCTGTGGGTGCACCACCTATGCTGAGGTCTATAAACCTACATACCCTACCATATACTAGGGACTTATAGACAGGTAGACATAACTAATAATAATTATCCTAACGTGCATACTTATTTTACACAGAGCACAGTCCCTGGGTCTGGTTAGATGTACCCAGGGCAGCATCAGAGTCAGGAAAACACCAGTAAAAAGTGAAAAATGGGGGCAAAATGTTAAGGAGCCTCTGCAATCAGCCCTGTTTTCTCACATATATATATATATATATATATATATATATATATATATATATATATATATATTTACTCACATGCACACACACACACACACACACATATATATATGTATATTTAATCGAGAGTAAATATACATTTGTTAAACAGGCTTAAAGAGTATGTGTATAATTTATTATTTTGAAATAGCAATTAGACATATTTCTCAAAGAACTATACAAATCTAGAATATACAGAATCAGAATATAAACATTTATCAACACAGGCATATGCAGTCCATTGGTGTTTGAATATCGTGGTTATAAAGGAAAGAGACAACTCCTGAGTAGTCTTCTGAAGACAAGATAGTTATACATGGATCTTATATTTGGGGGTAATGAATTCCATAGTTTGGCTGCTTGTACAGAGAAGGATGTACCACTGTTAGAAATCGGATATTTGGTTGGCAGCCAGGTTACCCTCTGTCCAAGCAAGGACCCTCACTCTAGTCAGGGTAAAGGAGAATCACCCTTAGTTAACCCCCGCTCACCCCCTTGGTAGCTTGGCACAAGCAGGCAGGCCTAACTTCAGAGTCTAGGTGTAAAGTATTTGTAGAAACACACACAATAACTCAGTGATAACACTACAAAATGACACAACACAGGTTTAGAATAATAGGTAATATTTATCTGAACAAAACAAGACCAAGACGACAAAAATCCACTAAACACAAGTCAAGTTATAAATTAAAAAGCAAGAAAGGGTCTTAAATCAAGCCCTTGGAGATTTCCTCACAAGCAGGAATGCACAACAAAGTCCAGTCTTTGTCCTCTTGCACAGGCAGAAGCAGCAACTGCAGGATAGCTCCATAAAGCACAGGCAGGGCAGCACTTCTCCTCAGCTCTTCGGCTCTTCTCCAGGCAGAGGTTCCTCTTGATGTCCAGAAGTGATCTAGATTTTCAGGGGTTTGGGTGCTCTTCTTATACCCATTTTAGCCTTTGAAGTAGGTCTAGTTTGTGAAAATCCTGCCTTGCCCTGGCCAGGTCCCAGACACAAACCAGGGGGTTGGAGACTGCACTGTGTAAGGGCAGGCACAGCCCATTCAGGTGTAAGTGACCACTCCTCCCCTCTTTCCTAGCACAGATGGCTCATCAGGATGTGTCACTGTCTAGCTAGAGGTGCAAACAGCCCAACTGTCAAACTTACCCAGACAGGGAATCCACAAACACTCAGAGTAACAGAATGGTTTAAGCAAGAAAATGCCCACTTTCGAAAAGTGGCATTTTCAAACACACAATCTCAAAACCAAGTTTACTAAAAGATGTATTTTTAAATTGTGAGCTCAGAGATCCCAAACTCCACATTTCTATCTGCTCCCAAAGAGAATCTTAATTTCTATCATTTTTAATGGCAGCCCCTATGTTAACCTTTGAGAGAGATGGGCCTTGCAATAGTGAAAACCAAATTTGTCAGTATTTCTCTGTCAGGACATATAAAACACATCAGTATATGTCTTACCTTAAACATACACTGCCCCCTGCCCATGGAGCTACCTAGAGCCTACCTTAGGGGGGTCTTACATTTAAGAAAAGGGAAGGTTTTGGCCTGGCAAGTTGGTACCCTTGCCAAGTCAAATTGGCAGTTAAAATCTGCACACACAGACACTGCAGTGGCAGGTCTGAGCCATGTTTACATGGCTACTAATGTGGGTGGCACAACTAGGGCTGCAGGACCACTAGTAGCATTTGATTTACAGGCCCTGGGCACCTCTAGTGCACTGTACTAGGTACTTACCAGTAAATCAAATATGCCAATCATGAAATCCAATTACACATACATTTTACATAGGAGCACTTGCACTTTAGCACTGGATAGCAGTGGTAAAGTGCCAGGAGTAACAAAAACAGCACACACAGAGTCCAGCACACATCAACAGCCTGGGAAACAGAGGCAAAAAGTTAGGGGAGACCACGCCAAGGATGCCAAGTCTAACAACCACCTATTGCATTTTACTTGTATGGTGGTGTTTTATGGTGGGGTGCCGATGTTGAGAGTAGGTATCTTTTTTGATTGTATTTGTTTATTTTGTTTCTGATTAAAAGTGGTCCTGTTCCATGTATAGCTTTGTGGGTGATAGAAAGCAGATTGAAGGTGGATCGTCTGGCAATCGGTAACCAGTGTAGTGCTCTCAAGACAGGGGGGATGTGGGCTTGTGGTTTTACATGTAATAATAGCCTGGCAGCTGAGTTGTGAATACGTTGTAGCTTTTTCATAATAGATAGAGAAAATCCATAGTAGAGGCCATTGGCACAATCCGGTTTAGATAGTATAAGAGAGATAGTAGCCTGCACCTTGTGCGGAAATCCGAGGGGGGGGAGATGAGTCACAGAGTCTTCAGGATGATAAAGCTTGAGTGTGCTCATTTGCCCACTTAGGCATCCATTGTTAATTTGGAGTCCATGGTAATTCCAAGGTTTTTAACTTCCTTGGATACTTGAGAAGGTGATCCCAGATCGTCAGGCCAGGCAAACAGTGGGTCATCAAGTTTCCAGTCACCACATGTGATTATTTCCATTTTGGAAACATTCAGTTTGAGATGGTTTCAAGTCATCCACTGATCAACGGCTCTGAGGCAACTAAAGATTTATGATTTTTCAATGTCTTTGAGGCATTTCAATTTAAGTAGTATTTGTGTGTCATTTGCATATTCGTAGCATGTGAGTTGAAAATCATTGATCAATTCTGGTAATAACATCATGTAGATATTGAAAAGTATAGGTGAAATGATTGATCCTTGGGGGACCCCTGCTTTTGTGCAGTGGGGTTTGGATGAGAAGAGGGGAGAATGAATAATATTAGTTCTGTTTTGAAGGTAGGATATAATCCAGTCAAGATGAATCCCTTTTATGATGGCTTTGTAGAGACTTTGAATTAGGGTGTCATGGTCAACATTATCAATGGTAGCTGGGAAGTCTAAGAGAAGTAGTGCAGCAACTCTATTGCAGTTGACTGTGTTTTTAAGATTATCCCAGATTCCTATGAGTGCTGATTCAGTGCCTCTTCCTGGGCAGAATCCAGTTTCATAGTCTGAAAGTATGAAGTTGTCTTCAATGAATTGTGACATCTGAAGGAATGGTGCTCTTTCAATCAGTTTGCCCAGGAAAGGTCCATTTGTAATTGGTCTGTAGTTGTTGGGGGTTGTGCATGTTTAGGTTTGTTTTGTTTAATAAATGTATGAATGCCTTTTTCAGGTCTTCAGGAGAAGTTCCTGTAGTTAAAGAGTTATTGATGATTCTTCTTACAGGTGTGCTACTCTAGTGTATGCCACTACACACTACATCACTCAGCCATATGCTGTTCCATTGAACACATCTACATTGTACACCACTCAAATTCATCCTACTCCGCTGCACATTATTCCATTATATACCATTCCACTCTATGTACAGAGTGGCAATAGCTACTCTGTAGGTATAGCTAGAATTCCAAAAGATAGGAATTCATCAGATTTTTACTTGCTAATACCTTTCCCAATGTTTGACGAATCTCCACAAAACCTTGCGGACTTATTGCTTTTTCTACTTTGGATGATGAGGCAAAGGGTTGTGGTGATTAGTTAAGAGGTTGTAAAGAAAAGAGGGAGTGCCAAAGCCAGTGGCAGTTCCTTCACAGGGACGTCGGATCCCTCTACTGCTGCGATCCACTGTCTCCCAAGCTCATCAGTTTAATAATAAATTTAAATAGCCCCGTATCTCCATTCATTTTTCTTCCTTATGGTGCGTGGCTACGATGCCCTCATGAAAGCTGTAAGTGGGTTGGATGAGGAACTGATGCTGTTAACAGAGCTGCGCATGTCACATTGGCTGGTAGTTTTGCTGTGGCCAATCTGACATGTGCAGTTCCAGCTTCCACATTGAGACTAGCATGGAGCTGTGTCAGCAAAGATACACTCTCATCTGTGTTCTATGAAGCATTGAGTTTGTATGTCCCAGCCAATCCAAGCACTGCTCTTATGTTGTTTAGTATTACAAGCAGCAGAATAGCAGTGCTTGGATTGGCTGGGGAGCTCAAGTTTATTTTTCCTTGGCCAGCAAACACTTTAACATACAGGCAACGTGATTCAGTGAGGCAGGAGGATTTAACCTCAGGACACAAACTCTAACAGCTGAAGTGAATGTGTGCTGAATCCCGCAAGATTGTCAAGGTAAGGTAAGATTTCATAACAGTACTAATAAAGTACATTAAAAATAATTACTGAGGTGATTGGCATGTTTTCTTCTCTTTGTAGCTGTAACTTGATATGTAGAAAATTGACTCAGGCATAGCTCTAGGTATTTCTGAGAGGATTGTAATAGTACAAGCAAGCGGTCAAGCACTTTAAGCAAATACATTTTGCATGCCAGAGCCATATTCCCCTTAAAGCGACTATGTTCAGGAATTAAGACACTTAGTTGAAAGATCCTTGCGACAATTTAGGCATGGCAGTCACAAGACTTACACTGTCCAGACTCTCCTATTATTGACTCAGTGATTGCCTTTTTGCCCCACCACATTCAAAGTCAGCAGCTGCCCCTGCCTAAAACATGTTTTTCCACAGTTGCATTTTCCAAATACTTTTTAGACACACATAGTGGCAAATCAGCAGAACAAATTTTAATGAAAGTTGGCAGGAATATAGAGTACAAACTGGAAAAGATCTGTTTTGCTTTTTTATGAAAATTCAGTAGTTTTATAGTACTAAGGGACAAAATCTTGGTGATATATGGGGCACCTGTATACTGCACAATTACAGCAGTATACATGTCGATGACAACGCACTACAGAATTGGCTAATGATTGGCCTTACAAACATTAAAGGCAGTTATATAGTTTAGACCACACTTTGGCTGCGTTCTGTGTTTGGAACTGAAATATAAGTTAGTACTATGATTTACAGCTACAGGAATATCAAAGACATTTCACAAAACTTCTAATAGAGAGGGAAATGTTTTATATTGTTCTATAGAGTTTTTTTAAAAGGTGATGGAGCACCGCTGTACAACCGAGGAAGTACAGTCACACCTTTAGAAATTAAAAAAATAACAAAATATAACAAACAACAATACAATAATGATAATTAATGAAAAAAATACTGTCTTATTGTTTCTCATGATAGAGATCAATTGTACTAATACATTAGTGGCATAGACATTAGCATATGGCAACATAGAAAATCTTTAGTTTAAAAGTCTAACAGAAAATGAACATAGAACTGTAAAACCTGCACATTTGAATTGTGGCGGACATGTGTGGCTGCTGATCGTATTTTGTCATCGCGTTTAAAATGAATGCATTGTGCATTTATAAATGAGTGAATTATTTATCAGATTTAACGTGAAAGTATTAATTCTTAAGAATCAGAAACAGTAGAAATTAAGGGCCAGATGTAGCAAAGTATTTGCACGTCGCAAACGGCGAAAATCGCCGTTTGCGAGGTGCAAATGCCTCTTTGCTATGCAGAAATGCATATTGCGAGTCGGTACCGACTCGCAATATGCATTTCCGACTCGCAGATAGGAAGGGGTGTTCCCTTCCTATTTGCGAGTCTGAGTGGTATGCAATACCATTTGCGACCGCGTACGTGGTCGCAAATGGCATCGCAGTTACCATCCACTTCAAGTGGATGGTAACCCACTCGCAAATTGGAAGGGGTCCCCATGGGACCCCTTCCAGTTTGTGACTGGACCCACAAATATTTTTTCAGGGCAGGGAGTGGTCCAAGGGACCACTCCCTGCCCTGAAAAAATACCAAAACTAAAGGTTTCGGTTTTTTTTTAAGTGCAGCTCGTTTTCCTGTAAGGAAAACGGGCTACACTTAAAAAAAACAAAAACTGCTTTATTTAAAAGCAGTCACAAACATGGAGGTCTGCTGACGACAGCAGGCCTCCATGTTTGCGAGTGCCTATACTCGCTATGGGGCCGCAATTTGCGACCCACCTCATGAATATTCATGAGGTGGGTCATTGCGACCCCATAGCGAGTTGCAGTCGGTGTCTGAGACACCGTACTGCATACCAATTTGCGAGGTGCAAAGTGCGAGTCGCATGGACTCGCACTTTGCACCTCGCAAATTTTAAATTTGCTACTAAGTATATAATTATATGAATTAATCGTACTTGTATTGAATTAAATGGATTACATTAATGAGAATTAACTTGTGCAGGAAAAAAAATGTGCGCTTAAATTTGTTCTAACATGACATGAATATTATTTGTGATAAAAATAATTTGCTTTGCATATTTGATTATTTGAATTGTAAGGTGCACAATAGGTTTTATAAATGTATTAATTAAATTAAGGTGCATTTAGGCGTTCTTAACTGAACTAGGCCTGGAGTTCATTTTTACAGCAGTAGAGAAAAATGACTTGCTTATTCTGTTCCCTTTGACCTGAATACTTTTCCTAGGCTGTTAATTTTGGGCTGACTGTCCTATTGTATTGTTGGCAGAAGAGCATATTTTAGAGATTATAATGTTGCAGTTGTTGTTCTAGCTGTTGAACAGGGCAGGAAGCTTCTAGTTCTCATGTGAAAGAATATTACTAGTTTTTTTGTGTGCTGTGAGAGAGGATCCTAATGTAACAAATGTTTAGAAAATATAATCTTTGGTGGAAAAAGATGAAGTCAGAAGAATGACAACGCACTTTGGCTGGGAAGTATTTGCAAAGTTGCAAACTTTGTGGCACCACTGGCAACCATTGGATGCTGAGAGTAAGGCACAGAGTAAGCCCACCTGGAGGACCAATCACAAGAACTGTGCATACGTTAATTAGTGAAGAACTCTTGGAATGGAGTTCAGTTCTGTTTAGATATTCCTTATGCTAAGCTTCTCTTGAGATCTTGTTAGAGTCTTTTTTAAATTCTGTCAGCCCTTGTCATTTGCTTTTCTCCAACTCCCCTGATGAATTTTCTCTTCATAGTATTAATTGCCTCATTTGATTATGCTGTTCAGTACTAAGAAGCCAAAATAATTCTCATCTGCTGATTTATCCTGCATTTAACTGCTGATTTAGCCTATGTGCAGCCCGTGTACTTCACCACCTGATGCTGTTGTCAAATGAAGCCGGAAGAAGGTGAACGTCATCTGCTGGAGAATCAATCTGTTTGCCGTCCCATGAGGAGAGGTATAACTAAATGTGGTTTCATGTTTTCCATTTTAGTTTAGTCATATACACCAGTTTATTTTTAGAGATAGCCCTAGTTAGATGATTTTTCCAAATTGTTTTTGTCCTTCTTTATTTTGCTTTTGCCTGCATGTTTTAGCCCGTTCCCACTCTTGGTAGCCCCAATTCTGGTTAGAGATAAGGATGGCCCAGCCCTGACAAATGATTGTTAAAATTGCATTTTGATGATTTGCTGATGTCCCCATCTGTTGCTTTGAGATCTAATATGAATGTGCATATCGTTGTTTTGCTGATTTATGCTGTTCTCCTGCAATGCTTAATTTATTTATGTTTAGTACGTTGGATTTCTTTAGACGCTTTGGTCAACCTATGGTTTTTGTGCATGTTTATATCTTAGTTTTGATCACTATTTCCATGACATTGATGGGATTGTAATAAAGCTTTGAAACATATTTAGAATGGAGTTTTTATTGGAGTCTACATTGTTTATGGTGGTGTTTAAATGTGTTTATGGTTTAATGTCAATGATTTGTGATTGTATAAATCTGAGTACTACATCTGTCACTAAGTCCAAAGATCTGGTCGACCTTTGAAGATGATAATAGTGATGGCGTCTCACCCTTGCACCTGTGGTTTCTGGTCCCGAGGTGGGAGGAGGAGCGCCACAGATGCTTTAGCACTCAGAAATCCTTTTAGTTTTTTTTTCAGTTGGCACCGCTGTACTTCTGAGAAAGTACTGCTGCACTCCCTTAACTTTCTTAAAAATATACACTACAACAGAAATACTTTTCCCTAACTACTTTAACTTTGGTAAACTGCCTCATTTCTCCCTGTAAGTTTAAAACATAGTAATAAGGTGCATATCACATAGAAACCAAGAACTTGGCCATTTTACTGCTTCATCTGTCCAACACACTTTGGCTGTTTTCTGGGGTTGTTCTGGACTGAGGACATTCTGCGAGGAAGAAGAGCTCGATGCTGTAGGAGGGACTGCCACTCTCCATGTTTTTTTGCTGTGCTGGCCTGCTGTTTGCTACTTCTGTTCTGGGAGTGAAAGGACTGGACTTTGTTTTCTACATCCTGCTTCCAAAGGTTCTCCAAGGGCTTTGACTAAGCTTGCTCCTTTTTTTAGAAGTCTCATGGACATCAAAGATGCCCTCAGCCAGCATCTGGGCTACCTTGCTGAGAGTCCTGACTTGCTAAGTGGTGTCAAGTCCAGTTCCTGGGCTCTTTGGAGTGAGTTCTGGTGAAACCAAGAAGAAATCAAGCACATCACCACCAGAGCAAATTCAGAACCGGCCCGCTGTTTGACTCCACGTCGCTGCCTGCACCAGGGCTTTAGTCCCCAATCAGTGCAAAGACTGCAGGACAATGCCGCCACAACGCCTCCAAAGTTCTGCCACAGTGTGAGTCTCTAATGTTGTGTCAATGACCCCATGAAACCGAACTCCGCCGCAGCACCAGTGGCCCTGTGGTGTGATCCCAACACAGCAAAGTCGACCCCTCGCATCTTGACTAACCCTGGGTGGAATGAACAAAGTCCAGCTTCACGGAATTCTACAGAGTTAGAAAAAACTCTGTGGAATTCCACAAATCCACAATTCCGTGACCTGCGGAGTCCTCCTGAAAGTGCCCATCTCGGAAGCGCTAAGCAGGGTCGGGCTTGGTCAGCCAGGCCCAACCCTGCTTAGTGCTTCCAAGATGGGCCCGTTCCGGAGGGAATTGGGCAGTAAATGCTGCTATTGCAGTGCACACGGGGCAGGCCTGTGTACAAGGGGCCTCAAACGACAGCTTTCACTGCCATTTCAGTCCTGTTTGTGCACCAGTGTGCACAAACAATGACAAAACAAAGAAAGAGATGAGCACTTACCTGGGTTTTACCTAGGTCCTCCTCTCCTTATCTGATGATGAAGAGGAGTCCTCTCCAGCAGCTGCCTCCCTCCTCTGCTCCGGTGCGCACTGCAGCCCAGTAAAGGGCTGCACAGCGCAAGTGCAAACTTTCTACATAATGTGCTGCAGCACACAACAGGCGAGCTCCACTCCCCTGGTGGAGCTAGTAGAGTGTTTTGGATAACTCTGCACTGCAAGCAGAGTGAGAAGTTCCAAAGAGCTCCCCGCTCACCCCTAATCTTGACCTCATCAACTCCGCCAGGCTGCATCACCTCCCCTGCAACTGTAAGGAACCGATGCCCCACCTTCCCTATGGTAGCAGTAAGGAACCAATGCCTCACCGGCTCCAGCGACTCCTGACCTCCGCACAGCATCATTGTTTCCTCATTGTTTTCCAAGGTACTGTAACTGGGGTCCGTGCAATTACATGATCAGCCCGCTTTCCTTCGTGAGTTGCGAAAGACTGTTGGGAATGACTCCGTCAAGATGCCGGTATAGCCACAGTTGGAGCTATTGTGTTTGTAAGTGCTATATTAAGATTTAATCCTTGATAATTTGCATCTTTACTTGTGTATGGAGGATTTTTATTTTTTTGGTCTTGTTTAACTCAGATAAACATGACCATTTTTCTACACTGGTGGGATACTTTTGTGGTGTTTTCACTGTGTTACTGTGAGTTTGTGTGTCTGTGCAAATACTTTACACATTGCCTCTAAGATAAGCCTGACATCTTTTGCCAACCTACCAAGGGAGAAAGCAGGGGTTTTCTTAGCTGTGTGACTCCCTTACCCTGAGTAGAGTGAGATTCTCTACTTGGACAGTGTGCACACCACTTCCAACTGGAGACCCCAGTTCTAACAAGCTTGCACAGTTGTTGTGTCACTTTTAGTGACATAACAGAGGTGCAAACCTTTCAACCATATCTATGAGGCTACGCAAAGCCACTTCAAGTGGCTTTGAATGGCCTCATAGATGTGGAATACGGCAAGGCAGTGCAAATCACTGAATTGCCTTACTCTGCATTAAGGAAACATTCCATGGGCATTGCATGGAGTGTTGGCACACCCTTGAGGATGTCCCAAAGCCTCACGTTTCCCTAGCGGAGGCACAACGAGAAGAAATATATTTATTTATCTGTGTTTTTTCCTCTTTTTTCACACATAGAAATAGGAAAAAGCCCCTTGGTATTCAAAAACAATCCTGCTTATAATGCAGACACTCTTGCACCATGATGCAAGGGTGCCTGCATTGGTGCCAGGCAGCTAAAACGGTGCCAGCAGAGTGTCCTGCCATTTCCCATTGAGGCAGGGCAGCACAGCAGGGTGACTTTCTGCACTGTCATAGGTCAAAAGACCATAAATATGATCCTAAGATTATAGACACAATCCAAGATCAGTTTGGACTCTCGTGGCATTTTCTTATCACATGGCGGGTATGGGAACCAGCACACTCACACCAACCTTAGGCTTCTGATCGGGCATCTCCGGTGAGTCTGCATTTGTCCGGCAAAACCAGGACTGTTCCTTGCCAGGGTGTGTAATCTTTGGTGCACGTTATGAAGACAATCGAAGACGTTCCTCATAAAGCTCTGTCAGATTAATTCTAGGATTTCAGGGGGAAGACAGTTCAAAAGTCCGCCAGGTTGAAGTGCTTGGAACACAAACACACGGGCACACATTCATAGATGCATGCATGTTTTTCTCCATGTTTAGGCGTCTCCACAGAGGCCAATAGATATGCTTGGTAACTGTGCAATCCATTTTAAAGGAGGGCTGTTTTTCATTTCCTTTTATTTAATCGATGTACGTGCGTTCCACTAAATGTGGGTGTATGTACAAGGTAGGAGGTATCCAGTGAAAACTGAGCCTTGGAGCATAAAGGATCTGCACCCATTATGGGGGGGGGGGGGAGGACAACGATTCCCTAGAGTATATATATTAGAATTAGGCTTAGTTAACGTCGTGATTAGGTCCAGGGCTATAATGAGCCGGAGTTACCTTAACATTAATGTATGAAATATTTAAGGGATGCATTTTTTAATCACAGTTTTTCGTGTGAGTTCGCATCATCAAATGAAGAATACAGGCCAGCTCTATAGCGTGTGACGTTTTCATGGAATCAGCATCAGCCTCTTTGAGCTGTGTTTTCTCCCTGTCAATTTCTGAGGACAGATGTGACAGGAAAAGATAAATGTGACACATAACTTTCTTTGTGGATCAATAAGACCTCTGCCTTTTCTAGAATGAATATAAGCAGATCTTATTTTCAACTAATCAATGTGGATCTCTCGGTGAGGAAATCTGATCTCCCTTTATGCCGAAAGGAAAATAAAGCATAACAGGCGTATCATCGGCGAACCCAAATCTACAGATTCGTTTAACCACTGCTGTAAAAGAATGACAGCCTTCACCAGGAAAGCGAGGGAAGTGACATTAGGAATGCTTTGATGGCATTTCCGTTCTGCAATCTGCAGCCAATAAAATGGATGATAAAACAAAAGGAAAGGTAAAACAAATAAGGACTCAACATTAAATTTGACAAGAAAATACAAAACGCTATACTCTATTAGATTGTAAAGTGGATTGATGTGAACAGCACTATTTTCATTGCTTTTAAAGCAGCCTTGCGGTTCCTCAATAGTATAATATCAGTTATCACGGGCTGACAGAGTAACTGCTAGCACACAGTAAGAGAAATCTTTGCAATTTCAGACACATTTAAAGGAGTTGAAGTCTAGGCATGCTTGCTGAGCGGCCCTTGCCGAGGCTTGTTTTTTTTTGGGTGAAATGGTCAATTGCGAACTGCAAAGCAAAATTAATCAAAACAGCACGCCTAAAGAAGGTTATCAATTATAAACCAAATTTCTATTCATTGGCATTAATTAGAAACGTTATTGGTCCGTATTCTTGTTGTGTTTATGACTCAATTATGAATTACATGAGAAAGGCAGGAGCAAACCACGGTAGTACATGTGCAAATCAAACTTGCATCTAAATCTGTGTGAATTGTACCCTCTGAATTCCAAAACCCAAGCCAGTTCAGCAAGAGTGGTGATGGGTTTTCAGAATGTCATATTAGTAGTTAACACCAGCTGTATTAAAAACGACCGCAACTTAAATTGTGTTGGTGTTTTCCAGTGATGGAATAGGCCCTTATTTCTCATCATGGGCAGTTATTTTTGACAGTCCACCACTTGGTGGCACTGTTGAAGCAGATATGCTAATTAGAAATTATTAATGAGTGTTTATGTGTTTTGATGAATAAAAAGTTCTTAGAGAAATTAATTGTAGAGAAAATAATGTGCACGTTTGAAAATGTGCCCACGGAGAATGGCAGCCACCTATACGAATTCATAATAAATGATAAAAAATGTGTGAAATAATAAAAATATGTAATAATAATGTAGTAATGTTCCATAATGAGATGTAGAACCTATGTTTTACATTATATTGTAGAGTTAACTTAGCAGAAGTTGTGGCCTAGTTTTGCAACGCCTCATGCCAAAGCCTGAATAAATTGCGCACTGTAGTGAAGCTGAGATGTTGAACTAACCTTGAACCATCGATGTTAAAGTCTGCTTAGCTATAATTTTCTGCAGTGTACTGACGGACAGGAGATGATGGAATCAAATTGATACAATTATGTTTAGAGTAGACTGGATGTACTTTCCCAAGACTCAAACAATAGAGACACTGACTGAGGAAGATGATGCAACATTTTCAATACCTGATGATCCGAACGATGAGGACATCGTAGAGTGAACCAATCAATGAACTGAGAATAGTGAAATATTAGAAGTCATAGATTTGTAGAATTGAATGAATTGGGTAGCGTCACATATGGTGATTAATTGACCAATTAGGAATTAGGGGGATGGACTGAAAAACTCTAATAAAAAGTTGTGACAGGGGGCTAAAACTTCAGAACTGAGCGAGATGCGAGGGGAGAATTGATGACTTCAAGAGACGCAGTTCAAGAGTCTGTCATTAGGCTCATGCACTGAGATCCTGATGCTTGCTGATCAATTGATGACCTGAAGACGAAGACTACCTTTGTTGCTGATCCATTCCATGGATAGGTAGCTATGACAATGTGACTGATTAACTTTTGTGCCTTTTCTTCTAGGTACCAACTGCGCTGTTTTTATAATTTTCCTTCTTAGCTAAATGCTTTCCAAATTCACGTTTTCTAAAATTGTTTTTCGCATGAAGTCCCACATGCTGATGCTAATCTGGGTTAGGTTGGGTTTTCTTTGGGTGACGTTTACAGTGAAGATTGACAAACTGATTGCTGAACTCTGCTATTGATGTTGACATATTCATCTTTGTTGAATTATGCTGAAGCATTAGAGCATATGTTTTCTCATGTTCTGATTAGATTATGTTATTGGTGGTTGCTAATAAACTAATTCGGAGCTGATTGAATAAAGTTCAAACTAACAGATGCATTAGAATTGTAGCTAACAGGGAAATAACGTTGTTAAAACGTATATTGAGTTGTGGTTATTTGTGAAATGTTGATATAATTGTCTAATAGTTAATGATTCTCTAAGTGGTTATTGATGAGTTATATGGAATATTGATAACATTGGCTACTACATGGCTAAGATACTCCATGCAATCCAAAAGGTTCGTCGGCCTATATGTGTCCCCTTGTAAATTTACTTACTAAGGACCAGGCGCGCTAGCAGTACTTTCAGTGTATTTTTGAGCAGAGATATCCACGGAATGGTTAAAAGTTCAATACATATGTAAATTAAAATAGTAATACCTCATTAGGGCCATTCTTACAGCTTTCATGACACTGGTCACATTTATTGAAGTATAGTAGTTATAAGTTAAAGATGGCATTGGTACTTTGGAGCACTGACAAGTTGCACTTTCTGGCCTGCCATGAATTACTTTGGGCTCTGGCATTTATTTATTTTAATAAATTAAGCATTGTTCATTGGTGCTTTCTTCCATAGGAGTGGGCTCAAAGTCAGGCATGTAGCAATTATCACCATCTAACACCGATCAGCATTTGAGCAATAATACTATAAGCACCAGGGCCCCTTAAACTCATCCTTTTCTGCGGCAAACAAGCCAACTATCTACTCCTGTTAAAGATCCTGATTCAGGGTTTTTACAGTGCCTTGTATTATTATCTCTTCAAGTATGGAGATAAGAATCGAGTGGAGAATGGTCTCACAAGGATGCCAAGAGATCTCATAAGGTCAGAGTCAGAGAGCTTTAATCACTGGTTTGTCTTCTCATATCATCAAAAGCAGAGATCACTACAAGTTGTATGCTCCTGCGGGGGCAGAAGACAACTTGGCAGAAATCAAGAAGGCAGTTTTTCTTCACTTAATTTTGCACACCTTTGTAGGTATTAAGCACTTATTTGGTCAGAATAAATGAAAAAACGACTAATCTATTGGATATTTGCTTAAAACTTAAAATCATTATATATATTTAAGAAAACAATTAAACCATAGCCAAAATATCACAGGCAGTATTCTAAAGTCAGGTTCCAGGACTTTGCAAATAGACATTAGTCTTGGTTATCCCCCACCCACATTTCATGGCCCTTACTAAAGTTTGCCTGCCATTCAGTCCTAAAGATTTTCAGCATTTGCATCTGACCATAGGTATAGACAGCTATAAGGCTCACTGGCCCGGGCCATCCATCTTTCAATATGACCCTCCATCCATGGATCCTTTGATCCATAATATGTATCAATCTCTATAAAACATAATATGATTTTTTTTAAATTAAAACTAACAAATGATTCATCAGATGAAAATTGAAAGAACCAAGCCAAAGGCACTGATGCCATGAGCAATAAAATGGCAGCTTAAAAATATCTTTTAGTGGCAGATTTCGCCTGAATCACAGAACGGATCTTCAGACAATATCTTCTCTCTGCTGAACTGTTCAATGGTCGTTTGCTGTTGAAAGTTTTGTTTACCTGTTTCATTAACTTTAAAAACTGTGTTGTAAGTTGACTTGAAGTATTCCACCGCCAAGTAGATTTGTGGATACTTAGCCAAAATTTGTGCAGCTCCAGTAGGTTAGGACAGATATATACAATATGAACTAATGCTTCTGATGCAACTCCATATAGCCGATAAGACATATCAGGCCAGACTTTACAAGGTCTTTGCGCCACCATTGCATCATTTTCATTTGGATGCAGCGTTGGCGCAAGCAGTGTTTTACACTGCTCCACATTTTCAAACTGATGCATTGGGCCCAGTGCGTCAGTTTGTAAAGCCTTGCATCGCCTTATACCTTTACCAGGTATAATGTGTGAAAGGTAGATGTTCTCTCGGGAACAGCCACGCAGAACTGAGGCAGTGAAATTTACAACATTTCACTGGGTTATTCTGCGACTTTACTGCACAAGGATTTTAGTGCCTGCTCAGAATAGGCATTAAACTGATGCATGGTGTTTGAAATAGGGTCTTTAGTTGGCAGTCATGTTACCCCCTGTCCAAGCAAGGACCCTCACTCTAATCAGGGTAAGTCACACACAATCCAAATGATCCTGTGCCCACCCTCTGATAGCTTGGCATTGAGCAGTCAGGCTTAACTTAGAAGGCAATGTGTAAAGTATTTGTGCAATAAATCATACAATACCACAATATAGCACCACAAAAATACACCACACAGTGTTTAGAAAAATATATAATATTTATCTGATAAGATGCAGGTCAAAACGATTAAAATGCAATAAGTAAATGTTGAGCTATCATTGTAAAAGTGACATAAAGGGGGTCATTCCGACCCCGGCGGGCGGCAGGCGCCGCCCGCTGGGCGGAAACCGCCCAAAGACCGCACCACGGTCAAATGACCGCGGGGGTCATTTCAACTTTCCCGCTGGGCCGGCGGGCGATCTCCAAAAGATCGCCCGCCGGCCCAGCAGGAAAGCCCCTGCAAAGAGGAAGCCGGCTCCGAATGGAGCCGGCGGATTTGCAGGGGTGCGACGGGTGCAGTGGCACCCGTCGCGATTTTCACTGTCTGCTAAGCAGACAGTGAAAATCTTTGTGGGGCCCTGTTAGGGGGCCCCTGAACTGCCCATGCCAGTGGCATGGGCAGTGCAGGGGCCCCCAGGAGCCCCACGACACCCGTTCCCGCCAGCCTCTTCCTGGCGGTGTAAACCGCGAGGAACAGGCTGGCGGGAAGGGGGTCGGAATCCCCTGTTGGCGGTGCTTCCTCTGCCCTCCACCCGGAATGGGGGCCAAAGTGTCTTAAGTCTTTGAAAAACAAATGAATGTCTCCTAAAAACTAGAAAGGTCTCTCTCAAGCACAAAGTACCAGCTTTGCATTTAAAATCTCCACAATGGACCACAGAGGAGGTGATGCATGGAAAACGGGGAGGTGTGTGTCGGTTTCGCCCCTCCGCACACCGACTTGCATTGTTATTTTCCATGCAGGGGAAGACTTTCCATTGATTTCCGGTGCGCTGACTTGGTTCCTCTTCGGGTTGTGCCGGGGATGGTGCATGTAATCCTGGGCTTGCGGAGTAAAGTCACAGGCGCTGCGTCGATCCAGTGGCCATTGTGTGGAAATTTCTCCCGCACGGCAGGTGCTCCGCCGATTTCTCTCTGGAAGTCAGGCTGCATCGTTCTGGGTCGGCTGTGCGTCGATCCAGTGGGCCGTGCATTGAAGTTCCGGTCACTACACTGGTGCTGCGTCAATCTTCTGCTTGTGAAGTTGGGCTACGTCATTCTGGTACGGCGTGCAGTGAATTTCTCACCGCGAGGCACGCTATGCACCGTTTTTAGCAGGCAGTGTGTCAAATTTTTGACACATTTGCAGGAGTGAAGTCTGTTTGGTCCTGAGACTTCAGGGAACAGGAGGCAAGCTCTATCCAAGCCCTTGGAGAGCACTTCTCAGCACAGCCAGAGAGCAGCAAGGCAGCAGGGCAACCGCAAAGCAGCAATCCCTCTCAGAAAAGCAGTCCCAGTGAGTCCTTTGGGCAGCCAGGCAGTTCTTCTTGGCAGTCTGGTTCAGAGATTCTTCACCAGCAGGTTTCTTGTCCAGAAGTATCTGTGAGGTAGAGTGTCTACCCTAAGAAGTGTCAAAGTCTGTGGGTTTGGGTGCTGTTCTTATACCCATTTTGGTGTTTGAAGTAGGCTTACTTCAAAGGAAAGTCTCACTTGTTTGTGAAATCCTTCCCTGCCCAGGCAAGGCCTCAGATACACACCTGGAGGTTGGAGACTGCATTGTGTGAGGGCAGGCACAGCCCTTTCAGGTGTGAGTGACCACTATTCTCCTCCCTCCTAGCACAGATGGCTCATCAGATTATACAGGCTACACCCCAGCCTCCTTTGTGCCACTGAGGTGCAAACAGCCCAACTGTCACACTAACCAAGACAGGGAATCGACAGACAGGCAGAGTCACAAAAATGTTTTAAGCAAGACCACTTTCTAAAGGTGCCATTTTCAAACACACAATTTCAAAACCAACTTTACTAAAAGATGTATTTTTAAATTGTGAGTTCAGAGGTCCCAAACTCCACATGTCTATCTGCTCCTAAAGGGAATCTACACTTTAATCATGTTTAAAGGCAGACCTCAAGTTAACCTATGAGAGAGATAGGCCTTGCAACAGTGAAAATCTAATTTGGCAGAATTTCATTGTCAGGACATATAAAACACATTAGTTTATGTCCACCTTAACCATACACTGCACCCTGCCCATGGGGCTACCTAGGGCCTACATTAGGGGTGTCTTATGTAGGAAAAGGGAAGGCTTAGGCCTGGCAAGTGGGGACACTTGCCAAGTTGAATTTACAGTTTATGATGCAAGTCTGGCAATGCATGAGTTTAGTGCCACAAATGTGTCAGAATGTCTGACACATCTGTAAAAACATGTGCCATGGCACTCGGTATTGTAAATTCACCGCATACATGGCAACGTTAAGGGGTCATAGGGCAGTGCAAGACATCTGATGCATCGGAGCAGATGTGTCAGATTCTTGTAAATGAGACCCTGAGTATGAAGAAACTGAATACATCCATCCCCCACCCGAAGAGAAGCAATAGAACTCCTAAGTTAAGACAGAAGGAGAGTGAATGGATCCTTTAAACTGAATCACTCCAAATGTCTCAGCCAAGATGCAGAGATGCATTACTGTCTCTTATAAGATATCTTGGCTCTGTATGTAGCACATTACATGTGTATCATCAGACATCTTAGCTCTGGACCCAGCATCAAATAAACCTACTAGCATCTCATTGTTGTTTATTAAAGATATTTATGTAGTACATGATCCTTTGCAGTTATATTTTTTGTTTCTCGACACGGTATTATAGAAATTGACACTGCCTTTTCATACTGGATACTTGTTTGTTTAATAAATTTCTTGATTAATTATGACAGCCATCAGGGGCTATTAGATGATGATGATGATAATAACAACTGCATATAAATCTCCAATGTCTCCGTATTTTGTATGACACCTACTTGCTACTCAAAATACATAATGGTCCACCACCCTTTGTAAACTAAGACACCAACATTTTCTCTCTCAAGTAAGTCCCTGACTTATGATACTACATGTGACCTTAACCACTTTGGACTGCCTCTTTCTTTGGATACTGATGTGCCCTCTATTAACCTGCATCTTTTGATTTAGAAACCAGATCACATTAAATTTTAGAGCAGTAACACTGAACTCTTCTCCTTAATAGTGCCCCTGATGTTTGTTACCATGTGTGATGCTCTGGGCTCTCAAGTGCCTCTCTTTATTGTTTTACAGTTCTTTTTGGTATTTTGGCTTTTATTGGCCCTTTATTAAGAATAACTTAGAACATTGCATTTGATAATTGTTTATTCGCTCCAATATGGTGGACTTGTTTTCAGACTGCAGACCCTATCAAGGCATCTGCCTTGTTGTCTGCAGGGTCCACCACTTTTGAAATTGATGCAACACAAGTGATACAGTTATCTTCATACAGCTCCTTCAACCAAAACTACCAGACTACATGAGACTTCTCCACCGGCATGCACTTACCAGACCCCAGAAGAGTTTTTTCACCTGCAAGCAAGATCATTCAGCTTTGACCATAGGTAAATGGCACTTGATGACTCTCCTTCGTCTCACATTTGCTGCTTCTTCTCTTCTGGACCTCCGCCTCTGGCAGATCACGGGTGACGTGTTTTTGCTCATAATGCATTTTGTCTCCTGCAGATTCTCCAAAGGACAGTACCTGCAATTAGGGCTTTTTCACAAACTTTGAATCAAATAGGTGGGGTTTGTTTCCTGCTTCGCCACTCATAACCAAAGTATTTTGTTTTTTTGTTTAGCCCTGGTTTATCTATCATTTCTCATCCTTCAGACACCTTTTAGGATGCAAATGTGACCCTGTTTATTTCTCCAGTAAATGTTGGACCTGGCAACCTTAGGGTGGTCTTACCCCCAGATTTTTGTCTTTCACCTCCTGTTTTAGCTGTATCTTTTTGTTGGCCTTAGGACTCAGAGCCATTTACTACTGCTTGCAATAGGGTATACCAGATACACAGGGCCTGTAAATTAAATGCCACTAGAGGGCCTGCAGCACTGATTGTGCCACCCACTAAACATGCCTCAGGCCTGCCACTGCTGAACCTGTGTGTGCAGTTTTATTACTATTTTAACTTGGCATTTAAAACTCCTTGCCAAGTCTTATTCTCCCCTATTATTGCATATAAGTCACCCCGAGGTAGGCCATACGTAGCCCAAAGGGCAGGATGCTATGTAAGTAAAAGGCAAGACATGTGCTTTTAAATTTTACATGTCCTGATAATGAAACATTCCAAAAGTCATTTTTCATTACTTTGAGGCCTACTCCTCTCATAGGACAGCACGTGGAATTCCTTAATATACCTTTAAGCTGTATTTCCTGATCAGAAAGGATTAGATACTTAGGTGGTCATTACAACCCTGGCGATCGGTGTTAAAGAGGCGGTAAGACCGCCAACAGGCCGGCGGTAAAAAGTTTGCAACTTCGACCGTGGCAGAAACCGCCAACAAAGACAGCAACTTTAACACTCCGACCACCACGGCGGTACAAACAAACAGTGCAGCGGTCACCGCCAACAGACAGGCGGGAGACAACGCACCGCCCACAGTATCACAACCTACCAATCCGCCACCTTTTCCTGGGCGGATTCACCGCGGATAAATACACGGCGGAAACAGGATCCCAAAGGGAAAACGGTCACCTCTACACACCCCACGAGGAACGACGGCACCATTGATCCGGAACTCCAAATTCTCCCTGCGATAGTCTTTCTGCTCCTCTACCAGGAGCACGAACGCCAGCGGCGAAGACCACGGTGAGTACTGCACCTACGACACAGGGGAGGGGGGAGGGAAAAAACAGGGACACACACACGCAACACCCCCACCCCCACCCTCACCCACTACAACACACGCACTAATACATATTGTAGGAAGTTGGCTCTGTATGTACTATTTCAAAGTAAGAAATAGCATGCACAGAGTCCAAGGGTTCCCCTTAGAGGTAAGATAGTGGCAAAAAGAGATCATTCTAATGCTCTATTTTGGGGTAGTGTGGTCGAGCAGTAGGCTTATCAGAGGGTAGTGTTAAGTATTTGTTGTACACACACATGCAATAAAGGGGGAACACACACTCAAAGACAATTCCAGGCCAATAGGTTTTTGTATAGAAAAATATGTTTTCTTAGTTTATTTTAAGAACCACAGGTTCAAGATTTACAGTCAATACTTCAAATGAAAGGTACTTCACTTACGTATCATAGGAACTTTGAATCAGCAAAATAGCATGTACAGTTTTGGCAAAAATGGCAATAAGCTATTTTAAAACTAGACACAGAGCAAATTTCAACAGTTCATGGGGGAGGTAAGTGTCTGTTAGTTTTGCAGGTAAGTAAACCACCTACAGGGTTCAAAGTTGGGTTCAGGTTAGCCCACCTTTGGGAGTTCAGGGCAACCCCAAAGTTACCACATCAGCAGCTCAGGGCCGGTCAGGTGCAGAGGTCAAAGTGGTGCCCAAAACACATAGGCTTCAATGGAGAAGGGGGTGCCCCGGTTCCAGTCTGCCAGCAGGTAGGTACCCGTGACTTCGGAGAGCAGACCAGGGGGATTTTGTAGGGCACCGGGGGGGACACAAGTCAGCACAAAAAGTAAACCCTCAGCGGCACGGGGGCGGCCAGGTGCAGAGTGCAAACAGGCATCAGGTTTGCAATGGAGTTCAATGGGAGACCCAGGGTTCTCTTCAACGAAGCAGGCAGGCAAGGGGGGGGGGGGGCTCCTCGGGGTAGCCACCACATGGGCAACAGAGAGGGCCACCTGGGGGTCGCTTCTGCACTGGAGGTCGGATCCTTCAGGTCCTGGGGGCTGCGGGTGCAGTGTCTTTACCAGGCGTCGGGTTCTTAGAAGCAGGCAGTCACGATCAGGGGGAGCCTCTGGATTCCCTCGGCAGACGTCGCTGGGGGGTCAACTCTGGCTACTCACAGGGTCGCAGTCGCTGCGGAGTCCTCCCTGTAGTGTTGTTTTTCCGCAGGTTGAGCCGGGGGCGTCGGGTGCAGAGTGGAAAGTCTCACGCTTCCAGCGGGAAACGTGCAGTCCTTTAAAGTTTGTTTCTTTATTGCAAAGTTGTTTCTTCTTTGGAGCAGAGCCGCTGTCCTCTGGAGTTCTTGGTCCTTTTAGATGCAGGGTAATCCTCTGAGGCTTCAGAGGTCGCTGGACCCTGGGGAACGCATCGCTGTTGCAGTTTCTCTTGAAGTGGGGAGACAGGCCGGTAGGGCTGGGGCCAAAGCAGTTGGTGTCTCCGTCTTCTCTGCAGGGCTTTCAGGTCAGCAGTCCTCCTTCGTCTTCAGGTTGCAGGAATCTCTCTTGCTAGGTTCTGGGTGCCCCTAAATACTCAATTTAGGGGTGTGTTTAGGTCTGGGAGTTGGTAGCCAATGGCTACTAGCCCTGAGAGTGGCTACACCCTCTTTGTGCCTCCTCCCTTAGGGTAGGGGGGCACATCCCTTATCCTTGCAGATGGAGGATTTCTGAATGTCAGAGTCACCTCAGCTCAGGACACCTTACGGGCTGTCCTGACTGGCCCGTGCCTCCTCCTTGTTTTTCTCATTATCTCCTCCGGCCTTGCCGCCAAAAGTGGGGCAGTGGCCAGAGGTGGCGGGCATCTCCACTAGCTGGAGTGCCCTGGGGTGCTGTAACAAAGGGGGTGAGCCTTTGAGGCTCACCGCCAGGTGTTACAGTTCCTGCAGGGGGAGGTGAGAAGCACCTCCAACCAGTACAGGCTTTGTTACTAGCCACAGAGTGACAAAGGCACTCTCCCCATGTGCCCAGCAACATGTCTGGTGTGTGGCAGGCTGGCAAACGTAGTCAGCCCACACTGGAAGTCGGCTATGTTTTCAGGGGGCATCTCTAAGATGCCCTCTGGGGTGTATTTCACAATAAAATGTACACTGTCATCAGTGTGCATTTATTGTGCTGAGAAGTTTGATACCAAACTTCTCAGTTTTCAGTGTAGCCATTATGGTGCTGTGGAGTTCGTGTATGACAGACTCCCAGACCATATACTCCTATGGCTACACTGCACTTACAATGTCTAAGGTTTTGCTTAGACACTGTAGGGGCATAGTGCTCATGCACCTATGCCCTCACCTATGGTACAGTGCACCCTGCCTTAGGGCTGTAAGGCCTGCTAGAGGGGTGACTTATCTATGCCATAGATAGGCAGTGTGAGGTTGGCATGGTACTCTGAGGGGAGTGCCATGTCGACTTAGTCATTTTCTCCCCACCAGCACACACAAGCTGGCAAGCAGTGTGTCTGTGCTGAGTGAGGGGTCCCCAGGGTGGCATAAGAAATGCTGCAGCCCTTAGAAGCCTTCCCTGGCATCAGGGCCCTTGGTACCAGAGGTACCAGTTGCAAGGGACTTACCTGGATGCCAGGGTGTGCCAATTGTGGAAACAAAGGTACAGGTTAGGGAAAGAACACTGGTGCTGGGGCCTGGTTAGCAGGCCTCAGCACACTTTCAAATCATAACTTGGCATCAGCAAAGGCAAAAAGTCAGAGGGTAACCATGCCAAGGAGGCATTTCCTTACACATATTGATTAATCACAGTTGCACCCCCCAACCCCCCCGGAAGAATGTAAAGACCAAAGGAAATGAGTGTAACCATTTTAATATATTAAAAGCAAGTACGCAAATATATATATATATATATATATATATATATATATATATATATATATATATATATACACCATTAACAAAATATACACCAAGCATAGTAGTCCAGGTAGTGTTCCAATTAAGTCAGTGGAACACTGGGCCCACACGGTATAGGCGAGGCCCACACAAGATCCCCAACCATGACGGAGAGAACACTGCAGGGGCATCAGAGAGCAACAAAACAGGCACCTCAGGGGGAGGGAAAGGGGGGGCACATCAGCCGCTTGAGTGCACAACGCCAAATCCACGAGGGGGCCACATGCCCACTGTTCAATCCTGCGGAGTGCAAAGCCACAGTCTCTCAAGTCTCTACAGTGGGTGGGTTGCCCACTGTTCAATCCTGGGGAGTGCAAAGCCACAGTCTCTCAAATCTCTACAGTGGGTGGGTTGCCCACTGTTCCATCCTGGGGAGTGCAAAGCCACAGTCTCTCAAGTCTCTACAGTGGGTGGGTTGCCCACTGCCATATCCTGGCGAGTGCAAAGCCACAGTCTCTAAAGTCTCTACAGTGGATGGGTTGCCCACTGTTCCATCCTGGGGAGTGCAAAGCCACAGTCTCTCTAGTCTCTACAGTGGGTTGGATGCCCACTGCCATATCCTGGGGAGTGCAAAGCCACAGTCTCTCAAGTCTCTACAGTGGGTGGGTTGCCCAGTGTTCAATCCTGGGGAGTGCACAGCCACAGTCTCTCAAGTCTCTACAGTGGGTGGGTTGCCCACTGTTCAATCCTGGGGAGAGCAACGCCGCAGTCTCTCAAGTCTGTACAGTGGGTGGGTTGCCCACTGCCATATCCTGGGGAGTGCAAAGCCACAGTCTCTCAAGTCTCTACAGTGGGTGGGTTGCCCAGTGTTCAATCCTGGGGAGTGCACAGCCACAGTCTCTCAAGTCTCTACAGTGGGTGGGTTGCCCACTGTTCAATCCTGGGGAGAGCAACGCCGCAGTCTCTCAAGTCTGTACAGTGGGTGGGTTGCCCACTGTTCCATTCTGGGGAGTGCAAAGCCACAGTCTCTCAAGTGGATAACAGTCTCCACTGGTTCTGGAGGGGGCATGGTGCCCAGAGTGCTTCATCCTGCTAAGGACAGAGGTAGTGGATGACAGTTTCCACTGGTTCTGGAGGGGGCATTGTGCCCAGAGTGCTTCATCCTTCTAAGGACAGAGGTAGTGGATGGATCTCTCCACTGGTTCTGGAGGGGGCATTGTGCCCAGGGTGCGTCATCCTGCTAAGGACAGAGGTAGTGGATGGATCTCTCCACTGGTTCTGGAGGGGGCATGGTGCCCAGAGTGCTTCATCCTGCCCATGACGGACTCAGTAGCGTCAGTGCCCTTGGTGCTCATGGGCCAGCGTTTCTTGAGACGGCGGTGCCCATTTCAGCAGTGCTTGAGACGGCGGTGCCCTGTTCAGTGGTGATTGAGACGGTGGTGCCCTGTTCAGCGGTGCTTGAGATGGCGGTGCCCTGTTCAGCGGTGCTTGAGACGGCGGTGCCCTGTTCAGCGGTGCTTGAGACGGCGGTGCCGAGTTCACTGGTGCTTGAGATGGCGGTGCCCTGTTCAGCGGTGCTTGGAGCGGCGGGCTCCTTTGTAGTGACTCAGCTGCTGGAGGTACTTCATGGCCCAGCAGGGCTTGTGCTGGTGGTCCTTCATGGCCCAGAGGGGCTTGTGCTGGCGGTCCTCTCTGGCCCAGCAGGGCTTGTGCTGGCGGTCCTTCATGGCCCAGGGAGGCTTGTGTCGGCGGTCCTCTCTGGCCCAGCGGGGCTTGTGCTGGCGGTCCTTCATGGCCCAGCGGGGCTTGTGCTGGCGGTCCTCTCTGGCCCAGCGGGGATGATGGCTGTCGCCTCCTGGGCAGCAGGGCTGGTGGCCTCCTGGGCAGCAGGGCTGGTGCTGGCATTGGCCTCCTGGGCAGCTGGGCTGGTGCTGGCAGTGGCCTCCTGGGCAGCTGGGCTGATGGCGGTGGGCTCCTGGCCAGCGGGGCTGGTGGTGGCAGTGGCCTCCTAGGCAGCATGGCTGGTGCTGGCAGTGGCCTCCTGGGCAGCTGGGCTGATGGCGGTGGGCTCCTGGCCAGCGGGGATGATGGCGGTCTTCTCCGCCGTGCTGCTCTTCCCAGACTTGCTGAGTTTCTTGTGCCCCTTCCCCACCTTGGAAGGTGTCGCAGCTGACTCCACACTCCAACCTGGACCCCTGGGAGCGACTTTGGTGACTAGAGTCTTCCCCCTCTCCCACCGGGCACTGGCCAGCTTCTGATGCTTCACAGGTGGGTGACTGTCTGTACTGTGGCTCCGTGCCACACTGGCTGCCCTGGTGGCCGGTGCACTCCAGATTCCGGTGACTACAGCACCACTGGTCCCGGAGATGTTGTGGCTGAGGTGCTAGTTCAGGACCTAGGAGATGGACGGGGTGGGGGAGGTGTGGGAAAGAGGTCAAGGTTGGACAGGAAAAGTTTCTTGTAGACACTGGGATGGGTAGCTGGGGGGGGTTTGGGAGTGGAGGAAGAGGTTGTGGTTGTAGGAGGTGTTCGTTTGCTGACTTTGGGTGAAGGTGCATGGCTGGAGGCTGTCGTGAGGTGGATGGCTGTTGGGTGGGTGTGTGCCTGCATTTGTGTATCTTGGGAGGGGGCATCACAGACACACTGGGAGAGGACACAGGGGACGTGTGAATGGTAGTGGGGGTGGTGACTGCACTTGAGCGGGGTGTGGTGGTGGGTGTGCTGGTAATGGATGTCGTGGCTGTAGAGGTAGAGCATACAGGTTTGAGTGTAGACGAGACTGGGAGGGAGGAGGGAGATGAGGAGGAGGGGGACACAGTGGAGGCAGTGGATGCTGTTGTGTCTGCATGTGTCTGATGCTTGCGTGAGTGCCTGTGGGATGTGTGGTGCTTATGTTTGACTGAGCTTTCCTTGTGTGTTGACGTGTGTGCATGCTGGTCTAGAGGGGTGCTGGGGATAGGCTGGGGTACAGGGGATTGGGTCTGGGTGGAGCAAGGTGGAGGGGGGATGCTAGAGAAAGGGACAATGGCTGCCACCAGTGCTGAGGCCAGAGTCTGAAAAGCTCGCTGAAGGGCAGCCTGACCAGAATGAATGTCCTCCAGGAATGCATTTGTTTGTTGCAACTGCCTTTCTACATCCTGGATGACATTCAGAATGGTAGACTGCCCAACAGTGAGGGACCTGAGGAGGTCAATGGCCTCCTCACCGAGGGCAGCAGGGGTGACTGGGGCAGGGCCTGAGGTGCCTGGGGCGAAGGTGATGCCCACCCTCCTGGGTGAGCGGGCACGGGGCAAAGGCTGAGGTGCTGCTGGGAGGGCGGTGCTGGAAGGGGGGTGGCGGCTGTACCTGTAGATGGGGGGGCACAGATGTTGCCGCAACCACAAGGGAGATCCCATCAGAGGACGAGTCCGTGTCACTGGTCTCAGCTCCTGCTCCTGCTGTGGCGCTCCCCTCGCCCTCCGTCCCACTGGTGAAGTCCGATTCCGTAGTGTGGCCCTCCATGGCCATGTGGGATGCAGCCCCCTCGTGCTCCGGTGCCACTGCTCCTCCGCCTGATGATGATAATGCACACAAGAACAGGGACACCACAAAAGGAGGGGGATGACAGAAGAAAGACATGTTGAGTGCATGCATTACCGCTACCGTTGGCGGACAAGACAGACACAGAAGCCCCCTGCACTACGCCGCACTCTTGGGCTCCACTGTTCAATTCCTGGGAAATGGCCTACTAGGCTATGGATGACATCTGCACACATGGATGACACAGAGGCATGACTAAGTGTTCTTGGCACTCTACAGAGGTGCGGTGGGGTGTCAGATGGATTGCCTCACTGAGGGACCTTTCCTACAGAACTCGCCCTGGCCTAGGGAAACCCACAGCCCACCTCCCCCACCCAGACCCCTCCACTGCGTGCAAAATCAGCAGAATGAGAGTGTACTCACCCCCTTGTGGCTGCTGTGATGCCCTCAAGTGCCCATCCAACTCCGGGTACGCCACCGCCAGGATCCTGAACATCAGGGGGGTCATGGTGCGACGGGCACCCCTCCCACGTTGGGCGGCCATCCCCAGCTGAACCTCCGCTGTCTTCTTGCTCCAGCGGCGAATGTCCTCCCATCTTTTCTGGCAGTGGGTGCTCTGTCTGTGGTAGACCCCCAGGGTCCAGACGTCCTTGGCGATGGCACGCCAAATATATTTTTTCTGGTGGGCGCTGACCTACATGAGTTGTACAGGGGTGTGATGTATTAGCACACGCGATCACCGCACGCGATCGCCGTCATTCGAGAGATAGAATGACGGGGACACGAGAAGACGGTTGAGATGGTTTGGATCGATGGCTGAGGCGACATTGAATAAACTTATGGACTGCGACCCAAACCTGTATGTGGTGGTTTCGTACTTTACAACTGGCGACGAGGATGGGTGTCGCCTCAACATCCAGGGATTTGTGAATCTCCAGACCTTTGACGGTACTCCTTGACGCGCTGTCTTGGCGATCGTTTTGCGCATTGGTAGAGAGGACGCAGCCGTTGCGCAATCCGTTTTGGAGGATTTCAAGGTCGGACCGCAGTGGAAGCATGCGGTTTCACAGAACCAGCGTGTTAATCAGCTAAAATACAACGAGCGGTGAGGAGAGCGACGCTGCGTGAATAACGTTTGTTTAGGGGCGTGTCCAATTACATCGGTGTCCTTAAAGGGATGGTTATTTGAACGTCTTAAAGGGAAGTTTTACTTTACTACGATCGGTAAACCATATTAGTGAACTGCATTGGAACAGTGACAGGCACACCTATACAGAAGAACAATTTGTTTGCCTGTCGTGTGGAACATACGGTGATAGGCACACCCAGACAAAACGGCGAAGCAAGAATTACATTTCTGATATAAAGGAAGTCTCAGTGACTAGGACATTGAAGGAGTGGTGATCCAATGATTCAGTTACATATTGGTTCAGTTGAGGACTGACATTCAGTGTGTTGTTCTGTATTTATGTCTAGTTTATCAGAATAATGCAGAACGTAACACCACCTCCATTTTTTTTAAGCAGTCCAGGTGATCCGATATATCCTTGGAACAAGTGGAAAAAGATATTTGCTCACTATGCTAGAGTGTGTGGACCGACACTGAGTGCGGAAAGAAAACATGCATTATTGTTACACTGTCTAGGGGTGAGGGACAGGAGGTTTTAGAAAATTTGCCTGATTTATATACTGAAGAAAGTAGGAATTTGAATGAATATGAAGAGTGTATTATGAAGTTAGACAAACATTACTTACCAAGGGTGAGTACGATAATGGAACAATATCATTTTGGGAAAAGGGAACAAGGAAAAGAATAGTCAGGGGAAGATTGTGTAACTAGTTTGAGAAAGTTGGCGGCGTCATGTAAATTTGAAGCACTGGTGGATGAGAGAATTAGAGATCAGTTCGTATTAAAGTGCTGTAGTGATAAAATTAGGGAAGAGCTGTGGTTGAAAGATGAACCACCTTTAGAAGAAGTGATTATGGTGGCAAAAAGAGTAGAACACATGCTGAGGTGTGTTAAGGAATTAAGTGGAAACAAACTAATGAGTGGAGAATGTACGAAGATGGAGGAGATAGTATGCGAGGTGAAGAACAAAGGAAGTGGAGGTGAGAAAAAAAAGGAAGATATAGTGAAATTCAAAGGAGAATGTTATCGTTGTGGTAATAGTGGCCACAAAGCCAATGCGAGCAATTGCCCAGCATTGAATGTAGTATGTAATGGGTGCGGGAAGAGAGGTCACTTCTACAAATGTTGCCGTGGTAGAAAGAATAAATACCATAATTACAATATGAGCAAAGATGTCAAAGAGGTATCTCAGGAAGTAGTGTTCCAAGTTGATGCTCAGGTTAAGTGTGGAGAGCATCCAAGTGAGGTGGTGAGAGTGGATGGAGTGGATCTACTAACGCGTTTTGATTCTTGTTCACAATTGACGATAATTTCAAAAACAAGTTTTGACAGGTTAATTTCGAATCCTAGGAAGTTAAAGAAGATGGATGTATCTCCTGGGGGTTATGGTGGACAGCCTATAAAAATGCTAGGGTATTTTGAAGGTCATATCGAGTTCAAAGGTAGACATCTGTTGGGGAAAGTCTATGTGTCCAATCAGGGTGACAATCTCTTAAGTTGGACGCACCAAAAGCTTTTAGGTGTCATTTTGAATCCTAACGCACAACCGCAAGTACAAATTCAGAGTGTGGATGGTGCTGGCAGTGAGTTGGTTAATGAGTTTCCTGAAGTATTTTCAGACAATTTGGGATGTCTAAAAGGCTATAAACATAAAATTAGGTTAAAGGAAGGTGCTATTCCTATGGTAGCGAAAATGAGAAGAATACCGTTGGCTTTACAAGAACCAGTGAAAACTGAACTTAAAAGATTACAGTTGATGGGCATAATTGAGGAAGTGGAGGCAACTGAATGGTTGGCTCCCATAGTTGTGGCAAAGAAGGGGGATGGAGATATCAGGCTTTGTGTGGACCTTAGGGCTCTAAATAGAGAGGTAGTGGTGGATAAATTTCCCCTTCCAAATATTGAAGAGATTGTATCTATGGTTGGCGGAGCAAAGTACTTCTCCACCTTAGATCTGAAATCGGCATATCATCAGGTAGAGTTGGAAGAGAATTCTCAAGAATTAACTGCATTCATAACACTCTTTGGTGCGTTTAACTTCAAAAGAATGCCTTTTGGGCTTGTGTCTGCGGCCTCTGTGTTTCAACGCATTATGTATAAAATTTTGAAGGAGATCAAAGGTGTGAAATGCTACCAAGATGATGTGTTAATTTACGCTGACATAGCGGTAGAACATTGGGAACGAGTGAGGTTGGTTTTGGGATGTCTAAGTCGTGCTGGTCTTACTTTGAAGAAAAATAAATGTCGTTTTGCTTTGACAGAAGTTGAGTACCTGGGACATTTGATTACAGGGTATGGAGTAAGACCTAAACCAGATTTGGTTTTGACTATTAAGAGGTTAGTTTCTCCTCGAACTAAGGAAGAAGTGGGTTCGTTTTTAGGAATGGTAGAATACTATGGGAGGTACATTAGGAACTTGTCAGAGAAAACTGTGAATATGCGAGATTTACTAAAGAAAGGAAGAGAGTTCAAGTGGGATTCCATGTGTGAAGATAAGTTTGAAAAAATTAAAGAAGAACTAGAATATGCTCCCTGCTTACAAGCTTTTAAACTGGGTAGGTCAACTGCCATTGTTACTGATGCTAGTGCAAAAGGTTTGGGTGCGGTTCTGATGCAAGAGGATGGAGGTAAGAGAAGAATGATTGCTTGCGCGTCCAAATCTTTGAGCGGAACAGAGAAGAATTACTCTGTAATTGAAAGAGAGTCACTGCCCATATATTGGGCATTGAATAAATTTAGACATTTTGTGTGGGGCACGGAGTTTGTGGTCTTGTCTGATCACAAACCTTTAGTAGAAGTTTTTGGTAGTAATGGTCTTAATTGCACTTCTGCAAGAATAAGAAGATGGATCATTGGGCTGCAGGATTTTAAATTTAAAGTAGAGTATTTACCAGGTGCATTGAATGTTAGTGCGGATTGTCTTTCAACATTAGTGGAAGAAAACAGGAAGGATGAGGAACAAAAAGATATAAATTTTCAGGAGGAATTGGTGTGTGAAGTATGTTGTGATGTGTCTGAAGTTACATGTGGAATAATAACTGAACAAGAGTGGAAAGAGGCGTTGAAAGAAGATGTTGAGTTGAGTGGAGTGTGTGAGGTTTTAGAGACTGGTAAATTTGAGGTTTTAGGGAAAGTCTTGAGGTTGATGAAAGATGAATTGGCGGTGGATAAAGGTATATTGTTGAGGGGAACAAGATTGATTCCACCAAAAGTATTAAGATTCAGGGTAAAGAATCAAGCCCATGAAGGTCATCTTGGGATAGTTAAGACAAAAGAAAATTTACGAGCAAATTTTTGGTGGCCAGGTATGGATGTAGAAGTGGAGCGTGTGGTTAGAGAGTGTATACAATGTGCACGGAGTGACAAAATTCTAAAAACTCGAAATGCACCTATATATTGTAGAAGTTTTCCATGCAAACCCTGGGATGAGGTAGCAATAGATGTTGTTGGTCCTTTACCCGGTGAAAATTCTATGCCATATCTAATTGTGTTAATAGATTTGTATTCCAGGTGGGTGGAAGTCAAAAATGTGCATGAAGTTTCCTCTTCTAGTGTGATGATTTTCTTAGAAGACATTTTTAGGAAAGAGGGATTTCCAAAGTCATTATTGTCAGATAATGGTCCACAATTTTTTTCGACAGTCTTTGAGAAATTTTTGAGAAATTGTGGCATATCTCATAAGAAGTCAGCAGTCTATCATCCAGAAACTAACGGTGCAGTTGAAAGATTCAACAAGTATATAAAGGAAAGCATTCAACTTGCAAAGGTGAACGCTCTGAATTGGCGTGCAGAACTTTTGAAAAGGATTACAGCCTATCGGTTCTCTCCACATTCAACTACGGGCAGATCCCCTTTTGAACTGTTTAGGAAAAGGATACCTAATACCAAGTTGTCTCCTGGATGGATGGAGTGGATAAAAAATGGATATAATTTGGTCCACATGGAGTGGAGAGATAGAGAAGAAAGGCTCATGGAAAAAAGGAAGCAAGAATTTGATACAAGGAAGAGTGTATGTAAAAATAATATAGCTGTGGGTGATGTGGTGAAGGTGAAGGCGCCAGTTGGATGTCTAGAGGGGTCAAAGTTCACAAGACCTCTTCATGTGATTAAACTTTTCAAGAATGCTGTCAAAACTTCAGATGGCAAGATATGGAACATGAACAGAGTGGTTCGGTTGAAAGGGGTGGTGGAAACGAGTGTAAGTTCTGAAAGGTCCAGAAGTATCAGAGACAATGATTGGTCACGAACACAAGATAAGGGACGACATGACACTGATGAATTTAATGTAATAAGGAGAAGTAGAAGAAGGAAAATAAGTCCTGGACATCTTAAGGACTATGTTCTCATTTGACAAAGGTGACGTTTATGGTGTTATGGTATAGCATGTATTAAACTTATTTAGCGGATAGGTGGGGTTGATATGATGTTTAGTTCATATGTTTGGTGTACATAATTTCTGTTTCTACTCATTTATTTGATGTCATGGTTATGTGGGAACTCTATTTCGGTATTAATTTGTTCATTGTATAAAAGGGAGATGTGTGATGTATTAGCACACGCGATCACCGCACACGATCGCCGTCATTCGAGAGATAGAATGACGGGGACGCGAGAAGACGGTTGAGATGGTTTGGATCGATGGCTGAGGCGACATAGAATAAACTTATGGACTGCGACCTAAACCTGTATGTGGTGGTTTCGTACTTTACAAGGGGGAAGAGAAACTTATTACCAACTGCGCTGTCCCTACCCTTGCCATGTGGCACATGCACTCACCGTTGTTTCATGCACACTGCACTCTCCCCCCTTCCTTCTTACATCCACCTCTCTCCACACAGGCGTATCCCATACAGCATGCTCCCAGTGTACTTACCTGTTTGTCTGGAGGACCGTAGAGTAGCGTGTACTGGGGGAGGACCCCATCCATAAGTTTCACCAACTCCTCCGATGTGAAGGCAGGGGCCCTTTTCCCAGTCGCACGAGCCATTGTCTCTTCCAGACCGAGGTCACAGCAGCACTTGCAGTGTAGGTCCTCTCCAGTCGAAGATCAGGTATCGAGTGATTGAACAGATAGAAAATGGCGGTCACGTCCGTGGCGGTGCGTACTGTCACCGCAGGCGTACATCGTCATTGGCTCCTGGGACCCATAAGGTTCAATGTTAACCAATGCAACATTGCGCCGCGGTCTTCTACCGCCTACTGTGACGGTGTACAACACCAGCGCAGTTACCTCATATCCCCCTGTCCCACTTTACAGGTCAGGCAGCCGCCATTTCATGGGCCCACATGGCATTATTTTGGACTGTGTCAAACATATCTAGGCCTTGCCTAAACACTCATACAGGCAAATTTCGATTTGCTAATATTTTCAGAGTAAGCTGTGTTTACGTACCTCAGAGTTGGTTGACTCTCTGCTCGCTGTTCTCCTCCATAGGCAACGTCCGCTGGGACATGTGAGGAGATGGCGACATCCTCCGGTGTACAGACTGCTGGTGGACCTGTCGACAATGGAGGAGCGACATGTGATCATCACCTACAAGCTTGATCATGCCACAATCCAGGAACTGTGTGCCCAGTTGGAGCCAGACCTGATATCAGCTATCCGCCATCCCACAGGAATCAAGTGCAGGTGCTGTCAGTACTCCATTTCCTAGCAAGTGGGTCTTTTCAAACAACAGTGGCCATAGCATCAGGGATGTCCCAGCCTATGTTTTCCAATGTGTTGTCCAGAGTGTTGTCTGCCCTGCTGAAACACATGCAGAGCTACATCGTTTTACCTCAGGTGGAGGATTTGCCTACAGTGAAAGGTTATTTCTATGCCCTGGGACATATCCCCAACATCCTAGGTGCCATTGATGGGACACATGTGGCCTTGGTACCCCCCCACAGGAGTGAACAGGTGTACAGAGACCGGAAGAGTTACCATTCCATGAATGTGCAGATGGTGTGTTTGGCAGACCAGTACATCTCCCATGTTAATGCTAAATTCCCTGGCTCAGTGCATGACGCTTACATCCTGTGGAATAGCAGCATCCCTTATGTGATGGGGCAACTCCAGAGGCACCGGGTGTGGCAATTAGGTGAGGACATGATCCCAATACAGTGGGAATAGTTGTCTGGGTCTGTGGATGTCCCTATGAGTTAGTGTGTGTCTAACAGTTTTCCCTCGCCATTTGCAGGTGACTCTGGCTACCCCAACCTGTCATGACTACTGACCCCAGTGAGGAATCCCAGGACAAGGGCAGAGGAACGCTACAATGATGCCCATGGGCGAACTAGGAGGATTATAGAGCGGACCTTCGGCCTCCTGAAGGCCAGGTTCCGGTGCCTCCATATGACAGGCGGTTCCCTATTCTACTCACCAAAGTAGGTATGCCAGATCATCGTGGCCTGCTGTATGCTTCACAACATTGCTTTGCGACGACAGGTTCCTTTTCTGCTGTAGGATGGTCCAGATGGAGGTGTTGTGGCTGCTGTGGACCCTGTGGACAGTGAAGACGAGGAAGCAGAAGAAGAGGACATCAACACGGTGATCCTGCAATATTTCCAGTGAGAAACAGGTAAGAAGACAACACTGCCTGCTACATCTGATTTTAATCTACTAACTCTCTACTGTCTGTCATTTTCACCCAGTGTATGGTCACTGAGTTGTCACGTTCCCTTACGATTTCACAGATGTGGGTCCCACTGTGTGACATCTGCTTTGTTTCCTCATGGACTAGAGCTGTGTGACATAGGTATGTTGACATTGAATTTGAAAGAGCATTTTGCCACTGTAATTGCTAATACACTATTTCGAAATCACAGTCAGATTCCAGATTGTTTTGTGCTTTAAGGGTGTTTATTTAAGTGCTCAATATTGGAGGGGGTTGTAAAATGGTGAGGGGTGATGTTGGAGGAATGTCCATGGCGGAGTCCAGTCTATTAGTCTCACAGGTGCATTGTCCAAGGGGGAATAGGAAGTGGAGCTGGGGCAGTTTAAGGATGGACCGGGTGACAAGGTGGGACAAAAGGATGACAATCAGGGTGGTCTCACTTCTTGGTGGGGGTCTTGGCATTGTTCTCTGTCTTTGTCCTGGATCTCAGGGACCATTTGGGGGGCGGTTCTCCCTCTGCATGGGGTGGGGTGCTGGTGTGGTGGTCCTGTGGCGGTGCCTCCTGTCCACTAGCGCTGGCAGAGGTGGTGGGCAGTTCATCGTCCAGGCTAGTGTCAGGGGCCCCTTGTTGTGCCACAGTGTCCCTCCTGGTGTTCACGAGTTCCTTCAGCACCCCTACAATGGTTCCCAGGGTGGAATTGATGAATTTGAGTTCCTCCCTGAAGCCCAAATACTGTTCCTCCTGCAGCCGCTGGGTCTCCTGAAACTTGGCCAGTAACGTTACCATTGTCTCCTGGGAATGGTGGTAGGCTCCCATGATGTTGGAGAAGGCCTCATGGAGAGTGGGTTCCCTGGGCCTGTCCTCCCCCTGTCGCACAGCAGCCCTCCCAGTTCCCCTATGTTCCTGGGCCTCTGTCCCCTGAACCGTGTGCCCACTGACACTGCCCCCAGGTCCCTGTTGTTGGTGGGGTGGTGGGTTAGCCTGGGTTCCCTGTAGTGGTGGACACACTGCTGCTTGACGTGTCCTGGGAACAGAGGTATGGGCCCACTGGGTGGGTGCTGTGCTGGTGTTTTCAGAGGGGGGAAGCTCTGTAGTGGCTTGTGACACTGTGAGGGGAACCGACTGTCCTGAGATCCCTGATGGGCCGGGCTGGTCATCTAGATCCAGTTGGACAGAGCTGCTGTCATCACTGTGGGCCTCTTCTGTGGGTGGATTGGACATATCTGGACCCTCCTGTCCGGTGACGTTGAGTAGGGGTCCTGCAGGGGTGTAAAAGCATGATTATTGCATCTGTGTGTTCCATGGTGTGCAATGGGTGGTTGACTGTGTACCCCAGTGCTTGCATACCTGTGTAGGACCTTGTGTGATGATGGTTTAGGGGGGTGCATGGGTATGTGCAGTGGCCATGCATTGGTGATGGGTGTCCATGCTTTGGTGTTGCATGCAGGGCTTGGGTTTGGGATGTGTGGTTTGTGATATTGGGACATGTCTGAGGAGTTGGAGTGATGGCGTGAGGGCGGGGGTGGGGGTATGTGATGGCATTCAGGTTGGGTGGGGGATGAAGTAGTAAAGATTTGATTTACCAGAGTCCATTCCTCCAGCTACTCCTGCGAGGCCCTCAGGATGCAGTATAGCCAAGACTTGCTCCTCCCATGTTGTTAGTTGTGGGGGAGGAGGTGGGGGTCCGCCGCCAGTCCTCTGAACCTCGATGTGGTGTCTTGAGACCATGGAACGCACCTTCCACCTCTTCCTGATGTCATCCCTAGTTCTTGGGTGCTGTCCCACTGCGTTCACCCTGTCCACGATTCTTCACCATAGATCCATCTTCCTAGCTATGGAGGTGTTCTGCACCTGTGATCCGAATAGCTGTGGCGCTACCCGGATGATTTCCTCCACCATGACCCTGAGCTCCTCCTCAGAGAACCTGGGATGTCTTTGCGGTACCATGGGGTGGTGTGGGTGATGTGTGGGGTGGTGTGTGTTGTGATGTGTGGGGTGATATTTAGAGGTGTGTTGTGTGAGGTGCGTGGATGTTATGTGAGTGATGGTGTTGAGTGCCTGTAGATGCTAGTTTGTAGATGGTAGTGTCTCTCTCTGGCCTTCAGTCGCAATTGTGGTCGTAGGGGTTTGTGGGTGATATGGGTGTGTGTTTTATATTGTATTCAGTGTGTGGGAGTGGTGTGTGTATGTGTATCAGGTGTGTGTATTTCGATTCGTCCAATGTGGTAGTGTTTTGTAAATGTGTGTGTATTTTGAGCGCAGCGGTGTGTACCGCCAATGGAATACCGTGGTTGAAAGACCGCTGCGTTGATTCGTGGGTCGTGATAGTGTGGGCGTATTCCTGTTGGCGTGACGGTGGAGGTTTTGTTATCGCCAGTTTATCACTGACCTTTGATGTGGCGGACCTGTGTGGGTGTCTAGATTTTGGCGGGTTCCGGGGTTTGGGTCATAATGACCGAGGTGGAATTCCGCTGCCGCAGCGGTGTCTTGGCGGTCTTCTGCATGGCTGTAAGCAGCTTTTACCGCCTATGTTGTAATGACCCCCTTAGAGTCTAAGAAATCAGATTTCTCTTTCAACTGTCTTGATGCTGTTTTCAAGACATAGGTGGTCATTCAGGAAAGACCGCCCCGCCGGCGGTGGTGGTAACTACCGCCAACAGGCTGGCAGTCTGGACTGCCAAATAATGAAGCACATGAAAAACAGACAGCGTGAAAACCACTCACCGCCAGCAGAGGAGTGCCAACATCGATGAGAGAGGCCACCCACAGTTCGACGGAAAGGCCCCACCCGCCCAACAAATAATGAAACACAAAACCGCTCTCAGTTTCGGGGCAGGAACCACTGCCATGCAAAGCCTGCCAGAAACGAGACAAATAAAAGGAAACACTCACCGGAGGCACACACAACACGCCGAAGCAGACATGGAGAGAGAATTGGAAATCATGCCAGTGCTTCTCCTTGCCATATACCTCCACGACCGTGACCGCCAACAAACATGATGACGGTAAGTACCACAACCTACTAAACAAGGGAAGAAAGGGCACAGTCACATACCCACCCACCCCACCAACCCTGCAATGCACCCCCAACCCCTCACCATCACAAGCCATACACACAAGAACAAGAGGTACTTACCCGACACAGGGAAAATACAACCTGCCCAAAGTACACACATGTGAACACCACACCCCACAATGAAAAGATGAACCACGTCTCCAGTGTGTGCCAACAGCAACACTGGGCACTCAAAATGTAATAATTGTTGAAAATTCAATGTTCAAATAAGGCCATTGGCCAGTCCAACATACAAAGGCTGAAGGGCCTAAATGGCCCGAACTTGACTCACACTTGTGCATATGGTACTTCACCAGAAAGGGACATCAATGGGGCAGCCAGGCACCCCAGGGAACAGGGGCAGGGGGTGGCGGGGTGGGCACTTATGTTTGGGAGAGGGGGCTTGGGCTTACGTTTGGGAGGTGGTGGGGGTTTGGGTTTAGCCTTGGAAGGTGGGGGAGCAGGCTTGGACCGGGGGGGTGGCAGATGGATCCAGGCCAACAGGGGACTTCTTGCTCACTGGGGAAGGGGCACTGGAATGGGAAGGGCAGACTGGGGCGGACTTAGATGTGGAAGGAGTGGACAGGGCAAGGAGGTGGGCATGTTTAGGGATGAGATGGGGTGGGCCAGTGGGTTTGTAAAGGTCAACACGGGACAGGAAATGTTTTTTAGAGGCAGTTGGGGAGGACATGGAGGAAGGTGTGGGAGTGGAGGTAGAGGGAGTGTTTGTAACAGGTGTAGGTGTGCTGGACGTGGACGCTGGTGACTGTACAGTATGCTGAGGTGTGGTGGATGTGTGTTGGGTGGATGTCTGGGAACGTTTCAGTGTTTTGGCAGGAGAGGGGGTGGACACCATGGGACAAGACAGACTGCCAGTGTACATAAATGTTGACTGGGTGTCTGCAGGTCTGGTGAGTGTGCTGCATGTGTCAGTCAGTGTCATTGTGGTGAGTGCAGGTGTGGTGTCTGGGTTCATGACTGGATGTCTGATGTTGTATTGACTGCAAGAATGGGGTCAGCAACATTGAATGAGGGTTCAGTGCTTGTGGGTGTGCATGTAGAGATGAACAGACAGGGAGACGGGAGAGGTGCTCATACTGGGGAAGTGGATGTTCTCATGTGTGCCTTTGTATGTTGGCTGTGTATATGCCTGTGATGGGAAGTGTGGTGCTTGTATTTCTGTGTATGTTTTTTGTGTGTTGAGGTGTGTGCATGGCTGTCTGAATGTGTGCTTGGGATGGGTGAAGGGAGTGGGGTGCTGGAAGGGGTAGAGTTTGTTGGAGGGGGGACGGAAAGGCCAGGGACGCTGGCTGCCATCAAAGAGGAGGCAGGAGCATGAAAAGATCTCTGTATGCCAGACATGAATGCCTTCCAGGTATGCACTACATTGCTGCATCTGGGATGCTAGCCCCTGGATGGCATTCACAATGGTTGTCTTCCCTACAGAGATGGTCCTCAGGAGGTCAATAGCCTCCTCCATGAGGGCAGCAGGTCTGACTGGGGCAGGGGATGAGGTGCCTGGTGCGAAGGAGACGCCCACCCTCCTGGGTGAGCGGGCACGGGCAATTGGGTGGGTAGCAACTGGGAGGGGGGTGATGGTATGGGGTGTGGCGGAAGATGACAAAGAATGGGTGGGCCCACTAGGGTCCGGCACCACCAGGGAGCTCTCATCGGAGGAGGTATCAGAGTCACTACTGCCAGTGGTAGTAGCCTCCCCCGTGGTACTCCCCTCACCCTCCAACCCACTAGTCCCCTTGGCGTTGGTAGAGTCTGCCTCCTTGGAACCGTGGGCCAATGCATCCCCACTCGCCGGTGCCACTGCTCTCTAACCAGATGATGCTGATGTACACAGACAACACAAGAGTACAGGTGTGGGGAGACAAAACATGAGAGATATATGTAAATACCGGAATGGATGTACATATTTGGTTCGCTCATATTCCCACCCAGCTTATACACCAACACGCAGCATCTACAGCTAAAGTCATGCCTATGCCCCTGACTAGTGGCCACAACCCTAGCATACAACTCTTCTCCGACATGACACAAGGACCTGATGAGCTGCAGACCTGTACCTAAACATGTCCGTGCCCATGGGGCATGGATTGCTATAAGACACCTGTCAGAGTACCTGGCACTAGACAACATACATCCTATAGCACCCTCAGACATCCATCAAAGAGGCATGATATGATGATGGTACTTACCCCTTGTGGCTGCTGTGCAGCCTTCAAGTGCCCATCCAAGTCTGGATATGCCACTGCCAGAATGCTGTGCATTAGAGGGGTCAGGGCCCGACGGGCACCCCTTCCTTGTTGGGAGGACTTCCCTAGCTGGGCCTCGCAGGTCTTCCTGGCCCAGCGCCGCAGGTCCTCCCACCGTTCCTGCAGTGGGTGCTCTGCCGGTTGTAGACCCCCAGGGTCCGCACCTCCATGGCGATGGCCTGTCAGAGTGTCCTCTTCTGATGTGCGCTGACCTGTGGGGGACACACAGAAAAGAAAAAGAGTTCAGAAAATCGCCATGTGATACCGCTGACTATATGTCCCCTATGGGACAGACAATTCACAACATCAATTAACCACCCCACTCATGGTACTTGCCACAAATTCTACGCCATGCATACAGGCATCCGCCACCATCACACACATCCATGCATGTCAACAGCCCTCTCACCTGCACCTCTGATCGCCCATATAACTTGGCATACCTGGGTATGACTCCGTCCACCAGCTTCTCCAGCTCCTCAATGGTGAAGGCCGGGACCCTTTCCCCTGTGACTTGTGCCATTTCAGTAACTATAGTCAGGACACAGCAGCACACTCAGTGGAGTACTTCCATGCACAGGATCACGGAGTCAAGTGAACCTGGGGTGACGACATGGCATATGCTCCGCGGCGGTGTGCACCGTCACCGCTGCTGGCCATCATGATAGGCCCACATTCCCCATTTGCAACCATGTTAACCAATAAAGGGGTGCACGGCTAACATTCCCCATGTGATAAGTGCCATAGATGGCACCCACATGGCTCTCATCCCCCCAAGAGTAAATGAACAGGTGTACAGGAACAGGAAGAACTTCAACTCAATGAACCTACAATTGGTGTGTACTGCAGACCAGTACATATCACATGTGAATGCCATGTTTCCAGGATCAGTCCATGATTCATTTGTCCTGAGGAACAGCAGTGTCCCACACATGATGGATCAACTACAAGGAAACAGAGGATGTCTCATAGGTGAGTGTGTATGACACTAGTTCTGTACATAGCTGACAGCCAGGCTGTCTGCAAGTACTGTCAGCCTGTTACAGTCCTGTTTCAAAATACTTTTGCAGGTGATTCTGGCTATCCCAAATTGCATTGGCTCCTGACACCTTTGAGAAATCCTAGGACAGATGCAGAGAGGAATTACAATGAGACTCATGGACGTAATAGGAGGGTGATAGAGCACACTATAGGTCTCCTGAAGGCTAGATTCTGTTGCCTCCATCTCTCAGGGGGTTCCCTGTGCTATGGCCCTGAGAAGCTGTGTGGAATAGTGGTGGCCTGCTGCCTGCTGCACAACGTGGCTGTGAAGAAAGCTATCCCCCTAACGGAGGAGGAGGGTGCTGTTTATCCAGACCTGCATCATCTGAGAGGGGATGAGAGTGATGGTGAGAATGAAGAGGGAGAAGATGTCTACTCCAGGAACCAGCTGATCGAACTATACTTCCAGTGATCAAGAGGTACTGCAATGCATAATAAACGTCTGACTTCTTCACTATTGGGATGTGGGGTATGTAGTCATTGACAGTGTCACCTGAATATAGAGATGGCATGTGCCATTGAGACAAACATGGCACACATTTCTGTTTATTCCACACAATGATGTGCGTGGGGTGCCATTCCTGCAATAAAGGTCTGATTATGGAATTGACTGGAAAATGCATTCACATTTGCAATAAATTCATCAATATGACAGGGAACATACGATTTGGTGTACATGTGTTTTAAATGGTGTCCTTTATGCATTGGTGTGCTTTACAGAGATAGGGAGTGGGCTAATGGTGGAGGTCCATTGTACGTACATGGGTTGGGCGATTGGTGGCAGTGGGTATAGGTCCATCTGTCTCTTGCAAGTTGTTATTTTGCTTTTGGCTGGTGAGGATGGTGGCACAGTGGCAGGCAGTCCATGCCAGAGTCACTTCTTACTGGGGGCCTTGGTCTTGGCAGGTGTTTCTATGACATATCTGGGTCTGAGGGATCATTTGAGGGTCTGGTGCTGGGCTGCATGGGTAGGGTGCTGGTCTCCTGTGTGTTCTTTGCCAGTCCCACCAGTCCAGTTGCTGCTGCTAATGTAGATGGCTGGTCGGTGTCCTGGTCAGTGGTAGGGGCTTCTTGGTTTGTAAGGGTCTCAGGCTGGGTAAGGTGATGGTGCTGCAGCACCCCTGCTATGGTGGCCCTGGTGGCATTCAGTTGTTTCCACTGTTCCATGGTCTCTTGATGTTGGGCTATCTGCAACCTTTGACTGTTCCAGGGTGGCCTGGATTTGGCCCATCCTGTCCTGGGTATGGTGGTAAGCTAACAGGACCTCAGATATCACCTCCTGTGCTGCAGCATCCATCCTTTGGCCTCATCCCTGGGCCACTGATGCACTCCCACTGGGCCTAGCCCCCTGTGCCTGTGTCCCCTGCACAGGTCTGGCAGTACCACTTGTACTTGGGCCATTGTCATCCTGTCTGTTAGTAGGTTGAGACTCAGGCCTCTGTACTTGTGTTCCACCAGTCTGTGACCTGGATACACTGGTGTGGGGTTGTTTGGCCAGAGCTGATGTTGGTGGCTGGGTGGTAGGGGTGTCAGTGTTGTCCTGGGTGGGGCTGCTGGAGGTTGACAGTCCAGGACTGTGTGACGGACCAGGGTATTCCTCACTGTCCACACTTCCCTCTTCAGTTTCCTGAGTTGGGCCTCTGTCTCTATGTGGGCCCCTGGCACTCCTTGGCCTTTCCATCAGGGTGGCATGGGTGGTGGTGCCTGTGGGAAGGGATGGACATGTATGTTACATTTACTAAATTGGACGAGGATTCACAGCTCTGCCCTATTTTGTGCAGTTTATTCCCCTGTTGGGCCATGCATGGACATATTGTGGGGTTGCCATTGCATTTTGCATGGGATGTGGAGGTGCATTGTGGGTGGTCTAGTGCCATTGTGGGTCCTTGCTGTGCACAGGGGGAGGGATGTGGACCTGTTGGAGTGTTTGTGGGCATGCAGGGTGACTGGATGTAGTGTTTGTGGGCTGGGTAAGGTAGTGATCCTGGTGGTAGTTGGAGGGGTGAGGTGGTGCATGCATTACACGTGTGGTGGATATGGTTTCACTGTAGATTACTTACCCGAGTCCATTTCTCCAGTGAGTCTAGTGAGGCACTCAGAGTGCAGGATGGCCAGTACCTTTTCCCCCCTGTCGGTATAGTTGGGATGTAGGTGGGGGTCCTCCCCCAGTCTTCTGGACCACAATGTTGTCCCTGGATGCCATGGACCTCACCTTCCAGTGCAGGTCGTTTCATCTCTTGCATATGTCGTCCCTCAGGCGTGGATGGTTTTCCACTGCGTTGACCTTATTCAGTATTGTCTGCCATAACTCCATCTTCCTGGCGATGGGTGTGTGCTGGACCTGTGCCCGAAGATTTATGGCTCGACCTAGAGTATTTTGTCCACCATTGTTCTTAGCTCAAATCTGTGAAGCGTGGGTGCTTAGGGGATGCCATGGTGTGTGTTGTGGGTGGTCTGTTGTGTGGATATTGGTGAGGGTGCCGTTGTGTGATTGGGTGTATGACTTGTGTGATGTGGCGTTCAGTGTATGCGTGTTGTGTTGTCAGTCTCAGTTGTCCTATTGGCGATGCAAAGGATTGTGGGGTGTGTATGTAAGTGTTTTATAGTGTTGTGGATGTGTGTCAGGTGTGTGGGTTTCAAACTTTCCAATGTGTGCATTTCTTGCTGTTGGGTCCCATTGCTGGCCGTGGCGGTCCGTACCGCCAATAGTCGTTTGACATCCACTATCCGAGGCAGTGATTTGTACATTATTTGGAGGTGGGGATTTGTCTGCTTGGTGGTGGCGGGTGGGCTGTGCAGCCTTTCTGCCGACAAGGGCCCTGGCGGTGGCTGGAGGTAGCAGAATTTTTGCAGTTTATGTTTTTGGCATCATTATATGGCGGGTTTCTGTTCACCGCCAATGGCGGTCTTCTGTTCACCATCGCCACAGCGGCCGACGGTGTTTACCGCCATGATCATAAGGAGGGCCATAGTGTGTATAGGACAGAGTTCTGGACCTTTACTTTTGGTTTAACAGCCTCCTTCAATTTTTAGAGGTCAGGCAAAGGATGTGAGATGGCTTGTGCTGGCCACATTTAGTGGTGCTTAGCTAGGACCCAATGTTTTTTATGGCAGCAAAAACTTGCCCAGTTCTTGTTAATTGTAATATTTAATTTAGATTTTTTTTTTGCACACTTACATTCTATGCATATTTGTTTCTTACTGGAGGCTCATTTGAATAGAAAATATCTTGAAGGAACCTGTGAATCGTGATGTGTACAGAGGCTGCATGCGCTGGGTGGGTCTGCCACGTTCGGAACATGTCTCGCAGACAAGTTTCATGAGAGTGACTGCCAAGCCTAATTTGCATTATGCACATAACTTTCATAAGAATATTGTGCATAACAAATTAAAAATACAGAATTTGCCTTCTACTCATCTTAACTTTCTATTTGCTAATATAATCGTTAGTCGCCATTTCCCACTTACATAGCGAGGGTCACCTCCAGAGATCCAGTGATCTACTAAATGATATTGCATTTAGAATCTGGTATTCACGCTAGTGGCTGGGCTGTCAATTATAGCAATACGTAACGTATATAATTATAATGGTGTTTAGAGCTGCAGCACAGTGAGGCTCCTCAGCCCATAGCAACAATCGACACAATCCAGTGCATAATCCCGTGATGTTTTAGGTCAGACTAGAGAATTTTAGCCTGCATGATACACAAGACAAACGCTTTGAAAAAGGGATAAGTACAAGTGGCAGTGCTTGAGGCAGGGCTGAGGAAGTGATTCGTGACTGGCTACTGAGAGCAACATCGGCACCGGGCTCTGTGAAATTCCTGAGGGGAGAGCCTGTCTCAGGGAACTGGGTGCAGAGGGCACTGTGCAAAATAGGGCCCCACTGGAGGTGGGATGGCAGCAAAGGCCAAGCTGGGCAAGATAAATAGGACAGCGAGAGAAAGAAAGCACACAGAGACTGTGCCAACAAACCCGGAGGCTGGCTGGTGTTACCTAGTGACACAGGCTGGTACTGCCCCAATTAAGGCCCCCAGGACCCCAAGAACAAGCACCAAATTATGGTCAAGTGAGTTGGCACATAGCTGTGTGCACCTAGGGAGAGCATGACCCCACCGAATTAACATCCGAGGGAAGAACGTGACCAGACGAGGTTAAGGCAAGAAAGACTTTGTGAATTGTCTAACAAATCGATGTTAGGCATTTTAAGTGAAATAACTATAACCAAGGCAACAAATGGAATTTACTCATGTATATGTGCTTGTATCTTTCACATCATACCCAGTAGCCAAACTTTGTGATTTCGGGGACAAGTACAACATAATATACTTTCAGGGTAATAGTGCACATCAACTCCAAGGAAGTAAACCGGGATATAGGAAACAGTAACATTAAGGGGCATATTTATACTCCGTTTGCACCGGAATTGCTTCGTTTTTTTTTACGCAATTCCGACGCAAAACTAACTCCATATTTATACTTTGGCGTTAGACGCGTCTAGCGCCAAAGTCCATGGAGTTAGCGTCATTTTTTTGCGTGGACACCTACTTTGCATTAATTATATGCAAGGTAGGCGTTCCCGTCTAAAAAATCGACTCCGAGGCATGTGCGTCGGATTTATACTCCCGGGCAAAATTCACGCCCGGGAGTGGGCGGGTCAAAAAAAATGATGTACGGCCGCTTTTGCGCCGTTTTTTAGCGCCTGCAAAAGGCAGGCGTTAAGGGACCTGTGGGCTCTGAAGGAGCCCAGAGGTGCCCTCCCATGCCCCCAGGGACATCCCCTGTCACCCTTGCCCACCCCAGGAGGACACCCAAGGCTGGAGGGACCCATCCCAGGGACATTAAGGTAAGTTCAAGTAAGTGTTTTTTTTTTGTTTTTTTTGTGGCATAGGGGGGCCTGATTTGTGCCCCCCTACATGCCACTATGCCCAATGACCATGCCCAGGGGACAGAAGTCCCCTGGGCATGGCCATTGGGCAAGGGGGCATGACTCCTGTCTTTGCTAAGACAGGAGTCATTTCTATGGGGGTTGGGAGTGAAAAAAAATGGCGCAAATCGGGTTAAGGCGAAAAAATTGCCTCAACCTGACTTGCCCCATTTCTTGACGCCCAAGCCCCTTATCCCCCTACGCCGGCGCTGCCTGGTGTACGTCGTTTTTTTTAACGCATACCAGACGGCGCCGGCGGCTAACGCCGGCTAACGTCATTCAATAAATACGGCGCCCGCATGGCGCTTCAGAATGGCGTTAGCCGGCGCTAATTTTTTTGATCAAAACTGCGTTAGCGCAGTTTTGCGTCAAAAAGTATAAATATGGGCCCAAATACGCGAAACAGATCTTCAGCCAGAAAAGGTGATAAAAACAAGTTACCTGGCCATGACTGATTAGGAGGTACAAGCTACATTAGAAATAGAAGTACTATGGTTAGAGCAATTTACTTTAGCAAAAGGCCTAAAATCGATCAACATTAAAACTGAGACTTTGGCACTGAGAGTCCACCAAATGCAGGATATTAAATTTGGCCACGCACTGTATTTCTGATAATGAAAACGAAGTTACATTGGACACTGAAAAATTGCTAAAAAATGAAAAATTGCTAGAACTCATTAAAAAAACAAACAGAAAAATGACCTGTAATTGTGCTCAAGGATAAATAAAGTCTACTTTATGAGAAACCCTGGCTTAATATCAGGGGGCATATTTATACTCCGTTTGGGCCGGAATTGCGTCGTTTTTTTTTACGCAATTTCGACGCAAAACTAACTCCATATTTATACTTTGGCGTTAGACGCGTCTAGCGCCAAAGTCCATGGAGTTAGCGTCATTTTTTAGCGTGGACACCTACTTTGCATTAATTATATGCAAGGTAGGCGTTCCCGTCTAAAAAATCGACTCCGAGGCATGTGCGTCGGATTTATACTCCCGGGCAAAATTCACGCCCGGGAGTGGCCGGGTCAAAAAAAATGACGTACGCCCGCTTTTGCGCCGTTTTTTAGCGCCTGCAAAAGGCAGGCGTTAAGGGAGCTGTGGGCTCTGAAGGAGCCCAGAGGTGCACTCCCATGCCCCCAGGGACCCCCCCTGTCACCCTTGCCCACCCCAGGAGGACACCCAAGGATGGAGGGACCCATCCCAGGGACATTAAGGTAAGTTCAGGTAAGTTTTTTATTTTTATTTTTTTTGTGGCATAGGGGGGCCTGATTTGTGCCCCCCTACATGCCACTATGCCCAATGACCATGCCCAGGGGACAGAAGTCCCCTGGGCATGGCCATTGGGCAAGGGGGCATGACTCCTGTCTTTGCTAAGACAGGAGTCATTTCTATGGGGGTTGGGAGTAAAAAATAAATGGCGCAAATCGGGTTGAGGTGAAAAAATTGCCTCAACCTGACTTGCCCCATTTCTTGACGCCCAAGCCCCATATCCCCCTACGCCGGCGCTGCCTGGTGTACGTCGTTTTTTTTAACGCACACCAGACGGTGCCGGTGGCTAACGCCGGCTAACGTCATTCAATAAATACGGCGCCCGCATGGCGCTTCAGAATGGCGTTAGCCGGCGCTAATTTTTTTGACGCAAAACTGCGTTAGCGCAGTTTTGCGTCAAAAAGTATAAATATGGGCCCTAGTGTCATGGTGGAAATATTTTGGAAACACTGCTTTTGTCAATATTTCTGGAAGAAAGAGTACATTTCCTGTTAAGCAAGAAGGCACCATTTGAAGGTCGCGCACACCTACCTATTACATATTAAGGGCAGGCATACTGCTCTCTGACTGTTCAGGGATTCAAAATGCAACATTTCAAGGATCAAATATACCCCTATTCCATAAATTTACTATGGTTGTCCAAAAAGCAAGGCAAACACCTCTCCATCAAAAAAGAAAATGCACCGAAGTAAAATTATGCATGCTCCGTTACCTGTGTGCAAGGCAAACCTTATACGTTTAACGATGAACAGAGTGTAGCAACCTTTCGCAATAATCAGAAGTTGAACCTTCATACCCCCTCCCTAGAATAAAGCAGCCAAACTTCCCCTCCACAGGACATGAGATACACTTTAAATCAGGAATAATGGGGCACTCAAGTTTGCATAACTTTGTTATGGAATATCGGCAGGGTTTGACTTGGCTGTATGGCTACGGTGCAGTGCCTGAAGGACAGGTAAGTGTGATGGACAGTTTTTTGGCTATTTGTGGGCCTGTTTTACGGTCTGCTGTGCTGCTTTTTGCGGTTGGGTTCCCCGATATTAAAACAATCATTACCTGCAGCAAGAGCAGACCCATAAAGTCTCCCACACCTTGCAAAAAACGTATACAGCATGTCATCACTAGTTCAAAACTACCCAGATTGCAAAAATTAGCCACTTTTTCAGCTATACAATTAGTTACTGAGGGCCCTTTAATTTTGAAACCATGCCTATTGTCTGTCCCAATGAAGCCCTGAAATCGGTATTAAATATTGTGATGTTTCACAATTCAGTAATATCTTTACAGCATAGATATCAATAAATCCCTTGGTGCAGTCTAAGTCAATAATTGTTCAATTGTTTAATATTCATAGAAATAGGCGCTCTTGTAGCATAGAGGCTCTGCCAGCGGCTGCTTATTAGGAATTTTGCGAGCTCTGCCTACAGCCCCAGATGCAAAGCCCCACAAATTCAAATGCCATTAAAGGAGGAAAGCCACCAGCTACTCGGTGGAAACCAAGGGATGCCTACTGTTTATGGGAGTGAACAAAACCCCAGGTCGATTGAGTAGGGGTAAAATCAGAGCTTATTTTGTGTCAGCGTTTGCCATTCCTTGCACCAGCACTTATTTTTAAACACCAGCACTTGCTTTTGAGAGTACACCACATGGTGGCATATTTTTAAAACAACACAATTATTTAGCGATTCAGGGCCATATTTATACTTTTTGACGCAAAACTGCGCTAACGCAGTTTTGTGCCAAAAAAATTAGCGCCGGCTAACGCCATTCTGAAGCGCCATGCGGGCGCCGTGTTTATTCATTGACGTTAGCCGGCGTTAGCCGCCGGCGCTGTCTGGTGTGCGTTAAAAAAAACGACGTACACCAGGCAGCGCCGGCGTAGGGGGAAAATGGCATATGGGCGTCCACAAATGGTGCAAGTGAGGCTGAGGCAAACAAATCGCCTCAACCCGATTTGCGCCATTTTTTTACGACGCCCAACCCCCATTGAAATGACTCCTGTCTTAGCAAAGACAGGAGTCATGCCCCCTTGCCCAATGGCCATGCCCAGGGGACTTCTGTCCCCTGGGCATGGTCATTGGGCATAGTGGCATGTAGGGGGGCACAAATCAGGCCCCCCTATGCCACAAAAAAAATTAAAAAAAATACTTACCTGAACTTACCTTAATGTCCCTGGGGTGGGTCCCTCCATCCTTGGGTGTCCTCCTGGGGTGGGCAAGGGTGGCAGGGGTGTCCCTGGGGGCAGGGGAGGGCACCTCTGGGCTCATTCTGAGCCCACAGGTCCCTTAACGCCTGCCCTGACCCAGGCGCTAAAATCCGGCGCTAATGCGGGATTTTTAGACCCGCCCACTCCCGGGCGTCATTTTTGCCCGGGAGTATAAATACGACGCATATGCATCAGAGTCATTTTTTAAGACAGGAACGCCTATCTTGCATATCATTAACGCAAGGAAGGTGTTCACGCAAAAAAATGACGCTAACTCCATGGACTTTGGCGCTAGACGCGTCTAACGCCAAAGTATAAATATGGAGTTAGTTTTGCGACTAATTTGCTTTAAAAAAAACGACGCAAATTCGGCGCAAACGGAGTATAAATATGCCCCTCAGTGTATCAAAATATGACAGAGCTCGCACTTCTGTGCCATTCCTACAGCTTAGGGATGTCCTGTAGTAGTCCAAAATGCCACAATTCTTTCATTGTGAAGATTGTAATGCTAACACTGATGTTCTACAGCAATGACATGAGTTGCAGGTGGTGCCAGTAGCCTTAGAACTCCTTGAGTATTGGTAAGTATCAGTGTCAGTGAAATGACACTCTAGCACTTCTACCGAGCAGTAAATATGTGCTACCACACAAAAAATGCATCTAAAACTTAGGGCCTTATTTATACTTTGTGGTGCAAAACTGCACTAAGGCAGTTTTGCCCCAAAAGGTTTTGCACCGGCTTGCACCATTTTTTAGCACCAGCTCGGCACCATATTTATGGAATGGTGCAAGCCGGTGCAAAGGGTAGGCTAGCTTAAAAAAAAATGACGTTAGGCAGTTTTGAGTCAAAATAAATGATTCTGACCAGATTAACACCATTTTTTGACGCTAAGGGGCATATTTATACTCTGTTTGCACTGAATTAGCGTCATTTTTTTTTTACTCTAATTCAGTGCAAAACTAACTCCATATTTATACTTTGGTGCTAGACCCGTCTAGCACCAAATTTATGGAGTTAAAGTCATTTTTTTGAAGTGGAAACCTACCTTGCCTTAATGAGATGCAAGGTAGGCGTTCCCGTGCAAAAAAATGACTCTATGGCCTTAACACCATATTTATACTCCCATGTAAAAATGGTGCAAGGGAGGGAGGAGGGGTCAAAAAATGGGGCAAAGCTTGCTTTGCCCCATTTTTTAAGACCTGGGTCAGGGCAGGTGTTAGGGGACCTGTGGCCCTATTTCCATGGTGGAACACCATGGAATAAGCCCAGAGGTGCCCTCCCTAGGCCCTAGGGGCACCCCCACCCACACTAGAGGGACTGCGAGGATGGGGGACCCCATCCCAGGTAAGTACAGGTAAGTGCATTTTATTTTTGAAAGTGCCATAGGGGGCCCTGAAATGGGCCCCCATACATGGCACCGGGTGCAATGGCCATGCCCAGGGGAACCCTTTCCTCTGTGCTTGCCACTGGGGTGGTGGGCATGACTCCTGCCTTTTCTAAGGCAGGAGTCATGTGGCATGGTAGGTTTAGCACCATAAAATGACGCTAATCTGGTTAGAGTCATTTTTTTTTACTCTAACCTGCCTAAAGCCATTTTTTGGTGCTGAACCCTCTTCTTCCATACTGCCAGCCCCACCCGACTAAAGTCATTTTTTCAAACTCTAGCCTACCCTTTGCACCGGCCTGCACCATTCCATAAATATGGTGCCCGGCTGGTGCACAGAAATGGTGCAAGCCGGTGCAAACTGAGTTAGTGCAGTTTTGCAGCAAAAAGTATAAATAAGGGCCAATATTTTGTAAGTTTGCGCCACTTTTGTGTCATAAAATGACGGTAATGCAGTGCAAAAAAAGTTTAAATCAGGGCCTTGGTGCTAGATGGGTCAAGCACCAAAGTATAAATATGGAGTTAGTTTTGCACCGAATTAGAGTAGAAAAAAATGACACTAATTCGGTGCAAACAGAGTATAAATATGCTGCAGAGTATAAATATGCCCCTAAATATGGTGTTAAGGCCATAGAGTCATTTTTTGCACGGGAACGTCTACCTTGCATCTCATTAAGGTAAAGTAGGTCTCCACTTTCAAAAAATGACTTTAACTCCATAAATTTGGTGCTAGAGGGGTCTAGCACCAAAGTATAAATATGGAGTTAGTTTTGCACCGAATTAGAGTTTAAAAAAATGACACTAATTCGGTGCAAACAGAGTATAAATATGCCCCTTAACTTTTCCTGAGCACCAAAAGATGTTACAGAAACGCACATGCTCAAAGGCAAAAGAAGCATATGATGAAAAAAACATGATAGAAATCGCTAATTTCTACACTGCGTCAGCTTCAACAATGATTCAAACAGCACAACACAGCAAGCTCCTTGCTGCGTTCCACTGTGTGAAAGAAGAAGGGAAGAAATGTGTTGTAGTTGACATTGTATGACACATTAATTTCCTTTTAGCTGCCTGCTGCCAATGCAGGCACCCTTGTGTCATGGTGCGACAGTGCCTGCATTGCAGATAGGATTTGTTTAGCGAAGGAAGGGATACCTTCTTGCACAGAATAATCCTGAGAGGCACTTTCATCTTTGTATGTGTGCTGCAGAAGAAGAAAAAAACGAGGAGAAATAAAGATATTTCTTCTTGTTGTGCCTTTCCTCGGGAGGCGTAGCATTTGATGCATCCCCAAGTCTACCACTACTGGTAAATCTGATAATGCACCAAAATACATGGGTGGATGCATGCGCATGCCCATGCTTCACCCAAGGAACGCTTCCCTGCCACAGAGCAATGCGAGGCAGCAAAGGTGGCCTTGCATGGCCTGCTAAATCTCATTTAGGTTTTGTGTCACCCTCAAGCCCATTTGAGTGGCACCCGGGTAATGCAAAACCTTTATAAATATGGGCCTGAATTTCCTACATTAAGTGGGACACACCAATCAACAAAATATTCAAATACTTTGAAGAAGTGTCTCTGGTCTAGCTCTCGGATGCACCTAAGGAACACCTAAGGAAACCTGTCATAACCACAGATTTCATAGGGACGATTTAAAATATGCAGAACAGCACAGACCCAAGAAGCAAAAATCTTCCAGAGTTAACAAGTAATATGATAAAATTATAGTGATCTCTGTAGTCCGAGTGTACAAAGAAGTACTTCACATGAATTTCTCTTGGCAGTCTTACTAAAACTAGATAACGACAACAAAATATGATTCATACCCTTCATTACCTTTGACTAATATCAGATACTGAAATATTAGCAAAAGTATTGGAGGATTTGTCTCTGCCGCCTAAGCAAAATTGCTTCCACAACATTCAGGATTAATCACAGGGAGATGAACATTTTAAAATTTATGAATATTTTTTTAATGCTACATTACCTTTGACTGGACATCCAGGCAATGGCTCTCATCCTGGATATAGCCAAGATTTTTGATGCGATTGAATGGCGTTTCCTAATTGCTGTGTTGGGGCTAGGTTCAGGCTATAGACAAAGAGATGCAATGCCCAAGACACACACAAAATAAACAACACACTATCCAAACTAATTAAAAATACATTGAGACAAGCCTGGGGAGCCCAATATCCTCACTCATATTTTCCATTATATTGAAACATATCACATGCATGCTCGGACAATATCACTCTCACAGGGACTGAGTTTCCCATCTCTCTGAGTCCTTATCTGATGATAATATTCTCTTTATCAAATATCCCAGTATCAATATCTCACCAATTATCAGAGTTTTTCCAAGATTTGGAAATATATCAAGCTTGATAATAAACTGTGATAAATTGTAGCTCTTTGCCCTGACACCTCATTCACAATAATGTGATATAGACTTACCATTGGTTTTGCAATACTCCTCAGTAAAGCACCTAAATATCTAACCTCAACGCAACATAAGCACTAAACTGAACAAAAATTAGGGTAGAGCAACTGTAAATTCTGATGGACTAGTAAATTGCTGGATTGGATTTCCCTTGACAATGATTACGCATATTGTACTGATGAAAATGGTTATTTAGCCTAAATACCAATTTCATTTGTAAATATACCTATCTATTCTATTTGTCATTTTCACATTATTCTATATCCAGCAAATTCAAATGGGCAGGCCAACGGCCCGGAGTGAAATGGCCAACACTAAGTAGACCTTAGAGTTAGGAAGGGTTAGAAGACCAAAATGTAGAGTTAACCACACCAGCATGCGCTGCTCATTAATGGCGCCACACGCTCCTGGCTCTTCCTCATAGCACTCCCTCCTCAGACGCCCTCTGAGCATTATTGCACAATGTAATTGTTAGACCTGACAGCGTTAAGGTGGTCATCCCCATATTTGATTTACTTGTAAGTCCCTAGTAAAGTCCACTACATGTGCCCAGGGACTGTAAACTGAATGCTACCAGTGGGCCTGTAGCACTGGTTGTGCCACCCACAGAAGTAGACCCTTAACCATGTCCCAGGCCTTCCATTGCAAGGCCTATGTGTGCAGTTTCACTGCCACGTCGACTTGGCATTTAAAAGTACTTGCCAAGCCTTAAACACCCCTTCTTCTACATATACGTCACCCCTAAGGTCGGCCCTAGGTACCCCATAGGGCAGGGTGCTATGTAGGTAAAAAGCGGGACGTGTACATGTGTGTTTTAAATGTCCTGGTAGTGGAAAGCTCCCGAATTTGCTTTCTACTACTGTGAGGCCTGCTGCTTTCATAGAATAGCATTAGGGCTACCCTCATACACTGTTTGAGTGGTAGATTCTGATCAGAAAGGGGTAACCAGGTCATATTCTGTATGGCCAGAATGGTAATAGAAAACTCTGCTTATTGGTGAGGTTGGATTACATATTACTATTGTAGAAATGCCACTTTTAGAAAGTGAGTATTTCCCTGCACTTAAAATCCATCTGTGCATTACAGCCTGTCCATAATCTACTTTTAGGCTAGGCTGGTTGGCAGTTCCCTTCATGTTTCACCCAGACAACCACAAACACAGGATACTCAGTCACACCTGCACCCAACTGCATACTGAAATGGTCCTCCTGGATTGGGAGAGTGGAGGGCCTGATACTAATATTTTAAAGGTTAGTGGCCTGCCCTCACACAATGGACTGCCAAACCCCCTACTGGGACCCTGGCAGACAGACCTGTACTGAAAGGGGACCTTTTGTACTTGAAAACCAGTCTTTGAAGTCTCCCCTACTTCAAAGACATTTTTGGGTATATAAACTGGGTCTCCGACCCCACCAACTCAGACACTTCTGGATCTGAGTCTGTCAAGAGGAAATGACTGGCTGCCCAAAGGACTCATCTGGACTGCTTTGCTGAAAAGGACTGCTGTCCTGATGTTGCCCATCTGCCCTTTGACTTTGCTGAGAAGTGCTCTCCAAGGACTTGGATTGAGCTTGCCTCCTGTTTTCTGAAGTCTCAGGGACAAAAAGACTTCACCTCTTCAAGGAACTCTTTGGGCGCCATAAATCGATCCACAGCCTGCCAGAAACGACACACAGCCTGCCTTGCGATGAGAAAATATTTGCACAGCTGAACAGGAAAGATGCAGCCCGACTTCCTGAGTGAAGAATCGACGCAGTGCCTGCTGTGCAACAGAAAATTTGATGCATCGCCTACCAGATCACCGCACAGCCGAATCAGAACAATGCAGCCTGACTTCCCATGTGAGGAATCAACACAGCATCTACCGTGCGACACATAATTTGACGCATCACCTACCGGATCAACGCAACACCTGTGAATTCGTCCTGCACTCCCAGTAATGCCACGCATCATCCCTGCATGTCAGAAAGGTCCCCTCATCGCAGTGAGGCACCAATACTGCGTGCCGTAAATTGACACAAAGGCCCGTGCAGAGTGGAAAAAAAGAACGCAAGGTCAGTAACGCGCTGGAAATTTCAACGCACACCCTATTTTTCCACACATCTCCTCCTCTATGGTCTCTGTGTGTGCTATTTTTGACCAAACCAGATAATCTGTGAAACTAAGAGATAACTGTTGATTTCTGAGATTTAAGGGTCTTGTATAAAATTGTAAAAGTAATATCTCAACTTGTGCTTATTGAATCTTTATCGGTTTGACCCTAATTTAACCAGATAAATGTCTTATATTTTTCTAAACCTGTGTAGTGTATTTTTGTGGTGTTATAACTGTATTACTTTATAGTTTATTGAACAAGTACTTTACACATTGCCTTCTAAATTAATCCTGAGTGCTCAATGCCAAGCTACCAGAAGGTGGGCACAGGATAATTTGGTTTGTGTGTGACTCACCCTGTCTAGGATTGTGGTCCCTATTTGGACAAAGGTGCATACCTCTGCCAACTAGAGACCCCATTTCTAACATTGGTGGCAGGGGTGGGATAGGAGTTGTGTTTGTACAGTGACATACAATAGATATGTGTACACTACCTACCCACAGTTAAAGGTCAACTTGATTTTTTTCTTTTTGCTGCAAAATTTTTCATGTTTGACATTTTAATCTAATCCTAATCAACATGTCTCTGTCTAGGTCTCAAGGAGGAGCTGAAGAGTTTGGCCTAGCTAAGCTCAAGACACACTGTCAGCTAGCTGAAAGGTTTCTGCAAGGTTCTGGGTGTACCTACCCAGGGTGCCTCCAGGAGGGAAGAGTACCAAAAGGCGCTGAGGGTCTGGGCAGAAGCCCGTTCACAAGAGGATTTTGAGGTTGAGGGGTGAGAGGATGGCTCCCCATAGGATTTGCCAAAAGCAGTGGGGGGGTGACACCCCTGGATTTGTGCCCCCTGCTAAACCAGGGAGCAGTGTCTCAGGTCACAACATGACCAAAGTGAAGTAGAGGAAGGAGAGAGAATTTCAACTGCAATTGGCAAGGTTAAACATGGAGGCAGAGGAGAGGAAGGCTGAGAGAGAAGCCAAACAAGCTGAGGCTGAGAGAGTCTTGGCTGATAAGAAACTAGTTCTGACTCATAAACTGAGTCAAGTCTGGTCAGTCTGAGTCTAGCAGTGATGGTGGCAGCACACATTCAGGACCTGCTGGAGACAAAAAGGTTTGTATACCCAGAGATGTGGTGCCACATTATGTGGTGAGAGATGGCATTGACCAAAGGTTTGATGCCTATGAAGGTGCACTAAGGGCTTATGGGGTTCCTGAAGAGGAATGGGGTCGGGCTTGTGGAAACTTGTACCAATAACTGGGAGGGACACACTTCTCACATTAGAAAAGAAGGACCAGAACCCATACCCGCTCATGAAAGCCATTTTACCTGCCAAGTTTGGACTGACCCTTGAAAAGTATCACTAGGAATTCAGGGACAGTACCAAATTCTTCACACAAACTTGGGTAGACTTTTTTGATGTTTCTAGTAAGGCACTGAATGGATGGGTGCAGGCAGTAAAGTAGATAATTATAAGGGGTTATATGATTTGATCCTGAGAGAGCATATGCTCAGTATTTGCTTCATAGAGTTACACTAGCACCTGATTGACAGTAAGCTGACTGATCCCAGCAAGCTTGCTGAGGAGGCCGACCTCTGGGCTAGCACCAGAGTGTCCAAGAAGGTATCTGTGGGATATCCACAAAGGTGGTCAGGGTTCCCACCAGAATAAAGAGGAGTAGACAAACTTAAAAGTTAAAGAGTTCTCAAAAGGCCCCCAAAATAATTTCCAGGGAGTAACAGTATCCATTCCCAGTCTGATTCTAAAAAGAAAGGGTTTGTGGCCCATAAGACAGGGAGGTTTGTACTCCTTTGAGCAGAGTGCTCCAAGTATGGTCACTGTAAGGACGACTCCAAGTGTCCCAAGAGGGCAAAGCCCCCACTGACTACTGTCAGGGGTCAGCTTGTGTCAGCAGAACAGGTCCTCCCAAAAACATTCTACCAAGTCATAGTCGCCAACAATTGCGAGAGCCACCTACTGGTAGCTCTGGTTCCCTTTGAATGGGGAGGGTCTCTGTTACTCTAAAAGTAGCTGTGAGTCCTGCCATGCCTGTAGATTGTCTGTTAGGCAACAACCTTGAGCACACTACTTGGAAGGAAGTAGAGCTAAGGTCTTACTTGGAAATGTTGGGATTGCCTGAGTAGGTCTGCATGACAACAATGTCCATGGCTTCCGAGGAGGGGAGTTAAGGGCTTCTGGAGCCTGTAGGAATGGCCCAGACAGCTGCCAAGGAGAGGGGAAACCGGTCCTAGAAGTTCCCATGGTGGGTGACAGGGCTCCTGAGGAGGAGGACCCTGAGCCAACCAGGGAGGACATTGCTGCCACAGGTGACCTGCCTGAGCTTGTTGGCAGGCAATTTCAGGGTGGGCCCACCAGTGAAGGGTTCTGCAAAGTGCAGAAGGAGTGCCCCACTCTTGAGGGTTTAAGGCAAGAGGCCTCATCTCAAGCAGCAGGTGAAGCCTCTGGTGATCACCTTATATATTGGGAGTATGATCTCCTAAGGTATGGGAGGCTAAGGCAGCACATCTGCTGATGGTCCCCCAGTGTCACCGGGCCTTCCTACTGGGTCTGACTCACAACATCCCCCTGGCAGGACAGTAAGGGCAAGACAAGGCCTTTGCCAGGCTTGTCACCCACTTTTATTGGCCCGAATGTGGACAGCCTAAGGTATGTTCTGTAAGTCGTGCCCTACCAGCCAGGCCAGTGGGAAGACAGGGAAAAACGGCAGAAGGCCTCCCTGATCCCACTCCACATCGTTAGCACATTGAAAGGGTGGGCATTGATGACATTGGTCCATTGGACCCCAAATCTGCCCTAAGCAACAGGTTTATCCTGGTTTTGGTAGACCATGCCACCTGCTACCCAGAGGCAATCCTTCTGAGGATGGTGACTGCACCAGTGGTGACCAGAACTCTGATGGGGATATTTACTCGTGTGGGATTCCAAAAGGAGATTGTGTCTGACAGAGGCACAAACTTCATGTCTGCATACTTGAAGTCCATGTGGGATGCGTGTGGCATGACCTATAAGTTCACCACAACCTATCATCGTCAATCCAATTGTCTTGTGGAGAGATTCAACAAGACCTTGAAAGGCATGATCACAGGCCTCCCTGAGGTGTTAGTGGGATGTCTTCTTGACATGCCTTTTCTTTGCTTACAGAGAGGTACCCCAGAAGAGTGTAGGGTTCAGTCCCTTTGAGCTCCTCTATGGGTACCCTGTCAGGGGACCCTTAACCATTGTAAAAGAGGGGTGGGAGAAAGCTCCAAAGGTACCCCCTCAGGATGTGGTTAGCTACATGCTAGCCCTCCGCAACCAGATGCAACACTTCTGGAAGAAGGCCAAGAGCAACCTCGAGGCCAGTCAAAAGGTCATGAAATGCTGGTATGACCAGAAGGCCACCCTGGTGGAGTTTCAGCCTGGAGACAAGGTTTGGGTAATGGAACCAGTAGAGCCTAAAGCTCTCCAGGGCCACTGGACTGGCCCACTATCCCTGGAGCATAAAGGGGAGGCTACTTACTTAGTGGACCTCCAGTCCCCTAGGAACTCCCTACGGGTGCTCCATGTGAACCGACTAAAACCTCATTTTGAGAGGACTGAGGTAAGTGTGCTTCTGGTGACAGATGAGGGTGTGGAGGAGGAGAGTGAACCTCTCCCTGACCTCCTCTTTGCCAAGGAAGGTGATGGGTCAGTGGAGGGTGTCAATCGCTCTGATTCCCTGACTCTGGATCAGAGAATGGACTGCTACCACTTACTGGAACAGTACTACTCCCTGTTTTCCTTTACCCCTGGACTCACACACTGTGTGTTCATGATATTGACACAGAAGACAATCCACCTCTTAAGAACAAAATTTACATGTTGCCAGACTAGGTGAGGGCTAGCATCAATGAGGGAATTTCCAAGATGCTGGTCCTGGGGTGATTGAGAAGTCCAGCAGTCCATGGTCTAGCTCTGTGATGCTGGTTCCCAAGACTGCTGCTCCCGGTGCCAAGCCAGAACTTAAGTTCTGTGTGGACTACCGGGGTCTCAACTCTGTCACAAAGACAGACGCTCACCCCATCACCTGAGCTGATGAGCTCGTAGACAGGCTAGGCGCTGCCAAAGTCTTCATTACCTTTGATCTCACATCAGGGTACTGGCAGATCCCCTTGACTGAGGGGGCTAAAGAGAGATCCTATTTTTCTCCTCCTGATGAACATTACCAGTTCAGAGTAATGGCCTTTGAATTGAAAAATGTCCCTGCTACCTTCTAACGGTTTGTTAACGGGGTTCTAGCTGGCAAGGATGCGTTCTGTGCAGACTACTTACACAACATTGCTGTCTACAGTCCCAGCTGGGAGAAACACCTGCTCCAACTCCAAGAGGTGCTCCAGGCCCTGCAACAGTCAGGGCTGACAATCAAGGCCAGTAAGTGCCAGACCGGGCAGGGTTCCATGGTGTTCTTGGGAAACCTAGTAGGTGGTGGCAAGGTGCATCCCCTCCAGCCAAGATTGAGACAATCATAACCTGGCAACCACCTAGAATCCAGACAGAGGTTAGAGTCTTGCTAGGTCCCACTGGGGACTACCGCAGATTTGTTAATGGTTATGGCATCATAGTGGCCCCTTAACAGAACTCACATCTAAGAAACAACCTAGGTTGGTGAATTGGACAGAGGCTTGTCAGAGAGCCTCTGAATCCCTGAAGGAAGCCATATGCACGGCACTCATGCTCAGGCCCCTGACTACTCCAAGGAGTTTATCGTGCAGACAGATGCTTCAGAGCGTGGTGTGGGGTGGTTCTAGCACAGCTGAATGAGGAGGGCCTAGACCAACCAGTAGTCTTTATTAGCAGATGTTTATTACCACAGGAACAGAGGTGGAGTGCCATAGAAAGAGAAGCATTTGCTGTGGTCTGGGCACTGAAGAAGCTGAGACCCTACCTGTTTGAAACTCACTTCCGGGTTCAGAGAGGCCACAGGCCCCTCAGATGGCTCATGCAGATGAGGGGTGAAAATCCTAAACTCTTGAGGTGGTTCAATACCCTACGGGGACTGGACTTTACGGTGGAGCATTTCCCGGGAACTGACTACGTCAATGTTGATGGTCTCTCCAGATACTTCCTCCTTAGCGATGAGAGCTCCCAAGGGGTCGGGAAGCTCTTCACACTTTCAGCTGGGGGGGACACATGTTAGACATGACAGCCTTAGGGTGGTCATCCCCAAACTTTTTGCCTGCCTACCTCCACTTTTCTGACACTGTTTTTGCTGGTTTTAGGACTCTGCACACTTTACCACTGCTAACCAGTGCTAAAGTGCATATGGTCTTTCCTTTCAACATAGTAACATTGGATCATTCCCAATTAGCATATTTGATTTACTTTGAAGTCCCTAGTAAAGTGCACTACATGTGCATAGGGCCTGTAAATTGATAGCTACTATTGGGTCTGTAGCACTGGTTGTGTCACCCACATAAATAGACCCTTAACCATGTCTCAGGCCTGCCATTGCAAGGCCTGTGTGTGCAGTTTCACTGCCACTTGGCATTTAAAAGTACTTGCCAATCCTTAAACTCCCCTTTTTCTACATATAAGTCACACCTAAGGTAGGCCCTAGGTAACCCATAAAGCAGGGTGCTATGTGGGTAAAAGGCAGGACATGTACATGTGTGTTTGTATATGTCCTGGTAGTGGAAAACTCCTAAATTCGTTTTCCAATACTGTGAAGCCTGCTCCTTTCATAGGATAGCATTAGGACTACCCTCATATACTGTTTGAGTGGTAGATTCTGGTCAGAAAGGGTAACCAGGTCAAATTTAGTATGGCCATGATGGTAATAGAAAATCCTGCTTATTGGTTAGGTTGGATTTTATATTATTATTTTAGAAATGCCACTTTTAGAAAGTGAGCACTCATTTGCACTTAAAATCCATCTGTGCCTTACAGCCTCTCTCCAATCCATGTCTGGGCTGGGCTGGTTGACAGCTCCCTTGTGCATTTCATCAGTCACACCTGCACTCATCTGGATACTGAATGGGTCTTCCTGGGCTGGGATGGTGGAGGGTCTGACACTAAGATTTCAAAGGCTAGTGGCCTGCCCTCACACAATGGACTGCCAACCCCCTACTGGAACCCTGGCAGACAGACTTCTATTGAAAAGGGACCTTGTGCACTTCAAAACCACTCTACGAAGTCTCCCCCACATCAAAGGCATTTTTGGGTATATAAACTGACCCCACCAACTCAGACACTTTTGGACCTGAACCTGCAGCCTGTCAAGAGGAACTGCCTGGCTAACCAAAGGACTCATCTCAACTGTTTTGCTGAGAAGGGCTCCTGCCCGGCTGTTGGCCTGCTGCCCTGCTGCCCTTTGACTTTGTTGAGAAGCGCTCTCCAATGGCTTTGATTGAGCTTGCCTCCTGTTTTCTGAAGTCTCAGGGCCAAAAAGACTTCTCCTCTTCAAGGAACTCCTTGTGCACTGAAAATCGCAGCACAGCCTGCCTTGAGATGAGAAAATTGCTGCACAGCCGAACCGAAGTACCGCAGCCCAAATTCCTGAGTGAAGAATTGATGCAGTGCCTACCTTGCAGCCGGTAATTCAACGCACAGTCTACCAGATCGACGCACAGCTGAATCGGAATGGCGCAGCCTGACTTCCCGAGTGAAGAATCAACACAACTCCTGCTGGGTGACAGAAACTTCAACACATCGCCTACCAGATTGACGAAACGCCTATGACTTTGTCCCGCATGCCCAGGATTTCCACGCAACACCCCTGGGTGTCAAAAACAACCCCTCATCACAGTGAGGAAGAAAGATAGTGAGCTGGAAATTGGCCCAAAGCCCTTTGCAGCATGGAAAGAAACAACGCAACATCTGTGCCACGCCAGAAATTACAACACACACCCTATTTTTCCATGCATCTCCTCCTCTGCGGGCTCTATGTGTGTTATTTTTTACACAAACCAGGTATTTTGTGAAACCAAGAGACAACTGTTGAATGCTAAGATTTAAGACTCTTTTTCAACTTGCAAAAGTGATATCTCAACTTGTGATTATTGAATCTTTATTGTTTTGACCTTAATTTAACCAGATAAATATCTTATATTTTTCTAATCTTGTATTTTGGTGGTGTTTTCACTGTGTTACTGTATGGTTTATTGCACACTTTACACATTGCCCTTTAAGTTAAGCCTGACTGCTCGGTGACAAGCTACCAGAGGGTGGGCACAGGATAATTTGGATTGTGTGTGATTTACCATGACTAGGATTGTGGTCCCTATTTCGACAAGGGTGTACACCTCTGCCAACTAGAGACCCCATTTCTAACAGTAATTCTCAGGTGGACTTCAGATATAAGTCTTGTTATCTGCACAGCTGTGGCCTGGAAAACACTTTGAGAAAGTTTGGGACTGAGAGTAATGTATTCACCTTATATACCAATTAGAGAAATCCAGTCTTTTCATCTGCAATGGAACTCAAAGCATGGCAACAACTTCAAAGCCCTGAAATACAAACTTTTTGAGACCTTTACAGGGAAAACCAATTCATCCAATTGGATACTTTCGTAGCACCAGAAACAAGAAGTCCACCTGATACCTTCCTATAATACAAGCTCATATTGACATTGAAAGTTAGATATGATACCTTCTCATAGGAACCCACAGTAATTTTAGCATTATCCTACCTCGTGAAATCCCCCATCCTGAAGCATGCCGGGTGGCTATTCACAAAGGTACCTTACACTTGTGAGCATTTTGCACATATACGTTTACTATCACAATTTGTAGTAACTTTGCTACTTTGAGCTAGTCACAAAACCCGAGTGTAAACGTACACAAAGCGTAAACGTGCACACCTCCGCCCCCTTAAAAGGGTTTTTTAACAAAATGTACTATTTACCATTTCTTTCGAAGATTCCATGCTAGTAGCTTTAACGGGCTATGTCTATAATGCATGTTTTAATTATAATATATGTAATTGCAAATTTAATTGGTCAGAGTTCAAAACTTAAGAGAAGGAGGAACAATGTGTTAAGGTGTTTTGTGCTTCCTCACAAGTGCTACGTCGCGAGCTGCGACTACGAAGCACATATTTGTGTCATGTAATTCTAAAAAAAAGACGAGGATTAATAGTGCCCTTTATTTTCCATCAATGGCTTGCACTTTAGACAGTGTAGCTTATATATGATTTTGGGCGATTCGGCAGAACTTTGATTTACTGCAACAAAAAAAGCTTTAAAAATACCGGTCCCCTAACAGAAGCACTTTAAATCAAATGATAGTATTTTATCTGGTAATGGTCCAATTTCAAGCCATTGGCTGGGGTCTGAAACATTGCACTGAGACATACCAGAGTCCATCCGAAGCTGATTCACTTTGGTGCTGCAGAGATGGAGGAGGCGACAACTAATGGGATTTGAACCACCACCGGATAGCTGTATCAGGAAAACGTACACACGGATCTGAAGCAATACATTCTAAGAGGCACCTGCTGAGGGGCAATTTTCAGCTCTTCCCTTTTCTAAGCAATGCTATATCTGCAACCGGCACTTAAAATGATACGATGGAGATGTCATGGGAATATTACGTGGAAGGCACGATTTCATCCGAGATGGATCCAATTTATTTTAGAAGAAGCCCGAGGTGTAATGTGTTTGCCAGTCATTTCCCAGGAGCAGCTAATTCAATGGCATATCTCTTGTTATGGTTTGAAATCTCAAATGAACGGCTTTACCCTGAACAGCTCGGAAGGTATAGTGAGCGCTGCCAGAGCCTATAACCTTGCTTGCGGCGGCTCCCATGAAATATTCACACGGTTAGTTCTGTCATGTCTGATCCGGGCGTTGAGTATAGTGTGCATATCACCGTAATGAAGACAGGCAAACACAGAACCAAATTAAGAGATAGCTAAAAGCACTATTAAGCTTATTTAACGAGCTGCCATTTACTCTATGAATGCCGTCCTTAAGTTATAAAGCACGTAAAAAGGGGGCACGCCATCCATAACAATATATCACAAAAGACATCATAAAAAGCCCCTCTGCCTCTCAAGTCAAACCGCACTTAATCGATGAAAGACTAAATGAAACGCGACGTCGCGGAAGATTTGCCGCTAGAGGGCGATAGCGCACTAATTTAGCTATATCTGCTGGGCTCATTTCTGAGACAGCTCTACGGAAATTCAAAGCTGTGGAAAGCTTTGCAAAATGAAAGAATCAAAGATGTCTTTCTGTGTAAGAAAAATGTCCTTTAAGGGTGTATATAAAAGATCCCGCCTCATTAATAGCGCTCGCAGCACATTTTTAGCTTTATCTTTATCCTTGATCATAGTGTGCTGGAGATGAAAACGAAAGAACATCGATTAAAATGCATTTAGACAGGTTATAAAGTCTAATTCAGGTATTTATTTGCCTATTGATCGAAATAGCGTTTTGAAAAACGGCTGCAGGTAGTTTATTTATAATTGCGAGTGTGCAGGGATGGAAAAGGAGACGCGAGAGGGAGCTGAAGAGGACCAGGAACGCGTGTGGTGGTGGATCAAACAGGCATGACGTGGAAAAAAGACTTCGCAGTATTGGTATTCATCACCCTACCTTCACTAGCGCTGGTCGCAGGCTTCTGGCAAAAACTTTGGGACATATTTAAGACCCCTTGGCGTCAACTTTTCTGTTGTGCCATAATTACAAAGAACCACAATGCAAGCATTGTGGCACTTTGTAACCCCTCCGCCACATAATGCCTGTGCCAAGCATAATGTATGCAAGCGGGCCGTTCTGGCACTAGGAGGCCGTCAGAAATGGCGCAGTGAAATTAAAAAGATTTCATTGCGCCATTTTTGTTATAATTTTTAACGCCTGCTCGAGCAGGTGTTAAAACGTGGCCCCTTTAGTAACCTATGGGCCTCCTTGCACTTTGCTGCACTATTGTCAACATTTTTGACGCTAGTGTAGCAATGCACCACGATAGCGTAAAAGTTTTTGATGCTATTGTGCTAACGACCCCAAGGTGGGCCATATTACAAATGCGGCACAACCATGGCGTCGTTAGGTGCCAGTAGGTGGAGTGCAAGAAAAGTAGTGCATCATAGCTAATGTGCCACTTTTTCTTAAATATGGACCTTTGGGTGTTGGCACATAGGGGCATATTTACAAGAAAGTGGCACATCAGCATCGATGCACCACTTTTTTTGTGCCCCCCAACAGCACTATGGGTGCACCGTATTTACAATATGGCACACCCTGGCGCACAATACCACAATAGCGTCAACATTTTTGGCACTATTGTGGCTCTTTGCTGCACTAGTGTAAAAAATGTTGACGCTAATCCAGCAAAGCACAGGGAGGCCCACAGGAGATTATGAGTGCAACATTTTAATCCCTGCCCTGAGCAGGCACTAAAAATGACATAAAAATGGTACAGTGAACTCTAGTAAATTTCACTGTGCAATTTATTTGGTCCTCCCTGCACGGGAACGCCTCCCCTCGCATGTCTTATGGCACAGCCTTAATGTGGCGCAAGGGTTGACAAAGTGGCTCAATGCATGCATTGCGCCACTTTATAAAAATGGGAAATATGGGACATTGCCTCCTTAATCCCACATAAGCATAAAAAATTAAATAAAAATACGCTAATGTGGTGCAGAGGACTAGTAAATATGCCCCTTATTCCTTATAAGTTTACCACTGGAAAATTATGTAACGATCGTAAACTATCCATAAAAACATATATATTCTATTGTGAAAATGCATAACAAATGATCCAGACAAGAAACGGCACATACGTAGAGTGAAAGCGAATAAAATGCATCTACCGTATAGGGCTTTCCCTCGAGGTACACTCTCAAAGACAAATTTCTAAGTGAAAACGGCCACGGAATGCAAGTCTTATTAGAAGTACACACATTTCACATGTTGGTTGCATACACAAAATACCGCTTGATCACTCACTTGCACACGGTTTCAGTTTCACTTGCTGATAGGATATGTTGCAAAGCTAGGTCAGGTCGTGATAGTTGATCTGGCTTTACATCAACACTTAGAAATGCTTTTGCAGTCCTGCCTCAGACACATATCCTATACATTAATTAGTAGGAAGTCAGTCATTCACTGCAAAAAGTGTTGGTACTGTGGAAAGGTCACGTGTCAGTGTTAAGAAATGTTAGCATACACTTATTGATCTACGTGAAATTTGTGCCACTTTGCATAATACAAGATGCCTTTAGATGGATTGTACCACACTACTTAATGTTCATGGTCCTGTGTTCATAATTTGCTTTCACAGGCATTAGTGCAATTAGACTCTACTTTTGCCAGCCTTCCCACAGTGTAAAACATTAAATATACATGTCCACCATTGCAAATAGCACAGGTGCTCTTCTACAGGCGTTTAACGCAATTCCTGGGGCGTTACTTATAAGTATTAAAAAGGAGGGTTTTTGCCTGGCAAAAGGTTTCTTTTACCAGGTAAAAATGGCTGGTTAAGTCTGCAAACACAGGCTTCAGTGGCACGCCTGGCAATATGTTTTAGACTGCTAATTTAGCGAGTAGCACAATGAGCGATACAGCTCACTAGTAGCATTCAATTTACAAACCCTGGGTTCAATCGGTACCATGTACTAGGGACCTACAAGAAAATTAAATGTACCAATTAGGGTTATGCCAATATTAACATGTTTAGGCAGGAGAGCACAGACACTTTACCACTGGTTAGCAGTACAGTGGGCAGAGTCTTATGGCCAGCAAAAACAGGTTCAACAAAAAATAGGCAAAAATCTAGGGCAATCCTATGCAAAAGATGGTCATTTCCATTATGTGACCCACCCCCACTTTCCCAAGGCAGAAACTAGGCAGAACTATCAACACTTATGGGAGTTCTCAAAGTTAGAGTGGAAAAACCTGGAAAGAACATCTGCATTGGCATGGTCAGCCCCAGGGTGATGGTCAGATGGTAGAATTCAATCCAAAATAAAGTGGATTGCAGACTTGATGCTGGTGTGAGATGGGACTCCTTCTGGGTACTTGAGCCGGTGACAAGATGTTTACAATGGCTGTATAATGGCTTATGATAACGCATATCTGACTGTAGCACAACACTTTCAGCCCTAAGAAAGTCCACTTTTGATGGACGAAATACATTGACCGGGTCTATGCGTGGAATAAGGATTGACCTATGAACACCATGAGGATAAAGAAAACTCACAAGTGCTTTTTGTCTACATTCCACTTTGTTTTGGATTGAATTATATCATCTGACCATCCACTCGAGCAACTGAAAAAAATCCTTTTCTCCCTGGAGTTTTGGATTGATTCTATATGAGCACAGCCTGCTCTCATTGGTTTGCTGTTTTGTGAATGGTTATATTGGTGGTCAGAACCCCATGACAGTGTGCAGATGGATATAATTAATTAGGTGAAAGGACCAATGCAGTGTTGAATACCATAACTGCCAGTAACATTGATTAGTCCCAGGGTGATGTTCCACTGTTAAGTCAATTCCCAGTAGGAACAGTTCTGGATTCTCACCCTATATTTCTATCTGCCGTCTGAGGTGTCTCTGGTCTACCTGAACTCAGAATTGAATGCTAAGCAAGTATGGTCTCAACTTCTTCATTGACCAGACCACTGAAAATGTTTCCCTCTCGATTGAATTGCACCTCTGTTCCCAGGGAAGTTGCCTCCTGTTGCTGAAGGCTACAGGTTGGTCCAAGCCCTAATTGTTTAGATGTGACAAGACAGCCCCAAAGCTGTGCTCTAATGCATCCATCTGCACTAGTAACTCCTTTCCGAAGTTGTGTATGTTGGGAAGTGGTGGGGGACACATGGCCTTTTTCAGGGTATCAAGAGCTTTCTGGCACACCTCTGTCCAGATTACCACTTAGGTTGCTTCTTGGAAGTTAGTTCAGTTAAGGGGGCTACGATGGTGCTATATCCCTTTAAAAAATTGCCTGTATTACCCACTGAGGGCCAAAAAGGCTCTCACTTTTGTCTGGTTATTCGAAGGTTCCCAAGCCATTATTGTCTGTATCTTTGGTGGAAGAGGCTGAACCTAGCCTCCACAGTGGTGGACCAAGTACACCACTGATGCCTGCCCTATTTGGCATTTATTGGCCTTGATAGCCAGGCACAACTGCTGCAGGGCCTGAAGTACTTCCTGGAGCTGGTGCAGTTGGTTATCCCAGCTGGAGCTGTGAACAGCAATACCACCATGGTAGGTGGCACTGAAGTTTTATTGCCCAGCTAGGACCAGGTTGATCAGCCTCTGGAATGCAATGGGGAATTCTTTAGCCTAAAATGCATCACTTTGAATTGAAAGTAGGCCTCTGGGATGGAGAATTCTGACATCTCCTTGGCCCCCTCAGTCAGTCAATCTTTCAATATTCTGACGTTAAGTCAGCAGTACTGAGGAACTTATCAGACCCCAATCGATCAATTAAATTATCAGCTCTGTGGATAGGACAAGCTCAGACTTGGTAACCAATTAGATGCCCCTATAATCCACACAAAACGTATGTTCAGGGGTATTGCCTGTTGGGACAACCTTGGGTACTAGTAACACTGGATTGAATTACAGGGGGGGCTCAATTACCCCGAAATCCAACGTCTTAAAAATCTCCTCCTTGATGCTGGCTCTAACTTTGCTCAACAAACCATAGATTTATTCTCGATAGGCATGCTGGTCCCCGTGTTTCTGTCATTGGTATACCAATCAGTGAGCTCTGAAGTAAGTGAGAATAAAGAGGCAAACTGTGAGAACAAAGAGGCCACCTGCCCCAACAAGTGTTGACGGACCTTCTGTTGCATTGAGGTCAGAGTTACGAAGAGAACAACTCTTTCCACTGACACATCTTGCTCTTTGGAAGATATGAGTTCTGGGAGGGATTTATTCTCCTTCTCCTCACTATCATCTGAACCAAGAGCATAGAAACTTCAGATCTCTCAAAGTTGGGCTTGAGGTCGTTCACCCGTAGGACCCTTAAGTGGTTTCTAGAAGTCTTGAGGTCAGCCAGGTAGATGACCTCCCTCATTCGCACATTTACACTCATGGGGGCCGCTCCTTTAAGACATGCGGCTTCACAGGCTCCATCACTCACATCTTTTGGCTTTGCTGATAATCAGACAGAGAGCTTACCATCCGTTCAAGTGCTTCATGACATCCTGGCTGGCTTCTGGATTCTATGTGGCATCTTTCCAGAAGCACTTCATTTGAGACTGGATGGCCACCATGCAGCTGAATAAATTTAGAGGGTTTTACTGAAAGCTTGCTACCACCCCTTCTTCAAAAGCCCATGGTGGCCAAGCAGAAGTTCAAAGGAGCTAAACCCCATTCCCTTCTGCAGCACATCCCTGTAGGAAAATAGCAGAAATGGTAAAGAGATGCCCTAATTATGCCTCATGGGCTCTGGGAGGCACATAATCATGCCTTTTAGGGTCTTGTGGAATCTTTTCACAAGCAGATTGGTTAGGGGGTGGTATCTGTGGAGAACATGTAGGTTACCCCACTTTCATCACACTTGGCCTTCATGTACTCAGGCATGAAATTGGTGCCACTATCAGGCACAAGCTCCTTGAGGAAAGCCACAAGAGTAAAGGTTCCCATCAGTGCCTTGGCCACCATGGGTGCAGTCACCACCCTCAGAGCAATGGCCTCAGGTATTCAGTGGCATGGTCCAACAAGATCAGGGTAAACTTGTTGCTTAATGCAGTGTTGGGGTCCAGAGGCCTAACAATATAATTGAACACTCTTTTAAAAGAGGTTTTCACTACAGGTATAAAAACAGGGGGGCTTCTGCTTTGCTTCTGGCTTCACACTAGTCTAGTAGGTTACACAGAACCTGAAGAATGCTTCTGACTTGATCCTCATCTAGGACCAATAACAGAGGGTGACTAGTCACAAGTAGCTGTCACCTAACCTTACACAGACCAATTCTGGACTGGAGGCAGGCTAAGGAACAGGATGGTTAAAGTAAGAACATGCCAACTTTCTAAAACTGGCATTTTCAGACCTGCAATTTAAAAAACACCTTTACCAAGAGATGCATTTTTAAATTGTGAGTCCAGAGAAACCAAACTCCATTTCTCTATCTTTTCCTAATTGGAGATTACACTTAACAGATGTTTTAAGGCAATCCCCATACCAGCCTATGGGACAGATAGTCCTTACAATACTGAAAAATGAATTGCAGAGTCTGTCACTACCTGGAAATTTAAAGCTAAAAAGTGCATTTCAAACTTTTTAAATCATCTGGTCCTCGGGGCTAACCATGGTCTAACATAGGGGTGCCTTACATGTAATAAAAAGGAAGGTTTGGGACAATGTTTGGGCCTAGCAAGTTGGTACACTTGCCAGGTCAAAATAGCAGTTTAAACTGCACACCCAGGCTCTGCAATGGCAGGCTTGTGACATGTTTGAAAGGCAACCGCAGGGGGTGGCACAATCAATGCTGCAGGCCAAATAGTAGCATTTGACTTACAGGAACTGGGCACACATAGGTGGTCATTACAACCCTGGCGGTCCAAGACCGCCAGGGCTGTTCTGACGGAAGCACCGCCAACAGGCTGGTGGTGCTTCCCATGGTATCACAACCGCTGCGGTCGCACCGCCGGGGCCGACTGTTTCCCGCCACAATGGCCCCGGCGGTTGTAATCTGCCAGGGCAGCGCTGCCCAGTGGATTACGAGTCCCCGTACCGCCAGCCTTTTCCTGGCAGTTTGAACCGCCAGGAAAAGGCTGGTGGTATGGGTAGTCGCGGGGGACCCCTGACAGGGCCCCGTGCAGCTTTTCACTGTCTGCACCCGTCACACAGCTGCAACACCTCCGGCTCCATTTGGAGCCGGCTCCTGTGTTGCGGCCCAGCGGGGATCTCCAAATGGCCGCAGCGGGTGTGCAGCTGCATTGGCGGCCGTCCGGCGGTCCGATCTTGGCGGGCGGCTTCAGCTGCCCGCCAAGGTCATAATGAGGGCCATAGTGCACTCTACAGGGGCTTATCAGTAAATCAAATATGCCAGTGATGGAGATGCTAATGTTATCATGTTTTAGACACAGAACACATGCACTTTAGCACTGGATAAAAGTGGTAAGGTGCCCAGAGTTGTACAGACAACAAAAACAGGGTCTGAAAAAGAGGAGAAGGTAGGCAAAACATCTGGGGATGACTCTGTAGAAAAGGCCATTTCCAAGATGTGTCATCCTGTATGACACTGTAAGGCAGAGAAACACATTCTCCATTGTGAATCACTTCACAAGACAGACACTGAGTTAAATACATACAGATAAGGAACTATACAGGACTTTCTTTACTTAAACACAAACATTATAGCTATTCATATTTTAAAGGATGAAGTTACAGATTTTTGGACTTACCACAGGTTGCACTGCACTGGAGATCAAAAAAGGCATATTCTGAATACTTTACATCAGGTATTGCTTGCAAAGCTGGCTTCAAGCAGCATCACAGTTCTGAGACTCAAAAATCCAATACATGACAAAGCTGGGATCGACAAGAACTGAAGCAATTTCCTTCAACCTGGAGGCTTGAATAGCAACTAAAAAAAATTACAGTCATGAGCTGTTATCTGTTCCCCTCGCATAACTGGTGCCATTGCCGCCCACAAGGGTTACTGTGCACATAATCCTCTCTACTTGTCATTGTTGCCAAAAACCGTTGCCCACAGCTACTCTCACTTATGTGAGAGTTGCCAAAAATCACTGTTATCAATAAGCAAGGCAAGTTCTCTATGCATACGTGATAGGTGTAAATATTTGCATGAGATCAATCCTCAGCACAAAATGTAACATGATTTCTATCTCCAGTATATGCATGATGATGTATTGTTAATTATAAAATACTCTCATCTTCTCAATACCAGTTCTAGGGTTTCCATTGGAAGTGTGTTGTCCAACATGACAATTTAACAGTCCTAGCCATGAACACTACTTCTGAACTATTCATCTGCAAAGCTGACAGACATGCACAGTGTATAAGTCTGAAGTTACTGCAAATACTAGTAGTGCTGACTTGCCACATTGAGTTGGAATGTAAAGTGCATATATTAAAAACATGTCAATTGCTATGCATGATGGCTGAGACATGAGGCACAGAGAGGCATGTTGTGTGCGCAAAAGCAACAGCACCCACAGCATTGAATACATGTTCAGATTTTACACCTAAGCGTGGTTTATTATGCTTTCATTAAGTTTTGAGGAACCAGTGATGGAGGCTACTGCTCTTCATGGTCTGTTGTTCTTCCAGTACCCTGCTGCCTTCCCTGTATGGCCTATTGTGCTGCTTCTACCTCTCCTGCCTGCCCTGTGTTGTTAGCCTGGTGCCTCTGCCACCTATATGCTTCACTCTTTTGTCTGAGTCTGTGCTCCGGTCCTCTCCAAAGTGTTCTAATAAACAATTAGGGTGCTAAAGTAATGTGTTTATAACAAAACTGTGGCACATCTGAAGGCATCGTGATGGACATAAAGCTATAAAACCTAATGAAGTTCCTCCAGAAAATAACAAAATAATGGGTTGACATTTTTTCACAAAATTATGGTTTGTGCTCTGTGAAGCTAAAATGAGGAATTTTTTTTTTGAGTTTCCAAATAGCGGCAAAGTACTATTTTTATGTTTTTATCCAATTGATCACTTGATTAATTGTTGCATGAATTACTTAAGCAATTTGCACATTTCTATCAAAAGACTAGATATTGGTGGTAAATGGGCAACATTTGGGCTCTTCTTTTGGGGGTAGACATCTTGGAAGGCTTTTTGTTACCAATTTCCCTCATTTATTTATTTACTGCAATATCCTCTGTAGGAAATGTTTTCAGTTTTACAGTTTTGATTCCCTAAAGATCATGGTCATGTCTGCCACATTTAGTTATACATACAGGATGTTAGCAGTCTAGTCGCTCATTGGAACACTGTGGTAAAGCTGCAATTGATCAACAGGGAGTTAAGTGGCAACCTGTTGCTGGTGTTGAAAGTACATGTTTCCATTTGGATGTCAGAATGTATTATTGCATCTGATGAGGAAAATAAATGCGAACTCATAGAAAATGATTCTTATTTTTTCTTTCTACAGCACTAACCATATTTTCTACAAGAACATGCACTTTTCATTTTTTCATTTCTAAAGGAAAGTTTTAAAATTACAAAGCGTTGATTCAATCAAGATGGCTTTATGACTTTTCTCATAAACATAACATAAACAGGAATGTTATCGCTCTAGTTTTACAAAATAACCCTGTGGAAGGCTGCAGCAGAACACTGTGGAATCAACTGATACCTGCTGCTGATGTTGGAAGTATGTGTTTTGCTTAGCATGTCAGTCTTTATTCTCACATGGTTGAGAATGAAAGTGTGCATACAAAAACAAAAATTGCGCTCCCATTTTAGCTTCTGGGCTGCCTTCCATACCTTTTTATGAAACCATTATCAGAACAAAAAGTATTCTTTCAAACATGGTTTACCAAAATCCCAGCAGAGAATCAGCATTTTACACAGGGTAAAATCACCTTAGAATACATTGCAGGTCCTAAAATATGCATGGTACCACCAACAAATGATTTATATTTTGATTAAAATATGTTATCATCAATGATGTAATTTCAGATGTTGCAGTCATTTTAATAAAGATATCATGGAACATGTCATGAGTAATGTAATATGTGAGGTCATAAGTGTACATGGCGAGGGCAGGTGTGATAGTTACTTTCTGGCAAAAGTTATAGTTGTATCAGATATTTGTAACATTTATAACTGGTGGTTTTCAGTTCTGTTTATCAATTAACATAGCATGTTTCAAATAACATTTTCACCTAACTATAAAATGCATGTGAGAAATTGGGTTATTGGTTGAGGAGGATGTGAGCCCTCTCCAAGTAACAGCTACAATCCTTGTCAGAGTGAACCACTAAAGTCACTAAATTAACCTATGCAAAACCCTCTGGTAGTTTGGCTCAAAAACATTCCGGCTATAAAATGCATGTGAGAATTTTGGTTGTTGGTTGAAGAGGATGGAAGCCTTCTCAAGAAACAGCTACAATTCCCATCAGAGGGAACCACTAAAGTCACTAAATTGACCTATGCTTAACCGTTTGGTAGCTTGACACAAAAACAGTCAGGCTTAAATTAAATGCAATGTGTAAAGTATTGATGCAGCACACAAATGGTAGTAGAGTGCAATAGAACCCAAGAAAAATCCCACACCAGTTTAAAAAATTGAAGAGATTTAAATATATTATTTGACACTAAAGTGACAAAACTCCAATCAGTAGAGCTGGAGCCATGAATTTTTAAAGATGAAAGTGAAAATCAGTGCCTAGAAGATCAAATTGCTGAAAGCAGACATCTAGTGACAAGACCCTAGCTAGCAAAGTGGAAAGTTGTGGCCAACTGCAGTGGACTTAAAAGAAAATTCATGGAAAAATGTCTGAGACCATAAAGTTCAGCAGGGCAAGGCAGCTAGTGGTGCCTGGAGAGAAGGAGGTGTCGTCAGTGGGCTGCTGTCTGAAATTACAGTGAAAATTCCTTCCTTCTGACCATGGGACATATCCATGACAGCGTTGCTTCGCTCTGGCATTGCACCACAAATTTTGAAGCAACAGTTTTGCAAGCAGTACTCCATTTTTATAAGGGGATGCATTTGCCCTAAAGCATTGTGTTTGAAGGCTTATGTCAGGCAAAAGCTGTGCATAAACCTGCTGTGCAATCTACAAATTAAAATATGTAAGGTAAGCATTCTCCCACAAAATCTAATGCAAATCTAAAACAGTGATATATTTATGGGTTTGCCAATTTGTGACAGATCAGTGGGATGTGGCGCCCAAAGCCTGAAATTCACCAACAGTTCTGTACATCCATACCCCAGGTGGTGGAAATGACACAGTGGCTGCGGTAAAAAAAACCTGGACATCATAAAACACTTTGGCAAGCTCAACTATGCCATGGAGGTTGTGATCCTACAGCTAGGATGTGCAAGAAGACCACAACCACAAGGGCAATGAAGGAAGAGGGAGCATGTGTTCTGGCAGCGCATCTCCCTCATTGGCCTCAGGGAGGGTGAGGTCATCAAATTCTACAGACTCAGGAGGGAGACTGTCATAAAATTCTTCACAAGATTGGTCTACGTCTTGAGTCAGCAACTACGAGGCCCAAAAACACCTACCCCCCACCACAGTTAACACTGATGGATGTGCTCCACATGCTGGCATCTGTTTGCTTCTAACAGCCACAGTGGCAGGAATATCACAGGCAACATCTTTGGTTTTCCTACCCTTTGCCAAGGGTGCCATAACCAGCTCTTCCCCAAGACCCAATAGCAACAATTGGACACCAAGAAAGGCTTTCATGTCATTACAGGATCTCCCAATTTCTTAGGTGTAATGGATTGCATACATATGCAATTGGTTGCCCCTGCTGGAACAACCCACCTGTACAGAACCTGGAAGTACTCATATTCCATTAATGTCCTGGCAAAGTGGACATATGGGGATGTTTTTCAATGCGCTGGCCAAACACCCAGGAAGTGCACATGATGCATACATCTTCCAGCACAGTATCATCCATAAGCACTTCCAGAATGGGTGATATAGGAATGGCTTACTTGTTGGTAAGGAAATTTGAAGTGTACAACATACCAACTAAAATATAGAAATGTAAGACATTATAGCCTTCTCTGTGATTGTCTATGAAGCTAGGGGCATATTTATAAGAGATGTGCCTCACGCTTGCACCATGCATTGTGGTGCATGTACAATGCAAACCTCTAAGTCAGATTGTTTAAGACACGCAAAGCCACTTTCTGTGGCTCTGAATGGTGTAAAAAATCTGCACTAATGCAATGCAGTGCTAAATGCTGTGTATGTTACTGTGTACAAATGAGTTGTTCCATGGGTGTGGTGTGGGTATTTCCATGGAACTTCCATGGTTTATGAGACATGTCATGTACATCAAACCAGGTAAGCCTGAAAATGTGTCAAATAAATATATCTCCCCTGTGAGGCGTAATGAGGATGAATTACTTAATTCATCTATGTTACTTCCTCTTCAAATGTGTGCTCCATTCTGTGGCACACATTGATAGAGGAATAAGCCTGTAAGGATTTTATGTGCTGGAAGTTGCCCCTTTGTCCAGAAATAAAACCATGGTGCAAGGGTGCCTGTGTTTGTGCTAGGAAGCACATTGTGTGTCCGAGCAGGGTAAAAGTACAGGAATGTGCCATAGTGATGTGCTGTATGCACTGAGCCACTTGGCCAAATCTCTAGACCCTAGTGTCATGTGCACATACTGGGAACAACTTAGTGCAACATGTGGAGCATGATTTTCCATTGTGTCATTCCCTCACTAATCCTGCAACGGCAGTAGCAACATGACATCTGTGCATAGTAGTGTCATCTCACAATGTATGAATGGACTGAACCACATCATCTGCACTGGCAAATAAAATAAGACAAAATTGTTTTGTACACAAAACAACCCAATATGAGTACAAAGGGCACATGATCAATGAGTGTGAAATGAGTGTTACCTCACTGGCGTACCTAATGTTGGTATCAGTTAAACGTTCAATTAATTAATGATGTGTGAGTAATCATCTATTCATAAGTAAGTGTGTCACACATGGCAGCATACTTGTATTTTGAACAACGTTTCTGGAGCAACACTGGAAAACAAAGTTGTAAATTCCATTATGGCCATGCAATGTAAGGGTATGTCCCATTTATGTGCAAATGTCAATTTTGTGTACCAATGTGATATGAATAGTACAAACCACAAATATGTTTTAGCCATACTGACAGTCTAGGTACACGCATATACATACAAATCAACCCACATTGACATATGTAACCAATGTGATTGATCACCAGTATTGTGATGAAAGTTGGACACATTCCTTTCATATGAATCCATCAATGTAAAACTCACAAACTCAAACACAATGCCGTCAGTAACTAACACAGAATGAAACAGAACAAGGTATCACAGTGTACCCAGGATACCAATCTAAAAATTTTCTTGCCACATCAATGATGACAGAATCAAGGATCTCCTACAAGTTAGACTCATATGCATACATGTGAAAACCTAAAGTATTGTGTCCAGGTCTGTAGTAGAAAGCTACTTGTATCTACATCGGTGTGCAAAACACAAGAATGGCCCACATTGCCATACCTGTGTGTCAATCTAAGTTCAGCATGACAACTTGTCTGACATCAACCATTCATTGAAGGCTGACAAGAAAATGTATAACTATCCATGTCACATTTTGGAAATGCAATATATGTAGGCATCAAATCCCCATGCCAAAGTAAGAGACCAAATCAAAGGCTGTGTCAGTGTTATGTAGGTAAGCTACAACATCAGAAGTTTCAAACAAACCAATATATGTGTGAGCGTCAAACAGGTTGGCACCGTCCAAACCTAACTATGGCTGAACACATGACACAAAATCAGATCACTGCTTTGTTAATTTGCACATATATTGAGAGTACTTAACAGAGAGATCAAGAACATTTCAAAATACCTCTCACAATAATCTACTTCCTGAACATCAAGGTCAGCATGTAGAAGTGTCTGAAGAATCAGGACATGGTCAACATTTGCTATGACACAAAGATCTTGAAGAGACATGTGTTAATCAATGGTCAATTGTACATATAACACATAAAGTTCAATACTGTAATACATAGGTATGAGTCAGTCAGTATACACAACACACGTGGACAGGTATGTCTCTATAACAATGTGAATAATCCTTAACAGTTGCATTTCTTTTTTAATTTCAGCTGACCAAGGATATGGTTTGCAGACTTGGATCATGACCTCATGACCCCATTTGTACATCACAAGACTGAGCAAGAAAAACAGTTAAGCCAGGTACTGATCAGGACAAGGAATGTGGTCAAATGAGCATTTGGAGTTCTGAAGCCCAGGTTTCGATGTCTGGTGGGACTCGAGGCCTGAAGAGACCGACCAAACAGAGGGGAAGGATGAAAATGGAGGAGACATCCACCACACATTGGCTGGTCGATGGCAAAGCAACATTGTGGCAAATTTTATTTTTTGAAATAACTACATAATGGGCAAATTATCTGCAACTGTCTCAAATGTTCAACATGATAATAAATATTTGAACTCATTCATTATGCTGTCTTTATGTAAATGTAACATCAAGTCACACATATCTCCTCAGCTAGAAGTTGGCCTAAATATGTATCAATCATGTTGTCAGAACCATTGAGCAACATGGGGCCATGGCTCAATTGCAAGTATCATGTGTGCATGTAAAAATGTAATTTGTAAAGAAGGCATACATGCATGTGTAGGACCCTAAAAACACTACACATATGAGTCAATTCCTGGCCAGATTCTCAAATATATCACTTCAGATTACAGTAAACAAAATACACATTTTACATGCATTGCACAGCTATGCACAGTTATGCGATGAGGCTCAAAGTCCTGTAGCACAACACTATGAGCAGATGACCTTGCAATGTGTGGCATCACACAAAGAAGAATGACAATGGATATGTTTTTGCAAATATCACAACACCTGAAGAATACAGAGGTGGCAAAAATGGGAAGTGTCCATGTTAAAAGTCACACAAACATGTATGTGTACATATACTAACTCACTGAACATCGTGAAATGGAGGATTTTGGATATGAACCTACCTCTGCATGTTAAGAGTAGTTTACCTCCGTGCTGAGTGTACAAGAGCATATTTTAGGGACCCACAAGTCTTGTATCATCCCAAAGGGGAAATGGCATTTGTGTTAGAAATGGCCCTTTCTGCAGGGTTACCCCCAAACCATTTGCCTCTTTCCACCTGTTTTTCTGACACATTTTTGCTGACTTTTGGTGTTCTGGGCACTTAAACACTACTGGCCAGTGCTGAAGTGCAGGTGTTCTGTACTTCAACTATGACAACATTGGCTTCTCCACAATTGAAATATATTATTTACGTGTGAGTCCCTAGTAAAGTGCACTGTATGTGCTCATAGCCTGTGAATTAAATGCCACTAGCGAGCCTGCAGCATTGATTGTGCCAATTTCTTCAGTAACCTTTTAGCCATCTCTTTGGCCTGCAACTGCAGAGTCTGTTTATGCAGTTTTAAACTGCCATTTTGACCTGGCAAGTGTACCCACTTATTAGGTCTAAATCCTCCTTGTTATTACATGTAAATCACCCCTAAGGTAGGCCAGATTACCCCCAAGGGAAGGGTGCAGTGTATTTAAAAAGCTGGACATGTACTTTTAAGTTTAACATGACCAGATAGTGAAAAACACATAAATTAAATGTTTAGTATTGCAAGGCCAATCTCTCCATAAGGCTAACATTGGGATCACCCTAAAACATCTTTTAAGTGTATATTCCAAATGGGAAAAGATGCATGTATGGAGTTTGGTGTCCCTGGACTTACAATTTAAAATAACAGCGTATGGTGAAATTGGATTTTAAATTGTCAGTCTGAAAATGCCGCTTTTCGAAAGGTGCCATTTTCTTACTTTAACCATTCTGTGCCTCTGCCTCTCTCTGAATCCATGTCTGGGGTAGATGACAGCTGGGGTGTGTGCATTCCCTCTAGACAGTCACACAATGGGAACTTAGATGTGGCTTAACGGCCCATTAGCTGGTTTGGTGGGGGGGTCGGAGCTTACCACTGCCTCACTTACACCTGAATAAGGCTTTGATTCTCACAACAAAAAAGACTGCATATTCCCCTTAGAGTATCTGGAGTCATGGAGGGCAGGACAGGGACCCTGTGGACTACAAAGGAAGGGCTGGGAGTTTGTCTTACCTTCCAGAACTTGGGCACCAAAGAATAAATAGTGGACCCCAAACCCCACCAAATCAGATCTCTACTAGAAGCATGGACACACTACCAGGAAGAAGGACTGCCGTGCTGCAGGGAGGGACTGCTACTTTGCAACTGCATTGCTGTGGTGATCTACCTCTGCTGTGTGCTGTGCAATAGGAGGGCCTGCCACTTTGCTGTTTGCTCTCCTGTGTTGGCATGCTGCCTGCTGCTTCTGTCCTTCAGTAAGAGGGACTGGACTTTCTCTCTATATCCTTGAATCCATAAAGTCTCCAAGGGCTTGCTGGCTTGCCTCCTGTTCTTCTGCAGTCTCAAGGACATCAAAGACTGCTTGAAACTCTCATGGTGCTGCATGACTCTGCGATCTGTGAGTCCTACCCTTGCTGGATGTGCCCCCTCCATCCCTGGGCCTCAGCCACAAACTTCAAAAAGTGATGCATTGCTCCAACAAAAGTTATGTTAATTGAAACCTGTGTGAGTTCTATAGCTAGCCTACCCTAATCACTGTCAGTTTAAATTTTTGATTTGCACCGGTCCCTCACGACTTCAAGTAACCTTTTAAAGCTATGGACTTCAAAGCACTGTCTTCACATTTAATCTTTACAAATTCATATCTCAACTTCTACTGATTGGAGTTTTGTCCTTTTGGTCTGGTTTTACTCAGATAAATGTTATCTATTTTTCTAAACTGGTGTTGAGATGGTTTGTGGTGTCTTTCACTGTGTTACTTTAAATATGTTTTGCACAAATACTTCACGCATTGTCTTCTAAGGTAAACCTGCCTGGTCTGTGCCAAACTACCAAAGGGTGAGCACAGGCTAATTTAGGTTGTGTATCTGACTTACCCTGACTAGGATAGTGGTCCTTGTGCACACCTTTTCCAACTAGAGACCCATTTTTTTACAGTGTGCCATTACATAGGCCTGTGTCATGGATTGCAGTCTTCCTGGACCAGGAGGGCCACACAAAGACCTGCCCTCGAATAGATGTACTACTACCGCCTTTGACAAAGAGTAAGACAGTGCTAAAGTGGGGTTGCCAGCATGATGTTTAGTGAACAGTAGTAGTTAACATGACCATGTGACCCTGTTTAACTAGAGTGAGTCATCCAGGCTCATTCACTTAATCAAAAGGTCTGTTGTTGTGTGTTACACTCACTCCTGCCCAACATCATGTTGCTTCATCTATGTGTGCCTGATAAAACCATGTGCAGAATGGGCATATAACGAGCATAGCCACACAGTGCAGCACAGATGGTCACCCTACTGCACTGCTATGTGTGAAATCAAAAGGGATGTAATGTGCTGTATCTGTATCTAATAGAACACAAATAATTTCTGATTTTTCCCCTGCACAGCTGCTGTTTTGGCTGCCTAGGACCAATGGAGGAACACTTGCACCAGGGTGCAAGGGTGCTTGTGTCAAATGTAGCAAGGTATTTGTGCATGAAGGTATGGCAAAATATTCTGTAAGCAATATTTCACCATCTGTGTGAGCTGCAGAACCCAGCACATATTTAATGATGAACTAGCAAGGAGATTTAGAGGTCTAACTCCTCGTAAGTCCACTCATGGGAAGGTTATACTTCCAGGCGCATTCACAGGTTTTCCATGTTTGGTGAGTCTGGGAATGTGTCTAAAAACATTGAATGCATTGTGTAACTCAAGATTCATGACGCTTCTTAGGGCTACACTAGGCGGCCTTGGGTGGCTTTCAAATATCAGAATAGATTTGCATTGCACACTTACAATGGTGCATTGTGCAAGCCCCACACATATTGGGTCATACATTTAGCTCTGAGTGGAGAAGTGTCTTTGCCAGCACAATACATGGAGGACCTTGTCTAGCTTCGTGCACTAAGACATGTCTGCCTGACAAACACATATGCAATATTGGAATCACACCAGATGGATTAAGAATGTCCAGTAAATCTGCAAAGGTGGGTGGCACGTACGTTGAAGTATGGGTGAGCCAGCCTGTATCTGTGCTTCCCTAAGTGTGTGTTGCATCCATGACATATCACGTTCAAGAATGCCTGACATACTGAATGAATAAAGAGATTGAGCAGAATAGGGAATATAATAGAGAGACCCATAGGCACCAGGAGCAATCGAGGACATCCATGTGTGTACCATTGTAACTGCTGTGACATTTGATGTTTGGTCATACAGCTCGTGATTCCTGCCTTGCTGTATTGCTGTGCTGCCTGTTGTTCTCTTGGCTGGGTAAAGAAGAATGCATATGCGTTCCTTGAATCCAGGCTAACTCCACGGGCCATGTTGCAGTCCACCTGTCAGGAAGTGAAATGGACATAAAAGGATTACATCCACCAAGATTCACTACCCAGACGCTGTCCTTTGTCATGTAGACCTGACAAGTAGTGCCACCCCAGTCCTGCACCAACGTTAGTGGGTTCAAGGTGTGTGATCCAGTATTACACAGACCTCTACAGCTGATGCTACACATCAGGCCAGTAGCATGCGTCACAACCAGCATATTCCCCTGTCGCTTGATGCATTGCACTACCTACTCTGGTCGGAAGGCATGCATCAAGGCCAATGCATAGAATTGACTGCAAAAGTGCAACCACATAATGCGATCATCGCATTATGGCCATTTAAGTAGTAATGCTTCATAAAATATGATGCTAATATTGGAAAGAAATGTATGGGATACACCCAAGAATGATGTTATGGGTGTGGCAGGCATCATAGTAGAAAGTGTGAAAGTTACTGTCTCTTCCTCTCTGTTAGTCTGTGCTGGGTGTAGGAGGTGGGTTTTGAGATTGATTGTTGTTTTCGGATGAATATTGATAGTGTTGGTGTCTGGTCTGTCCCTGTCCTGAGCAATTTGTGTGATTTTTGTGTCTTTCTGTTGTTAATTGTATTCTGTTTTGTCATTGTTTTATTGCATGTCTGCTAATTTAGAGGTTGGATACTTTAGGGTTAGTGTTTAGGTTGAGGGATGTTTGTTTGGGGGTATAGTTATGGTTGCATCAGCCATGATGTGAAAGGGTAGGGCCAACAATTTGTCAGAGGATGAGTTGGGTGGCCTACTATTGCTCCTGACCCATTACCTACCAAACATGCTGACATGAGGGGTTATGGTCAGGCAGGGAAACCCTATCAAGAAGCACAAGGAGTGCACGGAGAAGGTGAGTTGACATATGACAAAGTTGTTTGGGACAAAGTGCACCATCTACCAGCTGAAACATCGCTGGGCTGATGTGGTGTCCTGAGAGGGGGATCTGGTGGACCACACTGGACTGGAGATTGGCGGGTCTGTACGTATGTATGTATGTACCACCTGCATGTAGGTATGTTACTATCACATTGAAAGCAGTGTAAACATGTGAGGGGCAGATTGTTTATTGTGGTGGTTATATTAGTCCAGTGTAATTCTGCTCAACTACCATAATCCGGCCCAAGAAGTTGCTCAATGAGTTGTGAGTTGTTTTTTTGATATACAAGCATGCCTTTGGAAACTGTAGCAGAGTGTCAGAAATAGAGGTAAACGTGTCTCTTTGATATAGGAATTTATTAAGGTAAATAAGAGTTTGACTGTCTCTGAATCCTTCTTTATCCTTGGTCTGTCTTGGCTCTTCATTTTTTCCTTCTCCTTTTATCTTCATGGTTTTCTCTCTTTTATTCTTCTTTTATCCAGGAGTCGACTCAGGAGGAACATGTAAAGAAAGAAGAATACAGAAGGTTGGTATGTATGTTCTCCTTTGTTTTACTTTCCTTCTTTCCCCTCACTGGTTCTGATTTTTCCTTTCTACCTCTTTTTTCCTTTTCTGTTCTTGTGCTGTTCTTTTCGCTTTCCTCTCTGTTATAATTCTATCTCGTAGCTTTCCTTAATTTCCTGCGTTGCTTCTTTCTCTTTATCTTCTCTTTGTCTTTTGCTTTTCTTTCTATCTTAGTTTCACTTTCCTATCTTTGGCTATGTTTCTTTCTGTCCTGTTTTGTCCTGAATTTGATTTCCTACTGTTCTCAGTCGTCATAATGAAACAAAAATGATGTATATATATATATATATATATATATATATATATATATATATATATATATAAATAAAGATGTAAAAAACAAAAAAACGTAATCTGTTGTTTCCTTTTCTCTTTTGGTTCTCAGCCCAACTCTTTTCAACATTTACATGGCACCGCTCCCCAACATCGTCCTATCCCACAAACTCAACATAGTCTCCTACGCAGACGACACCCAACTGATTCTCTCACTCACAAAGGGCCCGCCACTGCCAAAACTAACCTCCACGATGGGCTACATGCCATCGCCAACTGGATGGATAAGAGCTGTCTCAAACTCAACTCGGACAAGACAGAGATCCTCATCCTCGGCTCCAACTGCTCCGCATGGGACGACTCCTGGTGGCCAGCCACCCTAGGAACCGCACCTTTACCCACCACCCATGCACTCAATCTAGGCTTCATCCTAGACTCATCACTCACCATGACTCATCAAGTCAACGCTGTTTTCATCTTCCTGCTTCAACACTCTCCGCATGCTTCACAAGATCTTCAGATGGATACCCATTGAAACAATAAGGACAGTCACCCACGCCCTCGTCAGCAGCAGACTGGACTACGGCAACGCGCTCTATGCAGGAACCACAGCCAAACTCCAGAAGAAACCACAACGTTTCCCATCACCAAGACGATCACCTTCAAACTCCTCATCCACGCCCACAAAGCTCTTCACAACACGGGCTCTGCCTACCTCAATGAGCGACTCTCCTTCCACGCTCCCACCCGCCAACTCCGCTCCGCCAACCTTGTCCCTCGCATCCATCGAACTACAGCCGGCAGCAGATCCTTTTCCCACCTCGCCGCCAAGACCCATAGAACTCGTCCTCCTGCTAGCCCTATTTCCATAGGTTCTTCTGGTTCTTTCTTCAGAGGACAGTGCCGAGCTATGTGGCCCCATTCAGCACAATGGAAGCATTGGGGCCCTGTATTAAAGTCTCTGGGTGGAGCCTGTGGACCACTGGGTCTTTCCAAGCTACGACTTGCGATTGGTTTTACAAGAAGCGGTTTAGGGATAGAGCTCCGACTGGAGAGGGGGATAGTCTTGGTGGTAGTGCTTCTAAACTCTGGGGCTTGATGGAAGGCGCGTGCTAAATCAATAGCAATAGTATTGTTGAGGTTTGAATGTTGCCGGTTCAAGTTTCTTGTGGAGGAAGGAAGGGCATCTAAATATTGCTCTAGCACTACTGTATCAAATACTGTGTCCTTGGACGTTTCTGTGGGATTTAACCATTTTCCTGCGGCGTATTGTACTCTATAATACGGTGTGCGAGGATTCTCCTGGGGGGCCCACTTGGCTTGTCGTAACCTGACCTGATAGCTCTCTTGATCTAATCCAATTCTTTCCACAGTGGCTTTCTTAATCTCGGCATAGGGTGTCACGCCACCAGGATTTACCACCTGGTAGGCTGCTTATAGTGTTCCGGATCCTTGGCACACTCAAAAAGGCAACAAAGGTTGAAACAGAGGCTGCACGAAGTTGAACCAGTGCTTCCTGTGACGTGGTTTCTAGTTCCGAGTTACGTGCTGTGAGCATGGGCTGCTGCTGCTGGGTTCTTCCGGGCTCTGCTGCTGGGCGTCTGACGCTGTCGAAGCCCCTTGAGCCCCCCGTTCTTGAGACCATCTCTGAGCCCTCCAGCGAGCCGGAAAGTCAGCGGGCTCCAAAGGGTGATCAGGTAAGCCCGAGGCGCACTGTGAGCTGGTCGGCGCTGTGAGCTGGATGGTGATTACGCCTGGAGCCAAGAAGCTACGCTGCGAGGGGCCAAGTCGGGCCGAGAGCCTTGCATGCCTGCAAGAAGCAGTGCAAAAGGAGGAGTGGTGCAGGAGAAGGAGGACTGAAGGAACGAAAGAAAGAAGGAGGATTAGAAGATCGGAAAAGGCGGTGGAGGAGACTGGAGAGCAGGACTCGAACGCACAAGTGTGGGAGCGCAGCGGCAGCAGCGGCAGCAGGCCTTTGGCCTTTTGGCCTTTTGACTAAGGTAAGGGAGAGAGGGGGCTGTCTCACCCTCACCCCCCCCCCGGTCACTTGGCTGCCTGGTTGCCTGCCTCCTACCGCCTCATTTTATCTATCACTTTTACCACTTCCATTGACTTGTAGGAGACATAAAAGGTACGTTTTCACCCTCACCGACTTTCATTGCATCCCATTGACTTCCTTTGTCTTCCATTGACTCATAAAAGGTGCCAAAGATGCTGTGACTGTTGCTTGGCTGGGCTGCTGATGCTGCCTTGAAATCCTGAGCCTGAAGCCTGCGGTAGGGAGAGCGGATCAGGAGTGTTGAGAGTTAGGAGGTCTGGGAGTCGTGTTGGTCATTTTACTTCCGCTCTCCTTGTTCCTGTCTCCACCTTTCATCCCTTCTGCTCCTGTGATTTGGGGGTTCTTTCCAACAATCTTCGATATTGCTTATATAAAAGATTGTGGTGTGCCTGGGACCACTTCGTACCGAGAGTGTGATCAAAGAACAGCATCAACAAAATGACGTCTAAACGTACAAAAAGGAGTAGGTCCTTCCTTAACCGAGCATGTAAAAAAACTAAATCAAACCCCCTGAGAAATAAAGGGGCGCAACATTTAAACACAAAAAGTCTGAATTCTATTTTGCCATTCCTTTCGAGCGATCCTTGTGAGAAATTTATGGTTAAGGCAGAAAACACACCTGGGCCCGTATTTATACTCCGTTTGCGCCGAATTAGCGTCGTTTTTTTCGACGCAAATTCGGCGCAAAACTAACGCCATATTTATACTTTGGCGTTAGACGCGTCTAGCGCCAAAGTATGGGCAAATAGCGTCATTTTTTTGCGTGAACGCCTTCCTTGCGTTAATGAGATGCAAGGAAGGCGTTCCCGTCTAAAAAAATGACGGCGACGCAAATGCGTCGTATTTATACTCCCGGGCAAAAATCACGCCCGGGAGTTGGCGGGTCAAAAAACCCCGCATTTGCGCCACTATTTAACGCCTGGGTCAGGGTAGGCGTTAAGGGGCCTGTGGGCTCAAAATGAGCCCACAGGTGCCCTCCCCTGCCCCCAGGGACCCCCCCTGCCACCCCTGCCCACCCCAGGAGGACACCCAAGGATGGAGGGACCCACCCCAGGGACATTCAGGTAAGTTAGGGTAAGTATAATTTTCTATATTTTTTTTTTTTTTTTGGTGGCATAGGGGGGCCTTATTTGTGCCCCCCTACATGCCACTATGCCCAATGGCCATGCCCAGGGGACATAAGTCCCCTCGGCATGGCCATTGGGCAAGGGGGCATGACTCCTGTCTTTACTAAGACAGGAGTCATTTAAATGGCATCTGGGCGTCGAAAAAAATGGCGCAAATCGGGTTGAGGCGATTTTTTTGCCTCAACCTGACTTGCCCCATTTTAAGACGCCCTAACGCCATTTTCCCCCTACGCCGGCGCTGCCTGGTCTACGTGGTTTTTTTCCACGCACACCAGGCAGCGCCGGTCTGCTAGCGCCGGCTAACGCCATTCCATAAATACGGCGCCCGCATGGCGCTTCAGAATGGCGTTAGACGGCGCTAAATTTTTTGACGCTAAACTGCGTTAGCGCAGTTTAGCGTCAAAAAGTATAAATATGGGCCCTGGTCATTAATAAATCTCCTCAAGGTCCCACTCAGAGCAATGCTCTGAATGCTTTTAATGGGTGAGGGTGCTACTGTTACGGAGGGGCCTGCTGGTTCTTCTGTCACCCCTCCTGTGAGGGGGTCAAGTCAGGTCAAAGTCACAGATTTCACTCTCCCTGATATAGATCTAGATGAGGGGCTTGGCTGCAGATTAGCTCCTTCGACTATACCAATGAAGCCCATAGAAGCACACTCTAATATTGAATCCCCCATGCTAAATCTCTGATTCTCTCAAGTGCCTTGAAATAATTTTATCATCTATCCTGGAACTTTTGGAGAAAACTGTAAAAAATTTAGATCATATTCAAGACATTTTGGTCTCTATCTTAAAAGTCTTACTTGCAAATCAAAACATAAGCCATTCCCCTACAGAGTGGATTATGACAACTAAAAAAGAAGCATGGAAGAGCTCAGGTCTGAACTCAAATGATATTAGCCTGTAGCTCCCAAGTGTTGAGGACTTGAAGATCGAAGGTGATAAACTCTCTCAGTTTGATAGAGTACCTCAAGCTGAAAAACCACAAGTGGATGAAGGAGATACTAATATAGTAATTCAGGCCTTTGAAGAGAATGAGATATACTCTCTGGACAATCTGTTTACTAATACGCACTCTTCGCTTAATACTACTCCACTGGTGCATGTCACACAGACAAAGGAAGCTGTCCCTATTCCCAGTGCAGCAGCATTTCAATTGTTTCTTCCTAAAATTCACCAACCTATAAAGCAGGTGGAACAAATTGAACAAATTGAAATCAATATGAGTCAGGTCAGTAGAATATCTGAAATAAGAGGGAAAAAGACTGGAAAGAAAAGAAACCAGAGAATCATTAAAAAAAAGAACAGAAGATAAAATTTGAAGAGAGAGAACAGGTGGAATATATGGACACAGTGAAACAGGTCCTCCCATTGAAGAATTCTCAGAACAGGACGGAGGGTGTGTTTGTAGCTGGACAATCACAAGCCAAAGTCCAGACGGACGACCCAGTGATTTCAGTGATTACATGTGCTAGATCTGACTCTACCATCATGTATCCGCCTGATCTTGCCCACTCTGTGGCCAAGGAGACTTATCCTGGATTCAGTTTCCAGAATGTGGGAGGAAAAGAACTCAGAGGGGACAAAGTCCCTGATGGGCTGACTGACTTACCTGACTATCTGGAATTTTTGGCTATATTTGATCCAAATGTATGCCTAAATCGTTGTTCCTATTGTCATGCTTTTTGGAAATAGACAAGCTTAATTTAATTGAAAGTTCCAATATTGTGAGGGTCTTTCCTGACCACAGTAAAGGCAGGAGTAAGGCAAAGTATTGTTTTTTTCTGAAACTATTGTGAAATTAATATTGGCTAATTGTGCCCAAATAAAACGCAGGGGTATAGATGTTATCCCAGTCCGGGAGAAGACATTATATTCTGGTGGGCTGCTTAACACTCACAGATCAGATTCTTCAAATTCAGTCATGAATTGGGGGGAGGGGGGGAATCTTCTTTTACCTCAGGAGAAAGTATGCAAGTTTCTCTACATCAAGGTTTAAGGGTAGTGAACGATGAGGAAGGGCCTAAATCACAGGACTACAGTACCAATCAAGAAAACTGGAATTGGTTAGCGGGAGCACTGAATAGACCTAAGCCTAGGGATTAGTTGAATCAGTCATGTTACTAGCACTGGCCCTTCCTTGATTTCCTGGAATGTTGCAGGTCTAGGGAAAGATCGAGTTCACCTGTCCGGGGTGTATGGTTTTAAGCAAAAAAGCACTCCCTTAAAAAAAAAAAGGGCATGCTAAAGGGGGCATCGCTATGCTTTTAAGTAACAGATATAGGGGGTCATTCTAACCCTGGCGGTAAAAACCGCCAGGGCGAATGACCGCGGTAGCACCGCCAACAGGCTGGCGGTGCACCGCTGGGCATTCTGCCGCGGCCAGAAACGGAAAGTCGGCGGTGTACCTCCGACTTTCCGCTGCCCTTGAGAATCCTCCATGGCGGCGGAGCGCGCTCCGCCGCCATGGGGATTCTGACACCCCCTACCGCCATCCTGTTCCTGGCGGGTCTCCCGCCAGGAACAGGATGGCGGTAGGGGGTGCCGCAGGGGCCCCCGTAAGAGGGCCCCAAAAGGAATTTCAGTGTCTGCCTAGCAGACACTGAAATTCGCGACGGGTGCTACTGCACCCGTCGCACTCCGGCAACTCCGCCGGCTCCATTCGGAGCCGGCTTCATCGTTGCTGGGTCTTTCCCGCTGTGCTGGTGGGCGGCCTTTTGGCAGTCGCCCGCCAGCACAGCGGGAAAGCCAGAATGGCCGCCTCGGTCTTGTGACCGCGGTGCGGTGATTTGGCGGTAACCGCATGGCGGGCGGCGACTGCCGCCCGCCGCGGTTAGAATCACCGCCATAATTGGGAATATGTCAGCCTCCCCGACACTACAATTTTTTGTCAAATAGTACAAGTTAGAGGGGAGAAGGGTGGCAAAATACCCCTAACGATTATAAATGCATATATCCCTCCCAAAAACGAATGGGATACTATATTACAAACAACTCTTTTTACAAATTTGTGCTATAAGAAATCCCGTTAACCTAATCATGATGGGGGACTTAAATTGCAAAGTTTCTAATACTATGCTTTGTTCCTTTATTAACCTAGATAGGGAAAAAGCGCTGAATATCCCTTCTATCAAGCTTCCTCCTAGAATTAGGACAGATAAAAGAGGAATATCCCTCTTGAAAGGCCTAAGGGCTTGTGGTTGTATCATTCTTAATGGGCGCTATAGTATGGACTCACCTGCAGCCCCCACCCATAAGTCATTCAAGATTAACTCCATTATAGACTACATCTGTGCTTCATATAAGCTAGCTCAAAAAGTTGAGGACATGGCTGTATTAGATACTCCACACAGTGATCACAAAATCATAAGGCTCTCCTTAAGCTTGAAGTTAGGGGCTACAGACTTTTGGTCTACAAAAGGCATAAACATAAGTATTAATGGAAAAAACAGGAGAATGTCTTAGACAACAGTTAAAATGTTATTGATTAAGCCATTATTGGAGAACATCATGGGAAATCTGTAGGTGTGGGGAAAAGACGTTTTGATACAATTTTCCAACTTAATAAAGCATATTACTTTGTGTAAGCAGTCTGAGCGCAATATAACAAGAGTGGAAAAAGATCAGCTTCCTATTCTGAACTTAAATAGAGTAATAAATAAGCTAATACTGCGACAATTGGAATACGAGTCTAAGGAAATGAATCGGGAAATAACAAAACTAAAGAGAAGAAGATTGCTGCTAAAACTGACAATTCAGAAAAAAAAGAGGACCATAATTGGGTGGCACTGAGGGAAGCGGCTGTAAAGAGAAACCCCAGATTACTCTGGGCTATTATTTCAGAGGGGTGCTGAAACTGTAAATTCTTAGCAATTGGTGATTGCCCTACACTCATCAACCTGGTGTAAAATCTTAATGGGTGGAGGAGAGGGATTGTCTTCAAAGGTATCAATAAAAAATGGCTAAAAACAAGGCTGCCTACTGGCCCCATTGCTTTTCTCCCTCTATATCCATGATCTACCCATAAGTCTCAGGAACTCCTCCGGCGATGCCCCTGTGGTGGGGGGCTGGCCAATTGTGTGCCTAATGTATGCGGATGATATAGTAGTGTATGACCTTACCCCAAAAGACCTAAATCATCACTTGGCCATCCTAAAAGTCTATTCAGAGAAGCTCTACCTGAAAATTAATACAGCAAAGTCACAGGTGGTTTGCTTCTCTGGGAAGATACTTAGAAGAAAAGTCTTGTTCCCTTGGGTTTTGGGTCAACATAAGCTGGAACAGCAAGTATCATACCAGTTTCTGAGTAAGATCTTTTTGGCTTCAACAAAAGATCAGGGTCACATCTGCCATAACACCAATAAGGCTCTTTTACTAGCCCAAAGCCTGTCGGCCTTTTATAAGGCAAATGGAAAGCGTCATTTCTCACATTTACTATCGGCCTATCAGGTCAAGATCCCAGTGTCTCTCTTATATGTGATAGAGTGCGTTGATATAATGAATTGGGATTTTCTGGACAAGACAAAAGGCTGCATTCTGAGACGCATGGTTTCCTATAATCATGCAGTCTCAGGGGCTGCATTATATCTTGAATTTGGCAATAGGAATGTCTTTGTGCAAGGCCTTGTGGCAGTGATAAGACAGGCGCACAACCTCATGCACAGTGTGGATTGTACAGTGAGAAACCTGGCCTACAGTGAGATCTTTAACAATCTGAGGGAAAAATCTGTTTATTTTTTTAGAAATTACATCAAAGCTATTCAGCTCTTAGAGCTAGACTTGGACATTTGTCCTTCAATTCCCTATGTATCATAACATTTTTTTTTTAAGGAAGCATCCTGGTCCAAAGGCTTTTTGATAGATTTGGAGGTGTGTCGCCAAAGAAGAGGTCTAGAGAAGTTAACTACCTCAGTAACTATGAAAATGGTGCAATCCTACTTGACCTGGAATTTAAACCATGGGGTGATGCGATTGTGTATCCTCCTCAGTCTTAATACATTGCCATTGAAAGATCTCACATCTAGGTGGGACGGCTCTACTAGCGTTTGTGATCTGTGTCATGGTGGGGTACAATCTCTTTCACATGTCTTGTTTGTCTGTCCGGCTCTTGCCGTTCCAAGGAAATTTTGGTTGAAAACCCTCTTTTTGCAGCTTAATATTAGATCTCACAGAGAGGCATTGGATTTATGTTACTCCCCCCCACAATGAAAGATTTTGTTATAGGATTTTTAAGTTTTTCCAGACATGTTTGCAGATATTTTGAATTTTAGTGTTTAAACAATTTACTATATTAATATGTATTTAGATAACCTGCCCCTTTTTGGAAATGTGTATCATTTTGTGTGGAACTTTTATGATCTTGTATCTGTACTCATGTGGCTCTCTCAGGAGTTCCAAAACATGATAATAAAAATAATTGAATTGAATTGTAGTGTTCCTGTAAGGAGAGGTGCAACGTATTGTTCCCACTTCTCTGCTGGCCAGTTAGTGGAGATAGCAACCCATTTGAAGTTGGTAAAGAAGGAGTCTGGGTCTCATTTTCCTTGTACTTTTTCAGTACACTACTGGGGACATTGGGATGTACTTTACTGCTGGCTATGGTATCAGTCAATTTTCCCAGAGCTGTCTCATGCACCAGTTGGTTATTGGCAGTGATCGTCACCTGACTCTTCAAGCCCGCCTGTAGTGCCTCCATCTCTTCCTTAGCTTCTCTGAGTTGCTCTTCCCACACGAGCTGCAGATGTCTCTGCCCTTCTGCTAACTGGGCAATCATGTCGGGCTAATGATGGTTTATCTTCCATTACCTAACTCTGCTTGGTTAAGGATATTGGAACAGAAATCCCACTTCTGACACCACTGTAGCAGAGTGTCAGTAATAGAGGTACATGCGTATCTTTGATATAGGAATTTATTAAGGTAAATAAGAGTTTGACTGTCTCTGAATCCTTCTTTATCCTTGGTCTGTCTTGGCCCTTCTTTTTTTCCTTCTCCTTTTATCTTCACGTTTTCCTCTCTTTTGTTCTTCTTTCATCCAGGGGTCGACTCAGGAGGAGCATGTAAAGAAAGAAGAACACAGAAGTTTGGTATGTATGTTCTCCTTTGTTTTACTTTCCTTCTTTCCCATCACTGTTTCTGATTCTTTCTTTCTACTTTTTTTTTCTTTTCTGTTCTTGTGCTGTTCTTTTTGCTTTTCTCTCTGTTATAATTCTGTATGGTAGCTTTCCTTAATTTCCTGCTTTGCTTCTTTCTCTTTATCTTCTCTTTGTCTTTCACTTTTCTTTCTGTCTTCGTTTCACTTTCCTGTCTTTAGCTGCTTTTTTTCTGTCCTGTTTTATCCTGAGTTTGATTTCCTACTGTTCTCAAACGTCATAATGAAACAAAAATGATGTATATATATATATATATATATATATATATGTATATATATATATATATATATATATATAAAGATATATATATATATATATATATACACACATATGTTTATATATAAAGACATCAAAAACAAAAAAAAGTTACCTGCTGTTTCCTTTTCTCTTTTGGTTCTATTTGGCTTTTATCTCTATTTACATGCCATATAACAATCATGAATAAAGAAAGAAAAACAATCAACCTTTAGCCGTGTAAAGATAAATTTCACCTTATCTTTCTCTCAGGCCCTTTTTCTGTACTCGTTAAGATACAGAAGGGAAAACAAAATGAAGAAAGGAAAAAAAAAATTCCCCTTTCTCTTCGCCCTTCCTGTACCTGGTTGGGCCACGCTCTTCATAGAGTGTGGCCAGCTTCAGCTTCCTGCTGCCTCCTGGTCGTCACATCCAAGGCTTGGCTGCTTTGTCTCTTTCTCCTCTTCCAGTGTCGCGGTCAGCTCCTTCTTCTTCTTCTTCTGGTCCAGCGGTGGTGGTCGTTCCTCTTCTGCAGGGCTTTTAAAAGTCCCCGCACGATCCAGTCTTTTGGTGTTCCTCGGCACCGGATAAACAACATCCGGGTCGGAAAACAAGGCACCGGAAGTACCCCCGGGGCCGCGGGCGACCGCAGACGTACCCCCGGGTTATCGGAGGGTTACGTCCAGTGTTGAAAGATTGGGCGGTTTCCCGCACAAATGGGCGATATTTTTCCCATTTGTACGGGAAAAAAAACCAATTGTGGGGACCCCGATTGTTGGGCTATTTTTAGCCCTGTGTGAGCTAAAATCGCGGCGGGGCAGCGCCGCCGGAGATACTGGTGCGAGGAGAGACGCAAAGACTCACGCGCGCAGGAGGGACTGCAGCCGGCGGGGGCAGGAAGCAGCGTGTGCGCCACCGCCGCGCCCGTGCAGTGTCTCAGGGGGCTGTCAATTGGTAGCGCTTTCGCGCGCTACTAGATTGACGGCCCTCTGCCCCACTGAAAGCTCGTGAGCTCTCAGTGGGGCAGAGGGCCGTCAATCTAGTAGCGCGCGAAAGCGCTACCAATTAGCCCCCTGGTGCGACACTGACTCCTGGCTCAGTGTACCGACAGCGGCTGAGCGAGTAGAGAGCGGAAGATGGGGAGGCAACAACACACGCCCAGGTGAATGCGGTCCCCACTACTCAGGAGGGCAGGGCAGGCATCTTCACAACCAGGCGGAGGACTCTAAAGTGACACCGCATGCTTGCAGACAGCTAGGACCTCAGCTGGTGTTTGGGTCGAAGGGCCATCAATCTAGTAGCGTGAAAAAGCGCTACCAATGACGGCCCCAACATAAATATATTGGCCAGCCCACCCGCCCCCTGCTCGGCCCGTGGTTTAGATTATCCTCTTCAAGCCTCCACTCCAGAGGCATGGGACTACTTAACCTCCTTGTGGTACTAGCAGATAGTGTGCCATTACCCTGCAGTGCCAGTAAGAGACTAATGACGATTAGTGAGTGCTGTGGCAGGCAGTGCCCAACAGCCACAGCCAGCCAAGCCTGGCCTTACCCTTATACACCCAGCCCAACCCCAGAGCCACTCTCTTGAGCCTGTCTCCCAAGCCCATCAGCATTTCAACATCATTGTGCCGGATCCTGGGGCTCCAAAGGATTCTCTCGAGGTCAGAGTAGGGCTGATAGCATCCAGAAGTGAAACCTTGAGGATCTGGGACACTTTCACTGCAGGTAAGAGCGTACCCAGTCCCCAGTGAGTGTGTGCAGTAAGAATTACTCTGGTCCATGATTATAAAAACAAGACCGTGACCCTGTGTAATGTAAGTGATGCACATATAAAGCACTGCACCATCTTTAGGTACAGTTTGTACTATATACAAATTGCAGAAAAATGCTCAGAGATAAAAAACAAAACCTTAGCATAAGGAAAGACAAATAGAAACACATTTACTGTCTGATTTGTACAAGGTGAAGCCAGAGATTCTGGATAAATCACGGCTTCCATGCTGAAACTGTGTGACCTTAGGCAAATATTTTATTTCACCTAAACAAATTTTTCTTGATAATAGGGAATGAAAGCACTTTCAAATGTGTGTGTTCAGAATACCAGCTGTACAAAAACCGGTTGTTTTTGACTTCCTAGACTAAAGTGTTTCTCTATAATAATTTGGGCTACATACAGGATTCACATGACAACTGCCTTGCCTCTTGGGTCACTAATGTCACTGTCAGCAGTGTGGGGACAGGGGCAGGAATGGTTCTAGTTCATGTTTAAAAACTATCACTTTCAGTATGTAGTCCTATAATAAAACATATTAATATCAAAGCATCTATATATTAAAGAAATTCACTTTTTTAAAATTTAGAACACCTTATCATATTCTATCATGATTGTGGCATCACTTACCTGGCTTTTAATTTCAGGACTTAACTCATGACCGGGATCTTCGAGCGAGGGCCATCCTTGGCTTGGATCTCCCTGATAACTCGCCCACCTCTGTCGTACAATGCACATGCTTAAGTATTTTAAGGCACTGTCATATGTGCTAGCCAGGTCATGAGAACATATGAGAGCCCCTTTGAAATGCATGTGATCAGTATATCTGCTGTATAAAAAAGATTCACTTGCATTGTGCACAAATTGTATGCACGCACTGTAAGGCTTGCAAGGCATTAAAGGGAAATGTCACTTTTTAAACTGTATTACAGATTATCATGGATGAAGCACATGGATTTACAAATTGCTTCAGGGGCAATGATTAATGGAGTAATTTTAAATGCATACTGTAACATAAAAAGGTTATTTGTAAAACAAACATTCACACCTTTGGACATCGTAGCTGTTAAATAAGATGTTTGATGCTTGTAAGCTATGTTGTTCCAAGCAAGACTCCCTTTTAGGCACACTAAGTTATACCACCTCCAACTCTGATCTGTTTTGAGGCACCATGTTTGATGAAGAGATTAAGCGTGATGGCACAGTACACAGCAGAGTAGGACAGTGTCTTACAAAGGAGAAGGACATAGAAAATACAAAGAGAAAGTTGTATATCATTTATTTTTAATAAATGTATCAGTGTGTTACACACACGAAACCTAGAAGAGCGATGCTTAATGGAGTAAATGTGGACTATTATTTGGGGAGCTTGTAGCCAACTCCCTACATATTATAGCAGCATGTTGTAGTCTCACTAAAAGGAATGTGTATCATGCAACAAAAGGGTGTAGACTTAGGCCCATATTTATACTTTTTTTGCACTGCATTTGCGTAATTGTTTGACTCAGAAGCTGCGCGAACGTACAAAATGTATCTGTATTTTGTAAGTTTGCACCGCTTTTGCGTCAAAAAATGACGCAAATGTGGCACAAAAAAGTGTAAATATGGGCCTTAGTTTGAATAAAATGGTATTTCTTAGTGTTAATGGTTTAATAACTCTGAGTCCAAAAACCCTTCCCCCTGTCTTTTTTTGGTTGTAATGTCCATGCTTATTCCAGGCTTGATTTTGTGGTGTGGATTGAAACAAAAAAATGTCTTGATCAGGATCACTGCATCAGCAAAAGAGAAAAGTGCAAAAATGTATTTTGCTGTTAGATCCTGTTGACCCTCATAATCCAGGGCAGATGTAGCTCACTAATACATGAGTGGGGCAGTGCCTCAGTAGGTGTAGAGGAGGCAGCATGAGGTGACTGACAGACTGGCCTGATGCCCTTTTATTGCCAAGTCTTTAAAGTAGAAGAACATCAGAACAGGCTATAGATATGCACTGGACATGCTAGATGGTCAGTTGCATTTCTATACATCCCAACATTTTAGACAAAGAAAGTTGCAGATTTAAAAAACAAATATTGTGAGAATGTATTTTCCCCATTGACTTCTACTGAAGCAGAGACATTTTCATGCGGGGTACAGCAACAATAAATCAATTTTTGGCTTTAGAAATCGTCAGCCTCCTGCTTGAATGGGGTCCACTGACGTGCATGTGTTTCACCCATATCTAGCATGCGCAGTGTGCATTTGAAAGGCAGTAAGAAAAGCAAGTTGTGCTTTGGATCCATTGGGTAGGGCTCTCGAATCTCACAGGTAAATGCTGTAGGTAACTAGCAAATGCGTGTCTTACTTTTTGGCACTGACATTATATTGGGATTAACAGGACTACTAGTGTAAAAAGTAAAAGAAAAAACATGGAATTCTACATATTTCTTTAAAAGAGAAATTAGACTTATGCTTTAAAATGTTAGATTTATGATCCAAAATGTTTCTTACAGCCTGTAATTGCATTTTTTGAGCGTTACAACTTTGGGCTTGTTTTGGGCTAGAGCTGGTTCATTTTGGGCTTGCTTTGGGCTGGTAGTTGAACAGCTTTGGGCTGTATAAGGCTTTGAAAATCTGGCAACACTGGTTACGTCCACAGAGGATGCCCTGCTACAGAAACATACGTCATGTATGTACTTGTGCAGGTTATGATCCAAAGATTTTGAAACCCTGCACCGGTGATGTGAAAGGAGGAATGTAATGTTCAATCTTCTCTAATATGAGTCATTTTATGTGTGCTGAATTGTTCAGCACATGAAGACAGATTAAAATACAATGACAATAGTATTTGTTCAGGAAGTGGCCCTTTCATGACAAAAAAATTGCATCTTCTAAGGCATGCAGTTTGCACCAAGTTTCAAAGTAGCATGCTTTGCAGCTAGTTAGCACTCTGTGCATTAGTGCCATGAATAGTCTGATATGCTCCTTACAATGTTACACATCATGTAAACCTATCCTTTACCATCTCAGCACAGCTTTGATCTGCCAAGAGCCAATAGATTCCCATTGTGTCATGGTGCAAGGGGGCATAAGATGATGCTGCCCACATAACATCACATGCCTGAGTCATGCTTCAGGCATGTGATGTTAGAAATCTCAGAGCCTCAACATCCTGCCACCTCTGCCGTGCAAGGTGACTAGCTGCATCCCCTATTCAGACAACATATACATATGTTTATCCGGTGAGTTGAAACTCCTAAAAACTGGGATGTCATAGTACTGTTAATGGAATGAAGACAGTGTGTATTTGCACTATTTACAAAGCACTATTCCAGCTACTGTCTTGTAGGTTGACCTTCCCTATACACCAGAGGCGAAGATGATACATTCCAGAATCTCAACACGAGCAGTGAGTGTAATATGTACCTAGCTGTTGCTCAGTAAGGTTTGTGTGTGATCCGTGGTAGTGGTAACATTGTGATGTGTATGTGGATGTCACCTGCCCAAACAATTATACCCTATGTACAAACATAGTTGAACTTATACACAGAATAATGTTAAAAGGACAGGGACATATGTCAATGCACATGTAGGGCCAATGTTTGCAGGCACACATATAGCATGCATCTTTACCAGCTGTGGTGATGATTGCTCAATTACTGTTTTGATGCTTCTGGCACATGTCCGATCATCTGCCGCTAAATCAGCAGAAGGTCAGCACAATCATAATTTGACACCCAACACATTGCACAGACATTACATACAATGTTTCATCAGATGTTGCAGCAAAGTGGAATGAGTTAGGCTAAGTTTACCTGGACAGAGTTTGGTTGCCTCTGTCCATATTTGTGTACAACACTGGTGCTGATTAGGTGTACCACATTACCCAAACAGCGTTACAAATTGTAAACATTACCATCTCACAATATCTGATTTAGAGTGTGCGTCAAAATGCCACATATATTGCTTCATTTTGCATCATATCATGCTCATATATGCTGCATAAGTTAAACCTATCCTGCATCAGTGTGGATGACAATAGATGTGGTCTGACATTCATGCTGCTTAACACTTAAAATGTCTGGTGACACACACTTGTTTGTGTATCTGTGTGTAAAATCAAAATCCATTTTGTTAAAACATGTATGACCATGTCAGCAGGCTAGCTATCACAAGCAAACCGTTATTCCTATGATAGATGCTGCAAATGTAGTGATAGGACAAACGTATTCAGAATCTTGAATTTGAGTCATGACAGAGGCCATATCACATTTCAACATGTGTGTAAGAAAGGATATGAGTACATTATCAGTAGTATTTTTGTTCCATTATTTACTTGACTTAATCTGAGGTATGGCTGCTCTAGCTCAGCCTCAGGTGTTCTTAAATATTCCTCAGAGTAGTTCATGTCATTCTTCTGTGGAATGGAGTGACCGAGGAACATTAACATAGATTCCATGCAGGTTGTAAGGAAGCAGGCCTGTAACTCCAATTAACCATGGTGTTAGGCAGATCATTACCACACTGCCTGATTGATACACTTTGTAATGGCAGGGTTATTTTCAAATGGCTTGGCAGGTCTTACTAGAATGTCAGGATTTCTATCTCAGGATAAACAAAATAATTTGAAGCCCATTGGGCAAAGATCACTGGTCTGCTCATGGATTTGCATTGAAATACCAAACTCATTGCCTTATATACCCTATGTCCCATTTCTCTGAGGCATTCATCCAATGCAAGGTATGTAGTAATGTTGCTGCAGTGTGTAAAATGTCACATGCAGAGATGCAGTGTGTCAGCAGTGTGCAGCCCATTACACTGCTTGGCTATTGGTGAGGTAACTTATACTAGCTACCAACAATGCAGTCACCCTTGACTCAGGGTGCACGATTCTTTGCATCGTGCCACACATAGTTCTTGTAAAGATAGGTACTCCACCTTGCATAAACACACTCCATAGATGCACTGTGTTCGACCTGACAGATTTAGGGTGGTCACCCGTAACCTTTTGCCTGTCTTCCTCCACTTTTGAGATACTGTTTTTGCTGGTTTTTAGACTCGGCACACTTTACCACTGCCACCCAGTGCTAAAGTGCATATGCTCTCTCCCTTTAAACATGGTAACATTGGATCACACCCAATTGGGCTATTTAATGTACTTATAAGTGCCTAGTAGAGTGCTCTATATGTGCCCAAGGCCTGTAAATTAAAAGCTACTAGTGGGCTTGCAGCACTGATTGTGCCACTCACTTCAGTATCCCCTTAACCTTGTCTCAGGCCTGCCATTGCAAGACCTGTGTGTGCAGTTTCACTGCCAATTCGACTTGCCATTTAAAAGTACTTGTCAAGCCTAACTGCTCTCAAACAAAGGACTGCCACACTCCCTACTGGGACCCTGGCAGACAGGATTGAACTGAAAGGGGACCTGGTGCACTTCTAAGCCACTCTTTGAAGTTTTGCTCACTTCAAATGCACATTTGGGTATAAAAACAGGGCCTCTGCCCTACCACCTCAGACACTTCCTGGAGAAGAAACCTGAACCTGCACCCTGACAAGAAGAACTGCTGGCTGCCTAAAGGACTCACCTAACTGCTTTCTGAAGAGGACTGCTGCCTTGCTGTTGCCCTGCTGTCTTGCTGCTCTCTTGCCTTGCTGCAGAAGTGCTCTCCAAGGGAATGGATAGAGCTTGCCTCCTGTTCCCTGAAGTCTCAGGACCAAAAGACTTCTCTTATGCAGCTGCAATCCCTTTAAGGCAAAAATTTGACGAACCGCCTGCCAAGAACAATGTACAGCCTGCTCGCGGTGAAAATTTCACAGAACGCCGAGTCCGGAATGATGCAGCCCAACTTCGCAAACACACCTCCCCAGCGACGCGAACAGAACTTCAACACACAGCCCTACTGGATCGACACAAGCCGTCTCAGAACGATTGCCGCCCGATTTCCTGAGAGCAGCAACTGCAGTGTGGAAGAAAATCCCTTGCATCGCCTACCAGAATCGACGCAGCCACAGTGACTTCGCTCCGCAAGCCCAGGATTTCACACATCGTCCCCAGGGCATCTGAAAACCCCGCAACCCCGAAGAGGATCCAAGCATGCACGCCGGAAATCGATGCAATGTCTTCCTCATGTGGAAAATAATGACACAAGTCTGTGTGCGAATGACCGAAACCAACACACACTCACCGTTTTCCACGCATCTCCTCCTCTGCAGTCCCTTGCGAGGATTTTTCAACGCAAACCAGGTACTTTGCCCTGCAAGAGACACTTGTTTCTAGGAGAATTTAAGACACTTTTTATTGCTTTTATAGTAATCTTTTAAACTCTAAAGACACTTGATATCACTTTCAATGATATCCCTACATTTGCTTATTTCATCTTTAATCGTTTTGACCTGCATTTATTCAGATAAATATTGTATATATTTTTTCAAACACTGTGTGGTGTATTTTTGTGGTGTTATTTTGTGGTATTGTATGATTTATTGCACAAATAATTTACACGTTGCCTTCTAAGTTAAGCCTGACTGCTCAGTGCCAAGCTACCAGAGGGTGGGCACAGGATAATTTGGATTGTGTGTGACTTACCCTGACTAGAGTGAGGGTCCTTGCTTGGACAGGCGGTAACCTGACTGCTAACCAAAGACCCCATTTCTAACACATTGCCAAATTGAAAATGTACAGGGAGGAAAGCAGCCCTGGGAGAATGTGTGTACAGACATCTGAAAATGTTAAGGTTGCCATGGTATTGCTACAACTGTACCAGAAGCTACTTGTCTGATTTCCTAGTATTTGCCTCAGGCTAAATTGTTGAAGTGTACTACAGTTATGTCTTGCAGGAGGTAGCCAACCAGCCTCCATCTATGTATTGGCTGCCTGAGCAAATCAAGTCAGCAATGTCTGTTACCTTGTGTTACCCCAGATTAATAATGCAATACAGAAGCACACTACCTGGACATGATTAACTTATCACATTTCACACATGATAAAGATCAAATTACATAACCACTTGCATACCTGGATCATGGGTTTGTTTTAGAACTCAATGGATGGTTACTTCGTCACAACGTGTTGGATATTCCGTCCACTGAAATCTAAACCCTATCAAATTTTATGGGACATCGATATTGGCCAATGGGTTATCTGTCACTGTTGTGACGGAGTACCAATCCGCTGAGTTCTAAATCAGGCTCTATGTATTCTGTTCCCTATGTACACATCATCATGATTGCAACTCACTGTCATTAATTAAATGATTGTGAAAAATTGTGAGACTACCATTCAATACTGTATACCTACACTGCCAGCATTGAAGTCAGTTTGCCTTATAGATTAGATTAATTTGTACAGAAGGTATAATGTCCATATCAATGTTTCCATATTTGTTGTTGGTCTGGGTTTCCACATATATCTGTATGACAATGTGAGCCTAGTCTTGAAAACATCATGTACGTTTCCTACTGAAGATGATACATTCTTCCTTTAGAGCACTGGATAACATGACACCTGAAGAATCAAAATAACACTCATTGCATGTGGAGCGCTACCACCACATCAAACATGTTGCCAAAGCTTACTGAAAGATGGGAAAGCTTTCTGAAAAGGCCAAGTTGGTGGGTACCTGGCATGCGGGAGGACGGATATACCCAGAACTATCAAGTGACCCCACACAACTGGAGGGAGCCCAACTGTAGATAGACACAACCCAGCCTATTCTAGGCCCACCTACTAACTCTCATTTGCCAGTCTCACAACACATGCAAGTGATTCTTTGTACCCTTCCCAGGTCCTGAAGGACCTACAGGGCTGAAAATCAGGATGCATGGCATTGAAGATGAAATGGCAAGCTTGCGTGTCATGATGGTGACATTTCAAAAGGGTGTGGAGTGCAGTAGTGAGCAAATGTGAGCTCTCACTTGGACAATCCCCTTTCCCTGTTGTTTCCTGTTGTTTTTATAGTTTTATTGATATAGAGATAGAGTTAGTTAGGCTTTAGCATAGGGATATTGTAGTTTAGTGTTAGTTGTATACTTATTTTATTAGGTAGTAAAATGTAAGTATGTTTTTATAGTGTTAGGTTTTTAAGTGGGTGGGGGGTTTAATGTTTAGTGTGTATGAAAAACTATAATACAAAATATAGAAGACCACAAATTTATCTGTGTATAGGTAGTGTATGTTTAGGATGTGAATGTTGTATGTATGGTGCGTGATCTATGTGTATTAAGGGGGAGGGAGGATTATATGTAACTTGCCATTTATCTATAGTAGAGAGGATAGGTTTAGATTTGTAAAGCTAGTGTTGTCTAGAGTTAAGGTTAGTTAGGCTATGGTGGGTAGGTGTAGGATTAGTTAAGATAGTGTGAGGTAGTATTAGGGTTAGTTAGTTTAGGTTAGAATAGTGTATGTAGGTTGGTTTATAAAGATTACAAATCAGGACTTTGTCATAATTTCATGATTATGTATTCGTAGCATGGAGTAAATTGAGCTGAGTACATGATGAGACTTCTGAAGTCTTTCTAGGCAAAGGTTGCTTTGTCAGAGGCCTTTGAAGGTGTGTTGGTCTACCTTACATCTGAGCCAAGCCTAGACCATTTTCCAACTTTAGGCACTGCAAGGGGGCTCTATTTGTAAATGTACTCACAGCACAACACAAATAGCATACTACTGTTGCACTCAGTGTGAAAGTGATAGGGCAGGTGTGTTAAGGATATGTTTGACACTACATATTACAGATTCCTGCCTGTGCTGGGAAACACATTGTTGTTGGCTGGTAATAAATCGTGAATGTATCCACACCTGCCTGAAGAACCTTCATTATCACTGGCATTGACTAGTTGCTATGTGTGGCACTTAATGTATGTCACTTTGTTTAACTACTTGCAGAGTTTCAAGCACATGAGTCTAGCATGGCTTCATCCCCTGGGGAAGTGTTTCTTTGTTTCTGGTTCTGTGCTCTGGCTCCTATGTGTTAATATGTGTGTATATTGTACAGTAGATGTCATGTGTGGTTACACTCACACTCAAAACATGTGAGGCCACTCACGGACGGAGGAACACGTTTACCCTACATATCCCAGTGTAGCTTTATGCACCATTTGTCATGTCACTAAGCTAGATATATGTGAATGAGTGAAACAGTGTTATTGGGTCACATGCTTCACAGACCCCATTTTTAGCAGGTAGGCATTGGTGTGTTTGGTATTTTGGTATGGGTTTTTCACTGTGTCAGATAACAGAAGCTCATTATCACACCCTGAAGTTCCATTGGGAAACATCAAATTCCATATTATGCCATTGCAATGAATGTACTTGATGCATATCCAAAGAGATCAGGTGAAAGTGTCTTTAGTTCACTATCCTTGAAATGCTAAGAAGTGGGTTCTGTAAATTCACAGCCATCATGGTATAAGAAGTCCTTTCTGCAAGAGACATACAACACTTTGGTTCATAGTAGTGAATTTATTTTGCAAATGTGGGTGGGTTAGCATCAGCATTTTTGCAATGTTTGGAGTGACAACACCAACACTGGTTGTGAGAAAAGGATGTCCAGACAGAGTTCATTTGGGAGACATGTCGTGCGACATGAAGAGGTGAGGAGAATTTCAGCGAGGAGGTGCAAATTGCCATTAGGAAAGGTAGGCTTCTTCAAAAGTCCACAAGTGGATACGATTACCAGGTGCACAAACAAAAAGGCAGAGTACTGTGTGACAAATTTGGTGGCATAATGATAGACACAGGACAACTGGGAAACTGGTCAGGGGGCATAGACAAATGTTACCTGGCAGTTTGAAGATAGGAACAGGTGAAGTCCACATCTTCCTCAAAAATGGGTGTTGTGTCTCCCTTGCAGTTAGTGGTGTTTGTGTGGGAAGCATCTGAGGCAAAGAAATCAGGGGCAGAAGATGTGGGCTCCCCTGTCACCACTAGCATTTGTCTGTGATAGCAAGGAATGCAGCACAGCACTGACAAGGATCTGATGGCTTCTCAACAATGCAACAGTGTCGCTATGGAGGGCTCCCATTCTTGCTATGTAGGAGTCCAACTTGTGCTCCATGGATCCCATGATCCTAATGATGGTCCCCAGCTTGGTGGCATCCTCACTGGTGTTACATGTTGCGGGTTGTTGTTCTTGCTTATGCTTGATGACACCAGCAATGTCAGAAAGGGACACATTCAACTAAGGAGCCATTGTTAGGTGTCTTTATTTGCCTCAAATGTGTCCTTATTAGGGCTGAGGCACCTACAGACTCCTGCTAGGGTGCTCACTATGGTCTCAATCCCTCCTGCACCTCATCAACCATTCACTGCTGGACTCCTACTACTCGCCATTGGAAGACAAATTGGGGGTCCCAGGAGTCCACAGCTGGCCTTGTACTGGCAGATGGGGCATGTCCTGTGGGTGTGGGTTCGTCTCGAGATCCTGTGTTTCTCTCATCCCTTTCAATGAACATAGAAGGAGATTCAATGGATTCCAGGAGTTGTTGAAAGTCATCATTGTTCATGGGGGGCATGATGTCATCACCAACAAGTTGATCATCCAGGACAGGCTGCTGGAAAGAAGGTGTTGTTTGCCCTCTGCAATGAAATTGGAATATGTTATTGATGATCGATGTTAGATTTTTACATAAGTAGTTTGGATGACAAATAGACTTTAATTTCATTCACTTTATATTACACATAGATGTGTAGGACATGTTACTAGGGGTAAACGAGGACAAGTTATGCTGTTGTTACCTTTCATATTTTTAGGTTGTTCACACAACCACTGTGTAACAAAGGGCCTTTTTGTGTCATACCACACATTGCAATACAGCTACACAGCTTGCTGGCCTGCCCTGCATGAAAGGGCGAGTGCAGGTTGAGGAAATTTGATTTTTTAATACGATCGTATCGACCCGCCATTTTGTGGCCCGCCGCCATTTTATGTTGCCTTCACTCAGGCAGCACAGCGAACGAAGTCCATTCTGCCTTTTCTGCTTATTCTGCAACATGGTGTTCAAAACAGCTTTCTGCCTCTATCTTTACAAGGCTGGTATTAAGGTCTGACCGAGTACACTAATCCCTGTCTGGTTTTCTAATCCTTGTTTCAACTATCTGTAGGCTCACACTATTCTCCGCCGATCTTATCTTATCGTCTGGCCTTCGCTGTCCTTTGCTAGTATTCTCTCATTTCACAACTGTCCTCCAAACGCACACAAACTTATCGCACCACATGCAACTTCGTTGTGGATCGGTTAATGAATTAGTTCAAGGGAGGGGTGACAAACACAGCTGGAGGGGAGGCAACCTTAAGTCACTTGATACTTTGTTTTCCAATTCCTTCTATTGGTGCTGTCTTGTTTTCCGACATTTCTATTGGCTCTGTTCTATCTTTACATCATTCTTACTGGCTCCTTTCTATGTGTTCTGGGAGTGTATGTAGTTAATAAATGATTTTTATTCGGTATAAAGGATTGTGCGCCACAGAGTAAAGTGGCAGTCTCCTGAGAACATACCTTGTGTACTTCTTGGACAACTGTACTAGCTGCAGCTAATAAAATCTGATCTTTTACGCCTGACAGAGTGTCCCGTGTCTCTGTTAGTTGAGGCAGGTGAATCCAAGGAGATTTCAGGCGTACCCTGCGCCGCCAGGCCCATAAGGTTCTGGTTCTTCAACTGGCGCCCAACGTGGGGCGGCTTCAGCGGTACCGGTTCTGCCTGAAGGTCGTGAGGAACCCCGCAAGAAAATTCTGGAGGAATCGCGAGCCACGTCAAGCGACCCCTGTATGTCGAAGTGGTCCGAAGGTCTTTTTCAGCGCGGTTACTCCTTCCTGACGGCTACTGACGACTGCTGCCCTGACTGCCGCCCTGCCTTGGCCCTTTCTTTGATGATGTATGGTAAAGCGAGACGATAGACGGGCCTCTGTTGGTGTAAGAAGACATCCTTAGTTAAGTATTTGGTGGGTCGCGCCCACAAATTTTGGTCTTTGTTTTGTCCTTAGGTCCTTAGATTTGGCCATTGCAGTGGCCAAAGCCGAAGGGTAAGTGCATTTGTGCTGTGTAAACTGAAAGTTTTACCCCCTTGATGTTTGTGAACAGCCAGTAAAAATCGTGAGATGTCTGGTCTGACTAAGTTTGGAAAACTTTGTTGCTTTGGTTGTAATAGGGACTCCCAGCTTGAGGACTCCTGTCCGATTCCTTCGGTTGGAACTCCCACATATGAGCTCTATTCTAAACATGGTGTTGGTCCTATTGCCTTTAATAAGACATGGACCCGATATACAAAGAAAGATGGTGTTTTAAAATGGCCAGAAAATGGTAGTTTCGAAACTGATGTGCTAGATAATTTAGAAGCAACGTTATTTAAAAGAAAAGCCCGGCCGGCAATGTTTGACTCTTTTCGCCTTTGGCGTAAGGAAGCCAAACAGAGAGAAATTAAACAAGCGAAACGAGATAGGAAAACACAGGGAATGACGATTATACAGGCTGCTCAGCAATTCAAAGATGATGAAATAGATAATGCAATGGAAATTTCAGACAGACAGCATCGAATGGCAATAGATAAATGCTATCCGACGTTGCCTATCTCTTCCCTTGATAAAAGAAAAGATTTTGAGGAAGATTCCTTAATGTCCCACTTATTGAAATTGCCTCCGCCCTATGTACAAGGTGCTAATGCACCCCCGATGTTACAGCCTGTTCAGCCGCCAGTTGTGCTTCCGCCTGCTCCAGCTTTTCCACATTTACCTCCTCAAGTATTGCCTATGCCAGCTTTGCCTTTAACTCCTTTTCCTTCTGCTCCTTTGGCAATTCCTAATGCTCCTTTAGTTAATTCACCTAATACCTTGTCCCCTATCCTTATGTCAAATTCTCCATCTATGCGTAAGCGATTTGCAGATACTGTCTCTGGTCTCTTATCACCTTTCTTTGAAGCTTTAAACGTGTCTCCAGCTTTTTCTCGAAGACAGTCTCGTAGTCAATTCCCAGACTCCGAAGAGCGAGAAAAATTGGACTCACTTGCTTGTAGATGGATCAAGAAGGGTCCCCAATATAGTACGTCTGATATTATGTCCACCTTTCTGCAATGGAATGCACCTACGCAGAGATATGTTTTTAAAGTTATGTGCGATACTCTCGCTAAAGAATGGGAGGATATGAATTTGGGTTCGGTCCCACAGGATTTGTTAGATGTTCAGGCTGACTTTGACAAAGGACTTATTGTGGGTCCTAAGGTTGAAAACGCTGTCAGAACACTTATTTCTTTCAGATCCCTATTGTTCTCACAGACTTTTCCTGATTCTGATCCTTCAGTTAGGACAGCACTGAAAAACTATCCCTTGAGAGAGGTTTCTCCAATATGGAAGGAAGAAGTTGCAGCAGCAGGTGCTAATCCAGCTATTCCTGCGCATTTTCAGCGCATATGGATACATGTCCCCTGGAAAAGGTCTGAAGTTTTAGCACTTAAACAGTCACTACCAGATCCACGCAAAAATCCTGCTGGTTACTATAAAGAGTTGTCACAAACAGTTGATGCATGTATTATGAATCTAGCAGATATTGACATGTTGATGGGAAATGTAGTTCCACAGACAATATGGGCTAAAATTCGTAGAGAGGATCCGCTCTCATTCAGTACATGGATGACTTATTAGTTGCAGCTGATTCAGAGGAGATTTGCAAAAACGTGACCGTTGCACTGTTGCGTCATATGTTTGATCTGAATCACAAGGTTTCTCCTTCTAAATTACAATATGTCTGTCGTGAGGTGACTTATTTGGGTCATCTCTTGTCAAAGGAGGGACGACGATTGACCCCCGAACGAATTCAGGCAATTGCACAAATGTCAGTGCCATCCACACAAAGAGAGGTACGTGCTTTTTTGGGCATTACTTCTTATTGTAGACAGTGGATTCCGAGTTTCTCTTTATTGGCTAAACCGCTGTTGGCGCTAACTTTAAAAGATACGCCTCAGCCTCTTCCGTGGACTGACGAATGTCAGAAGAGTTTTACTGATTTGCGTATTGCTTTGTGTTCTGCTCCTGTATTGGGTACTCCTGATTACAGTAAGCCCTTTACGCTCTATGTCCACGAAAGAGAGGGTTGTGCATTGTCAGTCTTAACGCAGTGTTTTGGAGATCAACAGCGACCATGCGCATATTTCTCAGCTACGTTAGATCCAGTAGCTAAAGCATTGCCTAGTTGTCTTAAGGCGGCAGCAGCAATTTCTATTCGACAGTCTGCTGGAGTAGTGCTAGATAATACTCTCATTGTTATGGTGCCACATGCAGTGGATACTTTACTAAATAGGACAAAAACGCAGCATCTTACGAGTGCTCGGTTGTCCGGATATGAGCTGACGCTTTTGGCTAGTCACATACACATCAAACGATGTAATACCCTGAATCCAGCTACTTTGTTGCCTCTTCCAGAAGAGAGAGATGTCTCTGAACAGCATGATTGTTTTCTCCGTACTGAAGAAGAGACTAAGGGTAGAATTGACCTAAAAGACACGCCATTAGTGAATCCAGATGGAACACTATGGGTAGATGGTTCTTGTTTCAAGCTCCCGAATGGAGATACAGTTTCAGCCTACGCTATTACTACTTTGCATACGATTGTGGAGACAGCACGCATTAGACATAATTCAGCTCAGGCAGCTGAATTGATAGCCTTAACTAGAGCGTGTGTGTTATCCAAAGGAAAAAGAGTAAACGTGTACACTGATAGCCAATACGCTTTTGGTGTAGCGTTTAACTTTGGGCGTTTATGGAAGGAAAGAGGATTCTTTACTTCCCATGGTACTAAGATACAACATGGTCAATTAGTGACTGAACTTCTTGAGTCACTTACAATGCCTACTCAGATAGCGATCGTGAAGTGTAGTGCACACAAAAAGATTGTGGACGATGTTGGTCGAGGAAATGCATTTGCAGATGAGGTAGCGAAAAAGACAGCCAGAGACAACACAAGTCGAATGTATGTTGCAAGTCCCGCAAACTGCGTAAGAGAAAAGGGAATGTGTGAAGATACAGTAGAGAGTGTGAAATCAATTCAAGGAGAGGCTACGGAGAATGAGTTGAGAAAGTGGAAGGAAAGTACAGGAATGTGAGATGAGATGGGATGTTGGGTTGAATTATCAGAACATCAACGTTGGCTGTTACCAGATGCTTATGTACTACCTGTAGTTACTATGGCACATGGTCCAGCTCACCTAAGTGCAAAAGGAATATGTAAACTTCTGGCTCCAGTGTGGCAAAATGAGGGGATCCCAAAGTGTGCAAATAATGTAGTAAAACATTGTATTGTTTGCTTGATGTACAATCCGGGAAAGGGAACCCCAACTCCAGCAGGTCATTTTGCTCCTCCAACATATCCATTTGAGGTGTTGCAGATCGATTATATTCACATGGAACGATGCAACAACCTCAAATATGTTCTGGTGGTAGTATGTGCTTTTTCTAGATGGGTAGAAGCCTACCCTCTGAAGGACAATACTGCTTTATCAACTGCCAAAATACTTTTGAAAGAATTCTTCCCTAGGTTTGGTTTGCCGCGCATTGTCTGGAGTGACAATGGGAGCGAATTTGTGGGTCAAGTCATGCAAAAAGTTTGTGCAGGTCTTGGCATAAAACAGAAGTTCCACGCGGCGAATCACCCACAGTCGGCTGGTTTAGTAGAATGCTACAATGGAACCTTGAAGCTCAAAATTGCTAAGGTGCAAGCTAGCACAGGACTTAATTGGCCTGATGCTTTACCATTGGCTCTTCTGTCCACCAGAACAGCAGTACACTCTCGTTTGGGGCTTAGCCCTTACGAAGTGATATTTGGTCGCCCAGCTAATGTATGGGGAGTTCCTCGCCCTAAGAAATACTCAGACTTGCCATACCCGATGTTGATTGACTACTTGCATGACCTTACAACTAAATTGCGTGTTCTTCATCAACAGGTTCAGAGTGCTCTACCAGAGGCTTCCACAGACCCAGGTCATTCCATCCGACCAGGTGACTGGGTCTGCACGAAAAATTTCCAACGACAGAGAAATTTGGAGCCCAGATGGAGAGAGCCACGCCTGGTTCTTTTGACCACAAGAACAGCAGTTAAAGTCGAAGGAAAGAAAAACTGGGTGCATGCCGTGCACTGCAAGAAAGTGCCTTTGCCCTTGCCTTTCGATCAGTGGGTCCGTAGAGGCATCAGTGACTCTGAAAGTGAGAAAGTTCCGCAATTTGTACCATTCAGTGATGCGCGTCTAATTGGAACACTTTCTGAGAAAGAGGACGACGACATCCTTCAAGAAGCAATACCATCGCATCGTCGCTTGAACACGACAAATCCAGGAACATTGTTTCAAAACCAGACTGCCTCTGGACAGGAACGCTATAATTTGAGACCAAGACCAAAGAACTTGTAAATTTCTTTCCTATGTAGTACTCTATCCCGGTTGCAGGGTCACGGTAGGAGTCTTAGTTACGACCTGAGTAAGTGGCAATAGGCCTGCAGGACCTCACAGTGTCATAGGACGGTAGATAATCGTGACTACAGTGATTGAGGAAGATTGCCGTGAGCATCCACTTAGAAAGATGGAGGCTACATTAGATAAAAGAGAAAGTAAAAATGTAAAGAATAATTGTAAAGAAATATATAGTCGTTGTAGTATTGCTCTATGCGTCATTATATTGTCGTGTATTCTTTTGGCATCTGTAAACTGGATCATTATTACTCTGCAGCAAAAAGTTGTCTCTTCTCCTACTTCTACATCTTCTTCTACTATCTCTCCGCACCTATTTCACACTCTTCCCCAGCATGAACTCATTAGAAGAACTGAATACTTTAACAATTCCTTCGTCCAGTTGTTACATCAACATCAGTTAGTGATCAATACAACTGACTGTTGGGTGTGTGGACTCATACCACATACGGTAGAAAAAGGAATGCCAAATTTAGTTCTTCCATTCTCCTATGAAGGTTCCGCTTGGGCTTATTTTGTCATTTTCAATAATGCATATCAAAGTAAAATTAAACAACCTGTCAGTTCACATAGTGTTGGTTCAGATTTCAGTCATAGTTTATTGATAAAGGGAATGGTAGCTATGGCTAAAATCATGGAAAAAAGTGAAGCTTCCATAGATGAAAGAAAAGCATATACCAATTGGAACATAACTAATTACATTTCCAGCCTCAATGATAAGATTGAGCAAGGAAAATCTCCTCCGATACGGGTCATACCCCAACAAGGAAATTTCTGTCTGCAAATAAATGGTAGAACTCCAAACACCGGACAAAGAGAAAGTTTATGTTCCCATACATATGTTTATTCAGCCCTGAATTCACCGCCGTTAGTACCATCTCAAGGTACATACTTCGTTTGCCACGATAGGGCTTATACATGGTTGCCAGCTGATTTCTCTGGTACTTGTTATATAGCCTTTCTTCTTCCCCCTACATACACCGCTCCTGCGAACCATCATAAAAATAGATATGGCAGAGGGATTGTGGATTCGAAAGACACAGCAGGACAAGAGGGAGGAGATTTCCTCAAAGGATTTCTTCCCTTCTGGGGTCCAATGGCCAACAGCAGAAATATAAGGCAATTGGTTCGTGTCGTAGAAACCACCATAGACATCACTGTAGGAGCTTTAAGTAACATTACAGCTGAACTACAGGCTGATCGTCTTATGACCTTGCAGAACCGTGTTGCCTTAGACTTTGTTCTTGCGGACCGTGGTGGAGTATGCAAATTGATCGGATCAAGTTGCTGTATTTTCATACCTAATGACGCTCCGACAGTATACCAAGCTATCTCTAAGTTACACATAATCTCCGAGTCGATTCATCAGGACGAAGGAGATTGGTCCTTTTCGGAGTGGTTTTGGGGATTACTGTCCAAATGGGGTTGGAAGGTATTGACATTTTTTGGAGTAATTTTAGCTTTTATATTCTCTTGTTGTCTTTGTATGCACTGCGGTCCTGCCGTCTGCAACCTATGTGCTACTGCATGTATTCCCAAACCCAAGTCACAAAGAGCAGAGAATATCAAAATGATGGTACAGCAACAGCTTGATGACCTCATGGCCATAGACATCGACTCAGATTAACATGAGTTTGTGTATCTTGCCTGAGTTCTGGCAAAAGGAGGGTCTGAGGAAATTCGATTTTTTAATACGATCGTATCGACCCGCCATTTTGTGGCCCGCCGCCATTTTATGTTGCCTTCACTCAGGCAGCACAGCGAACGAAATCCATTCTGCCTTTTCTGCTTATTCTGCAACATGGTGTTCAAAACAGCTTTCTGCCTCTATCTTTACAAGGCTGGTATTAAGGTCTGACCGAGTACACTAATCCCTGTCTGGTTTTCTAATCCTTGTTTCAACTATCTGTAGGCTCACACTATTCTCCGCCGATCTTATCTTATCGTCTGGCCTTCGCTGTCCTTTGCTAGTATTCTCTCATTTCACAACTGTCCTCCAAACGCACACAAACTTATCGCACCACATGCAACTTCGTTGTGGATCGGTTAATGAATTAGTTCAAGGGAGGGGTGACAAACACAGCTGGAGGGGAGGCAACCTTAAGTCACTTGATACTTTGTTTTCCAATTCCTTCTATTGGTGCTGTCTTGTTTTCCGACATTTCTATTGGCTCTGTTCTATCTTTACATCATTCTTACTGGCTCCTTTCTATGTGTTCTGGGAGTGTATGTAGTTAATAAATGGTTTTTATACGGTATATAAGATTGTGCGCCACAAAGTAAAGTGGCAGTCTCCTGAGAACATACCTTGTGTACTTCTTGGACAACTGTACTAGCTGCAGCTAATAAAATCTGATCTTTTACGCCTGACAGAGTGTCCCGTGTCTCTGTTAGTTGAGGCAGGTGAATCCAAGGAGATTTCAGGCGTACCCTGCGCCGCCAGGCACATAAGGTTCTGGTTCTTCAAGGTAAAGGCCCCATTTCCCATGTTGCTTAGCTTATGTTTTTAACAGCTAATTTGAAGTAAGGTTCACTCATTAACTGCACTGCTGAGAAAACTGCACCATGTTGTCAAGGTGCGTGCATTTCCTCTAGGCATCAATTATCAGACAGCTCCAGGCAAAGTAATGCTGTTTTGTCATCTATTGGATTTGGTCCTGCATTCTTCCTTTCACACAGTACACAACGTCAATGTGCCTCGCTGTGCTGTCTTGCATGCAATTTGTGCATTTATGTGACCGAGGGGTAATATTTAACAGAACTCTACACAGCAAGCATCCTTGCTACACTGCAGGAATGGGATATGGAATGTACTTACCATAATTTACCTATTTGTGTGGAATCCATTGGTTTCCCAGCACACCTAGTCATCTTCAGAGTACATAACTGTAGGCACTGTGAACCATCTCTGAAGCTCACTCCATTTCCTCCTTACCCAATTTGCTCATCTGCAGTGTAGCACAAGTCTCTTCACTCAGCCCCACACACTTGTACCTGTTCATGACCCCTCTGGCAATCATCATTCAGACCCAGGGACTCAACTTACTTTCACACACTGATGATACCCAGATCATACATTGACTCTCAGGAGATACCAACACCACCAAAAGTAGTTACAATATGCAATTGATCAACATGTCTACCTGTATGTGAGAGCTATAGGTCATGTTGAACCTCACAAGATAGTAGTGGTGATATTCTCTAACATGTACCTACCCTGGTTACCCACATGAGTGGGCCCAAACACCTCACCCTACAATCATCCCCAAAGCCTGCCCATCATTCTGGACACCTCGGTAACTCTGGCACTTTACAAATCCCTGTTCCACATCCTCCTGCTATATTAACATATGAAGCATAGTCAGACCTTTCCTCTAATGGGTCCCTCCTGACATCTGATACACCATCACCCAGACCCACATCACATGTATAATGTAGTACACTAATGCCCTCTTCTATGACATCCTTTCACAACTGCTGCACAAGTGTGAAACTATCAAACACATCAGTGGGTGACTATCACTCAGGCCATCTTGTGGCACTCATATCATACCTCACCTCCATGTGATTCAATAGCTTCATATTCAGACACACTGTAAGTTCAAGGTGCTCAGCCTCACCTACACACCGCTACACTGCCAAGGATCCACCAAACTCACACATCATCTATGCTTCCAATAAAAACCCATGGACCTCTAATGTACATCACTTGCATTCACTCCCACTCCCAATATTCATTTGTACAAGACAGGACAGAGTGTGGTCTTTAACATGGCAGGCAACACATGTGACATCTTACCCAGCACACTGGGACAGCTGAGTGAAGTATGTTTTTGTGCTAGTGACTATACATATGGCTCTTCACATGATCCTACTTGGAGATCCTTCACATAATCAGCACATTGATCCCCTCTTGGGTGAGAAGTTAATCCTCTGGCACCCCCATTCCATTTCATTAATTTACACTCCACTTTTGGCTGTGTAGCCCCAACACACGCACACATGCTTCATGGTGTCAGGGGGCCTGCATTGTCACAGTCAGGTTGGGCAGGTTTATAAGGTTTATGCATGAGGTGCTGCTCCAGTCTGAGTTTTTTGCTTTCTATTGCGGGATTTGTTGTCCTGGTCACTAATGTTATACCTTACAAGGCACAGTATTCAAAGGAAAACCTGGTCTGAGGCAGCACATCATGCATGGACCTGACAAACTTGACTGTGCTGGACTTGGATGAACAAATTGCTAGTGGGCAAGAACCTTACATTTATGTGATGTTTGAGTTAACAATGTTATACATTCCTGACCTTTCCCCTTGCACACAACGGAGTGCAGTGTAGCAAAGTGTCTTGCTGCACTGTACTGAATGACATTTTTAACCAAATTGTTCCTTGCTTTCACTTACCCTGTTGATCGCTCAGGACCTCAACTGCAGCACTGTCCTGTCTTTCGACTCCTTTCTACCAATTCTGTTGGGATGACTGATTATACTTGCTCCTCCAAGGCATCCAATTCCTCCTGGTCCTCAGGTCCTACTCTTGTCCACATGGCTGTCCTCAGCCATGTGGACAAGAGTAGGACAGTTTCTCTTTGGTCCTTCACTTATAGTTGTGCCACCTGTTCTTCAACTCTGGCACTGTCTTTTTTGTTTGGCTTCCACTGTTAATCTTATCCACTGTGGACTGTCACAGGACTTCCTTCTTCCCTAATGGCAATTTGTAGATGACAAAAAGGTGTTAATTTTTTGTCACCTCATTTATTAATATTTGGCCCTCCTTCTCAGTAAAATTGCTTTTAATCTTCCCCTTCCCCCGGACGTCTGTCTACACATCTTGGCTGGTGCTGGGCATGTTGCTCTCACTGCTTGTTCTTGCTGCTCCCTCCATTTCTTGCTTTTGATGAATTGCAAAACTGTTTTTGTTTTTCATGCATTGTTTTTCTAGGACTCGTATGTGACACACAGCTGATTTGCAGCACATAAAAATTGCTTTACAACTCGCAAATCAGCCTTGCATGGCATTGGGAGCAGGTGCTTTATGACAGTTGGTGGTATCCCTCCCACTGATGCGTCAGAATGTTACTGAATTGTGAGACGTGCCATAAATATGGCCCAACCATGTTGCTTCAAAGTGTCATACCGCAGGGAAAATTGTTTCATATGCATTGCTGCTTTGTCTCCGTGATGCATCAGTTCTCATAAATCTGCCCATTAGTCTCATTTTTGGAAGTCAAAAATCTCCAGTGTGATAAAGCTGTAAGTGATGAGCTCTCCCTGTGGCTGGATACCCTTTCTTTGAGGAGCTGCTGAAGAGGATTTGTTGCTACATGGAAGAACATATCCGGAGCTGCTGTGAAATCCACCCAACCTGCGATGTACCTTAGGAGTATCGACTTGAAGTTAGGTCCTTGTCTCTTCTTGGTTCTTGAGGCAAGTTTTAGCCATTTGTTTTGATCCCAAGTTTTGACTTTTGGCTGTCTGGACAGCTTTAGCACCACTTCAAGGGTCCAGGAATGCAGAAACACCACTTGGAGGATCAGGACTTACTCAGGCAGGATCCAGGTACAGGTTCAAGATGGTTGAAGACTTTTCTGTCCCTGAGGCTCTAATCAGGAGACCAGCCAACTACCCCTTGGTTTCACTTCTGCAAGTAGAAGAGCAGGGCTCAAGGAGCAGGGTAGACCCGTGGTGCTCATAGCAGGCTTCAGGCAGCAGATCAGTCCTTTTTGGTGCAGCAAAGCAGTCCCTCTGAAGTACACAGCAGATCACAGCAGCACTTAGTTATCTGATAATCCTTCCACAAGTCCAGGTGTGAACTGGAGAGTCGGTATGAGGCCTCCTTTTTATCCCTGATGCCTTGTTTGAATTGCAAGAAACTTTAGGAGGCGTCCCCCCACTGAAGTGATCAAACATACAGCACTCTGGCAGATTTAGTTGAATAATTGCACATCAAAAACAAACTTACTTTGGGTCAAGTATTTGTATTGGTCCTCAGTGCTATAAGATGGTGCTCACATGGTATCAAAACACCCTGCTACCATTATGATGTTGAGTTGATCGTAAACCAAATGTCTACGATTTAAGAATGGACAATAAACACTATTGGAGCACATGTAACATACAGTCCATATTATAATGACAGACAGAGTAAAATCAATTATTGAAACCCAGAACTTTTATTGCAAAGTCGGTTCAGGCAATCACAAGGGTCTTGATTATGGATTTGTTTACAACACCTGGCAGCTGACATGTTTTTCATCAAGGAACCAACTTTCACAAGTCTACAATGGTTACACATGAAATCATCTTAGAACATGTGTTTGTGTATATCAGAAATATGAGCAAAAGAAGCCATAATAAATGACCATACATGTGATTCTATCCTATTAGACAGTTAAGAAAAACTGCAATGTTAGGAAAGTCATTAACATCTAATGAAGACAAGTCTAAAAACCCAATAAATCCATATAGATATCCAAGCATGAGTCTGTACACCTAAACAATTAACGCAATGCCAGAGTATTACATTTCTGCCAAAGAAGCAGTGCACTGAAATGAGAAGTTAGAAGACAAACCAAGATATAAGATTGTCTACCATATAGAGACTTAAAAGTACTCATGAATGCAGGTGTGTAAGTGAAGAAATAGAGTATAGTATAAGTGAGTAAAGAATCAGTTTTGTGGAATGGATACCTGAGCACAATTCATAAATGTAGAGATAAGGGTGGCGCAATATTTTTTGCAGTCCCACTAGTAGCATTTAAGTTACAGACTTATAAGTAAATTAAATATGCCTTTCAGGTGTAGGCCAATTTTACCATGTTTTAGGGAGTAAGCACAAGCACATTAGCACTGGCTAGTAGTGGTAAAGTGCACAGAATCCTAAGGTCACTAAATGCAATTAATCAAAAATAGGAGAATTGAAGGCAAGAGGTTTTGGGGTGAGCCTGTAGAAAAGGCTTAGTCCAACACAGCCCCCTCTATCCAAAAGCTAAGGGCCACTAATACATACCTGGATGGGCTTCCCTGTTTATGTGATAGAACATGGACAATGGACCTCTACTGCAGATGACCTTGACAGTTCTTTACCCCTCTAAATTTAGTTGGATCCCTCTGTTTACACTCTCCTGAGCAAACAAACTGTCCATGAGGAACTCTTCTCTTCACCTGTGGACCCCATCTGTGAAGCACCTGACCTTACCTTGCTCACAGATGCATCCCTTTAGGCAGACATACTATCATGGCCAATAACGTGATGTGGCCTATTTCATTGCTTGGATCAAATTTCTGTCCCCAACCCAAGGAAAACTCAGCCTATAAAGATAGCAACCAACAGCTCTCAGTGTCAGGAACCTGGCTCTATGCCATCTGGGGTTCTCTGATCTCCTAGATTTCTCAGAGTGGGGTGCAAGAGCCCCAGGTGTTAGGCACCCTTCTTCCACTCTCTTTCCCATTAGTCCATGAGTGGTAGGCTGAAACTGGTTCTCTAGACCAGGGCCTGTACCCAGAGGATGGAGGACTTAGGGATTAACGAATTACACGATTTCTAGAGCACACAGCTACTCCTAGGGGCGCCCCATGCTACAACAGAAAGTAAGAGGGCAGAAGCTAATAGAGCTAGAAGGTGAAAAGCCAAGTATTGAGTTGTGTTCTGAAAGGCCTCTCAATTTCAATTTGACACAGGCCTATATTGAGTCTATTCCAGGCTTTAGGGCCCAGGAGTGTGAAGGTTCTACCTCCTATTTTTGTCAGCCTGGCTCTGGGAACTTTGGCAAGGCGACCCTAAGTAGAACAAAGAGTTCTGAGGGGAGTGTAGAAGTGGACCTTGGAGGACAGATACTCAGGAATGGAATGGTTCAAGGCTCTGTGCATAAAAACAAGGGTCTTGAACAGCATCCTTTTCTCAATGGGGAACCAATGTAGGGACTGCAAGTGTCCAGAGACCAAACCTCATCTGGGCAGATTGAGAGCCAGATAGGCTGCTGCATTCTGTACTATATGGAGTTTTTTCATCAGATAGAAAGGTAGACCTACATAAAGGGCATTAGCATAATATAACCTATATACAATCACGTACAAGATCACTGTTATCATCACAGCCAAGAAGAGGATCAGTAAAAAAATGTTGGCAGTGCACATTAAGCCAAAGCAGGTATCAACCTCACCATAAATGTGGTTTTGTAGTGTAAGTTGTTTGTCAAACTTGACGTCCAAACTTTTTACTACATAAGCTTGTGAGATAGGTGTAAGAGCCTTCTCTGGCCAATGAGTTTGCAGTTTGAGAGTAAAATTGAAGCCAAAGCTGAGGACCTCTATATTGTCTGTTTTATATTTAAGTTGGTTAATATTCATCCACTGGAATACAGCCGATAGGGTTTAACGGCATCCAGGCTAATAGGTTCCCCTTTCTTAAAGGAAAAGAATGGCTGGGTGTCATTGGCATACACGATTATCCTGGCCCCAAAAGACTTGACCAATGCCTCCAAAAGGGTCATGTAGATGTTAAAAACGATTGGGCTAAGGGCTGTACCCTGGGGCACTCCAACTGAGACACTGCATTTCTTCTCCTCCATCTGGGCCTCCGCACCCTCTGTTTGGTAGTATACCCCCAGTAACCTGAGCTTTTAGGGCAACCTGGACAGTCACCTCCACCCCTCCCAGCTCCTCTAATACTGGTGGCAACTAATTTTCCAGAATGTAGTCAATGGACATCTGGGGACTAATTATGAACCTCCTCTGGATCAATTCCCCAGTCCACTCCAGGGACATCTGAGCCATGGGGCAGAAAAAAGTCCTGAGTTACCCTACACACCTGTCAGTTGTACTACTCTGGGGAAACCAGCCTTTCCACTACTGTGGTTTGGCTGACCCGGTGTCTCTCAAAGCTGTGACAGGGATCCGATTCACCCCATATTTGAAAATCAACCCCTGGAGGATGGGGTCCCCAGGGCCTCATTGAGGCTTGAGGAAGGGATCTGCATACCCCCTCCTTTTATTAAAAGAAAGTGGTCAGGCGATGGGCCCTTGGGGTCTGAAGAGGCTTAGGGAAGGTGCACTCACTCTGCACTCACCTCCTCTTATTACTTTCTTCAGCCCCGGGGATGAAGTTATGAGTGATGTAAAATACAAAGTAAATAGCAGTGCATGTTTTTTTTTTTCTAGGGGGACTGAATTCTGAGTCCTAAAATGACTGCCATTGCATCTTTGTTGATGTGGTGGCAGTCAATCAAATCTCATCTTGAGATCTGTTAGCTCAATAGATCCACCATGGCTAAAATATCTATATTTTGTAACTCTAATTTCTCTGAAACTATTGAACAGAATTGCTCAAGTCACAAAAGGCACACTTTCTTGACCAAGATCATGCTGTATGCCAAATTTGGTGTAATTCTGCTCAGTCGTTTTGACTGTGCCTGTGTCTAATTTTCATATTAAAAATGAAATGGAAAATTCATGTTTAGAGAATCCCCTTTTTCTTTCTCAGCCTCCACTTGATGGATCACTCTCAAACTTTCTAGGAAGGAGCTGAAGTGGATGAACATGTTTTAGAAGGTTTTGTGAAGTTTCATCAACTGTGTCAAAGTTCTTTTCATGCTACAGTTTGTTTTCTAAGGACATGTGGTCCTAACCATGACTACCCAGTGGTGATTGGCACTGGGTAAAATATCTATATGAAATTCACCAGTTATAGTTAAGTCTTGTCAACAGTGATGTCATTAGCAACGGCATATAGCTTGTCATGAGTGTTCCAATATGTGTCCCTCAGACATTTTCTACGAAGCAGTAAATTTACATGTATGATGATCTCGTTGAGCAGATATGAGAGGAGGAGATGGACATTTGCACTTATAGACTTGTGAATAGAATTTTCTAGTACTTTAGCAGTTCTGCTGCAGTAGTTTGTGTACAGGCCCCTACATGTTTGGGGTTGGACTATGTCACTCACTTTTAGTATACTATATACAGCAGCCCATGCTCTTCCATTCTTAGCAGTATCCACGATTTATAACCCAACAGCAACAGTTTGCCACCAGTCAAGCCAATGCCCCGTGCTGTGTGAGGGAGGTGTAAGAGACTGGATTGTGTCAGTTTGCATTGGTGCTCATTAGTTTATGGGGGCATGCAGCTCCCGGGGGTGTTGTTGGACGTAACTTTTTAAACAATTCTTTTAAAACAATTATAGCATTGTGTGACAGTTTTTGTACGCACTTATAAAGGTAGACCAATCTATAGGATTTGCGACTGAAGATGTCTGTAATAGGGGACATGTTTCACAACTTGACAAGGTAAGGGAATTTTACAGGTGCAATGCTAAGCTCTTAACTGTAATCACGTCCATATGTCGGATTAAAATCGTCTTTGCATTGATATGTGTAGGTGATATTCATATTTACAGAGGCGATTTTGAAGGCATCAGAAATCTGGAAAGTTATCCTTGATCACACAAAATTTCCTTATGGCTTTTCTGTTGCAACTCCTCTTCTGATACCGTTTCTAAAGGCTGCTGTGCAAACTGAATCCTTCCACTCCGCTTAAAGTCGTTGCCAGAAATGAGACACTGAAAAGGTTTTTGCAAGATGTGTTCTACTGTCATTTGACGATATCTGTCCGCTCTGCAGTGCAACTGCGGTTTCTCAGCTTCATAGTACATTCAAATATGTTCCAGGTGTGTAACTAAAGGACACGCAGCCCCCGCGGTGCGTGGAGGTCCCGAGACTCACAGGGGCCCCCTCAGCACAGTACCCTGACCTGAGAGCTCATTTGTGAGCTCGAAGGGGCCCCTTCTAGTACTTTGCAGGGGGGGCTCAGGTTTCGTTACACCACCGATATGGTCACCTTTCAGCTACATGGTGCAACTGCAGTTTTCAGGCTTTAGTTGTACCTTTCTTTGAGGACACATGCATGGACGTCATTTCGGGGTTGCAGCTGCGACCCCTGGCTTGCCCCTTGCGATCCCTAGCACTACCTGTGTGACCCGGGGCTCAGAGGTGGCAAAATCAGGGCCAGAAACACAGTGGCAGCGCGTCGCTATGGACTGGTTGGGGCTCCATTCTCTTTGCTTTCTCTCATTTTTTTATAACACTGATAGTGAGTAATGTTTAATTATTCACTATTAGTGTAATAAAAAAGTGGAGTACAATTAGCTGGAGTAGACCCTGCCTCATAGCAAAGGTAAGCAGAAAAAATATTTTAAATGTATGTTGTGCGCGTGCTTGAGGGTGAGTGTGTTTAGATGAGCGAGAGTGTGTGCAAGTGTGAATGTGTAAGTATGTGTGTGTGTGTGATTTGAAATGGGTGTGTGACGTCACTCCCGCTACCTCTGTCATTTTGGTGAATTGACGTTCATGGACACATGTCGACTATTTAGAACAACTGCAGCTTATCAGTTCTATTGTACTTCCCTGTGAGAACACCTTTCGATTGTATAGTGCTACTGAAGATTTCCAGTTCCATTGCTCTTTGCTTTTTACCTCGAGCGAAACATTCATGAAAGCTTCTCCCCAGTCTTTCTGTTTAATTTTTCTGGTCAGTCCTTGCAAATAATATATGAGGGGCTTTTGTAAATCTAATGCTGTGCGGGGAACTCATATAAAACTTTTAAAATATTATAACAGCGATACTTGCACATTAACTCATAACTCTTGTACTACCCTGCATTGCGAGGGAACTTTTTCCTACTCTGTCCCTCTAATTGCACAAGGCGCAGCGGTAATATTGAAGGTTGGGCAGTTGCAGGCTGGAATACGTTTTTCACACAAATGCACCCACTTCATTTTCTGGAAGATTTAGCTTTATTTACATCTTTCTTTGATGTTAAGGAGTGGTGACACCCCGAAACGTCATAATTGATTGTGCTGGAAAGCGGGTGCCCACTCTTTCTCCCATCTGACTAGAAGTGGGAGCAGAGCTGAAGTGGTCTTGGTCACTAGCATCTGGCCGATAAAACGAAAGATGCCGTTTAATACGTGAGACAAAGGCCCATATTTACAAAGATGTCAAGCAATGTCGTGGAGTAACCGAAGTTGCTGCACTGCATTCGGTGGCGGCTGGTGACATTTGAATGTGGTGGGGCGTGAAAGTTGTTGATGAGTGTTGGGTGGCGAGCAAGCGAAGCGAGTGACACCTTCATAAAGGGGCTTTGGGGGAGGTCTACGCCTGAGAAATTTTAGAAAAAAGATGAGGAAAATCATGCATTGTAGAGAAAATTTGATGAAGCATGACGGTTTATAAAGCAATTGTGATAGTGTGGACTTGAAATATTTAAATACATGAAAAATACTACATATTTTACAAAATTAAAATTGTTTCCTTACTGTAGTGTGCACATTTTACAGTGCAACAAGCGAGGTTTTTTATTATGTTACCTGCACACGCAGGACGATTCACAGCCTTTTGTATGGGTTCATACTAATAAAAAAAGTAGTGTCAAGACCAGAGAGAGACTGGAAAGTACATAACCTGAGTATTCAAGTGCACGACCATTGTAAATCAAATGTCGGGGCTCGTGTATGATGGGCAGCTTACTCAGTGCTACATCAATTAACATTCTAATATTCTATTTTTTGAAGGTACTTTAATTGCTTTTCAAGCAAGCAGAAGCTTCAGTATCTCATTAGCTGTTCAACGCCACACATTATACAGATGAGGTCTCCTATGACCGAGATCAAGCTTCATAGCACATATGAAGTGCTAAATCCCTGGTCATACAACTCAAGAAGGGCAGACGGACTAGTGTGCCTGAAAAGCAAGGCTGGGCTTTCCTTTCCCAATGTTTACACTACAGCGAACTACAGCATGCCTGAGGCAAGGCCACATGCCATCTCTTAACCCCTCCCCCCTATTTAGAAATCACTTTGATCAAGGAAATGCCATTCCAGAAGCAGCCAAATGAAATCGACCAAGAAGCAGGATAGGAGAAACATGCCCTCTTGTTTGCATTTAAGAACAACATTCCCCTCCAGCCCCCCCCCCCACCACCACCCCCCAAGAATCATAACCTCCTCCTGGTGAAACAGCAGTGACAACATTTTGTAACTAGGCATGCAGTGCGACTGTTGACATCACATCATCAAGAGAAGTTTTAATGGTGCATATCACACAGACAAGAGAAACAACATAGTTAAGGAAACGTAACTAAACAAAATCAATGCTAACTGAAAGACAAAGTCCGAGCTTTTGAGCACAATCATCACTGCACCTCATTGCATTTGCATGCCATCTTGAAAACAACGTCACAGTTTACTTTCTAACTGGTTTCAGAGAGACCTATTAGAAATAGCCCTCTGCACAACAAACAAGCCCCTTTAACGCCCGTTAGCAGAGCAGAGATGCCAGAGAACATCCACCAAGCTCAAGAGGCCCCCTCAGAAAGGAATAGTATACATGTCCGACTCCCACCTGTATTTATTCTTCCTGGATATGCCCTGCTTCACAAACACACATTCAGAGGCACCACAGTTGTCTGAGGCACACCAGCGGTGACCCATAGAAACAACTTGCACACGGTACAGAAGAAGGACAAAGTTGTTGTCCCACATGCACAGACACAGGAATAACTAAGAATGTGGACATTTCAATACATTTGAAATGAGATAAGAGTGTCACTGGCACTGCTAGCGCGCCTGGCCCTTAGTAAGTAAACTCACAAGGGACCTGTACAGGTCGATGAACCTTTTGATTCGCATGGACTATCATAGCCATGTAGTGACCAATGTTCATCGGTAATCAATACACAAATCAATACCCATTAAGAGAAACATTTAATCATCAAAATTTCATAAATAACCACAACTCAATTATATGTTTTATCAATTTTATTTCCCTATTAGTTACAATACTAATTCATGAGGTTAATTCAACTTTATTCACTCGACTTCAGTATTAATTCATTAGTGACCACCAATAACATAATCTAATCAGAACTTGAGAAAACATGCGTTCTAATGCCTCAACATAAGCCAATAATGATGTATATGTTAACATGGATTGCAGAGTTCAGAAAAACAGTCCATCAATCATTTGTCACCATAAATGTCAGTGTCTCAGAATAGGAACTGTCCTAGCCTTGATTAGCATTAGCATGTGGGACTTCATGCAAAAACAGTTTGGAAACATGAATTTGGAAAAAACATCTAACTAGGAGAAAAACTATAAAAACAGTGCAGTTGGTACCTAGAAGAAAATGCACAATAGTTAATCAGTCACATTGTCGTAGCTACCTATCTACCATATGGATCAGCAACAAAGTTAGTCTTCGTCTTCAGGTCATCAATCGATCAGAAACGCTTCAGGCTCTCAAGCGCATGAGCCCAATGATAGAATCTCACATCAATTTTAGCATAAGGTCTCTCCCTGATCATCTGCCTCTAACATCTTCCAATCAGTTCTGAAGTTTCTCCCCTTTGTCATGACATTATATTAAAGTTGCCCAGTCCATCCACTAATTCCTAATTGGTCTGCTGGTCACCAGTTATTCCCCTACCCAATAACTTTAATTTACAAATCTATGAATTCTATTACGCCATTCTAAGGCTGTTGATTGGTTCACTGTACGATGTCCTCATCATCCGGCTCATCAGGTATCGAAAATGTTGCATCTTCTTCTCCAGTCAGTGTCTCTATTGTTCGAGTCCTGGGAAAGTACATCTTGTCTGCTTTACACTAAATTGGATACATATTCTAGTTCCATAATCTCCTGTCCATCGGTTCATTGTAGAAAATTCTAGCTAAGCAGACTTTAATAAAATGAGTAGTTCAGGGTCAGTCAACACGTTAGCTTCTCTACATTGCATGATTATTCAGCTTCTGCATGAGGCCTGGCAAATACTAGGCCACAACTTCGGCTAAGTTAACTCTACAGTATAATGTAAAACATACATTATATAGCTCAATATTACATATTATTACATCACTATTATGCATTTTCAACATTTCACATATTTTTTGTCATTTTTAGTAAGATTTGTGAATCTTGGAGACCACTCACCGTGGGCACAATTTCAGAAATGCACATTATTTTTTTACATTATTAATCTCTACATATTATTATTATTATTCAAAATGCATAAACACTCATTAATAATTTTAATTAACATATCTGCTTCAGCAATCCCTCCTCTGATGACTAAATATGTCATCACACTACTTTTACCATCATCATTTTCACAATTCGATCTCCTGTGTTTTGTCACCTTCTCAAATCTTCTCTATATTTTTTTTCCCTGTTTCGTTCTTCCCTCCTCTGATTATTTTGAGACCTTTTCAATTTAATCTTGACACAATTTACATGTAGCCCATAATCCTAATATGCAAGCAATCACAATTATTATTCCCTGTATGGTTTCTAATAATACCCCCATTCCAAATGTTAGTAAGCCAATTTCCAACTGAAGCAAATCCCTTTCCAACTTTTTCCCAAACACCTGGTTCCTTTGATTCTTTCAAATCCTTACTTGAGTTAGTCAGGTTAGTGAATAGGGGCCAGATGTAGCAAAGAGTTTTTTCCATTCTGTGTCAATGGGAAAATGTGTTTGTACATATGGCCCTAAGGTGGTCATTAAAACCCTGGCGGACGGTGTTAAAGCTGAGGAATTACCACAAACAGGCCAGCGGACAAAAAAAGGGATTACGACCCTGGCGGAAACCGCCAACAAAGACAGTCACTTTAACACTTCGCCCGCCACGGCGGTACAGACAAGCAGCGCGACGGTTACCGCCAACAGACAGGCGGGAGACAATGTACCGCCCACAGTATTACAACCCGCCAATGTGCCACCTTTTCCGGGGCGGAAACAGCTTTTGCTATGGGAAAACGCTCACCTGAACACATCCCATGAGGAAGGAGGCCACCATGGAGCCGGAATTACAAATACTTCCTGCCCTTGTTTTTCTGCTCCTCTACGACCAACAGCTACGTAGGCGCTGAAGACACCGGTGAGTACTGCACCTACGACACGGGGGAGGCAAAAGTTAGGGGGACACCCACCAAACACCCCCACCCTCGCATATTACAACATACACACCAATGCATTCACAGAAAATCACAGTGACAACCCACAATCCGCCCGGAAGAATGCAAAGACAATGCGAAATTCGGTCAAACATTATAATGTGCCAATATACATGTCATACAAAAATATACAGATATATATTTCAAAATCACTCATAATTATATATACAATACGAGAAGTAGTGCAGATATGTACACAACAATGTCCGTGCACCAACAGTCCAAAAATGCATGGGCGAGGCCCACAAACGATACATGACCACTATCGGAGAGAACACTGCCGGGGCATCAGATCGAAATACTACAGGCACCTCAGGGGGAAGAGAAGGGGGGGCACCTCAGCCAGATGAATGCGAAGCCAGATCCACGATGGGGCTCCATGCCCATTGATGTATCCTGGGGAGTGCAAAGCCACAGTCTCACAAGTCTCTACAGTGGCTGGGTTGCCCACTGTGCCATCCTGGGGAGTGCAAAGCCACAGTCTCACAAGTCTCTACAGTGGGTGGGTTGCCCACTGTTTCATCCTGGGGAGTGCAAAGCCACAGCCTCACAAGTCTCTACAGTGAGTGGGTTGCCCACTGTTCCATCCTGGGGAGTGCAAAGCCACAGTATCACAAGTCTCTACAGTGGGTGCGTTGCCCACTGTGCCATCCTGGGGAGTGCAAAGCCACAGTCTCTCAAGTAGATGCAGTTCTCTACTGATACTGGGTGGAACTGGTGCCCAGACTGGATGAGTCTCCCCGTGAAAGTTCATGTCCTGTCACTGTCCCAGCTGCACATGGGATAAGGATGCATGATGTGGCGGCCTTTTCATTCCTACACAGTGCTTGCCCTGTTCAGCGGTCTTCACCATGGCGGTCCTTGCCCTGTTCAGCGGTCTTCACCATGGCGGTCTTTGCCCTGTTCAGCGGTGCTTTGCCATGGCGGTTCTGATACGGACATTGGTGTGTGGCATGACGATCTCTACACTGGGCATTGGTGTGTGGCATGACGTTCTCTACATTGGCCATTGGTGTGTGGCATGACGTTCCATCACTGCCCTGCTGGGGCTGTGGCAGCCAGGGCCCTCCTGGGCTGTGACTCTGGCGGTGGTCTCCTGACCAGTGACGATACTTGTGCCCTCCTGGGCTGTGTCTCTGGCGGTGGTCTCTGGACCAGTGACGATACTTGTGCCCTCCTGGGCTGTGACTCTGGCGGTGGTCTCTGGACCAGTGACGATACTTGTGCCCTCCTGGGCTGTGACTCCAGCGGTGGTCTCCTGACCAGTGACAATACTTGTGCCCTCCTGGGCTGTGACTCTGGCGGTGGTCTCTGGACCAGTGACGATACTTGTGCCCTCCTGGGCTGTGACTCTGGCGGTGGTGTCCTGACCAGTGACGACGGTGCTGGCGGTTGTGTCTGGACCGCCGGAAATGATGGCGCACTTCTCCGCCGTGACACTCACAACAGGCTGGGCAGACTGCCTCTGGACCTTCCCCACCTTTGTTGGAGTCACCAATCCCCTTCGAACCCATGTCAGTTGTTGTCCCACCAGGAGTCTTAACACGGTCCTGTCGTCCACTCTCCAATTTTAGAGCCTTTACAGGGGGTGGGCTGCCAGTGCCTTGGCTCCGGGTCCTACTGCCTGCCCTAGTGGCCGGTGCACTCCACAAGCCTTGAACAGCCACCACTGGTATTGGAGGCTTTTTGGCTGAGGTGCTACGACGGGACTGATGAATTGGAGGGTGGGGGCAAAAATGTCAATTTTACACAGGGACAGTTTCTGACGAACACTGGGATGGGTAGCTGGAGGGGGTCTGGGAGTGGAGGAAGAGGAGGTGGTTGTAGGAGGTGTCACTTTAGCTGTTTTGGGTGCAGGTGCAGGTACTGGAGGCTGTCATGAGGTGGATGGATGTTGGGTGAGTGATTGCTGGCGTTTGTGTACTTTGGGAGGGGGCATCACAGACACACTGGGAGAGGACACAGGGGACGTGTACATGGCAGTGGAGGTGGTGAGTGCAGGTGAGCGGCAAGGGGTGCTGGGTCTCCTTGTGCGTCTCATGGTGCCTGTAGATGTGGTGCATGCAGGTGTGTGTGTAGACGAGACTGGGAGGGAGGAGGGAGAAGAGGAGGAGGGGGACACAGTGGAGACAGTGGATGTTGCTGTGTCTGAATGGGTGTGATGCTTGTGTGAGTGCCTGTGGGATGTGTGGTGCCTATGTTTGCTTGAGCTACTTTTGGGTGTTGACTTGTGTGCATGCTGGTCTGTAGGTGTGCTTGGGATGGGCTGGGGTACAGGGGATTGGGTCTGGGTGGAGGAAGTTGGAGGGGGGAGGCTAGACACAGGGACAATGGCTGCCATCAGTGCTGAGGCCAGAGATTGCAGGGTTCGCTGAAGGACAGCCTGACCAGAATGAATGCCCTCCAGGAATGCATTACCATGTTGCAACTCTCGTTCTACACCCTGGATGGCATTCACAATGGTAGACTGCCCAACAGTGAGTGACCTGAGGAGGTCAATGGCCTCCTCACTGAGGGCAGCAGGGGTGACTGGTGCAGGGCCTGAGGTGCCTGGGGCGAAGGTGATGCTCACCCTCCTGGGTGAGTGGGCACGGGGCGAACGCTGAGGGGCTGCTGGGAGGGCGGTGCTGGTAGGGGAGGTGGCGGCTGTACCTGTTAAAGTGGGGGGCACAGATGGTGCCGCCACCTCAGGGGAGCTCCCATCGGCGGACGAGTCCGTGTCGCTGGTTGGTGATCCGGTGGCTGACGTGAAGCTCCCCTCGCCCTCCGTCCCACTGGTGCATTCAGAGTCCGTGGTGTGGCCCTCCATGGCCATGTGGGATGCAGCTCCCTCGTGCTCCGGTGCCACTGTACCTCCGCCTGTTGATGCTGATTTACAAAAGGACAGGGAGAGCAGGAAAAGGGGGGGAGACAGAAGAAAGAGAGTTTTAGTGCATGGCATTCCGCTACCGTTGGCGGACAAGACAGACGCAGCAGCCCCCTGCATAACGTCGTGCTCCTGCACTCAGCACATGCAATTTCTGGGTTGTGGCCTACATGGCAATGGTGGACATCTGCGCACATGGATGCCACAGGGGCAATTATACCTCGACTTGGCACTCTACTGAGGTGGGGTTGAGTGCCACATGGCCTACATTACCGAGGGGCCTTGCCTACCTAACTCGCCCTGGCCTAGGGACACCCACAGCCCACCTCCCCACCCAGACACCTCCACTGCACGCAAAGTCCACAGATTTAGAGTGTACTCACCCCCTTGTGTCTGCTGTGATGTCCTCAAGCGCTGATCCAACTCCGGGTAGGCCACCGCCAGGATCTGGAACATCAGGGGGGTCATGGTGCGACGGGCACCCCTCCCACGTTGGGAGGCCATCCCAAGCTGAGCCTCCGCCGTCTTCTTGCTGCAGCGGCGAATGTCCTCCCATCTCTTACAGCAGTGGGTGCCCCGTCTCTGGTGGGCCCCCAGGGTCCGGACCTCCTTGGCGATGGCACGCCAAATGTCCCTCTTCTGGTGGGCGCTGACCTACATGACATGCACAAGGGAAGAGGAACAGTCATTACCAACTGCACCGTCAATGTGAGTGGCCCCCTCCCTACTATGGCCATGTGGCCCATTCATTCCCATGCATTAATGTTCTATGAACTCTGCCCCCTTCCCTCTTCCACCCAGCCCTCTCCACCCAGGCCTAGCCCATACAACGTGCTCCATGTGTACTAACCTGTCGGTCTGGAGGACCGTAGAGTAGCTTGTACTGGGGGAGGACCCCATCCACAAGTTTCTCCAACTCCTGTGCAGTGAAGGCAGGGGCCCTTTCCCCAGACGCAGCAGCCATCGTCGCTTCCAGACCGAGGTCACAGCAGCACTAGCAGTGTAGATCCTCACCTGTCGAAGGTCAGGTATCTAGTGATTGAACAGATAGAAAATGGCGGTGACGTCCGCGGCAGTGACGTCTGCGGCGGTGCGCATCATCATTACCGCCGGCGCATCTGTTCATTGGCTCCTGGGACCCATAGGGTCCAATGTTAACCAATGCAGCATTGCGCCACAGTCTACGACCGCCTACCACGACGGTGTGCAACGCCAGCGCTGTTACCCCACAATCCCATTGTCCCAGTTTAGAGGTCAGACAGCCGCCATTTCAGGGGCCCACATGGCTTCATTTACTACTGCGTCACACATAGCTAGGCCTACACTCAACACACATACAGGAAGGGTTTTGTGTCTGGTGTAGTCTTGTGTGTAACTGTGGGTACATACCTGGAGGAAAAGTGACTGGTTCTTCGCTGTTGTCCTTCATAGGCACCGTCAGCTGGGACATATGAGAAGATGGCGGAATCCTCCTGTGTACCGACCACTGGCAGACCTGTTGACAATGGAAGAAAGACATGTCATCGTCACCTACAGGTTTGACCATGCCACTATCCAGGAACTATGTACCCAGTTGGAGCCAGATCTGATGTCACCAATCCGCCATCCGACTGGAATCCCCCCTGACGTGCAGGTGCTGTCAGTGCTCCATTTCCTTGCAAGTGGGTCATTTCAGACTACTGTGGCCATGGCATCAGGGATGTCCCAGCCTATGTTTTCCAACGTGTTGTCCAGAGTGTTGTCTGCCCTGCTGAAACACGTAAGGAGATACATCATTTTCCCTGAGGTGGAGGATTTGCCTACAGTGAAAGGTGACTTCTATGCCCTTGGACATATCCCCAACGTCATAGGTGCCATTGATGGGACCCATGTAGCTCTGGTCACCCCCCACAGGAGTGAACAGGTGTACAGGAACAGTAAGAGTTATCATTCCCTGAATGTCCAGATGGTCTGTTTGGCAGACCAGTACATCTCGCAGGTAAATGCTATGTTCCCTGGCTCAGTGCATGACGCCTACATCCTGCGGAATAGCAGCATCACTGATATGATGGCTCAACTCCAGAGGCACCGTGTATGGCTATTGGGGGACTCTGGTTACCCCAACCTTTCCTGGCTCTTGACCCCAATGAGGAATCCCAGGACCAGGGCAGAGGAGCGCTACAATGAGGCCCATGGGCAGACTAGGAGGGTGATAGAACGCACCTTCGGCCTCCTGAAGGCCAGGTTCAGGTGCCTCCATATGACAGGTGGATCCCTATTCTACTCACCGAAGAAGGTGTGCGACATCATCATCGCCTGCTCCATGCTCCATAAGTTAGCTTTGCGACGCCAGGTGCCTTTTCTGCAGGAGGATTATCCAGATGACGGTGTTGTAGCAGCTGTGGAGCCTGTGGACAGTGATGAGGATGGAGCTGAGGAAGAAGAAAACGTCAACAGGGAGTCAGTCATACAGCAATATTTCCAGTGACACACAGGTGAGAACATTTTCTGGTTTAACATTACATTAACTTTCGCACGTCTACCTCTATCCTGTTCCTCCATTTCAATCACTATTTGTTAACTGAGTTGTACCCTTCCATTACAGTTTCACAGGTGTGGTAACCTACGTGTCAACTGTTTGCATCCTTCATGGGCTTGTGATGTGTGACATAGGTATGTTTGCCTCACAATGGTACAGCCATTAGGACACTGTCATTGATAATACAAAGTACCAAATCATAGACAGACTCCAGATTGTTTTGTGTTTCAAGGGTGTTTATTTAAGTGCTCCAAAAATGAAGGGGGGTTGTAAAATGGTGATGGGGGATGGTGGAGGAATGTCCGTGGCAGAGTCCAGTCTATTAGTCTCACAGGTGCACTGCCCTTCTGGGCATAGGAAGTGGAGCTGGGGCTGTTCGAATATGGACAGGGTAACAAAGTGGGACAGTGGGAGGACAATCAGGGTGGTCTCATTTCCTGGCGGGGGTCTTGCCATCTTGCTCTGTCCTGTTCCTGGATCTCAGGGACCGCTTGCGTGGTTGTTGTCCGTCTGCAGGGGATGGGGTGCTGGTGTGGTGGTCCTGTGGCGGGGCGTCCTGTCCACTAGCGCCGGCGGAGGTGGTGGGCATTTCATCGTCCTGGCTAGTGTCAGGGGCCCCTTGGAGTGCCACGGTATCCCTCAAGGTCTGCTGTATGTCCTTCAGCACCCCTACGATGGTGCCCAGGGCGGAGCCGATGGTCCTGAGCTCCTCCCTGAAGCCCAAATACTGCTCCTCCTACAGGCGCAGGGTCTCCTGCAACTTGTCCAGGACCGTCGCCATCGTCTCCTGGGAGTGGTGGTATGCTCCCATGATGGAGGAGAGGGCCTCTTGGAGAGTTGGTTCCCTTGGCCTGTCCTCCCTCTGTCGCACAGCAGCCCTCCCAGTTCCCCTATGTTCCTGTGCCTCAGTCCCCTGGACCGTGTGGCCACTACCACTGCCCCCAGGTCCCTGTTGTTGTTGGGGTGGTGGGTTACCCTGGGTGCCCTGTAATGGTGGACACACCTCTGATTGACCTTTCCTGGGTAGGGAGGTTTGGGCCCGCTGGGTGGGTGCTGTGCTGGTGTTACCAGAGGGTGGAAGGTCGGTGTTGGGCTGTGCCCGTGCAAGGGGAACCGACTGTCCTGAGGCCCACGATGGTCCGGGCTGGTCATCAAGATCCAGTAGGGCAGATCTGCTCTCGTCACTGTGGGCCTCTTCTGTGGGTGGAGTGGTGTTGTCTGGACCCTCTGGTGTGGTAACGGTCCTTCAGGTTCCTGCAGGGGCATAAGAGCATGATTATTGCATGGGTGTGTGTAATGGTGTGCAATGGGTGGGTGTGCGTGAACCCCAGTGCACGCATTCCTGTGTGGGGGCTTGTGTGATGATGGTTGGGGGGGTGTTCTGGGTATGTGTAGTGAGCATGCTTCAGTGAGGGGTGACCATGCTTAGTTGTGTCATGCAGGGCTTGTTGTTGGGATGGGTGGTTTGTGTTATGGGTACATATGTGAGGAGTTGGAGTGATAGGGGAGGGTGTGAGGGTGGGGGTGTGTGAGAGCATGCCAGTAGGGTGGGGGATATGATAGTTGAGATTTGACTTACCAGTGTCCCATCCTCCACCGACTCCTCCGAGGCCCTCAGGATGCAAGATGGTCAAGACTTGCTCCTCCCATGTTGTTAGTTGTGTGGGAGGAGGTGGGGGTCCGCCGCCAGTCCGCTGCACCGTGATGTTGTGCCTGGAGACCGTGGAACGCACCTTCCCCTGTAGGTCGTTCCACCTCTTCCTGATCTCCTCCCTATTTCTGGGTGCTGTCCCACGGCGTTGACCCTGTCCACTATTCTGCGCCATAACTCCATCTTCCTGGCTATTGATGTGTGCTGTACCTGTGAGCCAAATAGCTGTGGCTCTACCCGGACGATTTCCTCCACCATGACCCTGAGCTCCTCCTCTGAGAAGCGGGGGTGTCTTTGGCGTGCCATGGGGTGGTGTGGGTGATGTGTGGGGAGGTGTATGTGGTGATGGTTGTGGTGAGTGTAGTGGTGTGTGGTGTTTTGTGCGTGGATGTTGTGTGGGTGATGGTGTTGTGTGCCTCTGTGGGATGGGGTTGTCAATTGCTGTGCTCTCTCTCTGGCCTTCTTTCAGAATTTCTGGTCGTAGGGGTTTGTGGGTGATGTGGGTGTGTGTTTTATATTGTATTGGGTGTGTGGGAGTGTTGTTTGTATGTGTATCAGGTGTGTGTATTTGTAATTGTCCAATGGGGCTGTGTTTTGTATATGTGTGTGTATTTTGAGCGCAGCGGTGTGTACCGCCAATGGAATACCACGGTTGAAAGACCGCTGCGTGGATTCGTGGGTCGTAATAGCATGGACGTGTTTCTGTTGGCGTGGAGGTGGAGGATTTGTTTCCGCCAGTTTATCACTGACCTTTGGTGTGGCGGTGTTGTGTGGGTGTCTGAATTTCGGCAGATTCCGAGATGTGTGTCATAATAGCTGTGGCGGTCTACAGCGGCCGCGGCGGTGTATTGGCGGTCTTCTGCACGGCGGTAAGTGCCTTTTACTGCCAATGTTGTAATGACCCCCTAAGTCTCTTATCTCTTTACTATTGTTAGGAATGCCTAGAGTTAATTATTTTACAGACTCCGCATCCTTCGCTAGAAGGATGTCTAAAGCAAGGCGATTCTGAAGCGTCATAGGTCTATCCGCAGCTAATTCTGTATCTATCAGGAGTATTGCCCCTGTAAAATTTGTCAGCATGTTATCCATAATAGTAGACAACTTTTGAATCTTAATTGAATTCTGGATGACTCCCAGTGAAGGAATCACCGCACCAAAGATATCTCCTGCAACTGCAGTAGAGGTTTCCCTCCACTGTCGCATATGATGGAATTCCGTCAATTTCATAAACTTCTTTAAGTCATCTATTTGGTAAATCTTTGGGAAAACTATCCCCAAATAACATGTCCCATACCATCCTCTTGGAAGACGGTAACAAGCATTAAGCCAACAAATATAATAGATACCAGGAATCGCAGGGTCCTGACCATTCAACATAAAAGTCCATTTACTCTGAAACAAAAACTCACGCCTACATTAACTCGTTCCCACAAATAAGGTGTCAGTGTGTGATTTTGGTCTATACATACACAAATCTTCCCTACGTGTAATGCATTTAATGCTAATATTCCCTGTGTTTTAATTGCAGTGTAAACATAAACATTCTTATAGGTCCTTTTCTCTAAGCCTTTTTCTAATATTTCTTTTAATGCCTTTCTCCTGTCATCAGTATGCCCAATTAAGCTCTTTTCTAAAGGTGTAATCAAGCATGTCAGATTATTCTTATGCGCATAAGCAGTTCCAAATGTTAGTGTGGGCTCGAAGAATCCTCTAACTAATACTATATAATGATCCTTAGCTACTCTACTCAGATATCTAATAATAGGAACAAACGAAAACACTATGGGGGTCATTCTGACCCTGGCGGTAAAAACCACCTGGGCCAACGACCGCGGGAGCACCGCCAACAGGCTGGCGGTGCTCCCATGGGCATTCTGACCGCGGCGGTACAGCCGCGGTCAGAAACGGAAAACCGGCGGTGCACCGCCAGTTTCCCGCTGCCCTGGGGAATCCTCCATGGCGGCGCAGCTTGCTGCGCCGCCATGGGGATTCCGAGCCCCATACCGCCATCCTGTTCCTGGCGGTTTTGGCCGCCAGGAAGAGAATGGCGGTATGGGGTGTCGTGGGGCCCCCGTAACAGGGCCCCACCAAGATTTTCAGTGTCTGCCATGCAGACACTGAAAATTGTGACGGGTGCAACTGCACCCGTCGCACCCCTTCCACTCCACCGGCTCCATTCGGAGCCGGCATCCTCATGGAAGGGTGTTTCCCGCTGGGCTGGCGGGCGGCCTTCTGGCAGTCGCCCGCCAGCCCAGCGGGAAACCCAGAATAACCGTGGCGGTCTTGTGACCGCGCAGCGGTATTCTGGCGGGCCCCGCCAGGCCGGCGGCGGTAGGCCCTATGTTGTAATTAAAGTAAAAATACTGTATATACTCTTGATTATAGAACCTTGTTGGTAGCAAACTACATCTTATTCCGTAGGTTAGCGGAAGACTACGGTTCGTAACTCCTTCCTCTACTGACGAAGGAATTTGCGTACACACAAGACAATCCCTTACATCCATCATCTCAACATGCTCACTCAACAAGCGATAGAAAACATTAGAAGAAAGCTCTCCTTGAGCATTAGTATAGTCATGCAAATACTTCTCATCTAACTTAAACCTCTCTAAAGGCGTTAGTGTAGTAGTTTCAGGAACAGAAATATGATTGGCTCCTTTCATATTAAGAACAGACATTTCCACAATCACTACTATGAAAAAAATCCCACACATAATCGCCAATCCAATGTTCATATATTTACAGCGCCTAGCATTCCTAACTTCATTATTTAACTCAGCCATGATCTGTAAAGAATCAGAAAGCAAAAGTAACTTTTATATAAGGTGCAGTGAAATCAAAAATAAGGAAATATTCTTCTCTCACAGTTCAGTTTCACATCCAGGAACTATTTTCCTTTGTCAAAATCAATTAGGAGCTTGCCACATCTGGGTTTTATGTCAAATCAGGTTATCAATGTCTCTTTCAGGTTATTTTCAACAGTCTCTTTAAGGTATTTCAGGTTGGTTCAACAATTCAGCTTCTTGTTCACCTTCTGGTTACATCAAAGTACTGACTTGGAACCTCTCCATCAAAACAAAAGGACATAAACTTGTGTTGCCATTCATTAGTAGTTGCATGCACCCATTCAGGACCTGCCTAACGCTGACTTGCTATTCTCTTTCTTTTCAAATTTCGATCCCCACTTAGGTCTCCTTCACGTAATTCTTCTTTTCTCATAGTATGTACCTCTTCCTCTATTGTTTCATTTATGACCAATTCCTCTCTTTTTCCCACTTATGACTCAGGCCAATTATCTCCTTTTCTCAATTCTTCTGTCAATATTCTTCTCAGGATTAGACTCTTCTCCTTCTGTTCCTCTATGGTGTTTTCTCTTGATGGACCTACAATGGGCTCAGGAGGAGTCGGATCACCTTGACTTTGATCCGTCTCAACTCTTTCCCCCTCTTGGTCTGGCACTTGTTCTGTCTGCTTCTCAACACCGTCTGCTTATGGGAGAACCCCTGCTGCGCTAGGCTATCATGCTGTATCCTTTGAGATTGATTCTTCCGCTCCCTCCTGTAATTCTTCACCTTCATCTCCTACAGGGGTAATAGAACCATCTTTCACAAGCTCTTGTTCAATTTCAGGCTCTCTTGGTTCTTTTTTAGTTCAGGTGCAGCAACCAGTTTTGCTGTTGTTTGTGCTCTCAACAACACTTCTTCATGATCCTGTGGACATGCCACTTTCTTTGTATGACTCGCGTGTATCCAGTTCGGAAGTCCTGCACACTTCACAGCTGTTGTTGTCGTTAGGACCCCCTGGTAAGGCCCTCTCCAGCGTGGCTCTAAACACGTCTTGCGAACATGTTTTTGGACAATGACCCGGTCACTGGCTCTCAGATTGTGCCCTGGATCGCGAATGGGTGGCAGAGTGGTGGCCTGCACCTGCTGAGAGAAAGAGCGAACCACATCAGCCAGACCATTCATGTAGTCCAACATCATATCATCTGTAATATTTACAAGTGCATTGGATGGAACTGCTGGTAATCTCATTGCTCTGCCCATGAGAATCTCGTGGGGCAACAGCCCTGTCTCCCTGTCAGGTGTATTTCTCATGGACATCAACACCAAAGGGCATCTGGCCATTTCAAATTCGACGCTGCACAGATCTTTGCAATTCTTGATTTCAAGGTACCATTCATCTGTTCCACTAGTCCTGATGCTTCAGGGCGGAAGCTACATTGCAACTTGCGCTCAATAGTTAGTGCTGCAAATAAGAGTTTAATCACCTCATTGTTGAAGTGAGTTCCCCTATCTGATTCAAAAGAGATCAGAAACCCAAAACCTGGTATCAACTCCCTGAGCAACAACTCTGCTACTGTGAGACTGTCACTCCTTCTGGTGGGATATGCTTCAATCCAGTGACTAAAAATACATATAATCACCAACACATACTTCAAACCTCCACTCGCAGGCATCTCAATAAAATCCAATTGCATTCTGCTGAATGGACCTCCTGCTCTTCCAATGTGGCTCAAATTCACCACTGTCCCTTTTCCCAGCTACTGACAAATTATACAGCGATGACATACTGCCTCTGCTGCCTGCCTATACTTAGGATTGAACCAGTCAATCTTGAACAACCAAACTATTGCATCCCTCTCAATGTGTACCTGCCCATGGTAATACCTGGCCATTTGTGACAATAAACTATTTGGCAGAACCATCTGACCCTCCTCAGAAACCCAGATCTCATCAGGTCTTTGGACACATTTTAATCTGGACCAAAGTCATTTCTCCTCTTTGTCAACATTATTTTGCAGTGTTTTCAACTCTTCCAGAGTATCCATCACTTTCAATGCAAAACTTGTACATGAGTTGTCTTCTTCTGACATCGGTTCCCACTTGTCTTTGAACGATATACAGTTCAATGCGCAAAACCTTGTGACTTTATCTGCACATCCATTTCCTAGTGAACACAACGCATTCACCAACAAAGTGCCTGCTTATCCAATTGAAATTCAATAACTTCGCTATCGTGAAGGTTGCTTAAACTTGTAACCCCACCCCAGCATTATTTCAACAAAAGTGGCAGACCGCTTACACTTCTCCATATCAATATCAGTAGATGCTTTTCCTGGAGTTGTGCACAGTAAATACAAAGCTAAAGCTTGTATTGAACCGTACTGCTTATGTTCCAGTCATGTTAATTTTTGTTAATGCTAAACAATAAAAAAACAGGCCTTGGCAAAAAAATATATATTGGCCTGGTATTGGCTGTTAGTTGGGCCTTGTGTAAAAACTATTAATATATCTTGAAGGAAGCCCAGTTTATTATTACAAATTACCTTAATGTCTGTGATTGACTGTTTCCGAGTTGGCAACTCCGAGTGCCCCAGCCACTGCTGCCTTTCATTTCAGACTTGGATCCGAGGTCACCTCATAACTAGGTCAGGAGCTGCTGAGTTTCGTGAGGATGCTCTCCACTTTTTGTGCACAATACCATTACTGGTGGTGCTGCAAAGCAAGAGGGAGGAGGAGAGCAAGGAACAGAATTAGCCAATCCTTGCATGGCTTTATAATAGAATTATGCAGTGATTGGCTACTGTCTGTTCCGGTGTAGACCTGATTCTCCCCACCTCGTACTGCTTGTTGGAGACCAATAGACTAGTGACAGCTTGTCTAAGCTAATCCAGGTGCCGCTCTCTTGCTCTTAAAACATGAGAGGAGCCCCTAAATTGGCTTGGTCAGGCGAATCCAGTGCTCATAAGGAGTCTGGGAGAGCTTCAGCTGTGACCCTCCCCCTAGCTCACTAGTTGCACAAGGTGAGAGGCTTTTAGACTCCAATCAATCAATCAATCATTCAGAGAATTTGTATAGTGCACTACTCACCTGTGAGGGTCTCAAGGTGCTGAGGGGGGTGCTATACTGCTTGAATAGCCATGTCTTGAGATGTCTTCTGAAGGTAAGTAGGTCCTTAGTCTGACGCAGGTGGGTGGGAAGAGTATTCCACGTCTTTGCGGCAAGGTGGGAGAACAATCTTCTGCCGGTGGTTGTTCTGTGGATGCATGGGACGGTGGCGAGGGCAAGGTTGGCAGAGCAAAGCTGTCAGGTCAGGGTGTAGAAGGAGAGCAGTCTGTTGAGGTATTCTGGTCCGGTGTTGTGCAGTGACTTGTGAGCGTGGGTGAGGAGTTTGAACGTGATACGCTTGTTGACAGGGAGCCAGTGGCGGGGATGTCCAGGATGAGGCGTGCAGAGGCGTTCAGGATGCGTTGAAGTCTTTTCTAAAGTTTGGCTGTGGTTCCTGCATAGAGGGCATTGCCGTAGTCCAGCTTGCTGCTCACGGGGGCTTGGGTGACTGTTCTTCTGGTTTCCGTGGGGATCCATTTTTAGATCTTCCAAAGCATGCGGAGGGTGTTGAAGCAGGAGGAGGAGATGGCATTGACTTGCTGGGTCATTGATAGTGAAGAGTCCAGGATGAATCCCAGGTTGCGTGCCTGGTCGGTGGGTGTCGGTGCGGTTCCCAGTGTGGCAGGCCACCAAGAGTCATCCCATACGGAGGGGGTGGAGCCGAAGATGAGGACCTCAGTCTTGTCGGAATTCAGTTTCAGGCAGCTGTTCTTCATCCATTAGGTGATGGCCTTCATTTCTTCATGGAGGTTGGTCTTGGCGGTGGCGGGGTCCTTGGTGAGGGAGAGGATCAGCTGGGTGTCATCGGCATATGAGATGATGTTGAGGTTGTGAGATTGGGCGATGTTAGCAAACGGAGCCATGTAGACGTTAAAGAGGGTCGGGCTGAGGGATGAACCCTGGTGGCTTCAGAGCGGAATGGAGGAAGGTGGACTCTCTGACTTCTGCCAGTGAGGAAGGAGGTGATCCAGTCCAGGGCTCTATCGCAGATTCCTGCGTCGTTGAGGCATGTGTGTAGGGCGTGGTGGCAGATGGTGTTGAATGCGGCTGACAAGTCCAGGAGGATGAGGGCCGCGGCTTCGCCGTTGTCGATTATGGTCCTGATATCATCGGTGCCAGCGATAAGGACGGTTTTGGTACTGTGATTGCTGCGGAATCCGGATTCAGATGGGTGCAGAGTGTTGTTCTCCTCGAGGAAACGGGTCAGTTGTTTGTTGACAATTTTCTCTATGACTTTTGCCAAGAAGGGGAGCAGGGAGATGGGCCGGAAGTTCTTGAGGTCCTTTGGATCCGCCTTGGGTTTCTTGAGGCGGGCATTGATCTCGCCGTGTTTCCAGCTCTCTGGGAAGGTGATGGTCTCAAAGGAACTGTTGATGATCTTCTGGAGTTGGGGTGTAAAGACGGAGCTTGCTTTGCTGAAGATGTGGTGAGGGCAAGGGTCAAATGGTGAGGGGGAGTGGATGGTGTTCATAATTTCAATGGTGTTGTTGTCGTTGACGTGGATCCAGGAGAGCAGGAAGTAGATGGGTGGTGAGTTTGTTGTGTCAGTGGTTGACGGGGGTCTGAGTACTGAAGCTAGCATGTCATGGATGTCTGCGAGCATGCAGTAGAAGAAGGAGGCTAGGGAGTCGCAGAGGGCTTGTGATGGCAGGATGTAGTTGAAGTTGGAGCCTGGGTTGGAGAGCTCCTTCACAATGTTGAAGAGCTCCTTGTGGCTGTGTGCATTGCTTTCGTTGCGTTCTTTGAAGACGGTTCTCTTGGCGGTTCAGATGAGTTGGTGGTGTCTGCAGATGGCGTTCATGAAGGCTTTGCGGTTGTTCAGTGTCTGATCTTGGCGCCACTCCTTTTCGAGTCTTCAACATGATTGCTTGGATTCTTGGAGGTCGGCGGTGAACCAGTAGGCCTTTCTGTCGGTGCATCCGTTGGAGGGATTCTTGATTGGGGGGAGAGTGTTGGCACAGTCGTTGATCCATTGCATGAGGTTGCAGGCTGCTGTGTCAGTGTTGTTGGTGTCAATAGGTGGCTTCCAGGAGAGGGTAGTGATCAGTTGGTCTTCGGAGGCCTTGTTCTATCTGCGGTAGGGAATCTGTTGCGCGTGATGGTGTGTTGTGGGTTTCTTGAAGGAGAAGTGGATGCAGCAGTAGTCGGTCCAGTGGACTTCGGTGGTGTGGCTGAAGGAGAAGTGTTTGCTGGCAGAGAAAATTGGGTTGAGCGTGTGTCCTGGGGAGTGGGAGGGTGTCGTGATGAGCTGCTTGAGGCCGAGGTTGGCGAGCAGGGTGGTAGAGTTGTTGTTGTTGGTGTTTTTGGAGGTGGAAGTTCAAGTCCCCCAGGAGTATGCAGTCTGTGGATGCGAGAGCGCGCGTGCTGATGACATCAGTGATGGAGTCACTGAACTGCTGTCTCTTTAAATGAGGGTCCCTCTAAGGGAGGTGTTTGGCTCAGTGTGGATCTGGAAGTGCAGGTGTTCGGCGGTGCCGAGGTTGTCTTCGGTGCTGGTCGTGATTCTGTGGGTGTTCTTGTGGACAATGGTGATGCCTCCTCCTGGTTTGTTGGGGCGGTCCCTGCGGATGATCTTGTGGGGTGGCTATGGCAATGTTGGGTGCTGAGGGCGGGTTAATCCACGTCTCTGTTAGGAAGGTGACGTCTGGGAAAGCTGAGTTGAGTAGATTCCAAAGTTCGACGGTGTGCTTGTGGACGGAGCATGTGTTGAGTAGGATACATCTGAGATGGTTGCGTCTTGCTTTGGTGGGTGGGTCGTCGGCATGGAGGCTGGTGAAGGTGCAGTTCTTGCAGGAGAAGGGTCCACGGGTGAGCTGCAGGGTGGCTTGATGGCAGGTGGACGGGTATGCTTCCCCAGAGCAGGCGTAACATAGAGAAATTTTTACATTTCTCCTCATTTTTTCCTCTTTCTACATGTGCTGCATTTTGCAGCACATATAGAATGAGGAAAATGCCTCCTGTGTTTCTTTTTTATGCAGGAAGGGGCACCTTCCTGCACAAAAACAATCATGTCAACAATGCAGACACCCTTGCACCATGGTGCGAGGGTGGCTGAGTTGGCACTTAGCTGTAAATTGTCCAACAGCACTGGCTGAAAGGACAGGAATGTGCCGTACATTCCTGCCCTTTTGAATTGGCATAGGGCAGCACAGCAAAATAACTGCAGCACTTCCCTATGCTAATTCTTTGTACATAAGACCCAAAATATCTACTAAGAATTGTTACTTTCCTGCTCCCTCCCTAGCACTGATGCACAAACAGGATGCCTAGTGCCATACACACACCTTCACACCATAGTGCAAAGGTGTCTGCACCAAGTCTAGCATAAGTTTTGTACAGAAAGACACCCTTCCAGAACAACAAATCATATGCTTAGCCTACATTTAAAATGTTCCCATTTTTTATGTGTTCTGCACAGTGCAGCACACATGCAAAATGGGGAAAAGTTAGAAGAAATAAAAACATTTCTCCTTTTTAACCGTAAGTTCAAAGAGACATTGGGGGTTATTACAACTTTGGAGGAGGTGTTAATCCGTCACAAAAGTGACGGTAAAGTGACGGATATACCACCAGCCGTACTACGAGTCCATTATATCCTATGGAACTCGTACTACGGCTGGTGGTATATCCGTCACTTTACTGTCACTTTTGGGACGGATTAACACCTCCTCCAAAGTTGTAATAACCCCCATTATTTTTTCGTGCAAAGCCTCAGCTACTACTTTTCGTTGATGGAGTTTTTTGTCAAAAACTATGGATGGTTGCATAAGAATACCCATGTACCACTCATGGAACGCTCCCTTGATACAAATGCAGAGCAGTGCAAATTTTGCATTACTTTCAGACGCTTTCCAGTGCAATGGAATCTAAATCCAAAATAAACATTTTTTGCAGCTGTAAATCATCTTTGTAATGAAAACCCAATGCAAAATGATAGCCAATCTGCCCCAAAATTTCGTAACCAGTGGGACTATTACTTTCATGCCCAGGAAGCCGAGTTCCTTTTTTAGCCCTTCTATCTCCTTAATGGGTAGCCCCCACCTTAAGGGAAACAGCCAAACTACCCTAAAAAAAAAGAGGGGCCTGCTAATGCAGTAAAAACTTGAGATAACTCTTGTTTTATGGCAGCAATGCATAAAAAATTATTGCACTGCTGAAAGACAGGTTTTGATGCCATGGGTGCATCGTATTTACAGTATGAGGCACCATGTCATAAGCTCCCAAGGATGCATCAGAAATTCTGATTTGTCAGAGAGAACTCTGCTGCAACACATCAGCTTCAAAAGTGGCTTGTTGCTGAAGTTGGCCTTACAACCGATGCAACCTCAGCAACAGTTCAAAAATCAGAGATGTTATTTCTGACTGACGTAAGTAGCCTTTTGTGTGGGGACCAATGTAAAAGACTGTAAGATAGTGAATAACACAGTGTACACTCCTACATTGTCCTGGATGTGAAGTATGCAATTTGCCTATGTGTCACATTACAGTGGGCATAGTCTACTTATGTGCATGTAGAGACCGGATTATGTGTCACATAGTGAGTGACAGTGTAATGTGAGTGAACGAAAGTATATGTTTTAATGTTAAGTGGCAATACATGTATTACCTATCTTATGTGTGTACTACTTACCTGTTGTCCTTTGGAGGGTGCTGGCCTGAACTTGCGATCCATTCCTCCATGGAGAAGGGACAATCCTGGCCTGTCCTTTACAGGGAGTACACGATTTTACATAGCCTTGCTGCAGTAGATCATGATATCATAAGTGCCATGGTGCTAGGTTGGCCAAAGGGTCCTACAACATGATTGTCACATGTGTAGACCCACTACTAGTAAAGGGGATGTGAAACACAGACATATTTCTCAGTGTGTAAAGTGACTTCAAATGGTCATATTCTTGTTACAAAGTCACTGCATCAATTCCTATGCCTGGGTTATAGAGGCGTAGGTATTTTGACGCATTCCACATCTCAAAGATTTGTCATACGTTAAAAAACGGTTAAATATCACAGCGTCAGTTCTAACTGGGTATGAGGATTTGCCTTCCCTGGATACATCATTCACTGCATGGTACAGCCGGTTCCAGCACAGGAAATGTTTGACTCAAGTCATCAAAAACTGACGCATTGGGCTTAATGCAATGTTTTGTAATTATAGGGCAACATGGAGCAGAAAATGCACCACTGGTGTGTCAAAAAAGTGATGCAACAGTGGCACATTCTCTTTGTAAATAAGCCCCTTAGAGAGCAAGTTAATATTAATGTATTTTTTAATTCATATTTTTTTCAATTTGTATATTTTTCGAATTTCATCCTGATGTTGTTTATTGGTGTGCCTATAAATTTGGTGTGTTTTGAAAGCGAACTGCCGGAATGAATGTTTACTGTCCTAAGCCAAACTCTCTTCTTTAGTTTGCTGGTTCGCAGTGCTTATTAACAAACTTGACACAGCTCCCTTCATAGGCTAACATTGGGGCTGCCCTCATACATTGTTGAAGTGGTAGCTGCTGATCTGAAAGGAGTAGGAAGGTCATATGTAGTATGGCCAGAATGGTAATACAAAATCCTGCTGACTGGTGAAGTTGGATTTAATATTACTATTCTAGAAATGCCACTTTTAGAAAGTGAGCATTTCTTTGCACTTAAATCTTTCTGTGCCTTACAATCCACATCTGGCTGGGTTTAGTTGACAGCTCCTTGTGCATTCACTTAGACACACCCCAAACACAGGATACTCAGCCTCACTTGCATACACCTGCATTTTGAATGGATCTTCCTGGGCTGGGAGGGTGGAGGGCCTGCCCTCACACAAAGTACTGCCACACCCCCTACTGGGACTTTGGCAGACAGGATTGAACTGAAAGGGGACCGGGTGCATTTCTTAGCCACTCTTTGAAGTCACCCTCACTTCAAAGGCACAATTTAGTATAAAACAGGGCCTCTGCCCTACCACCTCAGACACTTGCTGGAGAAGAAACCAGAACCTGCATCCTGCCAAGAAGAACTGCTTGGCTGCCTAAAGGACTCACCTGACTGCTTTCTACAAAGGACTGCTGCCTTGCTGTTGCCCTGCTGCCTTGCTGATCTCTTGCCTTGCTGCTGAAGTGCTCTCCAAGGGCTTGGATAGAGCTTGCCTCCTGTTCCCTGAAGTCTCAGGACCAAAAAGACTTCTCTTTTTCATTTGGACACCTTGTGCGCCGAAAAATTCAACGCACAGCTTGCTCCGCAGTGCAAAATTCACTGCACGCCGATCCGGAAAAACGGCGCTCGACGCGACGCCTGCGGTGCGACCGGAACTTCGATGCACAGCCTCGCCTGGACAACGCTGCCCGACTTCAGAGAGGAAATCGACACGACGCCTGCTGTGAGGAAGAAGATTCCACGCACAGCCCACCGGAACGACGCGCAGCCGGAAAACAAGCCTAGGATTCCACGCACAGACCCCGGGACATCTGGTAATCCCGCAAACCACAGAAGGAGACTGTCTGCGTGGCCGGAAAATGACGCACGACGTCCCCGCGTGAAAAATAACGACGCAAGTCCATGTTTGAAGGGGAAAAACCGACGCACACACCATTTTTCCACATGTCTCCTCCCCTGTGTCCCTTTACGGAGATTTTCCACTTTAAACCAGGTACTTTGTGCTTGAAAGAGACTTTGGGGGTCATTTCGACCCTGGCGGACGGCGGTGAAGCGGCGGTAAGACCGCCAACAGGCTGGCGGTCTAAAAAATGAGATTTTGACCATGGCGGTTACCGCCATGGCCAACCGCCGATTCACCGTTCCGCCCGCCAGGGCGGAGACGACTGCAGGGCTGGAGACCTGGGTCTCCAGCCCGGCGGTCATCACTATACCGCTGGCAGTATCACAACCCACCTGACCCGGCTTACCGCCATGGATTTCATGCAGTTTGGGACCGCCATGAAATCCATGGCGGTAAGCTCTATCAGTGCCAGGGAATCCCTTCCCTGGCACTGATAGGGGTCACCCCCACCCCACCCCCCACCCGACTCCCTCCTCTAACCCCCCAACAACCCTGCCACCCCCCAAAGGTGGCAGGACCCCCCTCCCCACCCCAATCCCAAACATTTTTACACACATACACGTACGCAGGCATACACGCACTCATTCACATACACACAACACCCCCGCATTCATGCACGCACTCATTCACATACACACAACACCCCCGCATTCATGCACGCACTCATTCACATACACACAACACCCCGCATTCATGCATGCACTCATTCACATACACACAACACCCCCGCATTCATGCACGCACTCACACGCCCCCTCAACATACACACACGCACACCCCCATGCATGCACACAACACACAACACCCCTCACCCCCCTTCCCTAACGGACGATCACCTTACCTGTTCCGGTGAGGCTCCGGGAGGGAACGGGACCCATGGGGGCAGCTCCGCCGACACCGCCACGCCAACAGAACACCGCCACAGCGAATCACAGGACGTGATTCGCTGGGCGGTGTTCTGTTGGCGTGGCGGTGGAGGTGGAGCTACCTCCACTTCCCCGCCTGCCGCCAGTATGGCTTTTGGCGGCTCTCCGTCCGTAAAAGGACGGAGCGCTGCCAACGGTCATAATGGCCTGTGCAGAAGACCGCCAGCACTGGCGGTCTTCCGTACGGCGGTCCCTCGGCGGTCTTCGGAAAAGACCGCCGAGGTCGTAATGACCACCTTTGTTTGCTTTTTAAAGACTTAAGACACTTTGGGGGTCATTACAACCCTGGCGGACGGTGTTAAAGCGGCGGTAAGACCACCAACAGTCTGGCGGTCTTTTTTTCAGTATTATGACCATGGCGGTTACCGCCATGGCCATCCGCCGCTTTCCCGTTCCGCCCGCCAGGGCGGAAACGACCGCTGGGCTGGAGACCTGGGTCTCCAGCCCAGCGGCCGTGACAATACCACCGCCGGTATTGTGACCCGGCTTACCGCCGTGGATTTCCAACGGTAGGAACCGCCATGAAATCCATAGCGGTAAGCACTATCAGTGCCAGGGAATTCCTTCCCTGGCACTGATAGGGGTCTCCCCCACCCCCACCCGACTCCCTCCCCTACACCCCCCACCACCCCCCAAAGGTGGCAGGGCCCCCCTCCCCACCCCGACCCCCAACATACCATTACTGACACACACCCGACACGCACGCAGGCACCACCAACACACATACACGCACACACACCGACATACATGGCAACATCCACACACACAGTGAGACACGTACACCCACATTCACACATTCACGCACACATCCATACAGACATACACGCACACATTTCCGAAACACGCATCACCCCCGCAATCATACACGCACACACACACACTCCCCCTACATACACAGACGCACACCCCCATGCACCCACACAACACACAACACCCCCCACTCCCCTCCCCTAACGGACGATCGACTTACCTGTTCCGTCGATCCTCCGGGAGGGGACGGGAGCCATGGGGGCAGCTCCGCCAACACCACACCGCCAGCAGAACACCGCCGCGCAGAATCACATGACGTGATTAGCTCGGCGGTGTTCTGTTGGTGTGGCGGTTGAGGTGGAGCAACCTCCACTTCCCCGCCGCCTGCAAGTATGGCTGTTGGCGGCTCTCCGTCGGAAAAACGACGGAGGGCAGCCAACGGTCATAATACGCCGAGCGGCAAACCGCCACTACTGGTGGTCTTCCGCACGCTGGTCCCTCAGCGGTCTTCTTAAAAGACTGCCAAGTTTGTAATGACCACCTTTATATCACTTTTCAGTGATATCTCTACAATTTCATATTGCATCTTTGATCGCTTTGACCTGCAACTATCTAGGTAAATATTATATATTTTTCTAAACACTGTGTGGTGTATTTTTGTGGTGCTATATTGTGTTATTATATGATTTATTGCACAAATACCTTACACATTGCCTTCTAAGTTAAGCCTGACTGCTCGTGCCAAGCTACCAGAGGGTGGGCACAGGATAATTTGGATTGTGTGTGACTTACGCTGACTAGAGTGAGGGTTCTTGCTTGGACAGAGGGTAACCTGACTGCCAACCAAAAACCCCATTTCTAACATGATAATAACTTGAATGTGAGAAAATTAACTGAGAAACCAGGATGATGTGATTATTCATGGGAGTCATATTTATATGTATGTATTGAATGTGAGATAATAGTTATTTAGATACTCACAACGGGATACCATGATTTGTAATGTTAGTAGTCACATTACTGTGGTTTTTTAAGTTAGTTGCATTATTTGAGTTTTTGGACCTAGTAAACGTATTATATATGATGAGTTTAGGAGATTGGGAGGTAATATATATACATTTACTTTATTTTCAGTATTTTTTCTATGTTTATGAAACTGGTGTATTTCTGTTGAGGGTGGATTGAGCACAATTTTTTTATCAGGCCATGACGAAGAACCTCTGGGGGGTGGAAATGTGTGGCAGAATAAAGAAAGAATACAGAGATGCAGACATGGGTGCGACTCTTTCTTACAGCATAATAAGAGCTGAAGGATTTATATATATATATATATATATATATATATATATATATATATATATATATATATATATATATAGATCACAAAATAACTCCCTGCATTTCCTCCTGACCTTCACCTGACGGGCCGGTGTTCGGCTGTGGGAGCAGGACCCGCTGATTTTTAGGTTTTAGGGTGGGTATGGGTTTTTGGGTAGTAAGGGCATTTTTAGGGTGAATATGGGTGGTAAGGGCATTTTTAGATTTTAGGGTGGGTATGGGTTTTGGGGTAGTAAGCACATTTGTAGGTTTTAGGGTGCGTATGAGTTTTCGGGTGGCAAGAGCATTTTTACAGTTCAGAGTGTGTTTGGGTTTTGGGGAGTAAGGGCATTTTTAGGTTTTAGGGTGGGTATGGGTTTTGGAGTGGTAAGAGTATTTTTAGGTTTTAAGGTTGATATGGGTTTAGGGGGGTAAGGGTATTTTTAAGTTTTAGGGTGAGTATGGGTTTTGAGGTGGTATGTGCATTTTTTAGATTTGAGGGTGGGTATGGGGTTTAGGGTGGTAGGGGCATTTTTTGGAAGGGAATGGGTTTTTGGGGTGGCAAGGGCATTTTTAGGTTTTATGGTGGGTATTGGTTTTTGGGTGGTAAGGGGATTTTTATGTTTTATGGTGGGTATGGGTTTTGGGGTGCTAAGGGCATTTTTAGGTTTTAGGGTGGGTATGGGTTTAGGGGTGGTAAGGGGATTTTTAGGTTTTAGGGTGGGTATGGGTTTTAGGGTGGTAAGGGCATTTTTAGGTATTTAGGGTAGGTATTGGATTTGGGGTGGTAAGGACTTTTTTTGGTCTTAGGGTGGGTATGGGATTTGGGGTGATAAGGGGGTGTTTAGGTTTAAGGGTGGGTATGGGATTTGGGGTAGTAAGGGCATTTTTAGATTTTGGGTGGGTATGGATGGTAAGGGCATGTGTTTTGGGGTGTAAGGGGTGTTCAGGTCTTAGGGCAGGTATGGGTTTTGGGATGGTAAGATACTTTTTAGTGTTTAGGGTAGGTGGGGGAACTTACATCCACTTTTTACCATGCATATGCCTTTACCAACCATGCCTTTTCTATGAAATGTTCACGGTAAAGATATGCGTGGTAGGAGCATATTTGTGGCAAAACTTTTTGTGGTAAGGGCCATGCGTTGTACTTAATGCTTTGTAAAGGCATGCTTAGAAAATGCATGCGTTGTTCCATCATTGTTAGACGTGGCATCCTTGGTGTGGTCTCCCCTAACATTTTGCCTCTGTTTCCCAGGTTGTTGATGTGTGCTGGACTCTGCTTTTGCTGTTTTTGTTACTCTGTTACTCTGGGCACTTTACCACTGCCAACTAGTGCTAAGGTGCAAGTGCTCCTATATGAAATGTATATGTAATTGGCTTGCCATGATTGGCATATTTGATTTACTGGTAAGTCCCTAGTACAGTGCACTAGAGGTGCCCAGAGCCGGTAAATCAAATGCTACTAGTGGGCCTGCAGCACTGGTTGTGCCACCCACATTAGTAGCTCTGGAAACATGGCTCAGACCTGCCAATGCAGTGTACCCACTTGCCAGGCCTAAACCTTCCCCTTTTATACATGTAAGGCACCCCTAAGGTAGGCCCTAGGTGGCCCCATGGGCAGGGTGCAGTGTATGTTAACGGTGGGGCATGTACTTATGTGTTTTACATGTCCTAACAGTAAAATGCTGCCAAATTCGGTTTTCACTATTGCAAGGCCTACATCTCTCATAGGTTAACATGGGGGCTGCCTTTAAATCTGATTAGAGCGTAGATTCCCTTTAGGAGCAGACAGACAGTTGGAGTTTAGGGTCTCTGAACTCACAATTTAAAAATACATCTTTTAGTAAAGTTGTTTTTTAGATTGCGTGTTTGAAAAAGGCCACTTTTAGAAAGTATGCCTTTTCTTGCTCTGTTTTTTGTGGATTCCCTGTCTGGGTCATTTTGACAGTTGGGCTGCTTGCTCCTCTCCCTAGACAGTGACACAAAAGAGGCTGGGGTGTAGCTTGTATATTCTGATGAGCCATCTGTGCTAGAGGGAAAGGGAGGAGTGGGCATGCACACCTAGTTCGGCTGTGCCTGCCCTCTCACAATTCAGTCTCCGACCTCCTAATGTGTGGCTGGGGCCTGGCCGGGACAAGAAAGTATCTCACAGACACTTGAGACTTTACTTGAAGTAGGCCTACATCAAAGGCAGAAAGGGGTATAAGAAGAGCTCCCCAAACCCCAGACTTTAGATTACTTCAAGGATTAAAGAGGAACCTCTGCCTGGAGAAGAGCTGAAGAGCTGAGGAGAAGTGCTGCCCTGCCTGTGACTGTGTTTTGTGGAGCTATCCTGCAGTTGCTGCTTCTACCTGTGCAAGGGGGCAGAGACTGGACTTTATTGCATTCCTGCTTGAGAAGTGACTCCAAGGGCTTGGAGTAGAGCTTGCCTCCTGTTTTGAAACCTCAGGGACAGCAAAGGCTTCAACAACCAGACCTGAGTCTACTTGCTGTGGACTCTAGCTTGTCAGAGGGTGTCATTCCAGTTCCTGGACCCCTGAAGGTGAATCCCTGGAGAGAAACCAGTCTACCGACGCCGACGACGCCGTGCAACTTCGCAAAGAATGCCGTTGCCTCAAACCGCAATACCACTTGCCCCAAGGCAGTGGACCTTGCTGAAGTGTGAATCTGACAACCTTGTGAGCTGACGCCTCTACCCCTGAGCCGAAATGCTGCCTGCCCCGAGGCAGTGGACTTTGTAGAAGTCCTACGACCCTGTAGGTCTTGCATCGCTGCAACTGCTGATCCTGCTTGACTTCGCTGACACCGGAGTGTCGTAAGTCTGATGTCCGTGATGATCCAATGCCATCGCAGTGCCTGTGGCCCTGTGACATCATCGCAACCCCATGAGGTTGCACTGAAGCACCGTAACTCCACGGGACTTGCATCTGCTGGAACAAGGGACCGACTTCGCATCCGCCGCCGTCTCACCTCCTCCGCCCTGTAGAGAGGACCTGTCGCTGCTGCGCTATGCCTCCGTCTTCCTGCACTGTGGCACCGGAACCGATGTTGCATCTGATCCAGTGAAGGCGCTCTCCCCGACTCCGTGCACTGGCCTGTTTTCAGCCAGTTCTAAAGGTACTGTACCTGGGGGTTGGCCAAATCCGTGAACGACTTTGTTACGATGCTGTGTTTCACCAACTTGCAGTGTTTTCACCTCAGATCACTGTTTTCTTGTTGTAAGTGCTAAATTCATATTTTTAACTGTATATTGTGCATTTTTATTGTATTTGGTCTTGTTTATTTAGATAAAATATTTAATATTTTTCTAGACCTGTGTTGAGTCATTTTGCAGTGGTTCACTGTATTACTGTGTATTTTGATACAAATACTTTACAACTAGACTCTGGAGTTAAGCCTACCTGCTTGTGCCAAGCTACCAAGGCGGTGAACGGGGGTTATGTGAGTGTGATTCTCCTTTACCCTGACTAGAGAGGGATCCTTGCTTGGACAGGGGGTAACCTGAGTGCCAACCAAAGAACCCATTTCTAACAGTCATACATCCCGAAAAAGGATATTATAGCAGCAAGAGCAATTCCGCAAAACTCTAAGCCAGCTATAGTCCAAAAAGAGGCCCTGACTTCCCAGTAGCCATGGTGTTCATAGAGAACTGTGGTTTAAGACAAGAAATTAGGAAGTGGTGAAGGGGGGCTTGTGCCATTTTTACATGTACTGAGGGAAAAGTAGAGGATGGCAATTTAATGTGATGTTTTTTTACACTGCTGCCTACCCCCTACAAATAGTGAGTTGTTGGGCAACGTGGGTGTGGCCAGTACAATGCTTGCAGCACAGTATAAAGAAGGCAAAATTCAGATCTATCTTCACAATTTCCAAAAAATACAAAATGTGATTAAGGTAGTGTTTTCTAAACATGTACACAAGCAAATAATGCTCTGGTATATGCTTAATAAGCAGCAAAAGGTTACTTGATTCACAAAGTGTCAAAGTCCCTGAAAGCACTGAAATCAATTAAGTACGTGAAAAATCAGAATCATATTGAAAAACATATATTCAAATTCTTTTTTAAAACTACTCCCATGCCTAGACACATTTACTTAGTTGCCTGTAAAATATACACTACATGATGTGTTGAAATGGCATTGTTTATCTCCAGTCAAACACATGAAATGGAATCCAGTTTAGCAACACTGTCTAAACATCTTGAAAGAATATGCTGTACAGCCTTTCTCCTATGCACTTCTAAACACTTTGTCAAAGGAAACAGAAGACAGCCTTCCTGGTTGGCAGATTGTGTTTGCTGTGTGACCTCTCTGGTGATGCAAACAGGGTTCAGAGCAGAGGTTAGAAACGCTGAATCATAGCAAAGATGACTAGATTGCTTTCTTCAACATTTGGAACACACTCAAAGTTACCTTCTACAAAGTGTACATGCTTCCTGTCATCCTCATCAAATCTTTTCAAGGAGGACTCTTGACATCTGTTAGTCACATTGTTAATGCCTCTCTCATCCTGTGTAAATTCCTAGACAGCCTCAATCCTGGATAGATCCCCCTTTGCTGAAAACGTCTATACTAGATTCAGCTGACTTTGCCAACTTTTGTTATGTAACCCACCTTCCATTTGTTGGAAAAAAGCTTTGCAAAGGCAGTCTACAGGAGCAAATCAGCAAGAATAAGCTACTTCAAGACTATCAATCGGAGTTGAGACTACACTGACGTATTGAAACAATCACACTCCAAGTAGTTGATGATGCCCTGTTCCTCAGTGCCAAAAATGAGTCTTGCCACCTGGTCCTGCTCAATAGCTCTTTCACTTTTGACACTGTCAAGCTACCACCCTTGTCCAAGACCCTGAAAACTCACTGGCACAATCCTAAAACAGTTTACCTTTACCTCACCTTCCTACAGCAACCCATTCACATAGGAACTAACAGATCTCAGACTCTACGCTTGCTAGGTTTCCCATTGGCCCCATCTATCACCCATCATTTACAACCTTATATAGACCTCTTCTGAGCTATCCTTGCAGACAGTAACATCAAGATCCACCAGTCTGCTAACAACACCAAACTGTATCAGAAAAACTCCTCAACCATAGAGTAACCCAAAGCTTACCTTGAACATGTCTAATTCTGGATACTAACATACTACCTGAAACTAAACCCGTGGACCATGAATTACTCCTGTTTGTCAACAAGGGGAACATTATCTGATTATTCGTGGCCCTCTAACTTAAACCTAATGATCTTCACCCCATCTGACAGAACAGGACATGTCTCTCAGATTTATGCTCATCTCCAAAATCACAATCAAAAATACATTGCCAAGGAGACTAAAACAGCCTGGTTCCAACTTTCTGTCAGAAAAAAGTGAAATCTTTAATTCCAGGAGCAAGCTTCAGAATGACAGTTCACGTCCTAGTCCTCTTGCATGTACATGGAGAAAAGGCGTTCCTTAACGGCATCCTGGAGTCAACACTAGTTGCCCTGAAAGGCACTGTCTCCTCCGGTAAGCAAGCATTATCTTACAAATCTGCTATATTACTTACATCGCCCATGTCTAACTAATGCCCAAATTAATAATATCTGAATTAAACACCACACAGGAACCTCTAACATTGCCAGATTTGAGGTTAACATTACAGGAAGAGGAAAACTGGAAAGCAAGTCATCTCCGCTGATGTCTCCAGGATCTGGAACAACATCCCCTCCAATTGCAGAAGAACATCTCAACTCTCCTACAAATCAGAGAGAAATTGAAAACTTACCTACTTCAAATAGGCTTAACTGTCACCCTTTTTTTAGCTCTAGAGCCTCCCTCTGTCCACTTTCCCTTTGTATCCCCATTGGGGCTAGCCTCCCACACAGCACTTCAGGGATCACCAAATAGGATCACTTTTTTGAATTACTAAAACATACAATATGCATATATACTTAAATGTTTATTTGTAGCACACAGGTGTTTTATAAGTAGAGTCAGTATTGCACATACATATCATTGTCCTAAAAATGGCCTGCATCAAAGCCGGTCATCTGTTTGATAACTACCAGATCTTCACCTCTCTTCTGTATTTGAAGTATTAATTGATGAGATGTATTCTTACTTCTAAAGCCTGACTGCATATACAGAGAAAGACGTACTGCAACACAACATTTTCTAAAGGAAGAGGAGATCAGCAGCTTAGTTAGTCCGGGTCTTAGAATCCTTTTTTGAAAGTATTTCTGAATTTTCAGTTGGATGAGCACAGTAGAAACTATACAGCTGGAAATATATGTTTCCGTATGAGTAGGCTGCAGAGCCTTTCTAGCTACCTCATTTATCTTCCTTCAAACATTGCTCAGAAGTAAGAGTTTCAACCCAAGGTGCAGCCACTGCTGTAATCAAGGTGTGATATAGCCAAGGTAATGGTGACCTGAACCCTATGAAAGAATCTTAGTTGGGGAAAGAAGCAACATAACGTTTTCATGGTCAAAATGGTCCATTTGGTCACCTTATGTGCCTATATTGTGTGGGTTGGGTTGTAGTCCATAATCCAATACAGGGTTCCAAAATTATGTTTGATTGGTTGGCAAGTATCTGGACTCCTGAGGCAAATGAGGGTGAGGTGCCACTTTGTCCAGGTTCCAGAAGTAAGAACACTTATGATAACTTGAATTTGTGCTTGTTCAGTATCATCTAGAATGTCATTACTTGGAGCTGATGATTCTGGGCACAGGAACTAGAACCAGATGAATGAAGTAATTTAGAGATGACATATCTTGTGACTGGGTAAATCACAGGGTTTGAGATTACTACATGGCTATGAGGCATCCACTAAACACATTTAACGATTCAGTAAGAGATTACCAAATTACTATAAGGGTCTAGAAATGCACTACAAGTTATTGTTTGGGAGGGGCTTATTTAGGGTACCCGTTCCAATTAGTGATCGTAAAGTCAATGTATCAATGGTTTGCAACTGAAATCCAGTCACAAGACATTGAAATATTAACAGCTTCCAAACAGAAATGGTAACCTATTCACAAAGGGAAAAAGGTCCCCATTGGTGGCCTTGCCCTTCATGATTGCACAAAATATAAAAAAACATATGGGAGTAGATAGCAGTCCAGAAGACTGCTGCCAACTCTTAAACAAACCTTTTTGTTAAAGTTCATTTTTATCTTTAAATTCAGACTTGTTTCCTATAAGTGAAACGGGCTGTATTTATAAAAAGTGTACTTTATTAAAATGCAATCACAGACCTGGTGGTCTGCTGTCCCCAGCAGGACACAATCACTTTGATGGCACCCTATCAGATTGAATCACAATTTGTGACCTACCTCATGAATATGGATGAGGTAGGTCACATTGCGACCCACTATGATTCAGAATTTTGTGAACACACCTACTACATAGCAAAATCTCAAATTTCCAAACTGCTTACAAAAAGACTGGTTGCAAATTGAAACTAATATTTTGTGATCTGGGTTTAAGTACATCGAATGTTGGGCTTTTCAGCCTTATTATGATCTAGGTGTCATCAACGTAGTTGTAGCAGGTAAGGTTGAAGGATATGATGAGGCTTGGTAGGGGGCTGAGCGATGCATTGCACACATTTCTTAAAAGACTGCGGAGTTCAATAAATCCCAAAAACCATGAAAATTCAGACAATTTAAGATTTGGTCAAATAGGTTTATCCGTGATAAACTACATGATGTAATTTTGACAAACTAGGGGTGATGGGTTTTCAAAATAGCTTTGTTTTAGAATTGACAATATTTAGGACAAATTAATTCTAAGAAGTAGAAGTAGTTACACATATGAGTACTCCTTCAAATCTGTGACAGCTACTGAGCCCTGAAAGTACTATTAGAATTATTTGAGAATTAGTAATAAGTCTAAAATGAATGAGTAAGTGTTAAAAATGGAGTCTGTAGTTGGTAGGGATATGCAAATAGTCCAAGTAGGAACCACCACTCTAGTCAGGGTAAGTCAGATATATACTGAGAGATAACCTGTTTTCACCCTCTGGTAGCTTGGCACAGAGCAAGCAGGTTTATCTAAAGAGGCAATGTGCAACACGCACACAGTAACACAATGAAAACACTATAAAAAGAGCCACACGTTTAGAAAAAAAACAATAACTTAAAACAACAAAAATCTAATGAGTAGAAATTAAGTTATGATTTAAAAAAAAATAAAAAGAGTTACAGCGCTTTGAAGCATATAGCACTTTAAGGGTTACTTAAGGGCAAGCTGGACAACAGTTCAAGCTGACTGTGACAGAGCACAGGCTGGGTACAGGAGCCACACAAGCTTGGGGAATAGAGTACCTTGATTTGATTGTAATCACAAGATGCTGGGATGATGCGTAAGTAGATGCATCAGTGTCATTGATTTTTCCCATGCATTGATGCTGATGAGTTGATTTCCAAAGACGAATGTCAAAGATGCAATGCATTGATTCCAAAGCCAATGCACCAGATTTCTCCATGCTGTCAAAGGAATGCACCGATCATCCTGCAGAGAATGGTAGTGATGCTGCTGTTTTAGTGCTACATTGATGCCAATATGCCAAGTGCTGCTTACAGAAGGCAGGGGATGCGTTGGTTGGTGCGTCAGTTCAGAAGATGCTGCTGGACCCCAAGTGTGATGCACCGGTTTTACTTGTGCAACAGGATCGATACATCAGTTGATGCTTCCAAAAGGCAGAAGATGCATAAATTTCATGGGTGAAAAGGTTTGGCTCCACTTCTACTGAACTAGGCACAGGAACATGTGTAAATAGTTTGATATCCCTGAGTCTCTGGCAACAGAAGGCAAGCCAAGAAGCCCTTGGAGATCACTTAGGATGCAAGGAAAAGTGCAGCTGTCCCTCAGCAAGGTCAAAGAGCATCAGGGCAGCAGGACAGCACAGCACATCCGAAAAGCAGGCCTTCCAGGTCAGCAGTCCAGCAGAGTAAGAGTCCTTAGTGTGGCACAGCAGCTCTTCTCACAGATTGTAGTTGTAGGTCAAGAAGTGTCTGATTTCGTGGGGTCAGACACCCAGTACTTATACCTAAACATGCCTTTGAAGTGGTAATGAGTTCAAAGAAGTGTCTTTGAAATGCACAAGTATCCTTTCTTCCTCAGCCCTGAATCCAGGCTATCAGTAAGGAGTAATCAGCCCTTGGGTGGAGACAGGCACTGCTTATTCAGGTGTATGTGACATCCCCTCCCACCCTTTTAATTCAGGATGAGCCATAAGAATGCAGATGAATGCAGATGAGGACTCAGACACAACTAACATTCCTGTGGTTGTGGCTGTCTAGAGGGAGTGCACAAAATGTAGCTGTCACCCACCACAGACTCTTCAGTGGCAGGCCTGAAGCATGTTTGAAGGACTACATCAGTGAGTGGTTCAATCAGTGGTGCAAGCCCACTAATAGCATTTAATTTGAGGCCCTGAGGGAATGGTATACCACTTTACAAGGAACAAACATGCAAAATATATATGCCCATTGTGTATTCACTAATGTTACAATGTTTAGGGGAGACGCACATGTACTTTTGCATTGGTCAGGAGTGGTTAAGTGCTTAGAGTCATAAGGCCAACAAAAATAATCAGTATAAATATAAGGCAAGCAGCCAAGAATTTGGGGGGAGGCGGCCCTAAGACTGACAATTACAATGGTGAACATATGAAAGTAAAAATGTGTGCATGGAGTTGTGAAGGCAAGTGGATGAGAGAAAAGATGAGGGGAAGGGGCCACAAAATGTTCAGATTTTTCCTTCAGGGCAATTTTAAACCTTGGATGATCTTTATGATCAGCACTTTAGGCTTTGTTATATGTTCCCTGGGACACCTTTTAGGAGCCACACCAGAGTTCTGGAACTCATCTGTATGTCCATACTGTCTGTAAGGCATAAGGGTTCACTTTTTTCTTGGCTATCTTTCTTCCGGTAATCTACCCCATAATTCTGTACCCAGAGTCAGCCTATAATCATAGAGTCACACATTTGAGCTTTCACTCTCCTTTTAGGTGATATCTGAAGGTTCTTCAGACTTCAACTCCTTGATCTCCACATGTGTAAAAAATTTGTCTTAGTAAAGCTTTCAAAACAGAGCAACTTGAAAAAAACAAAGCAATTCTAAATCGCACATCTGTACTATCTGTGACATTTAGTCTCACTTCTACCTAACATTTATATCAATATTATTATCAACCTCCAAATCAGGGTATTGGCTGAATGATCAATGCCTTCCCCATCACCTTAAGCCAAGTCTAGTATTAGCCCTGAAAACATCTAAAAATAACTCTCAGGCAAGCAACCAGATATAAGCTCTGTGCTGTTATGCCCTAGCAAACAGTCTTCGCACCTGCCCTGGTCAAATTCTTAGGCTTCTTGGTACTGGTCTCCCATATTGTTCTCTGTGGAGAAGGGAGAGGAAGGTATTGTCCACATTTTTGTTTTGTATTACTGCATCAACAATACCTCAGCTAGGGATATATCCAAAGGCAAGCAATAGTAACAAAACATGTTTCCTTTCACATTAGCTCTGTGCCAGCCAAAACAGCCTTGCAATGATGTTCACTAAACATAGCTTTCCAAACAGCACAATAGAAGTTTCTTCTATGGCGTATTTCTGTTATTTTTGTCAGTGCATTAATGTCAGCCTGTTCATGATGTGGTGATCTCCCTCAGTGTTTTAGCTATTACCACCATAAAAAATGTTAGCATTCTATTTCCCAAACCTTTCACATAACAGTATAATGAATCAGAGCCTTCATTGTTATCATATCTGTATTCAACATGCACATCATCAGAAAAAGTCATGTTGCAAGCTATCTGGAAGGGGGAGGAGTAGCTGATGACAATACAATTGGCTGTTTTCACAGCTCTTCCTTTGTAGCAGAAATCCTAAATGGAACTGCCAGAAACTGTGATAATTGATTTGCAGACTAGATTTTCTCTTTGTGTCCGCAGCAGAATGGAAATCCAGTTCTAGCACTGATAGAGGTGAAAACTCCTGAACTTCATAGCGGAGAGGCTAGAGGGAGGACAAAGTCTCCTGCAGCGGGAAAAAAAGATGTACCAGTTTTGTTCAAGAAGTCTATAAAGGTTTACAATAAACTGAAAGAGGAAGTACTGAAAAAAGTGGACATTTTCTGAGAAATTAGCCTTTACTACATATAGTGAACCATCCAATCACTGCCTAATGGTAAGACTGGTACCTCTCCACCACTCACTCAGGATTCTCCAGAATCTAGGATAAAAACACTTTGATGAAAGAAAACTCTGCCTGACTGATGAAAGAAGTTGCAAATTCGCCTGACTCCTGCTGGCACCCATGGACTAGAATATTCCTTCAATGGTCAAGTGTTGGGCCTCCTGTTACTTGATACCAGGACACAAACAGCAGACAAGCTCCTGACTCCTGGAAGGTCTGGCTGGCCACCATGGGGTGGAATCTGCAGGATCCCTGGTGGGAGAAAATTGGTGCCAGAAGCCTGATCCGAAATTTTGGGGGTTGCAGGACTGACAAGGAAGAAGTTCCCCAGTAGTTGTAAAAATGCAACATGTAGATGTTTTCTCTTCTGGAGGAGTGGGGAGTGATGTTATTACTGGCCCAGGTTGAGCATATCCTTGTTGGGCAAGAAGTCCAGAATTTCCCAGTTTTTTGCATTTTAATGCAATGAAAAAGCTTCAGTGGGACCTCAAGTAAACTGTTTTAGTCTTGTGGAGACCTGCCCTGTCACAGCTTCCAGCCTCGCACAATTGGTAGACTTAAAGAATCCAAACCGGGACTTAGGGCCAGATGTAGGTAGAAACCAATTTGCGAGTTGCAAATTGCGAGTCCTTCCGACTCGCAATTTGCAACTCGCAAATTGATATGCAGAAAGGTGTCTCAGACACCTTCTGCGAATCGCTATGGGGTCGCAAAGACCCACCTCATAAATATTTATGAGGTGGGTCGCAGTTTGCGACCCAATAGCGAGTCTAGGCACTCATGGGGATGGTGGCCTGCTGGAGACAGCAGACCACCATGTCCGTGACTGCTTTTAAATAAAGCAGTTTTTTTTTCTCTTTGCAGCCTGTTTTCCTTAAAGGAAAACGAGTTGCAAATAGAAAAAAATACCGAAACCTTTTTGTTTTGGTTTTTTTCAGAGTAGGCAGTGGTCCATAGGACATTATTGTGAGCATTCACAAAGGGGAAGGGGTCCCATAGGGACCCCTTCCCGTTTGCGAATGAGTTACCATCCACTTGAAGTGGATGGTAACTGCGGGTTGATTTGCGACCGCTTTCGCGGTCACAAATCAACCCTACATCGTGGTGCGACTCGCAAATAGGTAGGGAACGCCCCTTCCTATTTGCGAGTCTGAAACACATTTTGCGAGTCGGTACCGAATCGCAATATGTGTTTCAGCATCGCGTGAGGGCATTAGCGCCTCGCAAACGGCGTTTCTCGCTGTTTGTGAGGCGCTAATGCCTTCCTACATCTGGCCCTAAGAGTCTTGTTTAGAGATTGGCAGGATTACTCCACCAAAACTTGACAGATATCCCATCTGCTTTGTTGCGAGTGCCATAGGCAGTTTTCCAGATCAACAATGAACTGTGACTTCTGATTAGTGCGTTGTATTTTCTTGGTTCATTTTGATGCCAAAGTTTCTTTATTTTTTCAAATTGGTTTGGCAATTTATTGTGTTATGCTCTTGACTTTAAAATAGCTGGGTACTGATTGAAATTTACATGCATTGTTCTTGGGAATTGTTTGCTGGTTGTGCTATTGCAAGTAAGGCTGGACCATGTATCTTCTTAGGACCGTGTGGTAACCCAAATGCACACGGGTAGGGTGCAGAATTAATTTAGAGAATCACATCACCCATTGCGTTTGATGCTGCTCCAGATTTGCAACAAGTCTGAAATCTGTGGCAACGCCAAAAACTAACGCCACCCCAGGGGTGCTGTTAGCATGGCACAACAAAGAGGAATACTTTTATTCCTCCTTGTTTTTGCTTTTTCCATGAATGCTGTACTCTGCAGCACACATAGAAAGAGCAAAAGGGCATGAATTATTGTTTATGTGCAGGAAGGGACCCCTTCCTGCACATAAACAATCATTCACAAATGACAATCTGGTACTTCTATGTGTGCAAGTGCCAAATTGCTACAGTAGATTGTTTAAGTGCAGGAAGGAACACCTTCCTGCAGATAAACAATTCAACCCCTAAATGCCGACACCCTTGCACTATGGTTAAAGGATGCCTACATTGGCGCCAGCAGCTAAATTTAGTACCTGCACAGGGGTGGCTGTATTTTACTAAATACCGCACATCCCTGCATTTCTAAAGTGTTGCAGTACTGGCGCAGCACCGTGCTGCATCACTTTTCAGTAATTCTGACCCTGAGTTCTCTAATGGAACATGTCATATGAAAAGAGGCTGAGAATTTCGGTAAAATCTCTCAGCAATAAATTTTGGGCAGAATAAAGTTGGTCTCAGAATGTGTCCAATACACATCAGCAAAGAGATTACGATAGAGTGTTTCATAGTCTGAGTGCCCTCAAAAGCCTGTAAACCAGCCTGCCCACCTGTTTGTGCCTATCTTAGTCAGGGAACACATTTCATACAGAATAGATAATATTAAAAATTACAAGTCTTGCATAGATAACATCTGGTTCCAACCAACCATAGGACAACATCTTCATATGAACACGACAGCTTCCATTGATCTTGTAAGCTTAACAAAAGACAGTTCTAGACACACAATACATTTAACTATTATCTAAAGCAGTATAAAACATCTCAGTTTCTTCTCACCATGTGTTGTCTATAAGTCAAAAACAGTCAAGGTAAGTATGATACATTTTGAGATGATCTCACTCCCATTCTCATATGGTTTTCTGACAGTGCCTATTCATAAAGAAACAGTTTCCAAAATTAGTTCAACATTCCAGTAATTCTTTTCATAGGTTAAATGGTCAGGAAACGAAGGTTAACAATCTATTTATTTACTGGTTACCATAGAACATTTGAATCATGAAATGTCATACTAATGACAACGACACAGGTCAAAACTAACCAAGAGGAAAGTAAGGAGGAGGGAAGGCAATAAAAGAAGTTAAGGCCTACAAAAGTCTTTAGTGCAGGTTAGTATCATAATGTTTTTATTCTTATAAAAGACTGTCTATCACCTGCAAAACCTTACGACATTCATATCAACACTTCCCAGTGACTCTTGGCCTCATTCAGGGTGTCACAAGGAAAGTGAAGCTGTTGCTTGTTTCACTGAGCCCCGCACTTGTTAGCACACTTAGAAAGAGGAAAATGACCATTCCTACATAAAAACAATCCTGCCTACAATACAGACACCCTTGCACCACAGTGCAAAAGAGTCTGCATTGGCGTAAGGCACAACACTGTGCATATAGCATAAGGATAGGCCAGGAATGCACCAGGTAATGTTAACTATGGCTCATTCCTGCCCTCTCTCTCTTCACACAGCTCAGCAAGGTGTCTTCTTGCATTGTGGTGCATGAAAGTGTGCTGATTCTGGCCCTTGTTTTGCATTTCTAATGAATTTTCTTGTGACAGATTTCTTTTTTAGTGAAGTGTATGTCTGCTATAATTCAGTTTCATCTCTTTATCATTGATTTAGTGTATTAATATGGGTAGTATTGTTTGTATTATTTTCAATTGAAAAATTGATTTTTAGGCTAAACCTGACTCATGGCTTTAATGCCTTTCAAAAAATTCTACCGATGTCAGCACACTTTGCATAAACTTATTCAAAGCACATCTCATGAATTTCATTTCTGAGTTTAGAGGAAAGTTTTCTGAAGTGATCAATTCATGAGCACAACTTTCTTAGTTTTGCTTGCAGTTAAGGTGTTTGTCATACGTATTTCTGTAAATTAGTACAGGTGTGTCAGTTTATTTGCACTACTGACGTGATGAGATGAGATAGTTCTTTACAGAGCAGACTCTTGTTCCAGTTAAGGATCGGGTTGCTAGTGTGAATGAAAACAAAGGAATCATGAAGAACAGAGTGTGTAAAAAAGTTTAACGAACATGCAAAATAAAATAGAGCAAATAAACCCTTCTACATCAAACTACAGCGTCATGAATTTCCAATGTAATATTGAGATATGAAAATAATTTTAAATAATGAAAGATAATTCAATTAACATGTAGAAATAACTTGTAGGCATTAGACGAAATGGCATATTTTTAAATAAAGTGATAGCACTAGGCATCTACATTTATTCAGTTTGAATTGCTGCAGAATGTATTTGCTTTTTACAAAAGCTAAGGTAGGTCACGAATGTAAATTGTTAAACCTTTTTAAGACGCAATGTGCTGAGAAATTAATGATTTAATACAAGAAAATGTTAGGTTATGACCTTCTCATGAGCTTGTTTCAATGGAATATAATCATGTATTAAAATGATTAGTTTAATTTCCACAGAAAGTTTTCATGTTAACAATAGTTTGTTACTTGAAATGAGTGAGAAACCCATGATCTAATAGAGTGATGTAACCATGAACTGCCCTTTTCTTATATGGTGAGAACATTCCTGAGTTTCTACAAAATGTTATCTATAAGCTATTGTCCTTTGACTGCATAGTCAGTGGAAGCTTTCCTTTCAACATGAAGACACTGCAAGCTGATTGGATGAGCAGACTGAAGATGGAAACAATTTGTTTCGAATGCTTGATATGAAACTCTATAAAAGTGCATGTTACTAGAGTAGGCTGAGATCTCTTTTCACAGACCCTTTTAAGACTCTCTGCAGAGCCCTTTGCAGACACTTCTCGGATACATTCTGAGAATCCTTTCATTTTCTTTGGCTGAATGTTAACATTTCTAGCTATCATGAAGGAAAGTTTATTTCCTATTAAAGACACAGAGGCACGTATAATGTATTTTCCTTTATTTTATCTTAGCATCCCCAAACAATATATCTATGCAACACTTGTAAAACAAGACTACATTTCTCAAGAGTATTTGGGTCAGGTAGAAAAACAATCCACCAATAACTGAGCTCCATCTTTCTACAAAGACCCTATCAAGGAAAAGCACTTCCTCTTTCTTTATGCAAAACACCATTAATTATAATCAGCATTATAATTTTTTCATTCCCTAAGAGAAAATACAAAAAGAAACCAAACTCTAATTTAGGAATCTTCAAATTGATGAACAATCGTTTTGAAGCAATAAATAACAGTTTTGTTTCATTTTCAGTTATGATATATCACAGGAATATCATAAGGAGATTATGCTTATCCTCACAGAATAACCATAACTCTTGTGGGTCTATAAAAGGAAGATAGTAGAATTGACAGAGGTGGTAGGGGGATGGGGTGAGGGGGGAAAATACTTGCCCCTGTTTCCTTAATAGAATTGAAACTTTCCTTCATGATAGCTAGGACATTTTCTGGCTTGAAGTAGATTTAGTGGAGTTAGAGGACCAATTTGCGGCATTCAAGATAACTTCCAAGCAGCCTCCCAAATGGAACGCTTTGGGAACCATGGCTCCTCTGGTGGAATGAGCTCCAAAAATTGAGTATAAATTCCAACCTCCTGCTTTACCCACTTCACCCATCTCATAATATTTGGTGATGAAACAGCTTTGAACAGTTTCTTCAGGACAGGAAGTAACTGCAATGTCCCTGGAGGGCAGAGCTTCTCTATCATCAATACATATGCCCTGAGGTATCTTACTACAAACAACTTTGGATATTGTGGGAATGCTGGGTAGTGTGCCACTCTAGAATTAAATTAGAAAATGAGACACCTTCTGGGAAAAAACTCCTTGCGGAAACACCAATAGCTTTCACATCCAAAACCCTTTTGCAAGAGATGAAGCATAAAAGAGTAGCCAGTTTACCCGAGAGTTGTTTCTGTGACAAGAAATTGTTATCTTATCAGGATTACAGAGCTCTCAAAATATGATTAACGTCCCACAGAGAAGCATACTTAGGATTTGTTGGCTAAACCAACCTGATGCCTCTCATCACCCGAGAGACTATGGGATGGTCACCTGCTGTAATATCGTGAAAAGGAAAATGACCTGCGAAAAGGGCAGAACAGCAGTCATTAAAATTGTCCTGTAGGCTAGATCCTTTTCTGCCAACTCTGATAAAAATTAACTATGGCTACTATATCTGACCCCATGGGATCCAGACCCCATCACACACACCAGCGGGAGCACCTGTGCCATGCAGACCTGTATGCTTGACTTGAGACTCAGCCCACGCACAGGTGATGAGGTAAGTAGCTGGTCACAATTTCCAAGCGTCACCTGTAATCCATCACACCATTAGTCATAGAGGGCCTTGGTGAACCAGATAGTGTGAGTTGCCATAAGCATTCTTCAAGAGGTTCGGAGCCTGGGGAAAAATGATTGGAGAAGCCATAGAAAGTTCAAGGAGAACTGGAAACTAAACTTGTGATCCACAGTGGTGTTACCAGTACCAAATCTGCTCTCTGTGGTCTCCTCTGGGTGGTCAGTCTGCTGATCATTGAAAAGGGGGGAAAGGCATAGCCCCTGTCCCAGCTTCAGTTCAGAAGAAATGCATCTGTGGCCTCTGCCACCAGATCCGCCCACCAGCTTTAGAAATGAGGGCATTGATGGTCTAGTCAGGATGAAAACAGATCGATCTGGCAAAGTTTCAATTGTCCATCGAGACTTGAAAAAGAGACAGATCCATTTGCCAGGCACTGCCAGTCTGCTGTTTGGCTTATTCTCCCCAGAAAGTACTCCGCCATCACCAAAATCTTGTAGAGTAGGCAGTAGTGCCAGAAATATCTGACTAGATTGGCCCCAGCTTTGGAACACATTCTTCCCAAATGGTTAATGTACCTCACCGCTGAGACACTATCTTCAGCAAGATGGAGCAAGATACCTTGTTGGGCACTAGACTCTGTACTGCAAAAGATCCTGTCAGGAGTTCCAGGCTTTTGAAGTGTAAGGAGTCTTGCACTTCAAACTAAGGTCCTCTGGTAGTAATAGACCTACCTCAGGCTCACCACCAAGGTGGCTTCCATCCAACTCTATGGTGGCATCCAGAAAGGAACCGAAAATGGCTCTGCCATTCAGGCTTGCATGTGTTTTAACCACCATTCTATCTCCTCTCTGGCTTCCAGTTTGAGGGAAATTGTGTTTGTTTATGAGAGTCCCTGCCTTAGATGCAATCCCCTTAATCACTTTAGAGCCCTGCAATGTAAGGGCCCTGGAAAGATAGCTTGGATGGAAGAAGCCCGGAGTTCAACCACTTTGGTGAGATATCTGAGAGAGATATTTTCTTTCCTCAGGGTTCTCTGTAATTCCTTCATATGAGAGCCATCTTTTTCTGAGATAACTTCAAAGATTGTCCACCAAGTCTATCACAAACACCAGGAACACCTTTGTTTGGGTGAGAATGACCACAGACGTCTGCTCATTGATAAGGAATCCTAGGCTTTGCAGTAAGGAAACTGACATCCTCAACTGACCGCTTAAAGCATCCAGATTCTGATGCATGAGGAGGATATCATTGAGGTAGATGATGAGGTATACTCCCCTTGCCCATAATCATTCCATGTCTGCTCTCATGATCTTGGTGAAGCACCAAGACACTAAAGAAAGATTGAATGGAAAGCATGTGAACTCATAGATTTGATTTCTCTAAGCAAATTGGAGAAGCCATCTGTGGGGAGGAAATATCAGGATAGTTAGGTAGGCATTCTGAAGGTCGAGGTGTACCAACCAGTCAATCCGTTGGAGGATGTCCCTGAGAAGGTGAATTTACTTCATTTTGAAGTGAGGATAGACAACTCATTTGTTGAACAGTCTAAGATTTTTTACTGCCTAGGAAACCTTGTCCTTCTTCTCTATCAGAAAAAGTGTGCCAATAAAGCCCCAGGGATAAAGGAATGTCAAAGATATCACCTTTTTCTGTAAAATAGCACTCACTTGTTAATCTATTAATTGCTGTACTCTATGAGTGAAGATTAAGGTTAAGGTGTGTACCTGTTGGCATTGAGTTCCATAGAACTCTACGTGAAAGCCTTACACGTCTGAAGTACCCAAACATTTCCTGTTATCATTTTCCAGTAGTGAAGGAAATGTCTGAGCATGGCCCCACTCCAGTTAGAGAAGAAAAAATATTGCTTGCAGAAAGAACCTCTGGAAGTGTTGGAGGTACTCCTAATGGCACCTCACCCACCTCGGCCTCAACCTGAGCCTTGTGAGGTGAAGAAATCACCAAATCATTTCTGGTCCTGCCGTTGTATGGATCTCTTTGAAATCTGTGGGGAGCTGATGGAATGGCTGAGTGTGCACCCCCTACTTTTCCTGACAAACTTTTTTGGGCCAAAGGCTTTGCACATTGATTGCTGGCCCTTATCCAGTGAAGAACAAGTTGGAACACATTTTGACAGCTCCTTGATGAAAGGGTCTCCAAACAACCTCCCATCTGCCAGCTAGCCATCCTCCCCAGTTTGGGGTCTATCTTCATGAGGGATGATCTTCTCTGCTCTTTGGAGAGGGTGCAAAGAGCCCAACCTGATAGACTATTGAGATCAGTGAGACTATGAGACTCCATGGCCTTTTCTGCCATGTCCAGGATTTTGGTAAGAGGTCATAAGACATCCAGTACTTTATCCTGGCAGGCAGAACTTCAAGGAGTAGTCAAGGCCCTTCCTGGAGTTCTTGAAGAACTTAGTAATGAATGTGGCCATCTTAGGTCAATCTCTGGGAAACCCGCTACTTTCTCCATCAGGAAGGATGTAGGAGGAAAGGGGGGTGAAAAATATCATTGGGTCGACATAACCGAGGGTGAGGAAAAGCCATCATTGTCCCTATGTTCTATCCTGGAATGAATAGAACTACTTTCTGGTGTCCACAGTCTGCTGAGGCATGGTTCATTCACAGATTCAGAGTTCGCCCTGCTTTGATCTCCCATAGGGAGGGATTGGTCTTCATCAGGGGTAGTCTAGAATTATCATGTTGGTTTTCAGCTAGCCAATCCACCCTTCTCTTAAGTTTAGCATCTCAGATGCATCAGAGGACGACTGTGTACTTCAGGGAACACATACTTAAAGCCATAACCCAGGAATTCATGAACGCCAGCCCTTCATTAAGGGAGGATCCTCCTTCCCCACCTCCTGCTGGCACCCTTGCGAATCTGTCACTGAGTTTGCCAGTGCTTGTTTGCTTTGTTTTCCTCCTTACCTATTTCTTTTTTTCTGTTTTATCTATCAGGGAGGTTAGACTTTTCATACTTGGCGTGGTCTCCCTCAACTTTTGGCCTCTGTTTCCCAGGTTGTTGATGTGTGCTGGACTCTGTTTTCGCAGTTTTTGTTACTCTGGGCACTTTACCACTGCTAACCGGTGCTAAAGTGCAAGTACTCCTATACAAAATGTATATGTAATTAGTTTAGCCATGATTGGCATATTTGATTTGCTAGTAAGCCCCTAGTAAAGTGCACTAGAGGTGTCCAGGGCCTGTAAACCAAATGCAGCACTGGTTGTGCCACCCACCTAAGTAGCTCTGTAATCATGTCTCCGACCTGCCACTGCAATGTCTGTGTGTGCAGCTTTTTAACTGTAATTTCGACTTGGCAAGTGTACACACTTGCCAGGCCTAAGCCTTCCCTTTTCTTACATGAAAGGCACCCCTAAGGTAGGCCCTAGGTAGCCCCAAAGGCAGGGTGCAGTGTATGGTTAAGGTAGGACATATAGTAATGTGTTTTATATGTCCTGACAGTGAAATAATGCTAAATTTGTTTTTCCCTGTTGCAAGGCCTGTCCCTCTCATAGGTTAACATGGGGGTTACCTTTAAATATGATTAAAGTGTAGATTCCATTTGGGAGCGGATAGACATGTGGAGTTTGGGGTCACGAGCTCACAATTTAAAAATACATCTTTTAGAAAAGTTGATTTTAAGATTGTGTGTTTGAAAATGGCACTTTTAGAAAGTGAGCATTTTCTTGCTTAAACCATTTCTGTGACTCTGCCTGTTTGTGGATTGCCTGTCCAGCTCAGTTTGACAGTTGGGCTGGTTGCACCTCTCACTAGACAGTGACACAAAGGGACCTGGGGTGTAGCCTGAATATCCTGATGAGCCATCTGTGCTAGGAAGGAAGGGAGGAGTGGCCACTCACACCTGAAATGGCTGTGCCTGCCCTCACACAATACAGTCTCCAACCCCCTGGTGTGTGTCTGGGGCCTGGCCCAGGCAAGGCAGAATTTCACAAACAAGAGAGACCTTACTTTGAAGTAAGCCTACTTCAAAGGGCAAAATGGGTATAAGAAGGGCACCAAAAACCACAGACTTTAGAACACTTCTGGAAACCAAGAGGAACCTCTGCCAGGAGAAGAACTGAAGAGCTGAGGAAGGAGAGCTGCCCTGCCTGTGACTGTGCTTTGTGGAGCTATCCTGCATGTGCAACTTCTGCCTGTGCTAGAGGACAAAGACTGGTCTTTGTGTTGCCTTCCTTCTTGTGAAGATCTCCAAGCGCTTGGTTTAGAGCTTGCTTCCTGTTATTTGAAGTCTCAGGGATAGCAAAGACTTCTCTCTGCCAGCACGTGGAGTCCCTGGAGAGACTCTTACTCTGCCAAGTGGTGCCCATCCAGTTCCTGGGACCCTGAAAGGAGAAAAATCGACGCAATGTCAGCTTCGTGGCTGAAAAACGATGCTCGCCTGCAACGCGACCAGAAGATCAACATCCGCGGCTGGAGAAACGACGCGCAGCATCGCTAAGGAAGGCTGGTGAGATCGCAACCCGCGCTGGATGGTTTTCGGACCAATGTGCGGCTGAATTTTTTATGCAAACACCACTGGGTGTGTAAAAATGACGCAAGGCCTGCCCAGATCAGAGGGTGCTAACTGGATGGACGCATCGCTCTCTTGCGGAGAGAAGAAACGACGCACGGTAATCCGACTAAAGGAGAAACAACGCAAGGTCTCACTTGTGAGTGATATTGATGCATCACAAGCCCTTTTTGATGCACACTCACCCGTGCGGGGTTATTTTTGATGCACCCAAGGTAAATTGTGTTTAAAATGACATGAAGACTATTTTTGCATTTTAAGTGATAACTCGACTTGTGTATTGTGGATTTTTGTTGTTTTGGTCTTGTTTTGTTTAGATAAATATTCTCTATTTTTCTAAACCTGTTTTTGTGTCATTTTGTAGTGTTTTCATTAAGTTACTGTGTGTGTTGCTACAAATACTTTACACCTAGCACTCTGAAGTTGAGCCTACTGCTTGTGCCAAGCTACCAGGGGGGGTAAGCAGGGGTTAGCTGAGGTTGATTCTCTTTTACCCTGACTAGAGTGAGGGCCCTTGCTTGGACAGGGGGTAACCTGACTGCCAACCAAAGACCCCATTTCTAACAAGCGGGATATACTGGGCAGAGTTATTGCAGTTGCCTAGAACAGAATTCACTCAGGAATCCATAAGATTGAGAGGTCAGGGTCAACTGCACCACTGAGCTAGTGCTCCTCGCGGTGCGCATTAAGGGTGAAGTGCTGTAGATTACAGACATCAGGGAACTCTGCTGTCACCAACTGCCCCTGGAGATGAGGAGAGAGACATATTGTATGGGCAAAGGGCCAATGTGTCACAGCAGTAATGTAGGTCTGCTTTACTCCTCCACAGCACCACAGCCATTACAGGAAGGGGAAAAAACACCTAAAACAGAGAAGTGAATACCTCCAATTTAGGCGAGAGTGGCGATGCAGGGGAAGGAATGAGGTCCAGCCAAAGCACTGCGAGCAGATCCCTTTCCCGATGAGATGAGAAAGAGAAAGTGTTCTTTTTTATGGAGTCTTTATGAGAGAATGAGTTAAGCAATTTGTGGATTGTTTTTCTACCCGAACTACAGACTCCTAGGAAATATAGCCTTGTGTTTCCAGTGTTGCATAGTTATATTGTTTGTGCTTCAGAGGTAAAATAAAGGAAAGAGAAACGCATAATACGAGCCTCCGGTCCTAACATGGAAATCTATGCTGCTCTGAGACTTTACTGATTTTCTTGAACCTCTCTTTATAGAAAGTTCTGCTTTATTATTTGAGCTTTGAGGCTAAAGCTTCCTGCTTTCACCTCTTGGACTGAAGCTCTTTATGGATTCTAACTGATACTTTTGTCTCATTCTCTAAGCTTAGAATAGGTACTTTTCCTTTATGGAACACACTTATTTGCTATTCTTTTGATTATTGATCATTTATGATTTAATTTGTTCTATACTGATTTGATGAGATTGCATAAAGATTTAATTAACTTTGACACTTTAATAAAGCTTTGAAACTCACACTAACTCCCATCATTGACTCTCAAAAAGATTGAAATTGAAACTGTGATGACTAGTTGATTTGATTTGCATCTCTTGCTTAATTCTCACTTACGTCTGAGGCCCATCGGACTGGACAAGTGGGGACTGCTGATTCAATGAGTCGGTAAGAATATGCCATAAACCAAATATTTAACTAAAGTCCCCACTCCACTAGGTAAATTAGAATTTTCTATTAACATAAAAACATGCACAACATTAGAGCAATTCACCTAAATTATTGTATAAATTGACATAGATGAGACAAAAGGTCTGCCATGATGGGGCAGAGAAATAACACCCCTAATAATGTGCTAGTGGCACCAAGCCTGATTTTGTGTTGTTGCTTTTTCGGATGTCGACCCCCTTGGCTTTTGTCTAAAGTTTATCTGAGATACGATTTTCTTGCACTTTCAAATGCTCTGACCTACCTGCCCAATCTTAGCTCTTTTTATGTTAGCATGTGGGTGTGTGAATTGCATTCTATAAAATGTATGCAATGCATTTAATACAGTGGTTTTGAATGAAGCGTGAGTATTCATGTTGAAATATAAGTACAGCTATGTGGAAATTCTGATGTGACTATGGAAATTCTGTAAAATAACCTCATTGTTAGCATGGTGAGTCACAGCTTAAAAGTGAGGTTGGCACTGGGATTGAGAAGGGGGTCCAAAAAGATAACAGATACCAAAGGGCACACCCACAAATCAGGTTAGGAACTTGCTTGAATGCAGTCAAAAATACTTTAAGTATTATGAGAAAATTAGTTGTTGGTTAACCTGTGCTTAACAGTCTAGTAGACATAACTTATAAAGTATGTATTTTGTGCATGCAGCCAATGTGTATTTGCCATAGGCTTACATGTGTCCTGTGTTTGCTTTCCTTGCTGTTATTGCTTGACCATGTGGCTTGTGGCCATTTTCTTCATCCATCCAGCCTCCCTTTACCATAGGCTTCCAAGTGTTCTTTGTTTGCCATGCCTCTTTCCTCTTTGTTGTTGCTGTTTCACTATGTGGGTGCCTGGCAGCCATTTTCTGCATGCAGCCAGTGTATCTTTGCCATAGGCTTGAATGTGTCCTTTGTTTGAAATGCCTCCTTGTTGAGTGTTGTTGTTGTTTGACCATGTGGCTGGTGGCCATTTTGTTCATCCATCCAGTATCCCTTTAGCACAGACTTCCATGTCTTCTATGTTTGCCCTGCCTCCTTCCTCCTTGTTCTTGTTGTTTGACCATGTGACTGCTAGCAGCCATTTTGTGCATGCAGCCAGTGTGTCTTTGCCATAGGCTTCCGTGTGTCCTTTGTTTGCCATGAATACTTGTTCCTTGTTGCTGTTGATTGAACATGTGGCTGGCAGCAATTCTGTCCATCCAGCCAGTGTCCCTTTACCATAGGCTTGCATATGTTTTTGTTTGCCATGCCTCCTTCTACCTTCTTGTTGTTGTTTGATTATGTGGCTGGCAGCCATTTTGTGCATACAGTCAGTGTGTCTTTGCCATAGGCTTGAAAGTGTCCTTTGTTTGCCATGCCTCCTTGCGCCTTGTTCTTGTTGTTTGATCATGTGACTGCTATCAGTCATTTTGTGCATGCAGCCAGTGTGTCTTTCTATAAGCTTGTGTAGGAGGCTAGCCTGGTTTGTAGTGGGTACCTTGGGTACTTACACATTACACCAGATCCATTTATCCCTTGTTAGTGAATGTAGTAGTGTTCTAGCAGCTTAGGCTGATAGAGGTAGCTATAGCAGAGCAGCTTAGGCTAAAATAGTAACATGCAAAGCTAATGCAATACCACGTATAGTTACACAGTACTTACACAAGTAAAGACAATACTCAGTGTTACCAAAAATAAAGGTCTTTATTTGGGTGACACAGTACCAAAAATGTCTTAGAGACAATACCCCTTCTGCAGGTAAGTAGTATACCCTATATATACACTAGACACCAAAATTGGACAAGTAAATAGTCCCAGAACAACGCAAACAGTAGGAAATCTTATAGAATGCAATAGGAGAAAATAGGTCTAAGGGCAACACAAACCATATACTACAAAAGAGGAATGTGAATCTCAAAATACCCCCAGACAAGTGTAGTGTGTGCAGAATAGCTGGGAGGGTAAGAATACAGCAAAGGTAAGTAAATTACCCCACCCCATAGCCGAGAAAAGCAGGAGTAAAATAAAGCAAGTTTGCTTAGGACACACTACACCTCATTTTTGGGATTTTGCAGCAGCCAACCAAGTCTGCAAAGAACAACTGCTGGATTTTTGGACCTGAAGACCTGCAAAGGAAGGGGACCAAGTCCAGAAGTCGAAAGAAGTTTCAGGAAGGACAGGAGCCCCTGCCAACCCAGAAGTGGGTGCAAAAGAAGAGTCCCTGGTTAGTAGAAGACTACAGAAGTGCACCCTAGGAAGATGCCAGCGGGTTCCTGCATGATGCAAAAGATGTCCCATGACATGAAGATTGTTTCAGAGGAGATTTTGTGTTGGAAGACACCAACAAGCCTTGGCTACGACAAAAGTGCATTTTTCATCAGAATGGTGCTGGATGGACGCAGGAGTGACCTGGGGGCCTCAACTCTATGTGAGGAGGAAGCAGGGGCTCTCAGCACTTTAGCAAGCTGTCAGGATTCCAGCCAGCACCCCCAGAAGCCACATGATCTGGGTTCAAAGGAGGTGCAAGATGGGGTTGATGCAGCACAACAAAAGAAGGTCCCATGCCACCGGAGAACAACTCAGCAAGTTGAACCGGGTGGAGTTCTGATGACCTGGGCTAGGCTGTGCACAAAGGAATTTTGCAAAGAGTGCACAGAGGCCTCAGGAGGCAAAGAAGACACAATACACAGGGGTACTGTTGTTCTTGGGGAAGGCAAGATCTTACCTCCTCCAAATTGCGTCAGCAGGACCTCAGGACAGTCTGTGTTGATGATGCCTATCCTCTGTGTCCTTAGGAGCATGCTCATTGCCATGAGAGTAGTCCCAGTGTACCGGTCGTCGCCTTGGAAGGTGCCTGCTTGGAGCAGGGGAGTGACTCCGTCACTCCATGGGAGATTTCTTTGGTCCTTCTGGTGCAGGATGAAGACAGGGAGTCCCCAGAGTGTGCACACCATGGAAACTGTTGCAGTTGCTGACTTGGAGCCGAGGTTGCTGAAGAAAACTATCTCTTGTAGACACTTTGTTTCAGTTACAGCGTTTCTTGGAGCAAGCTGCGGTTGATCAGAGGTCAGAAGAGCCTGAAGTTGTTGCAGAGGATTCCTGAAGGAAACTTGCAAGCAGAATCTGAAGAGAACCCACAGGAGAGACCCTAAATAGCCCTGAGAAGGAGATTGGCTACCTTATCAGGTATGGACCTATCAGGAGGGGTCTCTGACGTCACATGCTGGCACGGGCCACTCAGAGCCCTCCAGAGTGCCTCCACACCTTGCAAAGCAAGATGGCTGAAGTCTGGGACACACTGGAGGAGCTCTGGGCACCACCCCTGGGGTGGTGATGGACAGGGAAGTGGTCACTCCCCTTTTCTTTGTCCAGTTTCCCTCCAGAGCAGGGGGGAAGGGGTCCCTGAACCGGTGTAGACTGGTTGATGCAAGGAGGGCACCAACTGTGCCCTTCAAAGCATTTCCAGAGGCTGGGGGAGGCCGGCCTCCCCAGCCTGAAACACCTGTTTCCAAAGGGAGAGTGTATACCACCCTGTACTCACATAAAATGCTTTGTTCTGCCTTCCAGGGACTGGGATGCCCAGACCCCAGAAGGGCAGAACCCTGTCTGTGAGGTGGCAGCAGCTGTAGCTGCAGTGCAAGCCTCAGAGAGCTGGTTTGGTATTACTGGGGGTCTGTGGTGGAGGCCCCAGGATGCATGTAAATGGCTCCCCAGTACCTGGTTTGGAATAGGGGGATAATTCCATGATCTTAGACATGTTACATGGCCATATTTGGAGTTACCATTGTGAAGCTAATTATAGGTATTGACCTATATGTAGTGTACGTGTGTGATGGCGTCCCTGCACTCACAAAGTCTGGGGAAATGGCCCTGAACTATGTGAGGGCACCTTTGCTAGTGCAAGGGTGCCCTCACACTTAGTAACTTTGCACCTAACCTTCAGCAAGTGAAGGTTAGACATATAGTGGACTCATAAGTTACTTAAGTGCAGTGAAAATGGCGGTGAAATGATGTGTGTGTTATTTCACACAGGCTGCAATGGCAGTCCTGTGTAAGGGGTTGTCTGAGCTCCCTATGGGTGGCAGAAGAAATGCTGCAGCCCATATGGATCTCCTGGAACCCCAATGTCCTGGGTACCTGGTTACCATATACTAGGGACTCATAAGGGGGGTCCAGTGTGCCAATTGAAATTGGTAAATGAAGTCACTGGCCTACAGTGACAAATTTAAAAGCAGAGAGAGCATAAGCACTGAGGTTCTGATTAGCAGAGCCTCAGTGACAGAGTTAGGCATGACACACATGACAAGGTAGATCCTTTCAAGTTTTGGACCGCACTTTTTTCTCTGATATTTTCCCATTGACCTGTGGAGTCCCTCAGGGCTCCTCTCTTAGTCCCACTCTTTTTAATGTTTACTTGTCCCCGTTAGCCAAAGTGATCGCTCCTCACAACCTCTCACTGGTCACTTATGCAGACGACACTCAATTGGTGGTGTCTCTCTCCAGCTCTGGAGACTCGTCTGTGGATAGCCTCTCCTGCTGTATGAGGATATCACTAATTGGATGATCGAATACAAACTTAAATTTAATGATGGAAAGTCGGAAGTTTTGGTCCTAGGCAATGGCTCCCCTGCCTTCCCTCTTTCATCATTCTCAGATACTTTTAACAATCTTCCCCCGCCAAAAACACAGGTTAAGAGTTTGGGCGTGTGGCTCGATCCTCGAGTTACCATGGATTCTCAAGCCAATAAAGTTTCCTCCACCTGTTTCGGTCTCCTACGTGCGTTTAGGAAGATTCTCACCCTTCTTCCTCCCACCGCCAGAAGAATTCTTATCCAAGCTTTAATTCTTTCCCGGCTTGACTACGGAAACTCCTTGTTCCTTAGCTCTCCACTTTACGTAATAAAGAAGCTGCAGAGAGAGCAAAGTGCAGCAGCAAAGCTTCTTATTCAGTTACCAAAATATTCCTCTGCCAAACCGGCTATTCCTACCCTTCACTGGCTCCCCATTAAGGAGCGGATTCATTTTAAATCTCTTTGTAACGTTCACAGGGCCCTTCATGGTAGGGGTCCAACTTTTTTAGGAAAACTGATTTTTCTATATACTCCATCTAGGAGCCTACGGTCTTCCTCTCTTAGGTATGTCCACATTTTTCGGTCTAAGAGAGCCTGGGGTAGCAACTCCTTCTCTAGTAAGGCTGCTTGTCTCTGGAATGCCCTTCCCTTGGAGCTCCGCAATTAATCTTCAGAGCGACTCTTCAGGAAAAAACCTAAAACCATTCTTTTTCGTAACTAACTTTTGTTTTCTCGTCTGTACGTGATTTCTGCTGCTATTAGCACTGGGATGCCCTTGGGTTACTACGCACTCTATAAATCTAAAAAACTAAACTAAACCGAACAGACATCCACATTAGGCCACAGACTATGAACACTGGGGTCCTGGCTAGCAGGATCCCAGTGAGACAGGAAAAACACATTGTCATATCGGTTTTTATCTATGAGCACTGGGGTCCTGGCTAGCAGGATCCTAGTGACACAGTAAAAACATACTGACACTCACTCACAAACAGGCCAAAAGTTGGAGTAACCATGCTATAAAGAGTCTGCTTTCCTACACTCTTGTTCTTAAAGGCTACATCATTTGTAACCAATTGGGAAGGGTGAAAATTTAAAGTATAGTGGAAATCTTGTTAGTAGTGTTGTTTGTTTATAGCTGTAAAATCCAAACAACTGTTTTCCTATTACAAATGCTGGCTTCTATAGAATTTAGAGGTTTTTTTACTAAACGTTCATACAATGCAGGGCAGCAAGTAAGGTTGTGTGAACGGGAAAAGGACAAACAGTGACAAATGTACTAACACATAACATTCTTCTGCGCTGATACACTTGAGGCTGCCTAGCACTTATACTAGCACTCTTGTGTCATAGTGCAGAGATGCTTGTGCTATGGAAAGGATGTTTTTGTCCAGAAAGGTATATGTTCCTGCAGAAAAACTTTCCAAAGAGCAATTTCCTCTTTCTATTTGTAATACAGAATGCATCATGCATAGAAAGAGGAAGTAACAAAGAAAAATGAATATATATCTCCTTCTTACACCATTGTTGTGGTGGTGAACCATTTTAAGCCAATGCCAAAGTTTACTGATTTAGGTAAAACTGGTATTGCATCAAGTTCCATGGATGGATGCATAGGAACACCCATGCTCCACCCATGCAATGCATACCACTACAAAATTTTATTCAATGCAACACAAGCTATTGTGTTGCGTTACATTTCTTTACAAAGTCATGCAAAAAGGTGCAAATGCTCCCTTGCATGATTTTGTGAATCTTACTTAAGCCTTTGTGGTTCCATATGTCACCTTGTGTGATACAGGGACAGGTTATTCTTTCCTGTGCTACATGAGTCAACGAGTGGGAAACTAGCACTATGATTTTCTCAGGGCTAAAAGTAATATTTTTGTCGTCAGCTGTTCCATTGGTTATGAAACAACCTTGCAGTAGCACAATTTAGACTCCATCCTTACATGTAATCATCATGCAAAACATGCATTTACATGTGATATTACATATACTGTGTGCCCTAATAAAATTAAAGCATGAGTACGGAAATTAATTTATGAAAAATGTAATTACTGAAAGACAGAAGCCTTATAAACATGCACACTAATGTTCATTTAAAATGCTTACATGTATTCATTATTTCAATTTATATTTACACAATAAGTTGTATTTGTAGAATTAAACACAGATTTTTTAACTTGTGTTCAGCAGTTATTTGACAAACATAAATGTGTGCATCTATAATTATGTATTTGAAATGCACATTCAATGTTGGTTAAAGTAGCCCGACTGAAAGCCTTCATTTTAAAATGTATTTTGTTTGGTAAGAATGCTTTCCTTTTCAGGTGTGTTTCAAGGCTTCGTCAACTAGAGAAAGGGTGTATTCTTCTATGTTTGTTGATATTAAGGTGTGAGAAGACACATTTTGGCAAGAGACGTGACGATCTAATGAGCATCTGAAGTCTCCTATTCATTTCATGCCAGGAATGGGGGATGTTCAGGTTGCATTAACTGTCCACGTTTTGAAGGATGAGAAGTTTGGGTGGTGCTGAAAATTGCACCAATGGAAGAAAACAAATTAGTTCTTGGAGTGAGAAAAAGTTAACATTGATGTTGAAGGTTCTGTTTTTTTTTTTAAATGTCTAAGTTGTTAGGAGTAAGTCAGGTTTTCCCTTATAATTTGAGAGGTACAGACCTCTCTTCTTCCTTTATTCTTGCAAGTGTGAAGCTTTATGCTAAACACGTATTCCTCTTTCTGGAGAACTTCTACCAACGCCTTCATTATGCTGACACATTCCCACATTTTCAAATTTCCCTTATATTCCTTTCCATCCTTATTCCTGATTTAAAATTCTGAAAAGATGATTTTAGAATCATTTCATGTTTAAAAGAGAGAGCGGGGTTTCATTATGGAAGATCTATTTCACATTTTTGGTTTCTGTATTGCTGAGTTTTATATTGCTTTGCATCTTAATTGGTTGAGACTGGACCGATTGTGATATGTCTGCTTACCAGCTGTAATTCTGTACCCTTTTAATATATTAATGACATGCATATATATTGCTTGATTATTGATTGGAAATAAATTACTTAACTTCAATTCTGAATTATTGGTCCTCATTTTGTGGCCAAATGCGTTGCACAGAAATTTAAATTGTTTACTATTGTTGATTCCCTCAATGTCTCATCGGCTTAAAAAAGATCCATTGGATGAGAGATTGTAAATCACACTCCTGCGCACTCTCAACATCAATGCTGAATTGGTGAAGGGATCCATATATTGATTGACTTTGCGGATTGCACGTAGAAAACTGAGAAGAGATTGTCGGCAACTACTTTATGCCTTAGTTGTTGTTTTAGGGAAGTAGGAGCAAGCAATTCATGGAATTCAAACCTGGTATCTCTAATCCACTGTAGGTAGCAAGGAAAATGGTTTATATTCCTGAACGATTTATTTTTAGAAATGGATTCTTACACCAAACATGACACTTCTGGGGTTCTTGATCAAGGGCCAGAATTAACAAAAAGCTAAATACTTTATTGTCCCCATTGCTGCCTCAATTCCCAGTACTTTTTTAAAAGAATATCCTGAACTTCATTTGGGTGTTTACATGAATTTTTTTTAAAAGCATCCCTTTTTTGAGTAAATGCGTATGTTTGATATCATCAATTATGTGTTCATTGATGTACGTTCATTTATGTTAACTATAGAATAGATGCAGGGAATAAAGCCAGTTTTATGCACTGTTGTCATTCAAAGAATAAATTGCTTTTACAGTTAGCGCAGCACTGTATGAATTTCATTTCGACCGTAATAAAAAAATGTGCATTTATTATGAGAGTACCAATTTTTGAGATATACCATATAATCATAAAGAAGAATTTGCATGTGAAAGGTATGGCAAATGAATAAATTATGCCCAATTTCGTTAACGTGCAATGATGATATGGTAGTAAAAATCCTAAAGAAAATATTTTTTTCCCTCAATCTCAAGTTGTTTTAAATATAAAATAAGGTTTTCATAATGAAAAGAAAGGCTTTTGCGAGTTCACCTGTCCCTGAGTTCAATGGTGTACTTAGGTTTTACCAGGAAAATCACCTACATTTTCCTAGATAGCTATGGTCCTAATAAAATTAATGAGCTAAAAATTCAAATTTTAACACATTGTTATACATCTTTTTTTTAAAACTTTTTTTGCTATAACTTTTTTTCAATTTTAATTATATTGTTAACTATTCTATTACCAGGTGAAATAATGTTTTTCCAGGCTCAGTTCATTATCAAGTTTATAACCTGTTCCTCAGAATAAAAACCTTTACACAATTGATTGTCGGCTAATACTTTATCCCAATTTGCACTTACCGTAGTTAAACAAAGCATATTGCGAATGTCGGTAGTTGCCTCATACTTAAATTTCTACATTTATTTCTAATTCATATATTGGCGTTTGTAGAACATTAATTTAGATACTTAATGGCAATCCATTCAATTTTATCCTCAAACCCATTTTTGTAATCGTTCTGTTTTCCTTGCAGTCAAATCTTTTCCGCAAAAGTCATTTTCATGCCAAGAACACGAAGGCGTGGGTTCTCTCGGTCTCTTTCATTTCCCTTTTTCTTATCCCGTACACCTTAATCTGGAAATTCATTGTCTTGAGTCTGGCTTTGTGTGTGATTTTTTCCCTAGTGTAATAGAGGACCTGGTGTACAAAGAAATGAACATCTGGAAGCCAGTCACAAACTGGTTTGCTTAAGCTAAACAAAAAGAATATTGCGTACGAAAGCAGTGTTAAACAGAAATAAGTAAAAAAGCATGGCAAACTGATCGAATAAATTGTTAATATATAGGTCTTGCTTACGGTTTATAAAATGCAAATTAATATCAGCAATTCACAATTTAAATATACAAAAGGGCTTTGAATTGGCAGTGGTAACAAAGCAAAACAATAGCATGTGCAAATTATCATGAAGTGGTAGCAGGTGATAACCAGGTGAACGGTATATGAGGTCAAACATTCTCGCTGACTCCAGTAGTTGGTGGTGAAGAGGCATGCACTGGAACCTCTGCACAGGAGAAGAAGACAGGATAGTAGTGTTAGACAAAGAGTCACTGTTTTTCAACAAACAGACAAGGGGGTTTGTAACAGATACAGACTCAGCAAAGCTACTAGATTAGATGTAATGAATGAATTAGTTTGCTAATGAGATCAGCTGAATACAGCCAAGCCAAACTCATGTTTTGAATTCCCTTCATATACTGACATCAGGGATTCATCAAGCCACTATCGCTGTAGAAAGAGGACTTTCACAAAGAGTTTTAGTTGTTTGATATTGTTAAAATGCAGAGTTAAGAAAAATAAACACAAATATAACATTTCCACACAACCCTGCATTATTACAGACAATGATTCAGAATTGTTATTAGATTGAACCATTTCCTAATGGCATCGGATGTGTAGATGAAATACATATTCTTGTATGACCCCCTCTTCTGATATTGCTTGTCTTTTCAGGATAGAGAAAACAGCACCTTATAACATCCAGGGAGAGAGCAATGCAGACTATGTTATACGTCTTGGCCCATTCCCCATGGAATACAAAACTCTCTGATTTTCTGTCACTGTGGACTTAATAAGTGTCTTGGAAAGTGACATGGGAGATGGATGCTTGCTGGATTAATGTGATAATCCTTAGTGCTATGTTATTCATTCAAAGCATATCGTCATATGATTCATACTCAAGTAATGTTATAGGTGACAGTGCGTGTACCATTCGTCCATGGACACTTTCCCCAAATGTACATCTGAGAACATCAAGAGACCATCACTATGCTCAGTGATTGAAAGAACTTAAGGAATGTTAAGACAATGATTTTATTGAATCCATTAAAGTAGTTGTGCATTCCACAGACATATTGCAAAATAAATCTAATTTGTACTATGTTACATAACATAGCAATGTGGAGGGGCATGCCAAAGCAAACTTTGTGAAAAGACTCAAATGGTAATATTGATCTCCCCTCTCTAGCATCACCCACATGCACAAGACAATTAGGGGGTCATTCTGACCCTGGCGTTAAAAGGCAGTTACCGCCGGTCAGAAGATCGCCATAACACCGCCGCGCCCGCGGTAACCCGCCACGGTCATTCTGACCCACAACTGCCAAACCGCCAAAAACCCGACCTCCACTGAAGGCCGCCACATCAGCGGTCAGCGATAAACTGGAGATGACCAAACCTCCACCGTCTCGCCAACAGAAATACGGCCATGCCATTACGACCCACCAATCCACGTGGCGGTCTTTCAACCGCGGTATCCCATTGGCGGTACACACCGCCGCGGTCAAAATACACACACCTTTACAAAACACAGCCACATTGGATAATTCAAAATACACACACCTGATACACATACAAACACCACTCCCACACAATCAATACGATATAAAACACACACCCACATCACCCACAAACCCCCACAAATCGAAATTCAGAGACAAGGCGCAATACTCAGAGAGAGAGCACAGGGAATGCAAACCACAACACACACAGGAACCCAACATCATCCCCCACACTACATCTACGCACAAAACACCACACACCACTACACTCATCACCACAAACACCACCCCACACCTCATCCACACAACCCCATGGCACCCCAAAGACACCCCAGGTTCTCGGACCAAGAACTCAGGGTCATGGTGGAGAAAATAATTAGGGTAGAGCCCCAGCTCTTCGGCACACAGGTGCAGCACACCACAATAGCCAGGAAGGCGGAGCTATGGCAAAGGATCGTCGACAGGGTCAACGCTGTGGGACAGCATCCCAGAAATCGGGAAGACATCCGAAAGCGCTGGAACGACCTACGGGGGAAGGTGCGGGCGAAGGTGTCAAGACACAACATCGCTGTGCAGAAGACTGGCGGCGGACCCCCACCCACTCCACCCGAATTCACAGCATGGGAGCAAGAGGTCTTGAACATCCTGCATCCTGAGGGCCTCGCTGGAGTAGGCGGAGGAATGGACTCTGGTAAGTCTAATCTCAACTACTTCCCCCCCCCAACCACCAGCATGCCAACCCCCACCCCCACCCTCACCCCCAACCCCCCAGCACATATCCTCCCTGCTAATGTCTCACCAGCACAACCCACCCAAACCAACACCAACCCCTGAATGCCAACACAAACCATGGACACCCATCACCTAAGCATGACCACTGCACATACCCATCCCCCCCCAAACCACCCTCACAACTCCTCCCACAAGGGAATGCCAGCACTGGGGGACAAGGGCACCCACAATTCGTACGCCATGGCACACACAGAAGCAATAACCATACTCTTTTACCCCTGCAGGGCCCGAACGCCAACACACCGGCCCGGAGGGTCCAGAAATGTCCATCCCACCCCCAGAACAGGCCCCCAGTGATGACAGCAGCTTTGTCGACCTAGAACCTGAAGACCAGCCCGGACCATCGGGGACCTCTAGACAGTCGGTTCCCCTCAGGCAGCCACAGGCCCCAGCAGACCTACCCCCCTCTGGAAACCCCAGCACAGCACCCACCCAGCGGGCCCATGCCTCTGTCTCCAGGACAGGTCAAGCAGCGGTGTGTCTACCACTACAGGGCACCCAGGGCAACCCACCACCCCAACAACAACAGGGACCTGGGGGCAGTGGTAGTGGGCACACCGTCCAGGGGACAGTGGCCCAGGAACAAAGGGGAACTGGGAGGGCTGCTGTGCGACAGAGGGAGGACAGGCCTAGGGAACCCACTGTCCAAGAGGCCCTCACCACCATCATGGGAGCGTACCACCACTCCCAAGAGACGATGGCGACGGTCCTGGCCAGGTTCCAGGAGATCCAGGCCATGCAGGAGGGCCAGTACAAGGGGTTCTGGGAAGAACTGCGCAGCATCAGTTCCGCAATGGGTACAATCGTGGTGGCACTCAACCAGATTGTCACCACATTGCGGGACCATGTGGCCCCCCAAAGGGCCCCTGCCACTAGCATGGAGGAAGAACAGCCCACCACCTCCGCCGGCACTAGTGGTCAGGAGGCCCCGACACAACAGCAACGGCCCACCCGGACCCCACCCCCTGCAGAACATGAACCACCCCGCAAGAAAGGCCTGAGATCGAGGAAGAAGACAGAGTAGGATGTCAAGACCCCCGCCATGCACGGATCCCCCCGGATGTCATCCCACTGTCCCACTTGTTCACCCTGTCCAACCTTGAACTGCCCCTGCTCCACCTTCCACAGGCATATGGAAAATGCACCTGTGCGAACGTGAGTCTGGACTCTGCCATGGACATGCCTCCACCATCACCCATCACCCTTTTTGAACTATACACCAATTTTTGCACTTCAATAAACACAATTATTGCACAAAAACCATCTGGAGTCTGCTATTTATTTTTTTAAACCAAATGTATTCGATATAACCAACCAAAAATGTCCAAATACATTGTGATGACAACATACCAGTGTCACACAGCAGTAGTCCATGGGGAAATAAACCAGAGGGCACTCCGTGGGGACCACATCACTGAAATAGGAATGCGAATTCACAACTAAGTTACCATACATTGGGGTGAAAGGTCAGACAGTAGAGAGCCAGTACTGTTACAGAGATAATAAAATGCAGGAGTAGATTCTTACCTGTGTGTTACTGGAAATACTGCAGTATCACTCTGTCCCTGTTGTCTGTGTCGTCCTCTTCGTCTTCCTCCTCTTCACTCTCCGCAGGCTCCACAGCGGCCACAACACCACCATCTGGACCATCCTCCTGCAGGAAAGGCACCTGGCGTCGCAAAGCCAGGTTGTGAAGCATGCAGCAGGCCACGATGATATGACACACCTTCTTTGGTGAGTACATTAGGGATCCACCTGACATATGCAGGCACCTAAACCTGGCCTTCAGGAGGCCGAAGGTCCGCTCGATCACCCTCCTAGTACGCCCATGGGCCTCATTGTACCGTTCCTCTGCCCTTGTCCTGGGATTCCTCACTGGGGTAATAGCCAAGGCAGGTTGGGGTAACCAGAGTCACCAATTAGCCACACATGCTGTCTCTGTAGCTGTTCCATCACATAAGGGATGCTGCTATTTCGCATGACGTACGCGTCATGCACTGACCCTGGGAACTTGGCATTTACATGGGAGATGTACTGGTCAGCCAAACAGACCACCTGGACATTCATGGAATGATAACTTTTTCGGTTCCTGTACACCTGTTCATTGTCTTTTGGGGGGACCAAAGCCACATGGGTACCATCAATGGCACCAATGATATTGGGAATGTGTCCAAGGGCATAGAAATCACCCTTCACTGTAGGCAAGTCACCCACCTCAGGGAAAATGATGTAGCTCCGCATGTATTTCATCAGGGCAGACAACACTCTGGACAACACCCTTGAAAACATAGGCTGAGACATCCCAGATGAAATGGCCACTGTAGTTTGAAATTATCCACTAGCC